>NC_091100.1:22147500-24903853 GCF_024713975.1 Paralichthys olivaceus
TAAACTGAATCTTTCTATGGTTTTTGAAATCAGTCCACACTATTAATATAGCCTGCCTGGGTTTGTGGTTCAAATACAGACTGGGAGCAAATGTGAGTAATTTTTCACCTTCTCCCAAGTAATAATTACAGACAAAATGTTCCAGTGTTTTCCAGTGTACTTGATGGTCCTCCTGTAATTCAAATCCTGTGCGGAGTGACATCCATGTATTTTAAAGTAGATCTCTCAGGTTTTATTTTTCCCCTTTTCCTGCAGTTTATCAGCTCAGTGTGAAATGTGGCTTTTGTGTGACAATGAAGGAACCAATTTGATAATGGGGAAAAAAATTAAAGCCATCAAGAGAGCTTCACTCGGTAAGCTCGTCAAATGGGATGTTGTAATGCAATGTAATAGCCTGTGGCCCTAGTATTTAATATCATTACCTCACACCTCCTAGCATACTACATTTATAAAACTCCCAAGCATAAAGAGTTAGCCAACATGATATTCCTGTGGAAACCTTTCAGAGGGCACATTCTGTGATTTGGAAAATTTTTTAAATCCAGTCCAAACTCCACAGGGAGTACTGTATCCCTCATCTCCCCCAGTAATTCTATTCAAACCTATCTCAAGACTCATTATAATGAAAATGTCCTTGGTGCTGAATTAGAATTCGACACATTAAACAAAGTGTTCATGGTTCTGAAATTTAAAATTGAACATAAAAGGTAGTTTAGTGGAACTGTTCGTGGTCTTGAACTCAAAATCTAAACATAAAAGGATATACAGTGGGACTTTCCATGGGTCTGAATTCCAATCATAACATTTTCGTGTAGTAACAGGAATAATAGTGATAATGATGATAGGAAGAGAAATGATTCAAAGTCAAGGTAAGGTCTGCATCTCTTTCATCTACAACAACCTCAGTGTATAAAGATCTGGTTATACCTCAGGTATAACATCATTAACTGATCTCTGCTCCTGACTCGTCCTCAGTAAATGACGAGCTGTGGAATCTTTTCAGGGGAGCAAAGACACAGAGAGCAACAGGTTACTTTTTAAGTCATATCAGATATTTATCCAAAAAGACTTCAGGTTTTCTGAGGAATAGAAATGACACTGTTAAAAGTTCTACCCTTATTTCCCTTGAGGTTACACAAAGCAACCCAGTTATATTCACATCACACCTTTGAGCTGGAAGCCCCTGAATGCATAATGCGTGAGTGAAAGATGTTGACATGGAAAATGGTGAGGATTTTGGAAACCATTGTTTTGGATGCGTTCAAAGGAAAATGTTTTAAGACTAATCACCGCATTTGGTGCCTCCCTGAGATGAGGGTGTTTCGGAATGTGCAGGATGTGTGTGTTTTTTTATGTCAAGGCAAGTCAGCCAGCGTTTATATGATTTCACAGCAGCATTGCACCATGCTGAGTTAATCTCATAAGAACATGGAGCAGTGTTTGTCTCTCAGATGAACTCTGTATCCCAGTGTCTCCAGAAAATGACAGTTCTAAACAATCTGTTTATATCATGCCAATGTTTTCATGGCACTGTTGGGAGACAACTGAGAGGAGAAGCCTGCGAGGGACCGCGGAGGCATAGAGCGCCCGTTCAAATCCCTCTTCATTGACTGAGAAAAGTCCAGCTCTGACCTCCAGACACACACACACACACAAACACACTCTTGCACACAGCTGCTGTCTTGCACTCTGTGATATTCCACTAGTGTCTCTGTGACCATCTTGGTATTGGCAGTATTAGGGAAATTAGTCTTTTCCCAAGTGAAAGACATGCATACATGCCTACACCAGCCTGTAGACATAATGAATGGTTCAGGCATGCTTTTGCCACAGCCTTGGCCCAAAGTTGCCCCTTCCGCCTGGCATGAATAATGGATTAGTGCACACTAGGTGCCATCAAATAATAACAGAGTGCTCAGACGTACCCAAGTACACAACCACCCACCCGCCCCTGCACATGCATACACACAGGAGCCCCCGGCGGTGATCTCCTGCCATGTGGGAGTGGAAGCCATGAGTGCAAAATGCCAGAGTTGAATAATTCTGTTTCTGTAGGATTATTTAATCACAAAGTAATTTGGTGGGTTGATGAAGGAAACCATATGAAGGTCTGTGGACAAAAGCAACTAAACTGGACTCACACACTGGTAAGAACTAGAGTATAAAGTATAAAGACGCACAGGGCAAGTAGTTGAATACAAACTTTCTTGGACAAGGTCTTAAAGGGAGGGAAAGTGGAAAATAAAGTCAGAGTCAGACATTGCATTAGATGCAGTTACAGCTTGGACTTTACATATTATGTCTTTATTATCTGTTCTTCAAAAATATATACAATATAATAGTTGTTGCATCATTAAAAATCACTGCTTTCATTCCTGTAAGTAGTTAGTGTTCCATCAGCCTCACTGCTCCATGCAAACATGTAATGCCATGCATATACACAATGTGTATAATGCATGATGATATATTCCCACTCTATTTGTGTTGCCCATGGCAGAGACGAGTTGTGATCCATTGGCTCACATAAATGTCTTGTCTGCTTCCTGATTTCATGATGCTGAGTTAATATTTTATAGGTGACAGCCACCTTTGTCCATTTTCAATGGTCAAAGTCATGTTGGGAACTGGGGTTTGAAAAAACAACATTTCAGCCTGCATTCGTTACAAATAATATTATTAGTACAATATTAATAGTAATAGTAACAATAACTATTATAACTATTTGGCTACTAATTCCACAAACGTCTTTCTGTCTGAGTGGAGCAGATATTTCCTGAACTGTTGAACTTATCGGCTTCACACTTTTGTATTGTTAATAGCCCATGGGCAGTTTAGTATTGAGTTTGGTGCGACACACAGTTCCTATAAATTTAATACAAATTAAATAAGTGCCCATATCTCTGGGGCAGGGCAGGGGACTAAGTGTCAGTCTGCTGATCGAGTTGAACACAGAAACTACAGCAGTGGTCGGCAACCGGTTCAACCAGGAGTCAAAATTGCAGCAAGATCAATTATTTTTATTTAATTTTATTGTGTCGGACTGACACAGATATAGACACAGACAGACTAACCTGATCTTTGTCAGGGGAAATGTATTCACAGAATCACTTACAGTTTGGCAATATGTCCTCAAAATAAAAGCACAGTGTTTATATTGTTGCTGCAATGCTTTATACTCAACGGCACTGCAGAACTTTTATTTTTATAAAGTTGTTGAGCTTAGGTCTAAGATTGTGTTGGTTACTTAATGGACCTCTGAATGAGAACATAACAGCAGCAACATTTATATAAACGACACACAAGTGGACAATAATAAAGCTTACAGTTGTTTCACTATTATATTATATTCCTATTACATTACTAATGAGTTTACCTGGCTTGTCATGATAAACACGCAGAACAGCACATGATATAGCAAACAAGCAACATACTTGTACAAGCATGTACTTTTACAATATGTGTTTATTATTATATATTCTTGCTTGCTTGCAGATTCTGGCTTGGTGATGATGCCACACAGACAATGTTGAGCTAGTTGTGTCTTATAGTTGCTAGCTATCATCCTGCTCTGGATGATCGACATTCTCCCTATTATAAGTTTGTGTACCATCAAATGATTCTGAAGTTATAAATTTAGGGTATGAAAAATTGTGCTTTAATATAATAATGGATTATGTAAATGGAATAGCAATAAAACATTGATCAGACAGTGGACAGTCACTTTAATTGTGGAAGTAAACTTGCTCCTGGGTGTAGCTGTAGCACCTCTCTAGTTAATGCATTTGTAATATTCAAATACTACCAGCAGTCACCGCAAGTTTTGCCAAATGAGTATGTATATATCATATATACATCAGTATATAAATGTATAAACTGGCAAAGGAAATATTTATACAATTACAGAAAATCTATGCAGTTTTATCTTTGTAAGGCTTTGAACCAGTTTTCTGCTCTGCAAAATGTGTTGCATTCTGCCATATATTATGTGGATAGCTTAGAGCACCACAAGAGGCTTCAGATGTTTATGCAGCAGCTCAACAGAAAGAGGTTAAAGGGAGAGATTAATACAGTTGAAGGCAGGATAAAGTGGAAATATGAAGTAGTAAAGATGGGAAGTCCCAAGGCTAAAAGAAACAAATGAACAAGCGAGAGAAAGAAAAGTACAATTGAACCAACAAGCGGGTCATTTGGGTTATTGGTCGGAGAGGGTTATCCACGGATGGATGGGCAGATGAAGCAATGGAAAGCAGCCTGGCTCCTGCAGCCTCAGAACCAGCCGCTGAGCCAGGGGTGAGAGCGAGCCAAGCCCAGGAGCAGCAGCCCAGCCCCGGGTCAGTCCGCTCCATACTCCCCCACTGATCTCCACCCAATTAGCATGGAGCTCCATCTGGTGCTTGGAGTGGTACGCAAACACTCAGAGTAACACACACGCAGGTACACACACATACTGACATCCACACAAAAACACACAGACGTGCAGTACTGCTCACACAAATACACACACATGCACACCGCTTCCATTACCCGTAACAATTGCTCAGTGACAAGATAAGTGATAGCCTCGTCCTGCCTCCTGCCAATTACAGCCTAATGTGAACGAGACTGATTCACTATCGCTCTCACACTGTTTGGAAGGTGTAGCCATGTATGGGGGTGTGTGTGCATGCGTGCATGTGTGTGTGACTTGTAGAGAGCTTTCTCTATTTGCACCCATGCCTGGTTGAAAACATCTGTGGCTAGACCCAGACAGAAGGCTGCTCCTTTCTATGTTGGCTGCAGGCTAGCTGTCGCTCTCTCTCTGTGTCTCTTTGTCTCTTGCCCCCCATTCTCCCCAGCAATCAATATTTTACAATATACCCCTTACTGAGAGACACAGATGGAGCGTTAGGGGAAGGAGAGGAGAAAAGGAAGTCAAGAAAGTTTGAGGGAGGAGAGAACAACACCTATGTTTGTCACTGATGCCAGTGCTAATTTATGATATTGGACTTTGACATTAACATCCTGTTCCAGAAAATCTGACAAACCGAATCGGCACATCATCTTTACAATTTATTCCATGGCACCTTCAGTCGGTTTTAAGAAATTGGCAGCAAGCTGGCAACAAAACCTGACTTCATCCAAAACTACTCCAAAATATACATTGAAATAATTCTGATTGTGTGACCAGCTTGGTCTTTTGTATTCTGATCTGTAATTTAATAATATAACATATTTACTATTAACCACCTTGTTCTCACACTATGACATGTCCTGTGCTTTACACATTGTTTCAAATTGCATATGGTATATCTAATTTCCTATTTTATTTTGAAGCCATGATCTCTGTCTCTTTGGTGTGTAGTGTCTTGTGTTAGGCCATGAGTTCAGTTTGGTTCTCTTCAGTCCTGGTCTTCCTCGATGTCTCCTGTTCTCTTCATTACTTAGTTTAAGCTGTTTATGTTCCTGATTCTACTGCCTACCTGTTCAAGACCTCAAGTCATGTTAAAGACTTTGCACAAGATAAATAATAGATGTGAATGTGTTAAGTCTGAGTAATGCAAATCTACATATTTGAATTTGTCGGATGAGATGTTATATAAAAATAAGTTTGTAGTACTTATACTGATCCTTTAGTGTGTGCTGAAAGGAATTGTTCAACATGTCTGATTGATGTGAAGCTATAGCCAACATACACTTAGCTTAGCATACGGAATGGGGACAGGAGAAACAGCTATGCCCTGCCTCAGTGCAAAAGTAACAGTAGTAACAATAGTTTTGGTTGAGTTTAGGAACAAAAGTAACTTGGTTAGTTTTAGTGACTGATCATAGTTTTGAGTTGTTCAATGTTATATGTCCTTTGGTTGTCTTTGTTCCATTAATAAACTTGTGGTTAATGTTACAAAACAATGAAGCTCATGGTTAAAAACCAAAGACTTGAAAATGGTTTAAAACACAGAGGTGGAGGACTCCTATGCACCACTCAGGAGGCAGTTTAGTGAAGATTAAAAGGCTGTGAGGCAGCAAAATACTCCAAGAAATGCTCAAAGTAAAGAAAAAACTGTAGAAATCAAGATAACCAGCCACACTAAAGACTACACTGGAACACTTGATACAAGGGACTAAGACAAACAGGCGCAGGGAGCTGGGAGCACACATGATGAATACACTAGGAGGCAGGGACGATAGGACGCAGTGGAAACGCAACAGTGCTGACAATACGACAGAATTTAGAAACAAGAGTGCATGAAGTGGAGATCTGAAACATGAGGAGAGGTGGATATTAATCACAAAGTAAAGCAAGACAATCTGGGAAACGAGGGAAATAAGAAAACAGAAGTTACAAAATATTTCAAAATCTGATTCATTACCATCAAATAACCAATGAAAATGCACTGAGCTCTGTTGTATCGAGGTGGGACGAGATTTCAGAGGCAGATTCATTTATACCACAACGGGGCTGCAACATTTTATTTGAAATTGAAATATTCGTTCAAACGTGAAATGAAAAGATCTCTAATGACCATCTAAAGTAGTGATGTTACCATGTTTTGCTATGGAAATGAAGGACGTCAGCTAGCAATCCACAACACCAAAGCATCAAAGTGGCATTTGGAAGTATATTGATTTCTACACCGTAGACGGCAAGGCAACAGACAAAGACGAGGCTGTTTTGTCAAATGTGAACAAAGCAACTGTCATAATTTTAAACAACAGCAAATGTGAGGGCTAAGCGGAGAACGCAACATAGATGAGCAACACGTCAAGTGTTTAAACTCAACTGACTGTGCATCATGTCAAGTTCAATCAAACTTAATTTTGAATAAAAGAGACAGCCATACACTACACTACGTAAAACCAAAACTGCATGGATTGATGTCTCATTTAAAGTTAAGCATGTTGATTTATTCATTAATTTTATTATTCAAATTATTGTTATCCTTGTATGATTTACCATCGAAGTAAATTGTCACATAGTGTCTGAGATCACTTTCACACCACCAGACAGGAAGCAGACTGCTCAGTCAATGAATATTCACCACCTTCCTCTCAGAGTTTGGATACACTACAGCTGAAAATTACAAACTTTCACAAGTATTCTTTTTAATTTATCACCGGCTGCAAACTACGCAATAGAAATTTATACAACCAATCTCTAGCTGTTGCAAAGAAATCCTCCTAGATAGGGCCACATTTGTGTTATGAGTTTGGCAGATGCTCACAGCAGTAACTCAGCTAACTGAAATGTAAACACGCAGGAGCACTTCCTGGCTGTGAACCAGAAAGCGTATATCACCACAACAACCACTCCAGCTTCCCTCATCCTCTTTTTGTGTTCTCTCTCATCTTCCTTTATCTTGTAATATATAACAAACTGAGTTCTTTGCCAAAGGAAACTTCTCAACCCTCTAAATTCTATTCTATTAACCATATTACTATATTATTAACTGTTGTTACCTACAGGATTGTTTCACATGGCAGATCTAATAGATTAAAGTGACAGTGCACCCTTAAATGTGTTTTTGAGCTGTAAACTAAATTATATGACCGTTCTGTTTTGAAATACAGTAATCCTGGTTTTAATATCACATTTATTACCAAATTCATAAAAATAATTCCCATTTATGGATTGAACAAGGCTCATAACACTGTTTACAATGGGCTTGGACCTTGCAGGACCAATGCTTTTGTTAAGTTATCCATTTTGGGTGTCTCTAGGTCAGGACATCAACACGAAAGCCGAACTAATTTTAAAATCTATGCTGAAACTAAACCCCTACATGTGGGAACTGTTGGGTTTCTCTATACATTTTAGGTCTTGACCTTATTATGTGATAATTTTATTTGAATACCATTTCTTGAAATTCATTCTTCATTTTGCCATGGATTTATTTGTGTGAAGCCCTTTGTAACCTTGTTTAGATAAGTGCTTTACAAATAAAGTTATTATTATTGTTATTACATTACCTACCATTCAGAGACATCCCCCATCCTCCTCCTGACCTTGAGCTCTCTCACATACACAGTTTGAATCACTGGCTGAGAGAGCTGCCTTTGCCAGCTCGTCAAATGGCTCAGAACGACCGTGGTCTTGGCCGACAGAAAGCTGCCGAGGCAAGAAGCCTCTACTTTAAATAATGTTTCTGTCGCAAGACTGTGTTTCCTCCTACCGGAGTCGTTGTTAGAGGTGAAGTTACACGTAAATAGGGATTGTAAGGGCCATGATGGACCTGTCTGTGTACATGCTGCTATCTAAAGCTTCAACAACGCCAACAGGTCAATTCCTTTATTTTTGTTGAACTCTGAAGAAAAAGAAAAACTGTTGTATCAGATTAAATAAGATTAACAAGTGAATATGTGACAAAAGTTCAACTCTGTTTTTCTTGTGTTGAGATGTATTTTTGTGTACAGCGCCTTTTATTTGAAATTATTGAAGTGTTCAAAAATGTGACTGAGCTGTGTGTTGTTTTTTTCAGACTGACTGTTAAATCATACAATAGCTGATTGTCTAGTCTTGGCTTGAGTCTTTGGTTTCACCTGTGACTGTTTGTTCTCAAAAAGCATGAACCAACATGAACAACAGTGAGTTGTCTATGGGAGCAAAACAAGCCATTCTGAAACTGAGAAAAGAGGGAAAAGTCGATCAGAGCCATGGCACAAACATTGGACAACACAACAATGGGAAAGACTGCTGGTGTGCTGAGCAAGACACACTGAACAGCTCGGCAACAACAAAGATAACAACTGCGGCTGATGACAGAAACGTCCTGAGAGCTGTGGAGAAAAACACAACAACACCATCAACCTCCACAGGGCAGGGGTGAAGGGATCACAATCCACTGTTGGAAATAAAACTTTGAGAGCAGAAACATAAGAGACTAGAGTCTCAAAACATGAAAACTACTCCTCAGCAGTAAGAATCTGATATTACTTACAGAAACATTGTCATTATCATCCACCTTCCACCCCTACACACCCTTTCCTGTCAATGATCTGCATTACTCCACTACAAAGTAATCAGCATCTGTCACACCCAGACTATCATTTATGATGCATTAGGCCGGGATAAAAAATAATCCTACTGTGGGTTGCTATGTTACTATATTTCATCATTAGAATCTGAAGGATGAATAGACTGTTTACAAAGATGGACGATGTGTCTCCACTTGCTCCCACTATCCAGAAATTAAGCTAAAATATCCCAGATACAAACACTAGATGTGTACTTTGACTTTCTAGTTTGGTCCATGTCCCATCCACTAACACAGAGGAGGCAGGGTTTATGACCTAAAAGCCTACTGCAGCCAGCCAACCGATGGCTTCACCTATAGGAGCTGTCATGTCATCTATCTTTATATACAGTCTATGGAAGGATGCATCGTTTGTGTGTATGTGTATGAGGTAGAGGGGAAAGAGACAGCTGGTGGTTTGTGGGTCTGTTCAGGCTCCGAAGGTTGATTAATGCATATTTTTTTGTGGGAGGCGGGTATAAGAAAAAAACAATTTACATCCTAACAGCACATTATGTTAAGAAACATAAATAAATCCAATATAAATATTAACATTTTAGTAATTTTACGTCATTTCCTCTACCCTCAATTTAGTGCCACTTTTAAATGTCACGGAGGGGAGAAACACCACAGAGACTTACAACTAACAACAATATGGTGATATCAGTCATAACTCTTTTCCTTTACTTTTGTTCATCCAAAAAAGTATTTTGCAAAAAGACTCTAGAACTAGACGTGAATACCAAGAAGCTGAAATTCTAAATTCCTGTCTCATATTCATAGCTTGTATGATTAAATATTTTTGGGTACAACAAGACAAAGAAAATGTACTTAGGGACTGCGTGTGCCATCTGTTCCCTTGCCATCTGGTCAGCTGAAGCCATCAAAGTTTACAAATATGCTATATGACAACTGATGAATTTTGCTTTTTAAAGCATAATTAAGAAACGTTAGAGCTATTCTAAGACACCATAACTCCTCCCTGTCATAAATAAGATATGACCCCATGCAGCACACTCACAATATGTACCTAGGGGTTGGAAGTTAATGTCTCACCTTGTTTTATTAAGGTCAACTGCTGACATTTTTAATTCAGGTTTGTAAAGCTGAGCTCATGACAGAATCATGACATGTTGAGGCAACACGGGGTAGACACCGAGCGTCTTAATTATTAATGCAGGTTGAGGCTGATTAATTGAGAATGCCTGCTCTCTTTGGTATTGAGAGAACATGGATGGATGGACAGATGGATGTGTGGAGGGGTGGGCGAAAGAGGGAAATACGTGTGTGTGTGTGTTTGTCTCTGTCTTGGTATCACAGCTTCAAGATGATACGCTTGTCTGTGGAAAATTGCCATTTTGTTTCCATTTCCGACCCATTCTCCATCCCACTGGAGAAATGCCATTGTGTTTTTATCAGTGCTCAATGAAATCTGTGTCAGGGACTGTAAAGTGGAAGTTCAGTGGCAAACAGTAGTAAAGTGGGAAAGGGCCTGTGTCTCTGGAGCCACATATGTTGCATCTGCTGGCTTCACTTCAAATCCTGCTGCAGTTGTTTTCCTCTGCCTCTCTCTCTGCTTGCCGACTCCTCAGCATAATGAAGTGCTGAAATGTCTCACTTTATATGAACCCACATCCCTTCTTACATGCAGCGCTGAGCAAAGTAATAGAACACAGTCATTTGGGCTAATTCACTTTTTGAGTTTGATACAAATCTGTCGAGCTGAACGTTTCGCATCCAGACTTCCAGACTGCAGCTCTTCCTCGCTGGGTTCCTGCTCCCACCCACTCATGCTTGGTGTGCATTACGGAGATAAATACACGCGGCTGCTGGTAGCAACAGCGATATGACCCTAATTCAATGGTGCAATCTCACTACATATTGCATAGGTTACTGTGAACATCATTGTGTGTTATTGGTGTGGCTCAGCTTTGGCATCCCCCCTAAGGGCTTCTGTAAATATACTGAATGAGTTTGCATGCACACTTGTATCACGTGTATTATCAGGTTATTGAAGTATCCTGTTTATGTTTAAGCATTAAAACGTCATTCCAATTTCAGTATCTGGGATAAGCCCCTATCCTGGTACTCCGTGAGTAACCAGGATACTGGTGTATGTATAATAATAACTTTATTTGTATAGCACTTTTCTAAACAAGGTTACAAAGTGCTTCACACAAAAGTCCATTGCAAAATGAAAAATAGATTGTAATAAAACATATTCTGTTCAGTCCAATTTAAATCAAATCATAACATAATAAGATCAAGACCTTAAGTTTATAGAGAGACCCAACAGTTCCCACCATGAGCAAGCACTTTACATATACATCCTATCCTGATTTCTGAACCTGGCTTCAACTGGTAGTCGGACTGTTTCCACCAATCTCATGAACAGTTCAACAGTGATACACAGCCAGTCATATGGACACCCCCCCCTTGATGTTATGGAACTCCATCATGTCAACCCGATCCCATCAGGTATGACTATGTATCTTTATCCACTGCACCCTGGTACACCGGCCGAAGTGGAGGACATTTTAAATTTTTGCTGTCGCTCTCATCTCTCATGGCTGGCAACAAGGTGGATAAGTAAAATCTCCACCTGAGCTTGGCATTAAATAAAGCTAAGCCAGCTATAAACCAAAGCGACCTGATTTTCAATAGCTATCCTACAGGAATCAAAATTAGTTAGATAGGTAGTTAAGTGTTGTTTTAAATATGGTAACATTAAACATCACAGGCGCCTGCACCAACAGCATGCTTATAAGTAACAGGGTAACGTGTATTTATCGTGTACACAGGGATATAAATAACCAGATTTCTCTATGTTCCATGTAAACACCATATCCTGAATATGATCAAAACTGGGTAAGTATGATAACCTGGGATGTTAGTGCAGGTCCCATTCACACATTACATACAGTGCTTTAACACACACTCAACTGCATTAGTGATTTTGGGGTTCAGTATCCCAAGGACGCCCTCGACATGTAGCTGGGGATTAACCAGCTGACCCTTGGTTTAATGGATGACCCATGGCCCCTCCATCTTTGTGGACGCTAGCTCCGTAGTCATGGTCTGAGCACTCCTGTAGCAGCTCTGCCCAACCCCTGTCTGTCCTTCCCTTTAGTAGTACTTGAGAAAAAGGGAATGGGGTGGCTGTACAGGTCAGGACTGACGCCGACAAAACCAGAAGCCCCTCTGCACAAGCCTTCATTTAATGAAGAGACGTGGAGGCAGATACCAGGTCAAGGATTTAGCAGAAATTCTACAGACAAGCCTAAGCCTTTATGTTAGACACGTCTGACCCACGCTGACTCCAAAGAGCGTCTCGAATGCCAAGTATGACAAGTCATATCACACTACAGCTGCATGTCCACAGCACAGCTGGCTGCGGAATCTTTAAATAACGGACTCATGCTTGTGAATTTTTATCCACATGCGCACAACTAACACATAAAAACACAACGCACATAGAAATTGATGAGTTTCTGCAAACATCACATTTATAAATAAACATGGACAGTTTTGGAGACCTTCAGCTCTCCAGTTTTCCCTGGTGACCAATTATAAAACTTAGCAAACTTTACAAGTTGAATTTAATGAAAAATGAGAACCTGCTCCCTTAAAGCTGTCCCATCCTTCTAACAGTAATTTCTGGCATTAATCAAAGTGTAAACAGTAAACCAATGAGGATTTTAGGACACTGAGAAATCAGAGTCAAGTTGTGGGGCTGCATATGTATTAGCTCGATCTGCATCGTTTCATTCCTATTTATGAAATTAAAAGATTTATTTTGAAGGACCAGCGGATGTAATGTATCCTGATCATGTCCTGCAAATCGTTTTTATATAGAATTATTTCATATCATGAAACTGAACTGATATGACCACTGAAGCAACATTATGCATTTCTTAAACATAGTCCAACAGTCTTGAAGTCACTGTGTTGCATGTATTATGGGATGCACAAGATCATTCCCTGAATCACTTTTACGTTTTCAGAACAGATTGGAAACAGCTGGTCAAGTGGAACTTGTGGAAAGATGTGTTGGCTTTTTGTCACTGACAGACTGTTTATACATGTTAAGACATTATGGCACATGCTCTTCATACTTAGAGGTAAGGTTCTTAATCCTGGAAAAGCTAGCAAGAGCGTGCAACACTTGACAATATGGAAGCAGTGCCAACTCACCCAAGCTATGCAAACAAAACATATCAATGTGCATTGACTGACAACTGTCATATATACATATATGAGCTGTCGTCTCTGTTTCAGTTAGAGCACGGGCAGGGTGCACATAGCCAGGCAGGTCAGTTGATGACAGATACACCAACCAGTTATTTAATTTGGTCAGAATGAAGTGATTGGTCATGTTTATTTTGCCATTTTTTCACAAAAACACAGAGATCGCTATGTTGACATTTTGATTGATGTCTTCTACTGTACGTGTCTGGCTCCTGTGTTCTCACATGACCTCACTCAATTCTGGAGTTTTGACTTTGGAAGGAGAAACTCTGACTTGGACATTCTCACACACGGTCCCCACTGGACAATGTCGGGAGATTATCCGGAGTTCAGTGCATGTCTGAAAGCAGCTTTACAGTCCTGCAATGTTTTTTTTGTCATTTACTTTTTCTAGACGACTTTATTTATTGATGCTATCAGGATATCTTGCCAACCCCACCTTTAAGCTGGAAGGCAATGTTGTTGAGCCAAGTTTAGTTTGGACAGGCTGGTTCTGCGATTTTCCCTGGCATTATGTTTATGTGTGCGCACGTAGCGTAGCACTGAGATGCTCTACAGGAAAGCTGAGTCACACCAGTGCTTTTCACTCTCAGGATTCGAGATTGATCTCCTCTTCCTGGCCATAAATTCAGATTACCTGGCACATCCACAGTCAATGCATCACTTCCACTTATGGCTCTTCCAATACACTTGACAATGGACTGTTGGTGTATGCCTTTAGGCTCAGACAGAACATTAAATTAGACAAACGGGGCTCTTTGAGTTTATTAAGGAGGAATCATTACATACTTGTTTTACACTGATACTTCTTTTAATAAAATTAGAGGAAATTGCTGCAGAAATTACTTCTCTTGTCACAATTAGAATTATTATGAGCGGGAGGAAGCGAGACAGAATGCTAATTGTTTTTAGACGACAGAAATAAAACACAATTTAAAACAGATGCAGCTCTGTGCAGTCATTTTGCTGTTCAACGGTGCATTAGAGGGTGTGATGAACTGGCAGCGTATACCACAACGTGCTGTTTGGAGCCTGGATCAGGTGTTCATGCTAACCAAAGGCCACAGGTTCACATGAAAACTCACTCTCAGGTCAGAGCAGTGCAGTAGCTGAACCTGGCTTCACAGTGTAAAGTGCAGTAAATAAATAAGCTCCCACAGAGTTGATTTCAATACATTTTAGGTTACTAAAACTCCATATAGCTTGCCAAAGTAAATTAACACAGTTACACATTTTATTTCATTCCACCACCTTGAATGTCAAGCTATCTACACTGAATAAATTATACATATATATTTCTAGTATACAAAAACTCTTTAAAATGTATTGATATAAAAACAAATTTTCAATTCAATCATTGACTCCTTGGTGGAGGTAATGAAGGTGTAATGTACAAACTATGCTCACTTCCTCCAAATCTTGCACATCTTTAATAAGTGAGACTCTCAGAACACGGTTGAAGGTTGAGTAAATCCTGCATATGTTCGGTCCTGATGGCTGCAGCCTCGCTTGGCTCCAGGATAGTAACTGATGTTAAACTCTGCTGCTCTGCTGCCGACTGCTGTCGTAGAGTCTCTGACACATCAAACCGGTCAGCATTGTTTAAACCTGTTACTCAGAGTTAGAGTTCTACTGGCTGGTTGAGCTGTCTGGCTCTCAAGTCTCTAACTCTGGGTGACACCTTCATTTTCCCTACATGGGCCAGTTTACCTAACATGAGCTGAGATGCTTATCCATGGTGATGTGGAAGCTGGTAGTGTTCTCCTGACACCCAACAGTGAACAGTTTGAGTAGGTGTTCAAACATCTCTCTGGCTTGAGAAAGATGGTACTGCCAATGAAGACTTCACATTTAAACACATCCTCTTTTTAACAACCCTCATTATCACAGGACTAAGAGGGTGTGGTGAAAAACATACTGTAATGACTTTAATAATATAGTTCTACAGCTTTCAACTGTATCGGCATTTTCGAGAATTCTGTAGCCCTGGTGGTGGTGGAGGGAGACGCTTCACCAGCATCAGGAAGGCCATTTTTTGATCGAAGGAGGAAAAGGGAGGTCATCCATCTTTGGTCTAATATTTATCCATGGAATAGGATCATCCTTCAAAAATGCACACACCAAGCAAATCTAGAAAACTAGAGTAGCACTCAGAAGAGCACATACATTCACCAAGACCCAAATTACACAAACTCTGTTCCCTAAATAGGACAGATTTTTCCCAGATTATTCACTGGGAAAAATATTAAAATGTATAAAAAACATTATGCATAAAAAACATTGTCAAAGAAATAATATAAAATAAATCAAATTGGTGGATCTGCTTCCTAATTAAGATTCTCAGCAAAATTTGATGGGTTCTTCTTTGACCCATACAGTGTCATTGCACAAGGTTTCAGAGAAATCAGTTTTTTGTTGTTTTTGTGAAATCTTTCTCATTATCAAACAAACCAACAGATTTAAAGGTTCAGTGTGTAGAATTTAGTGACATCTAGTGGTGAAGCTGCATGTTGCAGTTGAATACCCCTCACCTCACCCTCCCCTTCCAAACATGAAAGAGAACCTGTGGTCGCTTCAGCTGTCATAAAAACTCAAAAAGAGTTTAGTTTGTCCAGTCGGGCACTTCCTTTTGGTTCTCAGAAACCTGCCACTTTTGAAGACTGGATAAACAGTTGTAATGCAAGTCAAAGGACATTCATGTTATGGTTGTCATTTCTGATGAGTACATAACAACAATGTTGGAGATGGGACACAAACTGTATCCCCTTGGACTGCATTGGATGAAATCTGATAAGAGATACAGAACAACAGTTAGTTTCAACAGCCACTACTAGCAGTATTATTTAGGATTTTTTTTCTTTCTTTTTGATAAATGTATGGGAAAAGAAAGGAAAAGTAATTGGAATACCATGAGAGAAACACACACACACACACAGGCAAAAACAAAGAGAGTGTGTTTTTAGGGTATGCATGTGTGTTTGTCTGGTGTATCTCTGTCAGTATCTAGTAGAGCTTTAGAGAAAATCAGACTTGGCAGTTGAGCGTATAAAAGTAAAAGATTGTGGAAAGCCTGTAATCCCACAGAGGAGCCAACTCTTCAATACTTAATACAATTTAAAAACATGGTTACCAGCCTTCACTTCAATTTCATCAAACGATGTGGCTGAACATGTGTGACACTGTGTGTGTGTGTGTAGCCTGCATAAGCATGTGTGCAGCGTATTTTCGCTTGTGTATGTCCTTGTGTGTTTTTGTATGCATGTGCGAGTTTGCCTGTCACGTTTTTGCCTCAAAACCTGCATAACCTACACGCGGCTGGACAAGGGTGATTAAACTTGTGTAAAAACTGATGACGCTGGCTATAATGCAGTAGTAACATATGAGTCCTTCTCCCAGCCAGTGTTTGACAAGCCAACATGCACGCTTCGATCTCCAGGGTGATAGAGTGCATCAGTGTGTGTATAACCAGCTGCTTTGTAGCGGAGCCGTGCTCCTCTAAGTCTGCCTTGAATATGGAACGACTGCTGAATATTTCACATCCTACTTCTGACATTCCCCCCTCGTCTCATAAATCATAGTTTATGGATCATTTAGCTTGTGCCTGCTCTACGCGTCTGTTTATGTGCGTGCGAGACAAAAAAGCATTTTGTCAAGCAGGAGTTTTGTGTTGTTTACACAATGGCATCATGACACACACAAGTCTTGCAAGAATGCAACGTGGATCCCGAACACGTGTTCACTGATATCATTCATATCATCTCTTTCTTTCAGAAACAATGTGTTTTTTTAGGATCAATAACCAACCAAGTGTTTGGAGAACTACTCTGAACTCAAAAGCTAATCACAGAACTTACACTTCAGCAAACAGGATTGCCTCTTGCTACGCATACTGTTTGTCTGCTCGCCTTATTCGGCATCTGCGCTTGTGTGTGTATGTGTGCTTGCGTATGTTTATCTCCATGCCGTTCACGAGGCCATTCTGTTTAGCGAGCTGTCAGACATTTGGCCAGGGTCAGAGCCCAAGGGACTGAAATGGAGGGCGAGGAGGGTGTTGGGACTGTGCAGAAGAAGGAAAGGAAGGGAAGAGGGGTGAGAGGTCTAGGGGGACACTGACAAACTGTGCTGACAGACACTGTGAGAGGACTTACAATGGCCTTCGGCAGAAAGACAGACGGAAAGCAAGGGAGCGAGCGAAAGAGAGAGAAGCTTAAAAGAAATCCAAACCCTGGAAGCAGACCACAGCACTGGGAGCTGGAGCTTTCTGTGTACTAGTCTCCAAGCTCCAATCATGTTGTTTTTGAGGCCTTGCTCCGCCATGTGAACCGCCTATATACCAAGGCTGCTTTTGGCTATTCTTCCTATTTCACCCAAACTTTCATTTCATGGAGTCTGTGTACCCAACTCCCTGTCCCTTATTTGCCCTCCAAAAAGAAATGTAAAAAATAGGTGGAGTAGAAAATTTGGCAAGCATGGTAATAACACACAGCTCCTCAGGACGGGAGGGGAGGGATGTGTGTTTTTGTCAGCCGTTTTTGTGTCCAGGCTAAACCCAGGGCCCATGTGAGCATGAGAAATGGATATTGAAACAATACATAAATACTATCCGGTGTCAGCAAGATTAGAAAAGCAATATCCCATTGCTGGGATGCATGCACGGCTGGTGGAGACAGAGGGGGGGAGATAGGCGAAAGAGAGGAGATGGAGCGGGTTAGTTGGGGGTTGATAGCATGGGGTAGAGAAATAGAACGCAGGTAAATGACTGCAGGTGCCAGAGGGTGGAAAGAGCGAGGCGAGGAACACAAAAACAGATAGAGGAAAATAGAGAAATAAATAAGCAATAACTGCATTCCTTCAGGCGGGACAAACACATTTACCCTCAGCAACAGGAATTAGGCGTCCCCTCTTTGATGTTGTTAAACACAGAAAATTTATCCCACTGTTGCATATCTGTCCGAGAGGCGTGCTTGTGTCAAAAAGAAACCGCCGAGTCCAGGTGAATTCCCGCCTTACATCAATAAAACATTAGCCGCTTCAAAACTTCTCCTGGGACACAGCACTGAGCGAGCTAAACAAATGGAAATTCATATTGCATGAGGGGCACCATGCATGAGGTTATACTGTACTGCGTGTGTGTGTAAGGGAGTGTGTTAGCATTGTTCAGCGACTGTTTTCCATTTGACATTTCCATTTAATTTCTTGTTGGGCTGCGGTGAAATGACAATCAGTGCCAGAGATTGCATGTGTAGTGGTAAATAATTTGGAAAACCTCGGCAGGCGGCGCTTGTGTCTGACTTTGTAACATCAGGGGCCCGTGGTGGGCGGGTGGGGGGGGCTGGGGGCGCAGTAGGAGGGCAATGCCTGTTTAACAGGAGTCAAAAAATACTACTTTTGTTACGTGGTAGCAAGTTATACTGCAGTTTTTTATTGAAGCTGAATGGAGGATGATAGACTGGGCCTTCATCTTTTCTACTCCCACAACAGCTAAATTCATTATTCTTGTTTACATCAGCATAAACGGTGTGATCTGGCTGCAGTGGAAGCTATCATCCATCAGCTTCTCCCCTCCTTCCTTCCTCACTCGCTGTATTTTTTTCAGCCTCTGCAGCCTCATACTTTGTGGAAGTAGTCAAGCTGCACTGGACTGGAACACGAAACTCATGTTTTTCAATGCGTGGTTACTAAACCGTCGCTTGCACCTTCCAGCGGCTTAAAAGTAAACAACATTTAGTTTACAGATGATTTCCTTCCAGCGGGAGAGCTACTGTGTCACAGCTTCATGCTGCTCTGCCAAAAGCTTTCTATAGGAAGTCTGATAACTTAGTTAGACCACATTTGATAAAAAAATACACCACTTAAAACCGAATGGAAGTTGTCTTGTTATACAACATGAACGTTTAGTCTTTTAAAACAAACATGCTGGGAACAAACTACACAATGTTTTTTCTTATAAGAGAGATGATCCCTGTTTCAGATGGCAAAAAATTATTTGTTATACATTTGTGCAACCAGTCAGAGCTCGCCATCTTCCACAACTTGTATGAGGTTCAAATGTGATGGGTGAGGAGGATCTAGAACTTCACTCTTAAAGGTCCAGTGTGTAAGATTTAGGTGAAAGGGATCTATTGGCAGACATTTAATGTAGAATAATCCTCATGATTTTTTCACTAGTTTGTTTCATCTAAATTGTATGAATTGTAGTTTTCTTTACCCTAGAAAAAACACTATATTTAAATACTTTATAATTACATCGAGGGGGTCCTCTCTACAGAGGCCGCCATGTTTTTTACATTAGTCCAGACTGGACAAACTACACACCTTTTGAGTTTTTAAGACAACTGAAGCTACCACAGGTTCTTTTTCATATTTGGAAGGAGAGGGTGAGATTAGGGGTGTTCAGCTGCAACATGCAATTTCAACAGGAGATATCACTAAATTCTACACACTGTACCTTTAAGTAGGAACCAATTTCACAGCAGCATCAGTCAGCTTTGCCAGGTTTACAGTTGTGTGCGGTTTTTTGTGGTTGCAGGTGTCAGTCTCAACAAGGCAAATCGCAGATGAAAGTATTTAGTAGTTTGGCTGTTCCTTAAACATGATTTTCTGTACATATTGCAAATATTGTATTTCATATAAGGATGGACAACACATCTCCACTTCCTCCAACTATCAAAACTGAAGCTAAAATCTCCCGAATAAAAACTCTGCTATCTAGGAGCCAGAGTCTCTACAGTGACAATCGATGGATGGAGACGTGGTATCACTGACGTGTGGTATCTTGTTCATACCTCAAAATATTCACCTAAAGTGATGATCATGATGCGACAACTCCTTAAACTTATTGTCAATATTAAATATTAACCCAAAAACGACATTTTTACTGAACTGAAGTCAGTCAGAATTAGTCACGAATGCCACAGTGATGCATTCATTCATTGATATACAGGTCTTGGTTGTCTGGTTTCAGAAAAAAATCAGGTACCTACACTTTTTTCACACTTTATGTGTTGCAGGAAACTTAAATTTAAGTGGATAAAATTACCTTTTTTTACAATCAATCCACACCCGTCGCTACCATCACAGCAGCACTTCATCAACCAGGCCTTTATGGTTGAGAGGCAGAAATGAAAGCCACTTTGAGTAAAAGATATATGACATATCTCTCTGGGCAGAACTTCTAACACTATGCCTTGTGAACAACAGACACTGCTTTTAACCTGGTGTATATTAATCCTAAACTGAAGCTTGGTGATGGTGGCATTGTGTTCAGGGATCCCTCTTAGCAGCAGGAACAATGAAACTTGTCAGAATTGTGGGAAGGGGTGAATAACATGACCTGGGCACGGCAATGGCCTTAAACATAGCCAAGACAATGCTGAAGAAGCTTTAAGACATGTATTAATAAGACCTTTATTGTATAGCACTTATCCAAAAGGTTGCAAAGTACTTAACAAAACTCATGGCAAAAAATGAATGGATAAAACTAATATATAATAAATTATATTTAATTCAGTACAATTTTAGGCACATATTGAAGTCGAGAGATTACAATTCATAGAGAAACCCAACAGTTCCAACAATGACAAAACCCTTTGGCGACTGTGGAGAGAAAAAACCTCATTAACTGGAAGAAACCTGTAGCATAACCAGTGTCAGTGTGGGCGGCCATCTGCCTCAACCGGTTGGGGTGAGCAAATGAAAGGGGGCAAGAGATGGGTGGCAAAGAGGGGGAGAGGGGAGTGAAGCCAGGAACAGTTGTGTAACCATCATATTTAAGCTCTGTCAGTGGTGGTGGTTATTATAACAAAAATAACCATCCGTGGAGAGACCTGAAGATGTCTTCTCACAAACACTTCCAATCCAATCTGATGGAGTTTGAAAGGATCTGCCAGCATGAATGAGATGAACTGCCCAAATCAAGGCATTCAAAGCCTGTAGAGACTAACCCAAGGAGACTAGAGTTTGTAAGTTCTGCCAGAGGGGTTTCTACAAAGTATTGAATAATGGGTCTGAATACCTGAAAAAGATTCAGTTGTGGATTTTTCATAAATTTATACAAATGTCTAGAGCCTTGTTGCTGATGGCCAAATTTATTTATCTTATTTAACACATTTAATTTACTTAAGAAACAAAGCAATATTGAGTATTTTAGCCATTTATTGCAAATAATAAAAATATCTAGTTTGTAGAGCAGTAAGTGTCTTAGCTTTGTTCGTCTGCTTCTTGATGATGGCAATTTGAGGATGCAACTTCGAGAAACTTTGGGAAACTATGATCCAGTTTTTACATTTTTAAGTACATTTTATAGACGAACAATCAAAGAATAACTTATTCAATCATGGAAACTTATTTGTGTAAATTGAATGAAAAGGTAAGCATCATGTCAAGAAGCCATGCATCCCTGCTACGTTTCCATAATTCTGTCTTTAAATGGGAACAGAGTGTGAAAATTCAAATTTTTGTAGACACACGAATGCACAAAAATCGCAGCCATGTTGACTTCGAATGCCTCATTATCCAATCACAGCATCCCCTTGATCTGACAAGCTCTCTCCCTGCCTTTCATCGCCTCTTCTTTCATCCTTTAATCACTCCATCTCCAAATTTCTCGTCTGTTTTGGACGATGAACAGTCATACGCATGCCGTGCACGTCCTCAGTTTTCTCTTCAAACTTTGATTTGGTATGCAGTAAGTAGCTTTACCTGTCATCTGATCCATTCAGTACATGTAAGCTAACTCTCCTCTTTTCTTTCACTCTGACCCCATATGAACACACACACACACACACTACAGAAATGAATGTTAACTCAAATGTACATTAATTGATGCCACCAACATAATGTCTTTTTTTGACATAAAATAAAATCAAAATCCAGTGTGGTCGCTAGGGTGATGAGACAGAGGAGTGTGCCACTGCTGTAGTTGTCATGGTGAGGACTTTTAACTTTGATTGGCTGGAGGCATGGCCTGAGGCGTTTGAAGGCCACAAGTAGACCGTGGAGAGTGACAGCAGAAAGTCATGGGACACTGACCAACAGCACACACACACACACACACACAATGAACAGTAAAAGTAGCATTGAAGTTTATTCAGTGCAATTACGCTAACGTTACTGTTGTTCAGTTGTGTTCATCAGCACTTGCATGTTTACATATCAAATATGCATATGTGTTAATGCACATGAGTTAGTGTGTGAGATGTTTTGGTTTGATCTTCATTGAGCTTTTATACATTATTTGATCTGTTATATGAGTAGATTTTTATATATTTTTAAACGTGTTTTTGTGTGTTAATGTGAAAGCATCTATTATGTGTGTGACTGTACAGGTTGTGATGTGTGCAGTTAAGCTGTGTGCCCTGGCCACCCATGCATGTGTGTGCACATGTCTGTGACTGTATGACTGCAGAGCTATGACAGCTAAACACACGGCAGAACAGTTATGGATTTTAGCTTGAGGGCAGCTGTAGGGTTTCACGAATCAGTCTGTTCCTCTCATCCTCCTCTTCTCCTTTTCCTCATATCTACCTTTCTTCTTCTCCAGGAGACTTCACTCACTTTTACAAAAAATCAAAGCTTCCCTTTAACCATGCTGGCGACAGCTTTTAGTAACTTCTGACACCTTTCAGTCACAGGTGAAAGTTCATCGAGGTTGCGTTCAATTGTGCAAGACAAACTCTCTCTGAGACCTTGGTTATACTTAATGTCATAACTTTACATTTATAGGCATTTTTGACTAAAATAGACACATATTTGATGTGAAATGTGTTTTGTTGAAAATGTGTTCAGGTGAAAATAAAAAGGTAACATAAAGGTTACCTTTAAACTCTGTAAACCGAGATACATACATTACCAACAACGAGTGCTGCAAAATAACTTTCCACTGTTCTACTTCTTTTATTTTACACCTGCTTTTTGCCTTTAAAATGTAACAAGGTGGGCAAGACTTGACATGACCCTGCCTGTCAGGAGAGACGGTTATGGAAAATAAAATGCACATATTCAGCCTCTGTGCTTTGGGAAGCTCTTACCGTTTCCATCCACGGAGCAATTTGAGTATCGAGGAAAGAACGAAAAAGGTAAACACATGTCAGTCAGTTTCAGCAAGCTTCAGTGGTGCCGGGTGCGTTCCAGCGAGTCGACGCGTTTGCTTGTTTCCTCTTGTTGCCTCACATTTTGTGTCTCTCTTGGTGAACATGCATATGCTCTACATGAGACTGCTGTTTCACTGCACTCAGATGTGTGCTTGTGGATATGTCCTTTTAATCACTAACTTACGTGACGTAGTTTTACTGACTGCCATAGCAGAACAGGATATAAGACTACCTTCTTAAACAATCAATTATCCTTCTTCATACAACACCAGTGTTTGATAAAGTACAATCATGTTATATTCACATCAACTTTACACCTTTTTATTAGTTTCCATGTAAATATTCAGCTACATGAACGGTCATTGTGTGCTACAGCACAAAATTGATTATCTCCGCAGCTGCCTGTGTTGTCAAAGGGTGAAGGTGTACAGGATGAAAAAACTCTTGACCATCTAATAGGACAGAATGACAGTACTTTTGACGCTCGCTGTCACTCTGATGACCAACGATGCAGTGATGGTTCCAGAGGAAAAGCATCAAGACATCAACTTTCTGGGGCCAAGCACTGTGGCAGAGGAGGTCCACCTATCAGCAAACGTTACGAGCTAAACATTTTGGTCGTCCCCTTGAACCTTGGTGATCTTAGCTGCTTCAATATATTTTTTTCTTGGGCTGGTAGATATGGTTAAGATTCCAGTCATAGAAACAGGGCAAGAGAGTGGATCCTCAGGTCGGTGAGTATAAACGCTGCGGCCACATGAGCAGCACGTGACAGTTGTGTCATTGATCTACTGCAACTTGTGGATGTCTGTTGTTCACAAAGAGAGTGTCTCTTAGCGAGATAGTACACAAGGTTACTGGTATGACGACTATATTTCCTTGAATTAAAGTAGGTCTATGTACTCAACTAAATGCCAGGAATCTACAGTATGAAGCTGTACATCTTCAGGAGATTCACCTGAGACGTGCAAGCAGACATTGTGGACACTCTAACCTTATAACATGGTCGATGAAATTAAAAGCCAGACATTCCACTATGCACACTCGCTGCTCATGCTTGGTATGTGGGCCGGTTGTTACTGGCCCATAGCCACATGAATATGGTTGTACTCCAGAGAAAAAGATTGACATAGAAAAAAAAAAATATATATATATATATATATATATAATATTCAAGTTTTGAAGAGATTCATAGAAACTGTATTGCAAATACTGGCATTAGAACACATGAACCACTGGACATTTGAACTCCTGATTGCCAATGAATAAAACTTTTTTTTTTCAAAACACAACACAAATAAAAGACTGTTACCCACAGATCAAATAATATAACACAACAAAGCAGATGGGGCCCTCCACATTGAGTGGGTAATTATTGAGCCAATTAAGCTTAAACTTTATTTCTAGGAAAAACACACATGCAAAAACCAAGTGTATGTGCTGAATGAAAACAATTGTAAAACACCTAACGTTCATTTAAACACCAACAGTGGAAAGACATGAGGAAAGTGTCTGTCTCTGCTCTGCATGCAGTGAGTGAAGATACTCTAGAGCCTTGAAGGCACCACTTGTTAACAGAGCTTGGCAGGTTCTCTCCCATGTATATGTGTATATAGTGTAAGGGCCAGGCATACAGAAAAATTAGAAGATCTTGAATTTGAATGTCAAGAAACAAGTTGTGGAAACTAGAGACAATAACAGGCGATTTATCAACAAAACGTTTTGTTGGACAATGTACTTGTACCAAATAAATAGGAAGAAAATGACCCACCATCTACATAACAGCATCACCAATTACTATAGGCCGCCAACACTAATTCCGTATCTTGCCATGTTAAAGCAGGGTTTCCCATGAATTATCTAGGCTGTGTTCTGCCCCTTCTCATAATAACATGAGGGATCTTTAACTTGGTGTTTTGCTTCATTACTGCATTATATAGCTATGTGCAGCACTTTTTGCCACCTGCTGGCTCATGCTGTCGTCCATAAAGTTTTTATTGTCCATGCAACAGGCATAATGCATTCCTCAGCCCCTTACCCTAACCATCCAAACTGAATGCCTAACCCTTAACCTAACCTAAACCCATTTCTAACCCTAACCCTAAAACCAAGCTTGACCCCCAAACAGTCCATTAAAGGGGGGTCACAAACTGAGGACTGGCCAAAATGTCCTCCTCACATACTGGATAATGATCTGACCCACCCACACCTCTGACTTAAAATGTAAACAAAAACCTGCTGAATTAATATTGAACCTCTTGGATAAACAGGGCATCACTTGTTCTGCAACAATGAAGATAAAACATTGCATTGTGTCATAATATGTGGGAAGAACTTCTCTCCTGTCTGCAGCCTTTGTGTGTGTGTGTGTGTGTTTGCCATTAATACTTTAACCCTTATGTCCTGGCTGTGCGTTTCACGTTACATCTTGAATGTTGGAACTTTTTCTCAGTGTGTTTAAATGTGTCATAAACTCCAGAGCAAATCAAATAAACACAAAGTAAACTTCAAGTCCTGCATGTGTCCTAATAACTAATTATTAGTGTTGATGTTGTTTACACGTAAAGTGAGCGCAGATCAGCGGGGAGTGAGGACTTGCGGCAGGGTAATACAGCAAGGTACAAGGTACCCGGGCTGCCACTGCAAAATGAACATAGAGACCCGACAGTTTGTGAATGCACGCATTGGTATTAATCGACATGAACAGGATTAAGTTGGTAGTGGTTATAAATGTCGGTTACAATACATTTTGGGTTAACTGCCATGCAATATAAACTAAATCCTTTTCTGTTGTAGCACAGGAATATTTTATGAACAGAAAACCTTAGTTTGCTTTGTGCACCATTTTTCTGTTCGTAGGTTCTGGTCAAGTGGACACAGGTTTTATCACACTTCACTTGAATAATCTGCACATATTTACATCATAATAGATGGAAATTACTTGTCATTTTCTCGATCATATTTCGGCCGTATATTTATTTCAACAGTCGAGAAAAACAGGATGGAAACATGATCGTAACATTTCACTCACTATTCTATGGAGTGGTCGGTTAAAGTAAGAATGTCACGAAAGTGTGAATAGAGCCTGATTTTTACCATTAACTGTCCCCTACAACTGACTTTACACTGAGCAAAGTTCTCTTTCAGTTGATTAAATCTTTGCAGTGTGTGTGTGTGTGTGTTCCATCTGTAGTCTGCAATCCAAAAGCACCATGCCATTACACATAACACCCCATTGTGGGTACCATGACTGAGTCATTCACATCCAACCCCAGGCTGATGTAACATACCACCACAGACACGTTTGTGTTTCTCCGCACAGAGCTACTTATATTCTGCTCACAGTCGATGCTTTGCATTTGCAGTTTGTGAACTACATTTTAATTAGTGTGTTTTAAATTACAATGTGATGTTATACAGCAGCAATTATGGTGCTAATTAAATGAAAGTATTATATTGTGATCTGATTCAGTAGTGTGTTATCTTTTGAGGAAATAAAACAGCTCACTCATCCATCCATATATGACTGAACCCAGTGTCCAAATTGCACTATGGGGCAACTGAGAGTTCATCAGTGAGTTTGTGGTAAAACATTTTGCTTATGATTGTAGCAGTCATAGTCTATTAAAGTGACACACTGCTAGATTTGCTCTCGGATATACTCAGGGCCCCCCCTACAGGTGGGATGTGTTATTCACTGTCGTAAAACAATTGTCCACTGTCGTCCTTCTCCAGGTTACCGCAGCAGTAACTAAGAGGAGGACAACAGCGGACATTTAGGTTAAAGACATGGTGTAAATAACGCTGTGTTGAGTTGAATTTGAATGTTGGACGGTTTAATGGTTGAATAGTATATGGACACAGGAGCAGTATGAAATTTACTTCAATTGTATTGGATTTGGCTGTTTAACCCAAAATTAAAATGTTTGGGTGAACTATCCCTTTAATATTTTGACCTGTGTTTAAGTGCTCTTATGTCTGTACGCTGGGGACAACCAGTGGCAGCAGGCATTCTGTTTTTACATGCCTGTCTGTATATGCATTCATCCATCCCTCTTTCTGTTCAACTGTTTGTCCATCCGTCCGTCCATCCATTCCATTATTATGAGCAAGATTTGGTGGACATTTTCACAAAATTATTAGATTTTAGTTATCGTAGGTGAAATGTCAAGGTTACCTCATGTTCTTTTAAACAAAGGGGATTTCATTACATCTGGGTCAAACAATTACTTAGACTTTGATTTGAATGAGGAGGTCAAGTTTGTGAATGCGTTGCTTTAAAAACACCTCTATAGAATCTTGGCACAAATTGGCACAAATCTTCACTTCGAGGATAAACTGGTTATATTTGGGTGGTCAAGGGCTCACACAAATAATGTTTTTTCGGCCTTTTGAACATGATATCTCATCTGCCTGTTGGGAATTTCTTTAAATGTTTCATCAGTTGTCACTAGGACTCAAACATTAATTGATAAATTTCAGTGGCCAAAGGTCATGGCAACCTCATATGAGTCAGGGAAACTGACTTGAACTGCAGTGATTTATGGAGGGATACAACTGCAGGGTGGTAATTGTAGTCCTTGTAGGTGTAAACCTTATTGCAATTATGGTTCATATAGGCCCTGATCAGATAGAATCCAGATTTTGCAGAGTCACATCTTTCATTTTTTTATTTAATAATTAGGAGTTGATCATTAAGCTGTTGTCACAATCAGTGTAAAGCCCTTCTGCATAGCAGTTTCACCCTGATTGAACATTCCTTTAATTAATGCTTAATAATTTGTAATTAAACATCACAGAACTAAATGACTTAAACTTAAGAAGACACTTGAACTATTTAATATTATAAATAAAACATTATGAAATAGTGAATTAATAATAAATTACAGGGCATCAAATTTAGTCCACTGGTTAAAAAAATCTTTGACTATGCAAAAACAATCTTATTTATTTATTTTTTGCCAAGAAGCAGTTGCAGTATCACAATGTAGCCGGAGGCAAAATGTCCCAGCATCCATTCAACCCATCAACGGGGCTTTGTGCTCCCTGACTGTGGTTGATGTTCAGAAAATCTGATATGCCCTGCAAAATAGATTTCTGTTTAGGCTAATGGTTTATCTGATGCAGTGTGTGTGCGTGCATGTGCGTGTGTGTAAAATCTGATTCCTGGTATATTTTTGGATGTTTTACCGTTGTGTAAATCACTGGCTGGTTCCCTCTCCCATTAACGCTCAAACATACAGAACATAATTACCCAGCTGCTAAACTGATTGCTGTCTCAACTTCTTCCTCCTCTGTGATTTTCTTCCATCTAGCATTCGTCTATTGGATCCAAATGTGTGCATGTCTGCTTGGAAGTGTATAAATACAACTTACTTGTGTGTGTGTGTGTGTGTGTGTGTGTATGTATGTGTGTGTGTATGTGTGTGCGGGCCAGCCTCCTGCTGTCTGGGTGCCACATCAACAAACCAATCAATGCTAGACCTCCCATGAGTCTCCATCCAGTCAAGCTGTCACCAGGAGGCCTGTGGGATGTCGGCTACTGAAGGACATCTTCATAATGCAGCCACACTCTGACCTTGGAGGCCAAAAGTCAACCATGCTTAAGCCAAAGCCAGTTAATCAAGAAGTAGACTGATACCGATCGATTGGTGGGCTGTGACTGTGATGCTGGGAATACACATGCTTGTCAGTTCCAAATACATCCTTCCTTTTGGCTCGACAGCAAATGAGGACCCGCACACGACAGCATCACACACGTGCGCCCACAGGTGAAAGTTGTACCGCGCCTTTCCCGTGTGCCCCTACCTGCTTGTTTGAGTCTTGAGAGGGATTTTTTAATGAGGGAGCGGTGCGGGCGCCCATGAAATCATTTAAATTTCAAATGCATGAGGTGATTATGCCAGTGAATTAGCCCAGTGACTTATTGTGGAATAATTTAGCTCACTCAGGCAGAATGGAGACAGCTAATGTCTATGGAGAATTCACAGCAGCAGAAAGGGTGGGGCTTGGTGGATTTACGGGTGGGAGGGCTAGTGGCAGGTGGAAAAAAGAATAGATAGGAAAAGAAGAAATAATAGAGCAGAGTTTGTTGTAGTGCACACAGACCCCACAAAGGACACAGACAGGTGACAGGATGGAAACCCCTGAGAAAGTCAGGTGTAAAGGGAGCAGCGAGGATGGATGTGCGAGTGAGAGGGAATGGAAGAGGGAAGAAATGAAAAGGGAGAGAGGAGAAAATCAATGAGGAGGAGGACTGGAGGTGGTAATTGCCTGACGGACATGAATGGATAGAAGAAAGGAAGACGGGTAGCGGGCAGAAAGGGAGAGAGGCAACAGAAAAAGAGAACAGCAGAAAAGAGGAATGGAGATTGTTCATGTTTGCTTTGGGACAGTGAACTACAGAGAAGGTAATGAAAGGGAGAGGCATGAGGAACACTTTCAGCTGGTACCACATTCAGAGGAAGGAAGGGTCTTCAAGTTGCATTAATCAATGTTTGGCCTTTAGAGGGTGATGAAAACCATCCAAACAAGCTGATGAATGAACAGCCAGCACAACATCCCTGACTAATGAAGCTGTTAAAGCTAACTTGTTAACCAACAAAATTATCATTCCAAAAGAGTCGTGTTAGTGGCCAGTGTACACATGTATTTTAGCTCTGTTTTGAAACCAATTCATTGATGCTATGCAGATGGCTCATATTATGTTTGTAAGAACTTCCTTGTTGAGAAAAGTAGAATTTGTCAAAGTAGAATCATATACATGTTTTATTCCAAACACATCTTCAAACTGTTGTCTATTAACATGTCCTGCAGACACAGTGCCGCATTAGCATTTGTTTGTTGTTAGGCTGGACACAGTGTAACGATGTCTGGACACAAGCTCAATTTTGTTCAACTCCTGACCCAATTAGCTCTCAGTTTAATCTCCGTCTCTTGACTCTAAATGCTACACGCTCGAGTGCTGTTTGGGCAGTGGACAGTCATGGACGGATTACTGATCAGGCAGAGGCCCCAGGCCCAAAAAGTCTGGGGGCCACCTGGGCTTAACACGCAACATTTTACATACAAATGCTATAATAGAGAGACACAAACAAACCACAAAGAGGCGCACAATAAAACAGGTTACAAAAACTACAGAGACCAAACCAACTAGAGAGAATGATGCAAAACATGATGACATTTGTATCCCACGCAGAGATGCAAACAACTCAGACGAGGCAAAACTTCAAAAAGATGAAAGAGACACAGCATTACTACAAAAGAAACACTGATGAACAAAGACAACAACTTCTTCAAAATGTATTTTTTATTAAATCTCTTTCAGTAGAAAGTGGCGGGTTAACTTCAGCAGACAGATGCAAAATGCAAAGGAGGTCTGCAAATGTATTAACCGATGAGTAATCCTAATTGTTGATGATTAATTATTTAAGTGGTGATTTGAACACAGCACAAATTAGTGTGTAGTGTGATTGAGCAACATTTAGCAACCGTTTGAGTGGACATTTTATTTGGCTGAAAAATGTTTCCTGCTGCTGCAGGAAACTAGGTTCAGGAGAAACCAAAACACGGACCTGAAAGACGCTACAATGCTCAGAGCCGAGTGGAGTAAACAGTAGAGTCAGTTGATGATTCTCTGCAGGTTTGTCACCACAGGCACAGATCCCTGTCACATGACGTCCGGTCATTTAATCCATTGGTAGTAAGGAAATATTGATTAGCTTGTTTTTCAAGTGACTAGACAGTATTTATATCTGATTTTGTAACACTGTGAAGAGATAAAGACCCTGAATGAGCTTGAAAAGGTTGCAGTACAGAAGGTGAGAGTGAAGAGTGAGCTACAGAAGCCCCCTTCGTCTTTTTCGCTGCACCCTACACAACCCCCCAACACAGTATATTATGTTCAGCTGTCAGGGCAATTATTTGCAATTTTTCATATGATTGATGTGGCAAACATGTTTCTGCTTACGACCAAATAATGGATCAATCAGAGACAGGAGAAAGATCATTTAGAAACACAGAGAAGCCATAAATTATCTCTGATTGCCAAACACATGATTAATGCTCCAGCGTACGTAGACCTAATGTGAGTCATCAGTGTTTTATGTGTAATTGGTGTATATCGAGGGGGATAAATTAGATGGGTGCAGCTGGCAATGAAATATAGGATATTCATGTGGTCATGAATATCGGGTTATCATTTTAAAGATTGTTTTTTTTAATGGCAGCAATCAATGCTAAGGCAAATGGACAGCGCAGGTCATAGGATGGTTCAAGGTGTAATTTGTGAAGATGAAAATGTATGTGTACATCTATATTTATCAATACAAAATGCTCTTATGTGGGCTAGAAACACAAAACTTGAGTTTGAAATGTAAGAACAAAGAATATACTGCAAATTGATTCATATTGCAAAGCGCTGTGGACAAAGAAGGCAACTGCAGCCATGAGTGCACCTTCATATTGTAAGTATGTGCAATGAGACATATCATACTGTCTGTGTATAATCTGTAAAAAAGTCAGTGTCAGTGGAAATATTTTGAGCAGCCAGTTTAGGAAACAAAATATTTTTGTGACAGAGAAACCTATTAGACTGTCACCCTTTTACAAAATGTACCAGGAAATGGTCCTCTGCATATTAAGGCTAAACCGACATTTTTATCCGTCAATATAAGATATTAATTTAAAGAGCGTAATAAAGTTCCAGCTGTCCCCCACAGCTGGGTTGGAGTGGGTTAGCGGGTTTGGCCATTGTGCATCTCTAATCATTAATCTACAAACTACAGCACATAACTTTTTGTCCTGAGTCAGCAAAGTCCTTGTCCCGCCCTCCTCCCTCTCAGTTGGTTTATAAGTTCATGCCCCAACTCTTGCTTTTTTTTATGTTGATGTGACGTCTTTCTTTAAACAGCATCCTGCCCATGACTACAGCTGTGTCTCGCTGTGGCATCTGTTTTGTTGCTATTAGCATGTGACATCTCTGCACTGATGCTGCAGAGCCGGTGTTAGACAGAGAAAAGGAGCTAGGCATTCACATATAGTCACAGGGTCCACTGATCCCTGGATCATGTGGATCTTTTTTGTTTGTTGTTGCTTCTTGTCTTTTTTGCTTAAAGTGAATGAAGCATTGCGTTAATTCATGCAGGACATGGAGTCATGTGCTCCATGTCCTGCAAGAGCACATGGCTCAGCTTTCATAAGCTGTCAGCTACTGATGCTCGTCAGCCACCCACCAATCACAGCCCATTCACCATAGCAGTCCCTTTTAATATGACTTCATCCTCACTGATCCCTGCTCAGCTACACTGCCACTCACGCCTGCTGCTGGCAACTTGCCTCCACCACCCCAGCCGCCACCTTTTAGCACTGAGTCCAAACAAGGTAGTGGTAAATGATATTCATCTTGAACAAATGAATCTTGTTCCTTGTTTTATCTGACCACGCTGCTCGGCTAATCCAGGGAACATCCAAAGAATGGAGCCTTCAGCGCCAATCATAACTGTGTCCCCGTTGTGCAACAAATGGGTAAATCATGAAAAACTGATGTGGAGTAAGATTTGGCATATTTTTTGGTTGATTTAAAGAATTTTCGGATTATTAAAGTTTCACCACAACAGTGCAGGGACTACAAAGTTTTCCATGTCTCCCTTTTTCCAGGTAAATTGTGTCTTGGTTGTGGGCGTTTTATTTAGTAGCTGCAAAGCTTTGGAGGTAATTAATCTTTTTCTATCATAATTCAAATCTGTACACAAATAATGAGTACAATAAATAATGTAAAGATTTATTGATGAATATTTTTCATGTAACAATGATTGAATGACCTCATATATCTTTACATACTGTGTCTGATTTTAGTCCCTTACTTATTGTTTGAGTGACATTTGTTTATGAGACTGGAACGGTTGCCTTTGTTGCGACAAGCACCATTTGCAGGACAATGGGACATAGACAATAATTTTCCCCATCTTCTCTTGAGCCATCATCAATGTGCAACCAGAGTATCAAAAGAAGGAGTTGGACCAAGAGCAGGAACCAAAAATGTGCCTCTGAGGTACGGTGTTTATTACTTGTGTCCTACATGAAGCTGTTTTTAGTGAAAAATCTCTCATAAACCCACAACCTCAATCAGAGAGTGAGTCTGACACAGTTCCCAAGTTTATTTCTTCAGAAACATAATGTAGCTTTACATTCAGGGGATGTGCATAGCAATTTCTTTGTAACACATTAGCTATAAGACCTTAACGCAGTGTCAATGTTGTGTTCACACATCGTGGCACAGCCATATAAATCACCAATATAATGTCTGGATTACTTTTGACTTCCATGAAATTGTGATGTGTGTGTAACGTTGTAATGACGATACAACTTGAGTGTATTGCACGAACAGCCTTCTTTTCCAGTCTCCTTCAGCCACCTTGGTAGCTAACCTCACAGTCACCACCAAATTGAGACATATTAATCTGAGGGTTGCAGGGACTGCATCTTTTTGGCTGAACAGTGTGAATGCAGGGCCCATGCAGCCAGGGCTGATAAGTCTAATGTTCACATGCTGAGTGAGTGAATGCAGGGTTTTCACTTGTGTGTATGTTGCAGTGGGGATTCTCTCTCTTATCAGGGTGCAGCCATATAATGTTCTATTTGCCTTATCAGTACAATACACTTTATCCATTACATTGCATTACATTACACATCATCTATCTGACACTTTTATCCAAAGCAACTTCCAATGAATGCATTCAACCATTAGGGTACAAACCCAGAAAAGCAAGAATCATGTAAGTACATTAGCTTCAAAAAAGCCAAACTACAAAGCGCTACATGTAAGTGAAACTTGACTCAGACAATCTTCTTAACCAATGTGTAGTCAGAAAATATGTGTAGACTTTCTTCTGTCGTGATGTCAATGGGGAGCTCGTTCCACCATTTGGGAGCCAGGACAGCAAACAGAGTGGCTGGATGATCACAGTGAGGGGCCGATGCAAAGCCGAGCGGACGAGCTGGGGTGTAAGGTCTAACCGTGTTTCTAGAGCAGCAACAGTAAAGTTATAGTAGCAAACTCACTACAGTACATAGACTCTTTAATATCTCAAAATGTCAGTAAACTGAATAATTGTGACATGAAAACAGTGAAGTTGAATAAAGAACACATCACTGGTCATCCCCTCCCTCTGCTGCTGATGTGGATTCATGGCCAGCAGGTAGCACTGCTGGAGAGGGGGCGGCCGCTGTATCAGGCTGTAGCTACTAGTTGGGAAAAATCTAACAAATTTAAAGTCGTGTGGCAAATGAAGGTTGCAGGTTTAGCTTGTTCATATCAATTTGCAATTATCTTAACAAGCCTACTGTGGTTTAAGTGCAGTTGAGAATATCACTTCCCAACGTGTTAAATGCTTGTTGAGCAGGTGGTGCGACAAAGGACTCTCATTGGCTTTTTACTCACAAAGGATATAGTGCTTTGAGTGTAGCTGCTTTCAATTTCACTAAAACAGTCACTTCTCTCTGACTGTGTGTTGGTGTGTGAGCGAGTGTGTCACAGAGGTTGCAGCCCGACCATAAAGGACACATAAATGCAGTTAAGAACATTCAGCAAAGTTTTTTTCCACTTCATTTGGCTCCTGCTATGTGTCTAAGCCGTTTAATGGTATTGAAAACTCTATGTGAGGTGCATGTAAATTAAAAGGTTCTTTTTATATTAATGTATTACCTCTCTCTAGTTGTTTCCTTTATATTTGCACATCACGTTCCTATAGCGATAATTATTAATAGACTACTTATCTGTCGGCATTATTATACAACACAGAAAACTGCTGCCTTCTGGAGCAAATGGAGTTAAACTCCTCCACCAAACTTCTCTGTGGCGATTTAGTAATACTGTGGCTGTATTTGTTGATGGATGTTAACAGGTCTGAGTATAAGTTGCACACTACTGCAGCCTGTGCGAGTCGGACGCTTTTTGTTACTGAGCGAGAGTGAATATCTTCTTCCTTCAACTTTTAAATAGTTAAATACAGCCTGAGAAAAGGTGAAAGTTTAATTTGAACTCTTTTTTTATTTGATGAAATCTTGCTCACTGATCACGAATGTGATAAGTATTAATGGAGGATCATTATCACTGTTTTCAATCTCTTTGGAAATGAGACGTAGAAGGAATGACAGCTAATTGCAAGGTACTGCTTCTACGGTATCTGCCATAAAAGGGAGCTTTAATACATGCTCTTATTAGAGACTTGGCATTTTGAAAGCGGGTAGTCATAGTAATGTGCTCCTCTTATGTTATATCACCCCAGATTTCAGCATTCCTTGTACTGTAAAATAGAAACCGGGGCATAGACATGGAAATGAGGGTTAGGCTGTGTAGTCTGATGTCTCCCCATTCCTGTTCTCTTTGTGTGTCTCTGGGTTTGTCACACCTGCCACATGTTCCCCGTTCCTGCAAGTTTCATCCCTCATCGCCCACCTCAATTTTCCTGTCTCCTTCACCCCCTTGCTTTTCCTGTCCCTCTCGCACCTTCCTCTAATTTTCTGCCCTTTCATTAAAACTCCACAAAATAGGAACAGAACAGAGGGAAAATTGCCTGTTGTCTGACTCCAAGTACCACAGTGCCACCAAGTGTTCTCTAACATCACGACAGCCTTTGAAACGGCATGACTGTAAACTCTCATCCTTTACTCTCACACATAGCCAGAGAGGTGATGGATCTGTGGAGTCGGAGAATAAAGGATAACAGTTAAAACCAGTGCATGTAAAACAGGCTCCTTAGATGAAACGGTGAAAGACAGAGGAGTGGAGGAGTGTTTCTCATTGCATCAGATGAATACAGAACATAAGGAAGAAAACTATGCTGAAAATAATAGCAACTCAACATCCAGTCACTTGATGTGTGTGGAGAAAGGAGCCAAAGCTGAGAGACACCAGTGCCACAGCTGCCTCAGCCACCACAGGGCTACAACACACAAACACACACAACAAAAAACTGTGACATCCGTGATTCTCTTCCACATGGTACATTTCAGCTTGGAAATAACCTCTTCTTTGTCCCCCATCCATCCATCCATCCATCACTACGTCAAAATGAGACACCACCACTATCAAAGCACCATTTTTCTATTTTGGAACAAGGGAATGAAAGATACTTAGAGGATTATTTTTATCTCATCATGTGTTCTGTTTTTAATGAAAGCAAAGGTTTTAATTTCATTTTATGTAGATCGTAGAATAACTGGATTCTCTAGATGTTTTAATTAGTCATAGATAAGATAAGCACAGAAGCAATAAAATGAAGGAAGGAAGAACTATAGAAACAAAGCTTTTCATGCTGTGTGTGAAAGAAATGAGTATCACCTAATCAAAGACTCACATCTGATCCTAAAATTGTCTGAAAAAGAAAGGTACGGTAAATGCATAAAATGTGTGTTAATGAAGCACAAGTACAGGGTGACTCTTCAAAGTCCTTCTAATAACCTGAATTAACCCGTTAATACCTGACTCTAAAATCTACGCTAATGACGGACTGTTTGAAACAGACCCCTAAAACATTTAGGTTTTGTAAAAAAACTTTTATTTATCAGCCTCTGACGCCGATAGGTACATGTAATGAAACCATTGGAGAACGTTGGCTTTTATTGTAAACATTAAAGTTATATATTTAGTTGACTATTCTACTTACATTATCAAAAATAATTCCATCACTGTTTAATCCCCATATTTATTTAAGGGAACAGGATGTTTCATCTTGGTCCATTTTAACTGCGTCATATTTCCTTTTCCAGCGGCTTTTCCCGTCTCTTCTATATTTTTCAGGGTAAAAAACACATGACAAAGAAAAAACACACTGCTAGCCACTTGGCAGTTTTTTCCTTTCACTGTTTGTTTTGGTCACTTTTAATGGATCACCATTATTCATTGCTGTTTGCTGGGTAACATAAGTACAACTGTGGCATCAGGTAAATCTTTCTGGTAGATAAACTCCCATGATCCCACACTGGTCTTTTGTTATAGTTTAGCTCGTTATAGTTCAAATGTGATTTGGACAGCCCAACTAATGGTGACGTATACATTTTAATTATGATTATAACTATCAATCCTTGGTTCAATCCTCAAGTGTCTAATTACGTTGATTCCTGTAATTCATGTTTAAGCTCAGGGTGAAGTGTCTTTCTATGACCTGAAAGGAAGAAAAAAAAAATCAACATGACGGTGTCTGATTCTCTGTGTGATGCATAGTTACTTCATCATTACAACCAGAAAAACAAGCCATTGAGGTGGAAGGAAGGATAGAAAAGATACAGAAGGGGAGAGTTGACAAAGGTTTCTCTGTCCTTTTCTTCATTTTCCTCACCCTCCCTTTGAGCATCTCTCCATCCATTCCCTCACAGGAATTCCACTGCTGGGTGATTGGTCATACAGTATGAGGGAGCATGATTGTTCAAAACTGGAAAAGAGAGAACACTTCCACTGATGAGGGGAAGGGTACCTCCCTGAGAATCAAACCACTTGATGCAGCGACTTCCAACACACACACACACACACACACACACACACAAGCACACAGACACACACACATTTTCTACCTTTCTCTACAATCTTTTCCCCTCACTCTTTTTTTTTCTCCCTCCTCCGTCTGTTTATTGTGCTCCACCTCCCTGGGCTCTTCGAGTGCATTAATCAGTCAAGCCACAGTGCCACAGCTATTACTCATCTGGTCAGAATAGGAGAGAGAGAGGGAGTGAGAGAGAGGGAGAGAGAGGCCATAACAGAGACAGAGAAACAATGACGGAGCGGAGTGGAGACCAGAAGCGCGACAGAGAGGAGGGGTAGAGCTGGTGGAAAGGGAAGAGAGGAAGCGGCACTATGTTCATTCATCTTTTAATATCTCTCCTCACCTCAAGACTTTTCATCTCTTAACCATCCAATCCATCCATCCATCTACTCATTCAGCCAGCAACCAGCCATGCATCCATTCATTTACCTATTTATAGTTGATGCTCCCCCACCCTCCCACCTAATCATGCGTCCATCTTTCTATCCATCTTTCCATTTCCCCTTTCACCTCACTCCCCATCTTCGATCCATCTCTCCATCTCTCTATCTGCACCTGTCTCTATCTTTATTTCTTTCCTCATTTATCCATATCATATTTTCCCTCTCTCGCTGACAACATGGGTGGAGCAAGAAGAAAACAGTTGGGGGAAAAAGTGGGAGCATTTATTTTTTGGCTCAGCAACAGAATAAGTTTTTGTAAACTCAAGGAAAAAGATGATCTCAGAGTGTTTTCTTCTTTTACTTTTTTCCAGCAAAAGTAAGCGTCACAACACCCATGTGAAGAACTCTGAGGGGAACTGTATTGACTTAAGCTAAATGCTTAACAAATGCTCAAGCTTGCTAATGTGCTCATAATGATAATGCCAGCTGATGAGAGACAGGCATATCCTATATGAAGCTCAACATTGTGGTTTTGGAAGTAAAAATCCCAATCATTATCTGAATAGAAACTTTGATTTGGCCGCAATATTTTAACCATCCAAGGTATACTTACCACGAGCTACAGGATTGTGAAATGATGTTATGTGCTCTTTGTAAACACCAAGTATGCACAGTATCAACTGTTTAGAAAAACATTTTGTATTTGTGGTTTCAAGGAGAAATACAACATAGGCCACAATCCTCAGGTGTAGCAGTGTCTGATTGGTTAAGCTAAGAAAAACAAAACAATATGTTGACCACAATTGGCTATGATTGGATGGTTCAGCGTTACTTCACTCGGTTACTATACCATACACGTTATGAAACATACATGCGCTGGAGTAAAAAGCCAATGAGTCTACAGCCTTGTGAGACAGCACCTAAGCAGATTTGTGCTTTGAGCTAAATGCTAACACAAATGTTGCATAAAGCCATCGACATCATGGTGGTGTACTCTTCATTTTATTATCTATCAACTTATCTCATCTTCAACAGGCGTATGTTTCTTACTCATTGACTCAAGTTCCAGTGGCTCTATAGCACGATGATTGATTGTGAGATGATTTCCAATGAATTCAATTGGTATGTGAGCTATACGCTAAAGAAGGGCTGTGAAGGCTAGACAATCCATACATCAATATGCTGCTGGGGTTGCAAAAAAATTGAAATTACAGTATGGGGGCATGCAGGCCCAGTATTTCTAAATAGGGTCATCACATGACAAAGTAGAGCACCAAGTCAAATAGGTTTATTCAGTTAATGTCTGTGAACACAAAGAATCTCACATCTTGTAGAAATCAATAGAAATTGCAAATGGGATGGATGGTTCTGTGAAGCAAATTATTCCCTGCCAACACCATCTCAAGGTCATTGTGCAGGATCAAGCAAGTTTTATGGTCACCTCCTAGTGCTTCATCCCATGTGTTGATGTGTGTCCAATCAATGTACATGTACAACATTTCACATACCTTACAAGTCTTTACACACTGCAGAGATAATGCAACTGACTGATGTGCATGCACCCGTGGACACACATGTATACCACATTTAGGGAAGCAAGCATACAATTACCAAGATGGAGCCTTGCAGAGCACATGTCACACAGGTTCTGAGCTTTAAATATAGTTCTGTCATATTCTGCCACAACATGCTCAAATATTCATGAACAAGAGGAGAGAATATGAAAAACGGTGACGAGCACATAGACCGACATTCACATTTCATTAATTTGACTGATGCTCTCATTCTGAGCAACTTAATCTGGGTGCAACAGTAGAATTAGCAAAATCCTACCACGGAATAAATAGCTGTGAAAATAATGACAAACAGAGAATCTGCAGGATATGAGGAGAGGATGGCAGAAGCAGAGAGAAAACCAATGGGAACCACGGGAAACACAGCCAGGGCAGAGAATAAGAATGACCAGTTGTGGCAGAAAAGCAGAGGTTGGTGTGTTTCTGTGTGTAAACCTGGACAGTGGCCTTGTGGTGTGTATGTGTGGATCCCTTTGTAGCCTTGTTTGCCAGCAGCAGGATTGTGTATTCCACTCAAGCAGCCAGGGAAGGGACTGTGTAAGGGGGATAACATGGGAGGATCTGGGGAGGTTGCGGACGAGGCGTACTGCGTCGTTCTGGATGAGTTGTAGGGGCTGGAAGGAGTGTGGCCACCGAGGGAGTCACGGCAGCCCAGACAGCAGATGACTAAACTTTAGGGAGGGGACACAGTCTCCAGCGGGAGGAAATGTCTGATGTTGTTTTTGTAGTACCAGACTGTGGCTGGATTGGGGGTTTAGAGTTGTACTAAATTTTTGACATTCGAGGCGGCACTCACCATCGTCTTGTCAGCAGCGATGGGGGGGATTGTGTAAAAGCAAACATAAATACTATTGGCTGACATTTAGCTGGTGAAATCATGGAAACAAACAAATAGGCTTCACATGACTCCACAAGAAACATAAACAATAATAGATGTGAGTAATACATATTAAATTTAGAGAAGTGATACTGAATTTGAGGTGACACCCTCAAACACAAATAAACATTTTCTCTCCCGTAAGCATTTATTTTTGTTTTCCTACCTAAGCTGCAAATAGATAATGTATTTGTGTACAAATTAGAGCTCCCCCCTTCAACCCACAGCTCAAATAAAATGCATGAGAGGAATTTAATGAATATCAAATTGCCTTCAGGATATCATTGCATTCAACACTTACCGTTTTGATCGCACAGAAATAGTCGCTGGCCCCAGGGATAAACTTGACATATTTTGTTTTTCTAAAATTAATGATTTCCCACAGACACAGCTAATAATGGTTTTCCAGACGGTGATTGAGAGGAAACTGTAAACTGGAGAACAAGGCATTTTGGCAGTTTGTTTCTTTATTTTTACTCAGCTTTGAACTCCACCCACTCCCCTGCTGCTGACAAATCCCAGGAGAGATGGTGAGTGGCACCGCAGGATGGTCACGATTGTCTCCACTCTATTTTTCGGTGATGTCATAAGTGTTATTCATTTATCAAGGGAGCGTGTTTTTGCACATCTTCATCACAACGTTTTTACTCATGTGGTTTCAAATTCAGGCTTTCTGTCTTAAAAATACAAATCCATCTGTTACTGTGTTTAATGGCACAAAACATCTTTAAACTCTATATACTGTGAAGAAGAAGAAGGGGAGGAAAACTTGCACTTATACTGTACTGTACTAATTTGACATATATATCTAGTCAGTTTCTCTATATAAATTACATAGTACCCCAATTTTAGGAGAACAATCAATCTTTTTACAGTGGTGTAGTGGTGTATTCAGAAATCCCTGACCAACACATTACTACTGCATCAATTGTTCATCTGTGCAACTGTTCATCGACCCTTCTCCCCTTTGGCTGATGAACAAACATTGAACGTGATATTGGTTTTGAAATGGTGCTCAAAACCCTTCAGGGATTCTGACTGTGAGGAAAGTCATCATGTTTAATATTTGGATTGAAATCCTATTCAGTTTGTGGCATCTATAATGTTCAGACACTTCTATATCCATCTGATAGGCCACACTACAGTCGTCTTCACTACTTGTGTACCTTTTTTACTCTTCGGTCTCTTCGTCAGTAAGTGAAACATGCTCAGTCCAACTGTTTGGACCTACAATGCTCCTTGGTGAGTCCATCGTTCTTCTGCTGTGTTTACAAAGAGCTATCATCATGTCCCAATATGGATGAGAACACCCTTAAAGCTGCAGGTCAACACACAAAAAGCTAATTATACAAGTGTAACGCTACATTACCTGATTACTATACAGAGCACAACATTGAGTGTTTTTCATTTCATTTGAGTGTTAGAGTTCTGGTTGTGCAAATGTATCCTCTGTAATGACCTGACAAATTCCACAACAGAATCAAAAAGTCATTTCTGGTAACAATCTCAATTCAATACAACTGAAAGTCACGATTGTGTCCAAAGGGCACCACAATTGTCTGTGTAATCAATTCAATAGTTGTCAAATCAACAAGTATCTGTCTGCTGGTTGCACAAGAGGTCAAAGATAGGTAGGTGGGGCTCCAAAGGGTGTGGTACCCTTTGAATTACATTACATATCATTTAGCTGATGCTTTTATCCAAAGCGACTTACAATAAGTGCCTTCCACCATGACCTTTACATTTCAATAAAGTCGGTACCACTTCAGGTACCTGGAATTTGATACTTTTTTCTGTACGTTATCGTCTCTGTAACACTGGAACATTTAAGTTCTACCCTTGGAGTAAAACACTGTTGAAAAAAAAAAGGTATATGAGGTGGCGGTATGCACCTTAAAGTTGTTTAGGATCTGCCAGTAAACCAAAATGCAAAAGAAAACGTGAAGCAAAGTACAAGCTAACCAACAGTGAACAAGAATCTTTTCTCCAGCAATAACGTATGCAACTGGTGAATTAATTAGCTGAAGTAGATGTTGGTGAAGCTGATGATGCTTCGCCTAAAGTTTGATTGTCTGTGAAGGGTTGAACTTCTTCAGTGCTAACCACATGTCTTAACAAGTTAGATGTGATCCCATGGCCAACTTTCATAGCATTTCGCATTACAATCATTGCAGCTAGCATTGTCTCTGTCAAATTTTGAAAAGTATAACCATGCTTGAGACCCCTTCAATTACTGACACTGTTACCTGATGTTTGATTTAATGTGTATCGATGCTTAAAGGTCCAAAATCCTCATGGTGAACGTCTCTATAAACTTTGATGACAATTCATCACATATTGGAGCTGTTGATAAATATTTATGTGGATCAGTTTTGCATAACTTGCATGTTTGTTCTGGTATCAACTCACTTGACTTTAATTCAACCCATCATCTCCCTCGTCATGAAGAAATTGATTTTCAACATAGGATAAGAAATTATGTATGATTTTTTTCATGATGACACTTCATGCATCATGGACTATTGGTTGTGCATCTTTCACCTCCTGGTCAGTGTTGTAGAAAAAAAAATAAAGAAGTCTCAACACTGGAGCTCTAACGCCTACATAAACTGTTCAACATTGTGCCAAGCCTCTCCCTCTCTTTATCTCTCTCTCCCTCTCTCTCACACACACACACACACATAATGAGTGACCTTGGCTCCCTGGGGAAGGACCATGTTTAATTGTTCATCAGCACTTTCCTTAGTGCTCTGTAGGCAGGGAATTAAAGGAGAGCAGGAGTGGGAAAGAAATGTGGAGGGAGGGAGAGAAGTTAGCTCCAGGGGGGCGAGGTTAGCAAACATGAGAGGAGAGGAGCGGAGAGGAGAGGAGAGGAAACCAAGGCATGTGCTTAATTGTTGCAGAAGCAGATGGACAAACAATCAGGCAAACACATTCTCTGACTTAATCAACTCCAGCATGATGATCATCCAGAGAATAAGCCCCAGAGCGTCATGAGTAATTGTTCTGTATGTGTAGTTAGATTCCAATAAGAGTGGAGTAGCATTGATATATTGTTAACAATATGGTGAGTAACTGGGGAATGATGTGCTATTTAAACCTTCGTAAATCACACTGAAACATTAAAGCACTGCTTTAATGGTAAATATATTGGTCCCTCAGCTCCTTTGTTCCATGTATGCTGACTAATCATCTGCTGACCAAATTGACGATGATGTGTGAAGTGATATTCACTGATTTATTTCCGTCTCTCGTTCTTTTCTCTCTCGCTCTCGTTTCTCTCCTCAGAACTTATCTTGCCGCTGTTTTCCTCTCCCGCTTTCATTTTCTCAGCGCCTCATCCCCTCTCTCCCTCGTGCTTTCTCTCTCTCTCTTTCTCTCTCCAGACGTGCGACTAGATGGGGTGGCAGATAGTGATGAGCCAGCAGTGGCCATGCTCGACTGCTTTAGCTAATGGAACTCTCCTGTCTCTACAAGGCCTCACAATGTAGTCCAGGACCAGGGCCTTAGCTCATCAGTTCTCTGTGTGTGTGTGTGTGTGTGTGTGTGTGTGTGTGTGTGTGTGTGTGTGTGTGTGTGCGTGCGTGCGTGCGTGCGCAAGCAAGATTTTGTGTGTGTGAACATGGCAAGGCTTTCATGGCAACTTTCAGCATGCTTTGCCTCAAAGTGAGTAGACGAAGTCTAGACATACATAGAAGAGGCAAACAAACATGTTGTTGAGCTACAGCAAAAAATATTAATATAACTCGAAGAAACGCAATATGGGAGGGAATCTGCGAGAAAGTAAATGCTGTGGGTAAAACAAAACAGATGAAATAAAGAAAAGATGGCAGGACATGAAGAGAAGAACAAAAAATAAATAGCTCATAATAAAACCTCAGCAAATAAAACAGGTGGGTGGGCCGGTGGAAGAGATTCCTCTGACCAGTATGAGGCAGGATGTGAGAGCTGTGTCCTCTGTGGCACAAGCGCTCATGTGTGACACTCGAGCCATTGTAGCGCACACTGAGCCCACATCAGGCAGCTGGTCAGCACTGTATCTGGTGTGAGGATGGCCATCAGTGCCCTGGCAAGAGAGGGATTATTTTTGCTTCTGTCAAACCGAACATGCTAACATGAGCCGAAAAACCTGTTCTCTCCGTCTTCTTCCATGCCGTCTCGTCCTCACCACAATAACTGCAGCCATCTGTGCGTAACGCTGTGCTGATCAGCATCTACCTTTTAATGTATTAAATATAGATGCAGTCACAACCACTGCAATTATTTTCAGACTTTGTTAATCACAATACGTGTGCTAAAATAGTATACAGTAAAAGTATTTGCATCTACTCCTCCCAGTATTTTATGCACTCGGGTAGAAACACCCGATATTGCATTTTCATTAAGGCAAACGTACTAAATGAACTGCACGTGTTATCCTGCACGTAGTCCTCAATGTGCATCGTTAGTAGATCAGCTTGCATGTTTCATCTGTGGGTGAAATCAAGATTGCACACGTTTTTACATGTGCAAACCTTTAATGGATCAGACCCTTAATGTTTAGCCAGTGTAACTAAAGAGATGATCAATTGTTAATGTGTTTGTGTGTATTGGTGTGAGATGGGGGGCACTGAGTGTATAGGTTACAGCTTTACAATAAAATGGGATTTTAACAAATAAATCAATGTAGATGACACGTTAAGTTAAAAAATTATTTCGATTCTTAATGAAACTGTAGCCAGTCAGAGTCTTGTGTCTGACTGTCTTGTGATCAGATCAGCTGAGAAGGATGTTAATACCAAGTCTGAACAGGTTCTTTGAAGGAAGAAAATGCTGGATGACACAAATAAGCCTGATTCAGTCTCTTTTGTTGAACCTGGGTAAACTTTCGATGCTTTGGATTAGAGGCTTGCAAAGTGGGAGCTGGGCCTCCCCAGAGGTGCGCTCCAAACCGAGTCAGGGGGCGCGAAACCAAACCAAAAACCTTTGCTTTAGATAATCTGGATAAACTGCTGGTTTATTTACAACCGGACTGATCGTCAGAATGCAGGTTTCATCTCACCTCAGTTTTTGCTGTAGTGATTTTGTCATGTTGTCATATTTCAGCACTTAGTGACAGTGCTAAAAAGTAAACAGTTTTGTTTACTGCCTGACAGCTCAAAGGAGCATCGGAGCGTGGGCTGAATTGTGGAGAAGATCCCAGATCACACTGTATGTGGGACTTGGCAACATTTTAGACTAATTACTGAATGATAAAGTTATCCTTTCTTTATACTTTGCAGCCTACGTAACATGTGGTTTCAGCTCTAAAGGTGACTCAGGTGTAGATTCAGAAAAACACACAGAGAAAATGTATTTATAATAAAAGTATGATGAAAACCCAAAGCTTTGTAATAAAGTATGAACACATTAATTCTGTTGACATTTCAGAAGGCCCAGTATCTGCAACCTAAGAAGCCATGAGGTCAGCATCACAGCACTATAAATACTGTAGCGTATATGACCGACAAATACGACAGCAGCCTAACAGCCTTTTTTCTTGAGTTATCATTTTTTCATATTCATCAATGTTTCACAGTTTGAAACACTATAGGTGAATGTCCCTATGGCTATATGTAGGGCAGACGGTGTGCCTGTGTGCTGATCTGTGAAAGTGTGAATGTCTCTATGTGAATGTGCTTCAGAAGGAAAGGGCTGAAATGTTGTAGTATAGCGAGTGTTGCAGGAGTAATCTCATGCAGAGCATTCTTTGTGTTGATTCACGCTCTTGCCACGCTTAAAGCTCTATGCAAATCAAACGATATGTGAAGGCAATCAATCCCATGCAGTACTTTAATGAATGTATGGAAATCACAGCACAGATTGTTTGCACAAAATTATTTCACCCCCCCCTACAGTGAACAGATACAGCCCTGGGGCATTATTAATGCAGTTAAATATGATTAACAGTGTGTAATTGTGCAAAACTAGTGTATCTGTCTTTTGAAATGGTTGTAGTAAGTGTGTGTTTACATTCATTTGCAGGGTCATTGTCTGTATATGAATGAATTGAATGTGCATTGATAGTGTGAATGAGCTTGTTGATGCTTAAGGGAGAGAAGCAGAACAAAAGGATGTTAGGTTTTAATCATAGTTAAAATGACGATGGATTGTTAAAATGGGTTTATTTACTTGGTTTTGCACTAACACACACGTCCATGAACAGTCCGAGGGAAATGTTAGACGGATACAGTGTGAATGGCTCCTCCCTGTCATAGCCAGTAGAGAGAAGAAGTCGTATCTTCCAGAGGAAGAAAGAAACTGATGGAGCTGAAAACACTTTTCACCATAATCCTCACAGCATGAAATACAAGCGCATCAGTCACAATCTCTGCCATGGATGAAATGATCAAAGCTTAAGACATTCACTCTATATAACACACACACACACACACCATCCTACATAAATTTGCTTCCTGACTGCTTAAGCATGGGCTAATTATTAATTAAAGCAAATGCCTGTTAAATCTAAGTGCTTTGGTCCTCATTAACTCAAACAAAGGCCTTTCATTGCAGTCTCAGCCCTCTCAGGTATGAACACACACATATTTATACGGACACACATACACTGCCTGCAATACATATTAACACAGAGTTACACTACTCCTTCCTGTTAGTTTTATTGGCTGGCAGTCCCCATGGAAACTTGTGGATTGGAATTCAGTGTGGGAGTGGGAGATCATGCTCATGCTATTGTTCAGTGTCCTTTTGCTTCATCTCACGTCCCACAATGCAACCGGCACTAACAAACACATGTCAGTGTTCAGAGTGAAATGAAACTCTACCATGCTTTATTCATGGTGAACTCTCCTCCATGTTAGTTGAAGGGACATGGATCAAAAGTACATCTCAAGTTTTTCTCAAAGATGGTTTCTGTCATTTAAGGTAGTTCTCACCACACAGATCTGTTTTTGATCAGTTACTTGATGCAGTAAAACGAGATGAAACGTCATGATTCAAAGCTGAAACTGAAGATTGGTCAAACCCATGTATCAGTGTAACTTTGATGCTGCGGCTCCATTCCCAGATCGCTATTCTGCACAGACTCTGGCTCTAAATGCACAAGATGATAAAATTTGTATTGGAGGTATTTTGGTTTTATTTCTGCATAATAAGAAGAAGTAGAGACTATCTCTATATAAATTCTATCATATAAACCCAAATCTCCCTGATCCGCTGACAAAATGACTATTGGTTGGCCAAATGTTACATTACTGAAAGATGACAACCAAGTGTTGCAGCCATCAGGGGTTGGTTTCAGGCTGTTTCCAACAGAGCACCTTTGCCGATTCTTCAGAGACGTGTTTGTTCCACCAAAAAACTAAACAAAAAGACACTTAGCAATCGATTTAACGACTTTAGGTAATTAGCTATTTTGTGTAAAAGGGAGTCACCTGCATTGCACATCTCAGTCTCAATCAATTGGCTGGCTTGGAGGTGACTGTTGACTGACCTGATGTCTTAATGGGCATCATTTCTGTCACTATATTTTTAATAACCATTGTCTAACAGAAACAGAAAATCATAGAAATGATTTAGCTTCACATTGGCCATATATGGTCAAGCCACTAGGTGTTTACCTTGTCCAATTTCCATGAACAGCACTAAGATGAAGTGAAACTCTCAAGATGCGATTTGCTAAAAATTTTGGAACTAATGTAACATAGGTGATTTCATATGCACTACGTCCATGTCTAGCATAGAAAGGGTCTCTGCAGTCTGATACAATTCTTTATATAATTCTAATTAATAATGGAAATAAGTCTTAAATAAACATATAAGGGAACTGGGAGTCTCAACGGGTGAAGTTTTGAACAATTGGCTATCGACAGGTTTACAGTACTTTGAGACCAACCCAGGGTCAGGGTAGTTGCCTTGAAAGCTATAAATAACTAAATCTTGTGAAAACCAATTTTTGATTTGTATTGATGTGTTACATCACATGTTTGTGCTTTGCAAACCTGAGATGCATGGTGACTAATTAGATATGGTCCATTGTGGGTGTGTGTAGGAAGCAATTCATGAAGGATAATTATAAACAATCCTTTAAAGTTTTCCCTGAATAACACTGTCAGTACCGAAAAGGATGCCTGGTACAGTTTTGAATGAGAAAACACTATGCAGCCGTATATGGACATTAATATGTTGCTATAATGGCCTCAATTCTACTGGGAAGGTTTTGTGAACCTGGCTGTAGAGATTTGGTCCCGTGATGCTGGCTTACATGTGACAATTCAGTTCATTCCAGTGATGTTTAAAAGATTTAAAGTCAAGTTCCTCCAAACTAAACTCAGACACCGTCTCATTATTGAGCTTACATCATTATACTGCTGCACTACCAGCCCTCTACTTGGAAAAAATGGCAAATCAAGGAAAACATATGGTAATTGTCTATAATGTTTGATTAGTTGTCTACAAGCTGAGACCTACATTGTGAAGACGGACATTGTGGATTGTACAGTTGCCTTGAAATCAGGCAGTAATTAAATCTTGCTTACTTTCTGAATGTTCTTCTTTTTTTTTTCTTTTTTTTTACTACATCTCTACCACTGCTTCTCGTCCTTCTTTATAAAACAGATTTCACACTGTGATGCTTTATCTCTCAAGATCCCCTTGTATTCCTGGAACCACAGCCAAGCCTTACACTCGGCCAGCCCGCTCATCCTTAACTCTATAGTAATTTCACACTTGACAAAGGCAGCAAGATCCCGCGCTTACCGTATGGCACACTGCACAACTTTAAACATGACTCCAGTCATTAGGATTTATGTTGAGGCTTAATTTGCAGGCAGCTCTCGTTATGTTGGATGATTGGGATCATTCTGTTTTTGAAAGAATAGTGCTTATCAACTTCTGGTGCTAATTCACCAGTGTGCCTAATGTGGGCTATGGTGAGCATGTACAAAGCAAAGGCAAGTACCTATTATCCTCTGATTTAAAATATGAGAGTTATTTTCAAGCCTGCGAAATTCGACACATTTGAACTGAACTCCATTACACAGCACTGTGATATGGGAGACCAAAGAGAACCAACAAATAAATAAGTATGAGAAAGTTATGCTGTTTCCCTTTATCATCTGAAGTTTTATTTTCTTCCCCTTCTTTGATTTTCTTCCCCCACACTTTGAGTTCCGTGGGTGCATTTGTATGAAACTTGTTTATTTATTCCCATCGCCTGCAGCGCTCCTCTTCCATCCAGGCCTATTTCCACATGTTGATAAGTAGGTATATTTTTTCCCTTGTTCTGGAGCTGACAGGGTTATTTGCAATGGAACTTTAATTTCAGAGAGTTGTCTAAACACAGAGCTTGATGCATACTATTTGAATTTGCCTGGGAGTAAAGGTACACAAATATTTTAATTAGTTTTTGTCTGTCATTTTTTTCCAATTGGCATTTGATTGACAGGCAGATAAATGCGCAGCTTCAGGCAAAAGAAAAGAGAGTGTGTGTTGGAGAGAGAAAAGGAGAGAGAGGGAGATACGAGCACAAAGGACATTTTCAGGTAGATGATAAAAGTGATGAAAGTAGTGTTAAAGTGTAAACCATGAATTATATTATTATGTGTCTGATGTGGAACTACTCTTCTACAATAATTGTCTCATTTCCATAATTAATCATTTAGTCATGTAGGAGTAGCTTTAACAAAACCCACCCAGTGTTTCTTCAATTCAATTCAGTAATGATCAAAGCCATTTTAATAACAGATGCATTCAAGAAAATCAGCAGCCTAATGAGTGTGAACACTTGTCTATTTGAAATTTCATCATTTTAAAGTGTTTTTAAAAGTGCAAGTGTTATTTTTCTTAGCAAGGATTCAGTTGGACTGAATTAACATTTTCTCAGTCCATCAGGACCAAAACCTCTGGCCACAAGAACATATTCATTTTCTTTACTCTGCACACTTAACATGTGTTAATTCCCTGGTAAATGATGTCCACATTCCTGCACAAAACCTATTCATTTAAATAACAGTGTCCTTTCTTTTTTTAATATTTTTTCATATTTTGTTACTTTCACTACTCAGACCAAGATACCACATTTGCGGATTTATAATTTCTCTTTAGAAAAGAAAACAGTATTGTTATTGAAAAGGAAGGCACACAGGTAGTTCTGTTACACTTAAAGAAATGGTAAAACAGGAAAAAATTAAGAAACACACCACCCAAACAAAGGTGTCTATTTGTGCATGCGTGTTATGCTAAATCCCCGGCTTTTGTCTCTTACTCTTTCTGCAGTGATGAATGAGATCAGACTCCATTTTTGATGCAATTTCAAGTCAGCATTCATCGTGCAATACCAATTCAACTTATTTACATTCAGTAATTAGTGCACTATATCGTAGTTGCTCTTGGTAGATTCTGATATCCCCTTCAGTCAATTCAGACTCCATGCCCAAGGAAGGAAAATGATGCATGGATGTAACCCAGTGCAATTTCATCTAATTGTTATGGTTTTTTTACCATATCAGTGTATGAGATTACTACTAATGTAAACATTTCCAAATTATGTTGCTTCAAATCTTCTTTAACCTGGTAAAATGTGTGAACATGCAAAAGGAAATGTTTTGTGGGTTGATCAGCATCGTTCATAAAAACTATAACGGCAAAGCAGGACAGTAGTCACCTTGAAATTATTGCATCAGCTTGAAATGTTGCAGGGAATCAAACCTCTGCCTTTCAGGGTAGCATGAAATAAGCAAGCCCTTCAAGCTAAATGAACATTGAGGTTGCTTGTCCATTGGAGTGTATTGGTGGCAAGCATGCCGGACCCTCTTTGTCACAGTAACTATGACATGGTTACATTGTGGAACAATTCATTTTTGGTTAGGTTCATGCTCAAAAAACCTTTGTGGTTAAGATTGTTGATTGATTGACAGTGTCTTGTGTCAACACCCTGTGTTTGTCATCCATCCCAACATTGATTGTTTTGTTCTTTATACCATGGCACCTGACTTACACCTTTGTGTCATACTAACTATGACCTAGTAAAGGTCACCTACAGTAAACCATAGTCAATGACCTTTTGACTTGTTTTATACAGGATGGCAGTCTTTTATGAATCGATGAATAAGATGCTAATTGTAAAGGTCTTTGCATAAAAGTGCAAGCTGATTAAGGGTAAAAGGACTTCATTTATTTTCTCGAATGTATCTTCAGGGGACCAAGCAGCGTACCGTATGCTTTCTACGATTTGCATTGCATTGATCTGACCATGACTTTACAAAAATATCTTTGTTAGCCCTGTACAAGTCTGGTAAATAGACCGATAAAAAGACCAGGATCCAATAATATTGAACTGTCTGTGCAATACTGGTCCAGGTCAATGATGGAAAGCTTATCATCATCATTTACTACATAAAGAAGACATTCACATTGAAAAGGCATCAACATATACATGGGCTAAATGAAAGGTAGAACTGTACATCATCAGTATATAAAGGAAATGTACATTTATACAGCCTATAGCATATACATGTAAGTTGCAAAAAAAGATGCCTGTTCACTCCTCTCAGGATTTGTGTGTGTTTTCAAAAGGAACATGCAGACGTTTCTTCATATAATGGATTTCAGTTGGATTATAGGGAAGTGGGTCAGTTAAATGAGTCATTAAAAAAATACTTCAAATAACTTGTCACAAAGTGATACATTTATCATCAGAATGTCCATTAATAATGCTGCTGTAAGCTGAGGGCTACAAGAATCATTGTACTTAAAAGGTTAGCAAGCTTAAAGCTCTATGTAATATATTAACATTGCATGGCACATTTTGTTGAGTTTGCTCTTTTTGCCATTTTGGTATGCACTGAGTGACGCTGTTGACATCCTGCTCTTCAATATACACTCACAGCTAGTTAGGTAGCATCTGGTGGTGCTAAATCCTTCATGGCAGCAAAGATTTAGAGTTGGCAATCAGTACATGTCTGATGAACAGGCAGAGAGTGTCAGCCTGTATTATCAATTTAAAAAGGTCACGCTAACATTTGTTCCCTCAGTGGAAATGGGTTGACAGGAGGTGGGAAAATGGGGAGGTCTAAACATAAGATGAAGCAGGGCTGCAGCTATAATTATGCTGATTGAGTGTTCACTCATGTTAACTCCAATGGTAAACAAGCCAATAAATGGAAAGAAATCAATTCACAAAGACCTGTCTGTGTTTCTGTGAGAGAGAAGGTTGCAAGGACAGTTTAAGTATCACAGTGGTAAGAACTAAAGAGGAAATCTTTTTCAAGGGGAAGAACTATGAAGCATCTATATCTGCAAAACATCCAACTACATTATCTGATAGGCTCTGATCCAGCATTCTCATTAACACTTGTGCTTTCTTTCTTTTTCCACCAGAAACCTACAACCAGGCGTGTAGAATCCAACAGAGAAAAATATCAAAATAGTAACCTCAAAGAGAGACCATCAAAGGGTCACATTCAAAGAACTCGACAGTCCACTGAAACAGAGCTTGAAAAAGAAAAAGTAAAAAATGCAAAAATGAAGCTTTCAGTGAAATAAAATGCAAAATAGAAAAAGAGCTATAGGCTAATAATGCCATATCACACTTCAGCTCAGTAAAGGGTTGTGGTGTGGACTTGTATTTCTCGAACATGCCTAAACCCATCAACTCTTACCATGAAAAACAAATAACGTGCACATCTCCTCCTGAATATGGTTATTGTGTTATTCTCGGGATTTAACAAGATCCAATCAAGTTGTTTGCCCTTGAAAAATGAGACCTTCTCCAATACGGGTGTGTTAAATGTCAAGTAGTTTCTCAGATGAGATATCGTAATGGAAACAAAGTCCTGTTTGGGGGAGCTGTGAATAAAAATGCTGGCAATGAAACTAAACAGTCAAAGCCTGCAGGCCCAGTCATTTCAGTTAGTAACACGTGTCCACATGATTTTCCATGTGATGCTTAGGGAGAGATTGAAACATGCAAAAATGTGAAACACAAAACCATAGCTTAATGCAAAACGTTATTTTTGTATAAGAGTATTTATCTGAGTGGACAGAGTGGAGGAGACATGCAGCAAAGGGAAAAGGAACATGTTTTTACCATCCTCAGTAGACACGATTCAGTATAAACTCACTAAATAACACCCTGTGTGCGTTCATTTGACAGTACAGTTCTTAGCAGGCACGATAAGTTTTTAACCCTCCAAGTCATTTCATGGAATCAATAGCTTTAAGCAACAATGGTCCTGAAAAAAACTGGTTGAAAACATGATTAAGGTCAGGGATGTTTTCTCCCGATAGTCCTGTTACTATGGCAATACCATTTTTTGGGCATCGTGGAGGAATACATGTTCACTTTTTCTGATAGAAAGGATACAGTGACCTCAAACTTCAGGAAGACACTGATCAAAAAGCAGCATTTTCTGAAACCTGGGAAAATACAGTGTTCTCACACCACATTATATTGTGCTAAATATTTCCTGGCACAGGGTCTGTTACAATAGTTCTGACATTTTTCCCCTGTGTTGAGTTGTTTTACTTTGGCACTGTGTGACGGCATTCACAGTGCCTTTTGTAGGTGTAGAAGTAAACACTTCTGGCCAGAAAATTGGATGGATCTGTCCAATTGTGAAGAAATTCACAACATAGTGTTATGTGCCTTTGGAACTGCCTAGGGACAGCAGATAAAAATGAAGGCTAACTCTGGCTCCTGTGCAGACTTTCTTCTGTTAATTAATGAGCACTGTCCCTATCAAATGAATACAGATAGAAAGTTAAATTATAAGCAAAGAGATTTAAAGGCACAAACGACACATTCAGCAGCCAAGGTGGAATATTAACCTTTTAACAGCAATGTCTGCAAGTGAGATGCTCGGTCTCTTTTGCAAACCAGATGAAGGAGTCTAGTATTTCTTTCATGTGATGGTAATATATTGTTGTTTTGCACATCTGGGTTTCCCTGGTCTTATTTCACTTAAAAAAACCTTTGCCAATGGATAAGGGTTCTACCTCACATCTTCTATGCAATCACATTTATAAGTGAATACCTCACCCATGTTTCTTTGGCAAATACTAATTTTTCGCAGAGTAAATAAGAATACAAATCTTCAAAGAACAATGTGTTTGAATCACTGTTTGACAGAGTGGAAGCTCCTATACAAGCTTATTGACAAGCTTCCTTTTATGATTTACTTCATACTTGCTTACTCCTCTGTGTTGGTCCACGGGCCTTCTCCCGTGCTGAACATTACTACAATATCATACTTTACTTCCTTCAAGTGAAGAGATAGGTGTGATAGGATGACCTGAGCAAATGATTGTATCCGTGCAGTGATGCTCTCACCTCCTCTCACATGTCTCATGTAGGCCTTACACACTTGGTGTTAACATGAATGACAGAGGGATGGTTTATTCTAGTCTTTTTTTTCAAATTCAAGTAAAACTAAACCCCTGATATGCTCCAAAATGAATGAGCAAGTGTTCATACAGTTCTGTGCATGCTACACTGAATCCTTTCCTTTTTTCGAAATATATACATCTTGATTTACTTGCATCGTAAGGCAGAGCAAGTGACAACAGAACACATTTTTGCAGGCAAAAGGGCTGTCACATATTTAAATAATTAAATTCAACCTATACAACTTACACATTACCCTTTTACAACCAATCCTGCAATATTTTTTGCAAAGCCGGACTCCTCACTTGAGTCAAACAAAAAAAGTGAGGAGAGTGGGTGAGGTAGCAGCCATGACATTTATTCACAATTATTCCATTTGTGTCGAATCCAAAATGCTTCCCCACTGTACTTCTCAGAGCGTTTGATGGCTTGGTTATCCAGTTATCCATTCAACATGGCTAGCTTCTCCATTTGGCATTAGTTTAAAAGAACTATCCTCATTTACTGACAGGGCATCGGGGCATGGATTGAATGAGTTGGACAGTGCATTTCAGAAGAATAAGGCTTTATGTGAATTTTGAATTTATACTTGACAATTTATTTTCGACTTTTAAAAAGCAGTTAAATTCTTTGTAGAAGTAATAGCCTGAGCTGCTGTGAGGCAGGAGCTGAGCATCACTCAGTATCGTTAGAGAGGGTTGTTTTGTGTTATCACTTTTTAACTGTAAATTCTGCAGCCTCGAGGCAGTAGTAAATGGTAATATAGAAATTGTGTATTTAAAAACAAAATCTCCCATTACCATGTCTGCACATCAAACATCCTCTCGTGGTGTCCCTGCTCCAAAGTTTAGAAACTCTGACTTAACCGTTAACTGCTACCCAGCTATTACTGATAGCGTTAATGAAGAGAGAGAGAGAGAGGGAGAGAGAGAGAGAGACAGTAGCATCCAGCTTTTGTCTTTGTTTCCTCTCACCAGGGTGACACACACACACACGCACATGTACACACACACACACACACACACATGTACACACTTGTACACAGATGCCAACCAACAACACCACTGATCCAGACAGTAATTAGCTGTGTTCATGCCTCCCTGCAATGCTGCTGGCCCACCCGATGTGCCTTCCAGTCTGGTACCAGCAAAGGAGACACACCCACACACAGTCGTGACTTCTGAGGACATTACATTGACTTACCTGAATTTTCTGGAGACTGTCTCTAACCCTAAACATAACTTCTACTCCCCTTACCTAATGCACAAAACATGCCTTTACCTTAAACTTAGAGGGTTTTAGATTAAGGGTATTTGATTTGTGGAGACAATCTATTTATACAGTCATATTAATGTGATTTAAGGTTCCAAAAACCTGATTAATACCTAGACCTCACACACACGCAAACACACAGTTCATGTCCCATTCTGACACTGAGGCAAAATCCTTATTATAGCCTGTGATCAAACTGAGGCAATAATAACCTGCCAATGTCCTGGGTTATTGCTGAAAGGCAAATCTTATGTTAATCAGAGATAATGTATGATAATCACATGTCAAGTCAAACACATTGTATTTCACACACACACTCACACACAGCTGCACACAAAACATACACAGACAGATGACTACAATGACCATAACAGCCAGATATGCCCACAGTTAATAATAATCATCAATCACTGCAGATTGCTCTCTGTCTTTGTGTGTGTGTGTGTGTGTGTTTGTGTGTGTACCTGAGTGTCATAGTGAACAGCATGTGTGAGAGTGTGTACATGCAATATGGGGGGTGGTGGGGGGGTTGTCTCAGGCTGTCATGTAAATCACAGCGGAAGTCAGACCGCAAGTCACTGCCGTCTGCTGTGGAAATGACACACAACCAGACTTCAATATAACCAGAGCCAAGTGACATTCAGCACGTGTGTGTGTGTGTGTGTGATTGTATGTGCATCGTTGTGCGTGTGTATTATTTTATGTTATCATCTTTTTTCATTTCCGCTTCTTGCCTGCTTTGAAAGTCATAGAGATGCCAGGCCACGGCCCTAAATCATTACCGACGTGTGTGTGCTTGTGTGTGTGCAAAACTATAATTTTCTTATTCTAAACACGGTCTATCTCATCCTACCATCATTCTCATCTCTATTTCCTGTTTTTCTCTATATATCAGCTATTTACAGAGTTGAAACCCCAGAGCTGCAGATATGGTTGGAATTTTATTATTCTCCTCATAGTCTGTTATTTCTCTCCACCATCTTCACGCCGTCCTTTATTCCATCTTCCTTTTTATTTTACTTTTGCATTAAGGTCTATAACATTTGAATATGTGTGAAAATGTCAGTCATAATAAGACAATTCCGAGGGCTCAACATATGACCATTGATAAATTCACATTATCATCTACTTTGTCACGCAACTATTAGAATTATGTTCTTGCTGCATGAATGTCTGTAAATACATGAGGATTCAAAGCGGTGAGGGCATCACATTTCAACTAAATTAGCAGGAACCATTTCACAAAGACTGTTTTCTACAGCCTGTTCTTTCCAAACCTGTTCGTCTATAACAGCATTGGAGCAATGACGTGGAAAATGAATTGTCTATTAATACACCTCTCCTGTGTATGTAGGTGGTGGTGGCGAAGGGCCCCACAGGATCTGTGATGGAAACGTGGAGGATGTGATTAAAGAGTGCGCACGTGATAAGCTCCGGTGTACCTTGTTAGAAGACTTGACCCTCGGAGGGCAAGGTGAGCTGGGGCGGAACACGGGGGAAGGAATGGGGACGGATGTGGTGTTAACATGGATTACAAAAGAGATTTGCTGATCAAGAATTTGGTGTCTGTAAGGCCCGGTTCTGTGTGATGGATGTGGGTGAGAGAGTAGAAAGACACCGAGGGTGGATTTGTATGAGGTAGAGGCGACCATACAAATTAGAAAGCCCTGTTATACCTGCCATTATCACGCTTTTCATATTCAGACCAGATGTAGATGGATTATATTTACAATTTAGATGCAAAGACAGAGAAATCCATTTTTTTCCTATTTCTCACTAAGACACAGATTACATGCAAGTCACCTCCACTCATATTCTAGTGCTTTATGGTAATAAATTGTATTGTCCCTACTGTCAGAGTGTCCTCAATCCATTTTTCAATCATGTGTTACTCTTGCTGCCTGTAGAATTTGTTTTGCAAAAATGTTTTACTTCTGTTTGAGTGCAGCTCAGCACATAGACGTGGGGTTTAATGGAATTACCCTTTGCTCCTAAATTCTGCCAAATGTTTCTGTGATCATCACAAAAAGTTGAGACTGGATCTTATTACGAGCGGTGCAATAACATTAAGGGTTTCATTTATATAGATTCATGTATTTATGATATTTACATGGTGGCAAACGTCATTAGACAATTCAGTGCCTTGATGGGTATATTCAGAGTAAGCATTTCATCCAAAACGGGTTTCTGTATGAAGATTGGTTTCAAAGCAGTCTCACAAGTTAACTCCACAAGGCTCTGAAACTAAAAGCTGCACTGGCATCCTCATTATGGCAGACAAACAGATTACACATCCAGCTGTGTGGCTCACTGAGCACAGGGAAGTGTTTCTGGAGCAGCTTCCTCAGGGTTTATGTTCTCTTCTTTCCTTTTTCCTAATCATATTCCTTTTTGTTGCTTCAATCTTGTTGTGGACATGAAACATGTTCAACACTTAATTGTCAGGATTGATTGAATCATTTTCACAAGATGAACAGGTCAACCATATACACCAATTTACAAAACCATTTAAGTCTCAGAATCGATGTGACAGTTCAAACAGGGAGTCCACGCAAGATGTCCTGACTTTATTCCACTGTTCAAAAGGTCAAGTGAGCAGCCAACCACATGAAAGTCACACAAAAGTGCAGGAGAAGCTGCCATTGGTCGGTATCTATTGTAGCAAACAAGACTAAAACCAAGAAAGACGTTTTTTTGAAATTCTACTTCTCATTATTCCTCACTCCAAAACCCTCTATATATTATAAAGCATCTATAGAGCAACATCTTTGTGGCTACTGCTAAAAAAGCTGCTGACAGTCAGTAGAAAATTAGACAAAACAGGGTAACAAAATACGGAGGAAGCAATCGAATGCAGATGCTTTGGCACAAAACACCAAGGCAGGGAAAAAACTATGGACACATGAGGTAAACAATTTAAAAGTAAAACAGCACATGTATAAACATAATCCAGACAGGATGTAACATCTTTCCTATTGATGGGAAATAGTCATAATTACTTTGTCAAAGGATCTTCTCAAACAACTCATGATGTCTTTGTTGGGACAGTCACTTTTTGGAAGCATGTAGTGGCCTAACAAGGATACTTCATGTTATTCCTCTATTCGATCAGTAATTACAGATCAATGCTATCATATTAAAGAGATGGTTCACCGAAAAATGAAAATTCACTCATCATCTACTCACCACAATGCCGATGGAGGGGTGGGTGAAAGTGTTTGAGTCCACAAAACACCTTTGGAGTCTCAGGGGTAAACAGCATTAAAGTCAAATCCAGTACAATTAAAGTAAATGGGACTCCTACTTCAGACAGCAGAAAAAAAAACACGACTACGTCCACAGCATCACGACTTCTGGTAGCGGAGTTTAAGGCTTGAAACACGATTTAAATGATGCTGTTTCGAGTCCAATATAAATGTTTGGGCTTGTGGATACTTGGATGACATCACTTGGGGCAGTACGGAGGAAAGTTATGTTTGTTTTGCTGTTTTATTACATCTGAAGATGAGGTCACTTTGACACTGTTTACCCCTGAGAATCCAAAAGTGTTTTGTGGACTCAAACATTTCACCCACCCCTAAATCGATATAGTGGTGAGTAAATAATGAGTGAATTTTCATTTTTCTGTGAACTATCCCTTTAAGCTGCTGAGCTGAGCGTATTATCTGCATGTATCGGTACATCATTGGTACAATTTTTTTTTTTTGTATAGTACATCCACTTCGTTACATGCATTTAGCCCTGGAATCCCCTTATTTTTATCTCAATTTGTGTAGCGGTTTGTGTCTTGTTAATTGTATGTTTGGCATCGAGGAGGAGGACTGTGCCACAATTTCGTTGTGCTAGTGTAGTGAAGTACGACTGTGCAATGACAATAAAGTCGAATTCAATTGAATCTGATTTGACTGATCAAGACACCTGTTCTATAGAGGTGATCTATCCATCTTCAGTGTAGATTCATCTTCCCTTAATATGCTAATATCACAGAAATACGGACTCTAAGGATAGAAGCTTCCTCTCTGCTGACTGTTCTTTAATCTAATGTAAATTTGACTGTGAACTCATGAGTAATCTCCCACTTGGTGCGAAGTAGGTTGCGGATATTGAAATTTATGGGAATTGGTACCTCTCACTTAGTACAAAGCAATGGACACAGCTATGGAAGGTAAACCTTTTGGGATTACCAATGCATGAATAAGTAATTGCTTGAATTTGAGACTGTCCGCAAGGTTCTACTCTCTGCTCATTATTTTTCTTTTATTCCACCAAAACCATGCAGCATATCCTATTGTCTCTTTTCAAAGTCCATCTCTGCTTGGTCTGCACCTCCTACATTCCCTCTATTATTAAGGAGCCTCTGTCTTGGTTTTACTGGCCTTTAATCCACCAAACCACCCTCCTGTGATCATCAGGGGCTCTCTCCACTGACCCGGGCTCTCTTTGTACTCATGTGCCTGTAATTCTGGATCTCTGAGGTCTCTGCGGAGATCTTTACACAGAAACCAACAGAAAAAGAGGGAGGGTGAGAGAAACCTAATCTATTAGCCTACTACCACCAACCCTTGGGAATGAAGATGAGGTCACATACAAGGGAATGAGTTCCTTGACCCTCTGAATACATCTGAAGACACATGCACAATAGTCTCAGTGTATGTCCGATCTTAATCTGATGCTGATGGTTTATTCTGAGTAATCCAGGTCATACTAACCCACGTGTTGATTACATGTTCTCTCTCATCACCTCTTAAAGCTTTATAATGCTGATGCAAGGCCAGAGGATCATGTGCTTCTTGACAACACTGTTGGTATGATTCACCAAAATTACGTTTAAAATTCTAATGTGAATTGTTTAATGCATGAGGAACTTGACCCCACAGGGGCTCGGCAGTGAAATGCGTTGGCACATTGAAGGCTTTGCTTGACATGGGGCACAAAAAGGCACACAGAGCAGTACAAGTGCACAAAGATGTGTTACTTCATGTGAAACGTTTCAAAGGTAAACAACTCTGGGAGGCTTGATTACTCGGTTGGCTCATAAAAATGTTTGGAAAACAACAACAATAATTTAGTTTATAATTCGTTTTTTGGTCCCTAGGTTTGCTGCACTTCATCTACCCACTCATAACACCAGGAAAACAATCGACTACAGCAAGCATGCATAGACAGATGGGCAAATGGGTGGATAGATAGATAGACAGACAGACAAACAGAGAGACAGAGAAAGACATGTCATTACTAGATAGATAAACTGATTGATGGACAGAAAGATAGATGAATAGAGGGATTGATGAAGTTGATAGAAGGATAGACGGATGAACGGATGGATGGACAGATAGACAAAGACATGCACTGACTTAATAGCTAAACTGATTGAAGGAGAGATGGATAGACAGATGATTGAATGGATGGACAAACGGAAGGACAGACAGACAGACAGATAGATAGACAAAGACACGCAATGACTAGATGGCTAAACTGACACAATAAACTCTAGTTCTTATATATAGCTTGAGCAGAAGTGTAACCATATTTAATAGAAACACAAACCTCTCTGTTTCATATGTTCTCTGTGTCACAGTGATGAGAGAAACTTATATGGGGAGATTGTGATGTGCGAGAGATAGAGAAGTGGATGAGAGAGTGGGGGAGAAATGAATAATGGAGGAGAACCCTGGCGTTCCTGCTGAATGATTATAGCTCATGGTTTGCTAACAAGGTTTTTTTTTTCTCAACCCTCCTCATCTTTGAGCCATTTATCCATTCATCCATTCTCCCAGCCATTCATGTGCAGGGATCCCCTAACTTCTGGGTACAGTCCTCTACCCTCTACCTGTAGAGTCCTGTTTTATACATTGTGCACTCAGTCGAGCCCTTCATATTTCATAAACACTGTGTTGTCTGTATGGAGAGACTCCAAGGCAGAGGACTTAAACATGCTTTCAGCTCAACTGGCGAGATTTATTCTGCTTCCTGAACAGGGGAAAAACTAAAATGACCTTATATATATCAAGTGTCTGTTTTTTCATCTGCATGTAAATTAGATATTGACCAATACAACAACAAAAACCCAAATTATTCTCATTTGGTGACTATACCAACATTTTTGAAGGTTTGACACTAAATCCTCTTTACACATAAAACAATAAAACACAGCCCTATAGTCAGGATTTAGATCTCATTTTACTCCATTGCCACACATTCACATATAACATTCACAACAAACACACTGATCAGAATGTCAGTGCTTTCCATAAGCGCTCGTCAACTGCTTTATTAATAACCCTTGTGGTCTTTAATTCTATTTTCCTGTAGTTCTTTTTCAGCCATCTTTTAATACAAAGTCTCTTTTTGAGCTACTCCCAATAAACCGGGTGATCAGCAGATGCTACAGTGACTAAGTGAAGCAGGTGAAGTGACGTTATCTCAAGTTGGAAACTATGCACACATCTGTCTGCAAGAGACATGTTTTACTTTACAAAAGCACAATGGTTAAGTGAATAGCTACTAGTTATAGAGGAGTGAAACCAAAAGGAGTTTGTCTGAGTGATTATCAGTTTGTCTGAGTGATTATTAGTTTGTCAGGAATCTGACTGAGACAAACCGGCTCCTCCCCTCTCCCTCTCTAAAAGAGGTAGAGAGAGTTTTTGTAAGGTTCTTAGTCTGGTTGTAGAGGACTTATGTATAAGACTATTTCTCACCCAGCCAGGGTGGCTACCTGGAGTCTTTATCTTATCTTGCTTATCTGGAGCAAATCAAACATGTCAAAATTATATTTACTCTAACACAGTGCAAGGCGACAACAGCCGCAAGTTTCATTATTGTTGAATACTACCTTTAACACTACTGTTGCATAGAATACTCAGTTAGCTGTTATTTTATGTAAGCAGTATTTAAGAAGTTGAAGTTCCAGCTCTGCTTTTACAGTTTAGAGTTTCAAGGTTGAGATTGTCAGACACATCTCAATATCACAAGATTCTCTTCAGTTGACCATCATCAGAGCAGGATTGTTTGACCCCTTCACTATTGAATCTTTGTACCTTCAGTGTAACATGAGTAATGACAATTTAACCAGCACTGGGGATAAAAGGCTGAGAGTACTCAGTGGACTCACCTTATATTCTCTACAGCATTTAAAGCCATAATATGATCTCAAGACCATTGAACTCTGAGGCAGTGGTGAACAAGGTGCTGCATTGCTCTTTGAAGAAAGAGGCTGTGATAGGTAAGTACACAGTGTTGTTGGTTGTACATTTTTTTGTTATTGTGTTGATAGAACATTGTCAGAGACATGATGTGTTTTTGGTAACGATAATTTGTCATCTCAGTGATACAGCTGTACTCAATCTCCTCATCAAATTGCATTCTTAAGGGTGAATGAAAAAATTGTGAGAAACAGGTGGGGAAAGAAAGAAAGTAAGAAAGTTGCTAAAAAAGTGTTGTTTATTTGAATAACCATTTTCATCCCACTGAAAACACAATATCAACGCATGGATTGAAAAATGTTCATGCAGGAGAGATGACAGAATCTCTGACAGAGAAGGGTGAAAAAGACTTTTTTAAATTTAGTTCTGGGAGCTCACTACGTGGGTTGTATAAAGTTTATCTTTCTCAAAGCCCATGACCATATGAACGGTAGACCAGGGTTTAGTGATATGAGGGTTTTAGTTATGAACCCATAATGAAAACCCACAGCCACATTTGCCCTACAACTCGACCTGCTTACCCCTGTTTCATGATGCCTTGACCACACCTGTGACATGTCTAACTCTACTACTCCATATTTTCTAGTTGGATGTGTCTTCCTTCTCTCTCTATTGTCATTTCATAACTGCGTATTAAAATGATGTTTCTCACAATACACAAGCCTTTATTCAGGACCTCTTTAAATAACATGACCTCAAGTTATAATTGTAGCAGTGGAGTGTTGTAGAGTCAGCGCAGGTTGATTTAATCACATCACCTTCTCCACTCCCTGTATACACCAAATAGTAAAAACTACTGACCAATCTCTTGTTATTTCTCTTGTAAGATATGTTGTAACAGAATATATAGTGTAGAAATTACTATCTAATATATATAGTATATATAAGGAGTTATTTAGAGCATTATCTGCCTGTTCGCAATTTATTTTCTGTACAGATTCCTATACAGTTGTCTCTACATTTGCATCCTTAAATGTTCCACAAAATCTTTCAATGTAAATAGTATTTAATATCGTATTTGACTTTTTTTACAGTAACTCCTACTTTGCTATTTTTTATTTTTAATACACTGCTGAGCTGAACTGTTTCTTCTTGTCCAACACCTGTAATTTCATCCGTGCTGCCTCTTACCAGACATGATTAAAAAGTGTGTGTGGGTCTGAGCAGCAGATGTGTACAAACTTGTCCATATGGTCACACTTCTGCAAGAGACATCTGTTTTTTTCCTGAATGGTGACATCAAGAGCTGATTTGATAGTACTTGATTGGTGTTGCTAGGCGTTCATGACATGAATTCAGACTCGGGTTTGATGTACCTTTGTTATGGCCATCATATTTGTGCAGTGCTTCACAAATGAAGCAGATAATGGACTATGTTACAGTGTCATCTGACAGGACAACCTGCCAGAATATTTTACTTTAATATGTTTTCAGCTCACTTTGTGTTCAACCTTAACCTCAACCTGTTTTTAACTTTGATGTTAGACCTCTCATAAAGTCTGCTATACTCTAATTAGGCTTTTCTCTCTCACTAAAAAGGTTTATGAGTAATCACATCCTAGTATTCCATACAATTCACCCTGTGACACAAAGTCTATTGCATGTGATTCACTTTAGAGGGCTGCATTGGGATTGGGTCCCGCGGGACACAAATCTCACGGGAGCGGGCGGTTTGAACTTTGCTGCAGCAGGGAACGGGCGGCTAAAAAAACTCTGCGGGATCGGGAAAATACTAGTCTACAACAGACACATATCCGGCACCTCTGGGTCTTTAAAAATTTGACAATGCTTCTTGAGGTAGCCTTGCGACACACCTGCTCTGTTCTCCCCGGTCGAGGTAAGCTTCTTTTCAAGGAGCGGTAATCCTGACCAGTGCGTTAAAAGACATGCAGGCCAGGGAAATGAAACAAACAACCCCATGAATCTCTTTATTAATAGTCTATAAGAGGACGTGTTTTCTCCTGCGGGATGGGAGAAGACACAAAATCAATGCATCTATATTATTGTGCGGGCATAAATTCTCAGAGTTTTGCGGGTGTGGGCGGGAGTGGAGATACACATTGCGGGAGCGGGCAGGAGTGTAACACACACGTTGCAGGTATAGTACATGGACACAATACAATAATTTACACAGAACACATTCCAGTATAGACTCCCAGATCTTCTCAAACCTATCTCCTCTCTATGTGTATTACAAAATCTGAGTCTCTTTGGATATAATGTGCTTGCCATTTCTCCCAACACAAAATATATCAGGGTATAGAGTCCAACTTTTCTGCTGTCACCTTTCCAAAAAAACCTGCTTTTTTTCATACTTAATGTGTAAAGATAAAGGCAAACAATGTTGTTTTTCCATTGTGTTCATGGCTACTGCATGACCAGAACGACTGTGTTAAATCATAGACTTACTACGTTTAATAACTGTGTAACAGTTTAAACTGTATAGGATTATGTCTGTACTCTTTAACCATTTATACCAACCTCATGTTTCAGTTCTACATTTAGCTCATCTGCCAAGTCTGCTGTGTTCATAGGAGTCCTGTTATATAGGATCTGATACATTTTAAGAAAAAGGAAAACTGCACTGCAAGTAACAGGATGAAATATTTATTATCTGCAGGGATTCATGCTTGTCCATTCTTTAAAAATTTGACAATGCTTCTTGAGGTAGCCTTATATTTGTAAATGTTTGGGGGAAATTCAAGTAAGTGCAACTAAACTTTATCTATATATAAACACTAGAGTTGACAATGGTTATTAGACTTCATCTTCTTAACCAAGATGTAGTCGGAAGAGATGTGTCTTTAGCCCGCGGTGGAAAAGGTGTAAACTTTCTGCTGTTTGTTCCACCATTTGGGAGCCAGCAAACAGTCGTGATTTTGTTGAGTGGCTAGCTCTCGTGAGGGAACAGCAAGCAGATTGGTCGATGCAAAGCGGAGTGGACGATTTGGGGTGTAAGGTTTGCCCATGTCCTGCAGACTGCGCCCGATCCATTTGCAGCATGTTAGGCAATACTAGTGTCTTGAAGCTGATATGAGCAGCCACTGGTAACCAGGGAAGGGAGCTGAGGAGCAGTGTAGTGTGAGAGAACTTAGGTTGGTTGAAGATCAATCGAGCTGCTGCATTGTGGATAAGCTTCAGAGGTCGGATGGCACTAGCAGGCAAACCAGCCGGGAGGGAGTGGCACTAGTCTAGGTGTGGTGTGTGGACATCCACTGAGAAATGTCAGACAGGCAAAGATTTGTGCCGCTACCTGTGTTTCAGACTGAGGAAAAGACACAATTAGTTGGGTGTCATCTGTGTAGCTGTGGTAGGAAAAGCGATGTGAGTGAATGACAGAGCTGAGGCAGTTGGTGTACAGAGAGAAGAGGAGAGGACCCAGGATGGAATCTTGAGGGACCCCAGTAGTAAGTGGGCAAGGTTCTGACACAGATCCTCCCCTAGTTCCCTGGAAATGTGGTCTTTAAGGTAGGATGAGAGCAGGGAGAGAGCATAGTCGGAAACACCCTGATCCTGAAGGGAGGAAATAAGGATCTGGTGGTTAACTGTGTCAAAAGCAGCAAAGAGGTCCAGAAGGATGAGGAGAGAGGGCGGGCTGTAGCAGTGTGAAGTTGCTCAGAGAGAGAAAGGAGGGCAGTCTCAGTTGAGTGGCCTGCCTTGAAACCAGACTGCTGAGAATAAAGAAGGTTGTTATGGTGAAGATAGGAGGAGAGCTGATTAAAGAGAGCAAGCTTGAGTGCTTTGGGGAGAAAAGGAAGAAGAGAGACAGGACGGTACATGTTTACTTCAGACGGGTTGAGAGTGGGTTTCTTCAGGAGAGGCTTTACTCTTGCCTTCTTAAGAGAGTTACAGAAACAGCCAGTTGACAGGGAAGTGTTGATAGGATGGTGAGAAAAGGAAAAAGGTCGGGAGCAATAGACTGGAGAATGTGAGAAGGAATGGGGTCAAGGGGGCAGGTGGTTGGGCAGGCGGAAGTTACAAGGGATTGATAAGTAAGCAGTTCTTCAGGGTGTTTTGTTTTTTCCATTTTCTTTCTGATGACGCATAGTGGCTCTGTCGGCGCACACTAAGTCAGACAACCTAGGAGCTGGGGAGGACTTGCGGACCTGTCGTGAAGTGAGAGGACAGAGTAGAGAGGACAGTGTGATGAAGAGTCTAATGAAGGGAGGGCTGATAAAACAGATAAGGCCAGAGAGGAGGGAGAGAGGGAGCAAATGTTGCCAACAGAAATGTACACTCATCTAATCTCTTACCATAGGCTGCAACTAATATGACTTACTAACTTTAGAGAGACTATTGAGGAGAGCAGGCAAGGATGATTTTATGAGTAACCATGCTGGTCCACTGACTGTATTATATCCTACTGTGAACACTCAGTCTCACTATCACAATATGAGAATATCAGTCACAGCACTGTGTGCTGGAGCAGCTCAGCTGGGTGATGTGATTAGTGCTGCAGCGACGACTGTTGATCTCATGAGTGCTTCATTCTCAAGGGTTTTTGGGTTCTCCTGTCAGGAATTGACGTGTGATACAGGCACATAATCTACCTAAGCATTGGCTTAGTTGTATAGCACTGTTCTGAAGTGGTCCTATTTTCTGAGATGTAAAATAAATATATATTTTTGAAAATGGAACGGTCACAGCCTTGTTGAACTGAGTGGTTGGCAGAGCCATTTATTTCCTCTCACTGGCCATTAGAAAAAGCTTAAACAAAAGCTTGAATGGAAACGAGGGACTGATCTCGTAAATGTATGAAAACATGAGGTCAGTTTTCATGAAGGAAAACAGTGATGGCAATGCAGCACATTAATCCAGCTCAATGAGAAAGTTTCCCAAATGACGAGATCACAGACGTTAACCAGTGCTTTTACGATGACATTAGCCTGTCCTCTCTGTTGACGGGGGAGGAGTACAGAAGGACGGTGCAGTTTAAGCTTATTAAAATGAAATGTGGTGATACTCTCCAAAGTCATTACCAGCAGCTGCCACTGTCATCCACTTGGGTCAGGCCATGCCAACAGGATGCTCAGTTTATTTAACTTGACATACATACTGTATGTGAGCAAAAATGTTCCCTCTCTGAGCAGAGCAGACTGAGGTCTGAGGTAACTGACAGTCACCTCTGTGATGTTCTTTGAACCAGGACCTACCTGACATACCTGACCCGACAGTAATCCTTCAGTGCACAGGTCGATGTCACTTTAAACTAGAACACTGGATCTGTTCACAGAAGAAATAATGTAAAATACAACATGACTAGTTTATTTGATTTACTTGTTTGTCGATCCTGATCAAGACGTGATGCCAGTGTAGAGAGCTATGATCCTATTTTTTTAAAAACATTTTTACCATATTAGTTTTAAGCTAGCTTTGGACATCCGGGAAAAGCTTGCAAGAGCTGGCTACACTTTAGAAAAATATAAAAAACATACAAGAACAACTTCTCTTCAAAGTTAAACCCCCAAAACACATTAAGTTAAAGTGTTAAGTTCACCCACAACTGCTAAAAGTCGACATTGGCTGCACACAGGCAGGCCGGTTCAAGTCAGACAGGTACACCAAACAATGTGTTCCAAATGCAATGATTGGTTGTGTTTATTAAAGTCTTTAATATTCCAGACCTTTAAATTAAGAAGAAATTCATTTTCTGATATTGATATTGAGGCATCATATGTGTTTAAGAGGTTTTGATATGATTATTGTTGTTATGCCGTAGTTGCTTTTGTCCGTCTAAGTATAAATTATCTTCCTATACTGAAGTATTGCTAAAACCCCAGAGAAGTGGAACAGGGATGTAAAAAGTTCAAACTTAAACAGTTCCCATGAGAAGTGATATTAACTGATGAGAGGAATTTAACTATGATAAAAATCTTACTGCAAACTCACTCATTAAGATAAAGGTAGCTATATATTAAACATTTTAAAGGCTCATGGCACTGAGCTATATATTTAGTTTCCTCAGTGTGCTTCCTGGCAATAGAAGTTTAGACACCTCTGACAAACAATCCAATCTTAATAGACGACCTTGTGGTAAAAGGTATGCCATAATGTCATAAAGATGACACAGAGCCAAACTTGTACTTAAAGCAAGTGCTTCTGTCCCACCAAAGGGGTTAACCTGGTACAGATTTATAGGATTCAGTCAGATTAGAATGTATTACAGTACCTTCATCTTGTAAATAAAATGGCATGTAAAGTGAGTTGCTGCCTGGTTGACTCTTCTTCTACATCCCTGATTCTCACTGTCTCTCCTCCCATCACTGACCATGTGATGGAAGCCAAAGAGAAGAGAAACCACAGATGTTTGACCTCCTGCTTCTCCGGCTTTTCTTCTCCCTATTTTTTTTTACTTCTATCTTCCTCTCGGCTTCCTCAGTCCCCGGTGAGCCCGCCGGGCTGTCACATAGTACTGGAGCGTGTCCTTAACTCTGTTTTGCCATCCTGTCATTCTGTCTTCTCTCCTACCATCCATCCATCCATCCATCCATCTGTGCACCCCGCCCCCAGCTCCCCCATCGCTGAGTCCCCTGTGGGACTTTGTGGATGACCAAAGCAATAGACCCTTATTTCTCTCCTAAGCGTGTGTAAGTTTGTGTTTGTGTCTCTGCATGTTTTGAGACAGCAACATATTAACAGGTGAGCAGTCATGGAGCAGTTGCAATGTAAGCTGTCTTTCTGTCTCTCTTTCTTCTTAGCTCACTGTGTACTCTGGTAACACTCACAGATGTTAACATGAATGGTCAGAGATGATCCTGAGCTCAAACACTCTGACCAGCCTTCTCACAGTCTTCTTGCGTGTGTGTGTGTGTGTGTGCGTGTATGATGAATGGGCCAGTGCCAGGCGGCGTTCCCTCGGTGGCCTTGGATCAATCTGCTTATCTGTTAGCTGCCAGCACTGCCAGTGATTAACGACCAGCTCCACACACAGCACATCCTTATTCATTACCACACAAGTCACACAAATCCGTGTGCACATGCAGTCGAGCGCACACGCGTATACGTGCACGCAAGCGTGTGCACAAACACGCGAAAGACATCCTTTTTCATTATGGTGGACGTCCACATAGGGGACCGTCTGGAGTTGGTTGGCAGTGAGGTGAGAGAGGGGGAGAGATGGATGGGTGCAACATAAACACTGAACCACACATGTATCTCCGCCCACTCAATATCTTTTGCGTCTTTCCTTAACTTTCTTTGTGTCTTTCGTTCTCCGTTATGTTTTTCAGTCTTTCCTCTTTGTCTTTCTTCTTCCTGACCTCCTTGCATCTGTCCCCACAACATGTATCCTCCTCAGTGTCCTCCACTTCAAGCCAGTGTGTAAGTGTATGTGCATTATAGTGTGTGTGTGTGTGTGTGTGTGTGTCCTGTGACACTGACCTAGTCTCTTTTCAGGCCAATCAGAACGGACAAGATTTCCCCAGAGTTGTAGTGTGGGAGGGGAGAGGTTGTTACTGGGCGGTAACAGGGGTTGAACACTAACTAGACAAGACATATGTGTCTTCTTTTAAAATGTGTCACAAGACAGCAACAATCCCAGAGGTGGGGAAGTACTGAAATCTGTTTCATAAAAAAAAGACATCAATCGCAACTTTAGTTTAGTTGCGATTACAGATTTTTTTCACGACATCCACATATCTTTTATTTATTTATTTATGGCAGACTTGTTACCAAACAGTCCCTTATGAGACCAGGGCACTGACAACTAAACCCAACAATGTCACTCTCACCCTGAGAATACTTCACAATTACACAAGTTCTTTAGTGAGAAAAGTGCCCAACAGGATCAATTTTGTTTTAGATTTTAGAAAAGGGTACAACTTAATTACAAATGGGTGTGATTGAATCAAGTTTGAAAACATTCATTTTATCAAACAATATATTATAAATATCATTCTAAAATACTGCTATTCTCAACAGTTACCAGTACAGGGGGAGGGTAATAGGGAAACCCACAGGGGACAGTGAAGGAAGCTTCATCATAGGACTTCATCACCACCAGTATTGAAAAAGTCACACTCACACAGTGCTTTCACTACCACTGGAAGACAAATCAAAGAAAACACATGATTAGAAAACCATAACCAATAGCAGGCAAATCAATTTATTCAAGATTAACAAGAACAGAAACCTCCACCCAATCACCCAACCCACCTGTTATCTGTAAGAACAACAATAAACCAATATCTACATATATTTTTTAAAAAGCCCCACTTGCTCCATGCAGGTGGTCTTGTATTTCCTCTTCCAAGCACAGGCTCTCTATGACAGGGAGCCTGAGGGTTCTGTATCTTAGCTGTCCCCTAGGACTGCACTCTTCTGGAGATCTCAGATGTTCCTGGAGTCACTCTCTCAATTTGGGGGTTTCAGTCCTGACTGCTCAGATTACCACTGGCACCACTGTTGTCACTTCCCACATCTTCTCTTGCTTCTTTCTCAGCCCATGGTGTTTTTTGAGTTTTTTCCTTCTTCTTAATGTCACTGTCACTTGAGATTGCTACATCTATCTAGGGGCGGGTCATTCATCTTACTGTTGGGGGGGCAGATAAACAGAGACATTTCTCAAGAGCAATTCCTGGAGGGGACATCAAAGGGGACCACCAAACGTAATAATATATATATATTACTACGTTTGGTGGTCTTCATGATCTTTGCTGCCTCTGGCCCTATCCTCCGGGCTGGTGCTGGCAATAGGGTCCTCATGATGTGCTGGGCCCCTGTCACCTGGTTCTCACCCTGGATCTGACCCTGACCCTTCCACCACTCTCAGAGATCTGGAACAGTCTGTCTCCTGCAATATAAATAAGGTGTCTTCCATACTCATAACCACACAGTTCAACAGAACAACAAGACTAATGTCTTTACTTTTTAAAATGACTAAATATGCCAAGTCTTTTACATCATAACTTAGAAACAGAAACTAACACACTTACCCAACACTCTATGCCTCTGTCTGACTGTCCCTGCCTGTCTGTGCTCAGATCCTCTCTCTGAGTTGCTTTTGTCTGATGACACATTGTGATGACACTTGTGAAACATTTCCATAAGCACTTTATTACTTTCTTATATCAACTTTTGATATCACTGGGGTCCTTATATTTACTTGTTGTTTTGGTGCAGTGAAAAAAGATTGGATATCCTTCCTTAACAGGTTATTTATAGTAACAGTATATTACAGTAACAGTAGAGAAGCAACAACATTAAAGGTAGAAACTGATCTCTAATCTTTTGCTGTCAATTTGTAAAAGTCCTAAACATTATGAAGCCTATAGACATTAAACATGTATAAGAGTGTTTTTTTTTTTAATTCTGTGTTTTTTCTAAGATTAAGACTAATTTACAAAATGATACAGTATATGCACTATGGCAATGTAACCAAGAATCTTGTGTCACATATACACACGAGTTATGAACATTTTAACTGTGGATACACCTTCTGCCTCCAGTGTGCATTAGATGACACAGCTGCATGTACCAAGGTTGCCCAGGTTGGATTCAAGATTCAACCGAGAGCTAAAACAAACAAAAGGTGTCTGGTTAAATGTTAATGTGTTTTATTCTATTGAATGATAGAATTAAAGCAACGTGTCTGACACATCCTTTTTCTCAGGGCTGACACTTACTTAAGGGACGTCAGTAAACACAGAGATTGCATCGCTCTGAGAGAGAGAGAGAGAAAGACCATGATGGGTAGCCATTTTATCTCACAGGATCTGTAAGTCCTACAGGATCTTGGCTCACTCATTGTCAACTACCTTGGGAGCAGCTTCTATTTCGTACTTGGGTCTTCCAGCCCATACCTGGTGCAGATGTTCCTGCACACTACCAGCCACTTGATTATGGCATTCTATGTACACCATACCAGCCTGCATGCACCTGGGATCCCGTCTGGTCTGGTAGACCCTACCAGTGGCACAAGGTTTTCTCAACTTCAACCATACATAAATCAAGTTTTCAAATCAATACAATTATAAAGAGACACGCACTTCCTTTGCAATCAGTTTGTTCCTGGTCTGGTCACCCTAAAAAAATAGACACTCTGAGCCTCACGATAAATGAAAATCTAAAATAATGGACAAAAACAGCAGCAGCACAGAGCTCTGCATGTTAGGGCAAAAACAATATTAACAACTTAAAATATGTTCGTTGTGAGGAGACAAGCAGCAACTCTGATGCCATCACCAAGGGCTAGAAACCTCAGGGAATGGCCATATACCTTGATGTTGCTCTATTAGCTATGTTTTTTGGTCTCTACTATCCTGGGGGAAATATATGGCTCTCTAGCTGTTAATGCTCCACCATATTCACCAGCTCGACGCAAACTGCGTCTCGCTGCTCTCCCAGGTGGTGTACAATGGGTTTTAGAGCTTTGTCACTGGAATCAGCTGCTTCGTGCCGGCTGAAAATCATGCTTTTCCAGCAGCGAGAGCAAACTGGACGGTTAAACAATGAGATGAAACTCATTTTAAAGCTCTGTAAAGTCCAGGAAAGCTGCAGTCAGGTGATGATTCCCAGCAGTCTGGTGTCTTAGGGTAATAAATGATGTAGGAGTGCAGATTCCACTCTTTAGAATTAATTTAACAGCACCAGGGGGTGAATCCCATATCTCATGCTTCAGTAGAAGCTGTGTATTAGGTTTGGTTAGTACCAGTTACAAACCGACTATTTTGAGAGAAAAAAATTGATCATGCCACGTGAGCTAACCAAGCAGAAACGATGTAAATATACTTATAAAGGTACATTATCTTGAACTGAAAAACACGTGCAAATCTATAGCTTAATCAGATACTACACACATGTTTTTTGAGCTGTTAACCAAAATACATATCTATTCTTAGATGAAACACATTAATGCTGGAGTTGATTTCATATTTATTAACAAATCTATATAAAATAAATCTACACTTATGGATTGAACACAGCTAATAACCGATGTTTTCCAATGCTTACGTAGAGTGTACTGAGTGGAATGTCTCTACATCATAACATTTGTATGCATTTTAAAAAGTCAATACACTCCAATCAAAGGTGAGTAAAAGGACAAGTTTTAACAAAAAGTGTCCTTCAATGAAGGTAGAGCTCTTTACAGAGTTCAAACAAAATCCCAAATAACAGTACAGTCAAGAAGTCTCTCAGCAAAAACAAGGTCAACACTAGGACACACACACACAAGACAACAACGAACTGACAAAGACCAAGGCATGCACAGAGACTTAAATACACTCTGACCTGATGACAAACTGGAGACAGGTGGCCCAGGACAAACAGGTGAAACTAATGAAGACAGGAAGTCAAGGTGGAAAGCACACAAGGAGCAGAAACTACAAAATAAAACAGGAATGTTTGGATTTAAAGGGTTTGTATGTAAAGAGGTGCCCAATTAAAAGAGTCTGAGGCCAGCCAGTGAAACATATAAATGATAGACTATGCATGACATTGTCTATCATTTATATTTTTTTGTGTTTTGTCCTCTTATGAAAAGAGAGTTTTAATCTTCTAGTTTATATCTGTGTCTACCTGTGGTTTCTTTATGTTTCAATTTGTGTTCTGAGTTTTCAGTTTTATGTTGTAGTGCTCTTGGTGTGTTTTCCTTGTTCTGGACTGTTTCATTCTGTGTTCCAGTCTGTTTCCTGTTTTATTTTGTAGTTTCTGCTCCTTGTGTGCTTTCCACCTTGACTTCCTGTCTTCATTAGTTTCACCTGTTTGTCCTGGGCCACCTGTCTCCAGTTTGTCATCAGGTCAGAGTGTATTTAAGTCTCTGTGCGTGCCTTGGTCTCTGTCAGTTCGTTGTTGTCTTGTGTGTGTCGTAGTGTTGACCTTGTTTTTGCTGAGAGACTTCTTGATTGTACTGTTATTTGGGATTTTGTGTGAACTCTGTAAAGAGCTCTGCCTTCATTGGAGGACACTTTTTGTTAAAACTTGTTTTCTTCTGCATTTTTGGGTCCACCTGCTCTTTAGTCTCTTTAACTGTGACAGACAAAGGGGGAAAAGAGGGATTAAAAGTCCTTTCAAATCAGACTAAATAAATAAAAACAGCCAGATGAAGAAAGACAGTTAACAGAATTACTAGAGGCATCAGGTTTTCTGTCTCTCTCTTCCTCCATCTCTGTGTCCCTCACTCTTAATATCTCTCATTCCTTTTTTTAAGTTTCTTTTAGGTGAGGTATGTGTGTCTTTGGTGTGTATGTGTGTGAGCCAAACCAAGGCAGAGGGATTGAGCCATCAAGCCTTTGATTTCATCTTTGGCAATAACACTCCAACTTCAAATGGCCTCAGCAGGGACAGGTAGATGTCTCTGGCACCGTTACTGAGAGTCTATTTGCATCTGAGACTGACAGTTACGGTGCATGTCTCTGTATCTCACAAAACCTAAAGCCTGGCCTCAAACCGCGACTCAAAGGGTTTATGAACTCAAGTGCAGAGTTTGTGCCTGCGCAGGGCTGCTTGTCTGCTTTTTTGTCGAGTGCTTGAATGAAGATGCTTTGTGAGTTTGTCATGTTTGTTTCATGCATCTTCACGCTCTGTTAATTTGCACACCAACACAGCTAAAACGTCCCGAGGGGATGTTACACAGTGACTGTTAATTAAATGGAATTGACTTTGTAAAGATGTGTTCACAGGCTTTGATGACATGCCTTCATTATTGATATCTAGTGAATAGTGCCTCTCCACACTCATAGATATTCACCTCTGTAGTCCACCATGCTTCCCCCCACTTGATTCTTTAAGTCTGGTTTGAATGAATCATGGTTAGTCTCTTAATCATCGTGACATGTTCCTTTGTAAGACTCCAAAGAAAGATATTAGCTTTGAACTTAGTCTTTACTTGACGATATTATCCAAAATAATAATTATATATCACTAGAATGTCACTCAGTAGAATGCACACTTCTGCCAAGGCCCAGCAGCCTCCATGCGAATCTGAATTCCTATTTCACTAGATCTTCACTGGATTTCAAGTTGGATCTGTGTAATCCTGCTCACTAACAGCAAAAAAACAGAAACATAACCTGCACCACCAGCAGACCAAAGCTTTCACCTGTACATAAATATTTCTACATCAAAAGATGAAATGGTCCATATTTTATAGACATCTATGTTTCCTGTTTGTGTCCTTACAGTCTCAAAGTTTTTATTTACACAATCTACACGGTAACCATTCAACTGTCTTTATGACTGCACCGACTGCAAGTTGTAAACATGGGGCCTCTTTCCCATTTTATCATCTATACATGACATGAACACAGCATTTAGCACATTCTTCCCACACCGCTAGCAAGGCTGAAGACTGATGTCACACAGTAAAGGTGTGTGACATAAAGTAAATGTTATGTATGGCTTTATTCAGACAAGACAGAATAGTGTTGGAAGCACTAAATTCGTTTTGATATTTGAGACTTTTAGCACATGAGAGAGACAGTAGTGTTTACATAGTACTTTACATTGTGGTAGTTATAAATCCTCCATCATTTCTGCTTAATGGCTTCATTTCAGAAAATAATGTTTATTTTAAAAGGCAAAAGTATAGAATGACAATCAACCAATCCCAACATGTCCTGTCAGATGGGCAGACGCTCAACAGATGTATGGAGACAGAAATGAATTTTGCCTGTTGAAATACCTTTATTGACACATTAAGGACTCTGCTAAAACAACTCATGAACGAGGTGAAGAGAATATGTCAATGGGTGGGGCAGCAGCTGAGAAGCTGAAATATCTGATCTCCTTAGAAATGTTACCGTCTTGAAATTGACACCAACACGTTATTTTATGTAATTGTTTATGTTTTACTCACTCCAGTGTTTTTCCTCTGAATCCAGCTTAATGCCTCTGCAATATTTGTCAGTTTTATTTCAAACACAAAGCTCAGACACTGAGAGAGAGGCTCTGCAAACTTTTTAAATCACTCGCTTGTGAGACACGTACAGAATATAGACAACACAGGGGAAAACTAGGATCCACAATGATTTATGCAAAGTAAATATTATGCAATGGAAGAAAGCTTAAATTGCTAAGTTCAACACAAGCAATGATGATTCAGAATTTATACAAGTATAATTACTTTGTACTTTTTCAGGAAAAAAGTGGTAAAACTTCCTTTTGCTTCTGATTACATTCTTATTTATACTTTTATATATGGCCTATAATTGAATACCTTACACATTATATATTACCTGATGTTTAAGTTATATATAATGTGTAAAGTATTGCATATAAATATCCAACCAGGTTAAAAACGAATGAGTGTCAGGGCTCAGGGACACTTGGATGACACCACTCAAGCAGTATGGAGGCATTACATGTTTGAAGAATCAGTCACCATTTACTTCAATTATATTGGAGTTTACCCCTGAGACTCCAAAAGTGTTTTGTGGACTCAAACACTTCACCCACCCCTCCATCGGCATACTGCTGAGTAGATAATGAGTGCATTTTATTTTTTCTATATGATAACTATCCCTTTAATACCTCAGCTCACATTAGATAAACTAATATTAAAATGTACACCCTATGAGTAGAATTTCTATGTTAACTCCTTGTGACGTGTTTATCACATCAGCAACCAGCACTTTTAAGAGGCATTATGTTCCGTGTAAATAAATATACCCATCACACTCTATTAGTGTTGCAGACCAGCCTGTTATGGACAGAACATGGACCAGACACCTGTGTTTCTTGTGTCTTTTCTCAATGGAAAGAGAACATTTCCAGTGGGAATGATTTCACAGCACCACTCTCCCTCTCTTGGCCTAGCGCCACTGTCACTAATACGGCTAACCTTTCTATCATAACAGAGCTACACGCAGACAGACTGCAGTTATTAACCTCTGCAGCAGTGCCTCCTTCCAGGGCCTAATTGCTGCTGATACCAAGTTACGGCTCAATCTAATAAAGATTATACGTGCTGCGCCAAAAGGACAAATTGTTCGCTATTTCACTCAGTTCGCTCGTTTGGTCCCTGTTGGACATAAAGTTATGTGAGCCGAAGCATATTGAACATGGTGGTAATTTTCTTGGATATGAGCCCCCTGATTAACTATTTCAAAGGAGGGAGGAGTAGTGAGACGGAGAGACGGTAATAGGAGGGGCAATATAAACAGGGTGGAGTAGAGCGGAGAGGATGTTAGAAATGCAATCTAAGAGGGAAATTAAAGATAATTCAATATAGTATGTTTATACGTTACAAACATGATGATGCTATTCGTTGTATTACATGCATACACATTTTATTCGTTTAAAACATATTGATGCGAATGGCCGCTGTTCACAGGAGGTGCAGCAAAGTCCAATTAAAGTGAGAGATGCTTCAACATATCAATATAATACTGTGGCTCATTAGCACAATAAAATCTGCAGTTAACATATGGACCCCGAGAGAGGGGCTTTACCATGACCCATAAACAGGGTCAAACTTAATCTAACTCCAGGCAACACTGCCTCTCAGAAATTACATTTGTATTCTTCTAATGTGGCCAATTACATTTTGAGGGGAAACAGTATCGCTGCCTGGATTTTATTCCCTGTAATATTAGAAGTAGAACTAACAATAATATTCATGGGAGATACAATAGTTGTGCAGGGTGGATGTGAGCGTACAAAGCAGGACTGTGACAGCACAGTCTCCCAGACTCTCCACCACACCTTGGTGTGCAGGTGCAGTGACCCACCTTCAGATGTGAGTCCTGCAAAGATGGTCTGTTGCTGTCTGATGCTCCACTCTAGTCCTGGAAAGTAATTAAGAACACCGTTGAAGTGGAAACTTCAACTCACTTAGTTCTGGTGAGATGAAAATTTTGTTCACAATTTAACCAGGACCACAATCTCCATATAACCCTAACAAAGTGCTCTGAGTGCCTCAAGAAATTCATATAAAACTTTCATCATGCTTTGGTGGAAGTGTACATGCTCTTTCAAATCATTTCATTCAGATCAGTTCAAAGATTTATAGTCAGTGACCTTTTAGTACTCTGTTCCTAATTTCCCCTAGAAGCTGAGTAAGTGAACATGCATCTCACCACCTATAGCAATAAGTAAACCCATCACAGTATAGTTTGGTACAAAACTGGCCTTTACCAGTATTGCAGACAGTTGTTAAAGGAGTCATATCGTGCTCATATTCAGATTCATAATATTAAGGTTCACATGTGCTAATGCTCAAAAAACCTCACTTTTCCTCCTACTGTTGATTTCCACAGCACCTCTTTTCAGCCTCAAATAACACTTGGTGTTAGTTCCTGTCTCTTTAAGACCGTTCTCCTAATGAAGCCTAGTCTATTCCGATTGGCCACCTGGACCACTCTGTTGAGATTGACAACAGCTTTCAGCGCATTTGGGAAATATCAGCCTCCACACACAGCCCTTCTCTAGTGTTTATAGTTTGCAGTAAAAACTCAGCATGATACCTTTAAACACTGACATCATTGCTATGTACCAGAACTAGATAGCAGTGTCAGCAATGACAGACATGGCAATGGACATTTTTTTAGCACGCTATTAAAAATGGAGCCAGATTCACCTGTGGGGGAGCACCGCAAAACCACTCTCCCCAATCACTGACAACCCTCAATTGTCTGGGATAAATGTGTACATTGCCTTCCCCCCATGCTCAGTTTCTCCACACACACACACACACACACACGCACACACACAAACTGTAATTGGCAAAGGTTTAAAAAAAAAATTAGCAAACTATAAAAAGAAGCAGACAGGGTAAAGAAGTAGCGAGACACATAATAAGAGAGGGGCCTGAGATAGCCAATTTGGCTTCAGGTAGAGTTCAGTTGTTGAGTGAAAGTGATTGAGAGCTGTTTTAATGAGAGTGGGTGGAGGTGGAGAGGCAAAGACACTGCATGCCATGGCTAGCTCAATCCTAGCAATTACCCAAAACGCTATATTTCACTTCTACAGCCAACCATTCTGCTGGAACACTATCGAGCCTATGCAACGTAATTAAATCAGCCAGAGAGTCAGTGCAAAACACTGTTAACACTAATACAAGTTACACCTGTCATTAAAATGCATCATTAAATTACAAACTAAAAAACTAAATCTTCACATTCCACTGAAATAAACAGGAAATAAGAGACATTTGCAGGAGACAGACATTCCTGGATCCATCACTGCTGGGCTAATATAAATGGTGAGAGAGATGACACTGGAGATGTAACAGCATCCCTGTTACGTGTCGAGGAGGGAATCTGATGTGTCCTGGTTAGTATTCCAGCGATTTGTTGTTGCTAGATTTGTTACAGTGACAGAGACCTGACAATATAATTATTTTTCCTGTGGGAGCTGACTCCTGCTGATTAGGTGGCAGCGCTGTGATATGTGATGCAGATGGTGATGAGGAGTAGAGACAGAGTGAGTGTGTGTGTGTGTGTGTGCGTATGTTTGTCTGTGTACCTGTGAATGTGGCTTTATGGTCCGCTTCATGAATAAACATTTCATTATAAGATTGCAAGATACGCGGTGGTGGCGTGTCATAATCTGTTGTTGCAAAACAAAATGTCCCTCTGAGATTTCACGTCAGGATTGTGTTTGCCCGAGTGCACATACGCACACATGCATGCGCATAGTTGCGTCTTTGTATGTGTACGATAGTGTGCTTGTGTGATTAATTGCACAGCGACAGCATCCAGTGTCATTCTCATCGTTATCTCAAGGTTACAGAGTGATGAACCAAAGAAGATAAGCAGGCGGTGCAAACAAATGCTATACAAATTACCCGGAACTTTTCTAGTGTTTACATCTGGAAAAAACTAAATCTGATTTGGGGAAAGTAACAAATTTGGAATATGATCGTTTACAGGCAGTCGAATGTCAAAAGTGGAGAAATATAATGCAGGAGACGGAGAGAAAACATACAGAGTGAAAATCCTTGATGCTAACTCTTGTGTTTTTCATTCCCTTGTCTGTCTGCATGAGGGACTGAGATCTGAGATGGAGAAATGTCACTTAGCGAGCATTAGGCTGCGGCTTTCATCTCCCCTCAGATCAGGGAGATGAGGGAGGGACTTTTTAAAAAAGAGTTTTAAAGGGCTGCAAGCCTCCCTCTGCCTTTGAAATCAACCATCACTCATTTTTATCAGCGTGGAACATGTAAAACACATCCAGACTCCACATCTGAGAAATAAATAAATAAATAAAATAAGATTTCCCCTGAATCTGAACTTTAAGTTATCTCTTCAGCTAAAGGCATGGCAGATTCTTCCTCCTGGTTTTTAAAGGATGCAGAGATGTGAAGCTGTAACCTCGCCTGCTGTTAGAAGGTGAAGGCCAAAGCTGAAAGTCTACTTTTAAGATGTTGTCCATCCCTCGATTCATCCAGAGCCAAAGTTTGGGGAAACTGAAATAGTTGGTAGCTGTTATATCTCAGTGGGTATTGTTATTGTACCTTTCTGCTATATTACAAGGCATGCCACACATTCAGGGGGAAAGTTTTATCATCCAAAGTTGTTTTTCGTTGAGGACATGTGATTTATTTTTCCTAGTTTCAAATCATCTGTTTTGTTACCTACATTTGCTTCTCTCTCGATGCGTACACGTGCAGACCACAGGACGACTGAGTGATTACTGTGGTTTCAGCTACTGTTAGATCTGTAAACACACAAACAAACAAAATTGTATTGTGTCTCTTTCTTCACTCACATCAGACTGATGGAGTGGTTTTTCAGACCATGTTTAGTGGCAGCAAACAGGCAACAACAGTGTTGTCCCACTGAGAGTATAGACGAACTGTAATGACACACCCCATGTGTGGATAATGTTTCTGTGTCTGTGTGTATTCACAGTTCAAATTTTGATTGATGATCAAATCATAACACTTGTCTCCCATCTTCATCTTTATTTACCCCTATTTTGTTTATTAAACTAGACCTAAAATGATTGGCTCAAATAATCCATGAGACAGCAGGTACAATTAACTACCAATAAATGTAATACTTCATACAGTTCCATCTTAAAGTGTAAAAAGATCTGATGTTGTCATTTGTCATGTACAATAAAAGAGTTCATATGTTAGTTTTTTGGAGTAATTGTTATATAAATGCAAAAGGTTTATCATTGACTATATAACTAGAAGAGCGCCCTGCAAGCACATACCTCCACCGAGGCTAATGACCTATCTCAGTGTTTCCAATAAATGGTCTGTACTGTGGTTGCCTGCCATATTCTAATTAGTCCTGCTGCATTTTCAAAATTAACCAAAATGTGTTTACTTCTCTTGATAACACATAGATCTCTAAGTTGGTGCTTTTCTCTGTTGCTGCATTATATATCTGTTAGCAGCGCAATTTGCCACGTACTTGCTCATGCTATCTACCATTAACTTGTTACCGCCCACACACACACACAGTCAGACGTCACAGTTTCCTCTGTAGGTTGCATGCAATGCAGTTCTCTCCCTCGTGCGAGAACTTGTCTTTCACTCTTAAGTCTGTGTTCCTGTCACTTAGAATCTGTTGTGCATGAGAAAGACATTAATGCATGTGCACCCTGTTACTGTCATGAATGCGATGAATTATGTGGGAAATGCTGCAGAGAAACTAAATTCCTGGATCTGCCCATGGATTTGAATCTGCACCAAAATCCAATGGGTTCTTACATGAACTATAAAGCATCCTTCCACCAAGTGTTGCGGTAATTCTGCTAAGTTACAGACACACAAAGTGAAAACACAACACTCCTGGTGGAGGTTGTAACACCTGCAACACCAGTCACAACATCCCTCCCCATTTCTCCTTCCTATATTGTCACTGTGACTCAAGGTGTCTCAAATGATTAAAGGTTAATCAGTTTATAGTACAGAATTCCTTCTCAGTCAAAGAATTCACAGACCTCTATCCACTGAGACGAGAATAGAGTTTAAAATTGCAATAAATTTGCTCGGCCTTGAAGAGCAACAATACAATAGCAGCACTGAGACCTCCATGATGGTGACATGTCTTAGAAATAACCTTTTACACTGTGACAGGAGAATGTATTGCATATGGTACTGTGCAGTAAAACACCAAAACACAACAATCATGAAAACATATTTCAAGGATTTATTTCATCAATACTACAACAAAAACAGAGGGAACGAAACAAGAACATAAAATCTGCCGCCTGCTGGATTTTCGATTTTACTCTAAGCTGCACCTACAATATAATTGGAAACCATGGCTGTCTCAAAAAAAGATGATAGAGAAGAAACAAATAACACCTCCACTGTTGTCACTCTATATACTAGTCCTGCGCGGCATGGTGTTGGACGGTAGAGAACTCTGAGGACATCAAGGCATATCTGATAGATTTTAAGAGGGTGTAAACACACTATAGCTCTGAGATGGACTAAAAAAGGAAATGGTAATAGAGTGGAAACTGCTTATAGTGATCATGTTTGTCCCGGGCCAAAACAATCACTGTAAGTGTTTGATTATTATAGACGAATTACAGCTTCTGATTGATAGTCCCAGAACTTGAGGGAAAGGTAACATAGCACACTCACGTAAGCTTGCACACACACACACACACACACACACTCTGACACCGCTGTTCATCTCTCTCTTTCTGGGACACACACCGACTCAGCTGACGTCTGTGACGTGCTACAGATTAAACGCTCATTTGTTTGAAATGACACTACAACATCAACACTGATCATCACATAATGATCAGTACTTTTCTTATTGAGTTAACTCTTTCCTCATAGTTGCATGTGCATTCATCAGCTCACGTCCAACTCACTCTCTTCCTCCTTTTCTCTCCCTTTCGCACGACCGCATGCACTGACACACACACACACAATTTCATCGGACACATCTGTAACCTCGGTTTGGCTTGATTCGGTACGAGCAGTAAATTACTGACAGTGCCGGCAACAACTGTAAATATTTTTATTAGGTCCAAATGTATGAAAAGACCAAATATGAAAATTCCAAGCTGATTACTTGATCACTGTAACCTAATTATATAAACAGCATTTTTATAGGAATGATTCTGTCCCAAGCTTTTTGATCCATATAGAAACAGTCTCAATATTATTCATCAGGCCAACTTCATGCCTACAGAAAGTTTGAGGGCAAAATTAGTAAAGATTGGCAACATTTTGTCAACACTGAAAAGCTGCTGACTAGGATTGGGGTTGTATTATCAGGTGATTGAGGATATTCATTGAGGAATGCCTACACCTGGCCAACATGTCCCCTGAAAGAGGACACACGCTTCAAGAACTCGAGGAAATTCTTAAGCATATCTCAGAGGTTGTGAGGTAGACTGGAAAAGCTACAAAGGTCCCAGGTGTGGATAAAACTCCCCTGGCAGGCTGAAGGCTCTGGACGCTGTTGGGTTGTCTTTGCTGACACACCTCTTCATTGCTACATGTAGATCAGGGACATTGCCTGTTCCCTGGCAGAGTTTGACAGTGGTTTCTATACTTAACAGAGTTGCCTGAAGGTATGCTCTATTACTTGGAGCACCACACTGCTGTCTCCTCTGGAAAGGCTATGCCAGGGTGCTGGTAAGGAGGCTCCCACTGATCGTCATTCCGTAGATCCAGGGGTAGCAACAAGGATATATTCAAGCAAATGTCCTCGAAATTCTTAGAAATGTCTCATAATTTAGCTGAAAAATGTGGGACTCATAAAAATCACAATACAATAAAAGGTTGCCATGTATTTTTTAAAGAGTCTCTACTCTGGTGGTCCTTACTGCAGTATAATAACACAGTGTGCTCCTGCTCATACAGAGTGATGTGTCTTTACCGAAAAGAAAGGTCCAGTCTTTTCATTGTAGCTGTCAGAATTCAATGATAATTTACTACAATTGGTCTCAATCTCATTTTAATCAGTGTATTTATTTATTTAACAGAGCCCAACCATAGCTGTACTACTGAGCATTTTTTTTAAATTGCTTTTAAAACTGAATTTGGAGTTAATGATTATTTAAATCACACTAGACTATTTATTAAAACAAATTAATTGTTAATTAACATTTATGCATGTGATGGCTTTATTTGGCATCTTCACCTTGTGTGGTAGGTGTACACAGAAAGAGCATCTAGAAGTGTGTGTGTGCGTGTGTGTGCGCGTGCGTGCGTGTGTGCGAAAGTTAGCATGGGCTCTTTTACTTGTGAAGTTACAGTTGAATTGTCAGAGCAGATAAAAATTAATGACTTCCCTTACTGAGCCTGAGCCATCTAACTCAGCATCACACAGAGCTGTGACAGCCTCACTCTCACACACGCACACACACACGCAACATGAAACATCCATAGATAGATACACACGCGTGTGTGGGAGAACATTGGGACATACTCTTAAACCCATTAGCACACAAAGAGTTCACACACACACACACATTATCACACATCTCTTTGTAGACTTTGTTACAATTAACATTTTTATTCCACAGAGGAAACTAAAGGAGGAGAAAATGGGGATTGAAAGTCAGAGAAGCCCTATCTTGTTGTGTTTATGTGCTTGTGGGGCTCGTTTGCACATTCACACATGCAAATAAGCTTTGTGCACATTTACATGGACGGCATAAGAAAAGTAAATTTGTTTACAGATTGACTTATAGAAGGTCTGAAGCTCGGTGGAGCGAGCAGAGAGGCAGGGAGAGCTATGGGAGGAGGAGAGATAAATAAGTAAAATAAAATGCATTCATTTCTGTCCTTCTCTTCATATGCAGGAAGCTTCATACAAATTGAGTTTTTCAAACAAGTATTATTGGCTGAGTTAACTGAAGGTCTGCAAATGAAAATGGGTCTTAATTGTTCATGCACTTCTCCTGCTGTGTGCACTTCCGTAAGTGGTGTCAAGGCTTCTTCTGAGTCCCATCTCATCTGCTGAACTTGTTCCTGATTCCATTAAGGCCTCTGGTCAAGGTCTATGTGGCTATTAACCCCTTACATCAATAACACCATGGCTGTAATTCCTAATAAGAGGTTATCGAATGCAATTGGTGGAAAACATTTTCAAAGGGGGAGAGAAAGAGGTAAAAGGTTGAGAAAGGAGAAAAAGATGAAAGTGAAATGCAAGAACAAAGTGGGAGGTGGTGGAAAGACGAAGCCAACCAGAGCAGGTTGCATGACTACAAAAGATCTTGATCACTGATCAACAAACTGCAGATATTTTTAAACCATTTACAGTAATTTGCTCCGCAGCTGCTGCTCTGGCTGATTTGAAACACTTGCATCGTACGGTGCTGTATCATGTCTCACTGGATGGTGATCTACGACGGTGAGCGTGCACATCCAGGCAATTTTTACTTTGTTTGATCTTCACTGGGGTTTGTGCCTCCCACTGTCTCCCTCACACACAGCAAAGAATGAAACTGGAAGAATGGAACAGAGGGGCGCAAATGCATTAGTTTACACAGAAATAACCACATGACAGCTATTGTATAAGATCTTTGACTGATAGCCAGCTCGTAATTCCATTTTAATTGAGTCATCGAGAACGCCGCTTCCTGCTGTCGTCAAACAGTGAGATAGAAAAACAATAATCTCTTCAGTGTCACCCGTTGACGTGGCTGTCGACGAGGAAGAAGGACAGGAGGAAGAGAGGCAGATGAGGAGAGAGAAAGTGAGTGAGGAGGTTAAGTAAGATGGAAGGATGAAGAGAGGGAAGGTGGGGAAAGCAGATGGACACTTTGGTCAGGAGGTGTGTGAGTTAAACGGTGGTGGAAAGTCCTTTGTTAACACAGATGTTCCGCCTTAGAGAGGAATTGTGTATGTGTGTGTGTGGAGCTGTTACATGTGTGGGTGCCTTGAGTGTGTAAACTGTACATTATACTGCATAACACTTTCAGTCTTAGCTCATGATGGAGAGGGTATGGCTTGACCCCTCTGCATTCCCACATCAATCACAGCCTCATTCCCTCTGCCAGCCTGAGAGCTTAGCCACGACCTCCGACCCCACCCCTTCAATGTTCCACATGGAGGGCCGACGGGAGCGAACTTGCCCTCCACAATCAGAGGTCAGGTTCAACATTTCCCCATGAAGCAGCCGTCTGAGATTTACTCCACCCAGAACTTGACATGGCTGAATAAGGTAGAGTACGCTGCCTGAAGAAAACGGATGTTGGGATGATCATCTGCACCTCTTGTGAAGTGAAAGATTGCGTTTCAGGAGCATTTGGGACGATAACAGAAAAATGCTGCATGGATCAGGAACTGAGACAAGGAACCCCTTGTCTCAGTTCCTGATCCGGAATGTGCAACAGTGCAACAAATGTAGATACATTTAAAATGTCAATTTTTAATTAAATTTAAAAAAAAGACTGTATGTACGTACGTATTAAGAACTCGTTTAATTTTCTCAGAGCCTGAAAGAGGAAGCTGCCCTATAGCTATTTCAACCACATTTTAGTTTTTAAAAAATGATTTGGGGATGCCAGAGGGACAAACAACCTTGAGAATGCTCCCTGTGCACGCTTGTGAATGTCTCTGGATGCATGTTGTTTAATGTTACAAATTGCTCTCTGACAAATAGAAAAAAACGCGCTGGCAGATGACGCAGTTGGCCCTGTAGACATCTTCGCCCATGGATCCCAACTATTGAAACTCATTGTCCCATTCTCTCCCATATTTCTGCATCTTCTTTTATTTACCCAGCGGATTGTGCGACAACTTTAAATATCCCAGAGCTGTGAGCCTCAAAGTAGCAACACCATAACTCTCGCATCTCATTGGTCGTGACGTGTGCCTTGACTCGCTGAACACTTCTGTTTTCTTTGGAAAGGCTTTATCAGAAATAAACTCAGCTGATAAAAACAACAATCAACACAAAACAAGTTACAGGGACCCAGTGGAAGAAACCATGTTAGACATTACAGTCAGACCGATACCTAGTTAATGTTCTATATTTCTACAGACATGATGGTGATGCTATTAAACAGCAGCAGTTGTGGAGGTAGGTTTAAGTATTGATGGTCGTTTTTGTTCTACAATTCAATGATCAGCAACAGCAACTTCACATTGTGGTCAGGGGAATTCTGTTTGCTTTAATTCTCATTACACAGTTTATAAAACCATTTATTACACCGTTTATAAAACCAAACACCTGGTTATATAAGGTTCCACAATTCACACTACATGTTAGGACCAAAACCAAGCCATGGTGTCCAAGGTATCTCTGTACACCTTTGTGATCATTTGTGGAATAGCATGGATCAAGACAAAGTTATTAAACCATTCCTAAGCTTTAAGTGTTTCAAGGAGCACAGTGGACTAAAGAAGCATAAAAATGAAGAGCCCATAGAATTTGTGAGGACCAACCAAAATGTCCTCAAAATAATGGTATTGAAACAAAATTGGCCTTCATAACTATAGATAGACGCGCGCACACACACACACACACACACACACACACACACACACACACACTCGCACACATTAACAAGGGAGAAGAAGACATAGTACAAACAGAACAAGGAAAAAGCTCCAGTCACAGCAGGAGACATTGACTGAGTGCAAGCAAGGGCTGGAATACTTAAATGAGACTTTTTTTTTATTTTGAATACATTCCCAAGAAAATGAAGAAAAGGGTTAGGGTTAGTGAGCATAGAGTGATGGGTAAAAATAGCAATTAGCAAGATTCTCCAATCAAAATGAAATCTACAACAATATGTTTTGTTTTATGTGTACAAAACATGAAGGGGTATGAATATTTCAGAGGCTTCTGAAGACATCAAGTACACATGTAAGACTCCTTGTAATGGCTTAGTCTGCAGAGGTGTTTTCTTTTCCAACCTTACTGTGATAACCTAATGTACTCAAACATGAGGCAGGACATTTCAGGGTTTATTTGAACATCCAGCATTCAACCATGTGAGCATACATTAGATTTCAGCACGGTCCATTACTGACCTAATGCTTTGGCATTTAAAAGAGATGGAGCTAAATAATACACAGTCAAAAACATCACCTGTTGCTTTATATTTATAACGATATAAATGTATTTTAACACATTAAAACAACAATAGAATCATAACATAGCATAGTCAACTATTCAAACATTGACTATTGTACAAATACACTGAAAATATTTAAGGACATACTGAGGTTGCTCTTACTCTCCTCCAATGAGATTCCTGTTTTAAAAACAGTAAAGCCAGAGTTTTCCTCTAGTTATCGTTAATATCTAGTTATTGTTGATAAAATCTGACATTTGTCATCAAAGAAGTGATATGCTTGAAAAACTATGATTTGGAAATGCATCACTGTTATCACAGTTATCAAAGTTAACTGTTTAACAGATTACTCTCACTATCACCCTGCTGCTTCTCAAGTCTCTCATATTTCTGTCCCAAAAATGCTGTCCTCAGAAGAACTCCCTGACATTTCCCCAATTTCCTGCCCCTGCAAATCTGTCACCTGCTGGATGAAACCTCTCCTTCTGTTGTGTTGCTTTGCACTTTTCTGCTTCCTTCCTTCTTCAACTCCTTGGTCCTTTATTCCACTCCTCACCTCTCTGCTCTTTTGCCTCTCAGCTCCATCGCAGCCACACCTTCGCACCCCAACAGGGTTTTGATAGTTTCCCATTCCTTTTTCTCTCTGCTGCTTTTTTCCTTTATTGTTTTTTTCACTCTTTCTCTCACTTAAAATGTCCTTGGTCTGATGCCCTAGAACACAGGCTCAGGGAAAAGGGAGATGAGCGATTGAGGTGGAGAGAAAGAGTAACAACAGGATGCATCTGGCAAAGGGAACCCTCCATTATAGTACCCTGTACTGTGTGTGTGTGTGTCTGTTTGAAATTATGGCTGCCCTTGAGATAGATTTCAACCTTTGAAGCTGCAAAGTGCTTCCATAAGCACCCCTAAAATGGCTTAAAAAATACAGGTGGTAAACTATTTCCACAATCCTGACAGAAAGGAAACAGAGATAACATGCGTGTCTGCTTTTTTAGCTGAGATGACATCTGTAGTTTTGGGTGCAATAAACTTCAGCTGGATCAATGGAGCTCTATATTCAATTCAAACCTAATTCACGCAAATCCTTTTCTATCCCTCAGTCGTGTTGCACTTGTGTTTTGCTACATTGATGTAGAAGCTTTGAACTAGGAAAGAATGGTGTAAAATTGCTGAACTACTCAATTTATCATGCATTGTGTCCAGTGATCCTGCAGGAAGACTTAATTGACACAATAACGGTATTCACAAAGAGACATGAGGTAGACAAAATGATCAGCTGTACAATCCAAAATCCAACAGCAGCTCCAATGGACCAATATTCCCTCTTCTTTCTTTTCAATGACAATAACCAAGGACTTCGATCTCCGTGAGGGGGACTGGCTCTCCAAGAGGTTCAAAGCTTGATGCTGCCTGAATGGACACTGTCGTAGAATATCATTGATGTATCTTGAAACAAAATGTTCTTCTTTTGAAGTATGTACAATTGTGTTGGATTATTTTCCACAATTCTGTAAGTGTGTCCAGTCTACATGGCCCCACTGTGTCCAGTCTACATGGCCCACAAAGGTGGCGGTCTTTGTGGGCCATGTAGACCATGAAGGCAGAACCAAAATCAGACTGTCTACAGAATATTTCTGTGAACGGTGTCACTAGCTTGTCCTGCCCTTATTGTTGTCACAGAACTGCAGTTGGACATGAGAAAGTTGGATTGCCCCTAAGTTTTTTTTTAACATGTGTATCATCAGCTGTTAAGGAGAGCTGAAGTGTGAATCTCAAGCATTATATGTCTGGTGCCATTACCTCTCAAAAATCGGTTTGTCACAATGAATCCTTGGATAGGTTGAATCAGGAAGGATCCACCCTTTGGAGCTTTTATTTCTCAGGGATGAAAGGATGCATTTGTCAGCCCCATTTTGAAGGAGCCTTCAAAATGAGACAGTCCAGATGCAATTGGTGTTCAAATGCAGCCAACAAAATGATGTAGCCCCTACATTGAGATACAGCTTGGGTTTCAGCACAAGACAGACAGGCAGCACAGAGTCAGGAGACAGTAGAGGACCCTTAATTAAAGAGATTTTGCTCCTACTGCTATGAATAATTGTGTGGTCCATCTTGTCAGTGTGTTGAACACCAGAGCAAGCTTAGTGTATTGTGGTTGTGGTTGACGGGGGTTGAAGATGGTTCCTCACTAAGCTTGCCTCCATGTAGAAGTCACTATATCTCACTGTGGCAGTTAATGCTTGTACTATTCTTCCCTGCAAAATGGTGAAATAATACATAAACCCTTTTTTTAAGTTAGAAAAGCAGCACTGAGTTGGTGATAAACGCATTGCATTACTTTTAGCTGCTTCACAATGAATGCCTCCTGCTGGTTCACCGATAAAAGGCTTGTGAAGCACCAACAGCAGCAATGTTATAATATTTGTGATAAGGATTAAAATGATCAGTAAACAGTAAAATAAGCCTGATATCTGCAAAAGAAGCAGCACCACAGCAGGGTGTCACCACAATCCCAGAACTAAACCCTCAATATGACAACGCAGGGCAGAAACATAGAACCATGGTTGTAGTGATTGGATGTAACTACATTTACTTTTGTTGCTGTGCTTAGGTAAATATTAAATGTTTCTGCACTTGATTACATTTATTTGAGATATTTTTCACTCATACTCCAGAATATATCTGATTTTAGGCTGCTAACTTAACATCTGGCCAGGGACCACAATGTTTTTTTTTACAAACTATTAAATCAATTTGAATCAGCAAATATCTGTACTTACCACTTCACCACATTTTTACGAAGCATTAAGTAGCATGTTCAAATTGTTTTTTTTTTATATATATATTTTAAATTGATCATTAACGAGTGGTCGACTGATCCAATCAGAGTGAGCAGGAAAATTAGACTCCGTCTCCTCCAAAGAGAGCATTTCATTTAATTCACTCCGCTCCCAGTTTCTCTGTTAGCGAAGACAGAAGCCGTCTCACGTTTGCAATATGCAGATTATGTGGATATCTTCAAATCCAATCAGACCCAGGAGTAAACCCTCAACAGCCCCAATATGAGCTCAGAGGCCTGCTCTTTTATCCTTGTAGTCCTGCTCCCTGCACCGTGAGAGTCTGAACTTTACGTGTGCTGAGAACTTAAGTATTTGTTCTTTTTTACTCTTGAGGCTGTGTAACTGCTGATACAGAGTAATGCTTCTTTATCTTCTCTATCTGTCTATCCCTTCTCTCTCTCTCTCTCTCTCTCTCATGGTTGGAGGTTGACCTCAGGGTTTTCTCTGTGCTGCGTGCTGAGGTTCTGATTGGAAGCCAGGATAGCTGCAGCCCTCCCACGGTCACATTGTGCTGAAATCAGATGGATTGACACTGAGAGGTTCATCCTTGTGTAGCTGTGTGTGTCCGTATGTGTGTGTGGAAGTTTTTATTTACTGCGTTTTTTATGTACATACTCTTAATGTCTGTATGCAAATGTTTTTATGTTCTCTGTGAAGCACTTGAAAGGTGTTGTTCAAAGTTATCACTTTCTTACTTTATGAAAGAATTAATGTCTCATGAATGTAGAGACACACACACATTCAGTATAGACGAGCCAAACCTCATTCTGACACCTGCATGTAGACTTTGCTGTAACTAACCTCCTGGAGTCTGTTATTCGATCTTTTGTGCGGATGGATACGTCATGCTGATGCTCTCTCCTTGGAAGGACAACCTCCCATGTCTTGTCTCACTCTCTTTCTGTTTTGAAGCATGTTATTTTATCATCCCAGATTAAGCTACAGTTGGCAGCTGTTTTGTGTGAACGACAAGAAGAACCAAGAAACAAAAACCTACTGAGCACTTCATTTTAGTTTGCAGCCAGTCTATGTGCTTCTTTGATTTGAGCTTCAATCACTTTCCTTTCATCATCAAGGTTCTTCTTTATGATTTTTTAATTGAAGTTTTGTCCTCAATGCATTTGACATGATAGATGTTCTGGAATAAAAGAACATTAGAGAGAGCTCGGTGTGTTATATCTTATTGATTCCTCAAACATCTGAGTGTATGGAGAAGCTTTTCACTCTCACTTGAAGGGCCCCACAATGTTAACATGATGTCTACATAGTCCTGAAAATATTATAATACCTATTCACAGCACTCCATAAGGTTATGTAAAATCTGGTTGTGTTTTTCAGAAACAAATTCCGAGTTACACAAGTTACTACTGATCTACCCTCATGTTTAAATGCACTTAAGGTGAGTCGCTTTGGATAAAAGCTTCAGCTAAATGAATGTAACACTGCAGCCAGAATATTAACTAAAACCAAAAGGTCTGAACACATCACTCTTAATTTATCTTCTCTTCACTGGCTTCCAGTTAGACAACACATTTATTTTAAAATACTTCTTCTGGTATTTATATCTGTTAATGGCAAATCCAGAAGTGTTGGAAACCAATGTGACCAAAATCAGCCCTGTGTTTAAACAATGCATGGGGCTATGTCAGTGAGGGTGTGAAACAGATCTGTGAATTTGAAGATTTTTTAGAAAGCCGTCTTACACAACACTGTAACCTTCACTGGCCACATCTCCACAAGACCTCCCTGCATCAGCTAGCTGCTATAGCTGCTTTTATCCTTCTTAGATCATTCTAGTCTATATTAGATGAAGGGATTTAATTAAGGGTCACACCTAGGTTTGGAGTTAAGTGCACCACATATAAATACAAAGATGTAACACATAATCCAGTGACAGCAATATCTTCTTCAAAGTTACAGTGGTTGAGAAATAATATAAGTGTTTTAGAACAGTGTAGAGTTTTCCTCTTTCTGTGTGTTATCAATGCCAGCAGCCATCTTCCTCTCTCCTTTGAAAAGTCTTCCTGTTGTAGGGTGTAATTTTACTAAAGGCAGTCATTGATTAAAGTTTTGCCTTTTGCAGCTGCCACTTAAATATCAACTCAGCCAACAGCGGTTTTATGACACCAGAATAACCATTTCCCGTTGTGTTGCCTTGATAGCTTCCATTGTCTACCGTCGCCCTTTTCATCAGGAGGAAAAGAAGCAGAGGAAACGAGAAATGAAAAAACAAAAAAAACAATGGGCGGGCTCATTACAGCTTAGGGGATTGCGGTCTTTCTATCTGTCTCGCTCAACCGTTGATTTCTAAATCCCTCGCGCTTGTGCCCTGAACCAGCCCCCCACTACACCCCCACTCCTTGTTAGCAGGACAGGCTTTGTATTACAGTGACAAGTGGCTGGGTGCTTGTGTATGTGTGTTCAGCAAAGAGAGCGGACTTACATGTGTGCAGGGGAGGAGCCATTTTCCTAAACTGGCCCTGATAGCTATCCTCATTCAGAAAGCAATCAGGGACTCTGAGCCTGCCTCTCTGTCTTTCAATCACTCCCTCCACTGATGTAATTTGTCATTAGCAGCGACAAAACTTTTAATTGAGTCTACACTGTTGGGGAGCAGATGACGACTCCTTGCTCGTCTCATTTGGCCTGTTTTTTGTCTGCTTAGCTATCGTGTGGGTGTAAAGAATAATTTTTGTTTTTCATCATATTTTATTATCGTGTGTGTGTGTGTGTGTGTGTGTGTGTGTGTGTGTGTGTGTGTGTGTGTGTGTGTGTGTTGCCCGTTGCCCAAATATGTTTGTATTCAGAGTTGTGGGTCAGGGTGAATCTCCGTCTGCTTGTTCCATTTTGACCTCGCCAGTTAACGTCACCATTAAAGCTGGATTCTCAAGGTGAATTGTGGGAATTCACAGAAAGGTCGGTGCACTGTATTATGTATATTCAACAAAATTTCAATTAAGAAACACTCATTAAAAATTCACATAGTGTGGTGGCTGCTCAGGGGGGTTGAGTGTGGTGGAGAATGGCATTAAACATTTACTGTTGGGAGCCATCTGAGCAGAAGGAATTTAGTCAGACGCAGTCATGAGCAGCAGCTCAAGTACCAAGGGAATAAATGTGTAAAAAGAATGGACATATTAACATATATGTGAGAGAAAATCCCTCATTAAAATGCTCATTTATTATGCTCTGTATAAAAATGTATCAATTGCTAGTTAATTGCTTCAATTAGCCTCTAGTGTGACATTTCAGTTGGAGTTTTTATTTGTTTATTATGGAAATAACTCCACAAGTGTCCAGTCCCATGAAAAATCAGAGAGAGCAACAGCGATTGATCAGGTTTCCGCTCTAAGTGGCATTAGGATGAGGATACTATGGAGAGAAGAAGGCCTTGAATTATAACACACATCATTTATTATTATAATTTATGGCTTATTTGATAAGGACTTATACAGACTGTGAACATATATATGATGCAGGTATGAGAGTGTTTGCCAAGAGGAAGCTAATTTTGCCAAGAGGAAGCTAATTTTGCAACATCCCTAGAAGTAGAAACTGAGTAGAGTGAAATTCAATAAAACCCACAATTTGTAGTAATAGCTACACATAGCTATAGAAAATTAGACACGAGTACAGGTTGGTTGCGCAATCAGCCTGGCCTCAGTAGACTTCTAAAGAGTGATGAAGTTTGCAATAAATGCTTTGTCATCAGGTAGCAAATTGCAGGACTTTGCTCCATTCAGAGAAAAAAGCTGTCTGAGCAAAATATGTGTTGCTGATGAAACTCTACAGTTGCCACTCACAGCTGCTCTGGCAGATCTGCTGCAGCTCTGTGTTCTCATTATAACATTTAAACTTAACTTTAAGGTTCAGTGTGTAGAATTTAGGAACAGCTAGTGGTGAAAGTGTATGTTGCAGCTGAACCCCCCTCACCTCACCCTCCCCTTCCAAACATGAAAGAGAACCTATGGTAGCCTTCAGTTGTCATAAAAACTCAAAAGTACTTTAGTCTGTCCGGTTTGGACGACTGTGAAAACATGGCAGCCTCTTTAGAGAGGACCCACTCCAGATGTAAACATAAATCAGTCAAATATACAGCTCCCATTCTAGAGTAAGAAAACAACAATTTCCAATTTAGATGAAACACACTAGTGAAAACAAATAAACAATAGGATTATTTTATATTCAATTTCTGGCAATAGATCCCTTTCACCTAAATCGCAAACACTGGACCTTTAATCACAATCAAGGTTAAAATATTGACTTACTTATTTGAAATTCAGGAATGATAATGCCTTATTTGCTTTTTGTCCAAGATTTTCAAGGCACTGGCCTGAGAACAAGTATTTGAACCACGTGTAATCATCTTGAAACAGCTAAGGTTTGCCTTAATCATGTTGTCTGTTTTAGCGAGACTTCAAACCTTAAATTATCCTTGGGATTGGTAATTTAAAACACTTATTAGGACTCTTCATCTCATTTGTTCTTCTATTTGTAATTGTATTTCCTCTTTATGCTCTGGCAGCCATAAATAATAAAATCTTCTGAAAAAGATACATAAATAAAAGTGCTGTGTCTGTTGCTCTCATAGGACTATAATAAACACGACAAATTGTTTAATTTGGTCTGAATAACATGAGTGGTTGGTGTACCTGTCTGTCATTAACTAACCTGTCTGTCTACATGCTCTTCAGTCGGGGAGACATTCACCACTGAAGCAGAGAACAATAGCCAGAATTGAGTGGGTCACATAAAATATTAAAATTAACTGCTTATATTATATATATAATATAACATATAGTTAACCTTAAATCAGAATGATCATTGCCAATTAGATTGTTCATGAAGTATGTTAATATTGGACCAACGCACAATATATTTTTTTGTATCAGAAAGTTCCAGATATGATATTGTGTTGCTTTTTTTTGCCCTTTATTCTCTTTTAAAAGTCCAATAAGAAACAAAAAATAAATCTATATTGATTCATTTCAGTGTCTAAGCACAAGTCGGTGAAGGTGAAGAAGCACAACAAACTGCACATTATCGATCTCTGCTGATGCACATGCTACTCTATAAACTCTCTCAACATTAGCCTATAATGCTATCACAAATGTTCTGGCCATATAGAGGATGTTTAATGATTTATTATTACTGTGAGTAGATTAGGAGACAGAAAGAGCGATGTGATGCTACAGGCATGGAAAACACATGAAAAAAAACGATCCTGGCTTAGAGCACAGGAAGCAGTGTGTGTGAAAGTCTGATGCTGAGAAAAAATACTGATAAACATGGGGAGGGTCTCTCACCTACATTACAAGTCTGAAGTGCTGATGCCCATTAAGAGGAAAGTGGTGAACCGCTGCCTCCGACTGTGCACAAAACCCCGTCAGTCACATCAGTCTCTGATTGTGATGATCATGGGAATGTACTGTGGATGGGAGCAACCCACCAGTTGTTTTTCTCAAATATTCATTTTGAGCCTTGTGAATGTTATTCTGAGGCAAGGCAAGTTTATTTTGCTGTCTGCAGCCAATTAGCATATTCATGCTTTACATAAGACGAGTGCGGTGCCTGTTCTAAACATGTCTGTTTGGGATGGGCTGTTTGCTTGACCTGTGGTAATGCTCTTTGCAGCTTTCTTTCTGAAATTGTAAAAGTGATCTTTGACTAACTAACAACCAATTTTGAAATGAAATTCAATTTCCTTTATTACTTTCCGTGTGTATGGCTTGAACAAGGTTTGAATGATTTACTTTACCTGCCTTCCGCTGACTTGGAAAATTGGTGGTTCAATTTCCAGCTACTCCAGATCGCCAGATTACACTGGATGACTTTGCCATTTGTACAGAATAAGAAAGTGTGAGTGTAAGAGAGGAGGCATGTGGCACACAGTCTTCAGCATTGATTTGAAAGAAGTGTCTTGCAGCAGATCAACAGTTCTCTGGAGCTTGCTCCAGCTTTGTGTGGAGGCTGCTTCTCCATGTTTAGTTTTGACTCTGAGGACAGAAAGCTGACCCGTCCCTGTTGACTGGGGGTTGTAGACTGTTCATGTGGCAGAAGATCATAAATGTATTTTGGTCCCTAAACTATTCAGTGCTTTATAAACCAAGGGCAGTATTTTGAAATCAATTCTCTGACAGACAGACACATAGTGTAAAGATGAGACAGCTGCACTGGTATGATTCACCTTCTTTGTTTTAGTGTTGGCACCATCTTGAAGCACCTGCATTGATTTCTTAGAGAGACCAATAACAAAGTCAAGTCAAATCAACTAAGGGTAAATGCATGGACATGTTTTTCCTTTGTCATTGCATGTCTGTACAGGTGAAATTCAAAGCCCCCCTGCAGAAAAATGTCTGAGCTGAAAGGATCATCGGGTCAGTATATTTGCTGGAGAACTACGTTTCTTTTGGCCTTCTTGCTTGGGGACCATTGGGCAGCCAATGGTATGGAATATCCCTGGAGCAACATTAGAACAAGCAGAACAAGCAGAGCAAGCAAAAGAACACTGTTGTTGACTGATAACTTATTCCCATCACCCCTTGAGGTTATATAAAGAAAGATATAAGAAAGAAGCAAACATTTTGGGAGATTGGGGGTCTTCAGGGCTGTTGTGTCCCCTCAAAACCAAAGTCACAGGAGATAATCAATATCCATTTTACTTGTGGATGTAAAGGATGTGTTTAGCTTAACTTTAAAGAAGACTGGGACCAGAAGAGGTTGTTAGCCGATTGATATAATGCCCTCCAAGAATTTCTAAACTGTCATTGGCAGATACAGCTTAAAACAACTTAATCTACAGTTGCCCCCATATACACTTGTGTGATCCCCCCGAGAAACCTCTATGTTCAATTGACTTTTAGAGGGAAATCAAGCAATTGCAGAGGCAAACAAGTATTGAAAAGTTCAATAAAGTTACATATTTTAGAAATATGTTGCAGATTCCTTCAGCTTTTTCGAGTGAGCAAAGAATATTTTTTTATCCTTGATTTTAAACAACTCTTCCTGCAGATGACATCAAGTTCAGAGGTATATTTTAGGTTTAGGATCTACCCACAGACTCAGTGGTGTTAAGGTCAGAAGACTGTGAGGGTATTTCCAAAAGCTTATTGTTCTTGAAGTAGTTCATGATGGATTTTGCTTTGAATAATCCTGTTGTAGAAACCAGCTTTGTCTCAGTTTCATTTGTTGATGGACTGCAAGACATTTACAACCAGGATCAACTGATATTCATCCAAGCAATGTTAATGTGCCACTGGCTGCCACACGACCTCAGAGCAGAATACTTCCACCCTGATGGTTGACAGATGGTGTTCACTCATTAAATGCTGCTTCTCCAAACACCTTTGCTGATTGTGGCCAAAGAGCTCCATTTTCCCTTCATCTGTCCACAGCACTTGTTCCCAAATTCACTCTGTCTATCCAGATGTTGCTTTGCAGACTTTAAATAATGACTTTAGTGATCAGGTCGCATCAAAGGTTTCACCCCAATGTGTTTTCCGTGTTCCGAGATCTTTTTATATCCTCTCTTTCTTCTGTAGCATCATTTTGCTTTATTTGTTACACAAGATTTGAAGCATCACCACGACACAATCCCTACTCTTTTATTTACTTTATACATTATTTAAGTCTGGAATTTAGGTGTAAGTGTGTTTTGTTGAAGTGTAATATCTACACACTCAATTCACGTCATTTAAAAAATTGAAATGCCAACGTGTTTAGGAGCAAACACATTAGTTTGCCAATGACCTGGGTGTTCACATGCATATTTGCCATGGAGGACTGCCCATATTTCATTGTTAAGCGTAGGCCTTTTTGTGTTTCGGGCCCACACTCTTTAATGAGGAAGTATCTTTCATTGTAGAATATTGTAAAAAAAAAAAATATATATATATATATATATTAATTGCTGAATTTGACAAGCAGCCAACTTTCATATTACTTACAGTTGTTCTGAGATCTCTTGCTGCCTTCAAATGGAACTTGTGAGCTTGTGGTTACAACCTGGGAAGTCATGTACATAATACACTTGGCGTTTAAGTAGTTAAATCATGAGAACGCCTGACAGCAACATGGACACCAAAAGATTCCTTGGTGTTCCCTTGTCATTCTTAGTTTACGATTTAGCAAATGGAAGAAATGCAAAGGCATATTGAGCAAGGTCTTGTAGTATTACAAAGAAACAATCTAAATGACAGGATGACTGCACGTCACTGATGAAGCCACACAGTAATGACTGAGTGTTAAAGATTTGCCAAAATGTTATAAGAACAGGTTATGAATGAACAAACAGTTATAGCATTTACAGAAGAAACTGTACATCTTATCTGTGTCTTTGTCTCTGTCTCATATGCATACTGTGTTATATATAAATATATACACAGTATGTGTGCATATACTGCAGATACATTATTGATTAAATGTTGTGGTGTGACAGCTGTTTGGCCTCAGTGGCGATGATCACTTAAATCATGAGATCCCTGGTGATAACAGTTAATTGTGCTGTTCAGAACCAATTTTTTCATTTGTATCAAATCCCTGTGGCTCAAAACACGACTTAGGCAATGACACCTCGTGCATCAAAGCTTTGATTTTTTTTTTCTCTGTATCTGTGTAGTTCCTGTAACTGTGAGCAAATTCAATCAATTCTCTCTCTTTGCTGCGTGAATGGATGGCTCTTTAACATCCACATTTCCCATTTACCTCACAGCTTCAAACGCTCGAGTGCAAAGAAAACGGATACACACACAAAAGAAATGCACAAAGCCATGCATAAACACAAACAGACAGACACTCTGGTGGGAATTTATCAAAAGTCATATTTTTGTTGGATTGTATGCTTGATTATTACATGGGCTCAGCTGAAGAAGTATATTGAAAATTGCAACTAAGGTAGAAGACAGGGATATTTCCTACCTCCTACAGCCCTCTGTGTGTGTGTGTGTGTGTGTGTGTGTGTGTGTGTGTGTGTGTGTGTGTGTGTGTACTCATGCTTCGATAATGGTATTTCTGGATATATCCCAAGTTATTACTGTAAATCAGGCAGGCTTTCAAGACCTTTAACACAAAGTAACAGTCCCTAACAGCAGCCCTAGGCTGCCATATAGAAATTACATGAATATGGATTAAAAATAAAAATGGGATGGAGAGGAATGAGAGATAGATGGAAGGATTGAGCGAGGGAGAGGAGCTGCGGATGAAGTATTTGGAGGGAAAAAGTAAGGGCAGTGAGAAAAAAATGCAGTGGAATGAGGATGGACAGAGTGAAGGGTGGAGGGAGGTTAAAAAGGAGAGTGGTGTTTGATAGAGGTGTAACAGCAGGGGGGAGGGAAGAGGGGGCGGCTGGAGAATGTGCAGGTGGAAGGGCAGAGCAGGGCCAAGGTTTGGAATGGAAGACAGGAATGGGATGGAGAAATGGTTAAAAAAAAAGAAAAGAGGAGCCATTTTCACATCAAGAGTCTTTCAATACAAGTGGACCACTTCCACCCCTGGCCCTTTGGCTCAGGCTCACAACAGTCTGCACTCACATTCAAACCAAGGAAATTTATGGAAATGACTGGTCCAGTGTGGACTTAAAAATAGGATCGGCTCTTCAGCACGCTCATGAATCATGCATCCTTTTTCGAGTCAGAGACTTTAACTAATGGGTCATTGTGAGGAAAGGACCGTCATTTGGCACCATGCTATTGTATATGATTATTTCAAAAGCACATGATGGCCTTGACATGCAGGGAAACTGACTTCTTCAATAGCATTCTTAACCAAACCTCTTCAGCTAATCTATGTAGTGTATCTTTTAATCAAATTAAAGCTCACTGTGCTTTTCTACCCCCATCTCAGAATAAGACAAGAAGAAGGGTCTTCTTCATCATCAATCTGACACTTCAACAACATGTTGAATAGTGATGTTTTGGGACAGGTAGAGGCAGCCTTTGAAATATGACATTATTTTTGGGCCTCATTCCTCGGCAAGCAATTTGAGATTTGGTGCATGGAAATACATATTTTGAAGGCACATAAATTATTATTTGGAGACAAATGATTTGCAAGCATAACATAATTTAGTTTGAGCAAACAAATCTATTCTGTGCATGTTTAGAGTTATCTACGGAAACCCTAAAGGGTCATACATACATACATTTTATTCCACCCGTTTTCCCGTGATAACGAGATAATTTTCCTCCATTGTCCTGCGAAAGCGAGATAATTGATTCGAGATCTCGAGAAAATAAAACGTATTAAATCATTGCAGGAAACATCATTTAGTGTAGCAATGTCAGAGGAGCAGGAGAATACCGATCACCGCATCACATATCTCTTCAATCAAGGCCTGACACAGGCTGAAATAGCTTTATGCCTTGCTATAGATAATGTACACATTAGTGTGCGTCATCTGAGAAGACTACGGAAGCCGAGAACGGCCATCGATTTTTTTTTTATTATCTTGTTATCTCGATATAACAAACAACACAACAAAGTGATAACGAGATATTTTTCTTGTTATCACGGGAAAACGGGTGGAATAAAATGTATGTATGTATGTATGACCCTTTAGGGCTTCCGTTGTTATCCATATAACATGCAAAGATGAATGTTCTACTCATAAACACAAAGGCTTTGTGCTGTTAGACAGCTGCACACTCGCAGCCTTTCTCCCTCTCAATGTCTCGACTTTATGTGAATACTCAACTTTGCTTATACACTCAGCCTGGCATAGTGTTACATGTGTGCCACAAAACCAACCGATTGGAGAAGGTAAAGGTATCGTGTACCAGATACTACGAACATAGTAGTATAGGTATAATAAGTGTGTGCGTTCATATATATGTGTCGTAATGTTATGTCATCAAGTGGGTATTAAAGTATCACAGGTAAAGAGGAACTACCCAACAGGCTTTGCTGTGCTTTATCCCTTGTCAAAGAGATTTTCAAGTATCCCTCAATGCCAAACCTTCTTTAAATATGAATGTGTACACGCACATACACACACACACACACAGTGTGAAGGTTTTCTCTAAATGTCCTCACTCCTTAAACCTGCACATCAGAAAACTTCCTTTTGGGCTCAGAAGTTAAGAGTTCAAAGAGCTTGAAATCCTCATATGCAGTCACTCACCCAAACACACACATACACACACGGCCATGCACACTCACCCTGCAGATGTATTCCCACTATTACTGTGCGAGGAACACTATTAAGGAAGTGCTGCGGTTGCATCTGTTCTGAGTGTGTGTACAGCCCTGAGCGAGTCATCTATTTCAGCAACCTTCCCCTCTCCTCTAGTCAACCCAACAGAACACTCAGCACCTCTGAACACAACTCTCCAAGCTGGAGAGGGACCGGCCTCGTATTTCAGCATGTCTCAGTGTAGATTTCTCTCTCACATTATCTACATTTCACACTTTCTTACACTTGTTCTCGGAATCTTTCCATCTTTCCCTCTGGTTTTTTTTTTTCTTTTTCTGTTAATCTCAATATTGTATCAACGTGAGTGTTGAGCGGGTCTGCTCGTGAAACAGAAGGCGAAGGAGGAAGAGCGAGACGCTGACTGTGTGTCTGCATCCAACGGCATGAGTGACATTTTGCAGATAGTAACGCTGTAGACAGATAAAGTGTCATTTGATATACGCCTCGCGACAACCATCAGGAAGTGGATCTGGTAATACTAGCATGCGTTTCTGATGCATGTGGATGGACTCATGTTTGCATGTGTGCATGTGCATGAATCTCAGTGTGCGTCATCCCCTGCTTTCATAACGCACAGAGAGAAACAAAGAAAATCATTCCTGCATTATTATCCCATGACATTGCAAAACTATCAAGGAGCTTGTATACTGTACTTTCTCTGTATCTCCGTGGAACATTACAGACATGAAACATGAAACATCCACATACACACACACAGACATGCTGGAGTTGATCGTACACATGCTGCTGAGTACTGGAACATCTTCTGTCTGTATCTGGAAGCTTTTCACATATATATAATCATGGGTGCACATTTCCATGCACAGTATGTGTGTGCGTCTGTGTGTGTGCTTGTATCTGAACGTGTGTGTTTGTATGACAGCACTGTGTTTTTCTGCAGTACTACAGTGCCATCTACAGCCCGCTCTCACTCGGGAGCAGAGCAGCACAGAGCAGGTGGCCGTACACGAACATGCAATCTCACCATGGGACCTGAGTGTTTCCTCTGAGCACGTGTGTGTGTGTGTGTGTGTGTGTGTGTGTGTGTAGACAAGAACAATAGACACACCATAAAGGTGAGACGATGCAGGGGGAGGAAATAGCCTTGTGTTTGTGCGTTTGCATGCATGTGTGCTCCTGTGGCTTTTCACTTCTCTGGCTGACAACTAAAATACCATACTTCTCCTGTCGAACAGACATGGCCTTTTCTCTTCCCCTCCAGCCTCCAATCCCTTGCTCTCCTGCCCTCCTTCTCCTCCTCCATGACTCCCCCTTTTCTCTACTCTCCACTCCAAAGTCACCGCCAGCCCAGAAGTTTTGTTCTCCTCTCGTACTTTAACAACCTTCTCAGCTTCTCTTCTTGGGACTGACACTTCTCTCTGCACTCTTCCTCTCTTCAGCTCTTATCTTATCTCCACTGTTTGCTTGAATTATAAGATGCAGCTTCCTCTCAGACTCACGGACATAAATACAGGTCTCATGGAGAAACTTTGAATAGTCTTTTCGCCAGTCATTTGAATTCTCTTCACTGCAGTGGTGCGAGTGCCTTTCCAGCCTGACTTTGTGCTCCAATCGACAATGTGACTCAAACATTCGTTGATTTAAGGAAGAACTTTGAAACTGTGATTGATGACCCTGGCAACAAGATGTATAAATAAGAATAGCATTTGTTTAACTGTGTTTGGACAGATTGGTTACTTATGCGTCTCTCTCTCTCTCTTTAGCTCCTCTATCTATTTATTCATTCTCTCCCACAGAGACGCTGCTACCCTCATCTTCCGCTCCCCATCTTCCTCTCCCTTCCCGCAGTCCCTCTGCTGAGGTTAATGAATGACTTGGCAGGAGGCGGTAGCTGTGGCTGTGGGGAGCCAGTAAGGCTTGGAGAGGTGAGGAGACACTCTTCCTGTCACCCCCCAGCTACTATTCTCATTCACCGGGTTACACTGCACGCAGCCCTGCCAGGAACAGGATGGCACTGGCTTATTGGATTATCTTTTAGAATGACTTCCTGGTCCTCATGTACAGACTGGATCTCGAGCCAGATCTGTTTTTCTCTCTGTCAGCACACAAAGTCGAGTAGGAGAGAAGGAAACAGATGCTCAAATTGACCTTAAACACTTCAGCCAATAGGGCACATTCATGCTGATACCCTCGACCAATCATGAGTCAGTCTCAGCTCTCGGTCATGACGTTTCAGCCTTCAAAGATGGATGACATGAAGTGGATAGGTAATAATTCCCACCTCCTCCATGAGGATGGGACATGGCCCAAAAGTACAATGTCAAAGTACACATCAAAAAAATGTTCTCAAAGATGTTCTGATGCTATAAAGACATGATTGAAAAACTCAGATGGCAATTGTTGAGTGAGTGAATATATCGCTGGGATCTTGTCAACGCAGCGTTCATATAGAACTAAGATTGGGATCATGCAGTCCTGTTGTTGACATGTATGTTTTCCTTTTGTGGCATTTTCTCTTATGGGGAATCAGAAATTTAAATGCTCACCTCCCCACAAGCAAATGTTTCACCAAAACAAGTTTGCCTCTGGCAAGATATTGCAGCTGCACCGATGCTGCCTGGGCTAAGAGTTGCCAAGATTGTCTTTGTATCAAAGTAAAAGAAACAAGCCAGAGCATTATTTGTCTCTCTAGCAGAATGATAGTAAATGCAGACAGACCGGTTCCCAGATCTGATACATCACAGGACAATGTTAAGCATTGCCTAAAAAACCTCAGCATGCTAACATTGTCATGGCTGGCAAATATTGACCATCAACCTAATTAGGCAGAACAAAAATATTTGACCTCCAAAATTTGACACGATTCTTCATTAATAAATGCGGATAGATAATGTAAATACTGTCCCAATAAATATGACTTTAATCTTATCTCAAATCTACTGTAATCTAATGCATAAATCCAATCAAATAATCAATGTCCCTGAATAAAGAGGGGGATGTTATTTAAGATGAAATAGAATGGCCCTTAGTAGAGCACTTACCTTCGCCTCCAGTCCCATTTCACACATTCACAGATCAGTTCCATAAATATGTCATCTAGAGGCCTGAAATGTTTTTCTGGGAAAACATTGAAAGAAAGTGAAAGATGCTACTTTGTGTTGATGTGCTCTTAGCATATGTTAGCATCACAAGATTCTGAACATTATTCATGCTTTAGTTTTTATATTTGCATCACCACGCCTGCTGAGGAAAACAATCTTAATCCTACTTTTCTCTTCACAAAGCTGTGATCTCTTGACAATATAAGCCAATGAATACAAATACGTATGTAAATAATTGATGAAAAACAAACACTTATTTTACTGCAGTTAATCCAGCAATAATATATGCCGTCACCAGCCAGACAAAACTTTTACTCTAACTAGAAGAAAAGTCTGAGCACAGTGATGCACAGTGCAAAAAAAACAACCGAACTTTGATGAGATTCAGTGGAAGAGATGCCAGAGAATATGCTCTGATTTATTTAGTAAGCAGTTTTTCCCCCAGATACATATTCACTTTTGAACCTGCAATAAGCCAGAATCAGATGTGCCAACAGACCCTTTTTTCTACCTGATGAATCCTTTGAAAAGAGAGTCTTCTCCTCTCTTTTGTGAATCCCCTAATGGTAGTTCAAATGCTTACAGTGCTAATGGGTGCAGATTTGAAAGCTGTCATAATCCTTTTGAAAAAAAAAAGTAGCAGATCACTGACTTTATAAACTGTCTTTCTCATCTGCCTGCGAGCGGTTTATGGAACGTGTATGGGTGTGTGCGCGTGTGTTTTTGTGAAGGGGTCTCAAGACTGGGCTTTCAGAAAAGCACCACGTCGAGCTTGAAGCAGCCGCGGAGAAAGACTCAGGGCAAAGTCGCAAACTGACAAATGAGCTGATTTGTTGGCTGATTGAGCACCGCTTGTCGATTAAATCCCTTTCAGTGCTTGGAGAAGATGAAGAGGGAGAGAGAAACGGAGAGAGAGAAAGAAGAAAAGCAGGAAAGAACATGAGCAACTCACAGAAAAGGGGGCATGAAAGAGTGGGATGGGAGACAGAAGGAGGCCGCCTCTGAGACAAAAAGCTTTTTGAAAAATCACAAAGGTTACTTGTGGGAATTTTAGAAATGACAACACCCCGGCCCCACCCCCACCCCTCCGACTTGAAAGAGGAGAAGGAACAAACACGGGAGGAGGGGTGAGGTGGGCTGCAGGGGGACGACTGGAAGACTTTTTTGGTGCAAAATGCGAAGAGTCAAGCTGAGAAGGAGGGTTTGTACGTGTGTGCATGTGTGCGTGCACGTGCATGTGTGTTTATATGAATCCTTGCAAATTCCAGTATGACTTGTGAGTATGTCTCCGCCTATGTCACCCAGAACAACAGTTGTCATGGGAACATGGCTGTCAGAGGAACAGGCATATTTCCACACTGTCTTTGTTCTTTGTTCTTGTTAATGTGATACAATACCACCCGCCCCCCCACCCCCACCCCCACCACACACACAAACACGACAAGTTTACTTTGGTTTCTATTTTGATTTAGTTTTATCTTTTTTTCTGTCCTCTCTTGTTTTGCCTCTTGTCTCTTATCTCGTCTTTTAACACGTACTTTGCCAAGCACTTTCTTTCTTCACCGCCAAGACGTTAACTGTCTGGTTTAGTGCTGTGGGATTCAGCATAAGGTGGGATTATCACAGCTCTTTTGGTGAAAATGAATACCTGCAGCTACTGTCAATGAGAAAGATACTGAACCAAGTCAGTAAAGTTATGAGCCACTAAATAAAAAAACAAGGCTAAAACCCTCTCAAAAGCCACATAACACTGCAAGATTCATTCAGAATCCACTGACCTGCCAAATATAGATTTCATTTATTTTAGGTAATGTAAAAAATATTACATCGTGCAACAGATTATAAAATGATGGACAACTTATATCCCGTTGCCATTTGCACTGATGACTTCAATTGAAGCCAGAGTTTGCACAGTAGTGAGTAGCAAGAGATGGAGAAAACATCGACCAATCGTAAGTAAGACATAGCTGTCAATCAAGACATTTCTTTCTGTTTTAATAGCATTTAGCAAGTAGCATGTAGCATCACTTTTGGGGAGCTGTCATGTCATTCATCTTTATATACAGTCGATGGTTAGTTCAACTTAAATATTTATCGATTGTTAAATGTAATAAACCTAATATTGTAATTGTGTTTCTCCATATGTTGTACGGCATTCAAAGCCCTCTGTTTAAAAGTTATTCAATTATAGCACTAGGTAATGTTTAACAAATAATTACTCTGTGCATCAGAGTTACAATATTTTCAGGTCATTTATAAAGTAAGGTTTGGGGACAGCCTCTTAAATCCAACAAAAAAAAATCAAATACCCTATCTCTCACAGCAGCTGCAATGCATCACCTGACTGTTGGTCTCTTAAAGTCGTACTAATCAATGTGCAGAACTACTCATGCACAGCCAGATAGACACAGCAAAATCCTTGAATGTGACCCAAGTCTGAATCACTTGTCACCCTATAGACCTCGTTTTCACTTCAAGAGAAGCAGAAGTGTTGGAGACAGTTGTCACACACTATGGATTAGAAATTAACACAAGCTAATTGGCTCTCTCTACAGGTCTATGGAAATTAAAGATGTGAAAAATCACTACATAAATTTGATATCAAGATATTCATTAAATGTTTTCCACACATTTAATATCTTGATATGCCCATGTGGCTAAACATATAGATGCCTAACAAAGTGCCATCTCAAATTGAGTTTTGCTGAGTATGAGGCTGGCAATATAAATGGAAAAATGTATCTTGATTTGACTGGAATTTCAAAGAGAATAACCACAGGCTATTTGCAAGACTACAGCCCAACCCAAGAGATGTTAGTTAACCATCAGATTGTTCGCTTTCCTGTCATGTTTGTAAAATGGTGTCATTCCAGTAACTCCATAACAAGAAGATGGGTTTTTAAAAGATTTCAAAATGTAGTTTGCTCTTAATGAGAGTCACGGCAAAGTGGTTTGTTGATTTTGATCTTCACTCAAGATACAATAGTGGACTAATCAATGTGTTTTTTCTTCTCAATGGTTCAGATGATAATACTCATTATCCTGAAGGGCCACAGGCTCCTCTTTAGCATCTGTGTGTTGATTTTATAACCACACAACTTTACTGTTTTGTTTTAATCTCCTCTTAACTTTCATTAACCCCACTTTGAGATGCAGGAGGAGATTCTTTTCACCAAAGCATGAACAATGTAAAAACTCATGGTCAGCTACCTGCCCAGCACCAAACAGCAGATGTACACACTTAGTACTTCTAAGTAAACATTGTGGAGCAAGTCTGTTGAATGAGTTAATAGGAAGCCATTAAAAATAAACAACTTAATTAGGTGATTATATGTCGGTGCTGTTTACTTAATTCTGTGCTGCCCCAAAATCGCCAATAAAGACAATGAACAGTGCTTATCACTTCAGCAAGCTAAATGATTTCAAACAGTGGCACAGAGTGTTCAATGTACTTATCTGTTGTGTCAGAGTTAAGTTATGTCACATTTTCACCACCAAGTCTCAGCTATCCGCTTAAATTCAATAAGGCTACAACTTTCATGGAAATCTGTGCAGTAGTTTTTGTGGAGTCTGAAATTTGTGAAAAACAAGCAAGCAAACATACAAGCAATGCTTCTGAAATAATACACAGGCATTTTACTTTTAAATTGAACCCACAAAGCCATATCCCCATTTTAACATTATAGATAATTTCAATCTGAAGTCATACAATTGTATATCCAGTTTTAATGTGATTTGATTTGTTTTTCAGTCTCCTGCTGTCAGTAATAGCTTCCATCAACAAAGCTTAACAATGCAGTTGGTTTAAATTATTCATATAGCAATACAGCAATTTCTCAACCATCATTTGTAATGAACAGTGCTTTATAAATACGAGAATAAGGTGTAGAGTATGTAATGTATGTTATCTGTTATAATTCACTGTACATACTTTTGTGTTGCTTACAGTGCAGTGATGGCATAATGCAAATGGATCAGAGGAACCAGGGATGATGTTTAGGCTTTCATCAATTTCCTTCCTACCATCCTCACAGGAAACAAACTCGGGATAATTGACTCACTGCGATTAGAATAGCAATCATCATCATCCTCATCACATGTGTGTTTATGTGAACACTAACAAGCACTCGCTGTCCCCACTGTGCAGGGTCTGTTGTATTTGTTGTCTTGTACACATGCAGGCACACCGCTGTGACTTGTTTCCTCTTTGTCCATTAGGATACACATTACTGCTATGGATGATAGCGAATTTATTATCCGTCGACGACAGGAAATAAATTATTTCTCCTTTGCCAATTTCGATGTAACACCTGCTGAATCCTATCAATTTACACACTTCGTCACCCTTCCTTTAGCATCAAAGTCTGACTCTTTATATCCTTTGAATCCCCACTGTTGTTTGTGCAATGTGGGCAGGAGAGGGGTATTGTTATTGCGTCCACACACAGGAGAAATAACCATTCACCAGACTTCTAAGTAAAATCTTTTGCTTCTTCTAAACGATAGATTAGAACATGCGGCTTGTTATTGTGATTTTTGTTTGTCTGTTTGCGCTCTTATTTTATGGAGGGTTTTTCACCACATGCAAGCTGCTTAGAATATCAATAGCAGGCCAGATGTGTCTGGCACATTCAGTATTCACCTCAGCTGCTGGTCAAACAACCAAGGCATTTCTTTCTCTTTATGTCTTTTTTCCTTCTCCTCTCCTCATCTTCCAATATGGTGATTTTTAATCACCTAATATCATGGCACAATGAACAGATTGCCACGAGTCACAAGAGGAGGCCGCGCGAGACAAAACAAAGAGAGGCGGCTCTGCCTGTAATTAAAAAAAGTGAATCTGATCAGTGTGTGTGGGTGGGGGGGTGCTTGTTTGTATGTCCGTTCTTGGATTCATGCTTACATGTAAGCACCTGCATCTGCTTTTATCAGCATAAGAGACAGCTAGCAAAGGTCAAAGTGACAAAAGAGACAGAACAAACATTAAGATATTGTTCATTCATCAGTTGATGATCAACCTCCATTTTATGTCTGGATTATGATTAGAACTTCAGTACTTGAGGGACAGAGCTGAATAAATCACACATGAATAGAAATGGAAGTTGAAATAGATAGAAAAAAAGTTACATTATATTTTTACTGAAAATGTTGTGTCTGACACCATTGGATATTTTTGTTCTCACAGATGCAGACTTTCAAACTTCATGCAAATTCAGATGAGGCCATCAACAACTATTTAGGTCCATATGACAGTATTAACGCAACTTAGTGTATTTACAGTATATAGCTGCCCAGCTGTGATCTGAGGTAGTTTTCAGTTTTATAAGATGATCACAATGACAATGCTGATGTTAAGAAGGTTAAACACTTACCATGCTCCCATTTAAAGGTTAGTGTGTTAACTTACTAATGTTTGTAATTTAGACAATGAAGTACTGAACTTTTGAACTGCTGGTTTACAAGTCAGAGGATCACTGAGTCATTTAAATTCATCCTCTGGGAACAATGTTTTCATTCATCCATCCTTCCATTGTTTTCAGCTTATCCAGGCACGGGTTATGGAGGTAGCCATCCAAGTAGGGTATCCCAGACATCCCTCTCCCTAGCCACGCTGTATAACACTTGCTGGGGGGTCCCGAGGTGTTTCCAGGCCAGATAGGAATCCCTCCAGCGAGTTCTGGGTCAACCCTAGAGTTTTGACTTGTAAATCTAATGCTTTGCCTTGTGGCTCAGCTCCCTCCTCACCACATAGGTCTGGTAAAACGCCCATATGAATACTAACGGTGCACAGAACCACCTGTCAAGCTTATGTTCAATCTTCTCCTCACTTATAGACAAGACCCCAACAAACAATCATCTTTGGTCTGAAATTTTCTGCCAGTCCACCTAGAGGAGATTGAGAGATTAGTGAAAAATCAGCAAAGGGGATCAACAAAGTCATAAAAACTCATCATCTTGCTGCCACACTTTATGGCAATCCATCCCATAGTTGTCAAAACATGTAATTAAAAACTCGCAGAGGCACCAGAGAAACATCAGCAGATCACCAATGACAGTGGGATTCATCCTCTGGGAAACATGAACACTCTATGGAAAGTTATCTATTATTTGTTGACTTGTTTCTGTGTACAGATACTCCGACAGAGGGGTATCGCTATCTTTAGAGCCATGGAGCTAGAATGGCTCAAAACTGCATAACAATCCTTGTAATTGCAGTTGCCACAGAATAGGAAATTGCCCGCAGGTACAGCTACACACTGTAGAGCATTTCTTATTAAACTTTTAATAAATTATTTTTCAACATGGAGCGGATACAGCAGACAACACAACAAGTATTACTGCCAAACAAGATAGGGTGACTGACATACTAGACTAAACACTTGGCGAGTAACAAGCAGTAAAACTGTGCAATATTCATACTATAGAGTAGTTCTTTATTGAAGGAAGACAAACACTAGGAATACAGAATACAGGCTCCTGCAGGGCTTGCTGCTGAGAGCAGAGATAAACACGTATGGTAGAGAATATGATTGAATAATAAGGTGGTTCCTTTTGTAATGTGAACTGTGGGCTCATTCACAATCAGCACCATGGACAGCAACTCAACAGCCGCATCGTAATGCTGTCCAGTAACACACATGTAAAAAACACCATCTTTGTAAAAGTTCAAATTGTGTTGCTCCTTCATATATTTAAATTAGAATTGGTTATTTCAATGCGTAAAGCCAGAAATAATTTAGACAGATTGAAGTCTTTTAATATTATATGACACGTAGCCCACATATTTTCTCAGGCACATGATGTAATGTATAACTGAGAGAACGGCACTCAGCAATTTTTGGCTGAGTGGCAGAGACAGTAGAAGTGTCTCAATTCAGGGACTGTTCCATTTCAAAGGCTCTTCAAATGAGGCCGACAAATGTGTCCATCCATCCCCAAGCAACAAAGGCTCGAATGGATGGATCAATCCCAACCAAACCTATCCCACAAGTCATTGCACTTCGATGACAAGCTAAAACAAGATAATGGTGCCAGTAAGCAACAAGATGATAATTGAGTATCACGCTTAAACTCATCTGCTAAACTATGTGGTAAACTTGTTAAAAACACCAAGAGCCATTAAAACTTTCTCGTTACGTCCAACTAAACTTCTGTTGCTAGGCAACAACGTAAGGGCAGAACAAGCTGCTGACGCAGATCACTGAAATCCTCTGTGGACCACACCATCTGATTTCAGTTCGACCTACGCGCCCATTGAAGAACTACTTGTTCATGGGCCACGTAGACTGAGGAAGGCAGCCCCTGAATTGGGACACAGCTGGTGACAGCAAGCCGAGCCCTAGAGGAGGCCCAATTGAACAGACATCACAGTGGTGCAGCACGGGAATGGGGATTCCCCTAATGGTGCAAAGTCCATGAATAAAAACCTTATGTGGAAGCTGTCGACTTGATATGTTATGCTAGGACACATAGGAAGAGATCTGCTCAACCTGGTCAGCAGCAATTTCTTCTCCTCTTTTAAAGATATATTGGGTTATGGCTCTGGAGATCACCAGCAATTATCCGTCTTGGGCTGTTTGACCGCTATGTTGTCTGAGACCTGTATTTTATCAATTTCCCTGGCAGCATTTACTGAACATTGGCTATGGTAGCAGGAGACATTAACTGAGTGTGTGTGGTTTCTTTGAGCAGGCGGCGCGACAAGGGGCTAGAAGGACACTTTGAGTGCTCACTCAGAAATGGTCATTTGCTGCTTCAATGTGTCACAACAGCTCGGATGGTTAAAGACTCTCAGTAGAGAAAGTTGTTGTTTTTTCATCTCCTTGTTGGAGCCAGATGCTTCAGTGCAACAAGGCGAGACCTTTAGAGGAATTTACCCATCTTAATGTAATGCTAATCCCATTCTCATCACTCGACCTTGTCTTGCCTCAGTAGCTAATTTATATAGCTCTCTGGTACTGGAACTCCTGATGCAATAATGACAGTTTGAAGACAGATGGATGCAGCACAGGATAAATATTTCCTGGCACAGTAAAACAAATAGGGAGCTTTGTGAATACTGGAAAAACAGGCACCAACCATTGTCTGATGAGATTTTTGTTTGGTGAAGTATAACTTTCAGAGGCCTGTCTTGAAATTGACCAGATTTGAACTTTGAATGCCAATGCCACAGGTTAGAGTCCTGGACGAATCCCTTTTTGCAAACCCACAAAGCTCCATAATGGAGCCAACCCCTTACTCTCTGTTATCTCCAAGTCAAATCCAGACCGGTTAACATATGAACACCTATGACACAAATGTGACAAACACGTCTCTCACATCAAATGGGTTCTGGCCTTGTCCTCTTGTTTTGGTGGTTGAGTTGTGTTCTTGTAAAAGTATCTGTGAATTGTTGCAGCACCTGTGCTCCTGCAGCTGTTAATGTGTCTCCTCAGCAGTGACGTGCCTATAGCTGGTGGCTATCAAAAGCTGATACATTGTGGCTGTTTTTACAAGCAGCCAAGCCACTGGCTATTTTTCTCTTTATGTGATACATATTGATGTTTGTAGCCAGTTTAGTGTCAGTAGTGACAGTTATTTGAGCAAAAGTAGAGAGGTCAAAGAGGATGTCATAGACTTTCACAGTAAATCAAATCCTTGCCAGGCTTCATATTAGCTTGTTTAGATAACGATTATGTGAATTTTGGATTTCTCCAAAAAAGATTCTTTAGTTCTCACCTGCTGCTTCCCTGTATTTCTTTGATTTGTACCTGTGCCCATACCCTTGAATTAATTTTGATATAGTTTTAAATATAGAACCTGACTGACTAGTGGTGTGCGATAGTCTACCCTACAGTTTGACTCCTGTAGTGATTTTCTAAAAGGAAGACAAGCTAAGAGATACATCAATTCTACTTTCACTTGAATGGTAGCACCTGATTTCTAGAGCAGTGTGTTTCAACAAAGAATATTGAACAGTTTGTTTTACCAAGTCAAACTAACAATCCATTTATTGAGGCCCAGGAATATTAACTGGAATTAGAGCATTGATGGTGTCTGGCATATAAAAGAAAGTCTACACATCTTCCGCCGCAGACTAAAGACTAAACCTTGGTGATAAAGATGATGTCTAGTAAGAAGAAAAAAAAAAAAAAAAAATATATATATATATTATTTCTGTCAGACGTGGACAATCTTATTGATTATCTCAGCGACAGCTAGTATATTAAGTGTCATACAACACAGCTTGACATACAGAAGTACAGATGAAAGTAATGGGCCTGGCCACTGAGTTAAGGTGCCTTTCTTTACCTGAGATACAGCAGACATAAAGCCACAGTAACACACATTCATCATTTGGGCTGTCCACAGAACCTTTCCCCATATTTAGGTCTTTTTTATCTCATGTGATACAAATTATGAAAAAGAATAGCTCTCTCTGTGTGTGTGTGAACATAGTGAAGAACAGAAATACATGGTGATGGAGTTGTTAAAGGTTTGGCCAAAATGAAAAATTTACTTTTATTATTATGACTTTCATTTTTCATATACCTGGCCCACCAAAAGATATCTGCAGCTGTATTGAATATATTGTGTTTCTGTGAGATTACAATCAGCTCTGAGATTTAAAAAAAATAAAAAAAGGTAACTGATGATAGGCTATTACAAAAGCAATATGCAGCAGAGCCAGTGTTTCTCTCTGGATAGGAGAGTTGATCTCACAGATACAGCTCCAATCTGTGTCAGATTGCTGTAATACCACACCATGAATAAACTCTTCTCCTTACTATCACGCACATGGATCTACACTGCATTGTTAGCAAATTACATAAATATAAAACCATTTTATATCAGCACAATACATTTAGTTGGAAAAATGGAGCGTCGCCATATCTTCCTCATCTTATCCGACAAAATGTAGATGTAAACTGTGCTAACTACAGATGATTTGTTTTTCTGACAGTAAATTTCAGCTTGTTATTTTGCTGCCTGTTCTGCAGCTTTATGTTACACTCCCTCTCAGAGCTATGTTCTCTAGGGCTGCAGCACACAGCCGTTGGAGTTTGGCGACAGGGATACGGGCTCATCAAAGTCATTACAAGATTCATCCACCTGTCACAAACATAATTTAGTTACTCAGCCTGCTCCTTCAAAATGGTGGAGCGATTGACTTTGCCACCCCAACAGCTGCCTTGCTAGAATAACTAAAAATGTCTGTGTGAAGTGCAAGGAGTAACCCGTCATTATTGATGTGTCAACTTAAGGTGTTTGTAACCACATATTTCACATGAATTTTTGCAGAAATTTAAGTATTTGCCATTTACAGAGTGAGTGGTTTTCCTTTGGACACTATGATAACAAATAGACGAGAATAAAGCTGTAGCATAAAGAGAATAATGCCACAGTTTGAGGCTGAGTCGTTTTACAAGATATCAGATGTGTCTCCTGTGTTAAGATGAGGAATGTGCAGCATCTTGTGAAGTGAAAACTTTAGTATTGGTTTCACAAGTGACCCCAGACTTAATCTGTTGGCTCATAAGCACCACATTAGTATCAGGACTTTGAAAAGTTGGAGGAAATTGGCCCTTATACTCTGTCGACATCTCCACACAGTCATCTCATTCTTCAATGGCAAATAGACACAATCCTATAGCAGAATTTTGAACTTCATCCAGTTTACAAACCTGCTCCTTCTTGCTCACACAAATGTAACACACACATAAACAACCACACAATCCAAAAAAAATTAAGAAAATGATTCATATCAAATGTGAAGAGAGGCAGCACATGAGCACTGACAGAGAGAATGAGAGGAGTGAAACAGCTGAATGGTAAAATAATGGAGGTTTTATGCAGTGGCCATGTCTGTACTCTGTCACACAATGTATCAGCATGTCAAATAAAATGTGAGCAACTGTTATTAACTAGCTATTAACTACTTTCCAACAAGAGAGCACTTGGCTTAGTGCCTCCCGGTGACCCCATATTTAAGTGAAACGACAAGCTGTGTCATCAAAATAAATTCATGCTCAGGAAAGTAAATGTCTGTTATTTTCAGACCAAATTACTAGTGTTAGAAAGTGTCCACAGACACGACTAACAACTAAAGCCCCCTCAACAACCCACAACACTCTGAAAGTTCCACCATTAGCTGTTACATCAATGATTGTGACTGCAGTTTCCAATTATTTCAGTCCAGTTGGGATACAATTAGATGAGTCATACTCCTCAGATCAATCTGTGGTAGATCAGACAGAACAGGTGATGGCTGTGGTAGATCAGACAGAACAGGTGATGGCAACAGAAACAATGTGTCACATATAAATATTCTGAATGTACTGGCTTCATACACGTGTTTATAGGCACATAATAGTGTGATGTCATGGTCTAGCCTGAAGTATCTTAATAATTGTTAGAGGGGATCGATAGGCAAGTTTTAACAGTTTGTTTTGAGCTGCAAACTACATTTTATGATATTTCGATGATGAAATACATGAATGCAGGTTTTAATAAACCAAAAGAATGGGTTGAACATGGCTCAAAACCTTGTGTTTCAAACTGTCTTGGACCTTGCGGCAACCGTGGTCTTGGTGGTCAGGAAATTGGAGTCCTCAATTAAACCGTTATGATATCTACGTGTGTGTTTCGGTATGCGTATGTTAACACTGATGTTTGCCCTGCTGGCTCCACTTGCAAGTTTTAACTTTACATTAAAATGATGACATGTAAATAAAAGTAGCTTTTCTTACCTCTGTGATAGTAATATAAGTATAAAACCTTCATGGACTACAGTAAAAGGAGTAATAATTGACCTTCCAGATAAAGTATCTTGTATTTTTGTATTTTTATCCCAGAGACAAATTAGCAGCATTGACAGGTCTCTTAATAAATCCATGGTAAGGTCTCATCCTAGTGTGGCTATAGATTCTTGACATGTTACACATATGTTAAATAGCCAATGATACAGTGTGTTATATACATAATTATACCTTGTGTTTGCCTTGATGTTTCCTTGATGTTGAGTCACAGCATCTGGTTTTATCCATAAAATACAGGAATGTATATGTAACAAGTTAAAGCATTGTACGCAGATCAGCATAATGACTGCTTCTGCTCAGACAAACACTTATGTCGCTGACATTTTCTCTCTTCTTTTCCTTCCATATTCATCCTTTTATACTGAGCCAATCTGTTTCTCGTACGCAGTACTTCACTTGACTGGATTACCTGCCAGCAAAGGCTGCCAAATGTGTACAAGCTTTTAACACTGTGACTCAATTGGCTGGGTTCCACAGCTTTTAATGCACGCATGCATGCACTCTAAGAAGACACACACACACACACACACACACACACACACATAGAGAAGACACAGGCGTCTGCACACACACACACACGCACACAGAGAAGACACAGGCGTCTGCACACACACACACACACACACACACACACAAACACACTAAGAAGACATGCACACACACACACACACACACACAAACACACACACAATCCTCAGCAGCTGTGTTGATTTGTGTAATATCATCAGTGGAGCTCTTTATCTATCAGCTAAAGTTTCTTTACCTTCAGTTCAGTTGATCAAGTCATTTTACAGAAATGGAACAAAAGCTAGCAAAGGAGACAAGGACCTGTTTTTTTCTGTGTGTGTAGATAAATTGCATTTAGTGAACTGGCATGCTGACACAAAGTACACAGTTATTCACAAACAATGTAGTATTCCAATGATATTCTTAGTAGACAGACCCACCATCGGATGCTCTACATATAGGATCGTCAAAACTTCAAGCTGCTTATACAATAATCCTTCCACAGCAGCTAGCTGATCAGGTGTGACTGCAGAGTGGTCAACCAAAATACATAAACATGGTGATAGTAGTTCAGACCTCTTGTATCATCCTTGTCAAGGAACATCCAGCACTCTGAGGATGATAGAGAAGAAGGTTGAAGCTTCATAACCAGGGTTGACACTAGGTGGGGTTATTGAGGGCAGGTCAAAAGTTTGTACTTGGAAGTGTCTAAACTTTAAATTCTAACAAATATATATCAGAGCCTGTGATTTTGCCAGATCCTGTCACACCAGTAAACAGCAATGTTTTTTGATTTGGCCAAGTAGAGGCAGCATAAGAGACAAAACACAACACTGACGTACTGTCTTATAATCTTAAAAAACTAAAACTAAAACTATTTCACTTACCCTTACTTTTACGGACATTGAGGGGCAATCACATATTTTAGCCACTAAAACTTTCCTGGGTTCACGATAGCTGCTTGTAACTTTGTCTATTGTTTGGTGCATTGCAGGTTCTGTACATTCACTTGTTAAGTGCAGCTAAAACAAGGCTGATGTCAATGACAGGAGTGAACAAAAACAGCAAAATGATTGGCTGTGAAACCAAACCAAGGGGTTGGTTGAAACGCCCCATAGAGCTGAGGTGAACTGCAGAGTCCAGGGATATTCTTGCCATTACCTTCTTAGTGGTGTGTAGCTTCAAATGGAGTGTACTTATTCACTTGTCTGTGTCTGGGTTGAAGATCCAGGAGTTCAGAACTCCCTCTGTGTATGTTTATTGCACAAGCTCCTGCCGAATAAGATGGTAATATGTTTATTATTCTATCTGCTCTGTCATGTCGCTGTTAACTTTTTTGCACTGGAGTTGTATTTTTTATCAAAAAGTGTCCGTACTTTCCTGTTCGTCAGCATGATTTCCAGGTGAATGTAGGGCCAGGGAAATGTGAGGAAACCCCCTGCCAGTGTCGCCTGATCCTATATAAGAGACAAAGCACAGTAATGAGCACAGAGGTCAGCATTTTCTATTTCTTTGACGTTGAGTGAGCAAAAACTATGCACTCACTCTCTCACACAGAGAGAGAGAGAGAGAGAGAGAGAGAGATACCTACACAGATGAAATGACAAGCACCTCTGTTCCTCCGGCCCGTTTTCAAACTGGAGGTTTGTTCCACTTTATTTTCTGCCAGTTTCAATAATATGCTAGCATCAGTGGTGGTGGCATTTTTTCCCCCTATTCAAGCTCTGACTGACAGTCTACCCACTGATGCTTCCTGGCAGAGAGGAGTAATCAGGGAGAAAACGGACATGTCTCTCTTACACAAACAGGACGACTTCTGATGTTTGCTAGACATGAGACATGGGTAAAGAAAAGGATTGTGGAGGAGAGAGAGGGGGAAAGACAATATGAGACGAGACGTCAGTAATGTGAGAGGAAGGATCACATCTCTCTTGCTTGGGTGCACACAAGGTTGTGCAGTGAGAATGCATTCGCTACAAACACACTATGCATGAAATTTTCTGTATTGATCTTGTCCAACTCATTTGGACGTTTTCATAGCTTTGTGTCGATTTCCCTGAAATTATAATAAAAATAGACAGGTGGCGTCAAAGGGTTCATTGAGTTGCATAATGTAGCTCAAAGTGAGAATTATCTTGACTCCAACAGACGTCTGTTCTTTTGATCACAGTTGAACACAAAGAGGATTTGGAATTTGGATAATTTTCTTAGTTAAATGTTTAGATCATAAATCTCAAAGAAATACACTATGCCCAAATGTACGTGGATAAACAAATGCTTGCCTTGCAAAACACAAGCAGGTAGCCTGAAGCACGGTTTTCCTACTGTCTCTTTCTCCATCAGTTCACTCACGTCTCCTGCCAATCACAATCTGACGTGCTCGTGTATAGCCAATAACTCGCAGGCTGTCGCATTTAAGTGTTCTCTTGCTCTGCTGTCATTCAGCTGTCGTTTCAGCAGCATTGTGAGCCACATCAATGCCTTTACCACCTCATCTGTGGATATATGATTTATCCGTCAAACCCTCTGATCAGAATTTCTCATCATGGTGTCGCGACCTCGAGTTTCTTTCACCAGCATCAAGGTTTCAAGTCCGGGGGAAGTTTCCTATGCATTAGAATTAGAATTAATATAACGCTCAGACAGCTTTAGCTCCTCTAGAGCCTCTTACACCAGACTGGGGAGACTCACTTAGTGTTTTGAGCATTAGGGAGGCGGAGTGGGTGACAAAGCCAGGCTGTTTGTCATCATTGGATGGGGTTGAGGTCAGGGCTCTACACCAATATAAGAAAAACATTTCTTTCAGACTTTGCTTTGTGCACAGGGAGCCTGTCATGTTAAAAAAGGAAAGGTCCTACCTCAAACTGTTGTCTAAAATAACTAAATATGCTGCAAATTTCAAAATGTTTTGGCCTTAAGTGGAAATGAAAAGTTCAGCCCAAACCGTGACCTGATCACTCCCATGAGAAACCACTGAGCGCAGGATTTGGAGTAATAACAGCTTTCCCTTAGGGAACAAGAGACTCACAGCACTTGTTAAGGTTTGAATTAAAGCATAGACTCTTAAAGCAGAACACTGGAGCAGGGACAAAGGATAGAGAGAGAAGAGTCCAACAGGCGAATTTCCAGTTTCCAGGGTTCAGGTCCAGAGTTCAGAGAGGTTTAGTCTGAGGCAAAGTCTGGCAGGTGTCTAACTTGGGAGTGTGGTAATGAGAGATGTCTGACTGTAGCAGGAAGTGAAGTCAGGTAGATGATCCTAAACACAGAAAAATGCACAGTAATCAATATTCAGTAACAGACATATAGGAAGAGAGAAATATGTTTCTAGCACAAAACCATAACCTTGTCAGAGGCAATAGAAAATAGATGCTACTATGCTCATGCAAGAAATACACAACTTAAAAAGCACAATTTTGAAGCCATTCTTTATTCATTTGGATTTATGTCACAGACTGTCAATGTCAATGCTGTTGAGAACAGGTCACACATTATCTTACAAAATACAATTTACGATAAAAAAAAGTAGACAGCGCATATCTGGTCCAACACTCCGTCTTCCTTTAGTTGCACTGTTTACAGTCTGACTAGTTTACTTTATCGCACAAGTCAAACATTTCTTCACACAAACACACACAATACTTTTTGTGGATGTTTTAGGTCCAGACCACATTTTGGCTAATCTCCACTAACAATTAAGAAATCGACAGCTGATGCATTGGAGTCCATGCGTTCCACCTCTTTCGAGCTGAGTGAATGAGTGAAGTCTTTTAGTATCCGTCCACTCCCAGAGCACCATCATGATTTGTTGACAGTGAACACATCCTGGCAGAGAACTTAAGAGAAACACATTTCACATGACGGCAAACACTTTCAAATTAAAAGCATCGACCTTGAACAGTATTGTCACACAGGTAACGAACTTAAGCAAAGAAGAGAAAGGGGGAAAGAAAAGAAAAGGTGTGGCACAGACCAGTGCAAGAAGTGCTCATCTCAACATGTTCCGCCCTGCCCTCATAACAAAGCAAAACAACACCTTATTTCATAAATAACATCTTGTTTGCCACCGATAAAGAAAATCATATTCTCTCTCCCAACAAATGTGGCTCCCGGATCTCATAAACCTCCTAACCTTTCATAAATCTGTGTTTTTTTCCCCCTCCTTTATCCTTTCTTTCTTTGTTTTCTGTCTTTGAGACCCTCTCCCTCCCTTTTGGATACGTGGCGCCTCTTTATTGTCTAGATAAGTCATGTCAGGATTTTTTTCAAGCACAATGCACTTTTGTTATGAAGGTGCAGGGATTAGAGTTTGAGATTAGCTGATATCATCTCTAACTCTTACCTGAAAGAGTATATAAGGGCTAAGAAAAAAAATGACTTGCATATTGAATGCAGATGAAAAGTTTGGAGGAACAGTGTCTCTCAGCTCCTCCCTGTGCTGCTGTCTGATGTTTCCACATTTGATTAGTAAGACAGATTGGACAGTCTTTGAATCCATGTGCATCTCAAAGAAAAGACTTCCAACCTGAGTTGAGCTCAGAGCTCAGACAAACAGAGCAGAATCCAATCTGCTACTTGCTCTGATTTGTGTAAGATAAGAGTTGTGGGCTCGGGTGGTGTTTAGCTGGATTTGGACCCTCCACAATCATGTCACATTGACAGGGTTTAATAGGGGGCAGGGACTTTGAATGTCCAAATTCAGTCGAGTTATGATGTCCCTCACGTCGTTATCGCTATCAATCTGGATTTGATAGACGGCAACAAAGAGACAAAGAGACTGGTTGTGTTTGTGCAGTCTTCTCCGGGCCACGTGATCACCCATTCCTCTTTCTATTTTATTCCTGCTTTGCCTCGGTTTTGTGATAAAAAGCAAACAGTTTTGCTCTGCGAGCCGAAGAATGTCTGGTTTACCAATACCTCCTAAGAAAGACAGAACCCAAGGTTATGTAAATAATGACAAAGAGACACACTCAATATTGGAGATAGAGAAAAGACCCTTGATGGAATAGCAGAATAAAAGAATAACGGGAGGGAGATGCTTTTAAACTCTCCTCCCTACCGCTGTCTTCCTCCCGCAGATCCAGTCTTATTTTTTCCTTTATTTGTTTTTTAACCTTTTAAAATCAAGCATGACCTTGACTCACTTGGGTGAAAAGGGAAGCTTTAAAAGATGCACTTACCTTGTTTTGGGGCAATGTCAGAGCTGCATTCACTCTCACACACATCCCGGCTGTTTCCATACCATGTACCATGTACTCGTCACACCACTGAATAAATTGTTTAGTCTTTGTGTTTTCTTCCTCAATACACATAAACTCTCTCTCTCTCCCACTGTGCACCCCTTCCCTTATACCCCTCGGTCTAATTATTTAGCGAGCGGGGGAGGCAATCTGCTCACCCTGTTGTTGCTGCTCAAGTGCCCATTAGAGGGAATGCACCTCATCTTTCTAATGAACTGATCACCTGAAATGAGCTGGAAGCTCTCTGGCTTAGTGTGTGTGCGCGTGTGTGCGCGTGTGTGCGCGTGTGTGTGTTTGTGCGTGTGTGGTGGCAGGTATATGGATGCAGGGAATCCAGAGGGTAGGAAACAAGAATGCAAGGAATCCATTTAAGTGGAGAGTTAAAAAAAGGGAAAGACAGACAAGTGGCTTGGACTCTTTATGACTGATTACAGTAACTCGCTCCTTTTCTCAATTTCTTTGTCAGTACCATAGACTGTACATCATGTTGCTCACTTTGTATGTTTAGATAAAGATTTTGAAGAGGTAATTTTCTAAAAGAAAGGGGGTCATGGTCAGTCCATATTCATAATAACTACAGGAAAGAGAGAACTGAGATATAGACAATAGAGATAAAATATTATAGACATATTGTGCTGTTTTCTGTTTTTATTTCCTCTGGTGTGTTCCATTGGTTTATTGTAGATGTAAAAGGTCTGCATTTAAAAAGCCCAAAGTCTGCAGTAAATGGAGCTCATCTCCCCCTCATCAGTAGACCAGCCAATACTTTTCTATAGTAACATGACACACAATATATACTGTATGCCTATCAGCTAGTCTGGCTCACCCTGTGATAAAGCCAGGTAAAGCTGTCAACCAAACAACAACCTGTGAATGGGACATCTGCAGATTATGGCTGATAAATCTTTTATGGTTGTCCACAATCCATTGCTAACTAGTTTTCATCCACATGTGCAAAATAGATAAAGTGTGTGTTCTCCTGCCTCCAGTGATCAGAGTGAGGACTGTCAGCTGTTAGTCAGACTACATTAATCTGCTCAATCATTACTGCCAATATTATCTATTATCACTCCGTGCTGACCTTATTAGTGAAAACATCACTAAAAATAGTAACTACAACAAATATACAATGAGTTTACTGTTTTTGCTACTTTTTTGCACAAATAGTATATATTTTATATTTATACCTTCTCCTGATACTTCTTTTAATATTTTTCTAATATTTCTTATATTAAGACTTGTTTTTTATTCAGTGTTTACTTTTTTTTTTTTTATACTTAAATCTGTGTTGCTGGGGAGACCGGGAGTATGAGCAATTTCAATTCCTCGATATGTCTGCGTATGTATTGCAGAAATTGACAATAAAGCTGACTTTGACTTTGACTTTGAAATGAATCATATTTATCATACTGACGACAGAAAACAAATACAACACTTTTAATTATCTAATGAATTTAGAATTTTTGAAGTACGTGAACTTAAAAAGACATTTCCACCAATTGGTAAAGTATGTTTCTAGAAGATTGAAACAAACAAAGTCTTTTGAAAGAGGTATGCATTCAGACAACTTTCAAAAAGATCACAAGCCACAATTCAACATATTCTCTTGAGAAGATCATTGAAGGGTTAATCATCAAAACAATATGGAAGGGCCTATCTAATCAAATACTGGAAACGTAAACTAGTAAATTAGGGGAGATGCTGTGTCCACATGGGTGGTGATCAATACTGAGGGAATGAATTGCAGTCACTGCAGAAAATGGATGACGACGCACAGGGACAAGGAAGGGGAGGAAGAGTGAGAGATGATGTGAGAAGTAGGACGGAAGGGAGGGAGGTAAAGAGAGAGAGAGAAGAGGAGGAGGAGGTGTTGGTGAAGAGGAAGAGAGGAAAAATGGTCCTGTCCCCAGGTTTGGGTTAGAAACACTTATAACTCAGGACCATAGATTATGACAGTCCAATCTTCTGGGCTGTTGCCTGAAAAATAACCACAAGCAACCTGCTACCACACACACTCACACAGAAACACAAGCAGAGGGAGATGGGGTTGAAGTGGAATGTAGAGAAATGAGGGGCCAGACGGAAGAGAAAAAGTGGGAGGCAATGGAAATGAAAGGAGGATATGGATGTATGCAGAAATGGTTGAAGTGAAGCGAGAGCAGAACTGTAAGTGGGATTGATGAGAGCATAAAGAGCAGTTGAAGTGTGAGTGTGATAAGAGGCTTTGTGGAAGTAGCAGATGGAAAAATAATGATAGAAAAGAATAAAAGAGGCAGAGTGGAGAACAAACAGAAAAGGAGGATTACTTGGATTAAATGGCACAATGTTGCTGGATGGTACAGAACCATCTTTCAAAACTAGACTTTAACGTTGCCTTTTATTTGATTTTAATGCGCATTGCTTGGTCTCATTTAAATTGAAAATCTATTTTACAACGGAGATCTTAAAAGCAGGACAAAAAGAATAATGCATGGACACTGATAACTAAAGCTCCATTCAAGCTCTATGTAAGTGAGTTAACTAATCAAATCATGATTTTTTTTCTGACAAAACTATTGATGTATACCAGACAATATACACATGAAGAGTGGCAACTTAAAGGTACAGTGTGTAGAATTTTGTGAACTCATGTTGAATTTGCATGTTGCAGCTGAACACCCCTCACCTCACCCTCACCTTTCAAATGTGAAAAAGAACCTGTGGTAGCCTTCAGTTGTCATAAAAACTCAAAAAGTGTTTTTCCAGTCTGGACTAATGTAAAAAACATGGCGGCCTCCGTAGAGAGGACCCCCTCGATGTAAATATGAAGAATTTAAATATTAAGGGCCTTTTCTGGAGTAAAGAAAACTACAATTCATACAATTTAGATGAAACGAACTAGTGAAAACATCATGAGGATGATTCTACATAAAATATCTGCCAATAGTTCCCTTTCACCTAAATCTTACTTTACTAAATCTTAAACTGCCTTATTTTTCATGAATCTGCTTCAGTTTAAGATTCAGTTCACATCGTGGCCTACATATATTCACTCACTATAATTTCTTTTGTCTATCAGTTTCTTCTGACCTTATTATATCAATCAAACACATTTTACAAACAATAATCAAGTTCAGTAACTTCACTTAAAAGCCACTCCACAATCAACCTCATTCATTTTACACAGAGGATATCCAGTAATTCAGTCCACTTGACCTGTCTGAGAAGAATTTATAACTATACCTCGAGACACTCCACCCTTGATATACCAGTCGTATATCGAGTCGAGTTCCAGATTTCAGTCAGGAACTCTTCGTCATGATTTAACCATTTATTGCATCAATGGAAAATACAGTTGGTTGGCGTGGATGGCTCCATTCTTTGGATGTTCCCTGGATTAGCCAAGCAGCAAGATAAAACAGGGAACATGTGCAGAACCCCCCAGTTGGCGTAGCAGGCAAGATACATTTGTTCAAGATGAATACCATTTACCACAACTATGAGTAGCTGACAGCTTATGACATTGGAGCACATGACTCTGTGTACTGCATGAACTAATGGAATGCTTCATTTGTATGAATTCCATCGGCTGATATAAGAAGGTGTTAAAATTTCTCAAACCACAAAAAGGTATTGGCACATTTTTGAAAGGGATGTGTTCTAGATAAAATTGGGTCATGTCCTTTGAAGACTGATACATAACTCAGAGTAATATTATTTTATTGAAGATATGATGATGTTGGACCTTTACAAGGCTTTTTAATAAATACAGTTAGTTTTTGTGCTATGTCTTCAAAGTTTTGTGGAATGTTTTAGAAAAATTGTTTAAAGAATCTCTCCAAAAAGAAAGAACTACTTCTGGTGCCCTTTTAAAGTGTTACTAGACCATTATTTGAGATAAATAGGGCCACAAAGAAGGTCATCTAATAGGCTGGTATTCAAAATACAGTATATTATGTATCCCTATGCCATACAGAAATACATAATTACTTTATGCAAGTCCCTTACGTCCTATCACGTGGATCCAATTGTCTTTTCTGAAAATAAGTAAACCCACAGAGTGCTCTACTATCCGCCATGCACACTGGTAAAATTGATCCATTGGGTTGTTGCCTCTGCCGATTTTAAAGCCTCCATGTGAGTCTGTGTGTTTTGTAGGAATGAATTCCTATACTATATACTACACCTAGACTATCGCAGGGCCATTTGAACTGGGAATGAATGTGAAACATATAGAAGACATTATATTATCCATATTCCTGCTCACAAGCTTGAGCAAAGTTAGGGAAAATTTAAATGACATTTACTACATCCATTCTTATCGTCTAAGATAAATGCTGTTCTTTTGCCTTGCTATTCACTGATGCCACCAATTATAATAATAATAATAATAATTCAAGTCTCTTGGTTTTGGCACATCTTATCTGCTAACATAAAAAGCAAAGAGACGAAGCCTGAAAATGTAACCCTTCAACGTTCCTCTGACCAGCTGAAGGCCAATCCCTCAGTTGTCTTTCTTTCTTTTGCCCTTCTACCCTATAAACTCACTCTGCTTCTCCCTGAGCACCAAATAAGCCAAACATGAAATGGCAGACTTCTCTAATAGAGTATGCTGTGGGACCAGAGTTAACTAACATTTACATTAGCAAATGTCAGCCTGTGCCGAACTGCTGCACACAGCTCAGCCATCACTGCAAACACACATTAAGTCTTTGCATGTTTCTTTCTAATGAACTGAACGTTATTAATACAATTAGAACATGAAAAATGCTAGTGAAAATCTGCACACTGCAAAACAGGGTTATTATAGTTAACGAAACTAAGACTAAAACTAAAACTAGCAATGAAAAAATAATTTACTACAATGAACAATGCAAAACTAACTAAAACTAAACTGAATTGTAGATAAATTCAGCTTCGTTTTCTCCCTCGATTACTGCCTGTCCTGCAGGTGATGGTTAAAGAATGAAATTAAAGGACTTGATAAACCATATTTGGTGTCACACATTGTTTCATCCTTTTTCAGCTTCAACAAGTCAAGGCTTTCTCTTAATACCTGGAAAAACTAAAACTAAGACTAAAACTAAATAAAAACTAAACTGAAACTAGTTGATTCCTCAAAATAAAAACTAAACTAAAACTACAAAATCACTTTTTGAACTAACTAAAACTAAACTGAAATAAAAAAGCATACTGAAAAACTAAATAAAAATAAAAACTAATGAAAATTTCAAAACTATAATAACCTTGGTGCAAAATAACATGATATATAGCAGTTTCACAGTGTTCAGCAGCTCCTTTGAATTTTATCGCAATGTTTTCTCTTCGGCTTCTGAAGATGAATTAACTCATCAACTTATAGGAGTCTGTTTCTTGTAAGCTACAGTCAACACTGTGCTTTTGCAGCAGAAGACACAACATTTTTTTCACAAAATCTACATTTATGAGTATGAAAAATACTTTAATGGTAATATGGGATGGATTGTGACTCAGGAAGAAATGTCTCTCTGAACTGGAACCAATTTATTTCCATCTCTGTCTCCAGGTTGTAGCTTCTTAAACCTCTTTTCCACTGGTCAAAAAAAAACATTAACAGCCACTAACATCTAGCTTTTGGAATTCACTCCTGGGTCAAATGTGTCGGCAATAGACACAGTGTTATATCGGCTCTGACTCTGATGGAAACATGTTATAATACACGATGACAGCTTCTTAGGTGTTTTAGCGCTGATATAGTGATGGACATTTTTGCACTTTTTTTTTACATTGTTGAAACATGTAGGTGCAAAAACAGGCCAACTCCATTACATTGCAATAGTAAGGGAGTTATAGTATCCTCTTTTAGCACCTGCATGTACCTGCTTATTGTGGTGCAAAAGAGGTAAACACAGACAGACACTGGTGTTAGTCTTCTCATCCAACACTTAATGCGAAATTCAATAACAATTACAAAATATTGTACGTAAAAATGATCACCATATGCTGATAGATAAACAGTTAAAGTTCCAATTAAGTGTCAACGCATTGTCTCCTCCCAATTCCAGTTCATCTAGGCAGCAGTGCTTTGGTCTCATCCTAAAGAGCAATCTAGTTTCCTGATCTAACTATACCTGCATGCATCAGGCAGCCTGATAACTAACAGTTTAAGCTTACATCCATGGTGTCATGTGCAAGACAAAAATTGGATCTGTAGAGATATTCCAGCAAAGTAGTTCACATTGAAAGCTTTAAAAAATCATGATTCTCTATATACCTGAGTTTAAAAACTTACAAAATTACAGAACTTAATTTTAAAACTTTACCTCTTATGTTCCACTTTAAGTCAGTCCCTTGCACAGTTTCAGGATGTGTGTATAGACTGGAGGAACGTCTCCTTCAGGTTGTATCTCAGTTGATTAAAGGAATGCATATTAACGGAGAAATATGACAAAGAGGACTGAACTGAGATAAAGAGCCGAGAGAAGAGGAAAAGAAACAGAGAGAGTTGATGAGAAGTTGGAAAGAGCAAAGGCGGAGGAAAGGGAGGGGTGGAAAAGACGAAGAGGAGAGGAGTAATAGAGGTGAAAGGCCCGAAGATAAGAGAATGGACAGAATGTGGCAATGGAGAGATACACTGCTGCAGGACTGTAAAAGGTGTGTAGAAGGTGGTGGCAAAGCTCATTACTGCTTATCTCCATGGCGGGGGAAATAGTATGTGTGTAGGTTTGTGTCTCTCACACACTCACAAAATTTACATTTCCCCAGCTGTAATATGAGGGGAATGGTAACAATTTGATGAAGAGCATGTGGTGTTCGGGCTTCCTCTAAACTGGAGCACATTCATATCCCAGCATGCACTTAGTGGAGAGATGTTTTCCCGCTCTGCAGGAAAATGGAGACCTGGATTTGTCGCAAGTAGTCCGAGCATTTCAATCTGAGTGCCGTGCTCTTTTACGTTGATGCCTCCGCCACGCTTGCGTCTTTCTCCCCCCGCCCGCTCCGCCTCTCCGCGCACTGAACTTCTCAACTCAACCTCTCGCCCCTCACTACCCCTTCTTTCTCACCCTGTTTGTTCCGTCCCTTTCCCTGAGTCGCTTTTCTCCATCATTCATGCATCCAGTTCACGCGCTGCCAGTCTGGACCTCTCTCCCCCCTCCGCCCACACACTCAAGACATTAATCTCTATCAGCTGTCCGTACTGAGGAAGCCAGACAAGAGGCAGGCTTCTCTCTCCGCTCTGTGTCTTTGTCCTCGGTGTTTACTGCCTCCCTTCTTTTTCTCTGTTTTCTCTCGGAGCAGCTTTCAAGCTGACCCTGTTATTCACCACCGGCTCCACCTATGTAATGGCATTCATTCGAACCACCTACCACCACACTGCCTCTAATTTGACATCCTTTACTCCACTATTTGTTACCTTTCCCCTTCTATCCAATACTGCATTCAGACTACTGCATTGAAGGATAGGGCTTTGTGAATCCTAATCAGAACTAAATAGTTCCATGTTCCTCTGGGACCCTTGCAATCAAGAGTAATATGTTGAAATTTTGCTTGGTGGAGGTTTGTGGTCAACATCTATACTAGAGACACAATTACTTTATTCATTTACGGGTAGATAAGCAGGTAATAAATCTGTGACTGTTTTCATAATCATTATCGGTCAAGTGTTAAAGTCATTGGTCAAGCACAAATACCGAAGAGCACCAATAGTTTATGCTCCTGAACGGAATTTCTACAGTGTTTATTTGAAGATTGAAATTCTGACAAGCGTCGTTCACTATGTGTTTATTTTTTAACTGGTTATGAAATTACTTATTTTAATATGACCTACAACAGCAAATGGGACAATCAGGGAGAAAATGTTCTTTTTCTATCAACTTTTCTTAATGTCTGTGGTTGATTACCTGTGAGGGCAGAGCAACGATTTTACAGCAATCAGCTTGTATAAGCCAATGTTAAGACAGAGGGACAGGAAACAGAGGCGGGGGAAGTGAGGCCAGCTACGCGCTAGGCTGAAGGCTAATGGCTAACCTGTACAGACCAACGCTCCCAAGTCTTTTCCTCGCCAACTCCACGTCACTTGCAAACACGATGGATGAAATCAGAATGAGAGTTAAGATACATTAACTCATCGCTGTTCATCCAGAAAACAGCTGTGTGTAATGTTGTGTTTTAATATTCTAACCAACTTTAAGCCCCTACACATTGAGTGACTTGGTATTATCTCAGGTGGGATGTTCCATTTGCCCACAACAAGAGGAGGGGGAAGTATGTATTTCTCATACCTGTATAAATGTATTTAATACTCAAAAGTTATTTAAAATCAATATTGTAAGAATTTTGTCTTTACTGACAAATGGGTTCATATTTTGTGTATCTTTATTGTTTTTAAATATGTATTTTGAATGAACATGCACGCACATGCTGTCTGGACCGAGGTGACAGTGGAAACATTCCTACTTTATTCCACAGAGGTGCCAAATCAATGAAATGGTAGGTGTTCTTGTAGATCCTTTAATTAAAAAAACATCTTTTGATTAATCAATAGTGGAAAATAATTCTAGAGTTAGATCAATAAAGAATGGCTCACATTGCATATAACTGGTTTCTTAGGTAGTTGTTATCACACGGATGTCTTTTCAAGTGCTATTTTTTTCCTGGTAAGTTGGATTTTGATAAGTTGATGCTATAAAAACAGGGTGAATCATCATGGTTGACAGCTGAGCCTTGACAACTGATCGCATGTGTTTTGGCGGGACTTCGATACCACGGCACACCATTTCCTGATCCTATTTGAGAATAACCTAAACCTGAAAAAAATGTTTAGAAAGCAAACACTTCACTCTATAATACTACAAAAACACAGTACAGCATTGACAACATACATTAAAAAATACTTGTGCATTGACCCTCATAGTCTTTAGCTTCTCCCCTGTTCCTCTTTTGATCACTGTCTCTCGCTTGCTGTCATGTGTCTGCTGTCTGTTTGACGTTGACAGTTTCACTGTCAACACAGGATCTGTGACACTCTCAATCACTCTCAGTCACACGCTGCACCCCAACACAAAGCAAAAAGTTTGCTGTGTCACACTCATAGTTGTCTTTGGTTAACAGAGCTTTTATCCTGTTCAGCAGCAGCAAACTCTATTACTGTGGTAAGAATGTGATATTAAATTTCAAATCTGCTCTACACTGATCACATGGGACCACAGCAGAGTCAGACATGCCATATCTATCTCAAGTGCTATGATTTCATTTGGAGATAATATTGCAATATAATTAGAAGAAATCCAGTTAAAAATAAAAACATGTTCATTTCAGGGAACATTCTGTGATAATAGAACTTTATAGACAAAGGTGGATCAAAGACATTCATAAAGGAATAGTTTGTCATTTGGGGGAATATGTTAATTCGCTGTAGCACAGAGTTACATAAGAACATTGAGGTCACTGTCATGTTTACATATTCATTTACAGCCACCACCCAGTTGGCTTAGCATAAAGACTGGGGCTGTGTCCAGAATCACCCACTGTACTCACTGTATAGTCCACTATATAGTGAAGGGTTAGTAGTGCTGTGAACATTTTAGACCCTAAAGAGTGCACTTGTTTCCCACAATGCATTGTGAAAAGCAGTGCTCAAGTGAAGGTCACTAACGCACCAATATATACCATCATGGTCTGCACTTGCACCATTGAAAGGAGGAAAATGGCAGAGAGGAGAGACGGCAGCACTTCTAAGCCTCCTCTCTCTGGTTATTCTACTACAGTATTATTATATCAAAAATATTTTAACTGTCACAAGGATAAAGACAGTCAGGTTTATACATGCCGGCATTTTTGCAGCCTGATTGTAGAACCGTCTATTTTAACATGCGTCCCTAATATTTCAGATGGCATAGTCACTGAGTTGTGGCAGTAAAATGTGTAGTAAGAGCAGAGCAGGTTAGTGGATGACGGGGTGATTCCTGAACCAGCCTTGAACAGGTCACGTCCACCCGCCCCACAGTAACTCCCTACCTTATTTCCACCCGTCACTTGCCTGATCTTCTATATGTGCTTCTGCACCAATCTTGTTGTAATGCTCCTGCCTGTGACCTGGTCCTGTTATTTTCTTCTCTTGCCTGTGTTTCAACCTACGGCTTTTTGACCATTCCAGCCTCCCCATTTGGCAAAGAAATGATAGAACTTAAGGCAAAACAAAAGGGAATTTTGGTGCAGGAGACAGTTGAAGAATAGAGGAGTGAAGTTTGATGCTGGTAAGGGAACAGTTAATGGTGATATGGAGCAAAAGCAAACTCTAAAACATTAATCCTTAATAAAAATGATGGCATAATTGACTGATACCAGAAAGTGATACCAGAGCTGTGTGCATTCACTCATTCCATTAAGCTCCCTCTCTTTCTCACTCGCTCTTGAGTAACGACACGCACACACACACAATCACAGTGATATCAGACACATCTCTTAAGTCAGACTGAGTTAAAAACACTATGATTTGGTTTTTGCAAACACAAATGACAGTTGTGTTTATTTGCATATAGAGTGGTCACACATTGAGGATGCATTTTAATGCCAGGTGTGAACGGATGAACTTAACACTGTGGACTTGTGATTGGATCTCTCGGGACAGATATTAATAGCAGGTCTGAATGGAGCGTGAAACGAGAGCATGAGTGTAAATGTTGAACTGAGAGCATCACCATTTAGTTCCCATCTGACCTTCACATTCATAGACCTGTCACAGAGAGACAGGAAGCCAAAGTACAACTTGGAAGGTTCTGGATGGTCCACTTAGACCCGGTGATCTTTACTAACCACTGACCATGTCACACATCATCGCTGCCCCCTCACTTTTTCTTCCCCTGTCTCTTATTTCTCTTCCTTACACACACTGGCCCGTCTTTGTTGTTATTCTTCTTGCAATTTCCACACTGTGCATGGGCATTCACAAACTATACTGTACATTGTTATGCACATGCATTTGCACACATGCACATGCACCCACACAGAAGGATCCAAAGGGACCCAGGGAGACATACAGGGTCTGCAGGCTGCGGTTTCATCCATCACCACTAAGCCCACCTCTCCATTTTGCCACCATCTATCCATCCATCATTCTCTCCTTCTCTTTCTTTCTAACTCTGCCTCACGCCCTCCCCCTACCTCTGTCATCTCTCTCCACCTCTCTCTTTTATGCTCTCTCTCGTCTCGTTCCCTCTAACCTTTGAGGCAACCTCTGCCTTTGAACACTGCGCTCTCGATCCATCTTCACCGCGTTGTTCCCCTCTGCTTTCCCTCCCAATCTGTTCCATCTCCCTAAAATTTCCCTCTGCGTGTCAGTCTGCTAGCTTCTCTGTCCTCTCCATTTATCTTCCTCCAAGTCCGCTTCTCATCTTCAATTGCAGAGATTCTTCCTCACTGAACACTCTGTACCCTTTTCCAGCATGTTGCTTTGTAACTTCTAACTTCTTTCTCCTTTGTCTGTGTTGGCTTTTTTTTCTTTCACTATCTGTCTCTGCCTCTTACAGCCATTGTTGTTTTGAGATATGATCATGTCCTGGATATCAGCCTGCATCATACCACATTTATATGTAGTTCCCCTGAGATGTATTCCAGCCAAACTCCTGATTAATTTCATAATTCAGATGCTTACTTTATATTGAACTCGCCCAATTTCGGAGAAAATCATGTTTTGAGTTGTGTTAGCATTTCAGACTCCACTCCACTCCAGTTCATCTTCATCAATCTTGACTTTAATTCAACTAGTGATTTGGATTTGATATGGATTTTTAAGTAGGTAAATCAATACTGGATCAGGGCTTTCACCTGGATTCTCTTAGTCAATCAGTTTAATGGAGCGAGTATTCAGGAGCACAGTCTGTTTTGTACGATCAGTATGTTTCCATTTGGGCAACACAGCGAACACACAAACAAGCTATTGCCACGCTTCCACAACTTCCATGCGTCCAATTATTGTTATTCTGTAGCTCTTTGTGGGTGCGGTGAGTGTGTGCGCACGTGTGTGTTTGTGTGACATTTAATATCATAGCTCTCCCTGGCATGCTCTTCATTACACTGCACTCAGTCTAATTTCATCGAGGCCTGCAGCCATTTGAAAACAGGCCAAATACTTGTTGAGAGATGAAGAGAGGAAGATGGAGGAAGAGGAAGGAGAAAAGCAGAGAGGTGAAACTCGGATATTAAAAGGCTGCTGGTCTGACATGATGCAGCCACGTTTGTGCACACACATTGCACAGAGCCGCTCGCAGGCACATGCACATCTGCTCCCTCCCACACTGTTCTGCATTAATCCAATTCCTAGAATCAAAAGCTGAAGGATGTTTTGCTTCTTCGCCCCCTCCCTTCCTCCCTTTCTGCTCCCCTCTCTCTCACTCTCTTTCTCTTGGCAAGAAGGATAGGAGGCTAAGATTAATTCCCTGGTTTTGCCAGGGTATTTGATAAACAGCCACTTGTCTTTTGGACATAGCTTGAGTAACTCAGTGAATGAATCTTCACAGGGAACCGAGACAAGCCGCGGAGAGGAGGTGCATGAGAAAGCAAAAGTTTAGGGAGAATGAGAATGCATAGATGGATGTGAAACTGGATGGAAATGGTTGAGCAAATGAGAAAAAAGTCACAAAAACAAGGACATGGGGGGACAAAGTCTTCCTCAGACTACCAGCACAAATACATATTTTTGGCATATCCAGATTATATCCGGATTAATATTGAAAAAGTCTGGGCAGTAAATCTCCAAATGAAATGGAATTTTGGCAAATCAGGTCCAAACCACATTCGAAGGGGATTGTAAATATGAACCTCTGAGGATGCATTTCAGTCTGGACACTGACATTTAAGTGTCTTTAGAGTCACAGGCACTATAGCGACTTCAAATCCAGTGTGACGGTAGTTACTTAAGTGACTACACAAGTCAGACCTGATCACCTGTTAACAGTTTGTCGTAAAGATATGAATTGAGAAACAAATCTGATGAATCTGCAAGAAAGAAAGAGAGATAGTTTGGACATCACAGCTGTAAACTGCACAGTATAAATTTGTGAAATTAGTGAGGAACTGTGTGTGTATATGTTCATGATGTTTCCATTTGTCCAGTGTCTTCTCTTTCCGGGGTGTGAACTTCTGATCCCTACTGATGGTGTCTGCTCTGTTTTTTTTTTATTGTTTCAATATCCCTTCTGTTCCAATGACCACTAAACATAGCTCTTCATTAGCCCTGTGTTTGATTGGAGAACTGGTTATGTATTACTGACTAGTGTTACAGGTTATTTATGAGGCAGAAAACTATATTGTTTCTCTCTCGATGATTCTTAAGACCACGTGTTCACAAGGCAAGAACAGGATTTTGTGAGGTCACAGTGACTTGGGCCAAATGAATGTAATGGAATCCGCTGTGGGTGTTCATGTTTTATCTCATTCGCAAAAACATGAGATCACTTTGACCTTTCACCTTTCACCACCAAAATCTTACAAGTTCATGTTTGAGTCCAAGTGAACATTTGTACCAAATTAAAAGAAATTCCCTCAAGGTGTTCTTGAGATATTGTGTTCACAAGAAAGGCACAGACAGACGGACAACCCAGACTTAATTCCTCTGGCTACTGGCTCTCACCCATGCGGAGGCATGAAAAATACATGAGAATAGAGAGCGGGGACAAACACAGATGGACTTCACCTCAGCCAGCTCTCTAGAACCAAATTCATGTAATATCCAATATATAATATATTTAATATTGTCTGTAGACTCCACAGCGAGGGAGTTGGTGTGTTTATGATGTTTCTTATCAAGCAACTGACAAAGATGCCAGTGAAAATGTATTACAGATGGTGGTTGGTTGTTGGAGTTGCAAAAATGGCTTTAGTTTGACTTCCTCAACACAAAGAGTCGTGTTAGTGTGTCTGCTTTAGAGAATGACAACTGTCAGTCAACCTCCCTGTGTATCCAACATTAAGCCGTCTCAGTGCAGTGATGACATTACACAGGACATCTATGCCTCATCAACAGTTTGTGTCCAACCTCTTGCTTCCACTCGCAGCACGAAAGGCTGAACCTCAACTGACTTCCTGTTTGTAGAGTGTGAAAAAAAACAAGGTGTATTTTTGTCTCGGGTCTGTCTAAAGAAGACGTGTTTGTAAGCTCCAATTGTGTTATTTTTATTGATAGATGCTGAGGGGCTGGTGTTTCTCAAAGTCTCGAAATAAGGTGAGAGTGCTCACACAGCCTCTGTGCAAGTCAATATCAGGACTTTAAAGCGATTGACAAGTTGTTTTTGTGCACAAATCCCTCAGTTTTGGCACGTAATCCTGTCTGCGTTGAGCTCTGTCCCTCATCTAGTCTCTTCCCTGTCAGAAGGGGCAGTTGCCTGATTTTATTTGGCTGCTGCAAAAAAGGCAAAGCAAGAGACAAGAAGAAAGGTGGGGGGTGGGGGGGATTAATACAAATCTGATGCTCTTTTTTTCAGTGTCTCTCCCTCTCCCTTTCTTGTTGATTGTTTTCTTCTCCTACTTTCATTTTTTTTCATTTAACTCTGCATAACCCTGGTTTTCTCTTTTGTCCTCCAAGTTTCCATCTCACTTTCCTCTCCGCGCCTGTGTCTGAGATCCAAATTAAGGTAGAAGTAATTGTCATTATGAAAACTGCGGCCTGCGCTCCCTCCATCCTTTCTTCACTCTCTTCTGACGGGCCTTTAAATTGTTTCCCAGACAGCCTTTCACCTTGATGGGGACTCTAAATCCACCAATTAAATCACCTAAATTGGCACTGTGGGCACTGCTAGAGGGTGGGAGGGGAATGGGAGTAACAGCAAAGGTGATATATACTACACCGTTATACAGCGCCTTTGTGTGTGTATGTGTGTGTATGTGTGTGTCTGTGTGAGTGCGTGTGTTTTGACAGCAGGGATTGGCTATAGCTGGTGAGCTTAGTCCATCTGTCAGAGGGCCCCCAGCCCAAGGCTAAAGGTGCTATCTGTCTTGCCAGATGACACAGAGACTGGGAGTCCATGACAAAGCGGTTATCAAATCACAGCAGCTAGGAAAGGAGGCAGGGCAAGAGGGAGGGGGGGCGGAAAGGAGGAGTAACTTGAATATAAGAATGGATGAGAGAGGAGGAAGATAGAAGAGGGAAGGAGAAGGGCAGGGGAGAACACAAGAGGAGAAGGGGTAAAGATACTGTGAAGATAGAAGGGAGCAATGGAGGGATTCAGAAATGGAGGCAAGATAAACCAAGAGGAATCGAGCAATAGAGCAAGACCAGGGCATTACAGGTGGAGGGAAGCAAAGAGAGATTGGAGGAGGAAGCGTTGGACTGAGGATGGCAGAGGAGGTGAGGTAGGAGAGGAGGTGCTGTGGATATGACTGATGGAGGATGGAGGGATGAGAGAAGGACAGATACGATGGCTGGGGAGGGGGAACGGTGGAGGGGGAAAGTGGCTTTAAAATCAGAGAAGATTTGCTTGGTGGTGCTCAAACTCATACACACACACTCACACACACACACACACACACACACACACAGGGTGTAACTCTCTTTTCAATTACATGTGACAGCTGCTGTCCCCCTGATCCATGCAGTTACTGTGGCAAGGGTGACAGGAATAATGGCGGAGCAGACAGGTGAGTCAGAGGGGAGCGAGGGGAGGGCGAGAATGGTGGGAGAACACCAAGGATGAGTCGAGGAGGTGAACGCTCTAGAGAAGGCGTTCAAAAAAACAGCTCCACAATAAGATCTCAAATAAATTATGCATAGCGTTTAAATAGAAGACTGGATAATGAGCATGGATAATTCATGCAGTTTGACATTGTTGCCACAAAAAAAAAAGAGAAAAGATATTTTGAAGGTTGGCACAGAAGACAAGTTGACACTCAAACCTCTGATACACAGGCTGAAAAAAGAAATGTCAAGCAAAGAAGTTAGGCTGGTGCAAATGTAGAAAATAAAAAGACTACTAACTATAACAAGCTTACAGAACTTTTGTTTTTAAGTAAATGCTTCAACATGAGTTTACGGAGTTTCTCCAATATAGCTGTATGCAAAAGTTTCTTTTGAAAGATTTCTTAAATTTTAAAAATTTAAACCCTTCAGATATGATGTGGCTTGGCAGCTGAGGCTTTTGGCACATCACTCCCAGCCCCACTAATCTGTACGTCTCTGAAAATCTGTGGGTTGATCTTCAACATGTTGTGCTTGAAGACAGTCTCAGAATATCTGTGATCTGCGGGTGAAAATCTAGGATATGATTATTTGTAGCTGGCTATAAAAAGCATTTACAAGCTGTAATGTGCCACCGGGGGAGATTTCTATGTCCTTAGTTAGTTGGGTCACCCACATTTTTGTACATGCCACAATTGCTGTTTGAGGTCCATGAAATAGAATGCAGAACATGTGAAGAAAGACTCATTTTAATGTCTGCTTGTTGCAGGGGCTGGATTTAAGTCATTTCACTGTGTGCAAACCTGTACCTGCTTTGACCAATTGGCAATCTGCCTGCCAGCCTGCTTTGCCCCTCTGGATCTCTCTATTCTATTTTACTTCCTGTCCATTAGCAACTCAGAGACTGATCACCAAGTGTCCTTTAACCTCTTGTGATGGATCTTTGCCTCTGGGTACAAGACCTGACAATCATCAACTCACAATGCAGTGTTGTCTCTGCTGCCACTCAATAACTATCAATAACTAGATAATTGTCAGACTTGAGGACTCCATCAACTACTATTAGTGCAAATGTTAACGAACAGCTTACCAGACTGGTAGAGCACCTCCACCTGTACCAGAGGATTAATCAGTGCAGCTGAGAGCTGTTAGCTGATTGGTCCTCTGGCACAAAAGGCAGCAGCAGAGCTGCCAGAGGGGGGACACTCAGGAGAGACACATGGACACACATGGGAAGAGACTGAAAAAACCCAAGCCGAGCTGAGCTGTAAGTCTGAGCAATCCAGCAAAAATAGCTGGCAACTTAAAATTGAGGTTATATGTTTGGTCCATTTGAGGAAGAAATACGATGCTGAAGAGCAACTCCTTTGTCTCTGGCTGTGTGTGGGAGACCCAAGTGGCATTGTCAATTGCCACAAAGACCCCCCTCAAACATTACAGTTGATGCTTCTATTCTTTAACATCTCTCCAGATCAAAGTTTGATTAGGACACCACAGATGCAAATTCAAACCAAGCAGGCAAACGACACAAAATGGGGCTAGAGCAACTAAAGGCAGGCAGGAAGTTCGTATAAAAGTCCTTTACTCTGTCTGCGTTCCTGCCTGCCTATCTTTGCCCCAGATGGGAAAATAATAGATGAGATGGAAAAGGTCAAGCACAAGTGAGCAGGGACAGTAGATACTGTATATGCTGATGGGTTGTTGGGCCTATGGGAGATAGGTGTGTGGATAAGAGAGTCATCCGGAAATGACATGTCACTCACTGATACCTAAATAACATAATTGTCCACAAAAAATAAATGGTTCCTTCTCTGGACACAAAATAATTACAAATGAGTTGCATTTCTTGGAGATGATGAGTCACTTTTGCTGATGGCCTTCAAATCATCTCTGGGAGGAGCATACCCATAATGCATTCCTAAGTTGCCCATCTGTTCTCTTCCCCTTTTGTTGCATCCATGGCCACTTGGAAGTTTTATTTCTGAGGCAGAAGGAGGAAGTCAGAGTCTTACTGCAGGTCTATATTTGTGATGCACCTTGCTTAATGTGCACCTCTGGTTTGTACCTCTGCAAGGAATCAATAGTATGCGGAAGGGCACGCTCTCAACCTGCTCCTCAGTGTTCTATTTTGAAAGTTGGATCCCAAGTTTATGACTCTGTTTCCTCTTTTCCAAGATGGTGGACTCTGCTGTATTGTAACTTTGCCTCCTCCATTTGTATTCATCCCTTTTCTTCAGCCCCCGCCTCCAGATCCTGAACATCCTTCCGCCTCATCGAAGGGCAGCTAGCTTTCTTGATCTAGTATCTTTGTTAGGGACGACGCTTTCAGTAGTTGGTGCCATCTTTGAAGTACGGTGTGCCTCTGAAGAAAAAAGAAGAAAGAAAGCGCTTTGGCTCTGACATTGTGTTTCTATCCTCCATGACTGACACTATCACCACACTGATCATCCAGCAGAGACGCTTGGAGCCATGCTTAGATGAGGGGGGAATTTATTGTAGTGAGTCCTTCCTCCACATCCCGTGTCTCCATGTCACCGACATGTTAACTTTAGTGTTGTATGTTCACCTAACATTTCAAGTTCTTTTATATTAACTTTAGTGTTGTATGTTCACCTAACATTTCAAGTTCTTTAATGTCAAATATAAAGATTCTATGTGGCTTCTTTTGTTTGTCTTGCATCTAATGACCACCTGACATTTGTCACCTTCCTCCTCTGCTTCGTTCCAATCAGCCATTACAGAGGAGTTCACGGCTGTGTTTGTGTTGCTGTAGTGCTCTGGCCTTTGTTCCTCCTGCACTACTGCTTTGACCATCCTTGTGCCTTTGATTTGGTGCCTGGTCCACACCTTTGGATCGGTTCACCACACTGACTGCCTGCCCATTAAGGATTGTGAGCCAGCTGAGCACACAGAAAGGTCTCCTTTAACCATTCTCCATTCTATTGTTGTAGTTTTCCTTTCAGGCTGTTCGCAATCACTCACAAACTAGATTAATGATCTGGCATGTGTCAGTGTGTTGACATCAGCAGAAATGAGTGTGTGTACAGAAACTTTTGGAATCAATTTGGCAAAGAGAATGAACAAAGATGAGAGGGAATGAGAAAGAAAACCTATGTAGCTCTGCAGTTTGGTCTCTAAGGGTTCGTACAACAAAACAGGTTTGTTTGGTTTACATGGGGTTGTCTAACATTCTTTTGTGCACAAGAGAAACAAGAAGTTTCTTGCCATTCCTCACTTTTGTTTCCCTCTGTTAGAAAACTAAGGAATCACAGGGGTCAGCATCTAGGTACAATCTAAGCCAGATGCAGCAGACAGGGTTCAAAACAGGCAGAGACAGACAGAGTGAAAGACAGAAACATGCCCTAACTGCATCTCTGTTGGGTTTCAAACTTAGTTCAGTCGTTGTGTGGCTGATATTTCTGACAACATAGCGTAAACAGTGGGGAGTGTTGGTGGTTGGCTGTTAGCTACTGTTATACAGTAGAGATCACACACACATACACAGACAAAGATGAAGGAATTTGGGATTTGAAGAGAGTAAACTGCTCCTACGGAGAAAGTCTTCAGCGTGTGTGTGGACTCGGTGCTTCAGAGAGAGTTGCTCACTGCGATTTTAACCCGCTTCTCTTGGGGGAGTCTTGTGGGTTTTGGAGAGGGATGACAGGATCAAAAATAGGTGTATCATACATACACAAGAATATACCTGCACACCCAGATAAACACACACTTGTGAACACAAGCACACTTACACACATGCACTGTGCACTAACTACCTGCTATATCTCGTGCAATGGGCTGCCTGCAGGCCCATCATCATAGCCATCATTAGCAGACTCTATTTTGAGGCTGAAGTCACAAGAGATTGAGTTCATTTATTTGTGTGTGCAAAATACATGCAACAGTTTGTTTCAAATACTGTACATCCAAGCTGAAATAAACCTTTAAATATTTGAATGAAATACAGGATTTGGACTGAAAAAAGCACTCTGATGTGTATAATCGATGTGTGCCCCATGTTTAACAACATTAAAGCCTTTTAAGTGTTTGTCTCTTATATGCTTTTACTTTTATTACACTCTGACTCTACCGTGTGATCACATTTATGTGGCATTGATATTAAAGTTAAAGGTGCTCCAGGTCTAAAGTGATAAGCTTCAGCAAGTCAGAATTTATGATCAATGCAGGACATTTTATTTCCCTCAGGACACCTCAAAATTAATATGCATGTGAAGATGGCCAGTCAGTCTATACCATCCTCAATTCCTCTCCACACTGAAATATCACAACAACTACTGGATGGATTTTCATTAAGCTTATATATTGACATTCATGGTCCACAGATAACTTTGGCGAACCTCAGACTTTCCGTGCCGTTCAGATATTTTACTCATCCAGCAAAATATCTGACACTTTATGGCACTGACTGACATGAAATTTGTATTAACAATAGTGATCCCCTGGGCTTTTCTCTAGCACAAGGGTGTGGGCAAACTTTTTGGCTCAAGGGCCACATTAAGAAATTGAACAATGGGCCTCTACTACTAGTTTATGGGGGGGGGAAATTAACTAACACAATAAATTAAATGAATGTGAAATCATTTTTCCTCAAAGTAATGAAAATAAACTCACCCTGTGAGCTTTCTTTAATGGGAACAGTGCTGCCGGTCACCCTTTTTGTAAGTGCATCAAAGTCCAGTGTCATTTTTGATGTGGCCATTCGCAGGACAGACCTCCAGTGTTCATCAGTGAGCTGCTCACACACATAGAGCCAAATAACACCGTCATCTAGTGTTTCATCTGTCTGATGTTTGGAAACTTGGTCTCTGAAGCCTGAAATTCACCCAGTTGGAGGGAGTTGAACTTCTCCTTCAAGACAGAGTCCCCCTGGAGATCAATCAGCTCCAACTGCAGTTGCTGTGGTGCTGTCTCATAGTCGAGTGAAATTCGCCGTGACTTCTCAATCTTTTCAAATCAGAGAATCAACGTCAGAATTCTCTGTGCAGGTCGTTCAGTGATGGATTTCTTCGCATGGTGAGGCTTCTCTTCCAGTGTTGCTAATGTCTGGGAAATAAGCGAATGATTTTATTATCACTTGCATTGAGAACAAAGTTAACCTGGCTTTGAAAGCTTTCACATCTGAATACAGTTCATGCACAAACACATCCTTCCTTTGTAGCTTCATGTTTAGCTCATTCATGTGTGCCAAAATGTCCACTGCGGACGCAAGATGGCAAAGCCAACCAGCGTCGCTTAGTTCAGGGAAATTTCTCTAATGATGCCAAAAACTATCCACTTTCCCCTTTGAGCTCTGAGTCTGATTTGAAATTTGAACATGTCTTGATAACTATTGGAAGGATTTCCAGGAAATCTGAATTTTCCATTAAACTCTCAGAATAAGTTGTAATGTCTTTGGTGAAGACTGAAGCTTCAGCTGTGCTTCGTATTAATTATTAGCTCGTTAGCATGCAACCTCACGGAGCTACTAACATAGCTTTTGAATTCTTTTATTGCTGCTCATCACAAACCAGGGTCAATTTACACTGTGTGAAAAAGCACTTTAACATATTGCTTTATCAATGTGGCCACTGATATTAGACATTGTCATTTTGGTTTGGACAAAAACACACAAGGCCACAATGTTGGTCAAAATCAACTAAATGGGAGCACATTATACTGACTTAAGCCATACATCCAATGTCGTCTTTATTTAGGGTTTCTATCTTTGTGTGACTACACTGGTTCAATGAAATATTAACACACATCAAAAAGATGTCTATGAAGATGTGCTTTGTTTTTTCTCTCTTTCACCACCAAGTATTGAGGCATAGATCTGTTTTAAAGACTCTCTAGTGTCCGTAGACAAACACATTAATCATAGATAATTACCGTGTGCTCCTCTTGGACAACATGCAGAATAGTTATTTTTGAGAATACACTGCCATTAACTCAATATAACCAAATCTGGTCATGGGAACTGGTTATATTTTTTATATCAAAATAAAATCCCAAACATAGCATACAATAAAATTCAACCAAATGCCACTTTAAGGAAGTAGATTAACCAAAAAATACCTTTACCTTGTTACCTTTTTTACATTACATATTACATATTCAATGATTCTATTAATCACATTTTCAACTATGAATCCATTACAAACATTTCAATGAAACTGTCACTAAGACAATAAAAAACGGTACAAAACTTCTCTGTATATCTCTTTTACTGGTGAAGAGCAAATCTTTACTCAAAACACTTTTCTGTAATCTAATTTTTGAAAGAAGAAGAAGAAGAATGAAGGGAGCATTGTACAGCAGCACCTGGAAAAAATAGACGTGCATGGGTTTTCCCTACTTCTCATATATAAATACAGAATGACAACTTTCCACTGAGCCTTCCCTCAGCATTATTACCTCCCACCTGCTCCAGAGTGATGAATATACTGTTATATACATCAGAGATGATATTCTATCATATATACTGTGTCTCATGTCTTATTGAAAAACCAGGATAAAGGCTTAAAATAATTGATTTTCTCTTCATCCCTTTAACCGAACATGCAATCTAAAAGTAAAGGTTATTTGAAGTGATTTCTGATTCTGCCAATATGGTTGTAATAGAAAGGTGAAATTACATCCAGGAAAAGAAGAACAATATATTATAAAAAAACTAAAAAAATAAACAAGGAAGACGACCCAGAGCTGAGGGCTGGAGGCTCATCTCTACAGGCGGCATCTGTTCATGTAAGGGATGGATGCACTGAATTCATATCTCATCGCATAATCATATCTCCCCACACAGACTGGCCGCTGTGTCTTCCTCATAATTCCTGAGCCAAATATTTGGCCACACACACACACACACACACACACAAGCAAACAAAAACACACACACACATATACACAAACACATACACACACACACACACACACACACACACACACACAGAGATAACAAAATGTGTAGGATGGTGTGACCTGGCCTCTGTTTATGAGCAGATGCTAATATTTGTCAAATTACAATCATCTCTTGCAGGAATTAATAACTCTCTCTCTCACACACACACACACACACACACACACGAACTTGGTCCAGGTGGAGCAGTAGCTGCAGCACCCACACAGACAGGCTAAATTACTTCACCGTTGGCATGGTGATGGCTGGTCGGAGAAAATGGCTGCCGCTCCTCCCCAGCTGAGCTCCTCAGAGCCTGCCATGGATGATGGATCCGAGTGAATAAATGAATACAATCAAAGACACGAGAATAAAAGAAAAACAGGCAAGACTGTTTCTTAAGAACAAGAAGAAGAACGATAAGCCTGTGAGGAAGACATGGAGCAGATGCTGTGATGGATAAACGAAGCAAAGGCGAGATATTCACGACGGCACCTGTGGCATCATTATGCAGATTTCCGTCCTGTTTTTAAAGGTCCACTAATTAAATACTTTTTGTGAATAGTATTCTTTCATGTTATTTATGTAATCAATCAGACACACTGGGCATTGTTACACATCCTAACCATTGCAGTCACTCATTTTACTCCCGATAGTGATTATTTATCCCAAATGTTAAAGCTGCAGTCGGTGGCATCGCTAGAAAAACAATTGATTGTTGAGTCTCAGCCTCAGGATGACATTTTAGTATGAACGCATGCTGTCCTGAGCCCCTCCTTCCAAACAATTGCAAGCTGTGTACGCACTTCATACACACATGTAACAGATGGCCCATACTCACGATTATCCAGTCTTTCTGCATTTACATGGCTTTTAACTGTTGACAGTTGCGAATGCTGGACTAGTGACATCTCTAAGCAACTGCTTGGTAGAAGAGCCAGTATAGGAGCACCCTCTCTCTGAGCTGCTCTGTGATTGGTCCAAGACTCCTGTCACGTCAGATTTCCCCAAGGCTGAAAACAGAGCCTATAGAGGAAGTGCAGGAGTTTAGTTTTCTCTCACTTGATTTGTTTTATGCTGAAAGGTTATTATGAAATCATTGCTCAATAATGCTGTAAATATTGCCTACCCAGGCTTTAAGCCATGATTAAGTTAGCAACACCAGTGGCTACTGAATTGCAGCAATTGCAATTCAGAAAGCAGCTAGTTGGTCGGAAATACAACTGATAATTATGGAGGTTTTTTCCATCTTTAATCAAGAGCCTGGTCTTTCAGTTTGAGAGCATGACTTGTTGATTTATGTTCAGATTGTGTGTTACTTGTTATCAAAACCCTGCCCTTTCCCTCAAATAGCTCTGGTTTGCACTTCTGCTCAAACTGTGTGATTGCACTCAGATATATTGTTGCTCGCACGGATTTCCTGCACTCCAGCTTCAGCTTTTTTGTGCGATAACCCTCTAAAACTTCCCCAACCAATAGAATGCCAGGTGTAGTGTTGACCACTGGTCAACCAATAAAATAAACCCTGCCTCGTTGCGGGCGAGTTTGCTTTACTTCAGAGAGTCCCATGTGGGCGGTTACTCTTTAACCGGGTTCATCCACCCCCGCCCTCCAAAGCTTTATTATATGGACTTCCTCTTGCTTTCGCTATGACTTTTTGGAATATATAAACAGGGGAAGTCCATTTAAGAAAAAAAAACTACTGCTAACTCCAGCTTCCGTCCCCAACTTATTTGCCTGTCCTGTCACAGGTAAGACCAGTTTATTTATCTTTATTATTATGACAATAAACTGCTAAGGTCTATGTCCACCTCTGAGAGATATCTTCACCAAAGAAGTCATGTGACAAAAGAGCTATTACTTTGAATTAATAAGCTGGTATTCACATGAATCTAATAAAAGTGGTGTAAAGAGAGTTTACAGTAAACTGTGAGGCTGTTATCAAAGAGAAAAGATTACATGCATGCCTTGTTTATGGGAATCCAGTTTAGGTGTACGAGCTTGATGAAACCATTTGTTGCAGATGATTACTGCAAGAGTTGGGTTCAAAAGAAACATTGTTTGAATGATTGCTCTGTTTGAAATTCTGCAGAAGGAGCAACTTGGGCCGAGCGACTTAATGCATTCTTTTAGAATAGAAAATTATCGAAGACGATCAACAAACAACCAAACTCAGAATTCTTTTTGCTTGGGTGATGATCAGAGTTGGTTGAGTGAAATTTCATTCCAGTGATGAAATGACAGACTTCGCCAGACAGAAAAGTGGCAGCGGGTTTGAAATCCCACACTGGAACACAAATGAAAAACAGGACAAAGAGAGAGAAAAGTAGAGTTTTCTCTTTTGCAGCCAAAAGGAGCCAGAAAAAGCATCGCTGGGCCAAAGGTGGTAAAATGTTTCAGGTAGGAACAACTACAAATTGTCCCCATTTGACACTTATATATTCCATCTCTGTGACTACATAGGGTGGTAGGAGTCCAGAGCCCTGTTATAATGCTGGCACTGTCGTAAACCACCATGTTCACTTTTGGCAATCAAGATCTGAAGTGCCCCACAACTGATATTTTAGTAAGTTGGAGCCAGACTAGTATCTCATCGTACACTTGTACAATTACATTGCTACATTTATACACACCTGAGCATGCAATACAAAGTGTTGCACACGCGGAGACAAAATACACCTCCAGGCATGCATGAGTTATCACGGGGGGTTCAGGTTTTATTCTGTAACACAGAAACGTTTTCATGACCATCAGCCTGTTGCTACATGTGAGCTAATTGTGGGACAGTCTTCTAGTGAATAGTTTATCTATCCAACATTCCCGGTTCCGCTTTCACTCACATGAAGTACATGGCAATAATTATACTACATCAATAGATAGTGACACACTCAGAATAAGACACATTCATCCTATATGATGGTCTAGCATATAACACGGTACTGACCTCATTAATCATAGGCAATTATGGACAGACTAAGTATGGCAACACACCCACTCGTCTAATGTAACGTTCATACTATTTCATTGCATCATGACATACATGCAATGCACATACAATTTACTGTACTCCATCAATATGCACCAGCTACACTATTTTAGCTTACCTGTAACACAGAAACGTTTTCATGACCATCAGCCTGTTGCTACATGTGAGCTAACTGTGGGACAGTCTTCTAGTTAATAGCCCGACCACGCCCCGAGGACCCCAGGGGTGTCATAAGGTGCCTGTCCATATATCACCCTTTCTGACCATGTTAATGCCTATAATAATATGCAATCAGTGTTGATATTCCATCCAGTGTCAATCAGGCAATAACAAATACAAACAATATATAACTGCAGAAATAACGTCTGGCAATCAGAGTAGTATTATGGGGGGTGGTAGCTGTTTTTGCTGCTCCAATCACTGTGGGTCCCACAAAAGCATGTGTGTGTCAGGTCCTTTCTGTTCTGCAAAGTTTCTTATCTCGACAGAGGAGTGCCATAAGCACAATTGGTTCAACTACCCAGCTATTACCTTTCCTCTCATCTGGATAAGTGGGGCCCTTGCGGTACCTAGTTCTGACTCCCTACATTCTTAAGCCCACCCAGGGAACATTTAATGAGGCGGAAAGGTAATGAAAGTGCCTTTATTTCTGTCTCGTGAAAGCCTCCGCAGGGGCCATCTGTTCGTTCCCTGCGTATCTCTCTGCCCAATAGCTAATATAGCAATTTTCCTTCTGACCAATAAACAAGAGCAACCTTGTGTCTTATTTGACACGTTTTACCTTTTTGACTTGTAAAAAGCAGACATCTCTATATTTCCTGTTTCTCTACCACCACCCTGAACATAGGCCCAGGCCTTGCTGCCTTCTTGTTCTTCACTTCTAATTGGGCAGCAAGATCGGTGATCACTTGACACAACTTCACACCATTTCTACTTCTTTTATTTAATGAGACACAAACTGTAGAGGCAGCGGCCAACAATAGGTAAAGCAGTTTCCAGAGTGGAGGTATGTGTTCACAACAGACTAGCAACTGTAAAGTTTGAAATCCTCCAAAAAATTAGACAGAAAAATGAACTAGTATTTAAAAGCATGAAGCGACACAATTTAAGATTCCCCCCTCAGGTGGGATGCGTGATTCACTGTCGTATGTATAAGTTGTGGTCTGAGCCTCACTGTGCACACAATTACATGCACATGCATTTCTTGACAAGCTAACGGTAAAGAAACCAGCAACCTAAGAAGCCAAAGGACCTTGTCAACTGACAAGGTAGAGATTTTACACATATATGATGGGTTGGTTTTATTGTTTATGACATTGGAGATGCAAACTAACATAAGAGACGAATGACGGTGTAAGCTAAAATACCGTTTTCATCTAATTTACATCCAATACATTGTATGTACCATCAAAAGGATTTTGAAACTGGTGTTTCAAAGAAGAGAACTACCAAGTGTTGCTTTAAGTTTTGCCTAAAACTATATTTGCTGTTTTATTTGCCGTTTATTTCAGTTTTTCTTACATTGTGCGCTTTTGTTCTTGTTCACTGAAGATGAGACACTGGAGTTCCTTTCCCACTCCACCCCCACAATCCTAACTAAACTACCTAAAATTGGGCTTTATATAAGGAACTGAGTTCCCAAATGTCTAATATCTTCACACTGAAAGGTTTTGGATTAATGCAGTAACACACAGGGTTCATTGCAAGTCAAAAGACTAATATTTGTAGGTAACTTACCCATGCAATTAGCTCCATGGGATTGTTTATGTTTATTCAAGTCACTCACTTTATGAACCCAACCTTTACCTGTACTCAAGAAAAGATGAGAGGAGTAGTGTCTGAAGGCTCTTCAGTTGCTGCATTGTAAATGTGGAAATTACAGAGAAGCTGGCGCCGTTGAGTGTGGATCCATAAAACCACCAAGAGGAGCACAAAACCGGTGGAATTCAGTCTTCTCAAGGAGCTGTGTCTGGCTGACTGTGGTTTCCACCGTTACCTGAGACTGAGCAGTGGCCAGCTTGATCAACTCAGGTCGGTGCCAGGACCTTAGTCCGATGGGCTTCATTCTCAGCACTGATTAGCCTTTTTGATACTGCTTCAGATTTTTTGCTGGAGTTCAAATATCTCAACTGAATCGATTAACCCCAATGACATGTAAATTCTGCATACATGTATATTGCATCACGCTGCTTCGTACCAGAGAGATGCGAAATTCACATCTTTGCATTGACTTTGTATGTAATGTCAATGCGTGAAATATTTTGGTCATGTTTGGTGTTAAGAACCATAAGGTTAAAAATGATGCAGCTGCTACAGCAAACAATGAATAGCTACTCTGTCACTGTATTTAAAGATGAAGGTCATAATTCAAGAATAATTCAGCAAAGCTTACCAGGTTTATAAATCTATTTTGTTACAAATAAAAGATGCGATGTCTAGAGAGAAATCATTTTGTTTCTGTGTCTGTTCTGCAGTGTTGTCGTGCCAGTTGGGTACTGTAGCTTTAATGGATCTGACCTCCTGCCTCACTGAGTGATTTGTTCCCTGAGTTTGTCCTCCAGCCAACACTTCTTCCTGGGCTTGGTGTTTATGTTGCCCATGGGGAAGCTCTGCCCTAAGACTTAAATAATGCAACAAAACACTCTTGTTCACAACAAACACCACAGATTACTGTACATGAAAGACTCTAGACCTGCATATAATCTGTGAGATGCATTGATATTTGTCTGTAGACATTTTTAGGTGAATAGATGGTACATCCTTCAGCTTAGATGTGGATATACACAGTATACCAGCATATACGCACCACTACACCTCTACTGGTCCGCAACTGTACAACTACACTGGATCCCCAGAGAACAGTTCTGAACATAATGGCCCATGACTGCAGCTAATTGCCGGCGCCTGTTTAGTCTCTTGGAATTGTGACCGACCGTTGTTCTGTTCCCTGTGTTCGACACAGAATAACATAAACTCCCTTTCAGGGAATGTCTCCCCAATTCTCCGTAACTAAAATAAACAGCACCACTGCTAAATGTCAGCACTATTAGCGGCTTCTGAAAGTCTTTGTGTAAGTTACTGTATAAAATGTGAAGCTAAAATGCTTGAAGTGCTGCTTCACGGTGACTTTAAAATGTCTCCTTTGTCCAATATCATGCTGTATTTTGGTGCACAGCTCTCAACATTCTCTTTCTGCCATTAACTGTCATTTGAGCTTCTGAATTCTGGATTGATTCATGCTCTCTGTGGTCCTCTCCCTGAACGACAGAAGAGGACAAAAGATGTTTCTTTTCACTTTTTTATAAAATCCCACAACTCAGTGCTTTGCAATTGCTCCACAGTGGCAGCACTTGTTCAGTGTATAGCCTGAGGAAGGTTGCTGAGAAGTTGGGAACATTGGCAAGTTTTCTTAGAAGTCACTCACTGCTGAAAGCCTATTAGACAATGTGTGTTTGCACTTTGAGACTTTAGAACAACCCAACTAAACTTGCCAAATAACATTGTGAGAATAAAAGGATGGATAGACCGATAGATAAATGTGTGGTAGTATTGGCAAATGTAAAAGTCAGGATAAGAAAATGTGGTAAATTTATATAATTTACAGGACTCAGCTGTCTCAAGGTAAAATAGAATAACATACAGTGAAAAAATATGTTTTCTTTCTTCTCTTTTTTTCTTACTTCTTATCTCTATTTGACACCCTTCTCCTCCCTATATTCTTCCCCTCTGCTCAGCCCTCTGTATCTCTAACTCTTACTTGGTATCTTACACCTCAACTGGTGCAGAGAGAGACTCACAGTTCACTTCATCTACTCCGCTTCCCACGACAGAACAGACAGTTATGTGCCCTCACAACACACGGTTATGGAAGCAAACTTATATGTAACTCCACCACACACACACACACACACACGGAAGTACACACTCTCAGAGCTGTTCATGGCAATATGAAGCATTTTGAATACACAACTTCCAAGTGGTATAAGCTACATATAGTCACTCAGCAAGACGCACACACACACTTGGATGAGTCATTTATATGGGCAGCCAAATGGACTACCGAGTGCTGCTTCACCTCCCATAAAGCTGCCATAAACCCGCTCCGCCTCTGACAGCTGACTGATTGGTGTTATAACAAGGCAAGTATGTGTGTGAATGTGGTGGCTTGTGTGTGAGTGTATGCACTGAGGTGGACAAAGGACTTATACTGCCAGTGGTGGATATATAGAGATAGAAAAGTATCTATAAGAAAGTTTCATTGTGCAATTATCTTGGACAGACTGATGCCAGTGAGCAGTATTTACTTCATAATTCTTCATCTAAGATGAACAGTTTCATAGAACCATGTGTTGTATAATGCCAGGTGTTGGCCATGTCTTTCAGATGACTATCTTGCTGGCTTTGGCTGTCACCCATAAAATATTTTCCAAAGATTCAGATACTTGTCCTAAACCTAAAAATGTCAACCCTTAAGACTATATCCAGGAAATAAGGCTGCAAAGTCTCTGCAGACAAAGTGTTGCTTACTTCACCTTCTTCCATGATTAATATGCACTTCATCAGTCTACTATACGAAGATATAGGAGACCATATATAAACATTTACCACGATTATGGAACCTGCTACAGATTTTTTACTCCCATTCAGCCACAAGCGAATTTACTGAGGTTGGACAGTGATGTCAAAAAATATGGCCTGGCTTTGAGATGGCATTCCATGTGTCAGCATTTATCCCAAATATGATGGATGCATCCATCCATTCATTTTCTTCTGTCCTTCTGGATTTGAGTCACGGTGGAAGCAGGATTAACAGGATACTTCAGACAGCAGGTTAAACCTGGTTTAATTGTATTTCCTCTAACAAAAGTACGGCTATATACGCAACTAAATGCCAAGACACTACGGTATGAAAATCTTTGTGTTTACCTTTCTAGGAAAGGTGTGACTGCCGACCACCTCAGGGTCTAATTGTCTCTATTCCTTTGTGTGAAATTTAGGCTCGGTTCATACCTGGCATTAACATGTGTCTCCATCTGATCACTTCCTGCATTCAAATGTGTCTCCACACGCGTCTCACGTTGCTGTGCTATATGCAAAGACCAAATGCATTGTTGTTTTTAGCAAGTCTAACTTTGACAGAATGGAAGTTGCTAATGTGTTTGTGTGAGTTAGAGAGGGAGGGAGAGCAGGGCAAGGAGGGGCTGAGTGAATGAATGCCCTTCGTGTGCGAAGGGCTCTACATTTTACTCATTTGAAAGAGAAAAAAAAAAAGAAAATCAATATGTGGTGGTCGGTGTTGATATTGTTGTGAGCTGCCTGAAATAAATCAAAGTAAGGGAAACTATAATAAGTGTAAAAATATTTTCAGTTATAAATCTGTCACAGGCCAGAGGACGTCAGTTCTTTCAGAGTGGCCCAGGAGGGATCACTGCTAAAAGAATATGTGGCCCAGACCAAGTCCAAATGTGGTCTGAGTCATTGCTTTCTCAAATGCGTCTTGCGTCGGATGTGTTGATGATTGTGTCCCCGTCCACTTGTAATCAGATTACCTGAGAGGAATATTAATACCTGGTCTGAACAGAGCCTGAGTGTGGCCCTTAATATTCCATACAAACACACACTCCAGTACAAGTTTCTGCAAGCTGCACTTCACCGAATCAACTTTCAAATAACTTTCGCATGTTATGATTTTCTGGTGATTATCAAAATTTAAAAAAATGTCCTAGAAAAGATGTATGTCCTCATACTTCTGGCCCTGTAGCATATAGGCGGCTCACCTCTTGTTTCCATTAATGTGATAGACATGTACACGCACACACACACAGAAACAAAGACACCATTTTACATTCATTAAATCACCACAAGTGGAACAATACTCCCTCCAGTTTATATTCCCTTTCCTTTGCTCACATTTTAAATTGGTAAAATCACTCTTTCGCCCTCCCTCCCTCCCACTCTCTCAGTGTTTCTCACACACACACACACACACACACACACTGGCACGCACTTGCAACGGCCCACAGCACTTGCAGCGTGGACAGCTCCATCCATTGTGTGTGAATAATGTTCAAGGTCACTGTGTACTCAGAGGGTGATCATAAAAACCATACTGCTGCTAACCACAGGCCCAACCACTGAATTAGACAGATGCTGGGTGAGGCAGGGAGAGAGGAAGAAAGAGGAGGGGGAGAGTGCTCTGTGTGTGTGGGTGTGTGTGCTAGAAAGAGGAGACAAGAGAGAGGGCAGAGGAGCCTGGCGGATGGGGAGGAAAAGCCAGAAGACAGAAGAGAATAGGTGAGCAGGAGTGGAGACGAAAGATGGGGAGCAAAAGGGGGAGAGTGTGAGACATGTGTGGGGTAAAGGAATCTGCAGCTTTGGCTTTCTTTCCCTCTGACCAGTCCATTGACGTAGATGTTCTTCTGTCATAGGTCACATCTGAGGACAAAATCTGGTTACACCAGTCAAGTGGGGTTCATGAAGATAGAGACATAATCTGATCCTACATTTGTTTTCACTGCACTTTCACTCGAGATGGTGAGTTGGTTTATCTTAATTGGGGTTATAGTAGGTGTCAGGTTTGGACCTCTGGAAATGACTGGCAGTCAGGACAGTTTTTGCTAAAGTGAGTGTGTGCGTCACACTGGTTTCTAATCATGTTATTCATACGTTACATCCTCCCTCCTATCTTCTGCGTCACCCTTCACCTGAACGCTGCACAGATTCCTGTTGTGAACGCATCTGAGCGGAGAATCCCCTGCTGCGTTATTTATGTGTGAAAAGCAAACTCTGGAGAAATCCAAACCCAATTGCGCAGAAATTCTCCGGCGTTCATGCTTAAAAACTGCCTGATGCTGAAGAAATGTAAAACATGACTATTACCAGGCAAGACCTATAAGAAGCATGTTTATGGGCAGTTATCAGAAATTTAGAAAAAGACAAATATACAGATTTGACCTGGATGTGACCCTAAGATGATGATCATGCAAGTTGTTGTGTTCATTATACATCAATGCTTATACTACCACAACTGAATACTGCATGCACCTATCCCAACCTCTGGGCTGCACTAAGCTGAGTGAAACAGCTACTGGCTCTAATCTCTTATTCAATTGACAGATGTGAGCAATTTTATCACCCAGCTTTTTAAAAGAAACTGAACAAGCATTTTTGAATTATTCCTTCAACAAAGCGAGTAACCCATTTTTTTGGGATCCATTGTTAGAAATAAAGAGTGAACATTCCTTCTTTTTCATGACATTTTTGACTTGCATGCAGTGCAACAACAGTAAGAGTGTGGACATTGGTGGTGTGAACCATGAAGGCCAAGGCAGTTTAAAAAAATACTGTATTAGTTTGACAAAATAAATCCTGTCACAAGGTCCACTCTCAGGCTCAGGTAAAAAAAAAACATGAGATATTGTTCATATGTCTAAAAAATGGATTCCTTGTTCACATGGCTGCAGTGACATCATCGCAGATCAAAACCAGAAACCAAAAAACAAAAGCATGAATCTGACTGTTACTTGTGTCTTCCTGTAGTGCTTCAGATACATAGATGATCTGCAGATCATCAGTAAAAAGCTCAGCACTGACCACAGATATATATATATATATATATATCAGTTAAAAAAGCTTCACATTCTGGGAAATAAGACTTTGAGCTTGTAAAATGGCGTTTACAAATAATGGAAAGACTGTGTTCCAGGATGGCTCTCAGGTGAGAGTGCATACATCCACCATTGGCCTAATTTCACAATGTTAAAGAAAGTGATAAAAATAATTTCCTGGATCTGGCCTTTTATCCAGATAGGCTCCAAATTGTATTGTCATTCAGTGGGTGAGAAAAGTCTCGCCCCCATTAAACAACTTTTAAATTTCCTAAATTCCGATTAATTTTTTGATCTGCACACACTCGTTTGCCTGTTTTACACCCTTATTTGTAGGGAAACACTCTGCTTTTTGTGAGGGACTCCTTTCCCATTGCCAGTCAAGAAGTGTTTGTCTGTTTCTTTTCCGCCAGTGAAGCATGTTTGATGTGAAAAATGAGGAACTTTCTCACCTCGCTGTCTTGCCAAATTAGCGCGTTCACCCGGGTGTCATAAATCATAAATAAACTCCTGGCTCCGTTCCTTTGTCCGGATCAGTCCTATGTGCCATCTTCCCACAAAGTTTTGTGGAAATCTGTTCAGTAGTTGTTGCGTTATCCTGCATAAAACAACCTAACACATAGACAGACAAAACACAAACAGGGGTGAAAACATATCCTCCCTGCCGGAGGTAATTACGTTTGTGATCGAATAATGTAAGTGATGAGGTGTGACTTTGTGAAAGAAGAAGGTGCTTTTGTGGCACCTTGTCTGTCTGAAGTAAGTTGCTATAAAACCTGAACTACTAAAGTGCACAGTGATTGGCTGATGCCTTTATTCACAGTGCAAGCTCCGAAAAAACCTTGGAAAAAATCTTTACAAATTCAAAATTTTTATGAATGTAGCCATGACAAAAACATTAGTTTAAATTAATGGCATTAAAAAAATGCGTGTGTAGCTGCTACAACTCCACGGTGTGTGCCATCAAACTCATCCTGCCTCTGCAGTCAGTCAGTCTCAAGTTTGGTATCGCTGAATATCTTTACACAGACAATGAGCCCACAGTAGGAACAGAATGCTTAACTGGGTTTTCTATGTGACAGTTGTGTGAAAAGTAAAGCAAGCTGAGTGAAGACATATCTTTAATAAGCGGACTCATTAGTGTTTGTCACTGCATTCCTGACAGTCACTGTGGACAGTCAAATCGTTGTTTGTGTGTCTCATACTTTTTAGGTGTGTGTGTGAGTGTGTGTGTGTGTGGCCTGCTTCCCCTCAGTCCCCCATGCATCTATATAATTAGTGTGTTCTTGGTAATGTAGTCTAATGGCTTCACAGGAACACTCTGAAATGCTGATGAACATCTGTTTGGCTGAAAACTCAGCACACAAACACACAAACACCCCGACACACACACACACGCACGCACTCCGTCTCTGCTTCTCTCCACATGTCTGCTGTTCACACACGTAACGCAGCCCAGCGTCCAATCAACAGTTTCTGTGTATGAATCTTTGTAGAGAATGTAAATGTCATGCACCTGAAGAAACAGATCCAGACAAAAAATCCTAAACATCTGTAATTACAGAAATGTCTCGACATAACATTCTGCTTCTCGTAGCGTTAATTCACATTTTAGACATTTCTGTGGCTTAAACACACTCACAGACTATAGAGTGACGACAAACAGTTGAAATGATAGAGTTCTGTTTCCTTTGAACAAATACAAACAAACACACTCACAGACCAACCAACTGGCTGAATTCTTAAGAGGTCAATGACAACATGGAGTGCCATTTAGATGAGAGCAGGTGGCTTGTACGTGTGTGTGTGTGTGTGTGTGTGTGTGCGGTTTGTCTGCTTGTTAGGGCTGTAGAGTTTGTTGCCCCTACCAAGGTCACAGAATGTCTCAGTGCACCCTGGGAGAAAGAGTCTGTGTTTGTGCGTGTGTGTGTGCGTGCGTGTGTGGATGCACTTGTGCGTGTGTGTGTGTGTGAGTGTAGCCTTGCCAGCTGGCAGGGGCCCAACCTGCTATCAGTGTCACCCCTTCTCCTGGAGACAGATCCACTGACTAGTTAAGAAGGTAAGCAGAGAATCTGACTCCCTTCCTCTCTCTCTCCTCTCATCATCCTCCTCCTGTCTTTCTTTCTCATCGCCATCACTCGTTCTCTTCTCGTCCTTCTGTCGTTCTCTCAAATGTCAGGGCAAAGAGAAACAAGACTAAACCGCATGCACTTGTAGGCGGTTGGCTCTGCATTCGCTTGACTTCCTTCTTACACCTTAAATCTTTCAGGATCCACGACTGTACCCTGAAGGCGCCTCATCAGTGGGACCAAAACGCACATTAAATGTGACGCTGCGAGGCTGACATTCATTTATTTCACTTCCTTACCCTCAGACTGCAGGGTGGACAGATGAAGGGACGGTGGGATGTAGGGATGAAGGAGAAGAGAGATGCCGAGAGCCAACCACGTGATGACGGCCGCTCAAACAAGATGCCTAATTGGGCACAAGAGGCCTCAGAAGTTTGGTGGCGGAACACTTCAAAAATACTTTTCTAATATAAACACATGGAGGAGAGGCACATAAAAAGGCCTCGTATATATATACACACGATTGCAAACACACACTCACTCTAATAAATAAAGAAAAAGAGATGATGGAGTCATGAATTTGGATGAAATGAATACTTTAGAAACACACAAACACACGTTGCTCCAAAGCAGGGAGATGAAGGGTCTGTCTTTTAATGACACATGCACATGCGAGAGAGATACACACAAAAAATCTTAATATAATAGGAGTCCCTCAGATCTCAAAGCAGTTGCATTATTTAACAGCAGGACTAGGATAGCCTCCAGTGTGTGTGTGTGTGTGTGTTTGTTAGAGAGAAATAGAGACTTTTTCCAGCTATAAATACACCTGCATCTGAGAATTCTCCTGTTCCCTCACTGTTTTCCTCTGTCTCTCTCGTCCTTTCCTCTCCATCTGCACTGGAACTATTGCGCAGCATTGATTCATCTAGCATTTGAAATATTTCCTGACTTACATCTAAATGGCACCTGGCATGAAAGCAAAATTCTGCATTAGAGGATATAACAGTGAGGGAAAAGCTTTGTGTCACCGTCTGCTGCTTTGATTCAAAAACCTGCCTTCGAAGTGAAATGTGTTTTTCTTACGCACAGAGCGGTGGGATTTCACCTCTGTTTTCCTCTGAAGCTGATTATTATCCCACAATCACAAAAGATTGGGTGGCTTTAAGAGGCAATGCTTGAAATGACAGTGACACAGCTGACTGTTAAATTAACCGTAATAACTTCAGTGTGATCACTGCCACGGTCATGCTTGAACTACTAGTTTTTGGACAAACCTTTCAGATGTGAATCTGTGATTTCTTTGCTATTTACAGAATTTGGGAAAAAAATCATGTCACAGTTTGCTTGTTGCTCTGTTAATGACAATGTGCCAGCAACAACAATGTCGGCTAGAGGTTAGCACTGTTACCGTAACAAGTTTGCTGCTAGATTTAGTATCAGTGCACCACAATACCGGCAATCACAGGGGTCTGCCTCACCCAATATTACTTGGACTGGTGTTTGACAGATCATTGATGTAGACTATTGCCACCTACTGGCCTGGCATGCTTGTTTAAACATATATAGTCATTTTTGTGTTTTCTTCTGGACAGATATCTTGCAAAACTAAGGTCATGTGGACGGAGAAAAATTAAATCAAAAAGACAGACGTGTAGACAAGGCATCATAATAACTAACCATCACTCTCAGACAAATTACACATTAAAGTCTTATTGACCAGTTTGGGAGCGCTACAGCATAATTGGAACAAGTTGTGTGGAACCTCTAGAGGGTGCTGTGTGAGGTCTGATAAATACTGACTCAAGTGATGTCACTTGAGTGAGTTTGTGAAGACTAGAAGTTTAAAAGCCTCTGTGGAACACAAATATCTTCAAGATCTGATGATAATCCATCCAAATCTTTGGCATATATTTTGGCCTACACCAGAATGGTGGGCAAACCAACAGACCAATGCTGTCATCCCTTAAGGCTAGTGTGGCTTAATTATTATCTCATTTTGAAAGTTTTTGTACAAAACTGAGCCTGGATATTCTTTCCAGTTTGCATTGAATTGATCAGGGGTTATGATGGCTTGGCCAGTGAAACAAAGCCAGTTCAGTTCAATTTAATTAAATTATCCATAACTTTTTGAGAACCTCCAAATAAAATTGTTAAGTTCATATTTTTAAATTCAGGTTCAGTGTGTTAGAGTGAGAGAGAAATAATGTCCAGCCCACAGAGTGAATACTACTTCACGTTTTTGTGGCAAGCTTGCATCATCATTGGGGGCCATGCTGCAATTACAGAACAAGGACTCAAATGGGACAGTGGCAATCTCACTTACTTACTTACTTAGCCTCTTTTGAGTTTCCCAATCCTTAATGTGAGAAAAAAAAAAAGCTTTTACTGTCCCTCAGAAATGGATTGGATTTTCAGTTCCATTCATCTTTTTTCAGTTTAGTGAAACTTCATCACATGGGAGGCAATTAAAATAATGGCAAGCAGCATACTTTAGACAGACAGACATGCGCTGGACGGAGAGGGACCGCACACACAATATACTTATCACTGAATAGTGACTCCTCCTTGAAGTTGGTAACCAAGGAACTCTGACGTGCTGCAGATGATTAAACTGGAGAAATGTTCAGCTCAGCTAATGGACAGAGACACTGGTCATTAAAAGACAAGCACACTTTTCTGCATATCTATTTTTTCCACAGTAAGAATAAAAAGAAATGAATTTGGAGAAACTTTTCCACCACAGCCTGAAAATGGAAGGGAAGCTGATTACAGCTATGAAAGGTCTCAAAGTTCTTCTTTGAGATGGAGTGGAAAAAAAGCTACATGTCTTTTTTACAATTATAATAATAAGTTTCTTCCTGTGTTAAGAATAAAATCTTGCCAGGTTAATTCTTGAATAATTTTGTTGATTACATGGTTGCACTTTTTAACCGTTAGTCCATAAGAGTGTTGTATTTAGAAACCTAAAGAAACCTCAATGATACTTAGCAATTATTGCAGATATAAAAATACACATTCCACTTAGATAGGTCTAATTCCCGGGCTTCATCTAAAATATAACCCAAACCATTTTGAATGGAAAATGTTGCAAGCAATGATATGAAGCATCATAAAGTAAAAGCTACATATAGGTACGGGTGGGTTTCAGGAGAGCAACAGACCCTAAAGATGTCTGTGCACATCTCTCTTCAGTCAGTCACCCTAGTGTATAAAACTGCTCATCCCCATGTCTCCCTGACTCTTTATCCACTTATCCCATTCATTCTCATCCTTTTTTTTCTGACTGCAATTTAACCCTGACCAATTTTGGGAAGTTTTGCCTATTTATGCCCCTTTGGACTTTGTTGTCAGATCTGGCTGCATACCTGTTTTTTTTATCTGATCTAATGTAACTGCTTATGGTGCTTTTGAGTAGAAGCCTTGTTTTGCTGAAACAGATGTGGTTGCAGCCCACAGAGTTGGGATCTGTCAAAGATACAGTGAATAGAAAGTAATATTGTATCTGCATTGTCCTTTTAATTTGTTAAGGAATGATAGGAAATTAAAATTTTACATAACTTACCTAATGCAACCTGTTGGTTGCTCTTATGATGCAGAAAACACTGGAGGACTGTTGTATTCTCATTTCTGTTGCCTTTATGGCTCTGTATTTCATTATTGCTTATAGTCAGAGCTTCCTCCAGACTCCTTTGCTGAAGAAGAAGCAGTTTTGATGAATTATATTCACAGTCTCAATGGGGCTCATGCAAGAACAATTCTGTATTTGTACAATAAAGCTTTCTTATTTTTTTACTTGTTCAAATGTTCCAATCCCAATTCACCAAACTCTCTCAACTGCGTAAACTTGACATGTCCAAAAAGGGTTGCACATTTGGGATATTTCCTAATTACCATAATCAATGCCTGTATAAATGCAATATGTGACTGTTTGTTCCACTTTATATGTGAATGGATGGTGGTCATACAAAACCTTTGATAGTGAAACCCTAAATCCTTAGGCTGACATGTAGGTTCTAGGAAAGAAGTGGACTGGAGGCCACAGCTTGACAGTCACAGGAGTACAACATCAGCAAAGAACAGAGATGCCATCATGAATACCACCAATCTGGACACTCGGTACGAATGGACAGCACTTTGAGACATTATTAATGACAGTCACAAACAGAATCCATGACATAGAACATTACTGTTAGATTGAGTAGAGCAGTGGTGTCAAACTCAATCACAGAGAGGGCCGAAATTAAAAACTGGGACTACGTCGAGGGCCAAACAGGGTCAACATTTATTACACAGGATAGACAGGATATTGGATAAAGTGCAAAAAGAAAACATATTTAGGTAGACAACATTCTTCTTTTATGTACATGAGTACAAATGTTTGGCATCCTTTCTTGGCTGCCAGTTCATTAACGTTTCGGGTTAGGTTCTTTGCTGTGGAAACCCTCAAGATGGAGTGAAGGTGTGCATCAGTGAGACGACTCCTGTGTGGGTTTGTGTTCATCTTCATCACAGAGAAAAGCGTGTGGGGGAACTTAACGGGGCAGAGACAGCAGCACACAGGCACTGGGATCTCTGGAACACTGGAAAAATAATTTACTATCACCAAATACTTGGCAGGTGAGGAGGGGCGCTCGTTCCGTGAGCGTCTAGCCAGGCATTGCGCACTGTGGCTCGGACAGTGGAGCCTGTGCACTCCGCCTGGCTCTCTGGCCAGAGCGAGATGGAGAGAGAAAGAAAGAAGGAAAAAGAGAGAGATAAGCTTGAGAGACACAGTGAAATTGACGGGGCAGGCACTGGGATCTCTGGAATGCTGTAAAAATAAATACTAAAAATCTATATACTCAACGAGTGAGTGGAGAGGAGGCCAGTTAAGATAGACATGTCATATTTTGTCGCGGGCCGGATCTAATTGTACCACGGGCCGGAAGTGGCCCACAGGCCTTGAGTTTGACATCTCTGAACTAGAGCATTAGCCAATCATTGTGGGTTCTCTGACTGTCAGGTAAGTATGGGAAAATGAAGCTAATTGGGCACATCTTCGCTAAAGTCGAAATGTCCTGCAAGGATAATATGTCCTGAAACACACATAATCACAAAATGGTTCCAGGAAAATTACAGTCCCATCATCTTATTGTAACTGTGAGTAAGTGTAACCAAATGTGTGTAATTTGGGGAATCTGGAAGAATGGGAAGCTCACAGCATGTTTAAAAATCATCAAAATGAGGAACTGTGAGAGTAGCGTTGCTGGCAACTTTCCCTCGAGAATGTCAGGCTGTTCTGGAGGGGAAAAGAAATTGTGTTAGACGCCAGTGAGGTGTATCTACCGAAGAGGACATTAATGCACATGAATCGATGTGGATAGTACTGTTGAACATGATGTTCAAGTTGAAACGTCATCAAATCACCTCCTTCAACCTCATCCAAGAGCTTTCTGAGACTCACATGAGCCATTAGAACACAAAAAAGCATCAAGGCACTGGCTGGTATTGATTTTTGTTTACTAGTAAAACATAGAATAACTCCCATGTGTGGACCTATTGGCAAACCATTATGTTTACTTTTATAGAACAGTACAGAAAAAAAGACACTCAGCCTAAGAATCTTGCACGTAGCGTAGATGAGGGTTGTAAATGTCCAGGTATCCATCTGATAATAAATACAGAAGACAAAAGCAAGTTAGGTAAATGAGAAAGGAATAGAACCTAAAAGGACACAGTTGAGAACAGGCAGTTTCATCGGGGAGCACAAATCCACTTATTCCGTCAGTGGGAGAAGAAAAAACACAAGATGATTAAAAAGCGAGCACAGGGAAGGGGTTTCTTAGTTGTTCTTATTTTTTTATCAATTTCACACAGACAGCAGTAGACAGTAGAGACATGGTGGGATGTTTCACATAAATTTAATATATTTTGCTGTCTCCTGCCACTAATTTGCCAAGGGATAGATTCTTGTCAAAAGGGTGAGACGTGGAGCTCCGGCTCTGACACGGGCAATTGATGGTATTCACTTTTGAGTCCAGCTATAAAAATAAGTGGGCCCAGTGCCCAAGTCAGAGCAAATTGATAGGGTTAGGTGAGGTGAAAATAACGTTGTATGTTTGTGTCTGTTCAGCCATGTGAGAGTTTCTTACCTGTAGGATAAGATTTAATAATGTTTTATGCACATCACTTGTTGTTGCTCTTGTGGTTGTTGCACTTTCATCTTTCAGGACCAGATTTACTCCTCCCAAAATCCCAAATCCCCCTCCTTTCTCCGTGTTTATCCATCTCGGTATAGTTCCATTTGTCTCGTGTTAAAAAGTTCATCCACTATTGCAGCTGTCGTGCATGAGCAGACACACAAATGTGGAGGAGAAAAACAAAACAGCAGGATCAAATAAGAAGAGCTTTGGCTTTCTTGTTTCATTTCTCTGTATCTGTCTCATTCTTTCTCTGTCTTCCACATCCAAGTTTGACTCTTAGCCATGTCTTCGTCAAACACTTTTGCAGTGTCACTGTCAGAGATAATTTAATGTAAATCTGTGATCTATTAATCTCCCATTTCAAATACATGTTAAATTAAAAATATACATATTATAAATATAAACCTTCTTAAAGAGAAGGATAAAAACATAAAACTATGTCTGGTTATCCTGCCGCTAACAGGCAGTACATCTCAAGACTAACGACTATTGGCCATGATAATAATTTACTAATCACTTCTATTGTAGAGATGCAGAATCCCAAAAGGCTTAACTTCACTTTTGTCCAGGCCCTTTAATTCTGTTCTGCTTTTTAGTCGTGATGTCAGTCCTTACATAAGATATAAACTCCAAAAAAATCTCTGGACGCATGGGTTCTGTACTTTACCTTTCACATATGAAGAGGGCAGCAGGAGTTTCTCCAGTCGGATGGCTTCACATCAATACAGATGTGATGCAAGGTGATGTTGCAGCAGGCAGGGCATAACATATTAATCATATTACATAGATAAAGAGGTTTTATTTACACCACATCGACACAGGCCTCACTCCCTAACACCAAGTTTTTGAATCTCGTCTTTCGAAGTCTTTCCAGTCTTCATCTATGTCTTTTACCTGTGTGACACCTATTTTTCACCCTGAGCTATTTGTATTCTTTTTGTTTGTTTCAGTTTTGTGTCTGTCCCCATGTTATACACATCATCAATGTGCCCATGTGCTTGAGGTGGATCCTCTGGACTGGAGGATCTCCTTCTGTATTGTCACATGGGCTCATTTGAACATTGTCCAGAGTTTTTATTTGGGGGTTCGCTGGAGAAACTCTGGAGAAAGTCTGCAGCGATGCTGCCCCTCTGGATGACTTAGTACATGTGTTAAAGCTGCTACATAGTCCATGTTCCAAGCAGAGCAGGAGAGAGACTTTCAGCACAGACAAACAGCACAAATCATGAGACACAATAGGCCTTGACTTGAAGGGACATTTGCTCATACTGCTGTGATTTATAAGGTATAATGTCCAGTTCAGTTTCCTCGTCGGTGTAGTAAACAGCTGAATCACACACTCAGATGATGCTGGGGTTGTTCTATTAGTATGCATGACTCCACACAAACACCATGATAATTGGACAACGCTAACAGTAGCTCAGCACCCTGCTGTCATTTTAGGCACAGTATGGGTCTGTGCTGGGTATGTATGTTTGGAGGGGTCGGGATAATGGAGGTTAGCAGACATTTTTCCAATAACTTGATGATGTTGAGAAATGAACATGTTGTGTATCACAGGTGAGTGAAAGTAAGAGTGCAAAAATCTGTATCAATAATTGTGATTTCATGGGCTTTTTTGATGTTACATCTGTATGCGTCTCTGTAAACATTGTTGATGTGCTGCAATGATCAATGATTCACTGTCCTTCTGCAGCCGACTACATCAGACTCCGCCAGCTCCGTCGTGTCCCAATAACACCCTTGCCTCCCGCAGATAATTATCTGCATGGCTGCTCCCCTCGACTCTGCTCCTACTCTGCATCTGATTCGGAAAGACAAAGAGCAAGTTTGTAAAAGAGCCTGAAAACTTAGTTAAGGAGTAAGAAGGGGGAAAGAGAGCGCGACGGTCGGGTGGGACGGGGAGAGGGTTCAGGGGAGGGGCAGACAGCGGAGCAGACAGACGAAAAGAGAGGAAGGAGAAATGATGATGATGATTGTGGATGGGCAGGGAGGATTGAATCTTTTAATCTCCCAAAGTGGGAAGAAAGCGACCTGAGGCATTTGTGATTGGATTTCCTTTAAGTCCACAAGTAGGTCAATAGAGCTAGCATTGCTCATTAGCAAAGAGGGAGGAGAGGGAGGAGGCTGAGGCAAAAAAGTTTTTGTGTCGATACAGTGAGCATCATTCATTCGCCCTTTCTTCAGAAGAGGGAGGAGGGATGTGATGGAGCAGGGAGAGTGTTATGGGAGGTTTTTGCTGTGTGGATTTGTTGACTGTCTGTAAAGGATGGAGGAGAGACTGGAGCAGGCAGCAAATAATGAAGTAGAGATTACAAAAAGGCATTCAAAGTATGAACTACAAGGCTTGGAGAGAAAATAAACATTTCCCACTGTTAAAACTGAGAGGCCTTGTTAAGCTGACTGAGAACCATCTGACAGCACCTCCAGCCAAAAAGAGAATAACTAAAATCGAACCCCAACATATGCAGTTGTTCATCAGCCCTTAAAATGACTGCCACCATACTTTGAGGTGTGATGAAGGCATTAGCCACTTGTTCTGGCATTTAGTTAAATAATAAACAAGCACTTAAGGGCTCTGGATAATTCCTCCAGCCCAGATATCTTTCTGCACAATTACATTTTGCTCCTAAAGCACAATGTGGCGCCATAGAACAATGGGAGAGAAGAAGGAGAGACGTGGCTGAGCAGGGGGGAGCGATAAAAAGAAGCCGAAAGGTTAAGTACAGTGTGCATGGAAATGTCAGGATGTTTTTAAAACATTTAGTGGCCCTGGTTGGGGTTTGCTTTTCAGACTGCAAGAGCTTTGTCTTTCTGTCATTCTAATGCTTTCCTACAAATGAATTGTTTAGTGCAGCTTAATTATAAAGATGATGGTAACAACAATATTCCTTACTTTACTCAACCTTAATTACAGCATGATTTTAATTAAAATAAGTTTCACAATTTGAGTTTGGTCAAAATCTCATGTTTTCCAATATGTTTGTTTAAGGCAGTAGAATTGGACGCTACAATATATGCATTCTGGGTATTTCGATGGATAATTTCAACTTGTTCACAGTTATCTTCGAAAAGTAATTCTTAAATAGAGCTAGTGTTAGCCACCATGCTACAGACTGTACTATATCCCGATATATGTAGTACAGACAGGAGCACCAACATCTGACATTTGATTCTAATGTGTTCAAATGTTAAAAAATTGAGATGTTGTTAAAGTTACATTTCTGATGATTAGCTGTTCAGCTGAAGACAAGCATAAGTGGTCAGATGTCGCCGAACACGTTTGGTGAAAATGTAACATGCGACACAGGGACTGGGTGTTTGTCCTTTCTGTGATAGTTCATGTGGGTTTTTTAATTAGGATCTCTGGTTTAAAAGTGGCTATTTTAAAAACATGAAGCTCGCTGCATTCAAAGATTTTCAAAGGGTTTTGACAGCTGGACGGCTTTACCAGAGTCTTTCTCGAGCCTACAGTTAATTCCAAGTCAAATCCGGACCCACACAAACCTGCTAACATATGACCCGCGACCCAACATGTCAACTGTGATTCAAAATAGATGCTACATACACGGTCACTCACATCAACTTGGTCAACTCTTTATCTCTCGGTGAGCTGTGTTCTTGGACCTGTGCTCCTATACTGATAATGCCGATAGCTTGCAGTCGTCAAACGCTGATACATTGTGGCAATGAGAATGTAATCACCTTTGCTGCCACTGCTTCTGTCTTTATGTGATTCATTTTGATATTCTAGGTAATTCAGTATGAGAAGTGACAGTTATTTGAGCAGAAGTGAATTGGCCATAGGCTTTCACAGTAAAATAATCCTTGCACCTGACCAGGTTTAATATAAGATGATTTAGATTTTAAAATACAATTTTTAAACATTTTTATACATTTTTTACCTGTTTCACAACTTTTCTGTAGGTTACCTGGAGGACTTAAGGCTGAACATTAAAACATTTCCAGACAGCTACTTTTTTGCTGCTTTAAATCACATCTACATCACATTTTCTGATGGTATAGCTATAACCATTAACCAGATGAAGGATTTTAGTCATCTTAAGTCTGGATTTTAAGTCATCAGAGAACCAAGCTGAAAAAAAAGTCTCCTGAACAATGAAGACTGAGGAAACCTTCCTGAGGGATGATCACTGAACTTAGAATAAAACAACACGTGAAACTTTTTACACTTATGATAAAATATTATAAGTGTGCAAATATCACATGCAAAGTTTCAAGGTAGCAACATGTAAATGGGTTACAGTTTGTCCCCATCCTTAATGGAAAAAAAGGAGACAGGCTGAAAAGTGTGTGATGATGGACGACTGTAGCTAAAAGTGTTGAGCAGCAGCAGCCTCTTCTCATTTTGTGAAGCAGCTGGCTACTATTTTCACCCAGCTGGACATTGCATGCACTTGTGGAGAACCCTGTGCATTCTGGGATAAGCTGCGATTCTCACTGTATGTGTGAGTGTGTGTGTGTGTATGTGTGTGTGTGTGTGTGTATGTGTGTCCCTTTAACACTGAAACCCTTCTCTTTAGCTTGATATAAAATCTTCCTGAAAACAAGCTCCAACATTTACATCAGTTCCTGGTTAAAAACTCTTCTTTTCTTCTATTCAAATATGAGAGAAGACCTTGATGAATGTGAAGTTGTGTATAGTTTATGTATATGTGTATAAGTATACAGATTTTAGGGCCTTTTTGCATTTTCAGAATGACTGGTATTTAGTGTAGAGTCTGGTGAGAGGGACTGCAGTCATGCACTACTCATACCATTTGCACTGAATGGAAATTGAAGTGCATATGAAATGTGTATGTGCACAATCAATCTTGCACACGCTTTTTTCATACAAATATTCCTAAAAATCCCTGTGCATGCACACACACACACACACACACACACACACGCATGCACGTAAAGTGCAGGGAGGTGATGCTGATGAAGCAGTGGCAGCCTTTGGGCTGCGACAGATGATGGATGGAAGGGAGTTGATGACTGTGTTGGGTGGCTGCTCACTCCCTTTCTTTTCCCTTCACACCCCTCCCCATACAATGTCTCTCCCCCTTTATCTCTCCTCCTATCTCTCTCTCTGTGTCCCGTCCTCCTTACACATCCACGTCCGAGCCCCCCCCCCCGCCTCCTTCTCTCTGCTTGATGAGTGATGGAGGGAGGATCGGCTCTCCCCCCCCTGCCACTCAGGGTGTCAGCATCTCCCCGGACAATTTATGTATGCACTTTAGGATGGCCCAGGGTGTGAGAGGAGGGGGAGAGGGAGACAATAAACAGATATGTAGTGAAAGAAAGAGAGACAAATTAAGAGGTATAAAAGTCTTAATTTGAAGAGGAAGCAAGAGACAGACCAAACACAGCTCCACTTAGTCTGTATCCGTGATCAACAGCTCATACCCATCATCTTCCATGTTAATGATCTCTAAAGTCACAACCAGAACCTAAAAACTTTCATCATGAGCGCAAATCCAACACTGACCACACGGGAGACTGAATGTCAAACAACATACGTCATGACAACCGATTAAACCGTGTGAGATGGTTATTAGGATTAGCACAGAGCAATTAAATGTTAATGATGTAATGAATAATGAGCCCCCACTCATTCTCATTAGCAAACAGTTGTTAATTGTATACGAGGCTGCTACCCGCTGAAGCAGGGAGGGAATCGGGGATAGAAAAGAGGGAGCGGATGAAGAAAAAAAGGAGAGAGAGATCAAGCAAAGGAGGACGGAAAGGCACAATGGGTGCAACATGCCTACTTAATTGTGATTTTTGGATTAGCGCACATGATAGACACCTCAGTCCTAGTCCATGGTGAAACAGGCCTGCCTCAATATACTCCCTGACATTTCGTGGAGTACCAGGAGCAGGTTGAGGAGCTGTGCAGCCGCTCTGGGTGCATGGAACCTCTCTCATTTCCTGAAAACGCCCAGAAATCTGAGACAGCGCTGATAACAAAAGTAGTGTTCTTGAAAACAGGATTTTAATAGAGGGTTAGGGCCTGTTTCTTAGAAGCATGTACTATTTTTTGGTGAATAACCAATTTATTTATTTATTTTTCTCCCCTCTATATTTGTTTGTCCTGAGGTATAGTGGGGGTTTCTTCCATATAACAAGAGCGCCACCATGAGGCGGGAAGATTCAACCGCCGACTGTCCAGAGGGATGAGCATCACTTCGGGGACCTGGCGGCAGTGCACTGGAGTAGATTAGGAGGGAAAATTATTTATAAATTCCCCTTCAATTATTTATTGAGCAATTCCTCCCAGTGTTTACTCAGGGGTTATTAAATATTATGCTGCTAAGCTACTCAAAAGACAGAATTGTCAGAGGACATCCCGGGATACTTTTAATTCCAGCACTGACAGAAATCACAGAGCTTCCAGAAAAAAGCATGCTCAGTGCAATTAACAGAACGGCTGCTCGATCAGTTTTGTCACCATTTCACTTTTGTCCTCCTCTTCCTCTCCTTTTCATTATGTTTTTTATTTCAGAAAGGAAAATCTGCTGTCTCTGGCCAAACACTATTACGTGTGTGTGTGTGTGTGTGTGTGTGCGCGTGCAGAGTGACACCTGTGTATTCCTCGCTGAGAGGTAATGGAATAACGGTGGCTCATAGAGCTAATCCAATCTGTCTCTCCTTCTCCATCTCCAGCCCCTGTCTTGCTTCTCTCTATCTCACTCTCTCAGTATATTGAGAGACAGACCTCTGTCTGCTGGCTCAGAGACCGTCAATAGTTTGCCCAGATAGTGGCAGCAGGCTTAGCCAGGGAGAGGAAATGTAGCCTTGGATTTTTTTCCCGTCTTGGCCTCCACAACAAGCCATCGAATAGGTTTTTGGTCAGAGGCAAAGAAAGTACCTTTAACCCTGATGAATATTATACAGCTGTAACAGTCTGAATCTGCCTGGAAGAGTCTGAACAGGCACATCGTTCATCGTACTGTTGCATTCTACAAATTGTCATCTGTATACGCGCGCACTCATGTGAAGAATTCACATGAAATATGAAACATAGAGAAAAGCTCACAGGGACGTGTGTGACATTTCTTCAGCCATTCTTGCTGCTTGCTGCCCCTTGTAGGGATTCATTCCATCTGCTACGGTCCCTCATGAGCAAGAAGGAAAAAGACTGAGGCGTGTGTGTGTGTGTGTGTGTGTGTGTGTGTGTGTGTGTGTGTGTGTGTTTGTGTGTGTGCGTGTGTTTTGCACTGGGTGGCTCACTTTACCCAGCCAAAAAAAGGGGGAAAACACACACCACAGCTATCATCCTTCTCCACTGTCACCCACTCTCAGTCTGTCTTGCCTCCTCTCCCTCGCTTTGCTTTCCTATTCTGTCTATGTTTGTTGCAGTGTGTGTGTGTGTGTGTGTGTGTGTGTGTGTGTGTGTGTGTGTGTGCGGCCAGAGAGTAGAACACTTCAAAATAAAACTGACAAAACAGGAAAAGACCAATAAGTTGGAAAGTAGCAAAACAAGAGGAAGCAGTGATAGTAAAGAAAAATGTGTCATCTGCTTGATAGTTGTGGAAATGAGAGCCAGATGAAACCACTATTTTAGAATGTGTGTGTGTGTGTGTGTGTGTGTGTGTGTCTGTAAGTAAGTCCCCATAATGTCTCTATGTAAGCAGATATAGGTACACACAACAAGAGTAATACATAGACACACACACACACGATGTTGAATGCACTAATTGTAAGACGCTTAGGATAAAAGCTTCTGCCAAATGACATGTAATGTACAAAATGTAATGACACACACACAGCTCAATCAGTACACGCTGGTGGTTTCCAGCCTTTCCACGGAGCAACACTGACCCCTACTGAACGCAGCCATTTTCTAATTGTACTTGAGATACTGTGTGTATGAGTATGATTCTCCCTAATCCCAGCATTTCATACCAAGCAGAGACTCAAGGAATTATAGGTTTTGAAGAACAAAGCCTTGAGTGCTGCTAGAAACACAGACTGAAGTAACAGCGAGCTGTGAAAAGCAGATATGTGATGTACAGTATTTTCATGCACAAAAAAAATCGTCACTTTCTTGCCTTCGATCATAACGAGCCAGTGCAATTACACTGGCAACTGATGCTGTAATCTTACAAATGCACCGCTGTGACTCCAAAATAAAGGAGCTGGTTTTAATGAACAATCACAGGGAATGTGAGTGATTGTGTTTGAAGATTGAACTCTCCTGTCTCCTTCTCTTTTGTTCTCTGCTCTGTTTCACCAACACTGTTAGAAGGCCACGTTTATCATGTTTGGTTTCAGCAGCATAAACTTTTAATGACCTCCGTTCCCACTCTCTTCAAAAGTAATGATTGTTCAGGAGCGCGGGCTGGTGTATTTCTCGCGCTGTACTCAAAGAGCATTGACGACATTTTCAAATGGCAGTTTGAGGACTCAGCAGCGATCTCTCGGTTGATTGAACTTCTGATTCTTCTTGTGTGTGTGTGTGTGTGTGTGTGTGTGTTTGAATCCACTTGTGCATGAGAGAGTTTGCTGATAAACCAGTAAAAGTTAAAGTGGACGAGGCCACACCTGCTTAAATTCCCAGTTTTTTAATGTAGTGTTAATAATGGTTGATCTTTTCCACAAAGACCAATTCAATTGATGCTAATATTGAATATAATATTGAACTTTAAATAAAAGTATCACATAAGTTGAGTGTGTGCGTGGGACATTGCCATGTTGGGCATTTGGTTTGTAGTAGTCTGTCTGTTTGAATGGAGAAAATAGATGATGCGTTTCACTTTATTACTTTCATTGCCACTGTAATATGATTATGGTATAACTACTACAGTTTAATTGCGCCAAATGATCGTCCACATCGTTCTAACATAATACAATTTAGGGGAAGACAGCAAGCAATCCTTTTCCTTCTATTGTTTAGTGTTGTCTGATTTTCCTGCAATAGGGCCGAAAGTCCAAACTGTCCAAAAAGTGTTTTCACACTGCAAATTAACTGGTCCATGGTTCAAGACCACCTCTTTTGGTCTGACTTAATTTTGTTCCGAAACATGGTTCGAGACACTTTTCACACCTGTTATTTTAGTTTGGACTAAACAGAAACGTCAGAGGGTCCAGACCAAACTATAGGTTGGTGGGAATGTGCCACAACCCCAGGGTGGAAATGTTTAAAACCACTGGTCTAATAAGTGAAAGTGACTCAGATGAATATTTTCATCAGCTCTTCTCTCATCTGGACTTTGAAAGGTCAAAATTTAAAAAGACAATATTTAGAATTTGGTTAGAAAAGCAACAAGAGACGTGAGTGGAACAAAGATGGGATTTTGCAAAGCAGGGTACACCTTTGTGTAGAGCAGATCTCTTTAATGATTGAATTCTGAATTCAACCTGACATCTTTAACATTTGGTTGTTAGGACAAAAACAGAATTCTGTAAATCAATTAGAGTTCCCAAAAATGTCTTTTGTAATAATTTACTGGTGGGCCTTTACAGGGATTGGCAAAATTTAACTCCACTCCAACACTTTGGTCGATATTGAAATGATTCAAGGACTTAATGGATTATTGTGGAATTTTACTTTTAATTTAAGGTACCCAGTTAAAGAATGCTTGTGATTTTTGGCGATTCTTTGGTACAGATATACCTGAAAGACTTTGGTGAGCTCCTGACTTTTCCTTTCAACCAGAAGTCAAGTCAAAATTGTCGGGTTGATCTTTGCAAATCACCTAGGTGTCTCAAAGGGCTTAAATGTTTGAGTATTTCCATATTATATAAAATACGATGGCTTCCAAAACCCCTTCACCTTTTGTCTGTGTGTTTTATTGGGTTGTATATTTTTTTCTAAACGGATACATGGATAAACTTTTGAAAAGGTTTTTAAAAATCTAAAACTGGAATCCTTCATTTACAAATGTATTTAGAACATGAATTCACCACTTTGTTGAAGCCCCTTTGGAAGAGTCAGTCTCTATAAGCTTTGCATCCAGATTTGAACAGTTTATCTCATTCTTCCTGGCAAATCCTCTCAAGCTCCATTAGACTTGCAGGGAGACATCTTCAGGTCTCTACAGATGGTCTGTAGGGTTCAAGTCTGGGCTTCAGCTATTCGTAAACCATCAGAGACTCGTCCCAAAGCCACTCCAGTGTTTTCCAAGCTGTGAGCTTCAGCTCTTTGTCATGAAATGGCCTTTGAAAGAGAAAAGTTTCCCTCAAACCATGTCATTCCATCACTTGAATCGACTGCAAAACTAATCATAAAATGCTAAAAAAAACATAACATATTTGCATATGCTGGCATGCTAACATTTGCTGAAATGAGATGGTGAACATGATATAAACACCTGGTGTTAGCATTTGGCTCAGTGTCTCACACTAGACTATAAACTGTTAGTGTTGCTATGAAAACCTATGATAACAATAGAATTTGTCACAGTTAATGCATCTCTTTTATGTTTTCTAAATAAATGCATTTCACAGAAACAATCTCAAGCAGAATATTGAATCAGAATCAGAATTCTTTTATTTGCCAGGTATGTTTGCACATACAGGAAATTGCCTTGGTGTAATTGGTGCACTGCTTATGTACATAAAACAACAATGTAGAAAAACAACAATATATAAGAAATTGAATAAAATAAAATAAAATAAAATAAAATAAAGGGTACATTTACCATAAATTGACATCTCCCTAAAAACCTATGTGATCAGTTTCAAAATATTGAATCACAAAGGGATACTTTTATATTAAAGGGTTAAATTACAAAAAACTCTGAGAGATGCATAAATATGCTGTAGTTATACACACACTTAATTATTCCAAATGTAAAGCATATAAAGAACAAGACTTAAATAAGCTCTCTAAAGTGTAAATTTTTCTAAAAATCACTAAGTGTTCTGTCAATGCAGAAACACAGAAGAGGCATTTCAGCTTCCTGACAGGGAGACAGCGCTGCTAGTTAAAGAGAATAATAAAAGTGCTGCCTGATGACAGTGGAGCCAGGAGCCAGTGTGTGTTGGGAGTGTGGGTGGGTCTGTGCCTACAGCTAAACGAGGGGAAAGAACTAGTCGACATGGCACTTTTCAATGTTCTACCAGTGCAACATGAGTAACACTGTGCTACGCTGCTGAAAATGCTGCACTGCAGCTAAGGACGCACTATTGAAACTGTACAGACGAACACAGATAGAAAAACTAGAGAGATCGAGAGATGAAATGGGCGGACACCAAAACACAACGTGAAACATGGACTCACTTACTAAGGCACTGACAGAGTCAAATTATAGTGGGTTGAATGCTGATGAGCATTGACACTACAGCAGAGACAGCAGAGGTTCTCCACAGCAATATCAGAAAATAGAGTAATGTAGTTATTGCTTTATTAACCAGAGGTTGATATTTAGTGTGGGGGAAGAACTGTCTCGACTTCTCAAATTCACAAATACTGAGTCCATGACAGCAAAAAGAAATAGCAAAAAAAAGGGAATCCACACTACTGCCGAGTTTTAAAGACACTTAAAGGTCCAGTGAGTAAGATTTAGGTGAAAGGGAACAATTGGCAGAAATTTAATGTAGAATAATTCTCATGATGTGAGGTGAGGGGTGTTCAGCTGCAACATGCAATTTCAACACTAGATATCATACATTGTACAGACTGTACCTTTAAACGGAGAAGTTTGGAAACGCTGCTGACCCTGTTTTAGTTTGAGTTCTCCAGGGCTATGATTTGTGAAAGTCGGGCAGAAACAGAGATGTTTGGAAGCGATGACGTAGACATACACAAACGCTTGCTGATTCAGTCTTTTCAGTTAAGACGTATCCTGATTCGTCAGGCTCCTGTCACATGACCCCCTTGCAGAAGATAACAACCGGCACCAGCATCAGCTACCAGTGTGACGCAACATGGTCAACAGCTGTCTTTGCTAACAGCTGATGTGCACTTCAATTCTGCATTTACCCACAATGCAACTACTTACATGTGCAGCAGACAAGCTAATTGTCTTGACCAGCGGGACTCTGGTACACAAGCCAACTTGAATATTTTTCTTGATGTTACTCATGCATTACATTACATGGTGAATCTATCAATGCACCTCCATTGGCAAAGTGGTGAGTAGATAATGAGTGAATTTTCATTTTTCGGTGAACCATCCCTTTAAATATCAATATGTCAACTTTGACCAACTCCTTTTGTTTGTAGAGGCTTTCTTTCATGATTTATATATGTTAGTGATGATTGGATCTTCAAACGCTTAAAAAATGTGAATTTCAATTTGATTATTTGAACTTTAACTATTCTGTTTTCTCACTTGGAGAAAACATTGACATTGAGTGATGTTGTGGTGGGCACCAGCAGCACTGCACCTACAGTCCTGCATTATTTATTATCAAATCCTGTGTCTTGCCATGTGTCAAAATCTACTTTTAAGAACTTAAAACTCCAACAGTGTTTTGACCACATGGAGACTGTGACACATTATCAGCTAATAATGTTGGTGAGTTTGTTAGTGAACAATTTGAACATCCAACAATCATAAATTTGGAGTCATGTTTCTGACCACCTGACATAAGTCACGTCTTTTTTTTTCTGTCTTCATATCTTTACACGTTCATCAGCAGGTCGAAAGTTTTTGCTGTTCGATGCTGTGCAGGTTATGTACAGTGGGTTCATCAGAGCTTTGGCTGGAAACAAGGTTGATGAGGGGAGTGAGACTGAGCCATAAAAACAGTAAATCTGTGGGCCAGAGAGACAAAACACAGAGCTGAAAGAAGATGAAACACTGGAGAAGTGAAGGGCACTGCAGAGTACAGTCTCTGTGGGCTCTTTGCTGTAAGTAACATAAAAATATTGATCAGTGCAGCTTTATAAGATAAGAAAATATTGTCAACAAATGCTATGAAACGACCAAATCCAACATTTTAACTTATGTCTTAATACTTCACTAATACAGACCAAATGAAAACATAAATCCTTTTAACATTCAGTTGCATTAAGCACATTTGTTATATATGGATTAATACACATTTGGTGCACTATTAAGCATTAGTGACGGCATACTGTGTATGTGGGAATGACTCACACTAAAGTGATGATATTCATCATATTGAAGGAATATGTCTCTCTGTGCATCGGTGGGGTTCATTTATGTGTTTTTCAATAGGTCATGTCCAACAGAAGAGCTCTAGAGGAATAAGCTGTATCAGGGAATGGGATTTGTTGACAGTAATATCAAATATAAAGTACCAGCCACCGCTGTAGCCTCTGTTTTTTGTTGCGTTTAATTAAAATATCTCAAACTAATTCACAAAGGGAAAATGGGGAGGGTTGATATTCCAGCAGAGTACTGGTGAGTTCCTGGTTGTTTGTGTCTGGGCAAATTGTTTAATCTGCCGAGCGCTGGACACAATGTGACGACACCAGTTTATATACATAATGCAGAGAGATGATTGGACAGTTAGCAAGTTATTTGCCCCAGGGCCCTCATAACAAATCAAACTGACCATGTACCTAATAATATATTAACATTCATACAATTGACTGAATAGAAAATTTTACCGGCCTAATATATCCAAGGACACAATGGAATCAGTTAGAGAGAACTCTCCAGCCTCTCAGATTCATTTCAAAGGCCTTGTTAACAAGGATCTGGCCTGACCCTGTGCCGCTCTGCTCCAAGCCAGAAGGCTCTTTGTGGACGAGTGTATTATAAGTCAGACATGTAAGGCAATTAAAAGTACTGCTACAATAAACTCTTGTGTGTCAGCAGAGTAGGAATATTCAGGGTTTTAGTCAGGCATGGTCTCTTACAGTCCACATGTCATCCACATCAATCAGTTAATCCAGATCCAGTTCGGTGTATTTTGTTTTTGTTGTTTTTTGGTCCCTCTACTGTTAAGTGCACTTACACACACAGCAAGAGTTTGTATGTGTTTTCTGAAGATTTTAAGAACAAACATGCATCGAACTGTGAGATTGGCCTGAGAAAGAGTCCAGCACAGCTGTTGTGACACACACACATTCATGTACACACACACACACACACACACAGTGGAGAAAGATGTGCATGTCTGTCCACTGACAATGAGTGTGGAACTCACTGATACGTTTGACCTTGTCCTCTTTCATAATTAATGCACACACCTTGGTGCAAAAAATATGGATAAATTCAAATCATTTTTTCACACAAGTCCGACTGTCAAGTGTCTCGTTCTCTGAGTACACAAGGGCTTATTCATTTCAAGGAACAATATTTATTTATCTCTTTATCACAGAGGCTGCAGAGAGCATATATATATATATATATATTGAAACCATTTGAATGATGTTGGTTGTAATAAAAGAGACAATGAGACAATGGCCTGATATGAATCAAACATCAATACTGCCTAAAATCTCTACTTAGCTCTAATTAAGGCTCTTCAGTCTGATATTGTTTTATCATCAGGATCCATGTATTATTCCCTGCTAATGTGGTCCAAATGTCAAAAAGAAAGAAATGCATCTCCTGGCATTGTTAAAGAAAGTGAAAAGAAATCCATAATCCGCCCTTTTGTCCAGATTCTTCTGTCTTGGTCCGTGTCCCATCCTTCCACGAAGCTTTAAGGAAATCCCTTCAGTCGTTTTTGTGTCATCCTGCTGATAAACAAACAAATAAACAGAGGTGAAAACATAACTATCTCACAGAGGTGAAACTGTACATGAGCACCTTACAGGCCAATGTAATTATCAAAAGAAAACTGTAGTTGTGCAGTTATTTATTATTTATTACCTATACCAACATCACATGGAAACCTGTGAACATCAATATCAGTGTGCTCTCTGAAATGTTCTTTTAACTGTCCAATCAGGACATCTAAGTCAGCAGCCATACCTCTAGACTCCAACTCCAGCCCCTCTGTGATGCACGTCCCTATGAACAGTTTCATGAAGCAGAAAGCCTGAGTGAGGAGCTGTCTGAGAGCCTCTCTGAATGTTTGTGAATACACCCCTTGCTCATAGAATCTGAGGAGAAACAAGGAGAGTAGTGTGGACTTCAAAGGTGTGCTTATTCTTTGATACACAATAAAAAGAAGGTGAAGCTCAAGGACTTAAGTCCCCGTCTTAATGGATTTAGTGGACTTATACAAGAAATGGGAATAGGAGTTAGAATGAAGAACACATCAAAGTTCAATTTCTTCTGCCTGAGCTGCTTTTATGAAATATGAAGGTGTTATGAATAAGACACACTACCATTGCAACACTTGGCATAAATCTTCCACGATGCACTCCGTAGCCTGTTAAGCACTGAATTTAATAATGGAATGATTTGACACCGAGGAGAATAGAAGATGTTTCTTTTAAAGAATAGCTATCAATTCAAGCAGGTGGAGACAATATTTTCCAAGTCCAGCCAGGCTCTGCCAACAACACAGATTGCCTCGTAAATTTGAAAAACAGGATGAAAAGAGTGACAATAACGTGACATGTCAGGGGTTTGAGATAAAACCTGAAGAAAGTGTAACTCTGTCCTCTCATTCAAAGCAGCGTTATCCTCTTATTCTTATTCTTTCTTCTTCTCGAATTTCTTCTCGTCGACATGTTTTCTACTTTGCTTCAGTCTTTCCCTGCTCAGGGAGACGTTAACGCTCACTGTAATGAAAGGCAGCAAAAAAAAAAAAACACTTAAAAATTCTGAGCTAAACATGTTGCAATGTTGAAGATATTAAAAAACATATTAAAAAACAGTGAAGGCAAAGCAAAAACAATCATTTATGGATGAGGGAATACACAAGAGGTTTGTGTGTGAGGCATAGACTGTATAAAAAATGGACATTGACCCTGGGTCCGGAAAGTGAAGCCAATGCTGATGTGCCTGGATTCTCTCAAATAAAGAAGTCAGTTTCAGTTCGGGAGTCCAACACCCTCTCTATGTTCAAGAGTAGGCTTAAAAATGTTTTTGATAAGGTTCAGAGTTAGAGCTGGCTCAGGTTGGACCAGCTCTTGGTTATACTGCTGTTAACCTAGATTGTTAGGGGACATATGAAGCTTCTCTTTCCTTCTCTTCCACTTCCTCACATTCATGTTACTGACTGGATTTCGTCCCCCGGAGTCCTTGTGCTTTATCGTTTGCAGATCCAGGATCGCTGCTGCGGCCTCATCGTGTTGATGTGCTCTGTTACACGTAGAATCTGTTGCACTTCTGTCCATCCTGGGGGAGGGGATCCCTCACTTACAACCTTCTCTGAGGATTCTACCGTTTTTTCCCCGTTAATAAGGTCTTTCTGGTAGTTATTGCTTGTTGAGGTCAGAGAATGTTGATTTGTCAGTGTGGGCTATTCAAATGAAATTTGATTGATTGATTGACGCTATATAAATCTGAAGAAAATGACCCAACTTGTCATTTGATTTTTAAAATCAATAAACATTTCCATACAGAGTTTGTGGTCTACATTGCTGGTTTCAAACCTTCTATTTGACATCACGAAAGCGCTCTCTCACCTCACTGTATTGCCAAATTGATGCGTTCGACAGGTGTCACATTACAATTACTTCTGACCGGAGCTGGAGCCGATTAAAACCTGTGTCTACTGCTGAGTCATTTGACCCGGGGGAGAACACTGATTGTATCTATTCCCATTGCAGACAAAGGCCAGATGCTCAGAGCTGTTAGTTGTTTTTTTGATCAGTGGAAAAGGTTTAATCCAGGCTCACCCTCCCTGCTCCTCCAAATACATCTCTGGTTTCAAAAAGCTAACATGGTGCTGGACAAAATGACAAATTCCAGTGCTTAAGAACAGCAGTCAACAACACATGAGTGACAATAAACACATTTTTCTCATTTAGAAACTACATGACAAGGAAATTAGATCTGCTGGGGTAAAACTACTGCAGGACACAAGGCCTTCAGCACAGAGCTGTTGCCTCCACTCACTGATGGACGTTTATTTAGCAGCTGGAAAATAGAGCGCCTGGATTTTCCCACAACTCCTTCCAATTAAATAACAAATAATCATGTGCTGCAGGGTTGGAATGTTTTTGTAGACCAACGTGCAAGTTAGCATCACCCCAGTTCCCTGGACAAAAAGCAGATGGGATTTTTCTGTTTGCTTATTGATGTCTGCTGAAATTAATGAACATCACCTTGAAGTCAATTTGATTTGATGAGCATACTTTCTTTAAAAAGTCTTTCCTCTGAACAGAGACAGTGAGTATAAACACAATGAGGCAATAAAGGCAGAGTTAATACCTCCATGTTTGGCACAATGACATTGTAAGTCCAAGACACCTCAGAAAGTCTCATTTACTCTTGTAAGCTGCTTCCTTTTTTTTAATGCCCTGTTCAGTCCTGGTATTAACGTCGCTTGTAGTATTGGAAGTGGAAGAAAGAAACATGAATCAAAATCTTCACCTGCTTCATTTTATTGTTGTCACCAGTCAAATACAAATGTGAAGTCCTGAATAAAATTGACAAAAAATGGAAAAATACAAGAAATACAAAAACATTGTAGATAACTTAAGTCACTTAAATCCAAGAATACAACAAATACTAGGCCCCTGACTATTGAGCTCTATGCTGCCTCCAGGCCATGATTATATATAAAACACCCCTCTGGACTGGCTTTCACGTGGTACAGAGGTGGTGCAACAAAAACAGAACAGGTTTATCATCCACCCATTCATACAGTGCATCTCAGTGCATCTATGTAAACTTTCTCTATCACACGTAATTTATTTGGGGTTCAGTCTTGCCCAAGAACACTTCGACACGCGAAATGTGGGAGACGGGGATCGAACCGCCAACCTTCTCGTAAGAGGACAACCCGTTCTACCGCCACAGCTCAGTGGCCTTCAAGTGGTCAGCTCTAAGTTTGTCTATTCACTTGGTGTTAAAATGTGTCCTGAACGTGTCTCCTGTGATCTCACTTCCCCCATGTCCTATGCAAATAAACATGGACATGATTTCTATTCGCAAAGGCCAAATGATGTTCTTGAGCCAGTCTGAGTTGACGGATGTCTCGCAGTCCATTAGTGAGATAGAGAGGTGAAATAAATGATGACAAAAATGAGGTGGTGGTTGCCACAAGTAAGTCAATGTATGGTCAATGAAAAGTGTAAAAATATTGCATCCACATGTCTTGGACCACCTCTGAATGTTGGTGCTGTCTACTTTACAGGATCATACAAAAAGCTTTAAAAAATGTTTATGTCATGGAATAAAACATGAAAATGTTTTCAGGTTGTGTTGACCAAAGACAATTTCAACACCGATTCAAGAAGCCCATTTTTTTAAATGTATTTATGTGTTTAAAGACAAGCTGATGTCCCTATCTCTATGATGACAATAAACGATATGGATGTCCTAACCTTCAAAACCATAACATATCACTACTGCAAAGTATATTGCTTTCTATATACTGTGTTAACATACTGTTAAATTATATGACAATGCTATGCCTGAGGTTCTGTCTGGTTTGTTGTTGTTTGGGGAACTTGGTGAAAAAACTGTTTCCATCCTTCTACATTTTCTCATGTTTTCCTTATAGAAATATATATCCTGTTTTAGATTTGAGGGAGGTTTTGCAGCTTTTAAAGCTTCCTTGCCAATGATTTTCTTACAGCCCCAGTTGATGTAATGTGCAGCATGACACAGAGGAAGCAGGCTGGGATTCACTTTCTTGCTAAGAGATACTTCAATAGGAGTTGCCAATTTGTACAAGCTTGTAACAATACCTCTACGTGCTCCATGGCTGCCCAGATCCATTAACTCTCTTTCTTTGTGTAACCTTTTCCAGTGAGTCGTCTTTTTTTCTTTTTTTTTCTAACCAAATCCAATTTAACAGCAGCTCAGCGCACAGCTTTTAGATACCGCCAAAAGGAGAGCCAAACAGACCTACCCTTCACGCAGAAACACTGGCTCTTGTTCGTCACAATTCTGCCGCCTCAGGGTGACTCGCTGCTCTCTGAAGGGCAGGAGAGAGTGAATGTACAGAGAATAGAAAATGTGTCCAAATGTAAAGGCTGAGGAGAGAGGGAACGGGAAATAAAAGAACTTTGTGGGTAGTTGAAGTAATTAAGCATCTTCAAAAGAAATGCTTACATCACAGTGGTCCAATTAGAGGATACGCTGAGGATTCACACGAGCTTAATGTATTATAGATCACAGCTCATGTTGTAGTTCACAGGTTAGAAACACTCGGCCAACATACAGGGATGTGTTCACGTATAGTACACTCAGTACCTTCGGACTGAGAACCAAGAGGCTCCTTCTTTTACAATTCCCCTCACACCACAGCCTCCACTATCTGTAATGCTCGCTGCAGATTCAGCTAAGTAGGTATTTCTCCATCGCTCTTCAACTTCTCGTTTTTTGGGTTCGACCATCAAGAAGAAAAGATATCATCAAGAACAGAAGCACTGCTTTAATCCACATTCTGTGAGTGTGCGTGAGAGAGGGAAAGAGAGAGAGAGGACACTCTTTTTCTCACCTTGAAAATAAGATTAAAATGTTATCAGTTGTTCCACCTGCACCGCCCTGCTCTGACTCAAACTAGATACACACGGAGCTTATAGCTGAACATGAAATATATAACACACACAGGTTCAGACACACATGCAGACACCTAAACAGTGTCCGCTGAATTACAGTTACTCTAACAGAGTGGTTTTCTTCATGATTACTCTTCTGTTCGATTGATACATTCCCCTCGCGCAGGCCCTGATACTTGCAGTCTGGTGAAAGGGTGTCACCAAGTGGTCATTTGAGATATTACAACTATTATGTTAAAGTGCATTTGCTAAAAAAATAAGTATTTTAATAATTCTCAGTCAATTATCAGAGTATAAATCAGTCTTGACTCATGATTCGTGATATAAGTATTTTCAGTTGATCAGGAGGATTCACAGTTTAAGTACAAAACAGAAACCAATCATACTCGAGCTATTACAAAACCATATGGACCATCCATTGCATATTACAAAAGCAAATTACGATAATAATTGTACATGTGCTCAGGCCAGGAATAATCATTGGTTTGTGTCTTTAATCATTTTAATGTGACTTGTGTTTGGAACAATTAGCATATGAGTCTGTATTGGAAGAAAAGGGAAATTAATCACCAGTATAAATCTCATCCTCACTCCAATAGCTATTATTGTATGAAATTAACAATTGTTCATATGTATGTTTATAAATATAATAAAGTTAATATATGTATTATATTATATGAGGTTATATTATAATATTATGTTATATTATATGAGAATGAGGTTATATAATAATAATATATATATAATAATAATATATATAACATAGAAATGGCATATTAAAGAAATAGAAAGAAAACCAAAGGTACAAAATAAGAATATAATGAAAATGAAATGCAATTAGACTCAATCTACACTGTTCTGAAGTAGAATGACACTCGATGGATACCTCTGCCAACTTCAAACAGTTCCATTATGAAACCTGGATTTCAAAGGAGATCTGAACAAGTGGTATCTGAACCAAATTCCACACAAAAAGAATAAATAACCATGAATGAGTGAGTGATCAAGGAAAATGTATCAAAATGCTCTGTTGTTAAATGTTAAAGATAAATATTTATTTCAGCCATAAAGGATTTTATCATTAAGCTTTTTTGAGTTTAAAATGTCACTTTTATAAGTGACACTGCACAATTGATATAATGAAAGACTATTAGTGTTCACAGAATAAATAGTATTTTATTGACCAAAAGTGACAATGGACCTATCTTTGTGCACAATACATTTCACAGCACACTGCCTTTAAGGCCTTTAAATAACATTAACACATCTCCAGAAGTTACTACATCAGTCTATCTGGATTTCACAGAAGAACTTGGGACGATCAGTTCAAGAGACGAGAACACATAAAGGATTTTTGCAATGCATCACAGCATCTGTGTTACACTGTAGCATCTTAAAAAACACAACAATAGTGTATTTCTGTCACTATCTGTCCACCATCATACATCCAAGTGGATCCTCTGGTGACGTTTCAGATTGCATTTCTGGGTGAAGCGTTTGCCACAAGCCAAGCAGCAGTACGGCCTCTCCCCAGTGTGGACCCGGCGGTGGGCTTTGAGGTTGCTCAGCTTGGTGAAGCTGCGACCGCAGAGCGAGCAGCAGAAAGGTCGCTCACCTGTGTGAGTCTGCAGATGAGCCTTTAGGTTGCTGGGGTGTGGAAAGCACTTTCCGCACTGGCTGCAGCGCAGGAGGTTCCTGGGGCCAGTGTGAGAGTCTGTGTGGGGTACGGGGCTGGCGTGATGTGAGATGGCAGACTGATGCTGGGATCTGACGCTGACCCACGGAGCACCGGTTCGGTTGAGTGGCGCAGCCTGTTTGTCTACCAGGTGAACCCGCTGGGCCGAGAGCAGAGGAGGTGGGGCAGCTTTGGATGTGGAAGGAATTCTGTTGAGGGGATTTAAGTTCACAACCTGAGAATGAGCTATAGACGAAGCTGATGTGCTGCTGTTTGAGAGAGTGTGAGGGTTTTTTTTCAATGGTCGGTGGAGGTGCTGTAAAGCTGCTTGCAATTTAAGACCTGTACCAGCTTTGGAATGCAGCTTCATAACCTCCTGCAGAGTGGCTTTATGGGAAATGTGGTTCCGTTTGTGTGCTTCGGAACTCAGTCTGTGCTGTTTTAAAGAGCATGAGAAAGACTTCATTCCAGACTTTGGAATTTCTTTCGTTTCCGGATGCTCACTTTCTTCACAGCCGTCAGAATCAATAGTTATTTCCTGCTTTATTCTCACACCCAATGTTTTGCTATTTTGCAGTCTTGCTTCAGAGGATCCTGACGTTGCACTCTGGGTAACCTGAGCATGAAGGTCTGCTGGTACAGATTCAGACAGCTCAGTTTCTGTACGCTTTAGTGAAGCTCTAGTTTTGGCTGAATCGTGATCATTTTCAGTCCCAAGTCTGTGATTCAGCAGCAGCCCAGTCCAACTAGTGTCCATTTCCAAAGCTGAGACATGTGATGGATCTGCAGCCATGTGCGTTTCCTCTACTTCTTCAGGGAAACCAAATGCTGAAGATATCTGTGAGCCTTGCATCATGATATCCCTCAACAGCTCCTCACTGCTCTCTGGAGTCTGTTGTGGTTGTGTCTCAGTCCTCTCGGTTGTGCTTTGTGATTCCAGTTCTGCCTTGCCTGGATAATGAATAGAAACGGGGGTTATATTAATGACTTCAACTGTAGACACTAACCAAAAAAGTAAGTCTGTAGTTGTCACGGCTAATGAGGTCAGCATAATAAATATGTGAATACATGATATTCCATCCACTGAAATTGTTTTGGATGAAATAAGCCTAACTATGTAAGAGGATTGATGATCTAATTCTGTTTATTACAGAAGCTAAGTGCATTGGTGCAACATAAATTTGAGAAACTGCCTGCATGTGAAGATATTAACCTTTCTGTCCACGAGCCACAGCAGCAGATGTATTCTCAAATCCACAGGCAACAGAGAAAAAGTTCCCACATGGAGGGATTAATAGGCACAATGAGATTTTTATACAAGTAAGAAATTAAAAAATGCTCTAAAATCAGTTCCCTTTTGCAGAAATTACTGAGAAAATACTTGATGAAGCCGAGATGTTGAGCCCTTATTCATCTGCTCGAGGCCTGTTGTTATCTGTTCCCTGTTCCTATTTAAAATACAGAGGTGACTGTGAGGTTGTTACTTCGAAACTTTGGAATGGACTTCCTCTTCACTCAGATGTGTTGAATCTCTGGTTTGTTTTATGAAGCTCCTGAAAACTAATTTCTATAGATTAGTCTTTTTTTAATCACTCTAAGGTATTGGTTAGTTATTTTGGTTAAATGCGTAATTGATGCCTATGTGTATGGGAGTATGCTCGTCTGTATGTATTCCAGTATTTGGGCTTATTTGAACCTATATGTGAAGCACTTTATAGCTGTTTTAAAGTGCAACATAATTTAATGATTATTTCTTAGTGGCATAGCTCTTCTAGAAATTAAGAAATAGATATATGCTATGAGAATAGACATGTAGTAATTAGAAACTGAGTGAAAAAAAGCTTTTAATTATTTGTATGTAATTATTTCCATGTTACCTTGAGGCAAAATCAAAGGTTATTTTTGTATTCAAAATTAAACCATATTATTATCATCATTAAATCCCATTTTGAATGATTTAAGTAATGTTTCTTTATTTATATAGCACATTTAAAACAACTTGGTTGACCGAAGTGCTTCACAAGTAAAAGGCACAACAAGAAGACAGTAACATGTAATACATTAGAGTAAAAGTAGTACAAATAAAATAAGATAGAAAGTAGAACAATTAAAATTAAATATAAGATATACAAACAAAATAAAATAAAATCAGCTGGGATAAAAACGTACTAAAGCCAAGGAGAGCCGCTGTGTTTTTAGTAATGATTTGAAGTGTGGTAGAGAGGGGGCAGATCTAATGTGGAGAAGTTTGGCTAAGTAAGGCGGTGCCAGTCCTTTAGAAGATTTAAAAGTAAATAAAATTTAAAATCGATCCTGTGATGTGCAACACAGGAGTAATATGGTCCATGCCCACATTCTCATACAGGGAATTGCAGCAGTCAAGAGAGGTTATGAAGGCATGGATCACCCTCTCAAGATCTATGTATGTGCTAAGGATGTCAGTTTTTTCAAAAATCAAATTGTGTATCATGTCAAATTCATTCAAATATATGAAAACACCCCCAAACCCCACACGAATGTAGTCCCTGCCCTGCTCGTCTGTGGCGCCTCCTCCTCTGCTGCTAACATGTGACCATGTCTGTAACTGCACAATTAATCCTAACTATATAATTGTGACTGTTCCATATACAGGCCCAGACAACATAAGTGTCATAGAGCTAGAATGATAAATCTACGAAGCATTAGCTTACTGCAGATATATCCACGTTTGTATGTTGATAGGTAACAAAAGAAGTACAGCTCAGAAACTGCACATAGCAGTGGAATATATGTGAAGTCTCCTCGAGAGACCCCTGTGCTACCAGACTCAGTGCGGTCACTGTTTTCTGGGGTTGGTGTACCAACAGCTGGGTGTGTGGAGTTGTAGTTGGTTGTTCGGCTCCACTTAAGCATCTATAATCGACATCTATGATCTTACATGCTAATGCAGTTTTTGAACTCCCAAATACCTCAAAACAAAGGTCCACAAAGGACTCACATGATACTCACCATCAAGAGTATCGCTCCACCCTCCCATATGCACAGATGAGCAAGATGGCTTAGTACCTTCTTCTTCTTCCTTCACATCCACAGCCGGCACCACTTCCTCTTCTTCTGCTGCCTGAACAATACACAGAATAAAAGAGTACAGGAGGATAAAGGACATACAATGTATTGAGTTCAAAGTTTTCAGAGTTGATTTCACATGTACAATCTCATTCACTTAAACACTTGCAGCATTTATTATGTTTAAACAATCAAATGTATTAATATGTGAGCACAATTCTGATCTTTCAATCCTAAATGTCCGCTGATAAATCTTTCTACGAGGTGCGTTCACAGACCCTCTGACACAACATCATGTAGCTAAGTCCACTAGCTTAGCCACTTCTGGTGGACCTTTAGGCTTAAAACACCTGAAAATGAACTTGTTTTGAGCTGTATATAAATGTCGGGGCTTGTCAACACTTGAATGACCCCGCAGGAGAAGTATGGGGGCATGTTTTGTTTTTTCTGTTGTTTTATTACGTCTGAAGTCTCAGTCACCATTTACTTCGATTGGATTGGATTGGGCTGCTACAAAGAGACATCAGAAGTGTTTTGTGGGCACAAACACTTCCCCCACCACTTCATCGGCATAGTGTTGAGAAGATATTGAGTGAACTTTCATTTGTAAGTGAACTAAGCCTATAACTGACAGAATGACATAAGTGTTCATTTGCAAGTTGAGCAGGAAAGTGAGATCCGATCACAAGTGGTCACAGGAGACACATTCAGGACGCATTTTAATGTTAACTTGTTTAAGTGAACTGTCCCTTTAAGACCAAACAGTTATTTTGAGTCAGAGTTTACAGATGTGTCTGATGTCACTGTGTGTGTGTCACATACAGCATGGTATGGCAACCTAACTGTGCAGCTGACCAACCCATCACATATCCTTCATAAAGAATATCAGCTCTTGCCCTCTGGCAGAAGATACAGAGTCTCCCAGTGTAAACTCAATCACAATAAAAACTCATTGGTTCCTACCTCCGTCACACTTTTAAATAACGCTGCTTCATGATGCTGAGATTGTGCAATAGTGTTATGGGGTTTTATTATGGGTTGGTGCAACATGTGCTACGTGCAATGTGTTTTTCAATGCGGTGTGTGCAATATTTTATTTACTTTAACATTTTATGTGCATTTTAATGTTGTGATCGACACAGTTGGTGCTGCTGTGTAACTTGTTTTGGAAATATGGAAGCATATGTACACAGCATTTGAATCCAAAACAAATTTCCCTAAAGGGACAATAAAGTATATTGTATCATATCGTGTGTGTGTGTGTGTGTCGGCATGAGCGAGCAACAGAGAGGTGGAGAGACGAGGAGAATATGAATGAATAAAGATTTTAGCAATTTAAGGAGAGTCAATCATTATGTGGTGATCAGAGTTGATATTGTGGCGGTGGTTACAAACAAATCAACAAGAAGAGAGAAAATATGTTTGATCCGTAATGAAACTGCAGCGGCTCATCTGACGTCAGTAGGAGGTCCTTCATATGTGGCCCAGGACAGATTAGCGTTCAAACTGCTAACAGAACGTGGACACATGTGGACCAGACCACCTTAGAATGTGGTCTGTCTTGATCAGAGTGTGTTCACACCTGTGTACTTAGAGCTGTCCGCTTGTGATCAGACCACAAAAACAACACGTGTACACCAGAGGTCACAGTCACATGAAGCAGCCCACCTGTGATTCCCTCTCTGGACTGGGGGGAGCTGAAGTGTTGTCTGCTTCCTGTGGCGGCTCAGATACCACTTCTCTGTGGCCTTGCGTCCATCTCTCCACGGGACTCCCCTCTCTCTTCACGCCACAGCCCCTCAGCACATCTGGAGGAAAGAACCACTGCAGTATCACACCAAGACATCCCCTGAGATACATCTGCACTCGTGTGTCCCCTGCTCTTACCGTCACGCTGGTCGTCGCACCTTTCTCCTGCTGTGTCCGTGGACAGGTCCACATCCCTCTTAGCGCAGTCCGCACACCTCCCTGTCTTCTCTCCCTCTCTGTCGCTTAACTTCTTCTCAGTCCACTGCAGCTGCATCCTCAGAGCCTCCACCTCCTTCAGAAACCCGTCCTCCACCAGCCTGGTCACCTCGAACATGGCTGTCTTCACCACAGTCTCCATCACATCCGAGAGCTGCGTCTGAAAGGTGACTATGAGAGAGTCCAGGTCCGACATGACGGACTCTGGCAGTGTCCGGTCCCGGTTACACGACGTGTCTTGAGTTGGTCAATAAACGAGACAGACCAAGATCTACCACGTGTTGTTATGGTTGTTCGCCATTATCGCAGAGCTGCCTCTATCCCGCGATACATGATGTTGTTGTTGACCACCGTCCTGTCAGCTAGCAAGCTATGATGTGACACCTTAGCTAACACCTAACCAACGTTAGCGGCACCAAACGGTGAACAAAAAGCACACAACTACGAATGATACACACCATAGTGCAAACTAACGCGTTAAACTACGTCGGTGTGCGTGAGTAGTTTCCACAGCTGACGACGATCCGGCAAAACTAATTCACGTGTACCTGTCAGTTAGCCGACCTAGCTTGATTTGTTTAAACAAACGCTGGTGCTCGTTGTTTGTGCTCGTGATGTCGTACGTGACGTCGTACGTGACGCAGTACGGTGGCCCTACGTGGAGGCTGAATGACAAAACGCGTTTCAATAAGTGAAACCAATAGGCTGCACCAAGTAGAAGAGCACAGGATCATTGTTCAGGGTGATGATGATTGTGGCTGTTGTGCAACACATCACAAGGAGCGTGTGGGTGCTACAAGTTGAAAGAAAAAGTGTGATCTCAGAGGAGGGAAAGGTGTATTTGACTAACGCTGGACGCTAAAGAGTTTAGTTATTCATCAGTCCACAGTGACACGAATTTGGAATGGAGTTAATCTACTCATGTGAATACTCTCAAAAGCAGGCATCAAGCTGAGGTGGCTTCGAAAATACAACAGACTGATCCGAGCAGAAAAAATATCAACCTCAGAACTACAGCGAAAGCTTTAAAGGAATCGTTAGAGCTGGTTAATCTCTGTTTATGAGTTTTCCAAAAGCGAATCACTGCACAATGCTGCCTGGAGCAAGACACCACAGAGGAAGCCACTGCTCTCAAAAAAATGAATAAAACATCAGTGTCTACCTGAAATTTGCCAAAAACCAATTTCACAATCTACAACACTGATCAAACAATGTTTTGTGGACTGATGAATCTAAGGTTGAATTGTTTAACAAGCACACTCTGCCCTATGTAAGGCATAAAACAGGCAGATATATCATCAAACAGCAGAAGTATGGCGGAAGGAGTATGAGGTTGTGGCACTTTACTGCCTCTGAGTTTTGCACTAAATTCCGAAGTTGACTGAGATTTCAAGCAGGGAGATGTAAGAGTGGCTTCATTAGCTGAAGCTCATTAGAAGTTGTGATGGTGGTGATGCAGCAGGACAATGTCTTTCAACACCAAGTCAATGTACTGCAGATCTGCTTCAGTATAAAAATTAAAGGATGTGCACACCAGACAATAAGATTATGGCTGAGCTAAGGCAGGTATCAAAAGTTCCTTCTGAGCATTGTGCATGTCTAGTCCACAACTATTGGAGGCCCTTGTTTGAGGTTATTACTGCCTAAAGGAGGCTTGGTCGATATAAAGACCGAAAATTGAACTGTTGAATACTGTGAACGTTGAGCTTCAGCACACTGTGTTTCTCTATACACGTGACATGCTAATACAGAAAACAAGCATTCAAATAGTTTATCCTGCCAAGTACTTTGTTTAATAGGTGTTGTTTGGTGAATTATGCTTGTTATTATGCATCTTTATCGGTTAATCCTCCTTATACTGTTCAGAAGTCCAGATGTTTCTCACTTCAGAATTTTTTTTTATTTTTTTTTTTTATACTCACTCTCAGTAAAACAAATTCGATTTAAATTCTTCTAAGATCATTCTGAGATCATTCTTTTGAGTGGGTCCTTCTCTTAAAACCCCAAAAAATCCACTTCTTACTACATTCTCTCCCCTGAACCACCCTCCATCTTCCTTCAAGGAAAATGTGTCATGTGACCTTGAGTACTATTGAAATAAAAGAACCTTCCAACAATTTCTATTCTCCTCACACATGATCATGAAATTGTCACCACCATCACTTCCTTCTTAAGCTTAAGATCCCCTATAATTTTCCATATATAACAACATAACAACAATATGCATAATATGTATCAATTCTGCATAAATATTAAAGCTTAATGCGTTTGAATATGTACCATTAGTATCTGCGCTAGTTACATGACCTACTTATAGATTATCTATGAGAACCATTGCATGTCCTTCTGCCCCATGAGCTTCACTTTGTTGACGTAATGTCATTATTTTAAATAAACAAACACTGTATTTTTAATTATAATTTTATGTATTTATTTCTCAGTATACATACTGTATGTGTTTGATTGACATTGAGATCCAATTCTACGTTTTACCGTGCCAAAAGAAGAGGTTCTTCCTGATCAAGACTGATGTTTTAATGACACTACTCTCAGAAAAGGTACTTGATAAAAAAAAACAGATCGAACAACGATGTGCTGAAGATGAGATTATATCTCGTGAATTTGGCCTCATTGATTTTATTTACAGAAAACATTTACAGAAAAGGACGACAAAACCAATGATAAAAGAATGAGGAGGAAATAAACTCATTTTTAACTTAATTTCCAATCTGTAAAGTAGTCACAAGGATGATGTCCGTCAGTCTTAATTGAATATTTTTTTCATAAACAAAATATGCAGCAAAAAAAATTGGTATTTGATGTTAATTCAGTTATATTTCTCACAGCCGTTTTTGGATAAGAATAACAAAAAGTTATCCTAATAGAAAAGACTGAGTTTTTGCGATGTTCATTAAAAAACAACCGTGACTTCCAAAAAACCTCTTAAATTATCAAAGCACCCCTTGGTTCAAAGGTCTGACATGTGTTTGCGCTGATGTGATTTCAGATGATCGAGGCGTTTGAAGCTGAGCCCACACACAGCGCAGCAGTATGGTCTTTCCCCCGTGTGGGTGCGATGGTGAACCTTCAATATATCCGCTCTTGTGAAGCTCTTGTCACACATGGTGCACCGGTGAGGTTTTTCCTGTGTGTGAATTCTCCGGTGCAGCTTCAGATTCCAGAGTCGGCTGAACTTGTTCCCACACACAGTGCAGCAGTATGGTTTGTCGCCTGTTTGGCCACATTTATGTGTCTTTAGTTCAGAGAAAGAAGGGAAACCTTTTCCACAATGGCTGCAGAGGTGGAGCCCCTGACCAGAGTGAATCCTCTGGTGGACTTTGAGGTTACAGGCTTGAGTGAAAGTCTTTCCGCACTGGGTGCAGGAGTATGGCGGCCCTTGTCCTGTGCCCTTATGTGTCTGCTTGTGACTTTTGAGAGAGGCCGAATCAGGGAACGACATGGAGCACAGGTTACAAATGTGTCTCCTCCCTCCTCGCCCTGCTCCCTGATGCTGCAGCCTCTCTCCCAGGTTTAAGGTGTCACCGTATGAATCGGAGGCACCATACATATCCTCTGTGCTGTCTAAAGTCGGATCAGTTCGAATCCCCTGGTCCCGAAATCTGCCACCTGGATCACCAGACACATGGTCAGGGTACAACATGCCCGGGTCCTGCAGATACCCTTCCTCATTAATTAATAAACAGCTGAATTCTCGACCTACAGTAATGTTAGTCCTTGAGGGTGAGCCTGCAGGTGAACTGACCGTACCTCTTTTGTTCCGTGGGACTCCTGTTTGGTACGCTTGATGCTCATTTACTTCAGGTGCTTCCACATTCCCCTCATAATGTCCCATGTAACTCAGATCCTTACCCAGGTGGGACGGTGATACTTGTAACCCATCCAAGTTGCCCATTTCTATCATGCCGGCCTCGCCATAGCCCGTCTTGTCAAAGCCAGCCAAGTCTTCCATGTCATACCTGTTTGGGAAAAGTGGTTCGGACGGGTCGCCCGAGTGTCCATGTTGGCCAGGGTCTGGTCTCTGGTCAAAGCCAGCATCCCAGGTCACATGACACTTTGGGATCTTGTTGTCACTGAAGCGTTTACTGGGTCCTGGCAAACCTGATGTATCCGTTTCTGTCCAATGAAAAGAGGAAAAGAAGCATTATAGTTGTACAGGAACAATAATGATAAAGTCAGCATTGAAAATGTGAATGATGTTGTTTATATTTTCCAATATACCAGTAGCTGTAGTAATGATATGTCTCTGCACTTTTCATGTTGTTATGAACAGGGCATTTTAGATAACCCAATTTTATGTAAATTATTCAACCTTATGTAGATTAGAGGAGACTTTTATTTCAATATTATATTTCCCACTTTCCCAATTTGTAAACTTTTCTATGAAGTGAGTAAAAGGAAATATTCTAAATCACTAAAATATTTTTGGAAACTATCTGTGCAGACATTTCCCTCTAAAGAGAAGAATTGTATTTTCTATTTAATTTCTGTGGTTTGTATATATATGTGAAGTTACTTAAACCTTAACCTAAAGTGAAAGCATTGATATTTGTCCATTTCAGTGCTTCTTCTGCAAGAAATATCCTGTGAAGATTTAGTGTGTGTTTTATACATGTTTGTTTTATTGTAGTATTTTTCTGAAAGAATGAAATGTAAGACTTAATTTAGTTTTGTAATATTATTGGGTATTTGTCTCTCATTTTTCCTTCTTTTTACTGGATAATGCTTTGTTGAGCCACAGCACCTACACGTGACTCAATTTGATACTATTACAGATTCCTTTTGAAAGACAGCTTGTTAGACTCGTTCAGTATCTGCACACTGACCATCCAGATTGACTCCCCATCTCTCTTGGGACTCATTGGTTTCTGACGGCATGTGAAGGGCTTCCTCCTTGAGCAGTCTTTCCAACTTTTCACCTTGTACACCTGGAGACTGGCAGATAAGCAGAATGACAGGATTAATACAGGAAGTTTAACTCTGCACCTCTCAAGAGATAGAAGAAATGAACAGCCATTTTACTTTATTGAAAAATTTGTATTGCACTCTACCTGTGTTGCCCTCATAGTGCAATGGTTCTCTGGTTTTGTGTCTTCCACTTCATGGTCATGTGTCGCCACATCAGTGCCCTGACAGCTATTTATCTCTTCTTGCAGCACACTCTCTTGTTTCAAACCTTTCTCTGTGACAGAAAAGGGAGATGATTTTAAATTAGACAATATGAAAGATTTACTCTGCATTTGGAGGATTTGAAAAAGTGCAGATGGGGCATTCATCTTACTCCATTCCTCCAAAATATCAAAACATTCCAAGAAAACAATTCAATCCAGCAAGCCTGCACATCTGGTATGTTGCACAACTCTCACATTTTTGCAAAAACATGGCCAATTTATCCAATGCTTACACTCTGGTGTGTACAATGTTGGCGACTGTCCCGCTTGCTCTCTTCCTCAAACACAAACAGTGTGATCAGACACATGTGTAAACTCCAGTGTCCATCCAGGTTTGATAATTAAAGGAGTGTGCTGATGTGGTTCCTAGGAAGTGAATTTAGACTCACGTATGATCAAGTGAATGGTGGCTGAATATGAATGAGACTCACCTGTAGCCCTGGGTCTCTCCTCGACTCTCCCGCAGTCCACGCACCTCCCTCTCCGGTCTCCCTCTCTCTCCTTGCGTCGACTCTCGGACCACCGGAGTCTCCTCTTCAGGGACTCCACCTGCTCCCTGCTCCGGGTCACCTCCTCCAGGAAGCTGTCCTCCACCAGCCGGGTGATCTCGTACATGGCAGCCTTGAACACGGTTTCCATCACACCGGACAGCTGGGACTGAAACGTCACTATGGTCTCTGCCATAGTGTCGAACAGTGTGTGACAAACTCAGCCGATCACTTCCAGTGCAGTGGGTGGAAGCGTGTTGAAAGCTCCTGTGGAGTGAGAGACATGTGTTGTCCACATCCACGGACCGTCTCTCAAAACTGATGTCACTTAACGCAAACCTCTCGATGTTAAACAATCTGTAGACATATATTTGACGGTCTGCGTTCACCCGATGGTTGCTTTTAGAGAATGTCACCAGACAGCAGAGTCGTTGGAGGTGCCCATGTTAGCTAACTAGCCTGCTGCGCTGGTTTAGACACGAACACCGCCTGAAACGCATTCAATGAAAACATTAACCTGCCACATTTGTCACGAATAGAGTTCGTGTCCGCTGCAGTGTTTGCCTTTTAGCACAGATAACCCGGATGGTTCCGCTGTGATCTATCGTCGCACACTGATGAGCTTTCACGCTTCCTCTTGATTCTGTAAACAACGGCACTTCCGAGATTTACACGTACGGGTAGTGAAGTGGGACAATCATGAGCTGTCGTGAAGTGGTATTAAAGTATGCACATTGGCGACACGAGGGGCGTTTATCTTGATGATTAACTAGAATTATTAGCATGTATTTGAATGTACTACGACAGGGGAATGTTTGAAAACACAGATTAGGATAGAAGCGGATCAACCGGAAGTAGCGATGGACTTCTGCTTTGTGCGTCACACTAAGCATTTGACAACGGGAAGGAGCCATGTTGGAGCAGCTCCCGATCCTGTGCGCTTCACAACGCAAATCCTCGGTCTGAGGAGCAAACTCCCAGGGACGACCCCTCAAACCCCACGATGTCCACGGACGATTTTCAGACCAAGTACGCCTCCGTGATGGAGAGCATGCTCAAGAGTGCCATCGCGGAGACCAACGAACTTTTCGAAACTATGGTCGACGAGCTGAAGGCAGAGATCTCCAGAATCAAGAAGGAGAACGAGGAGCTCAGAGCAAGATGCAGCCAGTTCGAGGAGAGACAGTCGACTGTTTACAGCAGAGAAAACCGGGCTCCTCCGCAGACCTCCTCTGAGAAACGTGACACAGCTGTGCAGTGTGGTGAGTGGAGATGTGGGTCAGAGAAACACAAACAGTTAGAACTATTTTATTAACTGCTGATGCGAGGTGATGTTTATATATAGCATCTCCTGTACATTGGTTTATGGGGAGCTCAGCATTCAGTCTTGAAGCGTGGGATCCAAACCAGGAGGGAAACCATACTGTGCTGTCTTGGCGAGCAGAAGGGTTAGATACTGTTTTCCACTGATGATGTCAGGATGTGATTTTATAGTGTCATACAGTTCAAACAGCGTTTTGGAGTAACATGCAGCTTCCATTATATCCATAACATTACTTTAAAAAAAATGACCACCAATCTTTTTTTTTTATGTTCACAGACCTTGTTCCTTTACGCACCATGCTGGTGGAACAGTGTCAGTCATTGGGATATTCATCATTGCAAATTGAACAGCAACAGTGTTGTCACTGTGGGATGGAGAAGAGGTTACAGGATCACAACTATGGGAATGCAAATTCCCAAATGACATTTATGCTTATCACAGAAGAGGTACGTATGTATCCCAGCAGACTTATTCATTTGTTTGCATATGACACCTTGACACTGAAATTAGTTTGACTTCTCCACAGGAATCTCATGATAATTCTTCATTGCTGCCTGTCATAAAGCAGGAGGACGTTGAGCCCAAAGTCTCAAATGCAGGTGAGAGAAAATTACTTTTTTTCCTCAATTACAGTTGAATAAGTTGTAGAATTTGATACATTCTGCAGAATTTGGTAAAATTTGGTTAAAATAAAACCTTTTTTTCTTTTTCATTTATCCTCCATGGTATCCTTATCACTGCTACAGTGGGGTCAGCATGGGCCACTGCTTGTGGAAATGAAAATGAAGGGTCTCTCATTAACCACATAGGTTCAACTGGAGAGATGTTTGAAAATGATGAAGAGGCTAGAGTCACCTTGGAACTACGCTGTCATGGAATGGATAATGATTTACCAGGAGCCCAGAGCCAACCATCTGAACCAGAGCATCCACTCGTTATCACAATAAAATGTGACACGGGGGACAAGACAGAGGGACAGCTTGTAAAGTCTGAAGAACAAACATTTGCGACTGCTCAGCAACAATTAATGGTTGAACTTGAAAAGGAGCAACTATCAGTGGTCCCACTACAATGCCACAGAGAGGTTGAAATGTCAATAAGTGAGCAGACGGACACTGCTGTGCAGCAGTCTGCAGATGTGCAGTGTACAGAGGAACCTTTACCAGAGCCCACAACAGAAAACACAGGAATAGCATGTGAAGAACTAAAAAATGGCTTGGCAGAAAGTGATTCTAATACCCAACCTGTACGCCGTAGACGAGGACGGCCACCAAAGAAAGTAAAACATCTACAGCAGCCTGTCAAAGAAACGGATGCAACAACCGAACAAGACGTGTTAAATTCCCCTTCAGTAAGAGTGGAAGAGGTTGCGGTTTCTTCTGCCATTGATAAAGTTAACACCACCGAATCTGCATCTCCAGTATCCCCAGCTCTGCAGAGAACTATGGAATCTGCTGTAGGAGACATGGAGAACAGTGAATTTGGTTCTTTGCCTTTTTCAGTGGAATCTATGACTAGGGAAAGAACGTCTGGATCTCAACAGTGTTCCATGGAAATGGAAGCTTCACCCACTGAAAATTCATCCGCAACTGAAACATTAAATTCTCGACCAGTGGAGTCACCACAAGCATCATCAGTTACGCTCAGAGAACGTTGTTCCTCTGTAACGCTTCAGGACGCATTGTTACTCGTTGAAGCCATGAATCTGTCAACAGGGGGAAATCCAGTATCCTCTTTCAAAAGAATGATAGAATCACCCCAAACCCAGGTTGTTCCTCACATGGATACTTTACAAACTATGGAAAAGATCCCGACAGTGCCACAGACACTTTCTTCTAAAACTTGTGATGCTGTAGGCAGTGTAGCCATAACAGAGCTGTCCACAACACAATCAAGTGTACAGACACTTAGCACTAGTCCTCCAGTAAAAGATTCAACTTCAACCAATAAAGCCAAGCCCCACATTCAGCATATCACTGAAAAACATTCGGTCACACCATCCAATATTGCCACTCAGCAAATGCCCTCATCAACCTGTGCAACTCAAACAAGTGTGCACTCACAGCAGGGTTTTCCCCGTCCTGTGATAAGATGGATAACACCAAGCAAATCGAGTAATGACAAGCCAAATAAAATAATTGTTGTGCCAAGACCAGAAAGCTTATCAATGCCGTATAAGTTTGCTGCACTGTCCCCAAAAACTGTTGCTGCACAGAAAAATGGTTTACTTTCATCTTCTACAGACAGACCTTCCTTTTCCTCCCTCCCTCAGCAAACAATATATGCTGCCTCCAGGAAGTCACTTCCCGTTGTCCCTTCGCAGTCGACGGCCACCTCTACAGACCAGCACTCAGGCTTTCTACCCCACTTAAAAACAATTATAATTCAAAGACAGGTTTCAGTTGTTGCATCAGGGACACGTCAATCACAGAATGTTCTTACAGCAATGCAGAAGTCAGCAGAACCAGCTGATGCTGTGACAGTGTCATCACCACAACTGATTTCTTTGTCGCAAGAGTCAACCTATTCAGTGGTTGGAAAAACTGCTGTTTCTACGGTATCACCTCAAAAGAAGGATAATAACTCTTCAAACCTTGGATCTCCCAAACAAACTGCCCGTGTTTTTGAAACAACAAATGTACCAAAAATAACTTGTTCTGTATCTCAACTGGAACAAAAACTCTCTGCAGTGGTCAGATTAATCAGGCTGCCAATGTCTGTATCAACCAAAGAATCAGTATCGGTCTCAAGACTGCTCTCAAATGGATTTCCTGAATCACGCTCAGTTTTGAATGAGGGTGCCACACAAGGTAGATTACCTGTGGACATACTACGACAGCCATCAAAGATTTGTCCCAGGTTAAAAGACACTGCAGTTTCTATGTCTTTCAATACCTCTCAGATGTCCAAAGAGAAAAATAACATTCAAGATATGCACAACAGTGAGTATGTGCCCCCTACACCATTCAAGGTGTCAGTACCAGTCTTGGACATATCAACAGAAGCCATCAGCAATGCAATGCAAGGTTGTGCACCTTCTGACAACGCACCAATAGCAGAGAAAGGATCAGTTAACCCAATACAGCTAATCTCCATCTCATCCAAGGACAAATCTGACCGTCATTTGCAAATGACTAAAACCCAGTTCCTGGCACAGCTGGCAGTGTCACCTGTAGTTCAAGCCCCCAGAGAGGTAAACACTCAAACCCAATTTGCTAAGTAAAATTATTGCAACTGTCAAAAATAATATTTTTATGAGAAAGATAATATGCACTGATGACCACACATTCATGCAGCCTCAATTGGGCATAATGGAGAATGGGTTGCAGCTAATGATTTTTATTTTCAATTATTCTGACTATTATCTTCTTGTTTACTTGCTTAAAAAAGAGCAACCAATGCCATACATCTTCCCACAGCCCAAGGTGATGATAGAAAAAACTGTCTCTCTATCTTAAATGGTATTCAATTTGCAATGATGTATGACAAAGAGAAGCAGATTAATTCTTCTGGTTTTACAAGCTAGGACCCTTTTATTAATCATGTTTTTTTAATAAATCCTTGATAAAGACTGAAATGAAATTTATAGAGTATCAGAAGTTGCTGATTAGTTTCTGTTCATTGGCTAATGAAGTAACCGACTTATTTCAGTTTCAACGGTGAAGCATTTTTGTCATATTCCTTTGTGGTAGGAATGTAAACCTAGTGTCTAGATTATATCTGCTATTTTGAGTTAAAACTTATTTCTAAGTTTGTTTTTCTTTTTGCCTTTTTTGTAGGCCTCCTCCAAACATGTTGCAGATACAGGAGCTTCTAGTGCAGAATCCAGCACTAGTGGCAGGAAAAGCACCACCATGGCCCGACTCCGAAGTCGCATCAGTACTCACTTGCATTCCAGAAGAACCAAACTAAAGCCAGAAATATGCACAGAAACAGAGACCACTGCTATGAGTCCTAAGAAACTTAGATCACACAATGACAATCCAAATAATACAAACACAACCACTGAACATATTCCTGTTGAACCTAAAAAGTCTTGTGTTGTTGAAGACATTGCACCCAAGAGGATCGTAAGTGTACCCACTAGAAGGTCAAAGCTTAGTAGTGAAACCACTCCTAAAAGTGGTAGAAGGTCTAGCTCAGGTATTGCTAGTGTAGCTTCTAAAACTGTTGAATGCAGTTCTGTTACTCCTCGAAGGCTTAGTTCAACTAAAGATGGTGCTAACCCTAAACAGACAAAAAGCAGTGTTTGCCTTAAAAATACAAAACCCACCTCTGAGAGGAATAGTTCAACGAGAGATGATGCTATCCTTAAACAGACTAAATCCTCTTCTGTGAGTCCTAAAAGGTCTTGTTCAACTAGAGAACAGTCAAGTCTTAAAAAGGCTGAAGCCTCAGCTGTTACTCCCCGGAAATCTAGTTTAAGTGAAAACGCTGCAAAATTTAAAATGTCTACAAGTGAAATGATTAATGACAGCCATAGGTCGGATTTCACCCAACACAGTTCGAGCACTAGACAGATTAAAAGAGAATCCAGTCCTTTTAGTCTTTGGAGGAAAACCACAGCTAGTGATATTGCTAGGCCAAACAGTCAGTCTGGCTCCTCGTATGTTTGTTGGCCTAAATTGGCTAAAGATGGTGTCAGCTGTGGAAAGACTGCAGAAACCACTCCTGCTAAGAAACCCAGATTGATTCAAGAAGTGCCAGGGCCTGAAAAGAATTTAAGAGTTTTGAATGAAAAAGCCACAACATTAGCTAAAATGACAAATTCCAATCAATCCACACTTCAGAATGATGCTAAAACAAGCCAGTTAACAGATAAAAGATATAAGACCCAAGCTGTGTGGATTCCTCCTACAATACCAGCCAGCAGAACATCAGCAGGGGGAAAGGCATCTCTGTTACCTTTGAAGAAAGAGACAAGATCTTCAAGACCCCAGAATCATATTGCAATTTACCAGCCTAGTGTTTCTCTCAATCCCATATCTACCAAAGCACCATCCATGGTATCACCATTACAGCCCTTATCAGTCATTGGTGGGCGTCTGCTTAAGAATCAGTGTGGGGAGTGTGGCCGCATCCTCAGCAGCAGTGCTGCCCTTGAGAGCCATGTCAGACTTCATAAAGGACGGCGACCTTTCTCTTGCACGCTTTGCGGGAAGAGTTTTCCAGACCCCAAGGGTCTTAAAAGGCATGGCCGGGTGCACCGCAATGGTAGGATCCACATCTGCCAGGAGTGCGGGAAGGGCTTTGTCTACCGTTTTGGCCTCACCAAACACCTTCAGATGGTGCACAGCAGAATTAAACCCTTTGTCTGCCAGATCTGCAACAAAGGCTTCTTCACAAAGCGAGATGTGGAAGCCCACATTCGGATCCACACTGGAGAGAAACCATTCCAATGCAACCTCTGTGAAAAAAGATTCACTAGAAGAGTAGAACTAAATGTACATCTGAGGTGGCATAACGGGGAGAAGAGACACTGGTGCTCATACTGTGGAAAAGGATTTTTAGATTTCAATAACCTGAAAAGGCATAAGTACATCCACACAGGAGAGAAACCACATTCCTGCCCCCACTGCCCCAAACACTTCACACAGTCAGGGCACCTGAAAAAGCATGTGAAAAATGTGCATAAAATTCACTGATAGAGAGAAGTAAAAGATGATGTGACAATAACTGGTGTTTCTTTTCCAAAAAAATAAATAATTGTAAGTATTTTTCTAACTGTAAAAATGTCAATAGTTTTAATTGTTTTAATAATCTAGATAAGTTGTTAATTCTGTAAGTATTCTACTTTTACTCCTGCTGATACAAAAAAGCCAATAGGGGTTAACTGCTTCTGTTAATTTACCACCTGAAACAAGGATTATAAAAGCGTCTTCACACTTGACATGAAGAATTACATCACAGTTAAAGAAAGAATTTGCTTTATTTAATGCCAACAAATTTGACTGTAGAGTCATCATGTCTGGAAGTCTCATTAGCATTCTTTACAATGACAAGGATGTATATAGTTGATATTGCTATATGCGCTTTAAGCAGGTGCACAATGGTTTCAGTTCATGTCGCATTGCTCTGGTTGAGTGTAAAGACACCTTAGAAGATGCTTCAACAGTCAGCTATGTAGATGTGGAGCAAATGAAAATGTTTTTTTTGTAGTTATGGCAGTGTCGGTGTGATCACTCAATCCTTGTTTTAGTCTGAAAGACGTGTTTAAACTGTCTCCCATTTCTTAATTCTAACCTCATTGAAGAATTGTTGGACCCTTTTTTTTATAATTCAAACCCCATTTCAGAAATTGTAAATACAGTAAATATTCTGTTTATGTTGATATGATTTAGATAAAAAAAGATGTATATTTTCTTGTTCCTGAAAAGGTGTAATAAATGTAGAGTTGTCCAACTAATCCCTTTCTTTGCACTTTTTCATCAAAAAAACCTTTGATTTAGTTTGTATGAAAGTTGGTTGAGTTTCATTTTCTTAAGGACATCTTGATTTCAGACAGTTGTATTTAAAAACCAATGAGTAGTACTATTTCTGCAATTAGTTGTTAAAGCACCTAATCTCCTACCCTTTAAAGACGATTTGAGACTTACTATGTAGCTGTGATTAGATTTTAATGAAACATGCCAAACTTAGATAAGTGTAGAATGTTGTATTGTGTGTAATGTGTCACAAACAGAACAACTAACCCAAGCCCTTTTTGTCTGTAATTTTAAAGTCAGTATAATACTTTGAGAAAATGAGGTTATCGGTAAGTTATTTTTACATTCTAAAATGTTGTTCTTCCCATAAAGTCATGCAAAACACATTCTCTTAGATTTGTCCCAACATTCTAGTGGAACAGAGATGAATGTTGAATGAAAAATTACATCAGTAAACACAGCAGTGTCCTTTTGCAGGAACAATGTTATGGTCACGCCACTTTCTTGAGTTTTCAGAAGAGCCAAGGAGCTGAAGACTTTGTCTCTACCAACTTATCATTGTCGCAAATCTAATGTTACAAGCGTCATCGATCTCCTGACGAAGTCCATAGAAACGGCAGAGAGTCTCACTTGGACATTTGCGTTCACACATGCACCTCTGGAGAAAATTCAGAGGAACTGTGGAGTCCGGTACATGTCTGAAAGCAGCTTACGTCTGTCATACCTGCTGCTGCGAGGTTCTCTGCCTTCTGAAGGTAAGACCCCAACTGTGCTAAACAGTTTCTTTGCTTTTATTGGATTTGTCTTTAAAAATTCTTACCACAGCACACCAACTGTACCATGTGCACTAAACAGTTTGCCTTTGGGCAATGAATGAAAGTTTTATTATATACAAATGTCAAATATGTCCATAGAAGATTATTTACTGTACATCCATGTTCTTCCATGATGAATGTGGCTATAATGATGATAATTATTAACTCAGATAATCAACTGACTTTTTTTCCTGCTTCCCCTTAACATATCATATCTATTATAGCACTTTGCAAGAAAAGTTACATGAATGCAATGGTAAATTTGAATGGGTAAATCTTAAGTGTGTCTTCCTTTGCATAGCACAGAAATGCCATTATCTGGATGGCTATGATTCATCATAAAATGCTTCTTTACAATGACCACATTGCAACCAAAGATTTGTCCCAAACCTTTTTATTGCACATATCTTGTTTTTTTAATCTAAACATTAAAATGTTTCTTAAAGCAGTGGTTGATGAATATTTACTTTATTGGTTCTTGTGTTTTATTTAAGTACTTTACGATGACCATCACCAGCCGAAAGTTTCACTCTATGACAGAAGAACATTGCAACGAATTTAGGATAAAGATTATTACTGCATCCAATACCTGCAGCTTTCAATCACAAAACATTGAGCAACCTGTACTGAAGCCTTTAGGGTCTTACTACCAAGGTAGACACCAGCAGGCAAAACCACAGTGACACTGACAGAGTTAAAGCAGGCTGGCCACTGGAACGAACAATGGAGTGATAGCATTTTCCCACATTGCCCACTTCATCCACAGCTATGAACTCAACAATCTGTGAGCAGCAGGAGGCGTTGTATTCTGTTTGGATGATGGTATTGTTCAGGGGGGTATATGAGAGGGTTCCATTACCCTTTCGCAAGATTATGCGTTCTATCCCAGTGCCATTTCCATCTGTAAGGTTGGCAGAGAACTCCCATTGGAAAAGTTCACATGCAGACATGTCTTGAGGGCATTCATTAGCCAGCACTTTAACCCCTTCACACACAGGCGGAGCAAGATCTGTAATCTGGACAGAAAGGGGAAAAATACATTTATGCATGGAGGGCTGCTAAGAGAATATTTTCACATAAACACATGCAGGATGTATCTGGTTACCTTGGTAACAACAGACATTCTTAGAACAACATAATTGGAGTCGGCACCAGTGGATGATCTGGCTTCCATAGTCAGACTGACATCAGTGCCTGATGGTGTTCCGGCTGGTGGTGTAATGGTCAACGTATCATTGATGAGTTCTCCAGTTGTCAAGGTGAGGCTGTCAAGGAAAGACAGAGAAAAATAACCCTTCTTGGTTACAGGAACTAATTGTGTGCAATACAATTATTTCTTTTTTGACTTTAAAGCTGTAGGGAGTGAGAGGCAATTTGGGGCCAAGTAATGCCTTTGGGAATTGTAATAATACACAGCTCACCCTTACCTTGACTCCAGTTGATGAAGGTGGGGTGAAACTACACGGAAGTTACTTTTACACACCACACCGGATCAAAACAACCTCTATTTTGGTTTTATACTTTTATACTGTTCAGTCAGTTTTAATCAGGGTTTTTAAGGAAAGCAGGATGGGTAATTGAGATTTTAAGAGACAATTACATTTTTTGGCATTATATATTTTTCACACCATGTCCTTGTATGTGGCATTTGTAAGGCTCCACCATGCTGCTGGTAAGCTTAGCACAAATGGCTCAGTCCATTTGGTGAAGAAAAATCTCTGTCTTCACATCACTAAAGTTGACTCATTAAAAGTTCAATGTGTAGAATTTAGTAATATCTAGTGGTGAAGTTCCGTTGTTTTCTCAGATCTCAAAAGGTGTTTAGTTTGTCCACTTTGGACCACTTTAAAAACATGGAGGCCTCCATGTTTTAGGGCCAATTCTAAGGTAAAGAAAACCACAATATGTACAATTTAGATGAAACACACTAGTTAAAACATTACTAAGGGTATTTTATATTCAACTTCTGCCAATAGATCACTTTTAAACTTAATCTTACATACTAAACCTTTTACATTATATCTGGTTTGTTTAATCTGCACAGACAATTCACAGTTTTGTGGATTATATCTTCGTCAGGACCTGTACCTTTCTGAACTCTTAGCTTATGTCTAAAATAGTCTTGTACATAACTGTGTTTGACCTCAAGAAACTTCTGCAAGAAAAGTAAGGTATATTAAACTATTCTCATTGCTGACAGGGATATTTTATGGATTTTTTTGCTGCCCCTCACCTGCTTGGGTAGGTCATGGGGAAGTCTCTGTCATTCTTGGCGATGATGGAGTATTGACCACCAGGTCCCTGGGTCATTACACTGAATGGGAGCTCTAACGGTTTTCCTGGCTCCATGTTGCTGGCAACCACAGCCTAGAGAGAGAGAAAAAGTAAGAAAAGAACAAGGGAAAGAGAAGAAGAGTGGTTCAATTATTCTCCCAAAATGCATGTTCCTATTTTTAATTGGACTTGTTTCAGTTTTTACCTACAGTATGTTTTGGATACCCCATATGGTTGCTGCCATCTATCAAACAAAACCTGCATGAATGGTTACACTGGTTGCCAGGAAGAAACATACCTGGATGTTCACTTTGGACAGGGACATCGAGGTGGTGGACTGCCTCTGAAATGCACTTTTAGACTCTGTGTCTTCTCCATTCAGAATGATCAAAAATTCCCCGTCTGGGACCGCATCAACAGTCACCAGGATGTCTCCATTGCCCAGGTCTGTCAGTGTGCTGTTGCTCACAGCCTCAGGGCCAGACACAGTTATCAGGCCAATGTTTCCCACAGTCATAGAGGACGGACCTTTCTTTCCCACTACTGAAAGCAGCAGGGTGGCAGGCTGGCCTGGGTTCCCAGAGAAAACAGGCAGAGAAACCAGGTAGGGAGAAGAATGAGAAAATGTTTTTTATGGTTAAATGTGGTTGATTGTTTCAAGAATAAACATCATATATTCAATCATGGGTGTTGAAAGGAAGCCTTGATTTTTTGGTACAATTGGTTTAAATGAGCCTTTAAAACAGCTGGAGACAACACTGAGGAAGGTTAGTATGAAGCAAAATAAAACATTTGTGGATGTTTGCAGAGGTGATCATGGGCAGTGGTAACTTACAAGGTACCTTTGGTGGCCTAACTGCATTTCACAACTAGATGGTGCTGTTATAGCACAATGGGGGCTCAGTCCACAGATAACACCTTTACAGCTATTAAATACACTGAAACCTTTTTCCACTTCTAACCATCTTGTTTTAACGCACAAGATAATAATTTGCATATTTGATATTGTTTAAACATCAAAACATTCTCTCTGATTGAAATACATGTAGATGGTGTACAACTGTAATGCTGTTTTAAAACAGTAAAACAGATTTATTGCATCTTACCTGCTTGTGGACGCCCACTCAGCAATGCATAACCTGGGTGAGGTCCCTTGAACTTTTCAACAAAGTTATAGATAAAGGTGATGATACTCTGACCTGGAAACACATGAGCATATACAGTATACAGACACACAAACAAGAAATCAGTGCATGTGCCAACTGTGACTTCCAGACTCAAACTTTGCATAGATAGATAGTGGTGGGAATAAATATGCTACTGATGAAAAAAACTGTGCAAGAGGACACAAAAAAGTGCTTTTTTACTGAAAGTGCATGTGTATAACAAATGTGTAGCATCTGACCTGTGACTTTAACTGTGTATGGTTCTCGGGATTCGATTTTGACCTTCCAGATTCCTTTGTGGTTGTCAGCATTGAGAAGAATCCTCCTCAGGTTGCCAACTGTATGAATTGTCCCCAGTTTACCACTGGTCTCAGTGTTGGATTGGCTCACACCTGCATTTGTTTAGCATGTCTTATTAGACAAAAAGATCTATTCCAACAACATTCTCAACGAGACAGAAGCACATACAACAAGTTTTACACTCAAGACTGACTGATGCAAACATGGCATTGAGACAGGTGAGCTACCTGTAGGGTTGGTCAGTGAGAAAACAACAGCGTCTGTGATGTAGATGGTGATGTTTTGAAGAGATTCGTCCAACATGAAGCTGAAGGTCTCGGTCTTGCCAGGGTTCACTGATCGCTGAAGAATAGTCACCTAACACAAGAGGAGGAAAAATGTATGATCTTCACCATATACATATGTACTTCTAAATAAGATGTTTCACTGCTACTTTTCTCTTATATCTAAGGGATACAAATTGCTTAAACAATACCTCTTAATCTGCAAAGGAATATTCCGGTGAATATCTCAAGCCAAAATGAAAATTATATCGAGATTGTTCAGGATGAACCAGTAGAACAGCAGAGTCCTACCAGGGCTGAAGTAGACGTATCACGGATGATGCTTGTGGCCTGGGGCAGCTCTTTCTTGGTCACCAGGATGGCTTGGCCTCCAGAGGCCAGAGCCAGTTCCTTGTATTGTTGAAAGGCACCACCTGTGGTTGAGCGACGGCGCCTCCTACTGTAGCTAGTCATGAAGAATGACACCTGTAGAGATTGATGTGGAAATCAAGCCTGCTGCCTTTCAAGTTCAGTTAGTGTAAATACACTGTCTGACTGTTTGTCATAACTGGTGTCAGTCAGAGTTTACCGTTGACTTGGTGCGCCTGATGAGGGCAATAATTGTGTCCTTGAGTTCAGAGTCTTTCGCTGCAGCATCAGTGAAAACATAGATGTGAGAGCCAGATGGAGCGCCAGTCAGAGCCAACTGTAGAAAATAAATGGACCTACTCAGGTTATTCTGAATCACTACCGTCTTTTGGGGATGCATAAAAAAACATTTCACCTCTAATTAATTAAAATCCAAGTTACAGTAAGACACCAGCATAGCTGTAGTACCTGAATTCCTGACAGACACATCTCAGGCATATCGCCCCCTCCTCTTGGTTTGAGTTTCGCGATTTCTTCTTTCATTTTATCAGGATCTGATGTTCTAATCATGGGTCCAAACTCTACATAAGAAAACACATTTTTAAACTTAATCCTACACAACCACTGTGACTTCTAATTAACCACTAAAATATAGCTATTATCAAAACTATACAGTCATATAAAACATGCTATGGCATAGGGGTCTATTATAGACTAAACATCGTCAGTGGGGAATCAGAAATTATACCGGGGTCATTGAAGGGCACCAGGATGTACTCAGAAGGCTCATCCTGCGTTCCTTTTTTGCTGTCAATCATTTCATTGACAACCGCCCTGGCTTCGGCGATGTCATCAGACATACTGCCTGTGGTGTCAATAACAAAGCACACAACAGCTGAGCGGGCAATTCCCATCGTTCTGTGAGAGGGAAAATATATTATAGAAATGTCAAACCGTTTTCTTTCATTAATGTAGATTACGAAAGTAGATACTTTTTCATATCTCATCATCATACCTAAGGAATTCTTCATTCCCGACAGCTAAGCGGATGTTCTCCACTAGCTGTTGGCTTGCAGTTGTGGCTATATTCACAGCAGCATTGTGTTGGGCCACGTTGTCAAAGCGACGCTCATCTTTGCTGATGCCACCGCGGGGAGCTGTTGTGCTGGATAGGTCACCTGCACCTCCATGACTACATTTACCTGGCACAGGACAGAAGGGACAGTTAGAACTTTTACTACTTGGTACAGATGAATTAATTTGTCTTGTTTTCCCGGTAGGACAAACCTGATTTTAAACAATGAGTTCTAGGAGTATACAGTATCAAATGATGATGTATAGGTTAACCATGATATCTAAATTACCTACAGTGTAAAGGAATAGTTAAACATTTTAGGAAATACACATATTTTACAAGAATTAGACAAAAACATTGAAACCATCCACACTCTCTGCACTATTAAATATGAAACTAGTACAGCCCCACTTCAGTGAAAATTGCTCAGTCCAGTTCATGGATGGTTGTTCAGTGCTACATTTCAGTGCTACATTTTTTAAATGGTATAATTTTATTGATCAAACACTCCATATCATAGATATTCATAATAATAACCCTTTTTTGTGCATACTCAAAAGAAATCTAAACCAGCAAACATGCTTGAAACATACCCTGTAGTGTTGACTTTGATAAGTGACTAGAACTGTCACTTGTGTTTATTGATAATGTATTTGAATATGGTTCAAACGTTTGTTTGTCACTGTTACCTTGAGGCTTGGATGAATAGAAGACTCCCATGTAGCCTGATGTAAGTTTCATTTCTTGTAGGATGTCGGGAAGGATGGAGTTGGGGCATGTTCCACTTTCACAGTCGCTGCAGGTCGGAGTGTTGACATCTACATAAGCCAAGCGCAAATAAGATGAGGGATAAAAAAGCAAGTTCAGACCAAGGTAAATAGACATTGCTTCATTTCATAACTTGCTCAAACTGTTACTCACATACTCACAAATAATGTGAGTATGTATTTGGATAATTCACAAAAAACTGTGTGTTTGGCAGTTGATTATTCTTCAAGTGGATTATTTTGCTTCTACTGCTGTCTGTATTTTACAACAGTAAGAGGATTGTAATTCCTTTTGTTTGTCAAGCTTGAAATATTTTTTTCTTTGAAAAAACTAAAACATCCAGGTAACAATACAATAATTTCCCAGCTAATGATTGACTTTTACCTACTAATTCCACAATTGTCTTTGTCTGTCTGTATGTGGATCTCTTGCAAACATCTTATCACCTTCACACTTAACATGTGTTTTTTCAATGGCCCAGGGAAGTACAGTGTTAAATTTGGTATGATTTTGACTCATGATATATTCTATATTAATAAACAGGTATCAGTGCTCTTTAGCAGTTAGTGGTTGCTTCAGTCTGTGGACAGTGTTGAACATGTCTTCTTCTATGTCCTCTGATAAAGTACAACAGCAGTTGGCCACTGGCAGTCTCAATAAACTCTGTCCCACCAGATCATTTTGAAGATTAGATTTTTCTAATTTCACCATATCAGACTGAGACAGACAGACAGACAGACATGGCTGTTAGAGGTGCTGATCTCTGCCATGGCAGCAACATTAATAGAATAACTGATTTCTCTGCAAAATAGGAGCATAACATTTGTTTTGTTACTGTGTCACTGGTTATCCAATAATAAAAAGCACCAGCTGATCAGAATTTCGCGCTCTCCATGGCATGAACACTATTGATTTGCTCTCAGATTGAATTGAACCAGTTTACAATTATATGACTATTACCTAGTTGATGAGCCCATAATCAGCACATACACAGTCCCTCTGTGAGAATAATAAGTTCACAAGCTTGTACACAGACCTGCCAGGTTTTCAAGTGGCAGATCTGGACGTAAGAGGTTGATGTACGGCTCTGTGTATCCCAGCTCCACCCAGTTACTGTGGCTGTAAAAGTCCTGGAAAATACATGGAAACACACATTAACCCATTTATACATATAGGCAGGTTTCATATTCAGTATTTATACACACAGTTAAATTCAAATGATCTTTTCTTTCTTGTAGTTTCTATATTCTCTTGTTCTGCCTCCTGTTGCCTTCATCATAATGCTCTCCAGTCTCTTTGTTATTCTAGCGCCTTCATTATTTTGTTTCTAAACTTCTTTATGCCTCATTACTCTCCAACCTGTAGTGTGTGAAGGACACGGCCCAGTGTTTCTCTGGCAGCCTGGAAGTTCTCCTTGCGAATGTTCGCCTTAATGGCCACCATGCCCTTCGTGATTAGGCCACGTCCCTCTAGGAACGTCTCTGAGTTAAAGTGGTGTGGAGCACTGGAAGAATTTTTCACAAGAAAAAATGTTGTTTACAGGCAAACCACATTTAAAGCTTTGTAATACACACGCTGTAGCATTATTTTGTTATTTTATTAAATAACTGTTTATTAACCTGGCGACAAAGTCACGGTCTACCAGTCCATTCTGGGTGTAGATTTCTTGAAGAGCAGTGTGAAACTTGGCCCCTGACACTTGTCCTGTTGCTGTGGGTCCGAGACAGGCCTGAACCAGCTCCTCAGGAGATGAACCCTGGAGGCAGAAAAGACCATTGATACTAACAATGCAGCCAAGCAAAGAGTATGGTGAAGTGATTGGAAAATTGTGAAGTTGTGCAAAATATGACTCCCATAAGCCTCAGCTACATTCCTCGCTTTGATGGGAGGATTGATACCACTCCTACTTTTGTGAGAAGCTACAACCAGCAGCTATTATCCTGCCTTTGTCCACCAGTCACAATTTCTTCATGCTATGCTAAGCTATACTGTTGGTTGTAAGCAACTAAAAGGAAGAAGCAAGTTTCCCCAAAATTTGCACTATTCCTTTCAAAATATTGTATGGGACAAACCACAAAATGAACATCTGTCCAGTGCCATATTACCCTTTTTGCTTTATATGAATAATTTGACTTTTTAATTTAACATACCACACAAGTATGTTCAAATGTGGTTGAATGTCTGAATGTCTATATGTGTATGTCTGAGAGTGCATGTTTGTGCATGTTGTGACTAGGTTTACTTTCTATCCTACCGTGGGTTTGAACTCGTGACCGGCTTCCTTGATTACCATCTCACAAGCCTTGGACACTTCTTGCAACAGAGCCGTTCCTGTGATGCTGACATGAGAGGAAATCCCACCCCCGATGGAGAGAAATGCCACAGTGGTCCTTGCTAACAGGACCAAGCTGAGCAGGGCTACTTGCAAGACTGACATCATGATTAATCTGCAGGAAGAGAAGGTAATACTCAGTCATTATCAGTCAATGACATGCTGGAAAAAAAATGTAAATGTCATGTAGTGTAGTTTCCGTTTACATATTTCTGCATACTTTTTTTTCCAGATTCATATAAGGTCACTTATAAGGTGACCTTTGACCACTTAAATGTTATCACTTTAGTCCAAGTGATAACTAAGATGTTTTTTGAGTCCACCGTTACCTTTGACCACCGAAATTGAATCAGGTAATCAGCAGGTCCAAGTGATTTGTGCCAGATTTTATGAAATTCCCTATGGGCAGTCCTAATATATCACATTCACAGTAACATGAGGTCACTGTGACTTAGACATTTGACCTCCGGGCACCAAAATCGAATCTGTTCATCATCAGTACAAATTAACGTTTGTGCCAAATTTGAAGACTTTCCCTCAAGCTGATCTTAAGATATCATGTTCAAAACTGTACTGTAAAGCGCTTTGGGTGGTCATCAAGACTAGAAAAATGCTATATAAATATAGACCATTTACCATTTACCTTTGACCTCCAAGATCTAATCAGATCAAATGAATATTTGCACCAAATTTGAAGAAATACCCTCAAGGCATTCTTGAGATATTGTGTTCACGAGAATGGGACAGACAAACAACCCGAAAAAACAATGTCTCTTGCTACTCGCTGTGCTGGTAGTGGGAGTAAAAAACATAGGGTTTAGATTAAGCAACAGTCTGGTTTAAGGGAAATAAAACATGACAATGATGAAAATACTCAGGGATAAAATCATATTTGAAAACTGATAGTTATTAGCTACAATAAAAAAATATGTAAGGAAGGTAAAATAAACTGTTTTATACAAACAGCATACTGATAATGGTGATGTAGAGGAGCTATGTGTGTTTGTCTGCATTCTTCCAAACATCCTGGTGCTTTTCACAGAATAAAGACATTTTCTATTTGAACCCCTATGAGATTATTTCGTAACCCAGCACTATGTCCAGAGATTCTTTTGTTAGCGCACAGCAAAATAATGTGTCACTTTCACCCTCCATTAAAATATATTTTCTTCAAATTATAATATTTAGACTAAATATTATATGTTATAAATATATTATACATTTTATAATATTAGATATGTTTTATCATTTTTTTTAATGTTGTAACTTGTTGACTGGAAAAAAATTGAAATACAATCATACCTTGATGTTTGTAATGATGTCTTCAGAGAAATGCAGCCTCACCGTCTAACTACAGGTGCATACTGCATAGTAACATTTACTTTATGTAATGGAGGGTGGGGAACATAGTGGAACACACCCACGAGGCAATAAAGTGTAATTTCACACAATGAAATTAATGAAATATCAACTTATCTCGGAAATATGGAAGCCTTCAACTTTACTATTTGAAAGGGTTTAAACAAAGGTAGGGCAGGTTAAATGTTTGCCTGCTTCATGCATCTGAAGTTTCATGTGATAAAATGTATTTTCCTATAAAGGAACCCTGCAGGTCATTCTTGTCACTACGACCTGTGTCCAGGATATACAGGACTTAGTCAAAGCTTGCTAGGAGCTGGGATGGATTAAGGTCTTATCTGTTCTGAGGTTAAAGTGCAACATTTTCTCAGGGCTGCTCTGCCCTTATTTGTATTGCTGAAGACTTACTTTCAAGAATGCATTGACATATAATATACAATCTAATTCAAAATGTATGAAATCCCAAGAAAAATTATACAGACATTTTTTTTAGCAGCATCAGTGTAAAAATGTTTAAAAATATAATTTGGAACCTGACTCCACAGCTTTACACATGACTGCACTCATCTCAATGTGATAGTCGATGACTAACACTCTGGAACAAGTACGAGGTCAGATGTCAACTAGTTAACATAAGATTACAGTACAATCTAGAATGGCGCTCACTAAAGTACATACCTCCCATTTAAACTGAATCAATCTGCTACAAATTTCACACACTTTTTTTTCATCATGAATTATTTCTTTAATTAATTAATTCCTGGATCCCCCCCCCCCCCGGTCCAGATACACACCAACATTTAACGGATTCTTCCCTGACCCATACCACATCCTTCCACCAAGTTTCGTGGGGATTCGTCCTGTAGGTTCGGTGTAATCTTGCTCAAACACAAACAAACATGGGTGAAATAAGAACCTTCCTTTAAAGTCACACTAGACTCTCTCTCATTTTTACATGTAAAGTTATATCCATTAACCTTGCAGAAAGTTCAGTTCCTAGCATTAAAATCCTACAGATCACCTCACTTCAGCTCCTCTCAGATCCACTGGTCCAAAGATTACCAAGGGAAGAGACAATGCAGTCACACAGAGAGCAAGCAGATGGGGTTGGAAAGAAGCTGTGCTATAGGAGAGAAATTATTAATGTTGAAGAGTTAGTGAAAATGAGAGATTAGAAAATGGGAAAAGAAAGTGAGAAAAAATCTGTTGCAACCAGATTGAAGAGGTACGAACAGGAAGAGCTTAGTATCATATGAAACAGGGGTAGGCCTAGTCTCTCAAACAAATAAAAAAAGAACTGCCTAAAATGAAACCATCTTTGAGATACATGTTTTTGACATGTCCCATCCACTAACACGGAGGTGGCAGGATTAATGGCTTAACCTGCAGCCAGCCACTATGTGGTGATCAAGATGCTAGAGAGCTGTCATGTCGTCCAGCTTTATATACAGTCTATGGTTTCAGAACACAAATCAGGTATATTAATAGGACTAGTGATGTTTACCAGCAGATGGTGACAGAGACATTTTGTAACCAAGAAACCAAACACCATTTCCTTCTTATCGCTTTGCTCTAAGATACAGTAACCTGTAAGTCATATTTAAATGCTGTTGTTGAGGGCAGATGACGACTGTCTGGTCAATAACACAGACTGTCTGCCTGTACAGTGTGTCATTGTGGATATTTCAACACAGTCTGAAGAACCAGGGGAACTAGTTCACACAAGTCGTCTTGGTATGATGTAGGACAGACAGGGTTGTCACACATATCATATTTCAGTCTCTGATGGGACTTTCTGATTTTGTCTCTTGTGCTCATGAGATTTTCTCCGTTACTTGTCTGAGTGGAAACATTAGTTAATCTATCTTCATGCGGTCATCCACTCATGAGATATGAATCACTGTACGGGGTGGAGCAATGGGCGGTGTATGTGAACAGTATTTGAATGATTCTCACTTTTCTTCCTCCTCTGAGCGCCAGCACATCTAGGTGAGTGTTATTTAAACTTCTAATTTAGTTTAGTTTACAGGATCATGATGATTTAGCAGCAGTGTTTTGTTTCTATTCTATTTTCCATATACTATATGGAAATTAACTTTCCTTGTTTAAAAACAGCAGTAAAAAAATCAGCAGAATTTGCTGAACGCAAGTCTCATCCCAATTATTAACTTAAAATTAAGTCAAATAAAATTGTGTAATTGAGCCATATTCCTGACTTCCTTGTTAATAAGCTTGTAACAATGAGTTATCATATTATAACTTTCAGGTTATAACAAGATCAATTCTATACTCTTATAACAGGGAAAGTCTCTTTTTTACCATGATAAGTACTGTGTATGGGCGATACCAAACCTTTTTTCTGGCATTATCAGTGCATTTAATAATGATGCTGACTTTTCTTGGTTTTGATCAAATTCTTTGTTTAAGTCTTTTGTTTCATCGTTGTCTTTTTATGATACTTTACATATATTAGTGTTATGTTTTATCATACCTTTACATTTCTTATTGTTAATATTTGGTTGTTTTTAGTGTTGTTTTTGTAATCCTCTTTTTACCCCCACAGGTATGTTTTAATTGATTTTATTATATATTATTTTTTACATTTGACTGTCCAGTTTCCTATCCAAACATGGTTGCAGGTTTGGTTATGAATTTCATGTATTTCCTTTAAATGTAGGAAGAACTGATTCAATGATGATGCAAGATACTGTTTGTAATTAGTTCCTATCATGTTGTATAATGTACAGCATTATTCTTTTGATTTTAATAGTAGAAGTTCAGTTTTCTGTGAGAAAGCAACTTTTAAGACATTATATTGTGTATGCACTCAGTTGCTTGTTTATTATGTATGTATGGACAAAACCTATGCAGTCTAGTAAATGTGCTGCAATAAATCCCACCCTCACTGAGGTGGTTGTGTTTTCTTTTATCCATGAAACTGGTTTACAGAGATATTGGTTCGGTTTTATGGACCTCATAAAGGCTGTATTTTATGGTACTGGTAAATTTTATTGCACCACACTGTGATGAGCTTCTAATATTCTTTAAACCCCATTTATATCTCTGAGAATGAGAAATAGTTGCTAGGTGTCCGGAATAAACGGGCAATTTAGTCTATATATTAAATGTCAAAAGTGCCCAAAGAGAGCAGTCAAAATAGCAAAGTTAAACACAAGTAGAAAGAGCTAAATGTTGTTATAATGTTAATTTCAACATTAGGTGCACTGCTATGAGTGTAAACATAGGCACAGGTACATGCATACTGACACACATACACAACTCTATATTCATGCCATTAAAAGTATTCATTAATAGAATTAAAAGCTGTTTCAACAGCAGGGAGCATCGGTTGAGCTGCTTAGTGTCTCACATCGACCTTTATTATTCTCTGTACTGCTCAGTACTTCCCATATCTGCTTATCATATTTTGGTTATTCAAAATATATCATAGTATGAATGCCTTTTTGTCCTGGTACAACTGTTAACTGCACTGCACTTGAGGGGAAAACAGTCAGCATTGTGTCATGAATATGAGACATGACTAAGTTACCATGGCAATGGCTGTCTAGTCTACTATCAATATTTGAGGATAGGTTTTAACTGAATAAATATAGACTTAAATGGTTATGTTTTAGTATTCGTGGTTATGTATTTGTATTCTTTGACTGGGTCAAGACTATTTCTGGACATGCAGTCAACTAAAACTTCACCAAAAAAGCAAGGTGACTACATATGATAACAAACAACAATCATATTTGATAATGACTAAATAAAAAATAAATACAAATACCTGAATTAAAATGATATACTGATAAATCTTACCACAAATAATACTTAAATCTGTAAAAAGCTAGCTGACATCCAAGCAAAAAGACTGTATTGCTTTCCTTAGTATGTGTAGTTGCTCAAGAGTTGGTATGTGGTTACACCATTGCAACAGGCTTCAACATGTTCTTATCAGGAATACGATGTTTTGTCATTTGTTGTTGAAAACCTCTCATTTGATACACAAAAGTGATGGTTGCATCAAATAAAGAGTAAACGAATAAGCCTCTACTTCTTTAACTTCTATAATAACTTCTTTAATTAATACTGTACGAGAAGATCTATCATCACAATCATGTCAATCATGTTTAAAATCTTGTCATCAACTTAAAGACTTTTAGTGCAGTTTTGCCTACAGTTTCCTTGGCAGCAAAGTCCATTTATAATCATGATTATTTCATTTAATCAGAGTCGGAGGAAAGGAGGTGGTTGTTTATCAGCTGTCAACAGGTAAAGGCAAATCTACTGATAATACACAGCCTACAAAGCAAGAAGAGGCTTGTGAGCACCAGTTTTGGATCAGTTCTCCATTAATGGATCTCCTTATCTGTGTTTTTTCTTTCAGAGCACAGATGTCAAACACCAGCAGAGAGCTCTTCTGCCCCCTGCTGCAGGACATGCGGGAGCATAGCAATAACAACAACAGTCAGGCCAATATGGTGGTGATTTGCATCCACAGTCTGTTCTCCTGCTTGGGGATTCTTGAAAACGCTCTGATCCTCTGGGTGGTTGGCTTCCGCCTTCAGCACCGCACCGTCGCCTCCATCTGGGTGCTCAACCTGGCCCTGTCTGACTTCCTAGCCACCCTGACACTCCCCCTCTTCACATCTTACCTTTACCACTCCCACAGCTGGGAGCTTGGCAAGGCGCTCTGCAAGACACAGGCTTCCATCTTCTTCATAAACATGTTTGTGTCAGCCTTCCTGCTGGCCGCAATTTCACTAGACCGCTTGCTTCTTGTAGTTAAGCCAGTGTGGAGCCAGAATCATCGGTCAGTGGCAGGAGCATGGAAGGTGTGTGGATTAGGTTGGCTATGGGCTGCACTGAATACAATACCTTACACCGTGTTTCGCTCGGTAACTGAGAAACCGAGGGGAGGAAATTTGTGCTATCATAATTTTGCTTTGATTTTATCCTCCCAAGCAACACTGAAGAGAGACTGTGAAGTTAGACAGGCAGCAACAGCCATCTCCAAGTTGCTGCTAGCATTCTTTTTTCCCTTGGTGGTGATTGCAGGGAGTTACATCCAAATAGGTCTCAAGCTGAGAAGCAGGAGCAGAAGGAGGAAGCAGAGCACCACCAGACAAACAGATCTACTGATCATGTCAAACAAAGACCGAGCATCAGGAGCTACAAACACAAAAACTAACTTCCTTAAGTCTCTGTCCTCGAGTCCAACTTTAGCTTCGACGCCAACTACCATCTCTAATCAGACCAATCTGGGCCAGATGTCCCAGAGCTTCATCAGAATGGTGACATTTGTGATCACTGCATTTGCACTGTGCTGGGCTCCCTATCACATCTTCTGCATCATCGAGCTAACGGCACATTACTGGAAGAGCAATCGCAAACTGGTGGAGGTGGGGCTTCCCCTCGCTACAACCATCGCATTCTTAAATCCAGTGTTGAACCCCATTCTGTACGCCTTCAGCTGTCCACACTTCTGCGTAAGAATACGACAGAGTCTAGGAGCAGTGTTTGACGGACTGGTAGAAGAGGACAGAGGGTTCCTAATCACTCAAGGAAAGACCATAAAAGCTCATATAAGGCAGAAAAGCAGTCAAGATGTGAGCCCTGTGACACCAGGGTCATTGAAGAGGTCATTATCACCCTGTCAATCACCTGTTATCGGACATGCACTCCCTCTGCCTTTGGCCTCTGAAAACCCTGAAGATCCTCACATGGACAAAACAGGACAAGAATCAAAAATTGAGATGTAGCAAAGCTGAGGTCCCACTTGGTTTTAGGGTTACATTTGAATTAATGGAATGATAGATGTACATACTTCCTAGTGTACATGTAAGCTTAATTTGGTCGATGGACTTGGACATATTGCATTTAAACTGAGGCTACTGCAAAATGTACTAAAGACAGGAGCCGGCAGGAAGGTTTGTGTACTTTTTTAGCCTTGCTTGGCTACATGGCTCTACAGCTACAGACAGAAATGTCAATCCGTTGATGGGTTGGTCCACGACTTCGGTCCAGACTAAATGTCTCACCAACTATTTCTCCACCTATCATCCAAGAGCTGCTTATAGAGGCTAAACTGATAACATGTGTCCAAGAGGCTTCTTCAGTTTAATTAGCCAGGGCTTGTTAGTAAAGAACAGATTCATATCTTGTGGCCACAAGTTATTTATATTATTCCCACAACTATATAACTTGTGGCCATGATATATTATCTTATTCGCAAGCATTATAATTTCATGACCACCAGACAGACTCCACAGGCTGACATATTTAGTTATATTAAAATATCTTGTTAACTATTGCTGTAAAGTTAGGAACAAGCATTCCAAAGAATGGGTTAAAGAAATCCTAACGGGAGGAGTAAAGGAAGAAAATAACAATCGTAAATAATACTTTAAAAGTCATTTTTCTGATATTTTTCATGTCAATTCATGAGAATTCATATGTAGTTTATTCTCTTTTGGCCCCGTAAGTGTATCCAACTGAAATGAAAAATGAAAATCTGATGGAAATTGTGATAAAGGGACAAGATCATCAGTGCTCATGTAACAACTACTGTTGGAAATTGAGTGCCCATGCTATGCCCATTCTGGCCACCAGGCAGCAGTATAGCCCTGATTGCATAAACAGACATGAAATTATATAGTAGGATTATGCTTTTCAGGTCCTGTAATCCAGGAGCTTTTTTAAATCTGAACAGCTGAACGTCAGGCCACCTTTCTTAGTGATTGGATTTCATCATGTCTGATATCCATTTTGATTGACTGTCTCACTGCCGCCGCCACAATCGTCTGGTTCCATCAGACTCAATTGTAAACACGTGGCCACACAGGCCGAGGTGTAATTTAGGCCACAGCAGCACAAGGCGGTAGTTGTAATTTGGTGAGAATAGATCCAGAATATAAAGACAGTGCAGGATTAAACTTTAACAGGTCAGACTGACATACGAAGTTCCAGCAGTTTATCTTTCTCTGTCTCGCTCTCTCTTTTCATACATTTTTCTTTTTTTGCTCTACAGAAAATGCCAGAGAAAGGGGAGGAGAAAATACAGAAAAACAACATACATATAATTGAATTGTTTGAAATGTGTTAGATGTGAAACATGTCCATTGCAGAACTGGACTATAATGAATGTAGAGGCACAGGATCAGCTGGTATCTTATTGGTCAATTTGCCAGAATGAACTGCATCTTACATGGTATATACATGGTGTATACAAGTATAACTCAAGTTCAGCATGTTGTGCCCTTCACTGGTAATTTATCAGCTCTTTGTCAAAAATATATTCACAATTGTTTTTTTTAATTCAAAATCTTCCACGAATTTGGCAAATTTCACATCTCATCTCAAATTTGTTGTCTGTGTAAAAATGATGGTTACATTACGATATGGTTTGAATTCCAGTGCACAGTCATATAAGCTTTTATCTAACCTTTTCCCTTGTTTTTAAGAATATGTTGATGATAAACTGAACCACTCAGATTCTGTATTTTAACATTTTAGGGTGTTTTTCAGGGCACATGGAGGATCTAAGGCAAAATATTAACAAATCTGGAGAGGGTCATGTTTTTGTAGAAAAGTGAAATACAAGATGAGAGAGGAATGGTTGGGGAGTATTGCTTTAAGGGGGTTAAATGCACTGCCACAGTACTTATAGTTGACAGATGCTAGCTGGAGAGTTAAAGCCGAGTTACACGTCAGTGATTTCCACGTCATTGAAGACCATTTGTTTGTTGATAAAAAGTTGTCTTCTGCATAACAGAGGTAGAGAGTGATTCATTTACACCATCAATCTTCAGGCAATTCCAAATGATTCCTTAGAGAAATGTTGAGCTTTTAAATTTAAAGAAACAAAAACCACATGTCTCTGTCTCACAATTCTATTTTTGAACAATGAATGCTTTGGTTTTTGTGATGTTTGATGGAGAAAGTGTTGCACATAGATGAACTGTATGAATGTGTGTGTGAATGGAAAAAAAAATGATTGTACTGTAAAGCGCTTTGAATGGTCATCAAGACTGAATAAATATTGTTCATTTACCTTTTTTCATGAAAAATCTTTTTAGCTTTATGTTTTTTCTTACACACTTTACTTGTGTAACTCTTTATAGGCACAAGCTCTTGCGTTGGGAACCACAGGACCAAGCAACATAACGTTATATAATATAAAAATCAGTTCCACCTTCAGCATCTACAGTAAAACAAATATAGTAAAATGCTGCTTTCACACAGACGCTTCATTAACTATTGTATGAAGATAATAATATATCAGTCACAGGGTCACTTTACCTTTGAGCCACAGCTTCTAATTTTTGGTTGTCCAATTTACTGCACTCTTTCTTACATTATTTATTTATTATTTTTATATGCAAAACTAATAATGGATAGGTACTGGTTCTTTAATGTAATAAACTTTCTAAAAAATGTAACTTGATTAAAAGGATTTGATGACTTCTTCCACAGCTTCTGTGTTTATTCCGTCAATGCAAGTTTAGTGAAATACAACTGTTAACCGTTAACATGTTGACGTGTTCCAACCCATGAGTACTCATTAGTTATTGCTATATTATTAGATGAGTAGTCTGTCGTTATCAATGTGTTATTGTGTGGGAACTAAGTTCGCATCGGTCAGACCACACCCAACTTTGTACGCTGCCTCCATTTTGATTTTAGCGAGACACCTGTAACGTTTCATGACTTCCTCTTACAACACTGTTACACAGATGGACAGTCCTATAAATAACTGTCAGGGAACTGCCTTTGTGCTTGTTCGCACAACAGGACCATATTTTACCATGACACAGTATGTCTATATGTAGAAAAGTCTCTAGTAAAGTTTAGCTCATCTATCATGTTCGTTCTCTTGTTTATGACAAGTATTTTTTTGCTTTGTATTTGTGACATAAAGTCAACTCAGGTTGATACTGTGATTTTCATATAAGGTTGGATTCAACAATAAACTATCAACACTCAGCATAATTCCTGATTCTGTTAAATGGAGATAACTTATATCCAGAAAGTTTAACCATCTGAAAATGAAATGCACCAATACTATTTTAGTGCAAGCAGCAGAAAGTAATAAATCCACTTGCTGTGAATGTCAGTGTAATACTCACCCCTGAGCTCTCAGGTCGGACCAGGACTTGTTTCAGCTTCAAGTTTGTGAAGAGATTTCGTTCAAAAATATGCTATTCGTTGTCAGATTTTAAAAAGCAGTCGAGGATGGATGAGATATCTTCGATGATGACCTCAATTGACTATTGGTTTCTTTTCAAATGAAATACCATAGGTTTCTCAGTGCAGGCAGAGAGAGTGACTCTGCTTTGTTACAGCACGTGCAACTGTGTGTGTGTCTGTGCTGCTATGACGAGTAAATACTTGGTTTTAAAGGAGGTGGGAGTGAATGTACAACATTTCTAGTGCCAGTGAACCAGTAGCATTGTCAGAAATATTAATTTGGGTGGGTTCAATGTGGGCATGATCCAAAGGATAGAGTGATCTGTGGTTCAGCCAAAACAGTTTTTACTCTCATTCAAACATTCGTCATTATAGTATTTTAGTACTGCTGTAGTGATAGCAGCCTACTATAACGTTGCCAGATAAGTCTTAATAGTTTCAACAGATAAGTTGGCAAATTATTGCCTCATTTGATACTACAATGATTTCGCCAATAACATTACAACGCAACTGTGGAAGTCAAACATGGAGATGGTGGTCCACTCCCAGAACATGGGTACAGTTATTGTCGGTTAAGCCTTCTTGCACTTGAACATATAGTAACAGCGTGTCACTTATATTAAATAAGTAGACATCACTTATCCAATAAAACTGCACCAACATGAGATCTATGAAGTTCAGCTTCATTGATAAACTATCATTACTTTCACAACCTCTCAGCCAAGACCATTAGGTTGCACCATTCTTTTAAGAACTACTGCTACAAGCACAATTTATACAAAACTATATACAATTATAGGACCATGTTACAAAGATACCACAGTAGAGTAATGTAAGATAGTGTAGCTTGGTCTGGACAGTTGAACTTAATTAATTTAATTGAACTGATGTATTAAGATTGCAGTTTGCATAATGAATTCCTTTCACTTGGATTCTGCTGTAGTGACAACTTGATTTGTACTTTTCCTGTGGCCCACAGACCCCATTTCACACATCACATTCTTCAGATCTACCTGTTGGCTCTTGTTCGGCTGCAGCAACTCCTCATTTAACCCTCCTGTGTTATTTCACAGTACCTGCCAGTCCTGTTCCCATTTAGGAATAAACATCTCTGACACAGAAGTCCCATCAGCCCTCAGCAGGAGTATTATCCTACACCTCATACATCATGCTGTACGTGCAGCGATGTGTGCTAAGTCTGTGTGTTAGTACGCGCACTGCACAAGCGCCATATGGTGAATGTAATAAACAATGGGAAACACTATAAAGTGCAGAGGATTGAGGCCGAGCGTACATCAGAACAGATGAGATCAGAGAGAGAGAGAGAGAGAGAGAGGGAGGCAGGAAATTAATAGAGGATTAATGGAGATGTCACATACATGGACAGAAAATAGTGTCAAGCTCAAAAAGAGACAGTGTGTGTGCAGAACTATCATTATTTTCCAAACTTGACTTGACTTTTCAGCAAATGAAAGATTTTTCAATGGGAAATGCACACATACATACACACACACACACACACACACATTTGTTTCTCCATAACTTCAGAGGACAACACATTGACTTATATTGATTTCCTGGAGATTTAACCCTAACACCTAAAATTTAATGATTGACATTATGGGGAGTTGCTTTTGGTTCCCATAAGGAAGACAAGTCCCCATACTGTGACTGTGAGAACAGATTTAGGTCACCACAACATGGCTAAGCTAGAAAACACGCACACACACACATTAAGTGACATATGAAAACCAAGATTTTACAAAGACAGACTTAAGATCAATATTTCTCAGCAATGTGCCTAAATATCTGTGTCTGTGTGAATTCACATCGGTGTCCCAGTTGTGTCTACATAGAGAGAAGAGACGGCAACAATCCGGCAGATGAAAAAAGTGAATGATGGATACAGATGCAGGAGGAGGGATGAAAGAGACAGAGTCAGATGTGAGAAGGAGGAGCAACAACAGTGGGAGATATGCCTCAGATTATCAACCAGTGTCACATATTCTAGGGACAGATAAAGAGGACGAGTGGACCAGAGTGTGACAGGAGGGAGAGAGAGAGAGAGAGAGAGAGAGTGACAGAGAGAGAGAGAGGACCTGTATGCAAGCTGGGCTGCAAAGATGACTGATGCGAAAAGCGTATCGTCCGTGGAGGTGCAAGATGGGAAGTTAATGAAGAAGGTCAGTAGATGTGTACACCAAAAGTGAACTGAAATGTGTTCAATCCTGCCATGGTTCCAGTTACACACTCAACATGACGTTGTGTAGTAACACAAGGTTTGTCATCTGAGGCCTGAGTGGTATGGACATACTTTCAAAACAAATTGTTGTGTAAATTTGTATTCATTTTAACACTGTGTCAATTTTAGAGGATTCGTATAGATATTCATGTTTTCATTCAACATTTACCATCAGTTAAAATCTTTTTCTGTGACTGTCAACTTGCTCTGTGTCCAACATGCAGGATCCTGTCAGAGTTCTTACATTATGATAGTTAGATGAAATGTTAAATTCTGCTTGTGACAATTTTGAACAGCTAGTTGCTATTTGAACAGAAGACGTCTTTATCTTACCTGTGTGGCAGCAGCTTCTTTAACTTAACTGTCTTTCCAATACCTTGCTTTCAAAGACTTGCGTTGCATTCAATATTGGAGTAAAATACATTTCAGTTCATCGTGAAACCTGCTGCATCAATAATTATCTGTCACCAAGTTGCTGTTCTTTCATTATTTTGTCCATCCATCATTTTGTGTGAAATTATTTTTCTTCACCTGCAATTCAACTTCTGCTGTATCGTCATCCTGCCTGTTCCAGGGCTCCATCAAGAAGAAGATCGAGTCGTTCAGGCGATGGAGTTCAGCCAGTATAAAGAGGCCTCCAAAGCAAAAGGCCAAGACCTTGAGTCTGTCCTCTCCGGTGGAAAATCCTGACGACCTCTGGCTGCAAGAGGGAGACAGGAGGAAGCTGCGACCCATCGTGGACTCTGTCTTTGGGCAGGTAGGATACTGAGCAGGGCATCACTGCCCAGGTTTGTTTGTGTAAGTGCACTTTTTAAAATGACATGTATGCCATTGTTGGTATGTGCTTGGCTGACACACACACACTCAGTAAATTGAAGATGGCATAAACCTTTTGAACACTGTCTGACAAATATACTTTCAGCAATCTCATCCACACTCAAGTGCTTTTGAAGGAATGCAGGAATGAGAGAGTCTCACTGTGACACTGAGTTTATCAGAACACGAGACTGCAGTGAACAAAAATTTCACTCTTGCTTGATTTAATGTGGAGTTGTTGACAACTACTAGCGATATGGAGTTTTGTTGAGTGCTCTGCTTTGTCTGTATTTCAAATCAATGAGTCCTGCTCTCAAACTTAAAGCCCACACTCATACATAGTTCCCAACATTGTGGGAAAGGAAAGGGGGAATCGCTTGAACTCTATTATTATTATTAGTTAATTAATGTGATAAAAATTATGTAAGATCTATTAAAAACACTTTAACTTGTGGTTTGTTTCTCCATATTTGGCAAAATTATTAGAACAGCCTTTATATTACACACCTCTCTCTGTTCATTGCATGGCTCAGTCTTGCGTAGATACATTATATTGTGTTGCTTGCTTTCCAGTACATTTGACGGGTCATCAAATGGGTTCTCTATTCTTTCATAGGGCCAACATTTCTAGCAGCACCCCTGTCTGGACCTTTGTCATCATGGTTACTGTAATAAATATGCAGATGGTGTTGTGAATTAAAGAAATAACATTGATTATCGGTTTTATGTGTGTAATGAATAAGTAATGTTGAGTGAGAAAAAGGAGTGTCTGTTAAGAAGAAATCTTCACAGGGCACCTTTAAACATGACAAAAATATTTTTTTCCTATGTCATCTTAAGAAATACGCTTACGTGAGACAACTAAATATGAGAATATGAAACCTTTGACTATAATAACATTAAAAAGAACAAAATAAAATATGAAGTAAACAGGGGTAACCAAGCAAGCAAGCATCGTGACAATATTCCTGTTCCCATGTTTCCAATCATGTGATAATTCAAGTCAAGATCACATGAAAAACAAAGAGATGAACTCCTCATTCAATTTGAATTTACTGACAAACACCAACCTTTCTCTGAGGTACCTGAGACACCCCAGACCAGAGCACATGTAGACTACAAGTTACAGTGTGGTCCAAAAGCCTGAGACCGCCTACCGCCTGAGACTGAAAGAGCAGAATGGGTGAAACATGCATACAGAATAATCACTCTGTGAGTAGATCATCAGAGCTGCAGCCTCTCAAACTGATCTATGACCTTCTATATGACATGTAAGCTTTTACCCAGCACAGTCTGTCTTTGTCTGTATAGGAACATGTTGTGTGTGCTCAAAGTGCAAATCAGAGCAAACAGAGTGGTAGGATGCTGTTTTTTTCTCCTTCAAAGAATATAAGTTTGGATGAAAAGTTATTATTATCTCTAGTATAAGTGGATTTGAATCAGTATTGTGTGGCCGACTGAATGCCCACTTTTAGAACGGCCCTGGTTCTGGGAGTAAATTTATTTTCTCTATTGATGAAAATCCTTATAAAAAGAGTTTTAAGCCAGGAACTAGGCTTACATGCTGCGAGAATCGTGACCATTAAACATTAGATTTGTAGCAAAACAATATTGGACAGAAAAAAAGTCTGTGTAGAGAATTATTTTAAGGGGGAAGGAACTATGCATTCCAAAAACCCTCACGAATGATCCCTTTCTAATGACTGCCAGCGCTTCTTCTTGAATTTACACTTGTTGTATTGAATTTCACCTCTTTGGATTCTTTTCCTCATCTCTGAAAAGTGAAGCATGTTAGAAAGTGAAATAATGTTTGCTCTGTGGCAAACGTAATGTAACACTTAGTTATCTGATCGTAGCCCACAAGGTTTTCGCTGTCATAGAAAATATTTCATTAATAAAAGCAAGCTCCACCAATCACAGCTGTCGCAGGATAGTGGCTAGTGTAGTACTCCTCCTTGACATCACCAATAAAACATGTTTTTCTTAAAACATGGTTGATAGCATACAGATATTGTGGCTTCCACAGGAGAATATAAAACATTTTCACAATCTTGTAGTCTGTGTTATGTCTACCTTGGATGGTTAAAAGATTATGTTTGATGATCAAAATCTCTATTCAAAAAATGGGATTTTTTCTGTTGAGCTGTATAGCCAGGCACTGTGTGGAAGTGTATGGGTGAGTAAGTATCAACTAGTGTGAAAGTTTTTAATGAGTCTCTTGTATGGTATCTGTCAGAACTTGATCTGTAGTCCCATTTAGCTCCTCCAGAACCTTAACCTTTATGTTGCCCAGAAATTTCCAGTCTCACTGTTTCTCAACTTGTTTTAATTATATAAAAGTTTCCCAACAGCAACTGTCCCTGACTCATCCCAAAGGTGCCTGTATTACTGTGTGGCCTCAAGCTGTTCCCTGTCAGGTTTCACACACACACATATTGCCATAGAAGAAACATAGTTCCCAGCATTGCAGGAAAGGAAGGGGGAATTGCATAACTCTATTATTATTAGTTAGTTAATGTAATTAAAATTATGTAAAATCTATTAAAAACACTTTAACTTGTGGTTTGTTTCTCCATATTTGGCAAAATTATTAGAACAGCCTTTATATTACACACCTCTCTCTGTTCATTGCATGGCTCAGTCTTGCGTAGATACATTATATTGTGTTGCTTGCTTTCCAGTAAGTGTGCTATGTAGAACTGATAGATTTGACATATCATCACTGAAGACCTCGGGATATCAAAAATGAAAAACAAGGCAACAGAAAGCTGAGAGGGAGAAAGGCGGAAACTTAGTCACACATTTTTTCCCAAAGAAAGAGATAATATGTTCACACAAACATTCCTTTGGTGCCCATTAACACATTATGCTAAGGCCGGGCTACACTGGCCACAGAAGCCTCAGTGTTCTTCTAGAGATTCAAGGGCTTGTCTGTGTGTGGTTAGAGACAGTGAAATTATCTTTCACCACAGTTTGTATGTTTACCTGTTGAATATATGTCACAAACATAAATGTTTACTTTCGGAACCATACTGTTGAGCTGTATAGCCAGGCACTGTGTGGAAGTGTATGGGTGAGGAAGTATCAAGTAGTGTGAAAGTTTTTAATGAGTCTGTTGTATGGTCTCTTTCAGAACTTGATCTGTAGTCCCAGTTGGTATGTAGCAGCTCCCCAGAACCTGAACCTTTCTGTTGCACAGAAATTTCCAGTCTCACTGTTTCTCAATTTAATTTAGTCATATAAAAGTTTCCCGACAGCAAATGTCCCTGATTCATCCCAAAGGTGTTTGTATTCCTATGTGGCCTCAGGCTGTTCCCTGTCAGGTTTTGTTATGATTGATAATATCTAGATCATATCATTCATATATTCTAGTAATATAATTACCTTATTATAACAGAGCTAAGGTTAGATGAAAATGAAAAAATCTTACATTGATCTTTTATTGTCTCTTATCAAACTTACAACATTCTCATTCTGAAACTCAGGTGGAAACATACAAAAGTCAGCACAGGGACGCCACTTTCAACCAATGCATGGGTCATTGTTCTTTAATACCCACAGATGTTCTGTAATGCACATTACTGAGCCAAGGCATAGAGGGACCTGTACCCTCACGTGTGTGTATGTTCCTATACTTATATTTGTGAGGACCATTTTAAGCATAGACTCTCAGAGTGAAGACATTTTGGCCTGTCCTCACCTTTTAAATGGGCTGTTTGATGGTTAAGACTTGGTTTTAGGGTGAGGGTTAGAATTAGGTTTAGTCATTTAGTTTGAATGGTCAGGATGAGGGTAAGGGGCTATGGAATGTTTTATGTCAATGAGTGCCCACCTAAGATATGAGTACAAACATGTGTGTGTATGTGTGTGTTTATGAGAGAAAGGGATAGAGAGGTGCACAAATCACACTCAATTGCACATACAAGTTATTTATAGGGAAGTTGATATGCTGCTGTTTCGACCCGACCTGATCATCAGCAACAGTGTTCTATGCAAAGACTACTCCATTAAATTTTGTGGGGGGAGTGCAGCAGTAGGTGGGAGGTTGTTTTTTTTAAATTTCTTTAACATTGCAGTTTGGTGCAGCTCCAAATAAAAATGTGGATCCAGTGAATGTTAAATGTGGTTTCATAAGGGGACAGTGTGGCCTTGGTGAAGGTATGAACTCTACTGAGTGCCTCTCTCGTTATAAACTGCAATATGTGCCATACACAAATAAAAAGCAGGACAAGGATAGCAAATAGTATATAAGGGAGCAAGGTTACAATAACAATCAATTCATGACATGACATGTTTTATAATCTCAAAGTTTGTCCACAGTTACACTTGATTCATACAGTTTCCACTGAAAGAAAAAGAGGCCCCCCTCTGTTATCTTTTTTACATCCTCCAGTGGTTATTGCCCAGATGAGTCATCCATGCACTGAGCAGCAGATGGAGAGAATGATGAGAAACTGGAGGAGGGAGGGCAGGGATGAGGGCAGCGTAGCAGTGGATGGCTGGATATCATCAAGAAATAGAGAAGAGATTGATTGCGGTGTAAGAGGAGATTAGAGCTCAAACGAGTAAGAGGACAAAACTCATCATTTGTCCTGCAGAAGAAACTTGAGGGACAAATTAAAATGCTGTCAAATCTTAACTGTGAAAAGCATACATTTTGTTTCGAAATTTAAAAAACAGCAGCACACTGTTAATGAATGAGTCAGTGTCAGTGAGAGATTTATTCTGTTTTAAAGTCAAGACTCATGCAGCACAGTGACCTGCAGGCTAATCCATGATTTATACGCCTGTAATTACTCTGATCTATGTGTTACTTTTAAATACAAAACATGGCTTAGTAGTAAGTTTATTCACAGCTACAAACCTGTTGCTATTAAGTGGGTAAATTAAACATTGTGAACAAAATAAATTTTTATTGCAAACATGAGTCACATAGGTTGTTCTTTTTTGTCATTTTAGATCCTATCATGTTGTAGCTGTAAAATCTGTGTGACCAGTCAGCACATACATGCTGCTTCGTATTTGTCCATTACAGTTATAATTATATAAAAGATTTAAACCATTGATACTGCAGCTAACAACTATTTTCAATTTAAATAAAGCTAGCTGAGTAATGCTGTCTTGATAATGAAGTCACGCTCTCTTTGTGTCTGTCAAAGTCTGAGCTTATCTATTCTTTCCTTTTGTAGCTGATGTGTTGCATGTGCATGTGAGCCCCTCCCTGTGAGACTTTTGGCCTCCAGCACGTTATTAGTGCTGAATAAACTGGCAATGATACATTTCTTCTAGCCATCACACATGTCCAAATAAAGGCATGCTGCATGTGCTCATATTGCAAGCACAGCCCCTAAAAAACTGAGACTATCTCCAAAACCAGGGGCTGGGTCCTCTGAGGTTCATGTTTCTCCATGCCAAACTAGATCCTACTTGTACCAATGTGGTTGTAGCAGTGTATAATACATATGCTGGAGCATTCTTTGTGATAAATAAGATTAAGAATTGGTGACATGGAAATGCTGTATCATGTTGGACACAAGGGCCTGCAGTGGTGGGTGTGTAAAGAAAATGAATATGTTTAAACAAATGTATATGATAGTTCCATACATCTCTGCAAAGGTTGATGAATCTTTTGTTGTGCTAATAGTGTGGTAAACAGTTGTGGTTGTGCAGAAATTTTATTGCACTGCGTTTTTTTAACAGTGACAAAAGTGTCTGTTGGTCTCATTCATCAGTGTAACACAGACAGATTGATATTTAAAAAAAAATCCCAACATATTTCATAAGCAATTATTGTGAAATCTTTCGCAAACAGTAAGATGTCGTAATCAAAATTTATGGGGAACTGTGTATAGACTTGTTTATCAGCGTTAGTCAGAACACTATTAATTTGAAAACAACCAATCCGAACTGAATATTATTAATAAGTCTAACTATCTAGTATATGTAAAATATTTCATTTCAATTCTTTGAGCCTGGGATGGCACTGGCATCACAGCAAACAGTATAAATGTCACAAAACACAATTGTTTGAATACCTTAGCTCATGCATGTACAAAAGAGATTCAAAACATGACATGACCTCACTTGTCTGTGGTGCTTCCTCCTCTTCCTCAGGAGGCTGGAAGACAAACTCTTTGCTGTTTATGGTGTAGAACCCAACATACTTGCACATTTTACTTCTCCGATACTCTGGTATCATGCTCGGGGCAGCTTTGCGCGTGGACATGTGTATATTTTTTAACATAAATTCTATCTTTGCACATGTTCACTTTTGACATGCAATGTTTTTGTAATTTTGAGTAATCTTTCATGGCTAGTAGCTCTTGTATGCCCACAAAACAAAGTGACTCTATAAAGAGGAGCCAAAACCAAGAGTACCACAATCTGACAGCTGATCTTTCCTGCTAAATGAAATCAGGAATGCCCACTACACCCTACAAGGGGAATTTCCAACTTGTGTCCAGTCCATTGTACTGAGAATATTGGCTGACTAACCACAGCCCCTGTAACACTCAAAGGCAGGAAATAATATATTATTGTGAACTAAACCCTGTCAGCAGCAGGATGTTTTGGCAATCCCAGTGACATTTTAGGCAAAGAGATGCTTGTGTATTCCTTTGCACTTTTCTATCTTTTCATTAATTTGGAAAGTCGGGCCAGGGCCCCCCCGGAGCAGCGGGAAAAGAACCTATATGTGTGGGAGTAGATAAACCACAGGGCTCCGGTCAACAAAGTCCCAAGCACAAAGGCTGCAAAGAAACGGCACATTCATATTTTGAATCTTTCAAATACAAATTCTATGGGGTCATATACTTTTTATTTTTCAATTAACAGACAAATTGTGTACCATTGAGAAATGTGATACTGGGATATCAAATATGATTACAGAATATGAAATAAAAGTTGACTTTATTTTGATATAAAAGCTTCTCTGATGAGACTTTTTGGGGATTTTCTCTTTCACTTTTTAATTGTTCCTTTATATACTTTGGCCTGTTATTCATATAATGAATTATTTTATTATGTCATATTTATGGATCAAATATTAAACAGTAGAGATCTATAACATTCACATACATGGACATGCATAAAAGTACAATATAAAAGAGAATAAGACAACTTACTATCAATAGGAGGTTCATGTGAGCTCTGAGGTTCTTTGGATGTAGGAACAACTGTAAAATGATTCATTGCAATTGGTCAAGCTGACAGTGAACGCCCACTGCTGGATCACAAGGCAAACTACTTCAGATGGCCATGCATTCTAGGCTGTATACTTCAAATTTGAAAATGTCACCATAGTTTGAATATGACCCCAAACATCCACACACCCACACATTGGAGTGAATGTTTGAATTTCGAAGTGACAGCCCTGTGACACAGCCTATAGATGGATAACCAGTCTATCTAAGGATCGTTTATAATACGTTTTTTGGTTTTGTTGTCGTAATTTAATCTCTGTCATTATCTTTCATTCAAGCTTAGATCAGTCAATTTAAAATTAAACTACATTTCCATGTTACATTTTATCTAAACATATGCATAAGAGTGAGAACAGTCCCCCATATTGTACCTTTACTTTTTACTTTAAAAACATGTTTATATATTCAAAAAACATTTTGAGCAATGATCTCTTTTTATTGCAGTCATGAGAAACTTACATTGCATTGAGCGGAATTATTATTGTTAATCGTCAGTGTTTGGAGACAATGCACATGGAGCAACATAATAAAAACAGGAGCAGATTTAGTGGACAGATTAAAAAGTGGGTTAGTTGATGGACCATTACCACTGGGGCAGTCTGAGCACCAACAGTTGTGTCCTATACCCATGCATGGACATAGAGAACACACAGTTCCAACCTTTCTGTGACTTTCTATCCCTTCATCCTACTTATGACAGAGAATCTCTAATCCACAGGACCTCCTGGACCTCAGAGGAAACTCAAATCTAACTTTTAGGTCACATGAACAAAACAAAATCTGGACAGGTGCAAAAGGCATTATCCTCCTTTTGGGAATGGGTAAGTGGACGAGAATGAGAGCAGGAAATGTGGGACAGTCCAGACGGCCATATGTGGTCACGTGTTCAACGATTTCACATTAAACTGACTGTGTCAGTTCGTATTCCTTATCTTAACTCTTGACCAATACAGTTAGACTGGGACTCGAATCATAGTTCAGCTCTGATCCAGGTTTCATGAAATAATAGCACATATGTTTTCTGAAATGATGCTAAATAGAAATAAATAAAATCCGCCTCTCAAATACAAACTGCATCTGATTTAGTTCTTTACTGATGTTGAATTAAGATCAGCCTCTGTTTTTAAAAGCAAATGTGCCTCTTTAGCTACTGAATGCATTCCTACTACCAGCTGGAGTCTGTGAGTTTATAGAGTGTATTCACTGAACATAGCTACTTGGAGTTTCTGCAAACAAGATTGATAGGGGACAAATAAAGGATCAGAAAAAGTGCAGGCTATGAAAGGCAAAAGCAATGATTTGACAGATACTTTGACAGAAAATATTGATTGATTATTACCTCCCATAGCTTATTATAAAGAACAGCTGCTTATAACACAATACGGATCAATATCAGAGTTGACTTGGAGCTGATCAGCTGATATTTTCGTATGTATCAATGTGATATCTCCAGAACCTTACATACAGGATGATAATGATTTTTGTCAGATTAAGATCAAATAAATGTTTGTGCTTGTATAAATTCTAATGTAGGAAATAGGAAAGGAATAGGAAAAAGCTGACATTGAGAATGGAGCGTATGGTTGTTTTTTATTTATTTTCAGTCATTGTAAGTGAGGGTGGCCTGGTGGTGCGGTGGCTTCCATTGGTGCCAGCTCCTCCCGTGACCTTCAAGCTGATAAGCGGTACAGATAATAGACGGATGGCACCATCAGTGACCTTGGATGAAAGTGTTTTGACAAATATGTGTGGATCTGGCAGATGATTTCAGCTGCCCCCCAGGCTGTGTTCCAGTCACAGCTCATCTCAGCTGGGTTCGGCTTGATTAACCTCGACTTGACTTCCCCATAATGGATCTTACAGATATTTCTTGTTCTATAAGTTCCAGAGATCAGCTCACATTTAAGGTCAGAAGGCATTGTTCCACACTGCATCGCTCAATGAAGGGCTGAGTATGTTATATTTCTGTGTGACGTCAGATAGGCTTCATATACTACTCATAAGAGTTTTATTACAGATTTAATGCACTGGGATTATGGTACCAACATTACCCACAGTCTGATGACACTGATACTCTGCAGATCACTGGTGTGTAGTCACAGTATAAGATTGTAGATGCAGAACATGCTCCCAGTTTTTAGAAAGGAATGTCTGCATACTTTAATTTCTAGGTCATCCTATTTACCTCATAAGAACTGATTTAAAGCTTCTGCAATAAATGTGTGTTTGTATGTCAGCGTGTGCATGTGAGCATGAGAGTACACATGTATACACCCCCGCCTCATCCCAAATATTTGACATGACCTGACAGAGTTAGTGTAGTGTGGCACGCAAAAATCCAGATTTTTGGACCGAGTCCATCGGGTTGTTTACTGGCACTGGATTTTCAGTTGGCCTGTCCTCCATCTTTGTCTTTCAGGCATCTGGTGTGCTTGTTGTTGTCGAGGGACGGAGCATGAATTCTCGCCCCAATGTTTTAAGGTTTTATAGCCGCAAAGCTTTGAGCTTTTTTTTCTCTTTTTTTTTTTTTTTTGCTTTTTTGCTTCGTGTGCATTTGCTTTTTTATGAAAGTGCAGGTGTTGACTTTTTTATGAGTAACTATGTATTTGTGCAGGATGTCTCCAGTCAATACCACCTGAAGCCATCTGTAGTATCATGTGTATGTGCATGATATATATCATTGATAGAGAGAAAAAAAAGAAAATCCAGGGCAGAGGCTTCCATTCGCTAATCTGTAGGTGTCCAGCTGGAATAGTGGGATAAGGCACATACCATTATATAACTGAGACACTGTGAATTCAAATCCTTTGTCACAAGTCATCTAATCACTCTCTATCCTCTCTACTTAACAGATTCTCCATGGAACTTCTTTTATTTTTTAATTTTCAAGTCCGTATAGTGGTCAATCTGCAGAGTCAGGTGGAGAGTCGTGTCTTAAAATCAGGTTTTTCCCCTTTAACATCATCACACTAGATGTTACTCATCTTTTATCTTTTCTGCTTCACTTGATGTCTAAAAACAAACAAATTTTTAAAATGCACCATGAAACTAAAATAATGGGCCAGTGTCTGTAACACTTAAGCATTAGGATGACATCTGTTGGTTGATCTTGGCTATTACAGCTAAGCACAGGTAGTGATTTTTACCAGCAACAATCTGAATTTTGCTGGCCTCTGCTGGTGATGTAGTCACAGAGTAAAGTGCAGGGGAGCTCAGTATTCATTCCTGTGAATGTACCACATGAATGAAATATTGTATAAAGGTTTGTGTGCTCTCATTCCCCACATGTGGCATGTTGGTGAGTAACAGCCCAGCCCTTTATGAAACCAGAAGACAGGAATCAGAATAAGAGCAGCAATATGGAAAGATCTGCAATACATATGTGGTTGTATAACTGGAAAAACTGAGAAATACTAATATGCATGAAACAGTAAAAGCAGAGAACCTTGTTGAAACAGATAAAGTGAATGTTGACATGCACAGATATGAAGAAATGAAAAACACTGACTGTGGTGGATTAGGGCTGCAGGCGCTCAGAGCACCGGCCTTACACATACTGCGCTAATCTCTGGCACACACACACATGCTGTTCCACATGATACAACAGGCAGCACACACAGACAGTATACAGCATAGGTGTGATGTGTTTAGAAGTGTATTAATAGTGCAGGCAGCTGTGGAAATTAGAGCTAAAGCACAACAGCGGATAGCTCTGTCAATCATAAAGTATGTGATCAAAGAATTATCCAATCAATATCTAAAGACTACTACTGGAATCTTGTTTTTTGTACCACAAAAAAAGTAGCTCAACAAAAAAGAAAACATTTTCCTTGATTAGTTCTATACTTTCTATAATACAAATATTAGTAGGAAATAATAGAAAGTAAATATACTATATGAGTGAAATATTAAATAGTCTTAATATATACAGTGTAAAAGGGTATATACAACATAAACTGGATGGCACATGGACATAAGTGCACAACGAAAGACTGAATGACTTATTGAAATTGGACAAATAGAGTGAGTTTATGAAATTACACTTGAGTGAATTTGTTGTACATTTGCTTGTCAGACTTGTGGTCCACTGAGAGCAGTGCAATGCAAAAGACAGAAGTTTATCAGACAAAGAGACAAGTTTTTAAATCTCTTAAAATTCAGTCTATTGATGAAGTGGATCAAAGTGGGAGGCTGAGTTTCACTGGCCTGAGATCTTGTCTGGATATCATTGGTTTTAAAGTTAAGAAGACAAGTAATACTGAAGCAGCTTTTTTTGGAGTTATTTATAAACTAGAGTGGTACTCAGTAGAGTGAATACTACTGCCAGGGTAACAGTCTCCTTATGAAACCACATTTAAATTACGTTCTTTGTTGGATCTGCATGGAATGGTAGATATCAGTTCCCTGAACATTTCAGATTTGACAAAATGTTAAAAAAAAAAAAGACATGTCAAAAGTTTACAATGTTACAGAAAAAATAATAATATAATTTCTGTATCTGCAACTTTGTCCAGATTCCAAAATAAAATGGGTTCTTACTTGCAGGAGAAATCCTCCCATCAAGATTTGTGTAAATCTCTTTAGCAGTTTTGCTTAATCCTGCTGACAAACATAAAAACAAACAACACAACAGATGCATTGGAAACATAGCCTCATTGGCAGAAGTAACGGATATAATGCAGCTCCCTTAATGTGGCAAGTGAGGACCAGCCTTCAGTTTATTCAATGTAGACACTGTGGTGGACAGAAATGCTAATGTGGACCCATCACAAACAACATTTTCTGCTAACATAGAGGGACATGTCTATATATAGATGCTCTCGTCATTCAGTTACATTCTGTGCTGAATTTGACCAGATACCTTACATTATATTATTACACACAAATAACACAGTTTTTGAAGGATGAGTCAAAAAATAAAGTAAGATTATTTCTTCAAGGAGATGAGATCAATATTATAATTACAGGATATATGACTGAATCGTTGAATAACTAAAGAAAATTAATTTGATATGCGATTTTTCTTAAATTGAAATAAATAAATAAACATCAAAGTTAGATGCTCGTGAGATTCATATGAAATGTAAATGCTTTACAAAAAATATAAAATGAAAGAGATCTTGTATTTCTGGAATAACATACCTTGCACCCTACAATACTGTAGAGATATAATAATATATGAATAAACAGATTGTTAAATGCAATAAATATATTTAAATACAAATATTACAGAGTTTGGTTTATAGGGATACTGAAAATACTTTCTTTGAAATTGATTCGAATTTATGCTGTTAGTATTTCTGAAACCATGTCCTGTTGCTGGCATTAAACACACATATATATATATATAATATAATACTGTATTTAAAGTTGAGTACCCTCCTTTCTTATATACTTTAATGTGATCTAATTGAAATGTCCTTTGTCTACTTCTCCTGCTTCAAGCACACTCCCATGGCCTGTCAACATAACTCTCTCTAATCTGAAATGCCAGGGATTAAACAGGCAGCCAACTCTCCATCCATAAATCTACCATCCCCTACTCCTCTCTCTCTCTCTCTCTCACACGCACACACACACATATTTTCTGTTTATGTTACCCCCCTCTCACCACGAGTGATCTCTTGAAACTGGACCAACTTAATCTAATCCATCCCACCTACCATCTCCTCTCCGCCTCTCTGCTTAAGGTCTCCAAATGACTGGCCTGGCAGAACTGCGTGTGTTTGTGTTTGGACTTGTGCTTCCAGCTATGTGAGGACCAGCTTGACTATTTGAACTTACAGATTGAGGACAGTTTGGCAAAGGGAGGACATTTTGGCCAGTTGTCACTTTCCGACATGACTTCAAATGGACTGTTTCCACTGGAGACACAACTGTTTGTGTGTGTGTGTGTGTGCGTGCGTGTGTGTAGTATGTGTTTTGCATGAGTGAGAGAGAGAGGCAGAGGGAGAGAAAAGGGGAGAGAAAAAATGGTTGAGTCATGCAATCAGATTCTGGCAGCAGCAGGTTGTTTCAGTGCAGATATGAACCGACTCTCCCACCCCACCCCGCCCCGCCAATCCCCTGCACCCTGCCGCTGTTTTCCCTAATATCCCACTACAAGTCTCAAAGCTCATCATGACAGCCTCCGGCGATCCATAGGAGTTCAGGATTGGATGCAAAATCATATGCGCATACCTTGCCTCTCACTGGACCAATAGGATCTTGGATTGTAGCACATGCACTGAGAGGAGACGGTTTCCGTAGTAGTGGTGTCAAGTGGAGTCGTTTGCCTCTGCCTCACTGGGTGTGAAAGGCTGATGAGGTGCAAAGGTAGAGTGAAGATTGGACTTTCATGTGAGATTTGAACGTGAAGGGAAGTGTGGGGACAAACAAGGAGCAAAGGGAGGGGGGGAGACAGTGAGAGAGACGGGGCAGGGTGATGGGAAACATCAACAAATCGTCTAAAAAGAACAGTAAAATGAAAAAGGTAAGACATTATTCAACTGATTTTAGCTGCAGAAATAGTTCAAGTTTGTTTGAATTGATTAAGATATTGAAGTTGTGTCCTATTGATGTCATTACCTCAGCTCTGAACATTTGATATGAAAGTTAGTCATGTGGACACAGCAGCCTGTCGAATGGATTGTGTTTCTAATGTAGATTATACAGTTAATAACTCTATACTTTAATCTGGCTGCAGAGCTTGAGGTGTGAATTATACATTTAACTGCAGTCAGTGGACTAAGTAGTAACTTTATGTGGTTCCCCTCCTCTAAGGGGGTGTCACCCATGGAAAGAAGTGGCTCCCCATTGGCTGCCGCCATGCTGGGGGACCTGGGTGGTGCCGATGAGGTGGACACAGAGGACGAGGATGAAGGAGGGAGCGAGCGGGAGTTTAATGAGCCCCTGTGCGCTCTGGTTAAGAACTGCAACGTGCTGCACAACATAGTGGGGCCTGCTTGTATCTTCCTCAGACAGGGCTTCGCACAGAGCCAGCTTGTATGTATGACAAACACACACACCCACACACACACACACACACACACCCCACAGAGTCTTCCTGGCAAAAATCTCCCATAGATCTGTTTTTATTCATCCATTTTAATCACGCCCTGATTGTCCTAAGGAAGGTCAAGTTCAGGTCATCCATCAGTTCAATAGGAGGTGATCATTCTTCCCTTCCCATCTCCACCAATCAGTGTTTCTCTGTGAATACATCCACCTCTGCCCTCCACCCCTGTCATTCCAGCACATCACCATATTTAACATCCATAACGGCAGTACACGATCATAGTTGTAAAATCATTTTTGAAAGAAAGAAGGAAAGAAAGAAAACAAAGAAGAAGAGAGAAAGAAAGAAGGATCACCTTCTCATAACATTTCTCCATGAGTCCTGAGCTGTACTGAAAATAGTTGGTGATATAAAAGATTTCTCTCTAATGACTGAGTGACTGACCTCACAGTTTGTATAGATTGTAATAAAGATCATAAATCCAACCTAACAGCAGTGCTGGAGATATCACGTGTGCCTCTTATTCCACATTAATGAGTCATGCAGAGAAGTCAGAGAGCGATAACAGAGTGATTTCCTGACTGAGCTGCTCACAGGGCTAATTGAAGATAGCCATTAAGATGGTGGTGTAGTCACTGATCACAGGTCGTTTACTGAGCTAGTTTAAGAAGTCCTTGAGCTGAGTCCAGAGGAGAAATGAACATGAATTTATGACATATCTACAATTGACCATTGTTAAATGAATAAAAAAAAACATTTAATGAAGCAGTCTATTGGTCTTGGTCAGTGTGTTTTTTTTTTGCTGATGCTATTTTTAGGGAAATTGTTTCTTGCAGAGAGAATTCATGTCTGTGTGATAAATATGACGACCAGAGGTAGGTTAGCTTAACTTTCAGAATTTCAGAATTCTGTCGAGAAAGTCTGATGGATATTTTTTCCAAATACAATTTTCACATGGTCCTAATCCTTTTCCATAGTGTAAGCAAACAAGATATAATTATAAATGAGATTTAGAAGTACTGGTAAAATTGGCTTTTTCTATAAACCATTCTTAATATCTGTCGCAGGGATGGATTACCCACAAAGTCAGAGCAACGATTTACAGCAGTCAGGGTATTATCTCAGGTGGGATGTTCCATTTGCCCACAAGAGGAGAGGGAAGAGTAGATTTCAAGCAAACACGTTGTCAGAACACGGTCATGTGTTTTGGGGGCGTAGCTTTGATGGGAGGGCTGATGGGAGGGGGCAGGATCTATCGTTTGTAATTTGTGTATTGTAAGTGTAACCTGCTCTTGCTAGCTTTCCCAGTATTACCAAGCCTAGCTTTAAGAAGCTTGCTAGAGACACTATGCATTCATGGATTGTTTTCACTTTACTGGCAATTATAAATGTTAGCATATGTGACATCCAGCAAAATAATGGTCCATGTGTGTTTGTTGCATGTTCAGCCTGTGCAGGTGTGCTAATGTTAGTTTCAACAAGTGCACGTCAGACTGTTTGTGGTTGCAGATGTAGATGAAAAAAAGTCAGCAGTAGATAGGGAAATGAAATAGTGATGAGCCTCAGTGAATTATAATACAATTTGCCACTGTAATCTCCCTGCCACTGTTCTCTCCCTCACATCCTTTAATCCAGGCCTGTATTATTCCTGATGCTGATGTCACAGCATTGCAGAACATGCCGTGAACATACTTATCCTGGTTTCACCTTTTGTTGATGCCAACACATTGTGAAGCCAATTCAACTTCAACCAGGGGTTTTGGCTGAAAGTGTTTTCTCTTTTAACTCCCTCTGTACAATTTGATTTTATGAATATACTGATGTTGGTATCTCAAATTTGCCACCATATAAATCATCGTCAGCTTTGTTTCCGTGCATGTGTGTGTGTGTGTGTGCCTTATTTCTGTGTTTGAAAAGCAGAGAAAAAGGCTAAAAGGAGCCTCTCTGTATTGTCATCACCCATCTGCAAGATTTTGCGTTACACACATCGTATGCTCAGCAGACTCTCAAAGCTTCTCCAGAATGAGATTGGACACGAGACTGTGTAACAGGTCTAGAATGATATTAGGGTCAGTCAGATCAAAAACCATATAATCCTGTAATAGAATCTCTGCTTGGGCAGATGAACACGGAACAACAAATGCTTCACAGAAAAGGAGTGAAGGAAACACTTTAAACTGATCTAAAAATGTTTCCATCATGATTTGTGATTGTGGCTGAGTGTATGAAATATTTATTGTGAGATCAAACTGTTTGTGTGTAACCTGCCTGACAGGTTGTGCGTTTCTCTCCATGTATGTTGTGTCTCTCCTCACCATCGCAGGACAGAGATCTGCGACCAGAGGAAATGGAAGGTACAGAAAAATCTAAATCTTAATCCAAATCCTCATTTCATCATCTCTCCACTGTTTTCTTCCTGAACTGCTTTTCTCCCAACCCTTGTGTTTGCCTGTGACAAATTGTTTAGCTGCATATGGCAGAAAATAATCTTTATTTATCCTCTCTCTGAATGTCAGTGTAAACCAAGTTATTTTCTTTCTCACTTGAATTTACTAAAATCAAAGTGAAGGATTATTTTTTCAGAGCACAAAACTGAATAAATGGCCACTATCATTTGTCATTTTCACTCCTCTAAAAGTAGGTTTGAACTCTTTTCCAAAAGCTATTCTTAAAGAGAGAGTTCACCCGAAAATGAAAATTCACTCATTATCTGCTCCCCACTATGCAGATGGATGGGTGGGTGAAACAAATGCACATGCTGTCTGGACCAAGGTCTATTGTTTACCAATGATTCATAGATTTGGGGTTGCCCTATTGGATTAGTAGATTAACAAATGTACTTTAAAAGTCATCCAACAATGTAGCATTACTGGAAGTTTAAAGTAAATTTCATTAAATCACAATCATCCACACCCACAGATGTTACCTTCCCTCTCTAGTTTCTGTTTTTCAACTACCTGACATGATCATGCAAAGGACTGGCAATTTTTCGAGATAGACAGAATAAAGCGTAAGAATATATTAAAATTGTCTCTTTAATCCATGAAGTTAGTAATAGCTGAGTAGGTAGCAGGTGAAGAGCTGTTGAAAAACAGATTGACACTGCATCAGTCACAGACATGCTTCAGAGACATGTGCAGAAACATCGTGCTTTGTGTTGTCTTTTTTGAATGCATCTTCCACCTGTTTGCATAAAATGTTACATAGACGGGCAAAGTTTTAAGGTCAGGAAATTACCAAACTGTCGGAGCATTGCTTAGGCTCATTGTGGCAGACCTCTATTCCCCCTCCACACTCACACTCATGGATCCAGAGCACTAAATTGAACACATAGATAAGACCCATTTTCATCAGGACTGCATGTCTCATGTTCATACAAAAACTTAATTTGAAGGATGCTATATTCACATAAAAAGTCTACACTAGGGGTTAGTTGTATAAGATGTGTACAGTTTACATTTAGACCATCAAACTGCCCTTGTTTTCTCACTTATTCACTCTTATTTACACATCCACAGAGCTGCGTGAGGCCTTCAGGGAGTTTGACAAAGACAAGGATGGCTTCATCAGCTGTAAGGACCTTGGGGAGTGCATGAGGACTATGGGATACATGCCGACAGAGATGGAACTGATCGAACTCAGCCAGCAGATCTGTAAGTCCTTCATGAACACGCACATGCGCATAAACAGAGATATCGATTGTTTACAAGTTTTAATTGAGTTGTTCATACAGGGCCCACAATATCTGGATGCCCCAGTACATGCTGTAATATTTACATTATTAGCAATAGTAATACTATTAATAGGATAACTACTATTGATTTTACTTATGTGTATATATATGGCTATGTAGAGATTTTAAGAATGCTGTTACACCCTGCATTTTGTATAAAAACATATATTCAAAAATGGGAGCTGTACACCATGCCTTGCTGATGGGCACCTTGTTGGTAGTCTCAGACGGATGAGAAAGTAACTCACTGATAAATGACTGAATATATAAATGAATATATAAACGACTGAATACATAATGTATATATAATTCAGTAAAAAGCAACTGGTAAAACACATTTTTATTAGATAAATCTATTCAACAGAATCCTAAAGAATTGATTAAATAAACCTTTAGAGAATCTATCACTTTAACAACTTTTTATTACAGTGAAATGTTACCAGGTACCATTGGTCTCATCAGAATATGGTATAAAAAATTTCAAATGTTGCTCAACATGAAATCGTTGATTAAGAATCTGAAGTAATTTAATAAATAATGTCACCAAGTTTCATCTAAAAATGTGGCTGTCAACAGGCAGTAACTAGGAGGTTAACCTTGTTTGTGCAGTACAGCCTGGTGGTACTTACCTGGTGCTGAGGCTCACACTATTCCCATAATGCAGAGTTCGTAGAGCTCTGTGTATCATCAAGGCCACACTATAACCCCCATTGACTCACTGTATGTTACAAATAAGTGTCATGCATCATTTTAGTTCCGAAGATGTCTTTATGTCATTGCCCTGCAGGTGGTGGCAGAGTGGACTTTGAGGACTTTGTGGAACTGATGGGTCCAAAGATGCTGGCAGAGACTGCAGACATGATTGGAGTCAAGGAGCTGAGGGATGCCTTCAAAGAGGTCTGCATTATTACTCTGTTATACAATGCATCACACTTGGATATCCTCCACTTTCCCCTTCAATGCATTTCTTTTTTTTTTGCATTTCATTCCCTCAGTTTGACTCCGATGGCGATGGACAGATCAGCCTTGGGGAGCTCAGAGAAGCCATGAAGAAGCTGATGGGGGAGCAGCTCAACCACAGAGAGATTGACGAGATCCTGCGAGATGTGGACCTCAATGGGGACGGACAGGTGGACTTCGAAGGTGAGTTATCGAGACTTTGGGAAAGAAAGCAACAGGAAGAAAAAGATAGAGGGATATAAAGCAAAGGAATGAGGGAAAATGTCTGCAAAGACAGGAACCAGAAATTGATTTAAGGTCAAATTTAAATACAGAGGTGGTAGATAACAGAGATATTAAAAGGATGCTCAGGCAAGGCAAAGGAAGAAGAGTGAAAGAACAAATACAGGTTAAGGTGAAATCTTCCTTCCATTTTCCTTCTCCAAAGACAGCAAGATATGTTTTTCTCCCACAGAGTTTGTGCGGATGATGTCTCGCTGACTCTTCACCTCTGCTGCACTGAAGTCAACATGGACCAGTCTGCACACTTTATGTTCTTGTAATTCTTGATGTACAAACTACTTGATGTCTGTATTTTTTTCAGTTACCTCCATCATCTCTCAAATATAAGAGAATCCCTTCAATGTGTTAACTGTTGTATGATAGTGATGTGTATTTTAATATGTAATAAGAGATTATAGAGTGGTGAGTCAGCAAGGAGATGGTTTAACCAAAGCTGTGGGGTTCATTTAAATTTGAATATACTGTATTTCAACTGAGAATCCCATGCAGCAACACTATGACTATATATAATATATTATTTAAAGGACATTACATAAGGAACTTACTGCATCAGTCTCATGTACCCCAACTTGCTGCTGTAGTTGGACCCATACCCTATCCCTAGTTTGAGCTTTAGTTGCCATGTCTGAGATTTCTGTCTCCACTGTTGTAGACAGATGGAATTTAGTTTGTTGTATTTATAACATAGAAAAATATCTAACCTTAAAAACCCAGTCAAATAAAACAAATAATATGTATAACTAGATTATCTATTTATTTATTTTTGTAATTTGGGTGAGTTGACCCTTTGAATATGCAATCGATGACACTTGGATCTGAAATAACATGTAAGAATGTGGAGTTATCATCAGAATTTGAATAATACCACGTTTAAAGTCTTCAATTCAAACTTGAATCTAACTGTTTGACTGTGACTACATACATATATATCCAATAACCACATACACTCAGAACATATCATTGACTTTCAGCATTATATTCAACTGTGATATCTGGTATAATTAAACTGATGGAGACACAAGATTACGCTAACAGAATAATTTCTGGTGTCTGCTACACATTTGTACACATCAGGTTCATGTCCTGCTTCCTTATTCAGGTGGGAATAAATTGACAGAGGCTGTCTTGAAATACACGTTACTTTATGCAAACACATGTACATTTAATATTTAATTTATACAGTGTTCTATAGGTCAGATCTCTAAAATGCACTGTAAATAAAAAAGGCAAATAACTGTGGCAATAAATTACTTTTTATTGACTAGATACCTTGTCTTTATTTCTTTTTTTTACATTAACTGGATTCCATTTTGTTTATGAAGCAGATTCTATAAAAGTGTTCACATTAATTTGTCTTACATTTCTTTCAACTGGGTCAGATCTCCTCTGTCTTTGCACTTTGTGAGGTTTGCCATCAGTTGCTTTTTCAAAGCACACACAGTCTCACCGTAGTCAACACTAATAGGAGCCATGGATGGTGTTCTGTTCCAAACCTGAGGAATGTACCAGCTGCAAGAGTCTGGATCCAACTCCATTACATCGGAGATCTTAGCGATGTTGGCAGTCTTCAAACAAGATTCTTCCCGGATTATTTCATTGAGCTGTTTTCCCAACTCTTTTGCTCTCTTCTTCCCACACTCTCGAGAAAAGTGCTCCAGGTGTAAAGAATAAACAGAAATTTGCTTGTCAATCTCGGCAACTTTCTGTTTCTTGGGGAGATTTTTGAAGGTTTGTATCAAGAGATGACAGTTGGGGGTGCAACAGATTGCCTACTTCTTTTTCCAACCATTTGAGGAAGTAGTAGAGCTGCACCTCTGAGGTGACAACACCATGGAGTAAGCTCAGCACTGCAGGTGTCATCTCAAATTTTAGCTGCTTCTTTTTGAGCTTTTTGTCTTGCTTTTAAAAACCTGAGGTAGATTTCAATGTTGCTGAATGATTGCTCAGTTTCTGCATTCTCCAGCTCTCTGTTTTCCTGCAAAGGCAGTTGTTTGTCTTTTAATTTAAAGGTGTGATGTTTTTGGTGACTTTGTTCACATTCTCCCACGCACTTTGGCATCCATCACCATCTTCATCTACCAGGATCCCACAGCAGCAAGCTGTGTCAGCCTGATGTGCGACTGTCACTTTGTTTTGGCAGTTTTTAAACATCTTACAGATTGATCAGCCTTTTTCTTTTTGCTTACTTTTGTTTTCTTTAAAAAATGGTGCCTTTGTCTTTCCCAGCACACTGCTAATCAAATGACATCTGAATTCAGATCTTTTTCCTCCAGACACTTGAAATAGTGAGTTTCTGATTCATCAAAGAAGATGTAAACAGCAGTAGATGTCTGACAGGGGAATGAAAATTGCTTTTCAAAGGCCCTGATGTCTCCGCTGAGGTTTGCGACAGTCAGCAGCTCAGTGAATTTGTCAATGCTCCTGTTCCCACATGGGAGATATCAGCTGATTTCAACAAGCCCACCTGAAATCTTCCTGGGGACATCACCATGCTACGATATTAAAATCTGTTGTGGTACTGCTCAGCGTTACTGAGGAGTTTGTTCAACATCTTAGACTGGGACAGGACTGTCCTCCCCAGTCTGACGAATAACACCAGAGGGATATCAGTGTGCACAAGTCTTTCCTCGCAGTTTACCTTTTGGACTGCATCCTTGGAAGAAAATACGTTTGGTAAATACGTTTTTTGTAATTTTTTTGTGAGGGGCCTATATAGCTGTTTTCAGCCAAGCATGAACTCCAGAGATTATCAGCACCTTCTCTGGAGGAGGTACATGTGTGAACACAAATGTCCGAGTGATACCTCTGGATTATCTTCACCTGTTCACCTAGTACAAAGTCAGTAGAAATTCAGGAGAAGTCGATGTGAGAACACAGCAGGGGATCCCCACTGGATTCAAGTGGGGGGTTAGGGTTATGGGGGGTGGATGACGCTTGTCACACGCGACAGACACAAAAAAGAATCGCAGGTTATGTCTGAAAATGGCTCAGGTTTCAACTTTTCCAAGTACTAATCTCTCTACCTCTCTACTGGATTCACTTATACATACTTTCTTACAAGTCTCTGAACATGTACATTGATATTAAAAGTAACAGTTATGTTTCTTCAACATTTAGTTTGCCTGTTATAAAGTGAGAGACAAGCATACTGCACCTTTGAGACCTTGTAGCAGTCCTTGGTGTTTATTACTAACCGTTCTTTCCCTGGACTTGTAACAGTGACAAGAAATGGAGTTGGAATTGTCTCAGTGTTGTTTCCTTTGGTCCATTAAAAGGACAGAGCTGTGACCTCTGAATGTCCTTTTGTTAAGTGTTGAGGGGGCGGCATGCCTGCAAGACAGCAATCATTTGAAATAGATGTGAAAACACTGCAGTGAACAGAATATGAAATGTCTTGGCATGTCTCATATTACAGATTAAAACAGATGCAGTGATTCATTCACTTAAATCGCCCTTCTCCTCCTCTGTGGCCACACTGAAGAAATACATTTGTCCAAATTGAAGGGTGTTTATTTCAATTTTATGAAAAATCTTTGATGACCGAGCAACCTTCACACAGGAGCTCCAATTCAGCTGGAAGCTCTCAGGCCTCTCCAGTCCTTTTGGACAACCCCAGCTCAGGACCAGTTTGGATTTACTGACAGGAACTCAATCTCACCAGGGGGGGGCATCACTGGCAAACGTAAGACATCAGAAAAAATCCTTCATGCCACTCGAGTATTCAGTTTAGACCCAATAATCAAACATAGTCAAGGTAAGAAACACATGTCTTTATTGTGTGAATTCTTGTGTCTCTGGCTCTACTGCTCTCCCCATGAAGACAGCAATTTTCCAAACATCGGTGTGGGTAATTCCACATTTGAATTCAGTTCATTTCTTTGAATTATATTTGTATATGCATGTATCAATGATTCACTTTAAAACAGTTTTGTTTGTTTAGTGAATCTGTGTCCAGTAAAACTACAGTCTTAAGCAATTGCTGGTTCAAGTCTGTAAATGTTAGAGAACAAAGCATAAATAGTGATATAATAATAGTGGTATTACAATATTTTAACACTTTATATTTTAGTAATTATGAAGAGACAGGATTTCTAAAATAGTTCTAATGTCTTCAATACTATAACGCAAAAATGTTGTGTGTAAATTTTCATGCCGACCTTGAAATGCAAATAAATCTTTTATTCGTTTTCTAATGAGATCAGGAACTCTGATAAAAGAAATAAAGATGAGTCATATTAAGTCAAAACTGAAGCGAAGAGGGCTGTCCTTCGAAGACAAGTCCGTCTCGTAGGCAGGATAGTCACAGTCCCATCTGAAAGAATCATAATAGCAACTGATCTTTCATTAAGGCTTCAACTAGCCACAGCATACATGTCAAGCTTAGACTCACTGCTGTTGTTTGCTATATTAGTTTAAATTTAAATTTAAAGAAGCAATATTCTACTTTTTTCTAACCTTAGATTCATCAAAACATCATAACAACATAATGTATGGATTTAAGTTGGTTTTACCTGCTCTAATGTAAGGCGCAACCATTTGCACGTCTAAAGACCAGAGGTATTTCGATCGACTGCTCGGACCTTGTGCTCAAATATTCACACAGGGTGTCTTCAGTCTAAATTGATTAATTTAGCAGTTTTTAATAACAACAATTATCCCAGTAATTGATATATGCATTTTGTCACATAATAACAACATTTAGACCATTGGTTCAGCACTTAATACAAGTTGATCGATATCTATTAGCAGGTCCTCTGCAAAAGAATCTTTCATTTATAATATAAAAATGTAAAATGTAGAGACAATTCTTAATCGGGTTAATGGTAAGCAAACTTGCTTTACTCTGGAAGGCCTTGAAGATGGTCTTAGATCTCTTGGGACACTTCAAGGGCCAATTAGATTTCAGCAGGGATGAGTGCCTCACTGGCACTCTTGTATAAGAATGAATGGGTCAATATCTCAATGCAGAGGAGATTTATTTGCATGGGAATCACACTGAGGAAAAAAGTCAACCCCAGTCAACTCAGGATTCAATCTGAGAACCTTCTGAGGTAAGACAGCTGATCACTGTACCACCTAGCTGCCCAACCTTAAAAACAACTGCCATACAAACCCTCTAAAGATTGTATATTGTATAATATATATATATACAATAGCTTCATGTGCAATTTCCAGAGTTCTTCAACATACTGTTGAACTCTGAGAGTGACTTATTTCACAAATTGTACAAAGTCGGTTATTTAATGAGCAATCAGTTGATTGTATGTTTGAAAATGTAAAATGTTTATTTAGAATATGTTTTACAAAAGGAATTGAATTGTAAGCACAGCACAGTCTTTTTCCACATGTACATTTCAATAGTGAAAGCACCAATTAAATGGATATTAATGATGCAGTGGAAATAGAGTAGTCTATGTTTATGGCTGAATCAGTGTATGCCAATTGTGCAGTATGTGCTAGCAACAACAACTGTCAGTAAAGTAACAATTTAAGACTACAGCACATGGGTTATGCATTCATTAGTCATAGAGTCAAGTGATTACAATAAGTGCAGTATGTCAGTCAAATCAACTTGAGTTATTCTGAAAGTGTATTTTTCCATACATGGTTATCTGTTAACTATATATCAATCATCATGGATTGAATTATTTAAGTAAATATCAAATCATCACAGACAAATTACTTATAATTACAAGTTACACTGCATTACCATTAAACAGTTTCCACAGTGTCTACAAATATCTGTGGAAACCTCAGTCACCCTTTAACCAAACAACTGGCGTCAACCTGTGTCTGCTCCACTTTTATCAGCTGGGTCTTCTGCTAAATCCAATTTAATGTTGCATTACTCACTGCGCAACAGTCCATTTGAAGATTTAGCTGTGAGCAACAGCTAAATTGCTGTGTAAAATGGTCATATGATATCGATTTCTAAGCAAACACTGACTACATTTACATGGGCACCAATATTCTGACATTAACTTGATTAAGACAGCAGTCTTAATCAAACAATGCCATTAATAGCATTTTCTGATTGCATAATAAGATAATACAAATGGGCATAGCATTAATCTAATTAAGAGTGTATTCCAACCTTGGTCACATCATGTAGACATACAGGAATTCTCAGAAATTGACATTCGACAGTTACCAGCTGTTTGAAGACGACAGGGTGGCTGAGACTACGAAGAAGGAGAGAAAAAAGTAGTATGCTATGCATTTTAAGAGAAATGGATATTATGAAGTGTTTGCATATTTTCAAAAAGGTTGTGGGAAAGTCCGATGTATGGCGTAACGGACATAATGTCAATGTCAAAGTTAAAGTCAAAATCACAATAAGCTCTGTAACACCTAAACATGAATATAAATGAAATATTATTAACTCAACTCATCTAAACATTATAATCAAATAGTTGTCGTATTCTGAATGAGGTCAATAGTTGGAATATTGGTGTCCATGTAACCTAGTCACTGTGTCTAATATTGCCATTATTTAAAATGTAATGAAAGCAGTCTCTAATGTTTATTCTCTCTACACTACACTGATAGTGATTATCAAGATTACATTTATTACAGTCTGGCATGTAGCCAACATTAACCAATGCATTGCCCATACAGGAAAAACACTACATTTCACAGATCCAGTTTTGTTCCAAAGCACAGTTCTCGTCATTCCATTCGCCTTTCCCTGACGCACGGTGCCAGAACTCCACACAGTCCTGGTCCCCACCTTTAAAGCTGTTGGGCTGGCCTGCACCCCAGAACCTGTAGGACAAGGAGAGACAGCCACAAAAAGAATGAATGCTTCCCTGGCACTGGCTACAAGAAATCAATATAACCTAGATTTAGTTTTATATATTAAGAGATGTGTGTCGACTTTCTTACGCTAAGGTCATTGGTGTCCCGTCCACCCATTTCCAGTCGTCCTCTACTCCTTCATCAGTCAATCCAATCCAGACTTCTTTGTCACTTCCAAACAAGCCATTGATGAAGGTCTATGTGGGAAGCATTGTGCATCAAAAAGTTATTGAGGTTGTTATGTTCTCCACAAATGAAGAAATGAAAAAAACCCTGACTGTTTTACTAACATGTCAGTCATACAGTTATACAGAGCAGCCAAGAACCAGATATGCCCTCAACTGAGACATAAAACAAATGTTATCTTATTCCATTGCTATCAGCTGATCAAATACAATGTATGAAGGCAGTAAGTAAACAATTTATTTTCTATCAAATACAAAGCTGAGCTAATATTGTACTCTTATTTGGTCAATAGTTCAGTGTCAAATAAAATTTATAAGTATTACAGAATTTATCAAATGTACTGAGAACCACAAGTGAAGTATTCACATTTAGTGAACTGATATCCATAAGTGTGTGAAATGTGGTGCAACTCTGCTGAATTTAAGGGGACTGTAGGCTGAGATACAGTATGTGCTCTGGTTATTTGTGGATTCATCCTATGAGCAAACCCTTTCACATACTCGTATGGTCCATTGATCCTATATGAATTATTATAATTAGTGGAGCTGTAACGATGTAAAATACCCTCACATGAATATGGGGACATTTTAGCATATGGCAGTGCAGATGATCCACATCATGGATAAAGATAACAACTAGATTGCTTAGAAAATACAATATGCCTATATTACTATCAATGGAATATGACTATCCCTCCATCATTACACTTGTCATTACTGTTCCCTTCATTTCTGTGAGATATTTTCTTTTGTGGAAAAGAAAGATGTTTTTTTTTTCCTGTTGAAAGGGTAGTTTTTGGTAGTTCCTCCTAACTTGTTGAGAGTTAAAGGTCCAGTGTTTAAGGTAAAAGGGATTTTAATCCTGTTGAGGTTTTCACTAGTGTGTTTCATCTTAACTGTATGAATTGTTGTTTCCTTTACTCTAGATGGATCCTTTATATTTAAATACTTTATATTATCATCAGGTATACATGTTTTTACAGTCATCCAAACTAGAGAAACAAGAAAGCTTTTGAGTTTGTATGACAACTGAAGGCTACCACAGGTGAGGATGAGGTGAGGGGTATTCAGCCGCAATATGCAACTTCACCACTAGCTATCACTGAATTCTATACACTGAACCTTTAAGGGCAGATGATGTTGCATCTTGTTAAATCCTATGAGACAAACTGATTTGTGAATATGGACTATACAAATTAAATTTGATTGGTTGATTGATTAATGATACTCATGTACAAACGCACCATTTCACTTTTGCTTTTGATGATTGCCAGGTCTGCTCCTTTGCTTTGACAGTAGTCTCTGCTTTTCTTCCAGCTTTTCTTGCTAGAAGAAGTGTAATAGCAGCTGTTCTCGAACTTCTGCCAGCCAGTGAGACACTTCTTATCTGTTCATGTGAAGCATTGATTCAACAATTATCAAGCAGTGAGACAAAAGTGTACATACGCTGAGATGAACGACATTGTTAAAGTGATTGTTGGTGGTTCGATTTCTTTTTCATCAGATGTTCTGGAGCTTTCATATGTTTCCAATGTAACATGAAGGCCTTGTGCATTATTCCAGGTAAGAAATGATCTTGTTAAATGACACATCACAGTCCTTTCCACGTACCTTGCATCGTCTTGTTCAGTTTGTCAGCTAGGACCTGAAGATCATCTCTCTCGGCCGTCAGGTTGCTGATTTTCACCATCAGCAGTTCTCTCTCTGCAGTCACATTATCACAGCTGCTTTCAAGCTCTTTTTTTTCCTGAGCCAACAACACATAATTAGCCCGCAATATGTCTGTTGCTTTTTTAAGAGAGTTGAAATTTTTCTGTATAGTGTCTATTTCTGCGGTTAGGTTTTGGTGATTGTTTTCTAGCTTGTCCTTTTCACTGGTAGATGTGTTGTATCTGTCCTGTAAATATTCTATGTCTTTAATCAAGTCATTGTAACTCATCTGCAGTTTCTCTTTAGCTCTGGTAACATTATTGAATTTGTTGTGAAAATTGTCCCTCTCCCTGGTCAATGAGTCATGACCGCTCTGTAACTCATCTTTACGTTTGACAACTGTGTCATATTGTTTCTGTAACAAGTCTTTGGCTGCAAGCAAGACATTGTTATTGGTATGCATTCGGCTTTTATTGGCCCTCAGCTGTTCGATGTATTTGTTCAAATTATTGTTTGTGGCCTGTAGCTGGCTTTGGCTGAGCTTTAGTTTGTTCAGTTCTTCACTAAGCATATTGTTATTTGTTTGTATTTGCTCTTTCCTTTGAGATAATACATTGTTATCTTGCTCTAACTGGTTTCGTTTGACTTCAAGATCCCTTTTGTCTTTCTGCACTGACTCTAGGCTGTCCTGCAGGTTCTCTTTCTCTTTGTCCATGGCTTTTACATTGTCTTGATGTTCTTGTTTTACTTTTTGACCTGCCAGAGAGGAGAGATTGTATGTTGTTAATCAATAAATTCACCAACACATTTTGGCAACTTTTTAAAACATAAGAAATAGGTGGACTCACTGTGGATACTCTGACCTATGATACCCGCCAACAGGAGAACACAGAGGAGCCCGAGGCAAACCGTGGCAACCCTGTAAGGCTGGTTCCTCCACACAAACGCTGAGTGAGAGAAGCAACCAGAACAGAAACTTGAATTTCATGAAGTGATCTAGGGAACTTGTGGTTTTGCTTAATCTGGATTAAATCTGACTGGGATTGCAAAATACTGTGCAGAAGATGAATTTCCTGCAAAATTTGTCAACAAAAACTGTTGTAAGTAAAATTCTATTTTAGAAATAGACATTATTATTATTGTTAATTGAACTATAAACAACATATTACATCCGTCAAGACAATAACAAATATACCTTGAGTTGGGTGATTTAATCATTTCTCATGGCAAATAGTGTTATATTATTTAGATTTTTTTATGCCCAATGATTTGGAAGTTGCAAGTAGAATAATTTATGAGTAAATAAGTAAAGAGGAGTGGTGAATTGTAAAAGTTTAATATCTGAAACATCAAGTCACTTAATTCCATAAATATAACTATTCTATAAATGCTGCTCCTATTTCAACAAAATATATAACATAAAATAAAAGTTATATATTAATGTTACATAACGATCCCTCAACGTGTGTGTTATATATACAGTATATATATATATATATATATATATATACATATATATAGCACACACACAGGATGAAGTGTCCTGATTTTTCTGATACCTAACTATGCAAATTCCATTTTTCACATTACAATGTGCTGCTTACCAGTGACCCCTGAGGGAAATACTTCTTAAGATGTAAAAAGCTCTGTATTAACTTTTTATTATGATCCCAAATGAATGCTGATGTTGCAAATTTAGCACAGGTTTGAAAATATTTTCAAATTGCAAAAAAATGACTGCAAAATATTGGTGAGGTTTATTCTCTTATGGTAGACATCATCATCTTGATAATAAAAAAGCTCTTATTTCATTACCTGAATTGTGCTGGCTGCTGTCATCCCTAAATAACTGCTTATAGCCAATTTTACTTTCTTCAATGTCCATGTTTCTCATAGTAGAAGCATGGTACTCGACAGTCATCTTTGCAATGGAGTCTTACCAGAAAAAAGAAACAAAATCATTAGTTTCTGAAATAGCTCAGTCTTTGGTATAATTCCTATAAAAGCAATGTCCCTTCATTAAATTGTCCCCTATTATTTATTTAAGTTTACATTTCCATGTCTTGATTCTAGAAAAAGTGCAAAAGTGGATAATATTAAATTCCATGAATGTAAGAGAAGCAAATAAACCTTACCTGTGTTTGGAGAGATGGTAACACAGTCAACGAATTGTAAAGTGGAGAAGAAAATTTTGGGCAGTGTCAGAAACTAAAACCAAACCTACTGTCTTAATGTTACTTCACCCTGCACTCAGTAAATCTGCATGTGGCCCCCTCTACACTTAAAGGGCTTGTCAAAGGGCGGAGCAAGAGCCTCACAACTTATTAATTAATGTTGACTGTGAGATATCGGATTTCTCTGTTTGATTAATTCTAATGAAACTACTGTTGGAATAAACACTTGACATCTTTTAGGCCACAGTGGCACTTACAGGTACAGTGTGTAGAATTTTGTGATATCTAGTGTCGAAATTTCAGGTAGTAGCTGAACACCCCTCACCTCACCCTTTCCTTCCGAACATGAAAAAGAACTGTGGTAGCCTTTAATGTTTAGTTTGTCCAGTCTGGACAAATGTAAAAAACATGGCGGCCTCGGTAGAGAGGACCCCCTCAATGTAAATAGAAAGTATTTGAATATAAAGGGCCTTTTCTGGGGTAAAGAAAACTCATACAATTTAGATGAAACGATATAGTGAAAACATCATGAGGATTATTCTACATTAAATTTTTGCCAATAGTTCCCTTTCACCTAAATCTTACACACTGGACCTTTAAGTAAATGGGCAACACTTTCTTTGAGATCATGGGAAATAAAGGAATGACACACACTTGTAATGAAAGCTCGACGCAGAGCAGCAGCAGTACCTTTTTTCCAATTTCCCAACATGAAGCCCTTAAAAAAGTTTTGAGGAAGAACAGATTGCTGTCAAACAAATATGCTGAATGTGCAGTTTCGTCACATTTATTTCTCTTAGTTTCGCTACAGCAACAATTTCCTGTTGTCAGTGACACATAATAGTTCCAAGTAGAGTTTCTTTTAATTTCTTTTAGTAGGTTAGTTGTAGCCGCCTCACAATGCAAACATTCCTGTCTTGTTGTGTATATTGGGTAACCCATAATTATTTTTTAATGTAAAAACAAACACGTAAATCAGCTGTTTCATTAAAAAGTCAAAAAAGGAAACTATTTTTAAAATGATTAAATTTTTTATTTTATCAAACAGAAAATTTTAATCAAACTATATTTTAAATGTTGCTATTACTATTACTGGGTACATATGTGTGACCATACTTGAGAGCTGCACACTAATCATTCATCATCAGCTGCGGTTTTCTGTCTGTCTGTCATGGTTTGTGTGGCTGTTGCCTGTGGTTTTGCCAGTAGGTCACTCTGCACAGTTTTGGACACAAGAGACTTGAAATGGTTTGAAGCTGTATATTGACCCATAGCTCATCATTTCCCATTTTAATTGATATGATATTGTGCACTGTGAATCGAAATAAAGTGACTGCTTTTTAGGCTACATCAGTACTACCTATATACTACATTTCTTTAAAGGTACAGTGTGTAGAATTTTGTGATATCTAGTGTTGAAATTGCATGTTGCAGCTGAACACCCCTCACCTCACCCTCTCCTTCTAAACATGAAAAGAAACTGTGGTAGCCTTTAATTGTCATAAAAAGTGTTTAGTTTGTCCAGTAAAAAACATGGCGGCCACCGTAGAGAGGGTCCCCATGATGCAAATATAAAGTATTTGAATATAAAGGGCCTTTTCTGGAGTAAAGAAAACTACAATTCATACAATTTAGATGAAACGAACTAGTGAAAACCATGTGTGAAAATCAGGAGAATTATTCTACATTAAATTTCTGCCAATAGATCCCTTTCACCTAAATCTTACACACTGGACCTTTAAATGCATCAACTCTGCTATGGATTACCTGGTGTCCACACTGCTGTAGAGTTTTAGAGCCATTAAAATGGAGAAGTCTGGAAAAGCTGCTGGCCCCGTTTTAGTTTGCAAACTCCAGGGCTCGGTTTTAGTCTGGAAACTGCGATGTTCGGAAACAATGACGTAAACAGTTACACCTCATTGCTGATCTTTTTGGTCATGACGTAGCCTTCGCTGATTATGACCCTCTTTCAGAAGAAAACAATTGGGATCTGTCTCAGCTACTAGTGTAGAACGCAACATGGAAAACCTGTGTTGCTAACGCCTGTTGTCACATGATATGTATTTTCAAATATGTCCTTAGAGATACAGATATAGAGCAAAAAAAACTCATTTTAGAAAAGTCTTCACTCTATAAGTGTCAAGCCACATAAACTTGCACGTGCTTTGGCTTCTCTAGTCCCCTGTGAGTACAATGTTGTATGTAGATCTATGCAGGTCAACATACACAATAACATACAAGTTTTCATGACCCTGATAGCTCCTCCATTTCACCTTCATACAGCTGAACTGAAACATAAATTGTTATAGTTGACTAACTCATAGCTGTAGGGACACTTTGTTTAATATCATGGTGCATTATCTGCGTTAATAATCATCTTAAATCATAAAATACAACCTACAGTGCAAAAAGACAGAGGATGACACTCCTACTGCTGACAGCAACAAGTCTTAGTTTCCACTGAGTGAGTCACAGGAAGTGAGGAGTCCTGACAGAGCTGCTCAACATTGTCACTTTTTTCTTATCTCATCCGAGCACTTGTCAGTTCAGATCTGAAAAAGAGCGACACAGACGACTGTTTACACCCCATTACATAAGCTGCACTGTTGTTTGCCCAGACATTTTTAAAAGAGAACATTATTTGGTTCATTTAAATGTTTCAAAAACAGCAGAAAGACCTACAGGGCTTTCTGAACATGAGCAAAACTATGGTTAGATTATTTTTCAAATTATTTCCCTCTTTGAAGGGATACTGTTTTACACCAGATCGGATTTGTAGAGTTGAAAACTTTTTTCACAGAAACAGGGTTACTGTGCAACCATGAGGTGTAGGGTTTAAAGAATGTGAGCATTTAGGAGGAAGGGGAGTCTAATGAAAGTTAGGAGATACAGGATCTAGCATTTTGGAGTTAAGCTAGAATATTTTAGTCTGTGCTGCTTTGGCTTTTTTCTGTCTCTGGGGAGTTTCTCCTCCTTATATAAATATAATCATAGTTACATATAGTTCATTTCATTAGTTATATCATTGAGCTCAAATCTGATTATGTACAAATGCACATACAACAGACAATATACAGTGCATTCATATACAATTTATTTATTATTAATGCGTAAATGGTTATATAAAGGGATAGTAATTCATAATCACAAAAGGTACATTTCATTATATGTACTGTATACATTGCACATGTGTCAGCACAAATTCCCAATTCCCACAAATCATCAAATTTAAACAACAAAATAAATGTTTGTCACTGATAGACACTCTTAGCTCTGAATTAGTCACCCAAAACAAAAGACAGCATAAGTTGACGTGAGCTTCTTTTAATCCTACTAGGGCCTGATCTACTAAAGGTTTGCATGTGTAAAAACATGTGCAAACTTGATTTCACCCGATAAAAAATATGCAAGCTAACTATCCAAACCTGTTATAATGCACAAAAATGTAGCACTGTTTATCTGGGATCTTAGTAGATCAGGCACCTAGAGTACAAATTTACATGTGGCTGAAATTGTAGCAAATGACAGGAAGGAGAGAGAACATTTTTAAATCTTGATATCTTATAGGTGAAAATGAGTAGATAAGAGTGAAATAAAATGTAAGTGAAGACAAGGAATAGACTTTGGCTCTTAAACCCCAGCAGGAAGTAGAACGCCATGGAAGCAGTTATATGAATTAGGTATTCTGGGTATGAAGGACTGGTCAAAACCAAAGACAGACCATATTATCTGCTTTTCTATATTTTATTTTTCTTCTTGCTCCCCCTCCTGATAGGATTTCATAAAACCATCCTGCCCTCTTCTGTTTGTATGTTCCATCATTTTTGAGGACATGGTCATTTTGGTTGATGAACCTTTATTGGTGCGGTCGAAGAACAAAGCTATGCAGGGGTTCAGTTGATTGATCTGCAGTGTGAGCACAAAAGCCTCTGACTTTGCAGATAGCTGATGACATGTGATTAAAACTTGAAAATGGACATTATGTGTTTAGCTGACAACACACAACTCATTGTGCCTGAGAGAGGACAGGCAGTTTTTGTTGATCAAAAAAGTACATAGACGTAAACATAGACATAGACCAAGTGTTTGAAAAGACGAGCAATGCTGTTGTTTCCCTGGATATTCTTTCTGTACTGTCACTGAGCTCAGTGTTGACTCAACTTGTTATTTTGCACATCCAGGCTGTAGGAGTGATGGCGGACTTTGTAGAAAAGTCTTTCCATTAAAGACATTCCCGCTCCAGGTGTGGCATACCCATTTGTGACCCCCACACAGCAGTAACCCAGACTCTGGTAGAGGCGGTGGGGAGCTGGAGTGTACGCAATGGTTCCCAGCACAACAGTAGAGTAACCATGAGCAGCAGCAAAGTCCTGAACTTTCAGACCCAGCTCAAACGCAACCCCATACCGCCGATACCTCCGGTCAACAGACATCCTCTGCAGCTCAACAGCACGTCTTGGTCTCTGCTGGCCCACTGCTGCTACTAGACCCACCACTTTGCCTTCCAGCACTGCAACCCACAGGCAGGAGTCTGAGGTGGAGAGCAAGGACACAATGTGCAACATGATGAATACAGAATGTGAAAATAACCAGGAAAGGACAAATCATCTGTTTTAGAACACTATTCATATCTGTCTGTTTTCAGCCAGTCAAAGAACTTTCACAATTAAGTTGAAACATTATGAGGACATTCATAATTAGCCTATGTGTCATGTTAAAGGGGGGATATCAGAAGATCAGCCTGTCGTTTCTGTTAAAATGAGTGGAGCATCTTCCTATGTTATACTTTAGTATAAGCTTCACAAATAATGTAATATTTAATCTTCTGGTTTATCAGCTCCACACTATCATAAGTTATCAGGACTTTGAATCGATTGTGCAACAAATTGGGTCTATTCTGTAGAAGGAATCACACAGACTTGGAGGAAATTGCCTCTTTTGTGGAGGAGTAAATGTTTGATAGTGATCTGCATGGTTAACATCATACCTGCTATTCAAATGGGTTTCATGGTTTCTCAAGAAACAATGAGATTGGTTCAAGATTTTGAATTTAGCATGAATAAAACTACTTGCTGGATACTCGAGGGTTAGGGCCGGAGTATAATTTCTCTTTCTTATTCAAATCAAAACCTTATTCTGGTAATATAATTAATTTTTCTCATCAAATCACAACTTTATACTCAAAATATTTTTACCAGGCAATGTCTTTTACCTGATAAATTGGCATCAAAATGAAAAACGAGAGTGGCCTGGGTGTTACATTTGATCTGTCATTTTAAACTGCAGAAGCTGAGACCAGGGCTTTACCTAATGAAGGGTTACAGTAGAAGCGATAATGATTTCTCTGAAATGCAGGGCTGATTATTTGACTCAGCTTACAACAGACCTGTGATCTGGACTAACTGTAAATGAGGTGAGCATATGACAGGTGGTCCACTTGAGACCAGAGTAGAACTGAACAAGAGATGAGAGGAGAAGCAGATGGCAGGTCCTGTCCAGTCCATTTTTCTTTACCAGTCCTCAAGGGCTCACTGGTGGAAACAACTTAGGGAGCTAGGGGAACATGGAATGTCGACAATGTTGCACAATGCGGGTGTGATAACATTAAGTGTTTTGGACATGTTTGAACATTTTATTGGAAATGTACCAACACTGACTTACACTGAAAGTCTGATGTAATAGAAGATGGCATTTTTTCGTTACATACTGCACTTAAAACTTACATGAAATGATGAAGTAAGTAATTATACCTGGTGATTTACTGTAGAACCGCTCAATGTCACCCATGTCCTTGCTCATGACCTGTTCCAGGTAACCATGGAACACACGCCTGCTGTAGAAGTAGCGACAACCCAGCACAATAGCTGGGAGGAGCGCTATCACCCACCAACACATGGTGATGACAAAACATAGAACTGTAAAAGAGAGATACTGTGTGAACGTTAAAACAATCAACTGAAACAGGCACAAAGCTGAGGCCAACAACACATTTCAACTAGTGAATGAGATGAAATCTGTGATACTGCAAACATCTTTCACAATTGACTTTTAAGATGTGTCTTAAAAAGGAAAACACAGGCAGCTGATCTCTGCTTGGTCTTTCATATAGTTGCTATTTTAATACCAGATGGCCACGAGTAGGCTACACAGAGCAATTGTATTTTAATGTACAATACTGACTCACGCAATTTTAGAGTTATTTTCAAAATTCAAATTTCAGAGAGAATTGTCATCTTTCCTTATTTTAAGGTCTAATTTTGCTCCCTTGAAGCAAAAAAGAAGAGTGGTTATTGACCTATTTTTGCATTTACTGGGCTTAACTTGAGTACTTTAAACCCATGCTGTTGATGTTATTTCAAGATTTCTGGGCTAAAATGACACTGGGACAGACTGAACTTTGAAAACATCTTAACAAGTGAAATTCATTTAATGCACTGGCTGTCAAATTTGCTTGTTTTGAGTAAAACTTGCTTATATCTGGGAAGTTGACAGGGCATTTGTGCAGTTCAATGGTAAATGCTCTATATTTACATAGCTGCTTTTATAGTCTTGATGACCACTCAAAGCTTTAAGCCTAGTTTATGCTTCTGTGCCTCCCAAAAATCCTAACTACGCGTCGTGTCGTCGGGGACCGTAAGCTCTGTGATTGGTCCGTTCAGAACGTAAGTACCGGCAGTTGCTTTTCCGGTCTTTCTTCCTCGTCCACCTCCGGAAACGTTTTCTTTGTAGCTTGCGCTTCAACATTTGCAATATAAGCATTTGTTCTTCAATATTGATGAGCTCCAACAACAAATACAGCTGCTCCACCTCGGTCGCCATTGTTTACTGTGGTTTACTTTACGGAAGAAAAAGCGAGGATTACAGTTCAGTTTTCTCATTCAGCCATTCACAATCACATTCATACAGTACATTTATGTGCAACACTTCCTCTATCACACATCACTTACACACTACAAGCCACAGCTGCCGCTTTTACCACCAAGCTACAGGAGCAATCACAGAAACATGTAAACAAAGATACCTGTCATAGCAGCATAGAGTAGGAGTCTCTCAGGGTGATGTCTCAAGCCTCTGAATGCAGTGTCTGGTATCATCTCCATGAAACCCTCACAATAGATCCGCTGCACCTCCTCTTTGTCCACTGGCCTAAACTCACGCACAACTAAGCTTTGAAGTCCATTCTGATGTACTTTTCTACATATGTTCTTCTTAATTTTAGATACTTGTTGTTCCATGTCAAACAAAAGAATGGTGGGATGAGACTTGCTGAATAAAAAGGTAGACAGCTAGTGTGACAACTTGTCAACTTTGTTGAGTAATAATCTGGGAGTGTTTGCCTACTCTGGCCAATGAGCATTCTACAGATAATTACTTGTGCAGGTTTCCCGCACCCACTTGTCTGACAACACCCACTTAACACCCAAAATATGTATGTTCCTCACAGTGGAAGGGAGCCATAGCATGTTGGAGTCAGTGTTCCGAGGCCAATCTACCGATACAATCAAAGTATATTTCCAGTTCTACACATATGAAACAAAGTTTTATAAAGTCTGGTGTGACTTCAGGGGGAGGCATCAAGTAACCCCTTCAGTCAATGTTGACTGGGCCTCATAGACTATTAGTTGAAAACACGTTGAACCGGTTGCCAATGTCTGGGACATTCACATGACTCATCCCAGTAACGTTGACACTTCGCAGGGTTGTATAGATATCTTGACATGGGAGCTGGGGTAAATTGTTAGCGTCTCCTAAAAGTGTACTTGAACGTAACAACATGTTTTGTGTCTTTCTGTTGAGAGTTGGAGGGAGCTTCACTGTGAGGACAGGTTATCTGGAAAGAGGTTGGTTATTGTAAAGCTAGGTGTTCATGGTCAGTACTGCCAAACTAAAGAACGGCTGCTTTGTCTTTACATTTCTACATGTGTCACAGCTTTGATGTACCTGGTCTGAGTGATGAAAGTAAATGGTGGTGATGAGGAGTGAAACAGTATGTGGTTCAGGGAAATTCTTAATCTACCACTAATCTGCAAATTGCAGGGAAACAGGAAAATGACAGAAGCAAGATTTGAATGGATACAATAAGAAAGATAAACGAACACCAACTGTTTCTGTGTTGGCTTAAGATCCATGAGCGCTACAAAGGGGATTTAACTGTTATACTGTGATTTTATCATAATTTCCACGGTATGAAAAATAGACTAGGACGATGACGGCAGAAGGCAAGGGGCTTGGAGGAGGCAGGGAAACTGGCGGAGAGTGACTCATTTCTAGTCCACAAAGTCTCTAAGGGTCTGTTGAGATCAATCCGTACATCAGACAAGACCGAACACGCCAAATGGGGCATGAGGTTGGATTCTATATATAACCGCGATGACGTCTTTTGATTGTCAACAAGAGACAAAAAATGCAAAGGATCTAAAAATATCTGAACAGAGGAGTTCATTCATTCAGTCTGAAAACATGTACACTTCACAAAAATGTTGAATAGCAATACAGTCTGCTCAGAGACACTTTGTCAGGGTCTCTGTAGAAAGACTTCAGGTGAAGCAGAAATATAATCTGCTAATATAAAAAGTTGATAATGCTAATGTCAGTCATGTCAATCTGTCAATCAAAAAAACCCAATTTATGACCGCCCATCTTGAGTTCTGCCAATTAAAGAGGGAGGTTTTTTTTCTCCACAGTCCCCAATGTCTTGGGGGTTTTTGACCTTACTAAGTCAGGTGCCTTGGGATAATATATGTTATGATATAGTGCTACACTAATAAAATAGAATTTAAATAAAATAGAATTTATGTTTGAGGACAGATCACACAAATACAAAAAAAGCTTTGACGGAATCTGCCTGAACGCAGTTTTTTATGATTTGCTAAAATAAACAAACGCTTTACCTCCGCATTGAACATACAGTAGAATTGATTTTGTCTACTGAACAACATTAGACTTCTAAACTTTGGTAGTCCAGCGTATTCTCATGTGTTTGGCTGAAAGTGTGAAAGTTAAACAATACAATTGGAGCATTACAGAAATGTATAGTGACTGTCTGATCAAACTTCAAAATAATAATCTAAACAGAGGCATTCATCCCCAGGTGATCCGGGAGGTAGTGATCTCTGTAGCTGTTTAAAACTTCAGTCATTTATGCTAATGTCTCTGCTCTCGCTGGAAAGAAGAAAGAACTGGACCAGAGCCAGGAAAACAACTATTCTCTCACTCACACTGCCAGGAAACAACTGGTTTTGTTATGTTTGTTAGCAAGCGCTGCATTGAGTCAAAACCCTGGGAGACTAAGGCTGTTCCGTTTGTGCTGAGTGGGCTACAGTGTGACGGCCTCTGTCCGCCAGTTCCCTGTTCCCCCACCATGCCTCTGGTCAAGATGTGTTTGCTGCAATGTGTCTGTACTGCAACCAGATAGTAAAGAACAGTTGCAATCCAGAGCAAAGGATAAGAAAAAAAAAAGAAAGGATCAAACAGGTGAAAGAGCGTACCCTAACCGTGACAAATGTTAACACCCATGAAAATGATAAGACACTTTTTGAACATGGGCTTTCACTCTAAGGGCAAAGTAGTACAAACAGGTTGTTTTTTTTTGATAGTTAAACAGATGAGTAAATTCGGCCATCCAATGATTTACCCTCAGCCGAGCTGATCAAGTATTTCACTTTCTGATCAGTTAACAATACACTCCAAAAGTTAACTTTATTGTCAGGACATAGATGAAATTGAAATGCAATTTCTCTCTGATCCCCAGTGTAAACATAAGCAGACAGAACATATAAGTACGGAACTTATACTCAAACATAGTACACAGTAAAACACAGTATGCAGTCATAAGGTACATGGTGGATAGGATGGGAGTAGTGCAAACCGGAATAGTGCAAAAATGGATTGACAGCAGCAATGAGCTACAGGCTCCAAGCTAAATGGAAGCCTACAGCCATTTTCAGCAGGAGAATCTCCGCTCAGTTCTTTCGTAACAACACAGAAATATGCAGAGCATTCAGGTGAGGGGTGGTGCAGCACATTGTTTGCAGCACATTGAAACTGCTGTTGGCCCTTATCACCATTTGCTCTCTTGACTCCCACATGTATGACTCTTCTTTTTCATCCTGAGATATGTATTCTTTTTGTTTGTATTTTTAATGGGAAAAATACAATCCTACATGGGTGACCAGCAACAAAGCCAATTGTCATAATCCCAAGACCTCTTCATTTCCACATACTCATCACAGGGTATCCAAAGCTGAAGCTAACATCAATCTCTGATCCACATGCAACAAACCTGCATGTCTCCAGCACAAACAATAGACCATTAGCCAAAGAAGCCTCCTCAGCCCGGTAAGTGACAAAACATACATTTCTGCCTGTAAGGTCATCAGCTACAAACAAGCCAACAACAAATAGTTAGGCAGACTTACTGCCAGCACTCATATCAAGACAGAAACTAAAAAGTTCCTGAAACTGAAAAGTGATAATGGCTGCAATATCTACTCAACTGTCTATGACTAAGAACCAAGTGGCTGTTCATGTTTGATGTAGACTTTATGGTTCGCAATGAAAAAAACTGAAGACAACCATGTGATAAGGGTCACTGCTGATGTCGATGTCCTGAAATCTAAAACATGATTTCCACAGCAGAATGAGTTATTTCCTTCCTCTTGCATGCTCTTCCTCTTATTTGTTCTGGACAATTTCCTGTAGTTGTATACATGTCAAAGTTCAAGTGGAGGGTGACGTGAGAAGGGGAGGACCAAAACGCAGAAACTAAATAAGGTTTAACAATTTTATTTTTATTTAACAGGGGGGTAAATGTAACACAAGAATTCTTCAGGAAAACAAAAGTCGCACTCAAAAAGAGGAGTGGAACACAGAAAGGGCAGGATACAAACTTACGGGGAGAGCTGACGGGACACATGAACAGAACCAGAATTGACGATGACGAACCAACAACCACATGGGGGAACACAAAGACTTATATACACACTGGAACTATTTAGTAACTGGGGACAGGTGGCACAAGACAAACAGGTGAACCTGATGAGGGCAGGAAGTCAAAGGGTGAAAACACACAGGGAGCAAGGACTACAAAATAAAACAGGAAGCACTGAACAAACTTATCAACGAGAACAAAATACAATAACCAAGACAGGGATGAACACAGGAGAGGCACAGGGTGAAACATAGCGAGGGACAAGGAGGGGAACACAGGAGAGGGACAGAGAACAACACAGGAGAGGGACACAGAGAACACAGGAGAATCACAGGGTGGAACATAGCGAGGGACAAGGAGGAGAACACAAGAGAGGGACAGAGAACAACACAGGAGGATCAGAGGGTGGAGCACAGAGGAAGGCAGAAGGAACATGAGAGGAACACTGAAAATACATGACCGTGACAATACACACCTCACTTTGACAATCATTGGACTGTATACTGAATATGAGAACTGCAAACTGTGGATGATCAGAGATTGTTTGATCCCTAGATGGACGCTAATAGTTTTAAAGCACTTCTAGTCATTTTCCAGTCATACACACGATCAATCAAGAATAACCAAAAAGTGAAGAGACATGATGAGGAAACAACAGTTCAACAGAAAGATGAGTACAACTCACACTTGAGTGACATGGACAGTCATCACCGCTAGAACAGAACAGAACAGGACGTGCATAAGGATGCCAGAGAGGGAGAAGAAAAGAGGAGGGGTCAGAGAGAGAGAGGGAGACAAAGAGGTGGGAGGATGGTGGGATAAACTCAAAGTTTTGTTCTGTGCTGCAGGATACAAGTGAGTGAGGTGATTAAGAGAAAACAGGTGGTGAGACTCCACGTGAGTCTGAAAAACATGGACCGGAAGACAGAAAGAAAGACGAGGGCAGTGATCTGGGGGCGGGCTTCATGGAGAGGTTCTAGTTTAAGCTTGTGATGTATAGCTAGTGAGTGTTCATTCATTGCTGCTGCATGATTATATGAGATAGAGAGATCAGACATGCCCACCCCCCCAGTTTCCAGAAATATTTTCTTGGCCTCTGGCAGTTATAGTAACATTAGCCAAAATAATTTACTGACAAACAACTGCTGCCTCCAGATCATTAAATACACATATATGCAGAGTTCATTTCCAAACTACAGCTAATCCACTTTGGTCGGAGTATTGAATTATTTATCCTCCAGAATTTCTTAATTCAACTTGTTTGTCCATGTCATGTATCATATGAGAAGCAGTATTCTTGTTGTTTTGCAGCTCCTAAAAGTTGTCCTGGTTTATCCTGAGAAAACTGTCTTTTCTCATTAATGTTGTAATATTGTTATGTTGTGCTCTGTTACACATGGCATCTATTGCACCTCTGTCTATCCTTGGAGAGAAATCCCTCACATGTGACTCTGACGTTTCTATGTTATTTCGCCCAAAAAATTGATTTATTGATAGTTTATCCTCACTTCAGTTGAGGGTTAGGGGCAGAGGGGGCAAATTGTGATTTTGTTAATATATGCTATACAAATATAATTCGATTGACTTCCCCCTTTTCGCTTCAGCATGTTTACATGCTGCTTCAGCTCTTCCAGCAGAAGCGCTGTCAGCGGTGCTTCTTGTCAACATCACTCAGGTGAGAAAATGCTTTCGTGGAGGGTTAAAAAAATCAAACATGCTAACATGCTGTCAGGAAGCCAAGCTTTTAAAAAAAAAGCTCTGATCTGCACAACTACAACTATTATAGGAACAATCTTACATTTAACAATGACATCCGGTTTTTGATTCACTCACCTCATGACCTCACTAAGGGGAGTTAGATAAGGTTACGTAAAAGCAGAGAGATAATTCAGTGAGGTGTGAAGAGAGGAGCAACAGATTGTAACCACCTCTCGTAAAAAACATCATTTATCAGCACACTGACCTTTAACTACATCTGGGTGTTTTACTAATGTGTTTGAATTTATATAACGCCTTTCAAGAGACCCAAGGACGTTTTGCATATGTCCATGGAGACAACAGAGAAAAGAAAAGAAAGTAACTTGCACAAACCAGGATAGAAATAAACAGCACTAATGGCAGGGTGGAGCATGAACCCTTAGTGATGCAGGTAGTGTTTTGAAGCTGTCCAGAGTTGTAGCATTGTGGATTTTAGCAGGGAGAGAGTTCCCGAGGGTGGGGGCTGCGACAGAAGGCTCCGTCTCCAAAGATTTGCAGTTTGGTGTCGGGGATGGAGAGAAATCCTGAGTTTGAGGGCTGCAGCCATCTGAGCAGAGTGTAGGGGTGGAGGAGGTCAGTTAACCTGGGGCTAGGGCGTGGAGGGTGACAAGGAGGAGTTTTCCTTCTCTCTTCTTTTTTGTTTTTGCTGCCAGTCTTTCACACTCCTTCCCAACCTCTTAGTCTTGGCCCTCTCTCATCCCATTTTTTTCCATTTCTCTGCTTTTATATCATTTCATTAAGATTGTTTTCTTCGTCCAGCCCTCCTCCTCTTCTCTCTTTATCATCACACTTTAAATGACAGGTGGAGAGATGATGTCAGAATCCACCTGAGACATCTACGTGAGTGTGTCCATCTGTTTGCCAGGCAATTATGCTGGTATGTTTTTGCATATTTGTGTGTTTCGTGTGCTCAGCTGTGTGTATGTGTGTGTTTTTGTGTGTGTTTTTCTTCTCTATTACATAAGGATTTCTGTAAAAGGGTGTTGTTGTTCTAAAAAAACCCGATGTCTATACATGACATATTTCACAGCTGAGTTCATGACGCATTCATCACCTCAGAAAAGCTAACATGCAAATGCTTATGTCTGAAAACCTGCAGATTATTTAGCAACCCTAATTAAGAAAATGTGTCTGTGTCACTTATGTATGTTTATGTAGGTATGTGTGCGTGCAGGTGTGTGTGTGCTCGCACGTGCGTGTGTGTGTGCTCACACGTGCATGTGTGTGGCTGTTTAGGAATACATAATGTGCGTGCATCCCACTTGTGTGATGCTATGAGGAACGTCTGTCCCCCAGTGGGCCTCTCTCAAGGCGTACAAGCACCAGCAACAGCAAACACTGCCAATGAGAGTGTGATTGCACGTGTTTGCGTGTACACTTAAGCCCTCCGAATGTTCATGGCTGCAAACAGATCCAAGTACATGACTCAACCATCACACTTCTTTCTGTCTCTCTCTTTCACACAAATTCTTCATTTCATTCGGTCGACAGCGAGTGTTGTTTTCAGTCCCGTATTGGCGTCAGTGGCTTTTCACCTTTTCCAGTCTTTTTTCTTGTACTCTCAAACACCCACAGTCACCAACTATTTGCACTGTGGATCTCTTCTATAGTGTCTGACATGAGCATGCATGTAACATCACACACATCCAGCCCTTATATATGTGTCTATATGCTTTTGAATAAATATTCTTTCATCTACATGTTCATGTAATTCTTAGCATATTATAGCTTTTCAGCCTTGCATGTATGTCTTACAAACACATCAAACCAAGAACAGCATCTCACGGCTACGCACTGGATCAAAGGTCTCTCCGTCCTCAGCCTGTTTCTCCTCTCATCTCTTTGAAATGGAAAATGTGCTGCAAATAGACAAATTGACAAAAATGAAAAAAACATGTGCACAGAGGGCATATATTAAATATATGAATCAAAGGTGTAATTAAGAAGGGAAACATTTTTGAAAACAAAACAAAATCTGGGTTTAGAGACAAGTCAGTCCCAAACCAGTGAAAGAAAAGAAGTGATACATTTCTTCTCGACTTTATGAATGAGTGAGAGAAAATTCATGAATCAGAGGAGCCTGTCACAGGAGAAAAGAGGGAATGTGTGAAAAGCGAGCAGGCAGAGACCTGGTGACAAGAAGTGATAGAGATGTTATATTGGAGTCTGAGAAGTTGCACGGAACTCAGCTCCTGAACACATGAAAAGGTGAACAACATGCAAATGCATGAGAATGTGAGAAGTGAGTTTGTGTGAGTAGGAGAGAAAGAGAGAGAGTGATGGCCGCCCAGCAGGGGGAGACAAGTTGTGACAAAGTAGTGACGCACTTGCTCTCCAACCTCCTCCCCATCTCTGCCTTGCCCCCTCTTATGAATCAACTGGGAGTCATTATTATTCATCTATTCAACATGCTCTACAGCTTCCGCAGATATGCTCATGCCCCACCTCCCCACCTTTCTCGCATTGATACCCATTGTGTCTGATGGTTGAGTGACATGGATGTCGTCCAATCGATCCCACGTGATTCAGAAGTACTCTGCGAAGAAGGTGCGTCATGGAATTTTTCTGCCCCACAATAGCTTGGAGACCAATAGTGAAGGATGAGCTGTGTGATGCACTTGTTTCATCCTTATATAGACAAGACAAGCTGTGATCCCACAGAGTGAGCTCCGTGCCAGAGTGGGATCTCCATCTCTGTTTGTGTGTGTGTGTGTGTGTGTGTGTGCGTGTGCGTGTGCGTGTGTGTGTCTGTGTGTGTTGCATGTAATTGCTCTCACTTTGTTTTCTATTTGCACAGAATGAAGTCTAGTATAGCCATTGCTGGAAAATAGTTAAACAATGTATTGCATTATTTAATGTATAAATGTCCCTTTACCCAGCAAATGACGAGTTTGTATATTTCCCTGATCTTATATGCAAGATGCAGAGGTCCCATAACAAAAGAGTCAAACATGTCTTATTAACAGTGATACATGAACTAAACGTAAACATCTATTGAAGTTTTTGTATGATAACATTTTATATTATTATTATTAATTTCATTTGTATACTATATGTAATAATGCCCTTTCATAATGACAGAATTTTTACCATATAATGGCCACTGCTTGGTCAATGTGAATAATGGATTGTCTCTCTTTTTAGTGTCTAAAAAATAATGCTCACACTCCATGACATTGATGTCATTCCTACCTTATAAGTTATTTCTCAATCTATACACTTCAAGTCGTGTCTATAGTCGTACATTATGGAGAGGCGCTGGTTTTTCTTTCATCTCCACATCGATCTGTGGAGCTCAGCCAAAGTCACCTCCAGGTTCTTGGTCACCTCTTTGAGTAAAGCTACATCCACATTATTACGTAATACTTTAAAAACACATCAGCTCTGCTACAGTTCTGCACTAGAGCTTTTAGTGTCACTAAAATGAGGACGTTTGGAAATGCTGCTGGTCCTGTTTTAGTTTTAAACAATGTTTTGAAACATAGACACTCACAACTGCTTACTGATTGGGTCTTTTTCGGTCACATTGTAGCCTTTGCTTGTTAGTCAGGCTCCTACCCAGCTTCTCCTCCCCCAGCTCATATTTCACGACTGAGGTGGTTGTGGACGACTGGGATTGCTTCTTCTGGATAAAAGCACAAGCCTCTGCTCCTTTCTCCCTGATTGTTTGGCTTGATTGCTCCAATTGTTCACTGAGATATTTTTGCTCTTGGCAACCTTGAATGCAGCAGAATTCTTTATTCCCTCCCCAGATGTGTGCCTCGACACAAGTATCTGGGATCTGGAGGCAGCTCCTTCAACCTCATTGTAAATCAGCTGTGAGGCTTTATAGAGACAGATGTTTGCCTTTTCTTAATCATGGCCAATCAATTCAATTTACCACAAGTGGACCCCAGTCAAGACGGAAAAACATCTCAAACATCACCATGAATCAGAGGCAGCTGAGCCAGTTTTCAGTAAAGGGTCTGTATTCTTATGTCAATGTGATATTTCAGTTTTCTTTTTCAAACCTTTTGCTTATAAAGTTATTGCTTTAGCCGGGGTTCTGAATATTTTCTCAGTACTTTACTGAGACTGACATGGAAAATGTGAACCTGTCCTTTAAATCAGTATAATATCTAGTTTTCTCTTTACTTTAAGGAACACATAATCTCACGTCCACAACATTTTGGGCTTCACGTGTCTGAATAGAATTTAAAAAACTGCTCATGTGCAGCACCACTCTATTAGCACTTTATTCTTGCTTTCTTCCTTTATTACTGTAAGACAAACATCATTATTATTTTATTACTGTTGTTTCTACTTGTTTAATGATGATCTGTTGACACATTGCAAGAGAAGGTGTTGTTTGCAGATGCTTGAAATGCTGATGAATAGTGATGAGAGTTAAACTGCTCATGTTCTGTTTCCATCTTTCTGTCCTCCATGTCTCCCAGCAGTTTACAGTTAAAGAAGCTGGACAACTGCCTGGAGGACTTACACAATGGTGACTGTGTCCACATGTATGTGTGGGCAGGTGTGTGTGTGTGTGTGTGTGCTTGCTTTGGGTGTTTAACCGGACAGGAGCCAAGACATAGAATGAGACGCCCACTCACACAAAAACTGTTTTTGTTAAAACAAGTATGAATTTATTTTTTCTTTATGCTGCATCTTTGAAGAGCTTCATCTTCTACAGTAAAAATAAATAACAAATAAGCCAATCTATCATATATAATCAATATTTCTTTCTATTATACAAAACACTGAACATGCATGGTGACAGACTTAACAAGGAATCTGAGGGGAAATGGTATAACTGGCACTTTGGTCATCTGACAGTGACCTGACTGTCATGGCCACTGAAGAGCACCCAGGCTCAGTTTGACCTCCTCCACAACACTGTGCAAAGACACTGAACAGCGGAATGACACCGAATATTTCCCAGAGTCATTAGTTTTTAATCAAGAGAAAAAAAGAAATCTCAATAAGGCTGTTGTTTCAGTAGCAAGGAAAAAATCATCTTATCTCATTAATCTCAAAGCTGCATGGATTTGCAATAGGATCTGTCTGTGTGTGTGTGTGTGTGTGTGTGTGTGTGCGCGTGCATCACTCAAATCCCTCCCACTCTTTCACTCCTACTATATCTCGGTCTTGCCCTTGTAACCTCTACTAAAGCTACAGCGACTCTCTCCCTCCATCATTTCTGTCCTTGAGAGATGGATAAAGCTTTAGAATCATTGAGATAAAAAAAGAAAGTTGTTAGGAGACGCAATTCATTTTGCTTCATACAAGGCGGTGTGGAAACATGTTTTGCAGACAGAGGGACAAATAAACACTTGTGAAGAAGGACCAACGGATGCCTATATTTGGTTACATCCTCCTTCTCCCTCCGCTGCTCGCTCTGAACACTTCTCCTTCCTCCTGCAGCCTCAGCACTAACATTTCCCTGCAGCTTTGACTTAAAAGTCCACATCAGTTCATATCATCTCAGTGTCAGTCCTCCTGCTCTCTCCAGCTCCAGACTCCTTCATTGCTCTCTTGGTGTATTTACAAATCAGCCAATTTACACCTCGTCTGTCCATCTGGCTTCTCCGAGCAATGAGTCAAGCTTACTGACGTATTTGCCTTTTGCAGTGTTGCCAGCTTGAGAACCCATTCATTCTCATTATCCGCGTGCACACACACACAGATGCCCATCACAGCCAGAGCCAATCTGAGTGGCCCTGTCTGTGACTTAAGGGTCCATGTGGTCAGTCCTTACACTTCTTTTACTCACTGATTATTCACCCAGCGGCAATCTGTTCCTTTTCGTTGGATTTCTTTTTCTACTCATCTTGTCTCACTTTTGTTTTCAGCTTTTGATTTCAGTAAAGAAAATGACCAGAAGATATATATATATGTATATATCTGTGATACATTGCCCCAAAGAAAACCATAAAAGACAGCGTGATTCAGGAAATATTCAGTAAATCATTTTATCTCTTCATCTGCATCAGTTCAAACAATCTTTTACACATCATATCAATATGTCACAAAAAGACATTCAAAAACCTAAATCTTCAGCTTCCTGATAGGAAGCATTTTTGTTCCCTGTGGTAGTTGCGACACCATATTTACAGAAGATGATGGAATGTGTGATGGATGGATTTAACAACTATGAGGGGATTTATTACTTTTCTCCTGCAGGTTGCTGCTTCTACTGCCAGCACTGTCCTCCTTAGTGTCTCGCTGTGTCTTCCCTTATTGCTCTTGCTCTTTTTCTTCTTCCTCTCGCTGCCGTTTCCCTTGTGTCTTTGCCTTCTGCAAAATATCTGCATCCCTTGCTCTCTCTCTCTCACGCTCTCTTTTCCCTCCCCCCAGTATATATTTTCCCTTGTCTCTACTCTCTGGCGCACTGCACGTCGTGCTCTGTCCTGTAGGAGCGCAAGCCTTCACAGTTTTCATGGGTAAAGATGAAAAGGGATAATGCTGGACCACAGATCAAAACACTCACAGGATACATATCTATGTACATGACACTTTAAGTGGTTACAGTATTTTACTGTGCACTGACTCTATCAGTAATTGTAGTAATTATCAGCAGCCAGGAAATTGGATGCATCAATAGCTAAACTAAATTGAGGTGACAAAATCCACAACATCATTCACAACTGCCTATAAATCATGTTGATATTAGAGCAGGAGTCAGCCCTCGTAGCCCTGATTGCAGGGAATCATGACATCATACAGGTGAGACACAGAAAGTCACACCTGTAGAGTATTGTATATATATATAACCTTAGCTCAAGAACTCTTAGCAGCCCTGAAATGTGTTAAGCCCTGTAGGTGGTAGATTCAGAATCTAACCGTCCTCCTATCTCCCTCGCTGTGCCTTGAAAATTGGCTCACAGCATATCGGGCAAAGGGGGTGTTGAAAGTCTAACAGGGGTCCTCGCAGCCTTTAAAACAGGCTGGAATGGACGGAGAGAGTGGTACCAAGAGTCTCATTCAACCAAATAGCAGGTGGAGGTTGAGGCAGAGGCTGAAAACAGAAAGGGCTAGTAAAGAGAAGAGCGAGGGCGTGGAGGCTGAGGGAGAGGAGGAAGATGGAGGCAGCTCAAACTCAGGTGGACATTCGAGCTCGAAGCACCGCAGAGTGACACCTGAGTCCTCGTTGCCGTAGTTTGCCCAGTACTCTTCTGGGTCAAGTTTGGGCAGCGCCAGCTCTTCCTCCCCCAGCTCATACTTGACTACTGAGGTTGTTGTGGATGGGCCTTTCCCATACAAACCAGCCTTGACGGTCTCTGAGGCTTTTTCAAAGACGCCTTTTGTGGATGACTGGGGCTTGTTTTTGTGGAACCACCAGCGGGTCTTGGTGCTGAAGGTGGTGGTGGTGGAGCCAGCGATGGAGCCTGGATCGGGCAGGGGGCAGAGGGCGAAGTCCATCTCACGGAGGAAGCGGAGGTCCTGGCCACGGCGGTTGGAAGGGGAGGCGCAGATCACCTCGGATGAAGAGACACGGGCCTCACGGAACCACTCCCACAGGGCACGGGCCTCACAGCCGCAGGACCAGGGATTGGCATTGAGGCGGAGGAACTCGATGCCCTGGGTGTCCCTCAGGGTCTGGCTGGGCAGCTCTGCCATGGTGTTGTTGAAGAGGAAGAGCATGGTCAGGCGGCCGAGGTCACGGAAGGCGCGGCGGTTCACCTGCCTGATGCGGTTGTCATGGAGGAGAAGGCGGTCGAGGTTGACCAGGCCACGAAACACGTTCTCGGAGAGGGTACGGATGCGGTTGCCATGCAGGAAAAGCTGACTCAGGTTGATGAGGTCAGAGAAGATGTCGTCCTGCAGGAAGTGGAGATTATTCTCCTGAAGAGGAACAGTAAGAAAAAGAGAGATGGTTTAACGGAAGCAGAACAGACACTGGGATTTGTAATATGTGTAACATGTGTGATGCTGTTTGTATGTATGTGTGTGGGTGGCTGCATAAGTGTGTGAGCATCCAACTCTGTGCAAGTGTTGTGCATTCATTTATATGTCACCCTGCTGCCCCTACCTGCAGATAGAGGAAGTGCAGGCTGTAAAGCTTGTGGAAGATGTCATGGGGCAGGGCAGTGAGCCGGCAGCGGTGCATGTGGAGGCTCTGGAGCTTCTCTAGTCCGCGGAAGGCTCCCCCCTCCAGCCTGTGGAGATTAGGGTTGTCCCCCAGGTCCAACTCCTCCAAGTCCCGCAGCTCACTGAAGGCCCCTGCCTCGATCCATGTGATGTTGTTAGAAAACAGCCACAGAACCTGACGCAGAAAACACAAAGGTGATTATTAAATATATGCAAAAAAAACAACTTTTCTATGTGTAAAAATTAAGAGACAATTTCAATCTTCTCCGCCCCTTGCTGCAAATGTGCACACTCCTTCATACCTGAGTTCCGAAGCCAAAAGAGCCAACTCTAAGCTCCGTGATCCGGTTGTTCTGGAGGAACACGCGCTGCGACTCGTAGGGCACTCCGACCGGGACGGCGGTGAAGTTCTGCGCCTGGCAGCTCACAGTCATAGGCGTCGGGTAGCACACGCACAGGTGCGGGCACGCCGATGCCGGACTTGGCTTGCCGAGGACCAGCCACACCACCAACCAGAGGGCGAGACCGCCTGGGGGAGAGCGGGGAGAAAGAGATGGACAGAGGTGAGCGGCGCTGAAATCATCCAATACCAACATCATCCAGGGTGCAAAGCGCTCATTTAACAGTTAGTTTACATTTTTACTGTATCCATACACTGCTGGTTTAGTTGTATTTGCATCTAGAATGAGGAGCATCTTACGGCCCCCCTCGTCTTTCTACGTCAATTTGCGTCATGCGCTCCAGCACCACTTGCACCGAGCATTACGCACAGCATCATTTCAAATGTATTAAGTCAAAACACAGGAATTACTTTTGTAAAGTTCTAATTATATTCAGTTTCACATTCTGCACATGTAGTTTAAATATTACAAATCATTAAATAAAAAAAATATCTGGCTAAACTTCCATAAATTAACATTTCCTTCCTAATGCATCCATTACATTCATTATTCCAAAGTACCTCAGGAGTTCTCAGATTAAAAACAGACTTGTTGTCTGACATTGTTGCACTTGTTATATTAGAAAGCAGAATAAGCTCTATGACTGCAGTGTCCTTCATCAGTTTCCAAAACCAATGAAGACAGAAAATAAACTTACTTTTGCAGTTGCGCACGATGGAGCATCGTCGGCTCCGAGACATCGAAGAGGTTTCCATCCTGAACCAAAGCCCAAAGCGAGTTAGCCTAAGAGGACAAAATAAAGCCTGCTATCTCCGCTGATGCTCTGGTTCCCGAGTCGGAGCGACTGAGAGTGTGCCGGTCTGTGGCTACCAGTGTCCCTTTTATACCAGAGAATCCTGCAATTGCCTACGGCAGTGGGCACGGTGGAATCTCCTACGTCACCGATTCAGGGTCATGAATGAGTGAGGGCGGCAAGAAACGGAAAGGGGAGGGGCCGACCGGAGGGGATTCTCTTGGAAAGCCGGTTCGTGCGTAAAGACGCTGGATGGAGACGTGCGCTGTGCAGACTCTATGAGAGGAGGAGACTTTCTCGACGTACATAGAAACCAGAAGGAGGGAGGGAGGAAAAGTGAAAGTAGAAACGGTGAATGGAGGAGGGGAGGAACGGGAGAGACAAGGCATGGTGCCCGGTAATGATGACTGCGCTCTGTGGAGGAGTAGAGGACGGGTAGGAGCAGAGCGCACGGCTCGTTTCCTGACTGGCTCTCATACGCACCGTTATGGTCTGTTTCCGGCGCGCTGCAGCCAGACACAGAGATACAGAGTGAAGGTTGCTTAGATGGTTGTGTCTTAGTTAAAGAGGATGCCCCCGAATTATGATTCAGCCACAAGGGATAAGTCTGTGCCAAAGGAGAGTTACTCAAAACAACCATGATTGAGTAGCACCTATTTGATGCGGAGGTTAATACTGCAGTCATACTGTTTGTAGGCTACATTAATTATAGCTCCTGATGTAATCACTGTGATGGTGGAGATACGAGGTGGCGTTAATTGGCAGCACTGGTCAGATAGGAGTGTGCTTTTCTTCTTTCTTTTTCTTTCAGGCCTCTTTGGATCAGTTCAAGCTGAATTTTCTGGAGTGAGTTATTGAAGTGTTTATTCCTCTCACTTCATGGCTCGGTTTCTTCTTGCACTATGTCAGCTATTGTCAATTAGCTTCCTAGCAATGGTTGGCAATGAGGGCAGAAACAGAGACACAGCAATGGACAACAGATGCCTTCATATGCGTGGCACTTCAAGTTCTGTTTGGCTGTGTCTGCACCTCAAGCTGTCACTGCTTGTGTTTGACCATCAGCTGTAAAGTAGTTATAGTGAGAGAGCTCCAGTTTGCAGTGTGATGACGAAAACTGTCATTTGATTTTATCAAATATAAAAATGTAGTGTGCGTTTGAGTTTCAAAAACGAATATAGCCACTACTTTGTGAAACTTGGATTATATTGATAAGTAAGAGGGTTTTTTGTAGGACAGAGAATGTTTCACCTTTTATATTTTGTTAAACCCTACATGAGGTAAATGTGAATTAGGGCTAAACTAATTCAATTTGATTGATTGATTGACAATAAAATGTTCTACATGAGGCATCAGCTTGCTGATTCAATTCAGTTAAAACAAGTGTGTAGACAGGCACATGCTTAAAGGTCCAGTGTGTAAGATTTAGGTGAAAGGGAACTATAGGCAGAAATTGAACCTCATGATGTTTTCACTAGTTCATTTCATCTAAATTGTATGAACTGTAGTTTTCTTTACCCCAGAAAAGGCCCTTTATATTCAAATACTTCATATTTACATTGAAGGGGTCCTCTTTACAGACGCCGCCATGTTTTTTACATTAGTCCAGACTGGACAAACTAAACACCTTTTGAGTTTTTATGACAATTAGAGGCTGCCACAGTTCTTTTTCATGTTCGGAAGGAGAGGGTGAGGTGAGGGGTGTTCAGCTGCAACATGCAATTTCAACACTAGATATCACAAAATTCTACACACTGTACCTTTAAGCGACTGCAAAGAAAAAAATCTCTAAACAGGAAGAAACCTCTAGAACCAGACTCAATGTATACATCCATCTGCCTCGACTAGTTAGGGTGAGAGGAAAAAATTGGGGGAGGGAGGAGAGGTGGGTGTAAAAGAGTGGAGAGATGAGAGAGAGTGACCAGTTGTGCAACCATCATATTTAAGCTCCGTCAGACTGTTATAATCAAAATAATAAGGCAGAAAAAAACATAACATGCCTCCATACTGCTTGTGTGGTGTCATCCAAGTGTCAGTCAGCCCCGACATTCATATTCAACTCAAAACGGCATCATTTACACCAAGTTGAATATGAATGTCAGGCCATGCGGACACTTGATGAAACCACACGAGCAGCATGGAGGCATGTTAGGTTTTCTTTCTGTTGTTTTATTTTGTCTGAAGAAGGGGTCACCTTGGCTGCAGCACTGTTTACCACTGAGACTCCTTAAGTGTTTTGTCAACTCAAACACTTCACCCACCTCTCCATCGGCATAGTGGTGAGTAGATAATGAGTGAAATTCCTTTTTCAGTGAACTACCTCTGTAGGTCAGTGTTCTTAGCCCGATATTGAATTGTATAGTATTATGTTACATCATAGGTGTGTGTATCTTTCTTTGCACTCTGATGCACTCGGACAGTGCATATATTGCTCTTGTAGGAAAAATGGGAAATTTGTGCTATTTTGAAACACTGCAGAAAGTTGTACACAAGGATTTAAGCTACGCAACACAATCAGCCTATACAACAATGTTTGCAGCTACAGTGCTGTATGCTAAATAGTAGAGATAAGTATAGAATATGCTCTTGAGACATCATGAGTCTTCTGCTGGGTTTCAAGAGCACATCAGCTGTGAAGGTCTCTCCAGAATAGTATTGTTTGCTGTTGTTTCCTTTTGCCTGGTGTATGACTAAATTCCACTTTTATTGATAGTTGATTGATCTAGGTCTGCCCTGTCTCTCTGACTCATTTCAGACATGCCTGTACAAAGAGCTATTTAACAAAGAGTTGTGTAAATTTGTGAACTTGATGTTTTAGAGCATTTTGCTTTTGGAACATTCTGTCAGGGGCATATTTGAAATATAACCATAATAAGATAAGTGAGGCACCAGCAGTTATGAACACTGTGAGAGGTCAGGATTGGCCTTGGAGAATAAATTGATTTCTTGTGTGTTTGACACAGAAAATAAATGTGGACTGCTGCTACTCATGCTGAGAACCATGAGGCTGGAGACAACAGACACGCACCCATTCATAATAATGAACAGGCGGCTGAACAGATGAGCTCATGAGGGGGAAAAAAATCATACACAAGGGTGTGAGCATGCATGGCTGCACACGTGTTCACTCACCAACATGTGTAATGTGCTGTACACACACCATTTGTCTCCATTAATTCCACTGAGTGATTAACAAATGAGTAATTGAGGGGATCCATTGCACAGTGTGCTGTTGTTCCCTCACACCTCCTGCTTTGTCCTTATCTGGACTTGTGGACGCACACAAGCTTCAGTGCCCACCGGCCATCCGGGACCAACACCTCACAGGCTTCCCCTTCACACACCCACAGTGTCAGCTGTGCATGTCTATGTGTCAGTGTTTCTCTGTGCATGTGTGCTTGCGTGCCTGTCCACCGCCAAGGCACAACTTTGTCTAAATGCCACCGCCAAGTGTCAGTCAATCGTTGTTGTTGTGCCAGTCACCCACACAGCAAGTTTGCGGTACTGTGTAGGCTCCTCAATGAGTGTGATGATCACTACGTCGTGTTTGTGTTATTCCCACACAGAGACAAAACAAGGCTTCCCCGGCCCGTGCTCACACCAGCACATCTGCCAGCCCGTCCCCTCTCTGTCCGTCTGCACGTCGTTCCTTATCTGTGCCTCGGTCTGCATCCTGGCTCAGCTTCGATCCACAGTTACCCACCCACTGAGAAGTGCGTCACTGCACCTACCAACACAGTGTGTAGCTATCTTGCTCTGTGTGGTTTGAGGCACCTTGTAATAAATGGATTTCACTTTCAATCAGATGATCCAAATTAACCTCCTGGATTCACGGTTACAGGTGCGGCTTCGTAATTCTGTCCTGCGTGATGCCAACACCGTCATGGTGATTGCAGCTTCAAGAGTGGAAGTTGGTGACAGGATGCTGCGATAGAGGTGTGTCTGTTGCCAAGGTAACATGTTCTCAGAACTGGGACAATTATCAAATACAGGTGATATTGTGTTGTTATTGAGCTGCAGCCACCTTTGGTTCATCACATCAGTGAACTTAATCTTAAAACTGTGTTTGCATGCACAACACGTGCACTCTGTTTATGTGCCCCCTTCCGGTAGTATGAGAGACACATAGGGATGTGCACAATTTCCCCCTATAGCAGTGTACAAGGTGAAAGAGACAGAGACTTGGTGATGCAGAGAGAAAGTCACAGTACACAAACAGCAGCAACACAAACAGTGGAACAAAGAAAACCAGGACATGTGCCTCTGGATGGTGACTCAACTTGTCTAATTGTTATGTAGCAAGCTATCTAAAAAGCTGCTCTGTCCATTAAACATGTATTCATAGACTCAGCAGCATCTTTCCGTACTCGTCCAACTGTCACAGACAAACACGTTTGTCCGTGCCTGTGCCCACCTCCCCTCTCCTACAACGCTTTTCTCTTTATCCTTCAACAGTCCGTTCCGTCCCTTTTGTTTTGTTTTTTTATCCTGGTTTCTTTCATTTGTTCTGTCGCTTGGCGTCATCACTTCCCCATAACCATATACTGCTGCTTTCTCTCCACACACTGGCACACAGTCTGCAGCACAATGGATGCTGGAGTGGCATGTAATTAGTTTCTTCTTATAAGGCAACGTGTTTTTTGAGTTTCTAAAATGTTCGACAGCAAATCAGGAAGAACGTCATTTCTATTGTCTTCATATTTTTCATGTAACGTGACTATTCATTCAATCAATCAATAGCAATAATTGATGTTGATTTTAATTATATGTTCTTTTTTCAGTAGAGTTCTATAAGGTTTATTCAGAACACTGAGACATATTTACCTGTAATTACGATATGAACTCTGCTTAATGTCCCAGTATCCTTTTTACATGCATCTATTGCCAATCTATTTAAAGGAGCTCTCCACCAATTTAACACAAGAGGCTTGGTTTACTTATTATTGAAGGGGAGTACTATATTCAGACTGTGGGCACAGTGTCTTATTAAGATCTGGAGAAGGATTTGTCAAGTTTGTGAAATTAATCATAATGATGTCAGTGTTTAAACTGGGTTTAAGATTGAAGATTTCAGATTTACAGCAGAATAACTATACGTTACAAACTGTGACTTTTAAAAGAGATTTACCAGAAAACAGAGGGACTTCATATAATTTTAAATTTGTTGTATTTCGGGAAATATAGTGTCCAATTTTGTTGAAGCCTAATCCACTGAAAGTCCCAGATTAAGATACGGTATTTCAACCACAGTTTTACTATTGAATCTGTTTCCCACAAGACCCTAAGCTTTACATATGTGCACGATCAAATTTCTGAAGTACCCAATAAGGTACCCTTCATGCACGAAGCAGCATGCATAGTGCACGAAGACAAAAGAGACAAACCAACAACAATGATTTTTGGTGTGGTTTTGAATCCAGCCCTAAATGGGTTGATTTTGGTTTCCATTGACCGTTGCTACGTCATTTTGTTCCCAACAAATTATACAATGTACATCAGTAAAGATTTTCACCTTGAATAATTTGTTCATCCAGATGAATGATGTGTGATTTAAATGTTCTCTTTATTGTTTTGAGCAGTGACAACAATGAACCTAATAAATGCAAGCCTCGTTGAATCACGTACGTGGCACAAAAATATCCCCCTTGGCACTGGAACATGTACAGAGTTCAAAGTGCTGCGTAAAATGATACACTCCTTTGAAAACACACTTCAACCAGAGATTGGTGGGACTCACTCTGCTTTCTTTGGTCAGCGCAGCTTCCTGTTCTCTTTTATCTGCAGCAGAACAATTGTATAACAGTCAGCCATACGTGTATTCATGTGCTCAGATCAATAAAGTCATCTCTCTCCCTCCTCCTCCTCCTCCATCCACACACTCACTCGCTCGATCACTCGCTCTTTTTTTCTCTTAAGAGCTGATCTGCTCAATCTCGCCTAATGGCTTCCTTTTGCAATCAATCAATCTATCTATTCAGACTAAACTGTAGAAATAAATTATTGATTATTTTCCACATCATTAAAATCAAAAAAGACAAGAAACAGATCCTTATCAAAGCCTCTTATTTTTGTGCCACAGACCATAAAGCTGTGTTTTGCTATGTGAATAATTAATTAGGATAATAAACATGTCCTCAGGGTTTTGTCTTATTTAGGATCAATATGTCAGTTTGGAAAAACAGAAAATGTTGTTCTTTCTAGTAAGTAGATACTAGTAAGTAAGAAGGTTTTCTTTTTATATTCAAGCCTTTTTTTCACCACATCACTCATTTTGTTCTGCATCATAACAGAGCAACAGTACAGTTATAGAGCGGGACCATTTCAGCCCTAATATAAATTGTGTTTAGCTAAAGGATGAAGAAAAATCAGTGACAGTGGTAATAACTGATTCGCTCTGCGTCAAGAAATAAAAAGCATCTGTAATGTGTGGTGCAAACACATTTCCACTTGTATACGCATTTTGGAGATTGCTAATTATAATTCCTTTTAAGGTGTGATTAAGTAGACAACATATTGCACCTAAGTTTGCTAGCGAGCAGTCCTCCAAAGAGACCCCCGAACAGATAAACAGCTCCATCATGCAAGCAGAGAGGAAAACTTCCACAAGTTGGCACCTTAGGTAGTACTTATTTAAACAGATGAGGAGAGGGAGCAACATTTGTGGTTTGGGGGCAGCTGTGGTCCAGAGGTTTGAGAAGTGGTCTGTGTGTGTGTGTGTGTGTGTTCCCTGTTCACCATTCAATGCAGAGCAGTGGCAGCTTGTTAATACAGGGCACTGGGGCGCACACCTATGTTAAACATAGTTTGCTCGTACAATGCTCCTGGTAGACCGTAAGTACCTGTGAGCATTCAATAAAAAGTTGTTGAAATTGTGTTTGGTTAATTTCTATCTAAATACATTTACTTCCAGATGCAGGGCGCTGGCCAAATGGAAGTGAATGTTGGGTCCTGAGACTTTTGCGAAGGACGGGACCTGAGGCTGCTCTGTAATTGGTTGTTGCGGATTTTCCACTCGACGCAGCTCTCTGCGTCACAGACACTTTTACTTTTACTTAAAGCCATTAGGGATCGATTTAAGTTTTTTAACTCTAATGTGATCAGTCGACCCTCAAGGCACTTTACATAGAATGTCATGTACTGTCTTGTGCACCATCAGGTTTCAGCTCTGACTAGTTATAATGAAAACAATAAGAGTGTAAAGATGTTATTAATAATAGCAGCAACAATTCATATAATTATAATAATAATAATAATAGGTTTTATCCTGCAGCTCTGGAGTCAGAGATACCTGCAAAGAGAAAGAAAGGGAGAGAGAGAGAGTATGGGAGGAAAGAAATCACATGTTGTAAAATATATAAATAAATGGGGGTGCAAAGAGACAGAAAGAAGGGGTGAAGTGCATGATGGGAATCCCCCAGCAGTCTAGACCTATAGCAGCATAACTAAGTGATGGTTCAGGACTCACCTGATCCAGAACTAACTATAAGCTTTATCAAAAAGGAACGTTTTAAGTTTAACTTTAAATGCAGAGATGTTTTCTGCCTCCTGAACCCAGAGTGGGAGCTGGTTCCACAGGAGAGGAGCATGGTAGCTGAATGCTCTACCTCCTGCTCTACTCTTACAGACTCTTGGAACCACAAGAGAGCCTGTGTTTTGGGAACGAAGTGATCTATTTGGATAATATGCTGTTATGAGCTCTTTGATATATGAAGGGGCTTGATTGTTAATGGCTTTATATGTGAGGAGCAGGATCTTGAATTGTATTCTGAATTTGACAGGGAGCCAATGTAGAATCTAAGACAGGAGTAATATGATCTCTCCTTCTAGTTCCTGTCAGCACTCGTGCTGCAGCATTTTGGACCAACTGGAGGCTTTTCACACTGGGACATCCTGATGATAGAGAGTTACAGTAATCTAGTCTAGAGGTTACAAATGCATGGAAGAGTTTCTCAGCATCCTTCTGAGACAGGATGTTCCTAATTTTCACAATATTGTGCAGGTGGAAGAAAGCTGTCGTAGAGACTTGTTTTATATGTGGGTCAAGCTTAATTATTATTATTATAAAAACTATCAATAATAGCTGATTCAGTCTGAATTAAAACATTAAAGACGATAGTGGTTTTTTTTTAATTCAAGGGAAAGAAGCAAATACCATTTATATTTGGTGTCAACAGTAGGTACAGCTGTCGGGAGAATTTGGGGTTCAGTGTCTTGCCCATGCAAGGACGGTGCAGAATGCAAACTGGAGGAGCCAGGGACGGAACCACCAACCCTCTGTTTAGTGGTCAACGCTTTCTATCTCCTGATCTACGGCAGAACACTTTATTTGTAATATATGCAGAACATGTTGGATCAGTCACTCAGAACCTTATCACTGCCTGAAAACACAACCTGCTGATCCTCGTGGACTCAGAGGAGAGAATCTAATCTATGAAGGATTCCCACATAGAGAGAAATGATTTTAGTGTTTTTCTATCATGCAGTGACCACACGCTCTCCTAATTCCCCTCATCTACAGGGAGGTTGTGATCACTCAGCCAGAGGACAGATAAACAGCCAGGTTATATTTTCTACACAGAATCACACACTTGCCCTGTTTGAGCCACTCTTGCCTCATTTGTCTCTCAGGTCAGTTTCATTCAGTTCTCTGAAGCTTTATTGGCAGTGACCACAGTCTGACTGTTGATGCTCGATCAAACATTCATGTATCTATTCTCTCCACGACTTGTTTTCTCACGTATCTCTCAAGTCTTTGCTTTGCATCATTATTCAGTCTGAATGTTATCTCTGCTTGCGTCACCTCTCTGTGTGTGAACTTACGTCAGCACGAACATATTCCTAATTAACACTTCCTTCAGGTGTAATATTTTGTTCCCTCTCCTTCATCGCTAAGCTGCATTCTTCAAATTGTCTCTTTCATCGACATCAAATTAAACATGACTCTTAAATTAAAAGTAACTTCACTTAGATAACTAATGCTCATTGAGAAGAATGAGCGATAGTTACCTAAGTAAATGACCCTGGCTGAATTAGTGGATGCGTTAATGGGGTCAGGTAATACTTTGCACCAAAAGACACAATGAAGGTAGCCAGTACAGAGTAACACACAGTAATTTGCACACCAAGCATAAAGCTAGCAAAAGTGATGTATTTAAGTGTGTAAAGTGTATTAGTGTGGATGTAGCCCAAAAGCACAGGCAGAACTAGCCCAGGACACTGTAACCTCAGTCAAATGAAAACATGGGACAATCATAACTGTACTATTTCTGTTGTTTTTTTAGATCTTTTTAAAAGTCTATGCTCGACAGTGGTCTTTCCATTCGTCTGTAATGGTTGAGAGACTGGAGCATTATCACCACCAACTGCTCAATGGTCCCAAATGTGTCTTTTCTATATTCAATCCAAATGCTACACAACTACCAATAATACATTTTCAATCCTGTATTTTTTTAAGTTTTACAAACACACTTGTTCTGTTTGATTCATCCTCTTGTTTACTGGTGTCATGTTTCACCCCTACACCTAAGTTAGGCTGCAGGCAGCTGTTTCTACTCCAAATGTGGCAACTGCCAAAGACTATAGAGACACGTCAGCAACCTGCAGGTACTTTAGCTTTTGTCTTTGACGGGTGAGGCACCTGAAAAACCATTGTGCATTACCCCAGCTGCCAGAACACAGGCGCTCCAAGCTGTCAGTCTACACAAACTAGAGGCTGATATATGTGGCTTACTGACAAACTTCAAACCAGACTCTTACAGACTTCTACACTGACTGCTGCAATATACTTTCTAAAAGATTATTTATATATATAGTATCTCTTTTAATCTGCTCTTTTTAATCTTTTTTATTTTGCTTGAAAATTGTGTCTGTGTTGTCCCTCCTGCACAGCACCCTGAATCTACCTCTTTGTTTGAAGCCTGCTTTTTAAAAACCTTCTACAACCCAGTATGTAGTTTATATTTATGACTTCATTACCAACCAAGAAAGGTGGGTAGTTTCCCGATGTGTCAAATTAATTTTAATTTTCTTTTCGAAATTCATAGCTCCAAAGCACAAATTAGCATGTTTAATGTGGGTCGTGTTTATTATCTAATCTTTAGATGGTTTCAATATGATCATTATTTAAGTGTCTTGGGCCAGCAAATATTCCAGCACAGATAAGATGAATACACTTTGCACTGAAAGTGATAAAAACAGGGGTCGCTAATGGCTCTGCATTTCATTTCTAATATCTTGCCAAGAGTGTAGCTGTGCCAAACAGCCACATTCAAAGACAGCAGGGTCAGGACATGATAATCACTCTGGTTGGGATAAAAGCTCTCAGACACATTCTGCGAGAAGGCCTCCAAAGTGTAGCACTTGTTTGTACATACAAAAAGTGACAGAAATAGCAGTGTGAAGGAATTACAAAGAGAGTGAGAAGTTGAGCTCCTGTGTGGCCTTTTCATCTCCATATTATCTTGCCTCTTACTGTGTGATGTCAGATTGCCAGTTTCAGAATGAAATTTGTCAGATTCAGTGTGGCAGGAACAGGTTTCAAACACTGTATCACCACCATAATGATCCCAACCCATAATTTGATTTCACTGGTGGCTTTATTTGTCTCTTCCATAATAAACATAACAGGACAGAGCGAAATGCTGTCCTCGGGGTGCAGACCGCATTATAGCACATAACATTTTAGCAACAACATAAAACCACATTATTCATGTAACATAAAAAAGAGACATAATAGAGAGCAGGGTTTAAACTGAACAGGTAGTCAGGGGATATTTAAAGTGCTGGGGCAGTTCTGTCATTCTTTAATGTTGGAATGAGGGATGGAGGATAGCACAGAATGATCTTGCACAGATGCTCTGAAGCCACAGATGCTCTGAAGCTCTGAAGCTAAGTGACGTTAGTGGGAGTGGTGGGAGAGGTCAGATATTATGACTCACCGCCCTGTATATAGTTCACTTGTGAAGGGACAGAGTCTCCTATATGATCTCCTCTGCAGCTCTCACTTATTCTTTGCAGGGACTTGCGCTCAGCGGCTGCACAGTTTCTGTTCCAGATGTGAGGCCGTGTGTTAGGATGCTCTTGATGGTTCCTGTGCAGAATGTTTGCATTATGAATGGTGGGTTTATTTTTTTTTTTTTTTGTCTCCACAGCAAGTAGTGTAGCAGCAGGGCTAGTTCAAGAGATGTTTGCCCCTCAGGACGTGGTGGTTCTGACTCTTACCAGTGCAGTCCGGTTAAAGGTCAGTGGGACGTGAAAACTGTGACCCCTCTTCACGTCGGATATCACGTCCTCAGTCTTCTCTAGAGTCGTTGGGGTCATTGTTGCTGCACCACACAGCCAGTTTCTTCACCTCCTCTAATTTGTATAGTGTCAGATAACAACGTGCATATCTTAAGGTACTTTACATAATAATATTAAGACCTTACAATATGATAACAACATCCAACTGTAAATATATCAGGCACAAACCTTCAACAAACTTTGACCCGCGATATTCACTCACATTTGCGTAAGTGTGATGGCCCTGAATCACAGTCTTGATTGTAGCATCTTTATTGGAGAACCTGGAGGCTGCTCCAACCAGGTCTGACACCAGCAGGATGGGATGTACACCTCCAGGCAGCATTGTCCAATCCAGTGTGAGGGTTCACATCCTGTTTAACATAACTACAGCAAAATAGAAAGTTTAACTCTAAAGGGAGAGGGGAGACCCAGAGCCGCAACATCCTATAAACCTCAATACACAGGTTAAGAATGTAAATCACCCCAAACCTATAAACTATGACTGAACAACATGTTTCAGAAATTACTTAACTTTCAACCTTTTTGAGTCTTTTGAAGATCATCATCATAAAGAGAAAAATACATATATGCAGATGCACTTTTCCAGGATACACATCTCACACTATATGGTTCTGTTTATTGTGTATGTTATCCCCATCACTCAAGATATTGTGATGTTAAATAGGAGGTGTGTCAAGCGCTAAGAGAAAGTATTCAGTGTCTGTGTCGAGGCAACACGTTATCGGTAGGTAATGAACTGCAGAATAAATATGTAAACAAACTGTTTACAGAGAGATCTTCTTTTTTCCCCACAGGCTGCTGCCTCTTAGATCAGCTCTCCCTCCCCTCCCCCTTCTCTCCTCCATGTTCATCAGTCCCCGTCGCCACCCTCCTTGTATCCTGCGGCCTGTTCCATTTTCATCTATTATTTTTAACCCTCCGGCCTGCCTCATGCGTGACGCAGATGGTCGCGTAATACAGACACAGCAAACTAAAGAGGGACATACTGTAGGCCTTGGCTGAAAGAGAGAGAGAGAGAGAGAGAGAGAGAGAGAGAGAGAGAGAGAGAGAGAGAGAGAGAGAGAGAGAGAGAGCAAGACTGATATGAAAGAGGAGAACAGGGAGATGCAGGGGGTCTTGTTATAGGGAGATGAGGAGGGAGACAGTCTTAGAGTTCTGGGGGGGGCGAGGGATGAGTGGTGAGGCAGAGGAGAAAAAGAGAGAGAGAGAGGCAGGAATGATAGCCTCACTCAATATGCACATTAGTTCCTAAACATTTAACACCTATCATTGTGTAAACACCTGTCAGCAACTCTCTTACATCCCCTGCTGCGATGTAAACTATGTCAAAAGTATTTATATATAATGAGCCTTGTTCTTTTCCCACATCTTGCCACTCCCCCTCTACCCCATCATCCATCTTTCCTGAAAGCCCCGCACGCCCACTCGTTTGTCTGAGCAGAAAGAAGAGGAGTTACATATCAATCTTACATCACTCAGCAGTCAGCCCAAGACTTTTCATAGAGGCAGTGAACGAGCATCAGCGCTCCGTGACGCACACCAACTGTCAGGTTGAAGCATTTGGGCGATTGTGTGTGCATGAGTGCAAATGTGTGCAAATATATTTGTGCATGCTAAATCTGTGTGGCTGTATGTCAGAAACCAGACAGTGATCATCATCAGACTCACAGAGAGAAAAGAGAAACTTTTTTCCGACATGTGGTTCAAGCATCTTCCCCCCTTTTCCCTCCAACTTATAATAAGGACATGACATTAGTCATAATAAGACAATGAGACTAAAATTGTCCGTCCTCTCCTACTCAACATATGTTTGTCAACTGTTTCCAAAATGATACATCGCAATCCCTGCACACAACAATGGCAGCATCCAAATTACAATTGTAATGAGTAATCAGGCTGCACATGTTATTCAAATATCACAGTAAAATTAGTAGATGACACGTTCAGGTTCTGGGAAAAATACATTCTGTAACTTTCAGAAATAAACAATACAGAGAGTCATCTGCTCTGTGGTTTCATCGTATTTGCCAGTAACTCTGACGAGACTCATTAAGCTTCCTGAGAAACGGTAACAGTGCATTTAATGGGAAGATAATGGCCTCAATCTAATGTATGGAAGACCAAGTGTGACAGAACTCACTATTAATGGACGTGTATTTTAATTAAAACTGAATCAAGATCTACTTTATATATATATACTTTCATTTCTTTTCGTAAAAATATGCACTACAAATCAAAAAGTAGTAGCACTACTAAATATTAAATGGGAAAAAAATTTGCTCTAGTGATATTTTACAGAAATGTGCTATATACCTGTCATGTGAAGGCGATATTGTGTGTTTCTAAATGCACTGGCATTATGAATATAAAATTTGTTTTAATTGTAGTTAGCTTATCCTATAATATTTAGATTTGTCTTTTCCACTTAACTTTCTTTTTTGTGTTCTGTTTTTATTCATGTATTTGTTGTTATTCAGTGAAGATCTGCTGTTATGTGTGCTGCGTGTATTGTTTGTATTGAGAAAAAACAAATCATTAAGAAAAAAGTTGACTTTTTATTGTTGGGTTATCGAGAAAACCAAAAAAGAGATTTAAAATAATCTGTAGAACCCCGACACCACCATCTAACTGATGAAGGGTTCTATGATTTGTCACAGGAATTTGACATCAATGAGTGTTTCTCTGTGAGAAGACACATGACTGAGTCACTACATGTAAGTCATGTGGGGGTGTGGTTATAACCAACGCGTCAGAGTTTAACAATTGATTGTGATGTCTCGTCTTTCCTTCAGATTGTATTTGCTGGTTTCACCGTGCTTAAAGAAATAAACAGCTCCTAATGAATGACACTTTTGAGCAGGTATAGGCACCAGTGAAAATAAGGAAAACAATCATACATACATAAATACATTTTGAGAGTAAAGTCGTAATATTACAAGAATAAAGTGGTTGGCTAATATCATGTGAAAAAAGTTATAATATTATAATATTAAAATTCATAATATTACTTGAATAAGTAATAATATAAAAATTCTATTTAAAAGAGAGAAGAAAAACAGCCAATTCCTCCTCCACAAATGAGGAAATTCCCTAAAGTCTGTGGGAGTCGTTTTTCTGAATAAACCTACTTTCATGCCAAATCTTATTGAAGTACTGATACTGATTACAATGTGGCACTGATGTCCCAAAAGATTTAGCATTTTTTTATTTATGAAACATACTGAAGTATAGTTTCAGGATTCCCAACACATGTCATTTTGACACAGGTGCAGGCTACTTTTCTAAAATAACGCGTAGCGTAAAATTATGAGCTTTTTCTTCGTAATATTATGACTTTATTCTCGCAATTTCAGAAATGTTTTTCTTCAATGCCCTCCTAATACCAAAAATTGTAAAATGGATAAAAGTATATTTGAATCGCTGTGAAATGATGGGCTCCATAAAAATGATTTATTATTTAAATTATTCATTTTGCTTTTGGAACGTAAATGTACATTTCTGCATTACTAATCCACAAAATCTTATATTTGATTTTAAAATAACAATGTCCGCTGAGAATAAAATATGTTGATTTTCTCCTGTAATAAAGTGTGTGAGAGTGTTAAGGCAACGCATTTGAATAAAGGACTGCAACAAGATGGGAACAAGCTCTGTACCAGAGAGAACAAATGTGACAGGGAATCCATGTTTTGCAAAGAACTGAACCCTTTTATCAGCTTCTGATAAACGTGATACAGTATGTCTCCATTAGCAGCATGTGACTGAGCAGTGTATCAGGTGGTCAGAGCTGCTAATTCACCAGATGGAAAGGGAAGTGATGGATGTGAGAAGATGAAGAAGAACGGGTCGATATGCAGTCTTCCCTCTTCTCTCTCTCTCTCTCTCTCTCCCTTTCTTTCTCTACCCATTATTTAGCAGTATTCTACCACAAGGAGTCATTAAGCTCAAATAAGCTATCCCATAATGCCCTGCTGTTGAAACAGTCCCAATCCACAGAGTGACATCAGAGGCAAGGCTGGAAATAGTAGTAGCTGCATGTGTGTGTGTGTGTGTGTATGTGTGTGGATGTTACTTGTGTAGTGGGGACTTATAGAGTATGTTATTTATTTACTCCTATTACTAGGTTTAGGTTTAGGTAAGGGTTAAGGTAAATGCTAGGCAAGTATTAGTAATGGTTCAGGTTGGAGTATGTCTCCAGGAAACAAATGTAAGTCAATGTAAAGCCCTGTGTCTTCTCTCTCTCTCTCTCTCTGTGTGTGTGTGTGTGTGTGTGTGTGTGTGTGTGTGTGTGTGCGCGCGCTCTTGCCTACAACCTACGGAGTGAGGACAGTTTGGCCGGTCCTCACTTTCTGACCCACCTTAAATGGACTGTTTGGCCGGTCAAGACTTGGTTTTAGGGTTAGAGTTGGAGTTAGGTTTGAGTTAGGGCTAGGGAATGCTTTATGACAATGAGTCCTCACTAAGATAAGAGTACAAACGTGTGTGTGTGCACGTGTGTTTGTCAGCTTGCACTTGGGTCTACTCACGTATGCACATCCATATGTGTGAATGTGTTACATTAACTTGTGCGTATTTGCTAATGTGCGTGTGTGTGTGTATACCAGGGTGACGTCAATACTCCTCCAATCCACATTTAGCTGCATAGTGCTCACAGCCCCTTGTAGGTGTCTTATCTTCTCTTATTTATAGACTGAAGTGAACAGGGTGCTTGTGTGACAGGTGAAGTGTGCAGTTCCCTCTGGTTTGGGGGCTGAGCTGCACTAAGGTAGTTTATTTCGAGATTGGGACTGCATGGGAATTTGTTCTGATAGACTTGGGTTTTACTGATGTTTCACAAGCTGATGCAGAAGTATTTTTGGATGGAGGGGAAAAATAATAACTGTTAAATATGATTGCAGGATGAGACATTTATTGTGCAGCTTTAATTGAGCCCTTAATCAGTGATGGAAACACAAAGAATAGCAATAACATTAACGGAACTCGCCTCCATGTGTCCCAGATGTATGACTTTTTCCTTCAGCTGGAAGACCACTCCTCTTCCTATTGAGTTTTTTATTTCTGTTTCTCTCCCCCCACCCACATGTTAATTTGGTGACGACTGTGTGGTACAGCTGTATCCTCTGTATCTGTCAAGTATTATTCATTCATGTGAGAGCTGCGCATTTCACCTTGTTCTCATATCTGAATAACACAAACGTGCTGATCAGTGAGCTGTCACAGGAGAGCAGCAGAGAGGGAAGAGCTGCATTTGTCCCACGCCAGTCCCTCCATCATGTTACAGTAATAATAACTACAGTTTAAGCCCATCAGTTGTTGCCATGGAGAAGATCCAGCCAATGGATCATAGTTGGACCAAGAAATCTTTATGGTTTTATCTAGGACCGAGCAACTTGAATGTCTTCTTCTGCTGTACAGTAGTGACCGTGACCTTTGACCCTTGTACCAAAACCACACCAATCAACCACAACCCAAAGGTCTTTGTTCGCTGGGCGTTTGCTTGGTGGGTTGTGTTAAATTGTGTTTATGTTGTGTTTGAGTGTATTTTGCGTCACTGTCTTCCATGCTATCAAACATGCCGAATGTCTTTGCACTCTCTCAGATTAGGTTTTGGCAACAAAAGTATTTAAGTTAAGGTTATGGGAAAGAGGGTAGTTTTGGTCAAATGTAAATAAACTTAGTAGTCTGAAGTCACAATTAACATTTTCTGTATTAAATCAGAACAGAATCTTTGCCTATAAGTGCTGTGAGAGCCAAAACATAACTAATAAACATAATAATGATGGTGTAAGTGGATCTTGTGTGAGATCAGATACATCGGCTAGTGGATATTTTGGTAATAGTGGGGATAAATATGTTATTGTGTTGCTTCAGACATTTTCTGAAGGCAGTCCTCTCGTCATCAATGGCAAAAATAATCTTTTGTTGCATTTAAATTGAAAGCAGTGGTAGGACAGGAGGTCAGAGAGAACATAGTGAGTGTTACGTATTTATGTATCCATCATTTCTGGGCTGGCAGTGACTGAATTATGCTCTAATGCAGTTTACTGAAACTTGCCTCATTATATTTGCATGGTTTGAAGCACTCTCAGCTATTTAAAAGCTGTGTTCTATGAAAGTCTGATCATCACTGTGCTAAAAATGGATTTGCACAAAGACAAAGTGCAGATTACAGTATAAATGATAAAGAATTTCTGAATAGTTGATGAGTCTCAGTGGAAGACGTACAAGATGCATAAATTATCAGTTTTCACAGAAAGAAATGTTTTCTGTGAACAAAACAATTTTGGTGCTGACGTCAAGCATCAATAGTCAGTTTGGTGAGGAGAATAAATAATGAATCAAACCATTGATTCCAGGAAAGTTTCGGAGCTCAGTGTTTGGGTTGATGCAGAGAGCTTCGACGCTTTGGGCAAACAACAATGTTGTCCCAAAGTGTTTTCCATCAGTATAAATCAAATCTGTGTCTCTGTACGCATCATATTGAGTGATTACACTGTGTGTATGTGGACTGGAGGATAGAAATCACAAATTACCTTCAGATGAGCTCTAACAATGACATCCAGCGAGTCGGTCGATTCTCCAAGGTGTTTGTACATAAAAAAAACACATTTTATATTCACAACAGAGCATTTTGAGTCTCAGAAAAGAAGAGGACAGAAGTGAAATCCAGCATTTTACAGAGTTTTGTAGTAATGGAGGTCTCACTCCTATATCTATTATGTCCAGATCTAGATGATTAGAATTAGAATCATTTGAATATATTACCTCCTTTAATCAGTTGTTGGGTGTTTTGATAATCCAGTAAGATTTTGCTGTCATCTCAATCAATCAATCATGTTGTTGCTGCTGCTGTCAGCTGTCAGTTCAGTGATTTGCTGCGACCCTCCCCCTCCTCAGTCATCTCCAGTCAACACATCCAGAGCCCTGGTCAAGCCCAACTCTGAGCCCAGTCATCTCATCTCATCCTCAACATTTTCTAGATCCCATCACCAGTGTCTAGTGCCTATGCATGTCACCGTTGATGACATCACAAGGGGTCTAAGCTCCAAATAGTCTCTCATTATATCACATCAAGATCCACGGCAATGAATGTTGTTCATTTTTTCAAACAAAGTGTCTCGTGATTGAAATTCTGATCATTTGTTTCTACTCTTTCTTTTTAATCCTGCTCTCAAAAAGGATTTTGCTTGTTGTTTCCTGGGTGTTTGAGCTTCACTGTGCAGAATAATGTATGTGCAGGTTCCATTGTGCAACTTCTCCTCCATCTTTGCTTAGTCTCCTGTTTAGTCAACGGGGCATAAAAAACTCCAGGTAAAACTGAGAATTAACTTTTCAATGAAGTCAGAAACATATTTTCTTCTCCTACTTTGCAACATGAGCGTGGATATATGCGTTTTAAAGCTACAACATATTAGTGTGGACATGCTGTGACTCAAAGTGAGAGTCAATCAGAGAGCATGAAAATCCCAAAAAATGAAAAATACCTCTCACCTTAGCAAAGTACTTATTTGAACCCCCTTTAGTTTCAGAAACTAAACTTACCCAAACCTTCACCACTGACATGTACCGTCATTAAAGTGATTTTACAGTTTATTTCATATTTCTATATTTCCTGCCAGTTTAGGGGAACTCAGGAAACTCTTCAATGAGTCGTATGAGACCTCTTGTGATCCAGTGGAGTTCTGAAGAACAGTGGGCCATTAATGTGTTGGTGCCCATCTTCAGACCTCTGGTAGTTATATGTCAAAACCATATGTTAAATAAGACATCATTTCAAGCGGAGCAGGATGTGAGATGCTTTATTGGGGATCAGGGTTGATGTGGCTTCAGGCTCTGAGCAAGCCTCAGAGAAATTGCCTCCATGCTCTTGCTGTGGCTTCCTTCTGTCACGGATCCACCCACATAAACACACAACATCCACACTGGTACCCCCACCTCAACCCCTGGTCTCCCCCACCACCACCCCTGTCGGCCTCTATCAAGTGAGGAGCTGACGTCGGTGAGATACAGGAGAGACGTGTGTGAGGGGGAGAGAGGAGGGAGGGGAGGAGAGAGAGGAACTGACAAACAGAGATGGTGAGAGAGGGAGAACAAAAATGGACAGGCATTTATTATCGGTATGATTATCTCCTTCTTCCCCTGCTACATTTTGAATAAGGTTTCATTGTTCACTGGATTTCAATGCTCCAACAACTAGAAATAACAACCTGCTGTTTTCCCTCCATCATGCACTTAAAACCACCAAGAGTATTTTTGGGACAGAGGAGGGAACAATTACACCCTCTCCCTCTTCTCCCTCTTCGCCTTCCCCACTGCTTCCCCTCCATCTCTTTGCCCACCCTCTGCCTTCTTCCCTCCTCCGATCCCTCTCTTCCTCGCCCTCGCTGGGTTTCATTTGGAGGAAATGGTGTAGCAGCCGTGTGGGTGCCACTGCATGTCCCGGATGCGCCTGATGGACTGCATCTGGGGGGAGCGGGCGCCAAACTCGTTGAAATGCCTGTAATCGCCCTTCTCCAGCAGGTACTGGCTGCCGCGGTAGCCTGGAAACTGGTAACCCACCCAGCTGTGAGGGAGAGATTAAGAGAAGACAGGAAAGGAAACAGATCACAGGAAAGAAAGATGAGTAACAAACAAGTAAAATGGGAGAGACAGACCAATCAGGGAGAACACACATCTAACAAGTTAAGACATCGATCTGTTTGTCGAAGCATTAAACCACAGGTCAGTCTGCCTCCCAGCTGTTTGTTTCAGGAACAGGGAGTGCTACAAATGAAATAATCACAGCCGATAAGAGTCTGTCTGCTGCCTGCCACACCCCTGGCTGCACGGAGATGCTGACGCTCATCACACCCTCGGCTTGCTGCTGATGAAAAAGCCTCTGTTCCTGAGCTTGCTACCAGACAAACACTTAGAGCCCTCAGATAGTTGGGGATTATGCTGCTGTCTCAGTTTGAGAATGATGTCACCCGGATGTGGAAACTGTCTGACACACGCTGGATTTAATGGGGTTAGGCTTTTTTTAGACAGCGTTGTTGCAGAAGTAGGATGCAATGTTTCAGAGCTAAGTTTCTGCTCAGTCGGCAGCCACTAAAAAAAACATAGGCAGGTCTTCTTTGTTTTTTAAGTGGTTTTTGGAAACAATAAAATGTGTCAGACTGTTCATCAAAATGTGAGCAAAGAAGGAAATTGTGTTTTTCCATAAACTAGTGCAGTGTCTGTTGCAAACCTGCTTATTCTCTTGTCCTGTGTTAATGCTCCAGAGCTGCTGTTCTGCATCATACTGTCACTTTTTGTGTGCAGAGCTAAACAATCTATAGTGCAGGGTGAAGTAAGAAAGGTTTGTGTTCATCCTATCTGGTTTATTTGCTTTCATGAATTGAAATGGAATGGAATGATGCAATTTGCTTCATTACTGTTCATGTGTGGGATATGTCAGAGGTCTGTAAAGCAATCAACACAATCTACAGATCAAAATTCACAATTTTTCAAAATAAAAGCTCTGCAATTCAGCTCAATATAAAGCACTACAGATTTTTTGAGTCGCAGGCTACCAGTTGCCAATGACTGTTGTTGTTTATCTGAGGACGTAGAGGTATTCACTTCAATTCACAGACTGAAGGCCCCTTGCTCCACCCGTGCTGGTCGCCTGTTCATTAACTTTTTATTACTGAATATATCATGTGTTACCAAACTCAGCACTGCACTTCCTCTGGTTATTTACAGTACACATAAAAAGTGTGATTATAAGATGTATGGTTTGCGAGATATGCATTCCACAGACACAGACAGACATTTTTTGAATTAGTCTGTAAATGCTGAACTATTATTTTTGAACAGATTAAAACCTACAGTTATATATGTCTGGATATGTGTGTGGTCAATATGCAAAATTAAGCTCAAAGTTGAACAATGTTGTTGTATAAGCATATTCATGAAATCATTGTGTCAGATTTATATTCTGCCTAATGTCAGCCGGTTTAAACCCATTATCCGTCTGCTTCTCTCCTCCTCATCGTGTTCACATATACAGTCATTTTAGATCAGGCAGGTCTCATTTACATGTTTTTCTGTGTCTGTTGTCAAAAAGTGGAACAAGTATGAATCTGTGACTGAAACACATTAACTCTATATGTTAACCAGCAGTAATTTCCAAGCTGCTGCTCTGCTAAAACCTTTATTTTATAGTTGTCTAATGTTGTCTGACAAACTCAGACACAAAACTTAAAGACAACTAAAGTGCTGTGAGTTTTGGTTATATCTACATGTAAAATAATCAGAGAAAAAGTTAGAAGTGACACAATATCTTTTTCACAGCATCCACCTGGAAAACAAATTGCTGCACTGCCTCTCTGAACTCTAGATGAAGAGGGAGGTGTGTTTCAAACTCACCCAGCAGTACTTGTGACTCCCCTCTATAGAAAGTAAATAAGCTTTGTCCAAAAAGTTGTTGCAGTTTCCGCTCGTGTGAGAGGTTGGCAACGGTGCCTGTTTACTCCCCCGATGACGCAACAGAAACAGAAACCAACGGCCAAAATGAAAGCTCCCATACTCAGCCAGCCGACCAATTGTACCAAGTGTAATCAATCACTCACACAGCCTTCGACTGATCATTAATGTAATGACACGGTCACGCATATGAATAATCCGCAGCGTGGCTTCACTTTAACTTGTGGACAGCCTCAACCGATCGCAAAACGTTTGTGTCATTTGTGACCTCAGTCAAGGACATCTGGGTTTTCAGTTCTATCTCTCTGTTAGGGTTCAGGCAAAAAGCAAGATAATGGCTGTAACAAGTTGCCTCAATACTCACGTTCCACAGCTGACCATGATGCTGCCCACTCTGTCGGTGAAACCGTAGGCAAACAGGCTGGGGACATCATCATCCATGATCTCCATCTTACGACCCTTGAACTCTCCGACCTCATGCAGGCAGATCTTATGCTTCTCAGGATCCTGCAAGGTGGAAGGAAAAGGAGGGACAGTTAAAAAGAGTACAAGGGAGAGAGCCTGGGAAATATAAATAAATCTTTTGCGAAGTGCAGGGGTTTACCATGCGGACTGGTCTGAAGGACAGCAGGTAGTCGTTCTTCTGGCAGTTGCTCCAGGAGTCCCAGCGGGGGTACTCACCCTTCTCCAGGATGAACATCTCACCACAGAAGTTCATCTGCTCAAACCCCACGAAGCTGAGAGGGAAGATGACAAAAGGGGGAGGAGGAGGAGGAAGGGGAAGAGATCATTGTCTTGTCTTTTTAAAGGAGACATCTTGGAGGAGCAGTACACTTGAGTTTACGCATGAGTAATACACAGCCTCTGTAAACAGTTGTATAGCAAGTTCAGTGGTTTGGACACAAGAGTTTTTAAAAGTAAAAAAAAAATAATTGTGATGTCATCAAATATAGGATCCGTTGTTTTTTGTTTAATACAGACTCAGAGTAAAATCTGGATATTTCAGTCCCTTGAAGCCCAATTTTATGTAGTTGCAAATCAAATATGTTTAGATTACTGGATCTCTGCTTTGATTGACTTTCTTATAGCTTTTACCTCGAAAAAAAGTTTTCCCCATGTCCTATGTTTTATCTCTCATCGCAGTCACTGTTTGTGGCTTTGTTACGTCAGTAGCTCGGGTACTGGAGTTCATTATACTGCTGCACTCTCTGCACATCACTCAGCATAAAAGCATCAGATAAATGTCTAAAATGCAAAGTGTGAAATGTTGCATAATGGTGAGGTACCGCAGTGAAATTATCCACTCTTTACTCAGACGAGTGTGGGTGACGGGTACATTATACGTGCATATGTGGGAGGGCGTGCACATGTGACGGTGCGTGCTCGGGCTACTTACGGTCCACAGTCGACACGCAGGGAGCGCACCCTATCCATTCCCATGTCACACACATTCATGCACTCGCCGGTGATCTCAATGCAGCGGCCCTGGAAGTTCTCCTGGTCGTATGCGCACATCTGGAAAGTGGGGGTGAAGAGAATGAGAGTGAGAAAGGAGATGACAGAGAATATGATAGAAAGACTGTGGTGTTAGTACTCTCAGTTGTAGTTAGAGACCATCTCCCACAGAGCTAGAAGAACCAGCAGGTTGTGATAACAGACATCAGACCTGTGTGTGTGTGTGTGTGTGTGTGTGTGTGTGTGTGTGTGTGTGTGTGTGTGTGTGTGTGTGTGTGTGTGCTGTACCTTGTAGGACATCATGCCCATCTCAGACATCTTGTTCTGAGCTACCTTCCCATCAGTCTGAGAAGCGGACTTGGATTTCTCTCCCCCGGCAGACATGATGACTGAGAGGAGGAGAAGAATCGCTCTTTAGTTGAGTTTTACTGTTGCATTGAGAGACTGCACAAAGAAGGGTTGCCACTAATAACCTAATATGCACAAAGAATGTGTACTTTAATTTAAATTTTAAATTGAATGTATTATTGAAAGAACACACACAAGCTATAAAAGAAGTGGAATCCCCTATGGTCAATACTAAGGCATACATACAAAAGAATAACAGCATTATTCATCCTGTGACAAATGACATCTGATCTGGATAGATCATGTAACATCAGTTCTAATAAGCTTTTATAAATATGAATGTTAAAATTACAACATCACCGACTCTAAAATACATACAACTGCGTAAATGTTATTTATAATCACTTTTAAACAATTTGTAATGCAGGAAAGACACAAAAACAGACAAAAGAATATGAGACACAAACCTCCCATTTTTCTGATCGTCTCTCGCAGCCTGAATCATTATCACACATTCCACAACAAAGCTGAATTCAATTCAAACGTAACCACACAAATGACCATCTTGTCACTTTGCTTTACACACAGAGTTACAGTAAAACCTCCATCACAAATAAGCAATCAAATCAATTCTACTGACCCTTACCCTTCACAAATATCCAAAAATGTACAGTACATTTGTAGTACCTGCATATAGAATTCGGCAGTTTAAAACTTTTCTCAGTTTTGAGCCTAATATTTAACAATTAGCATTAATGCAAATTCAGTGCCGCACTTGTGGAACCAATGTCATTTTTGAAGTTATATGTTAGATACCAACAGACAAAATTTAAGAATTGCTTTTAGCAGAAGTAATGAAGTTTTCATTGCCAACTTTTAGATTTGCTCCAAAGAAATTCACATAGCTTGACTTTCATATCTTAACTTTCAGGCTCTCTGTCTCCCTTTTCTTTTTCTGTATGATGTTTGTCCACTGTCTTACCTGTGGCAGTGTGTGCGTAAAAGTGTAGACTCGGGGCTGGTGGTCTGTGTGAGAGTGCGCTGGGCCCCTTGTAGCTTTTATATGCTGGCGCCCAGAGAGAGGGGATTATAGAGACAGACAACAAACTCGCTGAGCTCACAGCCCCCACAGAATAGAAATACCCCCATCATCAAAGAGAGCGAGGAGAGAGAGAGAGACATAGAGACAGACAGTTGAGCAGGTGGAGGGCAGAGAGATGCCCCAATATACAGTAAATCTATTACTATACTATTCCACAAATATCTGTCTGTATGTGGAGCACATAACCAATTTGAAACATTATTCTTGAAATATTAACAAAAATTTGTATAAACAAGCGACCAACTCTGTGTTGATTGCTGAACAGACCTCTGAAATAGCTAGCATGTAATGTGTGAAATAATAACAGCAGTTCAGTAACTCATTCAAATCATAAGCCACATATGTGAAAAATAATAAAGCAAATTCAGTTTCATTTTATAAAAAGCATCGGCTCTCAAATCTTTTAAAATCTTCACTGCAGATAAACCAGGTAGGATGAACCAACCCGGTCTCTGCACACAACGTCCAGCACACAAAGGGACAGTATATTGTAGAACTGTTTGAAGAGGACTCACTAATGACAAATAATCACTGATAATGAAGGAATAATTCCCAGTAGCTCGAGAGCATTAACACAAGAGAAGAGCCCATTCCAAACAGGCAGGTTCAGTGCAGGCTGCACTAGTGAGTTGAAAATCAAGAGGGATATCAGGAAGAGAATATGGCAAACTTAAAAATCAGAGTATGCATATATTAAACCTCAGACAGGCTGAAAGACAAATCCACTTCCTCATGACTTGAGCACAATATAAATCCATTAAATAAAGAGAGTGACGTAGAGAGACTTGAACCCTTTCTGTGGTATTTTTAAAAACATATTTTTAAGACATAACCCCAGCAGCAACTCCCTTATAATGACGTCCAGGCTGACCAGGTTCACATTTAGGAGCCTGTCACAAAATTATTCATCTCTACTCCCTCCAGTTCTGTAATCAAGAGGCGCTGGGGCAAACAATAACAGGAAAAGCAATAAGCTGTGAGAAGCAATAACCTTGCCGTTCCACCTCTGGGTGAGCAAAGCGGTTTGGAGTGTGCACGGACAATGATCTGAATCGCCCTCTTCATCACAGTGGAAGAAAGCTATCAAATTAAAGCCTGCTGTCTTTTCTCCTGTGTGGGCAGATAAAATGGTGTGGTGGGCGTCGGCTGCAAGAGGAAATGAGAAGTATTGGAGGGGTGATGCATAATTTGAGGGCTCTATATGACCCAAAATGGCTATGCTAACTTTTATGTTGTAGAGGTGCCATGTCGTCATTCATACCATGTGATGATGACAGTTGACAGGATGTAGGTTTTGTCTAACATTATTGGGTGCAGGAATACTTTATATGATGCCATTTCTGATTTTCCCTGTGACATCACAATGACATCATCCCTACCATTTGATCATAAATTAGTTGTCTGTATTTATATAGAGATTTTCTAGTTTCAATGACTTCACAATAGCACTGTGCAGTACAGTTTTGCCATTCACCCATTCACACACACATACATACAGTAAATAGTAAATGGTTGTATTTATATAGTGCTTTTCTAGCCTTGATGACCACTCAAAGCATTTACACTACAGTTTGCCATTCACCCATTCACACACACATTCATACACACATTCATACAGCGGATCTATTAGCAGCACTTATTTTTGTTCTATGGGGGGGGGGTTCAGCATCTTGCCCAAGGACACTTGCAGAATGCGGTTAGTTAGTGGATGACCCACTCTACCTCTGGAGACACAGTATTTTTGAACAATATGATAACTTTTTCTGACATCTTCATGACATCTCTTATCAAATAACATCATATGATGTCCAAATAATATAAGCTTCAGATTGTCTCTTATTCCATTTTTTGCAGAGATCTTGGACAATGTGTTTGTTGCCTTGACCTTTGACCTCTGATTGATCCGCTGAATAGTAAATAATACCCAAGAAATAATTGCACCAAGTTTGGTGAAGTTAGCACACAGGGGAATCAAATGTGTGGCTCCACATTCTGCCATACAGGTGAGGTCACAGGACAGAAAATGAGGGGGCAGCTGTTCACCAGATGAGAGTCTAATGCCCTGAGGTTCAACTACAGGCTCATAAACCATGTTGTTTGAATCTCTTCCAATCATCACGTGAGAGGTCAGAGGGGAGGGAGGAGTGAAGTGGTGATCCGACACTTCCCTCTCAGTGCTGTCTAATAACAGCAGGATTCAGTGAGTGCTGGGAACAGAGAGTCAGTATCTAATGAACAAAAATAACTAAGAACCTGAACTGTACAAGGACACTGTCAAATTATTACATTTACATAAGACACAATAAAACACGACACATGAAAGAAATTATATTCCTGTCAATTAAAAAAAAAAAAAAATTATTTCCTTCCTCTGTCAGTGAAGCACATAAAGGAAATATATTACTAAAAATCTATATTGGAATAATAACACTACTGCTGCTGCTAATACTAATTAAGTGAGTTAAAAAATGTGACATGATGAAAATTGAAATTGGTTTGATTAATCCTTCTTACAACATATATTATATTTGATGTCTGTACGTTTATGTCGAAGAAATAAATGGAGCACTGGGCAGCCTTCGATGCAGTGGGGCACTGCACCTTCTCAGCAAAATCAAATATCAAGGATCAAAATATATTTGTCGTCAAGAATCGCTTCAAGGTGACAGCTGACTGGAAAGACATGACCTCGCCCTTTCTCCCTCAAATCAATAGGCAGACCTTGCAGACTGATGGGACTTAATGTTCATTGCATCAGTCCATTCATCTGTCTGATGGTCAATCAACAAATATGTAATAATGTATTAGAATGAGTGTATCAGTGTAGTATCTCATTTTCAGAAAACAGAAAACCAAGTTTAAATGTGTACAGGGAAAAAGAGAGAACCAAAATATTTCCGACAATTAAGTAGGACATCCTGATTGTCCCCCAGCAAACAATGATTGTCCCCCAGCAAACAATGATTGTCCCCCAGCAGATCAATATATTTTGGCTGCATAATCATGAGAGTTATCCAGTGAAAGTCATTGCTCTTGTGGAGCTGTTACTGTGTTCTTCATAACAGAGCTTAATCAAGTTTAGTTTGTTATATTTATAGAGCTCAGAATTGCAAATCACACTGCATTTATAAATGAAAGAGTGAGTGTGAAAAGTTTGCTGAGAAAATGATGGTGACTTTGTGAGTGTGTGTGTCTGTGTGTGTGTGTGCAGGTGAGTAAATATTAAGATGACTTGGTTTCATCCTCTTCTTAAACTGCCTGATTGTCAAGGACCAGATGAGTCCAATGGGGTGTTGCTATGGTAACCTGGGGCCCACTTTCTACATCAGTGCAACAAAAATAATTTCCTCAGAGCTTTCTTCTTACGTTTTTGACAAATTAATATTTTCATAAATTACTTTTCCAGCCGTTTTTCTATTATTGATTCATGAGTATCCTCATTAATTGCATTTCTTTCCTCCAATTTCCTCCACCTCAGGTCAGAACCATTGAATCGGGCTCCCCGGGTGTCTCTCCAAATCCTGCTCATTCTCTGCCTATAGTCCCGACCATTGTTGCTCTATATGATGGCTCTGCTGACCTACACGAATACACCAACAACAGCCCCGCATTCACCGGCCGCACCTCAGCTGTGTATGATCTGCTGAGTCGACAGACAACATGGTCACAAAGAGAGAGGGGGGGAGGCGGCCTCACAGGCGCGCGTAAAAACCGTGTTTGTTTGGTTTTACGCACCAACATGAGCGCACGTTCTCACCTGCGTCAAGCTGCTCACAGTGAGTCAGAGGAGCAGCACCGGAACTACTCTTCCTCCGGCCTTCAAAAGTAAGATCAGGGAGTTCACAAAAAAAAACACATAATAAGTATGCTATTAAGCAAGACTGTACTTAAAGTCATTACGGTTTAATTAGCTTGTTATTTCCCATGATCGACAAAGTAACTGGTGAGTCTCTGAACTTATTTAACTTCTATTGATATTCAAATTATGATCAGCCAATTAAAAAAATCCCTGAAACCATTGAAGATTGAAAAAGATTTGACTCAACAACTCATCAAATGGCTTATCTTCTGATTCATTTTACATTGATCCACAGATGTGTTGACAAGTCTTATCATTAGATCACGGGTTGAAATACAAATATATAACAATAGGCTAATAATAATAATAATAGACTGTTTATTACAGTGTAAAAAAATGTTTTTTTATTAATTATGGAGCTGTTAATTTAAATCGAGAATCAAATTTTATTAGTTGCTTAAAAACTCACATAAAATATAAAAATCTAATAATCTGTTTCTGATACAATCATTGTTGTTTTCTATTATCGTGTTAGGACTTTGTATTACTTGTTATAATCAGGTGTTTAACAGTTTGATTCTGAAAAGGCTCACCGGAAGTATTTCCTTTAACAGAGATAAAACTGCTCACTTGACAAACTCTGCTCGTTCACAGTCATCAGGAAAGTGTAGTGGCTGCACACGCACATGCGCGAGCACGAGGGTTCCGCGTGGATGACGGTATAAAGCGGAGGCGGTAGGGTTGAGACAAAAGTCTACGTCAGGAGGACCCGGTGTGTGAGGAGAGCGAGGACACATATCAGGTAAGATGAGTTTAAAAGTTAATTAATTCTCCTCAATCACATATTTTACTTATTATCATTATTGCTGCATTTTGTTACTTTCTCTGATGACACACTGCTTCCATGATTCTTGTCAAAAATGAGAGTTTATTACAGCAAATAGCAACTTTTAACTTCTTTATTATAAGAAGTGTGTCTGTGATTTTGTTGTGAATTTGTCTAACAACTGTGACATTTACTGATGAAACATCTTCTCATCCATGACCCTGATTCTCTCTCTGACCTTCTCTACTCTAGAGATGTACAGAGTCAATAAAAGCAGCATGACCACACCCATGTCCTTCCCCAGCATGGGTACGGCCCCTTTCTTTAAGGTGAACACACACACACACACACACACACACACACACACACACACACACACACACACACACACACACTCACACACACACTCTCTCTATTGTGTCTCCATGACTTCAGTTTCTAATTTCCCTAAACCTAACCCTAACCTAAACCAACCGGAAAACATGTCCTTACCAGAACATGTGATTATTTATGTCTTGGTTTTTGTTCCCATAAGGACTAGAATATAATATATTATGACTACACAAATTGATTTAAGCCCCCACCACATAATTAATCCTGGACCACACACACACACACACACACACAGAGTAATGACATGACTGCATCCTCATGCCCACCTCTCCCGTGTCCACAGGTGACTGTGTTTGAGCAGGAGCATTTCCAGGGCAAGAACTTGGAGTTCACCTCCGAGTGCTGCAACATCCACAACTGCGGCCTGGACAACATCCGTTCCATCCGAGTGGAGAGTGGAGCGTGAGTCACACAGCCTGTACGCCTGCAAGTCTCTGTGGACAGCTGACTGACTGTGTGTGTGCGTGTGTGTTTGTTTATGTAAGTGTGTGTCTGTGAGACGTAGAAAGGTAGAAACATGGTAAGATGGTAAGATAGGAAAGTGTCCAGGCTCCCACAACAAAGCGTCTGAGGCCCCTCCATACAGGGTGTATGCAAACAGCGCCGTGTCTACTTTCTACCGCTGACCTTTTAGAAGACACACCACTAAGAGTTAATTCAAGGTGCCCTGAGAGGCTGAAACGGGTTCTTTTTCGACAAAGTCTTTTAAACTGCAGGATTGACTCGGTGTGGAGGCTGTTCAGACCTAGCACACGTGCCTCGCCTACATGTGGTCAGCAGTTATCACTGGTCAGCAGTGGATCATTTAAGGTCTCATGAGAGTTTTTATTGCTTTGATAAAACTGTGTCTCTTCCTTTTCTCATAGTGTACGCAGAGGAAAAAGTCAAGATCCCTCTGCTATAAAATAACTCTAAACTGATGCTGAGAACGAGCTACATAGGATCATCTATTTTAAATCTCTACTATTATTATATTATCAATATTGTTAGTGTCTTTAGTTGATGTAGATTTGTGTCCTAGTAACTCAATACATTCAGTCTTAAAGTGTAATATCAGTGGTGCAAAGTAACTAAATATATTAACTGAAGTAGAGTACTTGTTCTTTACTTCTACTTACACTCAAATACATTCTAGAGATTCAGATTTAGATTTTATTTACAAAACACAACCTGGTGGACCATTTTATGAAAACTTGAATTAGAAACTGTAGACTACGTTAAGATGTTTGGTGCCTCTCCACTTCCTGCCATTTTTCAAAAATTAAGCTAAAATGGTTACAGTCGCCATCTTGGACTTTTTATGTCAATATGAACCAATCCTGTGCAGTAGTGATCGGGGGGGGGCGGGTGTTGAGGTCCCAACGATAGAATGAGGCCAGTGGGCCAATATGAAAAAAAGCAGTAAAAGCAGTAAAAAGTGGGAAACAGGAGTGGTTCTGTTGTAGTGAAGTAAAATAAAAATGTATGAGTAAGCCACTAGCAGGCCACCAAAGAACATGTGTCAGTACTGCTTTTGGCATTAAACTTGTTTTAATGTAACTCTAGATGAAGTTTCGATTTTCTCCTTTTTTCTCATCCAATGACAACTTTATTCTCACTTCTGGTTTTATCATTTTAATCTTGAAATCTCATTTTTTTAATCTTCAATATGGCCCTGATACAGTTTGTTATTCTTTATATCTAGCATATAGTTTACAGTTTATGGGAACATATACGAAGCTTGTAAAATAACAACAATCCACCAGAGACAATTATCATGTTGAAGATATCTGATGTATTGATTGATCCACTAATTATCAAATTCACTTAGAGTGATTAAATAAGCTCAGTCTTCATTGATAACCATGTGGTTATTTAGTACCAGCTGCCTGTCATCATAAATGTCCTCTGTTTTCCCCACACAGTCGTCTGTAGACTCAGACTCGTCACAGGGTGAGAAAACCTTTTTTAGCTCGCTCAGATCATTGAGGAACTGAGGACAAATTTAAAAACACGCAAACTTTGTCTCACCCTCCGTGTTTTGACGCACTCAAGAGCAGAAGTTCACTCTGAGCTGATTTATACGTAACAGACCTTAGTCATGTTGTGTACAGCTCGCCAAAGTCAGAGTGGACATTCTCCAAACACCTGCTCGATGACGCTGCAGAGAGCAGATCATTCGTACACTTAGGAGAAGTAGATTACTGTATCTTTTAATTAGACACATATGGAGCGCCTTTTAAATATTTCGATCTGCTTCACACTCCAACATCGTACTTATTAGTATTGTGTAGTGTTTTCAGTTTTAATTATTTAGCAGAAAAAGAAACACAGAACAAGCAAACTTAAAGATGGATTTGACTGATTACTATTATTTTTCCATAGTTATTGCAATAATATAGTTATTGCAAAATATTTTGCCCACTATCACATAGTAAAAATCAGATACCGGGACAGCTCGAATACTGACCCAGACTGTTTTGTAGAAATGGATAGGATGTAAACAAAAAACACACACATTTGACCAATCACAAGTCAGTGTCAGCTGTCGATCCTGACATTTCATCCCATCTTTATAGAAAATATCTAATTAAAACCGACAGAAACTGTTGACTTTTTAGTTTGGTCCATGTCCTTTCCATAAACACAGAGGAAGGGGGGTTTATTTACTCTACTGCAGCAAGCCACTAGGGGGCAATTAAGACACTTTGGCTTCACTTTAGGGGTACAGTCACGTCATCCATCTTTACGCCCAGTCTATGATCTTCACTCTGGTCTTTTCTGTAAGTCCTGGCAACTTAAACCCTGGAAACTTCATGAGTGGTTGTTGACTTTCATAACCAATGGATAAATAAAAAAACAATGATTGTCTTTCATTCTTTAGTCCATGTAAAAACTGACAGCTGTCTGTAGTGGACTGTTGTATTCTAAAAACAACGTGTCATTTTTCTTTTTTGATTTGGGGGAATATTAAATGTTTTAATCACTCTTAGATGTATTTCAATGAAAGTTTTGAAGCAAGAAATTCTGGAAATGCTGAAGTGAGCTCCAGCACCTGGAAATGTAGGGAAGTAATCTCTCTTTTGTCTGATGTCCCCTGTCAGCAGTCTGTTTCCTGTTCAGACTGATCTGAGATGACAATATGAAACATTTTTGCTCACTCATGTGACCTCTTCCCCCCTCGTGTGTCCAGCTGGGTGGGCTTCGAGCACCACAACTTCCAGGGCCAGCAGTTTGTCCTGGAGAGAGGCGAGTACCCCAGCTGGGACGCCTTCAGCGGCTCCCTCTCCTATCACACAGAGCGCCTCATCTCCCTTCGCCCCATCTACTGTGCCGTGAGTACCTGCGGGGGAGGGCCGGGCTGCAGTGAGCCAGAGGAAGAGATGAGTGGGAGTGAAAGAGCAGGAGAGAGGGTGAATGGAGATGGCAGTGATGACAGAGTGACAGAAGGAGCGAGTGGTCACAAGAGTGAGCCACACTGTGAGCGAGTTCAAAAATAGAAATGAGACAAGTCAGTGGCGAATGTACGTCCGTCTGACAGGACCTGATGCTAAAATTAACACCAATTCTCTGTTCCGCCCCTCCACAGTCACATCAGAGCAGCCGCATGAGGATCTTTGAGATGGAGAACTTCAACGGCCGCAGCACCGAGCTGTGCGACGACTACCCCTCCCTGCAGGCCATGGGCTGGCTCACCCCTGAGGTGGGCTCTATGCATGTGCAGTGTGGAGCGTAAGTCACTGATCCTGACACGTACTAGTTCATGTTGACCAATGGTGTTTGATTGTAAAAGAAAAATCTGATGAGAGAAAAAATAAGTAGAGAAGTGAGTGGGAGGCTAATAAGCAAAGGTAGTTAGATCCAATGGTTGAGGTGAAAGTACCTGTATGTTCTTATGTGGTCATATCCCCTTTGATTAGAGGGTTTTAACTTTTTCAAACAAATATAAATGTTATTACGTAGTGACATCCTAAACTTAAAGGTAGTGTGGAGAATTTTGTGATATCTAGTGTTGAAATTGAACAACTCGTGACAATTAAACCCAGCTCCTCTCACTTACTGTACGTCCTCCTGCCTCTGTCTGTTTACAGCTTTGTGTGCTATGAGTACCCGGGCTACAGAGGCCAGCAGTACATCATGGAGTGTGAGAGACACAGTGGAGACTACCAGCACTGGAGGAACTGGGGCTCCCACTGCCAGACTCCCAAGATCCAGTCCATCAGACGCATCAGGCACTGAGAGGGAAACACATGCGCACCGGACGCAGCAGCAGAGGCTGGGCTCAGGCTATCACCTGGGCCCCTGCTTTGGATATGAGTCCAAAAGGCAACTGAGCTGAGGGCTTCTTTAAGACAATGCACACCATTGGTGATGTAGCAGCTACCTCTTTATTCTCGCTTAGATTCCTATTTCTTCTAATACTCATTTTGTTTTAGTGAAATAAAGTTCAGATTCAGAGCAAGAGAAGTCCTGTAATTCCTGTGTGCTTGGAAATACTCAGAGATGACAACAGTGGTGATCAACAGCGCTGATGGGAATTAGTCTGGAAACTACTTTATTTACACTGTATCAGAACACCTCATGTGTACAAATGTACTGTGTGTATTATGTGCAAGGTACAATTTTGTGGCACAGGCACAAGTTGTTTCTTTCTTGGTAAAACTTCACTCTTTTACTTTTTACCCTTAAGGAAGCATCTAAGAACCCATGCTGTTGTGGAAACCAGCACAATCATGTAAAATGATTTTGAAGCAACACACACACAACACAAAGGGACTAATTATAATGCTATTTAGTTTTTAGCACTTTGTTTGATTAGAACTAGAACCTTCATTACACAACAGCTTATATGTAAAGTTAGTGCATCTGTAATTAACACCAGAACAAGCTAGTTATGTAAATATAGTCTTTGGTAATTATATGTTCATCTCACCTTAAGCAACTGTTAATCTTAAACCTGTATTTGTGCTCTTACATGAGTAAAACACATGGGAAGTGTTTTCTGTAGTTCGTCTGTGAGTGGACATCGACATGACAGATCAGTTAAGAAGTAAAGATAACAACAGAACCACAGACAGTGATGAATAGATCACAATATCATACAGGCCTGTCCTCTGTGAGGAACATTTTATTCTTTGATTATATTAATGCTGCCTCTGATGATATGGTGTGTGTGGAAACTATTATATTCACACTGTATCAGAACACGTCATGTGTGCAAATGTATTATTTGCAAAGTACAGATTTGAGGCACAGTGTTCAGAGTGTTTCCCCCTAAACCTCTTGATCATTGATGAAGTATCTCAGAATTTATGCAATAAGTTACACCAGCATACTGATGTAATAGTTAAATTGTAAGACACTACAATTATGCATTTAAACCTTATATTAAATGAATGCAACAGAAGAAAGTGATGCAGGTTATGTGATTGTATTTCTTTTTTAAAGTATATTTTTTGGGCTTTTTTATGCCTTTGAGGGGGAAAGACATGCAGTTAAGGGCCTGCTGATGCAGGATTCGAGCTGGGGCCCACTGCAGCGAGGACTGTAGCCTCTGCACATGGGGTGCTGGCACAACCCACTACGCTACCCAGCACCCGGTGATTGTATTTCTAACTTTCTTTTTACGTTTATGCTGTTCTTTACAGTATTTGTACTCTTATGGGAGTAAAATACATGAAAAGTTTTCGTTGATGTAATCTACATTTATAAATGTCATAACAACTGTAATGAAACATTTAGTTGTGCTATTCTTTGCACTGGTCATACATCCAAGTTTCCATGGCGATAAGTGTTCGGTAGTTGCCACGGTCTTTATATAAAGTTGGTGACTTCAATAAGCGCCACCCACCAGTAGAGAGAAACCGTCACAGTCAGCAGCAGTTGTTTTAACACAATGTTTAGTTGGTTCAAGTGAACACAGCGACACAGTAACAAATCATCACATATAAAAGAATAATCTATGCAACATCACGTACCTTTGGCTTTTACAGTTCATAAAAAATCACTTTTTATTTAAATTACAAAACGAAATGTTTAGGATCCACTATAGAATGTGGATTCTATTTATTCCTCCTACAGCTGGTCTCCTTAAACATTCGTACTTTCATTCCTTGATCAGAATGAACTAAAAGTAAACTTAGTTCAACTTTAATTATAGGACCTACAAAAATATATGAAATGACAGATCCTCAGTGTGAATGCACAACAGCTTTCAGTACTGAAAATAAAAAGCCAGGTAAGTTATTTTCATGAGCATGGTGTAACTTCAGAAAATATTTAAAAAAAAGAAAATGTATAACAATTAAATGCCAGGAAATACAGTAGCAACTATACAATAAAGTAGAAATTTCATTATTATACTGGCAGTGCAGTGATAGCATTTTAATTCTCCTTCCCCCAAACACTACCGTCAATAGTAGGTACCCCCCTAACATTTTGATTTGTCATTGTAGTAAAGCATCTGAGTTACCAATAACAATGACACCATGTTATCCAATAGTCATAGTCCGGACAAATAAAGTTGTCTTTATATAACAAAAAAACTGATGACAACTGAAGGCTGCTACAGTTTCTTTTTTCATTTATGGAATGAGAGGGTGAGGTTAGGGGGGTTCAGCTGCAACATGCAATTTCAACACTAGATATGACTAAATTCTACAAACTGTACCTTTAAGCCTTAATTTAACATAGATTTTACAATGCAAGTACATGTATTTGTAAGTACATGTGGATATCCTGATGTGTTTCAACACATGATCTGCGTTGAGTTGTACCAAGTGCCTCATGTTTTTAAGCCAAACTGACTTTTTCCCAAAAGAAATACCTAAAAAACAAATGTCATTCCCATGAGCCTTAGCTGTACTTTCTGTTGAGTACTAACTTGGAAAATGTTTGCATGCTAAAAATGCAAACCTGACATGATAAACAGAAAGATACAAAACTTCTATAACTGAACGCAGCCTCCCATTCAGTATTTCTTTCGACTGCCTTTATGAAAAAATGCTGTTACATAGCATTATGGTCCTTCCACTTTCTCTACCTTTTCATCTGGATGACACTTGATTTGAGCATTTTGATTAAAACAACTGCTAGAAATACACAATTCTGTTTGTTGTAGGATGAAGAGGAAATATCTGTAAAAATATGAATAGAATCATGGACACAACATGATCCAGAGCATCAGAATCTCTCCTCCTCTTCTGTACCTCAACCATCTGTCCACCATCTCACCTCCTTTTTCCTTTCTCTCAACCTCCCTCACGCTCTTCCCTCTCTCCCCCCTTGACATTGGCGTCCTCCCGTTGGTGACCCGCCGCTCCTCTCCTCCTGGCTACGGGTGAGTCAGCTCCGTGGGCCCCTCCATCCTGGCCCCTTACCTCCCTGTCCTCTGCTCCCATCTCTTCCAAAACATGCTCTTCGTCCCTGTTCTCCTCATTATCCTCCTCACTTCTCTCCGAGTCTGACTCATCCGAGTTGTCCTCTTCCAGGTAGCGGTAGCCTTTGACCTGCGGAGACAAATGTTAAATGGTAGATGTTGAGTCACTCTGAAGAAGAAGAATTGTTTTACAGTCAGCTCAGACGATAATGAGACTTTTCTACTACCAGAGAAATCACTGCTTGCAGGAGTTCAGATCGCGCTACAAAATTGATCCGTACAGATTTTTTTTCTCCATGACACAGAGAGAATAATGTGTTTACATGCTGAGTGTAAAAACAGCAAACTCTCTTAGCTGAATGAAAAACAAAGAACAACTCATAAATATGTGATTTGCAGTCAGATGCAGTCTGTCAGATTTACATCAGTTTCTGGACAGACTGTCAAAGCTTTAAATACAGAAAAAGATCATAATAATATCTGTATTTATATAGCACTTCTCAAAACAAAGTTATAAGTGCTTCAAATATGAAAAACACACAAGTATATAAAACAATTAAACTACAGAGAATGCAGTACATTAAAGGACCTTTTTAACACCACTTGTTCCTTTCATCTTGGTTACTATCAAATTGGTCTGTTAAGTCATGAAAAACACTAATCAACCCAAACATTTTCAATGTTTTATCATATATATATATATATATATATATATATATATATTTTTGCCTACAACATATTGTTTAGCTTATGTCAAGTGGCCTTATTTTGAAAGTGATATTACACTGATATCTCCTGATATATCAAATATTTACTACTTTTCTATACATACAGTAAATCGCAATGAAAACACGTGAAGTTCCCATTATTTATAGATGTAATAGTGAATGAATTCCAATATAAAACTAAAGGCTGCTCACTCATTCTCAAGAACATGAAATACCATGTAATAAAATAGAAGTGCAGACTGATTCATGGTGCTTCTTCTATATCAAAACAACAGCAATATTCATTAATTCTTTTTTCTGTTGTTATTTCATGGTTATTCTCATGATTTTATACAAAGTGGTATCAGTTGCCAAACTGGCTGCGTGAGAGGTAACATTCTGCTTTTCAGTTGACTGAATCCATTCATTTGCTTTTTTATTGTAATATTTGCAGGACCAGAAGATGCACGGCTTCATTCTGTTGAGTAAATAGACCTACTTTTATTCGAGGAATTACAGTTCGTAATACCAGAGACCTCATGTCGTAGCAGACACGCAGCCTGTGTGACCAGCAAATGCACACGAGAGGCAGGAGATCATCAAGTCAATGTCAAGCGCTGCGCACATACTGTAGCTGGCCTGAATGGCAACTCTTAACTTAACTTAATTTTTTTTAATTGATGTCATTTCTTTCTGCGCTGAGTAATTGGCTGACAAAATAAATCTGATAAAGTGGAATTATCCCGATTAACTCTGGAAAGACTGTGACTGGTTACCTTGTGCCGTGGCCGAGGGATACGAGGCAGTCTGGGGCGCATATCCTTGGCCAGCCGACGCTCCATCACCCAGTAACAGTAACAGGCCAACAGTAGAGTGACCAAAAGGATGGAGAGTTTGGCCTGAGGGGTGGAGACAAAATACAAGTAATAAAAAAAATAGGAACATCTGGAACATGTCAGAAATGCACACTTAACGCTGTCAAACACAGACAGTCCCATACTGTACCCTCATAGGCAGGTGGGACCAGAGGTAGACTATGAAGATGGCGATGGCCTGGCACCAGTGATAGATGGTGTAAACAAAATCCAGACGTTCTTTTTCCTCAGCATACAGCATACTGAGCAGAGCTGACAGACAGAGCACCACACACAAATTCATACTGACACGTGTGTGAACAAAGTTATTGCACAGTACGTACAGACACCCCAACCACCAGCCATTACTCACTGCTGAGGCCCGTCTTGTTCAGTGCGGTGCCGAGACCCCACAGCACAATGATCACTAGCAGAGGGCCCAGATACTGTTCGTATGACTCGCCCTGCTTGCGCTGTAGGGAGAACACCATGAGAGCCACCAGCAATACAAAGTGCACAAAGGCGCCACTCATCAAACACACCCAGCGCGGGAGGCGTAGGGTGCAGAGGGAGAGGGAGGAGAAGATGGAGCAGGAGAAGCCGTAGACGACAATCAAGAGCCACAGCTTTTTCAGGCCCAAAATACAGACACCATAGGTCTGTGGAGGGAGGGAGAGAAAGAACGAAAGAGATTAGTTACGCTGCTATTAGTTCAACAAACTCTGCTGACAGAAACAGTACCAGAGAGATTCCGCTGATGGCAAACAGCACTTCAAAGCCACTATAGACAAAGAAGGGGCAGAGCAGTCGCAGGCGGTAGTCCCTCATGTGTTTGAATGGCAGCTGGAAGATGTTTCCCCAGCCGATGCTCCGCAGGTCAATCTCTTCTGTCGGCCTGTAGGCGGCGCCACACAGGACAAGGAACTGTGGGTAGCAGCAAACAGCAATCAGGACTGACAATTTTGTTCTATACATGCTTTCCTCCAGTATAAATAATAAGGCAGATCTTTCTGGCCAATCATAGGACAGGAATGGCCCTTTAAAAAGCACAGAACAGCCCCTGCAACACTCTTCATTGTGCATAAGTGTAGATCTGTGTGAGTCTTTGTGTGTTCACCCTGCGACAGACTCGACCGATGCATACCGGAGCTGTTGTACGTAAAATATATTGGTAATGTACATAGTTCAGAGGTAAGAAGTCTTATTTCACTGTATTTACAAAGATCTAACAAAGAGCAAACATGTTTAATTTGTTCTTAAATGCAGAGGGTATAAAACCACAAAGTAGGACTTTTGTTCTAAAGACTTTTTGGAAATGTTTCCTAGTGCAAAACGGTTTCCTGAGAATTACGCCTCCAGGCGATGTGGGTCTTTTTACGAAAGCGGCATGTGTCACTATGTGTGTGTGAGTGTCTCTATTTAATTATTTTTTATTTCTTTCTAAATGCTTGTTTTGTAGCGTCTTTTGTTGCCGTTACAATTTGTCCTGGTGCCATTTATATCTCACATTAAGTACTTTGAATCGGCTTGCTGAAGTGCCAAACAGATAAACTTGTGCGTGTATGTGTGTGTGTGTGTGTGTGTGTGTGTGTGTGTGTGTGTGTGTTCTTATACAGATTTCTTTGTGAAGAACGGACGGTCCTCACTTTTTGACCTACTTTCAAAAGGGTGTTAGAGGGTTAAGAGTTGCTTTTAGAGTAAGGCTTAGAATCAGGTTAAGCATTTGGTTTTGATTGTGAAGGTCAGTGTAAAGGGCAAGGCAATGCATTACTAAGATAGAAGTACAAAGTTGTGTGTGTGTGTTTGTTTCTTTGTGTGTGTGTGTGTGTGTGGTCCTACAATGATCATGGCTACGAAGGCAAAGCCCATGAGGACACTCTCCACCTCAATGAGCAGCATGGAGCGAGGCAGTGTTCTCAGCACGGTGGTGTTGAAGCCAGGGACCAGTCCACTGACAACTGCACCTGATAGAGGAGGAGGAGAATTCACACATTAGAGGAGGTGATGAGAAGATGTGTCAGTTTTCCACATGTGTTTCCTGCAGGATTTTTCATCATGAAAACATAACCTCCCTGGCAGAAGTAATAAAAAGCACAATTTCTTAATTCATTGCACTCATGGGCTTTGCTGCCACAGTCTCACTTGGTCTAATATGAACAGAAGCATACTTTGGATAATGTTTTCTAATGTTAGCAAACCTTATACAGATATTACTGCAGAACTGATATCAGACAGTAGTGAATTTCTCTCAATTGATGACGATGCTACTAGTTCCACTATTACACCATTTTTTAGCATCTGCATCATGTCTTGATTGTCAGCTGCTGCAAAGTCAGTTACACAATCTCCCTTTAACTTTCAATGAATTATCTCATTGGATAGAAATGAGTGACTCCTCATACATAATTGTCCTATGGTCATTTGTAAGTTATCATTCATCGGAGGAGGAGTTACATGTGTCTTTACCACAGTATTTGACATTCCAGAGAACGTGCTTGTTATCTTGCAAGTAGTCGTGGAGGACCAGACGCATGGGGAACTCCGCAAAGACAAAACTCAACTGTTGAGGAAGAGAGAAGACAGGGATCAGTGGTTTATCTTTTCTCTGAAGTAGCACACAAGAACTTTTCTGATGTTAAGGACAACACAGCATTAAAGAAGAAAACGTGGCCGAGGACTCACGTGGAAGATGATGTGGAAGATTGTCTGGAAGATAATGATGTAGCGATGGCACACTCCTTTAGGAAGTTTCTTCTGCTCCTGCACATGCTCTTCCTTGTAGTTGACGTACTCGTAGTACTGCTGCGCCATCCTGCATGTGTTTGATAAGACAAGCGAACAGCAAATACAGATATGTCTATTTTAAAAAACACACTTAAGGTACAATCAGTATGTGTCCGGAATTTTTTCAGTAAACAGTAAAAACTCTGGATAATGTCCGAATGAGCCCATGTGAGAAAACAACAGCAGAATATCCTGTGGATTCACTGTGAGCAAGTTAGTACAATAATAACATTTTGTAAAGTGACAGACGTAAAACTGAAAAAATTAAAACTAGTACATTTATCTCAGGATGGAAAAGCCTTACATGGAGGATATGTGGTGTTAAGGGCAGTGTCAATATGCTGTGAACAAAAACTCAGGGAAGTGATTCTCTAACCTGAACAATCTGGAGATTTCTGTCGATGTGAACGCGTCTGAGCACCTGCTGCGTTATTCATGTGTGAAAGGAAAACTTCCAGAGAAGATTCTCCTGAGTTCATGTCAGAAAACTGCTTAATGTGCCTTACGTTCCCTTTTTCTGTTACTTTACGAATTCAACTTTAAAGAACTGCTACTCTTGTCTTGTCTTGCAAAAAAATCATCTGCTGGCTAAAATTTCTAAATCCTCATAAATCCAGAGCTGGTCATGTGACCAGAAGAAGAAGCCATTGGTTTTGTTTGATTGCAGATTTTTAGGTTTAGTGTTCGAGTGAGAAACAGTTGAGTTGGTGAAGATGTGTGGTTGTGGTGCAGTGAAGGTAAGAGCAGCGACCCGAGACAGCTCATCTATACCATTGAGATCCCAGCCACCATTGCTGCTCTGACGGGACGAGGGCCAGACCTCAGCAGCTCATGAAACGTCTTCACCCACCCACCCACCTGCATCATGTTTCTCACCTGGTGATGTAATTTCCCAAGGAGGCCCAGAGTGGCACTATGGCCACGCCAATTGCCACGGCTGATGGAACCAAGGTGTAGTAACGCTCCCAGTAATTGGTTGAGACAAAGAGGGCGTAGATTCCTGAAGCCAGGAACATCATCCACTTAGTACCTAGAAACCTGAAAGAGGTATAAACAGAGTGTATAGAGGCAGAACAAGGACATTGTGTTTGTGTGTGTGTGTGTGTGTGTGTGTGTGTGTCTACCTGATGAGAACAGGGGTATACAGCAGGCCGATAATGGGTGTGACATTAATACCCATCAACATCTTGCTGTCGATGTCCTCTAGTCCAAGGTTGCTATACTTCACTTCACGGTACGTCATATCATAATGAAGGATCAGTTGCATTTGCAGAAGGCCTGTGGTGAACACACACACACACACACACACACAATTAATGTAGAAGAAAATATAAGAGTCTGCAACCGTTTTGTTTCTCTATCAAACTTTTCAATCTCACCCATATATACACTGTACACAATCATGGCTCCAACACTGGCTGCGACAACATTCTTGATGACCCCCAGCCTCTTCCTCCTGTAGTATTTCCTCTCCTCCTCCTCCTCATTGTACTCTGAGTGCGGACCCAAAAACTCCTCCATCTGAAGAACATAGGGGAGAAAAAAAGGTTCTGCTACTGATTGTTAAGAGAAAAGGTGTTGAAGTTCATTTCACAGGACGGTTGAGCTCACCTGTCCCTGCATGTTGTCCTCTTGCCCCACCTGCTGTAGTTCATTCAAGCCGCCACCTGGAGGTGCTAACAAATCAGCATCTCCGGCGTGCTCTTCTCCATCTATTGCCTCCATCTGGTGACCAAAAAGCAGAACTACACTAGATTACTTGATGGTTAACTGAACCTCCTGGAATCACCCAGATTGGCCAATTACTGCACTGTTCCTGTGATACTGTTCTTATGATAGCCCAGCAGGGACATGGGTTGTCAAGTCTTCACAGGACATAAATATGTGACAGAAATTAAGAATAAATTATAAGGTTTGGATAAAAACGTTTTTTGTTAAAAATGCCAAAGATTCTGTGAAAGCAGCTTATTAAACACAGAAATATCAGGTCATAGACGCTGGTACAGTATTTGTCTAATATATTATCAAGCAGAGAATCTTTTGCGTCTCGTTCTCTCAGATTCCTTGAAATGCCATTTCGCAAACTCCAAGTGGAAATTACTTTTACTGAAAGTATGGTACTCTACCATAAAGGCCTAGAGTAAAGTTAAAAAAGTAAAGTACTGTTAGGTGCTATCATCTCCCTGACAAGACCCTTCTTGCCTGTCTCCTCAGTTTGGCCTGCTAGTCAACACTAAATATGTTTGTTGGGTGAAAGTACACAGTGAAAGCAGTATCTATAGTTTATGCTGAATCCTGCCTGCAGAGGACTCTTTATGTTCTAACAGCCATTGGTGCTGCTGATGGTCAATTTGCCTGTTTGACAGGCGAGACAAACAGCACTGTCCTCTTGTTATTTTTACCGACTTACTTCCTGTTTTGCTTCACTGTAGCAGGCAATTTCAACTTTTAAAAATAAAATGCAGATCCCATGAGAGGATGCTCACCTGCACACATAAATTCTACATCTGCACAAGCGCCGCTCTCTGTCGGGATAGGGGATGGCAGAATTCGCTGGTGGATTTTTTTTTAGTAACAAATCATCCGGTGAGTTTGATACATTAGGAGATGCTTCTTTTTTTAAGTAATAGAGTCAACATTGTTTTTAGTTTGTCGGCTAAGTGCAGCAGGCACCTCAGGCCTTTGGGATTGTTCAGATGGAAAGTACAAGGATAAGAGAAAGACAGACAGACAGAGAGAGATGTGAGCATCAGCAGGCTATGAAGAGTAAGTAGTGCAAGAGAATATTTGCTTTAGCTTTTACCAAACCTAGAATTTATGATATTTAATGGTTCACACAATTAACTGATTCATCAACAATATAATAAAGAAAAATATTAATTGAAAATCTGTCTGATGAATACAGAAATACACACTCTGGTTAGTCACTGTTAAAATCATTGAAATAACACATTTAACAATAAGCATCTCTTATACAATTCAGACTACAATCTTAATGACGGGACATTCTGAGGTCAAAGGTTCAATGGAGTCTTGTGAGTTATGACAAAAACCAACTGTAAGAGTGATCCTGCCATTATTTATACATCTCAGATATCAAATCTATATCATCCAAGAATGTCTGCTGTATTTTGGTTCCTTTCATTTCAACTACAACTGAACCACATTGTTCTAAAAAGAGGATATGATCCTCAAGATGTTCTCCAAAATCACGCAATTAATAATACATACTTCCCTGGCTACAGGGCCCTGTACACTACACTTTAAATTCAAGAGTAAACGGTTAGCAAAGTGTTGGAAGAAGTACTCAGATACTTTACTCAAGTAAATTGTATTTATTTAAATTAAAGTATGTGGGTATCATCAGCAAAATGTACTTGAAGAATGAAAAGTAAAAGTTCTTAAAAGTGCAGTAAAATGTTTTACTATTGTATCCAATATTTTGGAACAGTATTACTGCTGCATTATCGTGTAAGTTGTATTTTATTGCTGTGGGTGTTTGTTTCTGTAGCTAGAGCAATGGATCATATTATGAGATCATCATATATCTGTAAGAAGCATGTATCTCTATAAAGGCTTTTTCGTGAAAGACATCATCAGTATTAACTGGTGCTGCTATCATTAATAACGTCTTTACATCTAGGAATAGCTCTCTTGTTGTTTTCTTGATTGAGATAATGAATGTACGGAATTGAATCCAGATTATCACCAACATGCAACATTAACACATCTGCTGGATTACACACCATCATCTGTAACCAGAGCTGTCACACAAATGTTGTGGAATAACAAGTACACAATTTCCTTCTGAGATGAAGTGCAGTAGTAGCTGAAAGTAGCACAAATAGCCATAATGTAAAGCGCAAGTACATCAAATGTGTACTAGTACAGTACTTGAGTACATGTACTTTACTGTCCACCACGATTAACAATCAGGAGTGGACTTTACGAGTTCGGTTTATGAGTGTTGCATCTCTGCTATAGTGCATATAAAGGAAACTAGTGAAACTATTATAACTAGAATAATAATAAATAATTCAATCTAAAAAGAATCTATATATACAATATTTCATACTCGATTCTAGTATATAATCAGAATCGAATTTAATTGTACGTTTACACATCATCCACTTGCATAAATATATCTATACAACAATATATAAAGTCACTAACACTAGTATTACACATAAACAGTAGTAATTCAGGCAGACGTCCAGGTTTAGTGTTTGAATTTCCAGCTGCGTTGACTTTGAAAAACTCCCTTCAACTCTTCTTTAAATAATACATGTGAGCTCATGAACCTGCATCCAGTCATTCCAGTATCTCCGAACAATGTCGGACACTGTAGTTATTAACTCTTAATGACACAGTTCTACCTGATAGGCTCGCGCTTCTCTCATACATACACCCTCACCTGTGGACTCACTTACCGTGTGTGTGTGTGTGTGTGTGTCCTCACGAGCACCAGTGAACAGCGTGTCCACCTGAGGGACAGGACACGGCAGATCTGTCCCCGGGTGCCTCCTGGTTCCTCTTTCACAGCAGCTACAAATACAAAGCGCTTTCACGAAGGAAACGAAAGTCAGACTTCTTCACTTCCCCCGGCAGTGTGACCCGGAGCTTCTCTTAAAGGTACAGGCTCAGGCTCAAGTCCGGAGCACTGAGGTGAACCGTCACACCCTAAGAACTGCACCATCAAGTGTTCATCCACTTTCACTTTGTTTAATCAGAGGAATGAATGACAGGAAAAAAAAAAAACATCACAGTCAATAACATGGTCCACCGACATACAGCACAACAGACAAGTCCGTGTATCCACAAAGACCCGCCTACCAGTCTGTTCCTGTAAGTCAACTATGCAGAGTGTAGTTGTAGAGCCCGACAGATTTGTGGAGTGACCAATAATATCAGTAAATATTAACCTTTCACAGTGAGTCATCAATGACTTTGTTTACATGGACACCTATGTTCAGAATAACACGATCATGAGCTGCTTATGGAACATTTCATTCATATTCCCGTTGACCTAGCGCCACAGAGCAAAGCCCGACTATGACTCGCAGCGTCTGGCGTTATTCTGCCAGTTTTAGATCCCCAACATATAATGGTTTAATGTATGACCATACCATATACTGTTTGGGGTACAAAAAAGAAAGCTACTACTCCTTTTTGTTTTTCCATCTCGTTTCAACCCAGGGGCATGTGTTATTGTAACTCCAATAGGACGTCATAATGAGGTTAAGACCTATACATGTCTACATAAAGCAACGTAGGAATGATCCACGTATTAATTTGTTTATTGCTTATTCCAAGTACGCCCTGTTTCAGCTGCAAATAATCAGAACCTGTTGTCTACACGACAGTGACTAGTTCAGACCATTGACTCAATCAGACTGATATCAGAATATTTGTGTCCATGTAAACTTGTAAACTTAGTGTTTTTTGTTAGTATGAAAACTTTTTTATTTTGCAGGATAAACAATTCAGAACATTTTCATATATTTAGTTGTCTTTTATGTTTTAACTGTAAAATATCAAGCCTCAAATTCTTTCTAATAAGAGTTTGATAACAACATATTAGGACCATTGCCAATTTTTTAATATATATATATATATAAATACATATATATTGGTCGATGTATTTGAAATGTTTTCACAACTTAATATCAGCATTAGTCCTCTAAATCATTATCAGTCAGGCTCTAGTGTGTAAAAACATGTGTTTTTACACAACATGTTGGCTCAAACCATATGCAGCATATAACACAATTCAGTGCACACCCTGATCCATGTATCTGTACTGGATTTGCTGTATTTCAAGGTTTTGTACAGGAGTAATATTACTTAGTCTTCATAACAGACGACTCCACCTAAATACCACCCTGTGGTGCGACCTTAAGAAGAGGGCCAGTTGTTACTTTCAGCCCTTTCAAAAAAACATTTTTTTAAAAATAAGAAAAAAAACTGTTCAAAGAGTGACTTAGGATCAAAGGTTGATTTCAGATCAATAGTGCTTGTTTAAACCAGCAGCAAGTACCACATGGATGGTATCACACAGGTTCAGCAGCAGCAACAAAGCAGCTGAAAACAAGCACAAAGTGGGACTTACATAAACGTTAAATGTCCCAAGTCTTTCTCCTCTCAGTCAGTTTGCAGATGACTTGAGGACCAAACAAATCACACTGGTCCAAAGACGCAGCTGGACGCTCTGAGCTGTTTCGAGATGCAGTAGTTCCACTGAGTTCGTCTTCTAACCCCGTCTGCAGTTTGTCTCAGTGGCCCCAACATTAATTTAACGGTTTTGTTTTTTAAGTTTATCCACCCTTTACATTAAAACACCAGTCTCTTATTGTACAGAAACCAGATATGCTAACCCCATGCCGTAACCCAGTAACACCCGCCCCCCTGCCCCATGTCATTTCCTTCATCAGTGTCTCTATCCGCTCCCGACAGCTGCTTTCCTCATCAGTTCCTCGTCCTGCACAGACAGATCTGTCAGCTTGCGTCCCAGCTTCTCATGGAGGTCCAGGTATTTGGCCACGCAGCGGTCCAGGCACACACTTTCCCCTTTTGTCAGCTCTGCCTCCTTGTAGTGTGGCGGCACACACTTCCTGTGGCAGGCATTGGTCATTCTGGGAGAAAAAGAAACCAAATGTCAGTCAGTTCTTGTTTCCACCATTAAACATCTGGAAAGATCTCCAGTCATCTCAGTGATTTGCAGTCCTCCCATTCAAACACTTGCTTTCCTTTCAGAGGGCAGTGATGAATGAGTGGGATCCCTTGTACAGTCCATGAACCGTCATGTGAATGAGATCACTATTGACAGATATGAGTGTGAGTGACAGTAAAATACTGTAGGCCTGCAGTTGGACACCGCTAATGATGTTCCTGAGAGAGCCCTCCTCCCATCTCACAGTCCACATGATGGGTCAGTCATCACAGTGTGTTGTCAAAGGCTGAGATAATTTGTTGAGAAATTGTTGAGCACCCTCACACATTACTGTATATGCCACTATACATTATGTATATTACTTCTGTACGCCATTGAGAATAGTGTCCATCTATTTCTACAGATACTTCCTTCTCTCTTTTCACAGTACACAAGGTCAGGTTATACATAAAGGACCAACCAACAGTCCATTGTAGTGTCTACACTTAGAGACTTTCATATCTAACTCAGATGAGCCAGATTGAGAGGCACCAACTTCAACTTGAACTATTTTCTAAATTACACCAGTGGCAGACATAAGGTCACAATGTGGGTTAGTTGCATATTTAGACTTAACTATCCAATAGGATGTGAACACCTTCATGTAACAGAGTGACAGCAATTAGCCTTTCATTAATATGCTGTTAGTATGGGTGATACAAGTAGAGGAAAATATATGGGGATGCTGTGGGAGACATCTTGAGACTTGGGGGAGACAATGTCTCATGTTACTTTGTTAAGATCAGCTGCTGCCTGAGTTCTCCTTTCACCAGCTTTCAGAAAACTTAACATAGAATTCACTATTCCTGCTCAATAATGTTAAAAAATAGCACGAAACATATTCAACATGAATTCATCATTGCCAATTTTCTCATTTGTTATATTGAGCCCACTTGTGTGTATAATAAATGAACATATTCTGATTTCACATTTGGTTTGAGGCATCTCCTTCATTCATTCATTCTATTCTCGATCACATCTTCTGCTTGCACAGATGTGGACAGTTGTGCACTTTTAACATTGATCAGTGACAGTGGGAGTCACATGTAGCTGCTGACATTGAAACGAATCAAAACCAGCCTCGATCAGAGAGACTCGATAGAATCATCTGTTGTAAGTTGACCTCTGCAGGACCTGTGATGAAGACTACGATGAAGGCCATCAGACGGTTAGTGGTAGCAGCATTCATAAGAGACAGCTAGCTGAGCAGCTAGCTTAGCTTAGCTCTTACCGGTTGTACATGTCTGCCATCATCTCCACCTCCAGCTCCGCCGCCAGCTGCTGGGCCTTCATGGGATCCATGTCCGCGCTTCACCTCTGCTCACTCCCGCCTTCAGCCGCACACTCAGTCCGTCCTGCCGGGCCTCCACAGCGGACAGTCGATGGGACTTCTGCCGGCTGCTGATGCTGCTTCTGTAACCTTCAGCGAAGTAAACACGTGTGTACTGTTTCCTCCGCCACTTCCGCTGTCGATAAAGTTGGATTCAGACGGGAGAGAAGAGAAAGCGCGCCCTCTGGTGGAGTGAAGGCAGAACCGCGGTTTTGCCAGAGGGGAAAAAAAACCCTTGCATGAAAAGACAGCCCGTTTTTTATTATGACCATAATCATGTTTTCCACACAGATAAAGGCTCAGGTAAGGTTTGTTACTGACACAGAGGTGACGTCACTGAGGTGCTTCTAATCCTTAACGGGCTGAACATTCACATTTCACTCGAAATGTAAAATTATTACATTAACAAACATGTAAACAACATTAAGAACTTTTCTCAGACTTGTATAAATGCTTTAACTTATTGTTAATCAAAACAAAACAACTCTTCCAACCTAGTCAGCTGAACTCAATGAACCTGTGAAACAAAGAAACAAAAATGCACAGACAAAATCTATTATTTACACACTTCACGTCTGTGTGAATAAAATCTGAACATAGAGAACATAAAACTGTATCGGGACTTTAATCTGCCTCATCTCCAGTCACGTCAATATCATTCATGTCTTCCTCCTCCTCTTCATCTGGTATTATCTCCATGTTGTGGAGTCCATCCTCTCTGATCTGCAGTTTGACTGGAGAGTAAAGCAGGACATCCACCTCCTCTACCTCCTCCACCTCCACCTCCTCCTCCTCCTCCTCACAGCCTGGGGTCCTGCTGATCCCAGCAGCCTCTGACAGATGTGGACCAGTTTTCTCAGGTGTCTGGGGCGGCAAGTTGTAATTGGACGGATTGTCTTTCTGAGGCAGGTCACTGGGAGACGAGCCTTCGTCATCATGGATGGCAGTCTGCTGTGTTGTATTTGACGCTCCTGTATCATCGGTTGTTCCAGCCAAAACAAAAAAAAGAAAAAGATAGATTATTCTGTCACTTTCCAAAGTAAGTGGGCCTTTTAAGTTTTGCAGTGGAAAATCATTTAAGGATGAGGACTGAGTGATTCATTCTGTGACTCTTCATCATTTTGTCTGATATGCAAAACATGGCCACTGATTGATTGAAAAAAATGTATTTGGGTCTAATGGTTTCTTCTCATGTCTGACTTGTTCACAATTCCACCAAAAACATATTTCCTCTCCAAACTTCTCAGCTGCTCTAAAATATTGGTTTGAAACTGAAGAAGAATTGTTGTTAGTTTTTTGGGGGGGACAGAGCCGACCTCTATGTTGGGACAGCACAATCTAACTTTATGTGCAATAGCTAAATCTAGCTCCACTTTGAATAGGGATGCATCAGTGTTGAAATAAAAATATTCGTGATCGTCATAACACATACTGTTTCATGCTTTCAACACACAACACAACCGTGCTAGCTATCAATACAATGTTTAAGATAAGTGCACAAATAAATTCCTCGCTCACTGTCACAAGGGTTGATACATACTACAGTAGCCTGAAGAATAAATCTGTGATTTGGTTGAACTAAGCCTCATTAAAATAACATTGTTCTAATCACATTTTATGCTAAATAACAGTGTAATTCTTCACATAACCAGCAGATGGCACCAACGTTTTTTCAGCCAAAGCAATAAATCAAATAAAAATGACTCAATGGTTCATTAGCTGGAGTTCAGTTGTTCCTAAGTGTCTGACATGACATTTTTAATCTCACTGAACACAGCAAAAAAAACAAAGAGCTCACCTTCATCAGGGTTCTTCAGCGGCTGCTCCCTGTCTGCTGACAACTCGGACACTTCTGTCAAAGCCCCAAAGGAAAAGACCGGTAGCCGTTCACCACATGTCAGACCGGTCTCCTTACTCTTAGAGCTGCCGCTTTCTTCTCGCTGAGATTTACTTTTCTCGTCTGTTGATTCGTTGAAGACTTGATTGTGATTTCTATCGATTGTGACCACGGCCTGAGATTCTTCACTCCTGCTCCTGTCCAGAGGCTGAAAAGTGTCCACGTCCTTCACGAACACCTCAGTGGATTTTTTAAATGTGCTGTCGAAGCTAGCCAGCCCTTCACTCTCTGCAGCTCGTTCCGGTTTATTCGTTTGCTGGTTTTCTTTTGACTTCCTCATCTTTGAGTTTTTACTGTTAATAAGCTTCTGAAACTCCTTCAGAATAACCATTCGTGGCTGTTTGGGGACCCCAGGCTTTCTAACATCTGGGTTTATGTCAGTAATGTCTGCCTCAGGTTGGCCATTTATCTTTATAGACTTCTTCAGCGGAACCTCTACTGCTTCTATACTTTTATTCATCCTTTTTTTGCATCTTTGCTTTGTCTTGTCCCCCTTTTCCAAATCGTCCTTTGGCAACCTGACTGTCTGCAGATGACGTCCTTCATCGTGGCTGTCCTTTTTGTCCACAGCAGGGTTGTTGTTAGGAGGGGTAAGATCTGGAGGTTTTGTTTTTGATGGTCTTCCACGTTTTCGCTGTATGACTCTGTTATTCACAACTCTCTGGGCCACAGGTTGTGCAGCTACATCATTTTCTGGGCCTGTGTCACTCAGTGACTCTTGGTTTGTTTTTACAAAACCCCTGGTTTTGACCCGAGTCTGCTCAGTGCTCAACCCAGACCGCCTGGCGTTCTTTTTTAGACTTTCTGTGACAAACATCGACTGATTTGGATTTGGAATGTTCAAAGCGCTTACGGCCTTTTCTCTTTCCTTCGCCAGCAAATTGTTGCTCGACAAACTGACTTTACAAATGCTCAAGTTCAATTTGCTCTTTGTTGTATCACTGATTTTCACATCTTTGTATGTCAATATAGAACCAGCAGCATCTTGTGGATGACTGGTGCACTTTATCTTCTTTCTTTTACCTGTAGCGTCACGTTCTTTCATCTTCCTGGGTTTAAATTTAAGCTCCAGGGGATTTTGTTCATCAGCAGATGCTGTTTTTCTCTCAGCTACTTCTTTCGCAGTACAAGATCCTCCTGTCAAGGTTTCTCCATTCAGCAGATTCAACTCCATATTTTCTTGTCTTAGCTTTGACCAACAGCCGCCACTTGTATCCTGCGGTAAAGACGCACTTTCATTTTTTCTGTGAGTCATACTACTCAGAGGGAACTGCAGTGATGCAGGGTTTACTGTGAGCCAGGGTCGCCTTTGTAGAGATGGCTGCTGCTCAAATGTATTGCCGATGTTCATTGAGTTGTTGAGGACAAACGGATATTTTGTTGATGAAGTACACGGCTCTAAGGGAGAGAGACATCGAGGAAGTCGGAAATCAGCCATGTACGGTAAGGGCAGAGTATGAATGGACTGAGGCTCATTTCCATTTGTCAGGGGGAAAATGTCAAGGTTGGGATTTTGTCGTTCCTGGAATGCTGGGTAATGAATTTTCTGCCCGGCGGAGTAGAAAGCTGAGGGTATGAGGGATCTCGCTGTAGGCGCAGCGGGTCGTACACTTTCTTGAGGATTGGACAGTTGTTGCCACGTGGATCTGACAGATGAGTGATACTGTGAGGAGCACTCCTGCTGCTGTTGGATCAGGGCAGTGTCTGGTAGTACAGATGAAAGTGCTGAGCAGCTGGGCAGGTTCTGAGCTGTGAAACAACAGGGGATACCTGTACAACAGGTGGGAAGACATCAGTCCATCAGGATTCACCAAATATGCAGCGGTTAAATGTTAGGGTGGTGGATTTGGATAGAGGCTACATTCATACCACTACAATTTAGTATTACAACGCGTCACTGTTGCTACATTTATTTTTGCCGACAACAGTTACCACAAGTTTTTTCGACCACCTGAAACAGAACATTTTGGAAACGCCGCTGTTGCTGTTTTAGGTTGAAAACTCCGGGTCTGTGTGGTGTGGACCGACAAGAGACATTTGAAAAAAGGAAATAGTTGAATTTTCTGTAACTAAGCAACCACCTAGAGAGAAGACAATCTGCTAACTGTTTACACTGGCACGCACATACACAGTGAACGTGATAGTCCTGCAACATGCGTTATCAGTATTGAGAAATAAAAATACTGAAACAGAGCTGAAACAGCTTGTGTGGAAAGATTTAATAATTATTATGGATGTAGCCTTAGACTTAAATCAGGTTAAACTGAGTCTGGTGATGTAATCGAATCAGAAGTGAGTGTCTCAGGCAAAACAAGATTCCGGGTTATTTTGACAGGACTGCTCCGTGCTTAAATTAAGCTGAAACAATCAATAGACAGGAACTAGAGCAATTTGAAAATCAATTGTTATTCATTCTGATTCTCGATTTTGGTTTTTTGTCTCAAATGTTAGTGAATATTCTTGTTTTTTTTGTTAACTAACAAACCTTATCTAAAGCAAACTAAAGCATCTACTTACCTGTATCTGTTGAGCAACTTGGTGTCCCCAAATCCTGGTAAAACACACACCCTGCTGCGCCGACAGCAGAATGCATATGACTGTGGCCTGCGTCTTTATGTGTAACAGGGACCTGGCAGACGGACGATCCTCCGCCTTGGCTCTGCTGACCGTGGTGAGACACCCTGCAGTCCCTCTCCAGGTTGGGCAGGATGTTGAGGCCCATCATGATGTCCTCTAGCAGCTTTTCTATCTGCTCATCGGACTCCTCTACAGAGCACTGACCCTGGGGGAGCGGGAAGGCCTCGATGCCATTGTTTTGGTTTGGGGTGAAGCAGTTGCTAGAGGGCGTTTGGGCGTCAGAGGAAGTGTTGGGGTGAGGTGGTGATTTGGTGGAGTTGGTGGTGGCAGGCTGAAGAAAGATGGACTCTGGATTCTGCACTGAGCTTGGCTGGACAGTGGAGGGAGGAGGTGGGACGTTTAAAACATCTGTGTTTGGCGTTTCGTCCTGTAGAGGAGTGAAGAAGATGTGAGCAAGAAGTATGGCTTCTGTTTCAGGTGAAAATAAGATTCCAATATGAAGTGGGGTCACTCACAAATATAATATCCTATAATTCTGTTTTCTGCTAACACCACACGTACAGTGCAGACTGGGCTTCTTTTTAAATATTCTTTGAAACATATTTGACCTCCTAGATTCATTTTTGCATTGGCAATGATTAATGCTCAATGAAAGTGTTGACAAACATTGTATCTCAAAACTAATCTCTAACTATTCTTTTTTTTCTACTTCAATATATGGAATTAGACTTAAGTTAACATAACATGAGGAGAGCATGTTTGTAACTATAAGCTTTCATTGATGTTATGCAAGGGAGTTAATATGACCTGGCTTTTAAAAAGGAGGTTCAAGTTTTTAACATATTAGTTTCAAGGTTAAATGTATATAGTTGTTTATAATAAAAAGCCTACACCTTATATACACAATGCATGATTGATGTGTGGGTGGCTGTCTTCTATAAGCTACAGAACACTGCCCCTGCACCACCGAGACACATTGTCCAGCATTTACTGGACGTTATAATATATTCATGTTATTCTAAACACACCATATCATCTTGTCAAATTACATATAGGTTCATGGTCATACTTATCTACCTGTTTCAGTGAGGTAAAACTTGACACGGTGTCATCTGTGTCTTGCCCACTCACCACCTCCCACACTTCTCCTTTGGTCCTCCTCCTCAGCTTCACCTGCGCACAGGGAAGAAAACAAGGAAACGATGAGAAAGCTGAGAGACACACGTCTTGTTATGACAGAAGACATCACAAACAGCCGAGTCGTGACAACTCTGTCATGAAAATACATTTTCCTTTCCTTGCGTGTCTTTGTTCATGAACTGAAGCGTAGAACTGAAAATAGAGACTTGAGTCAAAACTTTACACAACAGCAGTTGAGTGGATATGAAACCCTGAAATGTGCGTTTATCAGAAAATAATCGCACAGTGACAACAGCAGGAAGTCACAGCCTAACAATATGATCTCCGGTAAATCAATAGTCAAAAATGTGTACAATGTGATTTTGGACACTTGTCTATTCCAGTGTAATTCTGCTGTTTAGCCTGATAATTCATTATTCTAAAAAGGATTTTTAAGATGAGCCATTTTCAGACATGAATGGAGTTTGCCAGAGTAGTGACAGAGTTCACGTACACAACTAACAGCTAAAGGCAAATGTTACTTCTTCTTACCTTGACAGAACTCTGAGTGGTCTCTGTCATGTCCTGCATCTGTTTCATCCTGGCCAGGCTCTTCATCCCGACACAGACAGGCCTCTTGTCTGTAGACGTTGCTCTTTCTTCCTCTGGTGTCTCATAACTGTTAAATTGGCTTGGCTGCTCTGTATCTTGTCTACCGTCACCTGTCTCCCCATTTCTTTTTCCATTCTCAGGGTTTGTCCCGTCCTCTGCCAAAACCTGTGCGCTGTCCTCAAACTCAGACGACTGCTGGACGGTGCCGTCATCCTGATGTCTTTGGGAGTTTGAGTCATCATTAACAGAGAGGCGGAAGGCCAACACGTCGCTGGACAGAACAGGAGTTGACAAGCAATTGGTCACAATTCTAGAGGGTTGGTTAAATGGAGAGTTTGCATCATTTGGTGCGCTGGGAATGATTGGGCAAGACATGGAGGAAAATTGTTTAAGATGTGTGATGCTTTGGGGTTGCAACATGACAGAAAAATCCAAACTTTGAGCTCCAGGCTCTGGGGTTGGAGGTGTAGCTTGTGTGGAGCCATCAATACACCTGACCAATGACCTTTCACCAGCTTTAACTGTCTGTGTTCCTGTAGATGTACAAATTCTCTTTTCAGCTGGAGCATCTGTTTCCCTCCTTTCATCCATCTCAGCCTGAACTTGGGCATCTTTCATTGTCCCGCTTTCATCCCTCCTTCTCTTTTCTGCTTGAAAGCCATTCTCTCTTACACTCTCGGGACTCTTCCGCCTCCTCTCCTGGAGTTCTGCCCTCCATATTCCCCCATCTTTCTGTCCCTCTACCAGGTCTGTGATCCCAAACTGGCAGGCTAACGCCAGCACGTCATTCTGCTCCGCGCTCCCTTTTACCTCCAGCTTGCCAGAGTAGAGCAGGCCAACCAGCTTCAGCAGGGTCTGGGCCTTCACAGCCTGGAGCTGGAGCTGATACTTTTGGCCGGATGGAGGAGGCGGGGAGGACGACAGCTTCCAAGACAGGTAAGGGCTGAGCGCTGCAAGGACGCAACTGTGGGCGGGCACGGAAATACCTTCACAATAAAAAGAGGTGATTCAATTTTTTTTTTAAATATATTTTTGGTTTCACTTGAATATAAAACGTATGCTCCATCAGCATTGTGTTTTCATAAGCTGTACAGCTCACCCTCCGTTTGTAGCAGGGTATCACAGAACTGGGAGTTGTTTTGTTGTCTCTGCAGCTCTCCCACAAGCTGCATCTCAAAGCCAGGCCACTGGTACCTTCGCATGTCCACATAGGAACTGGGAGCACAGAAAAAAGAAGAGGACAAGAGTGAAGGATTGGGTTAAAAACTGTTGTGGATGAACACATAAAGATCCAGAACACTCACTCATGGTACTAGTGGTACATCCATTCAAAACCAACCTGTTTACTGAAACATATCTTACACTGATTTAAAGATGGATCTGTGAGGTTCTAATGTGTTTAATATTGTTATGGTATGTATCATGACGTTATCACACCATTCCCATTTTGTGAATGTGATGTTTGCTTCTACCAAAAATTGTATTTCTTAATTTTAACTTAAAAATGTTCTTATTTTGATATATTCCATATGTTTCAGGTGAAGGTAAACCTATATACAATGTGTCTCCATTAAAAAATCTGCACTAGCCCGATGTGTGTGGTCTTGTATTTCCTTCTTCAAGCCTGAGGGCTGTTTTTCTAAGTTAGCTGTTCCTAGGTCTGCACTCTTCTGGACAGAGATCCCACTGGTTGTTCAGTCATCAGCAGTCACTCTCTCACTTCAGGGGTAACAGCCCTGAGTGCTTGCGGTTACCACGGGCACCACTGGACCTTTCCAGCTTCTCCTGTTCATTCTTCTTGATGTCCCTTGAAGCTTTATTGTGATAGCAGGTGCTGGCTCGGGCAGCACGTGGGGCAGTTGAGCTGCTCGTTGACGAACTTGATGTTCAAACATCATCCAACACTTTACTGTCACAGTTCAACTCATTCACGTTCCTCTGGCAGCTGCTGTAGCTACATGCTACAACCTGAAGAATCACCTCCACAATGGGTTAGACGATCAAACCCTCAGAGCAGCGTATTTAAACACTATGCGGCTAACAGCTAGCTAACCAATTAGCAGAAAGAAATGGAGGGCGGGTCGTTCAACATCGATTCAATACGCAATGACCATTTTACTCACGAGTGATTCTCAGAATGTAGCCCATTAAAATGAAGGTTTCATAAACGTTACTTGAACTTTAAAATAGTGCAACTTCAACTATTTAATGAGAAAGTTGATTAGCTAACTCTGGAGTAAAGGTCACACTGAGGCTAAAGCTTCGGAGCTGGGAAAGGACACTTACCGGACTCTGCTGTCGCAGATTTGTTCTACACTTTAATTTAAGCGACATTGATCTGAACCTGTGAAACGGGCTCCGGACGCTGAACGCGTCTCCTCCTCACGTGACACCCCGAGCCGTTGACTGACAGCGACACCTGCTGGACGCGTCACTCACCGCGAGGTAGCGTGATCGACAACAACAGGAAAACAAAGACTGACAAATCATTTTCTTTTTTATTAAAAACAGTATTGCTAGTTACATATTTCAATCATAAATGAGAATGTGCAACTTTTAAGAGCCAAGGCAAAGAGATTAAGGTGTAGTCCAGAATCAGATTTTGTTCTCAACCATTAGTGTTCCAGTACGTGATGACTGTGTTGGAGGATTTTGTTTAGCTAATGTATTCTGCTTTCAATTAAGACATTAACTGAAAGTTTTCAATCTAAACATAAAAACTGATTGCATATGCGTTCACCCAGAGCACCCGAAACAATTAAACCCAAATCAGAATATCAAAAAAAAGTATATAAAATCATTAAAATTAACAAATATTCTCTTGTATATATAGTTTTAATGTGCTTTTATTTTTTTTTCCACTTTCTCTAATAGCAAATTCTGGTCTATGCCTCCTTACACAGATTTTCTACCACAAACCCTCACCTTCCTCTCGTCTTTTAGTCGGTCCGCTCTCAAAGGCAACTTGTTATTTTGAGAAACTGAGGCTTCCTCTGTAGTGTTTCAGTTGGTCGTGGATAACACAGAAAATGTTCAAATAAAACATAAGGGGGGGGGGGGGAAGACACATTAGCCTCCCCAGTGCTTCTTTAAATCTACCACTCAGTAAGTATCTACATCTCACTCGGCACTAGGAATATGCATTTGTCTACAGAACGAGCACTGTAACAAAAACAGACAATACTGCGTCATCACCCATGTACTGTTCTGAAGTGGTAAAGCCAGGCAGGCTGTGGGTTTGCGGAGCAGTCAATGATACAGAACTCAAGAGTTTTATACCTCGTTAAAAAAAGAATCCAATAACAAGAATCAACTCTTACATACATACAAGTTCACATCTTCCATTATCTTGCAGAATAGAAAACTGCTGAGTTCCATATACAGTATTATTCCAATTAGTAACCTGCTGAGAAAAAGACTCTTTAAATGGTTACCAACGTCATGTTGAACACACCCATCAGACCTATCCTGAATGAGCGAGGCACTCCAGTTAACCCACTGTTCGAGACCATCTTGTATGTACACATTCATAAAGATTACGTATCTGTGGGGACAATGAGACGGACCCACTGAATCCTGTGATATCACCCAAAGAATTACAAAGAGGCTTACATGTTACAGAAAGATAGAAACATAGTACAGACTGTAATATCCAGTCCTCCGCTCCATTTCTGTCCCCTTTATATCTACAGATCACAATCAAATACAGAACAATGCAGCATTCGCATGCACCTAGGGGTTGGTCTGTCACTGACGAACACTGCGTACAAATCAAAACAGCTGACTGTTCAATGTAGCTGCTGTCAAAAAGAGTTTGTGTTTGAGTGAAGTTCTCGCATTCAATATTGGCAGTCGCAGCAGTAGCAGTGTCATTTGGCACATGTACATTACTGTGGTACAGAGCAAAGCAAAAAGATCAGCAACCACTACCAACACAGAAGCAGAAGGTTTACACATGTCTGATTACTTGATAAACATTGGTTCTTGGTGGTAAGATGTTTTTTGTCATATTTAACAATCAGAAAGAAAGAAACATTCCCTCAGTTTGATCAAAACAGAGTATAATAGCCATTTATGTAAAATTTCACCAAAAACTGTCCTGTTCTGATTCTGGTTCATTTTAATATGTTTAATAAGTCTACGCTCCGACCTCCAAGAAATACAAAAGTCCTCAGATGACGCCACAGAGAGCGTTAGTGTTGTCCAAGTCGTAGTGTTGTTGTGAAGTGATGTAGTGTGTTTGCCACAGTATCTGATCGAGTGGTCAGCATCTTTTCTTTTTTTGAAGTTAAGGGTCTCGCAGAGCTTAAAGTGGTCATAGTGTCACATCCGCTAGTCCACAGGGAGTGTAGCTCTGCCTCAGTTTTTCATGTGGTTTTATTAGTGTGTCAGTCGTAGGGGAGGAATGTAACAGAGAGTTAGGAAGAGAGAGAGAGAGAGAGAGAGAGACAGAGAGAGATGGGCTGCAAAAAGAGTGAGGAGGGACAGAAGAGTTGAGTGTTAATCCCATCGGCAGCATGGTGGTCCCCCGTCGTCAGTTCAACAAGGGCAGTAGGTGGGAGGAGGCTGTCGTCTCGTGATGCACACGATCAGTTTTTCTGCAAGAGAAGAAGAGCCCACCAGTGTGGGCATTGAGCATGCGCAGTGGATAACGTGAGGCATTCGGGTGCAAGTGGGAAGAATGTTTGAAAATTAAGATTCACAATACACGAAAAGTACGGTACACAACCGTGGCTGCAGGCAACATCGTTACAACACGTTACACAAACTGTGCAGAGAGGAAAAAAAACACATCCGAGGAGAACTTAAAAAAACGTTCGCTGACACTTTTCACCAGCAGTGGGGGGCAAAAACAACACATTCAAATACAGTATTATGGAAGCTCACTGACAATACTGGTCATTGTCAAACACACAATGTCACAGTTCTACTACACAACACAAGATATCAGGCCATACAGTGAGCTGAGAGGAGCAGCCGGGGGGACACACATACCATGCGCTGACATGCAGTGTGACAGTGGGTGTAGCCTAACCATCGTAAGAATCCATTAGAGGCAAAGAGGCCTGCCTCTCCCCATACATCCCTCCCTGAGAGAGAGAGAGGGAGAGAGAAGAAAAGGAGTGTGTGATAGATGAAGACAGAAAGAGGAGGAGAGAGACAGAAACAAGGCACACAGTGATGAGGGGGTGAGTAAAGGAAGAGGGTTAAGTGTGAACAACATGAAAACATGAAAAGAAGAAAAGAAACAGAAGAGAAGACAGATGGAGAGAAATGAGGCATTGGATGAGAAAAAGAATAAGGGGTTAGAAAAGGTTTGTTAAATGCCGTCGTGTTTCAGGGGAAAAAAGAACACCAGTGAGAAATTATGTGCATCAACCACAGTGCTTTAATGAGTCATGCATCAACATGCTGTGTGTGTGTGTGTGTGTGTGTGTGTGTGTGTGTGTGTGTGTGTGTGTGTGTGTGTGTGTGTGTGTGTGTGTGTGTTTTTTTAGCTTAAGGTGAAGATACTGTATTAGGGTGTCACAGTCATCACCACAACATGGATTGTTAATCACTGGGATACATGAATAGCCTAATTACATATTTTGTTGAAATGCTCAGCTGTTGTCTCAATACAGTTCATCTTGTAGCAAATCAAAAGTAAAACACAGTCGGTATATCCTGCAAGGTGCCTGAAGGCACCTGATAATTAAGGTGTGGTGAGCTCGCTCGTCCACTTGATGAGTGGAGAGGCAACTGGAGAAGAAACTCTTGTTCCCCCATCGGGGCACCTCCCTTGGCTCAGGTTTCAATCATCCAACAAGGCACAGACTACAGTTTTGTGCAACAGATGCATCTCGAGTCGCATTTTTCTGTTTGAATCCATCAAAGCCCCAGAGAAATCAAAACAAGCCCAGCCAGAGGTAAGCTTTTTGTAGTTCTCTTTGTGAACCTGATCGGATATAGTAGAGAGCCGAGCCGGCATGACAGAGCTCAAATCTAATTTAAATTTTGGGTCCCAATGGGTTTAGGTCTAGGGCTGCACCTATCAGTTATTTTTTTATCGATTAATCCTATGATGAATTTATCAAAAATAAAATTGTGTATGTATATATATATATATATATATATATATATATATATATATATATATATATATATATATATAAACATCTTCTCTTAAATACAAACAATTATGACAAAAAACAAAGTGTGCACTGCAAGGCATTGTTCCACAACTTCCAATTTTTTTCCCACCTCAACAGCTTCTGCTTCACAGACTACGCCAATGTTTCCTGAATTCACTGGAAAATGTGACAGAATTACATCCTGTGAGAAACCGTTCTGCTGGTAAGAAAAGGTCTGGTCTCATCTGTACTATTCATTCTCACAGTCATGTGTTCCGGGAGAGATGTAGGATGTATGTTGTAGAGTTTATGTTAGAATTAAAGGGAGTTAGGTCAATTTGCTTTAAGGTGCAGTCATGCAGGGTAATGATTGTAGGAGGGGTGTTGTGTGTGCACATGTAGCCAGTGGTTACCTGTACTGCATCTTTGTCAGCAGGTTCGAGTGTATTATCTAGAGTGTTCCTTCTCCCTCTCTGGTCCAGTGTGGAGTAGGCATCTTCAAGGAGAAAAATATGTTAGGCCAGAGGTAAATATGTGTGTTGGTCTGTCCTGCCAGTGTTGCATTTTGCATGACACAATGAAAAAAATTGGCTGTCGCACATTGTTCTCAAGATGTTAAAAACAGCGAGTACACAAACATCCATGGTGCCAAGTTCCAACACAGCCGATCAGAGCCGGAGCCAACAAAAACTTGTGTCTGCTGTTGAGTCATTTGTCCTGAGGTTGAATGCCGTTTGTATCCATTCCCATTGTAGACAAAACCCAGATGTTAGTGGGTGTTTTCTGCGGGCCACACTGGATGTATGTATATGTATGACGGCTGCATCGCTAATCTGCTCGTCTCGTGCATGTCTATTGTTCACACAGTCAGTGTGAGTCTGCGTGTTTGCAGAAGAGCTTCTACATTCTGGTGTAACAACTGTATTTCGTTGAATAAAAGTATAATTATATATCCAACTACATGCCAGGACTCTGCGGTATGATCCGTGCAGCTTCTAGTCTTGCAATAATAACAGCTTATGCAGGCAGTGAGGCCACGCTCACTTGATGGGCGCTGAAATGAAAGGCAAGATGATTCCCACTTGATTTTAATCACAATCTAACCCAAACCTTATCCCTTACCCAGGTGTGTGTGTGTGTGTGTCTTCTCTGTTTTTACGCTCACCTGGTCCCAAGTCATTCATTGGAATCATTTCCCGGTCCCCTTTGCCGCCTGTGTATCAAAGACACAAACACACTGAGCATCACTTTTCTGTTTCCTTAGAGAGCCAGAGCATCTCCTGCCAACGACAGACGTGTGTAGGTGTGCGAGTGTTGGATTCAAGCTGGCTACTATTTGCAAATATATATTTAAACGTTTAAGTCAGTGTCAAAAAGCATAAAGATCTTTAACACATTTAATAGACATTTAAACACAGTCTGGTGATGGACAACTCTAGTTTGGATCATCTAAAAAAGACACTGTGGTAAATCCTAAAATGTCTGCTAAGCAGGTTGAGATGTTATGAATTAAATGAAACTTAGTTTATTCTTTGAAATATGCAGATATAAGAACTATATAGGAACAAGCCCCTAGTAAATCAGACACATCTTAGTTTGGACTGAAATACCAAAAATCATCATCAATTCAGATGACAGAAATCATAATACATAATTTAAAATATATCAAAATCACAATAATAATCAACTTAGTTTATTTTGCAGGTATTAGTCTTAATGAATCTTTGATATGTACATAATCAACAGTAAGAGCATTCACTCACTCACCTTTGTCTATGAGTGGCAGAGTACTGTCCTCATATCCGCCGTTGGCCCTGCTGTTGTTGGTGGGAGGGTTCAGGTTGACCATGAAGTCTGTCTTCTTCCAGCCGTCCTTCTCCAAAGTGCGCCGCAGCTCCTTGTAGCCCCACACTGTTTGCAGCACCAGGCCGGCACCGCGCACCTCCCGCTCTGAGCGATTACTGTTGGACAGAAGAGCAAAGGGACAGAATTTATAATAAAAAGATAATATAATGAGAGGAAGAAAATCAAAACTGTGAAGTGTCTCACCCGTCCTTGTTAATGAGCACCAGTCTCTCGATGCCCTGTGAGGCCCTGAGGGTCTTGGCTGCTTCCAAACTGGAGCCCAGCACCTCTTGAAGTGTGCTCAATACCGACACCACCGTCTCTTCTGACAGCGCTCGCACAGGCTGACTCTGACCCCCACCGGGCAGGTTGGCCACAAGGTGAGGCACTGCATGTTTCCCTAAAAACACGTGAGAGGGTAAAACATTACAGTATTATTCTGGTTTCTTTGAATCTTACTGGTATTTCTTACATAATGCAACTGAGACACACAGAAAGCACTCACCTAGCAGATCTCTATTACGTGCATCAATAGCCAGGTTGCGGAGGGCGCCAGACATGGCTCGGACCACGCGGTCATTCCCGTGTGCCAGAAGCTCTGTTATCATGGGTAATCCCTTCTCCTGGCGCAGCAAGGCACGGATGTATCGCCCATACTGACCCCAGACAAACATATAGCACATTTACAGCATTTGGTAGATGATCATATCAAAAGATTACACTGTATTCATACCGGAGGTCGGCAAGTATTAAGTAACATTTGACATCTTTCCCAAGGAAAGAAACTCAAACTACTTTTGCTTGATTAATAATCCTCCCACTAATTGTATGCTGCAAATTTTTCCTCTCCAAAAACATGGATGTTCAAAGTCAAAAGTAGAAGCAAGGTCATGGGTAAATGCTGCATATTAATGCCTTACTCCATTTCCCAAACTGTATAAAATGACTTGATATTGTCTAGTTTCTGTTTGCTCCTGGAGAACACAGCCAGTGCCGTGCATTGGTCTCTGTTCATGTTTGCTCCAATTACCTCAATCTGGGACAATAGTGACTCAGCACAGAGAGCTATGGGGCTCTGAAAAAGGAAAAAAATGCAGATAGTTGTTCTTACAGTCCAGCGGCCGGCACACAGGTTCTGAACAGCTCCAGCCGAGGCTTCCAGCACAGTGGGGTTCTTAGACTCCTTGAGCAGAGAGGTATAGATGCGGACCACCTCTGGTTGGTACAACAGCTCGTAGCCTACAGGGAACGAGGGAGAGAGTGCCGAGAGCAGGTGGAGAAGGAGGAGAAGTATGGAGATGCAAGTAAAGAAGAAGCAGAAGAAACAGAAGGGAAGACAAGTATAGAAGAGAGGCAGAGGGAACATGAGTGTTATTAGCACCTGCTTACTTCTTTTTGCCAGTAAAATATATACAGTGAAAGTGTTGACACACAACTCTTTACCTTTAGCAGGCGTGGTCCTCTTTGGAATGTCTATTACATCTGCACCTGTATCCTCATCTTTCTTTCCTGGAAGCAAGCAGTAAAATTACAGTCTTACAAACACATAAAATATATAATCGATTTATTTAGAGAACTGTATCTACTGTCTGTCTACATCCATACTACTACGTATTCATTTGAAATCAGTTTGAATCCCTGTCTATACTACAATGCAGCATTTAACTGCACAACAGTTGTAAGTGATAATCAATGTTGTGTCCTACACTGGTAGCTGAGGCTAATGCCAATTGTTTTCTATCTAAAGGGGGTCTTTGTGATAGGAGCCTTGGGAATCAGCAAAGGCTATGTTGTGACAGAGACCCAATCAGAGTTTCTTTGTCATTTTTTCTGACCATCTCCATTTTTGCCTGTCCAGACCTCTCTCTACACTCTAGTGGACGTCAGGCATTTCCATAGCAGAGTTGATGCATTTTCAAATAAAAACTTAGTAGTGTGGATGTAGCCTTAGAAATATAATTTTTGAGGTTAGATGTATATTGTCAAGGTAAAATAGAAACCGACCAACGAGTGATGCATATTTCAATATAATTCTTTCACAGTGAGGAGGAAGCGTGCATGTTAGTACCAAGACAATACTACAACCTGTTAGCTCAGCTATAGCTACTCTTCTACGGCTATCACTACAACAAAAGCAGGCAGCAGAAGCACAGTGCATTCATACAGAGGTAAGGAGCTTACCTTTGGAAAACCACTCATCTGTAGCCCAGCACAAAAACACGAGAGAAACATGGAGAGGAGGGAGGACAGAAAAAAAAGGAAGGGATGAAGAGGGACAGGATGGCAGAACAGGAGGAAGAGAGAGCATTTAGATAAGGGCAAAGCAGCCATAACTGAGGCACCCAGTCAACACCTGACCACATCAGGAAGGCACTGCTACCACCACACACAGTCAATTATGTGACATGCCAAGTGTGAAGGTGTCAAATAAAGCAAAGTAAAGCAAACACTTGTTCATGTAATTTCATATTACACATCGCAATCGCTCTGTAGAATCAGTTTGAGGCATGGCACTGCACATTTCTTTTGCAGGCATAGCAGGTTCTTTAGATGGAATCTTCTCTTTCACACAGTAGTTATATATTCGGTCTCATTTATCACATTGTAATCACAAATCTAGTCTGGCTCCATGTAAAAGTCCAATTACAGTCAATCTTATTTTCTTGAGAGATCGCTGTTAAAAAACAACCATCAACTCAATGCTCTGGCTACATAACAATGATCTTTTTTATAGGATATTAAATAAATAAATATTTAGATTTTCAATCAATCGTTTCAGTCATTTCCCAGGACAAAATGCAAAACATTGGTCTGTAGAAAATTGTGATGAAAATTGTTTTCCAAATTTTGACATTTCATAAACTACAATAATAATTTGTTAATCAATTAAGATTGATGGATAATGAAAACAATCTAAAAATATCACACTGACTCAAATTATCTTTATAAAACAAGAAACATCAAAAACAAAGAAAAGCAGAAGGGGGGACACGGTATCTGAATTATTGTCAATATCAATGTTGAGAGATACTCTTTGCCACTGTGAAATCATTTTATAATTATTACTGGAAAAAAACCACAAAACAGCCGCGAGGGCTTGTGTAGTTGAGGGCCAAATAATCAATACTCTCAGTGAAACGCAAACAAAGCGTGAGAGAGCATGAGCTTTCTCTCAGTCGGGGAAATTGTTCACATTCCTGTGCGAGCAAATGTTTGTGCAAGAGTGTGTGTGTGTGTGTGTGTGTGTGTGTGTGTGTGTGTGTGTGTGTGTGTGTGTGTGTGTGTGTGTCAGTATTAGACGAGTAAGACACCGTTGAAAACAGTGACATCACAGTAATTCTGATTCTTTCTCCTACTGACTAAACAAATACAGCTCTTTTCTCTCTCTCTTACCTTTGCCCTTGCGGGAGCTGAAGCAGCCGCCCTTCTGGCTGGAGGGGGCGGGGCCCTGGTTTATGGGCGCGGCCTCCTGGTAGCGCTCACAGCCAGGGATTTCACGGTGAACCTGATAGGACAAGTTCCTCAGCAGACACATGCTGTTCTCTATCAACTGGTGGGTGACAAAAAGAGATGATAGAGAAAAAGTATGAAATCTTATTTTTGTATTATCTTAATACAAACTGATCCTGCAAATTGTCTCAATAAAAACTACACCAAATCACCCACTGGCAGTGAAACATATACTGAATCTTATTTATTCACTTATTGCTGAAAAAAAATTGGTAAATAGGGGGAAAATGCTTCAAATGTCTAATGTTAAATAAATCCACAAACCTTATTGTCAACATCTTTACAATCAATCTGGGATTGGACAATGTACATGAGCGAATCGACCAATCCATTGCACTCCCTCAGCTTCCTCCTCGCCTCACTTCGCTCCGAACTCACATTTCTTCAGACAAGCGGAAAGTTGAGAGGATGAGAAAGAACAATGTAGAACAAAATAGGGATTAGCGGCTAGAGAAATAAACAAGTCACTACAAAAGGAATTCCTGCACACAATGCTTGAACACTCCCCCCCAAGATCTGTTTGAATGAAACTCCTGTTCAAAACTCCTGCTTTACAAAGAGTTTGGTTCAAGTTACAGCTCGGGACCAATTTCTTTACTTGCTCTGTGATTGAGTCCCACATAAAAGATCTAACAGCAGTGGATGGATGGAAAACTGATACGAAACCCAAGATATTCAGCCTTGGTGTTTTGGGCTGGCCGGTTTTTCCTGGTGACAGACGCACCCTCTCACACAATAACAGGACGCATTCCTCTCCACAGCAGGGGGCACTCATTTTACTTCACTGCACCATTTATAATAGTAAATACAAACTAAATCAAATCAGCACAGCAGCGCAGGAGAGGGCCATCATCCACCACATTTTCTACATTTCTATGATTCTATTGTCAGGTGAAGTCACTGTCTGTGCACAGGATGAGAAAGAAAGAAACCTTCTGAACAGAAAGTATACACTTCAATGGGGGAAGATTAGTCAGTTTTAGATCTCCTACCTCTAGATTAACCTTTAACGCAATAACAGAGCAGCTGCTGGCGGAAACACAAGAACCAAATAATTCAACCTCTGTCTGCCAACCGCCAGGCCTCTTATGCACTTTGGACAGGCATGTGTGAGGACATAGGGAGCTACTTACCATAGGTGTGGAACGCCCTTTTCAGACCTGGTATTAAACATCTGTGGACAGCTCTACACACATTTGTTCACACCTGGCATTAAAATGTCTGAAGGGGTTCCAAGTCTCCCATTCACTGCTTTACTCGACTTTATATACAAAAATAAATTTCACCCAATTTATCTGAAACCTACCGGAATCATCTTTTAATACAACACTTGTCAAACAAGGATTTACTCAAGACTTCCTTTGAATATGCCACCTGTCAGACTGTTACCTAAGATCATACACCGGTCAGTTCAAAAACTAGTGTTTATGTTAAAACTCTTCAGGCTGTATTAATTTGATCATATACATGTTACATGGGGAGATATGTGATATACACATCAGTAATTATGTTGACTGTGTACAAACAAAAAATAAAGATAAGAAAAAGCAAGAACCAGTGAACCACAAGCACGTGAGCAATTACTATAATATAAAAGTAACGTCTACATTTGTAAGTCAAGATCAACATGTTGGTGCATTCTCAGTAATAATCTGGAGGATTTATCTAACAGTGCAGGTCTAGTCATACTGTGTAATGAACGATACTGTCCAGACCCTTTCTGCAAATACCAAAGTTTTCAAATGATCAAGATTACCAAGTTATTCACACATACTTCTCTAAGGCCACAAGTGAACGCTGTAATTAACCGTATGGTCGAGGGGAATGCACAGATAACAGACCTGGAGGCTGGAACATACTGTTTACACTGTTTGAGTCAATGCCCCACTGTCCTCTGCTCGCCCCCTCCCTGTAAACTCTTCCACTCGTCCTCATCACTGTGACGATTTAAGTCAACCGGAACTTCTTCTTTAATAAATAACTAACATTAAGCCCACAACTATTTCAATGAGCACAATATAAAATCAATGCAGACATCATGTTTATATGTGGAAGTCATATTCTTATTTGCCCCAGTTTCAAAATGAACCAACATATGTTTTTACACTATTTTCCACATGCTCCCTCGCGCTGTTACGCTTTCGCAAACTACCACAAGCTCGCACCAGTATCAATAACCTGTTACTGAGTCAGATCTCATAGTTTTATTCGCACTTGTGGCATTTAATGCAGTTCTTTCTCTCAATCTTTCACTGTCACGCAATTACAACATCTGTTAAAATGAGGTAAAAGGTTTATAAAGTGTATGGACAGTTTACTCTGACCGGTAAACGCACATCAGGTGTTAGTCATCTCACTATTTTTATCATTGTGATTATTAGTGACACAAAATTCTTCACATAAAATTGATAGATACTTTTTTGCCTCTCCATTAAAACCACTCCATCATGTGTTTCCTGCTCTTCTGCTCTGCCAACTCTTCATCGCTTCCTTCCTCCCTTATACATCCCACAGCTCTATCCGTCTGGTAAACTGGCATCTGTCCACTTTCCTGTTCCATCTCACCATCACTGCCGACTTCTCTCTCTGTCCAATAATCAAACAGCTCTAATCTGCCTTCTGATACAACCTACACCTTCATCCCTGCTTCTCTCCCTCCCTACCTCAGGCAGCCTGCTGTGTTGGTGAGGGCTGTCTCCCACTCGAGGTGTCTGGGCTTGCAGTTCTCCTCGCCGCCTCCTGCTCCATTGCTCCCTTTCTCCCAGCCCGAGTGGGGCACCATCACCTCGTCGGAGAGGGCGTGCAGTGCATGGTCTACAATTTCCATTTTCACAGAGTCATGAGACGACAGGTTCCACAGCGTCCCTGGGAAAAATACAGAAATTTAAGTATGCAAAAATGTCCTGTTTAGTTATACAACATTCTTGCAGCACCAACTGTCACTATGAAAATAGCCCTATCGAAAACAAGGCTTATGGATGGTTACATTTTGTGATTTGTGTGTTAACCAGTCTAAATAGAGAGAGTCCATTAAATCTGCTATGAGACATCATATTAGAGCTGCAGTATTTAGTCAATCATCGATTTATTAGCAAAATCGACTAAAAGTTAATGGGCAATTATTTTGACAATTAAATAATTATTACTCAAAAAAATCTATGTGATGGTTTATGTTCCTTAAATCTGAGAATATACTTCATCATGGTCTTCAAATTAATTTATATAATCCCATATATGATCCTGTGGCATGTAACAAATAGCTAATAACACAATGACTTCCAAGTTACATCAGTTGGACAAATTAATTATCAAAATCAAATTCAGCTTTGGGCCCATTCATTTCCTATTTTTGAGTATAAAAGTTATGAAAAACAAGCTGGAATTTATTTTTTGGTATCAGATCCAATTTTGGATTCTCAATTGAAATATGTTGAATTATTAACAAATGATACGCAGATCTTTTTTGTTTTGGGCATTTATCTCTATTTTCTAATGTTTTAAAAACCAAACAAGTTATTTAACCAAGAAATGAACTGCTGTTTTCTCTGACTCAGAAAGTTACATTGGGATAATCATTGATTGAATGAGAATACAACAACCATAAGTTATCAATTAACCTAAGAAGTCACAGTTCAGTCCAGATGAATACAGATACATATGCATAAAATATGTAACATCCAACCAGCACCTGCGGAAATGACATGTAAAGCACTACAATAAATACATGGGTAAATGCTCCATATAATCTGAATATTAGTTTACTTATGTCATTTATTTTTAAGAAAGTGTAATTGGAAGCAATACATATATTGTATTAATAGTGATATAAAAGCCAATGCTAGGGAATTTTGGAAAGGTAGGTATCCAGAAGAGGATATAGGAATCTTGACAATGACACAGACACGCAAATATATCATCTACCATCAGGACTGAAGGAATGATAAAGAAACAAGCAGGAAAAATAAGAAAATATTTGATGGGAAACTGTTTTTGTGTGCTTCCAACCTGTGATCGTGTCAGTGAGGTCCTGGTCACGGGTCTTCCTCAGCAGCCTGGTTAGCGCAGGAACTCCATCACAGTTCTTGATGGCGATCTTGTTGTCTGCATCTTTACCATAAGAGATGTTCTTTAGTGCCCCACAGGCTGCGTAGTGAACCTGGAACAGTATGGAGGTAACAGTTTAATGAATGATTAGACGTGATGGACTATCACTTGGATAGCACTAACACATACATGGATTTGGGATAGTTGGCATGCCCTTGAAACCATAAGCCTGCAATATATAGTATGTGGGTCTTGGCAGGAGATACTATGCAAGCATACCCTAAAAGGGTGGCCACATTTCTTCACTGTTAACCAATGTTACTTTACATTAAAGCTAGGGTTGGTAATCCTGGAAATAGCAGAAAAACATTGGGAAAAAAATCCAATGGATACCCACCCCCCTCCTATCAGCCCTCTCGTCAAAGCTACGCCCCCAAAACACATGAACATGCACTTTCTGTAAAACTACTAGAAGTGCACTTTTCCATAACTTGCTCACTAACTTCTGGCTATCGGCTCTGTTTCAGTGAAATATAGCAGCTTTCAGAAATGCACCAAACTCCAGAGCAAGTGGTTTTTTTATGATGTTCCTAATACGCTACAGAAATAAAAAGAACATCAAGTGGATGTAGTTGCTGTCTGGCCCATGTCCCCAGTCAGCAAGTCATTCGGCACACACCAGACTTCCAACTAGTCTTTGGCCGTAGAGCATGAAATGTGAAATTAAGATGCTTCTTTGCTCTGACAGTGGAATGTGTGATGTGGTTTGTCTGGTAACGTCCATTCAAACATCAGCAAAACGTTACCACAACCCTAACCCGAAATGAAAGGGAGAATGTTTCGGTCAAAACCAAATTTAGCACAAATGTTGATCTCCAGGATTTAACAAGAATGGTCAGATACGTAATGCTTATTTCCATTTCTCATTCTTCAAAGATTACGGTTGAGTGTTACTCTCACATTCTCCTCAAAACTTGACTCAGGCCAATGGATTGTGTCAGTATTACATAAGAAAGATTCCCTGCGCCTCACTTTTACCCCACCTAGTCCAATCATAGCACACTTGTAATAAAGTCAAGAATAAACTGAAAGGCAAGAAGTGGGGGAGAGAGAAGCAAACTGACCTCTTTGTTTGGATTGTCAAGCATGGTAACCAGTGCTGGGATGCCTTTTAAACGACGCACATCAGATTTCATCTGGAAAGAGGAAGAAAGGATGCATGTTAGTAGTGGATGTGGATGGTGGTCAGGTAAAGTCCAATTTTCTGTTTATTATAAATTGTGTCATGGAAAATCCTTTAAGAAGAATAACTTCTGTGGGCAAACTCAAACCATCGACATAGTCTTTTGCAGCTCTTTTTATTTAAGATTAGAAGAAATCTTGTCTTGCACCAGTTTTTTCTTCTATGAATGCAGTTTAAGACATTCCCCCAATATTACTGTATCACCACTGATATTTGTAAAGTTCAACTACACATTCAAGCCAGAGTTCAAGCTCTGGTCTCATATAGATACTAATTCTTCAATAGCAACATTGACTGATCTGGTCCAAAATGTGGCACTGAATAGTTGTTCTCGATAACTGTGGCCTCAAAAAGCATCTTTTGAGGCATCATTAGTTTAAATTTGAAGCCAGTTTTCTGAATCACCTGTCAACTTCCAACTTTATAAGAAAAAAAAAAACCTTCCACTGTACTCCATAAATTAAAGGTTTGATGTTTTCAAAAAACTCTCAACTCACTCAAACAAGTGTATTTCATCCTCACGCTCCTGACAAATTATTGCTTCTTATCTACAAATTGAAGCCAAACACATCATGAGTTGCTAAAAGCTTTGCTGTGTTTGCATTTGTGCATCTCTTACTTTATCATTCTTATAGGTAAGATGCTGCAGGTATGCGGCTGCATTGCTCTTGACGGGGTCTAGTCTGTAGTTGAGCATGACGATGACCTCTGGCAGCTCTGGCTGACGCCAGCCACTGGGACCAGGAACTTTCCTCAGTGTGCTGTCCAACGACGCCATGCTTCCTCTTTCACCCTGGGCCAGTGGTGCTCCTCCCGCCCAGTAATACATGTCCCCTGGACCGCTCATGTCACCGTCCAAGGTGCCCTCGTAACTCCTGTGGAGGAAAGTGATGAACATGTGTTCAGAGTTTGCCTTGTTATTGTTTATAAGAAGGACTAGGGTTGTATATCAGCACTGATCTTATGATCCAATTTCATTTAGTTACATCAGATAATTAAAGCTTTACAGAATTAATTCTGGGAAATTTCAATTACTTCAACTTTAATCACTTGATTCCTTGAATATACATGTCTATAGAAGCACATTATAGATCAAACTTTTGAACAGGAACAATAAAACAAATACAAATTAATCATTATGCATGCTTAAAAAAAAATTTGCCAAATGCTATTCCATCTAACTACAAATGGACTGCCAGTAGCTGATGCTTCAACTGAGAACTGACATCCATATTTGAGCACAGACAAGATGGAAATGGAAAACTGTTCATTAATTCATCTGCACTGTTGGTTGTGACATACAGCTAGTTGGCTACTGTAGGCTCCGTGGCAGGGACAGACTGAAAAAGCAGGATCAACACACTGTTCGTTGTCAACAAACACAAACCCAGAGCTCAGATCAGTGTGCATTGTGTTTTTATTCAGAATGTACACACTATCTCTAGAGTCATCTAACCATGCTGAGCCATGACAGTCCCGTAAAATGTGACCAAACCAGAGACTCTAATTATTTATGTCTGAGTTTAGTCCCTGACTAATGTAATGGCATCCAAATTGCATTTTAACATAAAATAACCTTTTGGTTGGTTTTTTACTCATCCTTAAATTAACCAATCCCAACAAGGAACCAGCACAGACAGGGGCGCTCAGAGAACACTATTATTGTTGTTATTAGTATTATTGATAAGACTTTTTTAATTTTCTCTATTAAACTATGGATCATCTACTGGGTTTTCAGGGCTGGTGGGTGGTTTAGGTTTGCCGGGGGGTTCAGTATCATATTCTTTCATGTGGCCCAACATTCCTCGCTGTGCCCCTGCTTCTAGATTCCTATTAACATACATGAGTCACCACAAAAACAAATATCTCTTACCCAGCCCTGCGTGGGGGGCCATGGGGGAATGCATGATGGTTGCGGGGTACGGTGCTGTAGTGCATTGGGTGTCCCATCCCATAGTCAGGCTCATCATAACCCATGCTGCGCTGATCATCCTCCAGACCATAAGGCTCTGGGACAAACCTCGGGAGGGTGGAAAGCTCCATAGCACTTGCCATGCGTCCAACCTACACAGAGGCAGGAGTTAGTGTCTGGTAATGAAAGCTACAGGACAATCGAAAAACCGGTGTCTACCAAATGACATCCTGTTCAATTCTTAAGATAAAACATAAAACAAAGCAGCACAATTAGCACGAGTGGCAAGCAGGTGATGCAGTGACAGCTGAACATACCTGTGGCTGAGCAGCATAGGGGTCCAGCTGGTTCCTGCTGGGGGCTCTGTAGCTTGGATCCAGCGTTCTGTAACCATCTGGATGAACTGGTCTGGAGAACAGAAGGAAGCAGAGGTTGAGATCGAGACCCGAACAAATTATTCAATTAGAATATGAATTCATTGTCTACCTCGCCTTGATGGCTTGAATCCTAGTGACATAAACATGAATTCCAACAAACGGGGTACCTGTAGCGATCGTCCATGTGACCTCCCCTGCTAAGGCTTGCATAGGTGTCAGTAGGAGGTCCACTGCGGTATTCATCATAAGCCCCAGGAGGCCCGTAGTGGTAGTTTCGGGGGAAGGTGTGAGTGGGATATTCCATTGGCATTCCTCCACTAGGTGGCGGCCTGTAGACCCGGTCAATGGGAGTGCTGTAACCCCCCATGCCAGTCACTGATCCCCCACCATCCAGGGAAAGTGTGTCTGACACAGAGGGGATAACTGTGCGAGTGGTAGTGGTCTTTACTACTTTCTTTACCTTAAAGAGCAGGAGACGGAAAACAAGATGTTACTGCTGAATATTGACAGCCATGAAATAGTGTTATTGGAATGTAAGCACATGGAAAATCTTCCAATGAATGTTAACAGCTACATTTCTGTACCGTGGTTTCTGTGCGCCGAGTGGTTCCATCTTCACTGGTCATAGAGACGACGGGCTGAGCCTCCTGGGGTTCCTCCTCCACCGTGTATGTCTCCTGCACCACCTGACCAGGCTCCATCCTGAACTACACACATATTTGAGAAATATAGCAAATTGAGGTTTCATATGGGTTGTCCTTATAGTTAAGCATGTTAAAAATAAAATAAGTGGCATTGAGAGAGCTCTAATAGGTGCTTACGTGATGTGTGCCGTTGATGTAACCCTCGTTCAGTGTCAGCCTCTCTATATCTGCATTACAAGGTATGCGGCCGTTCTGCCATGAGAAAGGAATACACATTAGGGGATCCAACACACACGCATACACACCAGTCACTAGGCAGTTGAACTTGTCCAGCAATACGAATACAGAAAAAAAAAGTGAGAGCAGCAACCGTCATCCACTTTCATTTTAATTTTGGCACCCATTGTACAGCTCATGCCCTTCACATTAAAGCTTAAAAACTGGAATGTTTCTTAATTTTTTCCATATGACAACAATGGTAACAACTAGCTAATGACAGCCTGACCAGAAACAAAACAAGCATGCAGCAGCTTTTAAAAACCAATGAAAACAAAAATGGAATTATTTGACGGTTTAGTGCTTTGGTTCATAGTTTGCATTGTGTTTCAGCAAAAACAAAGAAGTCTGCATGGTCGGCAAGAATGAACTTTGATGATGGAATGAACAGATAAACAAGCACAGTTAGTCAGTAATGAAATGAATGAGAGACGAGCAGAGAGATAAAACCTGTTTCTCTCTCATGTCGTCACCATTGGCATTGCCTGCCCAGGAGAGGTGATGGGTGTGGTGCACTTCCCATTCCAGCCACAGGGGGAGCTCTAAATATCTGAAACGCCCTTTCACAACTTGATGGTATGAAAATAAAGAAGCGGAGCCAGAGGAGAAACTGCTCACCACTGATTCAAGGATGACATGCAGTTGTCTCCAACGGACAAATGTATTTTCATATATATAAAAAAAAACATATGCACTAATAATTGCAATTAGCACTTTCACGTATCACAACAACAACTTTCTGAAGTGCAATTCTCTGCCCGGATCAGGTTAACAAGAAAAAGCCAGAGAACAGAGAATTGGGTGCAGATTAGGACTCAGAGGGAATAGTAGAAAGTCCTGGGCAGATGTGAGCATGTGGGAACCTGTCAGTAATGACTAAGGTCGTGCAGCACTGCCTGGGAGAGTGGCAGAGGCATGCCAAAGCCTTTGGGCTATGTAAACACATAGAGATAAGAACCCGTACAAGCTACATTTCTCTCCTGCTCTCACTATACTGCACACACTCCACCTTTATTTCTGCTGCTCATCAGCCACAAGAATCACCTGGGACAGGAATGTGTCCCGGTGACTTAGAGCCCACATGCAAGAGCCACTACCAACAGTAAAAGTGAGGGAGAGCCCAGTTGATTATTAAGTGTGTTTTTCAAAGGTTGCCTCTAGGCCAAGAGTGTGTGTGTGTAAGTCCACTTATTCATGCTCTGTAATGAGTAGGCGTGTCAATAAGGAAGTGAAAGTGTGAGAGTGTGTGTGGGTGTGACTGCGTGTCTGTCTGTGAGGTCACTCTGAACCAGCTAACTAACTGGCCCACGACAAAGACAGCATCAATCGTGGACCACATCACCTATCGTTGGATAAATTAGCCTCTGGAGGAAACGGGATATCTAGGCCATAACTCCTACACTTGATGTACACTTTTTACAGTCTTTTGTCAAATAAGAACACTTTTCCACACAAATAGTTTCGCAGGTGTTTTAAGTCCAGAGGACATTTTGGCTCATCTCTTTTAATAGCTATCTACACATATAGTCAGTTGAATTAAAAAGTAGATAGCTTATGCATTCGGTTCAATGTATTCTGCCTCCTTTGCTTTCCACACCGACTGTTTACCTGTGGAAAACTAAGGCCCTGTACACACCTGGTGTTAACATCCATCCAGAGAAATCCGATTAAGTACTGTATGTGTGTTCCCACCTTACATTAAAATGCATCCTGAACTTGTCTACTGTGACCACTTGTAATTGGATCTCACTTCCCTGCTCTACATGCACACGTCCTTCATTTGTGTAAGTTAAGACCAAACGATGTTGAATTGAGCCAGTCTGAGTTTACAGATGTGGCTGATGTCACTGTGTGTGTGTCGGCGCGAGCAAAAGAGAGGTAGAGAGACGAGTCAGGAGAGTCTGAATGAACCTCGTGAAGCTGTGAATGAAGATTTTCCCAATTTAAGGAAAGTATCGTTCATTACGTGGTGATCAGAGTTGATATTGTGGGGTTGGTTACAAACAAATCAACAAGAGGAGGAAAAATACGTTTGATTCGTAGTGAGACTGCAGCGGCACATCGGACGCCACTTCATATGTGGCCCAGGACGGATGTGCATTCACACCGCTTAAAGAACGTGGACACGTGTGGATCAGACCACCTCCAAATGTTGTCTGGCCTGATCGGATCACTATCTGATCTGAGTGCGTTCACACTGCGGGTACACCTGTACACCCACTGGTTCATTCCAGATGCTCAAATATGATGTGGTCAACGTAGAGAATGTGGATTCCAGCACCAAATTGTTTACCTCACCTACAGATTCTACATACTGATATATAGAATCTGTTTAAAGAGATTACATGCAGGCAAACAGTGGAACACATTTCAGCTATGAAATTGTCCCTAAATCAAGAGTTTTATCAAGAATCACAGGTCTGACCTGTAGCAGCAAATGCTTTTCTTATACCAGAAATAAATCTATAATTTAAACCAGCTGGTTGACATACTGCACCTCCACGATGATCCAGAAAAAGACTGATATCATACCTCAATATAAAGCAGGCAAGCACATATCTCTGCATGCAAAAGCCCATGAACCAGTCACGACAAGTGCGATGGTGGCAGTGTTAAGTTTGACACATGGAGGGATAAGATGATGATGATGATAATGCTGATGATGATGGGAAGACTCATTTTGAAGGAGTAAGGGTGGTTTCTGAGATAGTCAATGGAGGATGGACAAAAATGCTTTGAATAAAGCTGTGAGGAGCAACAAAGGGTGAAAATGACCTCCTCTGGAGGGCTTCACTGGAAGGTGCTTAGTCCTTTTAGTTGAGTCAAATCTTAATTTCTAAAACTCAAGCAAAATTTCACGCGAGCATCAAGAGTCCAGTCAAATTAAAACGCACAAATGAGGCATTTTAGTCAGGTCCTCTATGTTCTGCTGCCATCCAGCCAGTCCACACTGAGGGGATAGGGGTGACCATGGAGATGACATTGGATGAGCTCGGATCAAGGAAGGGTGAATCCGATGGACTTTTGTCGATGGAACGTGTGCGTGGGTGGGGGAGGGGCATGGGATTTGTTGCCCGTTACCTGCATGTTGGGGAGGGGGCGGGGCAAGGTGCCGGCGCACGACCTCCGCTCATCCTCCAGAGCTCGGCTCAGCATCTCAAACTGCCTCTCCTGCTCCCGCACTGAGGCCAGCAGGGAGGCCGTACTCGCACACTGCTCCATTCACACGCTGAGAGCAGAGGACAGGACAGGGTCAACAACACCAGAGAGCCAGATGAGATTCAACCATCACCAAGTTTTCATCCAAAGAAAACACATGCAGCAAGAGTGAAAACCCCAAGTAGATGTAGATACAAAAAGGGCGCTGGCACAGTGCAGATCTGAGAACACAAACACCGAAGAAGGGCTAATGAAGTTGGTTTGCAGAGGTTAAAAAGCAGCAGGAGATGCAGGGAGATACAGCGAGGGAGGATAAATGAGGGAAGCGGGAGTGAACTGCTGAGATAAAGTAGCAGGTAGAGAGAAAACGTGACTACAGACAGAACGAGAGCAAGATACAGAGGGAGGGTGAACAGCAGGACTGAGGAGAAAGCTAATCATGGGAGAATTCATTTTTAAAAAAGTGATTATTCAGTTTAAATTCTATGTGAGAGGAGGGATGCAAGTGAACCACTCCGGGTTTCAGTATTCTTTTTCACCTTCTGCTGTGCAGGATTAAAAATAGAAGGAAAGTGAGATACACGACAAGAGAAGGTTACACCAAGTTTTCAGCTGCAGCGTGTGGAGCTTGTTATCACTTCTTAATTCAAAGGTTGTAGAGACAGTTGGGAATGGAGAGGGAGACAAGTGTGAGAGCATACTTTCTACTGTGCTTCATTTACTGGCTGGAATACGGATGCCAATTCATCTACACGACGTCCATAATACTGTATATTGTCCATACTGTGATAAGAGATTTAATTTCTTTTAACGACAGTTCAAGAAAAGCTGCAGAATAATAACGACAAACTCTCTTGACATCTTTGTCAGTGTCTTGTACATATGACACTGCTTTTTGACCAATTGAGATATTTGTTTTCTTTTAGTTTTATTCATTTTTGCACCTGTCACGTGTTAGAAGCTTCATCAGCCCCGGCACTCAATTCTAAACGTAAAATATCAGTGATATATTAGGTGAAAGCAAAACTTAAACTCATATCTCAATCTCCCAACACATGACTTACAATCAAAATATGACATCAGATAATTCAGAAGAAAGATTAACTCATTCATTCAAGTCAATTCAAGTCAAGTCAAAACACGGGGGTGAAATGATCATTCAAATGTAAAGGGAACTGAACAAAAAACATTGCCTGAAACATCTAATCAAGATCAGCAAAGAAAAGAAGAACTTAAGTTTTAATTGTCAAAGTGGCCTTTAAGAAGGAAATGTGGCCTTAACAAATGCCATAGATGCCCTCAGGGTGAATTACACAGGCATGATGATAAGGAAATGTCACTCCAGCACAAATTATGACAGTGACAAAGTGCTTTTTCTCTGACGTCCTCAGCAGACATCCTGGTAAGGGAGGAATGAGGAATCTGTGGAGGATTACGGGAGTAGCGTCTGTCTAGTAATGGGATGACATGAGTGTGGCTCATCTCCAAACCAGGGCAAAAACCATTTTCTACTTCAAAGTCCACTGACTCATGTAGATCAAATCTGCTCTCCATCCGCACACACACGGCTGTCAGAGTGAACAAAGACTCCTGTATCCAGCATGAGTGTGTGTCTGCATCCGAGTGATTGTGGGGTCAGAATCAAAATGAAGGTGGCAGGTGTGTGCTTGGCTGACATTGATTTTATCCTTGAATACTCAAACAAAGCTGTGTTGCATTTCAGTGAAGTTAACGCGACTCCTTGTTTCTTTTCATTTGTGTGAAAAATAAAACACACATTTGTGGACAGTAGCACACATAAGCCGCACACATACACACACACATCCATTGTCATACATTCCACAGTGAGATTTGGCGTGTCATATCCTGTCTCAGCTCTTGGAAGCTGTCCTAATAAGGGAGCCCTTCAGTCTTTCATTGCACTGCTCTCATCCTTCTCTCACACCAAGTTTTTTTCTTTCCAGCCAAACACTTCACTCCTGGAAAAGGGAGAGTGGGAGCCGTTACGTTCACTGACCCAATCGGGGCAGTCGACCACAAACCAACAAAGTGCTTCTATAGTGGATAATGCGTGTAAACTGAAAGACAATTTTATGTAATTTCAAGTGGCTGTATGTTACCTCTGTAAAGTTCTGAGTACGTTAAGGGCGAAAACTGATTGCACCAATTTTTTCAAAACTAAAACCAGGTCAGCAGCGTTTCCAAATAAACTTCTGTTCTCAAACTCTGGACACAGACATATTTGTGGCAGAGTTAACGCATTTTCAAATGAAAACGTAGTAGCGTGGGTGTAGTCTTTATGTGGCAGCCATGTCTCAACAAATATTTGACGTGTCATTAAAGTTGTCTGTAGCGATGAAGCATTGACACCAGCACATCACATCAACGTACCAATCAAAGCTGTTCTTTGCACCTCTGTCAACATTAACACTTTTTGAGAGTTTAGAAGAAGACTGTCTATTGTGTGCAATAGTCAGACAGACCCATAGAGCCTGTAGCTATACGAGTCTCACCGCTTACATTCTTGTGGCAGAGTGCATTTGCTTGTGAGAGAGTTTTAAATGGCTTTAGCCACTTAATGCCAGGGCATTAATCATTAATCCATTCTAAGTCCATTTTGTGGCAGCGCTAAATCGTATCTGCTAATGGGATAGCCCAGGAAATACACTGCTAAGCCACTTACTGTCCAGAGCCTAAACACAACAGAGATGAACAGTCAGTGTCCACTACACCCTCAGTCAGGTTTTACGTCTGTCACCCACTGCCCACTGAGTGACTGCAAAGTATTCCCTTATTATCATGTTGCTATTATTGCTACTTCAGCGACTCAGTCACTGGTGCTGTGGCAGGCTGATGTGCATTCTGTTCCAGTATGCACACCCACCCACCCACCAACCCACCCACACCCAAAGCTGAGGTGAAGCTATGGTAAAATGCTGTTGTGGCTTGGCCAAATGCTCTGCTGACTCAGCCTCATTTGAATGGTCACACACAGATTTGGCTTGTGTGTGTGTGTTAACCTTGGCCCACCTCCAACTACTACTGCCTTTACTGTTCTGACTTGAAACCGTGAACCCCACCACCACCAACACCACCCTCCCATGTGGCCTGCAGTGTGGTAGCTGCAGAGTGAGTGCATGTGCACATGCACGCACACACGCCCACCCACACATTCACTCACACTCCATACAGACTGTTCAGGGACCTCTGCAAGGCCGGCTGTCTAATCTACAGGACACCAACTAACTATTCTTAGTGAGGAAGGAAACACGCAGCCAGCTGTAACTCAGAGGGCACACAAGAGCAAAGTACGAACCAGTGACTTCAAGTACATCTAACTGGAGCACTGATATATCTGGATACAATATTAATATGAGGCTCAATATCTCCTGGGTTTGTAATACCACGATTAATCTTGTCTTTTCATACCGCAGCATCATTTGAAGTGGATCAAACATTGAATGCCTCTAACTTCCTGACTATAAAACCCACATGGTAAATAAACTCCTCCCAGACAAAACACGCCAATGTCAGATAAGAAATTTTGTATCAAACAAGTGCTTTAGCTAATGCACCTTATTATCTATTCATGTGTGTGTCATAATCATTTTATCAATCGTCAAGGAAATACCCTTCACAACTTCCCAGAATGCCATACCACAATGGTCAAACAATTTCCTGAAGGAAAACAGCTGTCTCCTCCAAGTATATACATATCATACTTCTATCACCAATTGTCTGGCTGGATTTAAGAAAGAGTCAATCGATTTCCAAAAACAGTGAGGCACTGGACAAAAGCAAATCCATGTGTGAGGTGGGAGACATGGAGAAGAATAACGATAATCTCCTTAATGATTTAACACGATATAAGCCAACTACTCAACCTTCAGATCCAAACCACTCCGGAGAAGCCTTTTGCACTAACACAACCATCCTATTGTAAGAATATACACCTCTACAATGTTGTTGAAAATAATGGCTTCTGACAAACACAATTCATTTATTAATTTAATTTGCAATACAGGCTGAAGTTGCGGGGCAAATTTGAACTCCACTCGAAACCACGCTGTGGATGGAAATGTGAGACCTGTTGAATGTGCTAATTAGGCAAGACAGAGAGGTGAGAGAGCACCTCAGTTTTGGTACATGACGCCCAAGGTAAAAAAACAGAAAGGCAAACTCCTCTACTGGCAATGGGAAAGGATCCATTTGCATTTTTAGCTGGTTTATTTCTGTGTACCTGCTCATTTGGGTGTAAAAGACAAATGAGAAGCAGGCAACTTCATACCCAAGCAAAACTGACACAGACCTAATGAATCGGAACTAATTTGAATTGAGGAGCTAATGACGACACCCAGTCTGAACTATTATCATTCTATGGGCCAAACATGGTGTAGGACTAGTATTTTATAGTTGAAATCAATATCATGGCATCACTAAATCACTGTATGGTAAATGATGAACTTTATTCATCAAAAGTCAAAATATAAGTAATAAAAGTGGTGAGTAATCAGACTGACTCAGCTGACTGGGTTAGAGTATCACAGACAAAACCCCTCTCATATGTACAGGTGGCTTAACTCATTTTCAAACGATTTTTGTAAACTAATAAATATTCCTGGTCAATCACTACTGTGGAATATGGCCTACCAAAAAAAACTAATGTTAAGCAGTCCGTACAGATTTACTACTGGTGAACTGCAAAAAGAGCGTGGTCGCCACTCAACAAGGAAGTTGGTTAGATTTCTGCAGTGAGGACCATAAAAAGGCAAACTGGCACTGAACTATTCCGAGAAGTTAACCACCAGCTCTGAGGGAGAGTACTGTAACACAGTCCAGCTCCACGGCTTTAGAGGAATCTGTGGACTTTGATTTCACCGTCAGTATCATCACACATCTCACATGACACCCCCCTGCATGGACTGTGCAATGACGTGCTCACGGTTCAAATAAAAACACAGCTGCAGGTGGAACCGTTGGAGGTGGAGAGATGAGAAAAAGGAGAAAGAATGAGAGAGCACAGACAGAGAGGAGGAGCGAGTACAAGAAAACCCCAGCTTCTGTGTGTCAGAGGGACACACCCGTGGCATGCTCTGAAAGCCCGTCATTACAGTGGCTCACAAATGATAGCCCTGGTTAAAAAAAACTGGCTGAGCAGCAAGACTCCAGCCCCCAAAGACAAAATTGCTATAGGGAAAAAAAAATGTAGGGAGCAGAAGAAATATCCAACTTCTGATCTTTTTTGTCCCTCCTTTTTACATTTACAGAGAGGGGACATTTCAGAACAAACAGCTTGTCCAAACTTGCTCACAATCACTTCCATTCCAGTTCCAACAGGTCAGAGCAGACATGCCCTAGGGTGGGGGGGCTGAAGAGGAATATGCGAGGCATGTCCACGCTGTACTGAAACTCACCGTTCAGCTGACAGTATCAACGCAAATCAACAAATCACAGTTAATTGGAAAGTGTGTCCGTAGTGTGTTGAAAATCACAGATCGGCTGACAGTATCAAAACGATTTGACAAATCAAAGTAACTTGGGACGTGATGAGAAACACGTCTGTGTGTTAATCATGCGCAATGATTAAAGCCACACACAGAAACTACAGTTGATCGTGATTACAAAGTGAAACCAGAGGACGTGACCCACTGAAGCAGATTCAGTCAAGTCCCCCTGAGTAACCCTGTGTCTGTGTTGCAACCCTTTGAAACAAGAGTCTGAATAATGAAGCCACAAACAGGCCTGCCACCTTACCACACCCACACATCCAGACCCACACAACAGGTTCCTGCTTTTGTCCCTAGCTGCTCCAGCAGAACCACTAGCCCTGTCTCCCTCCTCTACCCGGCAGACCACATCAAGAGACAGGGGCTGAAACAACAAACTGCGCGTCTCCACAGACTGAACACATTAAAAGGACAATCTCCCAAAGAAAGACAAACCTGGTGAGCATGATCACCTGAGAAGCAGCGTTCAGCGCCACAGTCCGCAGAGAGTGGGCGTTCCAGGAACAGCACACAATGGGAAACTGATAAGTGATCCGAGACTGGACTTTGACTCCTGACTTGCGGTGTGTGACACGGCGGGCTGTCCGGTCACTTCCGTGTACCCTCGCATGTCCGGTTAACCCCCGAGTGGGGGGGAAGTTGTGGGAAAAGTCTGGTGGGAGAATCTCCTCCGTGTTTTAAAGACAGAAAGCACTCAGCGTGTAACGCAATAACAACAACAACCCGCAAACCACAGCAGCCGTTTAACAATGCCACATATTAGCTAAAGCATAATATATCAGTGGGGCAGACTTGTGTCTCAGTCGCCATCATCTGAACCTTTTCCCCCTGCATGTAAAAGTTTGGTTAAACTTTCCCCAAGTCCCACTGTGGATGACTTATTCATCAAGCTAACGAGTGGAATACACCGATGCTAGCTGAGCTAGCCTGCGCTGCAGTGGTTAGCATGCTAACGCTGCGATTACAACAAAGTTCCCCACATTTTAAACTCGCTCCCGTTTCCACCTCGTGCTGTGCTTTCACCCCGGCTCCTCCGAGCACACGGGACCAGAGGAGACGCGTTTCATTACCGCTTCTGGAGGCCGCTACGCTTGTTTCCCAAAGTCCATAAGTGTTTGCGGAGCTGGATTCAGGCCTAGCCGACTGCCGCTGCCGCTGACACGACCCGCAGGCTCGGGGGGAAGAGGCGGACGTGAGTCGGGATGAGACGACCAGAAACAAGTCGGTGTGGCGGAGCGGAAGAAAACACGCCTGTGAAGACGGAGAAAACACCCACCTCTGCAGTTTCCTAGCTTCCTCCCTGTGCCTCCTCTGCAGTTTCCTATCCTGTGCCTCCTCGGCTTGTTGTTCACTTGTCTCTGCTCTTCCTCTCTCTCCGCTGGGGGGGAAGAGGAGGGGACGAGCACGGAGCGGAGCGGAGCGGAGCAGGGGTGGAGGCACACAGGATATATCATGTTATCGTGCCATTATTTATTTCATCAACATGACTTCAGATAGGAATGAGACACAAAACAACCCAATAACGATTTGATGGATGCTCATATCAAATCATTGTTTGGTCATTTTGCTGTTTGAATTTCACTTGATTCAGCTCCCTTCATTGTATAGAGGAAAATAACAAAGGCTGCTGCAGCTCACGTTGTTATTGTTTATTAAAATAATTTAAATGTCTGGAAATAACACTTCTCTGTAAAATTCAGACGATACTGCCCCCGCGTGGTCATTGAATGAAGGGGCTGTTGTGGAGCAGACAGGGCTGTGCAGTGATGGAGTGTGTTCACATTCATGCTGCAGAAGTTCTCTCCATGCACGTTTCATTCATTGTGATGAAATAATACTTGTGACAGTGGCGAGAGAAAACATCCCTTGATCAGAACCCACGTCACATACTGAAAGAGAGAAGAGCATCTATGCTACTGAAATAATAATAATTCTTTTTATTCATTTATTTATTCATTCATTGTTGGGGTTTGAATAGTTAAGTGACTGTGGGGAAGTTGTGTGTTCAAATGGTAAATGGATTGTATTTATATAGCTTTTCAATTCTTTTACATTTACACACAAACATACATGCACTGCTTCTATACACAGCACTTTGTCAATCATACATTAGTGCTGAATACCAATGTTCGGTTAAGAGTGAATATTTGCTGACAAATAAGTCAGGGAAGATCCTCCATGTTGTCTTGCCTCTTCTAACTCCCAAAACATTATGTTATTATCCTCTACATTCCAATGAAATCTATATATTTTCTGGGAATATCATGTCCTGCAAATGATTCATTTATCTTAATCCTGGGGCTGTGTGTGTACATGTGTTGAATTACTAACAATAAAATCAGCAGATAAGCTCCTTATATCCTTATATCCTTAACATTAAAAATAGGAAACAGAATTGATGATAATAGCATACATATGCCCACAAAATAAATATAACCTGCTCATCACATTGTACATTCTCATTTCCGGTACAACACAAATTTAAAGGAAATGGTGAGTTTAATTTCCCCCCAAAAAGTTTTAACAATATACAAATACTGAAGAAACTAAATTAACATAGTTATAGGGCCCTTAAAATAGGTCACCTGCTGAAAATAAGTCAAACAAAATAGGATGTCAACTCAATTAACAGACCTTCCAAAATGAGCCATGAGGGCAACATATAGCTCTTATAGCTCCTCTGCATTAATCCAGGCTCCGCCCCAAACTCAGGTCTTTTGCTAAACCAGGAAGGAGAACTCCAGACAACTCAAACAAAGACAACTCTAAACCAACTATCAAAAGGAACAAAGAATATTACTATGTGAAAATATTAATGAATGACCTTAAGTGACTGCAACCTGTGCATGTGGTAGTGATGTGGGTGAATGTGTGGAATTAAACTTTCACTATTTTGTATTTTATTGTAAATGTACAGACCTTCATACATTCCTTCTCTGCTTCAGTGGGGAGTAGCTCCGCCTTCCTGGCCTCCGGGCCGTCCTCGCGAGCTTGCTTCTTTTCTTTCGTGGTTCTACTCCAGTCTTTACAGTGGCAGTGAGCTGGCTGAGGTGCACAGACAGTGGATTAGGTAATGATCAAGAGGGAACATTTGTGAGATCTGAATAAGGATCTCTTGCTGTTCATTGACCAAAAATCTAACCAGCTTAACAGGTAAGACTTGCAGGATTGAAGGAGGTGTTGTATTTATAGAAAGGTTACGTACAATTCAGTGTGATAAACTGCAACAGGTGTGTGTGTGTGTGTGTGTGTGTGTGTGTGTTGCTTCTCCATCGTACTGACTGCCTGTCTCCAGCTGACCCCTGTGATCCTGCTTTGTGAATTCTTTACAGTTTTACAGCTGTACTTCACTCTCCTGGCTCAGCTGAACCGTTTGGCAACATGCTAAGAATTCAAGGGGGAGAAGTGAAATTACTACACTGGTTGACACTGTTGTCTGGACTGGTGGAGAGTTTGTTCTTCACAGGGATTGCCTATGGCTGGGCTTCTCTTGTGTTTGTTCTGAAAGTTGATGGATACTTTGCTGCATACTGCACCAATGTCACCAGAGATGAAGATACACACAACATGGATATAATTACAGGTACAGAAATATACATAGACATGCAGGCAACACAACAGCAACAACAACAGTTTAAAAACCATTGAAATCATACAGTTCTAGAAGTAGGGCAAATAAAACAAAAACCAGCTCTTCTGCTTGATCAATTCAAAGTTAAACAACACAGTTGGTTTGTATATTGAAGAAGAAGAATAGATTGTATTCTTAGTTTCTTAGTTTAAAGAACACAAAAAGATATACCCAGTTCATACCTGTTAGATGATACAACACACATGTATTTTACCATTATTAAGTTTTTCTTTGCCCATTCCAGATTGTAGTGGTCAGGACGAGCAATTCTCTCAGGTCATGTCAGTCGCTTCCATTGTCAACACAATATTGCGCTTCCCCATTGGATATGTTTTTGATCGCTGTGGAACTGCAGCTACAAGGATAATGGCAATGTGAGTACACCGTCACGATATCTGTCTGTCAAGTTTGCACCATTCAACCATTTCAACATGCTTTTATTTCAACTGCAAAATCAACTGAAGCTAAATAAATACAAAAGCAGCAACTGAAAATCACCGGCAGCTCAGCTCTGTCCAGTCTTTTCCATCTCTTTCTCTTTCCATGGCAGCTCTCCTTTCGCTTTATAATCCAGAGAGAGTAATTGGCCAACTAACCTTAGCTGATCCAATGAACTCTCTCTGGTTCAGCTTGATGTGTTCTACAAACCACCTCCACAATGTTTTGTTTATGTTTTATGTATTTTCTAGTTATGAATTGTCACATGGGCCATAATTGGCTCAGGGGTTCTCCAACCTGCAGGTGACACAAACCTGACAAAGGTAGTTGGACAATTTTAAGCCAAGAGTTTGCACCTATACACAGTGTGTGTCATGGCCTCTACTCTCACTCATGCCTTGCAGCATTGACTGAAAAAAGTTTACACCTGACGTCCACACCCTTCAAAAGGACACTTTTCGGGCAGACACAGTTTTGGTGTGATATTTCTTTGTCTGCATGAGAAGGAATGAAGACTTGTGAAAACACTCTCGTTCACTTCCTGATTGGCTCTTATTAGTCACTTCTTAACAGTGGTGAATGCAAAGCATTTTCACCTCATTGTCTGCCCAATATAAGAAACCCCTTTTCTCTATTGCTGTTTCTGGTCTGTAGAATTTTGCAACTATGCAACCAAATCACACAGACAATCTGTTTCCTGTTTAAACTGGCCCACACATGTGAATGAGTGTTTATATGATATGTGTTTTGCAGTCGAGGTGGATTGAGATTGTCTTGTCGGAGCATGTTATCATTTTAAATTGCTGCTTTAAAATAAAAACACAATTGTGGACAGATTACCTAACCCCTGACATGTCTCCTATTTTGCATATCAGAGTTCTTACACCTTGACAATAAAAAAATAATTAAAAGTCCTAACACTCTCATGATCATGAAATTATCTGCCTGCAGATCATTTTACACCATTGGCACACTGCTTATCACACTGTCAAATGCAGGTATGTTGTTGCTTTTTTATTGTATTGTGCCAATACTGTAAATTAGAAAACATATCTGCTCTCTTTCCATTCACACACAGAGACGTCTTTGTTGCTCTACCCGGCTTTGTCAAGTATCATAATTGCTGGAATGATGCTCTACATGACCAATGCTCAGGTGTGTGGTGACCTAGTTTAAATATTTCACCTCACTTGTCGGTGTGAGAAAGTGCTTAAGCTAGAACACAACTTCTCTCTTAAGGTGGGGAACCTGTTTCATTCCTATCGCTCCACCATCATCACCTTATACAATGGAGCATTTGAATCCTCTGCAGCAGTTTGTTTCATTATAAAGGTATGCTTATCGTATTATATCGTGGCTCTTTGATCCTTAATCACAAAATTAAAAGCGCTTACATCATCTCCTTTCCTCTGTCTGTCTATAGTTGCTACATGAAAGAGGAGTGTCTCTGCACACATCTTTTCTCTTCCTCATCTTGTGTAACATTATCCACCTGGTACGCACCATCTTCCTGATGCCCAGATGGCATATCCCCTACCCACTACCAGAGACATACACTTACGGGTCAGGAAAAACTGCACCATGCTAAATGATTTGAACCATTAGTTTGTGTCTGCAGCAATTTAACTGTTCTCTCCTTCACCTGCGCTGCTCTGACAGGGTAAGCTGTAACGTACAAAAACGAAAAAGAAGACAGGAGGAGAACGACAGAGTGCAAGAATTTAAGGAAGGAGAGGTGAAGAAGACTGAAAAGGCTAAGGAAGGTTACTTTGAGTCTGTTTTGTACAACACCCAACAGTCAAATAACCTATCAGAGAAAACAGTTTCTTTTATATGGACATGCAGCTACTTTCATGGTCCAGAATGCATTGCTGCTATGGCTTTGTGGATCTGTCTGTCTGTGGCTGTGTCCAAAATCACTCACTAATCACTTTGTAGTGAGTTTGCCTTATTGTAGTGCTTGTGTAAAGTAATGTACAACCGATGGTCACTCCTCTCTCTCTTTCTCTCTCTCTCGCTGGTGATTCTAGTCCTTATTCTTAATAAAGAATAAATATCTGATTTATCATGAGGATAAAGACAGAATTTTGCTTTCTGTTTCCAAATATTTCTGTTGGTAAAATATGTAAAAAGATGGGAGCACACCTGCACATCTAAAAACCCAACTTGCCTTATACCAAAAAGTATTATTACTAAGTATACATTTTTTTAATTCCCACAGGCCAACATGTTATACGTCATAATCTTAGAATGACGTGATAACCAGCACAGAGAAAGTGTCCAAAAGTGTTTTTCTCTTTGTAGATGAGCTCACTAGCCCTCAACATAGAAGTTGCAATGGGGGAGTGAATGAATGGGTGATTCCGCCAATGTCTTTGCTTTCCAGTAATTATGGGAAATGTGGGGAACCGCTGCCTCATGTAGATGCGCAGTGCACAACAACATATCATGACAAAGTATCTTGTGATGTCTAACAAATTACAACAACTCATTTTTGTATCTGATTATTGATTTACCTGTTTTCTAATCATCTCTCGTTTCTCAATCATCAGCCACTTTCTGGAGCTGTGTGTTTTCCTGGCTCTTCCTCTGTCACCTGGTGTGGGTGGTCACTATCATCCTCTGTCAGTTCATCTTCTTATCTAACGTCAACCCCATGCTCACCCGGCTGGCTGATGGTGACCAAACCGTGGGTGAGGTGTGATGAGCATTTCCAGGAGTGTTGCAAATGAAGGTTCACTCCTTGTTTGGATTGCAAGATGAAAAAGACAAAAATTAGTAATGAAGTTATTCATTCATTCGCTTATATTTTGAGGAAGCAAAGTATCCACAAAAGTGTCAGACTAGCTGGAAATTCAATTGTAATTTCACCAGGACACATTAAACATAATTACAAAGAGAACCGAATCAATGCAAGGTATGCTATGCTTCATGATAGGGTGTCGGTTAGCTCACTGGTCAAATGACCCGAAGCCAGGACTGGCCCAGCCAGCAGCATGCACTGACAGGAGTCATGCACAGAGCAGGGGCGAGGCAACTACAATAATTTTGAGTCTGCGTTTTTGTTTATGTGTTTTGGAAAGTGTCATCAATTTGTAATGCACATCATTTACACTGGCTTCACAATTTGTGCTCTTCACCACAGCTTCTTCTTCTCCAAACTAAATTTCCACCCTCTGTGCCCCCTCCTCCAGTGAGTCACTACACCAATGCATTTGCCCTCATCCAGCTGTGTGGGGTGTTGTTTTCTATCATCAGCGGCCTCCTCATGGACAGACACAAGCACAGACCTCTGGCTCCAGGTAAGTTACATTTCTTCCATATTAGGAGGGCAGAATGTATATTCTTAAGAGTTTAAAGATCATTGCTCATTGTAAGGGTTATTATTATCTTCTACAATATTATTATTATATCAATGGTATGAAATGGTTTAAAAATGATGATAATATTATAACTTATCACAATCATTTCTGACTTATTAAAGCTTGTTTTTGTTCAAAATTATTTGATTGTTTGTAGTGTTGAGTTAAATAGGTATCAATGCTGGTAGCCATTTGTTTTCTAGATAAATAGCTAGCATGCACAGCTTCCTACAGTGTTTATTATTTGACAGTTTGCCAATGCTCACTCAGTATAAAGTTAACGTACTACACTTAAAGTAGCCATACGCAGTTGAGTGAGGCTTTGTAAATTCTTAAACCTTACCACTATCCATACAAGTACACTCAAAATTATTATACATTTTTTCGACATAGGATACTATTTTAGTAGAGAAGTAAGTCTATCAGAGGTGTGAGCAGCACGAACACTACAGTACTCAAAATTCTTACTTTGAACAATTTCACACATGGGCATATGTTCTTTTAGTCATCTCTCTAATCGAAAGAATAATAATAATCATAATAACAATTATGATTATGATTGTGATCATTATTATTATACCACAGCTTAGTTGAATTGGTGAATGTGACAAGTTCTTTAAAGCTTGGAAAAATGCTCAATGCAAAGTCTACTGTGTGAAAAGGTGCCCACCCCAAATTTCTAATTGCCCTCCCAATCTGACCAGTCTTGATCCTAGTCCTGTCCTATAATGACTTCACAGTTCTGTTAACCATCATCTTTCCTTTTGCTTCTTAGGAGAAACAAGTCGAGAGACAGATCTGCGTTCTTCCTCTCTCGCTATTTTCCTCAGCTGCCTGCTGTGTTTTTTCTTCTGTGTGTGTTTCACCTGTCCTGTCCTCCCTCTGCAGTATGTCACCTTTGTCCTGCAGGTCACCAGCAGCTCCTTCTTCTACGGAATCCATCAAGCCTTCATCAGCATTGCGTATGTGCTTATTCTTCCACAGAAAATTCAGTCAGTGACATATCTTATCAATCAATCCGATACTCTCATTATTCTTTAAACTGCTCTCTCCTGCTGTCTTCCCCTCTACCCCCTATGTCCTCTCAATCTCTTGTAGCTTCCCTGCATCTCACTTTGGGAAGATGTCCGGGATTGCAATGTCTTTATCAGCTCTGGTGCTGTTTATCCAGTTTCCTTTGCTAAACCTCATCCAAAATCAGCTGCATGGTGACCCGCTCTATGTAAGTGTGCATAGCTTGTGTGATTTTCTATGGAACCAGTTTAATAACAAGTCTCACTCCATCTCCCTACCTTCACTTTCTTTCCTTCTCTAAGGTCAATATCGGCGTCACCTTGGTGTCTCTGCTCGCCTTTATTCACCCAGTGCATGTTAGCCTCTACTGCAGAGAGCTGGCCAAGCAGAGGAAGAATTCACAACTTACCCAACAGTAAGTATCCCTTTTTCTGAACTATTGTTTGAGGACAACACTTTGTTATTTCAGGGGTGGCTGTGGCTAAGGGATAAAGTGGTCATCCTCCAACCAGAAGGTTGGCAGTTTGATCCCGAAGTGTCCTTGGCCAAGATGCTGAACCCTGAATAGCCCCTCAAAGATGTTGAATGCATTAATTGGAAGTTGCTTTAGATAAAAGCATCAGCTAAATTACAGGTAATGTTATGTGTTTTATTAAATGCAAGACTTGAATGTCAAGACTATCACAATCAATTCATCACAGCTGACAAAATGTCAGTCTCAGAGCCAAAAGCTATCAGATTAGCCTGGGGGGGTAACTGATAATATCTGGAGGTTTACACTGTTTACCCTCTGACTATTTTATTTTCATCACCAACAAACACCAGCAAACATTTGCATTTGCATTTGAATGGAGATAAATTAAAAAGCAGAAAGCTGATGCATTTCAGTCAAAGTGTTCCCTCCCCTTTTGCTCCCCACACGGACTGTGTACCTGCAGGCAACCAAAGCCTGCATCTTAAAACATGACTGGTCAAACTAGAAATGGAAACCAGAAGACGGCTGGCCCCTAAAACCGTTTACTTAAAAAGACAGCCCAGATCATCAGTCTTAACTCCGTCATCTAACATAACTGCTGATTCGATTTATTTTCAACAACGTTTCTCTGTTTCCTTTCCACATTAAGATCTCTCAGACCCTCTGACCAGCTGCTCTCGGCTGTCCCATCGTCGAGGTCGGAGGTTCAGGATGATGCTGGATGAGTTCACCATCTACAAACAAGTGTTTGCCTCACATAGATATATTCAAGGGTAAACTGAAAACCAACATGTTTTCTCAAGCTTTTGAGTCTCCTGAAGTTCTCAGCCTTTTATTGTATGTTATTTTACTCTTGTACTCGTACAGCACTGGTCAACTCAGTTTTTCAGATGTGTTTTATAATTAAACTTGATGGATGAGATATGTCATGTGTCCATACAAACAAGCAGTTTTCATACATTCAGACATTTTTACTGTCAAACCTAAAATGATGAGGCCAATGAAATACACATTAAATGAAATGTGTATTTGAAACCAATTAGTTCCCATTGAGATACAGTATCTCTTATACCAGGATGCACAGCAATAAAGTTAAATAGCCCCAAATATAAATAGAAGGCAAATAATAAGCACAAACACAGTAAAATACAGCAACCTATTAAAAAAAAAGAAGATATAGAAACATATAGGCATCTGTGGCTAACATTAATGTTAAAATGATTAAAACATGTAATACAATGTCTTTGGATCTTATGAGTGTTTTGTATTTATCGTTCTGTTTTACCTCCAGTTTCAGGGAGTGGATGTGTTGAAATAAACCTGCTTATAATCATATAGGTTCAGTTATAGATTCCCAAATCAAATTGATGATTAGAATTACCCATCTGCTGATGGTACCCTGTGAATCTTTGAGATGCAGCTCTGCACATATGAAAGACAAACTCCGGCTGGCTGCATCGAGCAGAGTCCATGCACAAGGAAATATTTGGATCACCGTGAAATTGGAAAACTAACGTGATTTTACGGGTCTACAGCAGGTGTTGGTGCTATGCATTGTGCTTGATCACTGTGCAAGCAGCTATGATTTTAAATGTCCACCATGCTATTTTACAACACATTTTAAGCGTCTAGTATGTGGCTGTGCCATGTGTCATTATGCATAGATTTAGTGAACTAATCTGGATTACAATCAGGACCGTCTGCCGAGTACTGCCACGCTGTCTGTTCTCATGTTGTGTGTGTAGACAGAACAGGGACATCTGACTGAAGTGTCTGCAAACAGAAGGCTTCTGTGTTGAAACAAACTGTTTCTCTTCTACTCGCTGCAAGACCGTCTGCTATGTTGTTTGTGGCTTGATTGTGATTGTGATGATCACTCCAACATGACAGTGCTGCTCTTCATCACGGATGAAAAGGTGAGATGGTCCAACTTAACAAGCAGAGGGTTGCAGCGTTGCATGCTGTTTATTTGAATGTCTCTACTGCAGTAGAAGTAAACTAAACATAGTGTTTACATTGTCAGCTCACAGTCACTGTTTAACATTGCTGCTGTATCTCATGTTCACACTGAACTTGGAAAAACTGGGTCGGTGCAGTCTTGTATTTCACTTGAAGTTAATCACCCCCACACATGCTTTTCTGAAATGTAAAATGCATCATGTATTGTCTGTGAATTTTCTCTCATATGTGTAAAGGGTATATATTTTATTTTTGGTACACGGAACTCTCTTAAAAGATATCTAGATTCGAATGGACTACCTGAGGAAATCCACTAACCAACCAAAAGGTATTAAATATGGTCTTTTATCTAGAGGTACCAAAATGTTTTTGTACCACTTTAAAAATGTAAGTATATCACTTGAGTACATTTATTAATTTACTTTCCCCCACTTTAGCCACGTAGCCTTACACTGTCAAACGAACAATCCAGACTTATGTTGCCTTTTATAATGTATCTGTTAAAACTTAATTAATAAAGGTGCATTTAAATGCCGGTATAAAGTCTGTTTTCATTGTATCTCAGCAGATGTTCCATCATTCACTCACTGGGAATTCGCTCCAACATTTTCTATTGGGGTTCTATTTATCTTAGCTCATTTATTTTTAGGGAACCACCTTGGAGTCAGTGACTTATAGGATATAGTATCAGGTCAAAGAGTATGTCACTATACGCTGGGTCAGTTGGACACAGGACAAAGTCACAATGCTTATCACAAACTCATGACTGTGTCCCTCCCAGGTTATCTCTGTCTTGGTTTATCATCTTTAGAATATTAATTAGTGGTTCACCTTCACACTATAAAACCCATAAAACTACATTTGCCACCAAACTAAGCCAATGCAATATTTTCCCCTTTAATTATCATTGTTTGAAACACAGTGGCTGCACTTTATTTTCTCTGTGTTTGATCCAGTTACACTGTGTAACTGTATCATTATTCTGTGTGCTGTGTGTGTGTGTGTGTGTGTGTGTGTGTGTGTGTGTGTGTGTGTGTGTGTGTGTGTGTGTGTGTGTGTGTGTGTGTGTGTGTGTGTGTGTGTGTGTGTGTGAAACCATATGCCGTTTCATATTGCGGTTGTTAATATGTTGTAATATCTCCCTCCCACCTGCTCTGCTTTTGTTTTGTAGAAAGTTTAATCCAGCTGAGACCCGTTGTCCCCCGGAAGAGCTGATGTGAAACTCAATCTGCTCAGCCAGGCATTAAAGAAAGAGACAAATAGAAAAGAACAAGCAAAACCACTATTGTCTCAGAGGAAGAAACGTATACTGGACGATCAGCCGTGGAGAGAGGACGTGAAGCATGCAGGGGTACACGGTTGGCACCAGGTTGCGCTACCGGCTGACTCTGGCCACGGGGATGCTGGAGTGTCTGTGCTTTGCCGGTGTTGTGTTTGGTTATGCCTCCCTGGTGTTTGTGCTGAAGGAGGAGGGGTACTTCAGCCACCTGTGCGACACTGTCCCTGGCACCAACGGCACGCTGAACAGTACAGGTGAGCATCTCTGGTATTTTGGTGTCAGAGGTGATCATGCTGGGATGCTTATTCTAGCAGACATCCATTTTTTCTTCAAATTAAGTTATTGAGTGTATTTCTTATGTTGTAAATTTTCTTTTAAATGAACAGAAATCATCACTTGAATATAAAATGAGAAAGAATATCAAGTATTTACAAAATCAAGGCACTCATATCTTTGGAGCTAAAAGTGCAAATACCCCCAATGAAAGCTGTGTCAATGCTTTTCCACCACTTGGGGCAGAAATACACAAAAGCACACATGCACCTTTGCCAAAATATATCCTCTGCTAATGATGTCAGTGTTTGGAAAATCGATCTAGGATCACAGATTAATCACCTCCCACTACTGTATCATTAGCTTTATCTGCAAAGACATGTGTGGTACATCCTGATTACCTCTGTGCCGCTGAGAGAGACTGACCATGAGACATAAAGCAGGGCTGTTTGTTATGACTGCTTGTTGATACTGTACTTGCTTTTTAATATTTAACTAAACTTCTTGCATCTTATCAAAATTGCACCTAACATATGAACTACTCTCCTGCACACGTCAAGTCATTGCTTCCTTTCTTCTGTTTTGTCTTAATAATGTATTTATCATCTATGTTTGGTTTTGTCTCACAGACTGTAGCAGACAAGATGAGCGGTTCTCTCTGGTTTTCACCATCGCCTCATTCCTCAACAACTTTAATATCGTCAATGGCTACCTGTTTGATCGATTTGGCACCATGGTGACCAGGCTGCTGGGAATGTGAGCTCCTGACATTTTCTAAATCATAAACCGCAACAGTTCAGGCTGCAAATGTGTAGCTACCTGTGTATTATTATTAACATACTGGTTTAACAAGTTACCTGACAAACATATGCTATCTTTTAAAATCCTATATTCCTCATGAGTTGTTTAAGAGACTGTATTCACACCTCCGAGAGCATCCCGAGATAAATGGTTTTGAAGTTTATATTTAGCAGTGAAGGCAGAGAGCAAATCTATATGGGAAACGCTCTGGCCTGTTTGAATTTCTATAAACCAATTACAAGTGTGGATTATGATGCAGGGATTGTGCCCCAGCACTCACCAACAAAAACGGTGGAAGAATTGGTGACTGTGACTTTGCACCGTTGACAAATCTTAAAAACTTCTAGCCATTTTTACTGTGTAGTTTGCCAGCTCGGAGGTTGTTTCCTGTAGCAGAGTGGATATTGACAGAAAGCTGAGATAAGGAGAATACTACATTAAGACATGTGACCCACAGTTGGCTGTCAGACCATAAAGAGGCTAATTCTCTGAACTGGGTTCCTCCTCAAACCATTTGCACACAAAGGTGAAGTGAGACATGCTGACCACTGGTGCTTTTGTGTTCTACATTGACAAGTGAGGTTACTTATTCGTTGCTCACGTGTTTGGATCATGTGACGGAGCATACCACCCCCACCCAATATGGACATGCCTGCTCTAAATAAAGTTTTGTCTCTCTCCAGATGTTTATACACCACTGGAACCCTTCTTGTTGCCTTCTCGAGTGCAGGTAATTGCACACAAGAGCACACATGAGTTAACACGACCACGGGTGATGGGTAACATCATAAAATGGGTCAGCAAACTTGGAGAGATATATAGAGGGCAGGGGTCCTCCCCCAGAGAAAAAAATTTATTTAAACCAAATGTTGTGCATTTTTTACACAACTCAAACTCACCTAATACAGTGTAAAGCTAAACTAAATGGGTGAACATTAGAAGAATGTCTGCTTCATTATATTCATAAAAACATTATTTATCCTATATGGCAGTTTAGTTTGCAGACTACCAGGTCATCTTATGATTAAATAAGAAAAGAAAAGGGAAATGGCCTCACAACACGTTACAATACAATAAGACTAAGGTCAAATCTGAGTGTCACTATTCACTGTGGTTGTGGTCGTAGTGGCAGCTGTTCTCATAGCACCACTAGTTGGTGGAGATCAGAACTTCAGAAGCAGAACAATAAAGCTACACATTTTCACCCAACCTCTCAAACCACTTCTGAAAGTGAGCCTGCCGCTCTCATTCATCCTCTATGAGAAAATGACATCATAAACAATGAGGAAAGCACAGTGCTTATTACACAGAGTGATCCTCAGATTCACAAATAAATATATCCAAAGGCTGAATAAAATAAGTATGGTAAAAGAACAACTTTAAAAAATTCACAAAACGCTTTATGGAGATTTTTTGGCGCAAAATGTGGTGAAATGTTGCTGTTAGCGTTGTTGCAATAATAAGACTTTATGCTTTAACTTATCTGATGGATGATGAAGTTCAATGAGTTTAACTTCCGTTGTCCCGCAGCATTTTCAGAGCTGCTCTTTCCAGCCTTGCCCTGCATTGCTATGGGAGGAATTCTGCTCCTTCTAACTAACATGCAGGTGAATACTCCATAGTGTTCCTGCATAGTGGGTGTGTCTTAGCATAGAACACATTAATTAGACACCACACACTAATGAACACTTCAACAAGCTGATAGCTTTGTATTGGTGTGTGTCTGAAAGGTGGGTAACTTGTTCCCAGTTCACCGCTCGACCATCATCACGCTCTACAACGGTGCCTTCGACTCCTCCTCTGCTGTGTTTCTCATCATCAAGGTAAAACAATGTGTTACCTCCCCCAATAAGATGATTTCACCCCTGTCCATTTGTTTGTGGGTTAGTCGGTTTGTATGTTTATTAACAGAACAGATTTTCACAAAACTCGGTGGAAAGCTGCATTTTACAGAACAGCAGCAGAAATGTGTGGATTTAGGTCCTTTGCATCAAACCCAGTTTAATTTGTGGTTTGAAATGCACCTGAATGACACCATCTGAGGCCAAGGTGCTCTGTACCTCTTTGACATACATGTGTGTATTTATTTTCATGTGTTTTCAGGTTCTGTATGAACAGGGAATCTGTCTTCGCTCCTCCTTCCTTGTTATGTCCATCTGCAGCATCATCCACCTGCTGAGGACCTTCCTGCTGATGCCCAGAACCCACATACCGCACCCTCTGCCACAGTACTACACCTATGGGTGAGCACATCCCATAAGCTTTGGGACGACAGTCCTTCATCTTCATTGATGAGACATGACAAATAAAGCTATTCCCCTTTTTTCCTGATGCTGAGACTGAACTGTGGAAAGGCCAACACTTACAATGTGGAGCAGTTTGAGAAGATGAGGGCCAACACACCACCCGCAGTTGAGGATGGGACAGAAGCCCAAGACTCTGCAAAAGGTACCCAACCTGGTTGTTGCTTTCTTCTCTTCAACGGCCACAATGTCAAGTGTGGAGAATATGGTCGGATACTTGAGGAGCAGTGTTAAAAACTAAGAAAAGCTTTTTTACATGTTCCAGTGCAGAAAACAACCAGAGGTATCACTGACAATACTCTGAGCCAATGAGCCAAACGTACTCAGCACCTTACGAGACAAAAACACCATATGAGACAAAAACTAAAACTTCCTTGGGCACTGAACCCCTTAAATATAATGAGATATTCCATGAAGTCAGTTTTCATCTAGCACAGACTTGATGTCTCATGTGTTTAGTGACAAGCTTCCGGAGCTGCGTGTTGTCTTGGTTCTTCCTGTGGCACCTGCTGTGGCTGTCCATCATGCAGCTGAGACACTACCTCTTCATCGGCACACTCAACCCCATGCTCAACCGCCTGGCCAACAACGACCCCGACCTGGGTAACTGACATCACTGACACTCTGTAGCTATTTGAACATTTCTCCTTCTTCTATCTCTTTTCATTCTCTCCTCTACTTGTCACCATCCAACACCAATCCAAGTGTCTCCATTTCAATGCTTCTCTCTGTGGTTGTTTCCCTCTCATCACATCTCCTTCAGTAAGTCAGTACACCAACGCTTTCGCCATGACCCAGGTGTGTGGAGTGCTGTGTGCTCCCTGGAACGGACTCATCATGGACAGACACAAGGGAAAGCCTCTAGCTCCTGGTAAATCAGTGACAAGTGTTCTAACTGTGTGTGTGCGTGTGTGCAAATGCAGCAAATGCACTTACTTCTTCTTCATTTTCCCTCCTGCAGGAGAAAGCGAGCAGGAGGTGGACCTGCGCTCCTCCTCTCTGTCTCTGTTCCTGACCTCCCTGCAGTGCCTGCTCTTCTCTGTGTGCGCCACCATTCCTCTCCTCCATCTGCAGTATCTCACCTTTGTTCTACAAGTCCTCAGTCGCTCCTTCCTCTACGGAGGGAACGCAGCCTTCATTAGCATCGCGTGAGCAGCCATCACATACACAACAAATAAAAGAAAACAACTTACAACCACAGCAGAAAACACAAACCTGGTTGAGGCCAGTCCAGCAAAGTAACAATCACAATGCAGGGACCATTCGTATATGAACAGATCTGCTCTTGATTTGTGTACGAGTGATTTCTGAGAACTTGCTGCATTCACCAATTTTCTAGTATTTTGAACTTTCTTAGAGGTATGAACAGAATATATGAGTAATCCAGACCTGTCATAGGAGTATTCAGATCAGGTTTTTCACTCATGTATCCTATATTCAATTAGTTTGGGACAATTCTAAACAAATATATACATTATACCTCATCATTTGGTTTAACTCTGCTGTTCAAATTATAAAGTAATCCTAATACATTAATTTACCTGCTGGGTGTCCTGATGGTCAGGGACACCACTTCTTTGTGTGGCAAACTTGTCCAGACAGCATGAGTCTTGGAGAAAGTGTGCAGAGAGATGGCTAGTTTGACTCGTCGGTTGTTAATAGCTGCGATGTAAGCTGTTTTCAGATCATGACCCAGTTGACTGATGTTTTGACTCCCTCCCTCTGTCAGTTTTCCAGCGTGTCACTTTGGGAAGCTGTACGGCCTGGTGATGTCCATGTCTGCTGTCGTCTCTCTGCTGCAGTACCCCTGCTTCGCCCTCGTCACAGGAACTCTGGATGGAGACTCCTTTTATGTAAGAGTGTAGTGGTCAGTGAAGTTATTTCAAAATGTCCAGAAGGATGACAAATTAGAGGAAAAAAGAGGTGTCATCGTGAGGTGATGGGGCCCTTTGTCCCAAAACAACAGTTTCAGTGAAGCTTGGTGTTGAATCTCAACTTACCTGGACTCTACTAGAGAGCAGCATTCTTCCAGAAGGTATTCCCTCATTTGATGTTTTGATGATGGTGGTGGAGAGCTCTCTCTAAGGGTCAGTATGTACTCTTTGTTAACTACACGTACGCAAGATGCAGTACCCACATGAAGGATGGGGCAGTATCTGGTCCTTGACAGGGTCAGCAGGCTCATCATCAGGGACATGTCACGTCAACAAAACTGGCAAAACTACATGGGTAGAACAAAAGAAGTGAACTGGCTTCAGATTTTAAGGATCTGACAAACAAACACGGATGTGCTTTTTCTGTCTATATCTAACGTTAGCAAAATGTTGATGTCCTCAAGTGTCGCCATCTTGGTTCATGTTTACCGGAATCCTTCAGTAACACACGTAGTACTTATGCAAGCACAGTTGGAACAAGTTTATCGTGGGTCTTACCCTGCAGTCCAAATTCTCCAATAGGTGTCGACTTTTTAGTCCGATGCATGTCCTATTTGCAAACAAGGCGGAGTTTATGACCTATATTGCAGCCATAGAGATGCTTTGACTTCACATTTGGGGAGTTGTCTATTGTTCATCTTTACATACAGTCTGAGCTTTAGGCCTACAAGCGTAAGGTAAGTGTAACTGACATCAGAAGAAGTAAACTAATTATTTGCGTGTGTGTGTGTTCCAGGTGGACATCGCTCTGACTTTCCTCACGCTGCTGGTGTTTATTCATCCCCTCTACGTCTTCATCCACTGCAGGAAACTCACTCACCACAGGGCGTTGAATGCGCAGACTGAAGCCGCTAATGGCTCCAAAGTGTTTGAAACCATGTTGTAAAGGGGTAATTATGCAGATGTTTTAATCTCTGTCAAGATATTTTACACTTCTCTGTCTTGTTTTGTTCATTTTTTTTTACTAGAAAATAGATCACTATACTTTTTATAATTAGTTTTGTCCTACTGCATTGATATTTTGAACATTTATTGAGAACAGATACATGTTTTTTTTATATTTGTACAATCAAAAAAGTATTAAATGTAAAATGTTTAACCAACATTGTATTTGAGTGCTTAACTGACGTTTCTACACTTCACTATGCAGTATACTGTTTATATTTATATATGTAACTACAGTATACAATATACTGTATAAATAATGGACTGTGTTCCATGTTTATACACAGAATATAGGGTGACCAGGTGTCCATCTTTTTGCGTAGCATTTTTATCCCTTCTCCCATGTCCCACAAACTGAGATGATGTCCCGCATTTCGATTGGCTTCTCACAGACTTGTCTAAAATCTGGCTTTTACTCAACCGCTGTGAAGAAAGCAGGGAAAGCTGTCATCAAGGGGGTCTTTCTTTGCACGCACAAAGTCAGAATTTATGCTGATTTCGAGTATAATGGCGAGCACAGCCAAGAAAAGGAAACACAGCTACAATAAAGACTGGGAAGCAATGTACAACTGGGTGAAGCTGGTGGAGGGTGATTCTCACAGACTTTTTCAGCTTTACTGACAGAGTTCTTTTTCAGTTTCCCACAGGGGAGAATACGATGTGAAGCAGCACAGCACGATTTTTTACCGCCACACATCTTTGGTAATGCGTCCCGCCTCGTTCCACACAAACATATTCTTTACCCTACATTTGTTTTGTTGAGATCTGGTCACCAAACTGCATATCATTCATGATTAAATGAACTCAAATGAGCTAGAATAGTTTTTACTTACAAAAGTATGCAATGTTTACATTACAGCAAGACAAATACATGTTAAATAAGGAAGATTCTAAAAACACTATGGTGTAAAACAATAAAAGTAGGCTGTATATAATGTAGAACTGAAAAGCGCAATACACTTCTTAATATAACCTTGTGAAGTACAGCAGATCTACAGTAACAAGCAGTAAACAAGTTCCTCAACAATTTTACATGAGGCAGCAAATTTGACTCAGTATAAGTCATTTTTTTATGATCAAACTGTTTACCTGGGATCTTAAGGACCAGTGTAAAGGCCCTGTTCAGACCTGGTATTAACATCCGTCCTGAATGATGCGATCTAAAGTGGTCACAGGAGACACATTCGAATGTCAGGTGTGAACAGAAGAGCCTGTCAACATGTGGCCGCTGTGTGAGTGAGATGCGTCCTGGGCCACGTTGGAAGGACCACCTACTCAGCTGGTGCCTTTTAAACGCATTTTTAAGCTTCTCTGTGCTCTTAAGTCGATGTGTGTGTGGCCACCTGTGTCATCTCCAAATGAGGTCTGAGTGATCAGGACACATCTAGGTGCTTTCACACATGAACGAGTGCTGATCACTTGCGATCTGACCACTCAGGACAGATGTTAGGAGAGTGTAGGAGAACCTGCTGTGGCCTTCAGGCACCGTCAAGACTCTCTCTATAACCATAGTTTGGTCAACAGTATGGTGGGCTACTGCACCAGATATGGATATGAAGGGCTCATTCTGAGGTGAAGAAAACATGATTCTTAGTTTCAGGTGATTCTACACTAATAAAAACATCACTATCAATGTTAATATTGTTTTTCATTTCTGCTGACACACCCTCCTAATTCCTTCACAGGGGTCGTTTCATTTACTGAAACAATTGTTGAATTCCTTCTATATAGAATATTATAATATTCTGTCTTTGGAGAACACAAAACAAATGCAACAGTTTAGTCACAAGGTGGAACTTTCACACGATACAACCACAGAGTTTGACAGTCTACACATGTATTGTCATTTATACATCATATGTTTTTTTGGAATTTGGCATTAAGGATTAAAAAAAATAGGAATACCTTTCAATCTACTGTATTCAAACAAAGTAAGGCACTAGATACTACAGAGTTCTTAATACACAGAAGAAACTTAACTGTAAGTCAGTCGTACAGTTCCAAACTATACTCGCGAAATAAAGTGATGTTCGAATACAGATTTTTCTGCATCCAGCTGAAAGGGGAGGAGGGGTCTAAAAGTTCAGTTTCTCTCTCATCTATTTTCAAAGACCTCCAGAATTTTTCCTTTCTCTTTTTTTCCCCAGTTCATCATGAACACACCAAAAACTGAGGCACTCTCTTACCTCGCTGTTTTGCAAAATTAGCGCGTTCACACAGGTGTTTCTTTTGAATCATTGCTGATCAGAGCCTTTTGGGCCTTTGCATGACTGTGATAAACATTTGGACTGAAAGAAATGAAAGGCTGGCACAAGTCTTCAGCTGGGGAGACACACCTCTGAAGCAGAGTCAATAGCCAGAAGTTAGCGAGCGAGTCACAGAAAAGTCAACTTCCAGCAGTTGTGAGTCAGTGCACGTTCATCTGTTTAGTGGCCGTAGCTTTGAGGAGACCACTGAACGGAGGGTGTGGGATGTATTGGTGTTATTTCTTTAAAGTATAGCCTGCTCATGCTAGCTTTTCCAGGATTATCAACCCTAGCTTTCATTGGGGGCTTTGGTTTATAGTAATAATCCAGTTTAAATCTGGATAAGTTAAGTGTGTGTGTGTGTGTGTGTGTGTGTGTGTGTGTGTGTGTGTGTGTGTGTGTGTGTGTGTGTGTGTGTGTGTGTTGCGTGCGTTCATAGGACCTTTTCACTTCCACTGTTCTTGTCATCGTTCCTAACTGCTGTTTGATCAGCGTCACACGTGGACATGTGGTTGTGGTGCAGGAAGAGGATGGCGTCCAAACTTTCTGGTGGAATGTTGGCTCTCTTTCTGTACATGGTTCCCACTCCTTCCCGCAAAAAGTCCAGTGCGGCATTGCCTGCCACGGCGGGAGCGGCCAGGTAGGCCCGTGCAACTGTTGCCAATAGTGGAAACTGTACAGCCTTCGTCCTCCACCACTGCAGAGGCTCCACTCCCAGCGAGGCCCCCTTACTTGCCCTGAAGACAGACATCTCCATGTCTACAGACTCCTCCACAGAGCTCTTCTTGCTCCGGGGGGTCGAGCAGAACAGGTCTCCCAGCAGGAACTCCATACCAGAGAGTGCACTCTGGGAGCCCGGCTCCTCGTTCTCATCTGCCTCTCCAATGTCGCTGTCGTCGTCCTCATCGTCGACCTCTCTGAAGTTGATTGGGCGGGAGTCTTTGAGGCGTTTGCTCCTCCGCAGGAAGTCGCTATCTGACGCTGGCGACCCAGGGGAGGAGCTTCTCTTGCTCTGGCTCTTACAATGGCTCCTCCTCATTTCCTCCTTCGCGATCCTGACGGCCTCTTTCTTCAACCAATCAAATGTAGCCGTCTGCTCCTAGAAAATATTCACAACAGAAGTTTAGTGTTATCCTTAAACAAATCAAGTGGCTGGTCTTTTGTATGTTGTGCAGCCCCATTTACATTCACACAGTGAAAATAATGGGTCCACATGCGTCCCAGACCACCTTTGAATGCGGTTTGAGTGATCAGATCTCAGGACGTATTGCTGTCCACTTGTGATCTGATCTGGGCAAACGTACTGATAGTTTCTCCAGGAGCACTAACACCACAACAGCAGTCAATAAGGCACAGCAGCAACTCTCCTTCCACTGCTGGTGACTTTCTACCACTTTTCCATTGTGCTGATGTGTTACATCTCCACATGATCATTAACTTGGCCCCGAAAATCTATCCATTTATTCATCTATCCCTAAAACGTTCAGGGATCAGGAAGGTTATTGTAGTTAATCCTGATGGGAACCAAATTAACTACATTTAATGGCAAATATATAAATAGTTGTCAAGTCATTTCATTAAAAACTGATGCTACACGTTAAGTCAGTTTACTTCATTCTGAGGACATCCACTGTCAGCACAAAATTTCATGGTGAACAAATCAAGCTTTGCTAGTGTGGTTGAAAAAATTCCAGCGATACCAGGCCCCAGCTATTCACTAACCAGTCCCCTTCATTTAAACTGACTCACCTTTTCCTCCATGAAGCCCAGCCCGTGGAACTGTGGGTCAAGGGAACATGCCACGCACAGAACCCTGTTGACCACAGGGTTGTCGTAGCAGCTCGACAAGTTTCGCCTCATCATCCTCTTCACTTCCTTTAAGATGGATAACGAATCTCCTGGCCGGGAGACGAGGTGGCGGGAGAGCAGGCCGATGAGAATGGGTTTGATGAGGGACAGACGAGGGAAGGCCTCTTTGGCCAGGGTCCGACAGGCCACGTCCAGAGGTCTGAGCACCAAACACAGATCCTCCAGGACCTTCCAATCAGAACGCATTGTGAGGTTTGCTGAGGACGTGTTGGAGGTGGAGTTTGCGTGGCAGATGCCAGATGAACTGGTTTCTGAAGCAGCGTCTCCTTTAGACAACTCCTGCATTTTCGTCTCTTTTATTACATCACAGACAAGGATTTTATGTTTGATGAGCATGCTCAGTAGAGGGTAGAGCTTATTCCACGCTGGCCGACAATGAGCCCACGACTTCAGCTCGGCCTGTTCCTGTCTCGTCAGCATCTGCAGCAGACTCTGGACATGAAGCTGAAATGAGCCTCTGGTTTGAGCAAGCGGCAGGAACAGTGTTGATACAATACCCTGAAACTGGCAGAGGGTCTTGGAGATGACATGATGTGACATCACTTCCTCGATGCATTCCTGCACAACGCTGAAGAAACACGGGATAGATGGAAGCCCCTCACTGGATTGGCTGCACTCAGAGCCATGTGGTTCCTCGGGTGACACGGATTCATCCCTTTCAAGAAATGTTGTTGAGTTTGGGTGAGGGACGCTTACGACCACCTCTCCACCCTTCTTCCCTTTTATTGTGCCCAGCCTCATTATAAGCCTTCCTTCCCCTCCCAGCAGCACCAGATTAGGCTGAGAGATCCCCCACTCCTGTGCCATCACTTTGACTTGTGCCTCCACTGCTCGCAGGGTGTAGTCGTTCACCCCACTCTCCATCAGTCTTTGGGTTGCCAGGGCCAGGTTCTTAGACATAAATCTGGCGTCTATGCAGTGTGCCCAGATGGTGAGGTACCTCTCGGGGTTGCCCTGCCAGTTGTGAGACCAAATGTCCACACTTACAGTGACAGAGTGATAAACTTCCCTATGATGGCCGGGAGGTCGGCCGCGCCTCCTGGGCTCACACTCGATGGGAGCGGTGTAGTCAGATATGTCCTCGTTCTCTCCACCTACTGTTTTCCTCATCAGCAGCTGAGACAGCCTCGCCTTGCCCTTGGTGTGGTGTTCTCTCAGGAGGTACTCAAGCTGACACGGTGACGGCAGATCCTTGCAGGAGGGCAGGAGGGTGAGGATCAGCTGTTTGAAGCCCTCCCCTTCCACCAGAGCCGGGGACTGGAGATCCATGATGAGGAAGTTGATTATGGCATGGGTCACTTGAGTAGACAAAACCAGGGGGAATGTGTTGACCAGGCTGTTGTTGCCCATCAGTGACTGAGGGTGTTGTGGTCCTGTTGAAAAAAGAAAGAAAAGAAAATCTTTAATCCCCAAATAATCTTCCACAGTTTGACAGCACATTTCAACAAAGCCTGTTCAGATGGTACAAATAAGATTCTAACTTAAAAGCCTTTTTTTCCCTATTATTTATGTCTATTTAGTTTTTTATAAATTTATTTTAGAGATTTGACTTTGCGTATCAGCCGATAACGAAAACCAATCTGATGCTTTAGAGTTTGCTGTTTGAGTTCATCCTTCTTTCCCAGGCTTTATGAGATTGCTACGAGTGCCGCCTCTCAAAAGAGACCTATTAATTACTAGAAATCACTTCTTCTTCACTTCTAAAAAAAACGTATTGGCCCGTTGCTGCGATTTATCAATGTGTCCACCATATTGGTTTGGGCAAGACTAAAATGTCAAATAATACAAGTAAATGGGGGAGTTACAGCTTCTCTGGATAAAAAGCACAGTGAATTTAACATTTCAAAAAGTAATTTGTGTTTGTGATCTGTATACTTCAGCTATAATCGCTGCTGAGCGTTCATGACCAACAGTATAATCATGGTTGCTGTTACAGTTTCCTGAGGGAGCATTACTAACATTTGACTTGTGCTCAGTTTTACTTTATCCTCCAAATTAGATCGTTTGGCTCAACTCTTAGTTTGAAAATAAGTGCTAATCTTTTTGCTCTGCTGGATTTTGTTGTGACAATGGTTCTCAGAACCCAGCATGTATTCGGGTTTTCCAAAATGATCGAGAAATCTTAAAAAATGAGGTTCAAGTCGTAACAAACCAGAATTTGCAGATAACCTTGCTACGTTGTCACTGCACCTCCTCTACAGTGTTAGCACTATTTGTTACCCGTTATCAGAAGACCCCGCTCCTTGTTGCCGTCACGTGTTCTGATGTGGTGCTTGCTGGTCAGGTGGTTTTGGAGGTCCGCTGCTCCTCCTGCGCAGCTCACACGCTCCCCACACAGCTTACACACCACGCTGCTCCGGTCCAGAGGCCGACCAGTTGGGTCCGGCTCGAACCCAAAAAAGTACCATGGGCTGTGTTGCGTGACGTTTGGGCTACTCAGCAGTTTCTCCGTTCCAGGCATAAAATCGTACTTTTCCATCAGCTGGGAGCTGGGGAGCGGGAAAGACATGATGGAGGTAGAGGGGAAGGTGGAGCCAGACAAGCCCCCCGGATCAATAGCCGAGTCTGGATTTGACACTGTCGTCACGTCACTGATGACAGGCATGGGGCTCTGTGATTGGCTGTGATCTGACCAAAGGGAAGTGCTGCTGGGCTCCGGGAGGGTGACCAACTGGATGTCTTGCAGGAGGCGCAGAGCCGTTTCCTTTTCTCCGATTTCACATTTTACATTGTCGCCTGTATTGACCCGCGAAAAAACAGAGGAACAGGATATTGACAAGATATTCAGCAAGTTACACATCACAACCGACATCAGCTGAAACATTTAGGTTACAAAACAATTTGGTTCAGCAAGTCTGTAACTATGACATGACAGGAAGCCAGTGGGACAGAACTCACCCATCCCGAGGCCCAGCAGGGTGGCATAATCCTTCCCAATCCAGACTCTGAGCTGTGCTCCCTCTGTGACGGGCTGGGACACCTTGTAGTAGATGTGACGGTAAAACTGGAAGACAAATAGATTGTGCTCCTCCTCATTGCTCGTATATGTTACATACCTACAACACAGAGAAAATACAAACAGTGTCTGTGTGAGAGCATGACTCTGACAAATAAAGCTAAACATTAAATTAGGGCTGAAACGAGTAACTCAAGTTACTCGAATAACTACAGCTCAGTGCTGTACAGATTGGCACATCTGTGTTGACTGGTTTAACATCCACAATGTCCTTTGACACTAAACCCTTAGCCTTGTTGTCAGGTGATAATACTCTGCTGCTCTGCTGCTTCATGGAGCAGACGCTTCTTGAGTTTCATGCAGCTTCAAAATCAATGTTGCTGATACACAAAAATTAGCTAAATAGGTTTATAAGTTGTCTACCAAAAATTCAACAGATGGTGAGGCCAGTGGGCAAGTTATGTCATCAGTATGCACCTGATTATCATGTTATCATGCCGCAGCCCCAACCACACACACACACACACACACACACACACACACACACACACACATATATATTTTTTTTTATGTACTTTGTAAATTTTATCTTTTTTATCAGATTACTCAATAATCTATAGAAGGACTGCAGGACTATTAACATTAGTGAAATAAATACAAACTACCCACCTCATCCAATTGGATTTATTTTCATCAGAAGCGTCAATGTAGATGAAGGAAGCATCATCTCTAATCTGGAGATAGAAGCCAGCTTTACTTGAACAATTTTACACTGAATTTTTCAACACAAACTACAAAGAACCTGATGGTTGTAGATCTGACTGAAGCACAAAACAGGACTATTATTTGTAATAACTTGATTTTAAACTGCCTCATGATTCGACTCGTATACTTACAGCCCAGGCGTATTTGAGGCTGTTCGGCATTTGACCCCTGCACATTTCTCCTACGTAGGGCCCAAACATGACACCTTGCTGGAGGTGACACTTGGCGTACACTTTCACCTCTCCCATCGGCTCCTCGCCAGAAGATCCAGGACCAGACATGAGAGACCCATCCTCCCCACACAGGCACAGGCAGGAAGGCAGGGACAGCACTGCTCGAGAGGGGCCGCCGTGGAGCCAGGGCTCCCCGGGCGGCAGCACCGCATCCGGGACGTAGTTCTGATTTGAAGCGTTCTGCAGAAATGGAACATCCTCAAAGTATTCTTCATGGTTGAGATCGAAACCTAGAACATAACAGAATAATAAATCCAATACTGAAGTGAGGTGGGATATGGTATGACGATCCTCTTTACGGAGCATGTTCTAGCTTGGTGTTTTGTTTTAAAACTAGAATTACTGCCCTGTGGTCGTGCACCTCCGTCAAACAGAACAGTTGCAGTCTCATTAAAAAAAATCCAGAATCACATGAGGCCAGTGTGGCACTTGGCCAAACCTAATCAGCCTGACAACTGATCAAAATGTTCAGATACTTCCAAAAGGCAGACTTGTTATATCATGTTCAAGAGCAAAAATATGTTCTGTGAGGTCACTGTTACTTTGACCTTGTAACAATTAATTCCAGCTCTCAGTGCCATAAAACTGGCAACCCCACACAACTCTTCTTTGCCGTTTCGCACTGATCACAGTTTCCTCTGCAAAATGAACATAGTGGAAACCCTGGATCAACAGAAGTGTGTCAGTGGCCTGTTCAGCTCTATCTTCTCTGCTGTGGCCAGGTTCACCTGCAGCCACTGAGACTCTGCCAGTGAAGCAGTTCACAGCCCATGTCGTCCACTCCTTCATAATCTGATTTATTTCAGTCCTGCTGTCTTCAAGCTCCAGCTCCAGATCTCTGGTGGGATGCTTCATAACTCAACCTGTATTTTGTGGCTGAGGTTTGCTCTGATTGAGTAACCACATGCAAACAGATTGGAGTCTGGATGTTTGTGCTCCTGCATTGTCAGGGAATTTATTAATTCATTAATATTCCCTATGACTTATATTATGCCTGACCAAAATTGTGTTCCACAGATGGTTGACCTGAGAGGTCTGACGGCATCTGTAGGAATGCACTCGATTAGAGCGTTTATGTTTTGTATCAGGAGTTGCCATCCTGTCTCTGGTGTTGTGATAAGGTGAACCTTGAGAGTCTGCACTCTTGTAACGACGATGGCATCCTGACATAGGAAGAGCCTGCAAAGAAAGTCCAGAGGCTCTCCAGAGTTCAGTGCATGTCTGAAAGAAGCTTTATAGTGACCTGCATTTCTATCCCTCCCTTTTGTGTATAACAATGAAATGGTTCTATTGTACTTCAAGCTTTTTGGTCCTGATGTACATTAGACCACGTTGTAATAAACTTATACATTTAAATAAGGAAAACTGGGCCACATTGAGTTCACTCTTTTCTCCATAATTGTGAACACTGTTTAGAAACTCAGCCATCTTTCACTCATCCTTCCTGTTTGTTACCTGGTCAGCCTCAGTAACACAGGCCTGAGGGGGGATGTAAACCCAGTCGGTGTTTAGAGTATGGAGGTGGTCTGCACGCATTTGAATACGCAGCCTACATTCTTTATCTGATACAATGCATTCATTGATGTGACACATTAATAACATCGTTCACTGCTGCGACATCACATGTTTCTGCTGAGTAAAACAACTACACGTGGTGTGTGTGTGTGTGTGTTAGTGTGTGCTCGTACAGGAAGACCACCAGACCCAGGGGCTGTGTTTCTCCACCTTCAGCCGCTCCCTATACAACTTTATGAATCACGCTGCACATGCATTTTGTCACTTCAGATGAGATGCATGTGGGAATTACAATGGCCGTCAGTGCTGTGAGGCTAAAATGTGATGCACACTTCCACCTCCGTGAGTGCAGCCACGCCACATCACTGACTGTGTGTGAACTCACCTGGAGACTCAACCAAAGCTCCAGGGGTCGTGGGGGTAGAGCTCTCGAAGAAATCTGCTCGGTGTCTTCTCTTCAGGTGACTTCTGAGGTTGGTGGTGTTTCCACCTTTCGCCAGCACTATTTTTCTGCACAGGCGACACACGGCCTCTCCGGAGTTCAGCGGCTGCCCCTTCTCGTCCGCCTTCAAACCGAAGTACAGCCACACGATGGATTTGCTCCTGGGTTTACTGATGAGATCCATGTCTCCGTGTGTCTCCGCTCCTCCGCGTCGGAGGCAGTCAGCGCTCCACTGACAGCAGGTAGAGAAAAACACGTCAGGACAACAGCCGCTGGGTTTCGAATGCGCGTCTACTGGTAGTGTTACGGTACAGATGCTGGGAGTGGTCAAAAAGGACGAAAGGCCTAATTCAGCAATTCTTTCTTTTTCTAAGCTGATGAAGAGGAAAATAACAATTAATGCACATTATGTGAAGTTCCATCAAATCAAATAAAAGTTAGTCCAATGTAGTGTTTATTTTAAAATGGATCTCAAGAGTTAGAATAACAATAACAACTATTAATATTATTATTAATACTAATTATATTATCGTTAATGTTATTATAATTGTTATTCTTATTATATCATTATTATTATTATTACTACCAAACCAGTTATTACTAATATATTTTGTTACAATATATTTTAAGTGATATTAAACTTGTGCATTTTACACACACACAGTATATTATATATATATATATATATATATACATATTACTGGCATCATGTGTATGTAACCATGTATGTATGATTTCTATTTTGAATATATTTTTGCTTGTGTTCCAATCTGTTACTTTAATGATGTTTCTATTCTCACTCTTGTCTTTATTGCTGTCTTTATTGATGTCCCCATTGTGCAACTAATAAAGTATTATTTATTGCATTATAAACACATTTCTTCATGTTGCACTGAAAACTCCTTTGTAGGTGACTTGAACATCAGTTCCTGTTCAAGATGACTCTTAATATACCTTCCCTTCAATTTTACTATACAGCTTTCATAAGGTTTAAGGAGAAAATCGGCTGAATTGACAGTTTGAAACATACATAATGTCCTCATATAAAATATTACCTCTAAAAAAAAACCTTAATAGGTACCATGAGACCTTCAAAAGATTCCTCCTTAAAAATATATTCATAGAAAATGTAAAATAAGATCAAATGAGATTACAGGATCACATTACCTAATCCAGTTGAAATATTTTCTTAAATAATAGTACATAGAATTTACATGTCTGAATATTGTGTGTTTAGATATTGGATAATATGACATAACAGAACAAAACAGTGCTCTGTTATGATAGTGGGTACAAATTCAAATATCTTTTAATGTATTATATTATAACAAACATATATTGAAAATGATACATTAACTCCTTTTTTTTAAGGCAAAAATGTATGCTCAATGCATAGTCAATGCAAAAAGGTCTAGAAGTGCTGGAGCCAATGATACTGCTGTGCAGTCTGATGTTTGTGGTTACAATGGATTCACTGCTGCTGTCTATAGATTGAACTAGATAGTGTCTGGAAAAACACAAAACTGTATTGTAAAACAAATACTGAAAGAACAAATACAGCTGACAATAGCAGGCCTCTGGCCTTTGAGTTTGCAGACTCTCGCTCTCTTCTCTTGCTGTATATCTGTGTATATCCACTCTTTATTATAACTGGACTATAATATGAGAGTTATATGTGTGTGCTTTTCTTATTTGCACAGGATATACGTGACAATCAACTATCAACTAATCACAAAAACTAAGGGTGAGAGGAACAGGTTCTTGAAACCCAACAATGAAAAGTCACTAGTGATGTAGTGAATAGTAAACGATGATGCTGACAGGGAATCAGACTAACAGACACTGTGTCATCGCCACTTTGTTTGTTGAAAAAAAACATGTTCACTTCTTGTTACCTATAAAACAAAGACGTTGGTCATATATCTGTGTTCCACAATTGTGTATTCAGATTACATCTATTTTTCATGAAGCACTGTAACATTCATTAACACTATGCAGCTGACAACTGCCTTTATTACTGAGGCAAATCACTGAGAGAGGAAATGTCTTTATTATCCTAATACAGGCAGTGCTAACGTTGGTAAATTAAACGTGGTTAATTGAGGCAGAAAGACAAAAACAGCATCACATAACTTCAGACCAGAGGGTCAACAGTAAAACATGAGCTCCTGTCCTGTCCCTATAGTCGCTTGTCTTTTTACAGATGAGAAAATGACTGTGATCATTGTGGCATATCGTTATTAATAATATTTTAGGTATTGAGTATTTGAAAAGGAGTGTGTATATATTGTTTTCAATGCACCGCAGATTAAAATTTAACAATTATGGAAATTGCTGAGTTTTTATTTTCTAAACTTTTTTGAAGTAGCCAAGACATGGGCCTGAACAATGCATTACCATGGTTGTTGGTCATTTTTACAGCCCCTGATTATAATATTAAAATACTCTGAAGTATTTGTTCTCATCACGAGAGAGGAACTCGGGTTCTTCTTCGTCTGTTTTGGCCTCTCCTATCACCCTTACTGTAACACATTGAATAGACAGGCATCACATCTTTTCACAACACCACTGGTTTCCGTATAAGAGAATCACGCCGGTTGTCTCTATGCAGTGTTTTAAATGTGTGCCACATATATCCAAATGAGAGAATCTAAATCTACTCAAGCTTCATCTCGTGCCATTAAGGATTTACCTTGACGTGCAAACATCGTTATTATGGTGTGGTTCACTCATTCCATGGCTCTAACTGAGGATCAATACAAAATATAAACCCAACCAACATCCACAAACATCTGGAATCCACCTTTTCGACTCCACTGCGTGAAATCGTCAAACCTGGCAACAGCGCTGGTGTGACTAACCACAGAGTCTCCTGCCTCCAGACCTCACTGCTGGGGAAGTGCTGCTGCTGCCTAAACCTCTGCACGGCCATTGCTGCGCTTTAAAGGTAAGCTCCATTATCATGAACATGGTTTTAATCAATCGAACAGCAATCGAATAACGCGAGGTTTATCAGGACGTTTGACGGGGAAACGTTGTCGGACTGTGTTCGATTCCTCGTCACACTCAGAGGTCACACAGTCTGGTCTGTTTCCCACACTTCGGTTTGAGTTTCTTGCTAGTACCTCCGTTTCACGGTTAGCTCACGCGGTTAGCCACAGCTAACAACAACATGTCCGCGTGGACTCGCCGTAGCTGCTTTCTTCTTCTACGCCGTGCCGAGGCAGCGGTTGCCGTGGCGACCGCACTCACAAGTTGCGTAGCGGAAACTGAACTTTGAAGATGACTTCTTCAGCCAGAAGATAAACACAGACCTGGACTAAACACAAGCTTTAAGAACAATGGCGTCCTGCTTGGTGCCGGACCTCCCCGCCGTCATGGTCGCCCTCGAACATCTAAAGGAGCTGGACAACGCGCTGAAAGAGGAGGGAGTGCCGTTCGCACCAGAGGCCAGCCTCCACCTGGCAGAGCTGACCGCTGCCGTCACCGACCTGGAGTCAGACCGACGTGCAGCCCACGAACATTTAGAGGTGGAAACCATAGAAAACAGCAAGCTGCGACACCAGATAGACAACATACGTGATCGAATGAGCCAGGAACTCATGGCCGACGTGGCAGCAGCCCGAGCATCCAATGCTGAGGAGATGGAGCTGCTGCACAAAGAGCTGAGCATGGTGTCCCTGCTGCGAGAAGCTGCTGAGAAGAGACAGGGAGAACTCCTGAGCCAAAATGAAGCATTGCGTCCTCACAGGATACGAGAGAAGGCCGAGCACGAAGAGGTCGTGGCTGTTCTGAATGATCAGATATCCCGAAAATACAGCTTGCAAATGCAACTCGACCAAACACTGGGGCGGAGAGAGGAGCTGAAGATCTGCATCGCTGCTGTCAAACAAGACAAAATATCACTGGAGCAAAACATGGAGCTGGCGAGAGAAGCTTTCACTGTGAGGGAACGCAACTTGTCCGGGGACAGGAATCAGATGGACGAGAAAGTCAAGCAGCAGAAACAAGTGATCAGGAGGAGAAGAAGAGAGCTGGGGAGAGTAAACAGCAAGAAACAAGAGAGCCATGGCCGCCTGGAAGAGCTCTCCGCTGATTCGGCCAAGATAGAGGGCAACCTACAGAGACTGACAGTATCTCGGTGCCAGTTTGAGAAAGAGCTTGAAGGTGAGACTCAAAGGCGTCAAGACCTGAGGCAACAGAGAGAAACGCTGAAGAAGGAGTTGTGTGATTTAGGAGAAGCGTTCAGCCTTACCATTAAGAATCTAAAAGAGAGAATCACTGCAGCGGAGAGCAAAATAGAGGAGGGTCAAGCATCAAGGTGTCTCTGTCAGGACCACCTGGCTCATATCCATGAGATATTCAAGCGACAGCATGGGGAAGAGAGCAAAGTGAGGGCAGAGCATTCCCGTGCATCACAGCAGCTGGAGCGGTCCAGGCTGCAGCTGGAGGAACGCATTGCCTCCGTGGTGAAACACAACAAGGAGATCAGAGAGATGGACAAGCACATCAGAGAACTTCTGGAGGCTGACACCATCAACAAGCGTGTGTTCGAGAGGAATCAGGAGGAGCTGTGTGCCAACGTGGATACGGAGAAGACGAACATCCGCCATCTCGAGGAGGAGAGGAACAGGCTGAGGAGACTTCTGGAGGAGGCGAGAAGGGCGCAGGAGGAACACATGGCGAAAATGACCTCTGGCATCACCAGCGCAAGGAGGCGCTATGAGGAGCTGCTGCAAGAGGAGGCAGCGCTCCAGCAGCGCCAGCCCAAGAGCACAGATGCCGACCTGCTAATGAACCACGTGACCCAGTGTGCAGCAGAATACAGACAAGTGGAGATTCAACTCCATCAGGAGATTGAGCAGTGCACCGCAGAGACTGAGGGCATCACAAGGAGCAACGAGGAGAAGCAGAGGTTGGTGGAGGAGAAAGAGGAGATGCTGAAGGAGGTGGAGGCCAGGTGGAATGAGGAGCAAAGCCGCCACCAGAGGCTGAAAACGCTGACCTCCGAGCTGAGGCAGAGGAGGGCTGAGCTGGAGCTGTCCATTCAGGGGCTGAAGGAGAAAACCATCTTTCTGCTTCAGCCCAAAGAGGAGATGAAGGTGGAGCTGGAGGAAACGCGAGCACATCACATGGATGTGCTCTCCAGACAGGCCTCAGAGCTGAGGGCTGTGGAACTGAGCATCTATGACACCAGTGTGATACTGGAGCAGGTCAGAGTGGAGAACAGCAGGCTGCATCTCTGCATCAGACACATGACGGAGGAGGTGAACAGAGTCAGGTGGAACAAAGACAGACACTGGCAGGAGGTTCACCAGTTCCACCGGGACAAACGGGCCTTGTTTGAGACGTTACAGGAAGCATGGAGGGAAGATATATTGGTAACGGAGGACTGTCAGAGGAGTGACGGTGTTCTGCTGGTGTGTATGAACACTCTGCTGAACCATCTGAAGACTAGGAGACAGCAGTTGGGACATGTCAACACACTCCTACACCAGAAAATGCTGCATTTCAGCAGAAGACTGGGAGATCAGACATAAAACTGATCTGAGTTGATAGAACACAAGTTCCTTCACAAATACTGTCAAGTGTCCACATGAATTCAAAAACATATTGAAGATGGAAGCAACAAGAACATACAGACATCTGCTCAATTTATTTTTAACTAGTGCAGTGCCCACTCAGAGCCTGCCTGTGTGGAATGGGTTGTTTTCTTGGCCTGTTGCCTGTGAAACCTTTAAGTGACCTGTGGCAAGTGAAGAGCGGCTACAGGACACATAGAGCCTCCATAGAGCCCTGATTACAATAACTTTTTATATTGAATTATTTTATTTCTAGATTTCCACAAAAGACCCTGTGGTATGAAAATCAGAGGTTAAATAATATAATTAATGATGACTGAATCCCTTTCTAATTGCTTTAGTCTCTCAGTCCTTAGGCTTAAAGTCTTAAATGTATTAAAATCCTATGTACTAGGTCTTAATTATGTCAACATTTATTTAGCGCTACATCCGTCATGCTTTCAAATATCTTTTTTAAGAGAAATGTTTTGTTGGACTATCTGTATTGTAGCTCTTCCTCAACTATACAAATGTGAACATGCTGTAAATAAAACCACAAACAAGACCAACATGAAACTGATAATTGATCGTCTACAAACACAAACTGATCTCAGTGCACTCAATCCTGAACGAAGCCTTACTTCAGAAATATTTGTGTGGTGGTTCTCCCATGACAAATCCACCTGGAAGCATTGGTGCCAAAGTAAAATACTCACTTTCTGTGCAGTTGAAAAGCCAAAACCTTATTATGAAGTAATAATACATACAGGTTAATACAAGTTATACATAATAATTATTAATACATTTGTATTAAGTGCATCTTAACATAAGACACATGAGAGTGAAAGTGTTTGATTTGTGTTTGAAATGACTTTGTTTCTCTTCATATATATGTGATTGAAATGACTTTTCTTTATTGCTTTTTATGAGGATATCTTGGATTATTTATATGAAATTAAAAAAGTTATTACTCACAATCAACATGGTGTTTTTACTTTTGCTGTTATTGTGACGTTTGTTAGTCAAATTTAAATATACTCGTATTACTCTATCCTCTAAATGTACAATATGTTTAGTGGAGATTATTTAGCGTCTCATTTACATTAGGTGTAAACATGCAAAAAAAGATCCAGACATCCATCAGTAGTTTTCCAGTGGCCATGATATTTTTGCTTGATTCAGTGTCTGACAGTGAACGATCTGTTTCTCTTTCCAGACTTCACACTGCCACAAGTCTGGTGAAACATTCTGTTCCTGCCCTGCTCCGACCAGCAGGTGGCAGAAGGAGACAGGACTCGTTTTTCCTCTGTGACCTTGCCCTGCAGTTACAGGGTCAAACAACCTCCCACTCTGCTCAGAACAAAAACACAGACTCATGCACACAGAGTTACGCTGCCTGCTTCTGTCTCACACGCTGTTAGGACAACGTAAAGACAAATAAAGTAGAGCTGAAAAACTAGGACGCAGCAGCAGCAGTAGTGGAGCCAAGGGAAACCACCAGTTTATTCTCCTAAACAAGGTAAGACTGCAGATAAACACGAGGTAAACTTTGCCCTGAACTCCTTTGTGCCATGTCACCATGGAAGCTGTAGTATCTGTTGCTTAATAGTTTGTTATATTTTTAGCTATACAGTTATTTTCATGTACTGTATTCAACGTGAATGATCTGCAGTGATCGCTCAGCCACTAGTTATAACAAGTCATGTAGGGATGGTCCATAGTCAAGTCTTAACTCATCTGAATTCTTTTTTTGCACAGACACCAAATATCCTGTTCTCTGAATTAAGACCTCACTGGTTACACACAGAAATCACTACCAAAAAATGTGATGCTCAGAATATTGACAATGCGATTCTGCTAACTTAGGTTTCACAGAGAGAAGGGTTTTGAGAAAGATCACCAGACAGTCCAAGCGAAACACTAATGATCAGGACAATCAGTCTTTAAACTAGAATTACACTCAATAGAGCGCAGGCTTCCACAATGTTTCAAAGAGTGATGCACTTCCTGAATCTGTTCCTTTGTCCAGATCTGTGCCAAAATGTATTTCTGTCCAGTGGCTGAAAAAGCCTACCCCTATGAAAATCCTCTAGAGTCAGATTTTTATTTGGATCTGCCTCAAATTGCACACACTCGTAAATACCAGTCCCCTTAATTTACTTCATCAAGATCCATACATGACTACCTGGAAACTGCTTTGTGCACATAAACAGATCTCCAGCTCTGAAATAAAGAACACTTAAAGAGTTCATTACGGCAAAATAGATAGCAGGTAACTATAGTGATTCACATGCCGTCTTAGAATCTCTTCTTGTAAACTACTGCCACTTTTCATTCACGCAACATAAAATAAAGTGGCTGTAACACCGTGAACTTTCCGAGCCTCTGTAATGTCCATGTAATCAAACCACATTTGTAAGTATGCAACAATCCTGTCTGTTATTCAAAGCGGCCATCTTGACACAAACAGCACCTTTATACCGTAGATTGTGTTGAAACAGAGTTTGCAGTGAAGGAGCTTCTGTGTTAAAGGTCAGAGAGCAAAGAGCAATTCAACACCACAAACTAGACGGAACGTACCATTCACTTTCACGTCTGCAACACGCCACACATGTTGCAATGACGGTGTCATTTGGAGAGTACTGTGTTTTTAAATAAGGCTTGTTTACAGTTCAGTTCATTGCTCGTGATATATATGACAAACTTGTTTATTGCCGTATCTATTTTTGTGTTACCCACCCACGCTGTTAGTGTGGTTCTAGGCGGGACAGTGTTGGTCTGTGACCTTTCTGATTCAAAAAGAGAAAGTGTTTTCAGATATTGATTCTAACTTTATACAACATTATTGTGATATTACAGCAGTAGTGCTTTCTCAGTTAACAACCAACATGATGAAAACAGCCTTCAGCCTCACACACACACACACACACACACACACACACACACACACACACACACACACACACACACACACACATGCTCACACTGTAATGTAATGAGGCAGCTGCCCTTCAATGTGGAAATGTCAGTATGCCACCAAAGGATACAGTGACAATACTGAATCTGACCTTCTGACCTATACTTTCTCAAATACACACACATACACACACACACATATAAAGTTGTGTCTCCAGGACTTCAGAGGACATTACATTGACTTCCATAGATTTCCTGGACACTTAACCTAACCTAAATCAGAGTTTCTACTTAGATCTATAATTTACATAATGGACCCATAATGAAAACAATTCCCCCCAAATTTGACTGTGTACACAGATGTAGGTCTCCACAACATTAGTAATACCTGGGCCACACACACAGGTTATAGAAGGTCTCGCTCTTGACTCATGCGCCAGTCACACCACTGCAGTAAATTATTGTGCCTGGAGGTTTAAGAGCTTGTTCACAGGATGAGCTACACTGAACTCTAAGAAGCAAGCATGCACACGTACAGACGCCAGTGAATGCTCCTTCAGTCTGTTTGGACGTCATTCGCTCATGGTTCTTGTGAAAGATTACATCAGGAGGTCATCAGTTGTTTTTGTCACTGACTGTCAGCAGGATTACTCTAAACCGACTGACCTCATTTCCATGAAATTTGGCGGAATGGTGGGACATGACCCAAAGACGAATCCATTCCATTTTTTAGATGCAGATAAATGGGCAGATTAAAAAAGTTTTCACTTTCTTTTCCATGGCGAGACAGGGCGGAGAGGTAGGTGCTCTCTGAGCGCCCGTCTAGTTTACAATGGCTCTGTGTGTGTGGGCGCTGACACAGACTTCAAAACAACACAGTGGAAAATCAAAACATTTGCTCTCTGCAATATTGAGTTGGGTTAAAGGATCCAGAGAGAGGAGTAATGTGGCTCTGCAAGTAAAACCTCACAACTGTTTTTATCACAAAAGACACTTGAGAGAGTAAAATTGTTTCTTTTCTAAGAGAAACAGGCAGAGCTTTAATTAAAATGCAGTTAAAGTCACAAACGCTATCTGCATTTTGTTATAATCCAAAGATAATGGTCTGTGATTATATAGAATTATTCTATGATGACCACTCAAAGTGTTTTCAATATATAGTTGTTTCATTCACACATGGTACATCTATGTACTATATAAAGCACTTTATCTGTCAGACATCACTCATACACTGCCACCAAAGCCATTATAGAGGCAATTTCCCCAAGTGCACTTTGGCAGGGAGAGGCAGACTGGTATCGAACTAGCGGCTGTTTTGGTTAGTGGACAACCCACGTAACCACATTACCAGAGGATAAATTGTTGTGAATAGTTGTTGGGATACACAGTAGTTGGGTCAAAATCACAAATGTTAACGTCATGGTTGCAGTTTGCAAGAAAAACTGTGGAAATTGTGCTCTGTGGAAAATAACAGTGAATGCTGATGCAGCTGTAAACAGTGTCGTTACAACAGAGGAAGTTATTATTGCATGACACATACACAAGGCATGTTTGTGCAGTGACACAATCATTGTGCAAATGTATGTTGTTATGGTTTGACACAACACATGACGTGCTTATATGTGTGATTTGGGTTTTTGCTGTACAATCAGACTGAGCAAGTGTGTCCAGGTCTCCAAATAGGTCAGAGTAATGAGTCATGGTTCTCAATTTAATTCAGTATCATATAGTGCCAAATTACAAAGATATTATCTCAAAGCACTTTTCATATTAAGGTTGACACCTTATGAAATTATAGAGAAACAGTTCCCACAATGAGCAAAAGGAGCAGTATCAGTGAAGAGAAGTCACTCCCTTTTAACAGGAATCTTATCAGCATTCAAGTGTCTGCCACAGGTGCGTGCGTGTGTGTGTGTGCACACACTCTTCACAGATACTGATCTGTTTGCTCATCGTGGGAACTGTAAGTTTCTCTATAATTTCATGTGGTTTCCACCTTAATATCCACACACGCATGTGGTTTGGATTGTGCAGTGTGGCCCACCCTGCCTCACCAGCATGTAAAACTCCATATGGCTTGATGATGTCTAAACTGCCTAATCTCTATCCCCCTCTCTCTCTCTCCCTCCCTCCCCTCCCCTCTCTCTCGCTCTCTCTCCCTCCCTGAGGTTTTATATGGGCGGTAGTGAGCAATGACGCGTCAGATGTCTGCGTTTACTCAGAGACAACACACTGTCACTGTGTTGAGCTCAGGCAGGAAGCTGTGATCACAGGATAGATTATCAGGCAGTTGCAGGTATTGTTATCACCGGCTTTGAGGACATTTTAGTGAAGAGCAGAGAAGACATAGCTGTGGACATCGATGGAGACTATGGGTAAGAGGCAGCTGTTCTTCCTTTTACTGTAGATGAGGGCGTGTTTGGAGGTACAGTATGTGTCACATACATGACTGATGTCATTGGAAGTCTACAAAATCTAATCCGAGGTGGGGGGTGTTGACGTGACAGCAGGGTATTGTATATGTGATGATGCTGTGGAACTCATGCATATGAATAAACATAGAGCCACAATTATTAACTTTCATATCATACATAGAAACCGGGGGGGGGGGGGGGGGGGGTGATATGTGGAAAGGAGCCGTAGTTACTGTCCTGATATCTCTCACACACAGAACAGGATCATACACACGGTCAAACAGTACGTGGTCACTCCTTTTATAGCCATATAGTTCTGGTCCAGAGGAGCAGAGGAGGAGGTAGTCACTGTTTCACAGTTTTCATGAGGTCAGTGTCAGATTTGTGCACATGAACATTATTTTATAATTATAATAACACTATTGTTATTTTTAAAGGTTTGAAGAACTTGTTGGATTAATCGCTCTTTTAGAAAAAAGTAAAATTAGGGCGGGCTGGAATTTAGAGAATCAAAGAGCACATTTTAAGTAGTTTTTGTACAGGCACTCATGGAGGCATCAACCACAGGAACAGATGGCATCTGTGTGTTTGTGTGTGTGTGAGAGAGAGCGTGCACGTGATGGTGCATATTATTATCATGGTGTGAAAAGTGAAACCTGCCTCCCTCTGGTGCTGCTCTGATGAAAACACTGTGAGAGTTGATTCATGCCATTTAAAGCCGCTGCATATCTTCTGATCAAATGACAGTGTGTATGTAATGTGTTAGTAGAGATGAAGCCACAGGGGTAGATCCAGCAATAGATTGTCACTTCCTTTAACAATGTTTTATGACAAATACATCCTTTAGGTTATCAGACCACTTCCTGTTGTATACCGATTATAACAATAACTTCATTCATAAAGCACATTTCAAAACAGCCGTTGGAAAGTGCTTCACACAGGACAGATAAACTCCTCAAAGGCCGTGTGTAGATTCATTGTTTCCAAGTTTATGAAGTGATGATATGTAGCTGTTGTGTTTAGAGCTTGTTCGCACGTGAGCAAAAAAACGTTATTAGAGGTTAAACTGTGAGACTAGAGTGGAAGGAGACTTAACGGGTCAATGTCAGGCCTGTGATGTGACGTCTGTTCTAACTGTTGATATTCTGATCGTCGTCATTAGAGGCTGCACTAATGACTTAGTTCAACTGCGAGAAGACCGATGTTCTTAGAGGAGGTCAAAGGACAAACATGTCTTCTTACTGAGACACGCAGCAGAAATAACTAAGACATCACGTGAAGTGAAAAAAACCCAAACGGTCATAGTTCTTGCTCAAGATGACGGATGAGACGGTCTAGTAGGAAGTAACTCCCTGATCTGATCTGAGCAGGTTGACGAGCACTTAGTGAACCATCTGAGGATTTGTAAAAGAACACCAGCTGCTATTCAGATGTACATATCATTCAATTTAAAGATTTGTGTTTGACATTTAAAAAAAAATCTATGTGTGTTTTCCTCGTCACCAGTGTGTCCGATGGGTGGAGGAGCCACCAGGCTGTACAGCGCCCTGACTCACGCCATCAGCAGCAGCTCTCCTCCCCCACTCCCTCCCTCCCACCCGGACCCCCAACAGCCTGCGAACACAAACCTGGATCCAGACTTCTGCCCGGTGACTCCTCCGCTTCTCTCCTGTTCACAGTGAAGTTCACACTGAGATGAAATTAATATTAGCTAACATGCACGTCCTGTCTGCTTGCAGGAGCAGAGGGGGTCCCCTGTATGTCCCCCTGATCCAGTGGAGCTGCTCCGACAGTGTGAGGAGGCCCTCAGGGACCGACCACCTCGCCTCCACAGGAAGTTTATTAACCTTAATAATGGAGACAGCGCCCCCAGCAGCCCCATTAGGGTGATGCAGTGGAATATACTGGCACAAGGTATATGGATTTTATATCGCATCACACTGGACTCTAATTTCTGATATATTAACTTGGATTTAAAAAGGATCTTTCTGAATGTAACAGAGTTCTGGTGATTAAACTGTACCAGGTCTCCTTCTCATTCCTGGTAATTTAACATATTGTTAAGTTGGAGATATCAGGATGTTTCCTCCCCTTCATTTGCTTCCATCCATTTTAAGCAAGACAAAGCTGCAAGAATTAGTTTTTACTACGGATAATATAAAACTGGTTGCTCATAGGTGACTGTTTTTCACTCTTTTTCCTTTTACCTTTAATGTGAGGTGTGAACAGATGAGCTTGGGGCTGACCCTTGCGGTCTGATCTCTTAGGACTGATGTTAAAACCAGGTCTGAACAGGGCCTAGGAAGCATCGTTGTTTTAAGCTACAAACTGAAACCAGATCTCTCTCTTGTTCTCCTGTTCTTCAGCTCTGGGTGAAGGACTAGACAGTTTTGTCCAGTGTCCCCTGGAGGCCCTCAGCTGGTCCCGCAGGAAATACCTCATCTTAGAGGAGATCCTCACCTACCGACCTCATATCCTGTGTCTGCAGGAAGTCGATCACTACTACGACACCTTCCAGCCGGTTCTGGCCGGCCTAGGTTACAGCAGCAGCTTCTGCCCCAAACCATGGTCGCCCTGTTTGGATGTGGAGGGCAACAACGGCCCGGATGGCTGCGCACTGTTCTTTGATCAGTCGCGATTCGAGCTGCTGGACAGCATGAACATACGCCTCTCTGCCTTGAGGATCCCAACCAATCAGGTGGGTTAAAGTCCACTGTCTCTCTGTAGAACGCTTCTCAGAGGCACCTCTAACACACTGCTGTTCTGCCACAGGTTGCTGTAGTGACGATGCTTCGTTGTCGGAGCACGGCGAGATGCGCGTGCGTGGCAGTGACCCACCTGAAAGCCCGCGCTGGCTGGGAGTGGCTGCGCAGTGCTCAGGGCTCCGACCTCCTGCGACACCTCCAGAATCTGGTCCAGAAACACGCCGGCGGTCCCACGGGTGACCTCAGCTCTGACATTCCTCTGCTCATATGTGGCGACTTCAACGCAGTCCCAACTGAGGAGGTGTACCGGCGCTTTATCACATCACCTCTCAGTTTGGACTCGGCCTATAAGAAACTCAGCAAAGACGGTTTGTCAGAGCCAGAGTACACGACGTGGAAGATCCGGCCGACAGGGGAATGTTGTAGCACTCTGGACTACATCTGGTACAGTCGGGACACACTGAGAGTGGACGCTGTGTTGGACATGCCCACTGAGGAACAGATTGGACCAAATAGGCTTCCATCCTTTAGTTATCCGTCTGACCATCTCTCTCTGGTTTGTGACTTCAGCTTTAAGGAGGAAGAGTGAGAGCGAAGTGATGATTCTGCTCATGAGAAGGGACGACGAGTCAAGACTGGCTCCTGGTGGTTTTGCTCCACGAGCAGGCGCACGTGAGACGCCACGTGTAAGTGAAACGATGAGGATGAAGACAGGAGGCCGAGAAATCAGAGTGGGAAGCGGAAAAAGTCGGAGATTGTAATGACAGTGAAGTTGCACATTGTAACGCTGCAGTGATGCTGCCATCTCCCGAAACTGTGACACTGTGAAACTGTTCTCCACAGCAGCTCACTCACAGTGAAAGTGATGAGTAGGAGTTTTTTCTTTTGTTCAAATCAAACTGTAGTAAACGTGTTACACTCTGCTCATGTGCTACAGAGTTGATGAGAATAAAGTATTTCTGCTGTGGTTCTGATTACTGTTCTTTTTCTATTATTTCTCTCAGACTTCCCTCTCATGGTTTGATAATTATTTAGGTGGTTTAGGAATTAAAAAGCTGATTCACCGAAGTGACTGAAGAATACTTTCTCACCTCCAGGGGTCATAGAAAATGCATATTGAAGTTACATATATAATTGTATATATATATTTTTTTCTTTTATATAATTTTATATACAAATTCTATGCATAATGTAAAGTTAGAAAATTATAAACGCAATGTGTCTTTCTGGATAAAGACAAATCCAATGTCATTGATTCAATTACTGATGCATTTGAACAGAACAGAACGAGTCCCGATAAAACTTTTTACTGCTCTTTTTTTATTAGAGGGAACTGGCCCTTTAAAGATCGCTCACTGATTTCATTCTCCTTAAGTGTCTATTAAGTGTGCTCAGATGGTAATCAGGTCTGTTAGACTGGCAATAAGACCACTCCCTGTTCAGGTACTGAAGTCCTTCCACAGTTTGAGATCACCACGTGATGTTCTTGTTTTCATTTACTCTCTGTGGAGAAGTCACACTGTGTGACATCTGGAACCTACAGTACACTTCATTTAACCAAGAGGAAACAGTCCTGTTTGCTTCTCGCCCTGTTTCTAACGATGACATTGCAACAGTTGATTACACTGATATCTGTTGACACATATTTGTGTTACTAAAGTCTATTTTACAATGAAACTTGGAAGGACGACTAGGGAAGCCACGTTTTGGTCTGGATCAGTGGTTTTCTTTTTTTTACCTCTAACATTGTGAGATGGGATGCTTTAAAAAATGTTCCTTGATTTCTCAGAATAATCAGATGGATCAGGTGTATTTAGGGGACTGATATTCATGAGTGTGAGAACAGTGTTGAGGAGTGTGAAATCTAGTGCAGATCCCCAAAGAATCTGGATCTAGTGACTGTTGGGCCTTGGCGAGGTATCTGCCGTTCTAGTTTCAGAGATGAATGTTATCAGTTGACTTTTGGATCAGTAAGAAATGATTTATCTTCTCTCTGAGCTCAAACTGGAAGTTAAAGCGTGCAAAGTAACCACAGACGTCATCACTGATAACAAATGCGGTTAGTCAGATTTGATTTTCTTATATGTAGTTCACTTTTAGCTTTTTAACCCGAATCAGTTGCAGGTTGGGAAAGAAATAACAAGTTTTAAGTAATAAACTTCCCAAGTAGGTAAGATGACGTAAAATACCAAGAAGTAAATGTTTTGTACGCACACACACAGCAGCGTGTCTGTTGCAAACCTTTTGTTTTTTTATATTTCAGTAAAATCTACTTTCATACACTTTGAAACAAGAGTACAACAAAATAGAATATACTTCAAATGTTGAATATACAAACAGTTCAGTCCGAACACAAACATCTTTCTATTGTCCCTTTTTTCAGATTAAAATAAAATAAAAAAAGTAATGAAATATTAAGCCAAAATGGCAGAGACTCTATTATCTGGCAAACTGTTTTACAGGCATAGTAAAGTGACGTGGGATCTACAGTGGTTTCATTGTCAATGCAGCCATTTTGCATAAACTTATTTTTAATGCCCCTTTTTTAAAAAGTAAAATAATTTCATGACTACATTTTTTTACATACATTGATATTACTTTTTGGTTTCTTTATTCTTTTTGCTCTTATTCACGTTCTTCGTTGGGATGAGGAGAGCGAACGAAAAACAAGTTTTAAGAATTGAGATGTAGCCAAGATTTTTGGGGTCAGATACAGGATTAACTCATGACTACAGATTTTCCTGAAGGTTGGAAGCGCACTACAAACAATCTGTTCATGGATCTACAACGTGTTATTGGTCGACGGCTCGATAAGAGTCGGGGAACCGATGATTAAACAAATATTAGATCCGCTCGTTTCAATAATACTGTGCTTGGTACAAGGTATCAAAACACAAAAACTAATTTCTGTTTACTGTTCAGACAAAATATGAAAAAAGAAAATTTGAATTTAAATCTAAGGCTGTTCTGTTAACTTTAGCTCCGTAAACTGTATAGTAGATATATATATATTTATATAAATATGTACATACACAACCATGGTCTGTATCTTAGGGCTTCTCTCAGCACCTCTATCACTAGTGTAGCACCACAAACACTTGATGCACAGTGATGAACGTTTTCATAACAAGTTGCTGGTTTTAACATCCGTGGAGGAAAAAATAGGAAACAAATGTCTACAAAAGTTTCATTACAGCCTCCACATTTAGTTTTTTTCTTCTTTGATAGTTCATATTTTGCTCGGTTGTAATTATTTGCTGTTTTGTAGTGTTTGCTTTTTCTTCTTTAATATTTTTAAACGGTTTTTTTTTTCTCCAAATTTGAGTCAGTGATGGTGATCTATTTAGAAGGCAGACATTGTAGTGATCACGGTTGGTCCCTTAACCTTTCCCAACAACTTCCTTTTAAAGTCTTTGTGTATTCCTATGTTGAAGGATCCAGTTAAAGTTTCGAACACAACGCTCCAAGGGCGTCGGTGACGGCGTGATTTGTGAAAGAAACAGACGTGGTTCCCTTTCAGTCCGAGGCAGCAACAGGGAAGAATTGAAGACAGGTTGAGGACTAAAAACAGGCCTTCAGACATCTTTAAAGTCTCAGAGACTGCTGCTGGTTATCACAAGAGTAAAAATGACTTCAGACATGTACAAACTAACCCTCTCTGGCAGAGATGGGTGCTGGGAAATGTTTCAACACTCAGGCTCTTCAGTCTTCATCGTCACATCGGGGGTTTGCAGGTTGATAACCACCTCGGCGTCCACCTCAGAATTCTGGACATTCTGTTGGACTGCTGCCGTCAACGGTACCTGCAAAGACTGCACCTGGACCCCAGCAGCCTTCAGCTTCTCCAACGCAACTCCTCCAGTCGACGGCGCTCCTATCACCAGCTCTGAGCCGTTAATGACGCCGCTGATAATGTGAGGCTGTGCCGTCATCGTCTGATTGGCTGCTGTCACCGTTACCGTCCCCACCCTGCCTGCGATGCTCCCCGGCTGCGACACCACTAGAGTCTGTTGTGTCTGCGTTGGCACGGTGAGTCTCATCACTTGCGTTCCCGGAGCAACGCCGACAGGAGCCAGGGCCCGAACGGTCAGGGGACTGCCGAGGAGGCTGATGCCTGCCGAAGATGCACCGACGCCGGGCTTGTTAGTGCCGGTGGAGGTCTGGAGCTGACACTGAGCTAGCTGGTGTGCTGGGATTGTGATGATCTTGGCGAGCTGGACGGTGATCTTGTCTCCGTTCTCTGCTGTGGCTGGGACCATGGTGGGTATTGTCTGGATCACAACCTACACAAAAATATGAATACATCTTAAATATAGAGAAATATCAAGAAATAAATTCAATGTAGAATTTTCACCAGGGGATCGGCTGAAAAGGTTCATTCTACCTGGCTGTCCCTCTTTTGTTATGCTGAACGACAGTTCTTCCCTTTGATTAACAACACTTCAGTATCTTGTACGTTCTACTGTTTTCTAATCTTCTGTACATCCCCAAATAAAACTTAATCAAATATAAGAATTCAAGAACTTGATACTCTCCAAAATACAAAAGAATGATGCAAAACCAGTCGTGATGATAGAATCTACAATTAATTTAATATCCTATCATGCTTTTAATATTACACAGCAGTATATAACATTAAATCTCGAGGGTATGATTAATTAAATGAATGTGACCTGGACCTGCATTAAAAGGACGGATGGATTAATTAGCAACAACCCAAACGTTCTCTGATAAAACTAATATGAGTTTCCTCACTGCTGTGGTGAGAAGTGCAGATAATCTGCTGCAATATGTTTAAATGCATGAAAGCAAATCAGTTTCCACATGTACAAACCTTCTGTTGTGAGTTGGTGTTCCCACTGTTGGTGAGGAGGGCTGTGTGGCCGACAGCCCCTGTGGTTCCTGTGGTTCCTGCCGGCTGCTGTACAGCAACGGTAGAGATCTTCTGACCCAGGGATGTTGTCATGACTACAGGCACCTGCATGGCCACCCGCACCGTCCTGCAGACAAGAGGTCAGAGAGCAGAGAGTCAAAAGCTAGTATTTGGTGTTAGGAAGAAAGAGTAACATTTGCATCTGCTCTCCTGAAGGTCGTCTTCTCTGCAGGAGTCTAACCTGGGCCCTGTGGCGTTAGGGATGATCGTTGCGTGAGACTGCTGGGGCTGACTCCCATCTGTTGCTCCAGTAAACGACAATATACGATGACTCCCTGCTGCACCACCTCCTGCCACGTTCTTGCTCCCCGTGGCGACAGGAGCTTGAACCACGTTGGCTCTGTTCCCGGCCCGCAGTATGTTGGGCTTCTTGGAGGACGATAGCTCGGTCACCTGGAGCAGCATGTCCGAGGGTGGAGGCACGCGCTCATAGGATGCAGCTGTGTCTGAGCCCATCAGATCATCAGGGGCTGACATGTCTGTCATGTCGTCGTCAATGATGACAATGTTTTTGGGCATCTCTTTGAACTGGTAGACCAGCCGCTGGCCCTCTACTTTGGCGAGGATGCCGCGCTGGTAGTAATATCTGAAGAAAAAAAGGGTTATCAGTGACGATGCTACATCCCACAAACACAAATAAAGAAAACTGGTGTGAGATCTCCCTCAGGGACACACACTCCTCACCTGAGAGCCCGTCCCATGGTCTCATAGTTCATGTCTGGCTTGTTCTTGTGTTTGCCCCACAGCTTGGACACTGCCTTTGAGTCGACCAGTTTGAAGATGCCCTTCTCCCTCTGTGTCCACTTGATATACCTGGGACATGTTTTCTTGTCCTGGAGGAGGTCCAGCAGAAACTCCCACAGGTAGGTGGTGCTGCCTGCTGGAAGTCATAGTAAATTTAATGCACTGCTAAACGCCAATTCATCTTTATCAGAGAACAACACAATTAATACAACAGATAGATTTAAAACCAGGTGTCATCTGCTGTGTCATTGTTTTGAAGACATGACACAGAAGATGAAATTCATTGAGATTCACTTAAATGCTTAAGGGACAGGTGAAATGTATTTTATTAGCACTCTTAGCCTGGAAAGAGTTATTTAAGTGGTGTTTCAGACAATGGCTGACGATTTAAGTGACGTGAGCGATATTGAAGCAGAGTAACGCAGAGTTTTATTGATGAAAACTACATTCATGTGCAGACAATATTCCTGCGGATCAACACTCAGTCGGTAACCGGAGTGTTTGAGGAGGAGGAAGAAGGGGGTTCTCTGCGTTTACCGTCTTTTTTAGGGACTTTTTCCCAATTTAGGGAAACTATAATGAATTACACAGAAAGCCAATTCTTTAAGCTATCAAATGTTTTTATTTCATGTCTATCTGCTTCAGAATGTATTGTTAACATTAGCAACTCTGTAAGATCGTCAGAAAACCCTCAGGTTATATTTTCAAACAATGATTGGGTTTTGGACTGCCTTTATATTTGGCACCTTAGGTCTTAATTGATTAATGTCTAAGAGTATGTGCAAAAAACCTGTGAGATACCTTTGCCTTCTCTTGGTTTCTTCTTGATGCCGAGGTCTGGGGAGCCGTTGGAAACAGCTGACTGATGTGTCTTTGGCTTCCGTCCGGCTACAAAGGAAACAGTTTTACATTTAACATCATCACTGTCCTATGATGCTCAGTTGAGACCCAACAATAAAAGGTCAACCACTAGATGGTGCTCTTGCATTACATCTTCCAGAGTAATTGAATAATTGACTTCAGGTCCTGGTTTAATGTCTGTGGCCTGGATTGTGAAGTAAACTTTATCAGCCAACACATTAGTTTTCAATTTTAAACAAATGTTTCCCTTTTTCCAAAGCTTGACCCCCATTCTGCCTAAAAGCCTTTTCTACAATTCTACAATACTGAAGACTCACGTCCTAGATGAACTCTGACAAACTACGACTACAAGATGTTTTTCCTCACCTCTCCTCTTTCTGACAGGCTCGTGATCAGGTTCTGGATCCTCCAGCAGTGTCCCAATCTCCTCCTCGTCCTCCTCCTCCTCCTCACAGCAATCCTCTGTGGAGATCTCCACCTCCGTGTCTGCAATCATGTCAGGACGCATGGCAGCGTGGAGCAAGTCCGGTGTCATGATGCATGGTGAGAAAAAGGCTTCTGGGTGGAGGAAAGAAGAATGAGTTTTGCTTTGAAGCTGCATCATAAAGTTTCCTCATAGGGAAGCAAAATGTTTAAATATTTATTTTACAACAGGAACATAATATATTAGGCTGTTACTGTAAAACTCAAGTTCGAAAGAATTTGACATGACATGCAATTTGTTTGCACGAGTCAGATGAGGGAGAACACTTGATGTTGCTCTGATTGTCTGTGGTGCCTCCTCTGCTGCCTCACATGTGGAAATCAAACACGTGAAACCACAGATTTCATTACAAAGTTACATTTCATTTTAACCTCACCTTTGCTGTGAGTGTATAAAATATTTTCACATGACGCTTTTTAGATGCTTTGGTGTCATGATCATCTGCTCGGGACGGCTTTGCTGGATTTCTACATTTTCATAGCAAAAAACAAAGTAACATAACGGACTGACTTAACTGATAGATCATGAGGCCAAATAGGCTGACAGTGAGCACCCTCTGCTGGATAATGAGGCAAACAACACTGTGTATTTTGAAATGGAACAGGTCATTAAAATAAGAAAGTTTCCCCCTAACGTATGAATGACGGTTTGAATTTTGAATAAAAAGTGAATTAATATAACAGCCTTAATATAATACAAACAAGCAACTACTTAAGTAACTTATACTCATATTATTTGAGAACTAATAATAAAAAATAAAATAATTTTAAAAATCCTACTATTTTTTGAGCTTTAATTATTATCGAAGTAGGATACCATAAATGGTTTAAACCATGGAAAAGATGACAGGGCAGCAAAAATCTCATTGACCAACCAACATTTCACTATTTATTCACAATAAGAGTTTATTGCCTTATTTATGAGACATTACAGACATCAGCTGAAAGTATAGTTTGTTCCAAATTGTGTAAACCCTTGTGTTCTCCTGTTTATCAGCTTGTGTGCGTTACCTGGACTACGACCCTCTCTGAGGCTGGAAGGTGAATCCATGCGTAGTAGAGCCTCTGCAGCCTCGATGGTCTTGTCAGAGCAGTGGACATTAGTGCCATGGACAGAAGCTTCCACTAAAACACACAAAAACACACACAGAATCAATTAGCAACCTTTTTTTTTTTTATTAATCCTGCACAGAGACACTTCATACGTGCTGCCACATGTTTAATCATGTTAAAGTACACTATGTTAACCTGTTGGTTTTAACAATGTTTAATTTCCTATTAGTCAACTCTTTAAAGCATCATTAATACAATGTTGCACATGCTGCAAAACAAAATGCTACTACATGGCGCCCCCTAGTGAAAAACAATTGCGGGAGGGACACTGCTAAAACATTCACCTGATGTAAAAGACAATGGAATGTATTTATTTTATTCTCTTCCCCTTTACATTTGTTGAACTATCTTGACAATTTTTACCCTGCACCTGGTCCTTTTGTCTGACGCTGAAAGACAACAGAACAGCTTGAAAATACAGATCGACGAGAGGTTAGGTAACATCAGCGGCACCTACAGCTGCCCACCAGTATCTGCATGTGTGCAGTTAAACACCCTGAAGGACCCTGGGAAGGAGCCCAGGGCCCCTGCTGTTGTTGTCAATCACCGGTGGGAAACACGAGAATCTTCACCACCCTGCCCTGTCCATGTTTGGCTATCTCACCGAGGCAACAGGCACTGCATCGGGGAGAGAGACGGGCTATCTTTAGATTGTCTCACTTAATTCAGTTCCTCTCACAAACAAACAGGACATACTGGCAGCGATCGCAGCAGAGACCCTATAGCCTGCTGGGCTGCCCTTGAAAACACTGCTCTGTAATAAGACCACCAGAAGGTGTGAGGTCACAGAGCTGCAGCTGCAGCCTGACCTACATAAGCACATATAGAAGTTGTAGCCTATATATATATATACATATATGTGAAGTTATTCACATATATGTATGTATATATAAAGTCAGTCTATGGTGTCAGGAATTGGATTTACATTGAATTATTGAATAATAAAAAAAGAAAAAGCATTGAGAATGTTGCAACAGATAAGCGTTGAGTGTGTAAATGCGTCGGGATACTGAAGTACGTTAACAACATGTACATTATGCAGCTATAGTACAATGTAAAGGCGCCAAGAATAGCAGCAGGTCCGACAGAAAGTAGTGCTGCCTGTGATGACTTCCGTGTTTACACTCCTCATCCTTTCCCTCCAGTTCTCTTCGAAGAAGATCACAAATCCTCTTGTCACTCAACAACCACCTCGCCTCCTATTGGCTCGCTCTCCGATTGACAGCCGCCCCCCGGTGAAATCTCATTGGACCCCAGCCTGCGTTTTAAACCACCCCGTACGCTATTGGACCAACGGGAGAGTCGGTAGAAGACACCCCGCCCCTCACATAAACAATGCTTCCGCCATCGAAATGAGACCAAATACTTTGAATATAACAATTAAAACCGGAGTGGGGAACCAGAGGGCGTGTGTGTGACACATCACACACTCAACACACGGCGAACACGCACTGAATGAGACCGAAACGTGTTGGTGTGCGTCAATATGGTCGAAGGCTGAAGCCGCACTAGGAACAAGTAGAGGGAAGAAAGCGAGAGCCAGGCCGTCCCACGCTTCAGTCTCACACACACGATAACGGAAACCATCAGACATCTGTATCACAACCTTCAGCACGACACGTGTTACCACGAGCTCCACAACCAACGATATCCCAAATACAGCACGTTTTATCGCGAGAATTAGCCGCAGCGTGTTGTTAATCGGTCCACTATTACTGCACGATATTCCTACAAACTGCACAAACTACAGGCGGCAACTGTTACACACTCGTCACAAAGGTCGACCATCACGCTGACAGAGGTGCAGCGTGATGGTGTGTAACAGGTAAGTGTCAGTGAAAATAAACCCACATGTCCTTCCGACTCAGACAGCGTGGCAAAGACGTAGGGAAGACAACATCTCGACACTTCCTGGTTGTGCAGAGCCGACGCGCAGACCGTTATTCTACATCTCCCTGCGCGGAAAGAGCCTGCTGCACCGTGCAGAACACGCTCCGTGCACACACCCGACTCTCCGTGCACACTGAGCAAGTTTCCCTTCTTAAACCGGGTTCGCACATCGTGTAGCAACGCCATGCAGGTTGCTACCAAGGTGATCACTTCCTGATTGCCCTCCATTACTTCAGCGCACTCCTCCGCGCACTGAGACGCAGCGGCCCGGCTTACAAACGCGAGCCGCGCGTTCGCGGCAGCTCCCGCGTCCCGGTGAGGACAACACGAAGTTACGTTACCGGCTCTGATGAGTAGATCGAGCTGGTTTGCATGCCCCTCATGCTGCGAAGTCGCCATGTTTTCCCCTTGCTGCAGATTCACATTGACTTCTCACTGAATTGTATGGGACGCCAGCTAACTCGGATCACTCCGCCCTCAATAGGAAATCTCGTCGATTTCCACGAGACGCGTAACAGCAGACGAGATGTATCCCTCCGCCGCCGACACAGGAAATCCTTCCTTCGCCCTCCCTCACTTGCGTAATGACTACGTCACATAAAGCTACACAGCGATAACTTGCTTTAAATCCACACACTGGACGAATAAATCCACTTCTTACACAACAAAGCTGCCGTTTGTACAACGAGTCCACTGTTTTAAACAACACAATGCAGCTAAACCACAACTTTTCTTAAAGATCACAAATGTTTTGGAACCACTGTGACTGCATGTGTTTGTTGCTGTCTGTAAACTATGGAGCAGCATCATTCTCTTCAAAGCTGGTTTGATCTGGGTTATTTTCAATTACTCTCCTGCAAGTTAACACATTTATCAGTTACAAGACATCATGTCCTTAATTCAGATTTCTTTTTTTCCAAGAGTAGTATGAAGAGTGGAAAGTAAAATTTAAATGCAAATTAAAATATGATTCATCAACAGTAATTAAATGCATGGGTGTGTAGAGTAGAAAATATTTATGAATTTAGTTCAGAGAGAATCAGATCATAAAAGATGAGTCCAACTCATTCTGGTCGATGACTTCACAGGATTATCTCAAACTCTTGTGCATGTGCTGCAAGTAATGGAGTGGAAATGCTTTCTTTGCATCTACAACATTTTCAACTTTTTTTTTTTTTATCTCTGCACATGTTCTCCAGTTAAATGTCCCTGTCTCTTGTCTCATTGGGACTAAGCATACACAATGTTATGGCATTTACCAAAAGACTGAAATTATATATTTACAGAGGGTCATCTTAAACACACTAGGTCCTTTTCAAGCGATGGTCACAATCCATGGTGGTTTGTACCAGGATCATTACATTTTCCGTTTTACTCCAACAATTTAAATCTCTTCATCCTTGAGCACATTTTCCTTTAAAACCGGGCTTAAAAATAAACTATATGGGCAAATCTTGTTTTCCTAGATTTCTCACATCCAAGCAGACTGAATGTGCAAAATGCACTGTCCAGTGATGTAAAATCATTTCCTGTAATTATGATCAATTCTTGATCCTGCTTAGAGATGCTTTAGATTTTGTGCAAATGCAGCTTAGAGATGTTATTTAATATGATGTGAATGAGTACAGCACCAGTACTCTTCAGTTTGAAATGATATTACCTTTGTCTTTCAATAGGTTTCATAATTACTGCACTGGACTGAACAATAGTCTCTGTTAATAGGGGATTAATAGATGATTATTGAGCAAAGCTGGACACCTCAGCTGTGCATGAAGTAGTGACTGTTCTAAAATATCCACAAGGTGGCAGTGCATGGAAACACAGCTCTGTAGATGACCAGATTGATTCTGCTGTAAATGTCAGTGACACAGACAAATATTTCAGCTCAACCACAATAAATACAAAAACACTTTCTGAGTTTGAATTATAGAAACAATGTGTGGACTGGGATTCATGTGAATTTACAAAATGTCAACATGTCTTCAAAACTCTATAATACAACAGAGACTTTCATGTGTATGCCCAAAAGGTTATGAAATCAGGAGTTAAGAGACAGAAAAGGAGGAGGAAAAAAAAGCCACAAGATAAAGGTGCAGTCATACCACAAACACTTATTTCAAAAATTATGTTGGACAGAGTAACACAAAGAATGGGTTAATTTCCACTGGGTGGATAAGTACCAGGACTTAGTCAGGGTAATATTACTAATATAATATTTATTTTATTTGATATTATTTTATTTATCAATGATACTGAATTAGGTCCGGACTTTTGCAGCAGTTTGCTTTTTACAAATGAACAAAGTAGTAGATTTCTCGCTCAGACATTTTTAAATGAAACACAGAAATCTTTGCTGCGTTCAGATGAGGGACGGCGCAGCAGACAGACGCAGGATGTAACTCAATTGTGGTGCTGAGATCATGTGTTTTTGTTTACAGCATAACTACATGGGCGGGCCCTTATTACCAAAAGCTCTCTTGACATCTTGGTCTGTGTTTTCTATGTGTGTGCCACCATTTTTTCATACTGAGATATTTGTATACTTATTACCTATGTTATTTTCATTTTTGGGCGTGGCATCTGAAGGAAACTTCGTCAACATACCTACTCGCTCCCGGTGAATCGTGCGAAGGATCTCCTGCTGTGTTCTCATCGGCTCATTTGGACATTCTCCAGAGTTTCTATCAGGCAGGAGAAACTCTGGAGAGAGTCCTCTCCCTCCTACATTTGCACTCTCACTTACAGCCCCTCGAGAGAATGTAGGAAGATTATCTGGGGTTCAGTGCATGTCCGATAGCAGCTGACTCTGGCAATAGCACCAGCTGAAAATATATACATGAATCTGTGTAAATGTGAAGGAAGCCAGGGCTCCTAATTACAAGATCAAAATGTTGGTTTAAAAAAAATTGATATATTAATCATGTTAAAGGGTAAATCAGCTTGGCTAAGGATCTAAGTTTACTCTGGGCTTTCTGGGTAGCGAGTGTAGGAGTAACACAGACTATATGATAGGCTTCCTGCACTGTGACATATAGTAGAAATGGGAAGAATGTGAAGTTGACATTAAACCTAGTTTCTGATAAACACAGAAGTATTTATTCCTCACCTGCCTCCCCTTCTGTCTCCACCTCCTGCTCATCGCCCACTTCTTGCATCAGGTACACCTCGTCATCATACACCACCAACTGGGCTGAGTAACTTTGCTCCTCCACCAGGCTGGCACCTGGCACCTCCTCCACTATGACTGCTGGGTAGTTCTCAGCCTCTCCTCTGTCCTGTACCTCTTCATAGGCCTCCTCAGCTTCCCACTCTGCTTCCACCTCTCCTTCCAGCTCTGCATCCACCTCACACTCTCCCTCCTGCTGGGAATAGTCAAGGACAACAAGTTTACCATCTGTGTCGATTAGGAACAAATTAGGTCAGAAATGAGAAAAGAAGGTGGAGTGAGGCTACATCTACATTCTTGTTTGAAAATGCATCGACTCTGCTATGAATATGCCTGGCGTCCACACTACATCTGAGTTTGACAGCCTCTTAATACAGAAATTTGGGAACACTGCTGGCCCATTTTTAGTTTGAAAATGTGCATGTCGATGCCAATGATGATGTAGACGCATGTTGGGACCTATCTATTGGTGAGCAATAGTTGGGCCTACATGTGTAGCCAAAGCATGCAATCACATGTCTCCTTTGTCCTGAAGAGAACCTACCCAATCGCTCTTCCGACCTCCAAGCAGACCTGCCTGAAGCAGACTGCTACAACTTTCCAAAAGGCAGCGAAGACAGAGTCTGCCTCATGACTTCAGCATGAGTGGCCATGAAAAACAAAATCTTGCCAGCAGAACAATAACAGGAACCACAAACCAGCCAGCAAGACCACTTCACTGGACTGCACGTCAAAAGGGACCCCCCTCTTTCATGGACTGGTAACACAACTGGGCTAATTACACTAGGCTATGCACAGGACTGTTATTTTAATAAGTGTGATGTTTGATTTGTGTTGTTGTGATATTTTGGTTATAAATTATTCGAAGCTAAACTAACTACTTTCTTTAACCTGACACCAACACCTCACACACATCTCCCCAAACTTAACAGATGACCTCAGCCGCATGGTCTAACCATTCAGTGTGGTCCTTTGTCATCATAGTAACCAACCGCCATTTTGAAGACACAACCTCACGTGCATACTCACATACACATCTGTATATAGTAAGTACACTTATAGTTAGATTGTGTGTTTATACTTTTATTATTGCCATAATAAATGTTCTTAACACACATGTTGTCTCCATTAATGTTGCATAAGTATGAATTTTGCCAACCTCTATACTGCTGAGAACTCCATCCTTCAACTTCGCTAACTACTCATGTAGTAATTTACTGATTTACATTCAGTAAATTGGATATTTTTCCCTTCCTTTGAAGGCTGGTGCCCTGAGGTAACCTTAATGTCAATTAAAGTTATTATTTAATATTAACATTTTTAATATTAATATTGAGTATTTTTCTGATAGCCAAATATATTGAACGCCCAAAGGCACAACATTCAATGATGCTACATTCAAGGCAGAATAATCCCAACACACACATAACCGCTTGCTGATTGGGTCTTATCACAACATAGCCTTTGCTGATTCCTCAGGCTCCCATCAAATGACCCCCTTCTAGAAGAAAACAACTGGTGTGCAGTTAAAATATGCATATAACAATGATACATCATTTAAATGCACAGGAGACAAGCTATTATTCCAGCAACCTTTTTTTAAGCCTAGCTCTTTCTGCAACTAACATCCAGCCCCTTCACCCCTTCCTGTTTACACCTGCACCAGTGTGCTTGATTGATAATGTGGTATACGTTTTCTGTGTGCACAGAGATTATTTAGTTTGAAAACGCAGTGTAGCCTTAGTTCTCCTTGTGTCTGTGTCGAACCCACCTGCCGAGGGTCCTCTTCAGCTGTGACATACTCCACCACTGTCCCACCAGTGTCGACCAGCACCACTGAGGTCATGACTCATGCTCCTGTGGGGTCACACAGCCAGTGATTTGCCACAGCTCCTCCAGTCTGGTGGCCTCTACCTATGTGGTGAACAACAGCCCCTAGAGAGATGAGAAGAGACCTTGATGAACAAAATGAAAAACATTTGGCCCTGTTATACCTTTTATAACTTGTGATGGGATCTCACTTCCCTGCTCTGTGTGCAAATAAGCATGTAAATCACTGCTGTATGAAAAGACAAAATGTGTTTTCACCGGTCCAACTATGACAGACAGGTTTATGTGTTTGTGTGGTGTCTGTGGGAGGGAGGGAGGGAGGGAGAGTCTGACTGTGGCCAGAGTGACGTGATGATGTGTGGTCCGCCAGATATCAACAGCGCCTCTGTAATGCAGCAATGTCAAAAGTGAGTTGAACTGAAGTCTCCCTATTTGCCTGTTCACTGTGTTCAGAGGAGTGTTTCAGAGTCGCTGATGTGTAGCTGACAGTGGATTAAATCCTCCTATGCAGAAAATGAGGGTACCTGTCAAAAAACCAATTTTTCCTTTTGGGAAATTTGTTACTGTACAGATCTGAGTGCTGACAATCTTCTCATAAAACTCTTGGCAAGACAAGTGAATACGTGTTGATTTAAAGAATCATGAATAATGATGCAACAGTGTAGAAGTTTCCCCACCAGGTAAAAAAAACCTCACATATTACACCAGACATTTTACAAGCCAAGACATGAATGTAATCAATACTTCAGGTCAGCCTCTCTCTTGCCGTGCACTTGATGGTGTGTAGATTATAAGTGTTACTTCCAGATGCTGTCATGGTCATCTGATAGTTTTAGCAGATTTGCCTCATTAATGTTATCAAATTTGAACTATTGCCATATGGACACTAAGTTTTTTTACTGTGACAATCCTCCAGCTTATTGGTCGACTCTCCTCTTTTACATGATTATAGGTCTATAGAGTGGCAATTTGGGGTTCATTACATTTTTCCCAAGGCAGAATGGGAGAGACTGTGATCAAACCCCCCCACAGCCTCCCATACTTACTACTCTGTAATGTGACTCTGCTTTGCTGCACAGCAGAAACTTTCAGTGTATAATTGAAGCATCTTACACTATTGAAAACTAATAGTTTATTTAGGTTTTTATATTAGTTGAACATGGGCACAATAGCTGATATGTAAAAATGAAATAAATGGGTTTGTTGTCGATACAAAAGGAAATGGACAGGTGAAGCCAGTGGGCAAGTTACGTTACCAGTGTGTGTGTGACTGAACATAATCTAGAATCAACTATTGAAGTATTGGCACATCTTGACTACTCATGCTTCTTTACAATTCTCCACAATTTATACAAAATAAAAGTAATGAAAGCAAAACATAACTGCAATGTACTTCTTCTGTCCTGACTGTAATCCAGCAACTCATTATGGGCCTGAGATCTCCTGGATGTCAACCCTTCTTGTATTGGCCCACAGGAAGCATCTGTCTGCTTTTACAGGAAGAAATGCACTGACAGGAATCCAAATCATTCCATCAAATACACAGTTTGTCCAGTGGACGACTGAGGCAGGCTGGACTGGAGCCATGGTAACAGTTGCTAAGAACCACAGGGCGTTCAGTTCCTGTTCTGTGCTGCCGTGCATTGTGACAATAGGATATAAGTCAAAGGTAAGGCCCAAGGAGGGATGGGTTAGCGCACACACACACACACACACACACACACACACACACACACACACACACACACACACACACACACACACACACACACAGAGATGTTGACTACTCCACCCACTATTGCTTGGTTTTTAAAGGACTGTCTTTGCCACTGACCTACTGAGATTTGATTTGGTGCATTGTTGCAGTGGTCACAGCTTTCAAAATGAGGTTAAAAAATTACAATACTATTTAATGTGCTGGTAAACTGGTGTGTGAAACCCCTTCCTGTGCTACATCTTAAGTGGCTGATCATTAAATCTCTCTCTAGAGCAGCAATGTAAGTGGGGCTGTATTATGGCAGAGATAACATTTGTTAGGAATGTGGAGTCTTTTTCTGGTCTAGCTGAAACCAAATAAAACACAAAGGCAAATTATCGCAAGCTACAAATATTCCCATCTACACCTAACTAGCTTACTACATCAGTAACCAGCAAAATCCATTGCCAAAAAGAATTGAGAAGCTGCTGTTCTCTATCAGTGTCTGATATCAGATGACCCAACAGCAAACTCCATAGAAGAATGGAAAGCTTAGAAGACGTAGCGACTAAGTAAAGCAAACAGGGTGTAGATCACTTGAAGCACTGATTGGTCCGGTATGTGCAGGTGACAGTGTTTGAATTACTCCCTGTACGCTCTTTTTTTGTATCTTTATACAGCTACTTCCATCACTTGTCATATATAGAAGGAAATACACCACTGCATCTCTGCCCTCTGGATAACCCCAGGCTTTTCACTCTGGCATCAAGTGGTTCATCAGAACCGCTAACACTTTGCCTTTACACAATTAAAACATACTGGTCCAGAGCTTGTTCAGCTCAGGGTGGTCACCCTCTGCTTAAAGATAATCTTACAAAAAAATTCTTGAAATTCTTCTGCAGGCACAAGGACCGGGATTAGAGAGGACATTCTCACTGGCACTTCAGTTTCTCAACCTTTTTCAAAGCAAAAGTTGGACCATAATGCTAAATAATCCACAATATAAATTCATGCATGGTCCCTGGCATGTTGTGGCCAAGGCTGGGGGTGTTATGTTTCTGCTTCTTCAAACTTGGCAAAAACTTCTACTTGGACTCAAGGTTTAACTGATTAGATTGTGGCAGTCAAAAGGTCAAGGTCACTGTGAACTCAAATAACTCAAGAATTCACAATTAATAATGTTAAAATACACTTCATACATTTCACTAAATGTATTCTAGGTCTTCACTGCATATGTTACATGAGTATGAACAGACCTGCATGTAAACTGCAATTTGACTGTTTGGTGAAGGCGAGGCAGTGATTGCAGTTAATTTTGTATAAACCTTAAGCAGCCTGAACATGCAGCGCCCTTGGTGTGTATGAGCACATGCTCAGTTACTTGACCCCTGCATAATGGATGAACCAAGCTGTGCCAGTGCTCTCTTTGCTACTGAGACCAACATGCTATCAGCTCGGATGGAAACCCTCTGGTCAATTATTTAAACACATGCAGCAAGCGCTCATCTACAGAGCTGTACATACTGTTCATGGGGGAGCATCCCAGAAAATCTCAACAGAAAAGGTTGGCACAAGTAAAATGTTCAAGACCACATAGGAATAAACCAACTGACTCTAATCTATATTTCTGCTCATCTCACATTCAAAAAAATCTTTTCTAATATTTCATGCTTCATCTGATGTTTCACGGTCTTTGCTCCCTGGCTCAGAAAGAAACTAACCAGATAAAAGTAAGTACAAGTGCTGCACAATGTGTTATTTTCCTGCTAAACTGACAGAAGTTATTATGCAAGCTCATAGTCGAGTTAAAGATTGTGACACACTGGGTTTTTTTTTGCAGCAGCAGCAGCAGCAGATCATTTCGTTAGATTGACACAGTCTATTGTATGTGTGTGTGTTCCCTTGGTCAACAGTGATCGGGCATTGAAATGACAGTTTGCTTTACTAGACCCTTCATTAAAGTCGCAGGTGGGGAACATCTTGCCTTCACATACAGTCGATGATACAAGTCATAAATACAAAAAAGCTATTCAGCAATACAGAAACTTCGAAAAGCAGATGCAGAATGTTGCAGTTTACGAGACAAATTATTTTTTGTTTAAGCAGAAGACAAGTCAGTGTGTTTGCACAGATACTGTCATAGTGATTAAAGGGGAAATGTCAGAGTCATTACAGCTGGAACCATGCAGCTAACCTGGATGAGCTCCAAGGACAAAATGCTCTTTGATAAAGTAAATGACAAAGTTTTGGTGTTTAACAGCTAGCTTCTACAAGACCTCACTCTAATGGAAACTATGAAGCTACAAGATGTGTGGGGAGCGAGAAATTAGCCATGAAGCTGAAACTTTTTTCAGAAGGAGCTGCTGTGGAGCTGCTTAAAATATTTTTCAGACATTTTTCTCAAGGAACCATTTCCCGTTTTTTTCTCTGGGGCTGCGATGATACAACAAACACACTTCACAGTTGAGTTTCGTACAAGGTGAGGATTTGTTGGAGCAAATGTTTTGGCTAGAACCAGCAGTGAGTCACATCACCAACATCATCACTAGCATATGACATCGGAACCATTTCCAGCCATTGCCTCAGATAGGTCACTGTGTTCAATAATTTAGTATGGCATGGAGCTTCACATGTATGCAACATACATCCTGCAGGGAGACTTCTGAAAAAAAATATTAACACACACACACACAATGCAAACACACATACAGGATGTGTCAAGGTTGGAGTTTCTTAATCAGCATTTGCAGGTTGTGTTGTATCAAACAAGTATAACAGGAACTTCTGGATGACTGCGAACACGTGGCTGCTTTGTCGCTTCTCAGCTCAAACAAAATGAACAATGAGCTTGAATGATAGCTTGAATTAAAACCATTTCAAAAAACGAATATTTTAGAAACCAGCAGCAGATATGTGTCATGTTAAACCGTCATTTTACAGGTCAAGAGCAGTCCATCAATGTGACCTTTGTTCTCCTTACAGCTAGCTACAAGTCATGTTGGTATTAAGATTGTAAATGTCCCTGCTCCAATTAGAGTACATAATTGTGGATGAGAGACAGCTACGTGTCTACATGTTCAGTTCACTTATAACTTTTGATTAAAAGGCTGACAAGCAGTTTGTTGCCCTAGTTCATGGTGAATCAGTAACAGTCTCAGGACTCCGCAAGATACAGCACAGTCATCCTGACAGGCCATGTTTTTCACAACGACGTCCCACAGAGCACATCAAAACAAAACGAAAGAGGAAAAATGTAAAAACTTGCCTCGGCACAGAAAAGTCCATGTGACCACGCTGGCGTGCATCTTTAATCCACAAGGAGACAGGGTGTGAAGGAATGAGTGATGTTTTCTCAGCATGGTAAGAGAAAGGAACAGAACAGTTTCTCTGACTCTCTCCCACACCTCCTTTGTCTGACATCCATCCATCCATCGGGCCAACCATCTCATTTGCCTGCCTGCATGTTCCCTGGGTGGAAGGAACCTCTCACAGCGACGCAGCACTTCTCAGACCCTGCCCTGAGCTCGGATCACATGACGAGGGCGGGACACACACGCAGACACACACACACACACAGACACACACAGACAGAGTCACATGATCTTTCAACAACAGAGCTTTTGTTCCAAGTAACTGGGGCTGCCTTGTGCCCTGCCCTCAACCAACACACACGTGCACACACACACCAGTGACACAAAAAGCTAATTCATTACTTGATATCAATTTAGCCTATTCACACGTCACTCTCAACACAACTTGGTTGTTTTAGCGTTGTAGTTCTTTTATATTATTTCTCTCAGGACTCAATATTCAGTACATTAGTTGTAAGGCTGGTTCCTTGTGACCGCAGTTCCCTGAAGGGTCTAGGATATGAAATGTTAAATGGTCTGGGTCAAAACAAGGCTCATACATCTGAAATGTTCCTTTAAACAATATAAACTAGACTAAAAATGAGAGCAGTGAATGGTAAAAAGAATGCAAAGGGAATAGATGCAGTAACAAGCAGAGACATTGTTTATGATGTACACATGAAATCAATGCAGCATCTCTCTCACATCATTCTTGACCTCATAATGTTTCCCATGGAGATTAAAGAAATTCATGACACTTGACCTAATTTTTCATTATACATGTCAAACCGCAGCTAGTATCTGTATCAGGTTTCAATAGAGCTGTTATCTATCTTCAGCACAGAGCACTCACACACAACCCTGTCGACCCCACAAAAACCTTCAGACCACAGTTCAACTGCTGGGTCAGACTGCAGAATCTACCGCCTGAGCAAAAGGCAGACAGGTCAATCATTCACCAGCACAAAGTAGAGATTCTACTATACAGGTCGGGGTCGACAACCTGGTGAATATATATTGTGGCTGAACTTGAAGACATCGATGATTTATCTTTAAAGATATTCGTAAAGATGTCATTGGAAACTACACCGTCTACTTGTATAACATGGAACTTTGCAACATTCACAAACCAACAGAAGGATTTCCTACTAGATGATAGCTGATTGGGGAAAAGGATTGTGATTGCCCACAGCACTGTGGCCTTGCATTGGTTTTCTCTGACTTCCTCCCACAGTCCAAAGACACGCATATTTGGGTGAGGTTAAAGCTGTTAAACTGTACTGGGTTATACTGAGAGGTGTTCCTACTATTTTGATAAACATAATAGTCATGGGATGGACACATTATTAGCAACAACTCTCAATATAACCCAGCTCAGGTATTTACTATCATTATTATAATAAATATAACTCAGCAGTGATGTGGACATTAGAGGGTGACTGGATGACAGAATATCATACTGAACTGAGTCAGACAACAGGCACAGCACTGGACATTTAAAATACTCAAAAGGCTCTATCAAATATTTTTTTGATGAACAAGTATTTTGACATCTCAAACTAGAATACACTAAATCACATGCACATCAAGCAGAGGGACCTGTTTGTACAAGCTTTATTCAAGGAGCTCTTAACAAAGTCTTAGCATGTTGACTGGCTGCCACCAGCATCTCTGGCCTACTTCTCACCACCTGTTACCATATCACACTATAGCATTGCTCTCTCTACTTACTCAGCGGGACCAGTGTGAGTTCAGCATGTTGACACTAATCTGGTTTGCTCGTGTTAATACCTGAGACACATGAAAAACAGGTAACGAGGTCAGAGGCACAATCAAAGTTGGCTCCTGATGATAACCCTCTGCTCTCAGCCGCAGTTCGTCCTGGTGACACATGAGCCACTGACTGGACACGAACCTGCGGTGAAACACAACATGCACCACCAGCAGCCACTGTGCCTCCGGTACCTCTGCTCCTCAGTGCACCTCCTGTCAGCAATGCATGATCACCACACTCCTGCTGTTCAGTTATTCACCAGCACTACAACCTGCTGTTCACAAGTGCTGTGCAGAGCACGTCGCACTCATGACCAACAAACTGACAGTTGACATGAACTTAGCTAGCGTTAGCACGCTGGTTTAGCATTGCGAGCAAAACGAGCTGTCACAGAAAGCAACGCGACAAACCATGTGGCTAATGTTTGCTAGTCGCGTAGCGTCACTTACCGGCTAACACCGTTAGCTTCTTCTTCCTCCTAACGAGAACAAAGTTCGTTGACACGGAGCAGCCTGACGTTAGCCGTGGCTAATGGGAGTTTGCTCCGTGCGTGTGACATCCAGGAACCCCTCTCCTCCTCCTCCTCGTCCTCCCCCTGTTCTCGACCCTCAGCCGGAGGAGTCCCGCCGCCGCTGCGTGTGTTCGGGTCGCGGAGCCCCGGTGGAGCCCGCAGGCAGACGGACCGTGTGAAGAGCCCGCTGCTCCCGGAGCTTCACGCGGGACAGAGTGCGGAGGAGAAGCCGAGACTGAGTCCACTTGGTTCCTCCGCTTGTTAGGGCAAATAAAACTCGTGACGTCACGTCGAATCATAAACAACCAGCGCTCCACAGAGTAAACGCCCCCCCCCACACACACACACACACACTTAACTTTCATGTGTTTTGTTTTTTAATAGAAATCCATGTTCAGATTTTAAAAGAATTGGTTTCTTGCTTTTCTTTACTTAAAGTGCATCGAGGTTAATGATCGTGAGGATCAGAAGTTACTCATTGAAAACTAGACAATCAAATAAGAAGTGATCTGTCTCCTTTAGGTGGTCAATAAACTAGATATTCACTGTGAGCAGATAATACCAAACACTGCAAAACTGAGTCAGGGTTTATACATCTTTTTATTTAAAGTGCCTATGTAGACACAATCATGACAACAGATACACCGCAATTAAATGAAACTAAGCAAAAAAAATGCATTCAAGTTAATTATGATTATATGTCGTTCAGCTACAATTATAAAACAAAGCATCTGGTACTCTGAGAACTGGAGGGATGATACGGTTAAATAAAATGATCTAATGAAAAGGTACAAATCAACTTGTATGAAATTTAACCTACTTGTGATCTGTCTATCAATCTTTTGTCACAGAAAATAAATACAGACAATAACACAAAACAGAAAATAGATATGCACCAAATTATGGGCAATCTAAATGTATGTTTGCCTTCAAAGCAAATATTAACATTAGTGTAACAGTCTTCACTTGTGTTTAAGTTGTTTTCTGCTATAACTGAATCAATTACTATAAAAAATAGTGTCTCAGTGAAAGTATAGTGGTTGTAAATGACCTTAAACCAGAGTTTACAGACACAACTGCTCCTGGCTTCTACTCTTCCACCCTCTCTCATCTCTCCCCTCTTTTCCACCCACCTCTGTCCCCCATTTTTCCCTCCGCTCACCCCAACCAGTCGAGGCAGATGGCCTCCCACTCTGAGTCTGGTTTATCCCCATTATGTTGACTTTTTTCTCCGTCTCCATCTCTCAAGATAGTGATGCCTGCAACTTCCTTTGAACAATGACAAAAGTGATGAAAAAACATATCTGGTTCGGGATAATTTCAGCTGGATAGTTGCAAGCCCTCATAGAAATGAACCTGTAAATATTGTGAGGACAACACTTTTAACAACGACAAACCACTTCCACTGCCTATTGACTTTTGTCCCATTCATGAAAAGCTTTGCAACAGTGGCACCTAGAGGACAAGAGACGTTATGGGAATCAATTCACAAAAACTAACACAGACTGAACAGTAACAGAACAGAAAGGAAACAGTGTAATACTTTTTCAGAAAGGAGACTTAAGTTAGTTAAACCTGTGGCTATAGTTCTCTTCACGTTGTTTTCATGTGGATCATCATCATCGGGGCCTGACTGACAGAGAGGCTAGAGCTGCAGAAGGCACACTGTCTGTCCGGTCACGACTGGGCTGTCACCACCACCATCGTCGTCTCTGTGCTGCCTGCAAAAGAAACACACCCATTTGAATAATATAAATATATTTGTTTCATTTACACAGCTTTATGATTTTGCACTTATCTTAAGAGTTTAAATAAGTAGAATGGACATTTGTCACAAATCCGTGTAGCCTCGATAACTTGCATTATGGTACTTATACTTTCTGGAATAATCAGTTTCATCGAGCTGTCTGATAATGCTACTTATCCTAAAGATGTCCATTCTACCATCTCTAGTTCTACAAAGACAGCTGTATTTATCGTTGTGCTGCTTTTCAACTGGTTACCTTCTTAACTGTACTATTACATCACTGAGCAGCTTTTTACAGTCCAGACAGACACCTCTGGCTCTGTGGACACAGGCAGAAATACATCTGGTCAGAGCCACACACACCGCAGACTCAGATTATCTGTTTTCTTTAAAATGGATGAAGTGAACAGCGGTAATGTGAATATCAAATTAGCAAAATGTATTATGTGTTTCAATGTGATGCGTAACTTACATTTATCTTCATGAATAACCTCACAGACTGCAATGTGTGTTTTGGCAATGTTTTTTTCTGTATATAGCATATCTATACTTTTCTCCCCATGACTTAAAATATCAGAAAATTGCAAATAAAAATGGATGCACTTAATATTTTTACATCTGATGCTCAGTCTATGTGTTTCATCACACCAGCCATCACGAAGCATTCATTTATAAGTCCTTAGTAGTCATTAAAGATAAATGTCAGCTGAGCACAAGAGAAACACAGGTTGAATAAATGTTCTGCTTGGCCTACACAGTTTTTTGGGAGACTGGGCCTGTATCCCCTCTGAAACCTTCATTTAACACTACAGTCAGGTTTGAGTTCATGTTGGAAAGCGGATCATCTTTGTAAACTTTTTATGACGTTGTTGAAACATATTAACCCATGCTTGTCATTACTTGAGTGAAGTAAGTAGTTATTAGTTACACTACGAGTCAGTGTGTCTTTACTGTGTTACTACTGACTGAAAGTTTTCATGTCAAACAATTTTGTCTTCCTGGTTTAATGTAATGAAAATAGCCCACCTATTTTGCATTAAAATGTCAATGCAAACCATATAATAGGACATTTTAAGTATTTATCAACAATTGTAAATTTACATAAGACAGGTTTTATGTCATTACAACAGTATTTGACTATATTGTCATTCATTTCTGTTTATCCTCCAACATGTGATGTCCACATGAGGCTTAACACAAAATAAAAGAATGTATAGCTGCTTACAGCTACATTACAATCTTCCAGACACAGTACTTACCTCAGTGAATTATTTTTCAAGCATTGTCTAGTACAAGCTCTAACAATGTGTAATATCTCTGAAATCTGAAAAACAGAGTTAAAGGTACATTATCTCTATTTGACATCCCTCTTTGGGATGATAACATTTCAGCACAGTCCAGCCATTACTGATTGGTTCATTATTTCCAAGCCCCAACAATTCCCAGTTAATTATTAAACTGTACTGTGCTGACTTCCTTGCCTTAGATTTAACAAACCAAGATAAATATATTTGGTAATTTACAGGTAAGGCTAAAATAGGTATGGGGTGTTCAAAAACTCAAAGACTGGCAGCCTGTGTGTTCTTACTTTGTCCCTCCACGTCCGACACCACCTCCATGGCCACATGTGTTATATCCACTGCTCCCTCACTGACCAGCTCCTCTTCTAAAGCAGCCAGTGGCATCACCTCCTCTCCAGCTGAGGGAGCAGAGTGGCAGGAGTGGCAGTGTGCTTCCTCATGTGCTGGAGCCTCTGATGCAGATTCTGGTTCAGCAGCAGAAAGAACTTCTAGATCCGCTGTGGTTGAGGCTGCAGCCAGCTGAGCCGTGTCCACGACTGCCACAGCTTCACTGTGTGTTGACACCATTTCATCTCCGTCCTCTGCTGATGCTTCATCTGTTGTTTCTGCGGCCGGTGTTATCTCCACTGGTGACGTCTCATTCAGTGGAGCAGCTTCTGCAGCGGTGTTGGCCTCTTCAGCAGCTGTTATGTCCTCTGATGTAGCTTCTTCCACAGAGGCTTCAGCAGGTGAAACGTCCTCAGTTGTATCTCCAGGTGAGGCCTCTGATGCAGCTTCTTCCACAGAGGCTTCAGCAGGTGAAACGTCCTCAGCTGTATCTCCAGGTGAGGCCTCTGATGCAGCTTCTTCCACAGAGGCTTCAGCAGGTGAAATGTCCTCACCTGTAACTTCAGATGCAGTTTCTTCCACAGAGACTTCAGTGGGTGAAATGTCCTCAGCTGTAACTTCAGGTGAGGCCCCTGTAGAAGAGACAGCTTCCTCTGGAGCAGCTTCAGGGCCTGGCACCTCATCCTCATCGCTGACCTCTCCCACCTCCACTCCATGGCCTGAAACCTCACCTTCCCCTGGAGGAGATGCAGTTGCTTCCTCCTCTGCAGGAGCAGGAGTCTCCTCAGTCATCCCCTCTTCAGCAGATGGAGCTTCAGCCACTTCCTCATGAGCACCAGCCTCTGCAGACTTCAGCTCCTCCACGATCACTACTTCAGCTGCCTCCTCAGCTGCTTCCTTTGATACCACCTCTGTGGTCACTTCCACCACCTCCAGGGTGGGTTCCGAATCTTTTCCATCCTCCTCTATTTGTCGGACAGATTTCACCAGACTCGTCTCACCAACAGAAGCGGCTGCGATATCAACTGTGGAGCCAGCCAAGATCTTCACAGCTGTGAGCAGATCTGGCAGAGACTCTGAAATAGGGAAGGAGAACAGGAAGTGATGGCATGAGTTGAATTGTATCTGATATACACAGTAACGTATTTGCACATATACATATCTACTTACCTAGAGCAGAAGTCTATCACTGGACAGTCTACGTTCACCACAGCTTCAGGAAATGCTCTACAGGAAGATATCTGCCCAGTTCATGCTCCTACTTTTCAAAAGTGTCCTGAGACAGTAACAATCTCAGATACAGAACATCCTGTGAGCAAGCTTAACACTTTAAATTGACAGCACTGACTTTCAAAATAAGGTACCCAACAAATTACTCGCAAAACTCTGGATGGACACATTTCAATGATGTTCAGTTTTTAGTAACAATGCATTTATGATTTGCTAGATACAGTAGTAAACAATGTACTGGGAGTCACAGGTATGGTTTGTCACTCATCTGTCACTCAACCCTGGCAAACCACCAGGACATCCTAAAAATGAACACTAATCTTGGATTAGTCTTAAACTGTCTGAGGCAGCTTTGAACTGCACAATGCAAAAAAAGGGATACAAGTCTGTGATTCAACTATGAACTTATAAAGAAATCATTCAAGCTGTAAACATTAGTAAAGGTGAGGCAGTTCTAGGATACAGTATCGTGTATCAGGCAGAACAATTCTTGAAATCTTAGTTTTCCCCACTTGAATGCAAAGGAGCATGAACATGGCACAAGGATTTTTCAGGAAAGAGAATCTCTACAAAGAGGGAGTTTCTATATCTACAGAATAATTCAGTTAACATTTCACATTCATCTAAATAAAAATGTGTTGAATGTATGCAAGTCATAAATTAGCCCTAGACACATGAGATAATGTTTGGACAAAACCTGCCAACATTTACATGCAGGTAAAAATATCATTTATGCATACATGCCCCACACAATAAAAAAAGAGTGACTTCAAACTTATGTATCATCCAGTGATGCTTTATTCTTTGAACACTTATATTTGTTAATGATAATGACAACTTTCAATGCTCAGACACAGAAGTGAATCTATTCTCTTTTCAATAGTGTTCCCTGAAAGATTAGTATCAGTTACAGAGACCAGACGGAGCAGGAGAGTCTTCAAAACACTTAGAAAATGGCCTTCTGAGAAAAGATCTCATCATGATGCAGATACATGAAAGCGCAGCTATAGACATAACTAATGAACGCAATTATGGAAATATTTGAAAAAAGAAAAAAAAGAAAGAAAATCACATTCTAAAAAGGAGAGAATATCTTAAACTCTGAGGGGAAAAAAACAAAACAGTTCCATAGGAGTCAAGAATGGCTGGAGAAGAAACACGGACTGGTTTTGGTCACACTTCAGGGTGAAAGAGTTAAATGTGAATGAAACAAGTCGACTTCCTGATCCATCTCCCTACTGTCTGCACACTAACCCTGATCCAAGTAAAAAGATTCATGCAACATTCTGTAGCTGGAAGTAAGTGCTTGCTGAGCAGAGGAAAGTCAAGTGCAAAGGAAACTGAAAGAAACAAAACTATTTCAGACGGTTAAGGCCACTTAAAAGATCATTTTACAAAAGAACATTGGTTACCGACTCTGTTCACTCCCTTATATCACCTGCTTCAACACCATCATCTGTACAGTAGCCAAACCATAATGTGAATCAGCTCTGCGCTTTTGAAGTGAATTCCTATAGAAAGTGACTTTTCCAAATTGAATCTGTTCAGGCAGCCTGATGCAGAATGTTATGGTTTGGCTCTAAAAGTTGGGGGGAGGTCAAGGGAAGAAAGGCCCAAGAAAACTGGACTGATGAACCCCAAACTGTTATTCACTCACTGACTGAAGTGAAAACTGAACAATGTTTTTACCTCTTTACTGAAACAGGGGTTCATGGGTCGTTTTTTTTCCTGGGCCCAGAGAGGTGGGACACAGCACAGCTAACCTAACCCTCCTTTCAGGCCGAACTATAACGAGCCTTCAGAGCATTAAGCAGCCACCTCTGCAGCAGGGGCTGCCTCAGCCTCAAGGGCTGCAGGTGCAGTCTCTGCCTCAGCGGGTGGGACTTCAACTACAACAGCCGTACCATCACTCTCTGCTGCAGGGGCTTCCGTTACTGGGGCCTCTGTTGCGGGGGCCTCGACGGCTTCTGTTGCGGGTGCCTCAGCTGCGGGGGCCTCGACGGCTTCTGTTGCGGGTGCCTCAGCTGCGGGGGCCTCGACGGCTTCTGTTGCGGGTGCCTCGACGGCTTCTGCTGCGGGGGCCGCTGCGGCTTCTGCTGCGGGTTCCTCGGCTGCGGGGGCCGCTACGGCTTCTGCGGCTTCTGCTGCGGGTTCCTCGGCTGCGGGGGCCTCTGCGGCTTCTGCTGCAACTTCCGGAACAGCTTCAGGGACGGCCTCTGCAGGTGGAGATGGGGCAGCTTCTTCTGTGGCCGCTGGCTCTGCTGGAGCCTCGATAACAACCACCTCAGCAGCGGCCTCTGCTGCTACCTCTGCAGGAGCGGGAACAGACTCGGCTGCTGCGGCCTCCTCCACTGGGGCGGGTTCAGGTGCAGGAGCTGCTGCCTCAGCTGAAGAGGAACAGAAACACGTGAACGTAACATTCTTTGACATCTCTGTAACTTGTTACATGCACCTGATGTAATGAAAATGAGAGCTTGGAAATGTTTTCTGGACCTGTTTGGATCAGTATTTCAAATATTCCTGTGGATAACTGACAGAAAGTCTGATCATCTTTGCTGCTGTAGATACAGTTGGGGGTAAATCTCTTCTCATGTGCAAACTTCAGTGACACTAAGATTATCATTTGGGCCTAAATGAACTTTGGAGTTGAGATAATTAGATGAACATGTCCGTAATGAGCTCTACAGGACTGAGAGGTCAAACTGTTCTTCCAATGACCTCAGCTACCTCTGATGACCACACAGAAATCCAGAGACAAGGGCCAAATATCTGAAGCTGACCATTGGCAGAAATAAAAATGTTGCACCTTAAAAAAATTAGCTTTAAAACTATTTGACCACAAACTGCTGTCAACATGTAATGTGAGGTTGAAGGTCAAGAGCTTAAAAAGGTCTTAAAAGGTCCACAAGGTAAAAGCAGCTGCTGTTAAAACTGACATGATAATATGAGTAAAGAGCAGGTTAATCCCTAATCCTGACATGTCACCACAGGGACCAAAATATACTGCGACTGCTGAGCGCACCAACACTGCTGGTTATCAAAGGAAATTCAAGTTTAATTTTATACAGCAAAGCAGATCCTTTACAAGAAAATGAGGTGGGTAATACAGAGATACAGTTATGGGTTGAATGGACGTTACATCCCAGTGGTACAAAGAATTTGCAGCACCGAGATTAAATGACTGAAGCTTCAAATCTGAAATGCAGATCAGATGCTCATCTGTTAAAATGGGTCATTACCACTTTAATTTAGTATAAGTTTACTAACTCATGTAGTTTATTTTATTCTCAATTCTATGAAGCACCGGTTACAATTTACATTCTTATTTTCACTTATATTTTTATACTTAAAACTATCCTATCGATTTATTTAAGAGGTAGCTCCTTGCATTTGTTTTCTGACTTTAGCATTGCGAGATTGGGCCCCAGCCTTTGCACTCTAGTCTAAAATGGAAATTGTGGGTAAGCAGTCATGTCAGAATATTAACAGGCAGCCATACAGATCCAGACACTGCGCAGCTCAGGGAAACTATACTGCTGTGTAGATAATGTGTCAGGGAATATTATCCTACAACACAAACACCATCACTGTGTGCAACAAGAGGTTTCTGTGACCTTGTTCACTGGAATTGTTTTTGCTTCATTACATAATATGATCTCCGACTACTTTAAAAACCAAATCAGTATTTCAGCGCTGAAGGGAGAAGAGTCTGAAACTTTATTGAAGACCTAAACTTGCAGGGTACATGTGCGCAGCCTAACCAGTGACAGAGGCCGTTTATCCCCAATCCAGGATGGTCAGCCTTTCTGGGCACAGAGCCACAACCTCAGGGCTCAAACTGGCTGAATAGGCAAATCATTTGTAGACAGAAATTCAAACAGACAGGCGAGATGAAGCTATTGAGAGTATTCAATCTACCGTGTATTGACATTTGGGTGGTGAAGCCAGAACCAACTCAGAAACACAGCAAGATACTCAGTACATGCACTTTGTATATGAAGCTAAAAATGGCTCTGGATCATAAGTCACATTTTATCTGATTAAAAACTGACTCTGAACTTTGAAGTTGTCAGATTGAAATATATATATTAAAAAATGTTTTGTATGATATTCAAAAAAGTGAGTTATATTGTTTTTCTGTATAGTGTGAATAATAAAAAATGATCAATTGATTTCCACTGTAGACATGGCAGTCTGAAATTCCAAGTCTTTTTAATCATATATTTATTTATTTATTTCGTGTTTAGTGCAGTACGCAACTGCACTGTGAAGGTTCTTGTCCTGAAAGTCCATGTAAACAAACCTTCCGTTTCACAAAAAGTTCCTTCAGAAATTAAGAAGCTAGCCAACGGGATTTGAGCACAACAAGAACAGGGGTCGAGAAGAGGAATTGGCCTGGCAGCCATTTTGTGAAGCCAAACACTGGAAGGAAAAATTGGGTTTTCTGTTCTTTGGCTTATTTCATCCACATGGTGAAAACTATAAGTGTGTGTGTGTGTGTGTGTGTGTGTGTGTGTGTGTGTGTGTGTGTGTGTAACTGACCCTTTGCCAGGGAGCCGATGTCTGCCAGTTTGTCCTCAGGGCGCTCACTTTCACCATTCACTGTCTTATAAGCCTGAGAGAAAGGATGGCAGATATGAGTTTATTACATTTCGTCCAAACCAAATGGTATAAAATGGTAAAATGCTACTTTGTGTCACGCTGTTGTGACCCTGCACAGCTCATACACACAGTAAACAGAGAACCAGTCTGCTCAGACAATGGCTGCATGTGGCAGAGTCCGACTGAAAGCACAAAGAACATATGCATGTGCCTTCAACTGGTGTCTGCTCCCAGCAGAGCCGTCCATCCAGTTTACCGTAGTAAAAACACACCAGTGTTTAAACTACATTAAGATGATCTACAGAAAACTGGTCTGATCCAGTGTAGTCACACCTCTGGTTTAAGATTTGGAATAAAAAGTGGATATATAAAAAAAATTTATATTCTCACAAGTTACAAGACAAATTAAAGTAGATTTGAGGAAACAAAAATATCTAAATGCTGCAGAAATGATTGCATTTTGATTTCACCTCCATTGATCCTGTGCCTCAGTCTTTGTATGCCGACCAGAATATTTCCTTGCATCCGCGCTGCGATTTATAGAATATTATGTTCATAGCTGTCAATACCAAAAAATAATGTTAAATATATTAATAATAATGTCTAGACTCCTTGAAGTCAGTGTGACCTTTGACATTTTAACCACTGCAATCTAATTAATGTTTCATTGAAGGCAGACTTAAGATATCATGTTCAAGAGGCCAAAAACAGTGACCTCACAAAACGTTCTTCGGACAACATGTTAGAGTGAGGTTGCTGTGACCTGGACCTCCGAACTACAATCAGGCCGTTCTTGAGTCAAATTGAATGATTATGCCAGATAAAGTTCATATGGGTGTTCTTGATATTCAAAAGAACATTAGGTCAGTGCCAACCACCAAAATCAAATCTGTTCGTCTAAGAGTCCAAGTGAACATAGGCACCAAATCTGGAGAAATGACCAAAGCTTTTTGGGAACTGCTGACCAACACTGGAACAATAAAGCCTCTTAATTTCCCTGTGGGATTACTTTCTAATAATTTTTACCATCTGCATTAAAATATTTCACACACACAATTAAACACTTACCACAGATACTTCTGTCAACATTCAACACTTCTCAACTTTAAATTGAAACATTAAATGGAGAATTTTTTTTGATGCTCACATAAACGACAGCCGCAGTGAGGCCTCCTCCACACAGGAGAAAGTACGTCATGTTGGTGGAGCCTCCAGGAATCCCAAAGGCCATGTGTCGCACAGGAGCTGCAGGAGTGATGGGAGGGTCAAAGTACAGGGTTAGCATGGAGGCTGACCTTAAGCAAAGACATTTACATTCACTCATAAATACAACTCTACATCATCTGATAATGTTGCACCAGAATGTGGTTATTTGTACCTATAGGAAATCATTGAACACTTATGTGCCAAGATCAGATATGACCATAAAGAAAACCTGTTAACAGTTTGGAGGGAAGGTTTTCACGTGAAATGACTCTAATCGGAATAGGACTTGGTGGAGAACGTGTTCTGACAGTGACAACATGTCTCCGTCCCTTAATCCAGTTACACAATGAAGCTCTGGCCATTTGTAGCAGGAGGGGATAGAAAGATTTAGCAGCGTCCAAGCTCAACACTGAGTCGTCCCTTAAATTAAATCCCTTGCAGCGCCCAAACACTTTAAACACAACTCTCGATTTGCATCAAAATTAAACTTTCAAATTTCTCAAGTGGGCTGGAATTCATGAACAGCACATATGTCAGGACTGATAATGAGGATGTGTTAAAGGCATCTATACACAGGTGAAGGGAGTGTAGCTCGGACATCCTGTGAAAAGATTTGCTGGTGTTTAGAGGATTGCCAGTGGTGCATGCAGAGGAGGCCATAAATAAAACCACCCTGCATCCCCAACACTGGCTCGGTCTAATCTCTTCCTATACCTGGAAAAACATGCACGCATACCAAAGAGTGTGTACGTGAAGGGTTACAGTGCACAGCTTGATGTACACAGTGTGCGTTTGCTTTACTCAGCAGTCTGAGTGGGACATGTGAGGCAAGTAAAAGAACACACTGTACAGTTATGTGCAACACGCCCCTGTCATTCTTCATACATGTGTTTAGGCAAATCATAACTCAGGCCGGGAACTTTACACTGACACTGTGGTTGATGACCTTGAAGATTGTTCACCTGTTACATTCAGAGTTTTTAAAAGCACAGTCAAACATTTTAACTGGATTATGTGAACAGGTTGTTTTTTTTATATGAAAGACTTGATTAGAATTGTGGGGTTTTTTTCAAGATGACCTTTAAGAAATCATGAATTTCATAACACAAAAACAATCCAGCACCCAACTCCCCTTAAAAATAACCATGTGGTGCAAAAGAGGATTCATAAACCTGCACATTAGTGAAGTGAGACTCTGGCACATTTTGTTCCCCTTGCACAGAACTAGCAGTCCCCCCCCCCCCATGTCTTTATGCTAAGATAGGCTAACAGCGGCTGGCTCAAGCTACATTTGCAATGTAAACTACAAGTGATGCATTATTCAAAAACTAACTAAACTGTCATGAATGCTGAGCCAATGGAGCTGCTGGTCCCAAGTCCCTCCTCCTCCTCTAATACCAATGACACAGCAGCACTGATGCAGAGAGTCCAAGTCCAGGTTATTTATACAGGTAATCAGTTAATCCCTGCACTGAGGTTCGGGCCTGTCAAAATGGACACGCATGTCAGGCAACAGACAAACATGGCCTCTATAGCACCAGTGACACATGTGGGCGTGCAAGGTGAACATGTGCTCACCCCCTCTCCTCTACTGTTGATCATGTGTAGCCCCCAGGACCAACCCCTGCTCTTTTATTTCCTGGACCCCGAGTACACAGGCTGCAAATGCACATGTGCAGTTCTTGTTTTGGTCTTTTATGAAACACGTCAGTCTCCATTGAGGCTGAAACTGGAATCTCCCTTATTACATTTGGGTTTTGCAGCATCAGTCTAGTTTGAAAAACAGGATATTAAAGCTGCAGTTTGCCCTCAGTCTAAATTCCACATGCTCACATAAGCAAAGTAAAGGATCTGATCAGGAACGCATGAGAAGACAAAGTGTCATTTAAATGCAGGGGATCAAGTCTGTAACTGTCCTCTGCTCACATGCAAACTGGAAAGTGAGGCTCTAAATGCAAATATAATTCATTTAATGTTGTTATTGCTTCACATGTAGTGAATGTATAGGGTCAGTTTGTATTTTTCTATGATTTAAACTGACTTCTAATGAGATTGTCAAACTGGGGAAGGCAGATCTCCACTTAGTCTGCTCACTTGAAAGAATAATAGCACAACACGTGACGAGGAGTCCAGTGTGCGTGGACGTTTTTCTACAAATACAAATTTAACACTTGAGCTTTAACACAGAAAATTCAAACACCCTTCATGCAGTGAAGGTTTGAAAGCTGAAATCAGAGGTGTGGCAGGCTTTTTGAGATGTTCTCTTTCATAACCATGTGTAGAACTGAGTGTTCCCAAAGCAGGACACACCTCCTCGTGTCGGCCCCACTGCAGCTCGACCTGCACAATGGAAAACCCACGGATGCATTCGATCACGCTGCTTTCATACAAACGAGAATATAATTCAGATTTAAATGCGTTTCATCAAATTCTGAAAAATTATCATTTGTTTAAAAAAAAATGCATTAAAAAAAGTAAATTTAGAAGAAGATGGGACAAAAGAACCCCCCCTCACTGACTCCATTCAATTAAAGCCTGCAGCTTAAAAACAAGAGGCATTAACTTCACACACACACACACACACACACACACACACACACACACACACACACACACACACACACACACACACACACACACACACACACACACACACACACACACACACACACACACACACACACACACTCATTTAAAGAAAGTAAAGTGATAACCTGTCCCCACTCACCATTCCTGGATGTGGGTCTGAGCACCTTGCGTGCCAGCGGCCCGACTCTCTGCCATGCCCGTCTGCAGAACATCTTGACTCGGAAGCAGGTAAAGGAGTGAGTGCGTGTGGGTCCGTGTGTCTCCTGCAGCTTTTAAAGATCAATGAGGAGGAGCACTCAATTTCTGACCAATGCTGATCGGTACCGAGCACGCCCCCTTTCTTCAGACACGATCCGCTCAGTAGGACGACCCCCACAGGCGAGAGAGGGAACAACAGCAGCGTGGTAGCAGAGTTGATGAAGCCTGAACTGATTGTGTGTGTGTGTGTGTGTGTGTGTGTGTGTGTGTGTGTGTGTGTGTGTGTGTGTGTGTGTGTGTGTGTGTCTGTGATGTGGTTGAGGAGACACCCACTGTAGTGTGAACTACTACAGAGATTGTTTAACTACTTTAGCACATGTCTGTCCATCTGTCCGTCTGTGTCACCACGGCAGCACCACAACAACACAAGATGTAGTACATTTTACAGAAAATAAAACTTCTGACCCATCATCCAGCCGGGTGCTCGGCCTGAGCCCCTGACCCACATTTGCTTTTAATCACTGCTGCAAGTTTAGCAGTCACATTTGGTAGAACGACAGACCATTGTACGAGGGACAGCAGTCTCAACATCTGTCTGTAATGTAAATACAACTTCTGAGTGCTCATATAACAATGGGTCATGGGTCAGAACATTTTAACAGGTGGATGTGATCCCATTGCAAGATGGTTTCTAGTTTTTCAGAGGTTATTTAACTATGTAAATGTATTAATTGACAGTAACATTTTCTAACACTTGTGTTTGGACTCTTGTTGCAGACTTGGACCAGTTGGGACCTTTGCAGTTTTTGGTGTTTTTTTGTTGTTGTTTTGTTGCATAATCCACCAATCATTCCTGAAAATCAAATCCCTCTTCCAAATGGGATGAAATCATGTTGTGACATCATCTCTTACACTGGTGCCAAGTGGATTAGCGTCCCATGTGGTTGCATGGAAAGAGACAGAGAGCTGTGGTTATATAAAACACTGTCCCAGAGAGGTGCTGTGGGTCAGAGTGGAAAACTCAGAGAGACGTAGAGTGACAGTAGCTGTTCTCTGTAGGTTTAAGCACCACAGTGATTCTCCTCTAGAAATAAATCTACAGTTTACATCACATCAAGTTTGTTACAACAGCTATGCAGTGTCTCTGTCGCCCTCCTGTGGTGAAACAGGGAGTTACGACACTAGCAATACACCAATGGATTACACATGTGGGCCTACTGTACAAACATCACACAGGGGAACGTTTCAGAGTTCAGGTTGTCTTCTTCTCGACTGTTACTGTAATTGTGTAGGTTATGCTTTGCAAGATTATCTAACTTTTGCTAAATGTCGCCCACAAGTGGTAGTTACGTGACAATGGTTAATGCTGAGATCCAGTGTAACAGTGGGACAATTAAAAAGAGTCATGGCGTCACCGACCTCACTGGTCATACCTGACCAAGTAAAGCTATGTTGGCTGAAAAAGCTTGAGTCCATAAAATTCAACTTTCAATATTGGAAGAGAAAGAAGTTGATCATATCCCCAAAGCCATGTTCTCAGATGTTTCCTCTGGTTTCCTCTATGTCAGAGTACTGACCTCAAAATAGTGCCAGGTTATAATGTTATAATATTACATTTCTTTTTCTTTAGCTCTTTATTCAAAGTTTTTTTAAAATACTTACAGCGCATTACAAACAACCACAACACTACTGTGATGGTGACATAACATCAAAACTGGGGGGCACAATCTCAATGAGATGGTAGAGGGAAGAGATGAAGAGGAGGAACAAATGAAAAGAATGATTGTGTGATTAAAGGAAGGAAAACTCTCCCAAGCTACAGCCCATCACCAAAGGAGAGCCTCTGCAGGGCATTTGGTCCAAAATACATTTATGATCTGCTAGAACATCCAGACCCCGAGGCAATCAGAGACAGGTCAAATCTAAACATCAGAGAAGCAGCTTTTACTTTTTTATCCTCCACACATCTGGAGAGAAGTGCCATTATTCACTTTAAAACACATGTACACATCCACTAGTTTTACTGCGAGAGCTTGTATTGCACTTACATCACAGTACCTGCTGGTCAAAGTCTGAGCAGCTGCTGTCGACATATTCTGACTTTTAGTCCCTGGACTGAGAGGAGATGAGAAAGAGTTGGATCCTACATTTCCCACAATGCAACTTAAATGTGTCTTTTCATTTGCTCCTTCCTGCCTGTGTCTCTTAAACTGCATGCCCCCAGTTTGTAACTCTGTGAGGGCTTTCTGTTTTACAGTGTATCACCTCCTTGCTTGAATAACACCGACGACACTGTCATCCTCTCTGACAGGAACCTCCTGACAACAATAAACCACGCAAATGTTTTCGCAGATTCTGCAGCAAATTGTTGTTGATGCGTAAAATCTATGGAATGTTCCAGTGAAGAGCTGGAAATTCCATCTGTCAGAGTGAAAATATTGTCAGATGTCCCAGAAAACACTTCAGACACTCTAGAGACACCTTCTTTCGTTTATTTGGTCAATTGTAATTCATATTTTGATTGAGGCAGATTGAGGAAATAAACACTGTCATCTTCTCTCCTCCTTCACTTCCAGTCTTTCCTGCGTGCAAAGAAAAAAAATCCGCCACGGGGCTGGTGAATGTTGCACCAATGTGACACTGACATGTGCACACTCACGCTCACTCAGCTCCACATATACAGAACCTCCAGTGTGCTGTAGGATCCACTGTTCTCTGGACAAGAGGTTTGTCCTTATCATGTGACGACCTCTGAATCATCGATTCGACTAAGCATTACAACACACATTTCCATCGCCCACACGGCTCACGCACAAGACCGCTGCATGACTGCTGTGAGGTCTTGTCCAGTTAGACACGGAGCTGTGGTGTAAAGACTCAACAGGCGGGATTAGATGGTGGTGAAACACTGAACCACTGCTTCATACACTGAATCAGGGAAGTCACATATGGAGAATACTGCACTTCTTATCTAGTGGCTCGGTATAGCTCCAGCAGAGCATGGGTTTCAGTTGAGAATTTCATTGTCCATAAACACATGTTACCGGGCTGTATATTCAGTTTTCCTTGGAAATATGTCACATCACAGACACAGTACACGCTGTAAATAAATTGTGACTATAAAGCCTCAGTGGTTTTAATTTTATTGGCTCTTAATATTCAGACGGCACAGAGTTTCATATCATCAAGACGTTTGTGTGATTTAACCACATGGTCTATGTGTCATGGGTTTGGTTCCATATTATGAAGTCAAAGCTTTCAGAAAGAATTGCGTTTCTGGAAATTGTGACCATGAAGTTAAGGTGAACACTTTTTATAAGACAACAAAAATTCTGTTAAGTGTTATGTGAAAGTGACATCAGCATTGTGGCTTATTATCTAACACAGTGTTTTTGTAGCACTACCACTGAGGACAGTTGGGTCTGCCAGGTCCTCATTATTATATCTAAGAGCTACTGCTTATCCTCAGGGGGAGCTCGAGCTAATTTAATTCAATTTTATTTGTATAGAGACAAATCATAATATACACTGATCAAAAAAAAAAACAAGGGAACACTAAATCGTCCCAGTATAACAAAGTCAGTTTAAAACACCAGGCATCAATGTGTCTGTTTAGGAAACAAGTGTTTGTGAATAACGTTCACCTGCTTTGGTGCAAATTAAAGTGACAACAGGTGCAATGGAGGCAAAACCAAGACAACCCTCAGAAAGAGAACGGTTTTAGCAACAGAAGATTGATCTCTCTTTATCCCTCCAGACTGATTCTTCTTTGGTTTTGTGTTCTGCTGGTGTCCTTGTCACTACTGGTAGCATGAGGCAGTACCTGCAGGTTGCACAGGTTGTCCAGCTAGTCCTTACGTTAGGTTTGCTGTGTCTCCCAGCACAATCTCAAGAGCACGGAGGAGGTACCAGGGGACCGGCTGTGACACAAGGAAGGGCATCAACCCAGCAGCAGGAACAGTAATTGCTACTTTGTGTGAGGAGGAACAGGAAGAGCACTGCCCGAGCCCAACAAAATGACCTCCAGCAGGCTACTGGTGTGCATGACTAACTACGACATCTTCTAGTGGGACCTGTGCTCACAGCCCAGACCGTATGCTGGTGGAGTGGTCCCTGGGTTCCTCCTGGTGCAGGACAATGCCCGGGCTCATGTGGCCAGAGTGTGTAGGCAGTTCCTGGGTGACGAAGTTCATGCACACTACTGAGTCACATTATGAGTTTCCGTGATGAAATTAGATCACCTTGTGATTGAAATGTTTTCCTTTAACATGGGCATATGTGTGACTGGTCATCAAAGTTGGTTCCCAGTGACACCACACACGCTGCTGTCACTGCACTGACAAGTCATTTGGATCAGAGCCTCAGCTGAATAACAGCTACATTCACATTTTATTTATTTTGCAACTATTGTAAACAATAAGATCACAAATATACACAAAATATCCAAGTAGGACATTTCACTTTTTTTTATAAATACTAAAGTTCTGCATGGGACTGAAAGCCACTATATTTTATATGTCAAAGTTGTGTTTGGTCCGAAATGAACATTTTTACATATATTCTCTCAAACGCTCATAGAAAGAGCTAGTCCAACAGTCTCTCCTCCCTCTGTGTCTCAGCAGCAGGTCCACTGCTCTTTCTCTGCTCTTTTCTTGCTCAGGACTTTAAAGGACCCATTGTACGTCGCAGTGTTCGCTGCCAAAGGTTTTTTCTGTCTCTTCAGCTTGGCGCCGACGGCGAGGACGATGTCCTCCACCTTATCCTGCTGATATGAAACCTCTCTGTCTCCTCGCTGTCCGTTCACACGCTTGAGTGGCGGGTTCTTGGCCGACGTCTCAAAGAACATCATGCCATGGGCTTTGGCGAAGCTCATCGCCCGCTCCTGGCTCACCTGGCCCTCAGTCCTTCTGGGGTCACGGAGGTCACTTTTGTTACCCACCAGGAATCTGTGAGGAGAGCAGGCAGCGGAAAGGGACAAATGAGGATTCACAGAACAAACATATGATTGATTTGATAACTACACACAGAGAGCGGACAGTTACCTTGGGATATCCTGTCCTACTGAGTTCTGCCTGCACTCTTCTATCCAGGAAACCAGGCCGCTGAAACTGGCGGGGAAGGTCACGTCATAAATGAAGAGCACGGCGTGGACGTTCCGATAGTAATGCTGCACCATGGACTTACGAAAGCGCTCCTGTCCTGCTGTGTCCCACAGCTGGAGCTGAAACAAAGAGAACGGTAATGTACTCAGTGGTAGGGGGACACTGTGCATCGTTGTAGACTAGTCATTCATCTGAGGGTTTAGCACAGTGCAGTGACAAAGAAATGGTATCTACAGTAGATATGCAGCAGGGGGCGCTCTGGTTGTTGACACAGTTGTCACGTTATAGTTGTAATGTCCTAATTTAACACTGCAGTTTTGGGCGCAAGAGCCGGGAAGAAACATGGCCGTACAACCAGATTGAAATGCTCGATTAAAATCAACAGGTTGGAAATACTTAACCAGCACAGATAAAACAGTCAGCTGCAGCGTATGTAAGGCTGTCCTTAAGTAGGACATCTATACCAGTGCTATGCAAAACCATCTCAAGCTACATCCACTTATGGCCAACACCGACAAAGATAGTGAGGACATAAAGTAATAAAGTGAAAAAGAAAGGCAGATGTCAATCTGAGAATTCTCTAAATGTCGACTAGTCAATTACTTTTTGGAAATAGTTGTATGCAGTACAATGCAGTACTCAGTGGTGTCCAAACAACACTTTCCCTTTTGGAGCCCACTGATTGGCACTGAGGTGGTGTAGAGACAACGTGAGAAAGAGGAAATAAATGGAGGAGGCACAGAAAAGAAATGGTGTGTTGAAATAATCAGCACAGACAGTAACATGCACAGAGACATACACTGAGTCATTGCTGAGAGGAACTAAGATAAGGAATAAACAAGTTGATGTGATGTTAGAAAGTTAGATCTCTGAGTCTTTGTCACAGTTTCCTATAAAAACACAAATCAATGATTTAAAGTTCAAAACAGTCATAAACTATGTGACTCTGCACGAAACCTATGATTATACAGTAAATCCATGTTCCACATCCAACGACAGACAACGTGTTTGGCTTTTATAACTTGATTTTTTAAAGGTTCGAGTTGAGGCTTGAAATAAGAAACGGTCAAGTATAAAATCTGGTAACCACAGCAGCTCTCACAGCAGTTCATGCAGGATATAGAAGAAGGGCCTGAGAACACAGCTCAGATATGTTTGGGTCTTTGCTTTGGGCACAGAAGAACAAGGGCAAGTGACCAAAACATTAGGACAGTACCTGACCTTTTTTGTTGCTTCTGTCCAGCAACAACTGCTCATCAGGTTTGGATGTGCGTGCTTTCAGATACTTTTTGAAAACATTGCTAACACAGCTGCACTCTCGACTAAAAACATATTCTCCCCTGTCCAGCTGAAGTAGTGGGACTGCTCCTTTAATCTCCAACAAATGGAAATTGACACAACTGTTGGCTAACACCCACCGACTTTAAATAAAACCATCACAGTCCTTTATCAACCGTTCAGCTCAGGAGAAGCTTGACACACTCACACAAGGCTTCTGCTGCAGGATGGGTTCAAAATAACGCTTGAATCGGATCCATTGAGGAAACGGCTGATGTTGATTAGGAGCGGACATGTCAGCAGAATCCATCATCATCCTCAGTGTCTGCTCATTCTACCAGCTCAAGCATCTCTGCTGATTCTCTGACATCCAGAGAATTCACACTCACTCACTGAGACAGATTAGGTTTGTGTCATTTCAGATGATAAAGACACCGTTTAAAAAAGCTCACTCTTAAAAAACTAAATCAGATGAAGTTGTTGCTGCAGCGTCTCTGATTTTGTCTTTGTCATAAATCGGTCCCAAAACAAAAGCTACGAAAACATTTCTGTTCAAATCCTGTTTTCATAGGACACAGTTTTAAATTATTTAATTCTTATGGTCTAAAACACAACTTACATTAGAAGCCATGTTTGGCTATTTATTTATTTTTAGTCTAGTATTGCATTCTAGGATAAAAGAAAAACAGATTGCCAGTATGACGGGAGCATTTGAGGCACCGACAACATGTTTTTTATTTATGTAAGGCCTGAGATTTAAAAAATAAAGAATTTCTAAATATTTGGAATAAAACAAGGTTCTTGGCATATTTTGTTCATTTTCATAAAACCAACATGTGGGGTAAAAAGAAACATCATAAGTTCTTAATGTTTCCCTATATATAAAGAAAACCAATTTCTTATGTCATAGAAATAAAATATAAATACGATTTAAGTATGTTCATTGGACTAGAGGGGGATTTGAAATGATAATTGTGTCTCTACTTAGGTCCTAGATGTAGTATTTAAGAGAAATGGTGAGTGTGCATATTAGAAAGCTTTACAATGTATATGAATATTGTACTTTGATATATGTGTTGAACATGTGACATCATCAGTATATACCGTCACATATTATCAAGAAAGCACAAAGCATGTCCCAGGTTCAGTCCTGTGAACAGGTTCTTTGATGAAAGTTATCATTCTAACATTGCACATCATTGTTAAAAAAGTTGTTTGAAATGTTTTTCTTCCTACTTTTGAAATATGCAACATAAAATCAAACCACTTTGTTAAATATAGAATCAGAGTTAGTGTCTTTTTCTCATTAATGACTGGTTGTAAACAAACCCACTGAAAACACGTGTTTCTTTACTCCAGTCAATATTTCAGAAGAGGACACATAAGAGAAGTTTATAGGATTCGTTTTTTTATACATAAAACGATGTCTTCAAATGTGAGTATGTAGAAGGGAACTCGGGAAGAAAATGAGAAATGAGCTATTTCAACATGTTTCACGTTCTTCCTCTTTAGCCCACGATCTATTTTGGTTTTATTAACATGATCAAAGCATGTTGCCACCAAACCCAAATACCTTCATTTGTGGCAAAAAAAAAAGTGCATAACCTCAATATCACTCTTATGTAGGAATGTTGTAGCCACCTTTTGTTCCTTCTATAAGGCCTTGTAGAAAAAGCAGAACATGCAGAGCTTCAGTCAGACTGAGAAGATGCTTATCCATCATCCTGCAAAGAACTGAAACTGGAGGTGAACAAAGATGTTTTACAGACCTCAGCTTTGGGATCCGAACATTCAACATTAAAACAAACCCTGAGACTGTGCTGCTGCACTTCCGTTGATTCTGTCTCCTGCAGGACTCTTAATAAAGTTTGATCTCCCAGGTGAGGTCTCGAGCTGCTGGATGTTCGCTACTATTGGTGAAGGCTGACTCAGTATTTAACTCATTATTTAACCGAACTCTACTTGTTAGCACAAGTACCTAAAATCTGCGAGTGGCTGTTTGGTCGGCAGGTCATCTTCCAAGTTTTTCAAAATAAAAGCGCCCTTTGGGTGTGCGTAAAGGTTTGCGCACAGATTTACGCGGTCGGCGGTCTCATTAACATCGAGGAGCATAAACTTCCCCGGTTACCTTTAATTTTTCTCCATCGACGTCCAGCTGTCTCTCGCGGAAGTCCACTCCGATGGTGGCCTCCACTCTGCTGGGGAACTGTCCGGCGCAGAGCCGGTGTGTGAGGCAGGTCTTCCCCACCCCGGAGTCTCCGATCACCAGCACCTTGAAGGTCCGACAGCGGCTCAGGGAGGACACGCTGCCCAGAGAGTTGGAAAACTCCAGAGATGACTCCATCCTGCCGAGAAAACCTGGTCTCCAGAGACGCAGCTGCAGCCAAAACAAACACTTTGGGGAGACACGCTTCCTGCCGGAGGTGAAGCTGCAGCTTCTCTGATCACTCAACAACTTCCCTCCTCAGCTGCTGCTTCGCTTCATTTGATTGGTGTTCGCGGAGTGAGGATCTGACCAATGACGAGCAGGCGTCAGTCTCCACACACGCGATGGACTCATCTGTAAACATCTGTCTAACACACGTGTTGTCTGTGTTACTTTGTGGAACCTGCTGCACAAAGTTATAGAGAACCACGATGCTGTATTTTATTTGATACAATTCTACCTGCAGTTGGTTGTTGTTACTATGTGTGAGTGTGTGTGTTCATATTGTCAGAATAATCGGAACAGTGATTTACATAGTGGCAAAATGTCACGTGAATGCAACCTGAAGCGTTTAAGGTCTGAGTCCATATTTCACAAGCACCTAACATCGCTTTTTATACAGACGTTTTTATGATAAACATACATGTATATATTATTAAAATGATGAATCATGCCTGATCCCTTTTCATTGCTTTTTACATTTTTGTGTAAATATTGTAGAGGTGTCAAGTTGTTGAAACACTAAACACACACATACAAAACGTTGTTTTACAGCCTCCATGTTTCCCCCACATTTAGACATCAGAGCAAATGAAAACATCGAAATCAGTACAAGTTCACAAATGGGGAGAAACGACCTTACAAGAACATGAAGGCACATAGGACTCAAACACTGTTCTCTGTAGTGAGCCTCATGCTGATTACAACTTTACAAAGCTGTGAACAGATTCATTTAGGGACCAACTCTTCACCAATTTGCCAAGGACTACATTTGACTTCCTGGCTTCAGTCTGGTTCAGTTTTCTATTTTGTTCCTGAGGGGACACAGCACGGTGCTGCGCCCTGCTGGTGGACTTGCACTACAGCAGTGTCTCCTAGAAAATCACCTCCTCCGTATTTCACAAGACAGATTTCTGCTTCAGTGTGCGTTGTCTTCATTTCAGCTAATATACAAAGCTTCTGTGCACATGTGGACAATAGTTTCTGACAAAGGATGAACACCTGTTGGAACAATGATCCACAAGTGGATTTTTATTGTTAATGACATTTTGGGATGTTCGCCAGTGTAGACACAAAACATGAGAGCAGGAAACCCAGTCTGAACAGATGACAACAGATCAAAGCTGGTTAGTACAATTCTGGTTTAAATAAAAAAAAAAGAACCTTTACTCTAATCCTCAGACTCAGTTAGACTATGAGAATTATTAAAGATCAGGTTCAACAGGCCAGTAGACGTCATTCTGAAATGTGAGTGAAATATTGAAGGAGCATGTGTTTTTCAGGTCATGCATGTACTCTGCAATGACACAAAATTAGTTTTAAAATATGGGCCTCAGAAAAAAAAGTTACGAAAAGTCCTGTTGGTGGAAGATACAAGAGAGCAGTAAAATGCTAAATTGGTTTTGTCACACAAGTGATCTTTGTCTTTATCCTAGAATAGCAAAAACAAAAATATCAAAATAATTTACACCATGATAACTAACGAGTCAACTGTAGTTTTTTATATATTAGAAACTTGGAGAAAAATAATAAATCAGCTGAGGTTGAGTTCTGCTCTGTCTTTGAGTCGGTTATTAATACAAAACATATGAATCATTAAACTGCATTTTATATACAGTGGCTACATCTGAGGACCAACTGTGTGATGAGCCTCAATCGAAATGCTGCGGGTCTGAACTGAGCCACGACAAGTCTCTGTCACTGACCCTGGAACACTGCAGCTCAGTGAGGGGAACAGAGGCTACACAACGGTTTCTTTTGTTTGGTTTTAATACAAAATTCCAGAGATATCATACATCACCATCTCAGATTTCCTCTTTCACATTAGATCCCAAATTAGAGGAAAAAGGGGAAGAAAAGAGATTATTGGAGGGGAAAAAAAGAGAGAACAGAAGAAGTAAAATAAATTCCAGATGCTTAGAGGCTTTTCTTTTTCTCGCCTTGTAACATGTTCACTTGTGTCCCTGTCGGGCAGCAGGCTTTGATGCTGAACCCTGACCTTTAGAGCCCTCTGAAGTAAGATTCACTGGAGGCTCGATTCCACGTCGATTTTGTCAGTCTGTGTTCATGCAGATTAAACCATTTCCACTAGTGACGACAGCAGCAACTCAAGTGACTCTGCCAGGAGGCTCAGTGGAACCAAATCAACCAGATGTTGAGATAAACATCACCCATGATGAGCTTCATTGATCCATTAATGACAGGGAGGTGTCTATGGTATTGCTTAGATCTATCCGACTCTCTCAGAACTACTTACAAAGGTTAAGAGTAGCAGTGTATTTGAAATGGAGCACAAGACCTTTACAGTTTCTCTTTTTGTGCTACAAGTTGCTCCGTAATAAACAGACAAAGGATTAGATAATCCTGTGTTGAAGCAGGAACAGTGAAGGAAGCACAGTCTGACCAGAAAACTGTTCATGCGAGGACTCTCTCTCTCTCCATGCTGTGGCCTTCCTTACACACTCCGCTGCTCTGCTACTTGTAGGTCTGTGGTTTACTGGAGCGTCACAGCAGATACAGATACACCTGTGGCCATTTGATGTCCTCTGTGTCTACGTCAGGTCCTCAGTAAGTCCTTCTGCTCAGACTCCTGCACATCTGTCAGGGATCAGATCCACTTGCCTCAGTCCCTCGTCCCCCGTGACGCTTGTGCCCTATTTTAATTTAAATGAGCTCTTCTTTTAAAACAAGGGGAACACGGTATGTGACGGAAGTGTGTTGAAGCAGCGCTGAGTCAAACTCGATTGGTTGCCATCCCCGTTACTGAGGAAACCGACAGTCTGTGTCACAGTTTGCCATTAACTATTATTTGTTTGGATATTCAGCATTGTTGTCAGCTCAATTAAAAAAGAAAAATGACCATTCTGTTTTCTCCCTCTTTCCCCCCCCCCTGCTTTCCCACAAAATGACACAACCACACATACACACACACACAACCACACACACGCGCCCTCAACAAACACACACATACACTCACACAGTCCTGATTTTCACCACGTGGGAGAGAGCCTAGCCATGCCAGGTCAGAGCCAATTAAGATGAGCCAAAGAGGAACACCCATTTTTCGCTTCCCATGTTTGGCTTTACAAAATGGCTGCCAGGCGTACCACAAGACTCTGTGCTGGGCCCAATTCCTTTTCTCAACCGCTGTTGTTCTGTTGGGCTCACATCTCGTTGGCTATCTCCTCTGTTTCCGTGGAAACGTCTCCATTGGTGATCTTGGTGTTCTCCTCGTATCCAGGGGGCATGAAAGCTAACGTGTAGGGGTAAAGCTTGTGACACTCGGCACGGTACTCCTCAACACTCTCTCCACAGTCGCCTAGGATGCCACTCCGAAGACACTCCAGTGCTTCCGTACAGATCTGAAGGGGGGGGGGGGGAAAGGACAGAAATTAAGAAAAAAAAAACCCTTCTTATTCAGGGGGCTGATTTCCTCAATAGTCCATTCTTTATTTCCTTCTTGTCATCTTATTCACTTCCATGAATACAAACCTGTATGGTTCTGTTGTTGAGCGACTCATCTAGTGCAGTGGCCAACTCTGCTGCCTTCATTTCTGTCGCCGAGTCCAGATACGCCATCATCTTAGCAGCTGCCGGAGGGAGAGAAGAGTGAGTGTGTGAAATCCAAGTCTAAAATGTAAAATCCCATGAACCAAACAGCGCATCATGGAGACAGAATAGAAAAATGTAGAAGAGATCTGTGATATAGACAGGCTCCAACAATCAGTTTAATGAAAAAGACGACAATTTACAAAACCATCAGACACTGTGTGTTGAGAATAGAATTCAGATGTTTTAAATTGTTTCAGTATATTGTTCAAAGTTGACATTTTATGTGCATTTTTGTAGCTTACCAGCCAGTCGGTGGGGTATGGAGTTGGAGTGCTTGGTGAGGTAGGCCTGGTTGAAGCTCTTAGCATTGCTGTCTCCAAACAGCCGGGTGATCTCCTGCTTCAGCACCGTCCTGACCACCTCTGGCAGCTCCTTACTCTCTGAGACTACAGAGGAGGGAGGACGAAAACAACGATGGAGAGATGAAAAGAATGGTGGGAGGAATGTAGAAAACAGACAAGAGGAGGCAGTGAGTAATAAGTTAGAAAAAGTAAGAAATAATAAAAAAAAGTAATGTTAAAAACAGTTTCCAACAGCAGATTTACTACATATCAACCCCTGTCTTACCTCCTTTGAAGAAGCGTACTAAACATTGGTGTAGCCACGGGTGATCAGGGTCAATAGCCAGCGCTCCCTTCACAGACTGAAGCATCAACAGATATTTTTCTGAAAGAAAAGTAAAAGTAAGGTGAGGGACATATTATCAACACAGTGAAAACCGAGGAAAGACAGTGAAGTGACATTAAAATGAGCGAGTGTGTGCCAACCTTTCCTGAAGTAGATCTCAAAGGCCAGTAGGTGTGTGTCAATTTTGTCTTTCACCAGGTGTTTGAGAGGCATCAGGAACTTAACTGCTTCTTCCAGTGGGTTTTCTACCTGTAACAGCCATGAGGACAATAACTTAAATCGAGAAACTTTCAACGGGACCTCAACAGATTCAGTGATCATAAGGCTTCAAACACAAACCTTGACCAGTTTCTCAGGAACAAGCTCCTCTTTGGGCCCTCCGATCTCCTCGTCATCATCCTCCTTCTTCTTCTTCTGGTTCTTCAGCTGCTTCTCCTTCTCTGCATTCTTCTTCTCCTCCTCCAGCTGGGCCTTCTTCTGGGCTCGCCGCTGCTTGTTCCTGAGCTTCTTCAGCTCTTTGTCCGAAAGGTTCGCTGGAGACAAGAAAGAACAGCGTTAATGCTTTTCTTTGTCCAGCAGAGCATTCAACACAGCATGGAACTGATCAAAGAGCTCAGGTCACGTTCCAACGTAAATCCAAATTTGACTATGATTGTGTTGTGTTTCCGAGCGGACCAAATCACAATGCAGATTTTGTTGCACAAGCCATGTACTGAAATAGTTGCCCTGCTCACAGGAACCATAAACATTAAATAAAGTTTACTGTAAGCTGTTAATACTTAATATTAAATCTCACTTTCCAATTAGCCTTAGCAATGAAGGAGCAGAAGAAAGGTAATTTTGTGGGGTTTTTGGTTAAGAAAAATATATTGGTTCTACCCAACCCCACATCTGACTTTACAGCCTACACAGAGACACATCTGACTCTGTCCTCTCACCAGTGTCGGCCTGCAGCTCCTTGCTGTCATCAGTCAGGGGGTTGTCGTGGAGGCTCAGGTAGATCTGGATGGCAGAGATGGCTGCCTTGTAGTAGAAGGGATGCATGCGGAGCACGTCCTCTAGCTTCAGCAGGTCCACGTAGGAGCGGAGCGTCATCTTCCTCATGCAGTAGGTGTGGAAATCAAACTGGTCATCTGTGATCTCCACAAAATGCTGGTGAGAGTGGAGGGAGGACACTTGTGAAACATACAAGATATAACCAGCACATAAAACATTTGACATCAGTGGGTAAGGACTCTTGCAACATGAAGTGTAATTACAGAATATCATGATATTTTATTTGATGGGGGAAGATAATGTATTTAGATATTAATAAACCTAATAGGAATAACAACATTAAGGGAGAGTAACTATTGGAGCTATTCACGGTTTTCTTTAGTGTTTAATATTTTAACATTTGTTTATTTGGTTTTGTTTAATATAACTAGTTAGATTATACCATTAAAATATTGTTGTAACACATCAATCTTTGTTTTTTTTTTTCAACATCAGAGTTGACCATGTTTTTTTTTTTACTATCATCTTCTTAACCAAGGTGTAGTCAGAGGAGATGTGTTTTTAGCCTGTGGCGGAAAATGTGTAGACTTTTAAACAGTCGTGATTTTGTTAAGTGGATAGATGTTCCTTGCCATGAGGGAGCAGCAAGTCAATCGGATGATGCATAGCTGAGTGGACAGGTTGGGGTGTAAGGTTTACCCATGTCCTGGTTGTAGACTCGGCCCGATTTGTTCGCAGCACGGTACGCAAGTAATAGTGTCTTGAAGCAGATACGGGCAGCCACTAGTAACCAGGGAAGGGAGCTGAGGAGCGGTGTAGTGTGAGTGTGGCTGGCTGACTAGCCAGGAGGAGTTGCAGTAGTCTAGGTGGAGATGACAAGAGCCTGTACTACCTTCTGAGTGAGAAGGGGACTTATTCTCCTGATGTTGTGCAGCATGTATCTACATGATCGGGTTGTTGCAGTAATGTTGGCGATAAGGGAGAGTTGGCTGTTGAGTGTCACACCCAGGATCCTTGCGGTCTGGGTGGAGGCTACCACAGAGTTGTCGTCGTGATAGTACGGTCATGGGTTGGAGAGCCTTTCCTTGTAAGTAAAAGTAGCTCGGTCTTGTCAAGGTTGATTTTTAAGTGGTGTGTGGACATCCACTGAGAAATGTCAGTCAGACAGGCAAAGATTCGTGCTGCTCCCTGTGTTTCAGACTGAGGAAAAGAGACAATTAGTTTGGTGTCATCTGCGTAGCTGTGGTAGGAAAAGCCATGTGAGTGAATGACAGAGCCAAGAGAGTTGGTGTAAAGGGGAATAAAGGGGAATAAAGGAAAAAAGGAGGGGACCCAGGTTGGAACCTTGAGGGACCCCAGTAGTGAGTGGACAAGGTTCTGACACAGATCCGCTCCAAGTTACAAGGTAGGTATGGTCTTTGAGGTAGGATGTGAGAAGGGAGAGAGCAGAGATACCCAGATCCTGAAGGGACAAAATAAGGATCTGGTGGTTCACAGTGTCAAACGCAGCAGAAAGGTCCAGAAGGATGAGGACAGAGGAGAGAGAGGCTGCTGTAGGACAGTGTGTGTGTGACAATTGTCCCATCAGCTTTTAAATGCACCGCCTGCAAATTTAATACTTTGCAGCCAATTGAAGACCTTGATTTCCTTGATTTAGATTTAAGACTTTTTAAGGAGCTGCAGGAACCCTGGTATCTTGGTCTACATTCAGTAAACGCAACCACAATCATGGGTCCAAGCCACGTCACAATGATGGAATAATTTGCGCTAAATGAGCCCCAAGTATTGAGTGCATTCTGGAACATACTTTTCAAAAGTTGGAAATTTCTGCCATGTAAATCCTTTGACTAATCTTAGGAAATCTTTGGAGATACATATTTTATTTGCATAAGCTCAAAGATGTAATAATCACAATTAAAAGAAAAAAAAGGCTTGAAAAATTTCACTTTATGTGCAATAAAAACAATAAAATAATAAAAAACACTTTTTTATGATATTGAAATTCTTTGACTGATGGGAAGGACTCACCCTTTCGATCTCATGGCACTTCTTGAGAGCCTCCCCAAACTTGTTCATACCCTTGTAGGAGAGTGCACACTCTGTCTGGAACCACATACACTGCATCTCATTCAGATTCTCCACTGCTGATGCTCCCTCCTAGATAAAGTGAAAACAACACATATCAATGAGCACAGTAAATTATGTCGTTAAATTATTATATCAACTAATTATTTTGACATTTGTGACCAAGCCATTATTATTTCTAGAGTTCTGTTGATAATCCTGACCAGACTTGCTCAGGTTGACACTGATTAAAGTTATTTGCAGACACAGCTTCTTCTCAGGGGTAAACAGTGTTTCAGCCAAGGTGACCTCTTCTTCAGATGTAATAAAACCAGGAAAAAAAAAAAAAACATAGATTGCCTCCATACTGCTCGTGTGGTCTCATACAAGTGTTTGCAAGCCCCGACATTCATATTCAACTTGAAACCGCATAATTTACACCATGTTTTAAGCATGTTTAAGTAGCGATGCTAGCGAGAGCTCTGCTGTTTTCTGATGTGTCTGAGAACGTGAACGCGGCTTCGAGGAGGATATCGGAGGGCTGCAACACTGTTTACCCCTGAGACTCCTAAAGTCTTTTGTGGACTCAAACACTTCACCCACCCCTCCATCGGCAAAGTGGTGGGTAGATAATGAGTGAATATTTTTTATTTGGTGAACTATCCCTTTAAGCAGAATATAAGGGATATTTTTTTGAAAGGACCATGAGACTCAAGGTTTCTTTAACTCCTTCTGAGCTCAAGTAAATCCCTAACTTTTGTTTTCAGACGTCTTCCTCGGCTTGTCAGCTGTCAGTGTGTACTTTTGTGTAGTTTTTCTCACCCGTGTGAACTTGGAACACATTTCCTCAGCCTCTTTGATCATGCCAGCCTTCAGCATGTACTTGGCACACTTGGAGTTGATGAATCTGTCAGCGGTATCAAGAGCCTGGGCCTCGTCCATCCACTGAGCGGCCTCTTTGATGTTGCCAGCATGCTGTGGGAGGGAAAGGTCAACACGACAGTTGTGACTCAAGCCAGAAACGTTTCTCAGTTACAAATGCAACAGTAAACAAACACACAAATGTGCAGGATGTGTTACCTTGTAAATCTTGGCTTTGATAAGGAAGAGTTCGATGAGCGTCGGTGTGCTCTCGATGGCTGCGTTGATGTATTCTAACGACAGTGTCTGCTGACCAATCATGTCATAGTGCTGTGCAAGGAAGTACTGCACCCAGAGTAAAGTTGTTGGTGGCTCCTCCTTTCCATCATCTGCAACAGTGCAAACATATTCTCTTCAAGTTTGTCTCTAACCTTGTAAAAAAGACTACAACAGATTAACTGATAATAGTTTGTTCAGGAATTTCAAATATACATTACAATACATATACACTGAATATCATTGGGTCATCACTCTGACTTTGATATTTTCTCCTCACCGTTCGGGCTGAACATTCTACAGCTTTTTAATGAGGTTTCAAAGCTGACAACCAACTCCTCTATTATTGACACCTGCAAAGAGAAAGATGACAAAGTTAAGTTGCTTCATATCTGTTAGACTAGAACCATTGCACTTCAGTGCATTTTATAAGATGGCTTTATGTGAAGTGCGACCAACACATCGTTAGCAGCAGTGCTGTCACCTTTTCTTTGTCATTGTACAGTGATTTGAGCGTGGTGAAGACGGGCGGACACCCTTTGCTGAAGTTCATCCTCAGATACCTGTCCAAACACTCTCTGAACTTCTCTCCTGCAGACAAACAGGGTGAGAGGGAGAGGATTGCAAACTTTATGCTTGGTTCATATGACTTCATGTATGCTCAATGGATAAATAAAAAAGTTGTAAGGAATATACAGCTTCTAGTTTGGGGTTAATTTCTGACCATATGGTGTGAAATTTTAACTGAGGTTTAGCTAAGAGAGATGTAATATTAGTCACACCTGAGAGAAAGTTGAGCGGCAGCCGGCGAGGAACCAGTCCTTTCGGAAACTTCTCCCAGGCTTCCTCATAGATCTTCTGTCTCTCCTCTACGCTGCCTGAAAAAACATGAAAATTCAGCTTGGTGTTGACAGGTGTGGCTTGTTTATTCAAAAGGAAATTTCAATAGTCAGTGAGGAAAAGATGATTTGAGAAAGAGTAATGTATCATACCAGGTTTCAAAGCATTCTCCAGGCCACGGTAGTAGGACCAGTTTTCTGGGTTCCTATCCTGCAGTCGACGGTAAACTTCTGTTGCTTCTTCCAGACGCTCCAACTTCAACAGCAACTCTCCTACAGAAGCAAGAAAAGAGCTCTAGTGTCACAGCACACTTGAAACTAGTCTTTGTTTGTTTGTCGTTGTGTTATTTATGCAGTGCTCTGAGGTTTTTAATTTCAGAGGTGTTTCTGTATGCATGTGTGCAAGTGGTGAGAATGTGAGTGGTGATTATGAATCCTCTAGTACAGATGCTCAGAACTAAAATGAACAATCTGAAGTGTCAACACTCTACTGGTGTAAACTGGTGCAGAGAAGAAGGTAAATATATCTCACATCATGTAGAAAAGGTAAAGTTAAGCCATTTACTTGACCTTCACAAGGTCCAGTGTGTAAGATTTAGGGAAATATTAAATATAATATCATTAATTATGTTTTCAATTGTGTATAATCACCTGAAACTAGGAATCCACTTGGTTTTGTTACCTTGAAATCAGCCCTTTATGTCTACATTAGGATCTGGCCCACTTACCAACAGTAGCCCAGAATGGATTAATCAAACAATGGCTCTAAAAGGGCCCTTCACATGTTGACATTACCTGAAGGTCACAGCAGGTTCCCCTCCACGCAGGAAAGGGGGAGGTTGGGTATTCAGTTGATTGCCATCTACACCTTACACACTGGACTTTAAATAATATTCAAGGGTCTTTTAGAGGGTAAACATATGTATACTGATGTAACTACACTTTCTATGGTCTATGTGATTAAAAAAACACCAGAGCCATGTTGACCTTTTAATTATTATATACTATTAATTAGTGAAGCACAGTGACCCACCTCGTGTCTCCTCCACTGCCAGTTTGTCACAGATCTGCTTCTCATAGTTGGACAGGTGCTCGAGTGCCTCCTTGTACAGACCAGCTTCCCTCAGCACCTGGTTCTGGTACAGAAGCAGCTCGCTATACTCGTAGTCCACTTTGTCTGGAGAGGTCTGGACAGACAACACAAACGTGTTAACAGAGTTCTGTAAATCAAATGTATTGTGAGTATTGCATTTTCCCATTTGCTAATATCTGTGGTGGCTAATTCTAACTTGTTGAGTTCAATGGTTCACCTTGGCAACAAGTGTGCATGAATGTGGGAGGGGGAGCTAGGAAGGGAGGGGTGTATTTGTTTTGGTCTTGAGTTCAGTCATGCTGTGTGTTTTTCTAGATAAATTGATCCTCCACACAGTTGACAAAAATTACCATTAAAATACATAAACAGACGTTGGTCAGATTAATACTGTGGTGGCATGAAGGATGCATTTATAAGGGATGATTACTTCTTGAAAGCCCAAAATATTAAATTGCCATTAGATTAATATAAAGGCTTGAATGTCTGACTGTGGCTTTAGAGTCATTAACACTGTGTATGAGACAAACTGAGAAATTACTGGAGCTACTGGGTGTTTTTTCTGTTCAGGAAATTCTGCATAATTCTTCTGAGAAGACGTGCATTTGCCTTGTCACACAAGCTTGTTGTGTTACGCAGATGTGACAAAGGCAGGAAGCCCACTGGTCTTATCAGGGTCACACCAGAGAAAAGAGAGAGTGAGCCAGAGCTCGGCTGTGGCGGAGAGCAATGCACACCCATATTCAAGAGGAAAACTGACTGGCCACAGCGAACTATAAAATCAGACACCTACAACAAAACAAGAAATGTGAGCAGTTCTGTTACTCATCTTACACTGCAGTGTGTCTGCAACATACTCAATATTTATGGCCCCAACCTGAAGGATGAAAAGGACATTCACCTATTCTATGTGCTAAACCCTGATTGTGTCTAACCTGTTGTGTTTTCCTGAACTCCTCAATAATCTTTGCAGCCATCTCGTAGTCTTCCAGGAGGTGATAGGCGATGGCGTAACCAATCCAGGAAGCCCGTTGGGCTGGACGCAGCTGCAACAGCTGGTACCGTGTCTCCTATGGAAAGGATGAAAACAGATTCGTCGTTTAGCCATGCTGAACATCAGAAACTACTAGGGTTGCTCAAAATGCATCATTGTTAATCACCTTTTATTCTCAGACAAGGTCGTTTTTGATATAGTAATAGTTTTGTGAGTCACAGTGCTATCTAGTATTACCAGTGCGAGATGTGGGGAAAGTGAAGTCCCAGTTTTCTGAAAATGATTCCCCAAAAATGATCTACTTTAACACCACCACCCCCAGTCTTACTGCACTGATGTGCCAATGTTGTTAGAAATGATTAAACTTTGCTCCTGTCCTTTCTGTGTGACACCTCTCTCATATGTAGCCCAAAGGACTGAAAATGTGTTGTGTAGCTGGGCAGACAAACAGGGGAAAGTGGGGCAATGGTTGGCAGCACAAGGTGGAGAGAAGCGGTTTTGCTGATTCATGGTACTGACTCCAGAATATTGCTAGTCTAATACACTGTGACTCAGAACCCCTCCCTTTCTCATCCATATCTTTAATCCTTTCAACCAGACTTTCATGTTGCTGTTCTGCACCTCACTCTAAGTAAGCATCTAAATCACAAGCGGTGTCCCAAGAGACCTGTTCTAAATTGTGATGACTGACTGAAACCTGATATCTGCATCCCTTCCAGATCAGAGCCATACTGCGTCCTGGACCAGGCACAGCGACAGATGGGAGTGTGTGAATTCAGGAAAGTTCTTCAGTCACAATCTGTTTTGTTCTTGTATTAAAAAGGAAAGTTGCCATATTTGTAAAATCTACTTTTCACAGGTGGGTTTTAGGATCTAGAGGTGTCCCTCTATGGCTGATAATGTGCTGTGGCCTCTCATTTTCTTGCTTAAAGCAACCTTAAGGAAACCACAGATGTATTAACCATCCAAATCCAACACATTCATTCAGAGACCCTCGGTCAGTGCTCACCCTGTAGCCCTCCAGGTCTCGCATCTGGATCTGAAGCAGGGACAGGTCTCGCAGGATCTGCAGGTTGTCCTTGTCCCACTTCAGAGCGTTGCGGTAACACTTGATGGCCTCATCGTACTTCTTATCCGAGCGCTGCAGTAGGCCGTAAACGTGCCAGCCTGGGACGCACAGGAAGTTAAGGAACAACACACACAAAGGCAGTCCATACAATCTGATGTCATCAAACTAATATTAGAAATGAAGTCATGTCAATAAGGTTGTGTCAAGTTCACTGTTGATTGTGTATTGAACCCCAAGAGAAAATTAAGTACAGTATCAACAATAACCATTCTTTAGAGACTACAAATCATTCTTAAAACAAACAATTTAATTAAGTTTAACAAACTGCTAAACTACACCCCAACAGTGTAAGAAAGTATATCGAGACATAAAAGATTGTGGACACAGCCAACAGATTTTGATTTAACTTCATCTTCAAGATAAATGGAAAATTGAGGCAGGGTGAGACATAAGAAAATGGTAAGCGAATGATGAAGCTATCACAATTATTACAATGGCCGATTACAGAGACAAACAAATGGACTTCTATCATAAATTCACTGATGACAAATTTCACTGATCAAATATGACCAAAAACATAAATAAATTCTAATGTTACAACTGCACATGACAGACTCAGCAGTGTGTATGCTCAGAGATACTGTAGTTTGACTTTAGACAGAGCTCAGGCTGAGAGACCAGTTATTGACTGGAAATGTGCACAGATTTCTCTCTGGCCTAGGAGTAAGAGAGAGAGACAGAAGAACAGCAGAAGAGGGAGAATATGCTGACTGTGCTGCAAGGAGACAAGAGCTCCTCTACAACGTGCAGCAGCTCAAGGTCCTGTGGAATCTATTACACACGCGTTCACTGATTTTACAAAAAGACACTGCAGAAAATGAGAAGAGACAACAACTTCTACAACTTAGAGAATTTCTCCTTCACCAACACACATGATGCGTCTCTGTGCAAGGATACAGACGTGGCTCCGGAGGTCGTTGCGCAGGCCTCTTCTCACCAGGTCGTATGCCTCCTCCTTCTTCCCCAGACAGTTAAGGGTCAAGCCCTTCATCGCCAGGGTCTCTGGAAAAAAAGACACAGGAACGCAAATCAGTGAGGGATACAGCGAATGAAAAGAATACATTTTCTATACATCCAAACTTCTGCTGCTTACCTCCATGCTCTGCAAACTTGGGGTTGGACAGGATTTGTTTGCAGAACTTGAGCCCGTTTCTGTACTGTTTGTGTTCGTAACATCGCTGTCAAAGGGAAGGAGAGACAAATGATATTAGTCCAAGAGGGATGATTCAGAGAGAAATAAGTGTAACACTCATTTTGGAGTTCACAGTCTTGACTTATACCAACAAGCTCCCTTCAGCAGGATCCACTTACATGCTCAAATTGAGAAAATGACGCACGTCTTTATTCCACTTTTTGTGATCCACACCGGTGGAACACAGGCATGGAAATTAAACAAACTTAAAAAAGCTTTAATGCAATGCTGTGTCCTTGACCTTTGACAGACCCAAGCCCAGAAATTAAAAATCAGTACTACAGGTCCTGACCCTTCACTCAATTTATCATGTTTAATCCAAACTAGATTAAAGTTATCACTGTGATAGTCAAACACTGCAGATTACAATAACTATTCATACAAATATTAAATAAGATGCACATAACCAAATATATATTGATTAATAAATAATATTGCACATAACCTAGATTCATGTTAAACATTACTATTAGTATAAAAGACACAAAATATTAAACTACCTCAGAGATCAAAGTTTATGAGATTACCAGTATTTTCTCCTAAAGTTATATTTAGGTATGCACAGTAAATAGTGAATCAACACCACCACTCTTTTTAAGCTGATGACCGAGAGTCATGGGAGATACTGTGTTAGTGTGTGTGTGTGTGTGTGTGTGTGTGTGTGTGTGTGTGTGTGTGTGTGTGTGTGTGTGTGTGTGTGTGTGTGAGAGAGAGAGCGAGTTAAGGTGGCAGATGGCCTTCCCTTGTGACACCACTGACTTCACTAATGGTGAAAAAAAAAGATGATGTCAACTTAACATGCAGGAGCCAAGGTCGCTTATGAAAAGTAATTCACTGCTGAGCCAAGTGAAGGATCACACCATTCACTGAGACACGTGGCTGGAGGACACAGGAAACATGTCCTTCGTCCTGTCAGTTGGTTTATGTATATACAGCACTCTAGGTGAAGTGTACATATGAAGGCAATGTGCAGCAAAATTGTACATGCTGGTGCAAAACAGTTGCATGTGTTAGATGACCATCTGCTCAGTGGTGTAATGAGCATGTGGATACACACTGAGAGACGCACATAGCCAGCTGTATCTGTATCAATGGGACAGCCTTCCGATTTATGAACAGCCATTTCGTTCCAGCAGGAATCAAAACTAGAAGGAATTATAACAAACTACAACACTAAATAGTTTGTGAAGAAGTGTAAATATTTACATCAGGGCAGCACATAATTGCCCTGATTTATTCTATGATCTACACATTGACAAGCGTGAACAATGCCTCAGCTTTGCATTGATTCTTGAGTAATAAATCTTCATTCCACCATGGAAAAACAAAGAAAACAACTGTAAATGAAGGTATGCCTTTTCTTCACTTTCGTAATGTCTTGAGCAGATGATCTGTGGCTTCCTTGTCAATAACATGTAAAGATATGCCGTCAAGATGCATAAGGTCTACTAATAATAATATATATATATAATACTTGAAAAACTCAAGTTCATAACCTATAACACACAAGACTTTAAAAACTGATGTCTGAGTTACGTTAAAGTTTATAGAAGTACATTTCAGACTTTCTATAACATAATCTGACAGACACCAATAGAAATGTTGTGTCAGCAAAGACAACAGATTTCAGTCAAAAGAGTCGCACATGCATTATGCAAGCATACCGATGCTACTACAGGCACACACACTGCACCGTACATTTCATGTAAATTTAGCAACATTAACACCACCAGCTGTGCTTATCCAGCATGTTCTCTGCCTCACCCAAAATAACTCAGCCCCCTGAGAGTGTGTCAGAGTGGTGGCTCTAAGCCACCGGCTCGCTGCAACGAGACACAGGGTCAAACATTAGATTTAGGGAAAACATTTCAAATCTTTCTCTAGGGCGCTGATTTCCAGTTTACGACATGTTGGAAGGAAGGCAATGATGTGGAAGACTGTTGTGGTTGGGTTTCAGCTAAGATGAGGCATTCATGGTCACAAGTGTTTGAGACCCATGTAATGTAGATCAAATATCTAAGATATCTGAGTCCAGTTTAAATAATAATGTTCATACAGGCTTATCACCAAGACAATACACACCAACTGATTGGTTAGTTATCCCTGCAGCAATAGTTTTGTCTTATGTCTACATTAGGTTGGGCTAAAACTGAGGAAAAAGTGTCTCCCCTTTCCCTGAAAGAACGAAATTGAAACTCTTCCAACTCCACTGCCATGCGGAGGTTGGACAACTGCCAACTTCTAATAATGCATTTGGGCACCCGGTCTAGGAAAGCAAAAAAATAAAAGAGGGGTGTGGTCCCATCCAAACTACAGCCTGTTTCAAGTCTCTTATCACATTCCCGCTGCAGAGAGGTTCATGGCAGGGATTTTATTTTGGGCATTGTTATTCACACAACAATAATCTCCACCAGATGAAAATATTTCAGACTCCTTAAGCACAGACAAGACCAGACAAGATCACCTCGCTTTAAAGTAGAAGTGTTTCATGTGATTTATAGGACAAAGATTACATCATAAAACTATTACATATCTACATCCTGCCTGCAATGTTGAACGATGCAAAAGATTTCCATCTTTATAGACCAATTTATTGCTCTGTAATTTTGGCACAAATTCAGCACAATGTTCTACAGGAAATATACAATAATTCAAGTTATATTTATGGGTAAACTGTGAAAGTGCAGTGTGAATTCTGGAAAACACTATTCAACAGTGACTCCTGATAACAGCTGAAAGGCAGTGCCCTGCTGAGGTATGCAGCAAATACAGACCAACTTCTCAAGATCAGGCAGAAGTCACCGGTCTGTTTTCCCTGCCACAGGTGGAGCAGATGAAAGCCAGTCCTGTGCCAGTGAGCTGATAAACACCCACTCACACCCAGCAGAGCTCCTGACATTCAAGATTCCTTCAAAAACAAATGTTTATCTGAACCAGTCAGTGACAACAAGCAGATCTTTGTCCACATTCCACATGTGCAGTCTCTCGGGAGTGTGCGACAGGAGGTACATGCAGAGATGTTTAACAACACACACCAACAACCAGCACATGTAAGCAGGAGAGGGGGACTTGTTTCAATGCACTCCTAACTATACTGAGTTCACGGACAGCTCACTTCCCGTTCCACTGTAAAGACATTGGAGCGACATTTAAACCAACCTTCGACATTTACTCTTTCCGCTGACCTACGTGAAGTGTGTGCATGCAGCAAACAAACACGGAGCGACACAGGGACTAACACATGGGAGAGATGGATGGATGGTGGGTGGGTTGCTAGTTGCCAGAGCAGAGCAGGCCTGAAGCGGATCAGATTTGCTGACACGGTCACACCGGTGCTTCCCCAACTACCCCTGGTTTCCACACATGCACTGACAGTTTAGCGAGATCTCCCCCGGACCGGGGGGGGGGGAGCAGGCCGAGGTCCCGCACACACACAGATTAACACTGGCAGCAACCTACAGTCTGCTGGACCTGAGACGTCTGTGCGGCTCGCGTTAGCCGATTAGCTAACGTCAGATGGCCAGTCTGTGAGCTCGGGTTGCAGGTTAATATGGACCAAGTGAAAACAAACGTGCAGATACAAACCGCTAGATACACATGCTTAGCATTCAGCTAACAACAGAGCGAGTACCACCACGTTCACATTAACAAACAGCGAGGGACGCTGAGTATACCCCAAACACGACTGTTGCACTAGCTAGCTTGATAGCCATCGTGGGAGCTAGCGTTACCGCTAAGTTGTGTTAGACAAGCGACGAGGCCCGTCTAAGCTAACTAGCCCGCTGTGGTTATTTAAACCAGCACTAAAGTTTTATTACAGCAGTGACATTAAAACACAGTCGCAATAACCACAGTTCGTCAACCACCACTGTGGCTTGACGTTACGGTGACAGTGCATATCGGGGCCGGGCTAGCTAACTCATTCAATGGTGCCATTTTGCTAGCCAACCAAGGCTAATGCTAACGCCGGACAGCTACACCGACACTGAGCGAAACACCGACGGACCTCTCGGCTCGTCGCCCGCCTGCAGTGAGCGGGGCTGCGGCTCCGCGGCTCCCCGGCGGCCCACTCACCAGAATCCTCTTGAAGAGAGCGTTCTCTTTCGGCGGCAGAGTAACTGTCGGCATCGTTGCGGTTGGGATCCGTTTCCCCCTCGACCTCAGCACATGTAGCTAAAGTTAGCCCGGGTAGTCCAGACGAGTCGAGCTGAGTGGTGGCCCTGGCTCGCCTGATTCCGCCTGGTTCAGCCGCTCGATTGCTCCGTTTTCTCGGCGCACTCAACTTCCTCCTCACGTGGGGGCGGAAATCCAGGAAACCGTTCAAAATGGCGGCGGCAGACCTCGACACATGTCAGGGCTGAGAAGACAGAGTTAGAGGTCCCTCCCCGCGTGGAAAGACAAGAAGTCCGTTGTCTTTAATGGCATGTCTGTCCTCCTGGTCTGCATGGACACACGGTTATTGTTCATGTCTGTGAATAGATACCACACAGGCTTGTTGCACTACGTGGAAGCTTCAGGTTTCTGTTTCACACAAGTTATAACATTGATTTTCAAACCAGCTGTGGTGACACACAATCATGTTCAAACAAATGAATCCTTTTTAATTAGTCAAAAACATCTGATAAAGAATACAGGACTAGATGGTGAATGTCCCTTGAGTGTCTGAAGGTGTGCTGCACAAATGAAGTTACCAACTACCAGCAGATGTTAGCAGGTGTCTTCAGTTGTTTACCTTAGGGTCATCTGGTGTTTCTGCCCTAAATATATTTTAAATGTTGGAAAAATGCTCCTATCTCACCATGGTATAGAGAGTGAAAAGAAATCTGCCACCTAATCCAGAATTGAATGGGTTCTTCCATGGCCCATACCAAGTTCTTCCCCCAAGTTTCATGGTAATTTCGTCCAGTGGTTTTTGTGTAATTCCGATAATTATCAGACGAACAAAAAATAAGTTTCAATAAATTAATTTATTGGCGAGTGGAGTGTCTAAATGAGCATGTGCAGTTTGAGTGTCACGACAGTGGTACCTAAACTTTTAGGTCCCGACCCAAAATAATGGTACCAGAGACTTAGGACCCCCATGATCCCAGAGGACAATGATCTAAGCCAGTTATCAAACATTCTTCTTTGAGCGCAAGTTGATTAAAAAAAAAAGTTTTTTTAATAGTTTTATCTTAAACTATTAATATTTGTATCTCTTTTTTTTCTTTCTTTTTTACAATATATTGACCCAGTCCCCCTAATATATAAACCTGAAAATATATAACAGCAAAGTGAACAATTGTGCAACTCCCCATCACCTGGCCCATAGGAAATGTTGAAGAGTCTTATGAGCTGGGGGACAAAATATTTCCTCAGGAGCAGGTCTGCTACTGAACATACTTCTCTACCAAAACAGTTTGTTCAGTGTCCTTCACTCCGTTACTTTCATGACTGAGTTCAGCATCATGCCAACCAAAGAGCCGGCTTTCCTCACCAACGTGTCCAGCCACAGAGCGTCCCTCTTATTAAAGGTGCCTCTCCAGCACACCACAGTGTAGTGGAAGACACTGGCAGTGCCGTCATGAGCATAAGTTTCCTGCACATGTTGAAGAAGGCCAGCCTCCGGAGGAAGTAGAGCCTCCTCTACACCTTCCTGTGCAGTGTCAGTGTTGGCAAAGCAGTCCAGTCTCTCATCCAGTTCTGGGTATTTAAAGGTCCTGTCCACCTCCACATCCACGCCCTCCAAAGAGACCTGTAGCAGAGGGGACCTGGTCCTCCGAAACCCCATGGCCACCTCCTTTGTCTTTGAGGTTTTCAGCTGCTGTTACTGTGTGACCTGCACCAGTTTACAAAGTCCTCCACCAGGATCCCCTGCTTCACCTGCTGTGTCATCTGTGAATCTCTGCAGAGTTTGGAAGTAACAAACTTCACCTGAGCTTTGAAATGGGCTCAGAGAAGTTGTCCTCCTGCTGCAGATTAATCTAAACACAGTCCTCTGGTGTCAAACTCTTCACACACATCATTGTACACAGTGAAGTAAGTGTAACAGTGATCACACATGTCGGTGTGGAGGGCGACTTTAAAGCAGTTTCAGCCTATCACCAAACATTATGTGTATAAAACACATCATATGTCTAGAAATCAACTTGACAATGTCTATTTAACAACAGTTAACACACCTTGACCTTCAAAAGGCCATGAACTATTTGTATGGCCCAACCCAAAGCTGCTGAGGTGAGACTGATACTTGAGAATAAATAATAATAATAAAAACACATGTTCATGCATTTGTTTTTTTACTATACACATTATTATAGAATCAATTAAATAGGATTCTTAAAAAATAGTGACCAAGTTATCTGGCCCACATACTTCTGTGTATTTTCATGTATTTACACTATTACCAAATGATCTCAGACATAGTTTGAGGATTGTGTCTGAGGGCACACGTCGTTTGTCCCATTTATAATTAAGGACTAACTGAGTTTTTGGTGCTGATCCAGATCAAGGGGTGGATCCAGAAATTTGTTTTCACTTTCTTCAACATCGTGAGATAGAGAAATACTTTCATTGATTTCTCAGAGAATACTTCATGGATCGTAATGAAAAATATCAGACATGTTGAGGAGACTGACATGAGTGTGGTGAAGACCCAAATAAAAATCCAACTCTAGACTGATGGGCCTTGGTGGAGTTATGTGCTCTGCTGAATGTCAGTTCTGTTACAGCTTCTTTTATGAGCTGCAGGAGCTGTTGATGTAAAAGTGCACTTTCAGAATTCTAATTTATAATAAAAGTAAAAACCTGTACACCGTGATCGGCAATATAATTCGTCAACTGGTCAAATTTCTTATTTTCTTATTTCGGTTAAATGTCAGCTAGAATGAATAATACTGCTTATAATAACCAACACCAATAATATAGACCAATAAAAACTGCAATACCTCAATTAAACTGTGAACTGTAGTGTAACAGTAGCATTATCTGCCTCATATTATTCTAAGCACAATACCTCTTCCTACTACTTTTGAAGAGAAAATGAAATATTTATCTGTGTTAAATTATGTCGCTGAATATGTATAGTGTTATGTTTTTTCTACTACTTGTGTTGCTGTTTATATATTTAGTCATTTTTTAAATACAATTTAGATTTCGAATAACGAACTAAACTAAACCAAACTTAACAATTTCATACGGAAGGTGGGAAATTACATATGTACAAAGAGCAGAATGAAGCTTCAGTCAGTGGCCACTAGAGAGCGCCACATTGACAAAAAAGTGGTGAAACCACATCACTGCTCATAACCAACATAACAGTCTGTTGGTATTTGCTCGTCTTCAAATGAACCATGCACCACTTGTAAGTTGAAACAGAGAGATAGTGGGCAGGTCACAGTGTGTGCATGCGTGTGTGTACAATACACAAACGTGCAGGTTATCTGAAACAAGCCAGGGGGCAGCACACAGAGCAGTTATACCCAGTCTGATATTTTCCATTTAAATAACTTAATGAAACACGATAAAGTCCTCCATGGGTAATTGCAAACCTGTGTATGTGTGTGTGTTGGTGAGAGAGAGAGAGAGAGAGAGAGAAAGAGAGAGAGATTTTCATGGTGTTTTATTCATGGTGTGAGACAGCTTAGGCCTTGCTCTGCTGTTATCTGGTGGCCTCCTACTCTTCCACCACCACACTGGCTCCTGCTACCACATTTATCAACCTGACACCACACACACACGCGCACGCACACACACACACACACACACACACACACTTCTCTCTCTCACTCCACACTATCTCATCCCTTGTTCTCTCCGCTCCGCTCGTCTTTCCACTCCACATTTCTGCAGCTACATTTCTTCACCTTATTACTCTCAGTGAGAGAGTGAATGATGCTTTCAACTTATCTCCTGCTCTTTGTGACACATCATTTGTTGTTCTGATTAGTGCCCGTTACGGGGCCTCCTGAGTGTGTGCACAGCTGATGGTGTCTGTAAGTGTTTGGCTACGAGAGGAAACCCGACAATCATTAAACTGGACTTGTGGCTGCGAGAAAGACAATTGATTGTGTCTGTTCATGAGGCCCCTAGTCCTTTGCAATGACTGAGTTAGTTTGATTTCTTTCCTCCAAACAAATGATGCGTTTTTGCAGCTACATTAATTCAGAAATGTCACTCTTGCGCTGCTAATTTCAAATGGTTGGTTGGTCCACTACTTTGGTCTCAATTAAAATATCCCCATAACTTTCAGATGGATAGCCGTGAAATTTGTCTGAGGTTTTTTCGGAGGATGAATCCCTCCGACCCTGATGATCTCCTGACTGTTCCTCAAGTGCTACCATGCAGTTGAAACTTTGTTTTTCAAGTGAAATGTCTTGACAGTACTGAATGGATTATCATAAATGCAAGAAAAGGCCATATGAATTCTACATTCAAAAACTTCAAGGTTTTGCAATTTATCAAGCAAAAATACAATAAGTTTTAGATTGACGGTGTGAGAGTGTTGTTGATTTCCAATATAAATGTAATATATTTATTAAAAAAAGTCTGCATGTCAAAGCGTCCTTGGTTACAGATATTGAACCTCAGCTTGTCCCTGGTGTGTCAGTGTTTACAAGTGCTGTGTATAGAAACACTGTATGAATGGGTGAATGTGACTTGCAGTGTAAAGAGCTTTGAGTGGTTACTCCATAAATGCAGAATCTTTTTTGACTCTTTTTGTCGGCCGGATAAAATTCCTTGAAACCTGGAAACAAGTGATCGGCCTTTGCTATTTTTTTTTTGACGTTTCAAACAATAAATAATGAATTGAAAGGAGCAGCAGATTTAGCGATAAAGAAAATTGCTGTTTTCTTACAGCCCTGTGGCTCTTTTCATCTGAATGGATTTGTGTAGGAAGGAGATGAGTTTCAATCTTCCAGGCTGCCGGTACTATCAACAGTTGTTCTACTTTTTCACACCAGTAATGAACACCTTAAGATGGTGTTCTCTGGAGATGGGAAGGTGTGTGCTTGGGGGTGGGTTGTAGTAAACAGCTCCGGCTGCAGCCTTCCTCCTCCACCCCATCACTCCCCATCTTCCTCCTGTCCTGTCCTTCATCCTCCCTCCTCCTCTCGTTTTTCTCTGTCCTAGGTGGTGTCGCTACTGAACATGAGTAATGATGTTGTCATCGCTGTAAGTCTCCATTTATCAATGTCAGAAGGAGAGCAGGAGTGTGGTGGATGTGTGTGTGTGTGTGGTGATGGTGGAGAGGAGAAACAAGGCACCTAAGGAGAGGGGGAGAGGAAAGATGCAGCAGGAATATGAAGAGGATGAGAGGAAGGTGGAGAGGAGCGATGAAGAAAAGGGGCGTGGCAGACGCAGGATGAGGAGGAGTGGGTTTGAAAGGGGTGGATTGTGAAAAAGATGAATTACAGCCAAAAGGTCTGGGCCCTGCGTGTGTTCTGTCTGTGTGTCTGTCTGCTGCCACCGACAGGGAGCCCGTGATTCATCATGGCGACGACTGCCAGACAGAATTAAGGCTCTGCTCTTTAGCATATGCAAGTCTAATTATGCAAATCAGGTCTGTTAGACGAAACATTACTGCAGCAGTTAGTCAGTCTGGTTTTAGGCTCTACATGAATGTGTGTGCATTTGTCTCTGTCACTTCCATGACCCTGAAATGAAATGAGTGTGTCTGCTAACTGGGTGAGTATCGATGTTGTTGTGTGTGGAGGCCTGAAACAGACAATAGACCACCAGCTGATATTTTGTTGGTTGTGTTGTGTGTGCCGGGAACACTGTGGGGCCGGATAGCTTAATAGCTTAATTCAAACCGCTTTTAGCTCAACACAGTGAGCTTTCATCGAGCTAAAGACACCAGCCATTTCATGTGATGCCATACATCCACATATTACACCACACAGCTCTTAAATCCTTGTATCCACTCAGTGAACAGCATTTGAACAATGTCACTTCACAGACACCGTCTTTCTATGTGTCTGAAATCACTCACTAATCCCTATGTAGTCCACTGTACAGCAAGTACACCATTTTGTAGTGCTGTCACAATGTGTTGGGGTTTTCTTTACTCATTCTTTCCCACAATGCATCGTGAAAACGTTTGAAGTTTTGCAATGATCTGTTTGTCTGGCATCATGAGCATGGTCAACAAAAACAGGTTGGAGAAGACTTTGTCAAGACTATTGGAACAAACTTGAATGATCTCGGCCATGTTTACCCAGTTAGGGCCACTCAGAGGGCAAAGGTCATCTTTTTCTGTTCGTGTTTCCTCATCAAGAACAAAAGAGGAAATAAATCTTGGACAGGGACATTTTGTAAGTGTGTGTGGTTTAAGGTTTTTGTGTGTGATTTAATACAAAAATAAATATATGTTCTTTTATCTAGTGAATCAATTTTAATAGTTTCAAAGCATTCAGTTCTGCTTTGCATTTAGTCAGTTGCAGTTTGACATAGTTATATTTGAAATATGTTGTTTCAGTTTTGGGCCTCCATGGATGTGGTGTACTGACTGTGCTTGAAATTAAACCAATGAACAACAAACTTTCATTTAATATGATCAGCGAGAACATTCTCTCTTTATTGTATCTTTTTGAAAAACAAACAAACAAAAAGTCCTTTGTAACTCTCTTTTGTTAACATTTCAGAATTCTGTACAGGATAAAAAGAAATAAGCACTGCTTAAGAACAGAGTCAATCTCAAACTAGAAAAAAAAACAAATGAAATCAAATTCCAAAAAAGAGGAGGTTTACAATACAAATTAGTAGTAAGACATTGTCTGAAGTGCAATGGCATAGCTCAGATGGGTTAAAAGTGAAAACAAAAAAACTTCAAAATAAAAATACTTCTCTATTTTTCCAACAAACAGTAAATTCTTTACAGAGTGGAGACTGTATTATCTGATGTATTTAAACCTGTAAAAACATATTTACAAATAGCCATTATCTTTTATATAGTTTTTCTCATAATCACATATATGTCAGCACCAGTAAAAAAACAAACAAAAACAAAAAAACTGAATAAACAAAGAACATCAACAACAACAACTTTTGTTAAAATGTTGTCTACAGACTTGGTCCCGGTACATAAAGATATTTGGAGGAAGCTTCCTCTCTTCCTGAAGGGATTTCAAACCATATCACGAATCCTCACTCTGAAGAAAAACAAAAGGGTTGCAGCGGCTGTGACCTTTACTCTAACTCAAGTTTTTGTCTACCTTCTTGCCTCTTGTTTGGAGTGGTTAACCTCAGGTGTTTTCCTACACACCGCCTCCGTTTCACTCTGAATTTATACATGAGCCTGCCTGTGGTGCTGCAGTACTATTAAAGTTTTGGAAGTATAAGCAGTGGAGCCACTGACCAGTTTATCCAGACACTGACACAGAGTTTCACTTGTTTTTACCATCCTCCCTTGATAGAACCTGGGAACGCTGCAACCTATACGTCTGTCTGCCCTTGACCTTCAACTCCACACAGTGAGACGGAGCACTTCTACCCCACCGAGCATGACGAAAAAAACAAAGTACTCATTCGTGGGTGCTACCCAACGCAGCAACACCTACGGGACAAACGGGCATGGTGGTTAGAGTTTGTATTTAAAGGGTTGATTTGTACAACAGCAACAACCATGAGAACAGATGCGTTGATGGCAAGGAGAGCTAGTTTACAGAGAAGAAGGCTTTTTGGTTTGTTGATTACAGCATCATCCTCCAAACGTTCACTCTGATGAACTAAATACAAAGTAATGCACGCGCAGACTCGTTTCATTCATCTTCTAACCAAGATTGCAAAACAGTTAGAGGAGTAAGGTGTTATCTTACCAACGACTACTGTATTAAAACCTATCTAACAGATATTTATCACTCAACCATGAGGGCGAAGGAGTGGACAGACTACAGTTTACTGAGAGAAGGGGAGACACTGACTTCAGTGGAAGCACTGCTTGGTTTAATGTTAACTGGCGCTAACTGTAGCCACCCTTTAAGCCCTGATCAGCTGTCTGAAGCTTCTCTACCTCCTCTAAAACTCTCTGCAGTGGTTCATTTTTTTAGTAAAGCGCTGCAAGGGGACAACTCGTATTCTTCACAGTAGTGTTACAGTATAGCACAGTTATGTTCTAGTCTGGAGCGAGGGTGTTTTATAGCTGCGGTAAGAGAGAAGCCATGATGTAGAGCAGGGCCATGGTGACTTGCCAACCAGCTGTGTCACGATCGAAAGAGAAGGCTGAGGTGTGACGGGAGGACAAACAGATATTAAAAAGACAACGTAAACTAAAAGAGGGCTAATTTCAACTTTTTTTTTTTTTTTTTTTTTTGCTTTTTAAGCAACAAAGATACAACCAGCATCGTTGTCAGAGATAAAACACAGCAACGGAAAAAACAATATGTGGGTGGTTTTTTGATGAGCGTTTTTTCCCTTAAAAATAAGAAGTCACTTGTGGTGCTTGAATACATTCAGTGCCCAGCGAATCATTCTGCTTCATGTCAGCCTGATGCATGTGATGTGGTTTGTGTGACACAGGGAGAGGGTTTCATGTCATATTAGCTCTGTTAGCTGCCTCTCACACATCTGCTCATCCTCCCGGGCTGATGTTTGTTTGTTGGGTGATTGGTGTGTGTGTGTGTGTGTGTGTGTGTGTCTGTGTGTGTCTGTGTGTGTGTGTGAGCTTTTGAGACCAAATGCTTGCTTTAGCTGCCTATTCTCTTTGTCTTCCTCTATGTGCATACCCGTCATCCACAGCCACACACAGGAAATGAACCCCTTTATCAAAAAAAAAAAAAAGGAAAAGAAAAAAAAAAAATAACGCCACCCAGGTCGGTTGCCTAGCAAAAGCACTAGAGGGCAGAGTGTGCTTGTCTGGCACAATAGAGGAACATCATTTGTTCTGTTGTGATGTTCACAATTTAAACAGAGAAAGGAGTGTTGAGAGTGAGGAACGAGTCTCCGGAGAGAGGCTGGGAAAGATAGGAGGATGAGAGAGAAACAGAGAGAGATCAAGTCAAGAGAAAAGAGTGAGAGATTGTGTGGGAGAGAGATTTGTGTATGTTGTATGTGTGTGTGTGTGCGTGTGTGTATATATGGGGGACACAAATCTAAGAGAGGAAATGGGAGCGTTGAGAGTGCTTTCTACTCCCTTCAGCTCCTCACACAGTTGAGAGATCTGAGCAGCACTGAGCTGGGTGGCACAAACACAAACACAAATAAATTGCTGTCTTGAGAACAAGTCTTCCTTCCCCTTCATCAGTCTGTGGTGTTCAATCAGCCTCGGCTGAAGCTCGGGCTCAAAGCGCTGCTGTGTAAACGGGGCTCGCTTTCAAACACTGGAACATGAGAAAAATTCATTCCGCGGAGAAAAAAAGAAACTAATGAAACACACCTCTTAATCTCTATATTGGTTTTTCATTAATATGCACAAGACATAATGATCGCTCTCTCTCCATCACACAATCGCACACATACACACACGCTCATACACGAAACATAATACAAGAACTCATTTATAACCTTGCCCATGTTTTACAAAACAAAAACATGCCAGTCTACGTCGTGTCGTCCTTTCTGTTTTACTCTCTCAGGTTTTAACTTTTGTCCTACTTTAATGTTTAGTTCATCCAGTAAAAACTCTTCTTCACTTTCCCTGTTGGCTATTGGCTCGGGAAAAACTCCTCCATCCACCCATCGCTTGAGTCCAGCTCCGCCCCTGAGCCATCGCCCAATCCGAAGGCTCCACCACCTGAGGGCCCGCCCCCATATCCATAAGATGACATGTCCTGATTGGCTGTCCTCTGGTAGCCCTGTGGCTGACCTCCAACCCCAACACCTCCGGGTCCATAGGGTCCACCTCCCCCTGTCCCGATTCCTGGTCCCCCCGGTCCTGGCCCGAAACTCCCCATCCCAGTCATCCCCTGGCCCATCACCCCCTGGTTCATTCCCTGGTTCATGACCATGGGCCGGGGCTGATTGGTCCTGGGCTGACCAACCATGTGAGGGCCCATCATGGGACCACCCATACCTGCAGCTGGGTTGCCCACCCTTGGGTCCATTCCCTGGCTCATCCCCTGTCCCGGGCCCTGAAAATGTTGCTTGGCCATGCGAGGGGGTTGACCTGGCTGCATCCCATAACCCTGGGCTGAGCTGAACCCCACCATGTCCCCTCCACCACTTCCTGTAGTCCTTCCGACTCCTCCCCCCATGGCCTGCAGACTCTGTCCTTGCTGCTGCGGCCAGCCGCCCGCCCCCATTCCCCCGCCACCTCCTCCTGCTCCCAGCATGCTTTGCAGTCTCTGTGCCTGAGCTTTGGCATTGGGAGGGCCTTTGAGGGGTTGCTGGGTCATGGAGTTCATTAACATCCCCTGTCCCCCATAACCTCCAGCTCCACCACCTCCTGGGCCTCCTGGCATACCTCCGACCCCAGGACCCGCACCTGCTTGCCGTGGTGGCCCTCCGGCGGGGTTGTGCTGTGGTGGAAGACCCATGGAGGCTTGGACGCTTTGGCTCTGGTGCTGCTGCTGGTGGATCATTTGGCTCATGGAGGGGTTGAGCCCGTACAGGGAACCCTGGTTAGAACCCTGGTTGCCATAGGGTAGGCCCATGTCCGCTTGGGGTCCCACAGAGCCACCCTGGCTCTGAACAGAACTCATCTGGACCATCTGCTGCTGGCTCTGCTGCTGCTGCTGTAAGAGTCGGGCAGCTCGAATGTTCTGGAGAGCCTGGCTCCTGGACGCCAGATCCTGGGAAGGACCTGGTAATGGAAGACAAGAGGAGTTAAAACAAGAGAACAGAGACTATGGAGTTGGGAAAGAATTAAGCCATTTTCATAAATGAACTCTGGAGGATGTCTGCATAATTGGATCTGGACTTTCTCCAGAGTGTGTCTTTCATACATGAACAACGCAGCGGGACGCATTTCTGGAGACTTCAGGTGAGGGATGGAGGCAGGATGTAGAGTATAAATTCTTCTGCAGAGAACATATGTTTTTGTAAACAGGACATAGACACTGGCATCTACCCTTACCACCAAAAGCTCTCCTGTCACCTTTGTCTGTTTTTTTTTTTACATGTATGGCTCCTTTTTGTCATCCTGAGATATTTGTATTCTTTTTTAATTTTTTCAGTTTTACATCCATCACATGTTAGAAACGACATAAACGTGCCCACATGCTCACAGTGAATCCTTGGATCTCTTATTCAGACATTCTCCAGAGATTTTACTTAGGGGCTGGCCGGAGAAACTTCACATAAGAGGGAATGTCCGGAGATTCTCCAGAGTTCAGTGCATGTCTAAAAAAGCTCTACAGACACAGAGTAACTGGACTTTGTGAAAGAGCTTTGGTGCCTGTTTACCAGACCCACTACTAGTACATAAGACTGCTCAAATAAGTCAGTGCTGGGGATAAGATTTATGTTCTGTGACAAACTGTTTACTCTGGAAACAAATGCTTCTCTCCCAGTCATTTCCAATCCTGCCACAGGAAAAAACCTTACACACTTAAGCACAAACACTTAACTTTCCCACTTTTTCCTATTAGTGGCTCGCTAGTGGCAGAGCTGAGGAGGTCTGCTAACGTGGAAATGGCTCTAAGTCCTCTAATAAACCCACTTCTGACATCAGTCCACTAATCCCTCACCTCACAGTTTGGACTGTAACTGTAACAGAAGAGTGAGAGCGAAGAGGATCACACACTCCTGACTCGTATATTTGAGTAGGTTGAGAGGAGGGACATAATACAACAAAACAGCTATGCATATTCTATGTATCGCTTCATAGAAATATGAGTATGTTCTCACTGTAGGTGACACTGATACACACACACAAACACACACACACGTATGTCCAGGCCAGGGTTTCATGTCGGAGCCCTGTCTTCCTCTCCACATTATCTCCCAGACTTGCAGACAGTCTCTCTGATGGCTATAAAAGGCTTTCAACTTGACTCTCCTCCTCCCTCTCTGCATTTTGTTTATCCCTCCATCATACGCTCACCCACTCGTCTCTTTCTCTCTCTCTCTCTCTTGTCTTTCTTCCCTCCTTCTACCTACCAGACTATCTATCTATTTCTCTTGTTGCCAGCCCCCCCTTTCTCTCCCACTTCCCTCCTCTCATCCATCTCTCTGACTTCACCGGAACTCTGGGGGGATCCAGGACAGACAAGTTGCCGTGGTAACAGGCAGAGCAGGAATATTCTATATTTTTTTTGGAGAGGGTGAGAGACAGAAAAGGAGAGAGAGAGAGGCTGAGGAGTGCCTGAGTGCCAACTGATGTATCTGACAGAGACAGACAGAGCAGACAAGGTTTGGTTTCCGGGTGACGTTCAGTCGACACTGCTGTTTGCATACATACGTTTTTATGAGTCTATCTGTCTGTGAATATGTCAGAGTAAACTGTAAAATCTGTCTTGGCACTTGACCATCTATACCATACTTCTTGCAGACCGAGTTCACATATGTGATTGTGAGCTTTTTTCTGTTTAACCATCTGGATGCTCTGCAAAGAAATGGAAATTGTTTTGCCAAAAATCCATTTACTAATGTGGACATCAATAAAAATGCTGAAGAATTTAGGTCAGGTCTTGCCTCCTTCATTAGAAAATCCATTGAGGTGCTGCCATTCTTGCGTTTTTGCATACATTGTGTGCATTGTGTTGCACAGATAGAATGAATGCAAGCGTTTGTGTCTCTCACCTTGGTATTGATTGACTTGGGGGTATGGATTCCTCTGGCCCTGGCCCATCTGTCTGGGGAGGTGCTGCTGCTGTTGGAGCTACAGACACATACATATAGAAGTTATTAATTGTAACGCCATCATAGATATTTGGTGTATTTTGGAGACACACAGAAACAGGGTCACACTTAACTGTAAGACCAGTCTTACAAAGCAGATTTCATTAACAGAGTGGAACAGCGTTACAACATGCATGCAGAGGTAAATAAGGCTCCCATACAATAACTGAATGATGCATAAAGGCTTTCAGTCTCTAGATCTTAATAATGCTGAACTTCCTGGTAAAAATATGCACGCTGTAGAGCAGATGTTGATAAAGGACAGATGTTTGCTTCATTAGATTTAATACAGATGTTGGATACAGCTGAGGTAGGCCAGATGTTTGTATACATATCACCCAGGCACCCAGAAAACCTGAGAGAGCACATTATTTGGTGCTATCAAATTGCGAATGCAGCCATGCCAAAGACTCCGATGTTATATAGTGTTTATTTAATGTTCAACTGTCGAGTATTGAGTGATCCTGTAATTCAGTGCCAGTGACAACAGGATAATCCCTTCATATCCACACCATGTAAACACAATGCTGTGTAGTGTCTTTCTGTTGCTCATTGCTCATAAGTTCAGAGTTGAGAGCCTCCTCTTGATTGAAGTCAGGTTTCTCCAATAGAATTTTCAAGAAATACAAAATATCAAGAGGCATACATTAACATACCGATGAAGTTTCATGAAAATAAAAACCCACATGGTTTTCGAGGTCTGATGTTAAAACCTAATGTATGAACGGACCAGTGGACATACTGAGCAATGCATCCTCATGGGTTATATATGGCACAGCAGAGTGAGACAGATGTTTTTGGTACTGCTGAAGTGAGACAGGTGTGTGCTGGTGGGATTGGTGTACAGTATTTGCATGATGCTCTCCAACAGATGGACCATAAGTGATCAGTGTTCAAATAAACCAAAGTCAGCCTAGACACTCTTGTGTTGCTGGTACTGGAAATTAAATAAAAAAATGTTTTTATCATTAATAAATAGTGTGGGTCTTTGCAGCATTAAAACAACAGCTGATTGTGAGCCTGGACAGGAGAGGGTGTTGCTTGTTTAAAGAGAGACATTATATCCAGTTAACAACACACACTAAACCCCAGCAGGATGTGTTTCCGTTCAGACACCTATATTTTGTGTGTCTGTGTATGTTTTAGAAGATCCAATTAAAACCAACATGGTGGGTGGTGACTTCAGAGTTCAGAACTCTTTAGTACTTGATTCCCTCACAGAGAGAGAAACGAGAAGAAAACACCACATTATCACAGCAGGCGGCCACACACTCGCAAGCACACACATATGCATGCATGTGCGTGCACACACACACATAGATGAAAAGAAAGTAGTGGAGAGGGGGCTGGTAGAGGGTAATTATACATGCAACCAGACAACAGTAAAGACGAGAGGATGGGGCTGCTCTTGTTAGAGCTGCAGACACACAAATATACAGGGATGTATGAACAAACAATGTTCACACACAAATTATAATTTAATGCGTGACAGATGAATCACTCTGCTTTTTAATCCCACACAGACACACTAACCTACAAAAGCCTCACCTGCTCAGCCAGTAGCTGCTGCTGCTGCTGCTGCCTCTGTTCTCTGAAGAGCTGCTGTTTCTGCTGCTCCATCATGTGCATCTGCACCCGCTTCTCCTGCTCCATCGCCATCATCTGTTTCATCATGGCCGCCTGCTGCTGATTGCCCACGTAGCCCGGAGGTGGTCCTGACCCCTGGTTGGGTCCAACCCCTGAGGCAACACCTCCCCCAGGGTGAGGAGGAGGGATAGCGCCCGGTGGTCGTGACATTCCCACCACACCTTGCTCCTGCACAGACAGAAAGAAGGGCACAGTTGGTAAGATGGAGTGTTGGTCAATCACCTCTCAATCAATCACGTTAAAATACTAACTCTTTGTGTAATGACAGGCCAATTTGCTTTCTAGTTAGCAACTCTGCTAATGATACACCTGATATCCACACTACGCGCTACACTAGCCACTAAAAATCACCTCTCCCAAAAGAAAAGAACTGGCATCAGCCTCGGCTACCAGCGTAGAACACATCAGGGATATTAAACTACAAGCATTGCTGACTCTATTGTCTTTGCTAACAGCTGTTGCGCACTAAAATTCTGCATTTTACAATGATACAACTGCTTACATAGAAGACAAGCTATCCTATTATGGACGGGGGGATTAAAACTGATACGGAGCAAAAACGCTCACATAAACAGAGATTGTTAGAAAATGTCGTTTTCAAATGTAGAAGTATGGATGTAGCCTGAGATGAGATGATAGATACTAATCCTACAAAATCCAAAAACTGGAAACAGCCATCTTGGATCTACTCAAAAACTACTCAGCAGAACTCCAACTAATGTAACTACTTTATTTTAAGACACTTCCATTTTTGTGTGGATTAAACAAGATACAATTTGCTAACTAGTGGGTTTCTGAGGTGCTGGTAAGCAGATGTTGTGTTTTTGTGCCTTTGAGCTATGCTTAGCTGCTGCGAGGGATTGGTTCATTAGTACAGTACAGATATCAGAGAGTGGTTCTTATCTTCTCATAAGACTCTTGGCAAGAAAGCAAACAAATGAATTTCCAAAATGTTGTGCTTGAAGGTCTGTTAAATGAAAAGCTAAACAAAAAAAAGGCTAAACGATCTTTTACACGACAAACAAACACACACACACACACACACTTCATTGTTACAGCTCTGTATCACAAGTGTAGGTAACATCATTACGAGGGTTTGCATATTCAACACGCTCCCAGCATTGTAGGCATCTACACTATCGACTTCACACAATCTGTTTCAGGCAAGACACTGCAGTCGAGCGTTATGCTTTATAGAAGCTCACAAAGACACAGTCCAGGTGTCTGTGAATGAGAGTGAGGAGCCAGATAAAGACAGGACTGCTTCAAGATTCAGCACATCAGGCCACCCTGAGTCCTCCCAACAGAGCTTTGGTGGCTCCCTGCTGCATACATTATCTCCTCATTAGCATATAAAGAGCACTTCCTGCTCCACTCAGCCTTATGCAAATCTTTAATAGGATGAAATGGCCTGCTCTGGCCAATGGGAGAGGAGCGTTTATAAATCTATTAAAGGTTAGACAGCTGAATGAGAGTGGACATTGTTTAGGCAATAAGAGAGGGAGAAGGTCTGAGAGGAGGAGAGAGGACGATTCAGGCCAGTACAGGGTTTGCACATATAAAAATAGTACCACACACGGCCACACAGAGCACACACACTACAACAAAACAGTTTCTAACTGTAGGGAGAGAATCAAAACAGCAAAAGCAGGATTACAGTTGTGAATCGTGGCGTTGGCCATAGTCTGCAACACACCACTATACTCGATATGTTTTGAAAGAGTCAAAGCCTCATAATCCGTATTGAGGCTCCGCTCTTCTTAGAAAGGAGTTAGGTGGAGATAAAGCTCATATATTAGAGCACAAGAAAAACCCTGTGGAGCAAACAGAATTGGCTGCTTAAGACTGGCTCACCAGACGGCCAGACGAGACTGATCGATGTTCAGAGCTACGTGGTTCATCTCTGGTTGGCATGTTCCTGCCGGATGGCAGCAGAGCACGGAGACCATGCCGGAGAGGAGTGGAGATAGGAAGGAGAGGAGTAGTGTAAGGATTTGACCAACGGGTGGCAGTGGTGATCTTTAAGTGTGTGTGTGTGTGTGTGTGTGTGTGTGTGTGTGTGTCTCTCTGTCCTCTCAGCAGATGGCTCAATCATGACGGTTCTGATCTACGATCTCTCCCTCTCCCCCACTCACTCTCTCCACCTTTTTTCTTCCTCTCCCTCTAAACACCCCATCATCAAACTCCTTTCTTCACTCTTTCTACCTTCTCTCACTCTGTAGATGTGTGTGTGTGTCTGTGTGTGGGGGGGGGTCCTGAGTCATGTCCACACATTTTCCAGAGAACGAAGGGGATAAAGTCTGAGAGAACTAAAGATTGGTGAAGGTGGTGTGTGTTTTATAGTGTGAGCTGAAGAAATGACAGAAAACTATATATATATAAATATTTATATGATACGAAACAGACAGGCACATGAGGGTAAAGATGAAAAAAGAGCAACTGCATCAGCAGAAGTATAAGTGTTATTAGCAGTTTCCTGTAGCGTTGCTAATATACAATAAATTGAATGTCATGCCAATAAAGCTCATTGAATAGAGAGCAGGTATCCTCTTTAGAATGAAAAAGCAAATTAAATTAACAGAAAATAAAAGAGCATGTGTGAGCAAATAATGAACAGAAGAGAGCAGATGAGAAAAGGAGAGGAGAGAAGAGAAGAGAAGAGGAGAGGAAAAGCTGAGCAGGTCTTCTTAAACAAGAGGAAGCAGCGGTGGTGGTGGTGGGGGGGTCAAGCCAAAAGAGGAGGAGTAAAAGGTGGGACTGGGGAGATAAGAGGAGAGAAGAGAGCAGGTACCCTGGCAACAGTTGCTGCGGCGAGGAGCAGATGGCTCTTGGAGGAGCAGTTATGGCCGCCACGCCTGGTCACCCTCAGCAACGCCGGGCAGACCCGGATGAGCATACTTACACACAAACACATTTTTACTACTTCTTCCTTTCTTTTCAGCCTCTTTGTCCTTATTCATGATTGTGCTCGAATAATGTAACAAAGAGCATCCACACTGTCAGTCTGCTCTGCTGTCCCTCCAACTCTGTCTTTCTTTTCATCTAAATCCCCGACGCTCACACTTCATTCTGGCACCTTGGACCGGCTCGAGCCAGTCCCCAAAACTCTGCGAGATTTAACAGGGATGGGTCAGTGACTAATACTTACAAACTCCAGAAGCCAGGGTTTAAAACTCTAACAGCTGCTGTGGTTTGCCTCAGTCAGTTTGTTGCAGGAGAGACAGAAAGGCAGACGGAAAGGGAACAGAGGATGAAATGAAAGGAGAGGTATTTCTATCACATGGTGTTCCGGAGGATGTGTGTGTCTGTTGTTGAGTGTGTGTGTATCAGAGGCTGTCAGCTTTATTGGGTTAGGAGGCATGGAGAGCCCAGGTGATTACATTACATGTGAGGTGAGCGGAAATGTGCATGTTTGTAAGTGAGGGGGGGGGTTGACCATTTCATTCCTACATCTCATGGAGCAGTAATGTATGTCTACTCTGTGTGTCTAAATGTTCTGTTCACACTAATGTAATGGATATTTTTCCAAACAAACTTCAACCTCTCCAAAAACTCAAAAACCCCTCTGTATATGCGTGTGTACATTTAAAGAGTGTTTTGGAAAATGTCACAATGCACTATGGGTTTCTCTCTACGTTTGATTAGCACTGCTAGCTCAACTTAACATTACTGCACCAGACTACATACATTCACAGGCATCGCCAGTTTATGATCAGAGATAGTAAGTTTAAAAATTATACTATGGCACATGATGAGCTGAGCTATTGGTTTTGAAGTGACTACCACCAAAGGACAATAAGATCACAGAGCATGCTAACAAATTTATTCTCTGGTATTTGACGGACCATTGATCTAGACTTTATCGCCACCTTCTGGCCTGGCATGCTTGTTTAAGCTTTTGTAGTCATTATGGGAGATATTTTGCAGAAACAAAGGTCGTGTCAACAGAAGTTCTTTTAAAAAAAGACTAGAAACCATTAAAAAAAAATATCACAGTAATGTAGACAAGGTCTAAATGTGTATCTGCAAACACAATACACTCTAAAAGACAGATATAGCATTACATGATGCCTTACATCTCGCATCAAGGCAACACAACTACACACACACACACACACACACACACACACACACACACACACACACACACACACACACACACACACACACACACACACACACACACACGAGAGTAGTGGTGCCTGACAGCAGAGCACTATGTGTCTGTGAGCTCTCTACAGTGGCTCACATCTGTCACCCACTTGTGTAAGAGAAAGGAGGGTGGGTGTGTGAAGAGAAGGAGAGCAGCCATGGTGGAAGAGAGAAAGCAGAGTGAAGGATGGATGGATGGATGAATGAATGAATGGAAGCATGGATGGAAGCATGGATGGATGGATGGATGGAGTGAATGGAATGGTTCATTAGACTCTCACATAAACTACGGGTGCAGTAACACTGAGGAGGTGAACAAGAAGTGAATCTGCCCACATTATCTCTGGATTGTGTGATCAGACAAAGGTCGAAGTTGCAGCAACTGATAGTTTACGTTGCGGATGCTCTGAGGGTGTTTGAGCTGTGTCTGGTTCATGTGTCCAGCTTGAAGGTCACAGGTTTGATCTCTTTTAACAGCTGGAGCTTATCAATGTCTGAATGTCCTTGAGTGTCACACTGGCTGACCTTGCTCTCTGACCCCTGATGTCTGAGATGTGGAAAAATATGCTAATGAAATAAGCTCCAGAAATACTGGTAGAAACAAGATGAGATTCAACAGTAAAGGATAGTTCGTGCAGGGGTGTGTATAGCAAAGGTATGTGCATGCATAGCAGCAGCGAAAAACCCATCTACCCTCTCTGGAGTTTAAATAGCTTTATATTCATTTTATCAGTTTAAATCACGTTGGAGCGTTCTCATACACTAAACTGGAGGGGACTGTTAAGAAAGTACTGACTTTATGATGCCACCATTCTAATGGAATTTCAGCTGACAACACAATCAGACTAGAACATAAGACTGCTGAGTGAATGTCAAGGTGTGTGTAGGTGTGTGTGTGTGTGGTTCCTCAATAGCCTCAGTCAATGCACTCAACTTTTCGAGGATAAAGATGGGTAGTGGAGTTAACAGCTTCACCACTTAATACGCTAACACAGTGGACCATTACACTCTATGTGCAATGCTTGTCTCGCATGTGTAAGTGTAAACACACACTAACATCTAAGACAAAGCTAAAGTGGCCCTGAAAGGCAAATTACAAAGGCAAATAAGATTAAAAACCCATGAATCACAAAAAAACAAACAAGACATAATGACTAATCACAAAACAAATGAGAGGTTATGTGATGTGTCATTGTGTTGTCTTATTTGCTGTTGTGTTCTGTTGTTGTACTTTGTGACTTGCCATTGTAATTTGTACTTCAGGGCCACCATATGAAAGAGCAAGCTTTGCTGTGTATCTCATAAAACTAAACCCAGAGACTTAGATGATCTGTAATTTAACACAAATTAACGGTGGCACGAACAGAACATTTGCAAGTTGTTAATTGTTTACTTATCTTTTGTTTTTTTCCACATATATTTAACAATACAAAAAACAGTATCATAAATCTCTGTCTTTTCTGTAAAACAGCTTCAGCATGTTTCATCCTGCACTTTTTTCTACTAATTTTATGAAGAAGAATAATATGATTTGAAATTTTAACTCCCTCCCATAACTTTAAAGTCTGACAGATAGTGACTTATGCACAGGGTCCTACGCTGTCCAATTCATTTGTTAAATCTGCAGGAGTAGGCGAAGGTGTCGCTTTAAAGTCCTCGACAACAGAGAGCAGGTGGTCGTCATGACTTTCTCTTTTGAGCAGCTGGTTACTGTCAACTCAGAGCGGGGGAGTAACGCACATTCAGCGCTACTCGCTAATGTAAACTACAATCAATTCCTGTGACACCAACTCTATAACTTTGTGTTTTCCACCTGACACATAAAAACATGGAATCAAGTAGTGCACCGACATGTATCACGGGTTCTTTTACTAACAACCGCTGATGTTTCAAGAATTTTAACACTCAGCTAACTTTACCAACTGGTGGATGACTGAAGATTGCCAGGAAAGTTGAAAAAATTCTGAGGAAAAAGGAAGAAAAGTTCACCAGACAAACTATGTATTTTTCGATTTTCAGGGCACCATTTTAATGGTATGTTTTCAGGGAAAAACTGACCCAAAGGTACCATAGAAAATAACAGTAAAACTTTTACTCTGAAAAGAATACTAGGAAATTCCCAGACTGATTGTTGTACAGACACTGTACAATGTAGTAAAGCCAGTCTTACTAACTAACTAACTTCAGGATTCTTTGCCATTGTGCAAGAATGTAACTATAAAGGAGAGAAAGACAACCTGCTGCATGTTTTCAGTTTCTTACCGCTGAACATGGTCAATGTAAAGTGGAGGAATCAAGTATGTGTACTGCAAAACCCACAGGTGTAATGTGCATTAGAGCACATGGTTAAGATATTATTATGCAGCACCAGCTGACTGATCCATAACGACACATGCACATGCAAAAACACACATGCACACTAACCCTGAGCAGATGGTGGAGCCAGACCTCACAGTATTAAACTATCCCCACGGCACCAAAGGTAAAAGAAGACATCACTTTGACACACACACACACACACACACACACACACACACACACACACACACACACACACACACACAGACGGACACACGGACACACACACACACACACACACAGACGGACACACGGACACACGGACACACACACACACAGACGGACACGGACACACACACGGACGGATAGTAATGAAACGTGGAAGTATGAAGCCAATGGTTTTGATTCATAGCCACCAGGTTTTCATTTGTAGAAGAACACATCCACACTACCTATCTTAACCCCTCCCTCTCTCTTACACATGCACACTTACACAGTTTGTCCCTGAAGAGAGTTATATTTAAACTGCTGGAGAGGAGTCTTGCTCCCCACAGAGGTCTGTTTAATCTCTAACATCTCTCCGCTCTAAACCCTAACTGGCCTATTTCTGAATCTTCTTTCTACACACACATGGACACACACGGACACACACACAGCAAAATCCCCCTCACCGGCTCAAAAACAATGGTGTGGGTTAACAGGGTTTCTTGGGATCATCCTTTCACCATAACTGAACCAACTCGATACCATGCAGCGCTGCTGTGAAATGCATGTAGGCATGCAGGAGTGGATCAATTTAAGTAAATGAATCCCTGCAGCATGAATGCTGTTTGGAAACACTGTGCTTAACCAAGGGATTTCTCTGCATACACAGGGTTGCCACCCACAGACAGCCTGTGATGTCAGTTCATGCTTGTTTGCAATAGCAAAGCACGGAATTCTTTAAATTACTGTTTACCCGACAAAAAGGTTGATTCATTTATGTTCACTTTCATTCTTAGGGATAAGATCTGTTATCATAATACAGACTATAATGTTGTAGCATTTAAAGCTAAAGCTGATTTGCAACACTGTTCCATAAATCACTGTTCCATTAGCAGGATATAATAGCTTGTAACTGCCTCGTCTGACTGTTCTCATTGCCTACACATCCTGACTTCACCACTGCTCCACCCAGGCTCCCTCACCTACTGTACATTTTGATTCTACAGCAGACACAGTGACAGGATGTTGAAAACAGGCTTCAACACGTACACGCAGAAATCTATAGCCTAAAGAATGAATTAACTCAACAGACATTGAATGGACTGCCATGACATTTTGTACAAGCATTCACAGCCTGCAGAGGAACACGCCTGCGGACCTTGGTATCACACCAGGGTGTTTGAGTGAAATGTCTTGATAAATTTTCATTTTGAACAGACATTCATGTTTTTCCCTTATAGATGAAATGGTGAACCTTTTATTTAAAAATCATCTCAGTGTAGTTTTACATCTCCCTCGTGCTTCTTTCAGAACTCATGCAACAACTGGTAAGTCAGCCAATCAGACACCAGCAGGGGGGGGGGGGGGGGGGGGGGGGGGGGGGGGTTCAAGATAACTTTAAATACCCAAACCATATTCACAACAGAAGTAGCTCCTCTTTCAGGTACAAGCTCCATGGTTTGTTTTGTCTTGTCTGTTCAGTCTTTCTCAGATTCCCAATTACCCCAATCTGTTCTCACATTGGGTCATCGGGGATATTGTCTGGAGTTTTTACCAGGGGGCTAGCAGAAGAAATTCAGAGAAAGTCCGGTGCAACTGACTTGTACATTTGCGTTCTCACATAAAGCCACTGTGGGTCTTTCAGGTGATTATCTGGAGTTTAGTGCATGTTCGAAAGCAGAATATGTGAGACTGTTTTTGTCCACTGATACTTAAATAATTAATGTATAAATTATCAGAAAATACTCAAAAACCCTATCTTAAAGTACAAAGTGACAACTTCAAATTGTTTTATTTCTCGGGCACCAAAAGTATTTAACTTCTTGTGATGAATGTGAGAGATTTAAACAATTGTTGTTCATTATTTTTAAGTCAAACAACTCATGACTGAGCATGACTATACACCAATGTTCGATGGATCTCAGACAGCAGGTTACAAGCTCTTCTTAAGAGCTGCTTCACTCTCACTTCCGCACAAGTTGCCTCTTGTGAATACCATTAGTGCGGAGGATAGATAGCAGAATATGACGTGCAGTGAGAGGACAGAAGACAGAAGTAAATCATGTTCACGACAACAAGCCAGGAGGAGGAGGAAGACGAGGAGGAGGAGGGAGCGAAGGGATGAGATCACTGGTGGCCGGGGAGTGATTGTGGCGAGCAGACGAGTGTACCACCCTGAGAGGGACCAGGTGCTACAGTAAATCACCTTGGAAACGGTAGCCATGGAGACCTTAAAGACACACGTGCAGACACTCACACACGAGAAAGAGAGAGGCCATTGTGGGGAGTGTGCATGAAATAAATGTGTGTATTCTGAAAAAAAAAAAAAAAGGGGGGGGGGGGGGTAGTGTATGAGTGAGAGAAGGGGGGGTTGATGGGCTTCCATATAATCTAATCATGGCGACTGAGAATGGTGAGTCTGAGTGACAAGCTGGAGCCACAGAGGGTGGACCGTTCGCTCTCTCTTCCTCTTTTTCTCTCTCCATCTTTTCTCTCAGGTCTCCATTACTCTCTCTTGTGCACACACACACATGTGTATTGAGTGTAATATACAAAGCTTGTAGCTGAGAATTAGCAATAAACAGAGGGGGAAAGGAAATCAAAGACTTTGGTAAGTGCGTGCGTGCGTGTTTGTGTGTGTGTGTGTGTGAGAGGTTATCACATTCGGGTTCTACCCAGAGAGAGAGAATTCCCAACTAGAGGCTTTGAATTATTCACAGCTGCGATCAGTGCTATTACACGGCTGTTAGCGGAGGTAAAGATATGTTCCACACATCCGTCCAACCTCGCATCTCTGTTTACCTCCCTCCTCTCTCATGTCATATGACAGTAAACTGCCTTTTCCACTCATCCTCCACCTCTGTGAACAACCTGCTCTCCAGCTTCCTCCTGCCTCACCACTCACTCTGTGCTCACCTAAAATATCCCTCCATCTCCTCCTCACCTCATTCAATCTCTTTTCACCGTTCATTCATCTCTATTTCTCTCCCTATCTTTTTTAAAATCCCTCCATCAGCCACTCCTCTGCTGCCTGCCCTCCCTCCCTCCTTCTCCATCCACCCTTCGACTCCATCCATCTTCCCCCTCATTCCTCCCTTCTTTGTTCACCTCGAGGGCTGATCCCTCCTCTTCTCGCCCGCCTCATTTCGCCCCGCGGCTCCTCTCGCTCTCCTCCTCCTCACTTCACCCCTGCTTTCATTTGTTTTTCTACCTGTTTCACATTTGTTTTTCTGCGTCCACCCTCATCCATCTTTATTCTCGCTGTTGCTCATTTAACGTCTGGATCCATCCCTGCCTCAGCAGCTATCATTCTGCCCCCTCCCCTTTATCTTTCCATTTACCATTTTTCACTCTCCCCCTGTTGTCTTTGACACCGTCTTTACAGAATGGCCGTGCAACCTCCACCTCTCTTTGTCTCTCCCTCCATCCACCTCTCTAAATCTATCTCTGCCTCTGTCATAGCCCCCTCATTATGCCTTGTCGTCCTCTGCACTCCCTCCCTCTCCTTCTCTCCAGAGAAGCCATTAGGTGCTGCTGTAGGGCTATCACTCTTTTGCACTCTCCCTCTCTTTTTCTCTTTCTGCCGTAGTCTCATGGCAATATAGGCTCCCCCCTTCCCTCCACGGTCTCTCCATCTTCCTGTATTTCTTCAGGCACTCTTTTCTCTGCTCTCCCCTTGCCTTCACATCATCTCACTCCCTTCCTCTTTGCCCTCCCTCCATCTTGATTTCTCCACCCCTATAACTCCCCCCACCCTTTCCTCTATATCCTATCATATTCCAGTGAGATACCAAAGTGAATCTGCTGCTACATATACAGGACCAGCTGCTTCACATTTACATACTGAAGCTACAACTGGGCAGGGTAACAACTACATAATTATAGACTAATCATTCCCTCTCAAGTCCTCCCAAATGAAGGACAGAATGGGACATTGCTATAGTTAATGTTTGATTAGGTTTAGGATCAATGACAAATTGGTTGTGGTTCAGGTTTAAATGGAATACTTTTTTGTAAGTCTGTTCAGGTTTATCATGATGTTTATTAAGGTTGTGATACCTTTGCTGTCACAGTTACAAACAAACACTAGAGCCCCTTTTCCGCTGGTAAACCCCCCCACTAATGTCTGTTTTTTTGATGACAATGTGAATTGATACAATCAGCATTCACTCCCGGCTCAAATGACTGGGGCACTAGATACAGGTTTTTTTAATCGCCCCCCCCCCCAAAGTGGTAGTGATGGAAACATCACACCTGAGGTCCCGGATTCAAAAAACCTGCATATACCTGATTATTTTGGTGTAAAAGATGCATTGGTTACAATTAGGGACAAAGACATTCATGGTAAGAAATAGGAAGAGTCGCCCTGGTTGAAGTCTGTCTTGTTGTTCATACCATCCACTCCAACCTCTATTACAACAATACAGAACTTCCTCCTTTGATTCTGATGGACAAGAGTCATGGTTACTATGACTGTTAGAGGGATTTTTCACTTAAACTTAATCATGTTGTTTTTGGGGAACAACTGGTGCTGTCATTTTCCTTAGAAAGACTGATGCTGAAGGTGACTCCTTCAAATTGTTTGCTTCAACTGACAAGTACAAATTCCAAATTTACTCACGTAAAAGACAAAGTAAACACATCTGAGAAGTTGAAACAGATGAATTTTTGGTATTTTTGCTTTAAAATGGCTCGAATGATAAACAGTTTTTAAAATGAGTCTTGCTTTTATCAGTTTATTCATCTATTTGTTAATAAACCAAAAAATAAAATGCTATTGTTTTGATAATCAGTTAATTGTTAGTCATTTAAACTTTAAAAGCATAATTGGACATTTCTTGTAGGTCTAAGGCTCTTAAATGTGATCATTTGCTGCCTTTTCTTTCTTACATACAAATTGAATATTTAAAGGTTTTAGATTTAAAGGTCCAGTCTGTAAATTTAGGTGAAAGGGAACTATTGGCAGAAATCTTATGTAGAATAATCCTCATTATGTTTTCACTAGTTCGTTTCATCTAAATTGTATGAATTGTAGTTTTCTTTACCACAGAAAAGGACCTTTATATTTAAATACTTTATATTTACATCGTGGGGGTCCTCTCTACAGAGGCCGAGAGATGTTTTTTTACATTAGTCCAGACTGGACAAACTAAACACCTTTTGAGTTTTTATGCCAACTGAAGTCTACCACAGGTTCTTTTTCATGTTTGGAAGGAGAGGGTGAGGTGAGGGGTGTTCAGCTGCAACATGCAACTTCAATAGAAAATTCTACACCTTTAAGGACTGCTTAACAGACAAAAACTGCAAATTCTCAAAGTCTCTCATTTCATTCTCTTAATTAACCAACCCAGAAATATCAAATATTTGAATAAAAAGAAAAAATCGTTGGAACAAAAGTTAGCCAAAAAAATCGACTTATTGTTGCTGCTCAAATCGCAGAGTTTCAGTAGATATGATCAACAAAAGAAATGTTTAACCAGAAAGCTGTGGTTGTTTTTCAGACGCATGTTTAAGGCTTCAAGAATACAGCTGCTGTAGAGGTCTGGCTGATTCATTCCCTCTGGAGAAACGATATAATGATGCAGAAATCCAATTTTCTTATCCACTTATTGTATTAGAAGCAAACATTCACAAATCAGTCAGCGCACACATGCAGACAAAACACTATCTGCAGAGCACAACCTATCCTTACTTCCTTTTGTCTTACACATTTCGCTGCCTCTCTATGGGCTGCACCTTCAGCTATCTCCATCGCCCCAAACTCTGCCCATCTTTGTATGCCATTAATCTCTCCTCCTCCTCCTCCTCCTCCAACTCCTCTGCCTCAGCTCTCCCTCTCTAAGGCAGGGGAGAGACGGAGCGAGGGAGAGAGATATGGAGACAGAGAGAAAGAGAATGACCATTATCTAAGCCAGCATCTCCAATAATTCCACAGCAGCCTATTATCCACAAAAGAGCCAAAATGGCCTTTGGTAATATGATGAAATCTGCAGTAAAAAGTAGAAATGGGACTAAAAGCGTCAGAGTGTAGAAAAACCTCCATTCCTCAGCTGCTTTATCACATTATTGCATTCTACTCATCTCTTCCTCTGTCTGCCTCCCTCCCTCCCACATTCGGTGCATAACTGTGTCATTCTCCAAATTCTCTCTTTTTCCTCTGTTTGTCTCTTTCTCTCTGCTTGTTTGGTTTCCATCAATCACACACTCAGCTCCAATCTATTGCTTTGTTCGTCCTTTTTTGACTTTTTCTCTCAGTCTCCTTATCGCTGTCTCTCTTTCTCTCACTCTGCCTATCTGCCTATGTGACTCTCAATGGGTGTGAGTCGATCCGTCGCCAGATAACACCATGTTCTCAAAAAGGAGAAAATGGAAATTCCATTAAACTAAGTGTTGGTCTCAGACTCTTCCTGATGCGCACACACGCACACGCACACACACACACACACACACACACACACACACACACACACACACACACACACACACACATTTTCACAGAATGGACCTTCCAATCAGTAGGGTACCACAAATAAGCACAGGAAAAACTATTTGCAGTTATTGCTAACAGCTGCTGCTGCTGCTGGTGTGTGTGTGTGTATGTGAGAGAGAGAGAACACCAGGCCGATCTACCCCCGCCCCTTCCTTTTCTCCCGTCCTCCACTGCGTTGTCCCAAGGGAAGTGGAGAGGTGATGTATAGACCCTTTCCTGATCACACGACTCAGCAGAACAGATGGACAGAGAGAGAGACAGAGAAAGAGACAGAGACAGAGAGGTATACATTGGTAGACGAAACACAAAGGCTATGAGATCATGTGTGTGTTTGTAGGTGTGCAAATGCAGGTAGAGTATGGCAAGCGCTAATGTACTGTTTCAGTCATCTCTAAAGCCGGGGTTTATCTCTGTGATGGCCATGCTCACACCTTCACTGTATCTGAAGAGGTTCTCCACACAACGTTCCTGAAAAATATTTATCGGCTTTCCAGGTCAGTCGTTTCCTGGTGGACAAATCAGAGTGCTCAATTCTTTTCTCTACGCTCGTGTTTTCCTGCAGCACTGACAGAAACAGTATAGGCATTATGGTATCGCACTTAAGTTCTGCAGAGGCTGTTTCAGAGAACAGCAACAGTTGCATGACCTCATTTGAAACAGTGTCAGAAAATCACTTAAATTACTGTACCGCCACTGAAAAGGACAGATCACCTATGGATTTAATATTTCTTATCTGATGCAGTGTTTTATTCAAGGCAGGGTGGATAGTAAAGGTGTTCACATATGTGAAATAAATATAAAAGAGACCTGAAGAGACCCAGAAACCATTCAACCGATCCCTCGACAGAGACCAGAGGATTAATAAGACCAGATCCTAAACAAAGAGCGTGATTTGATGCAGATATTACAATTGCTTGCAAGTGTGACAACCTAACATTGGCCTGGTAGATTTTCAATCTAGCCGTCAACATGAATAGAGAGAGGCCAAAACACCAACAAAGGCATCAGCATTATGAATCACTGCTCGACTAGTGGTCAAAAAACAATCTATCTGACATTTGAAGACCTGTGGGTCAAAAGGCTTCTGAAGAGACGTTTGGATAATAGGACAGAAGACTCTTCTGAAATATAAGATACCCTTACTGATGCTAACATAATGCTAATATTGCTTTTCAACAAGCTGCTATAACACAAATACCTATATATGATACCTTTGCTGATGCTAACATGATGCTATCTTGAGTTTCCATAACAAGTTGCTAGTAACACGAACACGATGTCATCTATCATACCATCATAAATGTATTTTAAAGCTACATGAATTGGGTTCTTGGCTACTTGAGGGCAGTGTAACAAGCTGTTAACACAACACTGACATATTATCACCTCATAAAGTTGTTATGGCAAATGTGTTAAACAATCACCTATCTATATGTCCAGAAAATGAAGGACAACATCCACACTCATTTGGCTTAATGCAGTATCTGTCTCTTTCGAGTTCAGATGTAATATTCACCAGCTAGTTGTCACCTGCAAACATATTGTGAGCTGCTGCAGATGAAGTCGATGAGAGGGAAGAGCGTGATTCAAACCAGTAAAGCTGTGGGCTGTAAAATCAAATAATGAGCTCTTATGCATCACAGAGCTGAGGGGATGTGCAGCCCGACAACCATTGTCTGCAGGTTCATTACTATGAGCTATTTTGTCACATTACTCATTGGCATTTGATCCATTTTTGTTATAAAAATAATGACTGATGCAAAATTAAAGTCCCATAAAATAGTTTTACAAAATGGAGAGTTTATAGCGCACACACAGTGAACAGTATGTCTATGTAAAGTGTGGTGAGAACAGAGCACATGCAGACCTAGAATTGGTCTTCCAAAGAGTGTCATTCTGTTCATGTAAGCTCTCACTTTACTTCTTTGAAAGTCTACCCCTGTAGATAATGGCAGAGCTTCACTGGGGTTCAGCTCACATGATGTCGTGGGACTCCGGCACTGAGGCTGCTAAGCCAGACTAAACCGGAGCGCTCTCGGCACAAAACTGAGCCATAAAGAGCCAATTACTTCGGCTGTGACCAGATACCCTTCCTCCCGCCACCTTATCATTTCTACAAAACAAGAGCAATCGAGGAGTGGTTAAGAGGGAGGGAGCAGGCAGAGTGATGGGTGGGTGGAGGAATGACAAAGGGAGGGGTAGAAGGAAAGCTGTAGATAAAGGAAGGGAGCAAACAGTCATCCCGAGGAGATGAAGAGAAACAGCCACGGGAGGGAGGGAGGGATATATAGGGGAAATCATTTTTTGAGTAGACTGTCGACCAACCTAGAGGGAGAAATAGATGTGTAAACAAACACCGGCTATAGGGACAAACAAGCGTGAGCTGGAGAGAGAGAGGGAGAGAGAGAAAAGAGGGAGGGGAAGATGGAAGCAGAGTGGGAGGAAGACATGGAGTGAGAAAACAAGCTCGACCATGTGTTTAAGTCAACAACAGCAAGAGAAACCTCACTAGAGAAAAAGGTGTGGGGGCGGGAAACACTCCACGGGAGAGAGGAGACAGATGTAGAGGGGAAGCAGGCACTGTGAGATGTAGAGGGGAAGAAGAGGCTTATCAAGAGATTCAGAGAGAGGGATGTAGAGAGAGGAATCAAGAGAGGGTGAGACGTGAAGAAGTGACAAGAATGTGCCTATAACTCAGTGACAGTGTTGACTGTTGACAGCAGAATAACTAAGCAGAGGTGGGAGGAGAAGGAAGGGGTGATGGGGGGCGGTGGGAATTAAACGACAAGAAGAAAAACTAATTATTCTGTGATTCTGCTAATTAGGTCTGGCTTTATTGACAAGCTCTGCAAGGCACCAGGCGTTTACCAGAGGATTCACACTACACTGACGGCCCGGGAGGGAGGGACCGGAGGAGAGCAGGAAGGAGGGAGGGGAAAGACAGAGGGAAGGCGAGGTAGAAAAGAAGGAAGAGAGAGAGGGGAAGTGATGGCGGTGGATGGGTGCAATGAGAAATAGATGAACGGAGACGGACGGAAGAGGAGAGGGGAAGGGGCGGAGGGAGGAGGTGGCAGTGATGTGGGTCTGAAGTTATCTGAAACCACTCCATCAAAAATGAGAGAGAGAGGGAGAAAGAGCAAAAATCCCAGAGGAGGAACTTGTGACGTCTGTTTACCCACGCAACGAGCAGCTTTTACATAAACTAATAATTAAAAAGCCTCATTATAGGCTCATTGCAGATAATGCACACGCTGGCATGTTAATGAGGGGAAGCCAACTTTAACACAGACTTATTTCAATAATTTGTATCAGAAGCATGGAGTGTGTGTGTGTGTGTGTGTGTGTGTGTGTGTGTGTGTGTGTGTGTGTGTGTGTGTGTGTGTGTGTGTGTGGTATGTGGTAACGATGACGAGTGCTCCACAATTTTCCAAATCATAATTTCCCAAGAAATGTTTTTGTCCCTTTCATGGGACGACTTGCCATACGGGATGTTTGATTTTAAAAACAAAACTGTAAATAATGAAGCACGACACTGTTTCTCTTCTTGGACTCAACTGTGATTAACTTTCTACAGCCTACATAAGGTTCAACAGTTTGATGACTCATCCTTCCTTCGGGGTTGTTGTGACAATGCTTTTCAATCCCCTCTCTATGATTATAAACTCTGCCAGTTACCGACCACCAGCAAACGGGGAGATACGCTGTCCACTACAACAGAGAGCAGTTTGTCGGCTGTGGATCTGCTAGTTATTGTCTGTCACACACATTCAGCACTATTGGCTACTGTTACCACAAATTAATATTCCTGACCATTCCTGAAAAGAAAAGCGACACTTTTTACTTCTTTATTTTAAAGCTGAAATGACAATTGTAGGTGTAGCTACAGCTACTGATAGCTTTATTTTGTAGTGATAACTGATTAGCTGTAGTGAGCAAATATCGCTTGAGAGGGTTCAACTTTTAATCTGATCCAATCGGCAGTGATGGAAACGTAACATGCGCTTCTTCTTTATTTTGGCAGTCTAGATACTGATGCTAAGCTTCTGGGTGTAAATAGTCATCTACATTTGTGTACAAGAGCAATTTATTTTGTGTATCTTGCAGAAGGAAAAACAATGAGGTGAGCAAACTTCTCAGTTACCGTCACGCTTGTGACGTCGAACATGACTCACCAAGGAAAAAGAAGAAAGGCCAACTCCTCTATTGACAATGGAAAAGGAGTCAATCGCCTTTTAGCGGTTTTACCCACGTTTAAAAAGACTACGTATAACCACAGATTTTGGTGTAAAAGAGATATAAGCTGCTTTTTAGCATGAACAGAAACTACTGCAGCAGAAAAGTTTTTCCTTTCCTATTACTGCAATAAGTATTAAGCAAAGACATTTTTGACATATTAGTGGTTTGAAGAAAGCCTATTTGTTGCAGCACACATGATGGTCTTCAGTATGTGAACACGTAAATATCCAAGGTTCATATATTCTAACCAGGATAAGATGAGAACGTTCTTGGAAAGAATTCACAGATTATTCAGAGACCCCTCTTCCTTCAGTATGTCTGTACACTATTGCACTTGTATGCGTTTGCTGGGAAACACATATATTTCACATACTGTTTTACATTTACGTGTGCGAAAGAAAAAAAAATATTCAAGAGTAAGTGTGTGTGTTAGTGCTGATAGCTCATTTGTAGTTCCTGTGTTTTACTCTGTGTGCAGTGATGTACGCCACGCGCCGGGAACGTGGCACTCAAGAAGGCATTAGTTTACTGATCACACACGCACACACGGACACACGCACGCACACGCTGCAGCTAATGGTTACTGGTAGATCCAAGCACGAGTGAAGGGGGCGAAATGAAAGAGAGGGGTTAAGTCGCTGAGTATGGTGGGATTTAGACCTCAAACAGTTGGAGGAAAAGAGGGGAGAGAGAGAGAGGGAGAAACTGGGGGGTGGGGGAGTAGAGGAGTGCAATGAATGACTCACTGAGCGTGTAAGTGTTTAACTGTGCCATACTGGTGTTAGTAAGTGATAGAGAAATCTACAGGGACCAACAGTGAACGTAATGCTACCCCTGCGCCTGTAACATCTCTCTTTGTCTTGATTTGCCTCCTCTGTTTCTAGCTTTCTGCTTCTCTCTGTGCCTCAGGAGACAGAGGAAGAGAAGAACATACTGTGGAAGGAAGGATGGATATCCCTGCATCTTATGCTTCCTCTCCCAGAATCTCACTTTCTTTCCTTCCCTCCATCCTGTGGCACAAACGGATGCTTCTTTAAACAGATGAGATATCCAAGATTATTGACCCTGTGTATTGATATGTTCCACATTACTTTGTGTGCATGCATGTGTGTGTGTTTTTGTCCTGTGAGTGTGCTATGCCTCCAGTTTCTGGTGCAGAGAAATCAATAAGAACACAGCCCCTCCACCAATGATGGGGTGGTTAGCAACACAAGTGTGCGTATGTGTGCTTATGAATGTTTATGGGAGGTTGTTAGTGGATATTTGCACATGCTCTTCACCCCTGCAACACTGTGGGGATAACAACAAGATTCATTGCCACAGCTATAAAATATGCTAACCTACCCTCTAATCCTCAGTGGTGACAGTGTCTTTCAAAGCTGGAGGTGTTCATTAGCGCTGGCTAATGGCGGCTGAAGTGGGCTAATGCGTCAGGTTCTCCCAGAGACCAGAGAGGGCCATTTGTGCCGTGGCTGCCGAGATTGATCGAGGGTGGGCGAGAGCGGCATATTGTAGCGTTGTTAGCCTTGCTCATTGACCATATGGAGATCAATACTTAGAGCAGCCCGAGGACAGTCAAACACACACACGCATGCACGCGCAAACGCTGGTACAGCAAAGCTTGACACACAGGCACACACAATGACACACATACACACACGTGTGTGTATAAAGACATGATTGCACAAACATTCTTCTGTGGGCAAACATTGAGAGAGAGCAAATGAGAAAGAGATAGAGAGAAGAAGAAGGAGAGAGAGATAGAGAGACAGAGAGAGAGAGACACACACTCATTTCCACAAACAGCCTGTGGTCAAAACTTTTGGAAAAAATGATTAGAGCATTAGGGGTGAGGCATGAAACAGTGGCAATGGCTACAAGAGAGAGGCAGTATTGATAGATTATAACACACTCGTTAAGCACGAAGATATACATACAGACATGCACACACATGGAAATGCACACAACGGTGTTGAGCAAAAATACAATAAGGGAAGGGCTGAACATGGAGCTAACACATAATGGAAGAAACAAAGATGTATCATGTTCTGCCACGTTATGACCACAATCAGCAGCTGGTTTGAGTAAAAAAGTGAAGTATTAGTAATTTCACATATTTGACTGGCCAGCACAATGCATTGCCAGAATGTTTCTTTGAAGATTCTCTGTCTTCCAGGTCATTAGTATCTTCAGGAGTTTTACTTGCTTGTGTTTCTTGAAGATGCTTCAGCTCTAAATGACTATATCTGTATAAATGAAACCTCCCACTATAGTTAGGACTGATCAAGCCTCTTGAATGAAAGGTGATGTCTGTAAAATTCGGTATTTCTCCATTACAATGAAGATTTATGATTAATTAATCACAAATCATTGGTGAAGTTTCAAAACAAAAAACTAATTTAAGCCATGTATTATTTTGGAATGAGTCAAAAACTGCATGTTTACTGGGTAAACCAGTGGAGGAGAAGAAGTACTATATAACATTTCTTATTGATTTCACGAATCATTGAGTACATGTTCCAGAACTTTTGATTAAAGCATATAAAGCTCAGAAAGTTCTCATAAAAACTCTATTCTATGCAAACAAACAGGAAAACTAAACAGTCATTTCCATCCGCTGGTTAAGATCATGTGATACAACAAAAGGTCCACAGAAACTAATTTGACCTTAAAACCCCTACAAGACGTTCTTTATTTGTAGTGAAATGGTCTTATCTTAATATTGTTGCCTCTTTATGACCTACAACAGCAAATTAGACATTAAGGGAGACATTTTTTTGTAAACTCTTCTTAATGTCTGTGGTTGGGTTGGGTTACTTGTGAGGTCAGAGCAACATTCTACGGGAGTCAGAGTGGAAAAGCCTATGTTTAGGCGGAGGGAGAGGAAACAGAAGCGGGGAAAGCGTGCTAGGCTAAGGGGTGACTCGTACAGACGAGTGCCAAGTCTTTTCCTCGCCAATTTCAAGTCTCTAACAAAAAAGATGGATGAGATCAGAATGAGAGTTACAATACATTAACTTAATACATTTAACTATAAGTTAAATCACTCCTAATATTGTTAGAAAATTGTCTTTACTGACAAATAGATTCATATTTTATGTATGTATCTATATTTTTACATGAATATGTTTTGATCTTTGAACACGCCCTTTTCACTTTGGTACGTGCGCCCAGGAATCACTCTCAGTTTGCATTTGGAGCAGAGAGAGACAGTGGTCTGACAAGAGGATGTAAACTGATGCAGTCCTTGTTTCATGTTACATCATGACAATAAAAACAATCCAAAGAGAGCTGCAGTGTCGTGGTGTTTTCTTGGTGTGTGTCCTGAACTCGCTGCATGTGTCTTTTTTTCACTCCTGCACCTGCTGTCTGGACCGAGGTTTTTACGACAGGTGACAGTGGAAACACAGAGCTGCCAAAATCTGTGAAAATGAAATGCCCCTCGTAGGAGCTTTAAGTGGAGAACTTCTGTTTTCAAGGTCAACATGAACATTAGACTTCCACTGTTTAGCCTAGCTTAGCGTAAAGACTAAAAGCAAGGGGAAACAGCTAGCCAAGTACTGTCCAAAGTGAAAATACACTCTGAGGCACTAAGAAGTCAGAGTCACATGAATATGACGAGGCTCCTAAGTCAGTATCAGTGCCAAGCTCCCCGGTACAGAAGTTGTCAGGCTGAGGGGAGGTAGAGAACGACAGAAGCGTTTAGGGCCTGTATTCCCAGGTGAGTCTCAAGACACAACGCTGGCTATTTCAGTCTCATCTGCAAAAAGGGAGAAAAGGAGGAGCAGAAGAGGAGGAGCAGGAGGGGAGGAGAAGGAAGAACGGAAACTAAGCCTCTAAATTTAGCCTGATGCGACATTCCAGAGAAGAATAACAACGCTTCCTCCTGGTGCTGCTGCTCGTGACGGAGCACAGAGAGAGAGAGGGATCAGAGGTGGGGTTATGTGGAGGGACGCCGATGAGGCAGACATTTTCGACATATGCCTAAAAGTACTCAACTTAAGACAAGGAAACAGTGTTGCGATGTGATAAAGTGTCCACTTGTTGGTTTGCTGGTGAACGTCAGAGTCTTTGGAGTCTGAATACTCAGGGAAACTATCATTTGATTCTATGCTCGTCCTCATATCCCTGACCTTCTGCAGAGGGAGGAGAGAGATGAGAGGTTAGTGAGGGGAGGAAGGAAGAAGGAGGAGAGGGGAGGAGGCATACTGAGAGGGAGGAGAGCTATTGGAAGTAAAGAGGCACAGAGAACGGGGAAGGGAAGATGAGAGGGAGGATCGTGAAGGATAAGGAATACAAACATAAAAAGTAACAGGAATAAAACAAAACCCTCACCCCAAACTGCATGCTGCGGACACACACAAGGCATTAATTGATAGTGTGGCACCCAAAGTTTGTTTGTTTTGTGTGTGTGTGTGTGCTTGTGCATATGAGTGCAGGCCTGCGAGCTTTAGACTCATGTATTACACACAGCTTAAGGCTGGTTTATGGTCGCCATAGTGTCACAGGCACAAAGGGTGTCCATGTCATCTAAGGACGCCTGTGCCATGGTATATATATATATATACACCATTACCAATGAACTGTATCTGTGGTAGGCCAGTATCAGGCCCTATGAGACACACAACCTGATGACAGTGTGGGTCTGTGAGTTTTTATGTTTGTGTGTTAGCATCAAATAATAACTTTAACACTCTCAGAACTGTACTGAAACATATGGAGTGAAATCATCTGTAGACAGACACATATTTATCCTTTTGTTTAAAGGATCATTCCAGTTTAGTGCAAGAACATCTTACTCAGCAAGGTGTGTGTTGAGATTTAAGAACATGTTGTGTTCTTCTACAGTTGAAACAAATGAGGCAGGAAACACAATTAACAATGAATATTAAATGTTTAATCTGTAACAGATATCAAATAGGACAAGTTGTGGCTCTAGAGAGTCACAGTTCATCAACCAACTCAGTACTTCTGAGCAGCATCTTCACTTAATAGCTTAGCTCTTAGCCAGGCTAGTATTTTCCCTCTGTTTCCGACGGTTATGCTAAGCTAAGATAACTACCTATTGAATACTTGGCAGAGATATGAGAATGGTATCAACCATCTAATCTGTTAGGGGGGGGGGGGGGAAATCTAACATGAACCCAAATACCAGACTGGTCCTTTAAATCCTGTACGATCCGATCATTTCATCTTTATAGCGACGTTGATGTGCTCCCACATCTCAATTACCTCAGTGACTTCAATGTTGTAATTACTGTTAGAAAAGACAGCCAAGCCCACAAAAATTAGAGCCATGCTGGAAAAAATTGCAATTATCCATTCAGAGCCATTCTTCTATTAACACACCTTAAGTGAGCTGGAATGGTCGGGTGACAGAATGATAAATCAGTCCACTGTAGTGTTGACTCCACTACTGAGCAGAGTACCAGCGAATGAGAAGGGAAGGAGGAGGAAAGAGAGGGTGAGAGAACGATCCAGAGAACTAGGAAGGGGAGGGCAGGTTCGTGCGATTTCGGCAGGAACTGTTTGTGCCGTTCCAGATCGGGGGGACATGACGTTGGCAGGCATTAGCAAACGATAAGCAGCTCCAGAACATCCATATAAAACGGCAGTTCAATTTAAGTCATTTCCCTGGACTCTTGGGTAGAGTGGCACCGATAAGAGAGTTGACTCAAGGTTCGGTGAAGGTATGACAGGAGAATGGGTTCAAGTGTGTGTATACGAGTGACCCTTTTTTACATGGAGACAAACAACCCCACCCAAACTATCACACTCTCAGGGGTGGAGCGACGGCAGGGCCCACCCACAGCGAGGTCAAAGAGAGATTAACTTCCTTATCAATTGGACAAGACAGCTGCCTGTCAGAGGAAAGCGAGACAGAAAGACGGACGAGATGACAGGTGGAAACACGGGCGAGATGGAGGGCTGCGATGGGCAAGGTCACGTTACTATGGAGATTTTTTACAGCAGCATGACGTCGAAGGCAACTGTTGTGACTATCTGACACAGATGCACACATCAAGGTCTCCAGTCCAGAGTGCAAAAGACAGACAGGAGGAAAAAAGAAGAGGGGGGGGGTAGATGGAAAATAATACAGATTTGGTCTTTGCTACGACAGCAATGGCGAGAGTTCAGTGTGTGTGTGTGTGTGTGTGTATGTGCGTGTGTGTGTGTGTGTGTGTGCTGCTGCAGCCCTCCTCTGCCAGATTACAGAGTGACGTAGTGTTATCATTTCTCTGATACGAGCTCTGCCACAAGAGGAGGATGAAGAGGAGGGAGGGGGAGGACAGAAAGGGGGAGGGGTGACGAGTCTCATTGCTGGAAAAATGGTCTGATAGCCAAGAAAAAGGCAGGGAGGGAGGGAGGGAGGGAGGGAGGGAAAAGGAAAAGAAGCAGAGAGAGCAGAGATAGAGACATAGTGCCACACAAAGGAACAGAGCAGACACAAAGAAAGGGAGACAGGCAGAGGAAAAAGAGGGAAAGAGAGAGCAGCAGAAAATGAAAGAAGAGGTGAAAAAGGCAGGGGGCTTGAGCAGCAAGAGTTCTTTGTGTACAAGGGGGTGATGGAGAGGTGAAAAGACAACGGAAGAGTGAAATGCACAAACGAACGAAAGAAAGAATGAAGGAAAGACAGAAAGAAAGAAAGGAACAAGAGGGGCAAGACATGGTGAGGTGCCCTGAGTGTCTAATGGGTCACAGAAAGTGTGTGTGGTGTGTGTGTGTGCATGTGTGTGTGCGTGTGTGTGTTCTGTTCATGCATCCACATGGCAGCAGCAAGCAACATTTACAAAGAGGCAGCTGTTCCATTAGCTACTGCCATTGTGTCTAATTACATCCTGGTCTCCTTAGACACACACTCACACCCTTACACACACACACACACACACACACACACACACACACACACACACACACACACACACACAGCATATGTGCATAAAAATACACAATCGCTGCCTCTCCAGCCAACCAAGAAATCCCTACCATGCACACTAACAAGGAGAGGAACTTGGAGCAACAGAGCCACAGTGTGTGTGTGTGTGTGTGTGTTAATCACAGTGTCAGGCACGCTCCCTTTCAACCCCACCCCCCTCAACACAAGAACAGGAGGCAGAGAAATGACACTTAAGATCCATGAGTGTCTGTGCCTGTGTGTGTGTGTATTTGTGCTAGCCAGCATCTTTCTCTCATTGCAACACACACACACACACACACACACACACACACACACACACACACACACACACACACACACACACACACACACACACACACACACACACACACACACACACACACCTCCCCCAACCTTTGAGGAGAGGAGGATCTGAGGCTTTGTGAAATACCAAACATACCAGAGAAGCCACATGAGAGAAAAAGGCAGCTTTTGAGGAGCCTCAAAAGGCACACACACACACACACACTCACTGAGACACAGGGTGTGCAGTTGAAGCACACCAAAAAACACACGTTAGACTAATATGATGTAAACGTAGATAGAATAGTGCGCAAACATACAAATATACTCTCACTCACATAGAAATACACACAAAAACACGTACACACACAGACTTCCTCACTAATCAGCTCAGTAGTGTAGCATTTGGATAAGAAGCACTCCTAAAGCTCCTTGACAATAGTGAGACAGGAGAGCTTACATTGTATTAAAGCAGACAAACCGTACACAAGCATCCTTCAAGCTAAGCACTAACTAACCTGCTGTCTGAGGAACACAGCAGCACAGAGAGAGAGAGAAGACCCAGCAGGGGTACGAGCCAACGGAACACAAGCTCGGATTTTCGAAGTCAGGCCAGGTTAGGTCACAACTGAAACAAAACGTTTTTTTAATGTGATGTGCAGATGATCCCTCTATTCTTACCCACAGCTCATAAAGTTCAGGTTGCCAGGCGGACCAGCATTTTTGAGTAAAGCCGTTTTCAACACTTTTGTTGTTGTATGATGCATAAAATATTTAGATATTAAAACTGTAGTTGTCACAATATGTCAAGAGCTGTCTATGAATTGCTGCAGTGATAATAATCACCCTATAGAGAAACGGGACAAAACTCTAGAGATGAAGCCAAACCATCTTGATCACTTCATGGCTGCAGTCAGGTTCATAAACCCTGTCTTCTCCATGTTAGGTGATGTGGTCATGGATTTATAATGAAGATCAATTACATTCTCCAGATTATTGCATTTAATTGGAGGTGGAATCATAAATTTGACTGTAAATTCTGGTTCAAGTGGGACCATATGATGATGAAAACCATGCTGTGCTAACACTCTAAAGATCCAATGCTATGGTTGTAGCTATCGCTCTCAAAACAAGTACAGATGATTCCCAAAGTTACAAATTACTTGTTTTAAATAATATGTGCGAGCCAATCCAAGCCATTATGAAACAAGTCACAGAGTTTTGCATCATCGAGTGCCCGCCCACCTCAAATGTCAAACGGCGTGTTTTCGTATCTGAAGCACAAAGTCAACAGGACGCGAGCAGGACAGGGAGAGACAGAAAGAGAGAGGAAGATGAGACAGGTCACTTAACTGAGCGTGTTTTCAACTAATCCAGACATTGTTCGCTCCCCTTCACACACACACGCACGCACACACACTACATGTTTCTCTTATCTCACACTTAGGAGGGAAATGGGAGGAGTTTGCCTCATGAGTGACTGCACTACCGTTACCTCTGAGGGCATATTGTCCATTACAGCTTATTAGTTTCCTAAATCACTATTCATTTTGAATGTTGTGCCCTGTGGTCTAATCCCGCCATGAGGAGGAAATGGGAGACCACACAGAGAGATCGGTCATTTCATGGACAAAGAGGCTGACACTATGTCTACGTCAGGCAAAGCAAACGTAACGTCTGAGAAGATGCGCATACCACCACCACCACCACCGCCCCACTAATGACAGTAATGAGCTTGGTGAAAGAGTCACATATTCCCATATACTCACAAAAGCCATTTTCAGACATGACTGAATTAATTGGCTACGGAGTATAGGAGCTACCCAGAGTCTGACTTTCACACATGCACGACAGAGCAGGAGGTTTTCTGCAAAGACATGTTCAAGACAGCAACAATTCCTCCGCATTATTCAGGCGAGAGGTGGAGCAGCCGGGTGCAGCAGACGTCAGGAAGTGACGCATTAACTCTGCTGCGTAGATCACCAGACACCGTCGTCAGCTCTTATCACCACCATTTCTCTTGACATCTACGTCTGTGTCTTCTATGTGTGTGGCACTGCTTTTTCAGCTGGAGATATTCACTTTCTTTTAGTTCTTTTTGAATTTTTGCATTTGTCGCGTGTTAGAAGCGTCATCAACCCCCTGCTAGCTTGGGGTGAATCCAGGGGGATTCTCCGCTGTGTTCTCACATCAACTTCTCCTGGATCTCTATGAACAATATACTAGGAGGCCAGGATAAAGTTCAAACTTAGACATATGCGTTCACACACGCGCCTCCTCTGGAGCAAATACGGAGGAGCTGTGGAGTCCAGCGCATGTCTGAAAGCAGCTAAAGTCTTCATCCGCATCTCCATCCCCCACCTTGATTTATGAGCTCAACCTGGGAGATTGCTTTTCACAAGAGAATGGAGAAGCATATACCAGCCTGCCTTTAGAAATACACACATCGCACACACTAACACACACACACACACACACACACACACACACACACAATGTCATAAACCCACGGCTGCCGTCCATGTCAAGGTGAAATGGAGTAGGAAAACAAATAGATGTGCTAGTGGCAAACCATTGGCCCGGGGAGTAGTGACTCTGGAATAACTGTCTGAGACACACACACACACACGCATGCGCACACACACACACACACACACACTGGAATTATCCAATTTCCCCATCTACATCCAGTGAAGAGCGAGACAATAAGGAAAGAGAGGTGTGCAGATCTGCAGATTGTACCTGACAAGAGTCAAATGGTTAATAAAAGACTTTTACCCATAAATGACAAAAGTTCCTTAATTCTTGAAAAAGTTCATTCGTTCTGGGAAAAAATCCTGTGGTGGAGAAAAGACTAATTTAAATCACTGTGGCAGGCAGGTATGTCACTATCCTGCTGCTGTTAAACCCCCCACATGAAACCAGCTAATGCTCCTGGTGGGTTGATTAATGGCCACAGTGGAATGGCTCCTCCTTAGGGGCAGGGTGAGGAAACAATGATAAGGTTGGTAGGGTTTGCAATATTTTGTGGTTACTAGTCCATGGATAGTACAAGAGACATGGAACTTAATGACATGAGATGAAATTTGGTGTCTGCTTGTCCATTCACTGTGTGTGTGTTTGTGTGTTGTAAGCTGGTCCTCAGTTGCTACTGCAATATTTCTATTTCAGGTCTTATCAAGGATGACGAGTGTGATATATACGCGGCTGAGTCTCTGCGTGTGTCGTGTGTCTTTATGTGATGTGGCATTGTCCAAAACAGCTCAAAAGAGAACCAAATGCCCTTGTGTGTGACACAAAAGAGCAGCCAGCCAAGAACCAAGGTGTCATGCAGTTACTGAAGACTGATGGTCGCTTGTTTGTGTTTCTTTCTATTTGTGTGTGTGTGTGTGTGTGTTGTCGTTCCTAATACAGAAACATATAACCTCTAATGCCCAGAAATAGTCTTCTGAATGATACTGTCAGCATGATCTGCAGTCTATTATCACCCTACCAGCTGGCTGGCAGAGCCACGCTCTGTACCAGTGGACTGTGCTCATGTGGATTAGCCTACATAACTGTATGTATTAAAGAGTGTAATGCAGGTATTTAGCATTTCTGGAATTACCTCGGCTTCTCTGCTGTCAACCACGTTTTGCGCACTTTATCACTAAAGGCTGGTTAGCTAATAAAGTGCACTACAGGGTATCCAGAGGTCCTCCTACATTTCCCATCATGCACGGCAATGCATTTACAATTGGAGCAGTTTAAGTAAATCCAATTCTTCCCTTCATCCTACTTAGCTCCCCTTAATACCACACACACACAGAAATTGTATGAAGTAGGACAGTATACAGTGTGATCATAATTGCTGTTTTGCTACCTGAGTAGGTTTACACAACATTGTCATGTTGCACAACATGTCAGCCGTTCACACCACACTGCAGTCAGACAACAAGGACCCTGAGAGTTAATTATCATAATTTCAACTGACGTTAAAGTTGCTCAACCGATCAGGATGGAACCCAAACACTTCTAATGAGTTGATGTTAAACTGTTAGTGAGCTAGTTCGATGTTTTTAAATATAACACGGACACTTAACTATTCGTCGTTGCAGATTATATGATTTAGCAGGGTGAGGGACACAGGTTCATGTTAATGTGACGTCAGCTGTGATGTTGTTGGGCGGACAGATCGGCCTGCAGTGTGTCTCACCTTCCTGCTCTCCAGCTCAGCTCAGGTGCATCATTTATAACACTGTGAGTCACCGCCGCTGTCCGGGGTGCTGATCACGGGACCACCAGGGATGTGGGAGCTGTCCCGGGTGCTCGCCGTCATCAATTTGCTGACGGGGGCAAGATTCTAACAATGACAAAATACTACCGTGTAGGTGATTTGCTGTTCTACACCACTGACATTATTTTAGGAAGCGTGACGGTAAATTCTGCTATTGCTCGTCGAGTGACTTTTTTTGGTCTGTACTGATCTGACACTGTGTTGCCGTTATCAACCTAAATTTAGTTTCTGGAAGTGAAAATCCCATGAATTTTGACAATCAGCCATAATATTGTAACCATTCAATGTAGACTTACCTCAATGTACAAGATTGTGAAACAAAGTTATATGCTCCTGTAGAGCAAGTCTGTATGATATCAACTGCGTTTTAAGAAAAATGTGTTTTATCCGTGATGTCAAGGACAAATTCTACACTACCCATAGCCCTCAGGTGTAGGATGGTTCAGCGTTACATTACGCTAACCACAGAGCTGCCATGATTACACCTTCAAACATGCTGCAGTTTTTTAAAAGATGAGGAAGAGGTGAAGAACACCACAATAAGGTTCAATTCAAGAAAAAGCGTCTAGAAGTCATTGGTAAGAAACCATTCGTAATAGTTTCTGGGATGTGTAGTTTCTTCACTATTACAGTCTTGTACTTTTGCCCTTTTTTTTCCATTTTCTCAGCTGGTCGGCCTGGTTCCAGGCTTAAAGATCTTTTTGAAAGGATTTTCTGAAACATCAATGGAGAAAACGAATGGGAAATTTACTTCCAGAACCACAGCTATTTTAAAAGTGGGAGGACACTGCTCTATTTGCTGCCTGATGTATCAATATGATGGTGACACAATGAGCAAAAATGTGCCTCAACATTTTTAAGCTCAATATTGTCTCATAAAATACCTTCAGTTCTTGAGCCTTATGTTAGTGTAATATACTTCACAGTAGGTCTGAGCTTCTATTATTTTACAGTATGTCATGCTATCTAGGCTTATTCTCTTTTGCACTCAACAAAATAGAATCAAAAAAACATGTGACATGACTTAGTACAACATTATGTAACAACATAAACATTTCATCTGACCCTCAAGGCAGAAGAAACCTGTTCTAGTAAACATGGAGGAAGAGCCACAAACATGTACAGGTATTGTTTACTGTACTCACACAGAGCCACAGGAGAGAATATGCACAAGCACACCCACAAACACACACTCAGAGACACACACAGGTTTGCTGTTGATAGTGCAGGTAAAGCTGTGCTTTCCCAAGCAGTTTGAACTTTGTGTGAGACTGGCAAACATCCCTGTGTGTAGGGTAAGCAGATTTTCTGCCTTCTTGCGCAAAAACTACAATAAGGGAGAATCGGGTAGAGGAGGGAGGAAGGGAGGGAGGTAAGGAGGGAGGGAGTGCAGAGGGAGACAGGGAGGGATAAGGAGAATGACTGAATGTGTTTTAGTGCTTACCTTCAAGAAAATGAAGGTAGACGAGGGAAGAAGGTCAGAAGATATATGAGGAAGGTGAGATCTCAGACAGAGCACTCACTACTTTATACTACTCACAGGTAGAGCTAAATCATGTGACACCCTACCTGCCTCAGGGCAAAGCTGTTTACAAAGCCGAGCACAGCCTCTGCTCAGCTCCGCGCTGAAGCACTAACTAAGAAATGTCAGAAAACACATTTCCACAAATAAGGTACAAGAATCAAAATATAGAGGATAAAAATGGCAATTTTGACATCGTTCTGCAGATTGACATGTCTATGTTTCTAAAATACTAATTACAAACACATTGTTGTTTTACAAAGTCATGTGTACTATTGATTTTGCATTTTTGAACATATACTTTAAAAAAATGACCTAATTTAATAGATGTGTTGTTCCTCAAGCAGTGTGACTAAACACATTTAGTACATTTTATTAGATTCCTTCAGAATCTTTCCAATATGAATATAAAGAGCCATGGATGTGGACTGCAATTGGACTGTTTTGCAGAGAACTACATGAAGCATGTGAGAGTGACACTCACCCATCAAACTGAAACTCTGTGTCTTAAATGAATTATCTGTGGGTCGCTGTGGCTGCTTCACTGCTGTGTGTGTGTGTGTGTGTGTGTGTGTGTGTGTGTGTGTGTGTGTGTGCGCACCCCCTGAAGTTTTAATGTGTGGGTGTTTATGAATGTGTGTGAGAAATGTGACAGCGCATCTTTCCTGGTAAAGGGTGTGTGTGTTTGTTTGTGCAACTGGACGCGATGTTGGGAAGCTTGAGAAATAACGATATAATGCTGAGAAACCACAGACGGGGGAGAAGAGCTAGAGCAAATACACACTCGGTCACCTAACTCGCATGTGCACACACACACCACTGGTATGTGCCAACTTGTCTGACTGTTTGTTTTTGCTAAGGTCTATGAATGTACTGCACAAGAGAGTCACACTGGAAAACACTTGTTTGCCACAAAACCTTTAGGATGTGACAGATTGGGTTACATTATATTATTTTGTCTTCATCCCTTGTATCCCCATTCACCAGTATTGCTACAACTGGAAGCGCTGCTATGGAAAATGAGCTTGAACTGTTTGTTTTTGTACAATGATACATTCAAATACATTGTAAACCTTATTTCTGCATTGAGACCTTATTTTCTATGTATTCCTCTTCATCCCTTTCCTGATCCTCTCTGTATTTGAGCTGTGTGTGTGTTTGTGTGTGCGCGTTCTGCTTTGCATTTGTGTCAGATGGTCAAAACATCACACTGTGGTCTTCAACATCACACTGTTTGCCTGTGACAGCCATTCCCTTCTCCCATCTTTCAATCTTTCATCTTTCCCTCTGTCTCTCTCTTTCTGTGTCTTATCATGGCGGATGTGACAATAGGACCCCTGATAGGTGTCCTGTGCCCTGCCTGATAACAATGCCTCCCTCCAATGCAGCTGTCATGCTGGCTGATAAATGGACCCGGTACAGTCACATGTACGAACCCACGGAGGGGGTACGGCACACATTTACACACGCAGAAGCTGTGTTTGCTAACCATGGCATGAATACAGTGGGTACAGCATGCTAAAATATTAGCCTGCTCATATGCCAACATATCCATTTATTAATAACTGGTGGTTGTCAATATGAGCCTACGAACTATCTTTAAATCACTGCTCAAAACCTATTTTTAACATGCGATTTTTAACTCTGGTAATACTGTGTTGTTTTAACTCCTTTATTCCTTTATCTTTTTTAGATACTTAAATAGGAGAGCTTTTGACTCTGCTGCCTATGAGCGTAGGTATTAACTTTAGTTAAAAAAAAGGCATAGAGGTAATGATGCCCGATCTGCTGAGCGGGCCACATGGCTTTCATAGCACTGCCATACAAGCCAGCAGCCAGTCAGATTTACCTTTAGCGTATCCTCAGGTCGTCTTTTAACATAATGGTAATTGAAAGGCTGACACACCTGATGACGCCAAGGTACAAAGGAAGATTATTATTTTCATTACAACAAGCAGTCTGACAGAGCTCAAATGTGATGGTTACACAACTAAATAAACAACAAATAAAGTTATTATATCAGGGAAACTGATAATTAAAATGACGAATAGATAAATATCCCTATCAACAAAGCTATTTTACACTGTTCTGTAAATTAAAGATTTTAAATTTTTCACTTAAATTGAATCTGAAACTACAGCTCTACAATTGTTTAAGTGTAATTTTCCTTTCGTGCATTGTGTAAATCCCCTTTTTTTGTGAAATGACAAATTGCAATATCAAACCTGCTGTTTGGGCCAATGTCTAAAAAAACTCAATTGAAAAGTAGGGTAGGGTAGGTTTTAAAAAAATCGATGCAAATGAACTAAGTTGCAATGTAAATCCTGTTGCCTAGTGATAATAAATCCAGTCAGTTAAATTATATAGCACTGTTAAAACAACCACTGTTGACCAAGATGCTGAACAGGCTTAAAATTAATAGAAACTACAAAAGCAATTAAAATATTGCATAATAACAGTTACACTTGCTTTAACTGGCATTTATAATATTATAATGCATACATGCAACATGTTCCACTTTAATAAAATACAAACATTGATAAGATTTTTTTCAGCATTGTTTGACAATTCACTGTGTAGATGCTGCTATGATTTGAAAAGAGATGTCTTAATATAATAAAATGAACTCTGTGTTCTGTGTTTTTTGTCCCACAGCAAAGTTGAAGTTCTTATTGAAATATGTATTGTTTGATATTTTATCTCAGTAATGGAAAAATGTGTCCAGCAATAGCTGTGACGCCTTTTCTTTCTTGAATTCTTCCGTGAAAAACTTTCTGTAGGTGGCGCTCTTGCCTGTTCAGTTCATCCATATCGAACATTGCTACTTTGTTGAACTGGACGAGCGTTAAGCTGCAACTGTGTCAAGTCGACAGGGAGCAGAGAGTGGCGAAAGGAAAACTTATTTATGAACAGATGTTGCAGATCATTACTTTAACCAACTAAGCATGGGTTTTATTATCAGTAGCATCTGAAATCATTGTGCATGTTGCAGCAAAAACCCCAGAACATAAAATGACTTACATGAGCAGAGCTGTATCCTGTGGACCCAAATAATTAATCAAATTGTACCAACTGTGTGTGTGTTTTTATGTGTGTATTCTGTGTGTGAATGAGAAGGAGCCACAGTGCCAGTGGGAGAGAGCAGAGGGAGGCAGGGAGTGTGGGAATAAAGACGGGAAAAAGGAAAGAGATGGAGAGCGGGAGCTTCGCACAACCATCAATCACCTTCTTGGGGTTCAAGTTTATTTGGCTTCATTTTTCTTTAAAATACACAGAACACAGGAGAGGGAGTGGAGCCGGGGGATGGAGAGAAAGGATGGGGGTGGCGGGAGAGGGGAGTGTAGACAGAGAGGAATATATGGTCGGGGGAAACTACCTGGGTGTGAGAGTATGAGGAGGGAGGCAGTGAGAGAGGGAAGGGAGATGATATGTGCACCGAGAACACAAAAAGCATGATGAACAGGAACAGCTACTAATCCCAAACACCATGAAACAAATCTCTAAAAACAGAAAAAGACCCGACATGAGCCTAGCACACATGTCGAGGTATGTCTTCTGTGTGTGTGTGTGTGTGTGTGTGTGTGTGTGTCTGCCTGCCTGCCTCTGGGTCTGTCTCAGCTCTAATGAGAGACCAGAGCTCCCTCCGTCGTCTCCATCTCCTCAATGACTCCTCATCAATTTGGACAACTGTTCGTAGGTTGCTTTCACTTTCTCTCTCGGTCACATTTTTTCCTCCCTCTCTTCGGTGAGTGTCACGTGATTGTTCTCTCTACCTTCTCTGCCCTTTAAACGAATACACTCCATGAGCCTGTCTTTCCCTTGTTCTCATTATCCAGTCCTTTTTTCTTTTCCAGTCCAGCCCACTTCTCCATGCCATAATGCCCTACTAACATATGACTCACAATTCCTCCTTGCCACTCCGCTCATTCATTCCTTCTGTTTTAGCATTTTCTTTCAATCCACAGAGGTCTACTCCTCTGCAAAAGAAATTGATGTGGTGATTAAATCTGGCGAAAACACTGAATAAAGCAGTTTCATGTAAAAAAAAAAATTCAGTTTCTCTGATGCTGTGGATGCAGGAAGCCTCTGAGGGGCTGCTAGCCGACTTGCTCCTTGGCTTGTTTCTCTGATAACTTCAGATCTATGATGACTTAAGTCCTTAAAGTCTGGATACAATATATAGTTTAAAACATCCTAGCTCTAAAAGGAGTATCATAAGAACGTATTTTAAAGTTATTATTGATGCTTCTGACTGATGACTACAATCTGAGGGGATCTGACTCCATTCACAGACAACCAAATTAAAGTTAAAAAATTGGAAATTGCTGGAAACATTGGGATGATTTAATAAAACAGACAATTTGCATATATCTTCTCCTGTATAGGTGCTGAACAGACCAGTGGAGCCGTAGAAAAGCACCATGCTGATGATATAATTTAACAGACAAAGACCCTGACTCATACAGCATTTTTATAAGACAACACTTAAACTACAGTAAACAGAGTTGTTGAATTTTGCTTTGGTGATGCCTTAATGTTGGAGGAACAGGTAAGTGAAGAATATAAACTACTGGAAGCTACCGCAGCTTGTTATCTGTGTTGTGCAAAGCCATTTCATTTGAACTTTTCTGCTGTGATGAGAGACAGGAGTGGATGTCATAAATGTTGTACTGCTCTTGAATAAATGCTGCTAATTTATTTTCCCTATTAGCATTTGAGCAAATAAGTGTAACTGACAGTAGGGAAGGTTTGATAGCATTAGTGCTTTAGCTACAGTAGTTCACCAGCTAACCCTGCAGCTCGTCTCTTGAATGTCCACACCAAATTTAATGTCTTTGTTACATCTGGTTTTGGTTTCACTTTGCAACTCAGGGAGCATACTAAAGAATTTTGTATGACATACGTATGTCCTGTTGTCATCATCTATGTAGTTTGCATCTACGTATACTTGACATTGATTGGTTTGTAGAAGGGCTTGAATCTGTTTTGAATCAATTTTGTGGGTAGTAGTCTTTTTATTTGAATGGATGAATGAAGGAACTGGTTCACTTTGCTAATCTTGCCACTGTAACATCATTATGGTATTAGTATCAGCACCACCAATTTCAGGCACAGAACAATAGTGTGAATATGCCAAATGAACGTCCTCATCGTCCAAACATTTTATGGTTTGAGGTGAAGACTGCAAGCAATCCTGTGTGCCTGGTCATCTCGGTTCCTGGAGAGACGGGTAAGGCTTCCACTTGTTTTTCTTCTTCTATTGTTAAATGCTGTCTTCCGACTGAAATGAACCTGTTGGTCCAGAACATCATCCAATCTAGCTAACTATAGGAGTAGAACCAGCAATGGCTACAATTAACGGCTTTTACTGTACTGAAAAAAAACTCGTTTGACTAAGTGTTTCTAGCTAGTCTGATTGTTCACATTTGAAAACCCTTCATGTGGTGCTCACTTTCACTTGTCTCCTCAAAGAAATACTTTACCATGCAAACAGAGTCAAAGCAGTGTACAGCATTTTCTATAGCCTTCTTTTTTACTGTTAAAGAAAGAAATACTAATGAATGAAACACTAATACCTGCATTAGTGTTACTATATATAGCATCTTTCTACTAATTTCAGGAATCGGTGTCTGTCTGTATGTTGAACGCATATCTCAAGAATGATTCATCTTATTAGCTTCACACTTGGCATGTGTATGTTAAGGACAAAGAAGAGCAGTGTCAAATTAGGTGCATTTTGGCCATGCAACACATTCAATATTAAACTCTTAATAAACAGGAAACCGTGTTCTGTAGCAGCAGCGGCTGGATGATGTCAACAGCACGTTATCGAAAATGGCAACAACAACTGATTCTTCACTGCAGGGTTCTGTGTACTGAGATAAGCTTTACTGAACTTTAAGTCAACAGGTGAACAGCTCTTTGTGCAGTTTCGGGTTATGTGGAGTGTGTCCAGAATTAGGTCTTAACTTGCAGCGGCTCAGTTACTGCAGATCATTTTTACAGTTTCAGTAAGAAAGCTGCAACCAGCTTCACCATAGGCCAAAAAAAACAACCCATTCCAAACAGGCAGGTTTAGAACGGGCACCGCATTAGTTATATCAAAACCAACAACTCTCTAATCTATCATGACCTGCAGGAAAAAAGAAGTAAAACAGCATAGTTCCTGCCTACAATGCTGAGAGAAAGTGTTAGTGTACTTACTCCAACTTGAAGTCTGTTTAGTGATGCCCATGCCACACAATAACTCTTTAGCAGATGTGACTTAAAAGCTCCCCAAACTACGACACTGGGAAGTAAATCAGAATCAAAAAGTGTTGGGTGTACACTGTGAGGAGGACTCTGTGCAAAAACTTTGACAAGTCTGACAGGCCAGCTTTTTCACTGTGTCCATTGCTTTTTAATGGCAAATAGGCAGAAAATCTGATTCTGTTTGGAGCATACAGAGAGTCTAAAACACATCACTCTCCCTCCCTGGGCTAATTCAACACCCTCCCTCCCTTTTTCTCTTAGTGTCCCCGTCTTCTTTCTGCCACTCTTCTCTCTCTCAGGTACAAGACAGTTGGATTAGGCTCCTTTAACAGCGGATTAGCTGTGTTGGAGCCGTTTGAGGTAAATTGCTCCAAGGAGTCGATCTACCACCACCACCACCTCCTTCCTCCTCTCTAAGACAGAGTCAAAATTCTTCACCTAATCCTCAAAGAGCCTAGCTGAACCTCCCCCTGTCCTAGAACCCTATGTCTGCCTTCTCCTGCATTTTTCACTTATCCTCCCCCATTCTCTCTCTCCTTCCTTTCTGCCCCCCCAACAAACAAAAACACACACGAATACATGATGAGTAGTGGAAGAGTGACAGACATGAGAGATGGGTGAGGCAGGGTGGGGGTTCAGAGGAAGGGCCGGCATTCAAATGCAGAGACTCTGACAGACCAAGTGTGAGTGTGTATGTTTGTATACCTGCTGGAGTGTGTCACTTAACAGTGGTGACTGGTGTTAACAGGAAGTGGCAATATATGTGTGTGTGTGTGTGTGTGTGTGTGTGTGTGTGTGTGTGTGTGTGTGTGTGTGTGTGTGTGTGTGTGGGTGGGTGTGTGTTAGCATCTGACTGAGCAGATGGGGAGGATGGGGTGCATTTTGGGGACAAGGGCGGGGTCACATCTGTGTCGTCCCTTGCGGTAGTCTGTGTGTGTGTGTGTGTGTGTGTTTGTGACACTTGGCATGGTGGCCACATTTAGAGCCAACAACACAAACAAGGTGATTAGCAAGTGGGGACAAACACATTATTACTCTAAATTAATGGACTGACCTCATACTCTTTCTAATAGCCAACTGTTCTCTTCTCTCTCATCTCCCTCAACATGTTGAAAAACAGTGTATTCTGTTTATTCTAGGCTTCATTCCAATTTGTGCAACATTGATAGTGTGCTGTTAATACAATCTGCAGCTGAGCCTTATGCCATATTTATCACCAAACTCAGTACAACCTGCTCATAGCCTTGAACATTTGGACAGAGAGAGATGCTGTCGCATGTACACACATAGTTACACACATTCAAAACACTCTCACTCACTAACACACACACGCTACCCTAGTCTTGGAACTGCCATTGATTTGGCCTGCAAGGTGCTGTGGGCAATGGTTGCCATGGAAACCGGCAGCCGAGCGAGGCAGCCAAAGTTTAAGCTAGCATGAGGAGTGTGTGTGTGCGTCTGCATCGTGTCTGTGTACATATGTATGTGTGTGTGTGTGTGTGTGTGTGTGGAGGGATTGTTTGTGAGTGTGTTTATAAGAGGTAGAGCAACCAAGCGTGCATTTAGTATGTGTGTGTGTGTCTGTGTGTATGAGGTGCTGGCGGGGTGACAGCAGTCTGTTTAGTATGCAGCCTTCTGACTACATCTCCCTTCCTCCCTCCCTTTGGCCCTCAGACACAGCATAAGAATGATCTACGTCCCCCCAACCCCCAGCCCCCTCAAACACACACTCTTGTTCATATGCACATACCAGAGTCACTTACACTCAGACATTATGTGCCTACAGACACATTGTGTCACGACTGGTTTCCAACACAGTGAGGCCTGCAGGTCAGTTTTCTAGACGAAGTTCATATTAGAGAGGGCTTGATTACAGCCAGACACACAGACACACACAGACACACACACACGTTATAAACACTCCACTATACAGTCATATTCCTCAGAACAAGCAGCTTGTTGGCAGAGGTGAGCATTGACATTTCCTCTCCAACCTTGTATTCACACCCCCAGGGCGTGTCGAATGGGTAGGGATGGTCTGTCTCAGTATATTTTCTCTGGCACTGTCAGAGCGAACCCAACAGCTTCAGTCAGTGGAGTCTGCGTGTGTTATGTTGTGAGGGGGGGATAGTATTTTCTGCTGCTGCCAATGCTGCTCAGACACATATAGACACATAAACACACACATGTTCCTACTCTGATCTAAATGTATTTGCATAATGAACTCACTATCGTGCATGCTCTCTCACACACACACACACACACACACACACACACACACACACACACACACACACACACACACAGTCTCTCTCAGGCACACGTGTCAGGGCATGAGCTGAGCTGCTCTCAGATCCTGTGGAGAGTCTCTGAAGATGGGATGGGGGTAAAGGGGTGATAGGGCAGGGTGGAGACTTTTGTGTATTTGCTCTCTCTCTCTCTCTTTTGCTTTCTCCCTCTTTTTCTCTCTCTCTCTTCGGAGGTGCTTCCTGTTAAGACACAAGACAAACAGCTCTCTCTGTGCTCTTGCTGTCCATTTTCCCCCCATTCTCTTTGCTTCCTCATGTGTTTCCTTCCCTTTTTCTCTCCTCTCCCCTCCACACTCTCTCCCTGCCTCCTTCACCACTCAGTCTCTCCTGTGCTGTTAGGGCCAACCTCCACTTCACTACTCCCGATCAATATGTGTATGTGTGTGTGTGTGTGGCGTCATATTGCTTGTGTCTTCTTAATGTATATATAAATATGTGTGTATGTGTCTCTAGTCTGTGTGTGTGTGTGTGTGTGTGTGTTATGGGCCACATTTCAATATGTTCTTTAAAGTTGCTCTTATTTAGAAGAGAAGATATCTATATTTATGGATCAGGAACTGGAACAGGAGCTATGCCAAACATCCTCTCACCCTTCCTCCAACCTTCACCATGTAGTTTGAAATAGACCCTGACAGTTACTTGATTTTTTTGATTCCTTGATATTTAGAAGGATAATTGTTTGATATTTAATGTAAACACAGAAAATACAATCATTTAATTACTTTACTAAAAATTACTTTTTAAAGCTCATGTGTAATAACTGATGGAAATAATGTTAACTGGAAATTAAGTTTGTATCAATACCAACTATGACTGTATAAATGGCTCAGGTTGGATTGCAATGTTTGTTATGATTGGTCAGTAAACCCAGTTCTGTCAGAGTGCTGGTGTTGTGCTGAGTTCTGCATACCTGCTGAGGATGGTAAAAACATTGTGGACTCTTTGATGATCCACCAGCCCAAGAATTTGTCAGAATTTCTCCTGATGCTATCAATGGCCAGTCTGACTATGACAGACAGGTCTGTTGTGAGCAAAGCAATGGTGCAAAACACTGCTTTAGAGACAATCGATTATGAGAAAGGTAAAATTGTTCTGGTTTATTGTGTGTGTGACAGTGTTCCCCTCCTGAGACCTTGTTGAGGTCAGAGCTCTGAGACAGGAGGATGGAAAAGGGGATGAAAAAGAGAGAGGAGAATGATGATGAGAGAGAGTTAGCTCTGGAGAGAGAGGGTTGGGGAAGGTAGAGAGCAGGGAAGGTTTTAACAAAGTGTAAATTTGTGTGTGTGGTTGGGGGGGGGGCGCTGGAGTCGTGACTCATATGGCTATTAGCACCAGTGTCGGCTACTTTGTGCACTGCAGTAAGTGCGACACCATGACAGTCCTACAGTACCTGCACAAGAACACAGATATGCTTTTTTACACACACACACACACACACACACACACACACACACACACACACACACACACACACACCTGTTCAAAACATGCTTATTTTCTCACTGGTGTGTTATGATATTCATAACAATAGTAGACCAACACAACCAGGCTGCAATGACTCCTCCTTGATGAGGATAATTTAATTATAATGTTCAATTTATAGTGAAGTTGTTTTATTTCAATGTCAGTCCCATTTATATGAATTAAGGCTAACAAAAGATTGGGAACTTCTCTCACTATAAACCACTACATTTCAACAGCACAACATTTCTAGCCTTCAAAATGACCATTAAAATAAATCAACATCCTCTAAAGCAGATTTAATGACAACTAAACACTATTCACAAAGGAGGATTTATTGCAGGTCTGTTGTATAATAGAAGATTAGTTTTATCTAGGTGGACCTAAGAAATAGGAATTGTAGTGCAACCCTTCCCCTTAACTGGATAATTATTTTTAAAGACAGAGATTCCTCCATTAATGGCGAGATGACACCAGCAGCCCTCCTCTGAGGCCAACACCTGTCAATCTATTCTTATCCAATCATGAATCAGATAATCCCAAAGCCCCGCCCCAGTGCTGCTAGCTCCACACAGCTGCAAACACGCTTGTGACATCCACACACACACACACACACACATCCGTCGCACGCAGACTATCACATAAACATCTTCCACGGACTTGTGCACACGCCTTAGCTCCCACTTGCTGCTTCCACTGAGACATCCACCGCCGTGGCGACGGTAACCGCGACAACAGGCATAAATTAGCGTCATGGTAATATGCAAAGCAAGGGAGCAACAATTAAAGCTTGACTAACGAGCTTCTGAGGAGCGAGGCTGAAGTTTCCCCGAGCAGCTGCTAACTGGATTAGCCCGTACACACACACTGAGAAAGAGAGAGAGAGAGAGGGAAGAAGAGCAGAGAGAATGATGTTCAAGCACCACCTGTGAGACTACAACACACACACACACACACACACACACACACACACACACACACACACACAGTCAAAGGCTAATGTACACGTAGCAAAAGCAGACAAAGAAAACAGCATCTAACTGTGAATATCCCTTCACCGAAACACAAACACCACAGCCATTACCAAGCTTGTCTCAGGGGAGATCAACATATCGGCGCAAATGACTCCATCATGAAACATACCTCCATTCTAACAGATATAAACCTTAACTTTTTAAGATGAGCTCTGACAGTCACCAAAAGATGAGGCAGATGTTGGTCTACATTAAGAGTCCAACCGAGAGTAAAGTGAACAGCTAATTAGTCTTAGAAATCATAAAGTGTGAAATGATGGAAGGTGTTCTGTAAACACAGCACACATAGTAAAAAGCCATTTAACCGATTTCTAGAGCAGTTGGAAAATATAACTGAACCATGGGATCTGATGAAGGTGTTGCTAATACAGCCGGTTAATCAGGCAATACATTAGCCGCTGTGGGAATACCTCCAAAATACAATAATTAAAATTGGTAAAACACATGACCACATCTTCAGGACTAAATCAATCGAAGATCCAGTGCAATGGGAAAACAACACTGTGACTCCTTTTTCTATTGGTTCAATTCAGCTTGTAACTGCAGCACCTCCTTTTTTGTTACATTTGGCATATGTTGTCTTTATTTTCAAGATTTCTTACAAAGACAAGTTTACTGTTTTCTTGGTCCTCTGTCTACAATAGAACCATTAAGACTGGATGCAATATATGTGTATATACCTTTAAGACCAGGTGCGACATATGCATGCCTCTCCTTTTAGAGCTGGATGAAACTCATCCACTATGTCATCATTTTCAGGACTGATCAAATACATCACAATTCACTGGAATACTTTCAGCAACAGTAAAAGTCTGTTTGCGGTAGCAGCATTTCTAACAGCATTACAGACAATGGCTGACAATCTAAGTGAGGGAATCATTATCATACCAAATTAAAAGTGAGTCATTGAAGAAAATGATGATACTAACAATGAGAAAGATTCACACCGAGATGGTGACCCTCTGGCCAAGGCTCATTCGGTATAGGGCTTGTTTGAGGAGGATAAAGAAGGTCTCTATCTGCTTCAGAGTCTGAGAAATTAAAGCTTTTAAAATCTTGGCAATTCTTCCAGCTTTTAAGAAAACCCTCAGTTTTAATGGGGTCATTTTCAAACAACACTTTTGTCCCCTTAGGTCTTAATGGTTTAAAGCACAAATGGTTGGAAAACTAAAATTAAAAAAAAGAGGTAGTCTGAGACTACTTTTTTCTATGCGCTTTATTTAAAAGAGTTAGAGAATACATAAACTGAATCAACGAGACAAAGTAGGGCATCTACAAACCCATCGATGTCAAGTATGCAGCCCATGACGATGGGACATATGTATGTCCTACAGAGCTCTTTAGTCTTCTCCCTAAAATACAATGTAAAACCAAAACTAACCAGATCAAATATAAACAATGTAACAAAGGCAAAGGTCCTGACCATGGTCCAGAATTTGAAGTGTGACAACGCCCTTACAAAATCCTGACATATCCCATGACATACTACACATAAATCCATTTGAGGATTTTTTTAGACTTTCCAGTCTGTTAAATTCAAGTTTTATTCAACAGCAGTCTTTCTGATGAAAAAAAGTTGTCTCCAAGCCAGTATAACCCTGATGACATCACTCTTAGACATGTCAAAGCTCCTCTAGAGACACAGGAGACAATGAGCGACTGTTTTCACAGACTGAGAAGTTCTGCACATGACCTGTAAACTCCTGTTTATGTAAAAGTCTTTATGTTGTGTATTTTAATGCTTTACAGGTGTGTGACATCAGTCACCGCACACTAAAAAAAATCTGATTATTAATCACACTTATTATAATTGAGCTAAATGTAGGTACAATAGGGAGCATCTAATATTTCAGACACTCCAATTCTGCTTCGCTCTCTTGTTTGTCTTCTAAAATGAAAGTCAGGGGACTTTCTTTTAAATATGCTCCATCCTAACTCCACAATAAATCTCTCTTTTCTGCATTTGCCTTTCTTCTTTAAGTCGTTCTTTTTCTTCCCTGCACATCCCTCTCCTCTCTCTCCTCCCAGTCTCCAATTCTCCCCTGCTCACTCAAATAAATCCACCCCCCTCTCACAAACACACACACCCCTTCCACCCACCGCCCCTTAAATCTATGACACACACAAGAACATACATGTGCACGGACTCGCACTCACTCATGCACACAAACACACAGCCCTCTAGGCAGGAGCCACAAAGGCCCCATATTAATAAATCTGCTCCTTTATTGGTGCTGAGTGTCTCTGGCAGAAGGAGGAAGAGAGAGAGAGAGAGAGAGAGAGAGAGGGAGGAGATGGGGAGGGAGGAGATGGGGAGGGAGGAGATGGGGAGGAAGGAGGAGGAGCAGGACAGGAGTCTCAGAGATCACCAGAGGGGAGGAAGAGGAGGAGGTGACTGACTGTAGTCATATCATAAACACAAGGGAGACAACATTGACAAGTGCATCAACACACACACACACACACACACACACACACACACACACACACACACACACACACACACACACTTCCAATTGACGATAATAATCTCAGCACCATGAGAAGATGCAGACAAATGAGAATTTCGCTTGTGTTTGTTTGTTAAGGTACAGTCCACCCACACCTCCTTAGCATCCACTGCCCAGTGGATTATTGAGGACACCTGACAGAGCAACCGAAGCGTGCAGAGTGGGCTGTGCTGGTTGCTGGGCTTGAGAAACAAACTGCCCGGGGTGGGCTCTCTGTAATGACAGCAGCTAGCTTGGCTTAGTGGTCCAATCTCAGCCATCAGTCAGCTGTGACAGATTGGGGATATGAGCAAAGGAGCCGTTTAGCTTTGGTGTTTGGCGTGGTGTGTGAGTGCATGCGCTTGTGTGTCTGGGGGAGGTGGAGGAGTGGGGTGTGGTGGGTGGGGGCTATCAGAGCTGCTAGTGTTGCAGAGGCATCAATACACTCTCGACAGGCCATTTTCCTATGCCTATTCCAAGCCCTGGTTTGTTGCTGGGGCAACAACCGCCATTTTACCTTCCCTGGCTGCACCTCTATAAGATTTTATAAAACCACAACCCATGTTCTGTAATTTCTCCCAGACAAGTGTTTGAATATGCTTCGTTCCTGCTATTAACTCTGAACCACTGCCTCTGGGTATTTGGTGTATGAGCTCAAGTTATCAAATTTTATAGATAACCTCCAGTGGACAGCCTGTTTCATACAGCTCCACAAAGACTGACTAGAAAAGGTTGCATGGTGTTTTATACTCCTCCCAAGATTTAAGGTTGAGTGTTCTTTAACACCACCAGGCATCTGAAGAAAGACAATGGAATCAGAGCTCAAGACGAATTAAACTGTTCATCAGGGCCAACGCAGACGCAACAGTATTTGCTACACTTCAACCAAACCAGCATTGCACAGCGAACATGAAGGCTTCAAACTGTTCCCTTACCTGTCCATGTGGCTGCATGGCGCTGTAGGGCATGTTCTGGTTCAACACTTTCTGCTTCATCAGCAACATCCTCTTCTGCTCTTCACTAAGGTGGGCCGTCTGTCCCGGGATTGGGCCCTGGGTCTGCCCTGGCCCTGCCCCCTGGCCCCCGCCACCCATGTAGGGAGGCATCATGGGGTTCTTGACCTGATTGTTCCCTGCCATTGGTGGAGTCATCCTCTGGCCTAGGTGATCCACCCCGCTGCCGCTGAAGTGACTCAGTGGTTTGGTGTTGCTATAGGACAACATGGCTGCTGTTTGCTGCTGCTGCTGCTGCTGTTGCTTGGACAGGGTGTTCTGGTTGATACTGTTTGGCTGTTGCTGTCCCATCATGCTTATGTGGTTGTGAGGGAGGTAGTTGCTCATGGGGGCTTTGGGCCCATTGTTGGGGGCCATCCCTGCCACTAGAGGGCCCTGTGGTGTGTTAAAGGCTTGCGGTGGGTACATCATGGGGCTGTTGGGTTTGTCCTGGTTAAAGGGACCAGAGTTATAGGGACTGGTTGGAGCGCCTGCAGGGGACCAGTTCGCTGCTTGTTGCTGCTGCTGCTGCTGCTTCTGCTGCAGCAGTTTAGCACGTTGCTGAGCCATTGCTTTCAGCTGCTCGGCTGGAGAAAGTTCTGGCGTCACTGGCCCTACAGGCTGACCTCCGGGGGCGACCCCAGCTGCTCCGGGTCCTGTTCCTGCCTGACTCACCCCGGGGCCTGGGTTCATTATGTATCCATTCCCAGGCCTGGAGACTGCTTGTGTCTGAGCCTGGGTCGGGGTTTGAGGGGAACGAGCCACACAGTTGTGCAATGGTGAACCCGATGCCATGGCAACGGCCGGAGACTGCTGCAAAGGTTGTTGCGGAGGTGTTCCATTGGCAGTGGTGGCAAACTGAGGGCCAGACGATGATGGTCGGACCTGAGGAGAGGCATCCAAACACAAAACAATCCCATGAGACATATGTACAACTCTTGTATAAATTGTTTAACATGGAGCTGGAGGGGGGAACAGGAGGAAAAGCCTGGCTCACTCCAAAGTTCAAACAAACACCTATCAACACCTCTTAATCTTTCTAATTAACACACTGTTCAAGGTTTGGTACGATCTTGTCTGCACAGAGACCCACAGTATTACAGCCTCAGCTCCGCCATAGACCCTGCACAAAATCATTGAAAAAATGGCGACGCTGCAGTTCGTCAAGAAATAGTCACAGCCCATGACTCCCCCTACACTCACTACTTGCTGTTTTACATTTCTATTTGTATACATGACATAAAATAGATTGCAAGTAACTCTTGAAAAGATCCCTTTGAACGTTATGGTAGGTGTTATTATAATACTTTGCGGTGAGTCAGGCTCGCTATTTGCCCCTGTTCTTTATGCGAAAGTAAGCTAATCGCCTGCAGACTTCAGCTACATAGATACAGCACAGATATGTGATCTGATCATCTCGCTCTCAAAAGCATGCGAAAGCAAAGAGGGTATTTCCCCAAGAAGTCTTACTCAATCTCATTCTTCTACTCCTCACTGCAGTGCCATATCCGCCCGCTAATTTAAATAATTTATATATAAAAAAACAATTATCTAGATATTATTCCTGTTATGTTATCAGAATGGACTCAAAGTTCAAAGTTGCTAAGTGATGTTTTGATTAAAGAATAAAAATATCGATTCGACTTTTTTATTAATAACAAAAATGTCTGTGACACCAATTACTAAAGCCATTTCAATATTCATAAAATCTCATTATAACAAGAGATTGTTTTCAGTCTTGCTGGAAGCCATATTGTCTCAGACCAAAAGGCCTCACAGGTAACCAATTAAACTGTATTTCATGTTGTTCTGCACATCTAGTGTAATTAACAGCTTTATTCTTGTATTAGCATTCAGAAACAATAAACTGAAGAATGCATCCGTGTAGAAGTGTCACTTTGAATTGTAATTCCGATTGGGTTCCCACTTTCAAGGGGAAAGTGGATGAAAAAGCAGGAACAATGAGGAAAGTAGTCGAATAGGGTTCGACTCATTAACTTAGCTTTGCATCAACATTAAGTTGTAATTTGATCTACATGCAGTTTCAACATGGTGTATGTACTGTTGCTGTTTCGACATGGTGACAGAGAGCTTTATGGTGTCTGTCACAAATAAAAGCTAATAATCGCCTTAACTGATACTCACAAGTTATAAGTTCAACTAATATGTGATTGAATGAGGGGCAAGTTATAGGACATCATGTTAACCCCTTTAAACACTGACCTGTGGTGAACCTATGGGAACCTGTGGACCTCCCTGTGGGGGCTGAGGAGGAGGAGGAGGCAGGGCTGCTGCAGGCGCGGCCCCGCCTCCAGGTGCCGTCGTATTCCCTGCTGCTTCCTGCGGGCCCGGTGTCTGATTGTTAGCCGGCCTGCCAAACTCTGCCTCCTTCTTATCCTCAAAGTCCTCATTGAAGAGGTCATGCATGTCGTCCTCTGGCACAGTGTTGGCCAGCTCATCAATCAGCTCCTGCCACTCCTGGTCATTGAGGTTAATGTCAGAAAACAGTTTGTTCTGATTGGACAGAGACTGGGGATCCGACGACTCCATCCCACCTCCATCATCCAACGGCTCCTGTTTCAGATCTTTGAGGAGACCGAAGCTGTCCTCCAGGTCAAGTGAGCCATTCAGCTTCATGTCTGGCAGATGGCTGCCACCGTTCTTCCCCAGCTCATCTGATGCTCTGCCAACATGGTTGCCATTGCTGCTTGTAGTGTTGTTTCCGGTGGAAGTGTTGGGCCCCCCAAGTAATGGCTTAATGTCCATTTGGTGATGCAAAGGCGAGATGGGCGGTACACTGTTACTGTTGTTCGGGAGACCTGCTAGTGAGTCCAAACCACCAGAGCCCTCCTTCCGTATCCGTTTGGTGGTCGGTGAGTAGCTGCCTCCATCACAGATGCCGTTCTGGTCTCCATTAAGGGGCGATCGTGCACTATCAAGTTTCCTCTTTACAGTCTCTTGGAGCTGTAACAAAGAATAAAAACAAAATGAATTAATTAATTACCAAAATTGTTGATAGTATCAAAACTTTTCATGGTTTTCAGGTGCTACAGATGGAAACAACATGAGATACCAAGTCAAATAGGCAACAGGCTGCTTCTCTCTACACGACTGTCATGAGAAGACAAGAGGTGTGCTGAAAATCTAAATATCACTAAGACAAATCAATTGCTCTTGAAGCAAAGACTCAGTCTGACTGAATTCTCATATGGAGCACATCCTGTGCACAGTACACATATGCATGTGTGCAGAAGTATGCATGAAGTAAAGGACGAGGCAAAGCAATGAGAAAACTTGCAGCCCAGCAAGCTAGACTGGGTTTTCAGGGGAGGGAAGGAAAGATCAAACAGAACAGCTCGTACAGTATTCTCGCCATCCATTAGAATTGGCCAATAGGCGACTAAGCTGCCCCATCTAAAGCCACACCCTGTTCTTAGCCTAGACGTAACTGCCTCTGCCATGGCACAGACAAGATAACAACAGGGTGCTAATGGACGGTGGCTGGCAGTTAAGGTAATCACTATCATAGACCTGGGTGGAATAGGAGTGGAGGCATGGAGGGATAGCAAAAAGAAACTGAGACCTAGCAGGAGAGGTCGCTTGGCTAAGAGGCACAGCTAAGAGCAGAAACAGAAGAGAAGAACAAAGCAAGACCATGTCCACTTGAGAAATCTAAAAATCTCACTAGGTTACCCTTTTATCCACAACAAACAAGTATTGTCTATCACCAACACCAAAACTACTTTTCAATGGATACATTTGAAAACAGCAATCTCACATGGTGACGGGTGAAACCGTCTCTGATATATTCATTTCAGCAGGAGCTTGCTTGACAGTTAGCTACCAAATCTGTTTGATTGATGATCTAAGGAAGTGTGAAGTATCTAAAGCCCCTATTCCAGTGATCAAAAAACACAGCAACATGTGGCTTTTGTCTGCAATGTGAATGGATACAATCGGAATTCACTCCTGGGTCAAATTACTCTGCAGAAGACAAAGAGGAACAATTTAGATAGTAAGTAGTTTGTAAATTGGTAAAAGACATGGCAGATATAAAGACTGGGATTAACAATGGGAAATTACAACAAATAAAGTATGATGAAAAAAAGTAAAGTGCATAAAAACTAAAGTTTCTGTGAAATTTAGTAAGCTCTCAATCTCAATTTCACTCCTAACTCTCGCTAATTTCAAACCCTAATGAAGTTGGCAAAGAAATAGTGGATGCTATTAAAGTGACGGATGGGAAGCAGGGACCTCATTTATGAAAGGTTCCCAGGGCACACATTTTGTCCATCCACCCAAATCTGAGCCCACGTTCAAGATTCACACCTTTGGTAAATGCGCAAATTAAAGTCATTGTACAAGGAATGGATGCTATGGACAGGGTTTTATTTCCTCCTTTTTATATTCTTGCAAGGACATGTGGAGGCAGATAAGCACTACTCATCACAGCTAAATTTCCTAGTTTACAAACAAGAATTACTTTAATAGTCTTCAGAAGCCCATGTGATGAAGATGCACATGACGAAATCATTTGTAATGGTGCTATATTACTTTACCCTTCTTACTCTAAAATGCCCTTTCTACCTAATACTCTAGTTCAATTTACACACACACACACACAAACACACACACACACACACACACACACACACACACACACACACACACACAGAGAAAAGTCATCCAAATGCATTCAAACTCACTTTGTTAGTTTGAATACATACAGTATATACAGTACAGATCTACATTTCAAACAGCCTTGTGCGTTCAAAGAAGAGCTGAGAAACTGCAGAACATTCAAATATTTTGTAACATTTACGCTCCCAGCTTTCACATGTGAAAGAGTCAAACACACATACAAAGGCAGCGCCACTGATACATGTATGTGTGTGTGTGTGTGCAAACGCACGCTTAACTCTTTGTTATTCAGATGGAACAACAGACAAAATATATTCAGATTGTATTCTGACCCTGAGGTGGACCCACTCAAGCTGGCAGACACATGCATGCACACACACACGCACACACACACACACACACACACACACACACAAACACACACAGAACCACATCACAAAAACTGACACACACCACAACACAAAGCAGACAAATCATATTTTTTACTTTCTTGGTTTAGTGGTATGTATGTGTGTGTGTGTGTGTGTGTGTGTGTGTGTGTGTGTGTGTGTGAGTGAGTGTGTGTGTTGGCGGTGGGGGCTGTCAGGTTGGCTTTCCCCTGTGTGCTTCACTATGACTGACAGCCAGCCTAATTATCAATACTAAATATTATTGGTATTGACAGCCAGAACTATAATGTATGTGTGTCTGTCTGTGTGTGTGTGTGTATTCCTGTACTTATACCTTTGTGAGGACCATTTTAAGCATAGACCCTACAGAGTGAGGATATTTTGGCCAGTAGAAGTAAAAGTACAAATGTGTGTGTGTGGCTTGGGCGCTAGCTGGTGAAACCATTACAGGAACAACAGAGAAAAATACAGGAAAACACAAATCTCCACTGTCACGACATAGCTTCAGCCACTTTGTGTGTTTGTGCAATTGTGTGTCTGAGCATTTGTGTGTGTGCGTGTGTGTGTGCGTGTGTGTGTGGTCCTGCAATCAATGGGTTTAAATAATTCAAGTCTCCTGTATGCAGGATTGTGGGCTTGTGTGCTTGCTTGTGTGTGTGTGTGTGTGTGTGTGTGTTTTTTGCAGGCTTTCCCTAAATGCCAGTGACTCATGTTGATAATAACAGACTCGCCTTTCAAAGCCCACCTATAAAAACTCCCATAATTATCCAGGTGGTGTGAACTATAGCACCCTCCCACACAGACGCACATGTGCTAACATGCACACAGAGGTTGCACATACACACCCACCCATAAAATAAATCATTATCATTTTAACCTTCTTGATGAAATGCTCGATATCGAGATAGAAACAATGAAATAGAAACAATGTGTTCCAACGGGAGGAAAAAAAAAAGACGGACTGTGCTTCAGTCTGCTCAGTGCTGTATGAGTCAGCACGACGTAGCCTGAGGGAACGTGACAGAGTGAATGACAAAATTGTGAGCGGCTGACAAAATGCTTACGTTCACCGTAGTTAATTAATCATTTGTTTCTTTTAGCACAATTACCAACCTAATTACACCTCTGAATTACAGTAATATACCTGTCAGGCACTGCAAACAGAACCTGACAATATTTTCATTCGTTTGACAATCACAGCAATAAAACACGTTTGAAGTGAAGTGAATCGAGTGGAACGAGCGCTTGCACATGTGAGGGAACGAATCCGAGAAGATAGTGAGTCGTAGAAACAAAGAATTTTGAAGTAGTTTAATCAAGCTGGAGTGCTCGAGAGCAGAGGGAGAGAAAAAAGAGCATCGGCGTCGAAAGGACGAGAGGATGTAAAAGAGCAAAGACAGGAGGGAGAGAAAAAGGAAGAGAGCACTGCTTGTTTCCCCTCCTGTGTCTCTCTCTGTGTACTCTTTGACATAAACACCTGCTGACTGCTCCTCTGTCGGCTCCCACAACAGACACACACAGAGGGAAAATGACAAAGATACAGAGAGACAAAGGTAAGAGGCACATGCACACGCACACATGTGGGGAGCAAGAAGGGATTTATTTGTCAGGCAGATGGTCTTTTCTCCTTTGAATGGAGGAGCTACCAGAACATGAAGATGAAGAGGAGGAGAGAAGAGGTGGAGGGGGGAGGAGGAGATAGGTGGCTTGATGGAAAGCCATAGCGCGCAAGATGACAGCGGGAAGCAAACGATGAGAGGGTGATCAGAGAGGGAGAGGGAGGGAGAGAAGAGAGACAGAGATGGAACCACTAAGGTGCTGTTGTTATAGCAACCTGCTGCTCTGGTGCTTTGTGTGCTGCATCCTTCTTCTTCCTCCTCCTCCTCCTCTCCTCTCGCTCACTTACTCACTCTCCATTACCCTTCTTCCTCTCCCTCCTTGGCCTCCCTTGCTTTAAAGGTTGAGCATCATGTCGAATTCAAACCAATTTTTTTTTCACGTTCCAAACTAAATGTGAAAGCATCTGGCAGACACGTCTCTAAATATGAAGGTAACAGGTGACATTGGACACCTAGGATTACACAGGTTTTTATAAAAAACACATTATATTATTACTGATATTTATCACTAAAAGTGGAGCAAATCTAATCAACAGCCTACCAACAGTTACATCCTTTGTGAAGATAGCATATTTCATTCATGCCATACGGCCATTCCTTGCGCCCTCCTTCCTTACTTCTATCCACCCTTTTCTCTTTCACTCCCACCTCTCTCATCGCTACATCGTCTTCTCACTCCCCTCTCCGTCCAAAAACACGAAGGATAAAGCCATGCAAGACACGCACGCACACACACATGTCTTACTACATTCATATTCATGACCTTAACCCAATTATAATCACTTAGAAACCTTAAAACCAAGTCTACACCTTCAAACTGCTATTTACACCTTTGTGGCCCAGCATTTGGTCCCCACAAAGCGGTCGGGCCCCACATGTACAGTGGGCTTCTGATTTACAGACCCAGTGAATAATAAAATAGGCACAAACTACAGGTGATTCCCATTGTCCAGGAAGACTCACTTTACCAGACGGAGCTTACCAGGCCCAGGAACCTAGGCATGTACATGTATTCTTTATTCTCTCTCTGCTGGCTGGTTGGTCAAACACTAAAAAACATACCAGCTTTTGTTTTCAACTGCAGGATTTTCTTAAGGCTCTTGTAAAGTGTTTTGCTGCTGAAGAAGAAATAAAGTTTAGAAATCTCTCAACATTTTTATTGCAGAAACGAACCTGGGAAAAACTGTCAAACAGTGCACAATTACAGCTGTCAGGGATGATGAGCTCAAATAGACAGTCTGGAAAATTCTAACGGTCAGAGACAGTGAAAGGGAAATCAACTTACAACAGTAACTCAGTCAACTTGGTTACACCCGCTGCGAAAGTGAACATGAGCTGGCTAAAGGATGATGAGAAAACCACAGTTCAAATCAATTCACTTTAAATCTTTTTTTAGCAATGTGAGGAGAACGCTCATGTCGCCAGTGAGCCTCCTTGTTTTGCTTTTCACTTGCTAATGTCTGAGGGTGCTGTGAAAAGCAACATGTGTTTTTTGATGATTCTGGTTCAAAATTATGTGAAAATACACAGTAACCAATCAAACTACATTAAATTGTCTTGAGGGTTAAATATACTCTACATTTGTTTGTTCAAGTACCTTTCACATGGAGTTATGTGAAAAGAAGTTAGAAATTATTATATTATTATTATGTGTACTGATTATATTTACGTGGTGAGATGAAATAGTAACTAATTTACAACCACAGATCTGTAGCACACCAAAAAACAAATGCAATGTTGCAGTGTTACACAATCATAAGCACAAAATATTGGTGAAATTGTATTTAATTTCCCTGGTGCAGTCCACTGTGAACTATGAATGGACCCTGTGTGTGTGTGTGTGTGTGTGTGTGTGTGTGTGTGTGTGTGTGTGTGTGTGTGTGTGTGTGTGTGTGTGTGTGTGTGTGTGTGTGTGTGTGTGTGAGAGAGTTTGGTTGGGCTCACTAGACTGTGAAATTAGTCAATTAAATCAAACAAGTTTTTTAATAAGTAAATGTGTTTGTGTGGGTGTGTGTGAGAGTAGTGGTGTTAAGGTTTACAGTAAAAAGCTCAGGTGTGTTTCCACCTATTAGGAATCATACAGCAGTTTGGAAACTTTAATTTATCTGAATGTATTTGTTTTTAGGAATTGTTTTGCAGACTTTTGCTTCAACAACACTGCAAAATTTGACATGCTTTTATTCGAGCAATTTTGCAACGATTCCTGTGTCCAGAGTGACATGCATGTCTTCCTGCTTGCCCCGAACCTCATTTTGTCTATGGAAAAGTGACAAGAGTGACAACAGGACCTGAGTGAACCACTGTCTGGCTGATTTTAAAAGAAACCAGGAGCAGTAGACATTGATGATATCTCACTATTCCTTGATAAATTCTCTCTATGCGACCAGAGGTTAGGTGTTTTGTCTGGGCTTGCAGCGAGACAGAGTGTGTCATCCATTTTAAAATATCTAGCTCTGTTATTTCATTACTAGTCACTTCAGTGACAAGAAGAGGAACGTATGAGGGTAAATCAAAAGGCAAAACAGGCAGGAGACTCTGTCCTTCATCTCAAGGACACAGTTTCAAGCACGTGTCAGCAAGCATCCATCCTGCTGAAGTGTCCTTGAGCAAGATACTGGAATCTGGCAGCCGGGTTGCTCTGTAAATGATCCAGACATTAAGGGTCTGAAATTTGGCCCGACCCTGAAAGCACTTGTTGGCAGAAAGAGATTTGGGCCTGGTTCTGTGGTCACAGAGCAGAAGGTAAAATACATGTAATTGCTTTCTAGCCAAGAAGTTCAATACCAGTCTCATGTCTGTAAACATGTACTCAACCATGCAGTTAGCTAAGCCTTGCATAAAGACTGAAAACTGGGGGGAAACACTTGCTTGTGACTTTGTATTCTTCTTACATCAAGGCAAAGAGGTCAGATCTGAATGTACAACACAAGTTTTGTGAAAAGGCCCACAGATTCTAGGGCCTGTGTTGCTCTACTCTCACTCTTCACACTATTGTTGTAAAACTGAGATTTCCTGACTGTCGACCTTTTCAGAAACACGGTTTTTAGTTTTCCCAACCAGATCCCTGAACACTGAGCATTGGAGGAACACAAAAAGAAAGAGTCTGCGGGAGTGAAGGACAGAAAACTCCGAGTGACAAGAGGAAGGTACAAACAAAAGAACGATTTGGCCGTCGTCCCAGAGAAGGGTGTGTGGGTGTGGGTGTGTGTGTGTGTGTGTGTGTGTGTGTGTGTGTGTATTTGTGTGTGTCAAAGAGAGAAAGAAAGCGCCTGCCTGTCTGTCTCCTGTACACCGGGGGTCTGTACACCCTGATTTGAATACACACACACGCTTCTAATCTTCTAAACAATTAACGCCTAAAATACTTTTTTAAACCTAATATCAGTTGCAAATAACTCTAGTTTTTTAAATTAGTTAATTGTTAATCATTCAATCAAAATAAAAACTTTATTAGAAACATAATATCCTTATGCAACTCCTCTGAGCTGAGACATTAAGGTGTCTTCTTAACAAGTAAGGTCCTAAAGGCAGTTGTCATCTCCAACAAAATCAAAAATATACAGAAAACAACTGACGAAACCAATCCTTCCACATGCTGCTTATCCTTTGAGGGTCATGGGGGAGATGGAGCCCAGCTGACATTAAGAAAGAGGGGGGGGGGGGTACACCCTGGCCGGGTTGCCAGGGTATCACAGGGCCAACATACAGAGGCAAACAACTATCCACACTCACATTCAAAACTACACTCAATTTAGAGTCTCAAATTAAACTGACCCCAATCTACCAGAGTACGAAGAGAACTGAGGAACATTCTTGCTGTGAGGTGACAGTGCTAATCACTGCAGCACCATGCCGCCCAAACACAAAGATGAGAAATGTTATCATGCTGTTGTTCGGGAGGAGTTGATATCAGACAACTGTCAGTAACTGTAGCTGTACTACCCTACAGGGCCAGGTAGAAGACTAACACACACAGACACACAATATAATACACTGCTGTGATGTGGTTTATTGCAGCTCTTTCTTATATATATTATAAGTGTGTGTGCAGTAAGGACGGGTAGTGAGCACGCACGTTTACGTGTGTCATCAGCACTTTCAAACCTGCTGACCTGACATAAAAACCTAGTGGCCACAGAAAAACATCAACCCCCCCTCCCCATCTACTCTCTCTATCCCCCCAACCCCACAATTCAATATCAGACAACTGTGTGTGTGTGTGTGTGTGTGTGTGTGTGTTTGTGTGTGTGGGGTGGGGGGGTAATAGAGAATAAGGGAGGAGGGATAAAAAGCAGTGTGTGTCAACAGACACATTTATAAACCATTAGCACTGAACGCACAACTAATTATCATCAGAGCCAAGGCTTGTGCATGTTTGTCTTTTAGTGTGTGTATGTATGTGCCTGCAACTGCATGTGTGTGTGTGTGTGTGTGTGTGTGTGTGTATGTGTGTGTGTGTGTGTGTGTGTGTAAGTGTGTAAGTGTGTTGGAGTGTTTACATTATAGAGATGAAGTTTAAGTAAGAAAAAGGGCAAGCAGAGAGAGCAGAGAAACAACAAAGACGGGGGAGGAATGAGGGAACAAGAGAGGGGAAACTGTGTGTGCGCGTGTGTGTGAGTGTGTGTGTGTGTGGTTCCTGGCTGTGCAGCTCCTCTCTATTTATAGAGCTGCGGCTCCTTCCTGTTTCTGGAGCTGTACCATCACACCAGGAGGGGGTGGGGGGGAGTAAGAGAGAGAGAGAGAGAGAGAGACAGAGAGAGGGAGGAAGAGAGGAAAGGGGACTGATGAAGAGAGGGAGGAAGTGTGAGTCGGTGTGTGGGAGGGGAGACTGGTCGTGTTTGAGTCTTTAGTAAATCAACAGATCCACCCCCTCTCTTTCTCTCGCTCTCTCTTCCCCCCTCCCACCCCATCCCTTCTTCCTCCCCTTCCCTCTCTTACTCAACAACATGGGCTCAGCCAGCAGCTACAAACAAAACACACACAGCAGAGAAGAAGACGGAGGGAAAAAAGACTAAACTAAACAATGGATGATTAGTGGGACATTTTTGCATCAGATGGTGAAATTACAGAGTTCGAGACAACTGTTAAAAAACTCTATTGAGAGACTTCAGAACGCAGATCTAACAGCAACAACTGTTGACCTGTTAGCTCTTTAAAAACATGGTATCTTTGTGAAAGAAACCTCTTTAATCTTCTTTCTGATTTGATACAGACAAACTGGAATCCAAAGTGTAGTCTACTATGCAAACACACACAATTTTTTGCTCTAAAACACTTGAGTAGTTTGGACGCAAGGCTAACCAGTAGCAGAGTTGATGTGTTTTCAAACAAAAACAAAGTAGTATGGATATAGTTTTAGATCCCACTATATTGCTATGCAAAAGAACACGTGTAATGCCTTGTTTCCACTGAACCAAACAAAGCCACAATGCCACCCATTTCTGATTTTACTTATATTATAGCGTTCTACAAACAGTGTCTGCGTCCTTTTACACAGACATGGATCCAGATCTGTGACTACTGGTACCTGCATCAAAGCAGAACATGAATGCCCATCTTACTGTGTTTGTTTCAATCCCTTTAGGAAAGGCTCTTTCATCTAAGACTGAATTACATTCAGACTAGCTAATTATTCAAATGGTGTGATTGCAAGGCTAACAGTAGCGGTCATCACCTTGGAATACTGCATAAACACTCCCATATTGGAATAATTCCTGTTCCTCCCAGTCTCCTGACACTGATTTCATGTAGCGTTGGCCAAACAGATGACAACTGAGCCATGATGATAAATGAAAAAGCTCCATCAGCTGATGAAGACCATGGCACGTGGTTGAGGTAGTTTTTGATTATTCTGCCAAACAAATGATATTGCTTGTTTGTGGGAAGCCAGTAGGGGATCATGTCCTTGTTGCAGCACTGGTGGGTCTGCTGGTAGGTTGTGGAACCAGTAGAGGTAGAGGGTACGCCTTGTTGAATAGAAGTTCTCACTGCAATCCACTTGCTCTGTTAAAATCGTTAATGTTGCGATGGAACGTTTACATTTACTTAACCCATTCATAAGTACACGTTTGACCATGTTTCTGCTGAGGATGAAAAAAGGCTGCGCAAATTCTGTCCCAACTTTCTTGGCACAACTGACACTGATATACTCTTATCTCTCAGGTTTAAATTTTTATCTTGATTTAAAACTAATCCAATACCAGAATTACATAAACTGACTTGAGCTGCGCCGGTGGAGTTAACACGTCACTTCCTGCCTCCAGCACCTCTCACCTGAATAATGCGGAGGATTTGTTGCTGTTGTGAATGTGTCTATGCAGAGAACCTACCGCAGCCTTTTACATGTGTGAAAGGTAACTCTGGGTAAATGCTGGGCCCAATTCTCCGGACTTTACCCGCAGGTCATGTCTGAAAACGCCTTAAGTGATCTGCCTGCCTGCGTGCACCCTGCTCGTGTTCTCACTGCACATGACTGGCGTCCTCAGCTGGGGACACATTCACCACTAAAGCAGAGACGATAGTCAGAAGTTAACAAGGGAGTCACGACAAGTCAACTTCTAGCAGTTGTCAGGCAATGTGTGTTCATGTGGTTTGGGGGCGTAGCTTGGATGAGAGGGTCGATGGGAGCAGGTGGGATTTATTGCTTGCATTTTTGTAGTGTAGCCTCATCTTGCTGTTTTTTTCCCTGGATTGCTAACCCTAGCTTTAAATGAATCAGATTGGGTAGGGGTTAAAAAATCATTGGGACATTTCTACTAGCATACATTGCTGGACACCTGATCTGTTGGTCATTTTGGAAGGTGGCCAGTCATTGTCTGGAAGGTCTATCAAACTGTTCATATAATGCTGCATGGGAAAGTAATCATATCCATAGTTTATGATCTGCTGCTTTAGACTGCAGATACGAAAAAAAGATTAGCACAACAGGAGAGGAAAAGAGCGGAGAGAAAGAAAGAGTGAAGGGGGGGACTCCTGGCTTCGTGGCCAGATGGTCACCAGGAGGGGCCTGACAGCTGTGTATGAGTGTGTGTGTGTGTGTGCATGCACAGAGAGAAAGATAGACAGATTGTGTCCAACACCTGTCCTCAACAACAAAAGAGAAAAACTCAACATGGGCAACATCAAATAGAGAGCAAGACACAGAGTGAGGGTGAGAGGACGACTGGATAAAAGACAGACCGCAACAGAGAGTAACATACAGGCAAAGGGAAAGAACGAAAAAGATCAGACAGGTGAAGACATTTTTCACCTCTGTTTCCTCATATGCAGCGGGTTTAAATTTCCACATTCTAAGGATGGCATCTGCAGCCAAACACAAAGTATGTTTGAATGTAGTGTTAGTTTTGGTATCATGAGCGTACAGTACGTATACATCTGTGTGGGTTTCATACACACTCCTCTGATTGGCTCGGTCAGGCAATGTGCCACAGAAGGCGAGTGTAGGATTGGCTGCGTCAAAATCAGTCGGCTTCTGCCTCTGCCAGAGTCTGTTGTGAGGGCAGACTGGTCCACACACACACACACACACGCACACACACAGATATAGATTTCTGGATGCTCTAGTAGCAGGAATTGCAGTTTTTTCCTGCACTATTCCACCGGTTTTTCCTCTCTCCACTGCTGCCTGTGAGCTGAGGGAGAAGAGACGGAGCAAGAGAGCAAGAGCCACAGTGGTGAGGGAGGGCGGCTGCTATGGTAACAGATCACTGTGGCGGCCAGTGGAGGGGCCCTGATGGCTACTTGGCAGCAATGCCAGGATCTCTCACTGGCTGCACACACACATCAGTGTGAATGAGTGTGTGTTAAGTGTGTGTGTTGACCAGAAGACATACTGAAAGGGTTGTTGTGTGTGTGTGTGTGTGTGTGTGTGTGTGTGTGTGTGTGTGTGTGTGTGTGTGTGTGTGTGTCTTTCTGGGAGGAATGAACCCACTGAGCGGGTGTGAGTGTGTGTGAGCCTGTGTGCTCTGTGCTCCAGATGTCCATAGTTGTGCAGATCGATGGCCACACGAGAGCACATCCCACTAACTTAAGTCCCAACAGCCGTCTCCTTATTCCTCTCTCTCTCTGCCTTTTGTACATCCAGGCTCTCTCTCTCAATTCTTGTTTCATATTCAACAATTTGCCTGTGAACTGACCAATCAGATGATCAACAAGCCTCATCGCTGTCAGGATAAATCACCTGATGAGTCTCCAGTGAGATGTTGTCTGAATAAAGTCGTTCCACTCCACTCTTTTCCTTCTGCCGGCTTCGGTCTCTCTTCAATTTTCCTGTGTGCATAACTAGGTCACACAGTAGTAGATTGCTGTTGCCTTGCCTCTGTGTGAGTCTTTGAATGTGTGTGTGTGTGTGTGTGTGTGTGTGTGTGTGTGTGTGTGTGTGTGTGTGTGTGTGTTTACATAGCCTGAACACACACTTCAACTAGACCTGGAGAGAACAAAGTCTAACTCAGTCTGCGTGCATTCAGAAAACAAATGCAAGATCCAAGACAAGAATGCATGCTCACACACACTCACAGATAATTTACGATCTCTACAATGGGTTACTATGTGGAGGAGGTAGTATACCTGGATGAAAGCCTGTGTCTGTGCTGCACATTTGTGTGTTTGTCACTGAAGACACAAATTAATCAGACCATAACAAATCACATATGTGGCAGAACTGTACTTAAATAAAACTCTAGAGTTTGAATTACTTTTCAGATGGAACATGATATAGTTTATTCTGTGTGAATTGCAGAAGCTCAAGTCCTTTTACAGCGGCAGTGGTTCTTTTACATTTACATTTACATTTAGGGCATTTAGCAGATGCTTTTGTCCAAAGCGACTTACAATAAGTACATTTGTCACAAGAGAGATCTGTCCTAGCCCTTTGCTGTGTGTTCCACAACTTGTACTGTCCTGTCAATAACGTCGAAATGCCCATAAAAGATATATGAAAAAAGAAATTGTGGCTAACAGTGGTTCTGTTTACACAGACTGGGTAATATAACAAAACTGGTTTGACTGTGTCGACCTTTTAAGGATAGGTAAATCTCAAGCCCCACTTGTCAAATACATTTTATTTGTATATAGCCAGCCGTACTTGTTCACTTAAAACGAACTCCACGAGTACTAATGGCAGCTGCTTCTAAAACCACTCAATCACTCATTTACGACTCCATATACAATAATACTTGGTAGTTTAGGGTAGAGTGAAAGTGATAAAGAAATCCTTATTGCTTTCTGCCATCAGTTTCAGGTGTAGTGTTGCACTACTGTGATATTTGCATCTATGAAATGCAGTCATTTTGATTTTGTGATTGTTAGCTATTAAATAAATATATAATATCAGTGATTTTTTCTGATATTTTGGTTTTTACTGAAGAAATCTTAAAGTGTTACAACTGTACAGTGTGAATGGATCTCTGTCTGGCTTCAGCAGCCGGTGCACACCAGCCAGGGACTGGCTTTGTTGCGGTTGTTCACACCGGCTACGTTTCAACTTTGCGTTGAAAACCACCATAAATGTGTCAGTCAGTGTATTTGAGAGAGACAGAGAGAGAGAAACTACTGCCCATCACCTGAAGTTCTTTACGTTAACCTTTAATAGCTGTCACATGAACATCTATACAAGTACATGTAAGTACATCATAAGTACATAATACCTACACTCATGCCCTCAAATATAAGTCAAAGGAGTGTTATTTATTTTGTGACAAACTTTTCAGCATTGGAGCTAGCTCACCAATGTGACTAACATACAAACGCAAAGTTTGAACTCACAGTTTTTGGTTGTAAATATTAGGTTTAAATAATTATCATATAAATCACAAACTCAAGTAGGCTATAGGGGGCATAAGCTTACTGTATAGTAAAAGCTTTAATACCAAGTTATGTTATTTAAGTTAACAAGTCAAGGAACTATCTTCTGGCATTTCATGATGATGATCACCCTCATTTTTCAAAACCACTTTTACTACAGAAGTCTGGTGCCACTGGCTCAGATACAGTGACTCTCTTTTTTTAAGAAAAGTATCGAAATTCATGACTTGGTGTTGTATTGAAACAAAACTTTTGGTATTGTGACAACACTAGTGTGTGTGTGTGTGTGTGTGTGTGTGTGTGTGACGTTCACCTTTCTGCCTAAGAGCAAGAATAGTGAGGGAGCCAGCAGACAGAAAGACTTCTCTATCTACATATCTCTGCCTCTACTTCTCGCAGTCTTTCATCCCATTGATCCAATCTCATGGCAAAGTAATCTTCATTTAAGGCAAAAACAAACATGTGCTGTGTAATTTTTTGTTTCCGTGCCTGCTGTGTTTACATGTGTGTGGTCGCTCTTGATTTACTCATGTAAACTTTAGTTTATGTTAACCCCCCCTTTTAAAACTACATTTAATGACTCTGCATTCATTTTCCTTTACCCTCTACCAAACTCTTTTTTAGTATCTATCCCCTGCTCCCTTCTCTCTCCCTCCATCCATCCCATCCCGCATTATGCATCATCTCTCTCATCAGTGCGGAGCCGGCAGACCCATCATTACCCCAGCATGCAAGTATTGATCCACTGCCCCAGTGTGTACTTGTTATTTTAAGATGCTCAGACGTGTAATCAGTGTGTTAATGATAGTTATTGCCAAAGCGACCAGCTCGGTGCGGTTATTCCAGGCCTGTGGATACCAGCAAGAGGCTGTTGGCCTGGACGCACACACAAACAAGCATACGTATATGAAATTCTTTACAAGGCCGGGGGTGGCTTGCTGGGGTTCTAATGAGGGTGAGTGCTGTTCTAGAGCTCATTGGGTCAAATCTGCATTGAGGATCACTTCCTGCTGACTGTCCATCATAAAAATGAGAGCTCGTAGCTCACACACTTCTTCATTTTCTCCATGGGATCACTGTAGTTGAGTGTGTCTCTTATTATGTATTAGGTATTCTGTGATAACTTACACAACAAAGGTGATATCATCTGTACCCATGAATACTGTGGTTATAAAGATTTTAAACAGGGGCTTCAGTGTCTGGGATTGCAGCTTGTTAAGGTCGTATCTGTGTGTGTGTTTTTTATGGCCATGTAAGTGTGCACACCACTGTTCATCAGCTAGAGGGAAGTGAGGCATTGTAGAAACAGGCCTCGACTCACTATGGACAGATGACTTCTTCATTTCCCCAAAACAGTTCACATTCCTATCAACACAAGGTAGCTAACTATCCGCCCACACACCCACACACACACACGGGTATAGGTGTTGTACCACCACACCATCCTTCCAAAAGGCAAATTCATATTCTCTCTCTCTCAAACACACACACAGCTTTGCCAGTATGTATAAGTCTTATTTCGCAGTGTTGAAGAAGATGCATTTCAGAGGTAAATGACATAATTTCCATATAAATGACTTTCAGCAAAACACATCTGCTAATGTTGCACACACACACACACACACACACACACACACACACACACACACACACACACACACACACACACACACACACACACAGGTTTATGGTTCCCACATCACTCAAGCTGCTTTCTGACATGCACTGAGCACTGCAGATCCTCCGTATTTTCTTCAGAGGAGGTGCATGTGTGAACGCAAAACTCAGAGTGAGGGGTTCCACAGTTTCTACGGACTTTCTCCGTCTGGCCCTCTAGTACACAGTCTGTAGAAATTCAGTAAATTTCCGATGTGAAGACACAGCAGGGGATCCCCCACTGGATTCACCGCGAGCAAGTGGGGGTGTTGATGACACTTCTAACACTCGACAGATGCAAGAAAACCTACCGCTGTGTTACAAACACACACACACGCACACACACACGCACACACGCGCACACACACGCGCACACACGCGCACACACGCCTCTGATGGGGTTTAATGCAACAGGATGGAAGGCCAACCTTGAGCTATGGAAATAACGCCTACAAACACAACACAATGCAGGGAAACTGACAGGTGAGTCAAAAGCCCGGATGAATTTACACTTGAGATAGGCTGACTGCAGGTATATATTTATTATAGTGCTGCTCTGCTTCACGTCCATATATTCACACCATTGAGCTACTCAAGATATCATATTCTTTTTATAATAAACAGCCCAAGTGAAATGTCTTTTTTTCTGTGTTTTGTATTATAACATGGCAGCTACCTTATTTGTCCTTATACATCATACTCAGCTGCAGAGGTCATGTTGCAAACATTTATGTTTATTTAACTGTTGTACAAATGACCTAATGTACAAACCTTGGAGCTGATATTCTGTTCAATATTCTCTGGTATGCTTCAATGCACTGTCAATACCATAAATTTCTGACAACATATCAATTATCTATCACACCACAGAAACAAGACCTTCATATGGCAGTCTAATACATTCTATTGAGTTCTATTGTTTTGATTTCTATGGTATCAAAATCCTGGAAACCAATAGCAGGAATATTTAATACAAACACACATTAACACATTAAAACCAAATTGATTATCCACTCTCGAAAACATTGCTACTTAGTGCTATTAGCAATTGAACTAGATTCAAAATTGATTTTACTTGTTGACATAGGTCTATTACTATCTGTATCAGGAAGTAAGATGTTCAATATGCACCAACATGAAAACTTGTTTGAGGTTAAAGTGACAAAAACACAATAACAGAATAATCTCAAACAAAGAGAAAAAATGCTTTGTATCAAATGTAGTCACCAGCTAATGGACCAACAACCAACAGCCCATCAACCTGCAGTAGCCTATAAAGGTAATTAACACAATACTAACCAATATGTCATAGAGGTGGGTGATATGGCCAAAAATGTAATAATCAATAAATGTAAAAAAATAATAAAAATCAGCTGATATCGAAGTTTGTATTAATATAATATTGATGTATATTATGACATAAAAACACTGGTTTTCACTCCTGAATGAAGGTTATGATTTTAAACTCTTCTTTATGAGGATGACAAACATGACAAATCTGAGGTATATCAGTTATTAAATCAGTTATTCCTCCTTAATGCACAATGCAAAAAATTAATCGATACATATATAATATTAACTTTAGTTATTTTACTATTGATAAAAAAAATTCATATTGTTTTATTGGCAAGTCCTAATATAATCAACATTTAAGTTTTTGTACTCCCTAAAATTGACATCCATATGGCCCCAAAGTCCAATATCTGTCCACTCAAGGTAAATTTAAAGTCAGACAAAAAGCAGATTGGGGATGAAAATTGTTAATTTCCCAGATTACTGCAAATATATTTAGGAAATAAAAACTAATTCTATCTGAAGCATCCCTATGAAATAAAACACTAAGTGCAAAGCAATTAGGCCCTGGTACATGAAGTGAGGCACTCCAGCATTTCCCACAGAATTAATTCCATTTATGGTGGTAGAAGGGGTGCACATACACACAAATGACGCTCTCTGACAGGTACATAGACTAAAGCCTGAAAGGCAAGTGAGATACTGTATTGCATGCCACAAATGCAGCTGAATCTATGAGGTCTGACTGCTTGGATGGTAACAGCTTTATGGACGATGGCACAAACAGCCCATGGCAAAAAGCCCTGCACAAAGCTATATATTGCAACAATGGAGGAAAACACCATGTCAGAGATCTCTTTTCATTCATTATTATGAATGTATTATTATAAATGTAAAGTGTAAAACAAAATGTTGGTTCATTGCAGGACAAATTAGAATATGGTGGGCCACCACAGTCTATGTACTTAATAGGAAACACTGTTCTCAGAGAAACTGGGCTGCAATTATTTCACATCTGCAAGTTGGAAGATAACTTTTGTCTTTAAATCTATTTAAATGGATTTTTTAGTTTGTAAGTCATACTGTATTTTCCAGGTCTGAATTTTAGGCTAAAGAGACTGTTACTGAATACTAATATTACCTGTTACAGTTACAGTTACTGTAATTGAGGCTTTTATGATGCTCATCATGTAACTGCACAGATGCTTCAGACTGTTTTGTATAGTCTTGGAAAAAATATTTAATGATTCACAATCATCTTCTTCTGTTGTGTCCTTATTTTACCAGCCTGCTGCAGTTCTCCATGTGTGCTGCCCCCTGTGGTGAATAGAAATAATGCCTCTTCAGTCCCGAGCAGTACTGTAAAAAGACACACTGAATTTCTTTCCATGCACGAGTAAGAACAAAGAAAACTGCTACATTACTCAGATACTGAACCCTGAAATGTTGCAGCCGCGTGTGTGAGAGGAGGTCATGTGCCGAGTACAAATCAGCAGGAAGGTTTGTAAGACTATAAGCTCGAATGGAAGCAGCACAGCACTTTCACAGACGGTCAGTGAGCTGTTGGCAGCAGGCGATAACATAAAGCTGGCACTGGAGACACTATCTCATTCTATAAAGACAAGAGAAGGCAGGTAGGCGACACTGACTGCAGCAAAGCTGTGATGGCCGTTATTGTCTATGAGACTAGGACAGCTTTTATCTGCTCTCCAGGCTCACAAAGAGGAGTGAGAACGAAAGACAGTGTGTGTGTGTGTGTGTGGGGGGGGGGGGGGGGGGGTAAAGAGAGAGAGCACACAAACTGCCTGCGGCTCGCTTTCAACATCTCAATGACTACACACACTCGTCTCTCTCTCTATTTTTCACCCTGTTCTCTTCACTGGTCTCCTCTCCCTCCCTATTTGTAGTTCTGCCTTTTTTTCCTCCAACTTGCTCTCTCCTCTCATGCCCCCAGGCCATAAACATCCGCATGTCACACACACACACACACACACACACACACACACACACACACACACACACACACACACACACAATGAGGCACACCAGCAGTGGGCTTTGTTCCAGAGCACTGGTTCTGGGATCCTGAGGAACCGTTCATGCAAAAAATAAGCGTGTATGTGTTAGTGTATGCGTGTGTGTCTGCATGCACATACACACTCACATCCTTAACCCCCTCACTGCCTGACGACCCTCCCACCCAGACTGTCGCTTCTTAACACCATCACTTATTCATGTGAGGGAACATTAGAACAAAACTCTCCCTCTCTGTATCCGTCTCTCCATCTCACTCGTGTGTGTGTGTGTGTGTGTGTGTGTGTGTGTGTGTGTGTGTGTGTGTGTACTTATGTGCAGTGTCTAAATGGGTTCCTGTATGTCATGTGTGTTTGTGGGTGAGCGACAGAGAAAGAGAAGCAGAGAGGGAAAGTGACAGAGGAAGTTATTAATTATTTTAGCTCCTATTAGGAGGAACATGTCAAGTCGATAGCCCTGGAGACGTGTCATGAACGGCTCTTATTGTTCTCTAGCTGACATACGCCGCTCTCCTCCTCCCCTCTTGTCTATCCCTCTCTCCATGTCACATGTACCTTTCCTCTCTTCCTTCACTTCCTTCTATCCCTCTTTCCTCCCTCTCGTTCACTACGGCTGTGACATGCACATCTCTCCTTCTACCTCCCTCATTATCATTTCTTTGGGTCTTTTGCTGTGCTCCTTTACATCTCCAATTGAACCTTTGTCCTGTCTTGTTTTTCCTCTTAGTTATCATATCATCCCCGTCCTACCTTGATATCTTCATGGAGCTAGCTATCCCGCCCCTCCCTCCACTTCTATTCCATATTCACTTAATCTTAGGTGACTTTCCTCCGGTTCACCCACACAGACGCAGCTCACTCATCTCTGTTGAACTGTCATAGTGTGTGTGTGTGTGTGTGTGTGTGTGTGTGTGTGTGTGTGTGTGTGTGTGTGTGTGTGTGTGTGTGCGTGTCTGTTGTTGGGAGATCATCTGGAAACTCACAGGCTACATCGGCTCAGAAGCCACTGTGCCTTTTATCCCTGGCTTAGTCGCTGTGACTATGACCCGCCCACAGCCACTAAAGCAGCCAGTGAAAAGATGGCAGGCCACTTCCTGATTTCAAGCGCCATGCGGTTTAAAGAGGAATTGGACATTTACACAGAGAGAGAGAGAGAGAGAGAGAGAGAGAGAGAGAGAGAGAGAGAGAGAGACAGAGAGAAAGAGACGGAGAGAGACAGAGACAGACAGAGAGAGAGAGAGAGAGAGAGAGACAGAGACAGTGAGAAAGAGACAGAGAGAGAGAGACAGAGAGAGATAGAGAGAGGGGTAAAAAGCCAAACAGAGAGAAAGAGAGAAACTGAGACAAAGAAAGAGGAATTCCCAGTTAGTAAGAAAAGCTTTAATTAAATATAAAGCAGAAAAATGAGTTCTGATGATGCTATGTTTGGGTCAACATGGGTTAAACCACTGTGGCTCTGCAGCCCTGATCATGACTGAGGTATGAATCTGAAAAAGTGAACGCACCTTACTATGGTAAACCTTAATAATCTATAGCCTGAAACTATCCACGATAACCCATGTAAAGATAACACATTTACAACAATGTCTAAAAGCTTATTTTAAACCACTAATTAATCGTAAAATCAATTCTGTCAAAAGTTGACTAAATGATCCAAAATAATCATATGGTGGACTCTAAAACATTTTATATATGTTTGGTTGCCAGGGTAACCATAATTTTGAAGAATTTTATCAATTATACCTAACATTTCCAAGCTGACTCTAGATCAGCATGAAAAACCTAACCAATGATGGCTGATAATATCATATCGGCTGATACAAGCATTTCACTTAAGCCTTGATTGTTGATCTGCACCGATATTAAAACTTATTCTATGCAATAAAGAATGCAAAAAGGATGTGCATTAATATTCACATTTTAAGTAACATAGTTTATTTTCTTAATTCAAGTTATATATAGTATGTATGGTTGTATTTGTGTTTTATTTTTTATTTATATTTACTTATTTTGCTTTACATTGAATAAGCTTGTACATTCAAACACATGAGTTTGGCACAAGCTCATTGCTAATCTACAGTTGTTATACATGTAATTTGAAATCATTGGTTAATTCAGCTCAACAGGTAGCAATGACTTTTCTCGTCCTCTCACATTTGGATTGATGTAGATCAACATGTGAACTTCTTTCAATAGCAGTGTTGGGGAGTAACAGAACAAGTGTAATGAGTTATGTCAAAACACTTCAAAATATGAGTAACTGTTTTTTGCTGCCTCCGCCAAGGAGGTTATGTCTTCGCCCATGTCTATTTTTTGGTGGTTGATTTGTTGTGCTAGCTCCCTGACTCTGTGCCCTGGTGCAGATGTAATTATTGTTATTTATATACTATTTACCCATTTGACACTGTGGGTAAACAGAGAAAGTGAAAACTGTTTATTTGAACTGTAAATTCACACAGATTTATTTTCATCTTGTTTACTGGTTTTCACACTAAATATAAAGCTGTTGAATATTAAAGGTCAAGAAAAACGTATGTTACTAAACATCACTCTTGGGTTCAGTGCTGTGTGAATGATGCATAACACTAATTCACAGTGTTATTAATATACAATAGTAATGTAATCTAACAGAATACCTTAAATTTTCACGTTTGCATTGTAGTCTGTAACTGTAGTGAAATATATTTTGATGTTTTTGCAGCTTCAGTGTAGGGAGTCGTTTTGTTTTTGTAACTTTAGCACTATCTGCAGTCTACAAGGAAAACTTATTTTCCTCCACAGAAAATACGGAGGATCTGCAGAGTTCAGCACGTGTCTGAAAGCATCTTATGCGTCACAATGTTGGTGAATGGTTTGTCGTCAATCCCTAATCTCCAGTGTATACATTAAAGGGCTAGTTCATCCAAAATGAAAATTCTGTTGATATCTTCCGACGAGGTGCATTCAGGGACCGTCGGAAATATTAAGTCTGCTAACTTAGCCACTTCTGGTGGACCTTTGTGCTAAAAACATTTCTGGGTGAACTATCCCTTTAAGATACAAGTTTAGCATCTAGCAAACAAATAAACTACTTCCTAATAAACAGTTTGCAGGACTTAAGTCAAGGCAGGGAGATCTTTGACCTTGAAATCTGTTAGAAGTTACCAGTCTAATACACAAACAAGGCACTAATTATCTTTGTGCACACATGCACATACTCATCATCTGAATATGCACACGCACACACACACAAAACCATGCACGTGTGATGTCTATGAACACGCATGTACACACACGTTACACACAGCTTTCTATTGTCCCCCAGACAAAGATGGGAGCGCATCCCTCTGCAAGCACCCCTGGGGGAGACCTGATTCTGCACCCACCCCTTAACCCCAACATGCACGTGCACACAAACAGAGAGAGAGAGAGCAAAAGAGAGAGAGCGAGAGAGATATTAACCCACCCCCATACTTGATGGCCTGTTCAGAAGAGTAACAAACAGACTAGCAGAAAGGAGTGGGGGTGGGGCAAAAGGGTCTCTCTATGGTAACAAGGGCATTATAAGCCAATTAGGAGTGCTGCCTGAGTGACTGACAGACAGGGTGGAGAGCACAACAAGACTTGCTGTCTGATGTGGAGAAGGTGTGTGTGTGTGTGTGTGTGTGTGTGTGTGTGTGTGTGTGTGTGTGTGTGTGTGTGTGTGTGTGTGTGTGTGTGTGTGGCTTTGTATCAAATTGCATTCCCCTCTTTTTGGGGGCTAAACGGCTCTAAACAGCCTGACACACACATGCGCACACACACATGCACATAGGGCAAACATCCACACGATCCCCTCCCTTGAGGTCAACCTCCTACACGCGAAGGCATTCAAAAGATCTCTTTGTCTCGTCTCCGTATCGTGCCAGAGAAATTGAGGAGAAAGACGACAGAGAGGGAGAAGGAGAGCGAGGAAGAAAAAAAGAGAGAGCAGAGAGAAGAAAAACAGCAGCGAAAGGGAAAGGATTTTTGCAGGAAAGCAAGGAGGAAAGAGGGAAACCTGGGGAGGGAGGCAGAGAGAAAACATGGAACAGGAGACAGGGGAACAGGAGGAGGAGTGTGGCGAAAGACGAGGGGAGAGCTGGAGAAGAGATGGAGGCTGGGAGAGAGCAAGAGACAGCCGGGCTCCAGTGCTGCTCTGAACTCGTTTGATCCAGTTCGTCTCGCCAGGCGTTCCTCGAGATACATTCCTGTGGCTGGCTGGGCGCAGAGTGCACGCGCAAGAGAGACAGAGAGATAGTGAGAGAGAAAAGCTGGTAGGTAATTTGCGAGAAGAGTAAAAGAAATTAAAAGACAAGGAAAGCAAGGGATCAAGATGAAAAGACAGACACAGAGAGAGGAAATATATTCAAGCGAGTACAGCTGCAGCAAAACTTCCCATAGGGCTATAATGTTACCTGCTACTAAAGTCCAACCCCCAAACACACACACCCTCTTTCTCTTTTATATTTTTTTGTCTTCTCACTGCTGGAAACCTGAGTCCTACAGTAAGAGAGGAAAGATATAAGGAGAGTAGAGGAGAGGAGACGAGAGGAAGAGGGAGAGGAGGAGAGGAGACAACAGGGAGGAGAGGAAGACGAGACAAGATGAGACGAGACGGGAGGAGAGGAGAGGCACATATAGGCACAGAGACATATTGTCACATATAAAATAATTGAAAAAAAGTCTATAGTATAAGCAACAAGCAGCCAAGAGCAGATGTGAGTGTGTGAGAGAAAAACATACTTCAGTGCTGCACATACTCCTGCAGATTGAAAAGAGAGAAAAAAAAGGGACTGAATGAGAAGGAATGGAAAACCGGGAAGGAAAGATTTATGATTTTCTGTTAAGTCGGCCAATTAGAAGAAGAAGAAATGAAAGTTTTCTTCTGTTTTAAATTCCATGTATCAAACTGTGGAAAGATTTTCTCGTGTAAAGTCATTTATGACATTAAATACATGTACGCTCTGTAATAGCTTTATTGCTGACAATTTATTGTATTTGCTGATCACGAGGCCATTCATCACAGATGTGTAACTAATAAATGTACACACATTATTTTTACTGTGTTGGTTGGTGGAGAACACTCTGGTCCATGTTTGTGCTACACCGACGTTGACATGGTTTGTAATTCGACTGCTGCAGTCGCCATTAGCTCTGTTGTGTCACTGGGGTTTATCACTGATCCAGGCTCCTTAGCAGATGGTGGCAGCAATGCACCATTTTGTAGTTTTCCAAAACGTGGAGGTGTTTCTTTTCCCCCCCGATGTTTAACTTCATACACACATGTGAGTCACTCTTTCATGCAAGGACTCAGATTTTACACATGTAATGTCACAGCTCCCTCCCTGAACATGCATCTCCTCCGAGAGTCCTCCCTCTTCCCACTCCTCTCTCACCACCCCTCTTTTTTCCTCTCTCCTCTCCCACTCGCTCCCTCTCTTGCTCACAACTGGTGACAGGTCAGAGAATGGCCATCAATTGTATGTGTGTGTGCAAGGATGGCCAAATTGAGGGGATAAAGAAGATAAGAGAGAGATGGGTCAATTACTGCAGGAAATGGAGAGCGAGTGTGTGTGTGTGTGTGTACATGCAGAGAGGTGGGGGAGGGTTTGGTCATTACTTCCTTCCTTCAGGGTCCCTTTTAACGCATCTATAAAATGCCTGAGCTGCTCAATGCCCCCCCCATTACCTCTGTGTCTTTCTTCCACACTCATTCACTCTCTGTCCTACCCCCGAGCTACCTTTTTTGACCACGCCAGCCATGCAAACACACACGCACGCGCGCGCACACGCACAAGCACCCCCCCACTCGACTTGTTGGCAAAGGTGCAACATGTACAGATAATAGCCTCCTATACAAACTGTCCCCAGAATTGCATGGGGATGGGGGGAGGAAGATGACTCCAATTAAACAGGTTCAGAAGTCTGGTAGCCATGGGGACACATACAGTATTCATACCTGTCAAGATGCATACGTACAATAACAGTATTTGAGTTAACATGCAGATGACAAGTGTGTTCAAAGATGCAAAATATCATGTTAGCATGATAGCACCGAGTTTTAATGGGCGAGGGTGGAGCAGCCCGGTGCAGCAGTTAGGATGTATCGATTAATTCCGCAGCAGAGATCACAGGATCTTTCTTGACACAGAAAACACAGAAACTGGTGTCGGCTCTTATTGCCACAAACTCTCTTGAGATCTGCGCCTGTGCTTTATACATGTATGACACCACCACGCATCAATAACAATATAAGAAGAAAACAGCAAGACGATTACACTGGCCAGATTCATTCATTTAGAAATGTTTAGTTAGATGACAAATGTGAAGTAATACATCCTAAACTTTAACATCAGACTATAATTAACATTCCTTTTCTCTAAGATATTAGAAGACCATCAAAACTTAAATAAATATGTTTTGACTAATATAATCTTCTGTTAAAAACTGAAGTTTTATTTATTTTTCTGTGGTGCTTGGTGCAACAGTAGTAGTAGTAGTAAGTAGTGCTTGTGTGGGTAGGCAATGAAAGTAGTTGTTATTATCAAGTTAATTTCAGTGTAACGTACAGACAGTATTACTGCTGGGGAGCTGATACTGGGAATGAGTCTGTTTTCAGACATGAACTCTCAACACCTATTTGGAAGTTGTAAACAAAGCTAATTTGAAACGTCATCAGTAAACAGCTACTGAACTTATTAAGGAGTAGCCTACAAACTCTAACCACTGAATCTATTGAGAAGAAGAATGTGGGTTTAAGAGGACAAATACACATTCACAGTCTTGTAATCAATTCTCACGAAAAACAAAACAGCCCCCACTTAGACTTAGAGAAGTTGTGGGCTATGACAAACACTGGTGGTGTATGGGATAAAAACCTGTTGTTTCATGGCTTTGCAACACAACAATAACTTAGTTAAACCATCTTGTGGCATTATAGAGTAATGTTGTACAACAACTCTAAAACCCTTTATAGTTAAACACAGGCCGAAAGCAGCAGACTAACATTAACTGTAAGGGCTGCTAACATTACTCTGGTTAAATAGGTAAATTGTAGCAATTAATGCTAAAAATTGACGGAGAGCTGGCAACTGACAGATTTCTCACCATGTGCTTCTTCTTCTGTGGGTCAGGCTTCTTGCTGGATCATCAATTTTCTGAACCTCAATGTTGTGATCTCAACTAGCCGGGGCAAATTACTGCGTAGACACCAATCACAGGCTGCATGCATTTACTAAAATATTTCAATACAAATTATGAATGCATTTCCAACAAACTTATCAAATACAAATTACTATTTTGTATTTCGATTACCAATATTAATCACATGTATCATAAATACTGACAATCCCTGGTTGGAGTCTTCTATGTGTATGACACCTCTAGTTCACCCTGAGACATTTGCGCTCTTCTTTTTTCTACCAGTTTTGCGTTCGTTGCATGTTAGAGACTTTACTGACATGCCCACTTGCTTGCAGGGAATTTTCCTGCTGCATTCTTACATGGGCTTACACCTTTTTCCACAGCAACTGACTCGGACATTGGCATTCTTCCATACTGTATATCCCTCTTCAAAATTCCAGAAACGAGTGTGGACTTCAGCGCAAGTGTGACAGACAGCCTCTGTGACTCATACCTACATTTCCCTAGCCGTTTTCAGACATGACCTGCGGGTAAAATCCGGAGAATGGGCAACAGAGTTTACCAAGTGTCTTTCACACATGCACAACACAGCAGGAGGTTTTCTGCACAAACGCGAGAGGTGGAGCAGGAAGTGATTATTAACAGAGATCACGTGATTTTCTTGACACCACACAGACACCAGTGTCGGCTATTTTCACCACAAACTTTCTTGACATCTTCCACTTGTAAGACAGCAGTTTTGCAAGTTTTTTTTTTTCTTTTGTCGCATGATGGAAGCATCAACGACCTGCAGAGTTTGGTGCATGTCTGAAGCAGCTCATGTGTTGTGATCTGAGTCAGCAGCTAATGTGTGGAGCCCTGAGGTTACAGGACTACCTGTGGCTGTTGACAGACTAGTTATTTGCCATCATTATTACTGAACCTCCAACAGTGAGTGCTGAAATAACAAAACAAGAGGTGTTTAGTGGACATGTCTAATATTACACTGGCACAGACCACTTCAATTGCTAAGAGTTTGTAACTATATTGAAATCAAAGAAAAGAAAACTGCCTTGTGTCAGCGCTTGTTCGCTCTGGCGTTATGTTCTTCAGTCAGACTTGTACTATAGTCTCCTGGCAACACTCATGTAAATGTCAATCAATCACTACCATGGGAAACACTCACTTTGGAGAAGTGTCAACTTAATTTTGCTTCTAAAAACTTTACCTGTATCAACATTATATTTTATATTTCCTCACATAAAAGGTGAAGAGTTTCATCTAATTGGCAGTCAGCTTCCAGCGAGGCTGGTTAGTTTGTCTCTGACATGGCTCTACCTCATTTTTGGGTAACCGACCTTTATTTTACTGGCCCAAGTTTCTGGTAAACTATCTCAGATGCAGTGGGTGAAACTGTGGTTTCTAGTTCCTTGTGTTTCCTGAAAACCATCAGTCATGGCTGGTGGACGCAAACCAAAGTGTGTTGCCTACTGAAGACCAGATGAGCGAGATGAGAAGCCCACCATTGCATAACACCAGTCAGAGGTACGGTGTGTGTGTGTGTGTGTGTGTGTGTGTGTGTGTGTGTGTGTGTGTGTGTGTGTGTGTGTGTGTGTGTGTGTGTGTGTGTGTGTGTGTGTGTCTGGATGGTTAGCGTGTGCAAACAAATCACTCAAGCTGTGTATAAAATCTGAGTTTAGTGTGTGTGTGTGTGTGTGCGTGCGTGTGTGTGCGTGTGTGTACTTGCACACATACTGTGCATGGAACTGAACACTATATTTTAGTGTGCAATTAGTGTGAGTGTGTGTGTCTGTGTGTGTGTGTGTGTGTGTGTGTGCGAGTAAGTGTGTCTGTGGACCAGTGTCTTTAGTAGACTTGTGGTAATCCTCTTAGCGTATGCTGCTTGAAGCTCAGAGCGCATTATGTAACCCCTCTAATCCAGCACCACATCAAGACAGACAGCAAAAGACCACAACCCGTACTCCATCTCTCTCTCAAACACACACACCCACACACACACACACCTAAGGTCCCAAAGACACACAATGTCACATACTACTCTCACTCTAAATACCAAGCACAACATTTAAAAAATAAACACCATAAAGATATTGACGATCAACTCTTGTTTGACTTTTTCCTGTTAATGTCCACAGTGAGACGGCCGAGAAACTGAACCAACAGTTTCTCTCTCTGTGTCCCTGCTGCCCTCTTCACATTCATAGCATCTCCTTGATAACCTGAACATCCGACTAAAAAGAAAAAAAAATCTCTCACTCTCTCCCCCCGCTCTCCATTCTGTTGCCAGGGCAACAGTGGCCATCTTGCCGTGCCCCTTCGGTCTCGGGTACACATCTCTGGCCGGTCATAAATGTGGAATGACAGTCGGAGAGGGGAAGCAGAGAGAGAGAGAGCCAGAGGAGGGAGAGTAACAGAAGGATTGAGGAGGACACTGATCAAGACTCACAGATTGTCTTTGGTTAAATAACACAATAGAAAGCAGGAATGGACATCTCTACCTTGTTTTTATCTATGACCTTTCTGATAGGCTTATACGATATTTGTCACACTAATATACTCTGATATGGGCTCGGTATATCTATCTAGTCTGCTGAACAATATGTCTTCAGCACATCATTTGAGAAATCTTTGAAAAGCTTTGAATATATTATTGTTACTAAACAAAAAACCTTGCTTCCAAAATTACTAATTAAATATAGCAATCACGAACAATTAAGATGATAAATATAATCACCTAGATGTACTGACTGCTAGAATCTAGATTGATTTATCATGAATTACACAAAACATGATCATCTAAGGCCTAAAATAAAACAGACTAATGGACTGTTTGTTAAAACTACAAGCTACAAATTCATTATTTAATCATAAAGCCACATGAAGTTGTGTTTTTTTTGTTTCTACACTGCATTTCTGTTTTCAACAAAGGTAGAAAGAAGTCTTTGCTGCAGTTCGTCCTCTTGAGGCAACTTTGGTGCAGTTCGATACCCACTGATTTTGCATTCTGAAAAAAAAGTAGCAGACAGAAGTACAATGAAGACAAGCGTCACGCAGCAGGTAGGTCTGACTCGAATGCTTCAAAGCTTGAAACCTCTAAACGTTGCCATGGCAATCGACAACCAAATGAATATTTTAATTCCTTTTTTAAATTATCATTATTACTACTCAAACTGATCAGCCACAACAATAATACAGGTGTGATGATCAGAGTATGTCTGTTGTCCCTTTTCAAAGAGTTAAATCTGAGCCATCACTGATGTGATTTAAACCTTATTTTGTAATCTCAGTTATTTTCCATGAACAGACTATGCCATTAAAACTTCTTACTGGCTTTAATGTTGCGGAACACAGCATATGCATCACCACAAAAGTCTCAAATCCCATCAAATAAGAAATTTTAATCCACCGTTATTCTTTACACATCAACATGAATTATTATTATTTATCCTCAGACAAGGACATTTAATCTCAGTAATAGTTTTGTGCGTCACAGCTCTCATCTAGCATTAGCAGCACAAACAGATGGGACAGTGACACGTGACCATGTGACGAGTTACAAAGCAAGAAAGATGTGGAAAAAGCCAATCTCCTGGAATTACTTCCAAACTTGTGAGGATGAAAACCAAAAGGTTTAGTACCAGATGGGGCAAAGGAAACTGGCAAATCTTCGATTTTGGCACATCACTTAAAAACTAAAATACTGCTTTCAGACATGCACTGAACTTTGGAGAATCATCAGAGATTTACTGGAGGGGCTTAATGTTAGGCTCCCGACTTTCTCCGGAGTTTTTCCTGTCACCCCCCTGGTAAAAACTCCAGATAATGTCCAAATGAGCCCATGTGAGAATACAACAAGAGATCCTCTGGAATTACCTGTGAGCTAGTGGCTATCAAACGTCTGATACAAAATTAATAAGACAAAAAATCAAAAAATCGCCACACATGTAAAAGGCGCCAGTGATGTGTCAACTTGGAAAGACAAGGAGAATAGTGAGCTTTTGGTGATGCGGACTGATGCTAGTGTCGACGTGCTGTAAACAAAAACGTGATGACGGCAGCAGAATTTATTTGTTAGGTCCAACCTCTGCCTGCTGTGACACCTCTCACCTGAACGCTCTGGAGATTTCTGTGTTGTTGTGAACGCATCTGAGCAGAGAATCTCCTGCTGCGTTCTTCATGTGTGAAAGACAAACTCCAGAGAAAGTCCAAACCCAAATGTGCAGACTTTATGTCTATAAACGTCTTAAGTAACAGCTTAGCCAGCACGTCACAAACACAGTGTGCAAACAAAGTGCTCATCCTGGGACCCCGAAGGCTCTAGTGATGATCAGTGCTGTGAAGGTATTTGCAATCAACAATTATACGATGAACAATGGTGGGTGGAAACCCAGCCCCAGTGATTCTAGTAAGAACTGAAACAATGTCCTCAACAAACAAATACAAAAACACACATTTACAACTGACGTTCTTTTTTCGTTTCCCTCACAAATCGGGCAACATGGATAAAGGCTACAACCTAGTGACTATATCTGTTAATAGTGCTACAACTAGGGCCCCAATACAAACAAACTATGTACTTATCTTAACACTTTTTGTTATCGGCACCAGCACGATCACTTGAACAACCTGAAATCTTAACGCCACCTGCCAGCTGCAGACTGTGTGTGGACAAAAGCATCACATTCAGTACAACTGCACAGTGCTGAAGCCACAATGGAGGCTGGGGCAACCTCACACGACCTGGAGCTCAGGAGGACGTGACAAAGTGGTTTCACTGTGCCAGTGAGGAAAGTGAGACAAAATATTTTTGGTGGCTGCACAGACAGAGGCAACAGGAAACATAAAAAACCATTAATAAAGCAGATATGACATTTAAGTGGAATGAAAGAGAAGAAGAAAAGATAGAGTGTTAGCCACAAAAAACTAAGAAAGAAGAAGAGAAAAATGATAAGAAAACAAGGTAGAGCAAAACAAAATGGAACCAACAAAAAGATATGAACAACCATAGGAAAAAATAGACACGGCGGTCCCAGTGAGAGGTAGAGAGAATAATGAGTGTTACACTCTGGTCCTTCACGGGGTTGGGTTGGGTGTTGGGTTACTGTACATGCACAAATACAAATGATGAGTCACTTTCTAAAACACACAGGAACCAGCACACACACACACAACTTTAAATATAGACTCATTATACTCAAATTCACTGGAAGTCCACCACTGTGACTTTATAACCTTTCTCAGTCCAGATGACACATATTGCTCCAGCCCTCGACACATGGGCTACATCCGTATATGATTGAAAACAGCGATTCCATACTAACGCGCATGAAAATAAAAAGGCTTGTGACTGAAAAGACCCAATCAGCAAGTGACTGTGACTGTCTATGTGATCATATCCAAATGTCTCCATCTACAATGCTGTCTCGGAGTTTTCAAACTAAAATGGGGCAAGCAGAGTTGTCATACTTGTTAGTCTAAAACTACTACGTAGTGTGGAAAGCCGGCATATCTGTAGCAGAGTTGACGTAGTAATGTGGATGTAGCAATAGACATGTATTAATGCATGACTATCCACCAGCTGCAAGATTTCTGTGACCTTCCTCCCAAACCTCAGAGAGCAAGGGAAAAAAATATTTTTTTAGAAAATTGAAGTACAGTTACTTTTTTCACTTTTTTCCGCCGCCTCTATGTAGACATCCATGCACACGCCGGGGCTTGCTCTTTTTTTAAACTTTTACTCCGAATTTTTGTCATCCTAAAGAGCACTAATTACAGGCTTAAACATGCGGGCACATATGTGTGTGAGTATACACACTCACTCCCACCCTCCCCACTCACTCAGCAAGTGAACATAATTAGAGACTTGAGGGGAGCCATGAATGAGTGGGGAGAAGTGAGGGGTTGGAGGAGAGGAGATTAGAAGACATGAAAAAGTTTATCTTAAGAGTTAGAGATCAGGAGGGAAACTTCACGCTGAGTTCCCTTCAGACCAGCGTTTCCTCGCTAGATTCAAAGCTTTTATTTGACATTAGCAAGCATTCTCCACCTCATGGCACTGCTTTTCATTTCTCTCCTTAAGATGCGACTTGTAGGGATAAACTCTTGTTTGAGACATTGAATCAGTCACAATACATATTTAATTGTGTTTGTTATCAGATATATGTTATCAAGCAGTGAGTGTTTAAGTATCCATCCTCGTACAGCAACCTTTTCATCCAAGTAATCACTACACACTAAAATTATCTGTGTCGTTTTTCTTCTTGTTTATGACACAGCAGCAGAACTTCAACTTTGAGTTACATATTTTTTATTTTACTCAGATTCGATTGTAGACGAGAGCTGTGCAGAGGAACATATGGAGGTAAAAGATCTCACACAAACAAATCTCTGCTAACGCCTAATGAAGATAAGTGTTGAGGAAGAGGAGGAAAGCTGCTTTAACTGTCAACAGACTCTGAGAGCAGGTCTGTGCAGTCTGTTTAGAAAAGTGTTATTTTTAAAACATCTTATCATTCAATTATACAATACACACTCAACAGCTAGCAAAAAAAATTGTGCAGAAGTTTCTCCTTGAGGTTTAGAATCAGAGAGGACTATGGTTCTAATAGATGTTTGTGCTGCTGTGTTCCAATGACAGACGATTCTATGATTTTGTCCACCCTGCTTCCCTCAACTCAAAACATTTGCCATCTATCTATCTAGCTCCCTATATATCTACCTACCTACCAACCCTTTTATCAATTGGCATTCAACCCATCTATCTACCTAACCATCTATATCAAATGAGTCTTGATTCACTCCATTGTTTTAATATTAAACTGCAAATGGTTTTTAGCTTTAAAACTTTATTGCTCTGTTTACAACTCTGTATCATCAAACTCATCATCAATACCTCTCTTGACCCCCCCTCTCACTCGGTTTGCCTCTCTCTATTTTTAGCTCTCTCTTTCGTAGATTATGGGCCTATTTATAGACCCCCCCCATGTTGTCCAATAAGAGGGCTCTCTGCTGGAGAATGGCATCGTCACAATGATTCACACACCTCCCACTTGGCACTGAGCCCAACCTCCCTCCCCTCTCTCTCCCCCATTGAGTTCATCCCACCCTCTCCCTCTACTTTGTTTTTGCTTTCTCCTCCCATCCCATCCCTCTGTTCTCCTCCTCCTTTCTGCCCCCGTTCCCCTCCCTCATCTTCCCCCTCCATCCACACAGGGTGGCTACCCACAGCTTCAGTGGAAACTTTACACACAGGAAAGAGTCTCACGTCAGCCCCCTGCTGCCTGTGTGTGTTTAAAAACAGCATCCTACTTTCAAAAACACACAGTAAAGACAAAATATTCAACACAAAGCTATGTAGGCAATAGGCATATTTAAATATACTGGCCTCAAACTGTATTATATTCATTAACACTACACATTCCAGATACGCTGAGAAATATGCCGACAGAGGAACATGCAGATGGATATATAGGAATTATTTCCTCTCCTTTTCTTGACTTTTCCCCACATTAAAAAAGAGGACATTACATAATTCTCCAAACACTTCCTCTCCAAGCCGAGAGCACCCTGACGTTTAATCAGACACACACACACACACACACTTGACATATCCAAGCAGACAGGCAGCCTGCTCGGGCTGTCTGCATCACAGTCGCTATGACAACGGTGGGAGAACAATCCACAAAAAACAGCCACTCGGGAGGAGGAGGGGAGGGGGCAGAGGAAGAGAGGGACAGACAGACGGACAAAGGGAGAGACACAGAGAGGGAGAGAGAGAGGGAGGGAGGGAGGGAGGGGGAGAGAGGGAAAGAGAGAGAGACAGAGAGAGGTAATGGTGTGCTCATGTGTACGTGCAGCTCAACCAACTCAGACTGTGAGCCATTTCTTTACCAGATTCTCAACTCTGTTTCCACTACCTGCCCTCTTCAGGAAAGAAATAGTCTCACAAACAGGAGCATCACATTTCACTTCTTTGTGACTTCTCTAGACTTTGTCTTAGCTGGAGTCATAAACATGAGCATGTGTCAGAAAGAAAAACATATCAAAAAATCGAAATGCTGCCAGTGCCTCTGCCTTAAATTCCTACTGATCCTACACTATCAAACACGCTACAGGCTGCAGGATTAGGTCACACTCTGTGCTGTTTTTCTACAATACAAACCTGGATCACTTTGGTGCCCAAGGCAATCGAGTCTGACAATCAGTGCAGATTATGTTGCAGAATGAAAGGGCTCAGACCAGAGAGTGTGGCTGTCCGGATCTCCGGGGTCCACTGAGATACATTTTGAGATCTGCATGTTGTCAATGGGTATATTTTGGCTTTGAGGTTTGAAAGATAAAGCTCATTTACCTATGTCTAAGTGTCAGAGTCTCAGTAATGTATCTACTTGGAGGGACCTTAAAGACCTTTTCTATTTTTTGGTACTTGCCTAGCAAAGCCACTTCTATTGCAGTCCCATATTGCCATCATCAACACATCAAACAGGTAATCAAGGTAATCAAGTTTTGTGGCAATAAAATCACAGACAACCATTAGAACCGACTGATATCAGCCGCAGTAAAATCCTCACTGGTGATTTATAATTCAACCACCAGATTTTGACATAGACCAGAGTCAAGAGGAACAATGGAGACAGAACAATAGTTCTCTCTCAATCTCACCAAAGTCAGAATAGAGCCACATGGACAAAGTCTATATAGTGACATGTATAATGCTATAATGCAATACTGACAGATATTGGGCAACACAGTGGTTAGCATCTTCACCACTGTCATCTCTTAGCAAGATTTACGGTTCAAATCCCAGCTTGGTCGGGGTCTCTCTGTGTGATGCATATTCTCCGTGTCTGCATGACACAGTGATTGGAAGCTCCTAATTGAGCGTTGGTGTGAATGTAAGTGTAAATGGTTGTTTGTCTCTCCTTGTTGGCCCTGCAATACACAGGCAACCTGATTTTTACAGTCATGACAACAAGACAAAGATTTTATTGCAATACAAGATGCAACACTAGCGTGCTAATGCTCAAAAGAAACGTTTACTATGTTCAATGTCTTTGTTTAATCAGATAATTGGTCATAAACTAAAGGCCTGAATTTGGTCAGAATTCATTTGGTCAATGTTAAAATTGCTCATTGGTAAAGGAGAATGTTGACCTGTTGGTGGTGCTAGAAGAAAACAGTGAGTATCACTTAAGAGTCATCCCCTGACCTGTCTGTACTATGACATCCAAATAATGTTGACCTAAGTGGTGGAAATCTAATACTTGACATGTCATAGCTCTTCATCATATTGATGCAAAAATAATTTTAAAAAGTTTAATATGCCCTGGTCATCTGAAACATTCACCCCAAGCAGACAAAGGGGAAGACGCAATACTAACAAATACTAATGTTATTTCTATCACAACCTTATAATAATCTATTCTTTGTACCAGTGAGCAGTGACCAACAAAGACTGTCTAGTGTGATTTAACCCATTCTATTAAGGGCAAAGTTTTATAAAGTCAGTTTGACTTAGTACACCAGTCCACAGAAAGAGTGCAGGTAGATAACTTTAATCTGCTACTGGTCATTAAAGTATGACTGTGATACTGGTGTTTCTTGACACAGCTCAAGTAAACATGCCTGAACAACTGACAATCATCTAATTAAACACTTTATCAACAGGCCAAGGCTGCTGGTACCAAAGCAGAACTTGTCCAATGGTTGACCAAGTTGTTAAACTAATAAGCTAACTCAACAACTGTTTTAATTGTAGTCTTTCCTGAATCTTCTGGTTCTGACAACAAATTAGCCTCTGGGGGCAACGTACAATATTTTGGTGTTTCTGGTGTAGACAGTGGATAGACTTGGTCTTCTGTTCGTCGAAGACTGTCTATAGTCCAACTAGTTTCTTTTAACAAACATTTCTGTCTCTTTTGCTCTCCACACTGATCACCTGTGGGCAACCAAAGACCGCTCCAACATAATTAGTCAAACTAGAAACTGAATTCAGAAGGCTTCGAGCACCAAAATCATGTCCCTCACATGCAGATCCTGCATATTCACATCCAAATCTGTTCATAGAGTTCATCATGTTGTCAACTGATCGTAGATGAAGGAAGTTTAGCACAGAAACAAGCAATTCAACCAGAACTATTTAAGAAACTCCTGATGAGTCCTAATCCCCAGGTAGCATGTCAGCAGTGGTTTACACGTGGATAAGGATAAGGACCAAACCATTTCTGACTTCCTCTTCATCAGCTGTTAGTAAACAGGGTTATATAAAGGTGATTTCTGAACATTGCTTTACATTTATGACTACAATGCCGGAAAACACAACTATACAGTCTGAAACAGTTCTGTTATCTAAGTCAATTTACTGAGCCTGATTCCAGCACGACTGAAGTTGTTTATAGTAGGAGACTACATCGTTTTCTGCCTGTATCTGTCTGCTACACTGAAAGGAGCTTACGTTTGCAAAGACCACACTGTTGTTCTTTTTTTCATGCCCATTTGCTCAGCACACGGGTGTAATGAACTGGAAAGGCAATGGTGTGAAAAATACACTGTTAATGTTCCAAAAATATTTAGTGTATGAGCATAACAAAGATTAGGACTTTTCCGTCTCTCTTGGGACCGCCGCTGGCTGTTAGGATCCCCAAGGAGCTCTCTTTGTGCAGCAGTCATTAAGTATCCATTAAAAATCTCAATGGCTCCTTAAACTGTCAACAAGCTGAAATAAAAGAAGAATCCCAGACTTGCCTTTTCCATGAAAAGGGACAAGTGACAAGCTTAAAGGACGCATAATCAGTGCTCTTCCCTGCATGCAATGGAAGTGCCGAATTTTAAAACCATTACATCTTTTCCCAGACAAAGGTCTTTTAGAACATTATCACTGAAGACTTTCAGCTGAGCTTCATGTCACTAACTCCACAAAGCTTGCTTGGCAAAAACTCATACCCAGTCTGACCCAAATCTGCTAAAAATCTTCAGGGAAATGAAGTTTTTCTTCTTTTCTTTCCTCTCTGCTTCGCACTCATCCTATGACTTCCAGTGTAAAGCGTGATAAACTGAAGAACAGTTTGTGCCAGCAGAGTGGGGTAAACATCTGCCGATCTTGTCTCCTCAGTAAAGTCCACAGTCTCTGCAGGAGGAGGCTGAAAGGCAGAGAGAGACAGAAAAGGAGACAGAGCGGTGCGGGGAAGATACTGGGATATGCCAAGGTTGACAGGTAGAGAGACTGAGCTGAGGAGGGAAGGTTAAAAAGTGAGCCTCAAAGGAAAAAAAACAGGAAAAGAAGAGGCGCTCAGTGTTGTTGGTGTAAAGTAAGGGAATCTACAGAGTCTGTAGATAACAGAGACATGCAAATATGCGCACACCATTTTTAATGGTCGTAAACTCAAATAAAACTTTTAAGGACACTTTCACTCCCACTGGTTCATAAGTACTGCTCAACCTAGTATTGCGTGTTGTTAAAGTACACAATAACATCTTAAGTATCTCCACTGCAGTCCAGCAGGAATGCGGTGAGGCAACAGTCAATGCTGCCTGTTTACATTCTGCACGTTCCCCTGACAACTTTCTACTGAATATGATCCCTGAAAGGCATAGTTCAACACTCATATTTGCTTTCTTCCCAGAGTTAGATCAGAAGATTGATACTAAGTCCATGGCTGTTCTTTGAATAATAGATAAATCAGGGAGCCAGTTAGCTAGCTTAGCATAAAGGCTGGAAACAAGTTAGCCTTGCTGTATCGATGAGACTCTGTCTGTTACTTGTGAAGGGTTCTGCAGAGCCTGACTGGCAGATCCCAGTTCTTATGCTAAGCAATGCTAACAGTGGATGTGCTAACAGAAGCTGCATTCAAATATGCACTGACATCTTGAAGTTATCCAGATGGGCTTTATGTGAAAACGAAAAATATGATTCAACTTTCTTGCTTCCTCTGACGTTTTGGAACACGGTCGACAATTTTACTGCTTCTATTAATTTGAGACATTGTATTTCCATTGCCTGTCTAAAGACAATGAGACAAGCAAACACAAGCGTGCTTTTATTATTTCTCAGAGAATTCATTATTGGTGGAGGTATTCAATCTACTGAGTGCTCATCTAGTTTACAATTATTTTTTTACAACTTTATTGTATGTTGTGTTGCACAATGTCTAAAAAGTGCAGAAAATCTCCTTACTTGTATTGAAAATAATTTAAGAATAATAAAGAACAAAATCCCTGATTGAAGGACAAATGCTGAAGTAAACGTTTTTTTAACAACTTTCGACAGACATAATACTGGCTTATGTATTAATAAAATCCAATCAATTAATATCCAGCAGTAGAGAAAGAGAGCCCAGAAAGAGAGTGTGGTTTTGAAAAGAGCAGCTGGCGTGTTTCCTTGGTTGTGATCGTTGTTGCTGCTATTTTGGGAACCATTCAGGAAGTGATCTGCAGAAAGGGTACTGCTGGAGTATTCAGCTCAACTAAACACTGCTCAACTCATCATGCACTAAAATAAGTTCAACTGAATGTAACAAGGACACAGCACCTACAGAGGAAAGACTGAAGGACCATGAGGTAGTACCACTTAGATATGGGATAGTCACATCCTCATCTACATTCTTAAGGCCTGATAAAATAAAACACACACATACATGAGGCAGCACTAGTATCCAGAGCTTTCTGCTACAACTTAGATATCTATCAATGGATGTTATGTAGAGATGAGGATGCAGAAACTACACAACTGACGGGGACTGGCAGATAAGTGTAGTGGATGTTGGGATTGGAATGAATATTTCTTCATTGTAATTTCTCATATCTAAGAAATGTGTCAGTGACAAGTTTTCAACACCTCATTTGAAAGCTCCCCAAAACATAAGTGGACATTTTGTAAAACTACATTTTATGATAATGAATATTCAAGGGGAGGGGGTTGAAAGCAGTAGGTCAATGATCACCACAAAATCATTTATTTTCAGCCTGGTGTGTGAGGAAAAGTAAATCAGCCGACACTGACAGCGCAGCCATTGTCAGATGTGTTGGCTTCTTGAATTTCCATGGGACAATTGCTGTACCACCCCTGGACCTCCTGAGTTCAATCACCTGGTATAAATCAGTTATCAGACAGTAGCGTAGCAACAATGTCGCTAACTGTCTGACCACGCCGCTAATATCCTCCCTCACACTGTCCAGATCTGCCCCACTGAGTCCTCGCTCCATCTTTTCCTCCCAATTTCCCTCTGCAATATTATCAGATAATGTGTTTTTTCCCCTCCTGCACTGCAGCCACTGTGGCACAATTACCCCGGCTGCTGCACTAATGGCTATTGATGCAGCTGAGGGCCCCGCACACACACACACACTTGCACACGCAAACAGTCATAAAAAATTCATGACGCTGGCTCAATAGGAAGGTGTGGGGGGTCTGGCCGGCTCTCGAAAGAACAAATGTCATTTAACAAAGGAGGGAAGAGGCAGATGATACAAGTGTCCACATTATCACGTAATGTGATACAGAAAAACACTGAGACGTATGAAAACACTTCAATTTTTTCAGACTAATTCTATGAAGAATCGTTAGGTCATACCTACAACTGAACAGATATCTGTGTTGCAGATCTGTGTATAGAAACAGTCTGTGTATATGTGTCTCCTGTGTGTTGCAGAAGTCTGTGTAGTAGGTAATTCCATCTTAGCGCAGGATTTCTCCCTGCCACTGGCCTACACGGAGAGAGCTTTAGCTAAGCCTGCTAGCTGAGACTGAACCAGGGAGACAAGGAGCAAAGAGATGGAGAAAGGGATGGAAAGGGAGAGGTCTGAAAGGAAACAAGGGAGGGCAGATTACAAGGGGGAAAACTTAAAGGTCAAATAGGAATGCAAGGGTGAGGTGGAGGGAGAACAGGATCCCATCTTGGACAGAGTGGAAGCTCCTGTGTGATGAGTGGATGGAGAAACAAAGGGGAAAAGGAGGAAGGGTGGAGGACAGACAGACAATTTAAAGCTAGAAAATTATTTTTCAGAGGGACTGTTTTCAACTGATCCTGACTGACCCTGAGTTTAAACTGCCAGTAACAGGAAGGTCAGGGGGTGGTTGTCTGGCACTGACAGGAAGCTGGAAACTGGCCGTTACACAGGAGATGATAAAGTATTCAACAATATTCACCACTAACCGTGTACTATTTTACTGTATCTGCTAAAAACTAGGGGACAAAAAGTCCCATGCTAAGAGTTTATCAATTCTTAATTTTAGTTTTAGTAGAAGAATGAGTCAAACAGATCATAACATATTGAATTGTCCCCATTAAAACATAACACAATCATCAATATTACCAGTGCTAAACAATTAACTCAGTACTTAAGTTCAATTGATGAACTTAAGTACAATTTTCTACTCGACTTGTTTATTTTCCTGCAACAGCTACAATTCACAAGTTGGATTTTAAAGAGATTTTAAATAAAATATTTATGATTCACTGTTGTGTTTCAGGTATCTGAGTTGTTAGTATTTCCACTCCACCGAAAAGACACTTTCAAAATAGATTAATAACAGTCTGACATCCAAACTGATAAAAGTATACAATATTTCACAAAACGTTTAGGGAAAAATCAAAGAGAATTTTTTTTGATTTACATCAATAATTTAAATCAGATTGAGAACCAGCGGACTAAACTGTTTATATAGTAACTAGTTGAAACCTCAAGCAGCTTAAACAGTAAATGCTGCTTACACACTGATGCCACCATAATTGTGCAATAATATATCAGTGACAGAAATATTTCCCCTTTGATACTTTAAATAAGTTTTTCTGGACTTTTACTGCAGGGTACTTAATGCAAGACTTGCAGTGGAGTATTTTTTTTATATTATTGTGTTTGTACTTTTCCTGAAGTAAAGATCTGAGCTCTTCTCACTGTCTATAACTTAATAGTATAAAAAAATTGATAGCAAAAGGAAGTAGAAGTAATATTGGTCAAGCATGATGTGGTGAACTACATCACAGTGGAAAAGGAACAGATGAAGTTTTGGAGTCCTAGTACAATTGATAGAAAGCAAGTACAGCTCAAGATAAAAGACCATAATTGGACCTAAAACCAAAAACTTGGTAAAACTAGAATGTCACTCAAGTTTGCATTCCTCTGTCAAAAGAAAATTGTGTTGAAGGTAGGACATTTAAAAAAATATGTTTTTGGATGGCAACTTTGGCTCCCATCATCTGAAACAGTTTCCATTTTGCAGGTTTCTTGACATTGCATTGTCAATTTTAAGATTAATGTATTGGGCTCATTATTTATAAAACACTGCTTGGTTGTAAAACATTTCCATATCTGGTGGCGACTTACCTAAAAAAACAGCTGGAAGTCATTAAAAAAAAGTTTTTAATTCAGCTGTGTTGTAGGTACAGATGAAATGAAAATGTCTCATGTGCACAGTATGTAGTTATTTGCTGTCACTCATACCTTCACATATGCACAACACATTCACTCTACTCTCACAGAGCAATGCAGCACACATATGCACGCAAACACACTTACGGTGTATCACAATGGACTTAGGCATCTCTGATAACCATCTCATCCATATTTTACAGTTTGTGTGTGTGTGTGTGTGTGTGTGTGTGTGTGTGTGTGTGTGTGTGTGTGTGTGTGTGTGTGAGTGTGTGTGTGTGTGTCAGTACATGAGGGGTGAAAGGAAAAAAGATGAGTTCCCTCCATACTACTATCAATAATGTAAAATCTAAACTGCTGTTCAGATGCTTCCTTAAGGCCGAGCTACCTACTGTATGCAGAGCAGTGGTCTAGCAAGCAGCCCTCTGACTAAATCCAAAGAAAAAGAAAGCACCAGTGCACGAGAGATAAGACAAACCCACTTAAGATACAAGAGACCTCAAACTGGTTCTGTGTTTACTGAAGAACATCTTTACCAGCAATTCAATCTCTCAGTGTACCGGCAGCTTTGTATTGTAGCTACAGGGCTACATTTCAAACCATCTCAATTAGTGCTAGACTGATAAATAAGGTGATAAATAAGCTTAGCTTATTACTGGTATGCTGGTATACTGGTATCTACGTGTACTTTGGCCCTGAAGTAACAAGAAATCACCAAACAGTGGCTCCATTACACAGCTTGTACACAACAGAGCAATAGAAGTTAGTTGTTTTTAACACTTAGGTCTCACACCAATTACAAATATATATATATATATATATATATATATATATATATATAGCTCACAGCTCTTTAATAGCCATGTCCAGAAAGTGACTGTTACTTGTAAACCAACAGAAGCAGTTTACATTTAACCAAATGACGAGGATCATGGAGGGAGGTATTTCAAGTCCATATGCATGCACTACATTAAAGATGTGTATTTCTGTTTATGAAGTCAAACTGCGGAATTCTCTGGACAATGATTTAAAATGTTGATGTTGATTTAGGTGAAAGGGATTTTTGTCAGAAATTGAATTGAATATAAAATAATAATGCTGTTTTCACTGGTGTGTTTCATCTAAATTGTATGAATTGTTGTTTTCCTTACTATAGAATTGGCCCTTTATATTTAAAAACTTTATATTTACATGGAGGGGGGTCCTCTCTGTGGAGGTCATCATGTTTTTTACTGTCGTCCAAACTGGACAAACTAAAACCTTTTGAGTTTTCATGACAACTGAAGTTCACCACAGGTTCTCTTTCGTGTTGGGAAGGGGAGGGTGAGGTCAAATCTCCATTTTCAGTTATTGACACTAACATGCTGCATGATGCAGTTTTTCTGATGTCTCAATTAACTGGTAAATGGTACAACAATGTCCTCAAAGCTGTTAAAAAAGAAAAGATCAAAAAAAGACTACTAGTACTATGAAGCTGCAGAGTGTGAATATGAATGTGTAATTGTATAATCATGACGCACTGGGAAACACTGATTTAAACTAAATAGACTGAATATTAAAGTCCACTATTATTGCATGCAGCCTCTCTGCAGACTGGAGCTTTGCCAGTTGGATGTTAGGTGGTAAATGCAAAGTTGTCAAGAAGTGAGACAACTAAAAAAAGAACCATGAAATTATTTGAGCAAAAACTTGAGGACTACATCTTGAACAAAGATTTCTACTATACCTAGCGGTTACTACAACTTCTGTATCACTAGTATTCATTTCAGCTTAATTCAAAAAAACTTTAGCTGTGAGTGAATAACTAAAACTTTCTGAACTGTACAGGAGTTTGTTATTGCTCCAACTGCCTAAACGGAGGAAAAACTGTTCCCTCACTTACTCAAGGGTCTGTGCCGAACGTGTGTGTACTCCTGTAGAACATGTGAACAAGCGTGGGTGGAAGGGAATGTGGTCACAGCCGCCCCAAATCAAAAACATCCAGAGTGTGTGCGTGCATGTGTGTCTATGTGTAGAGCCTGAGGGGAAAAAAGTGAGAACAAGCTAAAAAAAAATTGTGACAACAATTTAGTAAAGTGCAGAGGCGAGCATGGAGATTAAAAAGTTAAAAAACAGACCATGTCAATAAAAAACAAAGGGAGTCTGCAAAATAAGTGAGTAATGAGTCAAAAACAGCCTGTCTGTGATGTCACCAGTGATTGTCGTCGTCACACTCTGCGTGTGTGCGCGTACGCACTGGTGATTATCAGCTCTGTGCCAGCTCTGCAGTTTAAATATAGCACTTGGGCAGCAGTCCCAGCTGACATTAACAATGCTATAGCCACCAAGACCCATCCACACTACATTAGCGCTGTGCTAACGCTGAAACCAGAGAAGAAGTGGTGAACAGAGGGAGGGAGGGAGGGAGGAGAGGAAGGGAGGGAAGAGGGAAGGCCTCGGATTCATGAAAACTCAGCCGCCCACACTCTGGCCTCTGCTGCCAAGAGTTGAGCAGGACAACAGTGTGTGTGTGTGTGTGTGTGTGTGTGTGTGTGTGTGTGTGTGTGTGTGTGTGTGTGTGTGTGTGTGTGTGTGTGTGTGTGTGTATGTGTGTGTGTATGTGTGTGTATGTGAGAGAGAGAGGGAGAGACATTCCTTGGTGAGGTGGATGCCAAGGAGAGAGCAGAGTCGAAGACAGACTGTCCCAAGCTACTGTGTTTTAGTGGAACTAACGAGCCCCCACACTGTGCACCTCGGCCTTGCAGCTGTAAACGTGTTAGTGATAAGGTAATCAGATCTGACTGCATGTTAAAAAAAGAAAGTATGTGACAGGATTGTGCTTTTACGCTACATCGTGGCCCGTTGGTTTGGAAACATGTGCCTGTAACTGAAAGGTCACAGATTTGATCCTCACTATAGCCCATGTGCTCCCGTCAGCAACAAAGAAACCTGCCTGCTTACACAGACACTGTGAAACACAACAGCCACTGGTGAACATGTTCTTTCGTTTGTCATGCATGTAAATCTCACATTTATGCTAAATACATACAACTACGTTTACCTTTGAAAACAGCGTTTTCAAAATACACCGATCACATGAGCGTTTTGGCTCCGTGTCAATTTGAATCCCCGTCCATACTAACATGTCTGAAATTGCATATCACGTACATTGGGCATACGCTTGCCGCTGTTAACAGGAAGCATTTGGTTGTTAGTTGCAAAAAGATTTAGGCTACAAATGAGAAGCAGCAATGGTTAAAAGTACAGCAAAGCAGCTGTAAGCACAGACGACAGGGTCGGCAACACATGTAATTGACTATCCATGTTGTTTTCTACACTGCTAGCTGAGGAAAATGCCGTTTTCTTCAGGAAGGGGGTCATGTGAGAGGAGCCTGACAAATCAGTGAAGGTTACGTCTTAACCAACCAGTAAGCTGTTGTAAGTGTCTACGTCATAGTGTCTTTCCATCCAGACTAAAACGCAGCACTGGAGCTTTCAAACTTAAACGGGGCCAGAGGGGTTTCAAAATGTCTCTGATTTAGCAGCCCTAAAACTCTGGAGTAGTGTGGAAGCCAGGTGTATCAGCAGCACGGTTGATGCATTTTCAAACAAAAAAACGTAGCAATATGGAGGTAGCATGGATAACTAGCCAATCATAGCTAGTCTCATCATGAGCACAGCTGAGTTTAACAGCAGGGCTTTGGTAGATTCTAGATTTTGGCCTCACTCACTCATGATGCAATGCATTTGTGGTCATCTCAAACTGTTTCTCCCGCAGTTCATTTAATGCACAAGCTCGCACACCTGCTCCCGTCAGTTGCGTAATGTCACTGTCACTGAGACACCACCATTAACAATGCACAAGCTAATGATATCTAATAGTAAAGGATTATGATTTTCCTATTTCTTAAGAATTGGCACTCCTGTAATTACATGGTGAAACTCTCCCGGAGCTTGATGCCCTGCTCGCTCCTATTCAGAAGAAAAAGAAACCGGTCTAACTTAAAAGCAAAGAGGAGAACAGGTGTCTAAAACTTAATCAAGGACCTTGTCAATCTCAAACTAGAATATGACCCAGCAAACCCAGCGCAGCCTTGTGTTTCCCTCAACTAATCACTATTTATAGCCTTCATCAGGTATTCTCATTTAGATCTCAAATCTCTGTTGCAAAAAAGAGATGTAAGCATGGAGAGAAAATACAAATGGAACAGAGATCAGACAGACAACAAAAACAGCCAGTCACGCACAAGCAGACAACATCAGTAACAATAAGAGACATCCCAAAAAAGGTCCAAAGTTAAAGGTTTAGGTTTGTCACAATGGATGAGAAGAAAGGCCTTGCAGAACACTGAACTGGTTCAACTGGATTAATACTTGACATAAGGGATGGACGACAGTCACGATAAAGATACCCACAGCGTAGGATTTCACTCGCTGATAGCACCGCTGCAACACCAGATGGCTGTGTGACTTATGACTGAAAAGATTGCTAGGGCTTTTCTTGCTTCATCTTATCTTCACTATCAACAATCTCCAGGAGCTTCGGGCTCCCCGTGAGGCGTTATTTTTTTCCCCCCTCAGGAGGTGAACTTAGCCCCAGCGTAGCCTACAGTGGTTACATCCATCAGTTCCGCATCTTATTTATAAACGCACAACTGTAGAAAAATCCAGATTGACCCTTGAGTGCTAAGGTTTCACTTGGTATGTCCATATAGTCATGAAGGTTGATGTTTTATCAGAGCAAATGTCTGTGTGTGTGACACAATATTTACAACCCTGTGCTTCACTTGTGTGAACAAGCCTAATCTGACAAATAAAATTAGTGGTTAATAAATCGTGAATTGAAATAAAATGTATTAACAATGTGTGTAAGTGTGTGTAAGTGTGTGTGGGTGTGGGTGTGTACGCAGTGGACATGGAGCCAACAACAAACTTCCAGAACATGTCAAAGAACTATAATTATTGGCTGTTCCAATGTGCCTGTAAGTCATCTGTCTGGACCATTAGCACAACAAATGGCATCAGGTGGACATTTTATCCATAGTATATACAATTTATCATCTCTATAGAGATTTCTTTCAGGACTGAGCCCCTACCTATCCCAGTGTTGGTGCAACATGATACCTGTCTGGTGGCAGAGAGCAGAAAAGGGCTGCCGAGTGCTGAGCTACAAACCCTCCCATTATCAGACAATTATAAGTTTGCAAGTGTCCATTCTGTAAAAGTGCAATTTAGCAAGAAATTCAACTAATGTCTGCGTCAAATCTAATTTTCTCACCTGGAGAAAGTCTTAATATACAGTATGTATGAACTAACTCGTATCATAAATCTGTAAGGGGTTGCACTGCAAATGTCATACCCCAGGTCTCCTTTATCTGCACCTTCTGCTTTTGATGCTTTTAGAGATAGTTCTTGAATTATCAAAATGTCAAAGAAATGGTGGAGCAGACAGAGTGAGCTGCTAACTGTCTTCAACTCCTTCCTCACTAATAGTCAGCCTATAAACACAAACACACACTTTCCATAATTACAGGCCTGCCCCTGCCCCAACGTGGGTGTGTCTGAGAACCATAAGACCAAGGCTCAGTGAACAGGGCTGCGCATTACAATATGAAATCGTCAAGAACATTGCTCTTATTAAACCTGAACTTTTGAAATGCAAACCTAACATTTCCAACTTAAAGTTATATTCTGCACTGATTTCTTTCCACTTATCTCAAACACTGTTTTGCTTATTTTGTCACTTAGAAACACTGTTTTTTTACATTGGCCATTCTCTAAAAAACAGACATTAACTATAATGACCAGCCAGTGCTCTTTCACAGCCACACTCATTTGTGTCATTTATGTTGTGAAGTTATCATGTGCAACTAAATCATGACGTGAGCATGATAGCTACCGTGAATGAATCTGTACTGAGGCACAACTTCTCCACACAGTCTACATCCATCAAACCTCTATGAAAGAACCCCCATAGATTAGGACCTGCTGGGTATTTGTGTATGCATGCATGCGATGTGTGTAGTCACATCAACAGCATACTTGGCTTTCCTAGAATGCCGGCTTCTATAGTGAATACATACAGCCATCTAGCTGCAGCTCTTCTGAGGAATAAAATGGGAGAGCGGTGGCAGATTTTACTCTCGTTTCCTTTCATCTCCTTTTCAATTCGTACCTAAACAATGCTAAGATCTTACAATGAAGTGTAAAAATAAACACCTTCTGTAATGAAGCTACTAAATGCTGTGTCTGCATTCACTGTGTCACTGTAAGTGACTGGGCAGAAGGATGTCACTGTGTCTTTAAGCAGTAATTTGCCGACCATGGGCCAGAGGCAGTTTGGTTTAATGTCCACAAGGGCCACAGGGAGGTCCTGCACTATTAAAACCACTGCTGCTCTGTCAAGCTGTAGCTGGTCCGGCTTGTGAGGCTCTTAAATAATGACTGAGGCAGCCTCCAAAATTAAGGACGTTCTGATTTTGCATTTCAAAAGGGGAGGAACTTGGCTCATTGCAGCAACAAAGAGGATAACAATGTTGACATTCCCCCGACAAGTATCCTTTGGTCATTTCTAAAGGAACTCAAGAGCTTGTCCACAGGAGATGTGGTGTGACAGGGGACATTGTACAGTTTGTCTGTGTGGATTTCACGCAAGCAACATCAGGATATTTTCTTTTCAAATGACTGAATCTGATCATTTAAAGATTTTGGCTGCAAACCTCCTCATCAGTGAAATAACACAGAAAAGATCCTCATTAGACAGCAATAAGACATTCAACAATCCTCTATGTTACCACTGCCCCCTATCAACAGGAAATCATTGTAGCATTCCTATAAAATCTACTATGAGTTTATAGACTCAAAATGCTTGCATTTGCTAAAGCAGCACTGCAGTTTTGGGGCCGGAGTAAAGCCTTTTTGTTACGATATCATGTGACCTCTGCATTATTTTGATTTAGGGTCAATGGTTTATTGTGAATGTATATTCAAAAGTTACTCGTACAACAACAACTCAATAACTCCTGTGCAGCCATCAGGGGTGATTTTCAAGTCAGATGACAGGTAACCTTCAGCTGGCTGTGATGAGGTGTTTGCATCACTGGACTGGCTAAAAGTTTAGCCAACAGGCTGGAGCATAAACTGCTTCCACGGAGACCAAGGAAGCAATGTTGCAACGTAAATGCTTTTCTTGCAGAATGGTTTGCATCCTTACACAAAGAACAGGGAAGTTGTTTGCATGCAAAAAAAAAGCAGACCTCCACCAGAAGTTGGCCAGAAGAATCTGAGCTGATAATCACAAGTTGACTATTGACAGTCACCGCATAAAGCAGAGCTGATGGTGCAAAACATGACATGTCTCTTGTCATTTACAGATCTTGCAGCATTGCAGATCCAGCAGCATGTTTTCTAGACTTCTTTGTAAGCAAAAGCAGCAGTTATCACTCTGCTTTAACAAGTGTGTGTGTGTGTGTGTGTGTGTGTGTGTGTGTATGTGTGTGTGTGTGTGTGTGTGTGTGTGTTTCCAAAACAATTAGCAGCGCTCAGTGAACGTGTTTTCAACAAGTTTTCTCCGAGCTGAACAAGTAGTAATAGTAGTGGAAGTAGAAGTGCAGCTTGCAGCATGATGGGGGTCCAAGAATTTGGGGCTGGGGGCAGAAATGGAGGGGAAATGAAAGAGGGGGAGAGTGTAGTGAAGTGTGTGTGGTGTTCATGTGTGACTGTGTGAGAGAGGGGGTCTCAGCGAAGTCTTGGCCGTGATTGAGAGCTCATTCTTACCGCGATCAGCGTGTTATTCCTCTGTTCCGCGGAGGAGGCAGAGTCCGGGTCGGGCTGCTTGCTCTGCGGCTGCTTGCTGCTACCGCTGCCGCCGGCGGACTTCTTGGCCCTCTGCTCCAGACTCCGCTGGTACAGGCTGACCGTCTCCCTGCGGTCTATCTCCAGCTGCTCGGCGTGTGCCTGCTGGTACCTGCTCTCGCAATTGACGTGGTGTCTCCGGCAGCCCTCTATCCGCTGCCTCAGCCTCTCCACCACGGTGCTGTGCTTAGGTATGCCCACCGCCCCGGCGGGCACCACGCTCCCGGCGGCCGGGTTCATGCTGTTGTTGATGCAGATACTGCCGTTGGGTCCGGCAGCGGGGGAGGCGAAGTCCCCCATCTCTGGGCCGGGTGGCTGCTATTTTGGAAGAACTTTCCCCCCCGTCTCGCTCACAGACACCGCCGCCACCTCTTCCGACCACCTCCACCGCCGAGTGTCCCTCTCTGTCCTCCCCGGCGAAGGGTCCCAAGCAGCCGGGTAGCGGACGACAGATACGACCGACAACAGCCGGGCAGGTTTAAAGGGTTGCGAGCCCGGCAATGACCGTCTCTTGTTCCCTCCTGTGCTCTGTTTCCAAACAAACCGCTCCCGGGAACACAAATAACAGGCAGCCCGAGTGAGAGCCGGGCAAGCCCCGCACTGAATCCAACAATACACCCGCTGCCACGCTGCTAACAACAACTCCACCGGGAAACAACACAACAATACGGCGGAGGTCCGGACGTGAGCAGGCGCTCAGCGGTTACACACACACAAACCGTCCCGCGGAGGAGCAGCAGCGGCGGCGGCGGCACCAGTAACAGTCCACTCGCCGTCTCACGGTGTTGTCCTTGGAGAAAAAGTTTTGCTGCCTGAACCGAACGGGCTCCGGAGTTTCCCAGTGAACTTGCATCTCATATGGTTTTGGTTTGAAAGAAATCCCGGGGAAGACGTTGAGTTGTGGGGGTTGCAAGGACCCAGGCGCCCGCGGTAGTCCGGTGAGAGGCTACTCGAGCAGCCCAGACGGCGCAAAACGCGGATATGGGAAGCAGCGGCGGAAGTGTGTAGTCAGCGGCTGCTGCCTGCCACCATCACAACAATCAGGTCCGCTTCTCCACCATGCCAGCGGAGTGATATCAGGACAGGAGCTCAAACCAGCGAGAGGCTGTGAGGAGCCCGTGATGGACACCCGCAAAACCCGGTCCGGAATCCAGAGTGTAACCCGGAGAGGAGCGGGCTCGTCACACCGACGACCTTCTCTGTGTTGTGCTCACGAGATTTGACACATTATTACTATTATTATAAGTAGTAGTAGTATAAGCCCATACACTTCTGGCGCTACATAAATAAAAGTATTAATATTATTAATAACAATATATTACTATTTATATACAAATTAATGTTATTATTAATATAGATATGAACATTATTATTATTATTAATGCTACAACCTAACTTTGATTTATCAGTATTACACACCATTATAAGGTGCTGCGATCCATTGACAAGACTGGAGTTTAGGTGTTTGATAATCATGTGATAATGTTATTAAAGTGGACCACAGACACCATCATGCTCCAGTGTGAATCTGACACACACTACTGCAACCACATGTTACTGTCTAGAGCCAAATGTATTGAGGTAAAAGCTGGGAATTTAGAGTTACAAGATACATAGATACTTTATTGATCCCGAAGGAATTTCAAGCATCCAGTGGCAGTAACGTACATACAAGGAAGACTGTTGGATGTTGAAATCTGTGATGTGAGGAACGAAGCGGCCGACAACATGTGGTTGGTGAATCATAGCTTGACAGATTTGAACATGAACCTGCAGTGAGGATGTATCACATTTATTAAGAGCCGATAGTCTTGCTATGATGTAAACATGTCATTGACCTGCTCATGTGATGCACTGCAGGTCTATGCATGGTTATAACACATTGTGGACTGAGTGCACAGCTATTAACACAAACTGATGATTAATATACAGCAAGAAAAAGTGTAGCATTTGGAATGATCTTTTTTTTTCACATGAAATGGTTGTAAAATGTGATATGACTTTAGTTTCGACAAACACTGTGATTAAGCTGATAACATAAAAACACCAGGAACCGTTTGTGTTTTTATTTAAGCACACATCAAACATTCACAGTGATGGAGGGAAAACTAAGTGAAGCCTTGAATTCAGTAACTGGTCGAACCTTCTTTTGTCAACAAAACAATTATATCAGCTTTCGAACCCTTTTGCGCTTTGTGCAAATCAACAAGTTTGGATTGGGAATCGTCTGAGATCGCATCTTGGTTCTTCGTCCACATCAGCAGAAGCTTCTTGTGACTAATAAACTCAAAATGTCTCGGTTTTCTATGAGTCAGCCGACACCTCAAGTCCTGTTTCATTGATTGGACTTGAGCGTTGCAGATTCCTGACTCCACTGAGCCTTTGTTGATGTCAGTCGCAGCCTAAATGTCAGAGAAGTGAGCTTGTGACCAGACTCAATATTAAAACTGGGTGTGAAAAGTGAAAAAAACCATGAGCACCACTGTAATGCTCTTGAGCAAGGCCCTCAACCCCGACTGCTTGTGCTGGGCCTCTTCCAAGTGTGAATGTGTTTGAGTGCGTGAATGTGATCTGGGTGTTCCTGCAAGAGAAGCTGCCTCTCACTGAAACTACCCTGAATAAATACAAAGTTGAAAACAATGAGCTTAGGTGTTCATATTCTTTTTCGAGCCTAAACTGTGAATGTTTGAATATATATTCAACAATACAACAAAATAATTTGTGTGCTATTACCTACATCAGAGTTTGTTCCAATGTAACTGAAGCATTTTTCAGACATGTCCTGCAGAGGATCTCTGAGGAATTGGAGATCTAGACTTGCTCCGCAGTTTGCGTTTCACACATGCACAATGTAGTGGGAGAATCTCTAAGACTCCTTCACAACTGTAACAAATCCTCTGCAGGATTCAGGTGAGGGGTTGAGTAGCAGGCAGAGGCAGGAAGTAACGCCCCCCCCTCTTTGATTGTGGTGAATCTAGCAGAGGATCTCTTGTTAGATTGTCGGACTTTCTGGCGTGGAGAGTCCCTCTCAGACATTTGCATTCACACACATACACCTACTCCGCAGAAACTCCAGGGGATCTCCGGAGTTCATTGCATGTCAGAAAGCAGCTATAGAAAAATCAATACATAAAAGTGGATCATTACAAATGGTTCACTCACTTTGTCTTACCAGTGATGTAATATCCTACACTTGAGCAGTTGAAGGCTTCCAGTTCCTAGTAAAATGTACAAGCTTCAACAATCTGTTTTTGTCAACACCTCTCCCATCACTGGAAAACTACACAGTAGAGTAAAACATTTCTTTCAAACCATTACATTCAAAAATCTAAATGATGAAAATCTAAATTGATTATTTCAAATAAGTGTGTAAATAGATTCAAATGATCAAGTTCCGCTTGTGTGCCACTATAGCTTACAGAAAATTGGTGAACAGATACGTTTTTATTATCCTATATAATCACATGTATGCAAGCAGCTAAATATCAGACAGCAGACAGATGTAGAGGTGAAGAATCAACAGCTGCTGAAACTGAAGAATTGTGCGTTTTTATTTTGAAACATTTCATCAACTGTATAAAGAGCTTTTTAACATTGCAGAGCAATAACTGAAAAAAGGTTCACCATTATAATAAGTTTCAGGTCTATTTAAAGACCCCAATAAGAAGAAGTTCAAACTCATAGTGTCTTAATAAAAGTTGGTAAAACACTCATTTCAAAGAGAAGGTAGGAAAAAAGTAAAGGAAATAAAATCAGAGCAATTGCAAAGTTATCTCACCTGTGAATCAACCATGTTATTCAAATGTAGACTTCAAATTTAAGGATGCAACATTTGAATATTTCTTCATGTAATGACCTAATTTTACGAAACACAGGCTTTTTTACTTGGCATGGTTAAAACCAAAGGCAAAACCCCACCAAGACACCACTGAAGCACGATCACAGGGATGTGTGGATGTTCACATGCACAAATGCACAAAAACTGTGAATCATAACCTCAAAAATACAAGTGGTTTATTTCAATGTTATGTCGCAGCAGAGGCGAGCTTGCTGCCATTTTTATTTTTATCTGCCATGTCATGTGGGAGTTCTGAGTTCCATCCCCGACTGTTCAGGCCATATGCGCTCCCTTGTCTCGTTCTAGCCATTTCACCAACACAGACACACACACACACACACACACACACACACACACACTCTACTACACTAGAGGCGTAGACCTGTGCACTCACACACATACACACACACACACACAATCTGCAAGGCAATTAAAACACAGCCAGCATGTGTCTCTGCTTCCACTCCATTGGGTGTTATTCATTTCTGTTTCCTGTGTCAGTGTTAAAAGGTTATTAAAAGAGGTGATTGTTGCTTCAAGGTTAATTCACGCACATTTTCTTTCTGGCGTTGTAGAAACCCTGCAGTCATTCGGTCACATTTGGTGGTTTGGATGATCTACACATGTTCTCTCAAAAACATTTGCACATCTCACTTTTAGTGTCTCCAAACCAGATGTTCATGATGTCAAGATTGAGGCATTTCCCTCTTTGATAAGAACACCTGTAGGACACAAGCAAAGATTGGAGAAAGGTCTTTGTGTTTTTATCAGCAAATCTTTTCTCCAATTTAAAACTGAGAATTATTTCTTCATCCACAAAGACACCAAAGTCATGTGTACAATTTCAGTTTCAAAACTGTAGTGGATTAGAGGATGACTGTTGAGTAAGTGGTCCTTCAAAGTGGTTCAACACCAATTTGCTTTCACACAAACGTAGAAACCTCAGACAGAGCCATATGTGAGGGATCCCTCTCCAAGGACGGACAGAAGTGTGGGCAAGACACTGAACCCCAAATTGCACATAATGTCAACTAACAACAACAGAATATGGAGTGAAGTAAAGAACTTTAATTAACATAACACTTTAAGGGGATTTTTGATTTGTTTTATAATTGTGGGTGGGAGATGGCCCTCTGTCGGCAGCTACAACATGGTGGCAGTGATACAATGTATTCTTATGGGGCAACAGCGACAGTCCAGGGGATGTCCACTGAAAGTGCTTCTTATCACCAATAAAATATGGTTATTCTGGGTTTTTGCAAAGAGTGACAACAACATTATACATGTCGCGCTCCACAAGAAGTCTTACCCTCGTGAGACGTGGCTTGTTGCAGGAAAATGGGGGTTGGATTTCACTGAGAGAGACTATTGTGACTGAATCCATAGATGGACCATGAGCTCCTACAAATTGAAGGTGAACAAGGGGATGGAGAAAGAGAGAGGGGCAAACAGAGAAGGGACAACAAGCTGCTGCTCGGTTGAGAGTGAGATTTCTTGTTGAGACGTTTAATGTTAACAGACTCTTAGCAAAGAGCCAGATTAACCATTTAAGCTTTTTTATTGGTGAAAAAAACCATTTATTTCCACACAGTGGACATGTTGTGGACTGTTGCACCATAAGATTACATTGTGGCTGCCAGTGGACACAAACTACTGGACCGATTCGAAAAGCTGACCATTCATAAACATGCCCACTCACTATTCCCCTGTAAGTAGAGTACTTAAGTAAATGTACTTAGTTACAATTACTCAATTACAGCTTAAACAAGGAGAGCATTAAAGTAAACAGAGAGGAAAAATTTTCCAACTGAAGTCTTTCCAAAAATCTTTCATATAAAACCATTTCATTTGTAAACCTCTTTTTGTCGTTATTACAACACATATTCATTCAATCACTGAGTATAGGGGGTCTTTCCTGGGAAAATGTTCCAGAGCAAAGAAAGGCATAAACAGCATCATTACCAGTTTGTCGAGTCTGAGGGAGAATTTCAAACAAATGATACAGAGCAGAACAAACTTCTTTTATCGAATAATACAAGAAACATTAAAAAAAAGTGAAGATGCTGTTTGATCATCAAATAAACTGTCACCACTCAAATCATGACAACAACAGCAAATACGTCAATCACCAAACAGAGACCTCAAATTCGTTTTATTTGTGACATGAAAATCGTGTCGACAAAAAGTCACAGAGGCAGAAGTAAATTATAACTAAACTGTTTCTGACTATTTCATCATCCCCCCAGCTGCCAGACCTGAAGCCACGAGTATTTTCCTGGAACATCTTGCTTTTCTCTCTGCTTTGGAGGAAAGGCTTTGGTTCTCTTGTTATTGTTCTAGGTGGAGCAAGAAAATGTCTCCATTGGCCCTGGGCTGAATATCGGCTCAAATATTGTCTTTTCATGTGCTTATTCACCTTGCAAGAGAGAGAACTGCCATAACTAACCTTTCAGCCAGTGTCTGTTAAAAGTAACTTCAGCAGTTGACTTTTCTACCAGTTACTGTTATGCGTATTGTTACGCTATGCATCAAAATTAGCAGGTATGTGTCGGTTTTCTAAATGTGGGTAAACTTGCTAAAAAGGCGACTGACTTCTTTCCCACTGCCAGTGGAGGAGTTTGCCTTTGTGTTTATTCCCCTGGTGAGTGATCTGAAGTCATGAATGTGCAAGAAACTGAGAAGCTCTTTCACCTCACATGCATCTTGCACAAAACGGAAAAAAATAGTGGTTGCACGTTGTTCCCGAGATGTGAAGAACAATAAATATACAAATGTTCATGTGCCTGAAAAGATGCAGCGTCAGCATCTAGACTGCTAAAATAAAAAAGAAAAATGTTGTACTTTCGTGTGGGTGTCACTTTCCAACACTGGCATTTGGATGGAGCTGATAAAAACCTGTGTATGCAGGGTCATTTGACCTGGGTAGAGCAAATCTAATTACATCAAAGTGGATGCTCCTGATCGCAATTAGGAGTCTTAAAGCATGGGGTCTGAATATTTTTTAAAGTGAACACATTTCTACAAACATGTTAGAAGTGATTGAGTGCAGATTGATGGGTTACTGTGTTAATTTTATCTATTTGAAATAAATTCAAAAATAGATGAACGTGTGTAAAAAGTGAAGGGGGTATGAGTACTTTCTGAAGCTCAATGCTTCTGACTGTCATGGCAGATGCTCACCCACTCTGAGACCAGCTCTATGTACAGATTTCCATTGTAAGCTGGAGGTTTTCCACCGTCCCAAGTGCTTGAAAGGTCTCAACCAGTGGTGGACGCACGTTCAGGAGCACCTGGACATCTCTGGAACTTACCTGTGCATGAAGGCTGCCTCCCTGAACTGCGGCACTGCTAATTCCAACCCTATCTTTGTAGGATGAATTTGCCTTGGATAATGGTCATCAATGATAATAATCATCTATCACTGATGAGCAAATAGAAATAGTAAAAGTTGCAACCAGAAAGCAGTCACATGATTTTTGTTTACCCTCGTTCAGAGGCAATTAGAATACTAAAATTAGTCACAAACAGAGTAGAGATGAGGCTGAAGAGAGTGTGTGAACTATATATAAAGATGGACGACATGGCAGCTCATAAGAGTAAAGCCAAAGCGTCTATATTGGTGTGTGTGTGTGTGTGTGTGTGTGTGTGTGGCTGTAAGCAGTGCTCTGGTGCTGTGCTGCCCAGTCTGGCCGGCTTGGTGCTTCAGGAATGTATGGAATGTTGTTTTACACACACACACACACACACACACACACACACACACACACACACACACACACACACACACACACACACGCACACAGACACTCACACCTGTACTTGTGTATTTCTGAGGACACTCAGAGAAGCTCTATCCTAAACCATCAGAACTAAATTCCTAACCTCAAACATACTCGTACCATAACCTTAACCTAAACCCTGGTGTACGTAGGAAGCATTCGATTGTTGATTAAAGAATTGTTGCAGAAGGCCCTCATAATAGCTAATCTCCTCTGCATGTAAACAGTTTTATCATTGTAAAATGCATAAATTAACAGCAAAACAGTGGTTAGTAAAGACAACAGAGTCAGAAACACTTGGAATTGATTACCTGTGTTGTGTTCTACACTGGCAGCTGAGGGAAATGCCAGTGTTTATCTTCCGGGGTCATGTAATATGAGCCTGATGAATCAGTGAAGGCAACATAGTGACTGAAAAGACCAAATCATAAGCGGTTGTGAGTGTCTATGTTATTGTTTCCAAACATCTCTGTTTTAGTCCATCCAGACTAAATTGCTGCCCTGGAGTTTTCAAAATAAAATGAGTCCAGCAAACTTCTGTGTCTTAGCGTCTCTAAAGTGTGTCTAGTGTCTCATGATCTGCAGGTAAAGTCCAGAGAATTGGATCTGGACTTTACCCCCAGTTTGCTTCTCACACATGCACAACACAGCAGGAGGTTCTCTGCACAGAAGCATCAAATCCTCCACATTACTCAGGCGAGAGGTGGAGCAGCCGGGTGCAGACAGAGTCAGGAAGTGACGTATAAATTCCGCTGCAGACATCACATGATTTTCTTGACAACACACAGACCCTAGTGTCAGCTCCTATCTCCACAAACTCTCTTGACATCTTCATCTGTGTCTTCTACGGGTGTGTCACTGCTTTTTTTTTACCAAGATATTTGTTCAGTCGCTGTGAATCCAGCGGGAGATCCCCTGCTGTATTCCCACACTGGATTCTCCTGACTCTCTGTGGACTTTATACCTGGAGGCCAGGCGGAGAAAGTCAGCAGACAATCCATAGACTCTCATCTGGACTTTTGCGTACACACATGCACCTCCTCCAGAGAAAATATGGAGGATCTGTGGAGTTCAGTGCATGTCTGAAAGCAGCTTAAAACTCAGAGTAGAGTAAATGTAAGGCGAACTCGTAGCAGAGTTGAGTTTCAAAATAAAGTCTAAAATTGTGATTGAAGTCTTTATTACTCTGTCTCTCTCCCTCACACACACACACACACACACACACACACTCCTGCAGACAGTAGAGATTATCTAAAAGTCGAAGTCTTTGTTCTGTGGACAAAGATTGTTTTAGTTTGAAACCATCGTTTTCAAAAACATGGTAGTATGGATGTAGCCTTAAACAAAGCTATATGGAGTCTGAGAGATAAACATGATTTTCTTGTGTGTGCATGTGACCCTGAACCTGAAGGGAAACTTAATATATGGGTTTCCCACCATGAAGAAAACAGCTACAGCTTGGATATGATGCATCAGAATGGTGTTTCCTTCTGTATCCATGAAAACATAATAAAATATATAGTACTGTATACTATACTGTGCAAGGCTATAATAGTACTGTCCAAGGCCTCTAACACTTTCAGTCAGCCAGTGGTGCCTTTTATTAGAGGAAAGTTGTTTGGAGAAGTTAAGTGACTATTAAGAGATGTAAATAGCTGTTTTCACTGGATCTGCCTACTTGTGGTTCAGATACACAAAGGCACAAAGGATCATTTGTTGTTTGCTTTCGAGATATACTTCTTTTCTTCTTTCACTGTCATGCTGGTTTGTCTGCACACGACTTCAAGTGTGGGAGGTAAAGAATGAGTTTACACAAAAGGTACGGACACACACACACACACACACACACACACACACACACACACACACACACACACACACACACACACACACACACACACACACACACACACACAGATAGACACCAACTCAGGGTTGTAAAATAAGAGCTGGGAGGAAGCTGTGAGCAGGGCCAACAGTGTACGTGTCTGACTGCTCTGCTTGTCACATCAACCAGATTCAGACCAAACACACAATGAAAAGAGAAATGTGTTTCACCTAATTTGAGGATTTCCTCCCACACTGACTCCACATATCTCCTCCTCCGCTTACTTTCCTCTGCACACGCCACATCGACTCACGGCTTTGACATTCAGACCGCACTGCTCACCCTGCGATGAACCCCAACACATGCTCAGCGATACCCAAGGGGGAGAATGGGGGCTCTCCTACCCTTTCCGGCTCTTCCGGAGACTCCCCTCCCTGGAGTGGCAGAGAGGAAGAGAGAGACAGAGAGAGAGAGAGAGCGAGAGACAGAATGGACCCTGACTCACTCTCTCCCCCTCACCCTCAGTGGAGGTTGCCGGGCTGTTGCACTAGACTGTCTGTCTCTAAATATTTAATGTACACAGCACTGTCTCGGAGAGGGAGATAAAGAGAGAATCAGGGAGGCTGATATATTGATGAGCCACAGGGAGGGCAGAGGATTGGAATGGGAGGAGGGAGGAGGGTGGAGAAATGGAGGAATAAAAGGACAAGGGAGGACAGAAGGATGGGAGAGACAACCTTGTTCAAGGACACACTGATGGTAGTTATTAAGAAAGTGGAGAGAATAACTTGTTTGGTGTTCACTCCCAGATTTATATAATAGTTTCATTTATATAATAGTTATAGCACCTTTACAACAATTTTAATGTGGCCAACGTGACCAAACCACTTCTCATTAAGAATCATCCTCAGGGGACAATGCATGTCTTCTTTTAAATTTAACTTAACTTTAACAAGACAAGAGTCAAGACATTGACAAAATTATATAAATTGTCATATAAATGTCATTAAAGTCAGGACCATGAATGTCTCGATGATATTTCATGGCAATACAACCAATGTCTGTCAAGATCCTTCAGTCTTAACAGCACTGGATCCATACCAGTAGCATAGCTAACAATCCATCCTGAACCATTAGTCTGTAGCCAGAGGACGACAGCTCAAGGCTGTAATGGGCTGTACTGTCTGCATTTCAGTTGCATTTTGGGAGATGTAGGCTCCAGATTTGGAAGAATATGAATAAGGGAGAATAATATGTGGAGTAAAAAAGATAACATTAATTGATCTGTTGCATTTGTTTTGATTGTAACTGTCCATTATGAGTCTGACTGTGTTGGGAACGTAGCTCTAAATCAGTGGAGTACACATGGAGTTTTCTGGTGTTTTATTCAGTAGGAAGGTGAGGCATCATACATATGAGCTTCACCGTTACAGCATTTTCTCTCAATAATTGTTTTTCTCATAACAATATAATATAAATAGCCTGGGCTATAATATTAAATAGTGAATTTATCATATCAGGTATCCACAGAATTGGTCATTGTACTTGTACTTGATCTTTTGTGTTATGCCTTGCTCTTAGACGGCTGTATTGCTCAACATATATATTCTCCTCTTGTTCAAGTGCATATTTTCACGTTATTATATTTCATACTATATAAGTGCTGCCGATTAATTTGAGACAAGTCCGAGCGCGTCTGAGACGGGTTTGAGACGACTACAGAGGACAATCAATGACTGTGAATAGAACCAAGCCGGCACACAACACAACACAATACAGAGTGAAGAGGTCATTCTCACAAATATTGTTTTACCTTCTTCAAAGAGAGTTGTCCTTTCCAGAGCAAATGTGATAATTAGACAGCACCAGCAGGCCAAGATTTTCTGAAATGGAAGCACATCACAAGAGAATTATATTTCTCCTGTGTCTCTATTTGTTGATTAGATCCGTTTCCCTTTAGGGAGGTGGAACTCATAAAGATTAAATAACAGAACTGAGCTGTTAGAAGTGCAACTCAACTAATATATTTACTTTTAAAGTTCCAGTAGTCACCATGTTTGTACAGTAGCCTAGAATGGACAAACCAAAGACCTATTCTCTTACGTTACATGAAGGCAAATGTATAGGTTCTCCTCATTGACTCTTGATAATAATGGACAATGTGACTGCTCCTGAAGTATAGGTATGTCCAAGTAGTTATTTGATGCTATGAAAATGAAGTGAGGCCAGTACAAATTATATTATAACTGCATTTATCATTCACTGTTGGCTCTGGAATTAACACTGGATTATAATGACCCTGTGTGTTATCAGTGACCGTATGAAGCCAATCTACAGCATGAAGAGTTTTCTCTCTTACCTCTCAGCCGAGACCAGTTAAGCTGCGACATTTCCTGAAACGAATCAGATGCTCTGGAAATCTTTCACAACTTTCAGACCCCTTGTAAATGGAAAATTTCAGATTGAGCAAATGTGAGAATACAGCAGGAACATCTTTGGAAAATTTAAAGTGAGCTAGAGTTGATGATCTTTGTAATGCGAGATATCTCAGGATGAAAAAGAGGTGGCGTACACAACGACCAACATGTCAACTTGGAAAGACAACAAGCTTTTGGTGATAAGGACGGAGACTGGTGCAGATGAGCTGGAAACAAAAACACTTCCACAGCTGACTTTATATGTATATTTATATATGCATGTCCTGCCCATGGGACCTGCCTCCGAAATGCTGTGTCCTGGCATGTCCTGAATGTTGCAAACATTTTCCTGTCGTTGTGTATGTGTCTGACAAATTCTCTGGACACTTTCATGTCTGAAAATAGCATAAGGTTGATTTTCAGACTCCATCCTCCACACTAGACAAGGCTTTGTCTGTATACCATCAGCCTTGCAGGTCTCAGCTTAGGTCTGATATCTTCATGTCTTCTTCTTCATGTTGCTCGTGGACTCATGGGAAATGGGGAAAAAGATCAGGACAACATCAACAAAAAAGAAAACCCCCAGAAATCAAACGGGCGACTGCTCAGTGATTCTGTGAGTTGGACCCTGACGTGCTGCGATAACTGAAACTTACAGGAATGCTATTGTTACCCAGACATACACACACAGTTACCACAGTGTTTACTTCTCGTGCACAGTGCCGCGACAGTTCAAAACCTCAGGCTGGGAGAGAGGAAGAGGTGACCGCACTCTCTGTGAGGGCTGGAGATGAGATTGTTTTCTACCTAATCAGCTGTTTGAGAGGAGTCAAGAAGCAAAACCAAAAGGATTTGTTGTTTGAAAAATACAAAGTCACCGGAGAGTGTCTCTCTTTTTATATTTCCTGCTGATTATGGTGTGAGGAAGGTAAGACAGAGAATGTGGGGGTGGACTGTTAATGACAAGAGAAAGGCAGAGAAAAATAATGTCCCCAGTAAATACAAACACGCACACAAATACGCACTTCCACTTGTGTGTGTCATGATGACAAAGGATGCTGGGTAATTATGCTAATGACGCCATAATGAGATGCATATGCCCTCTCTCATTAAGAAATGACATCTTCTTTCCTTTCAAAAAATTTTAATTTCTTAAGTACCATGTACATGCCATTGAGACATGCAAGGACACACACACACACACACACACACACACACACACACACACACACACACACACTCTCTCTCGACTGACACCTCTTTTGATAGTTGCCTGCATCTTAGCCCTGTATATATACACATACTGAAAAACAACGTGCTCAGGCCTACACTTTCACAAACAGAGATACTCTATAAACAAGAGGCACTATTTGCACATGAGGACTGATACACTGATGGACCCATGGAGTCGATGGGTTTGCACGGCTGTGACCTCAGAGTTTTGTGGAAAGAAAACAGACACACACTTTAAATCAATTGATGAAATTGAATTTATAATACATTTCACTGATGACCTTTTCATTCAACAAAGTCTGTGTCAAAACAACCCGGATTTCGGAGACACACAATTACATACACGCTGACACATGACGACGATGATGTCAGACTCCTAAATTTAGATCATAATATCTGTTTATGACCTCACTGGTGCTTTTATGACTTTGTGACACCATCGAGACATTCCGTGTCCACGTAGGTCAGCTGAAGCAAAGCCGCTACTGACTGATGTCAATAACTCAACCACACACACACACACTGACTCACTCAATACTCCCTGAATATCCCCTAATCACTGTTATTTGGCACTTTCTTGCTATGTCACGATGACACGATGCGAGGAGAACAATAAAATACGACTGCTCAGTCTATGCAAAAAAAAAAACATAGAGGTGGGTCACACTGTGCAGCACTGAGGCCAAGAGGAATCCTTCAATCTTTCTTTTGTATTCCAGACTTTAGAATTTCAAAAACTGTTTTTTTACAGTGGTGAATCTTACATTTAATAGCACAGTATGAAAAAGACAAGTTGCGCAGGTGACTGTAAAATGTTATCGCATAGAATTGGAGATCGCTTTTTCTGGAGGTTTGAAAGAGCAGCTGCTGTTTGTTTCATCTTGTTTTTCATATGGGCGATAGATGTGGTGCAGTGTGGTTTGAAATACATACAGTATATGTTCACAGTCACACTGTGAGTCACAAGGCTCCCCCTACAGGTGGGATTCAGCATCGTAAATACGAGTTGAGGTCCGAGCCTCCCTTTTCATGACTGGCTCAAGGCCATGACAAAAGACAAGAGAGGAGTGTGTCAGTAAATCGTGCGTTGCATGAGATAAAAGAAAAACAAAGATAAAGTCGAGGAGTGTGGAGCACGTAAAGCTGAGTTCTCTTCCCCCAGCACAGCACAAGTGGGACGGGTATTGTACTTCCTCTACTATTGGCCAAGGTAATGTCCTGACAACACCTGCAAGGCCAACTGATATAAAATGGAGACACAAATATGACAGATTTGTTTGGCTAACTTGCTAAACTGAACTATTGAAATGGATTTACCTGGGTTCTGATAATAACCTTGAGTCGACAATTCTCTTACACAGCTGAACGTCGAGCAGAACAATACAACAACGCCATATCTGCATCTGTCCTGCCTCCTGTGGCCTGGAGTGAAATATGCTCAGATATTCAGTCTTGTTCGGTTCACTACTCAGTCACATCCTCTTTTCCTCTTCTTCGTTCCTCCAACAACGGTGGTGGCTCTGCCATGATGTCCGCTATGAGAATGGTGAGTTACTTATAGCTAGCTACTAGCTCTGGCCTTGGTTGTTGGTGTGTGACGTTTGTTGTAAAGTTCTAGCAGGGTGCACTGTAAATTATATAGCGCAAATCCCAGTGTCCAGGGGGCGCTGTGGTACTGTGGTGGTTTGTGTACCATCAAAATTACTTGTTATTTTAAGGTATAAAATTTTTTCTGTTGCATCTCAAATGCATTCACACCTGCTTGGCTGGGAACACCCTGAAGAGACGGAAACACCTGTGAGTAAATTGGTTTAAGATAAGTTTAAAGAAAGGACAGTTTTGTTCGAGTCACACTCTGAGATACTGTTGTTATAGTCATTTGACACCATGCAGCTAATGGTGGTGGATGGATAAAAGCGCCGGCCCCTGAATCTTAGGGGCCCTACGTGCATCTGTTGTCTTTGTAGAAACCTTTGTGGTTTCTTAATGTCACCTTTTTAAGCAGTCTAGTTTTTTTAGCTCATCAAACATGTCTCTCAAGTGCACCCCTGGGTTCTGACGGAGCTCAGTGAGTCAAAGCATCATTAACAAGTGGTTTGATCTGAATTACAACCCTGCACATTCGTCCAGCAAAAAGGAAATATGAAAGTTGTCTTACTCAGTTCAAGGTTTAACATGAGATCTGTAGTTGCAGCAGACAAAAAGATGATGTTGGTTCTGTGGACAGTCGTGCTGTTGACTAGTATTTACTTTATCTTTATTTGACATTAATGGGGAACATGGAAAACTCCACTTTACATTTCCAAATCAATTTAATTCCCACAAGTTGTATCAAAAATAAGCTATGATTTTAATCCTGTTTATTTAAAGTGGATTCAAAACTTTCCAACAAGTCCTGTAAATTAAACAACAAGCTACCTACATCATTGTCCATGCCCTGCTTCTTTTCTGATGCATCATCTACTAAAGCTATTCCAATATAGTTAGCCCTAGAGGTAACCTTGCACTCTATAAACAGCAGCAATTAGCATATTTTATTTGTAGCAATATTTAAGTGAAACAAACAGCTTATTACCCCATAAACTGAGCTGAATGGATATTATTAGTGTTGATGATGGGTTTTATTAGAATGTAACTGTTATGTGTGTATGTTTGCCATTCTGACAATTTGTTCATGTGTGTAAATTTTTTCGCCAACTTGGTGATATCTGTCAGAACTTTGTTATCTTCCACTCAGAATAACAAGTGCAGACATTGACACATCAGATTTTTGCTCTCGGCTATGAAGGTAGCATTTTGTTAAGGTTTGTAAAGGTAAATTAAAATGACTAAGTTGTATAAATGAGGGTACCTTTCAGGACAATGCTTACTTGTTCGGTTCAGTACAATAATGAGGGGGCGTCTTAAAGTAGTGGCAGTAGAGCTGGATCTGTCGAAAACTTCTTTTCCCTTCCTTCCTTTCCTTTCCCTTCCTTTTTTGCACTTTTCCTAACTTCTACAGCCACTAGAGGGCTCTGTCCTTTGAATTGAATGTGAACTTATTGCACATGGACCAATGTTTTTTTTCTCAACAGGAGAGGAACACAAAAAAGCACAAAAAGTTTCAAAAACATCAGTGCTGCTTCTCACACTCTTTCATTACTTCTATAGGAGATCTGTTTGTTTTATGTGTCACTGTGTTTAAAGGGTTCACACAACTGGAGTGAAGGATGATTCTACAGTGTGTGTGTGTGTGTGTGTGTGTGTGTGTGTGTGTGTGTGTGTGTGTGTGTGCATGGTCCATGTATTACTCTTGTTGTGGGGACCTGGTTCTGCTTTCACAGTCACATTATGGGGACTTGACTTCCTTTCAGGTACAAAAAGTAATTTGTTAAAGGTTTGGCAAATAGTAATTATGGCTAAAGTTAAAGTAAATCTTTAGGAATTAAATGTAAGTCATTGTAATGTCCTCTGAAGTCATGGAGACGTGTGTGTGTGTGTGCGTGTGTGTGTGTGTGTGCTCCCCCAGCAGTGTTTGTGAGTGAGATGAGATTCAGACAGGGAGAATAGAATGAGGGAGAGGGGGGGGGGGGGGGGGGGGGGGGGGTGAGGGGAGGTGAAGGGGAGGAAGCATGTATGGTGGAGATCATAAACCAACACTGTAGCCTCTCATGGCTGCCTGCAAAGCCTGGAGCGGACTTTTACTGGAGCAGGATTGATAGTAAAATACCTATGTATGTTAGGATATTTGACACTACATATAATATAATGTGAAAAGTGTTATATATTTTTAACTGATGAATACATGAATGCATATATTTAAACAGAAAAAATAACCAGCCAGATTTACTTTGCTGCATGAAAGTCCACGACAACTGAAAAACGTGCATTCATGAGTTGAGAATTGACATTACAGTTGATTGTAATTCAGTTAAAATCCACACTGATCTTACTGATCTTAGTGTGGAAATGTCAAATCACCTACATTTTCCGTTTGTTTTGTACATGATGGCCAAGATATTTTAGACAACAGTGTGGTTCCACCTTTGAGGGAGCGGAGATAACATCTGCTGTTTTGACATGGCTCCTTGTTTATCCTATTTCAGTGGAAAAGAAGTAAACAGAAGGAGAAAATGGTGAGAAGGAAAACAATATGCCATCATATCCTGACAGAGCAATCTGCACCTGCAAAACTCCTTCCCATTGATCCTGACAAAGGCCAGACCGCAGACTGCATTTAAAGATCAACGACACATCTCCACTTCCTCCCACTATCTAGAAATGAAACCAAAATCTCCAATCATGATGTTTCACTGTGTTTTTATGACAACAAATGACTGATAATTAAAACCACATTTACATGAGAAAATGAACACTTGTACATATATCAGTGTTATAAGAACTGCCTTAAATGACAGAATACCATCATCCACTCAAACAGGTTAGGATTAGGATTCATGACATGTACTGCAGCTAGCCTCCAGGTGGCGTTTGAGCTCTTTGGTTTCATTTTGGGGAACTGTCATGTCATCCATTTTTATAATGGCTGTCATCTCTGTACATTATGTCAGCATGGTCGTAACATCTTGCTGAGTGAGTCAGTTAATTGTGACTGAGACTTTGAATGTAACACCACTTCTTCAGCCCAAAACACAAGGATAACTGTCCAGAAAGAAAAAAAAACTCTGTTGTTTCTGGTTACCTCATGGCCTTTTCTCTTACTTCTTCCTCAGGACTTCAGTGTGTCTCTTCATTTTTCATCCATCCAATCTTTCTGTTGTGTACTTATTATCACAACCTCTGCTGTGGCGTCTATAGAGTTCTAGTTGTTGATCCTTGTGGAAAGACAATAGCAGAAGAACGAGCATACTCTGTAACAGAACACGAGACACATCCAGTACACTGAGTCATAACAGACCAGTCTGATGAGTGTAGAATTGAATGGCAGTTAACTTGTGGCAGTCGTGTGCGCCTAACTTGATAGAAGTAGTGTTGTGTGTGTAATGTCGCTGTGCTCCGACATTTGTGTTCTGCATTCTTTCAAATTCAATTAACTTATAACTAATTAATATTATTATTTATCCATTAGGAACTTCTTTTGTGTAAAAGTATCGGTTCATATGGTACACATACAGTATTGCAAGTATGCATCATACTGCATACCACATACTACTACATCCAGAGAGCAATCAACAGTGGCAAGTTCAGCTTGTAACTGTAAAGATAATACACAATAAATAGTTTTAAATTGATCAGTGTTAGAACAACCATTGATGAGTGTGATGGATGAAGGCACAAAGCTTGATATGGATCTCTCAGTCCTGAATGTCAGTGATCTGTATCTCCGACCTGAAGGTAAGTGACTGTCTCTGTTAATATGTGTGTGGTGACTGACCATTACATATAGTTGCTCTCTCTTCTGTCGTAACCTTAACCATCTCTTCAATATGAAATGAAGCAGCAGTCACAGTCCCTCCTGATGGAAAGAGGAACAACTGTTTCAAAAGCACCAGCAAATCAGTGAAAAGAGGAACAAGAAAATACAATTATTATTTATCACTCTCTGTCAGATGTTGTGCTTGTATTGCTAAAGTTAACCCTTAGGGCCCCTTGGGGACCTTTTTCAGGTTTTTTTGTGTGTGTGCATATGGCATGACATTTTCCAAAGGTGTGTATTTTTTGTGGAATTTAAAAATGTCATCCTTTTCCTATGATATGTCTCCTGCTAAGCCAGCATTTTAGAGCCATAATATTGTGCAATGTTATAATTCTCACACAAACATGCATGTGCACGTGTACACTCAATAGAATATTACAAATGAAAACCTCAATTTTGCTGTGAATTTGTGTGTATGAGTTACAGCCTGCTAAACTCTGTGTGTGTGTGTTGCTAATCAGTATATAATATACATATATTTCCCCCGAGTATTTGTGTTTGTTTTTCATATGAAATACTTTTTGAATTATGTGAACAAACTGCTAAAATACTGAAAATAAATGAATATTTAGTATTTAGGAACAGGACTGTTAAGTAGTTTAAAAAAACGAACTCCCTAGAAGTAAAAAATATCTGATGTTTTTTACTAGATAAGGTCATTTCAAGTGAACACATAAACTGAGATGAAAATCTCATCTTCTTTTCAAACTGGGGGAAGTTTGAACACTGGCAAGGCTGCTGTCTTAGTGTTGTGTGTTTACCATAATGCTATCTACAGAGTAGAATACCATGTAAAGTGATAAAGCCTACCCCTACACCCTGTTCAATGTGGGCCTCCGAGGTCTCTCTTGCCTGGGGTCCCTAAAGTGACAGCCGCCATTTCACTCTCAATGTTAAAAAGGGAACAAAAGTGGTCATTAATGTGGGACAGACACAAACAGAAACAAAGACTGAGTGTGTGTATGTATTAAGATGAGACAGTTAAAGGTTCAGTGTGTAGAATTTTGTGGCGAATTTGCATGTTGCAGCTCACCTTACCCTCCCCTTCCAAACATAAAAAAACCTGCGGTAGCCTTCAATTTTGAGAACTCAAAAGGTGTTTAGTTTGTCCAGTCTGGACTAATGTAAAAAACATGACGGCCTCCATAGAGAGGACCCCCCCCCATGTAAATATAAAGTTTTTACATTTAAAAGGCAATTCTAGGGTAAAGAAACAACAATTTGTACAATTCAGATGAAACACACTAGTGAGAACAATGCTATGATTCATTTATATTCAATTTCTGCCAGAAGATCCCTCTCACCTAAATCTTACACACTGGACCTTTGATGCAGCTCAACACAATTCAAATTGTAAAGGTTTGGACGGGGAGGGGATTGTTCCAACATCATAACTAGTTAAATGCGCTCAGTTCTCATAAATACATTTAGTTGCTGGACAATTTGTGTGTGTGTGTGTGTGTATTAATGCAAACAAATGTCTTTGATATGCAATAAATGCCAAAAATGAAGGTAGAAGAAGGATACGTGTGGGAAAATACTTGCAGAATAGTCCCTTGAGGTTTTACCTTTGTCGTCTGCCAGAGAGATGTTAGTGAATGTCCCATCATCCTCGTCCACAGCAGCCTCCATGTTCTGACTCTCCTTGTCTTCCTCCAGCTTGGTTTCCTTCTCTCTTTTTGTTTAACCTCCCAGAGTGGATTAGTCGTGTTTCTATTTCCTTGCCTTTGCTTCTTTCCCTCTTGCTTTGTTTAAACTTTACCCTTGCTCCATGGCTCTGTCTCTCCTCTCATCTCTTTGGCCCGCCTCCTCACAAAACCAAAACAAATGAAGTGCCTTACACACACACACACACACACACACACACACACACACACACACACACACACACACACACACACACACACACACACACACACACACACAGTAGTCTGATGTTGACCTACAGTGACTGTGAATTAAAAACTGCTGTCATTGTTTGTGTGGGAGCAGGCTGCACTCTGGTGGTTACTGTTGAACACTGCAGACAAAGACAGCGACAGGCCTCAGAGGCTCCATCACGTTCCAACTCTGAGTCGCCTGCACGACAAACACAGCAGTGAAGAAACCTCTGTTTGCTGTCATGGTCCAGTGACTGTGCACAAAGACAAACTCTAGAAATCGACATCCTCATTTTTATCATTTGGTGGCTTTACTATATTATCTAGCTGCTGCAGGTCAAAATGTAGAAATTACAACAGGAAAAATTATTGGAAGTAGAAGATATAAATTCTACCTCAAAGTGCAAAAACATCACATAATCTTGACTCTGGAAACAGTAGTTTGATCCAACGCAGCCTCCTAGAAATAAAGTCTATTTACTAACTAGAATGGCGTTCAATCAATCACATACCCTCACTGAGGCCCAATGGTCCCTTTATGAAACAACATTTAAATTCCTTCTGTTTGGATCTGCACCACATTGCACACACTCAGAAAAATCTGTCCCCTAAACATGTCTGATGTTTTTCATTAAGATCCATGAATTATTCATCAACGAAAATGTTGAAAAATCTCACAACGATCCGATCTGATTGACCTCATGACCCATTTGACCCTAAACCTCTGCTAGGACCCACTTAAGTGTTTCCTAAATGTTTGGCCCGATGACAGCAGGAGATAAACTGTTAATAACCAGTTATAAAATGAAATAACTTACCCTCTCATGATGTGACGGTGCTGTGGTGAAGGTCTGGATAGGTTGAGGAAAACTTCAATAGGTTTGAAGCATGATTATGATCACAGTTAAAAAACAAATGTATGAATCACAGCAGATGTGTTGTTATGGTCTGAGCTTGTGTATCTGTGTCTCTCTGGTTGTGTTCATGGATTCATGTACGTGTTTGCTCACACCACAGGTTTAATCTTATGTGATTGTCTGTGCTTATCGTCAGTTGTGTGTCTGTGTGTTTGCACAGGATTCACCTGCCTCATAAACACAGGGAACCAACATTTATGAGAACAATATCACAGGGAAGGGACCAACCTTCCCTCTGCAGGCCGACCCATGGAGCAGTACTGCTGATCTCAGATCAGTTTTACAATGGCTGACACAATATGAAGAACCACAGTGACGGCTAAATGTGGCAGGCAACACTGCAGCTGCAGTTTCGCCCTAAATACTCGATTAACGCTACAAGGCAAGTTGAGGACTAAAGTTCAAAGTTTACAGGCCGGTGGAGGATGAAGTTTCAACGTTAGAGTGAAGCGTTCAGGTGTGGGGGGGGTGCTTGGTGCCCATGTGCCACAGGTGTTAGAACATAACACTGGCCACTGACAAACACACACTAATAAAACTTGACTCCGGCAAAAATGATGAAACAATGTGTGTGTGTGTGTGTGTGTGTGTGTGTGTGTGCACTCGTAAAGATGTTTCTGTGAGGACCACTTTAACATTATTAAATCAATATATACAAATAATAAATGTGCAGTTTAAAAACATCTAAGGGGGCTTTACCACAGCAACTGGATCATCTGCAAACTTTTTGTCAGACTTGGGCTCTGACAGTTGATTTGGAAATCCAGATCATCATCTTTTGACATAGAAGACACACACAGCCACACTTATCTGTACTAAAAATCCCATCAACAGGAAATATCTGGCCATTAATGACCTCATAGAGAGGGGAAGAAGGGCTTTCTGTGCTATAAAGAAGTCTTCAAACATAAATATACCGGTTACAATCTGGCTCAAGATATTTAAATCGATAATTGAATCAATTCTTCTGATGGTAGTGAAGTGTGAGGTCCTCTCATAAATCAAGACATTGAGAAATGGGACAAACACCCAATTGAAAACCTGCACACTGACTTGTGCAATAGCTTCCTCAGAGTCCACCCATTACAAAGTTCTGCTCTGCCAAGAGGAGAACATAGAGAGGAGTGGTCTCAGCCAGCTCCTCCAACCCTCCAACCATATTATAGCTAAAGAAAAAGAAAAGGACATGAACTAGTGGATGTCCACCACAACAGCTGAGAGCAAACTTCTATGTTACCTGGCTCTAAACAGACAGTGTACAGTGGTTAAATATGTGACTGAGGAGAAACTGAGAGAGACTTTGATTGTGTACAGACTCAGTGACGTCAGCCCAGCCATAGAAACCAGCTGACACAGACAGAACTAGCAGCCTGGAGAGGACAAAATCCCAGATTTAGGATATTGTAATTTTCATGCCAATAAAGTTTACTCAACTGAAAATTGAAATTGAAAATTGACATACACAACAACAGGAAAATGTTTGGGACATTCAGGCCAGGGGACTGTGCCAGGAAACAGCATGTCGTAGACAGGTCCTGTGGGCAGGACATGTAAAAGCCAAACCAAAAGCTTGTTGTCTTTCCAAGTTGACATGTCAGCAGCTGTGTATGGCACCTCTGTCATCCTGAGATATCACGTGTTAGAAAGATCATCACACACCCATTCACTCAGTGAAAATTTACGACGGGGCTGACAGGAAAAGTTCAGAAGGCTTTCCGGAGCATTTGACTCTGACATTTTTGTTCTCATAAACAGCCCCTCTGGAAAATTTCAGGAAATGTCCGGACCTCAGTGCATGTCTGAAAGCAGCTTAAGTGGTGTCGGCTGAGAGGTGAGAGAGAAAACTTCATACTGTAGATTGGCTTCATATGGTCACTGATAAAACACAGGGTCATTATAATCCAGTGCTAATTCCAGAGCCAACAGTGAATGATAAATGCCATACAGTTATGATCATTCACACCATCATGAGGTAGGACTTAATTGCATCTAGTGGTGAAGTTGCAGATCGCAACTAACTGAAGACCCTCTGCCTCACCATACCAAGCGTTCAGGAGGAACACTGACCAAATATGGCCAGCGAGTCTCTACTTCCTCCCACTATCCAGAAATTCCTTCCATCTTCTGTATTTGGGGCCACACACTCAACCAATCAGGAGTCAGTCTCAGTTGTCATGATGTTTCCCCCCCGTTTTCATAGAATCAACACACACACACACACTATCGCAACCGACTTCTCTTTTGATAGTTGCCTGCATCTTTGCCCTGTATATATACACATATACAAAAACAAAGTGCTCAGGTCCACACAAACACAGAGATACTCTATAAACAAGGGGCACTATTCGCACATGAGACAAGTCTTAACCCTAAAACAGTCCATTAAAAGTGGGTCTGAAAGTGAGTACCGGCCAAAATGTCCTCACTCTCTCACCATGTCCTCACTGTGGGCTCAAGTGGTCCTCACAAAAATATCTGAACAAGGGTAACACATACACATCGTTTCATCATTTTTGCCGGAGTCAAGTTTTATTAGTGTGTGTGTGTTTTTGTTTGATTGTCACTCAGTGGCAGGGGTTCGGTTCTAACACCTATGGCACATGGTGTGTCTCTCACACACACACACACACACACACACACACACACACACACACACACACACACACACACACACACACACCTAACCGTTTCACTCTAAACTTCACTCTAACGTAGAAACTTCATCCTCCACCGGCCTGTAAACTTTGAACTTTAGTCCTCAACTTGCCTTGTAGCGTTAATCGAGTATTTAGGGCGAAACTGCAGCTGCAGTGTTGCCTGCCACATTTAGCCGTCACTGTGGTTCTTCATATTGTGTCAGCCATTGTAAAACCGATCTGAGATCAGCAGTACTGCTCCATGGGTCGGCCTGCAGAGGGAAGGTTGTTCCCTTCCCTGTGATATTGTTCTCATAAATGTTGGTTCCCTGTGTTTATGAGGCAGGTGAATCCTGTGCAAACACACAGACACACAACTGACCATAAGCACAGACAATCACATAAGATTAAACCTGTGGTGTGAGCAAACACGTACATGAATCCATGAACACAACCAGAGAGACACAGATACACAAGCTCAGACCATAACAACACATCTGCTGTGATTCATACAACATTTGATTTTTAACTGTGATCATAATCATGCTTCAAACCTATTGAAGTTTTCCTCACTCAACCTATCCAGACCTTCACCACAGCACCTTCACATCATGAGAGGGTAAGTTATTTCATTTTATAACTGGTTATTAACAGTTTATCTCCTGCTGTCATCGGGCCAAACATTTAGGAAACACTTAAGTGGGTCCTAGCAGAGGTTTAGGGTCAAATGGGTCATGAGGTCAGATCATTGTGAGATTTTTCAACATTTTCATCAATGAATAATTCCTGGTTCTTAATCAGACATGATTTAGGGGACAGATTTTTCTGAGCGTGTGTAATGTGGTGCAGATCCAAACAGAAATCCACATCTAGGGAATTTAAATGTTGCTTAATAAAGGGACTGTTGAAGGTGAAGGTATGTTTTGACTGAACGCCATTCTAGTTGGTAAATAGACTATTTCTTTGTCTGCAGTGTTCAACAGTAATCACCAGAGTGCAGCCTGCTCTCACACAAACAATGACAGCAGTTTTTCACTCACAGTCACTGTAGGTCAACTCTGCACAGAAGCCTTTTGGTTTGATCATCAGACTACAGTGTGTGTGTGTGTGTGTTTGTGTCTTTTAGGCTCTCGTGACTCTACTGGAGGGTGAACTTTGACCCCTGACAGTTTTTCTGCTGGGGCAGTCCTTCTAATGTTTTGGTCCAGCTGTCACCATGGTGACCAATTCTCATGACGACTCAATAACCTGAGGCACCAGACAGGTAGGGCAGGTAAACGTGACAATGTAAATTATTCAGGCAGCAGGTTTGTGAGGAGGCGGGCCAAAGAGATGAGAGGAGAGACAGAGCCTTGGAGCAAGGGTAAAGTTTAAACAAAGCAAGAGGGAAAGAAGCAAAGGCAAGAAAATAGAAACACGACTAATCGACTCTGGGAGGTTAAAAAAAGAGAGAAGGAAACCAAGCTGGGGGAAGACAAGGAGAGTCAGAACATGGAGGCTGCTGTGGACGAGGATGATGGGACATTCACTAACATCTCTCTGGCAGACGACAAAGGTAAAACCTCAAGGGACTATTCTGCAAGTATTTTCCCACACGTATCCTTCTTCTACCTTCATTTTTCAAAAGTGGTATCTTCTTTTCATTTGGATCATCATTCAAATGCTGAGTGTTGAGGTTTCCCAGACGGAATGTGAAACAAACTTGAAATAGGATCTCTAAAGACAGAGACGGACACTTTTCTGTACATCTAGCTCTCTCTGGACAGATCTATACACATTCTCCTAGTTTAAAACACCTTTGTAAATATAGAACAAGCTCTGCAGGTGTAAAGTGGCCATTGTTCTTGACAGTAAAACCTCCAGATGTTATCAAACTCATCATTTTATTGTACTTTTTGTTGTTGTCAGCCACAGCACACGTGACTGCAGTTAGAGTATGTGACTGAGCAGCCTGTAAATGCAATGCTTATGTGGGTGTGTTGTGACAGGACTGAGGTGTGGCTCCTAATGAATCCACACTTTGTTTGCATAAATACACACACACATAAATTGTCCTTAAACTAAATGTGTTTATGAGAACTGAGAGCATTTAACTAGTTAGTTATGACTTTGGAACAATCCCTTCTCTGTCTGTTAGTACATCCACACTTATTAGTCTTTGTCTCTGTTTGTGTCCGTCCAACATGAGTGACACACTGAAACAGACAGGTATGAGGTGATGTTCTGGTGAGCTCAGGTTGGTGGTCAAGGTTGTAAAATGGTCCCATTCATGAGCCTGGTTATTAAATTCCCACGGACCACAGGCACAAGACTTTTCTAAGCATGTAATTCGGCATATACACTGCTCAAACAAAGGAAGGGAACACTTAAATCAATTATTCAAGTTGAAAATCAAATTATTCAAGTTGAAAATCCTTACTAATGTCAGATACTGGTCCTGCCGCTGGGTTGATGCCCTTCTATAGCTCTGTCCAGCTCTCCTCGTGTAGCTGATGGTCTCCTGGTATTTCCTCTTTGCTCTTGAGACTGTGCTGGGAGACACAGCAAACCTTCTTGTGACCGCACGCATGGATGTGCCTTCCTGGAGGAGCCGGACTACCTGTGCAACCTGATCAGGCTGCAGGTACCACCTCAGTGACAAGGACACTGGCAGAACCCAAAACTAAAGAAGAATTGGTCAGGAAGGATAAAGAGAGAGCAGCTGTCTGTGGCCAGCACATGCAAAACCATTCCCTTTTTAGGGGTTGTCTTGACTTTGCTTCTCCATTGCACCTGTTAATTTGCACCAAAGCAGGTGAAACTGATTCATTATCACTTGTGCTTCCTAAATGGACAGATTGATATCCCTGAAATGTACCTGACTTACTGTTATACTGTGATGATTAAGTGTTCCCTTCATTTCTTTGAGCAGTGTATTTGAGACAAAACCAGATATTGCCAGAGTCACCTTATGCATTTGGACTTGAGTGATGCAAATATTCCCTCTCAAATTCACAATGATCAGAAACCGGCTAACATTGTAAATGTTGGGATCTTCAGGCTCTGGGGCCCTGGTACAGACTGCATGGTCATTATAACAACCAGATCTTTACATGTCTTATTGAAGCTTGTTGAATTCAATACATTATTACTCCATGTTCTTCTATATTGTCCAGAGCCTGCAGTCAACAGGCATCTGTATTTCAGTTTTGCACAAGAAAACTACAAGAGTGTCAGGCAGTAAATATATGTAAGAGCTCAGAACATGTCAAGAACAAATAGTACTGAACTGAACAACACAGAGACACAGGTGTGACATGTGAAGGTGCAACAAAGAAGCAGGAGACAAGAGGAAGTGAAGTGATCGGCAAAGACACGCATGTGAAATAGCCAGTGAAGATCAAAATGAAATATGAAATGACACAACATGAGGCATCACCAGAAAGTAACTAAACAGGCAGAGACACACAAGGAAGGGTAACATTTACACACAGATTATACATCCAAACACAAACATTCAAAGCTAAATATTGAGAGGACTAACTAAATTCCTTGACTGACGGACTTAATTATCCTGTTCTACTTGTGCTCCTGTTACATGAACCTATATTTTAAGAAAAATCACAAAACACGTTTCTCTACTTCTTACAGATTTGCCATTGCGAACATGTCCATCAGAAAGGGCTGGAGAGCACATACAGTATTTAGAGGTGTTAGCAGTTGGGTGCAGCACTGTTTTCACAGTTTTAGCCAGCGATGTCTCACAGGGTTCGGGAATCAAACAGGAAAGGGAAAGATAGGCTGAGATAAAGCTGGAGGCGGAAGAGTCTGGGCATGGAATTGTGTTGGCTGAAACAGCAGCGTCTCCAGGGTTTGGTTTGGCTAACGAGAGGAAGGAGCACATGGACGCCTCGAGCTGAGGCAGTGCACACACACACACACACACACACACACACACACACACACACACACACACACACACACACACACAAAGTCAAGGGACTTACATTGGCTTCCTGAAGCCTCATAACCTTAAAGGGATAGTTCACAGAAAAATGGAAATTCACTCATTACCTGCCCACCACTCTGCCGATGCAGGGTTGGTGAAGGTTCTTTAGGGTTGGTTTGATTGTGACAACTTTGAGGTATAGTATTGAACCAAAATTGGCCCTGACACCTGGATGACACCAAACAAGCAGTAAGGAGGCTTTTTTTTTTTTATCTGTTGTATTTTTACGATTAACATTTACTTCAAATGGTGACCACCACCCCCACCCCCCATCGGTGTAGCAGTGAGTCGATAATGAGTAATCATTTTCATTTTTCGGTGAACTTTCCATTTAAGTCAATGAGTGTCTTCACAGGCATAGAAAGACAAACATGTGTGTGTGTGTGTGTGCGTGCGTGCGTGTGTGTGCGTGTTTGTGTGTGTGTTGCTCCCCCTGCCGGTCAGTGTGCTGACGTGCACTCAGTGAGGTCGTGATGACGACATCGACGGTGCAGTCCAGCTAACAGCAGCCCCTCGGAGCCTTCAGTCTGTTTACTGGGTCATTTCTTACTCTAGGTGAGTTGAAACGAGTCACTTGTGTTGTTGTTGTTGTTGTTGTTGTTGTTGTTGTGTGTTCTACTGAATGATGTGTAGTTAACCTCCAACCAGCTTTTCGGATCAAATGTAAAGCCAAGCGTAGCTAGCTAACAGCAGCCGCCGCTAGCTTGTGGGCGTTAGCAACGAGTCTCCGGCCTATGTCGATAAAAATTGTGATTTAGTCAATGATTGGTTTTGTAATATGAGACTTAATACGCTAACTAGTTTGAGTTACTGCTGGTTGGACGCAAACCCCACACTGGGTGTTGTTATTGTTCCGTTTAGAGAGTCCATTATCGGACACCCCCGCGTGTGATCCGCTATTGATTATTCGGCTTATAAGATGATTCCTGACAGTCTCCCTGCTGATCGACCCATGGTCTCATTCTACACGCGACAGTGTATTTTCAAGTGTAGCATGGATGCTTGCATGTTTCTATGCTGGGACCAGGAGTCTGTTTACGGAGATCGCACAGTGGGAGGCTTGTTTAGCCCAGATAAGATGGATCAGTAATCGGTCATTAAGATGATTTCTTCATGGAGATAGACGATTCAGGAGTTAGAGTAGGAGATCACTGACAGAGTGACTGCATGATGGGGCAATGTGTGAGTTTACTGGGTGCAGGGTTAGTGCCACAGCACTGGGCAACAGCATCATCACACCATCTCACAGCCTGGGTGCGGTGCCTGCTTCCACCAGCTCACACACACACACACACACAGACACACAGACAGACGGACACAGAGGCAGGACTTGGTCCAGTCTTGATGACAGGCATCATTGGAACAATGAATAACAACGTATTTAGTAAAGCATGGTCACATTGCAAAGCCAAACCTTTTTCTCCTGACTCAGTATCTGTGACTGTCAGAGGGTACCTCCACATCTGGACAAATTCTGGGTCGCATTCTGAAAATACGAGAGGACACAGCCAGAATCAGCCCAGATGTGGAAGTGTATGGGTCTGACTGGGGCTGGCAACACAGGTGCCTGAAGCTTTGACTAGAATCATTTTGCCATCTGACCAAGCCTAACCCTTACAATCAATAATGTGTCACTTCTGCTCACATAAGAAAACAGATGTTATGGAAAATGATTATTTCACACGATTCCCTGAAAAGGCTCTCTACTTAATTATTTGGTCATAAGACAACCTCTGAAGAGTGGCACACATATTATCGAAAGCAGCCATCATGGAGAAACCCTCAAGTCCTTATGTTTGTGTCCTTATGTAATTACATCGTATCATCACTGCTATAGCTGCTTTAATGAAGCTCACCGTGTCTTCATCAACTCTTTTTCAGAGGACCGTGAATCTGCAGTCCTGTATACTAAACAGGAGAACGAGCTTTCCATCATGAACTGCGACATAGATGGTATGTCTGCTCAAGTGTCCAAAACAGTATGAGAACATGAGACAAAGCATTGTATTTGTGTCTAAATAAGGTCACTGTGTGTGTGTGTGTGTTTTAGGAGACATGGAGAACCAGGTGGAGATGGAGGAGAAGACGAGGTTAATAAACCAGGTTTTGGAGCTTCAGCACACACTGGAAGGTAAAACACACACTTCACTCTGTATCTGTCTTCTCTGGGGTGGGGGGGGGGGAAACCCACATGGTTTGTTAAAGGCTTCAGAATACAACAGATCTAATAGGGTCTACAGTTTAAATCATTTGACATCAGAGGTAGCGCTGTGTGAAATCAAGAAAATCACATTTCATATCCAGATAATGATACATAATGTATCATACTGGGGCCATGTCTTAGCAGATGTAAACTGTAACAGAAGCCGTTATCTCTCATGTCTGTGATTCTTGGCCATATGGTGAGATTCAGGGCAAAGCTTCTATTGTTCTTACTTTTCTCACAGTTATAAATCAGTAAAAATCACAAAATACCCAGTATATTTCCGTGTCCTTGCAATTATTAGTTTAATTTTCATTTTTTGTATTTCATAAATCCAGTATCAAAGGGAATGGAAAAAAAGATTCATAGAGTATAGTATTCACTTAGTGTATTGTATACTGCTTATGAACACATCTACTCCCACTTATATAACAACTGAAAGGGGGATACATTAAACTAACAAATGATAACCAGGAGAAACCAATGTCAAAGTATTAACATCTGTGTGTGGGGTTTGTGTTCAGCACTCGACTCTAGTTTTGTGGCTCTCATCTCTTTGACTTAATTCTTTCATGGTGGTAATCGAGGTAAATGGTTTTATGAGTCTTTTGACTGGTCTGCAGTATATTTTGTATTTTATGGTTTTCCGTCTGGTCTTTTCTTAGCCAAGCCACGTCTATGTGATAGGAGCAGTTCCTGTTTAAGGTCCAAGCTCTTTGTCTTGTTTCTCTGCTCTCCTCCAACCGTTCTGGTGGTTCTAGAGGTTTCTTCCAGTTAATGAGGCAGTTTTTTTCTCTCCAGTCGCCAAAGTGCTGCTCATTATGGGAGCTGTTGGGTTTCTCTCTCTAATTTTTAAGGTCTTGACCTTCTGTGTAAAGTGCCTTGAGATAATGTTTATTATGATTTGGCGCTATACAAATAAAATTGAATTGAAAGTCTTAAATGTAACTTGCAGAGAACTGTGCATGGATGATAACATTTTCACCAAACACCTGTGTGTACGTGCCAGTTCTACAAAGACAAACTCAAACACTGTTTCAGGATTGATGTTTGGAAATGCTGGACGTTTCACTTTGTGCTGATGCTCTTTTCTCTGCGCTGCTACTCTGCTCTCTTGATATAATCATCAGTGCTAATGCACTCACTGCACTTCTGCTTTGCTCTCTCATCCCTCGCTCACACACAGAAAATACCACATAGATAAGCACATGGTTTTGTTCAGTAGATGACAGACAATCTCAGTTCAAGTGATGAGTTTTAATGTCATGGAAATCTTTTTCACGTAGAAAAAGGGTTTTCATACAACAGTCAACATCATTTCATGTTTAGTGTTGTGACAAGAAAACATTGAAGAAACTATTTTCTGTACTGTGGCTGTTTGCTCACTTACTTTCCCTCGGCTGAGTTTATGGGGTTATTGGTAAAGTCATTGGCTGTCCAACTATGTAACTAACTTTTGCAGCTCTAGTTTGAACCCCTCTCTCAATCTTTCCTCTTCAATTTGTTCCATGACTGTTTCTGTCACTTTTTTTAGTGAAGAGTGGAGTACAGCACGATGGATTTCTCCCAGGAGAGTCCTTAATATGGCTCATTTTTTATTTCACTGTCCACCATGTGCAGACGTCACGTCATATGGACTTTCTCTTTTCTACTGTAAACTGACCCTAAGAGAGGGCAAGTAGATATCACACGTGTTTCAGTTTCCTGTCGTTAATCTCTGTTCCAGACCTGTCGGCACGAGTCGACGCAGTCAAGGAGGAAAACTTGAAGTTGAAGTCTGAGAACCAGGTCCTCGGTCAGTACATCGAAAACCTCATGTCGGCCTCCAGCGTCTTCCAGACAACCGACACTAAGAGCAAACGGAAGTGAGCTGTGAGCCGATTTAAAAACCTGAGGTCCCAGGTCAGCGGCTGGGAGAGGAAACCCACCGAGAAGACATGGAGAGGGGTTTGTTTCCTCAGCGGACCTGACTGTTTCCTGTAAACTCTCTTACCTGAGTCCAAACTAACAATTTAATCATTCAAAACATTAACTGACTTTATCGCCTGTCCAGTTGGCTCAGAAATTGATAAATATCATGTTTGTGTGGCCCAGGTCTTTTTGGCAGACAAGGTAGTTTTTAAGTGTTTTAAAGTGTTTAAGGATCATTCGTACCATGAGTTTCTTCTTCGTCTGTAAAACAATTCTTAGATTTGTTTTGCCTGCTTGGTTTTCAATTTGAGGACAACTCTGACATTTCTGTGGTTCTCAGTGTTCTCGTCCCGTCTGATCTGTAAGTTGGCTTAAACAAACCTTAAATATTACAAATAACAGTTTGACCACCAACCTCACCTTTAACACTGATTTATTTAATTTATTATTGTACAGTATTTTCTACGTCAGCTGGAACTGAGTTCGTAGTAGCTCTCAGATGTCATGGTGTCTGTGTAAAGCATGACCGTATTCCTCCACTTAAAAAGCTGAAAAACTGGACAGTGTTACTGAAAACGAAAAAAATAACATATGGCATGTGTGAGTAATACAACTCTGAAATGGTTTTAACGGTTTAGCGTATCTAATGAAATTGCATTAAAACAATAGTCACTGAAATGAACTTAACAATAGTATGTGGATTCAACTGTACATACACGGAGAGCTCTGCATCAGTGAAAGTTAAAGCACACAGAAACTAACAAGCTTCTTAAAGGTGTAAAGCTTAACTAACATCAGTGATGATTTTTATTGTGAGTGATGGAGTTTGGAATCAACATGACACTGTTAAGACCTGGTGTTAATATCAGTCCTGAGATCGGATCACACCTGGAATTAAGATGCGTCCTTAATGTGTCCTGTGTCCACTTGTAATCTAATCTCACTTCCCTGCTCGAGACACAAATAATCATGCATGTTGTGCTCATGAAGACGAAATAATGTAGTTTTAACCCCACAGATGTGTCTGATGTCAGTTGGTATACAAGTTGAGTGCGTCATCATACACTAAATAACATAATTTTACAATAAGCTCTAATACAGACATTTTTATGATTAACGTTCATACGTTTTAAAGTATTTAAATATGCCCGTTGCACCTGATCCTTTATTTGCCCTTCGTTACTATGCAGACATTGGTAAGAGGCGTCACTGTGTTGTTTAAATGCGCTAAACACATAAATTAAACACATTTAGTTTTACAGCATCCATGTTTTAACACATTCTGACTTGGAAACACATCAAAGTCTGGACAACAATGCAACAACTCAGAAAATGGGACCTTCTGATAAAAAAAGGAATCACTGTGGTCAACGTATGGGCACTGAGAACAAGAAAAATACTGACAGTTAGTAAAACCAGGTCAGACGAAGTTCAGCTTAGTAGGCAATCCTTCATTTGTGGTCCAGGATGCATTTGTGCAGACACAAGAATGTGGTCTCAGTCCATCTCTGAATGTGATCAGATCTAAGGACACACTTGGCTACGTCCTCACTGAGGACGGATGTTAACACCAGGTCTGAACAGGGTCCATGACACAAGATTTTCTGTCTGTGCTTCAAAGTATTTGCCTTTAAAATGATCAACTCATACGTTCATACGTGACTTTAATGCAAGATTATTGGAGTCAGTGATTAGGTCACAAAGACAAACCCTGCATGTTAGTCTGTGTCCTTCTCCTGAAAAAGTGATGGGGAGGAGGTGATTAGAGACAAAAAGAAAAAAAGAAACAAGATACTTTCTCCTTATTATCAAGAACAAGAGCAGTAGAGAGGCCTTGAGTGCTTATTGATCCACTAAGTCAGGTCTGGAAAACATCACCTGCTAGAGGATGGGTCTGACCGTAAAATGTGATAATGTCCTGACTGTACAGCGGGAGGGTGTGTCCTCTGCTGCCTCAGTTAAAAAACAAAGGGATAAGTGGTCGTCAGAGATGAAGAAGAACATTATCTGAACAAGCTTTTTATTTCCTTTAAACTTAAGTATCCTGTAGAATAACATCTGGAAATTAGTGATTTGTGTGTAAACATCCAGGGACTGAGGTGCTGTTTGAAAAGTGATGTTACAGGAGGCTTTAAACAATGTATATGATGTAATCTATTGAGGTTATTTAGGTTTTTTTAACAGTTGTACAGTAGTTCATTCATTAGTTTGATGTGCTGAATATGTCCTACCTGCACACACCCTGGTACCATCTTATCTTGTGTGTAGACACCCTGCACCTTAGCATTTCAAATGTTTTTTTTCTGTTTTAATAAAAACCTAAGATCACCCTAATTCTCTGGGTCTTTTGTCACTTACACGATCGAACATTTTACAGAAATGTGAAGAAGAAATTAGATCAGTCGATGTTCTTTGTATTAAATTGTTTTTATTTCAAGAGCAATGTACAATTTGCAAACAAATGTAAACAGAGAGTTCTGCCAGAGGCAAGAATGAACTACAAAAGCATAATAGAAAACAAATAAATGAGCATCAACTTCTTTCCCAGCATCTATCTAGATCCTAACTCCAACTAGTCTAGATATTATGGGAAAGCACTGCTTTGTGCTGACTGAATGAGACATGTCCTCACAGGTTTAATATCCACAAACCCACATATTCATTCTGTCTTTGACGAAATGATCTATTTCTTCTACAAGCGATGATAAACATTTCAAACAAGCTGAAGCTCAGAATAAGGTCATCAGTGGCATCTTCAGAACACTGCCTCGAGTCATTCAAAACACTGCATTAATAAAACAAATTTTAAACAAAACCAATAAATAAGGTTATCTGTGCTAAAACTTGATTTTTGAACTGCTATAACTCAGTAAAATACACATAAAAGAAACTGATGCTCCTGACAAACTAGCTAAGATCTAAACAGAACATCCATTTTAAAGAGGTAATTCTATATGAAACCTAAGCTGAGGCGACTTCACAGAGATGCTCTGACACTGCAGTGACGTCTCAGACAGCCTGGCATCCTCTGGCCTGTTCTCGAAACCCGAACTATTTCAAATAATGAAGGAACTTAATTCAAACTGTGTCCTCACACAAGTTCATCATAAACAAAGGACATGAGAATAAAGTCTAACGTCTGAGATGTAGCCCCTACGATATGCTGTGAAATGGTACAAAAGACTGGAGTCGGCAGCAGAGCACACACTCTGTGTGCTGCCTTCACTCTCAGAGGAGACAGATCTATGATGGTGCATGTTCAGAAAGACGACTGACAGCAAACACGGGCTGAACGGGAGCAGAGGGGGAAGAGGCAGGGGGAGGGGGTGTTAGGCTGACAGGCATTTTGACAGCAATGGCTTATAGAGGGGTGGGGTGAAGAAAGCGTGGAAGCTCAGAGGGCAGAATGGGAAAACAGCTTAACACACAAAATCTCTATGGGATTCATGTGATGGTGGACTGAGTGGACGCACGAGGAGATAAAGGATGTGGTTTGGGAGACTGTGGACCTGTGGTGGGTGAAGCCGAGGGATGGGTGAGACAGATGGAGCAGCCAGGGTGACTGCAGGCTACCAAGTGGGCTTGGAGGAATTACATGCTGCTCCACACAGAGGGGGGAGCCGCGGCCATCTCCTCCCCTTTTGGGGGAGCGAGGACACAATAGGTGTGACGTTCATCTCTTCAGTCTTTCCGTACCCGCCTCTTTCTCACAGCTTGTTTGTGGCTCTCCTCACCGACATCTTCACCCTCCTTCTGCTGGTGGAGAGAAAAAAAGAAAGAAAAAAGCTAAATTGATGAGACATAAACATCCTCATCAATGGACATTTTTATCAAGTCATGCCTTAGTTTGAAAAGACTGTACATGTCAAGTGTAAGTGACTGAAAATGAAAACAAGCTGCTCAGGGACTCGCTGCACATTTCTCACTAGGACAAGGACACAGTGTCAGAGACATGAAGCAGTCTAAACAGAAGGGAGGTGAGTGACTGATCCTGTTCTGCATGTCGTCTGCAGGACAGTCCTCAATTGAGACAATATCAGTGACTGTTATACGTGGACACCAATATTGATCATTGATCATCGTTGTTAACATGAGTTACAGAGTATTGCTCCAATAATGACTTGCGTCTTAACGTCTGATGTTATTCAAGTTTTAAAACCCAAACCTGAAATAGTTTCATATACGATGCTACCATAAAGCATTTTGGGTATTTTCTTTCTAATTTTGCAAAAGTTTTTTATTTTTCGATTTTATTTATACTCATGGAATATGTTGTGTAACAGTTGGTAACTATAATAGGTCGTTGTCATATTCAGACTATTGGCTTAATCATGTAGTTGATATAAAGTAAGCAAAACATTTCAAGGACCTGGGTATTTAATATTTTTAAAGTTTCTTGTACCAGGATGACATTAAAGCCAACACATAAATCATAACAAGCTGTGACCTCTGTGGTTTTGAGAAACTTAATACAAAACATGATGTTCTGCCCTTGAGCTTTAAACTTAAACACATTACCATGAATAAAACTGTTACTTCTGGAACAAACCAGCCACTCAGACCCTGTTGAGACCTGGTATTAACATCCGTCCTGAGAGATCCGATCACAAGTGGTCAGTGCTAAATAGGTCTGTTCAACCCTGCTATTAAAATGTGTCCCCTGTGGCCACTTGTGATCAGATCTCACTCAGCTCTATATGTTAATAATCTTGTATATCATTTGTGTTCACAAAGGCAAAATGATGCTTTTACCCAGTTAGACTTTACAGATGTGTCAGATGTTTGTGCATATGTGTCGCAGAGAGCGACAGAGATAGAGAGAGAGAGAGAGAGAGAGAGAGAGAGAAAAAGAGCAAGCAGAGGTAGAAGGGGCTGAATGAATGAATAAATGAGCATCTGTGAAGAAAGATTTTATCAATTTAAAAATGGTGGTGGCTGCAAACAAATCAGTGTATGGACAGTAGGGGTGGGCATTCGATTACATTTTCTTAATCGATCGTCGGGAGAATTAACCATCAATTATCGATTAATCTTTTTTTTTTTTTTATTAATTAAAATACATTATTTAACTTTTTTATATATTAAAAATGGAATGAAAATACAAAATACAGCGTGTCCCTGGATGAGACCTGTATTATGAGAAGAAGAATTCTTGTGGCAGTTAAACTGACGTTCAATGGTTAGACTTGAAGATGTGCGCTGCGGTGCTCTAAAGCAGAGGAGCCTGCAGCTGTGAGCCGGCACTCTTAAACTCAATTGACCCTCATTTGTTCCAAAATAATAATAATAAAGATAATCATGTTAAACAATAACTTAACCAAAATAATAATAATGCTTAGGTCTGACAGGTTTTGTCAAAATGTAACTCAAAAACTATCCAAAAGGCACCGAGTCTAAAAAGAGGGTGAGAGAGATCAGCTAGGCTACTTAACCTAGCCTAACTCACATACAACTTCAGCACCAGTCTACTCATTTTTCTTGCTAAAGATAAGCATGTTAACATGCTCTGGGGTCAGACGCGACCGCAGCCTGGTGACCGTCAGTCCAGCCGCCGGAAACACCCGCTCTGAGCGGACTGACGTTGCCGGGATGCATAGGTACCTCCGCGCATTATTCGATAGTTTATTGACACAGAGTGAATCCTGCAGATGAAGTCTATGAAGTCAGGAGGAGGAACTAACTTTTCAGGTGCTTCAGTACTGGTGTTACTTTCCCGAACCGGAGTCCACATCATTTTTATTTACGGTCTGATTTGATACTGTAGTTTAAGGGTTAAAATACTCAATTAAAGAAAAAACATGTAACATACACACCTTAAGAATCATCATGACTTCCAGGCACTGTGTGACAAAGGCTTGTTGTTGTTTAAACATCACTGAGGGAGCACCAGTTATTACAGGGGACGTTTTCTGGTCGAGTCACCTCCGCAGCCTTGTGATCGTCAGTCCAGCCGCCGAAAACACCCGCTCTGAGGGGACTGACGTTGCCGGGGTGCATAGGTACCTCCGCACATTATTCGCATTATTCGAGCATTTTATCGCTAAAAAAATAACGCGATCGATGAAATTCTAAACGATCAATTATCGATTCGGCGATTAATCATGCCCATCCCTAATGGACACTGAGAAGCACAATAGAGGCATTAAAACTGTAAGGGGTCAGAGGACGTCAGCTGAGTGGGTGGTCCTTCATATGTGGCCCAGGATGCAACTGCATTCAAACAGTGAAAAGAGTGTGGCCACATGCCTCCCAGACCACCTCTGAATGTGGTCTGAGTGATTGGATCAAAGACACATTGAGGATGCATTCATTTGAGTTCAGATCTAAACTTAGCACTGAGCCAGAAGAATAACGGATGATGAGCAACATTTTAAAAATGAAAGTAAAGTGGAATAAAAAGAAAGTAGTATCAGTTCATCCTGTAGTGCAGTTAAGAACAACTCAAAGCTACACCAACCTCGTCTTCTAATGTTCTCTCTGGAGCTTGGCTTTCCTCTTCTCCTTCCTCCTCTTCTTCATCATCATCCCCCTCTAGATTGTCCCCTCCTACATCTGCATCCTCCTCCTCCTCCTCCTCTTCTTCTTCTTCCTCCTCCTCCTCTTCAGCCTCTTCTGTTGCTTGAGAGCAGAATACAGATCAAGACAATGAGGATCAAGAAATACGATCTAGAACAATGTAGCAGTCAAAGTAAAATCCTGTGGAAAGTAAAGCAGCAGATGTCTGACCTGCAGCTGCTGCTCCTTCTGCAGCCTCGGCAGCTTTGTCTTCCTCATCTACCGCTGCTGCTGCCTCCTCTTCCTCCTCCTCCTCCTCCTCTTCTACATCAGCCTGGGGCACATCCACCTTCTTGTACACGTAGTCATCCTCTGATTTCTGGGACAGACACAGAAAATTTAGAGGCATTTCTGTTGTATTTGCGCATTACACAGATATATGATCTTAACTATACAATAGATCTTTTACACAGCAGGTTCATAGTACCTTTGGCCAGCAGAAGAGCACAGCCAGTCCTATGGGCAAGCCTACTGTCAGTATGTAGACCACCCAGAGCCACGGTCGTTCCTCTGCAGCAATCATCAGCTGAGCAAAAATCCCCGGCTGGTGAGTTGAAGAGACAAGAGGTCAGAGAGCAAAGGCAGTGAGCATTTGTAACTCTTTCACTTACAGCGACAGACAGCTTTGTGAGAAATTATATATAAACACAGTGTGAAAGTTAAGTATGTGTACGGTTGCACTAACAAAACAACCCACTGACCTCATTAGCACTGGCCACCAGTTTCTTCAGCCCCCAACTGTCAGAGGCCCAGCGGTCAGCCACCTCCTTGTGAGAGGTGATAATGAAGTTGTCAAAGTAGATATCCGAGGTCATGGACCACAACTCCAAGCCCAGGGCATTGAAAGGTGTCATCCTGAACGGCAGCAGGTCCTCAAAAAAGTCAGGGTTATCAATCTTACGTGGCTTCCACACTCCCTTGGGATAAGAAAAAGAATTTCAAAGAGGTGGGTTAGGAATGACAAGTCTATGAGATTTGAGTTTTAGCACAAACACAGCATGTTCATGTGATTATAATACATTATTACATTATAACACATGATTGTTCATGTCTTAACCCATTAATAACCAAGATGCTGAATAAAAACGCACTCGAAAACCTAATCATTGTTTAAGTATTGTTTAACTAGAATTACCACACTGGGGTTGTATGACTCTGCCACTAGTGCAGTTTCTGTGTATATATTTCTTCATACTTTTTTTTACCCAGATCCATATAAAGGTCACTGTAACTTTTACCTTTGACAACTCAAACATAATCACTTTATCTTTGAGTCCAATTGACAACTGATCAAAAGTTGAAGAATTTCCCTGAATGAGTCTTTAGATATAATTTTCAAGAAAAACATAAACGTACTTTGTGAGGCCACAGTGACCTTGAACTTTGAACACCAAATCTAATAAATTCACCTTTGAGTCAAAGTGAGTTGTACAAATTGGAAGGTATTCCCTCAAGACATTGAGGTATTGAGATATAGCATTGACAGGAATGGGACAGATGGAAACCCAAATACAAAAACCTGGAACAGTAAATGTCAGATCAGTTATCATTGTCTATGTTTCTGGATCCATATAGAAATTTCAAGAGGTCAAATGCAGCCATTACCTGATAGTTGGAGTTGTCCACTAGTGGGGCTTTCCACTTGCCCTTGTATTGAGGGTTGTTGATCATGGGGCGCTTCCATTCCCCACAGCCAGGGGCAGTCTCACAGGCTGGATTAGGAATCTGTGGTGCCTCCCACTCTCCATCCATCTCCTCATCCCTACACACAGGCAGAGGAGAGCTGTGAGGTTGAATCATTCCTCCATAATTAAATAAAGCAATTCTGTTGTGAATGAGCATAGTTACCAGTCCTCCGGTTTCTCAGCATTTGGGTCAGGAACAAACTCTGCTTCATCATCCAGCCAACCCTCCGGCTTCAAAGCATCAGGGTCATCAATCTTAGCAGGTGCATCCTCATCCCTGAGACACACACATCAATGTTTTTTTTTTTATCACCTCTACAGTTAAACATGTTAAATCTGTCTATGAGAGCAGGGGGCGGCAGTCACCAGTCATCAGGCTTGACGGCCTCAGGGTCGGGGATCTTGGTCCTTTCGTCCCAGTCCACGGGCTTGGAGTCATTTGGGTCATCTATCTCTTTGGGAGGGTTGACTGGAGGCACCACATCGTGCAGCAGGTTCCCACGGCTCACACTGGATTGATCGATGAGCATCTCATAGCTGTTGTCTGGGTTCAGGACTAACAATGTGGGGAGAAAACCGTCAGCATTTGAGAATATGTGAAAACAATAATAAAAGCACAGAAAACCCACATGCAGGTAAGATTGACATTTGTTTATGAGGTACGTTTGTTCTCCATAGCAGCAACAACAGATACATACACACACACTTCCAATAAGCTTCATACCCAATGTATAGAGGTGAGTCTTCTTGTCTGTGTAGAACTTCTTGAGGTCTACATCTGCCCTCTTGGCGTGCTTCTCCTCCATATCTTTGGTCAGAGGATTTTGGTGGCGGAAGATAAAATGCAGCTTGTAGTCCTCACCACATTTGTCTGGTCCAAACATGATGGTGTAGGGTGTATGGTCATGGAACTCCTCCTACAGAGCAAATCATTGTCAAAATCCAGACAGATTTTTACTAGTTCAGAAAGTAAGGCAAAATAAAACATGTATACTGACCAGACTGAGATCACCAGCATCTGAGAGCAGTTTGATGTATGCTCCACCACAGTCTATACCATTTTGGAAATTCACCTCATACCTACAAGCAGAACACAACAAAAAAATTCAACAAGTCATGGTCATCAAGTGCAAATTACAGATTTCAAATAGATCCACTGACCACTCCACCTTCAGGAAAAAGTCCACTGGCATGAACAGAGACTGGGCGCAGTATGTATGTGAATGCAAGTTTGAACTCACTGTATCACCAGAGGCTCCTCCTGGAAGATGAAAGGTTTGTCCAGCATTGCAGATATCGCATGGTGTTTGGCGCGGGACTTGAGCACCAGGCCCTGGTCTCCAGGAACCTTGTTCTCCTTCAGCTGCTCCACAGCCCACTTCCCTACAGCGGAGAGGGGCAGGTCAGACAGTCAGGCTTTTATTTATATGGCCATAGCTACTACTTTGTTACAACTACTATGTATGGTTGCACCCACTCTGCTCGAAATAGCTTTAGTGTAGTCAATAGAACATCACAAATACTTTTAGAATCTCCAGCAGAGGTGTTGTGCTGCCAAGTGAAGTGTTGTTATAAGTAATTCCCAAGATTATAATAAATAACACCCATGCAGTGTTTCCCCCATATGCATTTAGCAAATGGTGTGCTGCGGCTGAATTATGACCGCTGCTGCTGAGCTGAACTTTTGTTCACAACGATCATAACAACAAGCAATGAGTAGGCACGATAATTACTATATCAACTTAATCGTACAATATATAGACATCAACTGTATCATTTTGCTGACCTGGATAAATTGCGCATTGTGTTCACATGTGCATTTATTTACATAAGAATGACAATCACACACACACTCGGAGGTGAAGTAAAAACATTGTGGGTTTACGCTGGATGGAGGAGAGGGGCTTTACCTCCACTGCTCCATCCTCGGGTAAATACAGCCCATGGTTGTAAATATCCATCTCATTTTCATCACAGATGAGATGTGATCGTACATTAAGTGCGTATTAGGCAGAGAATAGCTACAAACCGTCATATTTGGCAATTTCATCATCTGCGTCCCCCTTCACCATCTTTGACAGCTGCCAACTGTGAAGATAAAAATCACATAACACTTTCATGTGGGTGAAGGTCAAACACACACACACAAACTTAGACCACTGATTCTTAAGTTAATCCTGGTCACTCAATACCATTGGAGCCTCATGTAACCCAGCATGCATGACAATTTCACAATTTTTTTAGCAGCATGTGGCAAAAAAAATCTTAAGCAATACCTGCCCAGCGATCCGTCATCAAACGTCTCTGCAAAGTACACATCTCCAGTGGGAACAGGAGTCACATATTTTACCTGGGTAACAAAAAAGTTAAATACGGTCATGCAAGAAACAATTTTCCCAAATTACCAAGCTTTCCAACTATCTCCAAGGTTTCATTTACTGCAATCTTTTTTATTGCATTTATGACCTTTGGTTGACTGATGACAAATTCCTAACCTGGAAAGAGACGTTTTCATCCATTTCGGCCTTCCCACTTGCTGTGTCCTTCCCATCTGTATCATCTGACAACTCCTCATCCATCACCGTTGCCACCTCCTCTTCTTCTTCTTCTTCATCTTCTTCAGCCATTAGAACCTTTAATTCCTCCTCAAGGCCCATATCTTCATCAACGTCTGCTACGTCAGCCTCTGACAGCTCCTCCTGGGCCACCACTGTGGCCACAGCCAGGGAGGACAGGAGCAGCAGATGCCACATCCAACCCCTTTCTAACTTCATCTGTTGAGGGGGAGCAAAGAAGTGTGAGAGTGTGAGATTAGGAGTGAGGAGCATGATGTGAACAACGGACTGAGGAGAGAGCGATAAAAATAGAGAATATAAGTGGTAGCGATGAGAGGGTGAGGGGTAGAGATGAGGTCACATGAACACGAAAACACTGATACTTCATGTGGGGGCTTCTTTATCTCACATTCTCAATTTCCTTACTCTTTAAATGTACCTCTTCTCTGTGGTGATGCATTTCCACCAATCAAAATACAAAGAGCAGACACCTTTTGGCAATGAAATCTGTGTGGTCAAATATAACATACAACTAGCCTCTTTGTTTGAAATGACATTTTCTCCTCTTCATTGCACATCCTAACCTAACCTAAATGTTAGCAGTTTGTACATGCACAGGATTACAAATACACACTTGACTGTGTCCTAATACCCATTCCAACACCTTAAAACACCCTGCTGAATAATGGCACATTTAAGAAATCCGTTAAACCAAACAACAGTTTCAATGACCTATTGATCAGGCCACAGCTGCTCACTCTTGTTGTGAGCAGCAGGAAATGAAAAGCATCACCGCAGACAGCACAGCAGCACACTTTCCGTAATTCCTAATTAGCTTTAATTCCCACACTGACATTGTCCTATTTGCCAACATCGGAGCTCAGGAGGGTCAAAAGGATTAATTTCAGAAATCTTGGCCACATCATATGCAAGAAGATGTGGATGAAAAAAAATGGATTAAGATGTGTATATACAAAACATGCACTCACTCAGAAGATAGATGCAGTTGTTAAAAAAAACAAAAAAAACCTGACTTCTCAAATATAGAATGTAGAAACGATACATTTAATTGGCATCCATGAAAGAGATAACAGCTCTCTGGCATATCTTATAAAAGTTTCAGCTACTTTGACCTTTACTTCATAGAAGACAGATGGGTTTTTAATGTGCACAACATGATGACCTCAAAAGTGAAATTAACACTTTTGAGGCAAGTCCTTTCATAGCTGAACACCTTAAACCCCACAGCCTTCTCCTTTCACACAACATGATCATAAAGTATGTCATGAAGAGTGAATTGAAGCCAAGGGTTAAAACTTAAGGTCTTATAAGAATTTCTGAAAAACAAGTACAACTAACGCTGATTGTACACATGCAGACAACATAAATGTGGAGCTCCAGCATTCAGACAAAACATGTCTGCTATCCTTGAGTAAATCAAATTTAACTGATGTCAGATGTCAATAGAAATGAATCTAGTGGTTTCACCTGGTACGAATAAACAGTCCCCAGCCCCACATGTATCATTACCAGCCAAGTGTGAGTCAAAATCGAACACGTTAATGTATCTACACTGCGAACTGTCAAAGACAAGCAGATCACATTCCCCTGCCCTATCTCAAAGGAACAGATGCTGTGTCTGGATGGCAGCTACTCCAGTTAATTCTGTTTCCCATTAAGCTCCAGTCCTCTCATCTCTCACAGTCATGCTGTGCCGTGGCAGTGTCCCTTTCCAGCCTCTGGTTGAGGGACAACGTTTCCAAAAAGCTCATATTTCATTGTCATTAACAGATGAGAGAAACGTGACGCTGAAAATATCTGAGAACTACAGTGAAAAGGTCAGAGGACGGGACTGTGCAGGCAACATGGCTGCCACCGCACACTGCATCGTCCAAACACTTTTGGATAAGTGGCTGTGACTGCAGCACCTGCTCTGCTAGCTGAGGCTAGCTAACTGCACGGAGCGCCACTCACAAAAAACTGCAAATGTTAGCATAACAGTAGCTTAGCTAGCTGGATGTCGGGCTGAGACTAAAAGCCTTCTAACTGAACGTGCTTTGGTGGTAAAAAAAAAAAAAAAGCAGAAACGGAAAAATGTTTTCAGTAATGTCTGAGCGAAATGTTTTATTAAACCACAGGAATGAGCGGATAGCGACCGTTAGCTCGCTACATTAGCAGTGATGTCGCTCGGGGAGGGATGGGGAGAATGAATGAGCTCACATACAGACCTTAAGCCTTCTTGTATCTCGCGGAGGAAAAGGTCCTGATACGCGGTGTTTTCTCGGGGACGTGTCTTGTGCGTCTGCTCCGCTCCGATACAACCAGAGCCCCGGTGTGCGGCGAGGAGACACACGGCAGCACGCTGGAGAAGCTGGACCCTCAGTGACAGCTCGGCCTGGAGGACGGTTGACAAGTGCGAGGCTGCGCTAGTGCGCATGCGCACTGTAGCAGCTGGAAAGCGTGACTGATGTACACAAATAGGATAACCTGCAATAAAAAAGAATATTAAAACATTTAATAAAGATACAGTGATACATGTTCATAATATTCACCTTTCACTACAGACAGAAATATTAATTGTAGCGAAAAAATACTTACCCCAAACAACGTGTTTTTAATAAATTCGGTCTGTCTATTCTTTTATACTGAAACAAGCATTAGAATAAGTGTTGTGCATTCACATTTTTAAAAAATCCTGTAAAAACACAATATTTACAACCATAAAAGATACAACTTACGACTTTACGATGAGTCATTGAATGCACCAGAAGCTCACGTTGTACGGCTGTCCACCGTGATTTCAAATTAAAAGCTTATTATCAGTAAATACTACAGTAATAGTATAACAATGACAACAATAATAATACTATGCACAGTAACAACGTAACCTGGCTCATAACGAGTAAGCACGCGCAGGTTAACTCAACAGTAATTTGTCCACAGTTGAAAACGAGTCCAATGAAACCAAACAGCTCAGAATCACAAATAACCAGTGGGTTATTTGATGGATCAAAAACAGCAGTACAGAAATACAAACGTATTTAAAACGGTTTTATTATCTCTTTAATACACAATTCTCTACTTGCTTTTACTTTACCGCGGTTGCCTGTCTATTTGTGGTGTTACGGTAGAGGCGCTCGGGCGTACATACAGGCAGAAAACAAACGTTGAATAATTAAAGTCATTTCTTATGATTTCCTGATAAAGTAAGAAAAAAAGATTGTGCTTTCCACACTAGACATTTACAATTATACACGGTGCTTTTATATAGATGTTTTAACAAACATGTGGTGAAACCGGCTCTATGTTCATTGTGACATTCACAACTTATTAAATATTGTAAAAAAATGATTTAAAGGTGACAAATAATTTTAACCTGACTCTTGTGTCACGGTGACACCCACTGTCTGTTTGTCAAGTTTCAAATCATTTCACTGAAGAAATTGTGAGAAACTTAAAGAAAAGTCAGCTAATCTCCATCATATATATATATATATATATATATATATATATTTACTGTGTATTTTTGTCTATGTCTTTGTAGTAGTGGTTTAAACATTCAATGTGAAAGATTTAGTTGAAAAGGATCTATTGGAAGAAAATGAATATATTGTAATCGGAGTGACGTTTTCACTAATGTGTTTCATCTAAATTGGACGAATTGTTTTCTTTACCCCAGAACAGGCCCTTTATAATCAAATTATCTATATTTACATTGGGCACAGGTCCTCTCTAGGAGGCCACCATGTTTTCACAGTCGTCCAAAATGGACAATCTAAACACCTTTTGAGTTTTTATGACAACTGACGGCTGCCCCAGGTTCTCTCTCATGTTTTTAAGGGGAAGGTCTTTTTCTGGATATCTGAAACTTGACAGACACTGCCGGTCACCATGAACCATAGACTGTATATAAAGATGAACAAGACAGAGGTTAGTTTATTGGTTTATTGTGACAACCATTTTTTAATAATATTAATTTCAGCAATTTATGAATTTCAAAAAAACACATGTAGCCGGTTTGGCTTTCATTAGTTGTTTGAAATAACACAAACTTAAAAATCGTTTTTAAATATTTAATCTTTTTCCCCCGTTTTTTTCCCGCCTGTACCGTAACACCACGAATAAACACGCATGACTTTGCATGCTGCGGCTGGCCTCACCGGGTTAAGCGCTTCCGGGTGAGAGTTGAGACAACAGAGATGGCTGCTCCATGCGTGTTGGAGCTGTAGACCGGCTGGTGCTGTGCGTTGTGAAGAAGATTCTTTGAATACAGGTAGAGCCACTGCAGGAGGGATGAAGGACACTCCTCTGTCCAACTGTGAGCGGGACTTCCTGCTAAGAGCCATCCAGGAGAAGAAGGTGAGTTGTTTCCACTCGTCTCCTCTCACTGCTCAGTTGACTTGTGCACACGATACATTTACTACCTTTAATATACAAAGGTCTGTTTTCCTCCATTAGTACACTTAATAAGAAACTGCTGACTAAAACACATGTCTGTATTGGAAAAGAAAATGGCATAACTGGTAATCGGTTAACATTCATTTAAACTAATGAAGGGAAAGTACAGAGCCTCTGAAGTCCCAAAATATGATCATTGTTTTGTTACTTTATAACTTTTCTCCACAAACCACTACAGTGAATGCTATTGAGCTATATATATATATATATATATATATATATATATATATATATATATATATATATTCAGCATTTCTTACTACATTTTCAACATTTGTATTCAATTGCCATATTTCGTATTCTGTTGTCTACCTTATTCTCTCTTATCTTATTATCTTGTGGATAATAAATACATTTATTTCAAGAAGATGTTTTAATCACTCAGATACACACAGCCACCAGATTTGAACCATCGCATGGAGATAACTCAGCTAATAAAGTTTTATTTTCATCTGTTACACAATGAAATTCTCTTGCTTTTGCACAGAGACACAAGATTGTTGCTGCTCATACTGAGGAACAACAAGCTCAGCCGACAGAAGGACTATGTTTAATACTTGAGAAATTAAAAAAACTCTTAAAAGCTATACCAGGTTATGCAATGTAGACACTCCATTTTAAGATTTTACTTAAAATAAATTGAAGGAATATATATATATATATATATGTATACATATATATATATATTATTACCAGACAGATTTGCTGGGTTGTGAAATTGAAAATACAGTTAAAAATGGATTTAAGCAGTTATTTAACAAATAATACTTGTTTGAACACATTGTTCTGGCCTCACAAATGTACATTACATCTATATTGAAAAGACTATTTAAAAAACCTTTTGAGAAGCTTTATTTGTCATTGAGCCATACTCTCATAGCGTGTATACTTTTATGGTGTTGGTCATTAGTGTTTCCAGTATACTATATTCTCACATGCTATTGTACAGTCCAGACTATCTACCACAATAATATCCAGTGTTTCTGTACCATTCTTTCTATGTATGATGATTTTTTTTATGTAAGTACACTGAGAGAAATGTTAAACCAGAGTCCTTGTATATGCACACATTCTTGGACAATAAATGTGATTCTGATGTCCCGTGTTTCACTTAGTCTCTTCTCTGCAGTGTTTACAGACTTTGAGTCATTTTGGGTGGGATGCTGGGATTAAAAATCACAGCATCCCACTTACAAATTGATTTTTTTTCTTTACCACTGAACTTGTCCTGTTGTCTCTCTGCAGCGCCTGGATGGACGACAGACCTACGACTACAGAAAGATAAAGATCACGTTTGGCACAGACTATGGATGCTGCTTTGTGGATCTGGGAAAAACCAGGTACGTAGGATCAGATCTTTTAAAAGAATTTTGTGTTTGCCTGATCCCAATCTCCATTTCCAATTCATATAGTGTTCATTAAACACTTTGTCATATCTATATAACATCAATGTGCAGGGTCATGGCTCAGGTGTCCTGTGAGCTGGTGGCTCCAAAAGAGAATCGACCAAATGAGGGAATCATGTTCTTCAACATTGAGCTGTCACCCATGGCCTCACCAGCGTTTGAACAGGGCAGGTTAGGAGAAACTACAGAGATTGTGTTTGTACTTTAGTACATTTCATGCTGTATATGACTTATGCTTTGTCAGGTTCCACAGATGGAGCTGTTCGTGCAGGAAGTGTACATCACCTGTGTGGTTTTTCTTTCCCTCCAGACAGTCAGAGTTATCAGTGAAGCTGAACAGACAGCTGGAGAGATGCCTGAGGAACTCCAAGTGCATTGATACTGAGTCCCTGTGTGTGGTGTCTGGAGAAAAGGTAAAACACACTCTCACACGCATATTTCTCTATAGTTGTGAGGACACTCATTGACATACTGCATTCCCTCCCCCAACATTAACCATCACAACTTAATGCCTAACTTTAACCCTAAATCCAGTCTCAACCCTCAAAAAAAACATTTTATATGTGAGGACCAGCCAAAATGTCCTAATAACGACAAAATGTCCTCACAATGATGTTATGAACCAAAACTGACCCTCATTACTCTAGATAGACATACAGTATGTGCGCTTACTGCTCCTCTCTGTGTCTCTGTCATTCTAAGTTTACAAATTCTGTTGTTTTTACCCAGTCTGAGTTTACACGTGTCCGATCACATTGTTTGTGTGAGTGAGTGCATGTGTCGGTGTGTGTTTGTCAGCGCGCAAGAGTGAATGGAGAGTGAATCCGGACGAGTGTGTGACTATCATACAGAAGCTTCACAATGTGGTTATAGTAATCAATTGCTTATAGTGATGATTTTGGCCTGGGACAAATGAGATCACTGTGAGCACTGTTTCCACTGTACAACAATAGTTTTCCAGTTAATCTTTTTGTTGACAATAAAAAAGGAGCAATGTGGTGATGATTTTGTGTGTGTGTGTGTGTGTGAGATTAGGTGTGGCAGATCCGAGTGGACGTTCACCTGTTGAATCATGATGGGAACCTGATGGACGCTGCCAGCATTGCAGCCATCAGTGCTCTGTGCCACTTCAGACGCCCTGATGTCAGCATCCAGGGAGATGAAGTCACTGTGGTGAGTCAGCAGCAGCAGCCACAGACTTGTTTACACATCCTTTTATAGCCAAAACAAACAACGCTAACAGATTTAACTTTTAACTACATTTTTGTTTTCACAGACATGTTTTGTTCTTCTCTTTCCTTGTAATTTGTGTATTTGTTCTGTGTTTTGCTCCATCAGTACAGTCAAGAGGAGAGAGACCCTATCCCTCTGAGTATCTACCACATGCCCATCAGTGTCAGCTTCTCCTTCTTCCAGCAAGGGTGAGGGGCTTCAGAAAATGTTACTTCCACACTGTTAACTGATATCATCGAGAATAATATCTCCAAGTTCAAATTGAAAGAAGCGTCATCAACACGCCCACTGGCTCATGGTAAATCCTGCAGAGGATCCCATGCTGTGTTCTCACATTCTGACATGGGGGGGGGGGGGCTTCCTCATTTTTAAAATGTAGTGTCCAACACTGAGACTAAAAAAGTCAATACCTGCAGACACAACACAGCTTGCTGCACTTTTAGAACAAAAGTAATATTGATTTTTAAAAAAAAAGTTAAATGATGAATTAATTCTACAGAACTTATTTGCTGGTGGACCCCTGTGAGCGAGAGGAGCGGGTGATGGATGGCTTACTGATGATCGCTATGAACAAACACAGAGAAATCTGCTCCATCCAGTCCAGCGGGGGCATCATGCTGCTAAAGGACCAGGTGAACAGACTAAGTATTAGTATTGTGTTGTCTTCAGAAATGTTGACGTTGTGTTGATCATTTGTGTTCAAGTGGAGTTTTACTAACTCCAGGGAAAGCAGCTCTCCAGCATACACTTCATATTTCTATTTGGTGTTAAAGGTCATGAGATGCAGTAAAATCGCCAGCGTCAAGGTGTCTGAAATCACAGAGCTCATCGGCAAAGCCCTGGAAAATGACAAGAAAGCCAGGTGAACAGTGGCATCACCTCTCTGTGCTAAAAAATGAAACGCTGGACAGTCCGGTGTTGAAGATAATAACTCTGAATTTTAAACATTTCTAGGAAGGCGGGTGGCAGGTGTGGTTTTGCAGAGTCTATTCCTCTGGAGCGAATCACAGCTTTGAAAATGGAGGAGACTCCAATGGAAATGATGGACGTGACAGAGAGGGCAAATGACATCGTCCAGAAAGCTGAGGTCCCACCTCAGATGTATCCTAAACTTAGCCTGAGTAACAGCTGAAGTACATCAACCATGAAATATGTGCCATTATTCTTTTCCCCCCTGATGCTTGGCCTGAATCCACTGCTGCTCCTTAACCGCAACTTACCAGGGTACCATCCCAGGTGGTGCCAGTCCCAGGTGTGGGGCAGGTGGGGCAGGGGCTGCAGAACACCTGGGGCCTGGAGGAAGAGGAGGAGGAAGGGGAGGAGGAGGAGAATGAAAGTGAGGGAAGTGACAACAGTGCCGAAGAACAGGAGGGAAAAGTATCACAGATGGAAGAGGGAAAGTATGAAAAAGAACAGCTCAAAGCAGGTAATTTCGGTTTGATCTGGATTTCATGTAAACATTACATAGATAAACAAGGAAAAAACACTAACACTCACAAAAGTTAAGAAAGCAAAGCTTCAAGAAGTCTCCCAAACATTTTAATTTTATGTATCTTAGCTAATAATAAATAATTATTCAGTATGTTTTGTTTTGATGGGAATTTGTTATATCTTGTAGGAGATGTGGTTGAAATATCTGACAGCGAAGAGGAGGAAGTGGTCATTCTTCATCCAGAGACACGTGACCAAGCTCCTAAGTTAGTCAAACTATATATATTTATATATTCACTGTTTTATAAACACTCTGTTTGGATACTAAGGAAGTTCACATGCTTTCTTTCTATTTTTTTCAGAAATACAGAATCCAGTTTGCGTCAGAAAGGGGCAGCATCAATCAAGAAAAGACAATAATAAAGAATTATAGTTAAGATCACCCAGAAATTTAAATTCACTCACCGTCTAGTCACCACTATGCCGATAGAGGGGTGGATGAAAGTGTTTGAGTCCACAAAACACTTTAGGAGTATCATGGGTAAACTTTGTTGCAGCAGAATCCAATACAGTACAAGTAGTTAATGTAGAGCAATTCTTCAGACTTCATAAAACAACAGAATAAATAAACACATGAGCCTCCACACTGCTCGTGTGGTGTTATCCAAGTGTCAGCAAGCCTCGACATTCATATTCGACTCGGAACGGCGTCATTTACACTGTGTTTAGCCTAAATGTCCACAGGAAGTGGCGTTGGTGGTAGACGTTAGCATTTCCGACAGTCCCTGAATGCGGACACTTGGGTGACAACACAGGAGCAGTATGGAGGCATGTTATGTTTTTTTCAGTTTTATTACGCCTGAAGAAGAGGTCACTTTGACTGCAACCCTGACACTCCAAAAGTGTTTTGTGGATTTGAACACTTCATCCACCCCTCCATCAGTGTAGACGTGAATAGATGAGTGAATTTTCATTTTTGGGTGAACTATACCTTTAGGGAGCCATTTATACTCATTGTACTCACATGTGTTCACGTGCAGCAGTGTCAGACTCGGCAGTGCCGTGGCTGAGACCTCTCACACAAGTACATTTGTGAGAAAACAGATGTTGACAATGAAACAAGTTACTTCCTGCGGTCAAGTCATGGATGTTTGGGTCCATCGAGCTGTCATGTGTGAAAACCAGGACAAGTTAGTCCCTGCTTAAAATATGTTGCTTGTCTATTTGAGGTGTTACGGTTCAGGTGCTCCGAGCATCCTAAAAGGAAGACACACTTAAAGCAGCAACTAATTTGTCTGGGTAATGTATTCACAAATTACAGCTCTCTTGGCAGAGTAAGTAACTCTGCTCATTTTAATGGTCAACATCCATGGTCACTCTCCTGCGTTGTGAATATGTGGCCTTTGCTTTCATGTTGACTGATAATATGTGAGACATCTCAACCACTCAGCACCTCCTCATGATGAAGACTGTCCTGGTTTAAAATGAGTTGTCTGCTGTAGTAGAGAACTGGACTCATGTGTAAATACATCACAATGTTGGATTATTAGCATGACAACAAGTTAACCATATAAAAAGTAATATTCCAAATAGTGACAATTACAGATATTATTCTCCACTTTGATGTGTTGCAATGTTTCTGTAGCATTTGTTTAATGGTATATTTGATAAGAAAGATATTATCTGTGATGCTGTTTGTGAACCGAGAAAAAAAAGAAAATAAATAAATCTTGTTTTTTGTAATACTTTTTATTTTATTTCTATTTTGTAAATAACTTCAATTGTATTGAATTTAGCCGCAACGCTGTTGAAACCCCAGAGGTGTTTCTCAAAGCCGTCACACACCTCCATCTGTGGAGAACCAAAAATTAGAGTAGAAAAGTATAAATAAATAAATGTGGAAATAATAGAAATATTTCCACATAGTTTCATATTCATTGTTGCCCATCCATACTCCATATCCATCGGTACAGTGGTGAGTGGACCATAAGTGAAGACGTGGTGTAACATTGAACTATGAAAAGTTAGGTTCCACCGAGATTTGAACTCGGATCGCTGGATTCAGAGTCCAGAGTGCTAACCATTACACCATGGAACCCGTGTGGGTAAGGTGGACAGAGCAAGTTCATTAAATACTTGACTCAGTGATAAAATGACGTGATGATCACGGAGTTTCTCTGTTCAAAGCTGCTCAGTGATCAGCTGCTTCATGATCAGAGCTGAAGCTGCAGTTGGTTTGTATCGAGCTGGAGTTTCTGTTTCCTCCTCCTCCTCTCTGAGCTGCTCTCACTGTAACTAATAAACTCTCATCACTAGTTATCAGGACCTGATCAGTGCATGAAGTAACTTAGTGTTGGTTTGATTCCAGAGTTTATTAAACTCATTTAAACATCATGAAAAATGACTCGTCAACATGTTGTGCTCAGTACAACATGAGAGGAGACGCTCACAGTTAGGACTCAGTGATAAAATGACGACACGCAGACATGAGCAGACACCATGGATTAATAACTCAACACGTAATCTTAAATGTGTTACTAAATCCTCCCAATGAAAGATGAACTGGTTGTTTTTAAGTGTGAACTGACTCAACACTGCAAACAGCAGCTACTGAAGGCAGAAGTAGTAGAACTGGATCATCACACTCCTGTGACCAATCCTGCTCAAGACTGAGGTCAGGACCGCCCTGACTCATATGCATATGACACAGAAATACAGAAATAAATAAATGTAGAAATTAAATAAATGTGGAAATAAATAAATCTGGAAATAAAATTAAGACATTTATGTATTTATTTCCACATTGATTTATATATTTCCACATTTATTTCTACATTTATTTATTTATACTTAAGACATTTGTCGTCCTCCTTATAATACTGAAGCGCATGGGTCAAATGCTAGTAATGTTTCTGAATCTTCATCTTAATAAAAAGGAATGTTAAAAGAGCCAACAACGTTGAGTCAAATGAGAAAACGTAGTGGCCCGTACGGGGATCGAACCCGCGACCTTGGCGTTATTAGCACCACGCTCTAACCAACTGAGCTAACCGGCCATGTGCACACGAGACAGATTAAATCTTTATATACAAAGCGGGAGAAATAAGTATTTAACACGTCACCAATTTCCTCACTAAATATATTGCCAAAGGTAATATTAACATGAAATGTTCACCAGATGTTGGTGACAACCCAAGTAATCCATACATACAAAGAAACCGAAACAAATGAGCTCAGGAATTAAGTTATGTCTATTTAACACACTTACTGATATTTATTTAATACTTTGTACAAAAGCCTTTGTTTGTAATGACAGCTTCAAGATGCCTCCTGTATGGAGAAGCTGGTCGCATGCATTGCGGACATTGTCATTGCAATGTCCACCCTTGTTTCATCTTCATCATCCTGGTAAATGGCAGCAGATTTTTGTCAAGAATGTCCTGGGACATTTGCCCATTCATCCTTCCTTCATAATGTGAAGTTTGTTAGTACCATTTGCTGAAAAGCATCCCCACACCATAATGTTCCCATCTCCACACTTCACTGTTGGTATGGTGTTTTTAGCTTCAATTTTGCTCTCATCTGACCACTCTATATTCTCCCAGTATTTCACTGGCTTTTCCAAATGTTGTGCAGCAAACTTTAAACGAGCTTCAACCTTTTTTTTCAGCATACAGACCATGGCGGTGGAGTGCATTACTTACTGTTTTCTTTGAGACAACAGCACCTGCTAATTGCAGGTCCTTTTGAAGCTCTCCACAAGTGGTCCTTGGCTCTTGGAAAACTCTTCGGATTATTCTTTTCACTCCTCTGTCAGAAATCTTGCGAGGAGCACCTGGTCGAGGCAAATTTATGGTGAAATTAGTATCTTTCCACTTCCGTATTATGGCCCCAACAGAGCTCACTGGCACATTCAGAAGCTTAGAAATGGGCCTGTAACCAATGCTATTGTTATGTTTTGCAACAGTTAGGTTGAAGCTCTTGAGACAGCTCTTTGCTTTTACCTACCATGAGATGTGTCTTGTGTGACACCTTGGCAATGAAACCTCTTTGTAGGCCATCAGTTGGGACTGAACCAGCTGATATTCATCTGCACTGAGGGGCTGGATTGCTTTTTAATTACTGATAGAGTTCAGCTGTTGTCTTGGCTTCCCATGCCTTTTTGCACCCCCCCCTTTCTTCATATGTTCAATACTTTTTCCCTGTGTCATTTCACATTATTACACATAACTTACTTTCTGAACTTATTTGTTTTGGTTTCTTTGTATGTATGGATTACTTGGGTTGTTACCAACATCTGGTGAAAATCTCATGTCAATATTACCTTTGGCAATATATTTAGTGAGGAAAATGGTGACTTATTCAATACCTATTTCACCCGCTGTACATCAATCTTTTAAACATCTAATCCATGGTCATGACAGAATCTGCTGCAGGTTCACTCTGACTGGAGCAGGCGGGATCTAATGTTACCTGCCTGCTCTAATTGGATCAGTGGATTCCATTCCTCTCTCTTTATTAAGTACATACCTCCACCAACGGTCCCCCTATGAAGGATATATTTAAATCCACTAGATTTGGATTTTATTTGGATCTATATCAAGTGTCAGGAATCTCATAAACACTCATAAATATCACTCCCCTCAACATTACTGATATTGTGAGGATTTGATATTATATTCTAAATATTTTCAAGATCCACAAATTTATTATCTGAGAAATTAATGAAAACTTTGAAAAACACTCTAACTCTATCTCTATCAAAAATCATGGGTACACAAAAACTTAATGGTTTGGCACTGTGTCTGCTGTGGAGACCTTCAGGTTTCTGGGATCCACAAAGTGGGCTTCCAACATCAACACCATTGCCAAAAAAGCCCAGCAGAGGTTGAAGGTCCTGCGCCAGCTCAGAAAGTTCAACCTGCCTCAGGAGATGTTGATCCAGTACTACGTGTGCAATAATCCGGTACCTGTATATTCTAAATTAGATATATAAATAGATTAAGATATTCCCCCTACGTCATGTATATAAAGTATCCTGTGACAATCTTTCCATATTTATTCAATTATCATTGCACTATTTCTCCATTTCACTGTGATTGTTCTTGTGTTTTATGTTCATATATACATTTTGTCTATATATATATTTATATTCATATTTGTACATTAAACACAGTACATGTTTATGCTTAACCTTGTTCTGCTTTGCTGTCCTTGTTTTTTGTTGTTGTTTATTTGTTTATTTGTTTACTTGTCTATCTCTGTAGGTTGAGAGCAATGGAAAAACCGGAGTCAAATTCCTTGTATGTGTACGTATACATGGCCATATAAACACAGCTCATGGCCATATAAACACAGCTCTTAGGATCCAGATCTACCAGTAGAAATGCTCATAGAGTCAAAGCTTATGGCATCCAAAACGTTGAGGACCCTCCTATCAGCTTCACTATCACCTCTGCAAGGCTCTCTGCAAGCATTGCTGTGATCATCAGAAACCACCAGAGGGCAGCAGAGTCCAGCCAGGAGCCAGACACCTGCAACTCCATCAACTCGAACATCCTCAAGATCTCTCTAGGGTCAACTATTTGTAGAAACATGCTAGTTTTATAAGGTTTAAAAACACAAGATTTGGGAACACAATGATGTGTTCAATATCATAGGAACATGGAAATTGAAATGGTTTAGAAACTTCCTTCAAGGCCAAACTTTTCATTTCCATAATTTGGAGAAAAGAAAGAAAAGAAAAGAAAACGTTTTGAAATCGAAAAAAAAACTAGGAAGGAGTCTTGTTCATGAAACCCCGAATTTCCTCATGTAAAATTCAGTACAATTTACAAATGCATCAAACCAAAAACACTCAGCTCCGTATCTAGATTTGAAGTTATTCAGGTCGCTGGACATAGGCGCCAAAGTTAACGTCACATCAGGTCCACTCTCTGAAAATCTTGACAGTTTAAAGACAGTTCTGGTTCTGGCCATTCATATGCTGTAATTGGTTGATATATGACATGATGTATGACACAGACTCACCTCAAGTCTTTATCTAATCCAGTGAACCACAATAAAAGCTTTTAAACAGCAAGTGTTGTATGACTGTTTACTCAGGCTGTTTCCCTCTGAGCAGTAAGTAGCAGTTGTACCAGTCACTCTCTGCTTTTAGCCACAGATTTAGGTGAAAGGGATCTACTGGAAGAAATTGAATATAAAATAATCAGAGTGATGTTTTCACTCGTGTGTAAACATCTGAATTGTACAAATAGTTGTTTTCTTTACACTAGAATATTTAATATTATTATTTAATTTATATTGAAATACTTTACATTTACATAGGGGGTCCTCTTTCAGGAGGCTGCCCTGGTTTTTACAGTCGTCGAAACTGGACAAAATAAACACCTTTTGAGTTCTTGTGCCAACTAAAGGCTGGCACAGGTTCTCTTTCATGTTGGGAAGGGGAGGGGTAAACAGTTGCAACATGCAACTTCACCACTAGATGTCACTAAATTCTACACACTGAACCTTTAAGCAATTTGAATTATTATGAACAGTGAGGAGGTCAGTCACACCATAAAATCAATGACAGTGACACTAAGTGCAAAATCCTGTCCTCTTAGGCTGTCTCCTTCTCTAAGTGTGTGCGAACACATCTTTTGCTTTGCTCTGCCTTTCGTTGGCTGTCAATCAGCTGTGTTTAACCTCTGACTGACACTGTGACACCTGTCAGCAGTCCCTCAACCAGGCCTTACTTCAGTCCTTAACTAGGTGTGTTGCAGTGATCCAGTATTGCAGGTAAGGCTCTGCTCCTCCTCTGGCTATTATCAACAAGCTCTTCATCAAGACAAACATTGTGGTACTGTTGCTCTGTTGCAGGGCAGGTTCCAGGTGTCCAAGTCCTTTCTATAGTCTTTTTTTGTATTTATTAAAAAGGCACTTACTGACAATATGAACAATAAATATGACAATTGTTAAGAATGTTAATTTTCTAAGCTTATTTGAAGAACGCAATATGCAATAAGGACCAGTTTTCAAAATATATTAATTGATATGTGTCTTTGCTCAACAGTTAACAAGGAAAGGCTTAAATGTGCACCTTACTGAATCATGACTTGTAATGGATATCGGACATAAAATTGGTCTAAATCCCAGATCCACCACTACTTTGTGGAAACCAGGTGAGGAGGTGTCATGCCAAAACTTTCAAAACTGGCTAAATGGCTGATATTTTATCCACAGTACTTGACTGTTGCCAAAAGCTGGAAAGGTATTGAACAGTTTTGCAATAAAATCTATACCAACCTTGTGGCTGATGTGGATAAAGCATCTCTTTCTGTCTGTTCCCCTTTGACCTACAAGTTATACTTTGCTCTGTGTCTTCATACAACAGTATGTTCATACTTTGCCTGTAAACACATTCTCTGGCCCGCTCGAGGCATCCCTCTGCCCCGAGGTGAGAGGAATGAACACAAGTGATCTTCCCTCTCAGTGACGTAGGAAAAAAAAACAACCTTCTTCCCTTTAGATAATCCCATTATGAACACTCAACCATATCTAACTCAATGTTGCTCTTTATTTATTTTCTCCTTTTGAATGAATTTGATCAATCCTTTAGCATAGCATTGTGTGGATTCTCTCTTCTGAGATGGTACATGGTCTGTGTTTATATTGCTCTTTTCTAGTCTTGATGACCACTCAAAGCTCTTCCTAGAACACTTTTGCCATTGACCCATTCACACACTTATTCATACAGGGCATCTTTATGCAGCACTTTTTCTATCACACTCATGCACTCCTTGCACAGCTGTCACTTCTCTGGTGCCCCAGTCTCTTGCTCAAAGGCTTTGTACTGGTGGAACTATTTCCCATCAAAAATAACAGCCACATAGTCTTTCCCAGTTTTAAGCATGGTCTCTTTAAGTCTGTGTCACTCCCACAGAATGCTGGTGGATTTCCACTTTGTGGCACTGTAGTGCCAGCTCCTCCTAACCCTAACCCTAAGGGCTGTAGTATTTCACTGCTGCTTTGACTACAGTATATTGTCCTTCTGCCTCAGAGACACTCCTTGTATTTGTCATGTGTGGTTGCATATATCATTGTTCATGCTTTCTCCACCACATTTCCAAGGTTCAGATAGTCTCTTGTGACAACTTGGCGAACTTGCACAACTTTAAATGGCCATACTAAATTATTGAAATAAACAATGATGATTTCAGCTGGTTTTATCATAATACCATAGTGTTATGAGTTTGGTGTTACATTGTTGAGCAGTTCAGTTCAGTAACATACTAAAAACAAAATAAAACAACACCTCTTTATATACATCCTGTGTGTTTTTGTGAAATGTCACCTGATAATAATAGTAATAATAATGACAACATTTACCAGTTACAGATAAGTGTTAACACATGATATAGCTGTGATTAAAACCAGCTGTTACTCTTCACTTTAGTCATATACCTGCCATTTACCTTCTGCTGATTTAAAGCCAGCTACCAGCCTGAAAGTGGTAATAGCCACACTTCGAAGCACTGTATAAATCCTAATCCCCTCCATGTTAGCTGATGGGACATGGGTTAAACTAGAGAATAAAAGTATACATCAAAGACATGTTTTAAAATGTGTCACTTTAAGTAGTTCTTATTTCACTGCTCTATGTGTTCATGTTTCTGATAAGTTTGGTTTTAATTTGTTATTTGATGCCGTAAACACAGAGTGACATCATGATTGACAGCTGAGCTTTTCCTCGAAGTGTTTTTTCCACTACATGCATCATAAAGTAGAGTTTGCAGCTTCGGGATCATATTGTGAAATAAACCTTTCTCTGAAGTAAGATAATAATCTCTGCCTGTGCTGGCTTTTAAAATGCTCTATTCCATCATCCTGTCTGCATAAAGATTATAATGAAGCCCATGGGTGACATTTTGTTATTCAATACAAATCTTTTCAAGATTTTCATCTTCATCCCTTAAGTTTTTGATTATATTTCACTTGCCGTCTGAAAGGCTTCTTAAGTTCTCCATGGAATTTAAATGAAAAAAAGCTTCATAGTCTGGTGCTGTGTGTGTGAAACAGTGTGTCTGTGGTTGTGTGCACAAGAGGAGTGGCATTGCAATGTTTTCTATCGTAGAGTGAAAACAAACAGTCAAATCTACAGCAGTTGTTGGAAATCTGATACTGAAGAGATATGTCTGTGTGCACATACAAACAAGAAGGTTGAAGCTACTGAGCCACACATGAGATGATGTAACGTGTGCATGAATCAGAGCTCTGGCATGTTTATATGTTTGCTGTTGCATTCAGTTCAGATTTGTCATGATTTCCCAGCACCCTAGGGAGACACATACCCTTGCTCAGCCACACAATTGTGTAATGGGTGCTGTATGAAGCACACATTGAGGGACCAGTGTCTGCAATGCTGCCCTCTCTTAACATAATACACATGACTAACTGCTCTGTAGTGCTCATGGTGGATGACCGATTTTGTAATTCCACCTCAAAATCATTCTCCTCCCCAAGAGTTCAGCACTACATCAAAAGATAAAGGTTTTTTTGTTGGTTTTTGGCTTTTCCATCTGGTTGACTGATAAGGAGGAGCGAGAGCAGCTGTATTTTCTTCACACGCGCACACGCACGCACACACACACACACAGTGGAAAAGTACTGGACAGAGCACAGACTGTGACTGTGCACCAACCCTCATTGCTGCCATCAACAGTCCCACACACAAAGCCACATTTTCCTGCTCACTCGGTGTATTAAATTACACAGAGGGATACTGTGTGAGATCACACTCACTATTTGACAGCTCAGTGCATAACAAGTGTTCCAGCCAAAACAACCCTTACAGTGCATAATTTAATAGCTACTACAGCGTAGCGAGGTGTTTTAAGGCTGTAGTTGTATATTCTAGGCTGGCTGTCTTACATGTCTCACATGAAAAATAGCATCCGTAAATATGAGAAACAATAACACTAAACACCAGCTCCAGAGGGAACCATAGATTATTATGAACAAACATAAAATTGTTTTCAAATTTAAAGTTGATCCGCTGAAACAGTTCAAGTGTCATTTTCCTTTAATGGTGGACAAAGTTTTAAATGATTATATCTGTTTTCTTTTTTTGCATTTTCAGCCCATTTAGTGCTTAGTGGGGCAACTGTAGCAGAATTGCAGGAGCAGACAGTTTGCATCCAGTGGTGGAACGTGAACAAGTAAATTTACCCATGTACTGTGTGTTTCCAATTTATGCATTCAGAACCTTCAGAACAGCTATTACAACATACTTTTATTTTCTATGGGACACAGGGGGTAACATAACAAGAGAAGGCTGCATCCACTTTATACCATGTATCATCCAGGTCTCTAAAGCCAAAATAACAACCCAAATTCACAAAAATAAAACCTGACTAGTCTACTGATAAATTAAACACAACATTTCCCTGTCTGACCACAAACATGAGAACAATTCAATTAACATGAATGGCAGTACTACCACTACCAGAGCAGAACTGTGCTCATTTCTCTTTTTTTACTTTTTTACAGGTACATTTAGCTGATAACACATCTTGAACCTGATTAACTCTATCTAGATGTATTTTTTTCACTTTTACTTTTAAAAAGAAAGCATATGATATATTAAGATCAATTGTGTTTTTCTATACCACCAAATACACTAGAAAATAAAGTTTTAATAAAGTTTCTGTTTATTGTGTCCTCCTCCTCTTGCTTGATCTGGTGTGTGTCTGTTGCCATGGAAAACAACGCAAACTGAACTGGCGAGGCAAACTGAACTGGAATTTTGGTTTGGAATATTGAATATCATCAATACAGAGGCTTTACAGATAACTGTTAGTATTAAGAAGAGCTGGTTTCAAAAAGGATTTTTACCCCAAGGGGGAGTTGGCGTTGGTGTCTTTCTTTCCTTTCTGGGAAGAAGTCCTGACCCTGAAGACTTGGGTGTCAGTTCTCAAATGACCACTGTGTGTGACATTTCAGACCAGCTGCTGAGGACCGGTGAGCAGGGACAGACGGACATCACTGGGAGGGGTCCTGAAGAAACGAGAGTTGTTTGAGATGAAAGGACTGCAGAGGAGAATGAAGTCAAACCAGGAAACTGATGGGAAAGAAGAGTAGACTGATCACAACGTCCTCTCATGGCCCACTCGTCTATAGGGAGGATGTTGGCTGAGCTCTGCTGGCAGAGGAATACACATAGCTTTGTAATAAAGCGCTGATGGATGCTTTTTCAAACATGCACACTAACGTCTTATTTCTTGTCATATTATTATTATTATCGTCAAGTTAGCAAAATATCATTCAGCTAACTTGACACTGAGCATTTGAACATTCTTCATCACACAGTATGACATCAGACTGTTTTATGGCGGTCAGAAATGGATACCTTCAAGCCTTTGCCCATGCACACAGGTATTTATAACCGGCTGATTGACTGTTTATTAAAATGGACGACGTGTCTTCACTTCCATAGGTTGTTTAAGTATTCGGGTGCTGCCATGTTGCATCTTGTTGTCATTTGGAGCCAATCTGTGTGGTAGTAATCATGGAGTTGAGCTGCGGTAGTGAGGTCCCTGCGATACATATGCCCAACCAATTGCAATTCAGACTCAGCCGTCTATCATGACGTTTCACCCTGTTTTTAGAGCATCAAATAACTAACTAAAACTACACTTACCTCACAAATGGACAAGAACTACCTAAAATGACAGAAACCATCTTTGAGAAAACATGATTTAACATGTACGTTTGGTCAATGTCACATCTGCCAACATGGAGGAGGTACATAAACCATACATTACTGCATCCAGCCACTAGGGGGTGAACCAGATGATTTGGCTTCACTTTTGGGGAGCTGTCATGTCGTCCGTCTTTACATAAAGTCTATGATTGGGATGAACATGGGTGGAGCTATGGTGGGAATTTATTATGTCACAAAGCTCCATGTACCATAAAGAATGCAGACAGGTCAACAAGTCAACCTCGCCTAAATGGGTGCTACAGAGTGCAGCTGTTAATCAAACCCAATGTTCCTTATGAAGAGATCAAGAGGCTTTAATCTGGAGAGCTACAGAACATTTAGCTAACACTGGAATTCCATCTTTTTTTCTTTATCTGTTGCATTTATGAAGCTCTTTTCAAGCTCACAACATTAACTGTGTCTAGAAAAAGAATATTCTAATAAAGTGTTGTGACATTTGTTTTCAGGGGAACTTTATTCAAATTAGATGTGGAGCAGCTATAATTAAAAGCAACAGTATCCTTTGCTTTGAAAGATGAGTTCCTCGTCCTAATAAGAAGAGTTTGGTGTTTGCATCCACCTGCTATAAATAGCACTAGAACGAAGTAAGAGCATAGTGCTTTCCCCCACTGCAGTGCTTTTTGTTTTCTCAAGAGGTCACTTCTTCACTTCTTTTTTTATTTAACACCAAAGCTTCCCAGATTCTTCATGTACCCTTTCTTGTACCAAATGTACCAAATCTTTAAAATTAAATTTCAATCTTTTGAACCAAACTAAAGCATCACATTAATCTAAAGTCCTACTGGGAATATTTTATACCTCTCTTAATTTATTTATCCTTTGCTGAAATAATCCACACTCCACTTATCTGACAAGCCAGATATAAGTAAAAGTTTGAAAGGAGCCTGCCACACAGGGAAAGAACCAAAAGCACAGACACAGTGAGAACCAGGCTCAATTTGTCAAACTGTTTCCTTCAACTTCCCAGTCATGTAGGCAATGCATGCTGAAGCCCTTAAGTGGTTGGGTCCTTTACTTTTAGACTAGAAGTGATTAATGAGATGAGAGCATTTGCACTTAAGTAGTCTGTATTAATAGTTCTATTTGAAGTGTTGATGGGCATCAGTGAAAGCGTTGGTCTTTTTGTCATGCATGGATCGTTAATAATAAATGGTTCTTTTCTTAGTGTCAGCAGTTTAATGTCCAGCTGTAGTTGATTCATAAGAAATAGGACAAGATGCTGAATATATTAAGGTCTCCCAAACTGTGATGATGATAAATTGCCAACCAGCAGCAGTTAGGGTTAGCTAAGCTGTTTTTAGATTGTACTGTAGAAACCTTACATATCAGCAGAGGTCTGAATGGATCAGCCTTGATGAATTAGTCATTAATCAACTCTGTGTGATTACAATATTATTGACTGATCTAAAAGTAGATTATGAGATATAAAATATTTTGTGTTATTGTAGAAGCAAAAAGAGCATGATTTGTCTGAGTCTACTACAAACACTGTACAGCATATACTGTAAATGATAAAATAACAGAGGTTCATGTAATAATATCAATATGTATAAAATAAGAAAAAGTTAAATAGAAAATATCTTGGTATATCAAGTTGTAAAACTACCGACCGTATTTGAATCATCAGTTTTACCTTGATATATCCATCATACAGGTGGAATTACCATAAAAGCATGATTCAGCTGCGGATCTAGGATTTTTCGAGGGCCCAATCACAAGCATAGGTCCAACATCCATCACAATCCCTGAATCAGTAAGGTGAACATTTGAGTCAGTCCTTGTTTATTTTTTAGCTCTATAGCTTTAAACAATAACACACAACAATTAATATATTTTGAAAATGGTTTCTTGGTCAAGCACTTTATGTTCTTCAAAAAAACGTCAGGGGTCAGTGCCCCCTTGGATCCACGCCAACATCCGACCCTCATGTGATTTAACAAGGAAATCTCTTTATTATCACCTTAGAATTAACCAAAGCTAAGCTTTTGATGTTGTCAATGTTGACATTGCCAAATGTTTTAGTAGCTAGAGAAATAGGTGTGAGAGTCTGTTGAAATGATGCCTCTGGTCATGTTTCATTCAGGCTTAAAAAAACAAGCCATGAAAAACAAACTTTACATAGAGCCATAGTAGTTTCCATCATTTTATCAGCCATTCTGGCACGTGCACACATAGCCATAAAAGGGGGCTTGAGCCCTGTCCTTTTTCTTCCTTGAGAGACATGGCCACTTTTTGTGGGGTGCTTTTAAAAAATATTACTATATATATTATATTATATATTATACTCCTGTTTGTGCACAGCTTCCCTGTCAAACAAATATATTGATCGTATAAACAATTAAAATCAAGCACTAGAGCTGTGGACATGTCTTGATTGACGTCGATGACTCTGTATCGATGAGAAAGAGACAGAACACATTCGATTCATGTTGTTTTTAGGTTTGTCCCATCGCTGAATAATTATAACACCACTGCTACAGGACCAGGACTGATGCTCATTAAAGGACGGTCGTCCTGAGTCTCTGTTGGAGCTTCCCCCTCACAACTCCTCTGACCTGCGCTCACTTTACACTTTAACAATAAACACCATCACTGACCACAAATTATTAAGACACGTACAGGACTGACATTTACTTTGTGTTTGTTTGATTCTCTAGAGTTTATGAGACACGTGTTTAAACCAGCAACACAACACGAGATGTAATGCGCACAGTCAGGACATCAGGGTTAAAGGTCCAGTGTGTACGATTTAGGTGAAAGGGATTTTTGGCAGAAATTGAATATAAAATAACCCTAATGATGTTTTCACTGGTGTGTTTCATCAAAATTGTATGAGTTTTTGTTTTCTTTACCATAGAATGAGCTCTTTATATTTAAAAACTTTATCTTTACATGGAGGGGGGGTCCTCTCTCTTGAGGGCGCCATGTTTTTTACTGTCGTCCAAACTGCACAAACTAACGAGTTTTCATGACAACTGAAATTCACATCAAGTTCTCTTTCATGTTGGGAAGGGGAGGGTGAGATGATGAGTATTCAGCTGCAACATGCCAGGTGGGGCCACCTTGATACAATAAAGGCTATAATCAGTTTGTCTTTTTAAGCCTTAGATGCAGCACACAAGTCTAAACTGAATGAATGTAATATCATGGCGAGCACCGACCACTTTCATAGATTTACTGTGGTAGTCTGTGAATTGAAACCTTATTTTGTAAATTACAGCACACTTGTAATAGCAGTAACAGTCTATAATACTTTTTAAGGCTCTTTCTAAATAAAAAGGGAGTTCATATCTGACTGATTTTATTAACTGATGAAAAAGCAGCTATGTGCAGTAATGAATCATAATGGAATCAGGAGACTGTTGAAGGTGCTATAGTGAGCACACAGTCATGTCAGACTAGCAGCACCTCCCCCCTCCCAGCTCATGTTATGATGAACAAACCTAGCTACCAGTGCCTCCAGAAAAACTAATATACAAAGTAGTTAACTTGTCTTGGTTAGCAAACGGACAGAGGGAAGTAAAACATGTATTTATGGAAAGTTTATTTCTATCAGAGGTTTTTGTCTCTAGTGTGCTACCTTAAACTTAGAGTTTGGTTGCAGGCTCCACATCTAATAACTATTCATTCTACTACTGTTGAGTATTTAACAATTGTGTGAGTCTGAGGGTATTACAATAAATTGTTAGGCTAGTCAGAGATGTGATAGTATGTTGTATGTTTTTTACATAAATAATTATGAGAACTGCCCTTTTTCTCACTTGAGGATCGCAGTCCCCAAAATGTTAAACTAACGGACCCTGCACTTTAACCTTATTCACTCTTCATTTTACTTCAATGTGCTGAAGGTCAGCGCTTCAACACTGGCTGCTGGCTGCTGTGTGTTAAAACAACCAGACAAAGGCACCAATTGTTGAGAGCAAGACACTGTTGCAGTTTTGCTTGTGGTTGACAGTGTTGCCAGAGTTACAGTCATTTTAACAGAAATCAAAGCTGTGCCTTCACAGTGAGGAATTCACACCAGCCTCTGAAATGTGGTGTATGTACTCTGCTCTGGTGTGCACCACAGTTTATATTTGTACGTAGAGTGCCACAGAGCTCAATTCTGAAAATAGTACCTAAATAAGAAGCAGGACTTCTAGAAGCTGTTACCCTCCTGGGGTTTGCGGTGAGGCAGTGCCTCCCCCTCACGTGTTGTGTCACTCAGGCTTGGCCGGGAATCATCAGAGAAGCTAAGCTAGGTGCTAATGTCAATTTAAACCCACTAAACGGCTGGAGTGCTAATAGTATGTTGCATTTTTACTGCGTTAAATAATACTGCTATGCCTGCAGCTCTGGCACCTCTGCAGCAAACATGCTTAGAGAGACAACGCTGAAGTGTTAACACTTATTAAGTATAATCTTAGTTCTTAGTTCACCTTTTATGCATCTCTCTTTGTCTCTGTTGTTCTTCCCTGTCCTCCTGGTTGTTTTGTGTGTCATTTTGTATCTCCTTTCCTGGTCAAAATTTGTCTCTGAAGTTGTTCAATGTCTCTACAGCTGCTTGCAGACATGCACTGAACTGTAAAATCTCTATGTGAGAACTCAAATGTACAAGTTTCTCTGGAGTTTCCTGACCAGCCCCCTAATAAAACTAAAGAGAGAGAGCCTTCTCGTGTAAAAGTCCAGACGCAATTTTGTGGCCATTCTCCAGAGTTCTGAAATGGCTACAGGCTTGTCACTAATCCATTCATAATACTACATGAACCTATCACCTAATGACCTGGTAGAGGGCACCAGGGGTGGCCGGTCAGGGGTACACCCTTGGCCACAATTCAGACCCCACTTCTTTGCGTGCTGTTGGTTCTGCTATTAAAACCAACTACAAACTGAAATTGTTTTCATAGGGATGAAATAATTAAATAACTCCCAAATTATCTTTAGTTTAGGGGTTTTAGTGTACGTCCTATGTAATAAGCTCCACTAAAGAGGTTATGTTTCCCCCCCCATCCATTTGTTTGTTGGTTTGTTTGTTTGTGAGCAAGATTACACAACTACTGGACGGATTACAACAAAACTTGTTGTTGGTGGAAGGATGTGGTATTGGTCAGGGAAGAACCCATTCACTTTTGATACACATACAGATCAGGGGATGGATCCAGTGTTTTTTATCACCTTCTTTTTTTTGATCAAATTGTGAGATTAGGCGTTTTAAACATTTTCACTGATTTCCCAGAGAATAGTCAATGGTCCAGCTTGATTGAATTTAAGGGGACTATTGGGCTTTGGCAGAGGTATGTGCGTGCTATACTAGGTTGTTCTGGGTTTTATTTTCTGTTCAGCCAGTCTAGTAGCAATCTGCTTTGTCGAGGGAGCTTGCCCAACATTTAATTAAGAATTACTAGGAATATACAGTGTATTCAATTTGAAAATCTTGGGAAAAACTATTACTGGAAAAGCTCATGTGCGTTGCATGACTCACTGAGATGACTCAAACAGCAAAGGAACGGTCGCTTGATTTCACCATTTATTCCGACAGAACATCACCCCATGGGGATTGACATTAATTGATTACAAAGTAGGACCTTGCCAAGTGGCAAGAGAAAACAGCCTTCACGAAAGTTCAGTATACAAACAACACAGTTAATAACAAACAACATGCATAAAAGTATAACACCAAGTCCATATTATATTACTAACACAACTGTCCAGTACTTTCATAGATGTGCTTTGATTAGCTCATCATGGAAAATACAAACAATTCTGCTCAAAGATTAATAAAACGTTCAGATAACATACATATGCTCCACTATTATGGCGTTGTCATCTATCACTATATTATGGATGGCTTGGTTTCCTCCATCAAGTCATGTCTTGACACATTAGCTTGTCAGGGGTGTTCATTCTAATTGACTTCTTCCTTAGACTCACAGGCATGTAACAGGGTTTTGCAGTGACAACATACATTTGTGCCGACAATAATGACAGGTGGAGGTAAAAATACTTGAACTTTAACGAAGTTAAAACTTTATGTTGGTTACTCGAGATAAGATACATTTCTGTTTCTCGTTTACTCAATGCATAGCAATCAACGTGATAAAAAGTGTAAATATACAAATCATGATCAGGCTGTACAAGAATATAACACAGGTAGAAATCACAATCCCACATATAAAAAGATGCATGTGTTGTATTTTGCATGCACCATATTGTTTGTCCTCTGCCATCAGTCTTTGGAAAATTATATTCATATGATATGCTTAGGATAGAAGTCAGAATCATATGGGTTTATGTTTTGTATACAAGCCAACTGTTCCATGAGGTATTTGAACAGTGACTATAGAGTATACACCCATGTTACTACAGTGGAGTGAAACCAGTTTACAGTGACATTCAAAAGGTGTGATAGGAGGACAACATTGTGGCGGTCATTCATTAGTAGAAATGTCACTTTTATCAAGGCTCAGGACAACATTAAAAACCACATGGTTCAATTAAATGATCAGTTCTTTAATAAATGTCGAATCATTGAAAGGGGGTTAAAATTTTAACTTTTCAAACTTGATTGCAAATGATTAGAAACTTAGCCTCAAACGTTTTCACTGCATTATAGCAAAACCTTATCTCACTGTAAACTACAGCTTTGCATACAAGTATACAAGAAAACAACAGCAACAACTTCAGTACAAAAACCACTGAACTGAAAGGCTCATACTGACGGACAATGAGAAAAGAACAAGGAGGAAGATGTCTGACACTCTCCCTTTCCACATTTAATTTTCTACCATGTGAGTAAAACGCAGCTGAGGGGAATGGGCTACCAGTGAGTGGGGCTTGATAGGAGTTTTTTCACAATAAAATGGGTTAAATTAAATAGTAATAGGTGGAGTTGGATTCTGAGCATCTAACAAACCTAAAATAGTGTGTTGCTTCACCTCATGTACTTTAGGTTGCCATTTGTGATTTTCAATATTGCTGGTTGTACTGCAACCCAATACAGAGCAGTTTGACAGGGTGGGACAGCGAAGTCATCCATACCTGGCTGGTTTTAAATGTTGTCACAGTATTGTAAAAAAATCTGTCTACAACATGTTGAGTAGTATGAGCAGTATTTGCAAGATGGAGGTAAAAGTTTCATAGTAAAAAATGTACATGGAAATATAATTTTTCACATATTCGACAAAGCTCTGATTAGTCTCTCCTTCCATTCATTCAGATTCATTTTTGTGAAATCCAAGAAACACTGTCGGGAGAGTGGACTGTTGCTAATGAGAATATTCTGATAAAAACATAGCTTGGTGATCAGGGAGCAGCACATTTACATTTGAAATAAAATCACAGTTACGTATGAGCAATGATACTTGGTTTATGTGAGTAACATTGTAAATGTCAAAATGGTCTTATTTTAATTAAAATGCTGAGAATAATTACTGTTGCTGTGTAGTACAGCTGAAGGCAGAAGATCCACTAGAGAAAATAAGAAATCACATTCTGTTAAATAAGAAAAATAAGAAAATGTCCTTCACAGACACGTCATGGAACAGTGCATACAAGTGTGCACTCATTCTTTGTTTGTGGGGGAGCATTTCTTTGTTCTGATCTGAAAGAGAGCCCTGTCATGCTTGTCAAATCATTTGCAGAGGATCACCCAGAGAAAGGTACACAAGGACAATGATTGCATCATCACGAGACATTTCTCCTACCATCACACCCGAGTCAAGCTAATCATTCTTTTAGTAAAGGATGGAAAGGATGGCTTGCATTCCTGTTTTTCTGAGAAGACGTGACTCTAGTCTAACTCAATCTTATGAAAGAAAAATCTGATGCGGACAGATTTTGATTCTGTAAACTTTTTTATCATGATTGTGCTGGACTGATTTCTTAGTCATTAAGTCCATTCCTTGTGCTGATGACCTTAAAGTGAGTCCACTTTGGTGTTAGGCTGGTGTCTCAATTAGTGTGGTTGTAAAAATATATTCATATAAATCTGTACAAATGCACAAGTGCAATCTTTATTCAAGAGTATCTAATGAATGGAGAGGTATATGTTGCATCATTGTGAACATTTAACTCAAAATCTTGTGTTTTTGGAAATTCATTTAAATGGTTTGATGGTTGAACTTGTGTTCGGTTTGTGTGTGGACTGCTTCTATTACAGTGATGTAAGATGATCTGTTTTTTTTTATTTTGGGCCTTTATCTAAGTAATAATCTTAACTCTGTGTTATAGCTGGTTTGCGAGTGTAACCTACCCAGGGAGTCTGTTTTGACTGCATTCTGAGTAGAAGACCATGAGACAACAGATTAGGTTGGGGACGAGAGAGCACAGCACACACAAGAGTCTGTACTCAATGTCCCGTCTTTGCCATTGTTCCCCCTCTGTGAACTCTTGCTTGGCAGACAAACAAACATGTCTGCCTCCACCAGGTGCCCACCTTCTCTCCATCTTTGTGAGCCTCCTTAGCAGCTGGTGGTGTCCAGAAGCTGCTTCACTGTGGAGGCCTCTTCATTATCAGAGTTGGTCCTCTTGTCGTCTGTGGCTCTGGTCGCAGGTTTCTGCGTGCGTTTGATCTTAAACACATCCCATTTCTCGGACAGCAGGCCCTTGTTGAAAATGATGGACGCCAACCAGGAGAACAGCAGAATGGACACAAGTGAGGTGATCATGATGGTGGTGCGGAAGGGGAAGTACTGGGTTAACTTTCCTTCAGCATCTAGCCGACACCCGGGGAACTTGATTGCGGGTGGCAGGCCAATGAGGGGCTCGCCACTCAGGACCCTCATAATTATTCCTATCATGTAGCCCACAGAGGCGCCATAACCGTTAGACACCTTGAAAAAGAGGATGCAGACTAGCTGAGGGAACATGATGGTGTAGGACATGTCCACGCCCACAAGCCAGAAGACCAGGACGCTGCTGTCCAGGAAGGTAAGTGCAGTGCCAGCCAAACCCACCACCACCACTGAGATACGGATCACCCACTGCATCTCACGGTCTGAGGCCTGAAGGAGTGAAAAGAATGATAATGAGTTTGCATTTCACATTACTCCTCTTTAGAAAATGTAAAAGATCTAAGGATCATCTGGAATTAAGGCCTCTTTGGCGAACAGATCCTCTTACAAAGACAGTATCCATAAGTTACAGCAGTGTAAGAGAGCAGCAATGAATTGACTCATTATATGAAACATTCCTCTAGGGTGAAACCATGAAACAGATCATTGTTTGAAGAGAGCAAATATCACTCAAATATTACTCAACAAATAACACTCAGTCTGAAACCGAGTGCACAGTATGTACATTTTTCTAAAGTCAATAGCTACTTTGTTGTCACCCCAGGCTTGTGAGCACAGTATAATCATCAGAGAAACAGACTCTAGAATGTAGATTTCTTGTGGCTTCCCGTACAAGACTCTTTACATTGATGGCCATTATAGGCATTTCGTTTTCACTTGAGTAGTATTGCAAATTTTGATGGATTTAAACACCTAAAAGCGACATAATGTAATTTTATTAAAAGTGGTGCTGCAGCAATTTTTAACCTTGAATCTTATGTTGTCTTTGAGCTTATAAAAATTAGGATGCTAAATAAAGAAATGTGCATTTAAAAACAGCATGCAAAATACAAAACTACAATAAAACAGGTACAAACCAGGCAAGGCTAGTTGGTGAGATAGAGTGAAATAATGTGCAGTAAACCAATAAGAATGCAGTATCCCATTTATTTCAAAAGCCATCCTTGGTGGACTGTTATTATATCGTCAGATTACTTCTATTTGTAGAAAAAATGTACATAGACTCTGGGTCCGGAAAGTGAAGTGTAATGGAAATTTTACATTTGTGTATGTTTAATTGCATGAGCAATTGTATGTGGAGGACTGACCAAATGGTTGACCAAATTGTTAATCTAAAAGGGCAACTTTAAGGTTCATGATGGTGGTTTAAGAGATTTGAGTTTTATGGCCTTGAGAAACCACAACCTTATGGTATCTTTTGGTATCTCTGATTGGGATCAAACAACTGGGGTCTCATAGGGGGTCATCTACAGAACATGTAAACAAAAGGACAGGATGTCTCCTCCACTGAGTGAAACTACAAGAGGGTAATAAAAACCTTTGCATGCCGAGTGGGAGGGGAAAACTGATTCTCCAATGTTCTTTGCTCATTTGTGCATGTCATTCAGGTGATGTGTACTGTGGGTCCATCTGCAGATGCTGAATTAAACTTTCAGAAAGAAGTGTTTGACTTTGTGCTTGTTTCAGAAATTGCCACGACAGAAGCCAATGCAGAAGGGCCTGAATCTTTAGTTTCAAGCCTTCTTCAACACAGACAATTATGGTCCAAGATTCAAATAGAGGATGCAGCACCAAATGCATTGGGGCATGGATACTGTGTGATTGACAGCTACAGCCATCCAGTGGGTGCAGGTCACAGGTGTAGGTGGGCACACATGCTCACCCCCTGTATATGATTACATAGGTTACCGGTAGTTCAAAAACCAATAGGTGATGTCATGGTGGGTTGCCTCTTTTTAACAACAAGAGTAAATGTGTTGGTGCACTTGCCTATATGGTATTTCAGTCAGGAACACTATGTCATGATATACCCATTTGTTGCAAATGGGGATACAGTTATGATTGGCGTTAAAGGCTCCATTCCTTGGATGTTCCCTGGATTAGCCAAGCAGCATGCTAAGATAAAACAGGGAACATGTGCAGAAACCCCCTGTTGGGTTTAGCAGGCAATGTGCCTTTGTTTAGGATAAATATCGTTTATCACGACTCGGTGCTAAAAAGGTGGAGACTGGAGTGGTGGAGGCAAGTTGCCGGCAGCAGGCGTGGGTGGCAGTGTAGCTGAGAAGGGATCAGTGAGGATGAGGTCGTATTTAAAGGGACCGCTTTGGTGAGAGAATGAGTTGTGATTGGTGGGTAGCTGACGAGCTGAGCACATGACTCCATGTCCTGCATGAACTAATGCAAAGCTTTATATATTACTATCTTGATTATGCTCCCTTAAAATAACAATGAAAATTGTGCCTTTCAGTAGAAGTGTAGGCCACTGACCAGGAGTGTAGGTCACTCCCTTTCTGCTGCCTCAAGATAGCAATGTGCAAAGGATACACCTGACCAGACATCATTTTAAGACCAACAAGCCCATGGGTGCTAAGATGGGCACAACTTAAAACATTTGCTCTGGGTGGGAAAATGACAACTATGTTGGTCTGAAAATAGCAAAGACACTTGCATCCCACTTGGCACCAGTTTGCTTTACTTTGTACCAGGTATGTGACAGGGCTACTGCTATGCTAGCAGAACTGTGAACTATACTCTGAGCTAAAGGACAACACTAGCATTTCACCATACTATGACAAAGCTAACATCCAAGTGCTAAGCAGTTATAATGTATACTGTTAATGTAAGAATCCTAATAGATGCTAATTAGCAATTAACATGTTTAGTATAGTTGCGACTGATGGGAAGGTTATTAGCTTTGCTGGTATTTGTTTAAAAAGCAAAAGGGATTTTGACCTTATGGTGGTGCAGGATTAATATCCAGATATCAGTAAAATAATTGGGATCCTTCGTCTTAGAATAGTGGGTTAGGGTTGTGCTAATCTGCCTGGTAGAGGTTCAGATATTTCACCACTATAAATGTGAAATTGACCTCCAACACAAAATATAATCCTAAGGGATCAAAGCATAACCAAAGTCATTAAGGTAATTCCACTGGGCACCATGAAAATTTCGACCAAATTTCATAGCAACTCTGTTATTTTGTCAAGATCTTTCAAGAACAGGCAAAAATGCCATCCATCTCATTCTGGGGGAATCAACGATCATCAAGGTCAGTCAGATTTCGGGATGCACCAATTGATGTGTGTTGGTAATATTTACACTTGTGCGCCACACAGCGTGCACCTGTTTGGTAACATGTGCGAGCAAAAATCTGGGAAGTGCGACTAAAAATGTTCCTTTATCATTTTATCAATTTTGGATCAGAGCAAAAGCAGTGGTTGGTTTGGAGTTTCCTCCCTCCACACTCCTGCTGACCTGCACTCACTTTACACTATAACTATTAACACCAAAACTAATCACAAGTTATTAGGACCTGAACAGTACGGAAGTTTACTTTGTGTTTGTTTGATTCATTTCAGAGTTTATGAGACAGGTTTTTAAACACACTGAATAAAAGACATGACGTGATTTGACGGGCACAGCCAGGACATCAGTGTTATAGTGACTGGAACGATCTAGATATGATTGGACATCATCGATTAATAACTAGATAAATGTGATCGTCTGTTTGTGTGTGAAGAGTGACAGAGATCGGGGAATCAGAATGAAGTTAAGTTTATTATTGAAATTATTAAAATATTTAAAACTTACGATTAGGTCAAGGGCATACTGTACGCACAAAATATTTCTCACCTGCTTCCTGAGGATGTTCTTGTAAATATTTGAGGAGAACAATGAGGCGGAGGACAGAAGAGCTGAGTCCATGGAGGACATGACAGCGGCAGCAACAGCTCCAATGCCGATGACAGAGATGTAGGTGGGCGTGAGGAACTGCAGTGCGATGGGGAGGATAGAGCCTGCCTGGTCACGCTCATATGGGGTGGGCAGTCCATAGCTGGTTGAGTTCCAGTCTGAAAGGAAGGATTGGAATAAATAATAATAATAATAAATAAATAAATAAATGAAACAAGACACTGAGGTTAAATCTTTTCAGTAGAGGTTTATTCAGTTTTAAATGTGTAAGGCCAATGCAGACACTGAGCTAAAATAGTTTTTCCAAATTTGTTCAATATGTACCTGTAGAAGCAGCCACAGCTCCCACCAGCACAGAGGGGATACCCAGCACCAGGCAGAAGGCTGAGGAGGCAAAGCAGGTCACTTGAGCCTGGGTGTAAGATGAGGCGGACAGGATTCTTTGGTAGAACGCCTGGTAGGCCAAGCCCCCCAGAGCCTGGCACAAACAACATGAAATTGAGACAGGATGACAGGAATTAGTTTGTGCAGCCGTGCAGGACAAGAGGAACAATCCTCCCATGACTTGTTGTTGTTATGCTTGGCTGATAGCTCATGATTTAATTTAACCGCTGGTTTCAATTTAATTTAATTGCTGTGATGGCAGGAGTGATGTAAATGCTTTATGAGCTGTGTATCAGACAACATCCAGAGCTGTCTGTAGATGTATATACTCTCTCACACTCCACTCACCAGCAGCATGAAGTCGTCAAACCACTTGCCGGCCTCGTCGAGCTCCACCGTGCCAACCCAGGGAGCCTGGAAGGTCTGGTTGTAGGCCGTTAGTGAGATGTCCACAGAGTGAGGGTTGGTCAACAGGAAAGGAACACACACCCACTGCAAACACAAACACAAGGACACAACTAATCTGATTATGGGTTCAAGGGGGGGAGTTTTCAGTCAGACACTGGGAATTAGGAATCTGAAAGTAGAGCTGAAGCTCCAGTTTATGACAACGTTTGTCTCACTGTGGTTAAATGTACATACTTCTCATCTGTCCAGATTTATCCAGGTTTTTTTCTATTGTCATCACATCACTGAATGAATCTCACTCATGTCACATAACCTGAGATGACGGAAATGTTTTAACGATATAAATAAATAGCATATTTATATAACAATTATATTGACATACATATACACATTTATTTGTGCAACAATGTATTCAACAATTTTTTTGTTTGTTCTTGTCTTTTCCATCTGGTTGAATGAACACACACACACACACACACACACACACACACACACACACACACACACACACACACACACACACACACACACACACACACACACACACACACACACACACACACACACACACACACACACACACACACACACACACACACACAGTTCGTCCTGTACCCGCTCGTCCTGTACCCAACTTCTTCCCGGCAGAAATTGGACCATGACTGTGTTGATGATACATGGATCATGGCACATGTGGGGGTGTGTGTTTTAAAAGTTAAATCCTATCTGGAACTGGCACTGACCCACCCACGGGCACACATTCCCACATACACACACGGCCACACAAGTAGGTAAAGTAGTGCTCCCCGAAGTGACTGTCATGGAGCATCCACTCAGATCGTCTCTTTTAGAATAGGTTTAAAGGTCAAGTGTGTAAGATTCAGGTGACAGGGATCTATTGGCAGAAATTGAATATAAAATAATCCTAGCATTGCTCTCACTAGTGTGTTTCATCTAAATTGTACAAATTGTTGTTTCTTTACCCTAGAACTGACCCTTTATATTCAAATACTTTATATTTACATTGGGAAGAGGTCCTCTCTATGGAGGCCGAGGGTGTATAGTTTAACTTCAGTGTTGTCAGCGACATGGTATAGAACTTACAGTAATAGCTGGCCCCAAACTAATACTATACTGTGATTTTGACACTTTGGGACTCTCTGTTACTCATCTCTAAAAAAACGCAACATGTTAGAAAGTGAAATCATGTTTGTTCTGTAGTAAATGCTCCACCAATCAGAGCTGTTGCAATTACTCCTGAGGATTGTGGGTAGTGTGGACCATCTTTGAGACATTGTGACTAAAACATGTATTCTTAAAATGCGGTTTATATCATATGGACTTGTGCCTTCTGCAGGAGAATATAACACTATTTCACAGTCTTGTAGCTTGTGGTAAGTCTACAATATTTATATCAAATTCCAAAAAATGAATGGGATTCTTAGTGTTTACGCACCAGGCTGACAAAGATGAGGATGAGCTGGATGACATCTGTGTAAGCCACAGAGTAGAGCCCCCCCAGCAGAGTGTAGATTATGGCCACCACTGAGGAGATGATGATGGAGTAGATGTAGGACAGATCCAGGATCACGCTCATAGTTCCACCTGGAACAACACAACAGAGTGGTGAGTGCCAGAGAACTGACAGAGGCAACAACTCTTGTAATGTACAGATGATGGTAGCAACAGATACATGCAACTTCTTACATAATATTTTCTTTAAGTGTTTCATTAGGCTCTCAGTCTCACTTCTGCTTCAAGTCTTTTGTCTCACACACAAACACACTAATATACATGCATCCAATCTTAATTACTTTACTTAAGATTTAAGAAGCTAGGCAATGACGTTGTCTTGTTGCCTTAATGTTGTATTTTCCAAAAGGAGCATTGACAAACACACTTTTACCAACATATGACAAAACCTTACATTTCTAGACTTCTGAGTTATGAGTAAAGTTACACTCAAACATGTGTGGCAAAGCATCAGATTGCTTGGATAAAGTAACAAGGCAACACAATAATAATAAAATGATAAAGAGAACCATACAGAAACATAACAGAAGCAGCCTATTGATTGTGACTCCAAAATATTCCTTGTTCACACTCTTAAGTGAAGTATCTCACTTTAAATAGTGACAAATGTTGATATAAGTAAGAAAACTGAAGATCAATGCAGAGAGAAGTGTCTTCAAGTGCAAGAAATGCAACATTTTTTAAAAACTATTGATAAATGTTGGTAAATTAACAAGTTAATTAAAAAAGACATCCTGTTACTCAAACAAGGCAAGCAAAACGTCACTACCTTCACCGTCTCTTCTGCCACATTGCCAGGGTCCCCCCAGCCGCAGCCTGTAGCCACACCACAACAATGCCCTTAAACAGAGAAGTGTAAGATCGGCACCATCGCTCGCCACTCACCACCCCTGCTGACCTGTCATCTCCCTGTGGACCCCGCCACCCCCTAAATCACCCCACCACTGCTGTCTGTCGCCCCACTATAGCTTCCCATCATCTTGACGATACATGCATGACCTTTTCAGTTTGACCTTTGACCCAGTGACATTTTTTGAAATATGATCAGCTTTTTATTAATTCTGCTTGATTATCTAGAATAGCTAATCATTTCCTTCATTACCTTTAAAACAAGTAGATACTACAGATACTAACCTGTTCTCACTTGGCACTGAAAGGCATCTGGTCACATGAGCTCTAAATACAAGTGTGAATGAACCTAAAAACATGTGCACAGTTGGATTCAATCATGTGCTTTACTTTGTATGACCAACCATTAACATGCCACCAAGGCAAGTTTTTGCCTTTTTTTTGATAACCTTCATTTTAAGTTTTTCTTTTTGATGTAACTTTGCTGTGTTTTCCAGTATTTATGAGCTGACAGGTTATCAGAGGAGTAAAATCTGAACCACATGTGGTCACATGCTTTCTGATGCCATGTGTGAACTGAAATCCATCTCAACCAGATCTAATCCTGATCTAGATATGTGTAGACACACATCCAGATCAAACATGTACTTTTTGTTGTTGTTTGTCCAGTAATTTATCTTATGAGGAGGCATGAGGCAACATTTATTGTTAATAATACCTTGGTGGTCTGTTTTCCATAGCTCTAGATTGTCTTATCGGTTCTGTGCTGAGCTGTGCTGTTCCCCTCTGTGCTAAATTTAGGAGGAGGAGAATTCAGGGGGCTCTGGGGATTTAATGGGCAGCACCAGGGATTGACAGAGGCAAAGAGCTGCCTAAATAACCCCTGTGTTGTTTTTAGCCCCTTGTACCACTCAAAACTCATGTATGTGTGTTTGCACACACACCTAATTTCTCTAGAACTGGCGAACACACACACACACACACACACACACACACACACACACACACACACACACACACACACACACACATGCACACACCCGCACACATGCACAGCAACCCATTGGTCCTGTACCCAATTTCTCTGGAACTGGCACTGACCCGCCCACACACACACAGTCTCCCAGCAACAACGCCCCTGCGGGTCAAATGCTCAGTGTGCTCTCTTTGGAGTGTCAAGTGTTTTTGTGTGTGCGTGTGATGCCATGCACACATCAGTCATGTATCCATAACTGTCCCAGAAACAACGTCAGGAAGTTTTACTGATGATTAAGGGTAACCCCATTTCTATATTGGTTTAACAGGTTTGGATACAAATGTCCCAGGAACATTCTTGCCTCTCTACCAGTCCATTTGTGGTGCGTCAACACAGTGACTCAGACACTGTCAATGGATTTCACAGCGCCTCTCTTTAAAACTTTGACTAATTAAAATGAAACCCTCGTCAGTCATTGAGAATCTTGGCACAAACAATTAAAATAAGTTTGTAAGGACACAACAATCTAGTTTTAATAATTGATCACCTTTCACAATCAACAGGCTGCTCGATCTTTAACCCCCTTTTTCAAATAACACTGGAAAAGAAAACAACGTTAAAAACACACACTCAACAAAACATTTTGTACACACAAACTCTCTGCTGCACAAACACCCACACACACTCACACTGCACAGCACACATACACTTGCATCCACGATCAAACACACACACTTAAATCATTGTGTTACTACACCTGTGTGGGGCCTACAAGTATAAGGAAATGTGTGACTATGATACAGTGCCAGACAGTTTTACAGAGTGAGCTAACTCACCCAAGCTGATGAGTGTGCCATGTGTGCGCAACTATTATTATTTAACTTAGCACACAAGGGAAAGGTGACGTGCTGACATCACAGTTGGCACACACGTGAAAACTACTCTAAGCATCACCGCAGCTCAAGTCTTGAAGGTAAGTGGTTTATTTTTTTTGTGCAAATTTTGTACCTAGATCTGTGGGTGACTGCTTGATAGCACAAGTAGGTATGTGCATACGATATACTGACAGACCGAGTTTGAGCTAACTTACCCAGGCTGACGAGTGTGCGTGCCACCCATAGGACATCAGCCACTAGTGCGGGAAAGATCAGCGCAATGCTCAGGACGTTCCCATACTTCTGCTGGAAGGGGTCCATCATTGTCACATACTTGTTCTCTCTCATGGGCTTGGCAAAGAAAAAACCACCTGGAGCAGAAGTGATGAAATCAGCAAAATAAAATCTCAGTCTCTCTCTGGAAAACGGTGAGGCAATCAGGCTCAAAACATGGCAGCCCTTTTAAAAACACTGAATGAGAGCGAGAGGAAGAAGAGGAAGAGAGTGAGCGCGAGAGTGAAAGAACAAGCACGTATGAACAATAAGAAAAACAAGTGTTCCCTCCAGATAACTCAATAAACACCTTGAGGTGAACTCATGGGTCCACTTGGTCAACAATAGACGACAACAGAAGCGGAATGTTATATTTCCTGATCAGGGATTTTGGGGTTTCCATTTCCCAAAATCCCTCCCACACAGAAACACACACACATAAGCCATTGTGACAGTGAGGACAAGGAATTGATAATTTCACCCGTTTCAAATGTTTACAGTCGAATAACTGAGTTTGTCAGTTTGGTGAATTCAGGAGCAGGAAATCCAAGTCTCTTTGCACCTGTTGCCTCAAAATGATTTCCCATGGTCCTATTTTTAAAGTGAGCGACACTTTTATTGGAGTGTGGAGTCTGTGGGGGGTTAGGGGTATGGGAGCGGCGTTGGTGGCCAACAACACTTGAGAGACAGAATCAGTTCAGTTTGATATCATACCTAATAAACACCTAATGTATACAAGCTTTGGGGAACTTTATTTTATTGTTATCTATAACTAGCTGTTATACCCAATTAAAGTAAATATCCTATAAAATCACTGCATATACTTATACTGTAAAATACATTGTTTTTTTCATCCCATGGGACTTTTAATAGTTAATGAGGGTTAAACAAAGGAAACAATAATGACGATAACCTTCCCTCTTCCAAACCTGACCACATAATCTTCAATTCAGAGATGTAAAGAAGATGGCCACTGACATTTACTGCAGGTGTTCATTTCAAACCCTACATGCATGACCTTAGGTCTTGTGTAACAAGACTACGTTAGGCTGCATAAAGTACATACCTACTTTTGTGTCTATATAAATCTGTGATACAGCAGTGCATGAATAACATGGACTGTTCCACTGATCAGTTTCACTCACAAAGTTGTATCCAATTAAATTTACGAATCATGTCAGACTGCAATCAGCTGACATGATTGGTAAAAAAAAAAAAACAAGAAGTGGAAGGGTGAAAGCACAGAGGGGGAAGGTCAGGGACAGGTTTATGGTTCAGCTTTTTATTGGCTTTAGGATCAATTGTGCCACTCACCTAAGAAGAAGGTCAGCACATAAGGCACAGGCATGAGAGCCCACACTGCGCCCAGTGTTGGGTTGTATGTTGCCTCAGCTATACCAAGGATGAAGCCGCCACCCACCCATGTAGCTGCAGAGAGACAAAACATGACATGTAGTGTGTTCATTCCAATCATTTTATACATACTTGACAGCCTTCTTAGATGGCAGTTATCTCTATAATCCAATCGTAAATGTCATGTATGCAATATGCCTGCTCATATATGCCTACCCATTACCGGCTCAGTCATTACAGATGTCACTGCTGCTCCCCTGATCTCTGTCAGACATTTTCTTTTGTATAAATACTTGATACACCTCTCCATTTATGTTATGTTATGTCCAGATACTGTCATCTCTCATGAATATTGTAAATCAATGGTCGCCAACCCATTGATCACGATCTACCGGTCAATCTTGTCAATCTTCACTATTAATCCCTTTTATATATACAGTCTATGGTTGATCCCCTTAACTCTCTCTTAGTACTAAACTAAACACCAGGACTCTATGGTATGAAGACCTGCATCTTCCATTCTGTTGATAATAATCAAAGCCCCATTAGCACAAATGAATGGATTCAGAAAGTGAAACGTTGGAGTGCTTTTACTTTGAAACGGATTTGGGGAGTGTTGGTAATATGTATGTGACATAGACAGATGAACATTGTATTACACAGCAGAATAAACAGAGAAAATAACATTTCACCTGAGTTTTGATGTTTATCAGATGAATTTATGTCACAAATGTAAATGTTTGCAACACTTTCTGTATGTTTTTCACTAAAGTTTCTGTTGACCGAGTCCATTCTTTTGTTTAAAAAAAATATTTGCAGGGGCGGAAGATGCATGGCTTCATACTGTTTAGTTCTTGTATTTATTTGAGTACACAGGACTACATAAGGTTTTAAACAAGGAAATAGTCATATTTATGGCCATATTTAAAGCAAACTCTATGTAAAAACATTGTGCTGCAGTAGCAGCTCCTCTGAAAAACATATTGTTGAACTGAGAAGGCAAATATTGTGCATTGAACAGATGCTGTAAATCTCTCTGATATTAATGTGAATATTGTGCATTGAATGGATGCAAAAGTTGCTTAACTGTCTTTCTTTGTGTATATTTATGCTTATACATTGAGCCTTTTACATAAATTGCAAAAAATAATAAATATGACCGTCCTAAGTTTTTTTTGGAAGATAACGGAGTGGTAGATCTTGGCTTACGTTTAGTATTAAAGTGATCTTGGGTTGGTGACTACTATATATATATACCGTATATTGCACCTCTGTCTGTTTTGAGTTCTCTTTGCTTTACCTGTAAGAGTGAAGATGCCGACAAGCAAATTGATGTTGCGCCCGGCCAATAGCGTCATCTCCATGCCATCTCCTTTGAACTTCTTCTCCTCCTTTTTGGAACGCAGGGACGCCCAGATGCCCGTGCCCAAGATCAAAAGGTAGAACACTGCCATCACCGCCAGACCTGGCACATTGAGAGCCATCCTGTTCTACTGCTGTGTGCGTTCCCTGTTGGATAGAGAGACAGAAAGAGACAAATATGAAGATTTGAGTGGCTAAACATACAAAAGATCATATAAAGACGCAATGATTGTTTAAATCATTAAAGCAAATAATACAAAATGCTCAAACTAAAATCACATATTCTCATTTACTATGAGTGTTAAAATATTTGTAGAACTGCAGGACAGGAAGGTGGGGGAGGCAAGTCTGCAAAAAATCAAATGTCATCTAAGATGGTTCTGACAAACAAAAAGGTACATTCATCATGTGCAGAAAGCTATTAAGTGCAATAATGAACAACAATGAGCAACAATGAACAGAAAACAGTAGCCTTTATTCATATGACTAAAGAGAGTAAGGTGAGCAAGGTAAAAAGATGTCGTCTCAAAGAAAGAATGAATAAAAAGGTTGCAGTGGGAGAAAAAAAGACAGGAGCGACAGCATCTCGGATGACCTGACTCTACTTGCTTGGCAGACGGAGTGATGGGGTGGAGAAAGGTGGAGTGGAGGAGGAGAAAACAGAAGGCAGGGGAAGGGAAGGATGAAGACGAAAGGGGTCTCACCATAATACTTGGCAGCACTGACAAAGATGGCGGACAGATGTTGTCCCCCGTCTTCAGTGGTTGGGCGGCACGAGTTTCGACCCCATACATTGGGAAGTAAACACAACTCAAAGCCAAGTTAGTGTGTACGTGTGTGTGTGTGTGTGTGTGTGTGTGTGTGTGTGTCTGTGTGTTTGGATACTGTAACTGAGTGTGGAGCAGATGTTTTCCTAAAAAAAGGTTCATATATATGAGAAAAGTCTTTGCACCTATAAAAAAAGCGTTAATCTTTAGCTGCTGGTTTGCAACTACTTGCCCCTGCTTCTCTGCACATCAACATGGCTTATATCAAGTACACCCCATCAACTGTGTTAATGCAAACCAGGGAAGTTGAAGTACAACTTTTTTAAATTAAAATAAATATCACAGTAAGGCAGTTTCTTAGAGCACCCTTTTCTTTATTACAGACAGAAATGTATTTGTAATAAAACACAGCCATTCTTTTCATGGTGAAAAAAACAAGACATGGCTCCCACCCAACAGGGTGAAAAACATCTGTTATACAGAAAGCTTTGGCTCCAATCATAAAACTCGAGAAAGAAAGAATGCATGTATATCCACATGGAAGAATAGAGAATGGAGAAGAAGGATATGCTTGTAAAAAGAAAGGAGAGAAAAATACCAGTAGGAGTCAAATGTGTGTGTGTGTGTGTGTGTTAATGTGAGGGTATGAAAGCAATGGATGAGGGACTTTGGGGCTGGAAGAGTCTGTGCCAAAGTCAACAAAATCCTGAGAAGCTCAGTCACGTGGCCCATAAGTTCTGTAGGTCTGTGTGTGTGTTTGTGCACCTTGGTGCAGCCCATACATACCAGACATAACACAGCTCAAGGCCATATCATCGAAGAAAAGAAAGAAAAAAAAAGATAGAAATGTAGTTTCATTTAAAAAACTATATATTTTGTAAGCACATTTTCCGAGCTACATTATGAACTTCTTACCTCACTACAATCATTTACAAGGAAAACACAAACATCAAGTATGACTCCAATAAATATACAGCATTATTTTAGTCAATGTGAACACTATGGCTTCACATCTTTATTCAAAAAAAAACAAAAACAAACAGTATTAAAAGTTGTAAAAAACTTGATTCTCAGTTGGTCTGGCAGTACAAGCAGCCCAACTGTAAACAAACAAGTATGGAGTAGTCTGAGACCTCACCAATGCTTAGCCAAGGGCGGCTGTGGCTGACCAGAGGGCCAGCAGTTCGATCCCCAGTCTTCCCCATCTGCATGCCAAAGTGTCCTTGGGCAAGATGCTGAACCCCGAATTGCCACTTATAGAACAAAAATGTGGAGCTAATAGATGAACTGTATGTGTGTGTAAATGGTGAATGTGTACTGTACTGTAAAGAGCTTTGAGTGATCATCGACTACAAAAGCGCTATATAAATACAAACCATTTACCAAGTAATTGCTATAACTCAGAAAAGGCATTCATTATGGGCAGCGCACATGCTTACCTTTTGTTTTTTGGTGCTAGCTACCACTAAAATCAACAGCATTAACTTGGGAGAGAATGTTAGCAATCTTTCCAAGAGCTTGTAAAACTTTTTACTGGGGCTTCATGCAACCACAGAGGTGGCAGATTTCCCTGAGGGCTGCTGGTATTTTGCGTCTGCTCGTAAAACAAAAGAACATTGGGGAGAGAATCGTAGGGAAGCCTTGAACCAGTACCATGAATTTCTTAAGTAACTGACACATTTATAGATAAAAACCGACCAACCTTAATTGTTGCATGTTAAAAGACATGTATGTGATAACATGGCCTTAAAGCTACACTAATAAATCTTTCATAAACCTGGGAGTGGAAGATCTCCAACACACTCTTATCGTAGGCTGTATACGAAGATGGACGACATGACTGACACCGGAAAGTGTCTCAGTCACCACCTGGTGGCTGACTTTCTAGTTTGGTCCATGCCCCATCCACATTACATGGAGGAGGCGAGGAGGCAGGAATTATGACCTATACTGCTGCCAAAAACACATCAAATAAATGTTTCACAAAGAGTTTTTGTCATTTTATGGTCGTTCTTATCAAACTGATCAACGGCAATAAGCTGCTATAAAAATGAGGTAATGATTGACAGCTCCGACCAACTCACATTTGGTTGATCACGTGTATATTTTTATATTTTTGCTTCATTTATGTACGAAGGAGGAAGTGGAGACATGTCATCCCTCTAAATATACAGTCTATGTTTCAAACAGATACAAAGCACTGACATATTATATATAGCATGATTCCTCCTTCAGCTAGTGGCTAACTTTGTCTTTGATACTATAGGTGATGGATTCAATGATTTCTGACAACTAACAGTCGCAGTAGGAAATGACACAAGCAAGAGCAGTGACTCTAAAATGTAAAGTCAATGTACCAAAAAGCCAAGACAAGGAGCAGAAAGAGGCTCCATCACAGCACTGAGTTCAGTTTAGGTCTTTCCGGGTTTCTTACTGCAGTGACCCATTTGACGTTAATAGCATATTAGGTCAGCTGATTTATTGGTATGGTAAAATGTTGGAGCTTTATAATATTAGTGAGTTTCAGTTTGGATCAGCCTTTCTTAAGCCTTACTGTATATCAGCTATATGTTTCAACTACACAGGGTTAGCAAAGTCTACAGTGGTTTAGTGAGCCCCTCACTCCTATTTGTACAGTAGTATGCAAGATATTCCAGAGCAGAGAGAGATCTGGGGTCCCTCTATAGAGATGTGCACGCCTATTGACCTATTTTGGAGTTGAAAAAAGTCTCTTATACGCCCCCTCCCCCACTACACACACTTGGCCCTCTTCTTTCAGTGTGATGCGTTTGATGTCCATAAGGACCTGGTTGGTGAATGTGGCTCATCTGCCTTTCCTCAGTGAGGCCGGATGTGCTCATGTTACTGACTCTGGTCCAAATGCAACACAGGAGAAACACATATTTCAGATACTTAAACTGATTCGGTCACACTTCCTTTACTTTGCCATATTTTTTGCAGCTATTGAATGTCTGGATTCACTGAGAGTTGAATCAAGAGCACATCTGACTGAAAAGGATGCCAAGTTAATATTTAACTCATGTATGCTGTAGGCAACTTCTAACCTGGCAACAAACTATCGTTGCAAAGGAGCAGAACTATAGAGTCAATAAAACCTGATGGCTTTCCCTTTTAAGACCCTCCAAACAGTTTGGCTAATGCATTGACCTTCACTGATTTTGTCAGAATAACTAATGTCAGGTAACATATGTATGTAATTAAGAGGCCGAGTCTCAGACGTTAAAGCCCCTGGCCCTCGCTTTTGGAGAAAAAATGAATTATTGATGATTCAAATACCAAATAACATATGATACAGATTGAGATTTTTCCACATGTACTGCTGCCTAAATATTCCCTTGTATACTAAAATACGTAAATTAATGTATCTTGTGCAATTAGTGATACTGATGAATAATAATGAATATGCCTAAATATTACTTATGTATTAACTTTTGAGTAAAACATTATTGATGGGTGCTGACTTTGCCCTATATACTTTTAAAATAGTGGGTGACACAGTGGAACAGTGATTAGCACTGTTGCCTTACAGCAAGAAGGTTCCTGGTTGGAATCCTGTCTGTGTAGAGTTTGTGTTGATATGCTGGCAACATGTCCAGGGTGTATCCCACCTCTCACCCAATGTCAGCTGGATCTTGACTCCAGTCCCCCCACCCACCAAAGGTGAAATGTTTCCTTCATCAAGCTGGGTAATAAAACAATGGCACAATAAAAATGTCCTAAACAGCAATATCATACAAATTTGATTTATAATGCTTATGGATTGTGCAAGCATGGTGGGAGGCATAACATATAATCAATTCTCAAGGATCTCCCTAAAGACTAGTAAAATGTTTTGCTGTTCACCAGGTGTTTTTTCCTTTTGTTCCCAGTTTAAAACCACAATTAATTGTCTGGTGTCTTCAACTTTGACTAAGCCACAACTCTGAGTCTTTACAGCTAAATGAAATAATGTTATGACATATCTTGTGAAAATTATCACTGTATGATCATTTTTATTGTGATAACATTTTTAATCATGACACCTTAATCCTCCATTCATAAGAATTCGAGAATTGGAATCATTAAGTTAAATCAGTATAGAAACATAGTATAGTAACCAGTTAAGAGTTTTTTTCTCTATAATATTGTTCAGTCTCAACCTTAAACACACATACATGCATTATCCCTCAACTTGAGAAAATGTATGTTGTGATTTGGTGCTATACAAATAAAATGAATTGAATACTGACAGAATGCACCCAGCTAAGTCCAAATTATGAATAAACTAAGATTCTTTTTCTTCACTTTTGGCGTTGTGCAACCATTTTACTCCACCTTCTTGAGATATACTGTGAGTGGCCGGGGGCTCCCTCACAAGCAGCCGTGTGTGTGTGTGTGTGTGCGTGTGCGTGTGTGTGTGTGTGTGTGTCACTTACGCAGCTTGCGTACGCAGCACCTGGTAACTTTCCATAACTCTTCTTACACGACTCAATCGTCAACACAATGCAGGCACATTTGGAACTCTCAAGAGGGGTAGGGCCCACATTTCTATATATATATCTGCATGGTTATTTTTACTTTGAGACCAGTGCCACTTCTTTTAAGGCAACGGTCATTTTCATGATGAGTTATTTCTTAAGGCAATGGAGTCTGCTGACAATCATTTTTACAAAAGCACAGAAAACATGTTCCTCTCAATTCACTGTGTAATCGGGGTGTTTTTGTGGTGAAAACCAAAGAAACAATAATCCTTGTGAGAAAACTCTTTCAACAAGCACATTACAAACAAGGTGATGAAAAAAGAATCTCATTTATAGATGGAGTCTCCTAAAACCCCCTAAACTTTCAATGTTCATACATGTGTGCAAGCTTTTTTATAGGAAGAGGATACAAACATAAAGTAAAAAGCATTGACAGCAACTGGAAAAAAAACCGAAATGAAAAGAATGACTGTATAAAAAAACTGTACTGGCACTGGTACTGTCAGTGTGGTGGTGTAATCCTGTAATCAGCCTATTTAATGATGTACTTACTTACCAAAATAATCAATATAATGCAATGTATGTGCCTTACACTGTTAATAACAGACAGTGTGGTGCCACTGTTAGGGTACCAATGATAGTCAAGCAATTTTGTTGAGTTTCCTTTAGACTGTTGGCTTGGCAACTAGGGTGAAAAAAGGGATAATCATTTCATCATTCCGGGCATACCGATGGTGCATCCACATGTACAGTCTAGTCTTTACATACAGGTCTCCAAACAAACATACATTAATTAGCCAAAGGAAAAATTTACCAGCAGTCACAAAGAAGCTCCTGTTGCTATTCAAGTAGGATTTTGGCTGTGAGTTGAAATTTGCATTTGAACTTTTGTTTTTTACGGATGATTCACTTTGTCACAAGTTTCACACTCAAAATTGTGTCCTTAATCTACCGCATTAGATCAGAAATCGTTTCATTTGTTGACATTCAAATGTTGAAAGTGGATATGCTGCAGGTTTGACATGGCCTAATGATGATCTGGAGGCTTTGGTTCTGTGAGAGAAAGCAGGCGGAGGATTGATTGCCTCTGTGAGAGAGTGCCGTTGGACATTACTTTTTTCCCTGTCTAAATATTTCACATGGTTTTCTCTTTCATACAGGTGCAGAGGTGTGTCTTAGCATGAGCGCAGCTACACTCTTTCTAAGAATACCTCTCCTCACACACCTCCCCTTCCTCTCAGTACTTTTCCGTTCAGAATGACTCCACCGAGCATTTGCCGCCCATTTCATCTCCACCCCCTGTAGTTTTGTTACAATTGGGTAGAATGGACATTGACAATGAACAGAGGTGGCAGCTTTCACGACCAGCCAGTACACGTGTGTGTCTTCGTGCACGTTCACACACAAGACTTGAGGTTGATGCAGAGAGCCAATGAAATTTGACCTTGCCACGGTCCAGACACAAGTGTGTCATCTTTCACAGAAAGGGAAACTAAGAAAGTGAGAGGACCATCAGCGAGATCCTTAAAAAAATGCCTGCTGCCTTTTATTTTCTCAGTAATAGCTCTCCTCTTAGTCTTAATATATTTAGACTGTAAAAATACATAATATAACATTTGACTCAATTGGAATAAAAAAAAACATACTTGAGATTTCTTAATATATGTATATTGTATGCTACATAGGTCTCATGGTTTTGTAGTAACATTATGTCAGTATGCCTGGTATTTAAGTCCCCTGTCGACTGAGTGTTTTATGATCTGTTCGAGACATCAAAGTAAAAATGTAGGTATCATGACGACACAAGTAGGTTTAAACATAATGTTTTCTGCCTTGCACAAAGCTGATGTCACAGATAGTCAGGAAAACTGAATGTTAACAATAAATTTTTTTTATCCACGTCTTTTGTGATTACAGCACCAAAAATGATTAAAATCATTCTTTTCTCTGCCTGACCAAATGAAGCTAAATGACTATTCTTTGATTTTACTCCTGCACATGTGATATAAAAATGAAACCTTCCATGTTTAATAATGTGTAGAAAATTGAACTGAAGTACTACATTGTATTGGTATGCATACGTCCCCTCAGGCCCTCTCCTCCTTGCTCTTTGAGCTAAAATCAAGTGATTAACTGGTTCTCAAGGCATCTGTCAGATCTTTTACCTGTCTATCCAGTCCATCGACTACCTGCAGGTATTGGACATGTCTGTTTGCAACACTCGGGTATGTATGTTTTCAGAGGAAATAAAAAAATACACTTACTTTAAAACTTTTGTGACATGAAGCAAAGACCCAACATGAGGAATATTATGGGAGTAATATTGCACGATAAAAAGAAAGTTCCAGAGAATGATGTCCTGGCCTTCAAAGCGTCTGATAGGCTAATTGACATGATTTGAGTTGGTTGGAGATGTATTTGTGGGGTTAAGATTAGGATTAGGTCAGGGTTTGGAGTTAGTGTCTAGAATTACATAACCCAAACCCTACAGATGGCTTTATTTTGGCGTGAAAACTGATGCCATGTCATGCCATCCATTTTGTGAAGTGCATAAGTCCCTCCTGCTGGAGAGTATCCCTACAACCAATTACTGCTTGACACATCCGTGCTTCACGGTTGCCGCAGTTTTTTCTTTGGATTGCAGCCCTCCCCCTTTATAACCTCAAAAGCCACTCAGCATGGAAAAAGTTACTGCTCCAAAGTAGCCATAAAAAGAGCTACAGTTCTCACCTGCACATGGGGACAGGTTGCAACTTTTTAGAGAAATGTCCTCTGGTCTGATGAGACAAAAATTTTGTTTTTCACCTGTAATGACCTGACCATTGTTATGTTTCGAGGAAAAAGGGCGCGCCTTGCGAGTCAAAGAACATCATCCCAAAGTGAAGCGCAGGGGTTTCAGGCTGCATCATGTTGTGGGGGTGCTTTGCTACAAGAGGGAGTGGCGCACATGGATGGTATCGCTTCTCATGCATGTTTCATGTAAACTTCTAACCCAATGCAATTATGAGAAAGTGAATAAAAGGGAATAATCTGTCTGTAAACAATTCTTGGAAACATTTATTGCGTAATACACTAAGTAGAGGTCCTTACTGACTTGCCAAATTATAGTTTAACACAAAATATTTGGAGTTGTTTAAATTACTTTGAATGACTTCAACCCGAGTGTATGTAAATTTGGTTTGTAGGTTTTCAACCCGGTCAGCACTAACGTTTGAACGGTTGACTGAGGCGTGGTTTTTGTTTTAATGAGGAAGACCCTCTGTGTTACAAAGAGGGAAAGTGACAGTAGGTGAGGTTACAGGAGAATTATGTGCATGATGTGTTGTGTGTTTTAAAAAATGAGGTGAACATGGATCATTCATAATCATTTTAATCAGAGTATTTACTGGCATAAAGTTCAGTGCAGCCTGTCTGAGCAGCACATGCAGGGCAGCTCTTTAATACATAATATGTGTAGAAAATTGAACTGAAGTACTACATTGTATTGGTATGCATACGTCCCCTCAGGCCCTCTCCTCCTTGCTCTTTGAGCTAAAGTCAAGTCATTAACTGGTTCTCAAGGCATCTGTCAGATCTTTTACCTGTCTATCCAGTCCATCGACTACCTGCAGGTATTGGACATGTCTGTTTGCAACACTCGGGTATGTATGTTTTCAGAGGAAATTAAAAAATACACTTACTTTAAAACTTTTGTGACATGAAGCAAAGACCCAACATGAGGAATATTATGGAAGTAATATTGCACGATAAAAAGAAAGTTCCAGAGAATGATGTCCTGGCCTTCAAAGCGTCTGATAGGCTAATTGACATGATTTGAGTTGGTTGGAGATGTATTTGTGGGGTTAAGATTAGGATTAGGTCAGGGTTTGGAGTTAGTGTTTAGAATTACATAACCCAAACCCTACAGATGGCTTTATTTTGGCGTGAAAACTGATGCCATGTCATGCCATCCATTTTGTGAAGTGCATGAGTCCCTCCTATAGGGATCAGTTCTGTGGAACAGATCATTTCTCATCCATCACAGCTCACAAGCAGAGCAAGAACCAATGCATGAAGGTATACATCAAACTAGTAAATAGAAAGAAACAACATTCAAAACAATCTCTGTACAATTTAAACTAAAACCAAGAGGCCACAAGATTATATTGAGTAGACGTTATCATGATATCTGCTTTTATAGACAGAGACACAGAGGAAAACCTTGAAACAAAACATGGACGCATGCTCACCATCTGTGACAAGTTGCTAATTAAATCCAAACAATCAGTTTGGGGTCAAAGGGAAGGTAATCTCTAAAGTCTTTTGAAGAGACCCATCACTTCACCAATGTGCTGTAGAGAGGAGCTGTTGGGAAGGTTTGGTGGCTCAGCTCTGAGGCAAGACAACTTTTATTAAAAAAGATGATTAAAGGCTGAGGAGGAGGAAATAACAAGTGATTCATTTATTCCACGTGGTGAGGACAGTCACAGTGGAACAAAAACATTATGTAAACTGGCAAATTACAAAAAACATTATTAAGACAATAAAGAAAAACCTGAGGATTTATTACTGAAAATAAATGACAACATCTCTTCGTCCTGCATATACAGGCACAAAATATCCCTTCCCTTTTAAGGATATTTCCAAAAAAAGACCTTAAGAAATATTCAAATAATGAAAAAATACCTTAAAAAATATTCAAATAATGAAAAAATATCATTTAATTTGGTCTAATTATATTGTCTTTAGTCTGACACACTTAAGGGTTTGTCTCAGCCTATGTTTTCAGACCAAGAAGAGTGGAAATTTACAGCTGATCAGAACAAGAGATAGAAAACAGAAAAAAAAAGAGAGAGGGTTGAATAATTGTAGTCACAGACGACAAACCACAAGAGCCAACTTGTCTCTGCAGCTGAGCCCCTCGGTGCTATATCTGTGACAGGCAGCTCAGTCTCCCAGATTGACCGAGCTAAAATAGCCTTTTCACAGATAAAATCACTCTACATACACACAAATTAAAAAAAGACTTTCAACAGGCAAAGGAGACGGGTGAACACCATGCGAGGAGGAAAACGCACAGAGGGGGTGAGTGAACACATACCTGGGGTCGACGGTACGAGTCAGTGACGTGATGTTGATGTGCAGAGGAAACAGAAGCTGCTCTGACAGCTGATAGAATCAGTCCAGGAGGAGGAAGACTCACTCATCCACACAGCTGAGGCAGTGAGATGGAGGCTACACACACAAACAGCTGCTGCCCTCAACTTTAAAAAGAGGGAGAACTTTGTCAGGGTCGTCAGAGCTGATGCTGAGGAGTCGCGAGGGGTGATGGTGGAGGGAGGGAGGACGTCACTAGAACCAGCGCTTCGCCCAATTTGGATTTATAGTTCACGCGGGGGGCGGGGCGCACCCGAGACAAAGCAGAGGGACGGTGCCGCTGCTGCCACCTGATTGGGTCCTCCTGTCCTGCAGCCAATTGGTGCGTCGGGGCGCAGGAGGCAGAGGCAGGGCCAGCCCCCTCCCCCCTCCCCCTGTTTAGCTGCTTCAGGTCCACATGAGTATGACTTTGACTGAGGGGCACCTCTACACACACACACACACACACACACACACACACACACACACACACACACACACACACACACACACACACACACACACACACACACACACACACACATAATAGGTTTCGTTTGGAGCTGACCTCAGGTGCTGTCTAAAAACAAACACTACTCACTAAGCCATGTCAAATTGGTCCGTTTGTTTATTTACTAAAGCAAACAAACAGGCTGTTGAACTTGTTTAAAAATAACATATTTTAAACGAATGAACCCAGTCTTTATCATTTGGATATTATTGAAATAATAATAATAATACCACAGCTTTGTTGAATTTTCTATCTTCTTTAAAACTTGGAAAAATCTCAAAACTAAAGCCCAATCCCATTTCACCTCTTGGCCCTACCCCTTGTTTTCAAGGGGTTATCTAGCCCCTTGAAACACAGTCACAATGGATACTGGTTGAAACCATCCCCTACGAATTGGGACAGCCCTTCAAGAAGCTGTGACATCATCATTAGTCGTCGCGAAAACCCAACACGTCATCAATAGTTGTCAATGTAAACAGATGAGACAAAAGGTTTTGTCAGGGATGTCATTGCAATAACATTGTTGAGATCTTAAATAAACTAATGCTATTGTTTGCAGTTACTAAAGTGACAAACCTATCACATCCAAATAACATCTATGCCTAAGCACCTATGCAAATGCAGATGAATCAATGACATTAGAAATTGAAAAGCTTGGATGGTCTGCATTATTTCACGAATGAATCAAAAGCACAGAGGCTGCTAGCAGTGGTCTGTATGCAACCCTGCCAGGAGGCTTTGTTATTAGAGGGGCAGTTAAGTACATTAACATCACTGCTATACTCTGTTTAAATCAAGTGCATTGTGTATCTTCAAAGAGGGGGGTGCGATATGAATCGCTATTATGTTGAGATCTTTCTTTTAAAGGTTGTTGTGAAAAAAAAGACCATAATACATTGAAATGATAATAAAATAAGATATTATAATAATATCGTAATTTTTCAATATTTATTAATGGAGAAAATACTACATTTGTGGGTCTCTCTCCCGGCTTGCTGGTGATTAACAAGGCATTCTTGGCACAACTCCGTTTCAAGTGAGGATCTGTATGTCAAGTTCGTTGTACGGGTTTGTCTTTCCTCACTAGTATGAAAATATGTAAAAAATGTCTGAAAATATTTTTTCTATTTGGCATAACCTGGACTATACAAAGACCCCTTCATACACACTTTGATCCGTGTGCATTAAACACACTTAAGTTCAAAGTTATGTCATTCTATGTTGAGAAGGGCACTCCTCCACAGATCTTTACATTTTACTGATTCTTTTAACCAGCTCTCAGGCTTGTTTCTTTGCTGCAGCTTCTGCCGCCCCTTTTATTTTCTGTCTGACTCGTCTCATGTGATTTACTAAATGCTACACTAAACCATATGGACAGAACAAGCAAGGCTTTGTGGAAGTCCTGGGCAGGGAGGCACTTGTGTGCTGCTACACTTACACAGTCATAAAAGTGAAAAAAGTGGCTGCCTGGAGGAGGTTTTTCTCCATGTTCCGTGGACATATGAGAGGACCCTGGTGGCCTCTCCCACCCTGGCTGTACAGTCACTGTGAAACACAGCAGGTAGGTGAGAGGTAGAGAGGTGCGATGAGTCGTCTGGCTCAAGTGGAGGGAAAAAGTAGAGCAGAAAGTGTGGAATGTTTTGGAAAGTGAGGACATTTTGGCCAGTCCTCAATTTTTCAATGGGCTGTTTGAGGCTTAAGACTTAGAATGAGGTTTTTGGGTTAGAATTAGGTTTAGGTTGGGGTTAGGCATTTAGTGATTGGTTAAAGTTAGGGTAAGGGGCAAGGGAATGTATTTTGCCATTGAGTGTCCTCACTAAGATTAGAGTATAAACATGTATGTATGTGTCTCTGTCTCTTTGTGTGTGTGTGTGTGTGTGTGTGTGTGTGTGTGTGTGTGTGTGTGTGTGTGTGTGTTTCGGTTTTTGTTGACAACACATTGTTGATACTGGCATTGGCCCTTATCACCAAAAGCTTATATGGCACCTTCCATCACTGGCTGTGAATCCTCTGGATAATCTCCTTACGTTTTCTCACTTGGGCTCATTTGGACATTAGAGTTATTCCTATAGGGGCTGGCAGGAGAAACTCATGGAGGATGTCTAGAGCCTCAGACTCGGACATTTACGTTCTCACATTCTGCCCTTCTGGATAATTTTGGGAGATTATCCTGAGCTCAGTGCATGTCTGAAATAGGGCTGTACAATATTAGGAAAACATGCAATAACATTGTTAAATATTGCAATGACGATGTGACTTTTGATAAATAAACAAATGCTTAAGTACACGCTGTTAAAGTCTTTCTGCTTTGGGTTCGCTGCTTACATAGACCCCATACAGTAAGTGGTCTATACAGACACTGAAAAGCATTGATTCCATTGTGGCACCAGGTTTTATTGAAAAAATTCCACCTGGCTACAGTAGCAGGTACATCGGACAGCTCCACAGCCTTGGGGAGAAGGCACTAACTTTATGCTAGCAGCCACTAATTAGTTTGCTTTGATTTCACAATAGAATATACCTGTTCTAGGGTGGAGTCTTGAGGAGCTCTGCCATCCCCAGGGGCAATGTCCCAACATTACACACTGAACCTGGATTGAAGCACAAGAATGAAAACATGCTCGATAAAATGTGGCACAGCTAACACAAGTCAGATTTAATAGAGCAGGTATGATCAGGGAGGGACCAGGTCAGTCAAGTGACCCTCACACTGTGCAGCAGTACAGGAATGCGGTCAAACCAGCCTGCACTCTGAAACACAGGGTCAAACTAGCTCCCATTCATTTCGTGTTGTGCTTTGTTTCTAAGCACGAAGTTACAAGCGTGAGAGAGATGCTGTTGACCAGGAAGACAAACATTATGTATGACAAATATGTATGTAATTCTAAAAATTACATTTTATAATCATGATATTAAGACTTTAAGGCTATTGTAATACATTGTGATAATAATCATATAAACAGGTTACTCTTATTATTGAAACTATCTCCTAATTATCTTATTTCCCAATACATCGTACCATTGGGCTTAATTTTCACTATAACCAACAAACATTGAAAAGTTGAAATTCGGTGACTCGTGGGTGACATTCAATATAAACCTAGCAAAGACAACGCATGTGCAGAAAGAACCATGAGGAGGGAGGAAAGAATATCACACCATCTGGGTTGAAAAGGGTGATGTTATTCGCAATTCAATTCAGAAGAAACAAACACCTATATCAATGAAGCTTTCTGTCAGTTATACTTCTCAACTGTAAAAAACATGGAAGCAACATTGAGATCAACAAAAATGATTGTGGGAAGTCAATTCATGCTGTTTTTAGCTTTGCCCCATCGCTGAATAATTATAATACTGCTGCTTTGGGACAGATGCTCATTGAAGGCCCGGTCTGTGTCAGAGTCTTTAGAGTTTGATTCTCTAGAGTTTATGAGACACATGTAAACCTGCTACACAACACAAGAAGTCAGGACATCAGGGTTAAGACTCAGTATGTTCTTTAACTTCATTGTTATAGAAGAAGCAACGCCCTGTTTATCCAGGAACATAAATATGAATTAATCATGTTTTTATAAAGGTGTGAGGGTTAGAAAACATCTCAGCAGGTGGGAAGCATCAGTGGTGCCAAATTCACTCAGTCTTATCCATAGTGAGATGGTATGCAATAACAGTCTGCACATTCTGATCACATTCAGAGGACGCCAAATAAGACAAACAAGTAAAAACACATCTGTGGATTTATGGTTACTGTGCAGAGGCTTGAACTATACGAACAATTGTCACTGTCAAACATTCTCACGTGTAAGATCAGGTTTTGTCTGAAAAGATAGCTTGAATAGGCACATGTTCAGTAATCAGGAATAGTAGCTAATAATGGCACTAAACACTAACCCCTCTGCGACACATAATCACATCCATGTCCTCTTGGCATGCTGCCCTATGGAATCCCATTAAGGAAGTTATTGTTCCAGTTAATGGGAACGATGACTGTTCAAAGTATTTGTATATTTGTTCATCTGGGTGTGCCAGTAATAAATGCACTGGAGAGGACAACAAGTTTACCCTGCATTTGGAAACGTCTCTGATCAGATATAGTTTCTTGTTGCTGTGAAACGGAGTAGTCAAGGTACGTTTGTTAAAGATGAATATCTTAACACAACCATGTTTGGATTCGGTGCTAAAAAGGGGAGGAGGCAGTGTAGCTGAGCAGGGATCAGCGAGGAGGAGGTCGAGTTTGCAGTGGAAATATAGCTAAGCTAAACTATTTTGTAGTTGAAAAGTAACATTTATGTGTGTGCAAGAAAGAGTTTAATGTGGATGTCAACTTTAAACAACTTAACCTTGAAGACGTTTCAGAGGCTGAGAGTAGAAGGACTGGGCACAGCAACAACTGGCTGGGTATCAGGTTTAAGAAATAGTGGCAAGGGAAAGCCACTGTAACAAAAAACTCACATAGCTTTTTAGCCAGAGGGCACATGTGAGATTTCTGTGGTCTAATACAATCAACATTTATCTATTTTAGATCAAATACAATTTTCTTTTCTACATGTTCGGCATAAACCAGAGGTGACTGACACTGTAAGCCCTGTGAGGAGTCATAAATCAGTCTCAGCCATCATAGTAACGGAGTGAAGTAAACTGCAGGTATACTGTAACAAGGCCATCTCTATGTTCTCTAAGATGTCATTAAACATTTCATCTCCATGGTGCTAGAACTTGGAACCACAACAAAAATACAATGAGTGCCATTGTGAGCATAACAGAGATATTTGCTACTTCAAGTATAGCTGATAGGCCTATCATGTACTTGTCAACACCAGCACTGGAATCATCTTTGTTATCGCAAGGGTCAGCAAAAAATGAGCCCAGTAGTATTATGTCAAATCAAATCAAATTTTATTTTTTATAGCCCATATTCTCAAATAACAATTTGTCTCATAGGGCTTAACAAGGTGCAACATCCTCTGTCCTTAACCCTCATCAAGGAAACAGGAAAAAAACTTAGAAACCTCAGAGAGAGCCACATGTGAGGGATTCCTCTCCCAGGATGGACAGAAGTGCAATAGATGCCACATGTAACTGAACACATAAACAAAATAAGAGTATTTTCAACATTTATTAGAATAAATGGTTTGTAACACAACATTAACAGCTACAAATTGTCATATATGTAACTGATTTGAATGAGGAAACTAGAGGAGATAATTAGAATTTCTTTTGACCTGACCTGTGACTTACTTACGTTGACTTAATTGCCTCGCTTGACTTACAGCTTATAAAACTCAACACTTGTGATTTGCACATGTGTGACTTCCTACTACCTCTGCCAGTACCTCAGGAGAAACCTGAAAAAAACATGATGTGTGAAATGAACTTGGGTACACAGTGGACTCACAGAATCCTCTGTATGTTTACTAAACAGCCATTCTGAAGAACAGACGCACAGTTTTATAAATCCACATCTCAATTCAATGAGAAGAGGAAGGAGGCTGATATGACAAGAGAGAAAGCTAAAGTATACATGGGACATAAAGGGAGTGAGTTTGTGTAAAATTCTGTGTTAAAAGGTGGGGAGGCGGTGTGCCGAGGGGATGCTACTTCCAGTAAAATGAAAATACTTCTAAAAGAAAGAGTCAAAACACAATTCTTGACCTCACAAAATCTTTCAAGGGGTGATAAAACAATCCAGGGACATTTTGTCAAAACAGAGCATGTGACCAGTGAGCTAATTGTGTTTTTCCTCTATCGCTTGTATGTTTACTCTCGCCCTAGATAAGCTGTGTATCAACTTGTGTCATCCTTCTCAGCTCTGCCTCATTCAAGGATTTTTATTAAAGTTCAACCAATGTGACAATATGTCTCAAGCAGTAATTCTAAACCTCGCTTTTTGGGAGGGGCTGTTTTCTTGCTCTGTGTTAATGTTCTGGTGCTACTTCAGAATTATTCCTAGTCATTAGTGAGTCCTTCTCAAACAGTTCTACAATATACTGTCACTCTTATTGTTTATGTGCTGGACATTGTGAGCAGAGCTTTTTATAAACAGTCTATGGTGCAGCGTGAAGTTGGAAAACTTTGAGTTTGCTCTACCTGGTTAATTTGCAGTGCAGATTTGATGATCAATTTTAATGTAATGGGCTTCAACAAAGTCACATTGTAACCAAACCTTGTGATGGTTGTGTCTTGCCTGACCTCAGTTTATAGTTTCGTTTTTTACTTTGGAATTACTTTCCTTATTTGTCTGTCCTGGATCACTTCCTGTTTACATGTTTTTCCTTCCGTCTTTGTGTTCCACTTGTGCCTCATAAGTAATTAGTTCCCAGTGGATTTTGTGTTTTCAGATTGTTTTGTTTAGTCAGAGTTTGATTCATGACCTGGATCCTTGTGTTTTTTCCTCCATCCATTTTATGTTTCCCCTCACCTGTTTGTTGGATTTTTTTATTTTTTCCACAGACAATTGAACCTATTAAATAAATCATAGAAAAGCATTCGGTTTTGTTTTGTATTTCCTGTGTTTCTGACACCAGCTGTGACACACACTTCTTCGCTTGTGTAAATTATATATTCAACTCATATATTCAGTACCCCCACCAAGGTTAACACCCTATCTCGCTATGGTATAGAAAGCGCAAAAAAAAGAAATCCTGGATCTGCCCATTTACGTACCTGGATCCAGTTTCCTGGATGTAATGGTAAATGGACAGAACTTTTCGACCACTCAAAGTGCTTGAGAGTACATGACACATTCACCCATTCGTGCTACACATCCATGAAGCGCTCCTATATGCAGCCCGTTTCTGTCACACCATTCATGCACTGTCAGCACAGCCTCCACAAACTATGTTTAGCAAAGATCTGCCTCTGTACAGACTTTAAATGCTTTGTTGACTTTTTGAAACTTTTTGGTAGTTGTATTGATTGAAATATTTTTAAATTATCTTTAAGAAACTTGGGATGGTTTGGGAATTTATAGATTTTGGACTTATTTTTCGGTTGTTTGGAGTTTATACATTTTGACCCTATGGTTTTTTAATTTCTTCCTTTTAACGTAATAGACATTTGTGTGAGATGTTGTTATTGTTAGAACATTTACTCTTTCAGTTAGTGTCAGAATTGTTTAGTGACCTCTTCTCTCTGACCACCAAATTCTAATCACATCATCCTTTAGTCCAAATGGATGTTTGTGTCAGATGTGATGGAATCCTCGAAGCCAATAAGAATCCAATGTTTGCACCAAATTTGAAGATTTCCCTAAAGTGTTCACAAGAATAGTGTGGAAGGATGTACGGAAGACAGACAACCCTCAAAAAATATAATGTCACCAGCACAAAGGCATGAGGAAGTGTCCACTATATTTGAAATGAACTAGGTGTTTCTCGACGGGCTAACCTCCTTTGTGTGTCTTTGTAATCTAAACACAATAAACACAAGATATTAATGGTGGACACTTTTGTTCACTTCTCAAAGGAATTCATAAGGGCGTGAGAAAAAATAATGCATAGTAATTATGTGACTAATTCAAATAGTGAGCTTTGGAAGTCGACGTGCTTATCAGGAAGGAGGTTGCAAAATTTGCCAATGTCACAATACAAACAGTATTGCAAATGTGGTAAACAACCACAAGTGCAATACTGTTTCCTTCAACCTGCACTCTTCTCAACCTGGATAAAGAAACTGCTAACATAACTCACGGCAGTCATTTGAACGTGTTTGTTTTGTGACTTTTTAAACAGTCCAGACTCTCCTCTTGTTATCCTTGCAGTGATAGGATGTCAGTTTGTGTCTGACGCACATAAACTATCACCATTTTCTCTGAAAGACCTTGAGAGATTCCCAGCTAACTCACAGACCTGAACAGCTGAACATAGTTCCTTAGAATCCATATGATATCACTGCAGAAGAATAAACTCATCAGCAACGCACTGCAACTCTTCCCTGACATTTTGCTATCTGGGTCACTCAGTACCCGATTGAACCCTGAAGGAACACTTCACCTATTGTCTACCACATTCCCAAATGTTAATCAATCAACCAAAAAGTCACAGTACTTTCTCTCTCTGGCTTCAGACACGTTTAGCAGCCTAGTTAATTTACACTATATACATATACTAACGTATGAAGTCAATATGATCAATGGAGAACCTACATGGAGCATTTGGCTGATTTGACCTTTTACTCTGCAGAGCTGAATCAAGTCTACTGCACCTGACCTGACAGAGCTAGCTGTCTGTATTTAAAACAAAAAATCTTGTGTTTAATGAGTAAGTATGAAAGAAAAATGATGAGAAGAACAAATTGTCGCCACACCTGTACAAAGGAGATTGAGTTGGATTAGTTTGTGACAAACCGACAGAATTGATTTATTCTTTGTGCAAAGCTGCCTAATAAGTCACAATACAAGTCCCCACAGAGAGGTATTTTTGTTATCCAAACCTGTTTAAAGTGGCCTAGACATTCCCCTCAAAGATAAACCAAAAAAAAAAAAAAAGTGCCTACAGGACCACTGACAGGCAGTGTAACCATATGTCATTTTCTACACGAAGGTTGAAGGCTGGCATAGCAGCTAGTGGTAACCAGACAACAGGGCGATGTAGGCCAAACATCAAGACCACTGATAATGTGTGAACAAAGTTGTATAAATTAGTCCCTTACCTAACAATACTAAGACTAAATATAACAATTTGTGAAGAATTGTTCTTTTCTAAGCTTTTTTAAAGGTCTCAATGTACTTGAACAATTAAGGAACAGCATACTGAAATTGTGTGATGTTACACTTTATTTGCAGTTTCACTTGTATTTGTTTTTTTTTCAACAAATATAAAAAATGACTCACTATTGTTCACATACATAAAACGAACATGCATACAGAGTAAAAAAAAAAAAACAGTCCACTCATTAAACCAGATTTAAATAAAATTTTGTCTGGATCTGCACACAATTCAACACACTTAGTCCCCTTAACATGCCTGGTGTTTTGCATCAAGGCCCATGAATTATCTGAGAAAGCAACACAATTGTTGAATAATGCCCTATCTCACAATTTTGAAGGTTTGAAAAAAATCAAGGGACCGCCACCAAAATTGTACAGGTTCTTTGATGGCATGTGTCAACCCTTCGCCAAATTGAATGGAAATTGAGTAGTTTTTTGTGTAATCCTGCTAAATATCAATAAAACAAACACTGATGAAATTATCCCCTCCTTGGCAGAGGTGAAAAAGATAATTAAAAACAGATGGATGTTGCGTGTTGATTGGTGACATTAGAGTCTAAAGGGCAAGTTAAACCAACCATGCACAATGTCCTTTCTATGGTCAATGTCCCTCATTGTAAAGTTGAAAAGGATTGGTTGCTGCACCCTCCATGGAAATCATTTCCATATGTAATGCTCCAAACAGGCTCTTTCAGCAGTGGGTGTTTTCAGCTGTGGTTCACAAAACTAAAATGTTCATATGACATACACACACAGAACAAGTATGCAGGTATGTATGTTTACACATTCTTTGGTCCTATGTGTTATGGTCGAGATCAAGTACAAAAAGAATAGACACACACACTCTCTACATCTCACATCTCATACACTGTTATCTCAAGCAAGGTTCTTACCTGTCAGGAAACCCTTCTTGTTTCTGTTTGGCTGACAGACATGTGAAGTATGGGAACACACTGTGCCAGAACAACAAGTTGGTTTATCAAAACGCCAGCAGCAGGTGACAGAGAATAAGCCTTCCCTCATCTCATTCCTGTTAAAACCTGTCCATCCAGACCTGCTGAATCCCTGAACCAGCGTGGGCCTGAGTCTCAGATGGACATGGGATAAGAACAATTCTACATTTTATCATAAATAATGGCATCTGATAAAATCACATATATAGGAGTCACCCATAAATAATATACATCATGAAATAAATGAATGGAATACCTTAAATGAACAAGCTATTTTGGCAAAAAACATAAGTCGTTATAGCTCATGGAGTTTAGTTTTTTCCAATGAGTACATTTTCATTAACCTCTGTTGACACTGATTTAGGTTGATTTATTTATCAGCCAAGATAAAGTTGCAACCAGTAAAAGGGTATTTCTTTTGCCTAGCTTCCGTTGTTCCGATAACACTATGGGCTTATGGATAAATTGGAACGGTAGGTATTTCTGCGTAAATACCTCCGCATTATGATCAAAATTTTGGACAATCCCCCCAAAAATGTGTGTGATCTCCAATCAGTTTTAATGCCTCTATGCTGGCGACAGGCAGTTGCTGAAGGCATTTTATCGATGGGTTTTCCATCTGTCCCATGTTTGTTAACACAATACCTGAAGAAGGACTGGAGGGAATTTCTTAACATTTGGAACAAACATTTAATCAGACTCAAACGTAAACTGATTGGAATTTGGTGGTCAAAGGTCAAGGTCACTGTGATCTTACAAAACATATTTTTTGGTGTTGGTGTGTTGGGTCTTCATGTCCATGTTTCATGTTTAATAATCACTTAAAGAACATCGCCTGTTCCTGCTTACGAAAATCCAGAGTATTCCCTGACATGTGTGATTACTAACTCCGACAGAAGTCTTTGCTGTTACTGTTATCAATCTTCGTGGTGTCTGCAGTGGTGGAGTCTGTGTTACTATCATTTTTTGAATGTCCATGTAATGTTATTTAGCCAATTAGCAAAGAGATAAAGGTACAGATGCACTGCTGCACACAGCGACACAATGCAACAAACCTGTGCAATTTTATCCATAAAATGCCAGGTCATGAATCACAACTAAATAAAGTCACAAAATATCAAACTGAGAGTATGATGCATACTTTGAACTGATCTGGTTTTATTTTTTATTTTAGCAATTATTGCACTTACTGCAGAGCGAACTTACCAGTGTATATGGAACACAATCTGTATGGTCTTTCATTCTCTTCTTTGAAAGTTGTGCTTCTGGGAGCCTCTCAGTGAGAGTTGTGCCTCATTGAAAGGATAATCAAATACTCATTTTAGAAATGGTTCACATATAATTCTATGTCAGTATGCAAATATTTCCAATGCAGTATTTTGTTCTTGTGGATCTTGAGACATTTTGTGCAACACATCAAAATCAAAAACCTTGAGGTGAGGCAACAAGGTCTTGTAATTTAGATTTTGAGTATGACATTTTTTCATGAAACTGGGTCATTGAAGCTGTGCTTAAAGCAAATTAAAGAAGCAAAGTTGTCTGTACAGCTTTTGCTTTTGATTCAAGCGGAACATCTCACACAAAGGCTCACAGGAATCTGTCATTTCTACAGCAGCAGCAACGGTGCTGTCTGTGGTGAATACACAGAAACCAGCTGGCTCACTCTGCCATGCTACAAGAGAGAGTTCACTCACAGTGGAGTGTTTTTCCATGACGTCTCTGGTGCGTGAGTGTCTGGTGCAGTGTGTGTGCAGTTTGTTTCACCTCTTACATCAGAACCTATTGCCTTTTTGCTTTAAGAAAGCCTATAGGAACTTGCAAAATCTTTAAATGGATTTCCAGAAAGATATGTACAGACACAATAATAATAGATCACCTATACTATAAACTGATATGTAAAACTACACAGAAAGAAAACTGCACATAGTACACACGAGGAGATTCTAAATTCTATTAGTAATGTAAGAGTGCAGATGGTCATAGATAAATAGGATGTAAAACAATGAAATAAACACTAAAGGTTACAATGGAATGCCCAGAATCTCTGTCACTCATGGATTATAGATTATAGACATTTATACTGTCTGTGACTACAAGGGTTGTGTGGGCGACTGTGTACCTTAAACAATGATGCAAAATTGTCTGTGTCCTGTGACGGTGTGATCATGAAATTCTTGTCTACCGCAGAGCTGTGTTAGGAAGCAGAGGAAGAGGAAGCATTTACTTAAACACCATGCAAAAGCAGAATGTGTCAAGTTTAAACACAGGACGAGGCACAATCATATAGATAATGCAGCAATAGCAATTTGAACATCAAAACGTTTGTAATACATGATTCAATTTGTGTTTTTGCACAAACAAAAAGAAGGTTTTCTAGGCTAATGTAACAGAACCAAAGCACACCAGCATCTAGTCTAATCTCATTTAATCTCTCTTGAATAAGAAAAAAGGAAGTGTGGGTTTTGCTAAAACCTTTGTAAAAGTATATACTGATCTGTTTGAGACAGACCGTTGCAACTTTAAAGTTTTGCTTCCTCATAAATCCCTTGAATGAAGAACAATTAAAATAAACTAGAATTACCATTGCAGGACTCTACAAACAAGTGCAGTGTATTGTGTCTCGTTTGTTTTTTATAAAAGAGAATCAGCTTCTACTTGAACACAAGTGTTCTTAAACACAAATGTATCTGTCCAGGACAGAAGAGTGGACGTAAATCCAAGATGGGATACAGATTACTGAAGTTTATTAAACTTGTCATGAAATGTTAAGTCAGAGAACTCGGGTAAAACAACTGAGTAACTAAACGAAGTAAGTGGTCATTAAAGCTCTATTTAAATACAGTCTTTTGTTGGATGAAAATGTGCTACATGAATAAGCCTGACTTGGCTCATCAATCAATAGCCTACAGCCCATATTACGCTGTTCCTAATCTGAAAACAACAGTAAATTGATAGAGAACATAAACTACTTTCACCGACTGAAATATGATTCTTCTATATGACTATTACTTTAAACTATTGGATTAATACATATTATAACATTTGCTTGCAACATCCGTAAGGCCTAATGTCTGAATCCTACTATTGGGGGGAATTTGGGTAATCTGGGCCATAGCGTAATGTGGAAAACCTCAGCTCTAGTCAATTTATTTCCTGTTTTAACAAAATCTAGTCAACAGGAATTTTACAATAAACTAGCATGGATATCATCTCTGAAATCCCATGACTTCATGGGTTGATGTCACAGAAATGGGCGGGACACATGTCAATATCATAAGTCAATATGAATTAATGAAATTTTTGTTTTTTTCATAAGAACAGTAATATTGAGCGTGACATGTATAAAGCAAGGTGATTTAGGCTTTTTTTCAAATAATACAAGTGTCCCACAGTATCAAACTCAGGCAGAATATTCTTTTTTGGTACAAAGAACACTAAAAGCTGTGTCATGTCCCCTCTGAGTATGACATCTCCATTCTTTCTCCTTATGTGGTTAGAAACATCTTAAGAATTACAGAAAGGTATAATATGTTGATCTAATGTATGAAACAGATATCGGAATAAGTTGCAGAATGAAAAAATGTTCCACATTACCTGAATTCACCCTACTTGTTTAAGGATCAAACGCTATATTCTATGTATTTTCGATTGTACTGCGCCAAATCACAACATAAATTAACATCAGGCACTTTACATGCTAAGGAAGAGACATTACAATTCCCATCAGTCTCAGCTGTAGTTTGTTTTTAGATCTAATGACTAAATAATTGCATGCTAACATGCTAAGCTATGATGATTACATCTACTAAAAACACATGAAAACTTTTATATGGATACTTTGAGGTCTGCAAGGCTCAAAAATTTGGCTAATTTTCAACTGCAGGTAATAGGATAAATTAAATTTTTACTTTGGTTATGGCATAGCACTAACTAGGTCTTAGTTTGTATGCATATGCACAGGGCTGTTAAAATAGACAGCATTAGGTCATGTTCTAACCTTTTTCTCAACGGTATAACAGCTGTCTCGAGCAGGTTTAAATGCAGTCTGTGCCCCTCACCAAGGTGTCAATCATAAAACTCAGGGTGACAGCCTTGGCATGGTTAGTGTTGATACCTTTATGATGCCGATCTCATCACAAAGACACATCTTTGTCAGGGAGTGAAGACTGTAAAGTCTTCTTGTTCCAAAATAGATTGACCCATATCTTAAGTTAAGAAGCATATGGTGACAACCCCATGCCGGCAAAAAGTAAACTCTAAACATCACTTTTAGTAAGTCAGTCTCTGTGAAGCTTAGATTGATTATTCTGTTTACGCAACTAAACCAATGGGACATCACTGAAGTGTTTATTACTGCAGGTACAGAGTCATAGCCTACAGCCGGAGTTGTTTTGTGAAATGAATTGGGCTTGTTTAAAATCACAGCCCCAACAGTGGAACAAGGCCATCTGCAGAACATTATCTGCCCTTCAAGCTCAGGTTACACTAGTGTTGGAGCAAATTTAGCTCACTGCAATCATAAACTGGGAGTACAAACTGTATTACATAACCCGAAAGAGAGTATCGATGCCTTCTCTAATATTAAATTATAGCAAATAACTTCCTGCTACATCCAAAGGAGGGTAGTAAATTATAAAGTAAATGCAAACAGAAAATAGAATAAATCAGATCCATTATAGGACAGAAACCTATTCTGAGATCAGATGTAAAGAAAGATGTCAGTTACACCTCAGTGATATACAGTATAGCCTCTTTGGTTAAGCCGTGCTTGATTTGCTACATAGCTACTATGTATGAGATCTTGTGTTATTATGAGATTTGAAATTCGATAAAAATGTAACAACTTATGAATTATTATACATTTTAACAAAAAATGTATAAAAGCAGCGACGCAGGGGGGGTTCCCAGTACTCCCGTATGTGATGAAGAGGCAGACAGCATCCTCTGGTGGAAGCACTGAAATGAAACATTGCCAAGACCCTAAAGAAGCAGAAGCAGAGGGAGAGGAGGAAGCTGCACAATGAGGATGCAAAAAGATGTATTGAATAGACAAACTGATAGCATTTCTCTGAAAAAGATTGAAGAAGTAACAAGGCTGTAAAGATTTCTAACACTGCTCTTATGTATTCAAATATTTTCCAACTGTGATCCATTCATTTCCTCTATACTTGCCACAGAATCTTTATAACTGATTCCTCATGTTTCATCCAGCGAAAACTTAAAATCCCTGCAAAACTCATGCTGTTGGAATTCAATTCAAGCTGAAGATCCAAAGTGTCCTGTGGACGTCTCACGGTGCATCGAGCGTTCCTTCATGTTAAGACCCTTCTTCCTGATCCTCCTCCTCTTTTTGCCATAGTTGTCACTCGAGGACCAGTTGGGGAAGCGCTGACTGTGGATCTGCTTCTACTTATCAGCTACTTTGTAGTATTTGGCCTGCACCTCTCTTGGCAGCGCCTTCCACCTCTAGTCACAGTCAACACTTCAGTCAGGTCTGAATAACATTGATCATCTAAGTTACATTGTGTAAAGTGTGGGAGGAAACCAGAGCGACCGCAGACAAATTAGTGAGTCAGACCACAGACCTCAGCTGTGTGAGCCAACAGTTCAACCACTCAACCACTACTTCATTCCACATTTCAAGTTGCGCAAAGTACAATAAATACAGGCTGATGTCAACATATTTAGCCAACTAATGCTAAGCTAACATTAACTTTTGATTATACAGCAATAATCAGTGTTACCTGTTCTCTCCTCCACTCGTACTTCAGGTCGTACATGATGACAAATCGGTTTCTATTGTCACACTCTACAATCTGCAAACATTACAGCAGATAAATAGTAACATATCATTGCCATTATATAATATATCATCAGATTATTATTACACTTACACTTGCTGAGCAGGAGTTCATCTTGAAGTGTACAGCATATTGTATAAAGTATATACAGTATATTGGATAGAACAGGAACTAATTGTTATTTTCATTATGGATGAAAATGATGATTAGAAATCATAATTTTCCATTCATTGGTTGCTTGGTTTGTAGAAACCGTAAAACAGTGGGACATGTAGGAACAATTATTCATACGATCTTGCAGCAATGAGTCAAAAGCAATAATCTTGTTCTAACATATTTTTAAAAAAAGCTTTCATGATCTCTGTAAATATGAAGCAGCAATGTAACTTTTACTGAGCAACAGCACCCTCTACAGCCACACCTGGTGATGAATACTATTGGTGATTTTCATGTAGAGCAAAAACAAAGTATATCAAAAAATTTGGATCTGGATGTTGGATTACTAAAAGCTTTTACCTTGTAAAACATTAAGAAAGGAAACTGGATGGGCAAGATGCTGAACCCTGAACGGCCCCTCATAGATGTTGAATGCACTAACTGGAAGTCGCTTAAGAATAAGGCGTCAGCTAAATGACATGTAATCCAATGTAACAAACCCATAGGAACCCATGGATAAAGTATCAAACCAAAACAACTGATTACAGTAACTAGGTTTTTCAGAGTGAGTTTGGAACAAAGAGAGGAGGAGAGACAACATGTATTTATTTAGTGTCTCTAACACTGTTCAGTATTACATATATGCTTTGCTACAGCTTTCCCACGTTTTTTCAGATATTTGAACTTTACACACAATAGTTTGAACAGTTTCATTCATGACTTGTGTTCCAAATCAAACATCCCCTTTGTTATTTTAATATTGATATCTGGAGGGTATTTGCCAGTTTTTGTATCCTAGGTGGTGTCCCAGTTGATGGGCTTTGTGATCCGTATCCTCAGCATGGTGGTGCTCTCTGTGGTCACCTGGGGAAATTAGAACAAGTGGTCTTTATCATCAAGGGGTATCAGGAGACTTGCTTCTGATTTTTGTTTGTTTATAATGACACCCCAGTCTGTTTGCTGATATAGCTTCCTATAAGCATGCCTTTGAATTGTTATTGTTAATTGTTATTTATTTTCCAATGATAGGTAGTTGGCATTGGCAGTGGTGGATTCTTTGAAATTCTCCCAATAAAAGCAGCTCATCTATGAGCTCTGTGTCAGGTTTGTTTTCTTAACCCAAACACACCCTTGCTTGTGGCGGAGTGCTGTGTTTTCTCATTTCACATCTTGATCCGTCTACCTGTTTCATGCAGACTTAGGGGAGAGTCACAGTTGCAGTGGGTTCTTTTCTGATTCTGCCGATGACCTGTTTCTTCGACAGGGCCATCCTCAACAACACTGAACCTCTTTCTGCAAAACAGAGCCCAGAGGTAGCCAGGTCAGTCTCAGTGGAATAAGAGGGTAAGGTCTGTGGATGCATTGCAAACAGCTTGATCATAAAACAGCATGTTGCGCACTCCCCTTGTGTTTTTCTTCTCCTGCTTTTCCTCTCTGGTTTTCTCCCTCCCAGGTATACGTGGTGACTGATTAGGGATATCTTAGCCAGACTGGAGAGAAGGAGCTCTCTCTCTCCTCCATTCAAGATGATGAATTCTCTGTCATCTTAGTTCATTCCTTTTGTTTCCTTATGTTCCTTTTGAGTTTGGGGTCTGGTTGTTATTTTTGGCCAAGCCTCCACGTTACCACAGTTTAATTTAGCTTTAACCGTTACTCTGGCACGGCGTCCTCATGTGTTGTTATCACTGAGTTGATCCAACTGAAATGATGAGAACATGTCTGTAATACAGCAATATCTTGTTTTTTAGGGCTCTTGTCCACACTCATTAAAAAACCTTAAGACCTCCCTTTGCTTTAGTTACAGCCTCAGTTCTTCGAAAATCTTCTTCTAAAAAATTTTGCAATTCCTTTGAGAATTGGTGGCTTGGGGTGAAGATGTTGAACTCCGGCCATCAAGGGATATGGTCAGTAATAATACTTTGGCTGGAAAACATGAACCACTACAACAATGACAAGCCTGGAGTGTTGACAAAAGCTTTGCAGTCCTAAGAAACAAAACAAAGAAACAAAGGTTGGCATGTGAGAAGCAGATACCAGCAAATTTTTGCTAAATAGCTTGAAGCAGAGATGTCAAACTCAATAATGGCCTGCCGGTGCGCAATGCCCGGCTAGACGCACACAGTGCGAGCAAGCCCTAATCTCAACTCGCCGTGTGGGAGCCAGGCGGAGTGCACAGGCTCCACTGTCTGAGCCACGGTGCGCAATGCCCAGCTAGACGCACAAGGAGCATGCGCCCCTTCTCACCTGCCGAGTATTTACTGCGGTCAAGTGAGCAGACGTTCGTCTTTCCCTGATTTCAAGTGCGCCCGTATTACAGAATGTATGGCAAATGCAGGTACTCCATGATACGGAGCGAGCCAATCTTTTATGCTACCGTAAAATCCCTTTGATCCATAATTTCTGACAAAGGTTGTCAAAAGTTGTCCTCAGGACCATCCTGATGGATCAAAGAGATTTTACAGTAGAGTAAATATTGCGCATAATGCCTTTTTCAATTCAAAATAATGAACTTTGAGGCTGAATTTCTCCAAAATGATATAGTAAATATGCTTGATACTGAGTGAGTGAACAGTCAGGATGGTCCTGAGATCAAGTGTACACACCTTTGTCAGAAATTATGGATCAAAGAGATTTTACAGTAGAGTAAATATTGCGCATAATGCCTTTTTCAACTAAAAAAAGGAACTTTGACGCTGAATTTCTCCAAAATGATAAAGTAAATATGCTTGATACTGAGTGAGTGAACAGTCAGGATGGTCCTGAGATTAAGTGTATCAACCTTCGTCAGAAATTATGGATCAAAGGGATTTTACAGTGGTGTAATAGGTTTGCTCGCTCCGTATCATGGACTACATGCATTTGCCATACATTCTATAATACGGGCGCATTTAAAATCAGGACAAGACGAACGTCTGCTCACTTGACCGCAGTGAGTATTTGGTGATAGTAAATTATTTTTCCAGTGTTCCAGAGATCCCAGTGCCTGTGTGCTGCTGTCTCTGCCCCGTTAAGTTCCCCCACACGCTTTTCTCTGTGATGAAGATGAACACAAACCCACACAGGAGTCGTCTCACTGATGCACACCTTCACTCCATCTTGAGGGTTTCCACAGCAAAGAACCTAACCCAAAACGTTAATGAACTGGCAGCCAAGAAAGGATGCCAAACATTTGTACTCATGTACATAAAAGAAGAATGTTGTCTACCTAAATATGTTTTCTTTTTGCACTTTATCCAATATCCTGTCTCTCCTGTGTAATAAATGTTGACCCTGTTTGGCCCTCGGCATTGTCCCAGTTTTTAATTTTGTCCCTCTCTGTTATTGAGTTGGACACCACTGGCTTAAAGGATTAGTGTGTAGCATTTAGGGACATCTAGTGGTGAGGTTGCATGTTCCAGCTGAATACCCTCACCCTCCTCCCCTTCCAAACATGAAGAGAACCTATGGAAGCCTTCAGCTGTCATAACAACTCAAAAGGGGTTAAGTTTGTCCAGTTTGGATGACTGTAAAAAACGTGGCGGCCTCTGTAGAGACTTTTGCTGCATTCTTGCCAATATACATTACATTATGCACCAAAATTGTCAACGCTGAAATCATTAAGCAGATGTTACCAATCCATCCTAAAAACACATTTACCATCAGTCTCACCACACACTTAGTGTTTCTGCTCTCAGTCATATTTGTTATCAGTGCAGGCAGTGGACTCAACCTTTAGGGCCAAACCAATCCTGGGCTTATAAAATTACTTTATTGTTGCTAAAGACACCAGGTATTAGATGCCTGGACACCTGGTCATGGCATAACCCTTTGGTTTTGCATGAGTTCTTGCTGAGCGGCACATCCCTTAGGCTAGTGGGATAAGATACAGCTCTTGATCACAGATGCTTTATTGCAGTTCCAAAGTGGTGATTTCCATTTTCTCACTGTGTAAGTCTGTAGATCTCTAGATTACATTTTCATCTCTGAACTGTGGGTGCTAGCCCCTCTCTGTGCCCACATATCCAATCACCATTTGGTACTAACCCTATTTAGCTACATAGCCCCTTTTTGTATAAATATATATATTTTCAATCTGTATGAGTATGATCTTAAAACTGTCTGATGGTCTATGATTGCATGTAGACAGACACAGTCACACACAGTAGCAATTTTAAGTTTCACATTCACCTAACCTTGTTATCTTTGGAATATAGAAGGAACAGTGTCCATGTGTCTTAGTCGGCTTGATTTAAAAATGTCATCCACACTGCTGTTTATTAACTAAGGGAATAATTTTCATACTCACTAACAAGCACTTCTCTGTGATTGTTTAATGAGCCTCAGTTACGCTTAACAGGTCTTTCAGTTAATTATATGTAATGTTGTGTTTAACACTGTGAGGACAGTTGCTCAATCCCACTTTACCAGTCTACCAAAGAGAGTTCTTTCATTTTTTTTACCTGACTGGATAAGTAAGTTAAGTGTTTTTTTTAACCTCTGGCAAGGAGGTTATGTTTATGCTATTCTGTATTTTACAGAGAGCCAATGCAGAGAAGCTAAGACAAGAGTAATATGGTCTCTCCCAGTTCCTGTCAGCACTTGTGCTGCAGCTTTCTGGACAGACTGGAGGCGTTTAACACTGGGACATCCTGATAAAGAACAAAGACTGTAACCTCAACTTCCGCAGGAAGTAAAAAGAACAGCAACAAGGGAGACTGGAATTTCAGGAAACAGAATGAAACACAAATCTAAACACAGAATTTAACACAAAATTCAACAAAGAATGAAACACAGTATGACACACAGCATGAACACAAATCTGAAAACAAGGAAACACAGGTAAAAGTCAAATAACTAAAAGAGTCCATAATCAGAACAGTCCAACAAAAACCAAAAATCTTTATCCAAGATTTATTCACCCATTATTATAATTTATTATTATTGTTGTTATTATTATTATTATTACTATTATTATTAACCCCATTAGATGTACATGAAAATCAAACCCCTTCCAATTTGCTGCTTAAATGTTAAACATTTCAAATTAATCTTAATATTACAAGAATCAAATTTGTGTACATTTTTGGATTATAAGATATTTTCATTGTCACTCTATTTTAGCGATAATCTTGATAATCTTTTTTTAATGCATTGACTCGTATAAGGAAATGGGCTATTATTATTTTATATATTTCTGGTTGTTACGTTTTTGTTTGAACTGGACCAGAAAGCAGACACAGAGAGGGATTGGTGTGAAAGATGTCTTTAATGTTGAGCCGAGGGAGGCAGATGAGGCTGGTGGCTGGCTGGCTGTGGTGATATTAAGGCACAGGAGAAAAAAAAATGTTAGGAAATTCCATAGGAAGCATACGAATAAAACTCGATGAGTGGAGAAGAGACTGGGTTCTTCTAGGGCTTGTAGGGTTCTTGGAGATCGAGACCAGGTGTGGAACTTTAACCAGGAGCCACACTCACACAGGGAAGGAGGAGACAGGGAGGGGAACACAGACAATAAGGAAACACATGTGAAATGGCCTGAGCCGTGACACAGGTCATCCTAAATCTGTTATGATTGGCTTTATAGAGAGTAATTAATATATATACAAATTAACAAAACAACATATACTACACTTGATTTGGAACAGAGACATTGTAGACCCTCTGCTGAAGTGCCCGTCATCCTCTTAAAGGGATAGTTTACTGAAAAAATGTAATTCACTCATTATCTACTCACCACTATGCCTTTGGGGTGGGGTGGGTGAAGTGTTTGGGTCCACAAAACACTTTTCTTCCAACACACAAGCTCTCACCTCCATGCTCTCACCCAAGGGGCACGTGATGACATCAGCGAAAACTCACGAGTATCCTAGAACAAGATGATAAGTGTGCCACCAAGTACTGCAAGGAGCTTACTGATGCCCTGATCCATGTCTGGAAGGAGATACCAGTGGACACCATCCACCGACTCATCAGGAGCATGCACAGATGTTACGGGGAGTGCATACAGGTTATTATAAATACACAATTGGTAAGCTAATGATGAATGAAGTGATCACAGATCTCATGGACATGGAACATGTTGTAGATAATTCCAATTCCAATATAATTCCAATATTTACACTGCTGAATTGACACCAGTTTGTTTAATGTAGTTTGCCTATGATGCATCTACCACTGTCAGCCCTCTCATGATTTATTTCATTTAAAGGTAATGGTGCAAGCTCATACAACAATAACAAGCATATTTTAATTATTTCAAACTTTCAGAACTTTTTTTTAGATTATGTTTTTCCAAAATATAATTTACTAATAATAAAAGTGTTTTTAATGGTTTTTTCGAGTGATTCTACTGATTTAAGTGTTGTCTCATGTGTAAACTAATCTTGTTAACGAATGAAATTTAATATCATTTGATACCATTTTTCTCGTGATTATTAAAGGAGTAAATAAAGCAATGACAAACGTTACTATTGCCTTGGGGCTGCTCTTAAATCTTTGACTGCACTAAGACCTCTGCTATATGGTTTTAGTGTGCAGGGACGAAGTGATAAGAGGAGAACTGACTCAGAGGTCTTCTTTGGATCCAAAACCTATTATTCTATAACATTAGGCTATGGACAAACTATAGGTTAGGAACAAATTCCCCTGCCTCCAGGATCCCAACTTTTTTGTTTTTGATAAGAGTTGCGGGACAATGCTGCTAGTTATATTTGTACACCATTAAGCAAATAGTGTCCATCTATTTCTACAGATACTTCCTTCTCTCTTTTCACAGTACACAAGGTCAGGTTATAGATAAAGGACCAACCAACAGTCCATTGTAGTGTCTACACTTAGAGACTTTCATATCTAACTCAGATGAGCCAGATTGAGAGGCACCAACTTCAACTGTTTTCTAAATTACACCAGTGGCAGACATAAGGTCACAATGTGGTTTAGTTGCATATTTAGACTTAACTATCCAATAGGATGTGAACACCTTCATGTAACAGAGTGACAGCAATTAGCCTTTCATTAATGTGCTGTTAGTATGGGTGATACAAGTAGAGGAAGATATATGGGGATGCTGTGGGAGACATCTTGAGACTTGGGGGAGACAATGTCTCATGTTACTTTGTTAGCGTTTATATATTGTTTCACCTTCTGGTCCCCTTGATGCTTCAAGTCTACATTAAAATCTTCTGCATAAGACATCAGCTGAGTTCTCCTTTCACCAGCTTCCTGAAACTTCCATAACAACACTTAAGAGTGCTACAGTTTTGATGGAGAAACACTCAAAATACAAAATAAAGTATCCAGACATTTACATTTGTTTCACCAGATCAAACAATTATGCAAGCCTTCAAAACTTAGTTTCAATCATGCAAAACATTTTGTATTACCCCATAACTCAACCAATCGCGAGCAGTTTACACTTGAACATACAACAGTGTGATTATAACCACCTCATATGAGGGAAAGATAATTGACACCTAATTTTAATTATTAGATTTTTTGACCCGATCGAACAAACCCAAACATTCATGGGTCACAAGTGCTAATCTTTGTCATGTCAACAACATCCACTTCCTCTTTAGCAATTTTGCTAAAAGAGTAAAAGCCCTGTATTTTTTATTTTTTTTATTTCGTGAACTGGTCTGAAGATTGTGTTGTTGCTTAACAGATCTCTGAAATAGCCGTTATGCAATGTGTGATATGAAAAATAACACCAGTTAAGAAAATAAGTAGTCACATACATGAACAGTAACAAGGTAAAATTATTTCACAAGATGGAAAACACCCCCACCAAAAAGGCAGTACAAAATAAACAGAATCCAGTTGATCAGGGATGCACAAAGGCTTCACTTCAGATAAGACACACCAGATTTAAATTCCTGAAACAAGGTGTGTCAAATATTTTTTAGAATAAATGGGGCTTCAGAGCATATCAAAGAAGCAGTCAGTCATTCTTAAATTTATTAATACTTAGTTATTATTCATAATATGGAAAGGAGAGATCGTTAACCTCTTTTATTTCTAGTTTTTCTTTCTCCAATCTCCTAAATTGTGTGGACAAGCTCAATTATTCACCTGACTTGGATCTTGCACCTTCAGGCATGGCAAAAAGGATTGTTTCAAGGGAAGCAGTTTAAGTTCCCTGACATTATTGCAGTTACCACACTCAGGCCAAACGTGGTCCTGAGGACAGGTAGTTTTTTCCTCACTTTAGTTGAGGTTAAGGAACAGAGGATGTCGCACCTTGAGACCATGAGACAGATTAAGATTTGTGAATATGTGTTATACAAATAAAATGCGATTGGCCGATTAATGGCATTTGTGGTAAAATTGCATCTATTTGTAAAGTAAACTGTCAACATGTTGTGTGTGTGGTATAACACTACATAGACATGTATACTGCACATGTTGGTCACACGACGGGTCTAAAGACAGTGAACGCAGCACCATGTGTTCTCAGTGACGCTGCAGCACGATTGGCTCAGAGGGCGCTCCTCAGCCCCTCCCCTGACCCCTCCCCTGACTCCTCCCTCCACAGTACTGTCTCTTGTCATATAACTGGAGGTCATGATGACTGTAGGCATCACTGAAGCTTTCTTAAGTTATGGACGCGACTGCTCCGACACATGTGAAGTACGCTGGAAAGGTGGAGGAAGATTTACTCGAAGGCAACCTGACGGTGAATGTAGGAGGATCCGGTGAAGCATGGGGCTCCTGCCCGAAGCTCCTGCGGGGCTTCATCACACCGGAGTACCGACATGAGCTGGTTCAACTCTGCAAACTAGCGGGACCAGTGGTAAGACTGAAGCAGCATGCTCCTGCCTGCGTGGTCACTGTCTATAATAATAATACAAATAATCATGATAATAATAATCACCATAATAATATATATTTCAGTAACAGGGTGCTTTATAGAATCAAATGTAACTGAGAGAGAAAGAGAGAAAATCCTCTAAAGCCACATCAATATAATAAATAATATGATAACAACAAAACAATAAATGTAAAAATGTAAACAATGCTCGTCTTTACATGTAAAAGAGTTTTTAACGACAAATTGCTGACTCTGCTGATCTGATGTTGAGGAGAAGTATATTCCACAGTGCTTTGTCTATCTGTACTGTATATATATATATATATATATATATATATGTGTATATATTAGTGCAGGGGTTCTCAAAGTGTGGTCCCGGAATCCCAACGGGTCCTTAAGGGGTTGCAGGGGGTCCTGGTAAAAGGGGTAATCGTTTATTCTCACTATATTTTCATCCATTTGTTACACACTGACACAATGTTTAACTGTTTTGGTCCTGAATTTCATACACTTTTCATAAACTTGTCAAATGAGGGTCTGCGTTCTAGTTTGTGTCAGTGAAGGGATCAGTCCAGTACTCCAGCACAGTGGATTTTAAAAGGAGCTGAGACATGCACTGATCTCTGGAGAACCTCTGGGGATGTATGTGTGAACGCGAATGTCCAAGTGACAGCCTCCAGAGTCTCAGCAGACTTTCTCCATCTGGCCCCCGATACTTCACAGATGTGCTGGACACTAAAACACGTGATCTCCACAGCAGAATTAATACGCTAAGTCCTTCCTCCGCCTGCTTCATCACCTGAATCCTGCAGAGGATTTGCTGTTGTTATTAATGCATCTGAGCAGAGAATCTCCCTGTGTTGTTCATGTATAAAAAGGAATTCTGGACCCAATTCTCCAGATTTCCTCCGCAGGACATTTGTGAAAACCACTTCAGTTGAGAGAAGTTTGACAGTGCTCATGTTGCTACTGTTGTCTCAACATTGTGTTTGTATTAGTTAGTGATTAAATGGGAATGACTTGACAAAGAAAGAGGTCATCTTCACCGGAGACATTTTCACCCCTCACAGTAGAAAGGCCCTGGTGTTCCTGACAACATTACCAATGTCTCTGTCTATTCAAGAGTCCCAGAATTCATTTCACTGTACACCTCTGCTTTTTTTAATCTCATGTGTGTCTTCTGTGATAAACTAGAATTACCGCCTTGTGGTTGTATGCCTCCACCTTTGACCACCCAAATCTAATCTGTGTTTTAATGAACATCTGTGCCAAATTTGAAAGGATTCTCTTGAACCCTGAACTTGACATTTGACCTCCACCAACCAAAATATAGGAAATCTATCTTTGAGTCCAAATTTATACTAAAGGATGTCAAGGGTCTTAAACTTCTTGCCCGAAATGTTCCACCCGAATGCAGAACTGAACCTGGCTGCGAGACACAGAATAGATCTGCACCAATTTCATATCGAACTGTTAAATTACCACAACTGTGGGGTATAACACTATCTTCACTATGTACTTTCTATATTTTCTTTAACAATACATGCAAATAATATTGAATTCAAAATGTTCACTGAAGCAACATCATGCCCTGCATAGTTTTAACAAATAACACTTTGTAGTGACTGTTTAAAAAACATGCTTCTTACAAACACAAGGGATAAGACTTTCATCTTTTATATTTGTTTATCTATGGGACACAAAGAGATTGTAGCCAATTGAATTTTTCAGATGAGGGAAAACCTTAAGAACAATTTGATTGCTCACATGTGCATCTTTGTCCTCTCTGGATGCTTGATGTCATCTGCGATCAAAAACAAGCGAAACACAACAGTGATGATGGAGGAAAAACATGTTTTCTATTTGTTTGAGCATTTTCTACCTGGAGCAACACTTCTAAACTCAACAGGAAGTTGTCCATTTGTAATTCACTGTGCAATTTTTACGCAGATTATGCCTTTTAGAGAATACACACAAAGATTTTTCCCCACTTGTATAAGGTTTTCTCCTCGTATATTCCTGACATTATTATATTATTTCAACATTTCAGTCCTATTTGTTTCATTTTCATTTAAATCTGTTTTATCTGGATGCAGAGAAAGTACTAAGGCTGAAGAAGTCAGTCGAGTATTCGCATAAGATGCTGCTTAGATTCTCACAAAACCACTTTTACACTTGTGTGTTTTTTTAAATACGAATGAATCCATTTGGTGGTTACAACCTCTCAAATGCAATGTGTGTATTGTGCATACATGCATGCATTCATAATGCTTTTGTATAAGTTATTTATAACTTTGTTGGAAGGCTGCTTTTTTACTTTTTGACCAAATCTTTTTTTACATTCTAGTAAGCTTTCCTACAACCGTGTCCCATTGCTATTTAGTTTGTTATAGATAATAACTGTTGAATATACACAGACACCCACCTCCACTGAACTGAATGCTCTGCATAGGTGACCTATTGAGTTAGTTATTTAGAAATTAGTTATATATCTAAAATCATCATATTCTCTTAAATATGTGTGTAATATTTCTCTGGTCTTTACTTACTTGAAAATGTCTATCATGTTTTTCCATGAATGTATCTGAATTAATTGGAAAATGAACAAAGGGCATCGTGTCTGTTTTTGTCCTCCAGGTCATTTCCCAGTTGATGGTTTTCATGATCAGTTTCGTCAGCACAGTGTTTTGTGGTCACATGGGGAAAACTGAACTTGCAGGAGTAGCATTAGCAATTGCGGTGAGGAGACAAACATGTTCTTGAGTTCCGCTCTGTCTAAATCTGTTTACTGTTTTTGTTTTTTTATTTTTCCTAAATTATGTTTTGTTGTCATTTGCAGGTGGTTAATGTCACCGGTGTATCCATTGGATGTGGTTTGTCGTTAACTTGTGATACCCTCATATCTCAGGTAGTGTCCTCACCAGATGTTGTTGTTATCTAACCAAGTCAAACACAGCCAGTTCTGCTGGGCTCCCAGGTTTTCCTGCTGTCTCCTTAAAAACAGCTTAACAAGGAGCTTTTGTGTTGAGTTATCTCATACTCTTAGTTAGTGGTATGATTGTGTGTTTTCCTACACTGCTTATTTAAGTGTCAACCTGTTTGCAGACGTATGGGAGCGGTAACTTGAAGCGCGTAGGTGTGATTCTCCAGAGGGGGGTTTTGATTCTGCTGTTGGCCTGTTTCCCTTGCTGGGCCGTCCTCATCAACACTGAACCTCTCCTCCTTGCTGTCAGACAGAGCCCAGAGGTCGCGAGGTCAGTCATTATTCAATCCCCTGAACAACACATGCGTTCATGTGGTTTGGGATTCTTATCTAGACTGACAATTCACACTTTAAGAAATCTAGAAATGCAATTATTGAGGTCTGTTAATTTGAGGATTACTTGCACTCAAGAGCAGCAGAAACAAGCTGTAAAATACAACACTGACCTAACGACTTGTAAGTTGATATGGTAAATTCTTTCTTATTTATACATTGAACAGATACAGAAGAACATTCATTTGCATTAGGTGTTGTATTCCAGGTCTTTTATTTGCCTCACTGATGACATAAAAGCATCAGATATAGCAGCTTTAAAAAAAAAAGCTTTTCAGAATGATGCTAATGCTGTGTGTGCTCGACATTTTATGGTATTTCCAAATGCTCTTTTACAAGTATGTGTCTATGATTTCAAGGAATGAATTACAAATTTAAGGCCAGTCTAATAATCAGACTAAACTGTCTTGTCCGTTGGCTCAAAGTTGACATTTGCCCAAAAACTGAATCCTAATGACTTATAACTCATACATGTCCATTTGATGTACAATCATGAATCTCAGTCGCACATGCAGTTTCACTAACATTGTTTTTTGTGTTTGTCTTTCTGCATGAAGCCTTTCACAGATGTATGTGAAGATCTTCATGCCTGCTCTACCGGTGAGTGTGGTACATTCTAGGATCAAAGTTGTTTTTCAATTTTCAGCCATGTTAGCATCATGGCTCGCAGGATGGCAGGTCATTCTATGGGTTGGTCAACCAAATTGATTCAGACCAAAATATCTTTAAAAAAACAAAAAAGTCACAGAAATCGATGGATGGATTTCCATGAAACTTGTTGGAGATACTCTGAGAAATGGATTTCATAGGAAGAACCCTACTAACTTTGATGATGTCCTACCTTTTCTTTCAAGTTCAAGTTTCTTTCAAGATGTTTTTAAAATATCTTGACAACCATTGGATTATTTAATCATGACTAGATAAAATAAGATAAGACAAGTTGAGAAATTTCATTTCACATTATCATCAGAACATTTTAAGTTCTCAGAAGCTTTGGTTTGTGACTTAATATTTGCAGGACTCTATCATTTGCATGAGCCTTGGCATTACTTTAGTGCTTTTTAAGCTAATATTAGCTTATTAATACATCATAATAAATGTATGTAGGCTATACAATGAGAGTTTTTTAAGTAGGGAGAATAATACCTTGTTGAAATTCACACACTAAGTTAGTGTTCCACGTACATTGTACAAAAGTAATCGATGTGAGACCCAGCTCTAGTCTTATTGCTCAACCAAACTCTCATGCCCAAACGTTTCTCTTTGCCTGTGCCAAAATAACTGTTGTGATTTCATGTTTTCCTTTTGCAGGCAGCGTTTATGTACCAGCTACAAGGGAGATACCTTCAAAATCAGGTGACACTTTCTGTCACTTTTACAAACTTTCTTGACACACTTCTTTCAGTCCTTAAAATTAATATTGAGCCAAGCTTGTTTTGTGCTCTACAGGGAATCATATGGCCTCAGGTTATAACTGGAGTGGTTGTAAATATCGTCAATGCTGTCATCAACTACATTTTCCTCTATATTCTGGATTTGGGTGTTGCGTAAGTTTTTTTAATTTGCAATTTCCAGAGACAATGAGACATTTCTGCTTGTAATGACTTAATGATAGATCTTTAGTAATATTATTAATCCATCTATTTGTACTAGCCTGATAATCAAACTGAATAGTACAGTCCAATTCAACAATACATATCTGTGAGAAACCAATGCTTCTGACAGTTTGCAGCTTCTCTTTACTCGTCTGTTTCTTTTTCTCTAAGTGGATCTGCAGCGGCCAATTCCATCTCTCAGTATTTGTTGGCTGTGTTCTTGTACATTTACATCTGCTGGAGGGGTCTGCACAAGGTCACGTGGGGAGGTACGACCTGTTCTTTCTTTTTATATGGTTGACTCTTAGTCCTACTCTGTCTACTTATTTCAGTCTCTTTCATCATTCAAGTCTGTGGACTCCGACAACAATAGTTGTACTATAAACAGTGCTGTGTATAATGTTTGACAAAGTAATAACACACTATGACTGAGTCATGCTGTGTAGAGAACAGGTCACAGTGATGACTGGAGTTTCTCTCAGATCTTTACTCGTTGTTAGAAAAACCCTGCCCCCCTCATTGCCGCTGCTCATATGCAGATTTCCTCTGTTTGCGTATGATGCACGTGAGTGACGTTCACTCTTTAAATCATCGTCATATCAGGCCATCATGTGAAATACCAGGAGAGGTGTGTGTGTTTGTACGGAGCTGGAGTTTCTGTTACCTCCTCCGCTCTGACCTGCTCTCACTTTAACTAATTAACACTCATCACTAGTTATCAGGACCCGATCAGTACATGAAGTAACTCAGTGTCTGTTTGATTCGTTCCAGAGTTTAGGTGACTGCATTAATGAAAAATGACTCGTCAACATTTTGTGCTCAGTACAACACAAGACGTGACGTGAACAGCAGGAAACATTTATTTACCCATTAGGTAACCTTAGCCATCATCGCAACAATTGCCCCCCCTGAGAAATTTGGCAGGAGCCGCCACTGGTCTCAAAAATATGCTCTTAAATAAAGAAATAAGACGAAACCCTGTAAGTGATGTAGCTGCTCAGCGTTAGGGCTTCTCTGAAGACGTTCGTATAGATAACTGATCATTTGCTCGTCAAACAGTAATACAGGTTTTTTCTGACTAGAAGTAGATTTGCGATAGTTATGTAGTAAGTGAGCACTTTAACCTGCTATCTGACTGTGTGTATCTGTGTCTGTCTATGTGTCTATCTCACTGACTGTCTTGTGTGTGGAGCAAGAAATGCACCAGTGTTAATAATTTCAAATATTGAACTTAAATGGATACATTCCTCAAGTATAAATCTCACATTAACATATGGCCATGCTGCTTCTAACATGATATAAAAAATGAAATGAAAAGTCTTAAGTATTTTACTTAACCTGTGGAACTGTGACTCACAGGTTGGTCACTGGACTGTCTGCAGGAGTGGGGACCCTTCATGCAGTTGGCCATTCCCAGTATGCTCATGCTGTGTCTGGAGTGGTGGATGTTTGAGTTGGGAGGTTTCCTGGCCGGACTGATTAGTGACACTGAGCTGGGAGCTCAGTCCATAGCATATGAGCTAGCTGTTTTAGCTTACATGGTAATTATAGATGCTGATTTTCTGCTCCAAGAAAAAGCTTGAATACAATGGAGTATTAATTCTCTGTTTTCCCTCAGTTCCCAATGGGATTCTCTGCAGCTGCCAGTGTTCGAGTGGGGAACGCTCTTGGTGCAGGAAACATAGAACAGGCCAAGTTATCATCCAAAATCCCCATCATCTGTGCATGTAAGAACCAAACCAAACCATTCCAAACCAAACCAAACCTCTTTTATCAAGTGGTGTTAGTGGTGCTTTCTTTGTGAAGCGATCATGACACAATTCACATTCCACATAGAGATGTATTGTACTAGAAAACTAGAAGCTAGAAGATGGTTCCAGGACTCTAGGAACCATAAGCATAGTGTTCTGACATGATGCTGCCTCACCATAAAGGCTTTGTTGATAATGAGGAGGACTTGTACAGGGAACCAAAACACTGAGGATGAATAGAATATAAAAAAATAAATATGATCTTAGCTAATTCCTGTCAGGATCATCTGGAGAGTCTTTAGAGACAAATTACAACAATCCAGCCTAGAAGAAACAAATGCATTCACTAGTTTATCTGCATAATTTGAAACATCATATTTCAAATGTACACATGTGATCCTGATGTTAATTAATTATGGTATTTCTGGAGGACAGAGCAATGCCCTCACATGATTTACCTCTTATTTGTCTTGTGACTGCTAACACACTATCTAATCTAATCTAATCTTAATATAAAATTTAAAAAAAGGGAGGCAGTAGCTCAGTCCATAGAGACGAAATATGAAAGGTGGACTTGTAGTTGGAGAGGTGCCACTTCACCTCCTGGGCACTGCCGAGGTGCCCTTGGGCACCGAACCCCCCAATTGCTTGGCGCCTTCATGGCTGCCTACTGCTCCGTGTGGTCACTGTGTGTATTGTGTTCACATGGATGGGTTAAATGCAGAGGTCAAAATTCCCCATGTTGCATGTAGCGCTGTGTGTGCATGATTGTGGGACAATAGAAAGGAATCTTAATCTTAATCACCTAACAGTTGCTACCAGAAGCTATTTGATAGCTAAGTAAGCTTAATAAGACTGTATGCCTCACACCTAGCTGGCCCAGCTCTAATTCAAGAGTGATGATGAATGCAGAAATACGAAATAAAAATAATAATGAACAAACAAATGATATGCACCAAAATTCTGTTATGATGAAAAATAATAATTTATCATAGTGTAGTAGTACTCAAAAACTGTCTTTAACTAGTTAAGAAATGGCCAGTTTATGTACAATTATTAAATACTTTTTGTTTCAGGGGCACAAATATACTAATATATTTGACTCTCAACACAAGAATCCCACTACAACATTAAACAACATTGAAGTGTTCACACTGCATTTCACATCATGCAAAATTACCTCGGTTTTAATCTGTTAACAACTGTTCGGCTATCCAGCTAAACACTGAGACACAGTAAAAAGTGCCTAGGTTCTCTTCTTTCTTTTGATTTGAATGTGTATACTGTTTTAAATATCATTCATTGTGGAAGATTTTGAACAATATATTTTACTCTTTTGTTTCTTTCTCTTACAGTCTTAATTGCATGTGTTGTTGGAGGTAGTCTCAGCATCGCCAGAAATGTCATTGGATACATTTTCACCTCAGAGCAGTGAGTAACATCTTTGAAACAACCTTTCACTTCCATGCACCGACAGAATAGTTCAGTTGTCTTGTCTGTCTTTTGTGCCTGTCTCACTTTGCTGTTCAGACTGTCTTACATTAACTAATGTCGTCATAAGCATGACTGAGAGACGTTGAAGTCCTTATATGTGATGCCAAAGACAACACTTACAACACTTGCTTAGAAATTCTTTCAACTCACTTTTGCAGAATCTGTCCAGCATATGCCCAGTTAGTTCCAGTACAGTTAACATTAACAAACCTAATTATAAACCTTGTTCAAATGATTACGTAAGCACACTTTCACACTTCTGGTCAAATATTAATCTAGAAAACTTTGAAGAAACAGAAACTCAAATCTCAAATGATGACTAATCTAGAGTGGTGAAGGTTATCATGTTTTTATTTCATGTTATATTGCATTTGTCTTTTTCTTTAAAAGTGGAAAAGATCTTGGCCGTATGACGTATCAATATTTGTGGATCCTTCTTTTCAGATGGCTTCAGATAGGTTTTTCGGTATTTAGAGATTCAATACATCTAATCTCTGTCTTCATGTTTTTTCAGAGACATTTTGCAGAGGGTTGCTGACGTCATGATTATATTTTGTTTCATGCATATTTTTGATGCCACTGCGGTGAGATAAAGATTCAACAACAAATTCATGCATTTCAGATCTGATCAAGACTTTTTGACCAGATCTGTCAAATGTTCACAGGGTGTGGCTGGAGGAGTTCTTAGAGGAGTAGGTAAACCATTGGTTGGTGCTCTGTGTAACCTGGTGGGATACTACATCATTGGCTTCCCCATTGGTGTGTCCCTTATGTTTGCAGCAAAAATGGGGATTGTAGGTGAGAAAAGACCAATAATGACCTGCAATTATAACTTCTGTTACCTTGCCTTTTTTTTTTTCAAGAAATATTCAGCAAAGCCATTAACAACATGTTTCATTTCTTTAATAGGACTATGGACAGGAACTACCATTTGCGTGCTAATGCAGTCAGTTTTCTTCTTGGTATTTTTGTACAAACTTGATTGGAAGAGGGCTGCTGAAGAGGTGTGTACCTACATCCCTTGACCAATTAAGGGTTACATTTGCAGTGAGCTTAATCTGAAGTTAAAACATGCTATTAACTGTTTTTAATTTTTAATCAGGCTCGTGTGAGAGCAGGAGTCCAGATCAAAGACGAAAGAAACATGGTCACGATTGAAAATAAAGGTAAATATCAGCCCAATATAGCTGTTTTCACACATGAACAATGAAGAATTTCTGCACAATTGTGTTCTCCAGAGTATTCCTTTCACACATGAACAACGCAGTAGGGGTTTCTCTGCTCAGATACGTTCACACCAATACAGTAATCTCTGGAGCACTCAGATGAGGGGTGGTGCAGCAAACAGCTCTTATCACCACCAACTCTTTGTCTTCTAAGGATGTGGCACTCCTTTTTCATTTTGAGATATTTGGATTCTCTTTATTTCATTTGAATCATCACGAATGTGCCAACTCGCTTGCAGTGAATCCTACAGAGGATCTTTTGCTGTGTTCTCACATGGGCTTCTTTGTCCAGAGAAACTCTCTAGAAAGTCGAGAGGCTCTCACTCAGACATTTGCATTCTCACATACAGCCCTGCCAGAGAATGAGAGCTGAAAGCAACTTATCTGAAACATCTATTGTATTTGTAGTTTAACGTTAACACAAAATGTTCTTCCTCAAATCTCCAGACCCGAATCACAACCAGGCCCAGGTCAGCACAACTACGACAGTGGGAAATGTTCTCTCAGTAACACAACTGGTTTTACGACGGGGACTGGCACTGCTAGTTATGGTTGTCATCCTCATCGCTGGAATCATCGCCAGCACCTTCCTCAATAGGCTGCTGAAATGAGTCTGTGGATGATGCAGGACTGGCAATTACAATAATGGTTGCCTGGTTTGATAGCATAAACACATTATTTTATTTTGACACAGAATTACTTTAAAGTGTGAAAGGGTGTCATGTGGACACTGACATAAAGCAAAGAGCTGCAGTGACAGTTCTTCTGGAAGTTTCTTGGAAGAGCTGTGGTGGTCCAAAAATTCTTCAGTTGAGACTTGTGAAGGCTATTTTGCTCTTGGTAACCTTGAAGGTAGCATAATTATTTTAGCCTTTCCAGGTCTATGCCAATCCTGTATCTGAGCTCTTAAGACAGCTACTTCGACCTCGTGTTTTTTGCTCTTTTATGCTCATGAGTCCATTTCCACATCATGTCCAATATGTGGACTCGATACCAGGTGTACAACCAGGTGTCAAATGTTGTAAAAATGGGTCTGAATACTAAATGAGATTTTGACAAACGAGGCATATAGGCTGCAAAAAACAGAAAATTGTGTGAATACTTGTAAGACTCAGCAATCACTGAACAATTAGTCTATCATTCAAAATGTACTTTGTAACCCTTTTTTGTCACCTAAAGGTTGTTGTTGCTGGTTCAGAACAGTGTCAGCATGCAATCATTTTGTTTCCTGAGCAGAAATCGAAAAAAAACCCAATTGGTCATGTGGTGTCTTTTGGCTTTGTCAGGGAAATATACCACCTCCTGGTGACGTTTGTTTTAGTCAGTCATGGATATGGAGTACATATGGATGATATTGTTTTCCTTTTCAGGAATCACTTTCTTGTGTTTAGTATGGACATCAATTGCAAATTAATTTAGTGTTCTGTCTATATATTCATTTTATCAATACATCCACATCTCTGAAAAAATTAGGAGTTTTTATTGCCAAATACCGAAGACTAAAATAAAATAAGTGATTACCAAAGATGGTATGTACTGTAAGCATTACACTGAAATTAGTTATGTTCTCATCATCTCAATATAAATTAACAGTTAAATGATTTATGTTATTGTGTTGTATGTATATTTGTTCAATAAATGATACATCACTTTAAACATTGACACACTTCTCCTTTATGTTACAAGTATTTCTTCCAATCAATGTTTTAAATACTGTTATTTTGTTGATGCGTTCACTCACATGCAACATTGTTTTTTTGCCCTGTGTTTTGTCATTTATTTGTTTACTTTATTTTGCACTTTTTCACAATAACACAAGCACACACAACAGGCACAAAGCATTCCTTGGTGCACAGAATAACAGAAAAAAGGACAGAGCAGGGGAGTAGTGTCCTAAGCTCCCAAGAGCACTACAGAGGTGCCAGTCGACAGCGTTTAATTCACCAAGACAAGAGAGAGACCTTCCCACAATGAGGATCGAGCCTGCCAGAAAGAGAAAGGAAAACAGCAAAAGTAAACAGACAAATAAACAAATAAAAGCAGTTACACAAATTGGGGAGAAAAGAAAAAACATACATGGGTGGAAACCTGTCAGAATATCAGTCAGTAATTGGATAAAGCAGAGATGTACAGTGACACAGAGTCAAGGTACTCAACATAGCATTAGCAGAGGTCTTAATACAATTAGGTCTCATCAAGAAATACTAAAAATGGTTTCCACACCTTTGAGAAATAGTGTGTAGTGAAGCCCCTTTGCCAAAACGGATCTGTTCCACCTTAGTGACAGACAGCAATTCATTAATCATGTCCTGGAGCATGGGGGTGATGGGGACTTCCAATTTAACAATATACATTGACCTGTCTTCACTGCCTGTTATTGATGAGAAGGAAGGGCCCTTGTGTTATCTGAACAACCAAATATTGCTAGATTTCAGTCTGGCTGAATGTAGTCTAATATGTCACACCATAGTTAAATATGTCACACCAGAAATGACCCAATACTGAACAGTACCAGAAAAGGTGTTTGTTAATAGAGTGTTTTTGGTAGATTTTCCTTACTTTTGGGTTAAGGACAGAGGATGTCGCACCTTGTTAAGCCCTATGAGAGTTTCATAGGTTTGATATTTATGTATTTTTATTTTTAAAAGGACGCACACCATCTTAACCATGATCTCTCCTTTCATCCACTTGATGTGATTTTTATGTCATTTTCTCATACAGGATAAATGAGAGCTGCAGGTTCACTTTCAGGGCTGATTGCACAGTGAGTCCTTGACTAAAAACTGCATTTTAAGAAAGTCACCTTAGTTGTGCTAAAAGATGCGGCTTAAATTATTTTGCTTTTGACGTTAAGATTATTCTCCCCTGTGTAACATTACAACTCCACCAACTGGTGGTGCCATGAGAGTACACTACAACCACCATCAGGTTTGACCTGGTTTAGTCAGGTTTTTTTACTCTCATCATATTGTGATGTGTTGTGATGCCACTTATTTGTACTTTTAGATGACCTGGTAGTCTGTGACTTACTATCATTTTAGGCTACATAGTGTTTTCATAAATAAAACGAGTCATTCTTCTAATAATAATTTCCTGTCTATATACTGTTTCGATGCATTCTTAAAAAAGACCCTCAATTCATGCTGATGGCCGGGCCACACTGGATGCTTGAGCATGCATTGCGGAGAGCATAGTTTTCATTTCGGTGAACACAAGCTTCTCCTGTGTGAGGTCTCAAAATTTTTGCTCTTGAAGGACACCTCAACTGACACAAACTAGACAACGCACCCCTGTTTGACAAGAAATTTGTTATCTGACATTGTGTTACATATGGATGAAAATATGTTGAAAATATTATTCCCCCATTTATCAGGGACCCCTTTCACCCCCTGGGGATACCTGGACTTTGTTTGAGAAGCCTCATTTCCTCAGTGCAGCATGCTGTTCACAGCAAAATAAACAGTAAAAATGATCTTTCACCCCAGTTCCAACGTCTGTCTGTTGAATATTTCACACACATAAATATATGCAACTTGTACCTGTTTCAAACTAAAAGCAGTAGTGTCACAGGGCGGAAGTAATGGTTTTTATGTCTGTATTTATACTTATGCATGCATTATGGGTTTTATTGGCATGTTTTTGCATGCTTTTAAGTTGAAAAAGGTTTTCTTTGCTATTTCCTGCCACTGAGACAATTTTACCTTAACCACCTGCATATGCTGGAGTGTCCAGTCACTGGCAGATTAGTTTGTAAATAAATAAATTAGTAATTGGTCATTTTCTCATCTCATATTACAGATGTCAAGTAGATTACATGAACCGCCCCCCGCCCCCCCCCCCCAACTCAAGCTGTGGTACAAAAGCATGTTTTTGTGGTTCCTGGCCCATGGAGAACTTTATTTTCACACTCTTGCAGCGTCAATATTTGTTGGGCATCCAGCTGACCTTCCTGTCAGTGTGCTCCACAGTGGCTCACCACCATGGCTCTGAACATCCCAGGTGTGGTTGCAGTGCTGTTGTTCTACATCGTTATTCTGGGCACAGGGATGTGGGCCGCCCGAAAGGCCAGGGTGGCAGAGAGGAATAGCCATGGAGACAGGACTGAAGTGGTGCTCCTTGGGGGAAGAAATATCGGCTTGCTGGTTGGGATTTTCACCATGACTGGTGAGTTGATCAGTGGGACTCAGTAGCTTATCTTAGCCACGCTGATAATAGGTAAAATGGTTTTATTTTGTCTCATATTTATTTCGAGATCAGGTAACAATTCCTTGTTTATTTAACCTTGACACACCCAGGTAGATCTAGTTATGTTATCATCTTATAAACCTGAAAAAAAAATGGTAGAAACAAAAGCAAATTCCACAACAAACAAGATAATTGTCTCATTGTTAAATATAATGTTATGTCAGCAAGCACAGATTTGTGATCCTGTCTGGGTTAGGGTTATAATTGATTAACTCAGCAGAGCAAACAAAGCAAGCAGCACGCATAGAGAGGGGACAAAAACAGTATACAAGGAGGAATAAGACTTTCACTTTCTTTAACAAGGATTTATTTTTAAGAAACAGGCAGAGGTCATACAGTAGCAAGATAATGTATGTAATGGAAATAATCGAAATGTGTATTTGTATTGAAGATAGCATGTATGTGAACTTTCATGTAAGGAGAAGGGTAGCAAGGCTGCAGAGTCACAGAACAAGGGCATTCAGTCATCCTGTGGATACTGTTCATTTCATCATGGCCAGACAATGTCTTAAGACAGAGATGGATATATTCAGGATGTTGTGCTGGTCTGCTGGCTGTGTGATGTGACTCAGTAGGATTGATTTCTATAGAAGATCCTTCTGACTAAAATGTCTGCATTGGCCTTTTCAATCATCCATTTATTTCAACACTTGAGATTTTTAGTCTTTTTAGTCAAACCATATACAAAAATAAAATGAACAATAATAGTAAATTAGAATAAACCAGCCACTAGGGATACTCTTTTGGGTAGTTCTAGTGCCGGTCCCAAGCCCGGATAAATGGTGAGGGTTGCATCAGTTAGGGCATCCGGTGTAAAACTTGTGCCAAAACAAACATGCGGATCACAAACAGGAGGGGTACTGGATATATTGGCAGATGATCCGCTGTGGCGACCGCGAAAAGGGAGCAGCCGAAAGATGAAGAAGAATAGTAAATTAGAATAGCCACCTTGCCAGAATGGTTGGGGTCAACTTCAGTCTACCAGGCTTTTAAACAATGACTTAACCAATATTTTTTTAATTGGTTAAGCCAACCTTTCAATTACTGATAGTGAAAAAGAATCAGCACAGGAAATATCTGTTAATGCAACCATGCATATAATAAACAGATAGCCCAGTGTTTGGTCTAGCAAATCAAAGGATATCTGTAAACAAGAAATTTGGTGGCAGCGTGAATATCAAAGGTCAACATCTAACCTCAGCAATATTTGGCCAACTGTGTGTGGGTGCATTTGTGTGCATGTCTATGAGTGCGTGTCTATGTGTGTGTATGTATAACATATTGCTTTTTCTGCAGCTACATGGGTCGGAGGTGGTTTTATCCTGGGGATTGCTGAGGCGGTCTACACTCCCAAAATGGGCTTGATATGGGCTCTTATGCCGATACAATACTCTGTGTCTTTCATACTAGGTAAGACATAAACCATAAAGACAGCAGGCTGTGGTGATCTAGATACCAGACATAAACACTATGTTTTCATACGACTATGTACTGGGCAAAAACTATTACAGGATCAGACATTAGCTTTGGTGGCAGTATGGGCTCTCAGAGTGCCACTCTAATTAACCTGTTTTCTAAACATTCATTTTCTTAAATAGTTCTAAACCATTAATTTATTAAACAGATACACAGAAAAACAACACTTTGCTTTGCCAATCATGAATTTGTTTTGGGAGTGCTTAATGTATCAAAAATTGCCAACTTACAGTTCACAGTGCACACTGAATCAAGGACATAGTCAAAACTATATAAAATGTATTTGAATAGCACCTAAAAATAATAGTTCATATCTCATCCACTTCAAAGGTGGTCTTTTCTTTGCCAAGCCAATGAGGGACAAGAAGTATGTCACCATGATGGACCCATTCCAGAAAAGGTATGGCAGAGTACTGAGTGCGGCTCTAGTACTGCCTGCTGTGCTGGTGGATGTGCTGTGGGTGTCCTGCACTCTGCTTGGTTTAGGTAAACACACATTATACGTACAATACACACATTTTCATTAAGTGGACGCAAGTAAAGCATTGATATTTGTATCCCTGTTTGTGGGTTTTTTAACAGGAGCAACTATGAGTGTGATTCTAGACCTGCCCTATGTTTACTCTGTTTGGATCTCATCGGCAGTGGCCATTATCTACACTTTGTTAGGAGGCCTCTATTCAGTGGCTTACACTGACATCATCCAGCTCTCTCTGGTTTTCGTCAGTTTGGTGAGTTACAATTCAGCACCTTTATTTTTAAGACATACATTTTCGATGGCTATGCACAGTTTAACACCTTTTATAAAGCTCCACTTATATGTTGGATCTATATAGATAGGTAGATGTTAGCAGAGCCATCAAAAGTCCATAAAAAGTTTTCTATTGATTCGAGCAGGTATGGATAAAAAAAAATGTTTTTTCTTATGTAACTAATGTTTCAAAAATAACAGTTGTGTTATTGTTTCTAAATTACTAGAGGTTTTTCTCACATCAGTTAGGGCTACAGTTTATTCACACTATTGTGCACATTAACATAATATATATTCAATTATTATATGATTAAAGGTAAAAAGAAATGGAAGAAATTGAAAAAGCTAATTTAAAATGTAAAATGATAAATTTGACATTGAAAAAAGAACCTGAAATTTTTTATTTAAGCGCAATGCTCAAACTAAGAACCAAAATGAAATACAAATTAAAAAGGAAACATCAAATATGAAACTCAAATGGGATAAGGAAAAGCTGAGTTAGGGGTTAGTCCCAATAACAATAACACATCTAAAATTAGCTATTTCTGATTTCAATAATTGCCTAATAATTCCTTGCAATTTAGTACATTTTTTACAATAGCCTTTTTTTTTATTTTAGCTCTTATAATTGACTATTTGGACCTTTCCTTTTAATAATGAACAAAGATATCCCTCAAGTCTCTAGTTTGAATTGAACAAGTCTTAATCTACTAAATGAAATCAATGTCTAAAGCAGTATTGACTCTCAGCTGAGTAGAGAAAGTTGTGAACAGCAAGATAAAATACACAGTCTGATATGGCAGCAGCCAGAATATTTTGAGATAGATTTGATGATGTAAGAGTTTGCTACCATTGTAAATTTACATCACAAACAACGAGAACAACTACCTGTATCCTGGAAAGTCACCATAAGAAATATAACATATAATTGTAAAGACCCTGAGTTGATCGCAGCCTTTTTGTTGTGTGTTTGTAGCTCTACTATTATTCACAACAATTAGCAGTATGGAGACATGCATGAACAAAAATAACCTTTCAGCAAAAAGGAAAAAAAGAAGCATCATGAATGTTTAAAGGTCATATTTGAAGTTTACCATCTGACCAAATAACTAACTTGTTGTACTAAGGTCATCATTCTGATGTCAGTATTTGTTTGCAGTGGCTGTGCATCCCCTTCCTTCTAGTCAACCCCACATCAACAAACATTTTACAGACTGCTATTAACAACACATTTCAAGAACCCTGGGTTGGCTCCCTGGAACGCGACAAAGTCTGGACGTGGATTGATGACTTCCTATTGCTGGTAAATACTGAATCATCAATACCATACATTGACATACAGGAGCTTGCTCTTCTTATGCAAGTATATTTATTTTTTCATCACCAAGCTCCAATGACAGCCACTGGACAGAACTACCAACTGTCAGGGTCTGCATTTGGTGTGATATCACAGGAAGTTGAGAAGTGCAATGGATAACCTGCACACACACATTGTATGCACAAAATTATATTTGTCCCACTACATATATAATTACATAATGAACCAAAATGTTTTTTACACAACATTAACAATCTCTAGCTTTGTGTCATTGCTTCATTGTAGAGCTGTGTGCTGCACTCTTTGCCCCACTGTGGTCTCTCTCTCAAACACAAACACATTGACCGTCAGTCAGACTGATCATCTGCAGCTGCTGCTGGCCGTTAAAAAAAACATCGATCAAGTTTTTATCCTCCTCAGAGGGCAGGCAGAAATTTGGTAGATACTAATTTCACTGTGCATATTCATCTGACCAACATACAGTTCTCATCAGGCAGGAAGATCTTGTCTTTACACCAGCATTGCTCTATAAGACTGATCCCAATGTCCTCATTCCCTAAGGTCTATGCTTAAAATGGTCCTGACAAATGTATAGGTACAACTACACACACACACATGGTTGAAAACAATATCCTGCTTCCAGTTATGCAGATGTACAGGCAGTCAATAATGGTGGGGTTGCAGTCTGAAAAACTTCTCATTTAGAAAAAAATGAGGCACAGACCAACCGATTTGTGGAATTATTTGTGGGAACATTTTAGCAAAATTCACATCACCAATAAAATCATAATCATCAAGAAAGGTTGAAATAACTCAGCAGAGCAAACAAAGCAAGCAGCACGTAGAAAGGGGACAAAAACAGTACACAAGAAAGAAAAGAAAAATCATGGCTGAAAACTGTGAATATAGCTACAAGTATAAATACTGTGAGGCCCAAGTGTATAACTAAGAACAGCTGATAAGTAAAATAGTCAAGAAACTCATCAATGGCACAAAGCAAAACAAATTTAATACATGAAGGTAATTAAATACAAAATAAACAGCATGTCACCATAGACCATTGGAGTCATCTTACCTCAAATGATGCAGTTCTTTGTCTGCATAACCCATGAGCCACAGTGCCAGAGGTAGAAGTATTCCTGAAGCAGACATATCATTATCTTATATTTATATACTCTCTGTAGTCCAAACCTCTCAAATATAAGCATAAAATATACTAAAAGTACCAAAAGTAAAAGTACTGGTGTTAAAGGAGCTGAGGTCTGATACTGCATTTACTGAGGTGGCTAACCCTAGAGTAACCTGGTTGACATAACCTGCACTTTCACTTGTACGCTGAAGCTGTGTTCCGGTCTGTAACGAGACCAAACACAGTTGTTGGTTTGCAGTATAAACGTCAATTTAATTCTCTTTTCACCAAGCACTTGTACTGTATATAAAATCAGTTTCATCAATCCAAAAACTCAGATTGCAGCTCAACAAACAATTCAGTGCCAAAGAGGTCAAAAACCATTTGACCTTCCAGGTAAACACCTGATAAGCAGTCACTTCCTCCCATATAACCAGTACACCTGAGCCAGTGATAGAGGCACAGCGACACCCACAGGACAAACAGTGAATCACACTAAATACGTGGTCATATTGAACACTACCCTTGGCTCTTACAACTGGATCATCATAAGGGCAACTTGGTGGTGCCCACCAAATACATTCAGATCTTCACTGTCACAGGGTTAGCCTGGTAACCAGCAGGATATATCTAGAGGCATAGTAGACAGGTAATCCATTTCAAATAAAGACACAGTGACTACCGTCCACATTTAACATTTTATTTGTGGTTAAAAGTGTTACAAAGTCTGAATGGAGAAGTTGTTGGTCACCTGCCTCCTCACCCACGTGCGTGTGCTCCGCTGTTTGACCCGTGACTGACGAACCCGTGATGGATGGTACCATCCGGTTATGAACAGGGGGTTCCAAGGGGAAGGCACCAAGTATGGTGGAGTTGGAGGGGTGTTGAGCAGGGCAATTGCAAATGCTTTTTAATAGTTTTTGGAGAACTAATGTGGACCCACAAGTGGTTTAGAATGTATTATCATATAATACTGAATGTTAAAATTGTGATGAAGTGTAATTCCCCTGGGAGACAATTCATTATTAATAATCAAAAGATGTTTTTGGTAGGATCCAGCCAGAATAAAGGAGGAGGCTGGAGGTCCCCAAGAGAGAAGGAAGGTGATCTGACTGGAAATAGTCAACTCAGGAAAACTGCAAAGGGCCCAACCTTTAAAGGGTCATTGCCTAAGACAGAGCTGAGGTTGTGTTTCAACCAAGTTAACTTTTTATTTATTTTTGTAGTTTTGTTCTTTCTGTCTTTGTTTTCTTAAAAAAAACATCCGGGCTGCACTGTTAATATTGCTGCACGGGGAAAACCAATTCCACTGAAAAAGAAAATGAATACACTAGGACTGCATAACTGGGTTTGTCTCAGTGTTTGAGCCACAACCGCTCGGGCTGACCTTACATTCACATTCCTGAGAAATCCACTTTTCAGTTGTGTTTCAGTTCAGTGTGACAACACAGTCAGAGATTTAGTCAACACATTGATAACTCTTCATGAAAATCACTTTATCACTCAAAGCCCAATAAAGTGCATCACCAGGTTTGGCTGCAGGGGGCGCTGTTGCTTAGTAAAAGTTACATTGCTGCTTCATATTTACAGAGCTTTTTTTTTTTTTTTACAATTTGTTAGAACAAGATTATTGCTTTTGACTCATTTTACTTTTAATAAATAATGTTAATTTAATTTTGAAGTTTGGACTGTTGAAAGAAGCTAATGAATAATTATGACTACATTTCCTACTGTTTTACAGTTTCTACAAACAAAACAATCAATGAATGGAGAAATAATCAGCATTTTCATCCAATAATTTGTTAATGTTTATACAATATACTATGTAAAGTCTATACAATATACAGGACACTTCAAGATCAACTTCTGCTCAACAACAGTACAATCCTGAAAGTGTAATAATAATAATCTGATGAAATAGCAGTGATATGTTGCTATTTATCTGCTCTAATGTTTGCAGATTGTAGAGCGTGACTGAAGTGTTGTGCTCAAATGCATGACAGCCTGTGGTTCTAAGTATAGAGGAAATGAATGGATCACAGAGAGGAAATATAATACATCAGGGCACTGTTAGAAATCTTTACAGCCTTGTTTCTTCTTCAACTTGACAGATATATTTCTTCAGTCTTTTTCTGAGAAATGCTGTTATCAGTTGGTCTTTTTATTTCATCTTTCCACATCCTCATCGTGCAGCTTCCTCCTCTCCCTCTGCTTCTTTTCCTAGGGTCTTGGCAGTGTTTCATTTCAGTGCTTCCACCAGAGGATGCTGTCTGCCTCTTCATCACGTACGGCCCAGTTTACCTGCTATGCTGCCGCCCTCATCATCGCCATACTGGGAATCCCCCCTGTCTTGGTTGGGGCTGTCGCTGCCTCCACAGGTGGGAATTATTGGAAATTTGTTCAGGGTGGTGACCTCATCCTCCTCTCTTTCTCCTATGTCCCCTATAAGTATCTAAAGCAGATCTACAGGGGCTCTTCTTCTTCTTCTTCTTCTTCTTTGTCCAGTTTACATCACAGACAATTTGTAAAACAGAGGTGCTTATTAAATTTTTTATCTGGAAAACATCAAACCCAATACAACTCTTTTAATATTCACCCATTATAGATTATTGTTTAAGACAAATCAAATGTTTGTAGATTTCCCATTCTACCTTCAGAAATATTTAAAATGTATATCAAATGTATACAACAGTTGTTTGTTTTGAACCCTGTGTAATAGTTTAAAAATTTTTTTTAATTATATTTAAACTCTAATTCATGTCTGGAATCTTGATGTGAGGTTGCCGTATTGGCCAGAAAGGAGAAACCTTTTACATTTTGATGCAGAGCTGGACAAAGGATTTTTTAAATGATCTTTTCCATGTTTTTTATGTTTCCCTTGCATTTAGTTGGATATGTATTGTTAGTATTTTTGATGATTGAATGGGAAATTAGAATTTTTTATTGGTTGTTGCGGCCTGTGACTGTTAAGTAAAGATGCACACAATTCTTTAGTTACTGAAAAAAAGTAACTTAAAGCTCTGCCTTGCTTTTAGTCAAAGCACTATCAATATTTTACAAACTGGTTGAAACAGTATTAAAGCGACTGCTCAAGGGATGAACCCAGCTTATTCCAGTTATTCCCCCCCGTGGAGCATTTTATAGTGGTTTCACTTTCAGTTCTCTCATTAAAAACCACTATTAGCAGCTGCTTTCAGCAGAAGCAGTCTGATAAACTATTTATTTAACTAATGTGATAACATGATAAAATGATTATAATCCCCTTACTTGCTAAAGGGAAATCACAATTTTTTTTAATAACGGAATAGATCCAAGGTTTTTGCTCGAGTGCAGTATGGATATTATATTTTGCTAAGGAATCTTTACAAAATGGTTAAGGTTGATTCTCTTGTCCAGACTGGAACCTGACACAGTATGGCTCTCCATCTCCATACATACGTGGTGAGCAAACATTTGTCCTTCCCTTGACTCTACAATTCCTCACTCCATCCTACATTTCCATCATTGGAATTGGAGCCGTGGCTGCCGCTGTCATGTCGTCCACAGACTCAGCCCTGTTATCCGCAACTTCAGTGTTCTCAACAAACATCTACAAGAACATCCTGCGCCAACAGGTGAGGAGTGAAGATGTTGATGGTGGCAGCTCTTTGGCACAGTGTGTCTCTAGAGAAGTGAGCTCGGGCTGTCCTTGACCTTTTCTTTCATTGGAAACTAAAAGACAGATCACATAAAAGCATTTTTGAAAGCACAGGTGCATGAATGAATAATAAAGTGTCTCCTTTTGTATCACTCCTGTCCCCAGGCTTCAGACTATGAAATGCAATGGGTGATTCGGATCACAGTGGTTGTTGTGGGTGTGGTTGGGACATCTATAACGTTCTTCACCAACAGCACCCTGGTCCTCTGGATTCTTGGAGCAGATGTTTCCTACACCCTTATATTCCCCCATCTGGTCTGCGTGCTCTTCTTTCAAGCAACGAATGCTTATGGTGCCACAGTGGGTTATGTTACAGGTCTGATTGTAAGGATTCTGGTCGGAGAGAACACTATAGGTCTCCCTGTTGTTCTTCATCTTCCTGGTTGTACTCTGGAAGATGGCATCTACGTCCAAAAGTTCCCGGTCAGAACATTCTCCATGCTGTGCACCCTGTTAACCACCTTAGTCTTTTCTGTGCTTTCTTTGTTCATGTTCAACCACGGCCTGTTGCCTGAAAATTGGGACATTTTTGAAGTAAAATGCAACACTGCTGTATCATCAGCAGATGCTGTCACTCAGAATCTTCAAGAAGAAGCTGGAAGTGATGGGGAGTGTGACGACAACAGACATGGAGTTGTCTTACAACCAATTTTGCAGAATGGAACATAAGAAAGGAAAAACCAAGGGTTAAGTTCTTGGCCAGCATTTTGTTATGTTTCTTAATAACTTTTATATATAGATACAGTTCGCTGAAGTTAGTTGCTTAGTTGTTCCTTGGTTGCTGATAAAGCATTTTACATTATTAAATAATTTCCTTTTCTTTCTCTGGATGTTGTATTTTTTTTGTTGGGAAACAAGTTATATTTGTAATTGTTTGTTAATTCCCAACACAGGTTAAAAACACGGATCTTTCAAAGTGTCAACCAGCATTCCATGTGATGCTCTTTAAGACATTTTGTGAATAAATATATTCTGTCCAAATCACCAGTTTCATTAAGTGATTTTATTTCCAGTATATCCCATCATATAACCCAATGTAACCAAAGTCTAATTTAATGGTGAATTTAATAATTATAATTTTGTTTACTTTCATACTGAAATGAAGAATTTTAACCAAATTTCAACTCTCATAATAAAAAAAGATCTCATATATTGTGCAGAGAAAACAAGAGGTTTTCAGGGCATGGTTCGGTGTGGGAGTTTATGTGCATAAGTGACGTAAACAGACTCAAGAGTTAACATGTAATCAATCAATTGTGAGCGGCACTAAACTCTGGTTTCACTTAGCATACTGACTGACTGGGTAGTTCATCCCAACAGACCTATTGCTTCACCATCTCTTCTCTCCATGGAGAGCAGTGGAGAATCTAGGATTCTTCTAAATCAGGGGCCATAAAGGGGCCACAATTTACACTGAGGGGCCAATTATATGTTCAACATCAATGTTCAATTCCTGATTCAGATGGACATTTATGTCAGTCCTTGTATAGCTTTGATTCAAAGACACATAATCAAGTATATTTTGAAATATGTTCCTTCTAAAAAAGTTAACAAATTATTAATGCTTTATTGTCATACATTTCTTGTAAGTAGCCGACTGTTAGTAACTGACTAGTACGGAAACGTATTGCAGTCACTCCATCATAGCATCAGGTCTCAGGTGTAGTACTGCATGTAGTACTGCATGTACTACTGCGGCTTTTTCAAAACATGGCTCAAAACCACAGGGATGCCCCACTGATACATTTTTTAAGAAATCGCAGTGTACACAAAGAGTGTCTCTTTCACATGGAGCATGAACACGTAACCCACTTCCTGTAAAACTTCCTGCATCTGTCGTTATGCATGGATAGCACAAGTATGCTAACTCAGCTTGCTGGCCAGCCAAGGTAACTCACCAATCCAAATGACTGCAGTCTCACTCAAGCTGGAGAAATATGATGTTACGGATGTGTCATTGTTTTTTTTTTTCGTGTACTTTGTTGTACTGGTTTAGTTTAAGATCGCATATTTTACACCATATATTACAAAAGCAACACTTTGTAATATTATAAACAGGAAAACAAGCAGTCTGTTAATTTAATAAGAAGGTCGGACAAGCCTGTGTCATAGAAAAGAAACATGTAGTACAGAATGGGTAACAGACACAGTGATTGGTATTTTTTAAAAATTATCTCAGTGTTAATTGTGTAAAGATTTTCTGTCTGTGACTGTAAATCAACTTGTCCTTGAAATTAGCAAAAGCAGCACAAATGGCTGAGTAATAAAGGAACCTCAAAAAGAAAATCTTGACATTGTTTTTAATGGTGACAATTGAGCATTACATAGCAGGAGCAGACATCATCATTGAGTCATTCACATATAAAGTCCCTGATGAAACAATGCATTGTATGGCTTATTAAAGCATGCTTCGTGAGCACAGATGATTGAAAGAAGAAGAAAGAAGAGTTTGGGGCAATTTCCACATGGAGATTGTGGTCAAAGGAATTCATATTTTCTCTGCTGTAAATCAGGAATAAATTAAGGGAAATCATATTCAGTTACAACCAAAGGGAACAAAGCACTACACATTAACCTATAAAAGTGTTTCAATTGCTGTAGTAAATATAAATATAAACACTTAAAAACATATTGTTTCCCCAGTACTGTAGAGGTACTCTATTTCTGATAACTTTAATCTCTCCAGTGAACATGCAGGTCCAATGTGCGTCAATCTTTCATTCATGTGTGAAAATGCTCCAATACAACAGCTTGTCCACTACAATAAGCTTCAGGTTAATCAGGTAAAACATATAGAAGCTGTCAACCAATGATCGCATCAGTCCGACAGATACTGATGCACTCTGACTCTTCCACTCAATATGTCACTCAAAGACTAAAAAAAGAACATACAGATAGCCAACAGTACTGCATACTAGACTCCTGCACTGCTTGGGGTATCTGTACCCATATTCAGTCACAGGGTTAATACTATTTGTGGCCATACTGGTAAATCTGTAGTAATAATGCACTTTGTGTAAGCAACAGTGTAGTCTAAGTCAGCACACGTCAGCTTCCCTCCTGACTGATCAAAAAGCTCACACCCAAGTGTAAAGTGTGAAACTTAAGATTCTTAAAATTCTCATAAAACTATACAGAATACCATAAATATCTGTTGGACAGCATCTTCACACAGTCTCATTTAGAATTAATGTTCTTGTTCTCAACAGACAAATGTTAGTGCCAAATAGAAAAACATAACCAACTTTATTGAAAGGATAAGCGGTTGTCTCAGCATGCACTGGAGGGTTTAGGGTTTCATCAGGAGAAATGAGAGAAAAGCTAGCAAAATGCATTACATTTAGATAAATCATACCAAAGGTCAAAAGAAAAAACAAACTGAATGTGTAAAGGACTGCACCTCATTTAAATTATTGTTTTATAAAGTCATATAATGTGCATACTTCAGCATTCTGCTACAATATTTATAAAATGGCAAACTTCAGGCTTGATTTGTGTGATTCCATCAAATAATGTCTCACGCCAGTTTTTGGTTTTGTAAACAGTAACATTCAAAGAAGTCCTCGCTGTCCGCCTAAAGAGACTATAAAGATACAGTATGTAAGCATCAGTAAACTGCAGTGTTTCTTATCAGAAGATCAGAGGACATAAAGTTCACAGTCAGTGAGCCTGTGTATGAATGCATGAATCTAAGACTGATTCACTTTCTGTATATGAGGATGTATGTGCTTGTAAAAGGCCCATGACTCTCACACACCACTTTTCCTGTCTAAAGCTATGCCTTTAAACATTTCTAAATGTCTTGCTTCCTTATCTTTACATTCCTCGCTTGCTCAGACACTCATCAATCAGATGAAATAATAAATAAATAAACATATTAGACAACATAGAATACATTCAAGTACATCACTTCCTCAATACTGGAATGCAAGCAGGGTCTGCTTTAGGAGCTTGCACCATTCTACAGTCTAGTTGTTGCCTGACTGTGTGGTTTGTGGGCTACAGTACGTGCATATAGCATTTAGTAAGTCACCACATGCATCTCAACCATCTCTGGCCTGATCAGTGCACAAAGGTGCAAACTGGCTCCATGGTGTTGAGAGTTTCTGTGGTAGTTTGGACAGTCATGGAGCTCCCTGGTAAATTCATCTCCCACTTGTCTGCCCCTTCTAAACCTGCTGACTGTCCCATATCATCACTTTTGGTGACCCCATATATCTCAGGTGACACACCGCAGGTTGCAAGAAGGTCCTTTTAAAGTCTTCAGAGGCTGTAGTCCGCTTATAGTGCAGTGAGGGTGCGGAACAGCTGAGTGAAGCAGAAGACGGAAGCAGTGAGCGCTGTGCATTGTTTTGCGAGCAGCTTGGTGCTCAGATCCTGGCAGCTGCGCTTGCTGCTGGCTCGCTCTGCTGCCAGACAGAAGTCCCTGAATGAGCGGGCCACATCTGCCAGCCCAGCAATTGCCTCCACATTTCTTCGGTCACACCTGTCGCAACCGGAGAACCACAGGCATATGCTGGCCAACTTCACCAGGGTTCGGAAGCTGTCTTCTAAGGAGCGAAGCATTTCAGCGGGGCTCTGCCCAGTCCCCACTACCTTCTGGCAGCTTGACATCAAACGCCGGGCCTCCATCTGGAGCACCCGCTTGTTCTCTGTAAAGTGAGCAGGACAGCTGTCCCGGGGGTGACGACCTCCGTGACCTGCCACTGATCGGTCACTACCGGTACTCTCTAGAATTGAGAGGAGCTGGTCCACATCCACACGGAGTTCTTGAAAACCTGCAGGGGGTTCTAGATTGCGCTGCTGACCTAAACGACTAATGATGTCCTTGTGCGATTGAGAAGGGAAACAGTCAGAGGTGTCGGACAGCGGGGAGAGGAGAGGGCTGAGCTCAGAGGTAGAGGAGGAGAAGAGGATTGAGCGTGGAAAGGAGGGAGAGTGGGTGGAGGAAGAGGAGAGAAAGGAGGGAACAGGTGGAGAAGTCATGAGAGGAAGAACTGCTCCTGACGTCTGAGTCACACCACTACTCTGTGAGCGGCAAGAGAACTCATAGACGGTCAGCTCATCATCAAAGCTGTCCCCTCCACTGAAGCAGTTGGTATAGACCACTGGGCAACCACAAGTGTCCAGTGGTACCTGCACCCCCTCCACAACAGACTCACATCCAGATGTTAGTACAGACGTGCAGCCAAACTCAGACTTTAAGGGTGTGGTAGTCCCAAGCTCAGCTGGAGTCTTTGTTTGAGATGGATCCTCACAGATTGTAAACATTCTGCAGCCTGAGGAAAATGTTTTTGCTGAGTCTGAGTTATGCTCTGAAGGTCTACAAAGACCCATCAATGGCCTGTCGCTGCTGGTCCGCTTTACTGTCTGTGACTGACTATGAAAAGGAAGTCCTGCCCTATTTAGATTCTGTGTGGTCACCACAATTGGAGGGGGAAAGGAAGGTGACTGATAGTTTATTTTATAACCTGGATTGGCACCTGGGGTTGTGACCATGTTCGGTTCAGGAGCAAGTTTTATAGGGCCAGGGGTGTCGACTGTCATACCTGAAGTGTCCCTCTCGAGGCTGTTCACTATGGGGGCTGGAGGCTCGGTTATCGGTCCTGGTGTGTTCTGGATACTGTGCAGGAGCTGATGATGTTGTTTGGGTTTAGGCTCAGTCTGGACAGGCAATGGACAGTTTACATCTTTGACCTCTAAACCTGAACGACAACTGTTTATTGGGGTTGTTTCCACAAAAAACTCCCCATCTACCTCTGATCCTGTAACTGTTGTATCTGAATCGTCTGAATCTACTGTTTCTGATGTTGTGCCCAGTTCACTATCTATAGTTTGTGTAACATCATGAACGTCTGTAACTATGATAGCTATCTCAACATTGTTGCTGCTGCTGTCCTCAGCAGGACTCTGGGCTTCATTCCCCACACCAGTCTGGTGGAGGGTTTCCTGGGAGCGCGATAAATAGAGGGGCAAATTCTGAATCTTCCCCCTAAGTGTTGAGGCAGATAAGCGGCCCATGATGCTTGGGGAACAGGCCTGGAAGCGGAAGTGAGTCGGAGAGGGAGGCTGTTTGGAGAGATCATGAATCATGTCTGTATTCGCCTTCACTAAGCTAGGACTAGCTAAACAGTTTTTAAAGTCAGAACTTGGAGTGGTTGAACCACTTTGGGGTTTATCCACATTTTGATTTGAGCATGAAGCATTTACATGTTTGACAGCCTGTTTTGATCCAATACCTGAATTAAAGGTAGGAGATGTGATGCTAGTTGCAGCTCCAAGCTTTGCTGTGATGGAGTTTATAGCACGACTATAATCAGAATTAACTGAATGAATGCTCGAATGAGCCTCAGTGCTGGTTGGGGACTTTTTCCTAATTTGTGACTCGCCTTTACCTGCAGTAACATAATTAGATCTGATGCAGTGCTTTGAAGCCAAACTCCAGTCATCTTTCTTGTCACCTGAACTAGAAATTAAAGAATTACTCATCTCATCATCATCGAACACATTGTCAGAATTGGTGCTGTCGCTAACTTCATCGCTTGGGGTCATGACAGAACTAATAACACCAATAGATTCATCTTCATTAACACTGGTTGTGACCTGTAAATGTAATTGTGCTTTGTTAGTTTGATTTTGTGGTGTCTCCTCAGAAGAGGTTTTGCTTGAGGTTCCAACATTTTGGCTGCTGTCTTCTTTACTCACCAAACAGTCTCTTTGGGATTTGTGAATAACTGCTACAGGAGGTAGAGGAGAAGAAGGTGGAGGGGGTGGTGGTGAGTATGACTTGTCACGCACACCTTCAAACATATATTCCTCTACACTTGAGTTTAGCTCTTGTGTAGTTAGATGAGATCCCAAAAAGCCATTACTACTTTCTATCAAATATGTTGGCAGTGTGTTGGTTTCTAATTGTTTATCAGGGCATATGAGTGGTCTCTGTGAACTGTTCCCTTTCACTACTTCTATCCTCTCTTCCCCCATGTCTTCCTCTTTCTGTACCTCCTTAACAATCTCCGGCAAAAACATATGAGAAGTGAATGGCCCCTTCCCAGACACATCTGTCGTCTCCTCCATCTCTTCCTCTTCTTTCCCCTCACCCATTTCCTCCTGTTCCTCCCCTTCCTCCTTTCCATCACCCCTCCGATCAGCACTTTCCTTCCCATCTGGATCCACCCGGCATCGGACGACTGTAATAGTTGGTGATGTAGCCATCACCATATCTGTAACCGATTTGGATTCCATTGTGTCAGGTTCCATCTCCATTTCTTGCGTCTTGGTCCTGGAGGAGGGCTGTGGCTCTTTGGTCGGTTCATGGGACCCAGAGGCAGAGGGAGAGCCAGGTCCATGAGAACAGGTTTTTGACAGGATGGGTTTTGACTCAAGCTGAGCTGGTTCACCTTCAGAGTGAGTCAGAGAGGAGACAGTCGGGCTAGGATTCTGGGTTTGTTCTGAAGGTTCAGGATCTGAACTCAACATCTGGGCATCACTAGCTTCTGCTAAAAGGTTTATAGGAAGCCCATTGGAGACAGGGTCCTGCTTTGATTCTGGATCTGGCTCTGGATATGACACCATGGAGGTATAATTGGTTTCCATGAAGGAGCGACGCTTGCGAGATCTTTTTCTAAGCTGGAACAATGTTTCTCCACCTCCTCCTTTTTCCTCTCCTCCTCTATTGTCCACTGTTGTTCTTCCAGCTTTGTCTCCATGTGTCATTCTAATGTCACTGAGGCTGAGTGTACTGAGCAAGTCCAACTTCATCTCTGTGGAAATATCTGCAGGACAGCAAGAAAAGGCTCCGTCAAACATGTCTTAAAACAAAGTATGCTGTGTATGAAAATGTGCTTTTTATGGTACAGAAAGCTTAGTGGCTCCTCCGGTGTTCATTGTACAACAGAAAATCACCTCAGAAAGAATCAATAGGAACAGAAAGTACATTTACCCTTTGAAATGAGATATCAGGTCTCAGTTGATTAAATAACATTATTTACATTGCAGCTTTTATATGATTAGGGAGTGCACAATTAATTATTATATAATTTCAGCTCTTTGACCAGTCATTTAAATTCATTCCTAAATCTGTGTCAAACTGCTAAAGTACCTGGTAACTACATCAATAGTGGAGTATAATTGGACCTCAAATTTGTACCCATACAATACTTAAGTATGTGCACCTAACACTGGGGAGTGTGTAATGGATGAAGTTGTTGCAGCTCATCTGGCAGGAGAGCATAGCCGTATTGAGCTCTATGGGCTGATTCTTGATGGTTATTTGGACCACATCCAACATCACTGTAAAGTGTGTTCTACTGCTTTCCTGGCAATGATGTTACATTAACCTAAAATACAATGTTTTACAATGTTTATCACAGAAGTAGACGCTTTAGCCACTAGATGGTAGCAAAAGCAGATTTTACAGCCTTTACTTACATCACTGTCAGGAGAATGACTGTACGAAAGTAAATAATAATGAATATTTGAATAAGAATCTCAAAGAGCAATGAGAATTCAATCACCTCTAGGCAGGGCCCCTGACGTTGGGTCTTCAGGGGAGGTGAAGCGATCTCTGGCGTCAAAAAACTCCTCGTCAGAGCTGCTGTCTCCAAAGCCTGGAGGTGGCTGGAGGATGGGGATTGGCTCCAGCTCTTCAGCCTTACACTCATCTCCATCCACTTCCTCGCAGTCTTCTCCCTCATTATGATACAGTGGGCGGGGTAGGCTAGGGGCGCTGTCTGGGGTGATGCTGGAGCAGAGTTTGTAGTAGCAGCGAGCGTCGCTCTGGTCAAAGTTAAACACAAAGTCCATGTGGGAGGAGGCAGAGGATGGGGAAAGGGACAATGGATATTCTTTACAACCACCCTCCCCACTTACGCTTCCTCCTTCTCCTGCTCTTCTCACTGACTGGTCCATTTCTTTATACATATCCCTCCTCCTCCTCAACTCCTCTTCTTCATCTTCATCCTCCTCACTGGCCTCAGGAGGGCTCGGTAAGAAGTCCACGAGGCGAGAGAGCTCAGCGAAGCAGAGGGAACTCTCATCAGAGCAGAGGTTACTTGAACATTTTTGGGCGTGGTGAAGGCTCTGAGAGGTTAAGACAGGTGCGATTAGTTGAGGATCTGCTCCATCGCCTGACCTCCTGCAGCGGCTTTCTCCCCTGTCCTGACTTGTGAGGTGGATGAGGGGGTGGGAGTGAGGTGGGGGTGGGGCGAGTAGGTGAGGCTGGACATGTCTATGAGAATAAGGATTAAGCTGAAGGGAAGAGTGGATGTGTGAATAACTTTGTGAGGGAACATTGAGGAGGCTGGAGGAAGAGGAACACATCAGTAAATCATCTTCCTCCAAAGCATCAAGGGAATCGCTAGAGGGGCTGGTGAGGACACGAGAGTCTGTTTGACAAGAATCTGATGGTTCTGATATGGACGGTTGTTCCTCTGCTAATTGCACTTCTTCTCCAACCCCAACCTTCACCTCTTCCCCCATTTTTTCCTGTTGTTCTTGTGAGTCATTGTCTGCTACTTCAATCTGGATTGGGCCACCATCCTGCGCTCCTTCTGTCTCCTCTTGGTGCTCAGTGTTTTCAGTCTTATCCTCTTTATTGTTATCGGGCAGAGACTTTTCCTTTTCAGTGTCAGCATCTTTTTCTTCATTTTGTTTTAGTTTTTTATCTTCCCAAGATTTCGCTCCCTTTTCCCTATCTTTGTTTCTCCTTCTGTCTTTTCTTTTTCTTCCATCTGGATCAGAGGAGGATCTGACACGGGGACATGGTTTCTCGTTGAAAGACACCAGGCTGACTAGTGGTTCCATGTCCAGGTCTGAGGAGTCATCTGAGTTGCTGCCACAGCGGGAGACATAACCTGGGAACATGAATGAAAAAGAAAAACATCTGGATTAGAAATAAACTTTAAGGATGACATAGGATTGGGCAATTTCTGCAAAAATTGTCAAATGACAATGTGTATAGTGACATCAAGGTGGACAATGGTATGGAGTGGGGGAGTTTTACTAACTTTTACACACTGTTATACAGTGAGCGAGATTGTCTCACACAAGTGCATTACTGTAAACAGAAAGAAATGCTAAAGCCATAGCATGAATGCAAAAGCAACACAACAGATGTTGAGAATGAAGTGAGCAGAGTTACTTGCTGCATTTAAGTTATAGATGTATGCATCAATTGCGTGTACCCTTCTTTATTGGATGCTCCCAGCACCTGCACAGTAACACCTCAAAATGGCAAGCATCTCATTTTAAGCTGTGATTGACTTGTCTGGGTTTTCACACACAATGGCTCACTGATCGCATTACCTTAAGTACCTTGCTCATTTTATGTTAAACGTTCGCTCAATTTTGTTGTGGTTGTTTCCATTTTGTGGCTCTTGTGTTGTGAGTTTTGCAGTTGTGTTGTAGCTTTTGCAGTTGTGTTGTAGCTTTGCAGTTTTGTTGTAGCTTTGCGGTTGTGTCGTAGCTTTTGCGGTTGTGTCATAGCTTTGGCAGTTGTGTTGTAGCTTTTGCGGTTGTGGAGTGGCTTTTGACAATTTGACAATATAAATATAGTTTGTGAGAGATGAACCTTCACTCTGTGACTCCACTTAAACCATTAACACCACTGGACAACCATGAGTGAACTGAGTGAGACACATTAGTGTCATGTCACTGTCATTTTCCAAATTTAACTTTCATTAGATCAGTTCACAAGATTAATCTTGGGATGGGCTTAACATCATGATGACTGTCAACCATCTGCAATGGATCATGGTATTGTCCATCTGCACAACCCAAGAGCACTGCATTGATTAAAAGTTATATATTTTTGTGGAAATGCGTTTTCCTTGTACCTTCCTCAGCGGACACTCTGTGCTTCCTGGGGTCATCTATCCAGGGAAAGATGTTGAGGCTGGGGTCAACAAAAACTCGACAGTACCCTGCTATTAGGCAGGACATATCTTTGGCTGCCACTGACTCCAACAGCAATGTGATGGGCTTTGTGTAAGAGAGAGGAGACAAGACGACATGAGATGAGATGAGACATGGAAAAAGAGGAAATAGATAGATGATCTTGGTAGTGGAAAGACGATGAATATACAGTATTCCTGTTGTAATACCGATAAAAAAGAAATTCTACCTTTGTATACTGATGTCTCCACATCATGTACACAAAATGATAGAATAAGGCAATGAAAACAGTTTAAAGTAACTAAAAACAGCTACAATGGTAGGTCATTTTAAGGTGAAAACTAATTAGCTTCCACCAGGTTTGATTAATTAGCATTCAGACCACCAAAGAGGCTAAACCCATGTTTCCAAACTGTAGGTGCAACACAACACTTTATGATATGTAAAAATCCCAACACATACAAATACATACAGTACAAGGGTGAACGATTAATGCTAATTGGTGCTCAACTGTATATGACCCATCTTTGTAGCAGTGTCTGATTCAGTTACTTAAATGTAAAAGTGTTTATAGTATTTTGTCAGTGTGTGTACTCCTGCTCTTACCTTAATGTCCTGCAGGTATATTTTGACCAGGCTGACCTTGTCTGATTCAGGCAGCAGCTCAATGCGTGTGATGCAGGTGAATTCTGTAAGGGTGGACAGGATGCTAAGCTTGTGGTTGACCACCTGGCTAACCCCATACCGTGCCCCCACCAGCAGGGTCACCATAGACTCCCTATCCTGGAGCTTCAGGGTGGGGGAGGGGTCGTTTAACAGAGGGATGGAGGAGGAGAAAGTATTGGGACCTTAATCAACCACATCTCAACAAAATAAATAAACATGTTCAAATAATAGTCCCAAACCCTACCATCATGGTGGCACTGAAGGATTTGCCTCCAAATGACTTGAGTTCTGCCAGCTCCTCCAGGTAGTTTATTCGAGCCTGATCGACTGAAGCGCCCCTCTGCTTGGGATCGTGCTGCGATTGGCTCTTCTTCATGTGGTAGCAGATGGCCTTCCTCAGATCTTTCTCTCGCATGTTCCTCAACAATGTGGATGACACAAAGTTCTCAATGCCCCACGTCTTCCTGGAACAAACAAAAAAACGGTTTGAGTTTAATAGACCGTGAGAGAGCTGAACACTTCACAGAGCTAAAAGAGCCTTATTGGATGAATATTATAAATATGACCATTGGCTTCTATTACTGTATAAATGTTTCAAAACAACGTTTGTGCCTTGACTTCATTTAATGTCCCCTCAACACAGTTGTACCAGCATGGAACCCCATTTTGTCCTGGGGTCCTGACAAAGAGGAAAACCCTATGTTCACTTTAGTTTAAATTAATGGCTGTAAATATGTGTTTATGTCTCACGTGATGACTTTCAGGTTGGTCTTTGATGACTGTCCACAGCTCGCCAACCTCTCCTGGATGTGCAGGGCAGCGAGTCGCAAGGCAGTGTTACACCTCATCTCTACAGCAAAACGCTCTTGTAGCACATCATTCACTCCCTAAGACAAACAGAAAGTGACAAAAACAGTACAAGTGGTAAAAATGTAAACAATATAATATAATCTATCCATGTTTTTTAATCAAATGAAAACTACAAAAAGTAAAAATACATACTGTCTTGTGTGTTTCTTTCATACATCGTAGTGTTTTTACAGTTCTTGTTTACTTGTGAAGTGTGTATGTAAGCACAATTAGACAGGAATCAAACTTTGTGGGTTTGCATGAAAAAGTGTGTGTGTGTGTTCGAGCGTGTGTATATGACACAGGGAATTTAAAATAACCAAATCTATCAATAAAAAATAGAGCTAAAATAACATCTCTGCGTATTTACTCCTTCACCTACTGAAATCTAATCAGTTAATCTTTGTGTTCAAATAACAACTGGTCAAAATGTGAAGAAATTTCCAAAAGGTAGACTTGACATATCATGTTAATCTGAGAGTCTAAGTGAACATTTCTGCAAAACGAAGTCCTTCTTGAGTCCAAGTGAATCTTTGTATAAAATTGTTAAGGATTACCTGGAGGCATTCATGAGATTATACGTTCATAAGGCAAAAAAAAGTGCTTTGTGAGGTCACAGTTCCTTCAAGGTGTTCTTGAGATGTGGCATTTTTGAGAATGGGACAGACAAAAACATAATGAAAATATAGGTTTAGGGCTACTATGGCCACAACCAAGCCCAACCACTAACAAACTTGATAGTTTATAGTTTATAGTTTATAGTCATAACATCACACTGGTTGTTTTTCATGAGTAATCTATCCCTCAACACACAGCTTGTATCACTGCTTCAGGGAGGGCTTCACTGTTCTTAAACTTGCAGTGGGAAAATCTCTCCTTGCAAAACAGAAGCTTCCAGTGAAGTACACCACCGCTATAAGCCCACACACAAACCCACAATAATAGTTAAATCAAGTCACTGTAAGAGGCACAGTACCCTCTAATGGAGGAACTGCAATTCCATACCCACTGCATGTAATTCAACACATGCCTTTTATGTACCAGTTCTACTGACCACAGGCCCAATTTTTAACTGTTGGTGAGAGCCACTTCCCTCGTGGTGCATACCAACAATCTGAAGACAAGAGAAATGGGTGATGCAGACATGTGGTGCTGAATTGTAGCCAGATTATAGATCCACTTAATCATGAACATCAAACCAGCAGTCTTATTCGTGGTTATACTATATAGCTGTTCCATAAGCACCCTTCAATTGTCACAACGTACAGGCTCCTCCTGCAGAACTTCAACAGCTGCAGACACAGATGATGATCATACAGCTCCTCAAAGTGCAGTCCTAACTTTTTAAAGCTCTGTATGGATGATGACAGCAAACTGTGTGGTACATTTAGTTTGTTCTTTCATGTTTTGAAGCAAACAAAATCAACTGTTCTCATATTGTTCTCTGTATTTACAGAGTTAGATACAGTATATACGATGGTAAATTCCCCTTTCTTACATCTAATTACAGAGTAACTATGGGGTATGCAGGCTGTAACCTAAAGCACAGTTTTATTTCCCCCTGTTACGTGTAAGTACCTCTTTGTTATAATGTACACTGATATAAATGGATAATTTGGTTCCAGGTAGTGGTAGATATGATGACAAATTATATCGAAATTTTTCTCACAATAAATATAGTCTATTACGTTATGTCCATCTTACCATTTTTCTATTATTAGCACAAGCCTTGACCATCTCGACCATGTATTATAAACAAATAACATGAGCCACAATTTAAAATATCAACAAACAGTTATGTATTTAGTGTTAGTATTTAACAAAAAAGCCCATGTAATACATATAAACATTTTATGTGATATATCTAGATACCTTCCTCAGAAACAAAATTGCAAAATAAAGCTGATTGAATCATTGAAAGTGGTTAAAGTATGCAGCAGGTGTTGATCACAAAAGCCTAAAAATATATTGAATATTTCAAAAAATGTGCAGAGTTTGAGAAAGAAAAACAAGAAAGTTTTGATGTCTGAATTGTTGGAATCGGTTGAAGAATGTAGGAGTTGTTGTCGGTACAACTGCTGTAAACTGTCAACATTTTAAAACATTTCATTGCTCTGATTTGTTGGCTTTGCGACCGCTGATGGAAATAAGGAATGAACGATAAAGTTTGAGAAACATTTTAAAATGTTAATAGGTCGGACAAACCAAACTAGTTTAATCTGTTTACCTGCAGGTAGAGGTATTCGAAGGCTGTGGGATCCTCCTGCAGGAGAGTCTGGAGGTTTTTGGGCATGAAACAAATGCGGAAGAGACACCTGTAGTCATGGGCCTCTTTCTTCTGGACCACCTGGACACACACACATACACACATTTCTTCAAATATCCTACATTTTATAATGCAGGTAAATACTGTCACAGATTAGATATTCCTATTTGATGAAACACAATTGTTATTAATGTGTGTTTGTGTGTGCGTTTGTACCTGCTGAATCTGCTCCTCGTCGTGTAGCAGCAGTAGTTTGCTGATGCTGTGCTTCTGCTCCAGCACCAGGGAGAAGAGTTCAATACGGCTCAGAGAAAGCTTTTCCTTCAGTGTCATCACAATGTCCTGATGCACACAGAAGATCACAATCTCATAGAAAATGTTTTATTTCATCACGAAACATTTGCTGAGCAGTTGGATGGAATTTTAATATTTATAATATAATATGATTTTATTTTTATAATGTTATGCCTTGATTGTACGGTTTTAATTTAATATGGATTTAAAAATAGTGCCTATGGTTTTTGACCTAGGTTAAATAAAGTTTAAAAAAAATATTCTTCCACATTTCATAAGCACATGATGTATCTCACATTAAACAAAGGAACCCCCAAAACTATTATATTTAGTATCTGTCAGTCTAATAATTGTAAGGTATGAATGGTTGTCAGTATGGTAGACTGAACATTGTACAGTACCTTGACTGTGGTGCTGGGTTCAAATTTAAAGGCCTTGGTCTGCCCGTTCTCCAGATAAACCTTCAGAACATTAGGCAGGAAGAGCAGCGAGTTACCCTGCAAACCAGACATATTTCCAGGTCAGGGTTTAAAAGAAGGTGGCAGTTAAAAATATGTGCATCGTAAACCTGTTGGTTCAAGAGGATTATGGGTAACAGACTTACAGCAACAAATAACATTAAACGGATGGTTTATCATTGCTTTTTTTTGAGTGTCATCATGTTAGTATATGTTAAAAATGATTCAACTATCAATATAATCCTGCTGACAAACCTTTGGAAAGGGGCAAAAACATACCTCTTTAGTAACCTTGGAGGTAAATATTAGAAGCACACTCTACAGATAACACACTGTACTGTGTTTTCAACTCTTCTCACTGAGCATCATATCCTCTGGCCTGTTTCTGTCTGCCAGGATTGTTCTCTGTGGTGACTCATCTTTTACTGCCTCATTCCTGTTCTCTTCAGTTTTTAGAAAGTGTTTTTATGTATTGACAGTGTAACTTTTAGACAACCTCCCCCTCCCATCTTCCATTTCTATTGTATTGTCTTCTTTTTAACAATGGTGACACAGCTCACCCCCTCTTCTATCTCTGTCTCTTTTCTGTCTCCCTCTGCCTCTCTCGCACTAATCTGAGGTTTACTGTCTTGTAATCACAGACATAAGGACTGGAGGATGAGACAGATATCGATCAGTGTTTTCCCTGTGATTTGTAATGGGCACTCCAGGCTCTGTGGTTTTCCTCATCCAGTTCATTTCCCATCCGCTGCCAGGATGGCAGGAATAAACTGCAAAACATCACTCCTCACAAACGGAAAAGCTACTCCTAATGATGATGAATGCCATTTCAAGCACTGTCTGTTGTCAGAAATTTTGATCCTATCATAATCTAGGAAAGCTTAACATAGTGGTTTGTGAGAGGCTCCAAGACAACTAAGATATGTAAGAAGATGATTAAAGGAAAAACAAAAAATAGATATGATTACATTACACAACATAATATAGACCATTTTTCTTCTTTCTGTTCAAGCTCACTTCACTGCTCTCTTCATCCAAAACATCAACTTGTCTTTTAGATCCTATTCCAGCCAGACATTTTACCATGAATTAGCAGCCTACTCTTGACCCAAATGTTGTAGTTATACACTCATATCAAACCTTCCATCTATTTCTAAAATCAATGTGAAAGCTGTTACAAGCCAGTTATGTAATTATTTGCCACCATTGATCACAAAATGATTTCATAGAGACTGGAACATGTTATCTTGATTAACGACACATGCAGATGACATCCAGCTGTATTTATCAGTGAAGCCAAATCAGACTAAAAGGACTGGATGACCCATCATGTTTTTACTACTAAATTTAGGTCATTGTATTTGAACCTGAACACCTAAGAAAAACATTATTTGACCAGATATTCACCTTGGATGGCATTAGCTTGGACCCCAGCTCCACTGTGAGGAACCGTTGAGTTATGCTTGACCAGGACATGTCATTTGACTCACACATAAAACAAGTCTCTGGACAGCTTTCTTAAATCTGCACAATATTATGTAAATTAGGAACAACCTGTCTCAGAAGGATGCTGAGCAACTAGTCCATGCATTTGTCTGGAATGCATGGACTAGTTGCTCAGACTGGATTACTGTTATTCTTTATTATCAGAATGTCCCAGTAAGTCTGTGAAGAGCCTCCACATATGCTGACAGGAACTAGAAGAAGAGATCATATTACAACTGTCTTAGCTTACCTACATTGGTTCCCTGTAAAAATGCTCTCTTTGTGGTTCCTACAGTCTGCCAGAGTAGAATTGGAGATAGAGCCTTCAGGTACCAGTCTCCTCTCCTGGTGAACCAGCTCCCAGTTTGGGTTTGGGAGGCAAACACCATCACTACATTTAAGGTTCAGACTTAAAACTTTCCTAAAGCTTTATAGCTAGGGCTGGCGAGCCCTGAACCATCCCCTTGTTATGCTACTATATGCCTTGAATACAAGGGAACACCCATCATGCATAAAGCACCTCTCTCTCTCCTGAGGGTTGTTATGTGTTCCTGTACTCTGACTTTGTTCTTCTCTTGTCTCTCCTCTAGCTCCACCCTGATTAAACTGATCAGTCATCGATGAAGTGCACCTGGCCAGTGGATTGAGGAACTCTTTTGTCAGGATCAGAAGAGAGGCTTCCAGTGTGGGGACTGCTGGTTCTGCTGGGCCTCAGCCTGGGATTTTCACATTGTCTGTGTTGTCATTTGATAATAATAAATCTCATAGTTTGGGTGTTTTAAAGGCTTGCTGATGTTGATTCGTGTCAGTGGTGGTCAGTTATTTTACATGTTGTTCACCTCATAGGGCCACATAATCGCGGGGCATAACAGGGCAGTATGAGGCACTTAAAAGTTATATGCGACCTATTTCTGAGGTCATTCTTCTTCTGGAACTGTATCCTAAGGTTTCTTCTGTGATGCTAGATGTGACAAGTAATGATGCCAGGAAGGGAGTGTTCTGTCATCCACTTGGTTAATGTGGAATGGCATCAGCTGGACTTCATGAGAAACATTCGTGAGAAACAGCAAACTGGAAACAAGTAATAGATGGCACTTCTTCAGTCTGTTATTTGTTTGTCAGCCATATAGCAACAGCACATGCAGCATTATCAGTTTGGTCATCATCGGAGCGATCTTTCAATCCTGATTTGTTTCTTTAATTATCTTTCTAGTTTCACATCCAGGCAAAATTGGTATTGTACAATGAAATATCCTGAACTGAATCAATATTTGAACAAATCAAATTGAATCCAGCCCTAGTTAAGAAATTCCCAATGTATATTTGAACTGTCAAGAAAAAGTATAATAGCTGTATTATTGCAGTGCACCTGAATTATGTGCTTGTGCAACCGATGTAAAAAGTTACTCTGAAGCTCTGTTCCTGTTAAATTTAGTATAACATTTAAATTCTCCTCCTCACCTACAAAGCCTTTAACAATATGTCACCATCATACCTTAAATCCAATCACCCCACTAGATCTGAGCTCTCGTAATTCAGGCTTACTTGTTATCCCTAAAGTTTCTAAAGTAAAAGCCTTCAACTATCAGCTCCTGTGGATTCATCTCCCAGTTTCAGATGACAGAGTACAGAGTAGGCTTAAAACCGTCATTTTGATAAAGTTTATAGTTAAGCTGGTTCAGGTCTGTTTTGGATCAGCTCTTAGATATGCTGTGATCTATTTGGATTATCAGGGGACACATGACACATGGAGCATCTCCTTACTCTTCTCTGTCTTCATCACATTAATGTTGCATCAATACATGTTACTGACTTGACTATCGCGGCTGCTGGCACATCGTGGTCGTGGATCGTAGATCTTGGATTGTGATTGTGGTGGTGGATCATGGTGGCACCTGATCATGGATTATAATTACTACTCGATTGCTTAGATATTCAATATGTCTTCTCACATATACAACCATTGTTGGCAAAACCTCATAAAAAATGCCTCCTTCTCTGTCAGACATTTCTTTTGTATAAATACTTAAGGCATTGATACACCTCTCTATCTATTTTAGACACTGTCTTTTCATATCAATGTTGTAAATATTTGTTGAAGCATCTGGTACACGTGGCATCTATTGCACTTCTGTTCATCCTGGTAGAGGGATCCTCACATATTTCTCTCTCTGAGTTTTTTTTTCCTTTTTAATATGGTGTTTTGTTTTTATTTTTCCTCACCCTTGTTGAGGGACAGAGGATGTCACATCTTGTTAAGCCCTATTAAAGAAATAGTGATTTGTGAATATGGGCAATAAAAGTACCATTTCTTTGATTGATTGACTGATCATAACCTTTGATCTCTAAATTTGTGTGTGCTAGTTACAGTGCTATACTCCACACTCGCATCTGCTCGCGCTATGATCCATAACATTTTTAACGTCCACATTGACAGTCATACCTCATAGTTTCAGCTGCAGTTCTTTCAAGCTTTAGTTTGTGTACCTGTCAAGCATGAGACTGACCTTTGTGAACATGATGTGCACCCCTGTTACCACCATAGATTGAATTCATACTGTGGAAAATCCACCGTCTTCCTTCCTCTCCTGCCCCTTGGTTGTTCAGTCTAAATGACACCGTAGGCAGGCGTGTCTTAGGTCCGCCTCCCAACACTGCCTTCTAATGTAATTTTTTTTAAATTCAAGGAAGAGGCATATTAAACATTTGAGATATAACATCACAACGAAGGGGATGGAGGAGTTGAACATGGGCTTTGGCATCAAGGGAAACAACACCAGTGAAACATATTCTCCAACTCACCTGACAGTGCCCATTTACTTCCACCTCCTCTGCAAAGTGAACTTTCACAGGGTTGGACCTGAGCTTGGCCCTCTTCTCCGGTGTGATGAATGATGACTTTGGGCCCTGTAAAGAAAACAAATCAATAAATTAAGTTGTCATGGTAAATTTTATATAATTGATTTGAATTGAATTTGGATGTGTGGGGTGAAGTTTAGTGAAGCACACTGAAGTGGTACAAAGGCAAATGGAATGATACATAACGAAATCTACCCAATTCAAACACATTTTATTATTTTCAATGAGTGGATAATGAACTAGGTTGTGTAAGGACACTACTCCTGGGAACAGACCAAAGCTTGCAGTTGAAATAATTTTTTTGTTGTTCTTCGCCTCATTTTGCTAAGAAAATGTTTTGATATACAGTATATCAAACAAAAACAACGATGTTGATATTGCATATTTAATCTTGATGCAGGATAAAAAAAGGCTTATCTGCATAAATCAAGGCTGTTTAATTTTTTGGTTAAATCATAGGGGGTAAAAAACAATGGTAACTAAATGCATGTATACATTTTAAAGGTTTGGAGATTTTGGAGTACAGGTACTTGCAAACAAACGGATTCCTTAATAATTGCAAAACCAGCTACTGTGGGTGTATCAAAGGCACTAGAAACTGCCCTTAAATCACATTGTGATCAAGATGAAAAAAATCTTCACTTGTGCATGCCTAGTTGCAAAAGTCTTACGATGTTGTGTTACCATCAACACACATCACAACAATAAATATTTCCTGGGCAATGCTAATAAATCCTCGCAGCTCAGTAATGATTTCTTGGAGGAGCTGTGAGCTATGAATCACATGGTGGTGATGGTGCCTCCATCAGCAGAGCTGCTGAGGAGCAGCAATTTGTTTACCCATCTACTTTACCTTAGTGCAAATACATACGTCAACTTCACTGATACAGACAGCACACGCACGCACACACACACTCAGATAGACAGTTCTTGTGTGTGGGTTTATGTGTTTGTGTGAGAGTGAGAGGGGAGGGGGTATCACATCTTGTTACTGTTGACAGTGATGTAGTGGTGGTACCTTGGTGACAAGATCCTTGTTACCAATGACACTTGACCCCAAGCTGATGAAGGGATGTATTGAGTGTGTATATTGACAGTGTGTACAGGATGGATTGTATGTTCTTGTGTGTAGATAGACTGCAGAGGCTTATGTTTGTTTTTCTACAACATAAGGAAAAGAGGAAACAGGAAACTTAAGTTAAGTTCATCTAAAGTTCTGCTGACAGAGGATCAGTCTTAATCCAGCTATCAACGAGTTTACCAGTGTATCTTTGTCTGTAAATGTACCTTTCTGCAAGGTGTGTGTCTCTATGTGTGGTTAGTTCAACACAGCAGACTCACCAGCATTGTTCTGAGGACAGTCATTGTCAACGTATCTTGACACTCCCTGAAATACAAGAAAGGGAGGGTGTTGTTGTTAGACGTGATGTGCGTTACTTATTTCAGTTTTGTGTGGCGCGTATACCAATAATCATGCATGTGCATGTGTGTTTGTGATTGCAGCTGTCAGTGTAGACCTGATTATTTCAACAGCTTGCTCTGGGGTCAGGTCATCGACAGCGACGTTATTGATCTTCACAAGCTGGTCGCCAGGGATGAGCCGGCCATCTGCAGGACCACCTGCGCACACAAAATGTCCTTGTGTTGTCAAGCCTGGGTGTGTACAATTTTTGCATTCATATAGCAACAGGGGTGGATCAGATGCAGTAGCTCTTTATTCTGGTGGTCTACTTTCCTTACACACTGGTGTATTTTTGGTTCTACAAACTCTACAAACCTAACTGTCCCACTGGAGGAAGATCAAAAATACAGGTTAATTAGCAGTCCACAGTCTCCCTTTACCCTTCATCTTTAACATATTTATCTAAATATATTGCAATATTTGGAAATGTATTTTGTTTTTTTAATCTTTTTTAATGGTAAATGGTAATTTCCTGTGTTGTGTGTCTATTCTTCAATACTTGGATCTATAAAGGCTGCGAGGTATCTTCAACCCTTGACTGGCAAAATATTGACAATTAACTTATAGACACAATATATTTTCTAAATGGGACATGTCACAATTTAGAAAAACACAATTTACTATAGACTCAGCAGTAGCTTGTGACCTGCTTTCATCTCACACTGTTGCATTGTTTGTTTTTTAAGAACCCTACAGACCTAACTGTCTCACCGCAGGAAGTCACGAAATCCAGGTTCATTAAACGATCAGTTATATCAAACAACTACTACACACACAAACAAAATAAAATATATTAATCGATAAACATGGACAGAAAGTTTCCACAGATTTCTTTGAATGAAGCATTAGATTCATTAATGGCAGCGAATGCTCAAGGAGGTTGTGGGTGAGAACATGATATTTGCGATGAGCTTTGAGAGTTTATATATAAACATAAAACATGTATTTTAATATTGTTTACAATAAACAGATTAAACCCTGTTGGGCCTTGGTAGAGGTTTGCACTCTACTGAGTGTCATTCAAGTTTTTAAATATATTGGCTGATACTACTCCTGGTATCAGCAACGACCCCCAAAAATCAATTAGTTGGCCTCTAGTACTTTATCATGACATGAGGAGTCATGTAAACACATTGCAAGACAAGACAGAGACGGAGACAGACATTTGGTTCAAAACAAGCTCAGCAATTATTATAAATTAATTATTCACTGCACATGGCACACAGGTTGGCATCGGCTTTAAGAGGCAATTAATCCTTTATTGAGTGAGAGATTTACAATGGGGACAAAGCTAAACTGAACATACAGTGTCAGCTATGAAATCAAACTCCCTAACACTGAGAAATTCTTTATTTCCTCTACTCCTGAGATATGAGTGCTGTGTTTTGGGTATGTGTAGAAGACTGTTACACATCTGTGTATACAAGAACCATGTATAAAAAAAACGCCTCTGCCACCAGTGCAGTCTTTGGTCTACATATTTTTTTTTCCAGACTCACTTGAAGTCACCGTAACCTTTACCTCTAATCAGATAATATCTGAGTCCCAGTGACAAATGGTAAGAAATTGAAGAAATTCCCCAAAGGCAGATATCATGTTCAAAAGTCCAGGTTTTGTAAGGCCACCATGACCCTGACTCTGACCACCCAAATCAAATTTGTCAACATTTGTGCCAAATTTGACAAGATTCTCTTGAGGCATATTTAAAGGTACAGTGTTTAGAATTTTACATTATCTATTGTTGAAATTGCATGTTGCAGTTGAACACCCCTCACCTCACCCTCTCCTTCCAAACATGAAAAAGATCCTCTGGTAGCCTTTAATTGTCATAAAAAAAGATGTTTAGTTTGTCCAGTCTGGACTAATGTAAAAAACATGGTGGCCTCCATAGAGAGGATCCCCTCCATGTAAATATAAAGTATTTAAATATAAAGGGTCTTTTCTTGGGTAAAGAAAACTACAATTCATAAAATTTAGATGAAACGAGTTAGTGAAAACATCATGAGGATTATCTACATTAAATTTCTAGTTCCCTTTCACCTAAATCTTACACACTGGACTTTTCAGATAACGCCTCTAGAAAGTAAAAGAAATGTTTTGTAGGGTCACTGTGACTTTGGCAGACAAAATCTAATCAGTTCATTCCTGAGTCAAAGTGAACATTTATACTTTGAAGAAAGTCCCTCTAGGTGTTCTTGAGCTATCATGTTTTAAAGAATTAGAAAAAACATGTTTTAAAGGTTTGTACTTCAGACAAACCAGATTTAAGTTTAGTCATCAGTGTCATGACCCTGTAAGTGTTCCATTGACAGTCAGTATACGAATGAAAGTAGAGCTGAGATGTCACTAACTACGTAATATTATCACTATATAAAGTTAAAATTGCAGATCCCCATTACATGGTTAACATTTCATAAGTCTTTCGTACCTGGCTGGACCTCTTGTACCAGGATGGGGGCTTGGGGGGAGAGCGTGAGGCCATAAGAGTTGAGGGTGGGGTCCCGTGGAATCTGAATATTGAAACGAAATGGGTAATTCCTCTGATCCGAGCCACTGGACTCTGCACTCTTCCCATTCACTGCAACCCGGTCTCTGGAGAGGAACAGAGAGACAGAAATAAATAAGATCTAAGCTATGAAATCTGACATCTTACAGGAACATTACACATCACATTCTGTTATAGCAATTTAATAAATTCTTGTTTATACATGTATATAAGAATAATCAGCAGAATAAAAACAGAGAGTAGCAAAACATAGCACAGATGGAAAAGGCTAATTAAAATGATTTAGTGAATAACTCATGTGGACACTAAGAATGCCAGGAATGTTCCCACTGAGTAATAAACTCGTAACAACACCACACATTTAACCAGAAAATACGTGCGTTGGTTCAGTGTTTACTGAGTGAAATCTGTAACATTAGATTTCACTTTGAGCAGCCTCACTCTTCTGCTGCACTGAAGTTGTATGCAGTCTTAAATTATCTAGACTGTGGCTCACTCCTCAAAGATCTTTACGAAGTTTTGCGCTGTTGCTTCATTGTAGAATGAACAGCAGTAAGTTGGTAGACCCTCAAATAACCACATTTTTTTCATATTTAGCATCCAATTCTCATTATCCTCATTGGCTAACTCTCCCCTCATCATGTGATTAGACCTTGGTACTCTGTGATATGAGTGCTGCTGCACTGTGCAGACTTTTCACAATTACAATCAGACAGTATAGATAACTGGTGACGTGGGCACTACCATTGATATACAAAAATGAACGCATGAAGTCTATAAAAAGATTAAATAGACAATGTGACCAAGGGCAAGTAACATAATCGTTATGTGCCGGAACACTGAGTAACACTGATTACTGCAGCAAACCCCTAGTGGACACCCAGTAAGAAATTATTATTATCAGGAATTGTGCATGGGTTTTGGGCAAATAATTGACCCCTAAGGCCCCTTTATGGCCCTTGATTAAAAAAAATCCTAGATCCGAGTATCTAACTCAAAAAACAGGAAGGGGGAAGAGGTCTACCTGGTCAGGGAGTGAGACCTGCTGCCTAAGTCTCGAGACCGTCTCAGCCATCGTCCCACCACCTGCTCTACCCGGCTGGTCTTACGGGATGGGGAGCGGCTCCTGTCCTGCACCTCCATTTACCTAGCATGGGAGAAAGTGTGAAAGGAATGTGATTAAATATTTTTGTGCCAGAATCAAACCAGAAACATAAATAGTTAAGGTCATCAAATATTTACAGAACACACACACACACACACACAGACAGACAGACAGACAGACACACACAGACATACAGACACACAGACATACAGACACACACACACACACACACACACACACACACACACACACACACACACACACACACACACACACACACACACACACACATACTCTCTCACACTGGGCTTGGCAGTGGGACTTCTGAGTATTAGACATGGGCTGAGGCCAACAATGATGCCACTTCTGGGTTTATGCAGCCTAATAGACGCTCAGTGCAATTAATGAGCCAACTGCTCACATTTTTATTTCAAATCTCAACAAACATCAGAATCAGTATTCCCTAATTTCCAATAAATAACGCTGGATAATGACTGTGTCTCCATGTGTGTCTGCTGATTGCTGTGAGACTGGTAGTTATCATAAATGATTGCTGACAGACGGTGGTGGCTGGTGAGATGGATGTAATGGACATGAGTTGTCTTTGGTTTCTGTGGGACGTAGTCAGGCTAATGCATGATCCTACAATCATAACTTAATGGGTCCTTGTGGAACCCCTCAATATTTTAGATCATGTCATATCACCTTACATATAGTAGATAGGGTCTCTTACAAAAAAGGTTACACTTTACACTTTAAGAGATTTTTTCTTTTGTTTTTGATTTTGTAAAAATGTTCACAATTGTACAGTCAAAGCTTAGATAAAGCTTCAGTAGTCTAAATTTAGAAAAAGGTTTTTGTGTTGTGCATTCCCAAAGTCCTCCAATTTAAATGAACATATAGGTAATTTGTCCCCACAAATCACAGGATCAGTACTGTCCAGCATCAACCAAAGTTAAAGACAGTTTCCCTGATGCAGCATGGGAGTCTGTTTGTTTTGCGTCAGTGCAATTGTGGAATCAGGGAAAATGCTATGGTTTGTTGTAACAATGTCAACTGTTGGGTTAAGTGTTTCAGTGAGTCCAGAAAATACTTTTGGAGTTTCAGGGGTTTTTTGGGACTCCTTCTTCCGACATAGAAAAATAACAGAATAAAACATAACCTTCATACTACTTGTGTGTTGTCATCCAAGTGTCTGAAAGCCCTGACATTTAAATTCGACTCAAAACGGCTGCATTTACACTTTGTTTTAAGCCCAAATGTCCTCTGATATCGTACTCTGAGCCGTGTTCATGTTGGCACGCACACACTGGAAACACAAGGCTTAAAACATGTTGTAAATGACGGCATTTCGAGTCCAATATGAATTTCAGGGCTTCCCGAAACTTGGTATTATCAGTTTCTTTTCTGTTGCCTTGTCACATTTGAAGAATCAGTCACCGTTTACTTCAATTATATTGGATTTGGCTGCAACAACGTTTGTACTTCAGACAAACCTTGTTGTTCTCACCTTTTCTATCCCTTTAACTTTTCATTGACTTCCATCATTGTTGACAAACGGAGCAAAACCTTAAGCTTTGAGTTTATGCTAGAACAGTCCTAAAGAGGTTACAGTACAATAATACAAGTGCATATACACACACACACACACACACACACACACACACACACACACACACACACACACACACACACACACACACACACACACACAAACTCCCTCCCAGATGACTGAGGCAGTCAGACAAAGACTGGGTCATTAGCTGATACCTAATACCCCTTTCACATAATCAAAGACTAAAACTACCAGACTGTGACTGGGAAACAGATACTGAGAGTGAGCATTCACGTAGAATCACTTCACTATGATCAATGGGTTCAAGTGAACAATAAATGAATGGATCTATTTTAGCAATAATTCATCACAAAGGCGACAAAAGGATGGATGGAGAAGTTGATGAAAATGTTAGATAAGCAGATAAATGACAAATTAATCAATGAAAGAATGAATAAATTAAATGATCAGTGAATTGATGGATTAATGAGAGGGAACTTTTAAGCCACAAGCAGTAGAGCTGTTGTCTCGTAAAAAGGTAATGAGCAGAACAATGGATTCATTGCAAAAAACATTTATGGACTGATGGATGGAATGAATGAGTGAATGATCTCAGCAGGCGTATAGTGTCCCTCAATGAGCAGCTGAAGGCAGGAATCTCCCCCAGAAGGATGTAACTGATCATGGGCATTAGCATCATCCATTAGAGCAAACAAGCAAACAAGAGGGTGGGGAGAGAGAGCAGGAAAAGAGAGAAGAGGAGTGGAGAGGACAGAGGAGAGTCCGTCAGGTTCAGTGTGACGTGACAACCACAGGAAACTGAATGAGAGGAAGACAGAAAACACACAAGTGTGATAAAAGGTGAGACAGGAGGAGGGCTTAGTGATGAAACCGGGGTGTGACACAGCCAGACAGCAATGTCTCCTGGGAGATCTTGAGTCATAAGCACATTATCCATCCATCTGTCTGTGTATACCCCGCTCCTGCTCCTGCCCCTCACTTCTCACTGCATATCTCTCTCTTCCTGTTGGCTTCGCTGGCAGTATTTCTCTTCTCAGGTTACAGAGACACAACGCAGTGTACTCAGGTTTGTTAGGGTCAGAATTATCCAACTAGCTCAATGTCACAGTGATCTCATGAGTGACATTGATACATACACAAATGTAAAGAAACGAGACAGTCCTGAAGCTCTATAATGATGGATTTACTTTTTCTAAAAATTGATAATCAGGGATGGATTACAACTAAATGTCTGTGCATTTCAAAAACTGGCAACTGGTCCGTCACACATGGCCATTCCCCTCTGATCCTATAAAATGTTTTTCTTTTGTGACTTTCATTGGTTTCAATGATTCTTTCCACAGTGTTCGAGATAAGAGAAGGTATAAAATTAGATGAAGGTGGGTATATCATACTGTACTTCCTTCTCACATCAATCACAAGACACATGGAATTTCTCAACTTTACGCTTCACACATTAATATTCTCTCATTGTGCATCCACTGTTTAATCTTGCAGGTTTTGTAGTGTATAAATAATAACATTTAGGGCCAGATTCTGCACAAAAGTGATCAGGGATGGAGCCGCAGTATCAAGGTACTGCAAATACACAGGCTCCAACAACTGAGTCAGTCTCAGTTGTTGTCAGCCGAGATTGCAGTTAGAGAAAACTGATCTTCATTAAGGAACTCAAATAACACAGGAGAAAGGACACAACCACAAAACATCTCTGATTTAACTCCGTGCAAACACACATTACCATGATTTCAAATATTTATTTTTTCAATTCTATTATTAACACTTGCTTGTGTAAATTCAATAGTAGTTTAGCTTCCACACTCAAGTAAAAAACAGGCCAGTTGTGAAAACACAGACAAATCCAATTACAGTGAGTGTTAAAGCACTGTATGCCATAAACCAACACTTCTATCCAACACACTGTCATTCAGCTACTTCACAGTTAAACAGTGTGCTAGGTAGAGTCTGAAAATGTTAATACAGTGAATAATATCCACTTGCTCAGCTCAGTCTCTAAAAGCCAAACATTATTCTGAAAGATTGTGGATTATCCAGTAGGATCACGTATTGATAAAATGATGTTACACTGATCCTTCCTTGGATTTCATTTAGATATTTTCTGTCGTCTCATATTTTCACATAAACGTTCAGTTATCCCACTATTCACTATGTAATCCCCTGCTTGTGTCCCCCTGCCTGTCTTTCTATAAGATTATTGTTTAGCTGCTGGAGGAATCAGGTTTCTCACGTTTCTTTCCCTGTGATTTTTCACAACTGCAAAGAGAAATAATACATCACAAATTATTACTGTGCTTTCATATAATTATGAACATGATGATTCATTTTGTAATGACAAAATGAAAATGTGTATCTATTTTTCAATTAGATTAGATTTGAATGACCTGGGCGACCTACAGAGCAAGCTCATCTTGCAGGGTGCCATATTCATGGATGTGTTACTGTCTCCACATGTACACAGTTTCATTTTAGGTTATGATTAGATTTAGCTACTATACAGCATATTGAAAATTAACATTACGTTAATGTTTCCTTTTTAATGATAGTGTACTGCAGGAATGCAGATAACACTTGCTTCTCTGCACCTTTGTGGTCGATGGTGAGTTACCAAAATACCAAACAGGTGCAGTGTGAGTCAATATTTACATTCAAATCCTATTGTGGCTCCACTTGAAATAACAACATTAAGTTTCCCTTATTACTATGACTTGTGTTTGTGTTTTACACAATATTACATTATTATTCATATTTACATCTGGGGTGGGTCCTCTATTCTGGGCCACTGTAGAAAGTTGGTGGTGTAGGGCAAACACTTGCTCTGGTGAGGAACGTTCATGTTTTTAAGCTACCTAAAGGCCACCATAAGTTCTACATGCTTGGAAGGGGTGCGTTATAACATATTTAATTATTACTGCAGCTCGTCCATATCTCACATTAATCTCGATCAAACCATAGCAGGCCTGACCATCTGCTTACACTCCTCTGCTTATTCTAACACAAACCTCTCATTGTAATTGACTCAGCTTTTTGCTTCTGCTTTTCCCAATTTATAAAACTTACAAACTTTTCTTTTTACGTAACATAACATCATGCACAATAAATTATAATACTGGTAGGTGTTATTTATAAGTGTGGGTGGGCTTTATTTCAGTTGGCACCACTCTTCTATTAAATTGCTGCAGGAAACTTTAATGTCATCTGCCAAAAATGTTGGACTGGAGCTGAGCAGTATAACAAATGCTGCAGAGAAACCGCTCACACAAGTTTTGGAATGGGGGTGCAGCAGCACTTAAACAGTAGACTATCCCCCACTGCCCACACTTGTACTCTCTCTTCATTCATTAAGTATGTCAACTGCTCTGCCTCTATCCATATTCCTCTCTGAATCTTTAAATGTCACACATATCCAGTTTTTGTACTGCACAATGGCCTTTGTGGTATTTTAGTCTAGCACAGCTGTACCTTTTCCTCCACAATCTTTGTATACATATATGTTGGTGGTAAGAGTATGTACGTGGCCTAAGCATGTAGCCTACGTACAATGCAGAGAATTCATAGTCTTAGTCTATTCATAAAAAACGGTGCTAGAGGTCCTATGCTGGTGTTGAGTATCTTCCGGTTTCTGGTCCGCTTATTTACAAGGGCTCTGGGTAGTGTACACATCTACACGTAGGCTACGGTGCAGAACATGTAGAAAAAAAGTTTTTTTTCCTTTCTTGACTTAAGGCATAAAACGGCCTAAAAATGTAAACATGAACAAATCAACCTCAAATCCAATTTACTGACACATTCAATTGTTGATTTGGACTTCTCTCAGTCTAGTGAATCAGTGACACGCATACACACGCACACACTAGCTTTTTATATAATAATTTTTTTACCTATAGAAAGTGATTACAAGTAAATGAGGTCAAGTCCGAGTGAAGTCTCGAGTCATTGACGTTAAAGTCATTGCAAGTCATTTTTGATTTTGTCAAGTCAAGTCTGAAGTCATCAAAATCATGAATGGATGGGTTTTGTATAATTGTTACAATTTCATGCACAACTTTTGCATCATGCTCTGAATGCACACACACAGAGACGCACATACTAGCATAGAGCAGGCAAATAGGATTAGAGTGTGTGTCTGCAGGCTGTGACAGGGAATTTGTGCGTCACTCCTGCTGAGCCAGATTAGACTGAGCTTCACTTCAACCTTACAGGTCTGTTAAGGCGAACAGACGGACTGAAACTATAACTCAGACACTCGCTCACTACTCACTTTCCTCTTGATGTCTGTCTGGCTCGGTCTCTCCATTTCTTCACACTCTGTTTATGCTCTAAGTCTGTTATCTTTCTTTTTGTGTGCATATACAAACATATTTATATTTACTGATCTATGGGACACACACACAGTCATGTTTCCATGATTTTAGAGGACTTTCTATTGACTTACATTAATATCCTTTACTTTATGGGGACTTGCTTTTTGTGCCCATAAGGAGGACAAGTCCCCAAAATGTGACTGTGAAACAGATTTAGGTCCCCACAACATAGAACACACACCTGCTCTCTGCCCTGAGTATCAGGGCTTCATGAAGGTGCTGGTTACAGTCCCGCTCTGCTCTCTGTCTGTCCATCGCTCTGCTGAAGAGGACAGAGGAAGCTTGTCTTCATCTCCTGAGGATAGGGACACAACATCAGATGTGTTAGGTGTTAGGACAGTCAGAAAAGCTGATGAGACACCATCAGATTGATTGATGGATCGCACATTTACAAGCAGACAAATAGAGATCATAGATAAATGATGTAGGTGCACAAGAATCCTTTATATGACTGATCCATACATGATTTTCATTTGAAATAGAGCGTAACAGTGAACAGCCACTTTTAGAATGGCTCTGGTTCATGAAGAAAATTTGCCATTCATTTCCTCCATTGACATTTCATAAAATTCCCATAAAAAGAGTTTTAAGTTGGAACCAGGTCGATGCACATGCACTAATCAAAAATTTTGATAATCATCATAAAGACTGACAAAGACTGTGAAGAGCACAGAGGAAGGGAAAGGAGCAGCGATGAAAGAAAGATGCATAGAGCAGCAGGGAGTGAGAGGAAAAGACAAGAACAGACAAGCTGAGCAGTGAAAAAAATAGACACACGTTCCCATTAGAGAGTCTGACAGGCAGACACACATGACGGCAGAGATAAAGGTCATAAAAGAGATACGGGATGGGAAATAAAGGAGGGAGGGAGACAATGAACTGAGTTGAGGGATGAGAGGAGGAAGACAGAGAGACAGATGAGTCAAGCCAGGATGGGCCTGCCTGGCTGCCTGTGCTGCTTGTGCTGTTTGTGGAGTCCCACTTGCCCCTGCACTGCTCCAAACACCATCCATATTTAATGATGCCCCTACAAAGCCCTGGGAAAAGTGATGCTGGCAACTCTGCTGTCCCCCCTCCCTTCCACCTCTGCCGTCCCACCACTCAAATTCTCAACCCTCAGTACATTTCTCTTTCATAATTCTCCCTCCTCTCAGTTTCCTGTTGTCTCTCTCTGTTTTCTGAATGTGACTATTTTCATCGTTTAGTTTCTTTAAAGACTGATCGTTTCCTCCAGCTCCTGTGCCTCCCAAGTTGTACAGGGTGTTAAGCAAGCACACAACACTAAACTATTAGCACAGCATGAGGCTGTGGCTACAGTACTTGCTTAATTTTACTCTTTGCTTTTAACACAGCATGGCTGCTTCTCTTTCGCCCTGATATCAGAGAGGAAGGTAGGTAGAATCAGTTGTGATCTCTCAGCTGTAAAGAAACAGCATGAACATGTGCTGCCGTCCTTCTTTTCTCTCTTGTACACACTCACATTCAAAAACAAATTGAGGCACAAGCTCTTTGTGAGTATGTATATGTGTGACTACATGCAACAATATGTTTGATTTTGTGAGTGTATGTATGGTTTTATTATGTGAGTGAGAGGATGGAGGTTGTGTGTGTGTGGGTGCGCGTGTGTGTGCACATTAGTCGGAGTGCTGCGTGCATCAATAATGTATCTAGATAATGCAGCCGCTTCACTCTACCAACAACTAACAGGCATACCAACGCACAGAGGAAGATCGAGAATGAGGGGAGAGAGGGGGAGAGACACAGAGAGGGAGAGACAGAAAACACATGAGGTAGCAAAGAGCAGAAAGATGAGAGAGGGAAATGTGAGCAATATATAAAGGGGGAAAGACTAAGGTGAGGGTGTTAGCAGTTTGTAGTGTGAAGCTGTAGTGGACAGATTTTGCTCTTGCCCTGCACACGTTGATGTCATTCTTGGGTGTCAACTGCTATTCAGCTTACAGAAATATAAAAGTAATTTACAAATATCTAATGCCACTTTTTAGTAGGTCTCTTACCTGATAAACTGCAAAAATTATTGACTGCAAAGACCTCAAATAAATTTGAATTTGATACACATTAGGCTTGGGTGACCATTCACCTATGTTGTGCTTTATCACATTTATCTAGATATTAATCCATTCACTTGTGATGAGGGAGTGATGAGGGAGGACATGCAGCAGGGTAATACAGCACAGTGTAAGGTACCTGGGCTGCTGCAAAATAAACGTGGCAGAAACCAAACAGTTCATGGATTCAAGCATTAGCTGAATTAACTGATATGAGGAAGATTAAGTAAGTTTGAGGTTATAAATATTGGTTTCAATACATTTTCGATTAATTGCACTGCCCTGATACACATACAGAAAAAAGTGCAGCTCTGCTTATGCATCATACCATACCATACCAAAAGTGCCCCCTATAAAAGCAAAGTCAAATGTCGTCTGTGTAAGCGGCTAATTGTAATCCATAGTTAAGTTTTAATATTAGATTACATGTATTTGCGGTAGTAATTAGTAACAGAGTAAAGAAGGAAATTAGGTGATGAAGTATGACTGATAGTATGAAGAGGGACAAAGCCTGTGTTAGGAGGAGGTTGGGGTGGTTGAAATGATCCATAAAATACATGACTGCCACAGTAGTCTTTTGTTCTATACTGCTTGAAACCAATAGTTTGAACAGACTACATAATTGCTCTCAGTAGAGCACATACCTCCGCCAAGATCCAATAATCCCCTCAAATCCAATCAAGCTGCACTAAACTCATAGATAACAGTTCCCTAAATATACCAGATTTTTCATCTATAGAAACATGTTTTATTCCCTGGGAAAGATGTGACAATGTAAGCAATGTTTAAGAAACTGATAAGAACTTTCCTGGATGCCACTGCCACTGATCCAGATCCACAACAAAATGTAATGTGTTCTTCTCTGATTGGTAATGTATCCTTCCACCAAGTTTCAAAACATAACCTCCTTGACAGAGGTAATAATAAAGGACACGTATATAAAAGCTGTTAAGGTCAATACAGCTTAATACACTGTTTCACCAATTTCTATTTAAGAAATTCCTTTGCAGCAATCGATTGTAGCGGGGTCGGTGCCAATCCCAGGTGACACTGGGCAAGAGGCAAGGTACACCCTGGACGCATTGCCTATGTATTATAAGGCTGAAACAACTCACAGGCAATTTAGTCTCCAATTAACCTAAGCTGCATGTCATTAGACCGTGGGAGGAAGCTGGAGTACCCACAGTAAACTCACGCTGACACAGGGAGAACATGAAAACTCACACACTGAAAGATTCGAACCCAGAACCTTCTCGCAATGAGACGACAGTCCTCATCACTGCTTCACCGTGTCTTCCGGGAGAAATTTAATTACCTAAAGGTCATGAATACCCACACAGGAGTTTTCTCTTATTCTGTCTATCTGAAGACCTCTATCTTGGGTTGACAGAAGGTGGAACTGTGCTGCAAATTTAATTACTTAAAGGTCGCAAATACCCATGACCACAATTAGACGTCACCAAAGCCTGCGTACTTACAAAAATGATAAACGTGATTTTGTCCGATCCAACATGGCTAACTGGAGAGTGAGGGAAATGACAAGCACAGTTTGTATGCAATCCTAACAGGACGTCAGGTCAACTAAAACAATCATCCGTGTGGCTCCAGTAGGTGTGCAGGGTCTTTACCACAGTTTATGAGCTCTTTGTTCCAATTGGACCTTATTTAATATAAACAAGAGCAATTTGGTTGCTGATTTTATGTCCTATGCATCTCCACTGAAAATCTAATTTCTGGGGAATTGTGTGCAATCTTTATGAATGAGGAAGATGTCCATCATGTAACTTGGGCATACCACACATTCCTGAGAAAGACTCTGTTCATAGTAAGCGAGTAAAAACGTGTGGGTGAGTAGTGGAATGAGGGCAGCACTATGAAAAGCCAGAGAAAAAGCTATGTATGTTTTCCCTTGTCAAGCCTGTACGTATAAGCACAAGCGTATGTGGATGTTTCCCCCTATTTGACAGCAAACCTTTAACAACAATCTTAATATTATTCAACAAATTAACAGTGGATCCTCCAGAGTTAAGGTAAATGTGACGTCACTGTGTATGGTATGAATGGGATATGCAAATAATTACACACGACTATGGCTGCACACAACACATGCAGCACACAACAAGAGATTATGTGTGTCAGGCATGTTCTAATCTTATAGAAATAACCTGCTCTATTCAGACAGTATACACTTGGGCTCTGGCAGTTCGACGGTGTAGTTAGTTCATAAACTCAGGCCTTTCACTTACTAAGTCATTTCAAGTGGAAATATAGCACAGGAGGACTCTAGTCAGTCCAGCCACAATTTGTGATTTGCTTTCATGCTTGACTAAAACTCGATTCTAAATACTAGTTAGTTGTGGTCTGTGTTGTTTGTTTGTATGAGTGTTTACTCATTCATGTTTTCTTTGGGCCCACTTTGATACATCGCATGAGAAACAGTCATTATAGGCACACACACCCACACACCCACACACAAATACACAAAAACAACAAATCCCATCCTTTTAACCTAATAACCTTTTTAGGTAAATGTAGTCATTTAATTGACACAGACAGTGGGAGTTGTGCACTTTGTATGTCATATGTTGTACATCCAATTTACAGTAAGATACAGGGATGTAGGTTTACAGAGATTTCTAAAGTGTACTGGTTTTGTACGCAGACCCAAAATTAAAATTAATGGATAATATGTTGCAATAGCTGATTAATATTGCATTGCACTTTATAATGAGCGGCAGGGAGCAGCAAGTTGGCTTTGTATCAGAAAACCCATTTTCCTTCGATTCTCCACTCCATCAATAATGTAAATTGTTGGTTACAGAAAATATGAGTATATAATTCATGGTATCACTGGTGCTATTATATTCATTCATGTGTATTTTAGTCTGTCTGATGTGGCAAAGTGTGTTCCTATTTATTTATACATCAAATCCTTTGGATTAATGGCAACTGTTTTAGATTGTGAATCTCCGAGTGATATATCTGTCTACCTATACAGAGAGGGAAATAAGTGGAGGTCAGAAACTACATCACAGGCAGCAGCTGCCATTAGTCTTCACGTTTTCAGTGAGACACAGACACACACCCTCTGGCTCCACTATTATTTAGTTACTGTTACTCATGCAACAGTTAGACTGGGTCTGGTAACTTAAGTTGTTACTGATGGTAATGTTTTTGACACTGGCTTACTTGAGCCTCAGCCAAATGTTATATCTGAATTTTTTCTTTTGGCCTATTCACTTTGTTTACTTGCTCAATCCAAAGCAATAAACATAAAGTTCCTGGCACTGTGAAAATGTGCTGCTTTTCTTTAGGCTTTTTTAAGTTCACTGAAACTAGCGCAATGCTGAAAAGGCCTGTTTAGAATGGACTGTTTGCTTGGCTCGTGGTTATGATCAGAAGTCTGTACTTGCTCAAACAGTTCTACAATATACTCTCCCTGTTTACGTGCTGGATGTTGTCTATGGTGCAGAGTGAAGTTAGAAAACTTTGTGTTCATCCTATTTGGCTTATCTGCAATGATGATTTTATAGTAAATGTTTTTTATAATATGCAACTGACTTTGCTTTATAACTGTTCAGGTGTATGGTTTGCTATATATAAGTTTGAATGATTAATTGAACTGCTGTTTTTCTTTGATACATTCCATGTCAACTATTTGAGGTCGTGTTAAGCAACCAACACAACCTTCAGACCTAAGTTCACAACTTTTCTAAATAAAAGTTCTGTGATTTCACTCAATAAAAAGCAGTACAGCAACAAAAAAAACATTTAGCTTTTTCTTTGAAAACAAATTGCTAAACAGGAAGTGATTCCATAAATATTGTTGTCATGACGCAGGCCAGCACCTGCTGCCAAAGAGTCAGTGTCTGTGTCAGTCCAATATGAAGGCCTTTTTTTAATCAAAATGGCCCGTCAGGGAATTTGAAGGCGGTTTGGCCCAGATGCGATCACTGCCGTAGTTTATCTGAGGATGTAGAGGAAGGCCACTGCCCTGCCCCTCCACACTGCCAGTTACAGAGAGCTGGCCACTTGATTATTCAATTTCTATTAATATTGAAAGTATCTCATCTCCAAATTGAATTTAGCTTAGCTCTGCACTTCTGTGAGACAATAACAATGCACATGCCAAGTGTTAAGTTGGTTAGATAAATGGTTGAAAAAGATATGCGTTCCAAATACAGACAGAGAGAGGTTTCTGGAATTGGTCAGTAAATCATGTGCTTTTTGGGTAATGACATGTTGGCTTTGAATAGATATCAATGCATCAGTGTCCAGGCCTACATGAAGTAACTGTGTAAAACTTCACTGAGTATGAACACTTTTTACAGTGATAACTAGATAAGACTTAATTACATTATATATATCTGTGGGTATTAGAGGCTATATACAGTATGCTGAAGCATTACTGATATATTGATATTGGTGTACATCAGCAACTTTGCAAACAGAAATTATGGCAAACAAATTACCATCTGTACAAAACTAAATATATAAAACAGGGTTGTGCCAAACTATGTAAATGTGTATTAATTTTACACCCTTTATTAAATATAACTCCATTATCTTCAGGAATTCCCTGAACACGTCCCTGTCGCACATTTTAGAATGTACGGAAGTAAAATCTGAAGTAAAAGAACTTCACTGATTCAGCACGTATCCGTTTATTGTCTAACTGTCCATTAAGAACTGATGGACAATCTCTGATGGCCCACCTGCACTAAAAGCGCTTAAAGAACTATTTCTGCTTTTGTTGGACAACCCTTTGACCATGAGTTTCGGATTTAAGCCAAACTTGGCAGAAAGTGCTGTCTACACGGCAAGAGAGATTAAGGCTGACCTAAAACCTTTTACACCTTGTTAGAGCAGTTCCTCTTAACCTCCTTACTTTACCACTGTGCGGTGGTAACTGAAGGAGAGATGGATTTTTTGCAGCAGCACCAGTTTTTGCACATTGGGAAGTCTCTGGTTTTCTAATGCCGACACATCCTCAAAAGCTTTAAAAAGAGTCTTCAAAGGGATCAACCTCTTACAATATTTAGGTTTAAGCTGTAGCCTAAGTGAAGCACAGTGTTAGGTCTTATGTTCTGGGGTCGATAGTTCAATATGTCACTTCATTAGTCTGGACGAAAAAATAAAATGTGACCTCTTATTTTACCGTTGAGTCTAAAGCTTTGAGCCTCTGACAGTGAAGACAGAGCTGAGGGAGATTTGGTTACATCAGCGAATAAAGCTGAACATTACGCTTAAATGGTGCTACACTAATAAACTTTATAATAATAATAAATATAATAATACAGTGTTAAGTGTTAAATGGCCTTTTAAGTATCCACACATGATTTATGTGCTGTTATGGCTATACTGTATGTTTGGATTTGCATGCAGCTACGTACAAAGATGTTGACAGACACACCCCAAGTTTTCGCTTTGTATTAAACTTGACAAATACAAAGCATCAAAAATGTAGCTAGGCCTAAATATAACATCATAAATTAATAAAGGGAGAGCCGTCAGAACACTGCCAGCCTCATACTCTTCTTCTTTTACTTCTTCTGTTTCAATTCTATGTGAGTGTCAGGGCTTGCTTTGAACTCTCATCTCCTCATGATACACAGGTACACATCAACCATCGACACTGCACACACACACACACACACACACACACACACACACACACACACACACACACTGGTCTGGGCACGTGCAGTTCACATGCAGATGGTGTCAGCAGCACATTGTGCTCGTTGTTAGCATGTTACAACTGTATCCGCACAGTGTGCAGTGTTTCAGGAGGCTGGAGCATGATGCAGCAAAATATCTAGAGCAACATCTTACTGTAATATGCATGTTGCAGTGTGTGTGTGTGTGTGTGAGTGAGTGCTTGACTCTATGGCTGTATATGCTCCTAATTGATGCATTAGTGAGACAGATTTTGATTTCACACAGACTAAGTATCAATCTATTTATCAAGTCTTCAGTAGTAGTTGAATATGGGAAAATGAGTGAGTATCTCACAGTGAGCCCAGGGGGATACCTCAGTCTGTTTGTATCTACACTAAAGCTACTTTCAGACATGCACTGAACACCGCAGATTCTCCGTATTTTCTCATGAGGAGGTGCATGTGTGAATGCAAATGTCAGAGTGAGACGCTCTATAGTTTCTATTAGCTTTATCCTGGCCTCCTAGTATAATGTCTGTAGTAATCCAGAAGAATGTTAGAACACAGCAGGGGATCCCCTGCTAGATTCACCTTAGCGTGCGGGGTTGATGGCGCTGCTAACACAAGACTGAAGCAAAAATGAAAATAAAAAAAAGAAAACAAATATCTCCAGGTGATAAAGCGGTAACACACCCTTGAAAGATACTGACGAAAGTTGTCAAGAGAGTCTGTGGTGATAAGAGCTGACGATGGTGTCAGGGTGCTATAAACAAAATCATGTGATCTACAGATAATATGCCACTTACAATCTCTGTCTGCTGCACCTGGCTGCTCCATCTCTCGCCTGAACAACGTGGAGGATTTGTTGCTGTGGGGAACACGTCTGTGCAGAAAACCTCCTGCTGTGTGGTGCATGTGTGAAAGGCAGACTCTGGGTAAACTCTGTAGCCAATTCTCTGCGTTTTACCAGGAGGTCAAGTCTGAAAAAGGCTCTACTGCAGCTCCACCTTCTCCTCACACCTGCCAGCCACTCAAGCTGATTTCAGACATGAATTCCGGATAGTGTCCACACAATTCTTTTCGGAGATTCTCCTCTCAGACATGTACACAACAACACAGGAGTGCTCAGGTGAGGGGCGGTGCAGCAGACACAGGCAGTGTGTTTTTGACACTGGCCTCAGTCTTTATCACTAAAAATCTCATGACATCTGCAACTTCTACGTGTATGACACCTCTGTTTCATCCTGAGATATTTGTATGTTTTTTTTTGTTTTTTTCACTCTTGTATCTGTCGCATGTTAGAAATGTCACAAACACGCCCACTCGTTAGGTGTGATTCCAGTGGAGGATCTGATGCTGTGTTCTCACCACAGCTCATTCGGGACATTGTCAGGAGTTTCTAGGGTGCTGAGCCCCCCCCCCTTCATGTGCGCCCCTGCTCCACCACATGACCTATAGGAGTATTTAAACAGGTGAAGTTGGGGGGGCACCTCCCACCTGCTCCCTCCCAACCACAGCAGCGCTCATCGGTTCTCTGTCTGTTCTACATGAGAGATGAATGATGGACGATGACTTGACTATTTTCTTTCTTTAGGGACATTCATTATTTGTTCAACTGGTGAGGTGGTGGAAAGAGACGGAACATAAATTAGCTTTTCATCACAACATTAACAATCTCTAGCTTATTTTATTGGTATGCTAATGGTTTCGAAGTGGCGTGTTTTGTTAGCTAGCTCGCAGCGAGGAAGGAGAAACAAATATTGTATGTGTGTCTCTTCACGTGTGGAAGGCTGGTTGTGAAGTATTAGCTGTAAAGACCTTACTGAGCAGCGGGTGTCTCCGGTGTAATCCTCTCCTGGGCGCAGGGCGGGCCGTCCCGACCGGGCTGGATGTGGGACAACTTCGAAAAGCGTCGCTTAAGAATCCAACCGGAGCCTCTTCGCACCGAGAGCAGGTTCACCCGCGTCCCCGGGATCAGCCGCCAGGTCCCCGCTACACCGAGAGGTGCGCTCGATCAGGTCCCCCAGAGCAGGTGAGCGCGCGAGATGAGGGCGGTGTAAGTGACAGTAATCTCTCTCTCTCTCTCTGTCTCTCTTTTTCACTCACTCTCTCTCTCTCCCTCCCTCCCTCAACACTATCCTCTCTCTCTCTCCCTCTCTCTCTCAACCACTCTCTTTTCTATTCTCTCTCCCTCTCTCAATTCAGTGCAATTCAATATTATTGGCATGACATTAAAATATGTTGCCAAATCACAATTACAATACCAAGAGTAAAACTACAATAATGTAAAAACAGAAGGAGATGGTGTAAGTAACAGTATATGTACACTGGTGTCTCTTTTCTTGTGGCAGGAAGTGACATATTCAGCTGCCAGTGCTGCACATTCTTTGTTTTCCCCTGGAATGGGGGGGTCATTTCTCCATTTTCTTCAGACTTTGGAATTATGGGATCTATTCTTGGAATTTTATAAAGAATTCCTCTCTAATGTGTGTATATTTTTGACACTGTGAAAGAAGTTCTGTCTCCACAGCTCCATCATCACAGTGGGAGCACAGCCTGTCCTCTCAGGGCGGATCTTTTGGTGTGACTGCTCTGAGGCTGTTTGGGGTGATGTCAGAGAGGGAGAGGTTAGACAGCCTCAAGACAAGTTTACTGAGGGGACTCTTTTCTATGTTCAACTCCTGGTAGGCAAGGGCTTTATAATGGCAGCCGTCAGGGGTGCTTCTTTTAATATGGCTCCAGAATTTGATGGCTCTTTTGTGAATATTTATAAGTAATGGATATTGGCCTTATTCAGCCTTGCATGCAGTACCCGCAGAATACCTTTGCAGAACTCTGTATTCAGGTTTTCAATTGGATTTTTGTTTCACAATGATGTCAGTACGCAAAATTATGAATGAGTATGAGAATAAGTAGTACACACAGGAAAGACAGACAGACGGAGAGACAGACAGATAGATAGATAGATAGATAGATAGATAGTTAATTGATCTCTGTCGCCTCCTATTGGGGTCAGTCAGTTATTGCGACACCTTATCTTGCTTAAAAACAAACAGACAGGGTGAAAACATAACCTCCATGTCGGAGTGAACAAACCTTTTATCGACTTTGCTTTACTCACAACATAAGACGTTTTGTTTGGGTATTTTGCCAAATCAATGACTTGGACTGCATCACTGGATATTTATATATATATATTTCTTTGTTAAATAGTACCATTGTGTATCAGCCAAAAACATTTAACCATTTTGACTGTCTGGTCCCAAAAGATTATCCCGGTGGTTTATGTCACAGTATTTAAATATTTTATAATGGAATGTAAAATGTGTTTGAGTTATGATAGTTTTTTTTCTGCATGTGCTGATGGGACTATACAATAACAAAACTGCTCACAGAGAATTTTTGTTCATCACCCCTGTCAGGGATAAATTAAACAGGAAATCAACTGCTTCCTGTGGCCCGACTTTTGTAGTTTGTAGTTGACACATTTTGGTCACAAGATGTCAGTGTTACACAACTTTGCATCTTCTTCGCTCTGTTTGTCTCTCTCTCAGTCTCTCTCTCTCTCTCTCTCTCTCTCTCTCTCTCACTTTCATCCACGTGCACGCAGACACACACACACACACACACACACACACACACACACACAGTTTTCACACATGTCCACCCTCTTTGCTGCCTTTATTAATAATATTATAACCACAGAGTCCACTTCCAGTTACTTCTCAAGCCTCTTTATCCTCTCCAGGAAGCCCACACTGCAACGCATGTCTATTCTAATTTAACAGAGATTAGGGGAGGAAACTCTATTGTTGGTCTTGCTTCGGCCTCCTCCCGCCCCACGTTGTGGTCGTTTTTATCTCTGTTCTTGGCCGTCAGCTGGTGCACAGAACTATTTGGGGTGGGTGTGAGGGGATTTTCTGGCCTGTTGATTGCATTGAGTCATAAGAATTGGCTTCGAGGAGGGAGACGGGCTGTGGTGGAAGAGGAAGCGCATTTTAGTGCTAAACGAAGGGGATTTATCCACAGGGAGGGATGATATAAACAAAACAAATTAAATGCGTCAAATAAAGAGAAAATGAAACCATCAGCATAGATGTGTTAAGACCAAGAGGAGACAGGAGGCAGGTGTCAAAGGTCTGACTTATTTAAACAACTTTTTTTCACAACTTTATTTAAGCACGCCGACCATAGTAGCAGACCAAGTGTTTCAGAGTTTCAAAGGAAAGTCCAACAAACTATCATATTGACTATAGAACTGAGCGCATACACATTCTTATTGCTTCCTCTCCCCTTTCCTCTCTATATGGAGATGAAAAGATCTTTCATGTTGTTTCCTCTTGTTGCATTATTTATTGCCGTGTGGCGCTTTATTAGCTGGTTTCATCTCAGATTTCGCAGGCTGTTTTTGGGAAGCCTTTGAAATGTGTTTCTGACTCCAAACAATCCTTTTCCCTCTCTCTTTTGCTTGCTCCAGTTGCTTCCTCTCTCGTGATATTAAAAAAAAACATCCTAGTTTTTCAAAGCAAACTGAGCTACCCTCTGAAGCCAAAATCCATTCAATGCTGTCCTAAGAAAGGAAGATGCTCTTGTTTTGTGGCTGGCATGAAAAGAGAACATAAGGTCTTATATGTCATTAGCCTTATTAGCATCATTATCACAGAATGGATAATCTTCAAATGACTGGCTTGGAGTTATTTGTATAACTATAGATGCAACATAAGCGTTATGTTATATCCTGTGTTTGAGATGACTACATTTAGAATGTATTGTGTGGGATTTGAAGTAAGCTGACATGTTTCAGATGCAACCACTAGATGGTGGAGCTACTCCTGCCTCAAAATGAAATGTGATGGGGAAGAAGAGTAGAAATACTGGAAGATATTAGAGATGTATTCTTATTAAATAAACCACACAACCCCATAATAAAACAAGTATGTTCCCAGCAAGTACTGATGAACTTCTCCAATACATCTCCTCAAATATTTTTAAACATATTCACTTGCCCTATATTTTTATTGATGCATATATTCACAACGAAAGACAGAAAGAAGACATCTAATTCAGCAGCAGAGTAAAAATCGTTTGATGGATCTGCCATTGTAGTTGTATGTCACAGACCTGGAATGATTGGAATGGACACAAGTAATATACATTTATATACATACATGGAACTGATGGCACATAGGGACATTGACAAGTTACAGTGTGTTTATGAAAGATTAAAGGGGCACCTTACCTCTTCAGGGGCATTTTGTATTCTTCTTCATTTCGACAGATATCGCAATATATAATTTTGACTGTCTTGCAATATATTGCTTATCGCAGAATCACTGTAATTTGATATAAATGTTATTGTGGGTCTTGTATCCCGTATTGTATCATGAGTCCCCCTCCACCTCTACTAATTAAACACCACTTATGAATTAGTTGCAAGTGTTAAAGTAAAGGTAAAAGTAGTCATGGATGTCATCGCTTTGGTGGATGACTTTACCTGGGAGGCATTTTTTCAGCTAAACATTGCAGCACTCTGATTGGCATGGCTTCAATGACAGTGGAGAATAGTCGAGTGAAATCACTCGTATATAGGCTATTGTCTGGCAAACATGAAAAGTAACAGTTTGCCCATTTGATTCCCTTATCTGACTGACAAATGCAGACAGTCTATAAAAAATGTCTGCATTTGACGTCTTAATACTGTCTTGTACAAAAAGACTTGAAAACAAATTAGAAAAACAAGACAAAACAGGATAAATGCATATAACTTTTCTGCAGTGGTGGTTTAAAAATATAAGCAATTACATTGTGCAATCAAAAAACACTCATCTAATGCCACTTGAGTAAATAAATGAATGAGACAGTGTCCTCTTATCTGAGAATGAATATAGACAGAGAGGGATGAAAAATCTCCATGGGCTCGTTAAGAGCTTAGAGTCTCAGCCTGCCTCTGAGTCCGAGGGTACATCACATGGGGTGGGAGCTGAGATGAAGGTAAAGGAAGAAAGAGGTTTTGGATAGCATGCGGACAATTGGTGGGGATTGAAACTTATGTAAACTTAATGGTTCAGCGTTTTTTTTCCTCCCTCCTTCTTCTTCTCAACATGGTTTCTTGCATCTTTATCAGGAAGCTCCAACCACTCCGCAGTTGATGGTAGATAAGCCCAGCAGTCCTGATTTGGTTTGAACTCGTCTTTTATTCAGTCCATTCCTCCCAGTACCCACACCTCCACCATGGCCCGGTTTCTCCTGGCAGGCCTTAATCTCTCTCCCTAATCGGCTGCAGACGTGAGGCTTTGCCATTCCCCACAGGGCTGCGTATGGGATATGGCCAAGATTTCAGAGCGAGTGCAGAGGTACCAAGTGTAACAATGGCAGAAGCATTTTTACGTTAGGGTTTTGAGAACTGTGTTATCTTTCTGTTTGGGTGGGTTTTTTTCTTTTGATAAGAGGAGTAGGAAAATCTTGGGTTACGCCACAAAACACATAAATGTCAGCAGATTTAATGTATGCTGAGTAAACTGCTGATCCCAGCATTTGAAACCAGTTGGGTCCAGCATCAAACACACTCCAGTACTTTGATTCTCTTCCTCAAGGTTCCTATTGTGAACCCAAGTCATAATAAACACACAGAAACGGCTCTGTCTTTCATGTCAGCCTTATAAAAGAGGAATAAATATGTACAATCCACTTCAGCGAGGGCCTTTGAGGAGAGGAAGCAGCTGGAGATGGCACTGGGCCCTGGTATTGTTTGCCAGCAGCTCCCTAGTGGGACCATGGTGCCTTGCTGACGTCTCCTGGAGAAGCGAGCAGGACACGTCACCCACATGAAAGGAACAGTCTTCAGTCACAGAGTGCTGCAATTGCCACTATGGGTCACTTCGTTGTCAGTGATCTGACCACACAATGGATGACTACCTCCTCACTTGACATTTGTTCATGTCAGCGATTAATTTAATGGGACCAAGTGTGATTACATTACCTTTGATAATTTCTTCAGAATAACAGAGATCAAACAAGACTTCTTAAATTAAGTAAGGATGAAAACAATTCATTGCTCCAAGGTTTACTCTGGACTCACCCCTGTTGGATCATCCTGTGTGCAACTTGCAGTAGAATAGAAGGTTTCTGGGCCTGAGTATTTAACGTATTTTTCCATCTCCCTTTCTCTTTCCTGAGTTGTCTTGCTAATTCTGTCTCTCCCATAGATGTGGTTCAGGCTATTTACAATTCCAACTTTTGGAATGATTGTCCAACTCCCTTTTGTCTGGGATTAGATAGAAAGACAGAGGGATGAGGGATAGGGGAGGGGGCGAGAGATGGATCTTAGCACTTTCAGTACTGCTGAGGACAAACTTGAAAGGATTAGGGGAAAAAATACAGAATGTCTAGCAAGTAATAAAAGAACATGTCATTTGTTGTCTGCAACAAAGTGAGATCATTAGTGCTGTGAAGTCACCAGATACTGTCAGAGAAAAGTGTGGCCAAAGAATATTTACCAATACACAGAGCACGGCTTGGTGTCCCAGCCAGCTGGCAGCACATCCTGAGACTCAGACAGAAAGTGTGGAGGAGGCCAGCAACAGCGATACAGCTTGAACAAACGCAGAGGTATGTTTTATGTTAAAGCATATAAATGCTCAAAGGGAAATACAGTGCTCATTAGTGCAGAGGAAGCGTGTGAAGCATACATATTTTTCAGATGACTGTTTGGTCAAATAAACTAATCATTATCACCATTAAAATGCAATATGTTTTGAAATAAAAACTCGCTTTTGCTTTCCCTTCTTCAAAGAATTCTAAGCAGTGACAGTGCCACTGGAGGAAGGAGTCAAGTGCTTGAGAACCCTTGAGGCTAAAGTATGCTTGAAACAAACTGGTTTGTATGAAGTGTTATCTGACCACATCTGAGGGCAAAAGTGTTTATGCATGTTCTCAATGGCCACAACCAAAAGTGGGGTGAAAAGCCTCACAGAGGACCTTTTTGGTCTGTCTCCCAAAGTGTTGTTTTTGTCTATATACACAAAGCATGACAAAATGAGATGAAAATAACAAGTGGGCTTGATAAAAACATACTAGAATCTTCATCACCTCTACCTCTGTCACGATGACTTTGGGAGCTCACAAAAATTGTCGGACATAGGCCTCCCAAGGCAAGTGCTGGAAGTGAGGGGACGTCTCAAAAAATGTTATGGTCCGGTAAGGTTGTCATTTGAAGCATACTTATGCACCTGAAAGACAGGGAGATAACTGTAGTTTGACTTTAATGAGGAGTTTTACAATGCATGTTGGAAAAATCCAAAACTACTAATTTCGCCTTCAAAATAAGAGCATGTTATGACCTACAGATGAACTAATTCGTGAATATAACAAGTGTTAGAGGACAATAGTAACATGTACAAACACTGTAAACAAATTCCTTTTTTTTTTTTTTACATTTGAAAAATGTATCACTAATTTAAAGCGCATTACTTTTAACTTGCCACTCATACACACAACACAAAAGAGCAATATTTTCCAGAGTAAGGCCGGGAGTGGAGGTGTGCATCACTATGATTTTCCATCAGAGTTTAAAGCTTAAGCTCAACTTAATGAAACTCAGATCACAAATATGTTGACCCTCACAAGCACATTGAAATGATATGGGCATTAATTTGAATGAGAGGTAGGAAGAATGATGAAAAAAGTTGATTATATGTGTGTAACCCTATCCTTTGGTCCATTTTAAAATATCATGGGTGACAAAAATTATCAAACAACAATCAAAACTGAGGTTGGTACTAAAAATGTTTAAAAAATATGGTTTTGCTAATCCCTGTCAAATCTTTAGCATCCTGTTAGCCGTTAGGAATGGTAACAATGTCATTTTTTTATCATGCTATCAGCAAACAAGAAGTAAAGTTGCATGTTACACATAGTGAGTGTATTTAGCTGACTGATGTGGCTGCTGTGCATGCTTGCAGGGCTTGAGTTGGACACAAAGTATTCTATAGGTGCAGAATGCCAACACATGCTGGCCTTATGTTCAAGAGACTGTCTGTCTTCAATGCACATTGTCAGACGCTTTCCCTATCACATTCTGAAGAAAGAGAGACAGAGAAAGAGGGGAACATTCATTTTCCTCTCCATCTGGTCAAGATCTAGCTGGCGTGCAGATGCTTACAGTAAATCACACGACTGTGAGAAAAAATGTTTCTTTACCAGCGGGAAAAACACTGGAGCTGTAGAGGCTCCTCAAGGACCTGATTACCTGATTGTAACCTGAAATCTGTCCACAGGACTTTGAGCTATCTGTCATTCAGAGGCTAATTTTCACTGAAAGTGCCAACAGATACAACATGTGTGGCCTCAGTAAGAACTCTGTCTAATATCTACTTATAAATTCACCAAAGCAGAAATTAAATACAATGATTTGCATCAAAAGTTCATTTGTACATTTATTTGTTTTAATTAACTATATAAGTTAATGTGAAACAAATGCATTTAACTGCTAATGTGTTGACTCAAGTACCACGCAGCACCATGTGAATACATTAGTCATCAACAGGAAGCTGATACTAATGGCTCCCAAGTTGTGGTTTCTGAAGGACACATGTCGTGACAATTAACCAGAGCCTGGAGGAAGCGGGTTACTGGCAACACAATGCCCCAGAGTGGCCTGATATATGCCTGTCTGATAAACACTGTGGTCAGAGGAAAACCAAGTGTCAGCCGGATATTCTTTTGAAGTCTGTTTGTATTGTTTTTTTATAGATAAAAGAAACAGGTGCCTTTTTTGTCGGGAGACTGGAGGAATGTGAGAAAAGGAGCTGCCATTTTGTGTCATTATATCCTCTTTTATATTGGTTCCCATTGAATAAGGCACGTACAATATTTACAGGAAAGGCAAAGCTCCATTACCTGCAAGTGTCATGTTACCTTGAGGTAGTGGAGGTTAAAAATACTTCTGGCCTTTGATGAAATGGAGCAACAGTTAAGACCCACAAACCAAGGGTCTTAAATCACTTAACCTGATCCTATATTTAATAGCAACACTCAAGGAACAAACATGGGAATGGACTGCACCTCCTTTGATAATCTGAACAGGGTGTATGCATACTCAGCAGAGGAAACCTCACAATGTAACAGTGCAAATCACTCAGACAAGACTGTCTGTGAATAGGTTCACCTGCAAATGGAGTTCTCTTTAGATTTTGCTCTTTAAAACTTTTGCTAAACTTTGGAGCTAAAAGATGCAAATGTCCAAAAGTGACAACTTGAATCGCAAATATTAAGAAAAATCTCAAAGCTGACTGGATATGAAAAGGTTTCATTGCTTTTGTTAAAAAGTTACAATACATACATACAAATTACTGAAGCAATAGTGACTAAATGATGAATAGCAATTTACTATGGGAAGAATTCAAAGCAGCAAATACTTGATTTAAATGAATCTTTGTGAAGTAATAGTTTAAAATAAATACTAAAACATGGCTTAACTGTCCTTAGAGATTTAATCACAAATTCTTCTGTTCACACTTGGTGTTAGAATACATCATAAATGTATCTCTTGTGACCACATGTGATTGGATATCAATACTCCACTGAATAATAAACAAAGACCAAATGCTGTTTTTACCTTTCTGAGAATACAGATGTGTCTGATGACAATGTGTTTGTGTGTGTGTCTGTATGAGAAGGGGCGATAGAGAGGGAGGGAGAGAGCAGAGCCAAGATGAGGTAGCATATGTATGGTGGAATTAAATAGTACATGGAATAAACCAAATATTGCTGTAAAATGTTTTAGTAATTTCAGATTACACAAAATTCATGATCTTCATACCAGGTGGCCTGGACATGAATCTTATTTAGGGTAATTAGAGATATGAATTGGAAGGGGGAAAATATCCTGTCCAAAACAAAAAAACTAACTGTTGAATTCTATATAAAAATTCCAAGTTCTTTTTTCTTTACTTTTTATGGATTGGTCATTGATTATATGAATGTATATTTGTCAGGAAAAAAAACCTTGAGATGAATCAACTCGTTTTTTTAAGGTGGTCCGCAAATCCTTATATACAGTATAGTGATGTATATCTGAACTGAGGTGCTGATTTGCGTAAAACCTTAAGACATGTTAAAAAAAACTTTATAATGCAAAACATTAAGGAATGCAACAACAGAAAAGTGAAATGTTTATGTCCCACAAAAGTATAATACTTGCAGCACATATCTGCCAGACAAATTGTCAAAATGTCAGATTGTAGCCTCACATCAAATTATACTATATACAATGCTATATAATGTGTTATACAGCAACTGTTTTCATTTAAAGCTATTTGTACACCTCATCGGTTCTTACTAAAAATCTTTCTTTTAAATAGCCAATGCTTTGGACACATGCTTTAACAGCAAAGCGTACAAATCTATATAAGCACAGTACATCCAAGTGTTTTGACTTCACAGTGAAATGCTGAGGAGCAGCTCAGTGAAGCAACCCCATCACATTCATACAACGGTATTTCATAAATATCTATCATTAAATCATTTCAGTAAGTAATGACTTAAAAGTGGACTCTCTATGGGTGTGTGCCAAAATTGCCAGATGGCCCTGTCTGGGTCTGGCTGCGGATCTTCCTTTCTTTTTTTTCCCCCCACTAATACATCTGATTCACTGACTCTGACCTACATGGCAGTAGGAGGAATGGAGGATAAATAAACCCTTTTTTCTTTATCTGAAACAGAGGGAAAAAACAGTCTGTGGCCAAGTTTAATGATGACGACAGTTTGTCTTTTTTGCCCAGAAAAAACAACCCCCTGTTTTAAGTGGCCTTTGATGTGACTCCTTTCTGACTTGTACCATTAAATTTAACACTGGCTACAACTTGGCATAAAGTCCTTCTTTTTCTCTCCTTTTTCCTGCTAGCACTGTGTTGTGTTCAGTGTGATAAACTTCCATCAAAGTGCATATGCCGATCCATCAGACGTCTTATATAATCTGTGCTGCTCATTATTACTGTAATTTACTCTTTTTAGAGATCAGCTCCTTCTTGTGGTCGTTATTATTCCATCGCAGTTAAACAGATTCCTAAGATGGCTGTTTTGGTGGGTACAGCAGATGAAAAGGTTTGCCTTGAGCAAAGAGAAGCAGACGGAGTTAGAAAGAGAGGCTTTGTGTGAAGGCTTTGACTTCTCGGTTTTTGTTTCTTCTTCTCTTACTGCAGAGCCAACTTCTAAAGGCTGCAGTTGCACAACCAACACTTTATTTTCATCTCATTCTTCACCCTACGTGTCATACATGTAACGCCGCTTCAACCCACATATCAGCTTCCAGAGGCCAAAGTTTCTGGCCTCTCGTAAGATATATGCACGTTGAAAGTGTTTTTATCATGTTTTATAACACACTCCTGCTAAATGTAATGTGGGTGTGTTTTTTTTCTCTATATCAGAACTGTGATGGACTTGCAACTTGTCCATGGTGTCTGCCACCAATGTCAACCTCCTTCCAAATATCTCATTTAAATGTTTTCAGATTCAGAATCATCCTCAATAACAAGCCAGCAGAATAATTTGTGATTATTTATTTTGTAGAAATAATTAACACGTGAACCTCTAATGGAAATGTAAAGCTGATATGATTAATGTTTTTATATCAACAATGGATTAAATAATTGTATGCGTATATGCTGACTATTAGATCAGCCACTCTGCAGCTCCCCTCAGCTGTACACTCTCCTTCAGCTCATTGTTTGGCTCATTCAGCAGCTACAGAGCCAGATATTCCCCGTGGAAATAGGAAGGAGATTGAATATTAGACTTCCTTTCACCAGGTGGCCAGACACGTGATTCCAAAAAATGCTGACATTGATTTGTATCTGCTGAAAATGTAAACTGTTTGTCAACAAGCTTCACTTATCGAATTAAAAGCTGATATGTTCTACTGCCCCCAAGTGGCCAAAAAACCCCTGTAATTTCAGGTTTAAATGTAAAATCTGTAAGTACTGAAAATGTTCCAGAATGTGTTCTTGTATACTTTTAAATATTGCTATTTCTTAATATGCTCTATTCTCTTGACATGTGTTGCACTTCTCTCCGTCCGTCACGCTTGTTAAGGATTAAGGGCAAAGTATGTCACACCTATGAGACAAATTGAGATTTGTGAATATAGACTATAAAAAATGATTAATTGATTCATTGAAGTATAAAAAAAACTCTTTAAATGTTGATGATTGTGTATTCATGATCACTTTTGCAGTAAATAAACACTATTTCTATCCATTTGTTGGAATATTTTCAACAAGGAATAACACCCCACTGAGTTTGCATGTGGGAATGAAATTTAGAAACAGGAATAATAAACACCTCATTTGTTTTTAGTTTCAGGCAAGTCACAGCACAGTGTGGCGTGATTGTGCAAATAGCCTCCATGTAAAACTGGGCATGCTTACAAAGTTCCATTGTGGGATCTTTAAAGTGTTGCCCAACATTAAAGCAGAGGTAGTGGTAGCAGGTGGTGTGCTGGAGGAAGAGGATCTCCCTGTGGTCTCATTCAGGCCTGAGAGAGAGAACTGAGACAGGTGGTCAACCTCTTTAATGTTCCTAGGCTTTTAATCTGTGCATGTGGCTGTAAAACAGGACGCACTGTATGTTGACCGAGAACTCTTTACTCGCAGACCTATGATACAGTTTGTGCTGCTGCTGCTGGTCGTTTCATGTGGGTCCACCCTGCATATGTCCTCAGACGCAAGACTTTGTGCATGGCATAGCTACTTAATCCGCCGCTGACATGTGTATTGCTCTCTGTGTTTTGGACACGCAGTGTTGTTCAAGCACTGACACAGTCTTTGTCACCTGTCCATGACAACTGGCAGTTTGCTTATAACAATTTCTTTGTTCTCGTTTGTTCTCAGGTTATTCTCGAACAGTCCGGCATAATGTTATTAGGAAAGATGAAAGAATAGTTTGTGTAATCCCGGGTATCAGATGCTATTTCAACAAACACAAAGAACATGAAAGTGGAGCTCTAATAGTTAAGATGCCTCAGTTTAGACATGTTTCCATTCTACTTGAGTGTGACCAAGTCAGAGCCATTAGGCCAAAGTGTAAAGAGAGTCAGTGGCTTTCATATGTGAACCAATTGTCTTGTGTTATGGAAACAAGCAGGTGCATTATGAGAGCTTTAAAGCACAGCAGTATCACTTTGCATAGGGGCTGCCCCTTGTTACCACTCCTGTTTGATGGATTGCATCATTATCCTAACTCTGTTTTCCTGTGTGTGCAAACAGGAGGAACTGTCAATATGACCGTTTTGGGTTTCATGTTCCCAGGTCCCGAGTGCCACAGAAAGAAAGAAGGATTTTGTTTTGGTCAGGAATTGTTGAGGCTCATTTGTAATGGGCCTCCGAGTTTGTTTGATTCTGGCAGAGATCAGTTCATAAACTGATGAATGGTGGAAGGTTCCAAACAGCAAATTAATCACTTGAGCCTAATGTAATGTTTAAGGACACTGTATATAAGATATGGCTTAAGATAGATGTTGACCTTAAGGGGACATCTTTAAATTGTTAATTTTGTTCAACCAAAAGTCAAAATACTTCAACCACTTGCATCAACCATCAGGAAGTTTCAGTGGCCCTCAACTAATTTAGCTATAACTAAATGGTAAATGGACTTTACACTACAAGCCACATTCATACTGTCTTAACATATGCTGCACTTTTTCCATCATACACCATTCACACACTGCCTGCACAGCTGTCAAGGGCAATTTGGGTTCAGTATGTTACAAGGTAAGAAACTGCATGTGGACTTGAGTAACCAGGGATTGAAACAGCGAGTGTCTGATTATTGGATTATGAACACTCTACCTCTTGAGCCACAGGAGCCCACAAGGTCCTTAAATGGGGAATCTTACAAATCCCATAATTCAGCTCAGTAGAATCTTTCCTTAGATTCGTGTGTGGCCAACATCCACAAACTCAACACCTGTAATTTGTACAGTTTATACATTACAGCTGTAATGACCCTGATGTCATGTCAGATTGACAATGCTCCTCCAGAGACACAGAAAACATGAAACTGTTTTCACATCCTGAGTGCTACTCCTCATGGAGTAAAGTGATCTTATAATTGGTGGACTACCCCTTTGACTCAAAACCAGAAATTTTCCCAGCATAAACATTTCAAAGCAGGACATGAGTTAAGAGCCTTTATAACCTCTTAGCCTGGCGACAGGGAGAAACTAACAGTTCAAACTCATGAGTCTGTGACTGAAGTGCCACTTCCAACTTCTGACTGTCCCCTTCACACAAGGAAAAATGCTCTGGTTCTTTTCATTAGAGCCTGTTTGTTCATCCTTGGTAATGATCTCATAAGGGGCTTTTTAGTAGAACATGGTGCTCTGTGATTGAATGGTTTTATGTGGAGTCAAAGCACTCAGGTTTGCGCAGCGGGGTGCCACTTCAGATCACTCAGCACAAATCCCTGTGGAGCTCTGGGGGAAAAAAAACATCGATTGCTGCTCAGCTTCCCTCTCCCTTTTTTCCCACTTTTACCCCCAATTTTTTTCCCTCTTGCAAAATAATCCACTTTAACCGTCCCACTCAGTTTCCTCTCTGCCTTCCCCTGAAACTAGTGATTAAGTGCTTAACCAGTTTACACACAAAGAGAGATGTCTTTGAAATGCAAACAAAAAAAACACCTGGGATTTTTAATGTTGGGTATATTGTCTTATGTGTTGCTGTGGTAGTATTTAGTTCCAATTTACTGTCAGTATGTAAATTTAAAGGGCTGTTGGCAGCGGTAATTGTATCTTCCCATGTTAAGCACTTTTTAGCCGACAATATCACGGCATTCCACATAACGTTTATCATAAATTAATTATAAATAGTCAGTAACACAGGGTGAATAGTTTGGCTTATTTTAAGATGCCTGACATTTTCACCTGCAGGAAGAACGAAGCTGCAATGATGTGAATCATACCTGATAGTAGGTGCAGTATTTATATATGTGTAGCTCATAGATCTTAATGTTGCAGGTAGTGGGGGCAATGTAGTTAGTTATGAAGTATATGTTGTGAGAATCATGACAAATACAAGATGAGAATCAGAGAGCATAGGCCCAAGCAGAAGGTAGAAAGACTATTTGAAAGGACAAGCATGAAACAAAAACCTTTTGTGGTTCCCTTTCTTATGAGAAATGGAAATAAATAATTTATTTATAAATAATTTTATAAATAATAAAGTAAAATAAAATGAATGGCCATACTGTATATTCTCATGTGCAGGTTTGTCAAGCCACATACAAAACATTTTCTTATTTTTCCTATCAGAAGTAAAAATACATTCACTGTCACCTGTTCACCCACCACATCTTGTTCCATATATGTATTTTTGAATTTGTCTCGTGAAATCCAAAGGAAGGTCTGTAGCCAAAATCTCACAACAAACAGCTAGCGAAAACTGAAAATAGTTATAAAGGTAATGAAATCAAAATAAGAAACATTACAACACATATCATAGTGATGGTGCACACAAACAGTGTATGTTCCAGTAGCAGACATTCCTTTGTGTCTGAAAAAAGGTATGTTGTCTAACCTGTTCACTGTACATGTGTTCTGATCTATTAAAGTACTGTTGTTTCAGTGAATATTTGCTACAGTATATCAAGTACTGTGTGTGTGTGTGTGTGTGTGTGTATGTGGGTGGGCATGTCTATCTATAGTTATGAGGGCCATTTTGGTTCTATACTATCATTGTGAGGACATTTTGGCTGGTCCTCAGAATGAAATTGGCTTTCTGAGGGTTACGACTTGGTTTTAGGGTTAGGGTTAGAATTAGGTTTAGGTTTGGGTTAGAGTTAGGTATTTAGTTGTGCGTTGTGTGAGGTTAGGGTAAGGGGCTAGGGAATGCATTATGTCAATGAGTGTCCTCATAACTATAGAGACACACGTGTGTGTGTGTGGGGGGGAGTAGTTTTTCTGGTCAGTTGGCAAATGTAAGTTCAATATACATCCGTCGCTCTGTTTTTAGTCCCCACCAACTCCTGAGGGCGATATCTGGTCTACAGCATCTTGTAGTATGCTGCTATAGCTCTATATTTAGTTAGTTAGTCAGTGTGCGGTTTAGTGATAAGCAGGTAGTGCACAGTGCACTGGAGCTTTTGCTGAAAACAGCTGCTGACATTATAATCAACACTGAGGAGTGTGAAGCAAAACAATAAGCTTATTAGGACAGCAGATTCAGGTGATGTTTCTCTGTAGTTTTCACAACTTTCACAATACAAATGGTTATTTGATTAATTATTGAAGGTCAAATTCAATCAAGTTTGAACGAATTTGACATGACACACAATTTGTTTGGATCTATTAGAGTACCCTCCCTCACAAGTCAGATGACAGGTGAGCCCACAGGTTGATGCATGGTTCAAAGTTGACAAACAGCATCACCTTTGTTGGTTTCTTTGCTGTCTACCAGTGACGGCTGGTTAATACGGGTTACTGGGGCGCTATTTCACTCGAACAATGTTACTCGTAGACCATAAGCATCTGTGAGCATTCCATATAAGTTGTTTTCAAATTGTATTTGGTGAATTTCTGTCAAAACACATATAGTTCCTGGTGCCGGGCACCGGCCAAAGTGACTGGGGGTCCTAATAGTTAACCACGGGACCTGAGGCTGCTCTTTAATTGGTAGTTGTGGGTTAGGTACGTCTGACGTCACTCAGTTACGTCTGCTGCGTGCTGACCAGTAAACATAGAACGACTTCAAATGGAACCCCCCAACAAGAAGAAAAGACAATAAAGGAGCTTGGGCTGGACACACCTGATTTACAGATTCAAGGTCTCTCCTGTTCCTGAGAAACAGAGTTGACCAACTGGATTTGGTGTAAGTAGTATTATACTGCTTCAGTCTGGCTTCAGTTTGTTTAACACCTACCCCAAAGAAAATTTATAATAACATATATAAATGTTTCCCCCGATGTTTGAATGAATGCTGATATTTTTAATACAAATTAGTAGGTATACATGTGATCAGAGCAACTTTAAAGTCACAGACCAGTTGTAAAACATCATACTAATGCCAACCTCAGGTCCTAAATAGGAAGAAGGGAGGATGGAAAATTATATCACAAGGTGGTGTTTTGGAAATAAACCAACCGATCTTTGCATCTGTTGACATGTCTCCTTAAACCACACACAGGGAAGATGTATCTCCCTTGTTCTGTCAGAGTGCCATCTGCAGCGTTCAGCCTGGGCCTGTGACATCACTTCCTCTCACACATGCAGGCGCTGGTGGGAAATTGTACCACCATGACATCATGTAATGGTTCCAACATGTGGTGAGACGATTTGTATCCAACCACCAGCGGATGCTGGAATGCAAACTCTGGGTCCACCTTAACCACCTTAACCACTGTGGTCTCAGTCCTGATTGAGCTCACATTCATCTGGACTTAGATTTCATGTTTTGACCAGACCTGGCCTTGAAATGAAGCCTTTCCAGCCTGCTTAAGTAACAGTGCGCAACAGGCCGATTAGAGTCCATTTCCACCGTAACTTTTAAGGTGAAACTGCACATTAATCCCCTTTTTAATGATGTCACAGTGACCTTCGCTCTCTCAGTCTCTGTTGTTATTATCATATTGCTCAAAGCCATGGTCCAATAACTCAATATGACTCCTCAAACTCTTTCATCCTGCCTAAGGATCTTCACACATCTTGCATCCATCATCTGTCCCTCCCACACACGATACACTCCTCCTCTGTTCTCACGTTAATCTACCCACTCCTCCCTCACTCATTTCCACTCTCCTCCAAGAATTTACTCATGTGAGATCCCCTCCTCTGCTTTCTCAGACATAGTACACCAGCAACCACTGAGAACAGTCAGTTATGTGCACGAGCTGCATTTGTCTTGGCACACACTCAGAGTTCTAATATTGCCACTTCAGATTAAGTGTACTAGATGACTGTTGAAGGGGGCTTCCTTCTCATGAGGCTGCAGTAAAAGATCAGAGGGTGTGGGAGGAGATGTCCACTTATCCATCTACTTATGATTCTTACCGTTTTGTTCCATTAACTTAAACCACCAGTCACGCAAAATGACTTGTGAAAGCAATTCACTGTACACGACACATTTTTGGAGCATCTGTGGATAAAACACTTTCACACACAGACAGTCAACGCACCCTCTGGAAATAAGACAAAAACTAATGATAATGCAGGAAACTGTCCAAAGCATCCCAAGTTTTTGGCCAACTCAAACTGTTTTTGAGTTGAACTCTCCCCTCTTGTAGTTGAATCACACATACTCTGTCAAAGAGGTAAATAGTTCTGCCACTCGTAATGAACTTCAGAGGAAGCAAGCCCAAATATGTAAGCTGGTGTTTGTGTATGTGTGGGTGTGTGTACGCTGCTGTGCAAATGGGATGTCCTTTGATGTAGCACTGCTCGGATCCACTGGTAGTTATAACCATTCCCAGGCTGTCTGAGCCCGTCCTTTTCTCTTGCAAGGGCAGGACACAGAGAGATGAGAAAATGGAAGTGCGTATTTGGTGGTGCTGTGAGAAGAAACCAAGCTAAATACCTCTTTGTGTGTTTGTGTCAAGTAACGTCTGCGTTCATACACATGTATAAATTACACTGTGTGACATGTAACCAATCAGACAAACACAGCAGTTTGCAATATTAAATCTGTGCAAGATCCCATGATCCTTCAGTGTAGCAGGTCACTTTTTCCATTGGGTAGTTTGCATTTTAATTACAGTGGATGATTGATGAGTAACGATTTAGTATTTGGTTCTGGGTCTAAATTAAATGTCTTTGGGTCTATGAGTTGAGAGTCTGTCTCTTTGTCTGTTTCTATGTGTCTCAATTCAGGGGCTACGTCACAGGGGCACGACAAGACTGTTCCATTTTGAAGGCTTCTCCAAATGCGTCTGACAAATTCATCCTTCCATCCCCAAGGAAGGAAGGCTCTAAGGTGAATCCTTCTCAGGCCCAGGATTCTTTGGGTGCCGGCAAGTGACAAGACATCCAGTGCTTGAGTATCAATCTTCACCTCAACTGCAGCTAACAATGCTAATGGTGCACATGTTACACAACAATAACCAATGGGCATTTAAACTTTCTTATCATATCCAACTACAGCTCTGTTGCTAGGCGACAGCAGTAAGGGTGGGACAAGCTTGTGACAGTAATCTCAGAAATCTTCTGTAGACCAGACTGTCTTGTTATGGTTTGGCCCTCATGGTCGACGCGGCTCGAGAAAACTGCTTCCTGCATGGGCGAATCCGAACCTTTACCTCAGTTAGTCAGTTAGTCAGCCCAGCCTTTTTCTTTTAGGACAATTGTAATCGTGGTATATTAGATCAGTTAGGGAAAACACAGCATTCATGTTATCTTCTTCATATTAGCAACACAATTATCCGCAGTGAAGAGAATTGATTTTGAAGTCACTTCATCTAAGACATTGTAATTTCAATCAAAAATAATGTTCTACTCTACATGATTTTATAAATGTATCAAGTAAACTAAAGACTGTGTTCCTCTTTCATACCCCCTTAAAGTTGCTCAGTGCACACAACAATAGTGCACGCACAATAGTGCAACTGTCAGGCTGACATCATGCTGATGTTTACATGAGAAACAAATATAATTACTCAATTGACTGGTAAAATCATTGACTAATACAATAATATTATTTTTGTTGGCGGTAATGGCTTAACTTGCGATATAATGATATTTTGGGTCTGTGGAAATCTCTCGGCCTGTAATTCTGACTGTGGCCACTGCTCTAGAATCACAGCCCAGGTCCAAACCTGGGGGCTTGCTTTATAGTCCTGTATAAATCACTTCCTCTGAGGTCAAAGGCCACATATTTTTTCCTCCACACACCTTTCCTGCTGTCTCTCTAAAAGAGCGCCTTTGGAAACATCCAAGCTGCTCCTCCTGCGTCTGGGATGTGCTTTTAACATACCAGATAAAGCTTGTTTTACTGTGTGTGTGTTCGTGTGTGTGTGTGATTGAAGCAACCTGCAGGTGGAGGAACATCCAGTAACCTACAGTATCTCCAGCCTTCAAAAAACCCCTTTATGTTCCAACGCCAGATGTGGAAAGAAGCATTGAGAGATTGTGGCAAAGAGCCAGAAGGAATTGTCTCAGAAAGCTGCTTTAGCAGGTCATCGTGTGTTTCCACTCACTCCTCCTTTCTGTCTCTCCGTAATATTACTGTTGTTAAAATTTCAGAACCATCAGTGCAGCTCCAGGAGATAGACTGAATGATGAGAGAGGGTCATCATTAGTAACTAAGTCAAAAAGACTTCTTCCACAAGGGAAACTCTTCCCCACGGAATTGGGACACCACTCGCTATGTCATCAGCAGCCAACCAACATTATTACAGTGATAAACAAAATCAACGTTATAATACAAAATTACATTATCAACCAACATTATAACAGATACGCATCTGAAAACTGCATGACAGACAGGACAGATTGTCAGTCAGTCAGTGTGTCAACATTGGTTATGTTAATTCAACATTAGTCCTGTCCATAGAAACGTCTGACCCCCATTGAAAACGTCATAACATGAGTGGGGAAGTTTTTGTCTAACTTCATATATGGGATTACTCTCACTCAGACTGTTTACATGCTTGTTTTGATGGCTTGAATAGCAATTTTCCTGAAGCGCTTGTCACAGTGATTCAATTACATTTTCAATTGCTACTGGATTAAAGTAAGACATTCCGCTGGATTTAAACGATTTTGTACTTACATTTATGAGTATTTTACCCACAGCAGCTGCCATCTTGTTTCGCTTTGTGTTTTTTAAGGCATTCAGGAGTTTCCGTCTACCCCTTTGTGTTTTGGGGGGTCCTCCAAGGTTGAAGAAGTGTTAGAGAGGCTATGGGACAACAATACCCCTTCATGGCCACACGCAAAACAAAGAGGTAGGACTAAGTGGTAGGGCTAAGGGGTGAATTAGGAGAGGGCCTTTTAAACCAATATCTTTCTTTTTGTGAACACACAGTTTACACCTATGATGTTTCGACGGCCACAGCCTTAAACCACATGAGTCTCTGTGGAAGCCACAAACTAATCTGATAAAAAAAATTGTAGTGATGAAAATGTGGGTGAATTGAAAAATGTAAGTTATAAATTATCAGGTGAACTGATTTTTCAAATCTGTGTTTATTAGATAGATAGATTTATGGATGGATAGATTATATTTTTTACAGTGGGCACTTTTAGTGTTTTCTTACCAAAATATTAATGAACAACCACGACCACTGCTAGTTGAGAGTCATTATCTCGACATGTCAGTTTTGTTGCTGCCACTCTTCATGCCTGTACGGGAAAGGAAGTCTCGCTGAACTTGCCCTCTAGAGGTAAAGGGCTGGAACAGCAGCAGAGGAACAGGAGAAAATCTACAACATTCAAGATTCTTTTTCACCCTCATACCTTCGGTTTGGGATTTGGGCAAAGTCATCTCAGATCTCATCTCATCTTAGAGGCAACACATCTCAGAGATGTGAGGAACATTTACACAGCAGATGGACGAAGATGTGTGAGTACACTCCATCAAGTTTAGTCAAAGACATGGTGGAGAGATCCAGCCCGACAAGGGCAACACATTAAGGCTAAATGAAGGCGTTAGTTCAGCCTGAACGCTGCTGTCTATCAGTCGTTTACATTTCAAAGCTTGTAATTTCGAAAGGTATGAAATGTTTCCTCCAAAGCTTTTCTGCCTGAAGGATGACGCTCTCAGGAAGAGAGTTCCCTGAGGGATCCTCTATATCTGCTATCTAACACATACCACAACGTGCATACCTGTTCAAACACATGCTTATATTGATGCTCATGCACACACACACACACACACACACTTATCTTTGCAAAGAACATCTGCGAAACTATATTCTTCACCCCTCCACCTGAGCACAAGTAATCCTCCCTCTATTGATCCCCCATTAAGGCTCCACAACTTTCCCCAGAACAGATGTCAGGCAAGCATCACACGGGCTGATGTTTTTAATAAAAGTGTAATAAGGAGAAAGAAGTGTTGGAGGAGGAGGAGGAGGTAGAAGAAAGGACACTCTTCTCATGGAGGAGAAACCTGAAGGTAGGTGCGTCAGTGCATGTGTGTGTCTTACTTGGCAGCCCTTTTCACAAGTTTCGCCTCTACTGATGTGGTTGGCGAGAAACTTTTTTTAAAAGCGCATTTGAAGAATCTCTGATGTTACAAGACGAAACACCCACATGTGTTTGTGTGTGCGTGTGTGTGCGTGCCAGCGAGTGAGCTCAGATTGACTTGACTCTTTCACTTCAATCACATCTTTGTAGGTCTAGTTGTGGATCCTATAAGCAAAGCGCAGGGGGAAAGGTTGCGTAGCTGAGCTTCAATAGTTTCTTTGGCTGTGCTATGAGGGATCTATAGCACTAGCAACCTGACTGGCAGGCAGATGGGTGAGGACGAAAATGATAAAATATCGGATAAGAATCTGTCAAATTTTAAAAATGCATCAGTCAATAATCCATGTTTTTGGCCGAGCACCTGAGCGAGGACTGAGTTTGAGTTTTGACAGACAGACTGAGAAAGAAGATGAGACAAAGACTGATCAAGGAAAGTGGGTTATAAAGAAAGAGGGAGGTACTCATTTGATAGAAAGGCAGACGGACAGACAATGTTTTAAAAGATGCATTGAGCCAAAGGTCTGCCATTACTCTCTGAAAGGATATAAATCTCAGAAAGAAGAAGGAGATGGTGAAAATCCCAAATGCTCCCTGAGCTCCTCCCGCTTCCTCCTCTGCTGATGTATTTACTCGCCTGACAAATACATGTGTCGGCCCATCGACGAATTGAAAAAGATGTGTGTATAAATAATAAATCTATGGCAGCTGTACATTTTTAATTGATTCTTCCCAAGTACAAACAGCATGGAGATTGTGAGGCTTCACATGGTCCCTCGGGCAACCGGTTTGATTTTCTTTTATCCACTAATATATTTATTACTATTGAAGCTGGAATGAAAACGGGAGGGAAAAGGGATGTGATGAATATTTGACAAGGAGTTTGTGACGTGCAATATGTCAGTGAGGTTTCCTCACAGTCAGTTTTATCCTGCTGCGCTTGTTTCACTTGTCCTTTCAGGAGTTGCTGCTCTGTTCCACATCATCTTTGATAATTACAGATTTGTATCATCAGTGTTACTGTGCATTGTTCTTCTCTCCGATTGTTCTTCCACCTCCATCTACATCCTACACTCCTGTCCAAACTTGTAAAGGCTGAATACATGAATTCATTAGTAAAAACCAAGCAACCAAACTTTTATGGGCCACATAACCATTTTTGGAAATAATACCAAATAAAAATACCAACATTTTATTATTATAATAATTTATTATTCAGTCTGTGCTGACTTATTTTCTTTATGTGATGTGAATTATTTATACAAAGCAAATTTTGTTCTGCAACAGTTTACATTTTTATCAAATGTCAAACATTTATTTTTACTTTTTCATTTGAATCTTTTTGCGAGAGTTCTTTGGGACAGATTGATCAGACTGTGTCTGCCACTTAAAACATAAAACATATTCACATCTGAATAATCAGTGTAAAACTGAACAGTTTTTTCCTTGTATCATGAGATATTGTAATTATTTTTTAAATATTTGTAAAAAAAAAGAAACCACATACAACCAGTGAGTCAAGCTAGACGTTTTCAGACATGACCTATAGGAAAAGTCCGGATTTTACCCAAAGTTTGCCTTTCAAACATGAACAACACAACAACACAGCAGGAGTTTCTATGCACAGATGCATTCAAAACAGCAACAAATCCACATTAAATCCATGGCAGAGATCAAGTGATCATGTTTACAGCACCCAGACACCGTCATCAAAAATTGGGAGGGTGTGTATTACAGAGGATTGAGAGTGAGGCATGTCACATGATTGGAACCGTAAGCTTGCCTGAACTAGCTAGCGACCATCGCTCCATAAGTTAAAACTATTGAAACTAAAGCACAACTTTAGGCTACGAGGCCATATTTCAATTATCTGATGAGAACTGAACTGGGTTTTGCAATATGAAGCTATATAAATCAAAGGACCCCTACATGAATGAATAACAGGAGAATAAAGAAGCATTAACACCACTAATTTCACTCTATTCATTTTCTGTGTTATATCACAACTTCATTATCATTTTACCATGTAAATATGTTTCCAGGTCCAGCAGGTAACTGTCTCTCAGCGAACAAGCTCAACAAATCCTCTGTGCTTTACGTGCTCAGGAACACACAGTGGACATAGTTCTACCCGGTGCACATATTGGAGCTAAGGAGCCTGATATCTTCTCCTGGAGCAGGTGGAGAACAAAAACAGAGCTAAAATGCATCTGAATGTAATTACTGTTGCCCTGTTTTGGCTGGATAAGCAAAAAAAAAAGATAACATGTTTTTCATCAACTTCAGTGTTATGTATTAATATGTCAGTGTTTTGTTTTTACAGCTTGTTTCTGCTGCCTCCATGTGGCCAATATATCCGTTATTACAGGTTTGCAAGTTTAAATACTCACTAATACTACACGTTTTAGGATCAATCCCACTCTCACAAATGAATGGGCTTGCTACACCGCATCATTTTGCACTGAAGATAAAATGTAAAATGAGGTGCAACATTGTATTAGTAGATATCACTACTACTATTGGTAGTAGCCTCAGCCAATCAGAAAGCTATGTATGGAGAAGAAGAAACATTCAAAGTAAACCAAGCACAACTCTGGTTTTCATGCCTTGCAAAACTCTCTTGAGGATACTTGGCTGTCAGTATCAACTTTTATCCACTAACATCCCAGTGCTGCTGGTTTCTGTGGTGGTTAGAAGTCCTGCTGGGTAATGAGAAATAAGAACTGGAAATAAGAATATTAAATGAACAGTTAAAAAAACCTCACAAATACTGTGCAATAGCTCCAATTGGTTAAAAACAACACAATAAGTGTTCATGAGATTAATTTAACTCTTAAGTAGCCTTAACACACAGGCACAGATTACAACATGATGCAAAAAGTCACGTAAGTTATGAAACAGATGTTTATATGTCTTTTTCCACAGTCAGTTAGTTATCTTCCACTTATCATTGTCTAATTTAAATGGATATAGATTCCCCCGCCATGTGTTTATTGACTTATTTTCTGTGCAGTTAATATTGCTAAACAGATGCTTCCCTCACTGTAGTTTTTTCCTTCTGGGTGTCTGTGTTAATTCCAGTCCACACTGTGTGTCCCGACATGGTGGCACATCAGACTGATAATACTGACAAGGTCGGTCTTCAATAATTATTTAGAATGTCTTTGCCTCCTTCACACTTTACTAATTACTGTTAATCAACAAACTTTAAATGAGGAACACTGTGGTAGTTTAGTTTATCTTCCATAAGAGGATAGAAATAAAATCCATTATTTTTTATCTAGTCTTTTATTTATGGGAGTTTTCTATGTATTATTAAAGATGCTTGAGAACTTAAATCAACTGAGACAGAGTAGAAAAGCTGTGTTAGTATTTTTTGCTCTTAGTGGAAGGTCATCCTCAAAAGCCACCTGGGATCTTTTCAGACATAACAATCATTAACTGGATATCACCAAGTGTGGTAGAAAATTATACAAAGAATTACCACACGACTATATATCAGTATATTAAAGAGAATATTTGATTAGTTGGGGGGCGTAGTTTGTATAGATTAGAACACGAGTGCTGTTATGCAGTTTAATTCAATAATACATAAGGAAATATCATATGTAGAGTTTTCATGGTAATAATATATAACCTTAAAGAAATTAATGTACTTTTATGTGTGATAACCAAATATTTCCAATTTACGTGAACTGTAAAAGTCATCCCTGAATAAACCAGTGTAATGCAGATTAAAAGAAAAAACATCTTGTGATTTACTAAATGAAGTTTCAGTTATATTTACAGTATGTCTACCCTGAGGTCGGTGGAGAGGAACTGGCTGTTGAATTCTCCTTTTTTGATGCTTCAAGTAACATAACAAGTCTTGATTAGTTGTAGTCTAATAAAACAAAAAATACTAATGCTTGTGAAAGATTTCTTTGGTGTTCCCTACAGACAAACACTGATATGACTCTCCATACGCTACATGAATTATGGCTGTTGTAGTTTTTGCTGAAATAAGACATTTAACTGCATGATGGCAGAAACTATGCACAACCACTGTACAGACCAAACCATTTGTCTCATCCTAGATTAAGCAAGAGGTTGACTCTGATTCTGCTTAACTGACCTTGTTTCACTGTGTGACCCACTGACAGATTTCTTGACTGTACAATGTAATTGAAACCACAACTGATTCGGCCACAGCTCAACACATGGTCACACAAAAAGCAGAATTGCAAATCACGATTGTTCCGGCCTCCCTCGCCTCTGAATAAATTCACCAAAAGTGTCTTGTATGTGTTTGGCACCACTTTTTCATCCTGACATCACTTTTGCATCTGTTGTGTGTTAAACATCAGCTGGTCCATTCGCTTGTGGTGAATCCTCTGGAAGATCCCCAACTATATTCTCAGTCATGCAGATATATGCACCAAAGTTTTCATTTGGGGGCTGGACGGAGAAACTCCAGAGAGAGTCCAGAGCCTGACATTTTCATTCTCACATTCAGCCTCTGGAGAGTTCAGTGCCAGGGGTGGATATCACGGAATTTACAGGGGGGTCTACAACCCCTAATTAGGAATAACAAAGAGTTGTCCCCCTTTTATCAAGCATTCATAGCTATATCATTTTAAATAGTTTAATAATATGCATTGAAAGCACTTGCATTAAATACATTTTGAAAGATTGATACCTCCCCTCATTTGCCTCACATTGGTCTTCACAGTGGTCACTGTCTATCTCATCCTTTGACGCTAAACTCTGTCCTATCATTAAAAGTTTAATGCCCAAAAAGTATTTTTTTTAAAGTTATAGTCGTGGTAACAGTGAGAACATCTTATTATACAAGTCGTTTAAATTACACTTGTATCAAGTGAAGAAACATGCACTGAGTGATGAACTTGTGCATGTATATACATAAAGAATGTGACTCTTTATCATTTGTAGCTATACTTGTTCCAACGAGTCTAAGACACCCAAAAACAGCTGTTTCACTCCTCAGTGGATGACTTGATTATATGACATGTTATTGTGGATTTCCAAAATTCATCCTGTACATTCATACCTCATTGTAATGAATCCCTATGTGCATGGCATCTGAGTCCAGGGCAGGACTGGTGGATGGACAAAAAGAGGTAACTGGTGACTTTAAATAAATGTAACAAATGTCTGACACGATCTGTATAAAAAAGTGTCTTTAAAACTTAAAATTCTTAAATTTTAGGCAGACAGTATAATGAAAGTCTTTGAAATTTGGATTTAACCCTCAATGCAAGATGGGCCCTTAGGTATCACCTAAAAGCTCCTGTCTTCTCAGTCCAATACAGAATTTGGTGTTATCAAGTACACTTGCCATAAAAAATATCACCACAAACACCACTTGATGAACTTGGAGCCTTATGTTTCCTTTAGGGTATGTGACCCCAGTCATCCGACTGATAATCCAGCCCTAACAACAAGACTACTGACAAATAAAGTTAAGTTGGAAACATCTTTTTGTGAGTTCCCTGGAATATTGTCCTTCTATTTTAACTTTGAGAAAGTGATGATTACAACAAGCAGGGAGACAACAATAGCAGGAAGGACGAGCCCTGGGCTCCACTGATAAGAACTGATGATCAATATTATATAATTTACCACTCGAGTTTGATTTTTTGCCATAATCTTATCATCATTCACAGACAATACGGGAAAAAGCCATCAAAGAATGACATTTCCTTCTCAACACGTCCTTGGACCAGTGCTGAGTTTAGACAGACAAAGTCTTTGTCAAAGACTTTTTTTAACATGTACAGTGATGATAAACGGATGGTCACATCATTAATGGATTTTCTGCCACTGGCATTGGGCAAATGTATAATGTGCAGATGTGTGATGTGATACAAACTGCTTGAAGGCAGTTTTCTGCTCTTCGACCATGTGTATTGACCTTGCTCTCACTAAACTATACAATCTGTCCCCCCTCACTAATTTTAATACGAATATTTCTCTAAATTGAGAAAAATAAACATAAAAAGTGACTGTTCCAGCAATAGTCTGATTACTGATGTCTTTCTGCATATCATGATTTTACCCTCATACTTAATTAAACAAGTAACTGGGCTGCTCAGGAGGCCTGTTCAAGCTTTTAACAAAGACACCAGAACTCCATGGTTGCCTGGGAACCTAAGGCGTGTACTGTATGTGAGACTGTGTTTACGTGTTCTCTTCAGCAGCAGCAGCAGTTCTGCAGGTCTTCAACAGTCTGTGTATTGTCAGTGAGACAGTTATGAAACACATCAGTCTCGCAGTCAGATTGTTCCACAGATGTGGGGCTGACTGGCTTCCGGCTCCTTTGATGTGACGCTGGAGTTTCTACATTCCACATTTGTGTATCTGTGTTGGCTGACAACAGAGGCTGCTCAGGGTTAGAGCTTATTCACATATATATATATATATATATATATATATATATATATATATATATATATATATATATATGTGTGTGTGTGTGTGTGTGCGTGTGTGTATGAATAAGCTCAATATTGAGCTTGGCAAAAACAAGTCATGTTGGGAGATGGGGCCCAGGTTTTTGAAAGCCGCTGTAATCAGTGGCAGTAACGGAATCGGTGCAGATATGTGATGGAGGTCTTGCGCCATGAACAAAGGGCTGGAAAAGTTACATCTAACCTTGCCACTGTGCTTCTATTTGTAACATTGTTGAGTAAACAGGCGGCATCTCAGTAGGGATCTCTTGCCTCATCAGGCGGCAGAAGTTCAAAGGCAATGCAGGGATCATGGGATGGAAGAGACAGAAGGCAGGGGGGGATTCGGTTGGGACAGGGCTCCTGTTGTCCCCAGCTGTCCTGTCCATGTCCCCCCTGACCGATGGGCAGACCCAGGAGGTCAGAAGGCCAAAGAGAAGAAAGGGAAGAGAGGGGGATGAGGGGGTTCAAATACAGGCCGAAGGAGTCAATAGGGGTGGAGTCTAAGTATATGAGAGTGTTTGTGTGTGTGTATATGTGTGTGTTTTGTGACAACACACACTGTCATCGACTCCTTTCCTCTGTTCTCACACACATAGGGACAGCTTCACCAGACATCCCTTTGGCCTCTGATATATTTATATGCTCAGACCAGTCTCTGCTCAGAGAGGGAGACCCGCAAGATGCACCTGAGCAAATATTAACATCCTCCATAAGGAGCCTTTGATGTGAGGGGGCCAAAGCCTTGGGTCGGCACCCCTCAGTGGGCTCAGTCGGAGCACAGTGTCTACAGAGTAAATAGAGGAGTGGGAAGATTCTGAGGAGCAGATGGGTCAGACTCTCAGCCAGAGATTTCAGGGTTAGGGAAATCTGCATCCAAATTAAAAAAGGGGGTTAGTGACCTGGATGTATGATCCAGAGAGAAAAACAATCAGTGACCTGTTAAATATATTAACATGTCAAAGCAGTTTGCAACAAACATTGATTTTGGTTGAACAGCAGGAACACGTTTATGGCAACACTACAGTTTATTTTATTACAAAGGCCATATTTAGCCAAGGGAATTCTGTCATTCAACCCTGCCTGAACTACTGTCGAAACTTCATAAAACTCCACATTGTGCAAAAACACACAAAAAAAACTTATTTGAAAGAGGAAAAAAAGAGATTAACTTCCAGAGACTTAAGTGTCTTTGCTGCTAAATCCCTTTTCAAACGTTGGGAAGAGACTTGTGGGAAATAAATATATAAAGTCATCCAAGAACCGGGCTAAGTGGTTTATCTCCTTTCATCTTGCCACTACTATATGAGGACTAATCCTGCCTTGTGTCTTCAGTGCGGAGCCGGTGCCCCTCTGAACTACATTAAGTAGAATAGATTAGCTCCTCCAAAAAGTCACGAGGTGGCATTTCTGAATCTGTCTTGTGTTTTTTTTTTTTCAGAGAGAGGAGCATGGCATGAGTCAGTATCTTCACTCAGCTTTTTCTTTGAGTGTGTGGCTGACATCAGAAGTCTTACTAGAATGATAAGGTGACACTGATTGTCTTTTTGTAACCAGGTTTATTTGAAGTTTGAACAGTCTTTGAGTGAAAAACTATTTGTGTGTATTTGTGAGATATGTATTTGTAGCTATGTGAACTGGGTAGCTGAGATTTGATTAACACATGTAAACCACTCAACAAACCATCAACTGCAGGAGCATTGTTCTCTATCTATTTCTCGCACAATGTCCATTCCTATAGAGGAACGGGACAGTTTACTGCAGGATGTGAAGAGTGGGTGTGTAATGCAATTAAATGACTCCTTCTTCTTGTTTGATCTACTCAATTTCATTTGGTTTTACTAATTTGGAAGAAAAATCCGATAAGGCCGAGCCATCATGTGTTTTCACATCAAAAGTGATGGATGACAATGTTTCCACTATGTTTCCTCTTCATCACTCAGACTTCTGAGGGCAGCGGTGATTAGATCATCTCCAGCGTCTCCACACAAGGAGCTATTGTGCTGAGAAGCAGCCGTAAATTAGACTTGTCAGAGCGATCTTGTTAAGGCTGGATCAAAGGCTCTACTCAATACTACTACCTCTCATTCCAAGAAGACTTGTTTATATCTGCTAATTTATCCTCTTTTTTCAGGAGGAGTAGAAGTGTGAGTTTACAAGCAGGAGATGTCCTCAGAGAACTGAACCAAGCTGAAGAATGGAAGCTGGGCAGTTCAACTAAGGACAAACGTGGCTTCAGGGAAGAATGTCAAATTACCTGGTCTATATGCATGGTGACCTATGTATTCCTTTTTGAATGTGTATATCTACACCGTATGCAGGGGTTGTCTGATAGAGCTGAGGAGGTATTTGGGAGGGAGATGCACTGAGTTGGGGGGGAAGATTTAACAAGACCGCATTTATGCCAGATATGCGCAAACCAAACAAGAGGAGCTGAAGAGAAGCAGGCCACACACAGAGGGCTCCCAAATAAAAGGATAAGGGATAGGGGGGAAATAAAGTTCGACACCAATCCCACATAATCTCATGTCGGATCGAGGCTAGGAGCACAGATTTAACGTAGGCTGCGACAATTTCAGGAAAATCATGAGATTTTCATTTGTTGAAGGATGGGCTGGTTATTGTTTCCCATGTCTAAATGATTTGGAGGGAGCATTTACAAGCATGTCAAAATGCAGGCAGTTCCATTTTGTTTATGGGTATTCATAAATCATGCTGTTGCGCCAGCAATGCACGCCTGTGGTACAGTGCAGCACATGTGCCCGACAGAGTTAAACCATGAGGTTTCAAAGACAGAAGAGCAGCCAGGCACAGCAGCATCTGCTGGTAATGTTTAAATTCTATGGAAGAAGTTATTGCTATTGCTACACAGCTTATATAGGCAATCGGTGTAGCATTTATATATTTATCTATCTATCTATTTACACACACAAACAGTGCTATTATATTATATTTGTGCTTCTTTTTTTCAATCAGACTTACACTGTCAGCACACATGGTCAGGAGCAGTCTGGATTTCAAGGACACTTCGACATGTGGACTGGAGGTCAGTCCTGTGTGTGTGTGTGTGTGTGTGTGTGTGTGTATAAAAGGTCCTACTACCAAAGGAAAACATTACAAAATACCACGGAGGCATATACAGTGAGCAGAATGCATAAGATGCATAAAATAGCAAAAATAAAAGACAAGTTACTTAGGTAAATGTATATGTTCCACTACCAGCATGCTTCTGCAACAAGCTGTCAGCCAAGATGAACATTAATATGCTGTCAGTATGAACACTAAGTGGGAACATACACTTTTTGATGTCTTAGGATAAAAACATTCTTCATTTTCATTGGTTTGGACAAAATAAGTAAAAACACACTTTACTGATCAACATTCAATATTCAAAAGTGGCAATGAAGAACATCTATGTGTCAGGTTGAAACTGGATCGTAAAAACCTCCCTGAGGCGATTGTAATATCATCAAAGCTGCAGTCATGCTCTGTAAAGCAGTATTGGGACTTGCCTGCTGTTCTATTTTGGTAAATGTAAACAGGGGCCAGTAGTGGACCCCTATCTGTCAGCAGAAAGACATTTATGGGAGCATCAAATGGAGGCCAGAGCTGAAGAGTGGGCCGCCTTATTTAATAATTAATCAAGGTGCAGTTCAAGGCACATACTCTGATGAAAGCACCGTCTGTCAGGCAAAATTAAGCCCTTCTATCATTCCATTATTGTTGTTAGTTTAGGTTGATCTCTCTTTCATTCCTTAGCCCCTCTATTCTCATCTCCCTCCTTCCCGCCGTCCTTCTTCCCCCTACTCTCCCTTCTTATCATAAGTTTGAGGTTGTCAGTGTGTCAATTAAAGCAAGCCGCGGCATGTTGTTTCATCGCATGGGACGTTTGATGATCTTGATACAAATAGTGCTTTGAAATCTGTTTATTTTGCCTGTGCATTGCTTTTTCTCCAGCATTTTTCTTCCTGCTAGCTGGAACACTATGGGCTCCTCTTATCTTTTGTGGCTGTGAATTAAAGCGAGGAGGCAACAAAGGTATGCAAGCGTGCCGGTGATGTCACATGCGGATGATGATGACTTGAAAGTAAATTGTGCAGAAAGCTCCTCAAGGGCATGTAGACAAGTCAGTTTAATCAAGACACTAACATGTTCTGCACACACATTGACCAGGTATGAACCCACAGAAAATCGCATTTCCTCCAAACTAATTAATTTGGAGAGAATCTCTCATTAAATCTCATTCCCACAGAAATCCTGTGAGTAGCAGGAGTGTAGCTATATTGACCTCTACAGATAGAAAATGGCCACCCCCATACCATGACACACTTAAGCTCTCTTAAATTTGAAGTTCTATTATACCCATAATAGACATAAGCTGTTTTTAGACATGAACTCCAGAAAATGTCCACACAATGGGGTCCAGACTTTCTGCGGACTTTGCCTATTACAAATGAATGACGCAGCAGGAGATTCTCCACTCTGAAGCATTCACAATAACACAATCACAGCAGTGTTCAGGTGCGGTGTGGCGCAGCAGGCAGAGGCCGTATGAACTACTTGATTTCGATGCGTAGATCATGTCTTTTTGTTTACAGCACATAGACACTGGTGTCAGCCCTTATCACCAAAAGCTCTCTTGACATTTCCGTCTGTGCCCTATATGTGTATGGCTCCTCTCTTTCATCTTAAGATATTTGTATTATTTTTGTTCTTCTTTTTTTTATTTGCTTCTTTTGAGAATTAGAAATGTCATCAACACACCCACCTGCTCACTGTGAATCTTCCAGAGAATCTCCTTCTGTGTTCACAAATGTGCTTACTCTGACATTATCAATGTTTTTACTGGGGGCCTCGCAGGAGAAACTCTGCAGAATGACCAGAGCCTCTTGCACTGACATCTATGATCCAGTCCCACAAACAGCCCCTCCAGATAATGTCAGGATATTATCCGGAGTTCAGTTCACAAGGTTGCTGGTGGGCATGGATTGGGTAAAAGAATAGGCCCTAGAAAGCATTGGTGTTAATTAAAATAAGTGCCAATGAGGTGGTACCAAGGACCATGTAAATTAATACGTGAACATGCATCTGATCCACTACACCTCTCACACCGAAGATTCAGGTTAGCATTTGCTGCTCACTGTGGCCGGGTCATAGGCTAGCAAGTTCCCAGATCCAAAGTTATCTCAGACAATGAATGCAACAAGGGGGCCTAATATAGCAGGGAGATGGGTGGTGTGTCATGTTACGTTTGGTTTACTACACACATTTTAACTGTTTTTCTGCACTGTGTCCGCTCTTATTATCCTTGTTTGCAGCTGCAGCAGGCAGCTATTCATCATGAAGATAGCACCAGGGTGAAGAGCCGGGAGTCAGGTAGAAACAAGAGTGGATGACGTCACATGTGATTGCCACTAGAGCTGGAGTAACAAGCAAAATGGTATGGATGTAACCCTAACAATTCAATGTCTGTGCTGCAGAAACATTCCTTTATGAAAATGTGACCAGGGTGGCACCATCTGATAAAAGTGGGAAGTCCACTGCCACTGTTGACAGAAGTCCCTCTGATTCGTCAGAAGGGGTTCAAGTTCCATCATTTGCAATTAAATGTTGCTCATGATGATAGTCTCTTCTCCATCAGTCTATTGTTTAAACCCAGCTCTCTTTGCTTTTCACACATTTCTGTTCTTCCTCTGCATCTTCTTTGTGTCATCTTCTCATTCATTATTGCGCCATGTTGGCGAGCTCCTCTGTGCTCAGCTTGTCCCCAGTAAATAAGTGACCACAGAGTTGCTGCGCAACAGTAGCATGTGAATGATAACATGCAAAGAAGTAGCTGAATGAATAATTCTTAATTATCGGTAGTATTTTTCATTATTAATAGTAAATCTATGGCACAAAAACGACCATATCTCATCTCGACTAGCAGCCTAAAGAAGTTCCTAGAAAACTAATTCCAACAAGTATGAGTATCAAAGAAAAAATTTGGAAAAATAAGAAAACGTGCAGAAGCACCTACAATGGATGTATTGTACGTTTACTACATGCAAGTAAAAAAAAAAGTAATACTTGTCCTGATTAATCATTGAACTCTTACTTGTTACATTTCCAGATGTTTCTCCAAGCATGACTTGCCTCATGGTATGTGGTACACTTGATCATCTTCTCATTCTGTTTTAATCTGGTGCCCCTCAAGCAAACTTGATTTTCCTTTCATATGTCATTATGTCTTGGCTTTCGTTGAACATTTTATGTCAGCTCATCATAAATTTTGAAGGCTTGAAAAAGACTCCTTGTCATATTTGGAGCAACTTGTGATTTCAGGTAATTATGATGTCATGCAGGAACAAGTAAGCTGAATTTACTTGAGGCACAGAGTTGGAATGAGAAACACTTTAACTCACCAACGACAAGAACAACAACAATGTTATTGTTGGATTTCGTCAGTTTGATCATAAATTATATGAGAAAAAAACTGATTTATACTTTAAAGAGAGGAACGCCCACCTTCAATCACCACAAGCCATTAACATCAACTCATGGCTCAAAACTTAAAAGCCTTAATCAAAAAAGTCTTTCATCATCAGGTGTATAAACATGCTCCTCCTGCATTCCAATATTCTAGCCCTGTGTGTGTCTGTGCATGAATTGAATCACACATTCATTATTAGCAGTGTATGTTTATCTGCCCAAAGATTACATTCTTCACATACCCACATAAAGAGCACTCGGACATACAGTGTATTTGGCTCAAGCAACATAAAACACAAGCAGCAACAATATTTATAATAAATTCCTTAGTTGTGCAGTAGACACCTTGATATTTCTCCTCCAGACAACATAAAACAAAGCAAAGTGAGGAATTCCTTTATCCTAACAAATAAAGAAAAACTGCTGGGCTTCCACTTTACAATACAAGCTACATTCATACACAGCTACTATATGATGAGGTTTTTCTCTCACACACCAGTGACAAACTAGCGATCAGGGTTAATTGGGGATTCAGTATCTTGCCCAACAACACTGGCTACATCCAATAGTAAGACGTTTTCATTTGCAAACAGCGTTTTCAAACTAAAACGTTCTTGTTTTAATCCTCGTCAACACTAACACGACTAAAATGCAGAATTTAACTGCACAACAGCAAAGACAACAGCTGAGTCTGGTGACAGTTTATTTCTTTCACAAGAAGTTCATGTGAGTCTAACAAATCAACAAAAGCATCATCATGACCAAAAAGAGAAAGTGGTTATGAGTGTCTACAACATCTTTTCCAAACTTCTCAGTTTTGGAGGCTCTAGAGTAGTATGGATACCAGGTGTGTCCATAGCAGAGGTGCATTTGCTAATGAAAAGGTAGAAGTGTAGCTGGAACATTTGTCATGCTGACTGGAGGATCTCAGGATTGAACTACTTTCTTTCTAGTATGTGGACAAAGCGCTTTATCTCCTGAGCAAGCTGAATTATTTTAATATCTAGAGTCAAGGTGACAGAAACTTAGAATTTATTCATATAATTATTTATTATTTTCCTTGGAGTCAGTCTCATGGTTCTGTAATTGTTGTTGTTCTTTACCTTAACATTGTTACTCTATACCCATACGTGGCGACCTGTATTTTCGCTGCTCTGCTCTGGTGGCCCATTCATTCATCTGTCGTCCTTGGGATGTGGATGTTGACGTAGTTTTCTTTACAACAACTAGTGGTCCATCCAGGCCTCACAATAAGTACTCACTCTTTTTCCATTTATGTAGACTCTAAAATGCTGAATTTATTTGGTGTGAACATGGTCAGCAGTCTTTCAGGTAATAAAAGTGATTTGATGTGATTTTATAAATTCCAAATTCCCCTGACAGCTGCACTTTTTCATTTATTTTTTGGGCCGGACGGGGGAGCCCAGCCCTACATATTCAGATGTCTGTGACTCGAGTTGAATTTTAAATGAAGTAATAGTTTCCCCATTGGCAGGTCAAATTTTATTTCAATAATTTTCAAGTTCATATGCTTGTTTTAATATTCAGAATTAAAGTCTAATCTAATCTATGACATGCAGTGCCTTGTTCTTGTTTTACAGCAAACCTTGGTCAATCTTTTTGGCTCTTGTCTTTTATGGCCTCAATCTGTTCGTATCTAGGCATATCAAGTTTGGCTTTATGGTAGAAATACATTTTAACCGTATATTCATGACATCCTACATTGATTTAAATGAAAACTGCAGCGTTATCTGTTGTAACTGGTTTTACTTATTGAGTCAGTTTATTAGTTTTTCAAGTTTTCACAACAGCTTCCCTCATTCCTTTTCTGTATGCTCAGGTTGCAAGAGGAACGTGGAAACGTGTGGAATTTCTGTTGACAAGACAATGTGGGCCTGACCGTGTGACTCCACTGTTCCGTTTGAACAGCCCTCATGATGTTTGGTGGGAATTTGCCAAGGTGGCTGTGCTTTACAGAATCATCAAAGGCCACGTTTAAAAAAGAAAATCAGATTAGATGTAGAAAGTCTTTAGAGCATGCCTGAGGTCTGTGAGCGTGATCATGACCCACATATGTAGGTTTCGACAGAGAAGCCATGCAAACTTATTATAGAGGCTGCTAATTTAAACAGATACCATTGCTGTTTATTCAATATAAATACTGTTGTCTGTTTCAAAATCTCTGATATGTACTGGGTTAATAGAAGTAAGAACCAACATGTTTAAGTGTCAAGGGATATGGTGTATATATGTATGAGTAGATAATAAAGCTGACTTCATTCCACAGTTACTGACATGTAATCAGGTTAAAATGAGATAACATGCATCTGAAAAGCACACTGTATTAGCTCTCTTTTTATATCAGCATATAAAAAAATACATTTACAACCAAGGGTTTAATGGTGAGATTTGAAAAATGGAGATTCCCGAATGGCTTCATTATGGACAGCCCAGGGGGAATTTACATTTCAATAGGGTACTAATATAAAGTGATAGACATGCATTCATATAAGTAATATATTATCTCGGCAGAAATAGCCACTGAATGATACAATTGCGTAAAAATACACATGGAAAATATACATCTCAGCAGATATGTAGTGTGTTTGTAAGACTGAGGACCCAATATATAATGTATAATGTTCATGATATTACTTGTCAGAATTAGGATGATCAACAATAAGGTTTCATGAAATTTAATTATAGGCAAATAATTAGAAGCTTAGAAAATATGTTGAAATATGATACCAGCCTTTAATTGTAGCATAGCATATAGTCTAAGTATACGTTAGAATATTCAGATGTATGATCACAACATCAGTAGTGGTTTTAATGTTGCCTTGCTGAGGTTATGAATGTGAAGGTGTGTGAGTGTGTATGTGTGTGTGGATGTGTGGTGTGTTGAACAGGGTGGACTGGTTAGGCCTGAGGCTTTGGGCCTTTTGTTAAGTAGAGGGGGCAGTAATTAGGACGGACTTCGTCTGGGGCCAATGGTCTAATTCAGTGGTGCTGTTAACAGCCTCACTAAAGATCAAATGCAGTGCAAACAGATCAAAGTGAGCAGCAGACTGGTTTGAGAGGGGAAGCTACAGCCTAAATTAATTAGGGCTTTTATTCTCCACAGTCAGGTGGCTGAGCGGAGACAGGTATGTGAACAGCATGAAGGCAACACCTGGTCAATGTCCAGGGGTGCAGTGTCAATTAAGTTGTAAATGAGGAGTGTGTGTGTGTGCGCGTGTGGGTGTGTGTACATGTCTTTGTGTACCTTTGTGGACAGATTTTTGTTTGAAACCATCCTAGTGAGAAAAAATTGACCTGTTGTCACAACTTCAAAGGGATGTGTCTGATCACACTACAGAAAGACAAGTGTGTTGTTGTGTCTTTTCTCCTGAATGCTGACACCTGCACCAAGCTTTCACCCACTTGGTATTCTTGATTTAAAGGTTAAATCAGTTTTATTTTACAACTTTGGTCTATTTTCAGACAGTGAAAATAACACTAAAACACAGTGGCAATAAGTAAAATGATGAAGGAGAAAGTAATATGGGATATTGCACATGATATTGAATATTGAACTCACTAAAGGACATCCTAACATTGTAATGGTTTTATTTGATCAATTAAACAAATTTGATTTAAAGTAGTTACAATCAAAGGTTTATTTCCAATGTGGTACTCTAAATGTATCAAGCGGCATTAAAATAAAAACATGAGACAAGTACATGCATCATCAATTACAAATAATGTTGAAGTGGGCTCACTGCATTATGTAAACCAGGTTAGGGTTGAATATGTGATCAGATTAGATTTTCAGTTGGTATGGACTTAAAACAGATGTGATCAGTTTTAAGTCCATACCTCAGCTACTGAATATAGTTTTTTTACACAGCAAAATGAACATAACCATGCTGGTGCTTTAAAGAATGTCAGGTTAAGTTGAACCAGTAAGTGGCTCTGTAAACTATGTATGACAGTTACAGCTGACAGTTTGAGTTTGACCTTTGACCTTTTTTTATTTTCTTCCAAACAAATCTGGTGAGCCTGGGGGTTTATTTAAAACTGTCTTACTGCTCATGTTTCTTATTCTGTCTGGCTGCTGTTTCTTTTCTCTGTGTTTCCAGATCTTGTTGAGAATGAATAAAAGGTGCGGAAAATATGATCCAAACTGAAATCAAACATCCATTTGAGGTAACAAACATGACTTTGAGGGGTGGTTGAGACCATGAATTGAACATGTTAATAAAGGAATTCAACATTTTATGCTAGTGTTCCGATTTAAGTCCAGGGAATGAGGGGAGTATCAATATACATAATCCAGGGAAAGAGAATCATGACAATTTACGAATGAACAAAAGAGTAATTTATGAATAACAAACTGAAAACAACTTTTTAAAAAGGAAAGCGACACTGACAAACAGCAGTAACAATTAAACTCACCACCAACAGAAACTAAATGGTCACACAAGCAACAACAGCACGCACGAGAAATCATCAAAGTTAACACACACACACACACAGCTCAAATGCTGTCACTTGGCCCACTGAGGCTGGGTGTCTGCTTTTCTCTGCCTCTTAACCACCGTGGCCTTGATTGTTGATTGTGCCCAACCTTGCACACTCACACTGCAGCTACAGGGAAAAGGGAGGCACCTGAATGGACACTGGGGAGAGAGAGCAGAGAGAAAACACAGCACAGCACGTAACACCCAGCTAAATTTACTTCTAAAGCCTTGAGCACTGTTGATGGCAAGATAGAACTGTTCTATGATCCCATGGTGTTTGTTGTTCTCATCGGTTGATCAAAGATTTTGCCAAATCAGGGGCCATACATGGGCCATAATTTACACATGGGGGCCAATGATAAAAACCATCATGATTCCTGATTCAGTAAGGTGCACTTTTAAATCATCACTGTTAGCTCTATAGCTTTGAGCAAAGACACACACCATTGAACATTTTGAAAAGATTTCTTTGTTCAAGCACATTGTGTTCTTCAAAATTAACATCCTTATTGTATATTTAGTTTATTTAAATTAAAAGACTATTAACAGGACAGGGGCACTTTAGGGACCAATCAGATTCCAGCTGGGGCAAGTGCACCCCTGGTCCCACCATGGATCCACCCCTGCTGGTTCTATGTGTCTGTATATTTTTGTCAGTGACTGTGAGGCCATGAAGCCATAGAAATATGTCTGTGAAAGGGTGATGAAGTTGCACCATTGCTGCATGTAGAATTTTTTGGCTGTAAACACTTTGTATTGTGCAGTTTGTATGACATCATCTGGGCGGCCTTTACAAGCAGTGATGCCAATTTAGGATTTTTCATGAACTTTCTCTCTGATCATTTTACAGTTAGAAAAAACTCTGGATTTCTTGTGTGGTGAATTTTGCCACCTGTTATAAATAACCTTTGCGGTGACACAATCAGGATTTTAGCAGAGCAGCAGCTTGGAAGCATGCTTATCATGTACATGCAACCTTAATGGGCTGTGTTTCAGTCATTATTCCATACGTTCTTCTGACAACAGAAAAACATGTAAATGAAGAACAGCTTGATTGTGAATTAATCTCTATTTAATTACTGTATAAGTGAGCACAGAGAGTAGGAGAGAAGCAGACAGATACAGGCCCGACACTATAGGCAAATAAAACAAGATGACATTATGAATTACTAATTGCTGTATGATATCACCCGGAAGGTTTCAAGCAGCCATTTTACTTTCCATTGACATATTGTGTTAACAGCGATTCCACAACAGTTCCACTAACTTTTTTGACATGTTTTATGTCCTTTGAATGCAAATCCTCAATATCTACATTAAACAGCAATAAGTCATACATCTTGGATTATGATTATGTATATTTTAAATTCTGAACACATTCAACTCTCCTGCACCCTCATTATCTTTTATTGCTGAAGATTAAAATAAAGCTCAACAGGAGATTTAACACAAAGACATGACGTAATATACACAAAGTAGCATTACATTAAATAGAGTATGAGGCATTAGTGCAAGAAACATGTATTTCTGAGAGCCAAGCTTACTAAATGATATGTGCCTTCTCTATATTTTTATGTGTATGAGGCTGATGTGGATTAACGGAAAATTAAAAATGGGGAGGCTATGGCTCATTCTGCATGCCAAAGTGTCCTTGGGCAAGATATTGATAAGATATTGGCCTCAAATTGCCCCTTACCGCTGTGTTTGATAGAGGAAGTGTTGCACATAGATGCATTCTATAAATGTGTGTGAATGGGTGAACGGCAAAGCTGTGAAGTGCTTTGAGTGGTCATGAAGACTAGAAAAGTTTTATATGAAGACAGACCATTTATCATTTAAAAATAAAAAGAATAAAGAAGTTAGATAAAGACTTTTCATTGGTCCTTATAGGCATCTGTTTTTTTTCTAAAAGTTCAAATACCAACACCTAATACAACTTCCCCTCCGTTACTAGGCACTGCTTTTAAACGTTTCTCGCTGATGTCACCCTTGATTGGTTCCCACAGATGATGTCAGTGTTTACTCTGTGTTTACTCGGCTCCTGCCTGAGAGATATCACACCAGGCTACCACGTGGACTCCGACCTGATGAGTGGATTGTGTAGTCGCCCAGCCAGGGCCTCATTTAAGGCTAATCTGTTTGGCTGTAGAAAACAATAATGACGTCATCTGTAATTTGGCCCCTTGTGTGAAGAATGGTGAGGCGATCTGGCTTTCATCTCTGAATTCCTTCCCCAAACCCTTCCACCACAACTATCTGACTCTGTTCTCTGCAGAACTCCCTTTTGGGATTTCTGAAATTCTGATACCGCTGCAAGAATTCCACGCATGCGTCCCCTCTCGGTGCTCAAAACACACTTCTGTTTTTTCCAGCACTCCATGTGAAGTGACTAATGGCTGCCATGCTTTATGGAGGTCTATACAGATTAAGCCCAGTGCTAAGTGGAATCAGAAGGCTTTTGGGAGGTAATTACATGCCAGCCATAACAAACAACATGTTTCCTTGAGATGTTGCTAAACCTGCTGTTTTCCTCTTTGAACTGACATAACCCCTGGCTCTAACCTGAGGGGAATACAGTCTGTGACCTCTGATAATGTCAGGCCACTGGACTCATTTTTAATATCCACACGATTATCCTGTGGATTCTGATTCTGAATTAGTTTCTTGCTTGTTCTTTTTATATCAGTGGCTAGCACCAACAGAAAGCATGACTTCTTGACCCTGCATGGAGATAATGAGATCCAGTGGAGTTCTGCTACAAATAACATACAGAACCTCCTGATCTCATTTCATCTCCAACTCTTCTCCTGGGTTGGAGCCACCTGAACGCTGATCTGACATCAACCTCCTTCTGTCACGAGCTTCAACTGTTGCATGATGGATTATGGGTGATGCAGACGCACTGGAACTGTTTTGTGCAAGTCCTGTATCCCCTGGAGTCAGTTGGGTGTAGTGTGAGATGAATGGGAGGAGACCGCTGACAGAAGGTGTGTATTTGGTGCCACCTCCAATCTGTCTGCATGAATGATAATTACACTGAGGGGTTTGGTGTTAATACCCAGAGAAAGTGGGTAGGTCTGCACTACCTGCAGACACTTTGACTGTGCCGCTGTGATAGCTCAGTAAGATGTTCCCTAATCATTTCATGCATGTGCGCTCACTCAGTCTTTATGCCACTCTGCACTCTGAGCACAAACAGATTGGGCTGAATAAATTACACCATTCATTAACAGCTGCCCTGTCTGGGAACCTGATAAATGACGAGATAGGGTGAGTGGCGTTCGACAGAGCCGAGCTAATTAACAAGTAATTAAGCATTCACAAGCTGCATCTGAATGGGACCGGGGCTGCGGTTGGTGGGAGTAGTTTAAATGGTTCTCGGGCGATAGCTGCACGGCCCCTGCAGTCGGCAGCACACGGTTCAGAGGAGGAGTGGAAGGTTTGTCAGGGGCAGGATAATCATTGGTCCATAGCCCTGCGAACAACTTCAAAGTGGAGGGAGCAGCATGCAGGGTGCATATCAAGTGATTAGGAGCTACTGTACATGGCTACAGATGATAGGAGAAAGACTTAGGTTGTTTTTGTTTTCTTGCAAGTTTTCTTGAATGGGAAATTGGCCTTGTTGTAGAGGAAGTGTTTGCCATGCATTCATTGTGGCTGTTCTTGTTAAAGTAGCTTGTACTGAAGGAAGGGTGATGCTCTGGAGCTTGGGATGGCATTTGTTTTCCCTCTATCTGCTTCATTTTTTTCTACTCTTCCCTCTCTTTCCCTTCTGTTTCTGTTTAAGGTTTCTATTTCTCCATGCAAATGAGAAAAGCCACATTGATTTGGCCTCCAGTTTCATGTTACTATGGCAACAACATAAAAACTACAAAGTGCTTAAAGCGCAGCACTTTTATCCCTATGTCCCTCTGATCATCACAGGAAATTAGCATACCAGGAAACAGGAGAGCACACAGAGGAAAGCAATTGTGCGTTTGGAAAGCCGTGCTGGCTGCCTGAACAAAAATGGGGGTTTTTGGGGGGGACTTGGCGAAGAAGTGGGGAAAAAAACACACTGAAAAAAAAAGAAACTATCATGATGAGAATATAGACAAGCAGAAGAATAAATAAAATTATGTTGTTGGAAAAAGGGTTTCATGGCGTTGCAGTAACTGCGCTCACTGTTTGTATCAGTGTCATCCTGTCAACATACATATACATGTACATGTAAACACACAAACCAGTCCCACATTCTGTCTCCACCTCTACCACTTTCATACAAACATAAAATAAACAAACTAGGTGCACATTCTTACTCATTTCATCATCAGCGCTGCAGGAGAGCGCAGCTGAAGGTTTCCCGCTGGCAATGCAAATGAGTGAGTATCTGCCTGCCTGTGATGTTGACTGTGTGTGTGTAAGAGTGTATTTGTGTGCGAGAAAGACGAAGGATAGAGGGGTGGACACCAGGGCCAGAGCACCAAAGGAGATTTGAAGGCCAACATCAAACACTGCATCAGCTCATTAATGCATGTAGGGGTGACCCGGACCCAGCATGGAACACCACAAACACATCAAAAACACCTTCCAAAGCCCCCATCTTGACCGTCATTACACCAAGCCATAGGAAGGCTGTGAAATCCGCCCACTAGCCCCATAGATTTGAATTGTTTATCATGTCTCAGTGAGCCACAGGGACAGAAAAAGGCTACAGATTGAGTTTAGAAGGCATAGCATGAGGCGGACAAAGTGAGACTCACAACAACAGTGTGTAACGGGTGCCCTGCATAAGAGTGGGCCCAGACTACTTTTCTAAAAAGAAAGCAGACAAAAACAACTGCCTTTTCTCACACTGGTATCTGAGCCATTACATTGGTCAGATATCAATATTGTTTTCCAATTTTGCCTGCTGCACGGGGTGGTTAGCCACAGATGAAAAACGTTACGCTTCAAACTGTCTCACTCACTGAATCTGTCTGCCTGAAGGCTACCCAGCATGCAATTCTGAAACAAAGAGGCCTCTTTTTGATTTCTACACAGCGTGACCTTTTTTGATTGGGTGAGATTGGTTGGCATGGAAATCAATACTGCATTGTGCATTTGATGCAGCCTTATCTCCTCTCCACACTGTCTGCAGGTAGAGGCAAGGGAGGTTTGTGTAAGTGTGTTTGTGTGTGTCTGTGGGTATATGTGCGCTTAACACTAACAGTCTCTCAGCGTGTGGAACATAACAATAGTTCCTCTTTACGAAGTAAATTACTTTTGTGTGGAAAAGAAAAACTGTTTTGAAATGGAGCAAACTTAAACTGAAACTTTAGCAGACTGGTTCCAGACTTAAAGATTTCCCCCCATTCAAAGAGGTCTAATGTTGCCTCCATTGATGGTTGTTTACACCAGTTGGAAATGGATCAACAAACCAGTTAATTTGTTTAGAATTGGTTTCTATGTTTCTACGCTTTGCTGCCTACTTAGCTTCATTCCTAAGAAATACAGGTAGCTTATGTCCACTCAAAATTTCATTGGTGGGATGTTGTCACTTGAAACAAATAATTTAGTCCCTCCCAAACACAAATGCAATTTCTCAGTAACATTTATTAACTCTTAAATTTAATTTAATATATTTAATGTATATAACGTTTTCTGGGACAAATACACATGCACTGCAGCAGCTGCTCCGTGAAGTTGATTGAGGTCAGTTAAGACTTTTAGGTAGTCATTTTCTATTTTTTCTGTCTGTACTGCTGTGACTCCTTTTCTGTCAAGCTGTGACATTTTCTACAAGCCAGAGATGGAGTAGGAAATATAAGGAATGGCTTATAATTTCCAAAAAAAAAACATATATAAAGATATGAATATTATATATGAAAGGTTTTGCCTGGATTTCAGTGTAATTACAAATGTAATCTGCTTTTGAATAGTTCTTTTCCCTTCTGCAACAGAACCTGAAGTTCCACTTTTTCCATGACTGTTCTTTGACTGACATGAACATGATGTCAAGATAAATTAAGTTAAATAAAACTGGAATTCAGTCTTTTTAGTCAGAGCAAAGTTTTAGGTCATTAAATGCAGCCGCACTTTTCAAAACCCTTTATTCTACTTTTATACATATAATATATAATTTAATAATATATATAATTAAATAATATCATACAATATTATACATTAAATAGTATACATATTATATATAAGATTATATATATATATATATCCACTACTGCAGACTGGCAATACTGAGTTATAATCACACAAAACAAGGACAACAAATCCATTTTCTATGTCTTCGAAGGTGAGCGCTCCTATATACAGTGCCGTCTTTCATCTGCAGACAAATATAACTTCATAGTGCTCTATCTCTTCTTTGTGTTGCGATGTCATTCAAACATTAAAAAACACCTCAGAAGACACTCAGTAGGTGATAATAAGCTCAACCTCTTTTCCATGCTCAGTCAGTTTCAGTTGGGAGCTGAAATTGACCGAGCTCCATTGGTTGAGGTGAGCAGCATGTGGCCCAGAACAATAAAAGTGATTGGACAGGACTATGTCCTGGTTTTCTCTGTGGCAGCATGTTATTGTACTCCCATGAACCTGCTTACAAGCCCCCAGTCTGAGCGATCACGTCGGGTCAGTCCAAGCAATGGCAAAGCCAAAGGAACCGGAAGGAAGTTAGATTTCACTGGAGCTCATCACTGACCGAACCCCAAATCCCCCCAAAGACAAAACACAGCACTAGGTTTTCTTTTTTGTTCAATGTGCTCATCAATTAAGTCTAAACTCAGTGACAAACTTTTCTTGTGCTTAAGCTGTGCCTTTAGTAAAGATGAAAAATTATATTTTTCAGAATCGCCATTAAGGGTTTTTCCCCTCTGGGATACCAACTAAAAACCCATTTGATCAATAGCACTATACAGTCTTTTAGAAGACTGTTCAAAGTCATTTCTTGAAAGGAGTTAAGCAGCAGATAGGCTGATGCCCATTGTTGCAGTTCAAAGCTCAGCTGTAATTTTCATATAGTAATTTGACAGTATAATATTTCAGTTCAGGATGTTGGGAGGTAGACATGTTTTTATGAAAGGGCTTAAGCAAATTGGTATCATGATAATCTAGTAAAAACACCCATCTACATAGCAAAACATGATATATATATATATATAAATATATATGTATATTAAATACGCCATGTTTCAGCAAAATCCTGCCTCAATCCTGCCTACAAGGCGACTTTAATAGCCTCAACACTCTTTTTGTGCATATCAATAACCACAGCAACCAGCTGTTTCTCTGCACACCTCCAAAAGGCGCATCTGAAACCATTTAAATCAAAAGCAGTCACAGTTTCCACAGTGCGTTATAGGCATTCCGACATGGCCTTTTCACTCCATGCTGCGTAGCCTTGCTCGGCAGGGGAGCGCGGCATAAAGTGGGCACACAGCAACACAAATATGCAGCCCACTGCATGTTCCCCTCAGGAACACTAAAAGAGGGAGAGACAGAGAAACAGAAAGAGAAGGAGAGAGAGAGGGAAGGGAGGGGGGTGGGTTGAACAACCTCTGAGTTTCTTTGCCCTGGCTTCTCGGGTTAAAACCTTTTCCCTGCCTCAGATAAGAACCTTTCTTCTTCTTTGAATGCTTTGTCTCTTGGCCAGATCAGGGGGAAAGAGAGAAGAAAGAGGAAAGCTGTCTTACTGGCACACCCCTGTGGTGGGTGCTCCTACAAGAGAAGACAGGGAGAACAATGGGCGATGCTATAGCCTGTGGAGGCGATCTACATTTACAACATTGTTCGGGGCATCTTAACACACGTGTAAAGAGATTTTAAAGCTGTATTAAAGGATATTTTTGATAGTAACACTGAATCAAATGTCTCCCTGTGTGTTGCTCCTCCTTTCGAGCCCTATGAGAATCAACACACAAGAATTATGTAGCACCAAACCAAACCAACAAACAGTAAGGAAATCTGGTGTACGTCATGTATATTTGAAACAAATTTTTCAATCATTTTTGTACAATTCCATCTCTGCTATTTTCTACATGAGTGAATTGTTGTGCTTCAACCATGATCACTATCCACAGACAAAAAAACTGCTTTAAATGACCGTGGTAAAAAGTGAATACAAAATGAAATCCCACAATGCTTCACATTAGCTTCCAGAGACATTTCATCTACGAGATATTTTGCACGATAAATTTCAAGTTTGGGGGGAGGGCGTTACAGTGGTGCAATGCCACCTCACAGAAAGAGGGTTCTCTTCCTGTTTTAGACAGTGCATTTCTGTGTGGAGTTAATTAGAGAAGTTGACAGAGCGTGACTTTAAAATGGTAAATGTGCTGTATTTATTTACCTTTTCAGTCTAATCTACCACTCAAAGCATTTGCATTCACTCATTCACACACACTTTAATACAGCTCTTCTACACACAGCACTTTTTTTTATCACACACACTTCATACACGTCAGGGGCAATATGGGGTTGACTTCGGAAAGCTGACAGGAGGTGCCCTGGACTGAACCACCGACCCTCTGAACCACAGCCACCAGGTGTGAATGTTTGTCTCTGCATGTTGGCCCTGTGATGTGCTGGTGACCAGGCCATGATATACCAAGCCTCTTGTGTAATGTCAGCTGGGATCGGCTCCCACTCCCCCTGTGACTGTTATGTTAAAGGATAAGCGATATAGATAATGGATGGATCTTTGGTGGAGCGATCTCAACATCCATCCTGTCAATAGAGAACTGTCGAGAGCAAATTCATAGCAGCAAAAAACATGTCCAGTGCCCCCTGTATCTTCCTCATTCACTGAAATCAAACTAAATCCCCATCAACTTTTAAACACATTACAACATTTTTCGAAAATCATATATAATTAGCACGAGAAAGATAATGTTGCCCCATCAAGTGGCTCACGAACCCACATTAACAATGACAAAGAATGCAAGCACTACCAGTTCACATTGGAAATGTAAAAGGCTTTGGACAAATGCACAGTAATGACATCATGTGCAAGTGTTTTTATTTTGGCAGGTCTTAACGTGCACTTACTAGCTCACAGGATATCCTGATTAGAAGTGTCTATCCAGTTTTATTTGTCCATGAACCCAGTTCAAGTGTTTTTACTGCTGACTGAATATGCACCTGACGCAGCTGTAGCCTACTTCATCTTGACTCACACTTAACAAGTTGCTTGACTGGAATACTGGAGGTCCTGGTTTAAACATATAAAGCTGACAATTATTGAAACCCCAATGAAAGTTAAAGTGAGGAAAATGTGACCCCTGATATTAAAGTGACGTGATCAGTAATGTCAGGGCCCCACTAGGTGCATGTGCACCCTGAACTGAAGCTGTCAGATTCAACAGCAACATGCTCATCCATAAAACGTAGGCTAAACATCATTGTTTGACCAACAACGGTTTGCATACAGCGTACAGAGTTTTTTTATGTGACTGAGAGGTTGAGGGTATAACAGCTCATGACTGTTGCATGACTCTGTCATATATCAAACTGCTTTGCTGTCAAAAATGACCATAGATGCATTTTTGGTAACTAGTAGTGAAATGCTTAAATAACTGATAAACACAAACTGCAGACATACACTGGAGACTGTCATAGCAATAACATTCATAGAATATCTTCCTCTTCAGCAATTTGTCTACAAAGTAAAAGCATCACATTCGTCTTGTTGCTACAGTGCTTTATATCGACTCACTAATGAATCCTCAAACAGGAGGAAGACTCATTAGTGAGTTCGGTAGTTGCTACACATTGACACAGATAACAGGCCTGTTTAGAACAGGCACTGCACAAGTTTCTTTTAATGAACATATTTGACAGTGGTACTTTAAAACCATCCCGTCATTGTCACAGGGAGCAGTAGATTGTGATACTTGCCGTGGTATAAGAGACATGTTATCTAAAGAAATGTGTCAGCTGTGGACACTAAACGAGCACAACCACAAAGTGAGAGGTCATCCCTGCCTTTGCCCCCAACTGTAACAACTGTATTACCTCTCCAGGCCCTTTGGCCAAGTTTAGGCAACCAGATGACTCCAGTTGTTGCCTCCCCGGTGGTCTGCACTCATCTCAACTTTCATAGATCACAAGAGACAGGAAGTATCCACGGGGACCAACAGATGCAAGGGGAAAGCCACAAAATGGCTTCCTCCTGAGCTGGCCATGTGGCTTCGGCAATTGTAAACCTTTGAGCCTCGAAACAACAAACAGAACACAACACAATACCATGTCCTGTGGTACATTGAGGTTATGCCTCAGGGAAATTTGCCTTGCCTATTTTGGCTAGAATCTGACAGGTGATGTGGTCACAATGATAATATAACAATACAGAGGAAACTCTTCAATTAAATAAAAAATAATCAGTCTCAGTGGTTTTTGCGTTTAGAAAAGTTGGATTGCTTATTCAGACAGAGAAAACTTTTTTTTTGTACAGCCAGAGAATTATTTTACAGAGAGAGAAACCTGCTGAATGCCAGAGTAAATAAATGAAGTAAATAAATCACTGGATAATGTGAGGCAATTGTAGGGGTGTGCATAATCAGGGATTTGGAGGCTGCTCACTCCGCTGCTCATCTTCTGACTACAAAACCAGGCATGGCCACCCCCCACCCCTTTACTCTGTCTCTCCCTCCCTCCCTCACTGCCTCGGCCAGCGATAATCTGTTCCAGTACACTTGCCATGAAATGAGCGATGCAGGACTCGTAATGCACTGGACAGGCAAAGCCTAACAGATAACATAAGCCCCCTTTGCTGCCCCCCTCCCAAACCACCCGCTTCACCCTCCTCTTGCCATTACCAGCCCTCATTCCCTTCCACTGGTACATCAAGGCCCTTCAGCTGTAAACAAGAGGAAGAAGATTTGGTTCATTACAAGGGGACTTGTTTTCTCTGCATGGCTCTTCATCTGATATGTAATATCGTCGCTTTATGCTTGCGTCGTATTTCATCTTGACTCTCCTGACCTTCGCTGTCAGTCATACAATGAGATGCGGTTGTTGTGGGTTTTTGTTCTCCTCTCCTGTTTATAGTAATGATTGTCATTTGGCTAATGTATGCATGCATATGTATATATATATATATACATACATATACACATGGGCCTTCAAGCGAAAGTCACAAGCTGACAGTGGTAGTCTTTATTCTCATGGGGGTGGAAGAAAGATGCCTGTTTTGATAGCGATGAATATATAATTTTGTTTCAGTTTTTACTTCTCGTCATCTTTTTCTTCTTTTTTCAGTTTATTGGCGGGTGACAACCAACGTCAAGGTGCATTACCGCCATCTACTGTGTCTTCTTCCCACTTTACTATTTTCCCTTTTGTCTCTGCTCAAGAGAAAAACAAAAAACAAAAGAAAAAAAGGTGGCGAATAGTTTTAATCCTCTCTCTTTCCTTTACCTCCTTTGATCTTGCTTTGGTTTGAGTGTCACACCACCTGGATGAGTTAACTCTGGATGAGTCTCATGCCACAAATGCTCAAATAAAGACATTTTTCCACAAATTCCATATGATCACATGGTTTACTTTAAACCACATATGTTTCACTCCCACATACTTACTATGATACGCAGTCATATCTTTAAGAAAAAAAACTGCATAGGAAGAATGAAAACAGATGCTCTAGTGTCCTAATACGTTGGACTCGCCAAAATAAGCACGAGCAAAGTAGCAGAGCTTTAATACAATACAGAGCTTCTTATCAAGGAATTATGAGACAAAAAAGAGATAATGAAATACCCTTGGAATTTTTTGTGCAATTAAACCTGTCAGCCTTATCCTTAAGTATGCTCTGCTCCAAAGAAAACAATGACATTCAACAATTCAAACATCATTTCATTTGGAATCTGTGTAAATGTAGCTGGGCAAAGATTGTTTTGATCTCTGTGACAGTCGATATGGACCTCCTTGGCAGCATGTTTGACAGCAAACAGCCTCGGCTGTGATCGATAGACTCGCAGCCCCAGTCTTCCCACCAAGCGCCTTGTGGTTTTGGAGTTTCGGAAAATCCGCCACGAAGCGGGGCCCTCCCATCTCGTCTGAACCAAACATTGTCCGGGTGGCTCCTGCTCCCATGCTCCTCATTCACTGGAATGCCAGTATGCTGAGGATAACAGGGTTCCCTAAGATCCGACCAGGACCTCTCTAATTTGGGCATCCACTCCTGCCACTTCCCCTGACCAGAAACCATTTTAAATTGGCGGCCTAGTAGGAGCTGGCATTCCCCTTTTCCTCCTCTTTTTAATGGTTTGTTCACTTCTGTGGGTCTTTTCATTTCTCTTTCCTTTCTCCTTCCACCTTCCACCGACTTGGCTGAAACTAAAAGCAAATTTATTTCCTCTCTTTATTATTGTCCATCATATTAAATCATCACAGTCAAGCATGAACACAAAAGCCCACTGCCACAGTTAAAGCCACTTCATACACACAGACACTATCAGTGACAGGCACAGCACAACAGCAGCAATGTGTTCGCACTCTCCTAGCTGTGTGTGTGTCTGTGTGTGTGTGTGTGTGTGTGTGTGTGTGTGTGTGTGTGTGTGTGTGTGTGTGTGTGTGTGTGCAGGTTGTTCTGCCAGTGACTGACAGACCACCCACCTGCTCTGGCTCTACCTATTGATGTCATTTTGGCGTCAGTAGGAGGGCAGCTAATGGGATTTTACTATCAGCACCTCAGTGTAGCCACCATGTCAGCTCTCCCTCCTCCAGTGCGCCACGCACAGTCAAGCAAGGTAAAACTGCTTGGCTTGGATTGCTTAAGACTGACTGTGAAATGCAAGAGATGTTCAGCACAACATTATGTAGGTTTCAAAACAGCCAGAAAATAGTTACTCACTGGGAAATGCAGGTACTAGCTGCCCAGAAATAACCAACTTGAACTGTCAAGGTCAGTTTATCGTGCCAAACCTGTCTGTTCAGTAGTGTTGGGCAGTATTAAGTAATGTGTTACACTACCTATTTAAAAACAAGTAGCATATGTGACAGCAATTTAAAATTCACTTATTACTGTGCAGTTCTGGACAACAAGCTGCTGTAGCACTTGTTAGCTTGGTGCAAGGTGTGGGGAGACATTTACTAAAAGAGCTTCTGAGATGTATCGCTTTTGCACCATAATTAGCAGGAATACGTGGGTTTTTTAAAGGCAGTTAAACCCGATAAAAAAAGGAAACTATGTCTGATGTCACCAACACCGACAACTGAGGCACTCTCTCATCTTTGTGTCTGCCAAACTAAGCATTCACCTGGGTGTCACGTTTCCATCATTGCCAATCAGAGCTGGAACAATAAAAACCTGTCTACTGTCATTTTACAGATGGTACTATTCACATTGTAGACAACAGCCAGATGTATGGGTTTTTTCCCCAGTGGAAAAGGGGTTTTAATGACATGTAGTGTACCTGAAGTTAACTCAGAAGCTGTCTCATTTTCATATTATATCTTCTTTGCTACAAGTTCAACCAGAAGAGAAAACCCCCAGGGTCTTAACACTGGCTGATCGGTGATGGGCTCTAGATAATGTTGAGGATTTGATGAGACGACTGGACTCAAAGTTGGGCTCCAATCAGGAGAACTATATAAATTTTGGCGGCAACAATATGATTGGCTGACTGAGATCATGGCAAAATCTGACTGGATTACCGTAAACATCCAACATTCAGCTGAATAGAAGAGGCAGTGTGAGTGAAAGAGAATTGTGAATCGAACAGACAGATAGTCTTCCTAATTGAACTTACACTTAAGCTGCTTTGACTTGCACTGACCTCCGCAGATCCTATATTTTCCCAGGAAGACAGGCATGTGTGAATGCAAATGTCCAAGTGAAAGGCTCTGGTGTTTCTGCGGACTTTCCCCCGGCTGGCCTCCAATGAAGTCCCTACAAATTCAGGAGAATCCAATATGAGAACACACTGTGAACGAGTGGGGGGGGATGATGACACTTATGACTAAAATGCGACACACAAAAATGTGTGCAAAAAAACAAAAACAAAACAAATATCTGTTTGAAAAAGTGGAGCCATATATGTAAAAGACACCGGCAAAGAGAGTTTGAGGTAATAAGAGCTGACACCTATGTCTATCACATGATCTCCATAGTGGAGTTAATATGTCACTTCCTGCCTCTGCCTGCTAGACCCGGCTGCTCCCCCTCTCGCCTGAATAATGCAAGATATAGCATAGATCAGTGTGCACCCAGTTTGTCAACAGGAAACCTGTTATTTATTGTCTACACACAATGTGATTTGTGTTGAGGATTAGGACCTGTTTAAAGACATTTTAATTGGTGGAGGCAGAGTAATAATATAATATAAGAGGTTTTTAGATTTAACTGTTATTTGAGGAAAATCACTTTTATGCTGTATATATTTTTTCTTACATGTCAAAGTGTGGTTATGCTTCTTGGAAACATTCTGGAAACAAGTAGAGACAGTTGGCACTATCTCGTGTACAAATAGTAAAACGTATCAGTGTAAAGCTGCCACAGTCGTTTCGTGTTTCGCTGCCACATCCACAAAATCCACAGTTTTGTGAATGGGGACTAATCAGTTCAAGGTGTTAAGACGGGTGTAGAGCTGAGTGAGTCTGGAAGAAAAAGAGTAGCTCATTACTGCATCCAGTCACTCTTCCTTCACCTGACGCTGTCATAACAACACTGCTCTTTTAAAGCCTTGCCTCACCTTCTCTCTCTCTCTTTCACTCTCTGTGTCTCAATTTGTGCTTCTCATTTTTCAACTCTCTCTTCGTCTGTCTTTCAAAGTTTACAGCTATTGTCTGAAAGTTCACACTTTTAGTTTGGTGGCAGCGATGTGCATTTTTTTTGTTCCCCATTTTTCTTTTTTCTTCTTTGTGTGTCATTCCACATCTGAGATCGAGAGAGGGGCCTTTTGTGTCTGACTTTGCCCCAAAGGCAGTCGTCTTGCAAGGCAGATTAATAATTACAGAGTACACAACATCGGGGAAAACAATTTCAGCATCTTTGATGTCAAACATGAGAGAGACCAAAATTACAAAGAAAAAAAAATGGATGACGAGGAAAGGTCTTGAAAGATGGTCTTTCTTTCTGTCTGCCTCTCTCTCTTGGCAGTATTTCCTGTTATTGTTGCTTTCTACTGTTTTGCAGAGCACTAAAAACATTAAGGAGGACATAAAAGAGAGAGGAGCCAGCCATGGAGGGCCACATTTGAGAAGTGGTATGGCAACTATGCTTTGTGTCGATGTTTCTGAAGATGAGAAGGAGCTATATATAATGTTTCATAGGATTTGGTGCATGTGTTTACATGCTTGGACACATCATGAGATGTTTGTTTGTTTTGTGCAGCATTAGGGTAAATAGAAACCATGACCAAATATAGGAGGACGAAGCTGTCGCGGTCCTCTGTGGGCTGTAATTGAAAGGTTGAGGGAGCTTTTTCCTTTCCTTCACTATGAAACTCCCTATAACTGAAAAAGAGCCATGGATCATTGGAATGAGAATTTACAGTCTCTCCTGTGTGTACTTAACAAAACAAATACTGTTTTTGTAAAATACTGACTGATCGCCCGGCCCTCTAAACACAAATGACTAACTAATTACAAACAAAGCGACAAGAACCACAAATTAAATGTATGTTTCAGTTTCCCACTAATGTCATCTGACAAAGTGCTGGGAAATACATTTACTCCAAAATGCCTCTTTTGTTGTGTAGTACACTATTGCATTAGGATACAATAGGCATTTTCTCAAGTCAAATGTTTTGATGGGTTGTTTGAATGAGTTTTTCCTCTGCATAATTTACCAAAACTTTAATAAACAGTGATGTATCTACTTTTCATAAACTAGAGTTGCTTATCCTGCCACGTGGAGGTTCACAATCATTTAAATGGGCTGCATAACTTTTGTTCCATTGTCTGAGAACAGAAACAGAAAAACATGTAAAAGTGAACAGCTTTATATGAGATTCATATAAAATAGTGACATCTATAGTGTACGCTCCTGCACTTATGATATTGTGAGATTTTATTTGAATGTGAGGATTGAAAAAAAATTGAAAATTTACAGCTTCGGTGTGAAAGTTAATGATGTCTCTTTTCATCCTATCATTCTTTTTCTGAATTCTATTCTGGAATGATTAAGTTTTTCATGTTCAAAGGGAGAAGCATAGAAGTAAGACACAGTAACACTGTCCCCCAAGTTTTACCAATATACAGGAGAGAATCCACAGTTTCTGACACGTACATTTTAAGGCGTTGATATTCACAGCATCAGAAACATTTAATGTACCATTATGTAATGTTGTAGAGTGGGGGTAAGGGCAGCGTTCAACCTGCTGCACTCACAGCTACTCCTCTGCTGACATTGTGGATGTACAGCAGTGAGTCTGACAGGTGTCAGTTAGAAAATACTTTTTTTTGTCTCTTTTCTGTTTAAAAAAAAAAGCTTGGAAGTGTTACACTGTCTGCTTCACCCGTGACAACAGAAACTGAGGTGTCAAAGCTAAAACGACACAGAGGTGAAGTCACATTGTACTTGAATCATGACAGCGAGCTCCCTGTTCGGTGGATGTTGGTGCGTCATCGCATTCATCTGGCACTGCGGTGACAGTTATGGTGAGTCCTCTGTTTATTTACAATGTGTGTTTGTATTTGTGAAAACAACAATATAAACATGTTGGAACATCCTGTCATATGGAGTCCATTTCATTGTCATCTCTGATCCGAGGTGAACGGGTTCATCACACACTGCGGGTAGGGTGGCTGCTACATGTGATATCTGTTACTGCTCAAGTCACACCATAGGTTTTCTACTTTTTGCTCCCTGTTTGTGCCAACTGTCATCTGTTCTACATATGAAAGTGTAGTTAAGGGGAACAAGAAATGTCTGAGCATAGAAAGCTGCGTTCTTTATATCTGAGCTCCGGACAGTCCAGACTCCATTTCTCAGACATCATCCAGAGTTCATTGATTAGTGCAGTGTAAAAGATGTAAGAGTCTTCTAAACATGTCCCCTTCTTGGTATTGAGGTGGAAACTATTACCAGAATCAAATCTCAAATAAACCATGTGATGGTCCACTTAGCTAGAGAGCTGACATTAGGTCGGTGTTGATAGGAAGTCAATTTTACGACAGCTGCGTGCAGCTGTTCACTCAGCAGGTAGCAGCAGCAGCAGAGAAACCAAACGAAGCAGGTGTGTGTGTGTGTGTGTGTGTGTGCGTGTGTGTGACATCATGACCTCGAACGACTTCTGTCCTTTCATGGACTTATGGTGAATCAAGGTTCAAAGTGAAAGTATATTTATGCTCAACTTCCCTCACTGTTCACACATGTCACTTCTGCAAAGATGAATGCATGCCATTCAATTATGTTAATGCAGGAAATAATTTTGTTTGCATTTCTATATGTCGCAATGTTAGAAACATTTTGAAGTGTTTTTATGTAAATTTTAAACCTGCATTTTGTCAGTGGTACAGTACCGCTGAACAATAAGTTGAACAATAGAACTTTTGATAATGATTTTGTTTTTTTTGGATATTTAAAGGTACAGTGTGTAGAATGTTGTAATATCTAGAGTTGAAGTTGCATGTTGCAGCTGAATACCCCTCACCTCACCCTCTACTTCCAAACATGAAAAAGAACCTGTGGTAGCTTCAATTGTCATAAAAACTCAAAGGTGTTTAGTTTGTCCAGTCTGGACTAATGTAAAAAACATGTTGACCTTTGTAGAGAGGGTCCCCTCAATGTGAATATAAAGTATTCAAATATAAAGGGTCTTTTCTGGGGTAAAGAAAACTACAAGTCATACAATTTAGATGAAACAAACTAGTGAAAACATCATGATGATTATTCTAGATTAAATTTCTGCCAATAGTTCCCTTTCACCTAAATCTTACACACTGGACCTTTAAAGTGTAAATCATCTAAATTGTACAAATTGTCATTTTCTTTACCCTAGAATGGGTCCTTTATATTTAATAACTTACTATATTTACATCTGGAGCAAGTCCTCTCTACGGAGGCCACCATGTCTTTTACAGTAGCCCAGACTGGATAAACTAAACACCTTTTGAGTTTTTATATTTATGAAGGCTACCACAGGTTCTCATTCATGTTTGGAAGGGGAGGGTGAGGTGAGGGGTGTTCAGCTGCAACATGCAACTCAACCACTAGATCTCACAAAATTTTAGACACTGAACCATTAAGTATATTTGTGTGAGTTGCACATTGGACAAGGCTTCCAAACTTATTGGCTTGTGGTGGCACAAAATCCTTGCTTTGGTAACTTAAGCTGCTGTCAGACATGCAATTAACTCCTAATATTCTCATGAAATTATCCAGAGGAGCTGCATGTGAGAAACCAAATGTCTGAGTCAGTTGCTGTGGACATTCTCCAGAGATTCTCCTGCCAGTCCCCTAGTTAAAACTCGGACAATATCAGAATGAGCCCATGTAAGAACATAGCAGGAGATCCTGCAGGCGATTCATTATGAGTGAGTAGGCACATTGACAACGTTTCTAAGCAAAACTTAAAAAAACTAAAAGAATACAAATATATCAGGATGAACAATAGGAACCACACACATGGAAGACAGATGAAGAGGTCAATTTGGAAAGAAAATGAAATTAAGAGTTTCTGGTGATCTCTGCAATGGAATTTCTATGTAACGTCCTGCCTCCTGCATGCTGTGCCACCCCTTGCCTGAACATTCCAGGGATATTTTTTGTCGTTGTTAACGTGTCTGAGTGTCGAATCTCCTGCTGGGCTGTTAATGTTAAAGGCAAACTCCAGAAAAGCCTGGACCCCATTGTGTGGACATTTTACGGAGTTCATGTCTGAAAACATGTTGTATTAAAGTTGCCTACCTCAAAGTTTTCCCTTCTTACGGTGAAAAAACAAAACTAGTATTCAAGGGGAGGGAGACTCAGTGTACGTTATTTGGAAAAAGGATTTGATAAGTGACAAATTGCAAGAGTTGGAAATGTTTTTTTGTTGCATTGTCTTTCTCTATACCACAAGTGTAATATGTTTCCACTTTTTACAGAAAATGCATTAGCGGGAGATATAGATATGGAAAAAATCCACTGACAAGTCGACTTCCAGTGGTTTGGTTTGGATAAAATGAGAGCAATGTGTCGGCAGCATTAGTCACACTGTGAAGCTGCCTCAGACCCCTCTGAGGATCAAACCGAGGCACCACTGATTGACTGCAAGCCTGACATCCACTTCCCAAGACACGGGTTTGTGATTGCGAAAATTCCTGGTTTTCCTGTAATGGCTGACAAAGACATTCTGCACAAGTCCCACTGAGACCTCAAGGTTGGGGGTGGGCAGATGATCCCGTTCAATCAGATCCATGAAAACATCATTGTATATGCAGAAAACCTTTACTTCAACTCTGAAGCCTGAGGTCTAAATAGTCTCAGCCCTTCTCCCTCATTTCCAGAAAAAAAAGAGCTATAGCACTGAAACAATCAACAGGGATGCAGCTGCATTCAATTTCCTGCTGCATACTGTTTCTATCACAAGGTCTTTTCAGATGCACCAATTGAGCTGAGGTTGGGAATGGCCATGAATCTAAACCAGTCTTCCCCTCTCTGCACTTGGCTTAATGAGGGCTACATGTAGGAATGTTGGGTCTCACCCCACACCTTTTCCCCATGTGCTTTCTTGGACTGATAAGGAGAAAAACAAAGCCTTTTTTAAAATAATTTTCTATCCCCTGTGGCCAGAAACAGAAAGGCATACACAACTTAATCTCAATTAGCAAAATCATAAACAGTTTTAATATTTTCCACCAGAGCTGATGATGTGGCGTGGTGCCCTGGGCGAAATCTTTAAATGGTGCAAAGAATGAAGAAATTCCTAATGACATCTCAAACTCCCCAAATCAGTTCCTGATCATGTACGCACACCTTTAACGATTTGAATCGATCTTTGGACTGTGACATTTTTCCGTCGTTAAGTATTCTGAAATGATACGTTCCATCTGCTTGGTTGAGCGATTGTTTTTGTATGGCCCAGCTGAAACTGCAAACATCTCATCATGCATAATTATTTCAAAAAGAATCCTGTTTTGAATAACATTGTGCCATGGAGAGAAGTGCATTCTGGTAAACAACAACATACTCCTCACATGGCCCTGCTTTCCCTGTTAGTGGCCCTTATATCAGGTCCAGAACCTGTTTTTCATAAGATCACGAGGAGCACGTTGTTCATCTCTTGATGGAGAAACATCAGCGGTTGTGAGGGACAGTTCGAAAAAGGGGGTTTGTATACACCAATGTCCCTACACCTCATTATCTGATGTCCTTATTAAGAGTCTCCTCGCTATCCCCTGGAGAAGCCTGGTGGGAGTCTTCCCATGTCAACCCCCCCCCCCCCCCCCCCCCCCCCCCCCCCGTCTCCCGCTCACTCCCTCTGTTTCTCTCTTCCATGACATGCCCTTTGAACTTCCCTCAGTCTCCAGTCTCACATCAAAGCTTTGATAGAGGCTTCCTCTTTCCTCTTCTCAAGGTGAGGATCTGGCTGCATGAGTTTGTGTGTGACTGAAATGGCCAACACATTAATTAAAATGCTTTCCACTTATTATTAAATACTACCTCCTTCAAAATTGTGATGCAGATATTTTCTTGTTTTATCCATCACATATTTGAAGGTGTTTAATATTTTTATTTTTCCTGGCAAAATTATTCGATAAACTGGGAGCCAAAATATTTGCACTAATTCACAGACCTGTTTTATTAATGAATGCACATCACAAGTTTTCTTTGTTTCAACAATATATTTTTATGGAGTTGTGTAAACTGAACACAGGAAAACGATATTTATTTATTTAAAGGGAGAAAAAAAAAATTGTAAAAGGCCGAAAGTCTGGTTTAACATTTCAAGTTTGTGTGTGATTGGACTGCTGATAGCTGGAGAAAATGACCTATCAAAAGGCAGTATATATACACATGGGTGCTTTTATTAATAAGTAAAATTTGAATTAAGAAATGCTAAAAAAAAAGCTTATACAACTGTGTGCCTATGTCTGCAGTAGTGAGCCTGAAATGCCAGCCTCGTGTCAGTGCAGCAGAAATAGGTCAAACCCAACACACAGATACGCACCCACATGCACACAGATAGATGAATTACTCATTCTCTTTCATGGCCTTTGTAGATGGAGGAAGCGGATGCCGATGCAAAAAGATCAAAACCCCTGCGCGCAAGAAACAAGTGTCCTCCTCCCCGCAGCCGAGCAGGAGGGAGGAAGAGTCGCTCAACAGGTTTGTGTCACTCCTCTAACTCTGCAGCTTTTTTCCGCGTGTCCTTGGCTGCTCCGTCCTGAATGGTGTCTGTTTTTGGATCCTTTCTTTGTGGAAACGTCTGTGCTATCTGCGCATCAGTTTGAAGCTGCTTTTCCTCTTCCTGTGTGTGTGTAGAAAACACAATCAAAGAGAAAAATCAATGTATCCTCAAGCAATAAAAAAAGTCAATAGCTTTCATAGAATCTATATTTAGTGCAGAGTGATGTAGAGATTCTCAGTTCTGCCTGGCTGCAGTTAGTGACATAGAGACATTTCTCTGTATTCATTATTCATCATTCATTATTTTCCCTGACTGTTTCTTTATGAATCATAACTCAGTAAATGCTCCAGATATAGACATGCACGACAGATATATATATATATATATATATATATATATATATATATATATATATATATATATATGCTCACACACACACACACACACACACACACACATATACTCCAATAATGTATAACTGGTTTTAATATTGTGGCTGATAGTATATGTTTCCATCTAACCCAGGCATGTGTATTGTATAGATGTGGATGTGTTTATGTGTGGCAGATAGTGGTGGAAGTGGGCTGCTGGTGGTAATGTGACAATATCTATTTCCTGAGAAGATTGAGCTTCTTGTATCATTTATTATCTTGTGGAATTTGCCCATGTTCAATCCGACTTTGATCATATGAGCTATATTACAACCTGGACTTATCTAATATTAGTATCAGCTTATCTTGATTAATAATCTTACCTCATTTCACTCTATGATTGAAATATATCATGCAGATGACTCTGTATAATATATGCAGGGAGCAGTTCTATTATTTGGGGGTAAATGGTTTCTTTTGAAGGAAGAACTCCTTATTAAAACCCTATCCAAAGCATTATCTCAGCGCTTTTGTGGTTAGACATGTATATGATGCAGTGCTCCCACCACCGCTAATTAAAATGCATAAACCTATCACCATCAGTGCGCTGCAGCAGTAGGAAGCCCCTAGCAACAGCTGGTACCTGTTGGCCAAACAGTGTTGTTGACATCTAGTCCAAACTGCAGAGTCCTGTCAAACCATCAAATCCAGCACATCTCACAGAATACCATTCATCTGTCTCTTTACCAGGATCCTGCTGCAGCAGCACAGACCTAAAAAAAAAGATTAAAATCATTTAGAAGTTTTTTAATGAAGTTCCTTTGATGAGAAAGAGAGCAGGGAGGGTCGTCTCCTTCCAAATTATACTTCAGATCTGACGCCAGTTTATAATTTCTTAGTAATAACTGTGTCAAAGTCCTGATTGAATTTCAGCCAAGTCAAGTTCAGGGCCGAGTAAATCTGTGCTGGTTTTTGGGCCATATGTCCTAACACACATAACTTTTACATTTTTTCTAATATATATATTTTTTATTTGAAATCCAAAATTAAATATAGAATAAATCCGAAATTATTTAACATTGTAACTTATATATCAAACATATTTTGTGTCACAATGTGAAAATCCCCATTGCTTATTAATGTCCATTTTTATATTTTTATTTTTGCTTTCTGCATTATCTGTGATCTTATTTAGACCATACTTACAAACAAACCATAGTGAGGGTTGGGCAACAATTACATAAGGTTCAGGAAAGTTCATCTTTAAGACTGACAACATTTACTACTCAACCTCCACACCCTTAGTTTCTGCCTCACTGCTTAAAGGGCACACTGCTTCCTGCATATTAATGGATAGTGGGCTTGAATTCACAGAATGCGTGATAAAGATTTTTAACAATTTCTATTACTATTATTAGTATAAGTATACTACTGTGAGTATACCCATTCATATGTGTGTTTACATATATATATATATATATATATGCATATACACACATATATGTATACACATATATATATGTATATATAGAAACACATACACACATATAACTTTTATACTTATAGTTATATTTCACATCATATTGTATATCAGATCTGCCTATATAGTAAAATAGTTTATGTATTCATATATTTATACTTCTATTTCAATATAGTCTAAAACATAATGCACAAATACAGTTAACATCCTCATGCAATCATCCTGTGCCCCTCCACTTTCCTGAATTACCTTAACCCTCCAGTTAATGTTTCTCTCTGTAGTAATAGGTGTAAATTATGAACAAATTCTCTATATTTTCATTGAATTTTATTGATAATTTCTTTTTTATTGCTTATTTTATTCTATTTCATACTTTAACATGTTCTTGTCTCCATTATTCTGACCATCTGCTCCTGTAACAAGTGAACTTCCAGCGTGGGCTCAATAAAGCTTATCTCATCTCATCTTATCTTATCTCAGTCATAACATCGTTGGCATGATGCGCAGCATTTCACATACGGCCACATGTGGACTATTATTCCCTTTGGCATCTTTGTAGATACTTTATTGTTTCTTGTTTGCTACACAATCAATATCACAATAAATAAAATGAGTCTAAAAAGAAGACACTAAGAAGACAACAAGGCACTTCTCACACTGGATCAGAAACCTGCTTACACCAACTAACATCTGGCTTTTGTCTTCAGTGTGAAAGGGTAGAATTAGCATCGATTCCCAAGTTGTCCCAGGTATTTATCGGCTCCAGCTCTGATCATCAGCAATGTAAATAAAACATCCAGATGGATACGCTAATTGTTGCCCCTTTTCTGTTAAAATGCTATGACGTGCGTCAGGGAGGAAGTGAAGGCTTACATTGTGTCAAACAGAACTTGTTTTGGTGGAATATTTGCGATGAGGCCAGCACTGTCAATAAAAAGAAAGAAAACGAACACGGTTAAAGACATGTGGTCTGTATATTTGTGTGATCCAAATCTTCATCATTCCAGCCTGTTAGTTGCAGCCCAGAGCCTTCTCTCATTGTTTGCCATAGCAAAATGGATTGTGGAAACAGTAACAGACAAGTAAGGAGAAGAATGTCACCTGAAACACATTCCCCTCGAAAAGGATTGGAACAGCAAGGCCAATTCTTTTGTTTTGTTGTAAACTGCAGACATTTGGCTTAGAAATAAAACTATGAATATGAGTTCAGTTCCAATTTTCAGATTTTATTTTCCAATGAAAAGGCAAAACACACACACACTTTCCCTGTCTTCAAGCATGGCTGTTTGGTGGCATGGTCGGGTATGACATGGCATATTATTCTCCCTTCCTATAACTTGATTTGTGAGGATGTGTTTTGGTGTCTGTAATGTGGTTTATATTTGTGACTGTAGTTATTTTCCACGAATTTGAGTCACCTGCAGTATCTTTTATAATAATGATCTATGGTGTAATATCTTCCAGGCGTGTATATGTCTTGTTCATTCTTCACGGGTTTGTCGCCCTGATGACGACCAGTGTACCACAACAAGTAAGGGCCTTTTTTATATTTTCCATGCCACACTTCAAAATCTTTTCCACAGCAAGAGTGCCTTTATTTTCTTTTTCTGTATCAAAAAGTATTTTCTGCTGTTATCATCTTGATGTAAATACCAGAACTAACCAATTTTTCAAGCAAGCAAAAAATACTGGAATATGTCACAGAGTGGTGTTTCTAGACGCCCAGGTGTTGTCGTTTTAGACTTACGCTTTAAACATTATATACAGTGTAGTTTTGAATGTCTGCTAGCTTTCACCTGTGAAGACCTAATTTGTTCCTATAAAAGTAAAAAACAAAAATGCATCAGATAAACAAATAAACACAGATATGAGCCACAAAAGGACTTTTTCTGGACAGATGTAACCAAGATGAACCAGGGTCTTGAGGGTTAAAAAGGATCTGCTCACGCACCACATCATGCAATCTTGTCTGTTAAGCACAGTGGAAGTGGCTGCTCACTATAGATGATGACGATGTGAATCATAATGTCAGCAATGAATTCACAAATCTGTTGTTTTACACTTTACAGAGAAATGCAGGCAGCAAAACAATTATTCAAAGCATACTGGCAACACAGCATTAGATGTAATTGGGGGGAAAGAAGATTTAAGAATGGACAAGTCAATAAAGCAGCATTTCATATAGCTGTGGCACAGGAGGTAGGGAGGGTCATGCTCTGAACAAAGCACTGACTAGTGAACCCGATTGTGAGACATAGACAGAGGATAGGGTTTAAAGTTGATTTATTGTATAAAGTAAAGGGGTACAAGGGTTGGTGGTTCGATCCTCACCGGAGTGCATACTAAACCCCAAATTGCCCCTGATGGCATACAGCCAGTGTATGAATGATGTGCGATTGTAAAAGTGGTGTGTATAGAAGCTAGCATTTAACGTTCAACTCCTGAAGAGGAGACTGAAGTGAGAACACTTTTGAAACAAACACCAACTCAAAGAGGCTGCAGTAAAAGACTGGAAAAGTGTCACTGCCAATTTATTTAAGACTTACTTTTCCTTTACTATTGCTCACATAAAAGTTTAGTGCTCTGATAATAATGGTGCTATGTTCTAAGATGTTGAACACATGCAGATGTTAGTACAGAAAATAAAAGTTCTGAAAATCTGAAATCTTGTCTCACGTTCATCATTTGATCTTAAACCCAAATATCTTCAATGATGAGTTTCGCATGACTGTAGGTATTTCAATTACATATTCAATTTCCATCTTACTTTATTACATAAAAGTAGAAAAATAATGATTTTATGAAATAAAGTTAAACTTATAACTTAACTTATAAGTAAACTTACATTAAAATTTGATTTGTAATCAAAATAGATAAAGCCACAGTTTTAGGCATAATTACTTTTTGAGTGTGGGTCTGTTCACCTCCATATGACAACAACAACAACAATAATAGTAATAATAATAAATCATTCCTATTGGTATGTTAGCCATGTGAATAATTTCAGCATTGCTTGCTAAAATGTCCATCTTTAAAAACTATATTTATATGTCTAACTCCAGGTGTTTCACTGTATTTCCTTTACTGCATATGTGAAAAAAAGTTGTATAAATAGTGTTGTGGTAACCCTTAAACCCATGTTTTAGTACAAACACTACTCCTCTGAACCAGGCAAGTTTTGTGGTCAAAAAGTCAAGAATAACAGTTTTAACAGCTGAATGCGGAGGCTATCCCACTGCTTCATCTTAATATAGTTCCAAGCTGCAGTCATTTGTGGTCCTTCACTGCTAATAGCATCCCCTTAAATGAGCTCCCATTTCCTCATCTCATCTGAGCCCAGCGTGACCCACAGATAGGCCCTTGTAAATTCTCCCCCCATCTGGCTCCTTTTAAGTCTATGTCAGACTGTCCATAATCGCTCTGTCAAAATGGCATCCCGTCACCACCGCTTGTTAGGAGGTAGTGCAGAGCAGGAGGCTGAGACATACCAGAGCTGGAGCAGTCTATCGAGCCTGCCAGCCCCCTTCATGTAACATGAGGAAATGAGTTTGTGTCAGGACTATTTTGGTGTTGCTTTGAAGTCTTATTTTACCCTCTTTGCCTCCAGGGGGACAGCACAGAAAGCGAAGGGGGGAGGCCTGGTGGTACAATGTGGGGGAAATCTGTCGAAATGCCCCGATAACCCAAAAGGCATCATGGTTGCGATCTCGTGCCTGGGTGGTCAAAGCACATAGAAATGCAACACCAGCCACATCTGATATGTATGTCACTGTGTCACATACTGCATGGGCATGTTTTTGTGGTAGGAGTTTGCCTTTTTATGTAAGCTGTGGTGCTCTTTTTTTCTGCATGCATAAACATGTCCTTAGGAAAGAGTTTCATTATCCCAAGGCCTTTATTACTCACTGTTTTATTTATGTATTGTCAATTTCTGAGTCAATTGTAATTCTTTTATAACCTCAAGCATAGAGTGGTGTATGTAGTCGTGTACAAGAATATAAGACTTTAGTATTCAGTACAAAGTCGCTGTTCAAATATATTCTCTGTTTTATGTGACTGCTGTTCCACAAACACCTAAAAACAAAATTACAGAAAAATGGAAAAAAATGAACAGACACATCACAATCCCTCTACTGAAAGAGACATGTTGTTATTATCATATTGTACAAATTCATAGATCAATAGTCAGCAGAGGGTCTGTCGATATGAGCCAGGAGCGACGGACTCCTCAGCGGACGGATGGGGGAGGGGATTATTCCCCGAGACCAAATAATGATTTTTATTCACTCACAGGCAAACACAAATAAGAAAACACACTAGGGACACTCTTAAAAATTGCTTAACATACTGAGGAGTAATACACTGAAAATGTTAAATAAATGGCCAGTCAGCAGCACCTTGACCATGAACACAGGTTGTCAGGTCAGCGAAGGGGGCCCATCTCATATCAAACCCCCCCATTTGCTCCTTTAGAATCAGCAGTAACAACAGTGAGGAAGTGCAAAACAATATTGTCAACACAACCCGAATTCACACATGTGCGCATGCACACACTCTGCCACACACTGCACATAGAGTCCTTGGTGAAGATGGTGTCTGCTTCCCACCCCCTGTTGCGTCCGGAGCAATGTTCCTGGAGAGGGGACAGCGAGAGGGGCATCCCGCAGTGCTGTTTGGGCGTCCTTGCCAGCGCCAGACAACTTCACTATCCCTGCCCTAGCAGGGGGCGATAATCACATCAAGCTCTCCTGACAAGATGCATTGAATTCAGCTTCGGTCCCCTTAAGAGTCTGGCATCCAGCAGTCTCTCCTCAACATGCTGCTGACGTTACAATGAGAAGGTTTGTGTTTTCATTTTTTTCACTCTGCAGCATCGCAGATCTTTTTTTCCTTCCTCTTTTTTCTGTCGCTACCTCTGAAATGTGTTTGGGAGTCCATGTCACCGGGGCGAAAATCTGAATTGGCAGAATCAAGTGTTACCGCCATTGGACTGTGGAAATTGCTATTGTATTGGTGCCTTCTGTTTTGTCATGGGGAATTCCATACAATAAGTAGTCTGTCCTGAGGAATATTTGTTTAAAGTTTGGTGGAAGATGTATCGCTTTTTATGGATATCATTTGGAAGTTCTTTAGGTTATATCCTTCAATAGTTACAATTGAAATTGTCAAAGCATGTCAGTGACTTTACACACAATAAAAGGCTGAAGACTGACTCATTACCATTACGCTGACAGACGTTTACACTCAGGGTCTAACCCATGCTGGGCGGTGGTCAGAAAAAAAAGAATGCTATCACTTTAAGAGATCCATGTATTCTCCCAAACCACGCTCGATCAATTTTTGCCGGCTCCTCTGGTTAGCTGCAGTATTATGATTTTTTCTTTCAGTTGTCAGCTTTTCCTTTTCAATACTCATGCTTTCTTGTTACTGTATTGTTCACAAATGTTGTTGATAGGTATCTGGTAATATGATTTGCCTCTTCAGGGTTTGTCAGAGGTGTTGTTTACGTTTTGTGAATACCCGATACTCGTCTCATATGGCTATTTCTGGAAAATGATGTCCATTCATCAAAAGATTTAAAATAACAGGGATTGAGAAGGGGCATCTTTTCCAATCCACCAAAACAGATGAGAACTGCACTGGACTCTTTTAAGCAGCTTTGTGGGCCCGCAGAGCTCCTCTGCTACCCAGGGAGTCCGGCTTCCAGCAGCTATTCTCTATTCATCACCTGCTTTCAATGGCCACCATCAAGCTGCCTCCAGCTAGAAGGCCAGGTAGGGTGCCGGGTGGCGCACAATGTTTGGGGATTAGTAATCAAAAGAGTGTGGAGGCTGGGACCCTCCGTCCCAGCCTGCCATTCACTCTTAGGAGAGCTCCAGCAGCGGCCAAGGTCATCGTCTTCAGCTCGGCAGGAGGTAACTGGGAAAGAACCCTGGGAACCAGCCGCCTGCTCTGTGCTAATCGCAGGCTAGCAGGCTAGCAGCACAGCAGGTGTCTCATCGTGGATAGCTTGGCTGACAACGAGATAATGCCTTTGTTTACTTTCCTCTCACTTTCCCTCCTTTCTGTCTTTTGTGGATCTCTTTTGCTCAGTTTTGTGGGATTTCTGTCTTTGAACTAAACTGTATGCTGACTTAGCAGAATGTGAAACTGGTACAATGGTCCCCTGACTGTAGAATAAGTTGTCCTTAATGGGAAGGCTGAGAAGAGGTGGAGTGCAATGACAAAGGCCATTTGAGGATAGAAAGTGAAATGTCTTTCTCAAAAGTTTCTTTCAAGTTACCATGGTTTCAACAAACCTGGGAACACGGGACTTCCCTTTGTATTTTTTCCTGTGGATGGAACATGATATTACATCTGAAAGGTAATTTTTTTAAAATTTTTGTTAGAAGTCCATCTTTGGATTTGCTATCGCCATTCTGAATCTCACGTGACAGAATAGTGATCACGGCCACCATTTTAAGCTGATTTGGCATCCTGTGGTGCGAGACACTGGGTTGAGAAACCCCGATGAGACAGCTGGTTGGAGACTCACAGACTGTGGCAGAGTGGCCCACACATTCTCCGAGATCGCAGACTGGACAGATTAGCTTAGCCTGCTAGGTCTGAGAAGAGGGAAGCGAGCAGTGAGGTAACGATGATGTAAAATGAATCATTGTCGTTTTCCAGTAGGAGGCAAGACAGCTACCATGCCCCGCCAGCCCGCCCTCCCACAAGCACACCCCTGTTGGGATATTGGCAAGTTGTCATGACGACAGGGATGTTCTGCTGATGAAGTCTCGCGCAGCGCTATCCAATCAGATCGTGCAGCTACAACCGCAGCGTGAACAGGGGAGGACGCACCTATTCCAGTTGCACAATGCTGAGAAAGGACAGGCGAAACCCAGGACCACCAACGGGAAATTGGCAATCCGGGGGACGCTGTCAATGGGCCGCCATGGTTCGACAATACACAGACAGCGGGGGTCGTGGATACAGGGGCTGCCAGGTAGGGGGTCTCCATCATGTCTGATGCTCTTTGAGCTGCATTTCTTTGCTGCTATCAATACAAAGTATGAATGCATTATTTATTTTCACTGTTGGCATGCAGTTTTTAAAGACTGTCATTCATACGGCTTATATGATGTTACGGGATGGTGGTCGTAGTTATTGGATTGTTCCAGGTGCACTTTAGCAAAATGACAAATCACTCCTGCAGGTGGTTTTAACAAATGTGCAACAACCACAATAATCCCTTCCTAAAGCAAGGGATTTTTTTTTTAAAAGGGGGGAAATGTCATGTGGCATTAACTTTAATGCAGTTTTATATTCATTTCACTGCAGGATGCAGATGAAGAGTAGTCGCGGCTAATATCCAGAAACTGCAGGTAGCAAAGTGAACGAAAAACTCTCGCAGTGTTAGTTTGATTCAGGCCTTTTATTTAAAACCCTGGGGAGGATTTTTCTTTCATTTGCTGCTGGCTGACCAAAGGAGAAGCCGGGGCTACGTGCAGTTCTATAAAAGATGGAGGGCTTGGTGGGGGCGCACTCTGGTTTTTTTCCTAGCACTGCAGGTAGCCATTACGGTCATCGTCCTCTACAGCTTATTATTATAGCCTATTGATTGTAGCTGTCTACAAATACTATTCTTTTCATTAACATTGGCATCTTTATAAGATGATTATGATTTGCATTTATTTCTTTAAGCAGTTCATTTGAACAACAAACCCCTTCCCTCCATCCCTACCCCTCCCTTGCTCAGCTTCAGTCCCTCTGTCATGGGGTCTCTGTGGGACGCCATTCGAGAGGCTGACCCCCAATAGTGGTTGTGTTTGACTCTTCAAACTTGAAAATGAAATCTAATTTGTCAGCATGGAGAAGCCACCTCTATAATCTCCTGGTTGGATATTAGCAGATTTTAAAATGTTTCTCTTTACTTACAGATTTCTGAAAATGATGGGAAGTGGAATGATCAGCAGGATCAGCCATCACTAGATGGTTTGGGCAAAAGACTGGTCAATCACTGGTTTCTTGTATGACCAGTTTAAGACCAGTTCTATTAGATAGTATAATATGTTGATATATATTTCATACTGGAATATGATATTTTTCATTTTTCATTTTTGCATAATATTATTCATGTTGTTGTCTATTTTGTGGGGGGAGTTTTCCTCAACTGCCTCACTGAAAGGTGGGCAGACAAAAATGTCTTATGCCTACTGGTTATTTTGTTTACACGTAGGCCCTATTGAAATTTCAACCACTAACAAAGAGATAAACCAGGAGAGAAATTATATTTTTACAGTGTTTAATAGTAATGGGCTGTGTTACATGCTAATATTGAGCCAGTCATAGTTTCTAAAGCCCCTATTTCTGCTTACTGCAGGTAAAATTCTGATTCCCTAGTCATAGTGAAACCAGGCTTAATGTAAGACACAGACAGTGTCACTCTTTCCTCCACCTCAGCATTTTTATCCAAAATAAGGAAAAAATAATTTCTCCTTTCATGAAAGAATATTTCATAAGTGGTGCTAAGCCAGGTTGATGATGGGAAACTGGATTTAGGCAAAGATGCCAAAAGCAGCTCATCGCTACAAGCTGATTGCTTGACTTTTAAGTCAGGCATTTATTTATTTTACCTTCATGCAACCCCAAGCCAACTACAATCCAAGCTAATGGCTTCTAAGATGGAAATATTGGGATCAACTGCTGATTGTAAAGCTGAGAATTTTCACGGGCTGAGACTCAAAATAGACATTTTATAAAGTAGACTTGTTTAGAGGAGTCCAATAGTATTATTGTTTTGATGGAATTTAAATGTTTAGAGATCATCTATGTTTAACATCTCCCATCATAAGCCTACAAGTGTGGACATTGTTTTGCTGGAGAATCGTTTGTTTACATTTGAAACCAGCTAACCCAGTGAAAAGTTGCTTGTTCACAGTCACTTCCAAGTTGGAAGGGAAGGGGTTTTCCCATTGCTTGAAATTACACACCACAAATGTTCTGGAGAGTTTGCGGACAATGATGTCAAATTGTTGCAGTATGAGAGGGTTTGTAGCAGGGAAACCACTGAAGTGAGATGATTGCTGTTCTTATGATGCAAAATTAGTAACATTTTGGTGACTGGGGTCAGATGTGGTGAGCTCTGCACCATCCTGTTTACATTCTGACCTTGAGGCCTGGGGAGATGTTGCATTGATGAGCATTGTGCTGATGGTGAATGGTGCACACAATTCGAAGAATCAAAGACATGTTGACATGCAGAATTAGTCCTTTCTTAAATATGTTGTTTTCGATTCCTGTTTTTGTGCTTACCTTTTTCCAAAGATCCAAAGTGTTGTAACATCTGCCATGATCAAGATGTCAGAGAACCCGCAAAGGCCCATGGGAAACTCAATGCAACCTGCTTGGAATGCATTTATTGCATGATGTAATGGACTCCTGCTGTTGTCCTGATAAATCACAATTTGAAACATCCAAAGAAAGAGGGATAATAGGCTGATGTTTCATGGACTGAATCAATCACCAGCGACACATGTGTCAGTAAATGTCATCTTGAGGTTGATTGGACCACCCAGATGTTGCCCATTAAAAGCCATGCGGTTTCCATTGAAGAAGTTCCAGGGTTTCACCCCAAAGACCGTTCCCCCTGCCCACCAACCCCACAGATCCAGAGCCTGTGATCTATGACTGGGGTCCCCTTCCGCAAATTGCTGTGTTTGAAAAGAACCCGAGCATGGACGAAAGAGAAACAAGGCCCCAGACTGCTCTGGAGGAAAATTTCATTCCTATCAGTAAGCCTGCATTCCTCCCAAGTAGAAAAAACCATGTGATGACAGTCGTACAGCACTTCACGTTTCACTCAGACTCCAGGCTAGAAATGACTATGATGACCATGTGAAGATGGGGGGAGCAGTTGACGTGAATTAATTGCCCATCACTTGTCGGTGCAGTGTAGAAAAACTAGCACTGTGCAGCTGTCTCTCTGAGAAGCTGTCAGCCAAGGACAATGAATGCATCCTATTTCTTCCCCACCTTTCTACATCTGATTTAATAGAGAAAGACATGGACCACAGACTGAGCTGTGAGAGTGGGTACAGCAGAAATGTGGTCAGGATGTAAACACACAGACATGAAGAGGAAGAGAGGCATTACAAACAGTTTTGATCTCCTCTGGGCTGTCCAGACGGGCTGACAGGGGAGGAGGGGCAGTGATTTGGGCTCCTTTTATTCACTCCACGGTCAAACTACCTCTCTCTTGCCAGCAGCGTTGTCATTTGGGCTGTCCGGATTGAACAACAGAAAGTCCAGCATTGATAGAAACAGTACAATGAAGCAAAAGATGGACAAACAGGCAGACAAATGCACCTGGAGGCTGAAGTCTGGGAAAACAGCTGAGACCCATCAATTTGTTAACAGCACAATTTTCAATACAGTCATAGTGTAACCCCTCCCATCGTCCTAACTCAGTCCCTGTCTGTTTTGTCTCTCTCCATTGTTCATTATTTTTAGGGCGATGAAAGAGAAGCTAAACTAATTTGTTCATTCAGAATGGTCAAAGGAGAACCCAAACTACCTTTAATGCCTCACAAATCAAATTGAATCCTTATTATCATTTATTTTTTCAGAAAAATCAAAAGCCTGTTTTAATTCCGGTGAAATTGAGTTTCATTTATCTTTATCCAGTCGTAATATTATCCTCTTTGTTCATATCCTATTGGTCTTGGAACAAGTAGGGATAGGCAGATCATGAGATAATGATGCTGGGTCTTTCTTCCAGTGATGAGGATGACACGGTCTAAAGATGAAGCACCGTCCTCCCCAGCCAATTTAGACAGGAGAATTAAAGGTCTCACATAGCTAGAAAGTGAATCACGTCCTTCAAGTTAATGTGTGACATCTAATATCATTTGTGGCTGAAAGGCAGATGTCTCTGCTAAAATAGAGTAACTGTATGTCTGCAGGAGGAATGTGACCGATCAGTTAAATCTCATCCTCTTTAAAGCATTAATGAGTAAAAAAAGGAAAAGACGATGGTGCAGTGTGATTTGAATCCATTCTCATTATTGTCTGGAGTCAAGCTATGAAACGGTTTGAATGATTTACTTTTAGTTATAGCTACTACATCATAGATATATATACAGATATAGATCAAATCTAAGTGTTTTAATATTTAATGATTCCAATTCCCAAATTCCCAAAACACATTCATGCACCAGCATCATAAAACAAGGTTTCAACATGTAGAGTAGAGCAAGTTGTTTTGGCAAATGTTTAGATGATAAAACGCTGAAAATATGTCTATTTTGTTTAGATCACTGGATAGTAAACTTTATAAAGCTCCTATTCATTGGTCAAAAAACCCACTAACACGCACTACCATCTGGCTTTTGTCTGCAATGAGAATGGACTCTGAATCTCAAATGACCCTGCAGTATACACAGGTTTTAAACAGCTCCGATCAGATGATGGAAACGAGAGATCTGGATGATTGGCTAATTTGGCAAGATGAGTTGAGAGAGCAAATCAGTTTTTGGTGCGTTTGTGACATCAAACACGATACACTGGGGAAAAGACAGAAAGACAAAGTCCTATATTGGCGAAAGCAATCTATTGACCTTTTTTAGGAGGTTTACCCTCATCTAAAAAACCTGATACACCTGCTGATTTATTTATTTATCCAGAGATCATGCCAAATGCCTATAGTTTAATAACAACATGTGCAATTTATCTGTACGTGTTGCATATGTATATATATATATATATATATATATATATATATATATATGCCAATGTAGTTTTAGTAAGATCTTGAGCTCATGATAAGTTTATCTATGTAAACCACCTTGATGGTTCTCCAAAGACAGAGTATAAGCAAATGACAAATGATAATGTCCTGCCAGTCACTGCAGACACATAAACTCATAAAACACACCCACATATACACTCAAACACTTGGGCATGCACGTGCATACATCAAATGGAGCTGGAACATCTGTCAGACACCGGACCAGTGGTTTAGTTAAAAAATGAGGAGGGGTCTGGTGAACGCTCTGCTATTCATTTATCTTGCATAGCTGCCCATTGGTTTTAATTATGGTTGGCTCTTTCAAGTTAGAAATAGGCATGCTTCAAAAACAGAGCTGGCCTTTTTGTGTTTTACCATTGTTTCTGTGGGACTTTCCGCATGGGGACAAGGGTACATATGTGTGTGTCTGTGTGTGTGAAATCTCTCCTTCTGTCTGCACTGCTTTTTCCCTCCCTGGTTCATCCATCAGTGTATTTGCATGTCTACACTTTTTTGTAATTGATGAGCATTTCTTTGCGTTTATGTGTGTGCATGTTAGTGTGTGTTTCCATGTATGTGCTGAATTGGTCTGCCTTATTTTCTCGGCACAGCTGCAATAGGACTGGATTGATGTGTAACCCAAGCCGGCACTTTAAAGGGCGAAAGGCCTGGACAGACGTGGTCTTGCTAGTATACCAGATGGGGCTTTATGATGAAAAGAGCATAATCCCCATCCAGGCATCACTTCCATCACTTGAGCACTACAAAGCCATTCACAGCTTTTTTTTTTGCAAGAAATAATCTCTTTTTTTCCACAGTCCCAAACAGAGCACTTTTATTTTGTTCCTCTCCTCCTTCTTTTGCTTTCAGTCTATTTCTATCTTTATCTTCCCATCTCACATCCCTCTGTTTCTCCATCCCACCATGTCTTCCACCCTGATCTCTCTCTTTAACACCCCCCCCCCCCCCCCATCACACACACACACACACACTCCCTTTGCTCTTGAAGACTTGCAAATGTGGCATTAGCTAATATTCAGAGAGCCAGGCAAGCGATCCCTTTTTATCCGCCAGGCCCCTACTGATTGAGCTACAGTGTGTGCATTGGAAATGAGTGCTGCACGGGGCTGGCAAACCCCATGCCTCTGATTGGTATTCAATATACATGTCACTGCAGGACATGTTAGTTTGGGGTTATGGGTTTACTCTCTCACACTCTCTCTCAATTTTTTTCCCTCTATGCCTCCTGCTTTCCACCCATCCTAATTCCAACCATAGAAAATGCCTATCTTCTCCACTGTCATTTAAAAAGACGACAGAAAATTGGACACAGGGTCAATTAATAGGCTGGGCCAGGCTTACTGTAAATATGGCTGACATATTTTTCTGGTTTTGTTGTATTAAATGGCACAGCTTTCAAACAGTCCACTGGATTTGGATGCATCCCCTCCCCTCGCAGCTTGGTTAAGAGTTACACCAGACTTTATAGAAAACAGACCCGGCTCTTTTTTCAGTCTGGAGGCTTTATTGTACAGTGAAACAAAAAAATGTAGGTCTCTCTTCCCCCAGTGCATATACAGTATATATCTCTCATTATTTCAGAAGTAAATATATTCATCACATACATTAACTCTTATTCACGTGGCACACTTTTCCATGTTATCTTTTCATAATTTAGTGTCTTTGCAGTATCTGTGTTTTCCTCTCTGAAGTCCCACCCCCCTTTTTAGACTCACTTTTTTGTCTTAAATCCTAAAGCACATTCAGAGGTTCCTCCCTCATTCTATCAGTTGCCTGTTTTCCTCATTCTTTGAGCTTCCCTGTGAACACCAGGGGAATGGAGGATTTCTTTCTGTCATAGACTTACATCACACTTGCAGAATATGTCAGGGATTGGACTTGCATTTACATGAGATGCAGCCTGCATGAAAACTAACATGGCACAAGTTGGTTAAGATATCGTCACTGGAGTCAGGCCGTGACATACACCAGAGCACCCATTCGTCAGATTTGCTACTATTACTGTAGGGAAACGTTGATCACATTCAGAGAGGGTGGGGACTAGAGGTTTAAAAAAAAACCTACAATTGTTACTTTTAATGCATCCAAATAAATATCAAACAGTAGGCATGAATGACGCATGCCCATGTAAACCGTGTTTGGTCATAGTACATCAGAAAAATACAGTAGTTTATGAGAAACCTTGATGTGAGAAGATATTTACTGGATGTGATGAGAGCACACTGTGTCTTAGTTATTTGGATCAGCAGACCTCTGTAGCACATGAATCTTCTTCCAGGTCATACTTCTTTCCTTTAGGAGAGAGAAAAAGACAGTGGAGTGGTGTTGTTGAGCCAAGACTCCACTCCAGCCTGAGACACAATCACTCCTCTCCTGCTGAAATCTAAGGGCCTATCTGTTGGTTTCTTCTTGTGGGCCTTGTTCCAGGTTTGTCTTGGCCCTCTTCCAGGTGTGGGAAGTGTAAACAGTTTACAGATCTGCTGTGGCTAGGGAGGGCCGAGGGCTTTCGCTGGGAGGAATGTAACCTGAACACCACTTCACAGGGAGGCAGTGCTGTGAGATGGAGCATTCATGCATATTGTGTCAGGACCTAACAGGAAACTCACCCAGCAGTTCAAGGGAGACACGGCTGGTGAGAACGCTTGCTGACGTCAGTGGTCATGTGTGGAGGGGATGTCTGGCAAACAGGCTGCTTGGATTTTGCCCCATGAGCTATCAATCACAATAATCTATAGTAGTTTATAGTTTTACAACAGAAACATAAGCTAGAAAAGTGGAGTGAAGAACTCAAGTAAAGCATGTCAATAATAGAAAGCAGTTAACTATGCTTTGGTTTACGATTGAATGTGAACAATCTCAAATAAATGATGTAAGCTGTTATCTTCATATGTTTTTGCCATGCTAAAAATTATTTTTATTTATAGTGGAGTAGAGTAGGGTTAAAGCAACACTTTCATTTTCACTGTTGTAAATACAAGCTGTTGTCAGAGTCAGGAAGTAAACATTTGCACAATCATTGCACTCAACTCAGAATAGAACAGCGACATTCAAGCTAACACAGCTGGCAAGTAGCCAATGCAGTTATCATAATGGTTTTAACTGGTGTCCAAGGATAAACGAGAAAGCTTCACATACATGGTGCAACATAAAACAAAAGCTATGTCTTACTTGTACAATAATAACAATGACAGGTCAGCATCTGTCCTGCTTCGTCCATGAAGAGTGTGCTTGGACATTTACTCTATTTGATTTCTTACTTGGTCACTTTCTCTTTTCCTCTTTATTTCCTCCATCAACATTCATGTCCGTTTCTTTGGTGGCTCTGCCATGATGTCTTCACTGAAACAGGAGAGGTAATTGTTGCTAAATGTTCCCGTTCTGGTTGTTGTGACGTAAGCAATAAAGCAGGCCACTATTTTAAGGTATAAAAAACGTTCTAGTGTTCTTTTAAGTAACTCTGGAAATTCTACAATGCACAAAAATAACATCCATTTGGCTCTTGACAGAAATTGGCACTATCATAACTTTCACCTCATCTCTGCAGGAATGCAGTTTGATTTATGTTGGTGGTAGCAGCATATTTTATGAAGAGATTCTCTGGTATAGAATTGCAGTGAGTGACAGTATTATAGGCTACTCAAAGTTGGAGGATTCAAAAGAGACAAAATGTAAAAAGAAAGGTCAAAAGTGAAACTACAGATACTGAGATGCTGAGTTTGAGTCATTCCTCTTCCTAGATTGAGAAACACTAGATCCTATATTACCTGTAATGTAAATAAATGGCCTTGCTCTTGTCTTGTATTAGACAACTGCTGGTGTGAAAGGAGGCGGTTCATAGTAGCCGGATAAACAGATTGAATTGCCATTTTGTTAAATTTGATGTATTAAATGTGGTGCTTTATTTATGTGTCACCTGTTTGGGATGGGGGTTAATTTGTTTGAACTTAACTATCCAGGAGTGAATGACATTAGATGTTGTGTGGACTCTTGTGGTTCTCTCTGGTGAGATTGCTGCATACTACTATAGCTGGGTAAAACTTGAATGAATGAATGCAGTTCCCTCAGCCCCTGTCTTTAGACGTTTCCCATTTCTTTCAGGCCAGAGTTTGGCTTTTAGTTCCATATCTGGGCTGGTTTTCGGCTGTTATCCTCCATTGTTGGCTGACAGCCAGGAGTGTTCTCTCTGTGCATGTCTAGATGTGAAGTTGCTTTTGACTGTCAAACTGTATGTCGGTTGGCGTAGGACTGGCCATATATTCTGCCGCAACAAACATACATTTATGGCCAAAGTATTCACCAGAATAATTTTGGAGTAAGTAGTAAACAGGTCAGCTGTTTCACAACTTACAACAGGCTGGTTAGCTGTGTCTGAGCTTTTAAAATGAAACATCTAAATATAGCATCTTCTAATAACATTCTGTAAAATTCATCTGATAAGTACATTGTCAGATAGACCCATTCTTCATAGTACTTATATGGCACCTTCACCTGCTCTATCAGAAAAATTACACAGAAATATCACTCTCTACATGGTACCTTTTAAGAGTCCTTCCTTTTGTAAGTAGAACTACAGAAACATATACAGCTATGTCAATGCCACCTGCTCTGATAGTTAATGTAGTTTGGCAGCTAGGTTAGCAAAGATACAGTCACCATTCTTGATCCTACAGACCATGGTTTGATTGGTTAATTATATGGCCATGACTCATGGTTAAAATGTGGGTTCAACACAAGACCTAAAACCCTCAGATGTGATTCAGCAGTCCAGAATAAGGCTAATGATATTCACAGAGCTAAAGGGAAATATGCCGCACTCCATTTTCACTTTAATGTGGCTTATTAAATGAGATTCTGCATTTGTGTATATATCAGGAAATACATAGTAGTAAATGAATATACAATCCTGAGATGGTCCAATTACCTGTATTCATGAGCTCCATGGTCTTACAGAGTACACACACACACACACATCACTGGTGTACTTAACATCTGAATGTTTAAAGTCCTTAGTGTCACATGATGCAAAAATGGTATTTCTGTTGTCTGAGAATGAACACAGCTGAGCAGAGCAAGAAAATGAGGTGCCGGCAACAAAGAGCTTTGAGGAAGTAGACATGTATCTCCAAGGACACATACCACCCAGCAGATCAAAGGACCTAGAGGACGTGTTTGATGGGGAAACCACACTGGTTTTCAAAGCATCGTAGTTCTGCATCTCACTTGCCCACCAAGGCCCATGATAGAAATTCTAATACATCTGCCTGTCAGTTAATTGAAGCCCCATTCTCTCCCTTGGGGGATAGCAGGCTAGTCTTTAGAGAGCATCTCTGTCCTGCTGCATGCTCTTCGTTAATTATTATTCCTCAATCACCCCCTCCCCCATAACACTATTTATTGTTTGCGTTTGTTTTTGTGTCTTGTCACCTATCTCTTGTCTTTGGAGAAGACACTGATGTTTGACAGAGAAAGAGATCACAACTATCCACATATTCACCCATATCATATCAGCCTACCTTTGGGGATGTTGTGTGATGGTGGAGGAAATGTTTGGTTGTCAGTGTTGTTGCATTTGATCATGGGGAGGGAGGATTCAGAGTCAGTACCTTTGTTAGTCTCCATAACAAAAGAATATATGGTAGAGGACATGAGAAGGGCATGAGCGGAGATTTGGCTGATTGTGTTTGGCAAAACACAGAGAGAGAGAGAGAGATAATCCCTGTCATGGCAGAGACATGTCCCCTTCCCCAGAGACAGGCAATCTTCCAGACAGACAGGAAGTCATCCCTGTCAGTGTGTGGAGTTCTCAGAGAGGAGAAAGTGATGAGCGATGGCAGCCGGTCTGAGCGCAGCCATACCATATTTTTTACATATGGCAGATTTGGTGCAGTGTAATACATTTAATCTTTGCAAAAACATACACAGCTTAGTTTATCGTGTGTGTCAGTTATTTTGTCAGGAATTGTATCTGACATACAGAAACCCATGTATGATTTACCATTTAATGTGTCTGTGTAGCCAGTGAGGGGAAGGATGATGCATTCTGCTGACAGTCCTGACAAATAATTTCTTAAAACACTGACAAATGATGTTAAATGATATCATAGTGCATCTGCAGCTCTTAGCCTGGAGCACCCGCCGGGTTCTCTGCAGATCTATACAATATTCCAGTAATAGACACTGTTTCTTGGTTGGGGTCCAAAGATCACTTGGAGCTCTTGAACGGATCACCTCCCTCACCGCAGTTTCTTGCCATGCTGCAAAGCATTTGTTTAGTTTCCCACTCTGTCTCCATGACCTCCTATCTCCCAACCAAATGACGGGTTTGGACATTGAAAAGGAAATTGCATACATTCCTCCATAATCGTAAGAGGTATTTACATATGCTCTCTAAATAATTATGTGGTCCAGCCGGGAGCATCCAATGAATTTTTCACAAAAGCACTTTCTGCTATTTACATTCCTAAAATGTAATGTGGTTTACTTATGCAGCTGGACGGCCCAAATCAAAGCATTCATTCCCAGGGACCTAGAAAGAGAGGGAGAAAGAGAGAAAGTGAGAGAGACAGGAGGGGGGCCGAGGAGAAGAAGTTCAAAGCCTGCAAGGTCAAACTTGAGGGTCACTCTCTCAGTGCCTTTTCACTGCCTGCATGAATACATAACCGGCAATTGACTTTCTAATCGGGAGGGGCCTCATAAAATATGCAGTTTAATAATACTGGTTATCATGGGTCCTTTTTTGTTTTCATCCTCTGTTTCAATCTAGAAGCATCTAAAGTGAGCTGTGTATTAAAAAATGATGGAGCTGCTGCTGCTGCTGCTGCCTGCTTCCCTTTGGCTCCATGTTTTGCTTCTTAAACCTAAACTGACAGCTGGGCATTTCCCTCTGTCCCTCCCTCATAAAACCCCTTCCCTGCTGGATTTTACTCTGATTGCATCAAAGCCTTGACCTGTGTTGCCAGGTGACCTTTCCTGATCCCCCTGGTGCCTCCTGAGTGGAGACCCTTGCCAGGGCACCTGGGAATTACCTTGACGGCGGTGTAGTCGGCGGCTGTCACAGAGCTCTTGTCTGTTTGATGTCACCTCTGACACCAGCCTCTGTAGCAATCAGCAGGGAGATCTGACACCCTTGCTGGGCTGTGAATAATAGAATAAATCTACCTGTCTTCAACCAACGTTGTCACCTGTGCTCCCTATGATGAAATGCGCTCATGCTTACCTTAAGGGGCGGTATGTTTTTCCTGTCTGTTCCAGGGTACAAAGCAAGGCTTCAATGACCAGCCATGGGAAAAAGCTGTCCCAAAGGTGGCTCCGCTGGCAGTGCCCAGGGCTCCAATTCGGCAAAGAGTTGCCCGAAGTGGAGAGTTAAGGACACTGAAGGATGACAAGGGACAGCTGGAGAAGTGGTGGACTCTTCACTTTGAGCAGACACGATGGACCGAAGTCAACAGTGAGACACCTCTCTTTCCCCATTTGTTCAATCATTAAGCCCCATTGGACTTATTGCAAGTTTATTTTGCACTGTGTCTACTCTTAAGTGCCTCTTTTAAGTTCAATCCAATTGTTATACTGTACACATTCAAGTTTTAATTTCATTTGTTCATTTGTTGCGATAATTTCACCTTACTCTTATCCTCATGCCATCTGTTGATAACAAACCTCAGGTCTGTCAGGCTTAGCCCAACAATCCTTGGAAAGAGTTTTCACTGCCACTCCCAGCTGTACAGGAGGTCAACACTTCAACATGTCAGTCCTTGCAAATGAGGTCTTGAGTACTGGAAAGCCCAGACGCATGGATGAATCTATGATGGGTGGATGCTGTGGAGTTTGGAGAGGGTGAGGGACAGGGCTTGGAAGGCGAAGGAGAGAGTTGTTGTTTGGCGCGGCATGTTTCTGTTTCCGTAGCTGCTGTCACCCTTCACATCAACCTACCAGAAGGAGCATTGTTGCCAGTTGGTTGATGATGTGACATTTTATATTTCTGAGTTCAACTGTAAATACCTATTAGCTGCATTCACATGCTTTTAAAGCAAATTTGGGAAGACTTCATTCACACTACTTGATATCAGTAGTTACAAATACATCACAGATGCATGTAGGGTAAATCAGTGTGCAGGAAATAATGATCATGCCTGTGAGGCTGTGATGGTTCCCATCAAAGCCACTGTCCTCATGGAACACACGTGTGTGTCAGGCATCATCTGCTGTGGATTACTGTGGTCTGGGAATGTCTCTGGGTTGATCCGGCCCCCACCATTTTGTCACCACATGTCACCCGTTATACCCTTTTGAATAGTGTTTGTGATGTGTTGTGTATGGTGTGCGTTTTCTTGAACTGTTTCTTTCTGCATTGTATTCTAAAACAAATCTTAGCCAAAGATGAAAAAAGGTGAGCTGCCACACTCACGTCTAAACCAGGTTTATGCTCTGCTCAATACCAGTGTAAATTATGAATGGTCTGTATTTACATAGTATTTTTCTAGTCTTGATGAGCACTCAAAGCACTTTACATTTCAGTTCATTGCCATTCACCTATTCACACACACACATTCATACACTGCATCTACGGGCAGCACTTCTTCAATGAGGAACGATTCGGTGTTCAGTATCTTGCCTGAGGACACTTCACTCCACATGCAGATGAGCTGGGACCAAACCGCCAACCTTCTGGTTAGAGGACGACCACTGTACCCCCTCTCACACACACACACACAGCCGCCCCCCTAGTGTCCACAAACAGGATTCACTAGTCTGCTGTCCTTGCACTAAAGTATCCTTTAGAAAAACTGCATTGATGAGGAAGGTGCAACCTCAATTTTGCTCTTATGACTTGTCTTTCGTTACTTATTTCCATTCTACACCCTCTATCTACTTCATACTAGTTTTTTCCTTTCCCCCATCTAACCCTTCTCCACTTCCTCACTCTACCCTTCTTTCTCCTTCTCTAAGCTGATTGGAGATGCATCCCTCATTCCTTGAATGCACACAAAAATGCTCGGTGCTCTGGCATCAGCACTTCTTAAATAGGGCTCCTGCCACCACTGTTACAGCTGGAGATTCAGCACACAGCCCTCTAACACACACACAATTCTGGAGAGAGAGATGAGGGTGGGAGGAAAACCTGCTAAATCAGCCAAACTCAGGAATGTATTTTCATTAAAACAAGTTTGTTTGAAGGGATTGAGAAGGTGGAGGAGCGAGATGGAGTATCAGAAGTGATCAGACCCAGTGGCTCAGTGGCTGCACAGTGCCAAGTATTAGAGAAGCAGGGAATGAGGATACATTACATGAGGTGTAGACACAAATGTAGACTGGAGAATTTATTTAGCTGCAGGACTTGCTAACAGGAGTTTATCAGAAAGCTAAGGACAAAGCTCCTGTCTCAAATTCCTGTTTTTCTGCTTGTCAGCATGTAGATTGAAGAACAGGGTTTTTTGTGTGTATGTGCATTCATGTTTTTGTGTGTGTCACCTCTACCACTAGCTAAAGGCATCATCCCTCTAGATCTCCCATTATCCAGTCCACACACGTTTAAGATTTATTTCTTTCCCTGGTCAGTCTCCAGGAGAAGTAATTACCAACCAAGGAAACACAGGACTTCCTGGAAGTAGCTTATCGGAATACACACACCATCCTCCGGCTTCAATGTGACTGATAAGCTGAGACTGACAACACAGAGCTACATTATCCACCTCTATCCCTCTACAGTTGGGGTACCTGGCTTTCTATCCTTATAAACAATAAAAGACATGGCCACAGTTTATTTTTCTCATATTGTCCTGGCTTTTCTCTTAAAGCTGCATGGATCAATATTTTTAATAATTTTTTTAAACACTGAAAACAATGACCATAAGGTTATGATGAAAAATGATTCTTGGGATGAATCACAACTCTCTAGTTCCCCTCTGTTCTATAAAGCATTGTACGGTTTGTAGCTTATTGCTTTGGTTGATTCTCTCCTTGTTTCCAGTAGCAGTTTCAGTCGAAATATTCTAGTATACCCTCTGTATACTAGCTACCCAACACCAAACGACAGACAAACAAAATTAGCAGCTGGTTAAGAGTTGAACATTTATAAGCTAAGTGGTCATCAAATCAACAGGTTCATTCCAGATTGCAACAACCTTGGAATTATGTTCCCTGTTTTGACCTTTACTGTTGTCTTCTATAAGATTGTGCTTTCCAACTTAATTAGATATGTGACAGGGCTAAGACTAATGGGTAATACTCAATCAAACACATGAGTCATTACTTAAATTCCACATTCCTCCATGAACTCTTAAAATGTCCACACAATGGGATCCAGACTCTATCCAGAGTTTGCACATATGAACAACGCAGCAGGAGATTCCATAGTCACAAGGGTTCGCAACAACAAAGAAATCTCCATAGCGTACATGTGAGGGGTGGCACACCATGCAGGAGACAGGATGTAATGTATTAATTACACTGTAGAGATCACATGTTTTTGTTTACAGCGACTGCGGCGTCCGCCCATTATACCGTAAGCTCTTAAACCTTGTTGTTTTTCCAAGTTTACATCTTTGGCTGTGCCTCCTACGAGTATGACACTGCTTTTTGTGACGTTTTTACCAGGGGGATGGAAGGGAGAATTTTCGCAGAAACGTATATTTGTGTTCTCACATACAGCCCCTCCAGATAATTTCAGGAGATTATCTTGAGTTAAGTGTATGTCTGAAAGCAGCTTTCATTATACCTCTTACTTTCTTCAATTCACCACCATTTTTAAGACTGTAGATCTGAGTTCCCAGGTCTCATCATGCTCTGGTGAGCACATTGTTATAATAACTGATAGCTCAAACACCATAAATGCAGGAAGATCCTGTACAGTATTTCAACAGATGATTCTCTGTTTCAGCACTATATCTGTCTCAGACTGCCTGAGGGTTTATATTATCACCTAACCGACAGAAATTGATCAATCAATATAATTGTGTGGTTTTAGTTCTCCCCGCCTTTGTGTAATAGGCTGCTGGGATTCACATCTTCTAGAAGCTGACTCAGTCAGATGTGCAGACCCACCAGGCCTTTTCAGCTGCTCCTCCCTCACTGCTCTTCCCTTGATCAGCCCAGGGTGGTGGATGCACATGGGGACCACCCCTGAATTAAAAGAGCGTTTTGCTCCCTTGATCAGTGGCAATGAAATCTTGCATGGCTTTAAACATACACAAACACACAGAGAGAAGGGCATATGTGCATGATTACATGTACACAAAACAGGAGGGAACATCATATGGCAGAATAATATGAATCTGATTTAATGACACACAAGAATACGTACAAATTGAAACATCTATCCATCACAGAATGAGTGCACACATTCAATGAGGCATGTTTGCAAAAGCACGGCCAGACTGTTGCACACACCCCAAATTAAACCCCCCTTCATCACAAACACATCAGAGGACAAATAAACAGAGAGAAATCCAAAAAATTAGAGTAAGTATGACAGACACACACACACACACACAAACACACACACACACACATAGGGAGGCATGTCCCTCATTATAGCCAGGTCCACAGTGTGGTGTGGTCTCTAAGGCCACTGGTGGTACTGGACTGTAAGCTGACACCCTGATGTTGTGATGCTGCTGGTGTTGAAGGACTGCAATGTGCAGGCCAGATGAGGCTGTTTGCTCAATAACAGCACATACAGTAAAACTCCCACATGCAAACCCTCTGAGACGCCGCCTGTCAATCTCTGTCCCTCTGTCCTCCTCGCACCCTTCTTGGCTGTTGCCATGGGTTGCAGGAGGGTGATGGTGGGCATTTGAAGACTGGCATGGGAAGGGAGGGGCTGGAAGATGGAGGGATGAAAGAGAGAAAAAAGAATGGGGCAACAGAGAAAGATAGGGATGAAGGAGACTGTGGAGGCACAGAAAAAGATGAGAAGAAGAGAAAAAAGAGAAAAGGAAAGAGAGGGGCTGGTGGATGTTTCTCCTTTTATTTTTGTTTTCTTAGAAAACAGCTTTAGACTCTGTGCTTGGCTGATAGCAATGCTACTGGCACATGAACAGACATTATACATGCATACACACTTAGATACACACACACAGACACGCAAACACACACACACACACACACACACTCATTTGACTTGTTCATGGCAATCTCCATGGAAACAAAATGTACAGAATACAATGGAGGTGGGATATTTTTATGTTTCAAATGCATGGAAATAACAATACTGACAACAAAGGGAGAAAAAGACGAGCAAGAGAGAAAGAAAATGAGAGTTACGCCAATCTAAGCACAAGCAGATGTGTGTGTGTGTGTGTGTGTGTGTGTGTCCAAGGTCACAGCCCAAAACCATCTGTATGGGGAAAGTGGAGAGGACTGGATGGAGGAAAAAAAGAAAGACGGGACCTCGAAATATTTTGAAATGTCTTTCTGCCTCCAACATCAAAACTGTGTAACTATGACTCGTCTTTCCTACAACTGTCTAGGCGCTGCATGCACACTAGCATTCCAGTTATAATTAGATTTTTGAAATATCCCATTTTTGTGATTGGGCATATAAATGTCATATCACAATTTCAGTATGCTGGAAAAGTCATCCTGGTTTTGAGAAACCTGATTTTACAGGTTACTGGTGCACAACTTCCCCCAATTTCTGACCACTGCAGACCACCTGCGCAGACGTGGCTTCGACTGATTCTCCTACTGTTGTGTCCTCCACTCTAATGAATGGTTCAACTGTGACATACAGCTGGTAAAAGGATGCCCTGCTGCATGGTACAGAACCCTTTCCATTCAATGTCAGCAAACTTCATCATGACAACTTGATCTCTCCAGTGATGGCTGCGGATCTTCTGCTCCCTTGTATGCGGTGGTATTTATCAAGTGTTCAGGGATATGAATAACCAGATTTCTCAATGTTCAATGTAAACTTCTTCTTATTGTAAGCCTTTTTAGCACTACAAATTCAATTCCCTATACTTTCATTGTATTGAGATGGAGACAGAGGGACAAAGCTTCAAATAAAACTAAAACTATGCAAACATAGTGTGATATCAGGGTGAAATGTTCCTTTAAAACCACAGAAACAATGTTAAAGTCAAAAAGCGCTCATTAAGACCCTTTTAGCTCTCTTCCCTTTTACCATTTTTCCCATTTAACATAATATTGCATACATGCTGCTTTTACAAGTGTGATGGGATGGGTGGCTTGCATGCATGAGTTTGCCACGGCCTAAACACAAGCGTGTGTGGGCATGTTTGTGAGTGTGTTCTCCCCCAATAACAGCTCATCCCTCCTGTCTGGGTTTAGATTTAGCAAGGACAGCTGAGTTCATTTCAGATGTTGAGGCGGGTCGGAGGTCGGACACTGGTGTAGGTGGCCTCTTGGAGTCAGACCACCATCCTGCAGTTGCCAAATAAATCAAGAGTCTCGCTGAGTGGTTTGGCGAGCATGACATACCTCCCTTGCTCCCTCTCTCTTTCTCCTTTCCATCACCCTCTCTCTCTCTCTCTCTCTGTCTGTCTTGTACATAAACACACACACGCACGAGCCAAGAGCAACCTATAAACCACATCTGGCCCAGTTCTCCCCACATGAACAACAGTTGCCACCTTGAGAGTCCCAATTTATCTCCATCACTTTGACACATCACTCACATTTAGTTCTGTCCAATGTTCTAGATCAAGATGCTTTTTCCGTGTTGAATGTTTCAAAAGTTAGATAAAGCTTGGCATATTATTGGTTTATTTGTTTGTGTGTCTTTATACGTATCAGATTGCAAATCAAATCCAGATGCTCTGAGTTGTGCAGGCAACACTCACGTAACCACACAGTTATTATTATGTACCTTGCACATACATGCAAACAAAGTATGCATGCTTGTAGTTGTGTGCACTTGGAGACAGAACCAAAGCTTGATTCTGTTGTCCCCTCCCTCTGCTCTGCTTTCACACCGTTTACTGTTGTTCCAATTTTTGCTCCATTTATGTAATTCTTTACTTCTTTACGTGACACTGATTGCCACTGTTGCCAGGAACACTGTTGATCTGCGCAGGCAAAATGAAGTACATTCAAGAGGTGGGTGGAACCACAAAAGCACAACTGAATACAAAAATCCGGATGGCAGCAAAATAGTGATATTGTCGGAGTAAAAAGTATAATACGTCATCAAGTCAGACTTGAAGGTTGTTCTGCCTTAAACTAAATGCTGAGGCGGTGACATGGGTAACTTAGATTTCATCCAGTGGGAGTATAGAATATATTTTATCTGCCTTTTATCTTACACAGTTTGATTGGACCTGATCATCTTGTTCAGATTGATTTGGGCATTTTCCTCTTGTTTGGACTCAAGTTTTGAAAAGCATGTATACTGAAAACATTTTTAGGCAACCCACCCCTGGATTTAGGCCCTTTTCATCCCTGGTATTAACATCCATTCTTAGAGATCTGATCCCAAGAAGACTGCATAAGTTTTCTGCAGGGGGGATTTGAATTAATGAATGCCTGCAGCTATTAAAAAAAGATTTAAATCAATTTTAGAAGTCATTGTGATGATCATTGTTGATATTGTCATTGTGGCTGCAAAGAAATACACATATGGGCCCTGAGAACTGTCAAAATAAGTTAATTGTGAAACTATAGTGGGTCAGAGGATGTCAGCTGAAGTCACATGCATCCTCGACCACCTCTGAATGTAGTTTTTGTGTTTGGATCTCAGTTAATACCAGGTCTGTAGATGTGGAGGAGCAAAATTCATTCATTTATTCTTAAATTATTTATCATTTAATCATCCTTGTGAAATAGGAGAAGCTGGAAGCTGGGGTCATAGTCACCAGTGTTCTAACCAGACAGAAATGTACTGATTCTTAAGTTTTCAAGCAGCTTTAGATAAATATGGAACTTTGCTATTTCATAGATATATTTGCATTTGTGATTTTTCTCTCTTTTCTCACAAGTTTTAAGTTTGGCTGGAAAAAAAGATGATGTCATAGACTTCTGTGCTCCAATCGGGATGTAGCAAAATTTTAATCGAAACCTGATGACAGTTTGCTTGTGTTTCCCGCACTGTCAATCAAATCTGACACACACATGCAAAGCCCTGACGTAGCAAATTAGTTGCAGATGAATTTCTGTGTGTATGTCGTTGCTTATGCAGTGGTGACTTATTATAGCTATGGCTATAATTTTAGCTTCAACACAGTCAAATACATTTGTCAGATACAAACCATGTATCTGTTGTACAGCAGTTTATACTCTACAGGACAGAGAACGTTCACCAAATCAACAGTTGAACTCTACTCACAACCTCTGAGTGTAATGCTGTGATCACTTTAACAAACTTAAGTTTGGCTGCTCTAACCTCTACTGTGACACAGACCCTTAAGGCATCTGTGTCCTTCAAACAGAGTGTCTGTCAGACAGTCACACATGTCTGAAATCTGCTCCAAGAATATTCTTCTGACGTCAGCATTGATGGAAGTGATACAGACAATGTGTGTTTCTGACAGTTTCCAAACCCTTTCAATTCAACAACCTTACTCAGGCTACATCCACACTATTACATTTTTGTTTGAAATGCATCAACTCTGAATCATTTTAGTTTTGAAACACCATTTTCAAGCTGAAACCTAGTATCATGGATGTAGCCTCAGTGACCGGCCAAAGTTTGCACTTTTTGTAAAATTTAGTTTGTTTCAAGCAATTTCCCTGCCTTGTAAAAAAGTGTAACACCATACCTTAGTACACATGCAACCTCATGTGCTGCGCTCAAACAGTCAGGTGAAATCTCTTGTACATCTGGACAGAGCTGACAGAAAGGAGGCACAAAGGTCCCCACAGCTCCCCAGCTTCTTCATAACACTGAGCCTGTAACACACCTTTTTGGAGTAATGATCCAAACTGGAGACGACAGACCAGCGTTGTGTGCAGCTGCAGATATGGCAGGTTGAGCTTGTGTGACTTTTACCATGACGATATGCCTCAAAAGATAATTTGATGATCTGTGTGTTTTGCTGCCAGGTTGCCGCACCACCTCCACCATCTCCTCCCAACCCCTCCTCCTCCAATTCCCTCTTACTGCCGCAGTAACTTATTAATTTCTGTCAGCCGCTTTTTTCTGCCATTTAGAGATACTACCAAATCACATTATGCCTGTCATGGATTATGTGTACAGGCAATGCATCTCCTTGAAGAAGAAGGGAAAAAAAGATCAAAGATGTTCTTACAATCACCTCCAAGTGGATATGGAAGGTGGACGTGTTTGTGTGTGCATGTGTGAGTGTGTATGTTTGCATCCCACGTATGTTTTGTGGGGACTGCAGATAGCCAGAAAAAAGGAAGAAAAAAATCTTCAACCCAGTTTCCCCCGACATTATTTCGAATTATCAGGATCATTAATCATTGGAAACTGTCTTGGTATTCTGATGAGTGGGATGAGGGGAACATTTAAAGGCCATTTATGCAGTTGTGTTTGCCGGAATCAAATGAGAGATGTGCATCTCAGATTTTACCAAACTAAGCTCAGAATCTGAAAGGCCACAGAGCCATATTCCCTTAGTGTGTGTGTGTGTGTGTGTGTGTGTGTGTGTGTATTCCTCATGTTGTGGGGACTGAAATCTGTTCACACAGTCACATTATGGGGACTTGTCTTCCTTATGAGGACAATTAGCAAGTCCCCATGATGTAAATCATTAAAAATGTTTTCACGTTAGGTTTAGGTTAAGGTTAGAGGATGGGTTAGGGTTAGTTAAGTATATGGTTAAGGTTGGAGCAAGTCTCAAGGATATTAATGTAACTCAATATGCAATGTCCTCTGAAGTCATGGAGACACTACTGAGTGTGTGTGTGTGTGAGTGAGTGAGTGTGTTGAGGGGGGTGCAACAGAGGATTTGAAGCTGTCACTTTGTAATTACCTCAGCAAATACAGGCTTGGAGAAAGTTGACTGAAGTCTTCCAGTTGGACAACCCTGGCAGAAAATGAGAAGTGACAGACCACATAACACAGCGTGGGACGTAAATAACTTTTGCCCCCTCCCTTCTGCTTTCTCTCTCTTTCCCTTCTTCACAGAGACATGGATGATACTTCAAGGATTTTGAAAGAGAGAGACAGAGGGAGAAGAAGACATGAGCCGAAATGAGAGAATATCCCCTGCTTTCATCTTTAGAAAAAATCTCTGACATCCTCTCTCACTTGCTTTGATGAAAGTCTGTGGTTTTTGGGTGTTTTATCCTCTTACATGAGGTATATGTATTATAGTGTATGTGTGTGTGTGCAGATGAGATTCACATGCACACTCACGTGTTGTGATGAACACTGGCATGCACTGATATCATTTTCTCACCAGAATGTGTGTAGGTGGCATGAGGAATCAGGCTTTTGTGAGTGTGTGTGTGTGTATGTGTCTATGAGGAACATTTCTAAGTGCCAGTTGGTGTTGGAGGGCCTGAATGTTTCATCCTGCGTCCTCGTCAAGTACAAAAAGTCCAGGGGTTTGTGTTCTACCCAGTGGCAGCTCACGTTCATTTTGTTGTCCAGGATTTACTCTTGTGTCTGGTTTTATTTGAGCTGCGGGCAGGTTGTTACTGAGACAACAGCGCTGTTGCTACGGCTGGATGTGTGTATCGGTGTGAGCATTGATCACAGAAGAAACACTTCCACAGTGGTAGGGACTGATGGTTTGCCTTCCAGCTACTTCGACCCCAATATATGTACATCTATCTATATAGCACACACTCACACTCACACACACACACACACAAACACATATATATCACCTCCTGTGAAGCTTTACCATAGTGCCTCTGGCTCCATATCACCGGTGTCTTTCTCTCCTTTCTCCCACCCTCCTTGCACCTCCGCTGCTCTGCCTGGCTCGAGTCCAGCCATAGATTGTTAATTACAGTTTCTACGTGATGCACGGTCTCGCCTCCCAATACTACAGCAGTGTTCTTTGGCAGACATCAAAGTGTCGGTGTGTTATTCCATGGGGATTAGTGATGGTAGTGTGTGATAATGCCCCTGCCTGCTCGCTGAATTAAACGCCCATGGCTGGGCGCAGGTACTGGGATTTTAATGAACACACTCACACAGTGCATGCACTTAAACAATGAAGATGAGATGCAGAAGCATGACACGGAATGAAAACACTCACATGTCAAAAACACAGAAAGAAAATATCGCACAGAAATACCCATAGCCTAATTACAGAATCATAATGACAATAATTGATTATAATATAATAATGATGATAATAAAAATAATTATTACAATTATTTTAATGCATCATGACTGAACTGTGGTCTAAGTAAACCATCCCTTTCATCTGTCTTCTCTCAGAACAAAAGCTTCAGGTTGGTCAATATGTCCACAGAGATCCAGCACACTGACTGTCCTTCACTCATTTCTCATCTTACACCCCCGTGGCAAATTGGATTTTTAAATGACTCCTTTTTGATCGTCCCTCCTTACTTATAATTGACTGTGGTTTTCTTTCTCTGACGGTCTGTTTTCCTGTGTTTCCCTCCGTCTCACCAGCAAAATTAATGAAGCAAAAACTGTTAAAAAATAGTAGCAACTCTCGCCATGATTTGTACAAAGGACAAATGACAAGTGTTTAAAGGGCTGTGGGGCGTTTTAATGTTCAGATTTTGTTTTCTCTTGTCGACTAAGAAGGTCTCGGGGGACAGCAGGAAAAACAGCCATGAAAGGAAAATTACAGAGACACACAGAGGGAGAGGGAGGGAGAGGGAGGGAGAGAGCGATAGAAACTCGTCCTTGGTGATCAATGCATGTGCTATTGTCTGTTCTGGTTCTTTGTCCACAAGGACGAAGGCAGTGGAGAGGAGGCAAGTGATGCATATGAACAGTGTTAAGGCCCCTTATACCAAACACCTGACTACAAGTTTGATGTAAAAGTAACTTTCCAGCTGCACCGTGATGTAAGTCAGAGAACATGTACTGTGTGTATGACTGTGGACTCTTGAAATTAGTTTTTATCTGGCATCCATTTATTTACCTGGATTAAATACCATGAAAGTTATCTCATAGCTTTGAGGGATACATGAACATTTTGTGTGCTCACAAAGCTTACCGAAGCTGAACGTATCAGGGTCCCATACATCTGCCCAGGCAACCCCATTTTTATACCATCAATTAAAACCAGACTTATCTGAAAAACTTACACTTGAACATAAATTACATCAGTGTGATAAGAATTACATCTCTGGGGAAATTCACTGATGTGTACTTTGAAGTTTTAGTTTTGTCTATTTTCCACTGTGCAGCCTGCCATCAGGGAGAGTTTGATGTACTATGGGTTCACCTTTTGTGGTGTTGTCCATCTTTACATGGTTGTTTGGATCAGAAGATAAATTGGTCTCCTAAATTGACCAACCAATATTAGTATTATTATAATTATAAATAGTTATCAGTGAATAAGGCCTCATAAGATGTTACCTCAATAATATGACCATATGAAACCACTACATAGTGATATAACTGCACTACAGCTTCAAACTGTAAAATTCAACATATATTTTGAGACATTTCTTAAATATCAATAAACAGAATAACACATGATACCAAAAAAAACTGTGTTTTGCTGCCCCCTCTGATTGGAAGTCTGTATTTGATGACATCCAGCACTACTCATGAGTATGGTCAGGTGTAGTCAGAAATGTGTCCTTAAAGTTACTGTTAGAGGAATCCTCATTTAATAGATTGTTCTCAATAGTAAACTTTTATTTAAAAAAAATAAAGATCAGCTTACATATTGATATATAGATGCCTCAAACATCAAGTAACTGTGGGGCTATAGTTCACATAATCTCTAAACTGTTGGTTTGTCTACAAAGACATATTTTCAGATCCAAGCAATTTCTTTGGTGAATACAATGTTAACATGGCCAATGAATAGGGGGACCAGAAGTACATAAAGAAGTTTTAATTAATAACCCTTATTAAAAGGGATAGACACACACAGAGAGGGAGCATAAAATACAGATTAATATCCTGCTCACACTTATGCTGATATTTTACCTGATCTATATTTCTTTGCGGCCTCTCTTCCACTTGCAAACAGGGTTTTAAGTCACTAAAACAGAGATTTTTACAAACACATTCCAAAGTGCTTTTTTTTAATAAACTGTCTGTATCCATGTGTTCCTGTAAGATGGGAAACAATGACATCACAGTTTACTTTGTGCACACATGCCCAATGATGCTTTGTGTGATGAGCATGTGCCAGAAACTACAATGGCAGCTGTATACCGGTTTCTCTATGTTCTTCTCTGGTATTTGACGGATCATTGATTTCGACTTTTTTCACCACCTGTGCTTGTTTTTTTTAATCAGTTTTGTGTTATTTTGTGATATTTTACAAAACAAAGTTCATGAGAATGGACATTTGTTTTTAAATGAGGGGAAACTATCAGTACAAAAATACCTGAACTAGTGTGTGCACTGATATTCTAATACATTAAAATGATCCAATCAACCCTGTGTAACTACATACTGTCTGAATATGAAAACACTTTAAAAAGGTTAAAAGGTGGTGATGAGACAAGTGTAGAATAAATAACAACACAAAGCCGAGTTAATCCTGTTTTATTTTGTACACCCTTTAGTTCAAAGTAGTTATAATGAGTAAAGGGTGCTTTGGGTCATGATGTGAGGCAGAATTTGTTCTGAAAAATTATTTGTACATAGAGCCAAACCCTTGCCTCAATAATAATAAAGGAATAAAAGAAGGAGCCTTGAGCCTGTTAGGCCGAGTTAGAGCAACTGTGGAAGTGTAACCTGCATGATTTATGTGATTATTTCTGCTCCTCACAGGCTTTAAAATGTGTCTTGCTTACTGACGACACTGTAATCCTCTCCTCTGTTTGTTTTCATGACATCCTCATCATTTGTCTGACATGCTTCTTCTGTACACAGGCTGTCATTCACGGTTGCTTCCTGCTTTGGTGACGCGGTTAATGTGTGTGTAGTATATGTGCTGCATGTTCGTGTGTGTGTGTCTGTGTTTAGTAGGGGTTCAAGACAAGAGGGGGAGAATCTGACAGACCGACAGACAGAGACAGAAACCCCTCAACAGAGACAAAGAAATGACCTTTGTTTGTCCTCGTGAACTGGTTCAACAGCACACGGTGACAAAGGCACAGATAAGGATTGTAACAACAACGGAAAGAAAAAAGGAGTCTGTGAGAGATAGTGAAAGTGGCAAAGATAAAAAAAAAGGGCATAGAGGGAAAAAAAAGAAAACACCAAAAAACGAGTGTTAGCAGGCAGACAAATACCTCTCTCCACCTGTAATCACCTCCTGTGGGTCAGCCTCCGCCTCAACACCGCACAATCCTCCAACTAACACTGGACCAGGCCATCAAACAACTATCCTCCACCTTCCCTTCCCTCTTTTCTCTTCTTTCTCTTTACACAGACAGAAAAGACCTTGATGTTTCTCCAATAATTGGCAGCAGAGGTTGACTTTCTTTTCTCCCCCCCCCCCCCCCATTCTGTTTATCTTTCCCTCGCTCTCTCTTTTTTTTTCTTTTGCTCTTCCTCTTCCTTTAGAGATGAATAGTTGGCCCGGGATCAAAGACAGACCCCAACCGGCCACTCTGGCCAACACAAAGGGGCGTTGGGCGCTGGCGTGGGGCCAGGTGCTGCACATGGCCACAGAGATGGGGACAAGCCATGCAGATGGGGCCTGCGGAGCCCTCATCGCCTCCGCCCCCCACTCCTGTATACAAGAGGTCAGTGGCTTAAGTATCAGAGCGTGTGCTTCCTGTAAGATGATCTAGTTTTGTGCAACAGACTCCCTTTCCATCTGTCTTTTCCTCTCAGTCAGTTTGTTAACTTCCTGCAACTAGCTTGTCTTTGTTTCTTTGTGCACCTATTGCACATTCGTCTTCTTTGACTCTCCATGTCCTTTGCTTTTCCAGAGAGCAGATCTAAGACAGACCAGACCAGCAGCCTGTGCAGCGGGATCAGAACCAGCTGAGGTAAACATCTTGCCCCTACGGACAGAGCGGTGTTTAAATGTTTGAGCGGACCTGACCAGAGTTTAGTCGAACACCCTCAACAGCCCTTGTTTAAATATATAAGTGCTGCAGCCAAGTCTGATGAAGCGGTGGCCAATACAAATAAATTGAGGTGGAGGATACAAAAAGTGGGATAGATAAAACAAATGAACAAGCCCCTGTAGTCCAAATATATATGCAACACCCAGCTTGCTTTTCAACTCATCTGACACGTTTGCAGAATTTGTCTGAGGACAGCCAAAATGATGTTACTAAGTCTGAGCGGGATGGTTGAATTACAGACCTTTTAATGACTCACTTCAGTAAAACTGTGACAAGTGATGTGTAAATACCACAGTGAGGACCGTCTTTGCTCACAAACATCCTCTCTCTGTCAGGACGTTGATTATTTCCAACACAGTTTTTTAAATTAGACCTAAAGTATATGAATATGGACACTGGGGGCGGCTGTGGCTCAAGAGGTAGAGCGGGCGGTCCACCAATCAGGGGGTCAGCGGTTCGATCTCAGTCTCACCCATTCCACATGCTGACATTATTTGATTGATGAGTGATTAAGTGCTGCACATATATTTACTGCTTGAATGTGTCTGTGTGAAGGGGTGAATGGCAAAAACTGCTCTGTCAAGCACGTTGAGAAGGAAGACTAGAAAAGCATTGTATGAATGCAGACCATTTACTATACAGACATAAAGCTTTATGAGTCTTTGGACCCATACTGTTAGGACAGACTAGTATTCCCCTACATGGTCTTTTAGGGAATCAACCAACTAGGCTGCATTTTGTTGCTTTCTGTAACAAACTCTGTGTTTTTAACATGTGATCAAAAGTGAGATAAAAAGTAGAAATAAATTCTATTGGAAGATACACATTTCTGAAACCAGGATGCAAAGGAGCAGATGTAAATTTTCCTGAGAGAGACAAAAAACCAGACAACAGCAGTATTTTTCCACACGCTGCATGCTGTCGTGCATGCATCTCCGGCGTCGGCCATATGTTTAAGATTAGATGTACTCTTTTGTTAAATGGGAACACAGTCAACAAAGTTCAGCTGGTTCCCTGCTGGTCATGAATCAACAGGGCTCTGTCCACACCCCGCTCCTCCTATTCTTAATTCTACTGACTCACTATGATAACTGCAATTACACAAGTCACATGTCAAGAATACAGAACCTGTGGACTATGAATGGTGATGTGGATCATATTCTTATTGATTTTTGGGTGCGCATGTGTCATAAACTAGTGTTGTAGAAGATTTATGGTGAAGAATACACAGAAGCATATACAGAGGCAGACCTGCAGTGGAAGAGTCTGTTCAGAAAAGAACCGGATGAGGTAAAATGTATTGCTAATGTTGAACAAATGTCTCGAGTTTACATTGACCTCTTGCTCTGTGTTGATACTACATTAATGCCACAACCTGCACTGAGATGTTTGTCCAGTGTGAAACCTCTAAGGACAGTGAATTTACAAATGTTAGGAGAGATGAGTGATTGGATGAATGATCCAATCATCACTCTCTGTTTAGATCTGGTTTGTTGTCCAGTAACTTATATCAATAACCACTTTTACAGAGTTTTTACCTCAGCCAAGGAGATAATGTTTTTCATTTTGTTTGTCTGTTAGTTAGCAGGTTTAGGCAAAACATAATTGCACAGATTACCATGAAACTTAGTGGTGGGATGTGGTATGGGTCAAGAAAGAAACCATTAAATTTAGCAGATCAGAAAAAAAATTTGAATCAGGAATTTTGTTTGTTTGTGGTTAACTAGCCTCACAACATTAAGTTTCTGGTTCTAACCCTGTATGTACATGGGTTTTCTCCACGAACTCAGGCTTCCTCCCACTGTCCAATTACATCCAGCTTAAATTTATTCACTTTCCTTAAAATGCAACAAATAATGTATATATGCCAAATGTGCTACATTAATGCAAAAGCTCATACTAGAGTTGACTGCAGTGTAAACAGAGCATCAGTGTAGACAAACTGTGTCAGTAAAGGATTTAATCAGTAAAACTGATCAGTCGCACAGGATCATGAAAAGAGACTCTGTTCACCGCCTGTTTATAATTTTCTCAGAAATTATAAGCATAACAATGTGACATATCTTCCATCCAAAGCCTCCAGTCTGCTCCTATATCAGCTTCCATCCATTCCCAGACTGAAACTCTGAAAGTATGTCAATCACAGAGCCTTAGCAAAATGTATTATATGTCCTGACAGTAGCAGCGTGAGCTGTCTCACCTCAATACTGGCATTTATGCTTATAGTTTCAGTATGAAGCCATCCTCAAATATGGACCTGTGACCAGACTATTGGAGCTAAGAGATCATTCTGCATCCTGAAATATGGTTCAATATGGAGAATAGAGTCAGTAGTTTCATGTCACCCACAATGGATCCCAAAGGTTTTCCCTGAAGAAAATGAATGTTAAATAACCCACCTTCATTCATATGTTGCAAACATTTCTACCTCTGCCAAGGAGTTTATATTGTAGTCTCTGTTTGTTTGTTTTTAGCAGGAAAAACTGCTCAACCGAAACTTGGTAGAAGATTGTGGTCAGGGAAGAACCTAATACATTTTGGTGCAGAGCTGGATCAGGATGCAGGATTCCTTAACATTGTGAGATAGGATGACTTCCAATATCTCTCTTGATTACTCTGAAAATAATTTATTGATCTTGATTAAAAATATCAGATATGTTTAAGTGACTGATATAGACTGACTGTGGTGATCCAAATGAAAATCTTGTGTATGTAAAAGTGGTTTCAAGAGGGCACTGTTGGGTTTTTAGTGTCATTCTAGTTGTTTCTTTCAAGACATATCACCAATAGATGTTGAAATGTTGGAACAAACAGCACAGGCTGTCGTCAAGGCTGACAAGTGATGACGGGTATTGGTATGATAAAAAAAGTTTTTCAGATAAGTGATCATTATCAGGCTGCACAACTGCAACAAACACACATAGACACATAAGGTGTGTACAAACAAAATTGCTTTCAGCGATCAGAGTATTGAGTATCTGATCCGGATTAACTGCAGACTTTCTCCCCGGCCGGCCCCCCTAGTATAAAGTCTGCAGAAAGTCGGGAGAATTCGATGTGAGAACACAGTGAGCAAGTGGGGTGGTTGACACACTGTTTGTTGTCAAGAAAAATCATGTGATCTCTGCAGCAGAGTTAGTATGTTACTAAAATTACAAAATCAGCCTTTTATTACTTTAATGATAGAAGCAATTACTCTTTATCCGCAGGTCATGTCTGAAAATGGCTTTAGAGGTCTGGCTCAGACTCAGGCTACATCCATAACGCTATGTTGTCATTTCAAAAGGGCCTTTTCAAACTAACAGGATTTCTGCCAACACAAGCTTCAATGTAAATACTAACACGCCTGAAAACACATATCACATTACCACTCACATGACACTGGGCTTGCGCATCCCAGTGTAAACAGGAAGGCATGCACGTATTGTGTTCTACACTGGTAGCCGAAGCTAATGTCAGTTGTTTTCTTCTGGAAGGTGGTCGTTTCCAAACCTCTCAGGTATGCCTGTTCAGACTTAAACACAGCCCCACAGTTTTCAAGCTAAAATGAGGCCAGCTGCCTTTTTCAAACTTCCCAGTTTTAGCAGCTCTAAAACTGACGCCAGTAGCAGAGTTGCATTTTCAAAAAAAAAAGCGTAGCAGTACAAATGTAGCCTAAGGACACGCACTTTGTAAAATATTTAACCAACTTATGACAGTGTCTGTAAAGAGGTTGTATATAGTCTAGGTGATGCAACCTCCTGCTGCGTATAGGTAAATAAAGCCAACTAAATAAAATGCCATGACAGAGCTAATGTGACCACGATGGAAAAAGCAGCAATTTAGAGCTTAGATAATAGCCCACTTAACACTTAATGCAGAGAGCTTACTAATTAAAAGAGGACGAAAAAAAATGATAACACAGATACCTAAATAGGGTCAACTGGTTGGTTGTTTAGCTTCAGTGGTAACTTCTTGCCTGTTAGAAAATTATGAGCCAAGAAGTCTGATGTTGTTTTTCTGTAATAATGGGCATTATTTTCTCTTTTATGTGTTCCTCCTACAGAGAAAATAGGCCTGATCTCTCCCTTTGTGGTTGCTCCAACTGCTCACTTCCACCACCCACACAACACATTTTCCCAGGCAACAATGTTCCTCCAAAGTTTACACACAATAAATAACGATATGCCCAAAGCAGTTAGCAGTGGCCCCGCTCTCCGTTTCCTGGCTGGAGTTGAAATGAAATGGTAATTTTGACTTGAGGAGGATTTCAAAGGGATGGCCTCTACTTTTCATCTTGGTGCATACCACGAGCTCGCCGACACATTCACGCTGGGATTTGAAAAAAAAAAGAAAAGAAAAAGCAGAAGAAAAGAGAATTTTAAGTTTTTCTATGAACTTCCTTCTTTTCTCTTCTCTGCCATCTCCCCACAGAAAAAAGAGCTGTAACATTGCTGAGATCTCTCCCCAAGATGCACAGCATTTATATAAACAACCACCCCCGGTTTGGGGAACATTTGATTGATGTGTCACTGTCCAAAGATTGTTTCCAGGCATTTAAATAGATAATTCAGAGTATTAGATGTAGACATTTTTGTTCGTAGGGCAAAAGGTCAGTTGTGGGGGTAGAGCAGGGGTGTCCTCTATCTCCCATGCTATTTTTACACTCAAGGCTCCAACCAGCCTGTCTGTTTTTCACACAGGAGATTGACTGACACATGAATCGTGCTATTGATCAAGATTACAAGGTGGTTTCCTAAACTCCATCTGAGATCTGCCTGCTGGTTCTGTATTGCAAAATACCTTTGTCTCAAATTGTAGGCCGTAACACTGTGTGGATGTGTCCTGTGCCTGTTTGTTTTCTAGGTCATTCTGCAGTCAGACAGTGAGAGTGGAGCAAGATGCAGCAGAAAGATTTGGCCAAGAACTGCATTATCTCAGCGATGAGGAATGAGAAACGGAATTTAAACACCCAAAACAAGGTCTGTCACACATCAGTAGCAGTGGCTGCTATCCTCATGTGTACACAACACCTTAACGCTACACAAAATCCACTCATGACAGCCTCACATTTGCTGACCCAGCAGCCATAGCAATAGCCAGGGTTCACTTTCCTGGAGCCGTTCGATACCATTCCATTGTCACTCAGCCACGAGGGAAGTGTCTAAGTGACAAAAGCAGGGTGTGAAAATAAAATAAAAAAAATCACAATGGTGTTTTCGTTATCTCCCAGCTCCACAGCTCGTGAATGAGGCCAGGGTTAATTGCTGTTGATTAGACATCAGTACGCATGGCTGAGTTAGCACACAGATCTTAGTGAGTGGGCCACAGAGGGAGAGGAGGAGTGGATGAGGTCGCTTGCAAACAATGATGTGAAATCAGTGTCAAGTGTTCCTCCTCGGTGGGTTTAGCTGGTTGAGATGCAGATAAGCAATATAGATGAGGTAATGTATTGTATCTGTCTGTTTGATTGACCTACTGTAGCTCTGTTTGCTTGTTTTGGAGTGTAAATGAAAAGTCATGCTCACCACCGAGGCTACGTCCATGCTGACTTTACCCAACTAAGAATCTTGGTGTACCTTTTTTTCATGTAGACTATCAAACAACAATTCATTGAACTGCCAGATTCTTGAGTGGGGTGTGTGATGCATTCAGAGTGACAGAAACATTCATCTAATGTTGTAAACAAGCCAAGACATCCCTAATGCGTGCTAACTACGCTAAAAACAGGTTAGAAATGTTCTTAGTTTTTTGCCAACACTAAACAAAAACTATATTGTATTTCATTTGTTTCTCAGCCACACCCTGGGTCTGGTTATGCAGCTGCCTTCAGCCGTTTTCATACATGACTCTGTATATGTTCAAACAATGGCGTCTGGGGTTTGCCCTTCACATATGAAGAACCCATCGGAAGATTCTCATTCATAACAACACAGACATCTCCGGAGCGTTAGGGTTGGTGAAGCATGGAAGAGGCAGGACATAACATATAATTTCTGCTGTGGAGATCAACACTGGCATCATTTTCACCAAAATCTCTTTGAGTCTTTGAATCTTTTGAGTCTCCCGAGTCTTTCCAAGTTGACACCTTCATCGGTGTCCTCTACATTAAAGACACCTCTTTTTCATCCTGAGATATTTGTATTCTTTTTGTATTCTTTTTGTTTTTTTCAGTTGCATGTTAGAAACTCATCAATACACCCACTCATTGGCAGTGAATCCTCCAGATATTTTCCTGCGGTTTTCTCACATAAGCTCACTCTAACATTATTAAGAGGTTTTACAATGGGGCAGGCAGGATAAACTGTGGAGAATGTCCACAGCAACTCACTGGGACATTTGCCTTTGCATATTCAGCCTCTGCGTATAATTTCAGGAGAATATCTGGAGTTCAGTGCATGTCTGTAAGCAGCTTCACTTTCACAGATATCTTCACAAGTGATTCACGTAGTGGAGTCATTCTATCCCAAAGAGTGGGTTGAAAGTGTGCTAATGCTAAACTAAGATGTTGAACATGGTAAACTCGACATGCTTAATGAGAAAGTAAATAAAGAGTAACCAACTCCACATTCACACTATCCTCATCATATCCGGTTGATCCCAAAACCATTAGTGAAGAATCACAGTAGGATTCTCTAATGTGGCTGTAGAGGTTTTGTTAAATAGTTATGTTGCGATTATGATCAAGTCCAACTTTGCCCAGACCAGAGACAAGGTCAATTTTTATTGATCTTGATTTACAAATATAGTCATGTTAACTCATAGAACTTCTGTGAAATATAAACCACTGTCATCAGGACTCTCTGACTGGTATGTCACCAAACAGATGTCTGTCTCCATTTGTGTGTAATACATAAACAAGCCCTGAGGTCAACCCTTACTTATTATTTATCTTTAATGCCTGATTTTTATCGCTCTGTAGCTTTTGTCACCAAAATAATTACAAGAACGGAGGTGGTTTAGACAGAAGCGTGAGTGACAAACAGACACGGGTGGGGTGAGGGGGTTTGTATGTGGGGAGGGCACAGGACATTGTAACCTTCACGCCGCTCAGAGTGAGAGGGAGCTTTGTTTAAATTTCCTAGATCAAAGCATGCAATGCAAATTCCTGCAGCTTCCACGCCACCATTTGATGTTTTGGGGAGCCAAATTATTGTGGTGATTACAGTAGCTGTACACAACCGGAGGAGCTGGCCAAACAAGTAGGCTTGTTGTGACTCTCAATTAGTGGTGTGACATTTCAGCACCCAACGTCTGAGAGGCATTCCACAATAAGGGAGGCTGTTTGGGCTGATAAAGTGATTTGGCTTGGTGGGGCCCTTTCATCTGCACCGACATTGGGGTATTTGAGGCTTCTGGGGATTCTATCTGCACATCCTCACACCTCCCCTTTACTGTGACAATAGCGCCACTGTGTCAAACGTTTTGAAGGGGCTATAGGCCTACTGCACTGTGACCAACATCCATTAAGCTCAATGGATTGTCATATAGAAGTGCTACCATGACTTGGATGCTTCTACACTGCTGCAACATGAAATTATCAAGAACCATACTAAAAGTACAAACACAAAATCATACAGATCATTTTATCAGGATTAGGTTCTGTGTTTCTTTTTCCTAAGCAGCTTTACTTCCAGCAGATATCAGATATCACACCATTAGCAGTACTCTCATGTATCTGAATATTCAAGTACCCAGCCATCTCTGAAGTTGACATCAGCAGCGTTATTTTTTTGTTTGTGTGTAACTGAAAGCCACAGCAAGTTGAAAGGATAACTTTGCCTGTGGGAAGGACAGAGCACCAGAGGATCAGGTTCAGCTCCACTTCTGATAACACTTTGCATTCTGCAGGCACCAGTGACAGCTCTGATGCCACGTTGTTTGATTGTCTCTTCCATGTTCTCCTCCCGCCTTCAAGTCTGAGCAACAACGCCAGGTTGGAGGTGAACGGATGGTGAGCGCACTACCGCAGCGGACACGGATTGAGATGTGTTGTGTTTCTGCCGAGGTGATGGAGACAGGCACTGGAAGGATGTTCGTTTTCATACACTCCAGGCTCTCTCTTAAATGTAGCAGTGAGATGGAAAAGGTCTTGGTGGCAAAACATCGTCAAGAACCATTAACATCATGACATGAATCTTTGACCGTGGACTACAGTGTGATACTGTATGTTTGAGGAAACAGTTGGCTCACAGAATCTGCAGATAAACAATTGGTCTTTTTACTGTTTGAGTAATTTAACGCTCCTCAACTCGTCATAGCGATTGTATACTTATTTGAGATACAATATAGTGATTTGTATTTGAGAGGCTTGATGAAAATGGATTCATATTTTGTATCAAAATAAATAAATAAACAAATAGTATTTTGTCTGTTTTTAGTTTAAAAATACTGTAAAAACTTTCTGTGAGACATCTATGTAATGAAAAATGAAAATTGATGCATGCAGCCTCTGATTGGTGTCTACTCAGTAATTTGTGCAGGCTTCTTGAGATCTTAACGTTGAGATTCAGAAAATTTTAGCCTATGTTAAATTTTCATCGGTTGTGCATGGTAAAAAAAAACTATATAGCGTTACAGAGTTATGTTATAATGCCACAAGATGGTTTGACTTAGTAAATGCACATATGTTTTGTGCCTTATTATCAAGTCATGACACAGGTTGTTATCCCATGCACCACTGGTGTTTGTTGTAGCCCACAACTTCTCTAAGTCTAAGTTTAAAACTTAGTGGATACATGGTTTGCAATGTGATTTCATGCTCACTTGGATAAGTATTTTTAAAAAACAGTAGTTTATTTTTTATACATGGTGTGGCTGCTGTATTCTGTTGTGACTTAGTCAGGTATTTGGCATTTTATTTTGAAATACATTTGGTTGTACTGTATTTTTGCCCATCCCTGGTCTCACTCTCCTGCAACAATCTAGTTTAAAAACCTGCACTGTCTTTTTCCGACAGCACTACTCCTCTGTGTGCAGGGCATTGTGCTGACCTGGAAACAGCCATTCACTGCTGTGAGAAAGAGGGGCCCCCGAAACACTCTTCCTCACTAGGAGCAACATATAACAGTATTAGATCTAGTTTAATTACACAGGGGCTTGCAGGATGGGCCACTCTTTTCTCTTGGTGGTGAAAATGCTTAGCGTTTGTTGTCGGTTCAAGGCTCTCTAAAGGATGTGCTGGCATGTGTAGGGTTCTGGCAGAGAGGAAACTTGCGGTGGGGGTGTGCAAGGGAGAGGGGGGGACTGTTATTGTTTGAAAAGCGTGTAAGCGGCCTTCACAACACTGCATCCACGGAAATGAAGCAAACACAGAGCGAGAGAGAGAGCGGCAGCGAGAGTGAGAGAGAGAGAAAGAGCAAGAAAGAAAAAAAATCTTGAAAACAGCTTAGACTGATGACTTAACAGGCGAAACCGAATTTGTCTTTTGCCGGGAGATGTCAGATGCCTTGCCAGAGAGAGAGAGAGAGAGAGAGAGCGCGCAAAAAAGCACACCACAGAATCTCTCCTGCGTCTTTTTCTCCTCCGGTTTAAGACGGCTCGGTGAATGCAACAACATCAAAGACCCAGAACTCAGAATGTACATTGTTGTTCCAGTAACCACATGAAACACAGAGAGAGAGGCAGAGAGAGATGGAGAAAGGCTGGGAGAGATGGAGCAAGTTTTTTTCTTTCTTTCTTTCCTTGTACATAAATAGGGAGCTATGGAGGGAATCGGTTTAGGAATGGCAGGAGATTAACTCTTTTATCTCTTCATTTCAAACGTTCTCCATATCCACATCCTCCACATGCCAACCACTGTCAGGATCTTCATGCCTGACCAACACCACTACAAAGCAGAGGTGTCTCCTGCATCAGGACACATGTAACTCCTCCACAAACAGAGCACGTGAGGGCAGAAATAGAGGCGAGGAGGAGGTTTGTATAGCTTCAGTCCTGACTCATTGTCATTAAGAATGGCCTCTGTAATCGCAGCTCAACTCAGAGATTGCTCTTATTTTGCCACAGACATTCTGCGTGTGTTTAAAAGAGGAACGTAACAAAACAGTTGCATAACTTGTGCCTCGGTGTAACCAACAAGCTTTATTCCTGCCTGCCCTCATCTTTTCACAGAGACCACCCAGGAGCAACAAGTCAGTTCTCACCTTTAGTTTGTGTGAGCTTTGTACTTTATAAGCGTATGTCTGTGTCTGTATACAGTTGTGTGTGTGCGTGTGTCTATGAATGAATGTGTTTTCTGTGTATTTGTGCGCTCCTACCTCCCACCATCTGGGCCGTGTTTGGAGAAATTTTCTGTAAAAATCACAGTCACGCCGTGGCAGGATTACCACTGTGAAAAAGCAGCACCTGGAAGAAACGCAGTGCTCCTGCTCCTTTCCCTCAGATGCTCAAAGAAGTTTCTGGCTTCCCAGCTTGAGGCACAGGATTTGTTTTTGACCTACATGGGCGTCCTAGGCCTCATGTTCCCTTCCAAAATGCAAAATATAAAAGACCACAGCTCAAATTCACAATAGGCCAAATCCAGCGAGGTTTCAGTATCACCACATTACAGTAAATAAACCGATGCGTGCGTGTGTGTACATATGTATACATATATATATCATTTTTTGTTTTTTTTTCATTGGCAAGCCAAGATATAAGAGGGTGATTATTCACACCGAGCTAAAGGCTGTGAATAAAAGAGTTCAATAATCCCAGCTGGATGTTCAGTCGCAGCATCTTCACTGAAGATTTCCCATTAGAAATAATCTCAGTCCAGGATTAGCCACAATTATAAATGTTTTGATGTTCCCCCACACACACACGTTTGTACACAGTGAGGATATCCATTGGCATAATGCATTCCCTAGCACCTTAACCATCAAAACTAAATGCCTAACCCTTACCCTAACCCATGCATACCTATTTCTAACCATAACCCTAAAGCAAAGCCTTAACAGCCCATCAAAAGTGGCTCAGAAAGTGAGGACTGTCCAAAATGTTCTCACTCTGTCGGTTGTAGGCTTAAAATGGTCCCCACAAACATATCTGAACACATAAACACACACACACAAGAGCAGTGTTTCCATACATAAGGATAAGCTTATACAGCTGAAGCAGTTGCAATAAAATGAGATGAAAGACTGAAGACTTGCAAAGCAGATATGTTGCATCTTTGCTTTAATTTGTATGCGACCTCAGAGGCGTTGAAAATGTTAAATGGTTCCAAATTAATCAACTCTTACAGAGTTAATAAAAAGATAAATGTGATGTATATTTGGAGAAATTGATAAATGGTGTTAGAGGTTTGTACTCATTACTTTCTCTTCTTTTAAATAGACTTAGCACTTTATCATGTTCCTTTTTATTTTATTTGGTTGGTTATTAGTCTTTTTGACAAAGGAATTATTTACAATTATCTCCGGGGGATCACACCACACTGTCTGTCTTTTTGTGTATTACCACCTTATCTTTACACAATGTACAGAAAACACTGTAAAAGTATTTCACATAGATGTAATTATTCTGTTAAACTGGAGTCTGTGCCGGTCCTCAATGTGTCATCCAGATAAAATGTCCTCCTCAGACACATGCACTCTGTGATCCGAACACTCATACTGGCAGGGCGTGCCTTCCCAAACCATGGAAAATCAATGATGCAAAAATAAAACCATTTCTGAATTTGACAGCACTATGGTTATGGTTTGATTTAGGTTTAGACACATAAGCAACTTAGTTATGGTTAGAGAATGATTGTGGTCACAGTTGAAAAAAATAACCAAAAGTTGACTGCTGGTAAGAAACAGGAATCAAAAGATTGATTGCAAATCCAGTCCAGTGTACTGTTAGCACTTATCAACACCGACCTCCTCCAGCTGCAGTCTTTGTGACTCTATACAAAGTCACACTGCTGGATGGATAGGAAACATAAGGCCAGTCCCAAAACCATGTTTTGGGGTATTTACTGAAATGACTAACGTGATCATTTGTTTTGGTACGACAGTGTCATAGCCGACGACTGAGAGTCTTTTTATTTTACTTTCAGACCTTTCTCCAGTTAAAGAGATGATATGTAATAATTGTTCATTCAAATGTTTCAAAACGACTTGACCTATGTTATATATTTTGTTGACATGAGTACTTGATTATCCAAAATGTTTCCATGAATGTTCAAACAGAGAAAAAAAACAATTTTGTTTAAGGTATACAGGGACTTTTCAGTTTGCTCACTTTTTAATCAAATTATACTTTACGCATGGCTTTGCACATCCCTACTTTAACTTCTAGGACAAAAGTTAAATGATGTTTGTATTGGTCACTTTAATGGATCACAATCAATCATTACCCTTTACTGCGTAACATTAATACCACTTCAATACTGACCTCAACTGTGAACATGATTTGCAACTGAGTTGCATCAAGTAGATTTTCATTTTCAATGGAGGTGAAGACAACTTCCATGACCCCACACATCTTCATGACATTATCAAACAAGGTGTTTATTTTATTATTGATCTGATTTAGAGACCCCTATTCATAAAAGCATCATTACCCACTACCAACGGAGATTGGTGATTCATGTTCTGGGCAACAACTTATGCTTTGATTTGTTTGTATTCTGATAAAAGCAGTAGCATGTTTTCTTCTTGAGGAAAATGAATCATTTTGATTTTATCCTGTATATGAAATGATATATGGGAGGTTGAGTGGACTCAATACCAACCTTCACCTGTGGTTGAGTAATCGAGTAATTGTTGAGCCATTTTATATAAGCAGCGGCTACAAGCCACATTTTACACCTGTACTCAAACAAAGGCTGACTTAAGGTAAAGTCCCACTCATCACATTATTGTAACATTAATGCAACATTAACAGTGCAGTCACAAAAGCTGTGTTGCCCAGTTTCTGGGCCCTGACTCACACTGGATTGACCAGTTTTTGTACACAGATTGGGAAAGTTACCTCAGTTAAGGAAGTTGATTTGTTTGTTTGTAAGCAAGATTGCACCAAAAACATTATAACTGATTCCCTCTAAATTTGGTGGAAGGATGTGGTACGGGTCAGGGAAGAACTCATTAATTTTTGTGCAGATCCAAGAATTGTTGTGTACCTTCTTTGACATTGCTTCATAGGACATTTATCAACAACCACACTTTTTAACTTTTTTAAAGTTCCCTATTAAAATTATTGTTGCATTTTTTATTTTGGCCCTCTTTGTAGATATTCTTTAAGATGTTTTCACTGTTCACTCACTAAGGGAGGAGCATTCATCATTGATGCCAGTTTTGGATCTTATAAATGTCCTGATCCTTATTGCAACCATATTATACAAGATTGTGAGTAGCAAGCATAACATTAGCAGATTAACAGACACTTCTGGGGGCCCCTGATGGCTGTGGGGCCCTAAGCAGTAGCTCAGTTGGTTTATAGGGCGAGCTGGCTGTTGTGGAAAGCAAACTCCAGTGGGAATACTGATATTTTATTAAAGCAGGGAGGTGGTAAATATATACTCAGTCAAACAGATGTGGAGAGCTTGTCCAAATGCCTTTTGCCAAGTTTAATAGAGTTTTGATTTCAGGAACTCTAAAAATATACATCCAAATTGAACTGAATCTGAAAACTCAAGATACATCTTGACTGCCTCCCCCACTGTTGTCATGGAGACTAAAACACATGAACAGTCTGACTGATGACAAGTTTAAATGATCAAACTTTCACACTCTGGGAGTTTACTGCTGCATTTCAGGCTGATTCTTAAAGGAACTGTTACTCCCTGACTTCTAAATGTTTTACAAACGTTATGTTCCAAGTTTGTAACACAATCTTTCTAATTGCAACCTGACATAGCCCCTGATGACATCACTATGACATCATAATCGTTTGTGTTATCTGACTTGACAAAGTTCCTCTACAGCTACAGAGAACATTGTAACTTAGTGGGCTAATGAAGGACTCTCTGTTGTCAGGATGAGCAGTACTGAAAGTTAATGTAAAAAGTCGGTACTTTCAACAATGTTGTGGGACTGTTATTGTACTGTTTGAATTACATCACTGTTAACTTAAAATGTAGTGCAGAAAAAGTCCCACCTCTTTTGTAGGATTTCTACAGCTGCGGAGTCCAGTGCATGTCTGAAATCATGCAGCTACAAAAATATACAAATATAGTAAAATTTCACTAGGGGGCCTGGATCTGAGGCAAGGCCCTTGATAGATAAATCAAGATGCTTTTTGTGTTCCTCTGAGATTCTGACCCTTTCATTTCTCAATGCTCTGCTCTTGGTTAAAATCTTCTTAACTATTAATTTAAACTCTCATGGTTTAGTTGTATCATATGAGTGTAGATACTTTAATGTCCTGGATTTGACTGTGAGCTGTTTCTCTCTGTAGTGAAAGTTGGATAGGGTGACAAACTGGTTGTCCTATATGCAGGGCTGGTTGTGAGTAAAGTTTGCGAGCCACATGACTGCTTTATCAGATGGCATAACTGCACTGCAGTAGCTCAAACGCTGTGTCTCCTGTTTCTACAGATGACTGTATATATTTTGCTTTTCCAGAGGGTGTATTTCTTTCAGCAGTACACACTTTCCATTCATGTCCCCAAGCCTTGTGCCATTGTCACCATTTCATAGCATTTTGCCGTCCGCCCTCGCTCTTGACCCGTGGACTTGACCCTGCTTGGTGCCTGGCAGCACTGGTGTCCGTCGCCAGTGACATCATCCGTCACAATGAGTCCACTGCCACCTCCGGTTCTACTGTCCACTGTGTGCCTGACAGTGAGTGGCCTTGTTCTAGCAGAGGGCGGCGCTGGCACGGCACGCTCCCTCTGTAAATGATGAAAGAGAGCAAGGGAGCTGTGCTGAAAGCGCCGGCCTTGTTTGGCCGACCCCGCTGGACGCTGAGCTGATCGGAAGGCGCCTCCCTCCCCTGACAGTCACTTCTGTGATCTGCTGAGATAAAAAAGAAGAAAGAATGTGTTTGATGTCTCGATTTGAATAAATACGCTGATGTTAATCGTTTTACAGTGTTAATCACATTTGGTGATAACATGGCTCCTTATGTGTCTGCGTGTCTGCCAGCAAGAGCACATCAATTCAGTGTGTGTATGTAAATATCAGTCTGAGGTTGTGTACATGAGCATGTGAGTGTTTATTGTTGTAAGGTTATGTTTAGCCTTTGTGGTCCTGTGCCTCCTCAGTTTACATCCATACTATTACAACTTCATATGAAAACACATCTAATCTGCTATGGATACGCCTGGTGTCCAAAGGACTCCAGAGTTTTAGAGCCGCTAAAACACAGAAGTTTTGAAAAGCTGCTGACCCTGTTTTCGTTTGAAAACTCTCGGGCTGTGTTTCAGTCTGGATGGACAGAAACTGAGATGTTCAGAAATTGTTTCAAAGACACCTATTTCCTATCACATGACTTCCTTCAGGAAGAAAACAACCAGCAGCTACCAGTGTAGAGCATGAATAGTTACAATGTTACATTCAGATTCAGATTGCCTTTATTATCATTGAACGTGATCCAACGAAATTTACATTGCTACGCCCCGGGTTACAACATACAAACAACATCTGCTTACATGCAAAGGAGAGGAGCTATTATTCAAGCAATAATTCTGCACTAACAACCAAATGCTTCCTGTGTACACCGGCATGTGCATGTCCAGTCTACATGAGTGGTCATGTGATATGTGTTTTCAGAAAGTCAATATGGATGGGGATTTATAGTGATGCATAACTAAAATGCTCCTGTGGACAGAAATCATGAACGAAAATATAATAGTATGTAGCAGGATTCTCCCATGTTTGTTTTGTCCTAATGATGTGGGTCTGTTTTGTTTAACACAATGGAACATGTTAAAATCTTTACATGTAGTGTCTTAACAGCATGTAGTTAAGACCTTCCATTTCATGAAGACATGAAACAAGAATGGATCGTCTGTGCCGATGTTCACCAGTGGTTAAATTTGCCGTCTGTGTCATCTTAACCTGTTGTTTCTGACACGTATGAGACGTACATGTGGATGAACAGATCAGTGGAGATAGTTCTTGTTTCCTGGAATTCCGCGGGGATCCACATCTGGAACACATTTCTGTGCTGTGTTATGAAAGCTCCGGCTGCTGAGCTGAAAGCTGAAATGAGCAGCAGCAGCTCAGATGTTGTGGTTTTACCCAAACACTCCACGTCAGGTAGCCTGGAGAGCATCTTCAAGGTGGTAAACTTGTAAGCATCTGGCTGAGACATTACTGAGCCTCTAAAGAAGTGTAACAAACTAGAGTGAATAGAATATTTTTAGCCTCGACTGAGTGTATTGTTTTAAAGCTGATGTCTTGTCTTTCTTTCACAATCTGTTCTATTAGATATTGATGTTTATTGATGTTTATTACCTTTACTCGCTGGGACAGTTCAGGGTCTTTTGTGATGTAAATTCAACATCCTATTGCCGTGTCCTTTGAGGGATGGAAGAAGTTCAAACAGACCTAGATGGAGAATTTTCTTAGGAACCCACAATAGGTGTCATGAAGATAAAGCGTGCCCCCCTCCCATTTAAAGAATATAATCTTGCTTGCTGCCACACCATATGGAGAATTGTCCCAATTTCTTTTCCTTTATATCAAATGCAGTGTGTTTCAAGTAGAACCTTTTGTAGCATATACCACATGCGATTTGGGCTCTTGTGTGGCGACGCAAACTTTGAGACTTTTTGATATCTCGGTGAGTGCTGTCTGACAAGTTTCTGTCACTCACACATTCTCCTTTTTCTCTCTCCACCAGCAAGCATATTTTCTACCCCATCGATTGATTAGCATACATCAAGCCCCTGTCGTCATGGCAAAACTTTATTTGAATCTTCAGTTCCTTTCCCGTGTCTTTCAACCAGCAGCTGTCAGCCACATCAACACTCAATGCGCTCTGTGCCAGACAAAGTTAAATTGAAGCTCACTCTAACACTATATATAGATAAAATGTCACTTCTTTCAAGAGACAAGGCACCTTCGAAGTCGTCAATATAGAGCGCTTTATCACGGGCAAAATAACTTTGAAACTGGAAAAGAGAGCAAAGATGAAACGATTATTCTCTCTTCCCACTTTGTGCTTGAAAAGGGAAAAGGCGAGATTATTCTAAAGTGGGTAGAAGCGTTTAAGGGGCTTGCTTTTTGATCTGCCTGTCCATCAACGAAAACGAAGAGCACCTCCGGATGCTTCTGATCGTTAGGTGTCCTCAAAGTGTCTCAAAGTCTCTTTGTTATCGCTGAGTGCGTCGATTAAAGGGAGGAATATCATTTATTCATTTTGCCGTTGAGCGAAAGAAAGAGAGGATTCAGGAGCTTAGCATTCATTTTCGTCAAACTCTCGAGGTGTGGTGATGAAGTCAGCTTTCCTTTGAGAGACGAGCAGAGTTGAGGTAAAAAGATGTGGCGTGAAAGTTTTTTAGCTCTGCAAAATTTGAAAGGCCTCACTGATCTCTGAGATAAAATAAACAGCATTCAAACTTTATTAAACTTTTCTTTCAACAGCGCATTTGCAGGACAACACTCCTGTGAAGAATCCTGTCAAACAATGTGTTACTGATGGTTGTCACTAATACAGGAACGTTTGCACATCCACACACACAATCTATCCTTTCTGTTATGTCTGTCTATATCAGTCACACACACACACAGATTAAGGATAAACATGTATAGAACACGTAAGTATGTATTTATTGGGATATGTCACATTGATTTTCGGGATGTGGGACCACAAAGCATGCCAGTATCAACACACTCTTTATGTGTCTGTTTCTCTTTTCACCAGAGGACAATGCCATATTCATCCTCGCTCCATTTTCCAAATGCGGTATCTGATTCTTTAACATGCCTCTCAGTCTGGAAGTCCCTTCCTTTCCCACTGTTTCAGGCCTTCTTTTTTCTTTTTTTTCAAATACTCAATCCTGTTGCGAGGTGCCTCTCAGAAGTTGAAAAGTTCTTTTCAAGCTTGAAGTTTTTGCCATCTTCACTTTTCAACTGGCAAGATGAATATCGGTGGGACAAAGCGCAGAAAGGAAAAGCTTTTGACGAGACTTCTGAAGGCCCAGGAGCTCGTCCTGTCTCTCCCTTTTGCACTGGCTTTCTCACGTGGCTGCTAAAAAGACACCGTATCAAATGCAAACTGAGAAGTCACAGTCTTTCAAGATACATCAGTGGGGCCCTTGTGGAGATGCTGCTCTGCTTAGGTTTTTCTTAACTTTTGAAAAATGAGAAATTGGTGCATTCTCTCTTGTGTTATCAGAGCTGCTGACAGTAAGTTCATGTTCTGTATGTGCAGAAAGACAACGGCATGAATACATGACCTGGAGCAAAGTCGACTTTTGAGGTGCAACTTGTCAAGACTTTATCTTTAGCCGTATGCGATTTATACGTCATGTTGATACATATTGTTGTAAAGGGATTACAGAAATGGCACTTACAAATACATGTTAGATAGACCCCTCTCATTCATTAAAATCTTAAATGTGAGAAATTATGTCATATTAGAGGAATGAACGAAGGCAATTGTGGTATAAATCAACACAAATGCCCAAGCAGTTTATTTTTGTTTCATATAGGCGTGAGTTGCTTTTTGTAGCTTATGCTGTCTGGACAATCTGTGTTGGATATTTGAAGTCTAAACAATCAGTGTTTTGTGTTGACTAAGGCTGGAGGGCCAGTGGTTTAACACTTTTGAGAAGCACTTTGTGGGGCGGCATCATGGGGCAGCCTCAAGGAAACCTGAAATAGCTGAAACTAGACCTCAGTGCAAATAATCACCCTGGGCCTCTGTAAACCATCATGTTTATGCATTGTAAATTGTGAAAAGGAATGCTTTAACTTTGTGTGGCATATGTATTTCAAGGCTTTGAACATTGGATAGCATCCGACTTTCACCCACACAACCACAGGCTTTTGCTTTTGCCTTTTGACTGAAATATCACTCAGATTCCAAAGAGACTTAAAAAAACAGCCTTTTTTGAGGCTGCCTAAAGAATGTGTCTGAAACCATTTCTAAGCTGGTTCCATGCATTTAGCTGCTGCTGGGTCAAAAACCTTCCACACATCTCTTCACTATTCTAAGTTTTAGTTTGGTGACCATGCATTTTTGAAATTACACAACAGGCTTTGAAAGGTTCATCTTGGAGTCTTGGCGTCAAAAATGTTCTGAATCTACAGCAGACATTATAATCCTTTAATCCTTCTCTAAAACTGGACATACAAGGTAACAACAGAGCTCTTTATAAAAACACACAGCAGGATATATTTAGATGGACATCTCCTCCACCTTGGAAGGAAGTTCTAGAGTCTTGTTCAGACCAGGTATCAACAAGAGTCTTGGGCAATCTGATCACAAGGGGACAATTTGAAGTACAGGTGTGCAAGCACCAAAGACTACATCCATACTTGCCACCAATCACACATGGATTGTTTGGCTCTGTATCAGTCCTCTCACCTACACTGGGCACTGGTGTCAGTGTAAATAAGAAGTATCTGGTTGTTATTTGCAGAAAGAGCTGGGTTACAAATGAGAAGCAGCAATGGTGAAAAGTATAATGCAGAATTGAACAGCACAATAGTTGTTTCTGAAGACAACAAGTTCAGCAATGCTTGTAATTGATTAACCATGTTGCGTTCTACACTGTTAGCCAAGGCTGATGCTGGTTGTTTTCTTCAATTCACGTGATAAGAGCCTGACAAATCAGTGAAGGCTTCATCATGACCTAAAAGACCCAATCAGCAAGTGGTTGTGAGTGTCTATGTCATAATTTCTAAACAATTCAGTTTAAACTTGTCCAGACTAAAATGCAGCCCCAGAGTTTTCACCCGAAAACGGGGCCAGTCGCCTTTCCATGCGTCTCTAAAGCTACAGAGTAGTTTGGATGCCAGGCGTATTCACAAGACTGTTTAAAGCATGATAGTGTGGATATACAGTAGCTGAGATCCCAGTTCAAGTTCGAGTTCAGACCACATTCAGAGGTGCTCTGCGATGTGGCCATTGGAAAAAAGCCAATTGGCGTCCTCTGACCCATTGCAGTTTCGTAACGACCTAAAAATATCTTTGCTCTTCCTAGTGTTTCCTGTCCATTGATTAATTTGTGTTCTGTATAATGTCAGATGTGAACAAGGCCTAAGATAGGTTTTTGGCAGGTTGGGCAGTTGCTACACCGGTTGTTTCCTTCCTACAATTCACCTCATTTGCTACATTCCAACTTTGATCTGTGGTTTCGAAACCTTGTCTCACAACCTGTTTACTTACTGAGTCTTCAAAGGGACCGTGAACACGCTTGGTGATGTCATGACACACATGAACAAAGGTACACCCACTGCAAGCATGCTCAACAGGTTAAGTCACAAACAGTATGTCACAGACATAAAAAGACACTGTTGTTTCAAAGAACTGTTTTTTTTTTTTTTTTTATCATTGTAACTGCTATCCCTTAGCATACCTTACTTAATAGTTCAGCCTTATTTTTCCCAATGACTCGCAAATGGCCCCCTAATACTGAGATTGTTGAGTAATATTAAATGCCGTCTGTTAATGTTAAATTTTAGTTGAGCAGAAATACAAATTATTTCAGCAGCTACACTTATTTCTCAAAATTTTCAGGACACTGGCAGTTCAAGGGCCCATCAGATGGGCTAGTGCCCCCCTGGCCCCACCCCTGGAACTGCCCATGATGAGGAAATCATTGTTTTAAAAACATCACGTTTGTTAATTCAAAATTAGGCTCAGATCAGAATATTTGGTCTCAGATCAAAAGAGTGTCCGGACAAGGGTACCAGTCAAGACCTGTCAACACAGCAGGTACAACAGGTGTGTTCAGATCCTAAAACTCTGCAGTCATGCTTGTGCTGCAGCCTTGATCTTGCTGCCTTGACATGTTCATGTACACACACACAATCATAACGTCCAATATATGCACTTTAACAACACCCTGGTAAAATCTACTCTCCTTTGTCAAGCACAAAGTTGATTTATATCAGGCAGAAAAGCAAGCAGGGTGACATTTTGAAAATATGCAAGAAATATGACAAGGTATGAATGTGCAAGGATTTTGAACTCTAGACTAAATAGGTGCTGAACTCTGGTAACTTGTACATTCATGTTCATTCGACATATATAATATATATATATATAACAGTTATTATTAGTTAGGTACTTTTTTCTTCTTTCAAGCTTTACCATTTACTACATTTAAATGAATTAGTTACTAATAAAATAGTTACTTTTAAAAGTCTGCTGGAATTATTTTACCTATTGTTTCACACATATCTTAGTTGCTATATTATTTTAGTGTTATTGAACCTGTGACAGTATGGTACAAGACATCTGTCACATTTTATCATTCTGTCCATTTCCTTATGATGTACTAAGTAGTGAAACATTCAAACACAAGACATTGACATGGTTGTAGGCCTATTTATTCAGTTATCATTTTTGTCAGTGTAATATTCAATAATAATTTGCGGTATTATTTTTTAATATGGCAAAACTCTTCATATCAGCACATAGACACAATTCATCATCACTGCAGATAATAAACCATGTCCATATTTAAAGAAGAAAAGTAATTAATAATAATAGTAATTTCAAAGTTTGTGGCTATAAATCAACCTTTGCAAACATGTAAAAAAAACCTGCATTCATTTAAGTTTCTACATGTGTTGAAAAGATTTGTGTTTGTTTTGTGAATATTTGGAAATACAAAGCAGAAAACTGTTTGTAAAACTCAGTGCTCAAAGTGTTCTTCAAATGAATATTGACCCTTCCTTTACACTTGAATCTGATTGAAGGACAATCCAATCACAAAGTAGAGTACAGTAAGGATATACAAACACGCATTTTTTATTCAATACAAACCTTTGTTCACATGCACAAACTTGAATTTTTCATGCAGAAGAAGTTAATTCGATTTTATTTAAATTTGGACCTTATTTTCATACTTTTGGTCAATATTTGTATAGTTTATAACACCATCATACTCATCCTACTCACTGCTGAAATGTGGGAATATGGTAACATGTCTAAAAAGAAATCAGACCAGATGAAATACACAAGCAGTCAGATGATCACAGCATGCAAACATCCAATTTAAAGTTATTTATGAGAGAGAAGAACATTAAAACAGGAGCTGCAATTATTTCCATAATCATTTCACCCCAAATACTTTCTTCTAAAAACTTCTCAAATCTATCTACTTTTTTGTCATTTGTGATGAATGAATGTGTTGGGTTTTGGAGTATTTGACAGATAAAACCATTAGAAGATGTCACTTTGTGCACTGGTAAATTATGATGACCTTGTTTCAATATATTCTGACATTTTATGGATTAAATGATTAATTAGTTGAGATACTAATCACAATACTTGAAAATAAGTTGCACATAATCCGTCCAAGATTTTTGTCCTGTGTCTTGACTCATCAGACTTTGTTGTGGCAATTTTACTCTGTTCGCAGATTTCATGATCGCTTTGGTAATTACAACATTATGATAAAATGAAAACCCTGAAACCTGGCCTGAAAGAATGGATACAAGAATCAAGCTGTAAAAGAACACATTACCGTGCAGGATAAAGATGGAATTTGGTGATAGAGACTGGGCAGAACCTGGATTAAAAGGGTCTGTCACACACAGACACCATTAGTCCCCAGAGCTCCAGCTGCCCAGCCTCTAATGTCACGTTGTCCCAGTGTGACTGAAGGTCCAGCTGGTAGACTATACCTTTTGATCCCTTTCCCCTTTATTCCAAAGACAAACAGCTCCTCGTCGTCATCCACACTGGAGTGATTGATACACACACACACACGCACACACTGTGATCACGGTGAGGCACACACTTGCATGCATACATTTACATGATGATCACAGAGACACACTTGCACATTCACACACACATGCATTAGCATTTCCTTAATGAATGCCATTTCTCCCAGTGTAATCACTCTGCTAATGACCTGCCTGAACTCAGAATGAAACCCAGGAGGTGAGAACAAAAGGTGGAGAGAGAGACATAGTGAAAACCATGCAGCGTGTGAACATGGCTGCCTGCAGACATTCATTTTGGTCCACTGCTCTATTCTGAGTACAATAGTTTGAGGGCTTTGAAGATAGAAAGGAACTGTAATGTTGATCTAAATTGTATTTTTTTGTTAATGATGGGTCAAAACTCTGCTAATTTTTTCCTTTAGAGACAAATTCCACCTAAACACCAAATTAACAATAAATATTGTAATATTTGATAGTATAATTAATATTTGTGATGTGGAAACTAGAGGGTAAATTGTTTTATTTGTAATAACACTAAGGGACAGAGATCATCTTAAAACACTATGTAAAAATGTACTTGTGTAACTTCAAAGTTTTGTTTAGGAAATGTAGCATGTCATTGTAAAATCTCCCTGATCACTGTCTTTTAAATGTTTAGCATGTGGCAGTGCAGTGGTACTAGGATTTTACTAAATCCTGGACCATAAACGGGCCTCAATTTACACAGAGGTGCTAATTATTATGTAATTATGTAATAATTCTTAACATTCATTGAATTCCTGATTCAGTAAAATGCACATTTAAGTCAGACATTGTTCACTTTCAACTTCATAGGTTTGAGAAAAGTCACACATGATTGAAGATTAAAAAATCATATTCATTAAAAGTTGTCATATGTATTATTAGTAAGTTCATACAGATTACTGATATGGGCACTTCAAGAGCCAATCAGATTTCATCTAGGGTCAATGCCTCCCTGGCCCCATCCCAGGATCCAGCCCTGCTCTGAACACATTACTGTAACATTGGAGGGTATCCCCAGGAAAGCTGTGTGGATCCCCCATGTTAACATTTCTAGTCCAAAAAGGTACTAAAACAATGCTCTGTATTTAGCTGGAAGTGCTGTTGCATCTATTGTGTCATTTAAATCCTCAGTCACTTCTGTTCAGCGCGCTGCACATCTGCCTCCATGTTTCTTCATGGTTGTTGTGTCTGGCTTGTGACAACCAGATCAGATTACGCAAAAACTACTGAACCAATTTTATTGTAATGGAAGGATGGGGTCTGGGCCAAGGAAGTATTAGATTTTGACACAGATCTGGACGTAGGGGCGCATCCAGGACATTTTTTTTATCACTTTGCAACATCGCAAGATAGTTTGGGTTTTTGACATTCGCATGGATTTCCCTCAGAATATTACATGGATCTTGAATAAATAAATCAGGCACATTTAGGGGAGGCATATCTACAGTTTATATAATTTGGTGCAGATCTCAACAAAAATTGGATTTAAATGTGGTTTCGTAAGGAGATAGGGTGTACTCTACCAAATGCTATTCTAGGTTATAAAGTTATGAATGTTATGCTCAGAAATATCAGAAAAATTTTGACACTGTTTATAATCAGGGGGTCATCTCAAAATGGAAATAACAAAAAATGGAAAAAATAGACTTGAACATATGACATGGCTGCTGTAGATACTTGCATTATTTAAACGTGAAAGATGTGTGATCAAGACCTAAGGCTGAAATTGTAAATAAAACATGTATAGATACAGTGTTAGAATTACAACACTATATTGAGCAATAATTACATCTCTTCTTTATTGTTTGGTCCAGAGGGGCACTTTGAGACAAAAACAGACAACAGACAATCGGGCAACAGCTGGAAGTATTTATACCACTATCACTGGATTTACAAACTTTTTCCTTGTTTTAAGACAAATGAGCCTCTGGGGCTAAATAACTTTCAGCTTACTACTACAAGTGAAACATGTATATGTATTTAGAGCCATTGCTCTTTATATAAACACAGTAACTGTTTATCTTATCGGGACTGAATGACTCCACATAACCACAACAATCATGTGATTTACAAGCTAATATCCAAACCGAATATTGAAAATGTGGTTGTCCAGTGACTGGCTTTTTTTTCAACTTGCTCACTGGAACCCCCTTTGACAACCTGAGGGAACAATAGGACAACTGAGAGGCAATTATAGAGAGGAGGGGAGGAAGGGAATGTGCAGCCAGCTCTACAAGTTCTGGGTTTCTGCAGCCCCACAGGCGATTTTCAGGGCCTCCTTACACGGGACCCAACCATACATGGAATTTGCATGAAACTGACTTTGATGGGATCTCACTGCAGACAAAGCACTGGGACACAACTTGCATTCATATTCCCAACTGGGCAATGCACAGTGAATGAGGAAGAGCTCAGAGATGGTGTTATCTTTCTCATTTGTGGACCACAGGGTGTCAGGATGTTTGACTTTGTTTTTGACTCAGGCTACATCCATACTACTATGTTTGCATTGTTTTAAAAGACACAGGCATTATCGCAGATTAATTATTATTAAGTATTAGCTCATCTCCTACTCATGCAAACAGTTGTATCATAGCACAGAATTCAACTGCACAACAGCTGTTAGCAAAGACAACAGGATCAGCAATGCTTGTAATTGATTATCCATTTGCACTCTACACTGGTAGCTGAGGATAGTGTCAGTTGTTTTCTTACAGAAGGGGTTTATGTGATAGGAGCCTGACAATTTAGCGAAGGCTACCTTGTGACTAAAAAGACCCAGTCAGCAAGCCTCTCTGAATGTCAGTTTCCAAAGGTCTCTCTCTCTCTGTCTGTCTGTATACATATGTATATATATAGTATATATATATATATATATATACTTCTATACATAAGTATCTAAGTAAAGAGGTAGTTTGGTTGGGAACACAAGAAGATGGAAAAAGGGTTTGGAACAGACTAAGGCAGACAGAGAAACAAAGAAAAAACAACAATGAGATCTAGGAGAGAAGGACACATGAAGTTAAAGAGGACGGTGATAGAAACCAAAAAAAATTAAATGAATGAATCCAGATACCGTGAGTAGCAGAGGTCACCCCCCTCTCTCTCCTTACTCTTATGGTAATCCCTCCAGTAGCAGTGAGCTGTTAGGCTCCTCCATAAATCAGTGTTTGTATGAAATACCAGCGGGAGCCAAAGGTCAAAGGAGAAAATTAGCAGCTGTCTTTTCCTCTCCTTTCATGTTAGCCGCAAGGCTAATCGCCAAGTGCACCATCAGCCTCATTTCCACTTTAAAACAAACTCCCCGACAAGCTGTGGAGGAGCTGTTTGCCCACTCTTACGTTTTATGGCACCAGATTTTTTTCCTGAGGGGGGGGGGGGGTTGGGGGGGCTTGGTTGTATTCTCTCACCCCTCTCTCTCTGCACTCCTTTCTTCCATCATCTTCAGGTGTCACAGGGTTTCACTCACACTGCTTTGTTGACACATGTCAGCAGTGTTTGAGGAGCAGCGATGATTGGCGGCCTACTCCCGCTCATTTGAGGTGGTGCTACTCGTTAATGCAATTCCTGGTGGTCTGTGTTAACCTTTTCACTCCAACAATCTTTATCATTCTGCTGTACTGTCAGGAATAACCAGTTGCTGAAATACTCATGTTTGGACCACACTTGATATTATTGGCTGAAGGTTGTTATAGTGTTTCCAAATATGCTGAAAAGTGAAGTTCATGAATTTATGTTTGAATTGGAACTGGAAACTATTTTCTGGTTGCATTATTATTCTCTTGTACTGCCCGTATTTTATTCTGTCAGGGTTTTTAGGGTCTTTACAGGAGGGGGACAAATTATGGAAATTGATGTACAGGACAATGAAGTCAGATAAGACGTTGCTATAGTCTCCTCTAATGTTAATGTTTCAAACATTATACTGATGGAACAAGGATGTGAAGTTGCAATTTAATTTCTAGATTATGAGAGCATTTTGCATTCTAGTGTTGTGATGTTGAACAAAAATCATATAAATAAATAATAGTCACAGTGCATTTTTGTTTAAATTGACTGACCATCTGCTGGTCAAAGCTGAGCAAAGATGAATCTAACAAAAGACTTGCTTGAATTTTTCAGTTGGCTTCAGTAGAGGGAAATGGAAAATGGCAGTTATTTACTCGTGTTCCCACTTTACTGTGAAGTTTTAAATTCTAGGAGCAATTTGTTTTCTTGCATCGTTTTCCCCTGTAGCTCAGAATTGTGCAGTTACTGGAAGAGATGATCTGATTTTGCTGATTTTCTGCACTCCAGGAGAACATTTGCAATATGTTCCCACATTGCATTGCTGGGCAACTTTCAAATCCTTGGATTGGTACCTGTGTGTTGCAAGTTCCAGGTTTTTGAGCATGTTCAAACTAAATGGAATCTTGTCACACATGTGAACAGGCCATTGAAGCCACATCACAACAAACACTGCAAACAAAAATACTTTGAAGATCCTTTAATGGCCATGTTTTACTTTAAGTGTGTCAGACTTCACAAAACAGTTCCTATATATTGTAGTATTTGGTATTCAGGTTGTGTTACCATAATACTATGCACTGTAATAATGCAGTCCAAATCAGAAGCACAAACCAAAGTATCAAAAATAGAAAAATAGAGCTAAATCAACACCTCTGACTCATGTTTAAGAAAAGCTAAACATTATGGCTTCATGAATACATTGTTTGTGTACTTGATAACAACAGAGGTGTTTCCATCACTGTTCCAACCATCACTGTGCCTTTATGTCATCTCCATGAGATGGCATGAGATGCAAATTCTGATCTCACATTCAGTATTCTGTTAAAACATAATTCATGCATAAAAGAAGACTATTTCTTCTTTCTCTCTGCACATGCATCTTTCTTTGTCTTCCTCTCTTCTCCATGACCCCTGTTTCATCTCTGTGTTTTAGTTTACATCTCTTTGCCTGCTCATACGCTGTCTCTCCATCTTTGTTTCTCTCTCTGTGGGAATGTTTTCCCTATCTCTTGTCAGTGCAGTCAGTGAGGTGCATAGCAGCAGTGCTTTGTTGCCATGTTCCTCTTTGCCTATCTGCTGTGCAGTGTGTTTTGAAACTCACCCTCCCTCTGCACACCTGCTGAGTAGCTGCATGACACTGGGAAACGTCCCACAATAGGGTCAAAACACTTTTATCTTAGTTTTAGTTATGGATGTAGAAACTCTCAGGAATAAACGAACAATATGCAGCTGGCCAGCGCTGAGGTCCTAGATGATTGCTCTCTTTTGCTGTATCCACAACTTCCTTTATTCACAGTGGGTGGATTTGACTCTTGATCGTGTAAAAATACCATAACTGCAAAGAAAAAACACTGTATTCATTTAGTGGCTATTTTGAACCCCCTTGTCCTACTCACAACAGCAAGAGAGAACACACAGATGGTCAAAGCAAAAAGAAGTAGGTTGAATGCATGCATACTCATAACCTATATGAACATATGTGCACATTATACAGTAACATATTCATGCACACCTTGAGAGAGGAAATGTAGCACTGCCTATACTATCAGGGTTTGTTTGTTTGTTTTTCACTTAAATCATTGCACAACACACATATCACAGTTTCATTTTGAAACCAGGAGGTTTTGCTCATTACATGTTGTTTATAAACGAGTCATTGTGGCGTCTGACTGAAAATGATAGAATGCGACAAATTACGCTTTGAAACTGCTCTGCTTTGTAATTGCAGTTTCTGATTTAGTATGAGAAACTTTTGGGGACTGTCAACAGTGTCAGGAGCAGCCTTAAAAGGGTATGACTCACACCAAAACCATGAGAGTCTTCACAAGTACTCATTAAGTTCCTTGCAACATTCAAGCAATCTGCTTGTTGTTCTGTTCCCTCACTTTGAATTTGCCATTCAATCTGTCAAGGTAATATTTAATCTACTGTACAGATGATAAAATGCTGTGAAAAGTAGCCATCCTTTTCACATGCACATGCTGTTTTATGCATATTAGCTGGCCCCCAATCACTCAGCTACAGTGTCTGGAAAAATGTGTGTATGTGTGTAATGATTGAATAAGCACGTGTATGAATATGATCAATAATTTAAATCTGAGAGTTGTTCTCAAGTGTAATCATATAGGAGCTGGTGGAGCAGCTCATACACAACATTTAAAGTAAATAAGTACGATATACTACTCATCACATTAGTTCATTGCTAATTGGCCAGCATTGCTGTCTTTGTAATCCTGGTCCACTTACTTCAAAGTTGATTCATGTCAGCTTGAAGTGTGTGATGTAGTGTGTGGATGGAGAATGGGTTTGACAATGAAAGCAGGTGCATCATTTCAAACAGGTGATGAAATACTTGTCAGCTTGATGCTACACACACAGTGAACTGTTAAATTAATCCCACAGAATCAGACAATGATTACTTTTACATGGCCACCAACACTGCATCTACTGACCTTATACAGAATGAGACATTATTTCACTTGTAGTATTTACATGACTTGCAGATAGAGTATTCCATTCATATTCTTGTTTACATGTTACAGAGCATAGTCTGCATGGTGTCCAGTACCCAACCTAAAATAATTTAGTGAACGATGCTTCCGTATATCATTTTGGATGTTTTTGTTTGAATTATGCAAAAGCTAAAACTTTTTATTTTCTTCAATCTTAAATCTCTAAAAGTTCCTGCCATGCCACAGAATGCTGTAAAAACTCCAATAGGATGTTATATATATATGTATATATATACATATACATGTCTACATAATGCGACTAAGGTCAGAATACTCCACATGTCTTAATTTGGTTATTGCTTATTCTGAGTTTGACCTTATTTGGGTTAGGTAATTCTATGTAAACACAGTGTGTTTGTGTGTGTGGATATAACTGCTACCTACACCAGTCATGCTGGAAGTGGCAGAATGTGGATATGTTGATATCACAACGGTTGGTTGTAAAGACTGTTTCAAACAACAATTGTCACATCTGTTAGTTTTACGGTGCTTTCTGTTTCTGCCGACTTCTCCAGAAGTTAACAGTCGTCCACTGGAACATTTTAATCAATAGGGCCAATTCGTTTCGCTTATCAGTGCATGGATTTGCTGTCGGGCTGTGCCTCAGACGTTTAGCTTTTGTCAGTTGAAACCAGTGCTTCTTTGTAACAAGTGTTACTCTGCCTCTAATAGGCCTGACTGTTGCTTCATATCAAGCATTTTTCTACACCATTTGTCAGATCCTCATTAAGGACGGTCAACTGAGCTCAAAGTGAATACACACATTTCTCTCATGATCACAATTGGAATCACTTGATTTGTCAAGCATGATGAAACGACCAATGTATTTAATACACATGAGATTGTTCCAGTGGAGTTGCTGCGAGAGTAATTGGCACAATTACACAGAGAATCCAATGCAGGAGAAAAATGCCCATTTGTTTGTAGAGTGTGTCAACAATAGTTTTTACACTATACACAACAACAAAAGTATATAATTTTCTGTGGTTCATTGCACTTGTGTAAAGTTTGTTTTTCTGCTGTATATATTTTTTGGTGCATTAGAAAGACAGAATGGCAAACACACAAACTTGTTGTCTGAATGAGCAGATTGGCTTGGCAAACATTTGCACACATCAGATAGGGTTTCAGTTACCACAAAGGTTTGCCAAGCCAAAACGGATTAGGCCAAGCATCACAGGCAATTGTTTCTATACATTATTAAACTTTTAAGCCACCGAAAAACAGGATTGTAAGAAAAAAGACAGGGAGTGGGTAGAGAAAGTAATTTTCATCTTAAGTGCTCCCACGCACCCCCACACCTTCTTCAGCAAACCTTTCATTCAAGTTTGAAAAGATGACCATCGATTTTTTTTTTCTTTTAACCTTGTTAAAGACCTAACTTGATTGTTGTCACCGTTGAATAATTTATTTTTTATTTTCTAAGTTGAAATTAAAGTTTATTTTCTTAAATTGGGCCTTTAGAGGGAATGGTCTTAATCAGCCATAACAAGCAGATGAATGGCTGGCTTCTCAAACTTTAAGGGTGTTATGCACCATGTCCGACTTCAAAGCCTGTCTTAACTCCACACTTTAATTGTATCTTTTTCAAGCCTGTCTGCCTGACCGCCATCTGATTCTGCTGACAACTGCACTCCTCTCTCTTCTTCATGCTCATCCGTCTATCTCTCCATTCCTCCTTGTTCGTCTTTCTCCATCTGTCATGACAGATATAGCCCCCCCCCACCTCTTCTCTCTTCCTCTTTTCCTTTTTTCCCCCTTTAGCTCTTCTAAAGTCACTCTTCTACAAGTGTCAACTCAGGCACGAGCCCTAAAGTACTTTTTTGGATGAGTGTTGACATCTACCACTCACCCTTTAGCTCATGCAAACAGAATGATGCTATGTGCCCCCTTTTTTCCTCCCTTTCTCCCCACTCTATTTATTTCTCTATTGCTCCCTTCTTTTCCCTATTTCTCTCAGAGCCTACAAACAGACATTCACGCTTCTCTCCATATGGGCTTTAATTTGCCATTGTCCCCCAAGATATTCCTCGCTCAGGCTTGAGATAAAGGGATAATCACTTCAAAGGGAAGCTAGGGGGGAGACTGCCCCCTCCCTCCCAGCTGAAAGGAGAAGTGGACAATACGCTAATTGAGAGGGAGAACTGATCACAGGGTCTGTTCAAAGGGAGGCCTGGCCACGCCCCCTCCTCCCTCCGATGCACTTAATTTTATTAGTGTTTATGGTGATGCTTCAGACAAAATTATCACTCAAACCCACCACAGCCTTTGAACTCCAAAATATTGGGTTATTTGCAATTATCCACCCTCTCCTCTGTTTTTTTTATGCTATTTTAGCACAAGTGTAGGATTTGAGTGGATGAAAGAGTGATAAAACAGGCCTGTACATAATTTACTGTTTGCATTGTGCAGATGTATACTGTGGGCTGTGATATGATGCAAATCCAATACCTCTTATGCAAAAGCAACAAGAAGGGAGAACACAGGCCTACTTTGTTTGACTGATGAAACTAATGATATATCATCAAAGAAAGACAGAAAGCAGCAAAGAGTTTTTTTAGTTATTCCTACACATTCAAATAATCAAAAGTTCTTAGCCTGTTTCCGTGTATCCCAATGTGACACCTGTACTGAAGACAATGAAATGCATTCTTTCTCTTTGCTTTTAATGCAGGCTCTAATTAAAGAGGCGCTTTATTTCCAGTCTGTAGTGGTACACCAGATGCCTTTAATTCCTTCCCAACCACGAGCTCTCAATTAGCCTCCAGGTCACCCCATTTTATTAGGGCTTCATAGCAAGTCAGTGGCGGCACTCTCGTCCTGTATTGTGCTTTTAAAGCGTTTGGATCTCCCTGTGAAATGGTTAGGGCCCCAACAAAGGGGTCAGGGTGGGGTCAACATCAAAAAGGGGCTTCTTGGGGCTACTTTACAGCACCCTCTCTCTTTTGTCACTACTGAACACAACAGTGGGCATTCAAGGGTCAACAGGTGTGGTCTCATGGGTTTAGGATCTTATGGCACTTCACAAATGAATTTTAAAATGTCAGCATCTAGTGTTTTGGCTGTATCTGTGGTGATCACAGAAGTTTTGGTCATAGAAAATTGATTAGAAACAACCGCATCCTAAATAGTTGAGTACCCTGAACTTCACATGTCATTAAAAGCAGACGGAGCAAAGCACGAAGGAAGCTTCCTGCCTGTCAGCAAAACTTGAACTGTCTGCAGACTCTTTCTTTTTCTTTTGCAGTGATATGTGCGGCCTAATTTAATTTAAGTGCAGATAAAATCTTATCCTGAATATAAAATATCCCACTAAAATATCCCACTTCAAAAATTACATTTTATAACCCTTCTATATCTCATTTCTCCTTTCACAGTAGACTTAAAATAAATTAGTGTGCAGATAATAGTGAGGCTACATAATTCATGGCTTTAAAGTGGGCCTCGTTGATCAGCCAAGTGCCCCTTGAATGTTCGATGCCAACGCCACTGACCCATTTTGTGCTCTGTCTCGCAGACAGTGGGCATTTCCCTTTATAAAGTGTTGAAGGCTTTTTGTGCATTTTGGGTGCTGGATTGTTTGGATTTGTGGCAGCAATGTTTGTCTTACAGAGCCCTCCAGTATAAACAGGAGCGATGAATAACCTCTTCACATTCACACTGTCACACTCACGCATGTGCACTCAAACAGACACACACCGACAGAAAGAAAATGCACATCTGCTATGACACAGCTTTGTGACACCTTGCAGTGAATTTTCTTTAACAATAGTGCTTGAAATAAGCTGGACTCAGTCATCAGTCAAGCTTACAGCATGCAGGGAAGTGGTTGGCAGGATATCAGTGAGATTCCTCTGCTGTACAAAGAAAACAAGAACAATTTTATATTGTACATATAATTGAAAGGAAGCTATCGTATCATATGTCAGAACTCCAATGTACAAGATGATCCTACAGGTCAACAGTCCATGTTGGATGACACTGGATGGAATTACATGCCAGGATAAAAAATCATTTGTAAATATTTGGACAAAGATGCCGACACAACTTTGGATCCACATGTGGACAAACCTTGCTTATTCCCTTATGTATAACTCTACATGAATTAATCACCACTCTGGGACCTCAGAGAAGTTGGATTTTATTAGTTCCCTTGTCCTGGACAATCATGGGAGTTTTGTGAATATGAATCCTCTGACTTATATAATTATATTCTGCTTTAAAGTTGATTTTCAACATCAAAGGGACAATGTAGTCTTTGAAGTAGCATGGGATTGGATCACTGTCTAACCCACTCTTTAAGATTCTGTCACAATGACATTAGGGAAGTCATGTGAATTAAAAGACTAGAGAACAGCTCTTGCTTTTGCTCTCTGTCCAGTTTCAATCAAAATGTCATGCTGTGCCATTTTCCCTGAATGTGGAACTGGCAAGTGTGTTAGGTAGACATCTTTGTGGCTAAAAGCCTGTGACTAATGTAAATTATATGACACTTACACTCTATAGGATTATCAAATCTGGGCTATGACTGGACGTTGTTTAAAATCATATTTAGCCATAAATTCTTAACTGCAGCTCCTATAACTCAGCTAATTATGTGATATTCCTGGGGTGACATAAAGATACAAGTAATTTAACTCCCTGTACAAATATAAAACTATTAGAGAAATATCTTGTGTGGACAACAGCAGATAAATAAACCAAAATGAACTGTAAAGGATGTGTAAATCCTGTCACTGGCTTCTCCTCAGCTAGGTGGACACACTAAACTCACTGCTGTCCCTTGTAAAGGCCACAGGCAACAATAGCAGCCTATGGCTTTTGTTTGCTTTGTGTTTCTGTTGGAACTTTGTGTAGTAACACACGGACTGTAAGCACAATGCTATTGGCGCGGTAGATCACTTACTTCTGACGCTCCAAAGCCTCGGGGAGTTGTCTCTGAATTGCCTGTGTTTGATAAGGTCCTGGCTAACAAGTAAATATTTTTTCCTCGTCTAGAAAAGTTTATTAAACACTTTTGCGCGTCTAATCATACCGGTTCGCTATAAGAAGGGATTCTGTAAAACACGTGCTGTAACTTTTGCCCTTTTCTACTACTTAATTTTCACAGTGGTTAGGTTTGTTGCGTTTTATTTCTTCGTTTGCCGCGAAGACAAGACGCAATGTTTTTTATGTATCTTCCGGGACCACAGCGGCGGTTCTTCGCTTTGAAGTCCACAGTTAAACCCTCAGCCCAGTTGGTTTAGGAACAGCCCTGAGGATTTGTACCGCCTGCCATGACTCCTTGAAACATTACCTGGGCAGGAGAGTCGAGAGGAAAACGCTCCTCTTTCCTTGTTATTATTGAAAGAAAAACTGTCCGGTGGGGTTGGACATTACAGGACTGAAAAATACCCACCGCGGTGGGGTTTTTTTTAAGGCGCAGCGTGTTGTTGTTGGGACTACTTTACTTTTCACGTTGTCTAATCAGTGAGGCTACTTCGGTACATGGATGGTAAGTTGTAGGAAAGCTGTTCCACAGGCCCCCTCTCTTGGCGGCTTTGATGTGCTGCTGCTCGGCTTTGAAGTTGAGAAATGCGGGGCTATGTTTCTTGTTTGTGGGCGAGAAATACGGTGAGATAGATAAGAAGCTTATGTATGTGTGTGCGTGTGTGTGTGTGTCTGAAGAGAGAGAGAGTGAATGTATGAATGTGTTGCTCAGATATAAAAAAAACAATATTTGTCGGCTGGTGCGTCTTCTAGCAGGGGAAAGGGGAAAAAGTGGGATGTATTCTTCAGCCGGAGCCCCCACCTCCACCTCCCCTTTTTACCTCCTCCAGATTTTGACACCCTCAGTGATCTACATAGACTCTGAGCCTGCCTCCTCTGAGGTCAGTTGTTGAATGGGACAGGGTACATTAAACTACAGCGGTTTGTTCCGCAGCAAGATAGGACACATGTGGCACGGCACAGTGTTTAAGTAGTCCGTCGTCGTATTATTTATTTTTTTTTGTGGTGGATTACAGTTTTTGGATTGGTTTATTGAAATGGAGTAATAATTAAACTTTTGGAAACTGGTTTTTACTCTGGTTGGATCTTCCCTGCGATGGTACGTTGCTATTACGCACGTTTAGTCAGCCTACATCCATTGGATTTTAGAGTCGCTTATGTTGTAATGTAGAGTTACGCTGCCTGTTGAGACTGTGGATTATTATGCAGGGTGTCGCTGTTTCAGTCGCTCGTCTTTTTTATCGTAACAATGTTGCAGCCTCTGCTTTGACACTGATACTCTGGTTTAAGTCATTCCGATACTGGATGATGTTTTTTTACTCCTAATACTATCCAGTCTGTGCGGTGTTGGTAGTTCAGACACGTTGCCTTTGCCGGGGCTGTGACTTTATTAATGTGGTGTAATCGCCTTCTTGGGCAGATATTAAGGCGATTGATCGTTTACATGTACGCATGAGCGGCTCGCTTTTCCCGCGGGGCTTTTTAACCCTCGTACGTTACAACGTTTTTGGGTCCTTGCGGTGCAGATCAGATGCGTTTCACCATCGTCTGTACAGTTCTGGGACGGTGAGGACAAGTGAAGGCACCGAGTGGAAACGTGTGCGTGCGTGGTGCAGACGGGGGTAGGGTACGGTCGTCCGAAGCAGATTGGGAATTAATTGGAGTTGAAGCCTGTGACATGGACTCGTTAGGAAAACACGTGTAAGCCACAGTTGTGTGAGAATACGGTTTTGGTGAAGAGTGAGAATGAGAGGATGATTCTTGTAAAATCTTCTGATGTGACAGATCAATGCTCGTAGAGAATGCAGGCTGCAGTTGATCTCTCATTTAGATTATAAATAGATAAATGAAACGAAAGAAAGCCTTTCATATTTCCTTTCTCTGTGAACCCGGCGAGTGTGTTTGAGGGGGACTGTTTACTTGATGTCTTTCTTTGAAGTTCAGCAGGATCTGGCTTTGATTAGATCAATACTTTGTGTTTCAGAGTGAAGAGGAGCTAAGAAGCTCCCCCGCTGCTTTTAGAGAGTGAGGAGGATTAGGCTGGAGCTCAGTGGAGGCACGACGGCACTCTCACACTGCAACTGGAGCTGGAGCCATGAGCAGGGCGCTTACGGAGCACATCAGCAGTAGCTTCCGAGAAGATGCTCCTCGTCCTCCGGTACCGGGGGAGGAGGGAGAGGCGTCATGCTACAACCCCAGCAGATCTGCCAAAATGAGAGCCCAGAGCAAGGTAAAAGATACCCCCGCCGCCGCGCCTCCCGGCTCCACACCGCGGAGAAACGAGGATGGACTCGGGGAGCCAGAGGGCAGCGCGTCCCCGGACTCGCCACTAGTCCGGTGGACTAAGTCCCTGCATTTTCTCCTGGGCGACCAGGACGGCGCACACCTCTTCAGGACCTTCTTGGAGCGGGAGAATTGCGTGGACACTTTGGACTTTTGGTTCGCCTGCAACGGCTTCAGGCAAATGGACTTAAAGGATACCAAAACGTTGCGAGTTGCCAAAGTTATTTTTAAGCGGTACATCGAGAACAACAGCATTGTCGCCAAGCAGCTGAAACCCGCCACCAAGACCTTCATAAGGGATAGTATTAAGAAACAACAAATAGACTCTGTCATGTTTGACCAGGCACAGACGGAAATTCAGTCCAACATGGAAGAGAACGCGTACCAGATGTTTTTGACCTCTGACATATACCTCGAATACGTGCGCACCGGCTGCGAGAACGCGGCGTACATGAACCACGGCGGTCTCGGCAGTCTGAAGCTGATGTGCGGATACCTTCCTCCTCTCATGGAGGAAGAGGAATGGAGTTGTAATGACCTGAAGGCAAAAACGATAGGGTCCGTGGTTGGACTTTCTGCGAAAACCCTGAGAGCTACTGCGACTATCCGGACAGCAGCTGAAGTCCTGGAGAACAGTTGCAGGTAAGAGCAACCTAGTGATGCGTGTCTGTGTTTTACATCGTAGTTCCAGTTTCTTTTCCTAACATTGCTAACTTTCCTCATGATCGGCATCCCTTCATTAGTTAATCTACAGTGATTGTGCGGCAGTTGGAAGTTATTTCACAAATGCTTTAGAAAGAGATAAAGGGCACTTGATCAAAGGGTCTCAGAGGAACATGCCTCTATATTTGTGCCCTCCTGCCTTGCAGTTAGCCAAGGGGTTGGAGGGGTGGAGGGGCGGGGTGGGTACAAAACATCAATGGATCTGAGCCTTCCTTTTAAGTAAATGGTGTCTTGCAGGCAGCCCTCTGCTGGCGTGCTCAAGTTTCCTGTGCTTTGAAACCCTTCCTCCGGTTCAGGCACAAATTCAGACACAAAGTCTCATGACTGTTAGAGATACATGAAACAGTTTGATGCTATTGTAAAGTTATGCTATATTTAGTTCAATCTACTCACTCTGCCTTTATAGTTATTACACACCGTCTCAAAATCTCCTTAAGCAGAGAAATGCTAATGTGTATTTAAAGGAATGTGTGGGGCTTTATGCCAAACAGACATTGTTCTTTTGGTTAGAAATAAAAGTAGAATTGTTTGTGGAAATCATTTGGGCTTTTATTATTAGAGCTCATCCCACACATTGTCCAACAGCAAACATCCTCTGAAATCAGAAAAAAAAATAAGGCTGGATTTTATTCATAAGCCTGCATCAAAGAGTACTTCAAACTTTTTCATGTAAGAAGTTTATCCTCACATCTGGACTCAATTATTACTTAGAGTTTTGACAGGGTCTTGCATTAGATTTGGTAGGGAAAGTGCAATTTATAGATAATCTGTGCTTAGCCTATCAAGTGAACTAAACATGTAGTTAGATTAAGGATAAAAAGGGGTCTGCAGCATGACTTTATAATGACAGGTTAAAAACTGATAGATTAAGTATAGTAACTCAACTGAAACACTCCCTTGAGAATGTTATCCTTGTTTGAGCAGTGTCAGATAATGTGATAGCACTGTTGGTCATTTGCTTCAAAGTGATCATGTTGAGTTAGTAATCAATAAGCACAGGGTTTGTTGACATGTGGGCATCTCCTGGCTTCCTGGTGTGATCCTCTGCATTTTCACTAAAAGAAAAGCGGGTGGGAGTAGCCCCCCCTTACTCCGTTCGTTCACCCGCTCTCTCCCCCTTTCCCCCTGCCCCTCACCATCTCTTTAGGTCAAGCAATTTCCATCTCAAACATGTGGAACTAATTTTACCACTGCACAGATTCCTTTTTCCCTCTTTTTGAAAAACCTCCAATACTCAACTCCAAAGTGATAGAAAAACACAACAACAAAACATCCTCAGCTCAGTTCTGCAGTTTCAACCACTGAAACAACTCTGACATAGTGTGTGTGTGTGTTTCAGTGTAGTCCTTCCTCTTTCTCTTCTATCCAACACTTTTATCTGTCCTTTTTGAAAAAGAAAAATCTGTCTGACAGAGACTAAGCATGCTTTAGTGGGAGACAGGGAGAGACAAGAGGAGGGGAAGAGGGGAATACAGGAAAGGAGGGGGGTGTCATTAAAGAAAGAAAAGAGATGGAGAAAGGAAGCAAGGGGTGCAGAGAGCCCAGCTGTGCTAAATACCTGACTCTTTGCGTGGACCTTCCAAAGGTCAGGTTTGTGCTTGGGGCCTATACGGCTTTAGTCATGCTGGGGTTCTCCTCTCAGCACTCCCGGCAGAAGGCATTCTCATAAAGAAAGGGGCCCTCCTTCCCCCTTTCCATCTCTCCCTCCCTCTGTAAGCTCAAGTTCCCCCTCCCTCTTCCTTGTCCACCCCCTTCACTACTGGAACAGGAATGCAACACAGCAGGAGAGAGAAGAAAGAGGGAGAGAGAGAGACTTTAAAAGGGAAAGCAGGGGAGAGTGGGTAAAGGAGGGGGCCCCAGACTGGATGATAGAGAGAAGCAGAGATAGAAGTGGGAGAGTGTGAAGCGTGACGTGTGAGATGGAGAAAAAGAGAAAGAAAGACAGACAGAAAGAAGGGAAATGCTGTTGTTTATTCCCACAGCAGCCCCCCCATAAAAGTGACTCTTAATTACAGAAATCTGCAGAGAATGTCAACAGAACAAACTCCTAGCTTCCACATTTGCTTTTAAAATCTGATGTGAACAACAGATTGAAGCATGTCAAATAAACTTCATTCAACTGTGTCACACTTCACCATTGTCTTCACACTACAATCTACTGAGTGGCATCAAAGTAAAGCATGACTTTCTGGATCTTTTGCAGGTCCCACCGTCGAGGAGACCCTGCCAGCCCCTACTTTGTCAACTCTGGCTACATTTTTGCCCCTGCCACCAGTGCCAACGACAGCGAGATCTCCAGCGATGCTACGACAGATGATTCCATGTCCATGACAGACAGTAGTGTGTAAGTGATTTTTATTGAAAGCACAAGTTGGGTGGTCAGTTTCAATTCAATCATTTTCATAGTGTGTTGATGAGTTCAGTCAAAGTCTATGGGTGTGAACAAAAATATTTGCCCTTGTAGTTTAAGGGACTCTACTTTTCTTGGGGCCAGGGGACCGCTCTGTTGCAAATAAAAGTCTGTAATGTTTTTTAATTATCCTCTATGATTGACTCCAGGTAATTCTATTAAAGTGTAGTTGTTGCTGTGGCCTCAAGGGAGATAACTCTGGGAAAGTCATTATGTCTGAAGACCTTTTGAAGTATATTCTGATGCGTTACAGGCTGGAGAGGAGGGAGAAAAAATGAGTGTCTTGATGTGGGTGGGGGCGTTGCCTCATTTCCCTCAAAGTTGAAATGTATCCATCCCACCCTTCTGCCACAACAGACTTGTTTTTTTCATATTATCTAATCGCTTTTTCCCTTTGAAGAGCTAGAGGAGAGGGGGAGGAAAATGGCCATTTGGGCCTCAAGACAAACTCATTGAAAAATGTTGGCACCAAATGAAAGGAGGCTTACTCACATGGTGGGTCGGTTTCCTGCCACTGGCCTCTGCAGCGTGCTGAGATCATGTGTCTGCGCGGTTTCACATGGGTTACTCATTTCTAGACCTTGGGACAAGGCATACGGGACTCCCCCTGGCCAGTCTAGGGCACCCCAAAAAATCACCTCCATCCACCCAGTCCTCGACAGCTCCTCTCCTCAAGCCTCCAGGGCCAATAGCAGGAATGGTGAGGCTCGAAGTGCAAGGGAGTGAGAAAATAAAGTGCATGGAGTATAAAGGGCTTAACTGAATCACTTTCAGCCTATTGTTAGGTGAGGGGAGCTTAGGGGGATAAGAGGGTAGCTGGCTGCTTTGAAAATGACTTGCACAACTGAATAGGAGATGCCCATAAAGTAAGGGCCCATGAAACCATGAAACCATCCACAGCTATGTTCTCATTCCCAACCTGGACAAAACATCCAGCAGTGACATGGTTAGCCAGGGTTTGGACTGATAAAACATAGTCAGTAAGTGGGAAGTTGGTGAGCTTTTTTAGTTAACACCGTTTTGCCCCCAAATTTGGGTTCTCGTTACTGTTCAAGCTCCTCAGGGCTGTTGAATTTTACTTTTGAAGAGTTCCCTATGTTTCTTCTTGCACCTTGAGGGATAATGGCTTGTACTCTCATGGGTACAGTTTGTGAAACATTGATTTTGGTCGTAGGCCCGACTTTCAAGAAGCCTACTGCATCTCGACAAGTTGGGCGATATCGGTAGCGTCGCTCCACTATCAGATTCCTCTTGACAATGTCAGCCTGAAATGTGACTTGCATAACTTGTTAAGATGATTCAAGGAGAGAAATGGGTTTATTGTTGAACACCATTATGTGTCAAAGTCATATTCTTTTGTAGTTATCACCAAGGTCTTTGACACAGATCTCTGCTGTCCTTGTCTCTAGTTTTTGTCTCTCTCCACCCAGGACTGATGTCAATAAAAAACACAGCTTCTTCCTCTCTCATTTGAGGGAACAATTTGATTAGTGTGTCCTTTTTATAGTCGCTAACAGGCACACTGCAAATTTGAATCTCATTTCCCAGATAAAGAAGAGGAGGATTTGGGAAGGGGGTGAAAGAAAGGGTGGGGGTGATTCTTTTTCTTTTTGCTTATATCTTATTTATGGATTTACTTGGACGCTGGGGAATGCTGCTGCACCAACTTCAAACATTACCTTATCTTACAAACCAGCCTTTTGATGTAGCTGAGATCAGAGGCTCACAGCAGAGCGCTTGCCAAACGAAGATGGCAGCGGGTGCATATGTGCATGAGTGTTGAGATTTCAAAGAGGCAGCAGAAAAAGTAGCATTTGGGCTAGGTCAGACACTTCTGAGCAGCCAAAACGGCCAAGATAATTGGCCTAGCCTAAGTGGCAGCTGACTGGAAAAGCTAGCAGACATAGGATGAAAAATGGAGAGTAAGATTCTCTGAATAAACGTTTAATTGTCCAGAGACTACCAGTGTTCTTAGCTACATCTCTATTTTCATATTAATATATCAGAGCTACAAAGCCAGCAGTGCTTAAGCAACATTTGCCAGACTGCTTTAACCTGTTGTAGTTTCTGACCCAGACCAGCTACAGGTTAGTGTTAATTCTTCTGCTTTTAAGCAACCACTGTCCGAGTTTACAAGGCTTGATGTAATCTTATCAGTAAGGCTCTCCTTCTGAAGCCCTCAGGGATGTTTAGCATCTCTCTCATTGTTCTCATGTGTTTTGTTATGTGTGTTTTTTGTTCCCTTGCCTTCAAGGGCTCCATGGCCTTTTGATTTAGCTCTAATGTGCCTAGTGGGTGGTTACTGGGTGGCGCTTTGTCGGTCACTTCAATGATAAAACTGCCTCCTAAGGGCTCTTTTTCCACAAAGATTGGCTTATGGTGCTAATGCACCAACTGTTGGTGTGGAAGCATTGTGACCTGTGTGATGACCAGCAGTGACCCAGATCAGCAAAAATAACAGCCTCTAGATGGTTGAATATAACATATCAGTTAGTCACAAATAAGGACAGTACGTTTTTTTTACCTCATTTACATCAAATATAAACCTTTGACATCTTTGGTTTTTACAGAGATGGAATTCCTCCGTACAAGCTGGGCACCAAGAAGCAGCTCCAGAGAGATATGCATCGTAGTGTCAAGATCAACGGCCAGGTTACGCTACCCCACTTTCCTGTAAGTACTTCCTTAACTTCTATTTCCTGTCTCAGCGTTTCCTTTTTTGTAATCAGCTAAACTCAAACTTTTACACACTGACACACACTGACAGACAACTGGGTCCTGATTCCTCTAGGAGTTGTGCTTTATTTGATTTTTTTTCAGAGCTTGTGTTGTGACAGAATACTATATTTCATTCGCCTGCTCGTTTTCATATAAAAGTCGGGGTAAATGAAAGGCAGGATTTGCATACCACTTCACTCCTTCTTCAGCTGTTTCAAGCCCCTCCTTTCCCCCATCCGTGTAGCTTCTGTAGGGCCATAAATATAAACTTGTGTAGTCGTCTCTGTATTCCGCCTCAGTAGCTATAGTGTGTTTCAAAGCGTGATAACTTCAAATGTTTTATGCATCAATGATAGTAGTGGTGATGGTGTACGTAATGGACATTATGATAATTTAAACTTGAAGAATAAAACCACTGTCTACATCCCAGCAAATGAATAGGAGGCATATCACTATTTAGTTCCACTTTCCTCTACTACCACTCTGATATCAGGTCCCATTAGTATTTGGTATAGATTGTATGTGCTTTGAAGTCAACACTTTGTTGACCTGCCGAAGTTGTAGTGGGGAGGTTGAAGGAACTAGGTTACAACAGACTGACACCGGTTAGGAGGTGGGTCTTGAGGGGGGTGGAGGCAAGAGAAGAGATAGGAAATTCTTTTGTCTTCATATCCAGACACAGGTATGTGTATGTGGAAGAGTTGTGTGCATGTTTGTGCGCACATTTGACAGTGCTGTCTGTTCACTCTATTTTCTCTCTTCTTCTCTGCCTTTTTCTCTCTCAATCTCTCTCTCTTTTCCTTTCCCACTTGCACTCCTTTAATGTCTCCCTCCTGATTTGGAGATGGCTCTGTCTCCCATGATGCACCAGCCCCAGGCAGCAGGGGCCCCGTGCAGGGCTGGCGCTCCTTTGCCAGCAGCTCCGCTTGCCTTTCTTCTTCTTCCCTTCATCGTGTCTACAAAGAGATGAGAGGAACAACAAAAAAAGAGTCAAAATCAAGAAAGCCAGTGTGCCAAATAACAAAAAAGTAAGAAGAGGAGAGAGAGAGAAACTGGCGCATATAGTTAAAAAAGAAGGAGGATAATGTGACTAGAGTACCTCTGAGCTGCCCTGCGTGCAGCCAGGAAATAAATTACTACTTCCCCTCAGATCTTCCCAGCATTTGACTCCTCTATCCTCTCCCTCCCTCTTTTCCCTCCTTCTCTGTCTCGCTCTCTCTCTGCCACCATTGCCACTTCACAAACGCACATCTCAATCCTCTTCCTCTTTTTTTCATGCTGTTAATTTTGTCCCCCTCTCCCTTTTTTCTGCTCCTCTCCTCACTCTCTTCTCCATCGATATCTGGCTTTTATTCTGAGATTTAAAGCTGCGTGTCCCTCCCACCCTAGTGTGCGTTTGATGTTTGACAAGGGCCCTTTGAAGTGTGCTGACTTCAGAGGCTGCCTTGCTGATGGCTTGGTAGGGCTACAGAGGGTGCAGGCAGGGGGCCTCCCCTCCGAGCGAGACCAACTGCTACCCCACCATCACTACCCCCTTCTCTCCCCCTTGCCCGGCAGCCTGGCACTGCCAAGGGCACTGGGCATGAGAAGATCTGGGAAATGGCGGTGGAGAAGGTTCAGGTTAGCTCAAGGGCAAGGGCATCTGGATTAGGCCTTTTGGAATAGTAACAGGCTTTTTGGAACAAGATAGGATTAGGGCAAGGGCAGCGGATTAATGCACCATATTGCATCTGTCAGAAACACTAAGCAGTCACACTCACACACATACTAAAGTGTCCTTCTCCCTGTGTTGCTTACCCTGCAGAGGACATACCGGCTACCCAAGGAGATGACCCCTGTTGAGCCCTCAGCCTTTGCTGCCCAGCTTATAGCCAGGCTGGACAAGCTGAAGCGAGAGCAGGACACCATGAGCTCATTGGAGGAGAGGCTGCAGCAGATCCAGGAGGTATGGATGCACAGAAACCTATTCTAAACATGCACCCATGTGAAGCACGGCTGCCACCGGGAAATTCTAACTTGTATCCAAATTAGCTTGGTTCTCTATTGCACTTCTAAAGCCTTTTTGCCAGCTTTAACATGTCGAAGAACAGGGAAAAGACCATGGGATTTGAAAGTCTGTCTTGGTTTAACTACGTCTTCCCTTTTCCTTGCTGTCTTCCCATTATTTCATCCGGAGGAACTTTTCAAATGTTTCTAGACACACTTGAAGTTCCCTCAAATAGTTAGCACTTAGCTACTCTCCAGTGGCACGTTTGCTGAGTATGTGTAGTGCCAGTCTCTTGTGAAGCACAGGCACACTCTGCATTATAGATAAAGTGCACCCAAAGCCTGTTCGTGAAGATAGCTGTACAGCAAAAAAGGAAACTCAAATCAAGTTATTTGCTCTTACTGACTTCAGAGCATGATATAAGTTGGTTTAAGTTGAGACATATATTTCTCTGCTTGCTTTTCGTCAATCGTCTCAACTTTTTTGTTACATTCTTTTAATTTTTTGCCTGTCCAGGAGGAGGAAAGAGAGGAGGGCAGTGACCTCGCCAGTAACACCTCCCTCCATCACCCTCTGCTCCCATCTAGCACTCAATGCGAGGAGGACCCCCAGGCTATTCTAGACGAGCACCTATCTCGTGTCTTGAAGACACCTGGTTGCCAGTCACCAGGTGTAGTGAGGCACTCACCGCGGTCACGCTCTCCAGATCGGACGGTTGCCATGGTGTCTTCTGGTCAAGGGCCCTTCTTTGGTGAATATCCCGGGCCCACCAAAGTTCTGATGACAGGCAGGCAGTCCACAAAGCATATCCACCATCACTACATCCACCATCACCACGCTGGGCCTAAGACCAAGGACCAGATAGAGGCAGAGGCGGCTCAGCGTGTGCAGTGCCTCTGCCCTCCAGGGGGCGCAAATTATTCTGACTTCACCCCTGCGTGAGTGTTACCTCTTGGCCGTGATACCATTAGTTGTTAATCTGCATTGTACAATAGCCTGCAGCACTTCATTTTTCCCTGTGGTAAAGCTGCGTTTGGTCTAAATGTGCCTGGCTTTCTCCTTTCAGTCGCTGCAGCACTTTGTCCAGACAGCCAGTCAAGGCCACAGATGAGGGTGTGTCCTCACCGCTTCTTCCCCTAGACGCAACCGATCGCTCTCAGAATGTTTGGCAGTGGATCCTAGAGAGTGAGAGGCAGGGCAAGCATAAGCCACACAGGTAAGCATCTTCCCGGAATCATAATATAATTTGTACCAAAGAGCAGAGACTCTTTGAGTTCACAGCTCATTTTATGTATTAATCATTATTTTTATATATAATATTCTTTATTCTATTAGCACTCAAGGCCTGAAGAAGTCCAACTCACTTGACTCCAAGCCCCTGCCTGGTCGGACTCACTACTCTTGGGGTGGAGGCGGCATTGGCAGTGGGACTCACCTCCGCGGTCATCACCCTGGCCACCCATTTATCCAGGACCCAGCCATGCCACCTCTGCCTCCACCCAACACCCTGGCACAACTAGAGGAGGCCTGCCGCCGACTAGAAGAGGTCTCCAAGCCGCCAAAACAGAGGTTGTCACTCTTGCACATCAACCAAGAATTGTCAATCATCCATATTTCCCATCTTCACCCACATTGAAAATGATGCCCAGCGGTTACTTCAAATTGATGTGAGTACTGATTAGCCATTGATCTCTTACTTTGACAGGCATTCAACAGCAGCCAGCAGCCTTCCGCGAGACAGAAACCATCCAGTAGCTTCCTTCCCCTCTGGAGATAGCCCTCTAGCCATCACTGGACTCCAAGTAGACGAGTATGTTTGTCTTTTTTTACTTCTCCCATTTTGAATCAAGAACACAATCCTTTTTTGTTTTAACAACTTATTTTTTCTAGCTATCTAGTTTTCCAGATTTCACTCCTCAGACACTTTTTAGAACATTCTCCCTCTCTCCAAGCTTTGTGTTTTCGCTCTCTTCCTCACAGACTTTCTAGCTCTTCCCTTCAAAGAGAGATGTTGTGAGTCAGCATAGCTATGTCTTTGAACTCCTCTTCTCTTGCTTTTTAATCATTTAAGATTAAACAAGCTTTAATGGGGAATTCTAACTACCCACCCATCTCCCAACTTAATCACACACACACACACACACACCACTGGAACCTAACAAAGATGTGTTGAGTAGCCCCTGGTAACTCAAAGTTATCGGCCCCTTTCACACATATGTTGTTAAAGAAGGAAGTTGTTTGATGTGAAGATACAGCCACCTGACTGTGAGGCCTCTTTAGTTTTAATTGGATGACCCTCAGCTGTCTGTTGACTGCACACCATAGATTCTTTGTCTTCTTCAGTGCAGCTGTTTAAAACGCATATTTAATTTTTTTCTTCAGGTCTAAGGAACTAGTGGTCACCTACTTCTTCTGTGGTGAGGAGATTCCTTATCGCAGCATGATGAAGACCCACTGCCTCACCCTGGGACACTTCAAGGAGCAGCTTAGCAAGAAAGGCAACTACCGGTAAATATGATCCACCGACAGCAACATTCAGATCACAGTGCATTGGCACATACTTGGGCTAAATCCTGATTACTATGTATTAATTTGAAAATGCATCAACTTTGCTTTGGAAACACCTGCTATCCACACTGCTCTGTAGTTTTATGGCCGCTTAAACAGAGAGATTTGAAAACATTGCTGTCCCTGTTTTAGTTTGAAAACTTGGGGGGGGGGGGGGGGGTCACATTTTAGTCTGGGCAGTCATAGATGCCTGGAAAAGATGACGTAGACACTCCGCTGGCTCATTGGGTCCTTTCAGACATGACGTAGCATTCATAGATTTTTCAGGCTCCTGTCACATGACCCCATTCTGGAGTAAAACAACTGCATCAGCCTCAGCTACCAGTGTTCCAACACAACATGGACAACTAATTACAAGCATTGTTGACCCTCTTGTCTTTTCTAAAAGCTGTTGAGCAGTTAAATTCTGCATTTTACAATGATACAACTGTTTACATGTGTAAGAGATTAGCTATTATTCGAGCAATCTACAACAATTCTGCAACTAACAACTCCTGTTTACACTGGCACAAGCATGCCCAGTGTATGTGAGTGGTCATGAGAAATGCTTTTTTAGGCATGTTAGTATGGATAGGGATTAAAACTGAAATGGAACCAAAACACTCATATGGACAGAGATCGTTTTAGTTTGAAATCACCGTTTTCAAACGAAAATGTAATAGTATGAATAGCTATATGCTATGTATGTGCATTTTTTGTGCTTGTCTCCTGAGTGGGAGTGTGAAACACTGAAGCCCAATAGTTAAAAAGAAACTGGGCTGATCTGTAGGAGCTAACAGTGAGAGGGGAGTGGGGAGGGGGGGGTTGAATTTTTTTCTCACATCTGGTACTGATTTCCACGGTAAGGCAGCCTCAATAAATATGGCTTTGAAGCCTGGGCCATTTTATTTTGTGCACAAAGACCATTGCGAGGCCTGTGCACTATTGCATCAGACATTAAAATCAAATGCCGCAAGCACCTTCTTCTGTTAATGAGTGGTTATGGTTAACACAGCAAAAATATCTAAAAAAAAACTAAACAATCCTGAAAAACAACAGGACATTTTAGGTAATTTGAAATACAGTGGTCGGTCAGTTAAAAGAGACTTTAAATCACCACCCAGGAAGTTGAGGCTTGACTTATCTAGCATCTGTACTAGTATTGTGCAGTGTTATGTAGATGAGTGCCACTGCATAAACATAAAGCATGCATGCCCATGACATCAACATTAGGGTACAGCCACATGTGCTAGAGAGAGAAGGCGGTCTTGCAAACAAGTCATTGCAACCCTGCTATCCCGTAACTCTTCTGTGAGCGAGAGAGAAGGAAGGGGGTGGGGGTTGATGAGGCGTCTGGCTTCAATGGCAGCAGAATGTGTGGAGTTGGTTAATTTGGACATGGCAGCGGTACAGCAGAGAACAGTATGCCGTGGCTCTGCCAGACGATATTGGTGCCAGATGTTGCGAAGAGAGAAAAATCCTGCCACATAAAACATGTTCCAATGGAAAGACTCCCTTGGTCTCACTCTCTGAAACAAAGTGATGACTTTGAACTATTTGTGTAAAAAATGTAGCTTTAAAAAATCTAGCCATTCAAATTGAGGAGGATATTGAATTGATTTGTTTTCTGCTAATGAGGATGAAAAGGCTTAATCCTGCCCAGCCGCGCTGAGACAACAGAGGAAATGTTTGCTGAAATGACATATCATTAAACAAAGCCAGCTCTCCTCTGTCACATCGCTGCACACTTGGGTAGAAAGTCCTGCAGCTGTGGTAACGCAACCTCCTCCTTCGTTTGTGTGTAATTACAATCAACATGGAAAATAAAACAGTATGTGCACATTTCTGTATGCCCCTCCTACACGTGTTTGAATGATTCTTAGCTGAGTGATAAAACAGAACGTTTTCCCCCCTTTTTTCTTCTTTTTTGTATTCTGAACGCATGCACACATGGTCAAAATGAGGCATTTTTCCATTACAAAGCTTATCATTAAATCCCCTCCCGCTGATCTTTTGCTGGGTTTAAAGTAGAGAGGAGAAATCATTAGGAGCTCCAGGAGACTTCACAGTCACTGGGACTAAGCTAACCCTGGGAGTTATCTCTGCTTGAAAGAAGAAGAAGAGTGGGCTAGCTAGGTGACCCGTGACCTCCAGGAGACTGTCTAAGCGGTTACCACCCTCCCCTTCCCCATCTCAGGGTAAAGCCCCCAGGCTCGGCCTGCATCCCAACCGATCACACCCGGTCACCAAGCCCGGGGAAAGCCTCCACTCTGTATCTGCTTTCTTCTCTTCCTGCTCCTGCTTTTTTCCTCTTTGTTCTTGGCTGGTGATCAGAAAGCTGCACAAAGTGTGTGTGTGTTATGAGAGAAACGTGGGGTTGGTGTGTGTTTATCTGCAAGCAGCAGAGTGTGGTCTTGCAGTCACAGGCAGACTCTCAGGCACCTGAAATGTCAACCTGTGTGACAGAAAGGCCCTTCATTTGACAGCCAGCCCAATTAGAAGCCATGGAGACACAGAGAGGGAAGGGGGGGCACTATTCAAGATTGGACCGGGAAGGGATGGGGGGTCTTAAGAAGGCCTCTAATTAACCCATCAACTTTAATAAGACCACGCAGGACAGATAGGCATCTGTAGAATGGCCAGCAGTCAAGATGAAAAAGTGAATGAGGAGACAAGCACACATGGATGAACACACACATACAAACACAGGCTGTTTCGAGCAGCTTGAATTATCACAGGGAGTGTTTAAACGGCAAGTTCAGCTCTGATTGTGCAGTGGTGTGATGAGGAGTCAGGCTCAACCTTTGAAGTGAGCAGGGATGGCATTGAAGGCTATGACTAAGTTGTTTTGAGCAGGATCCATTGCTGGCTCTGTGTGTGTGTTTGTGTTTGTGTTTGATTTGGACCAGAGGGAGTTGTATATGGAAGTAGTTGTGTAGGTGCCTCAAAGTAGTTTAAAACATGTTGAAATATATCAGATGCACTCCTTTGTGCCACTGTCAGGTTTCGTTTGAGTTCAATTCTATGTTTTGTTTTGTTTCTTACTTATGCAAACTTACATGCAACATTTTCTAATCACAGACTTTTTTCTTTGTTCTTTTTCCTCAGGTACTATTTCAAGAAGGCAAGTGATGAGTTTGAGTGTGGTGCCGTGTTCGAGGAGGTGTGGGAAGACGCCACCGTGTTGCCCATGTATGAAGGCAAGGTCCTGGGGAAGGTGGAAAGGATGGACTAAAAGCCACTTAATTGCCAACCAACCAACGCCCTTCCCTGCCCAACCAAAAGCTAAACTGTCCATTAAGAAACTTGAGCAAGAGACTCTATGTAATTAAGAAAAAACGCTCTGGACTTCCTTTTTGTTTTTGTTTGTTTGTTTTTCTATTTCTTAATATTAAGCTAAACAGAGTTAATATATCCAGCACAAGAGGAGTGATTGAAGGAAGATGAGCCAATGAAGTATACCGAATCCAGAGGAGGTGCCGCACCTCCCTGACTTTCTCAACCAATCAGCCTTAGAAACACAAGGGAATGACACAACAGACAACTAAAGGCCAGGATGATGATGAGAATGATGATGATTGGAGGCCATTGGTGGGGACCCCCACCTCTTCTTGAATATAACCACTGAAGATGTAGATGACTGTTTTGTTGAGATGTGATGAGAGACTGATGATGCGTTTTTATCGGCTTCCTGGCCGAGTGCAACAGACTAGCAGGCGCTGAAGACGCAGCTCCACCAACCTGCTCTTAATGTTACGCTCCAACATCATTACAAAAACGTCTGTACGTGTGCATATACATACATGCATATATGTATATATACATGTATTATATATATAGATGCTTTTTGTCACGAGTTGAAAGATTTATTAAGTATTTATTGAAAAAACAACCCACTCCTTTTTACCCTTTTCTCCCTTCCTAAGTCTTCTTAAACCTTTCTTCCTCCCCCCTCCCTATTTCCAGCCAATGGGCAAGCTGCTTTGAATGTTGGGAGAATACTGTGGTAATATTGTTAACGTTTGTGATTTTTGTTTGTTGTTACTTTACTCAAAGGATGTGACACTAGCCTAGCACCTCCCATAGCCTTGTAGCCCCGTCTGACCCAAACTAACAACCTTAGCAGTGGTCTCATCTGCGGCGCTCTCCCTCCACTATCCTTATGGGCAATCCCAGTCTTAAATGCTGCTGATAGTTTGTAATGTTACGTTTGTCACACTAGCTTTTCCAATCCCCTCCTCCCACTTTGTCTTTCTGTCAGTCCAGCGACAGAGCTCAAATCTTTTTTGTTGTGCCTTTGTTTGTAAACCAGGCATTGCACAGGGTGGGGGGGTTGAATATAGTTACTGATACACATAGCAGAGACCTGTCGCACAAGTTGTACCATCTAATAATGGTAGTGTTTACAGCCCGCACACCAAAATAACTTGTGCTAACAAGAACCAGCTTGGGTCAATGAGAATGACTTCCTGCAGAAGTTAGCTGGCGTTTCAAGAAATACAAAAAAAGAAAGAAAAATGAACATTGAAGAATTCTGGCTCCAATATCCTTTGAATGTTGTTACAATAACATCGTATATAGCAGAGTTCCTGTATACATTGTAATTATGCATTCTGAAGTATGGATACTGACACATGTGATGCATACATAGAGTACATACACAGACACAATACACATCAAACACTATCGCTGGTGTTATATGAGTACAGCACCTGTGCCTACATGGATGCCATACCATGTGCTACCCTGTTTCAGGGTTTTAATATATATCCCTTGATTCTCAGAAGGGTTTTATGTTGAAAAGATATTTTTATGCTTTTAATAATATCCTGTAATCATGTTTTTTGTTTTTACACCATGGCCTTTTTTGTTTTGTTTCATTCTATCTAAACTGTAAATTATACATTATATAAAGAGTTTCATTTAAAGATTTACATGGACCTATAATTATTGTAATTATTGAGAGATGTAGCCTTTATTAAAGTTTTATATTTTTCAAATGAAAGCAGTTGTGTGTGAATTGTCTCTTTCATGATATAGAATTACTTTACCCACCTCCTCTTGTGTCAACATGATATTGTTTCATATTACAGACAGTTCATACTTTGCAACAAGCCTCCCAGCATTAGTGAAATTACATTTTGGCAACACAATGGATAGTAGATCAGTCAGAGACACCAGGTAAATTATAATCTTTTAAAGGTTCTTATAATTTCCCAGATATATATTCCCAGAGTGAGCACCTTATTTAACCCAGTGTTAAAAAACAAGCCTCACTTTGTCCTGCTAGCCTACTGGTTTTTGATGCCCATACTGGCAAGTCCCCTATATAATTCTGACCAGAGACCTTTAGTACATATCATGGTGCTACACATAAATACCATACCAAAAATAGTCCTAATATCAGTCTTTAGTCCTGTAAACATATTCGTCTTTTACACCATAAATTAGCAGGTATACACAGGTAGTTTAAACACAGATAAACCTGCTGACAAAGACAATTAACTCCTGTCCCATTGCCAGCAGAGAAGGCTGCCTTTAGTTTTTTCCCCTTGTGCTTCATGTTGTGCTTCTGTCGATGTTACTGACAGACTGACAACTCTGTCACCTTGCTTTCTGCCAAATTAGGATGTTCACCCATGTGACACATTTCCATCACTGCTGGACCCTGACTCCGTCTACTGCAGATTTGTCCGACCTTGGAGTGAATAGTGATTGCATCCATTCACAATGCAGACAAAAGCCAGATCTGAATGGGTTTTTCGACCAGTGGAAAATGGACTACATACGTAGACGTAACATATAGCAAATGTATTTATAGTGGAATCCCACGAAGAGACATCAGTATCTAATGCACTGAAAAGAAAACTGGATAGTGGAAACTATACTCTGCACTCTACTTTGTGAATGACAGAAGAGGAAATGTCTATGGAACCTGTTAAATACTCACAGGAATTCTTCTTGACAGTTACCTGCCTTCTCTATGACCTTCATGTCTTCCTCATTAATGAGCAACATGAAATGTTGTTAGCAGCGTCACCATTAAAGAAGTACAGTCGCGTGGCGGTATGATCACACCACAATGCAGATGGAAGATGGAGAGGTGACTCTGATTTAAACCACATGATTAATAACCAGTCCATCATTGTCGGGAGTTTCAAAAACAGACGGCACGAAAACCTGAAAAAAGCACGACTCATTACTAGAAAAAAAAAGGTAATATTCAATGTCAGCAATTAATTCACAGTGTAAACAGTAATCACTAAAAGCCTGTAACCTTTTGATGCATTACAGCCCCCACTGTGCGGGTTCTGTATTCAACACTTAAATGGGAGACATTAAGCATGGAAATGGGGGCATCGGCTAATTGGTCCTATTAAAGAGCAACAAGGACCAGTGCTACTCTGTGACAGTCAACACATTAATGAAGCACCCTGCATCCCCTATCAGAGGGCCTTGCCATGTTTGCCTCAATTATCTGGCTCGATTTCAGCGGTGGGGGAAAACATCGTTAAATACCAGCAAATCATTCTGTGGTCGGGAGCGCGGTGCTGTCTTCTCGCTCACTTGTGACTCTCAGTTCAAAATGTTGACTAAAAAAAGGAGACTTGAAATTGGCAAAAAGCAGAGGTAACCACATAATAAAAAAACAAGCTTTCACTTCCCATAAAATGATTTTCTCACTCCTGTCTCCCCCTGATAGCTGTTCCTGGCAGTATTGCAAAAAAAAAGAAGAAATTAAGAAAACAGACAAGCTGCCAATGCTCGTCACATCTATGAGATACTGTGGGTTTTCCTCTTTCTTAAAGCATATACATACTCCTTTTTTGACCCAAATTTTTTTTTGCAGCTGAACAGTATTTTTAACACCACAAATAGCAGATTGATTTCCCTGACTCTTTTCAACAGTGGCACAGAGAAGTGAAACTTCGACACTTACCGAACCTTAATATAATTCCCTTCATGGTCCTAACTTCACAATGACAAGGGTTTAATCAGGCTGAACCAGCTAGTTTCTGTTGAATCCCTTGAACGGGGCAGGTGTAACCCTCCACCCTTCTACCCCCCTCCGTCCACCGCCCCTCTCTATATTTACAGCCTCTTGGGGCTCTGGCTTTGAAGGGAAACCTATCCAGGAAAATTGCTTGCATTTTTCTCCACCAAAGTGTTGATAGATGGACATTGACTGTCGCATTCCCCCTTTTGCACATCAGGAGCTCACCCCCACCACCCCCTATCTTCTCTCCAGCATTCCAGTCCTAATAGGTGCTTTGTTGAAGCGCATTGCAGGTTACACATATGTTCCGAAGTTCCTGTTTTCGCGGAAACCCGACTTCCATTTGGGGACTTTGACTACTTCAATTTTAATTTGAAGCACAGAATTCTTTCACAGTGTCTTTTCATCAGCGGAGAACAATTCTGTGATGTAACTTTGATTTCACTGGCAGCTTTGCTTTCCTGTCGCCCCATATGTCTGTAAGTCCCACACTCAGCTACCTTCATCCCTGTCTTTTCTCAAAAAAATGGCATTCATTTGTGCTTGCATTGTGGTAATTGGCATAGCATGGTTGAGGCTATTGTAAACATGGCTGTTTGAGACTGGTATAAAGAGGCACCACTCACTCCCCAGGCTAAGCTAGTGTGCGAGGCAGGCTGGGGCTGCTGCCTATTGTGCTGGTGAAGCCTTTGTAGATTTCTGCAGTGGGCCCCTTTTAATCGCCTTCTCATACACTGCCTGCCGACTCGCTTTGCATTTTTAATTGCCAGGTAAAATCATTTTGTCGACAATCCGTTTAATTATTTGATTGTACAGTAACCATAAAGAGTGAGCGAAGGGAAGAGGAAGGGATAAAGGGGGATAGAGGGAAGGAGAGAGACAGAGCGAGAGCAGCAGGCAGTGGAGAAAGAAAGAGGTCTGTTGCCAGAATAGACATCAAAGCTGTGCCTTGATGTTGATGTTGAATGGGCATTAATGGTTTCTGAAGGCAAGAGATTGCACAGGAAAAAAAAGAAAGAGCGAAAAGAAAAAAAATAAACCCTCCTTTTTCTCTGACAATCCCGCCAGCAATCTCAGTAAATGCATAAACATTGGGTCCCGCTGCCAGATAGAATGGTTGAACAGAGACAAGGAGAGTGAGAGTGAGGAAAGCAAGTTGAATTGTTCACTTTCATTTCCTGTAATGACAGAAGAATGAGTAATGTAGAAGATGGGTCAAATGGACTGACTGGAGGTTGGCAGAGATCATGTGGCCATTATCTACATTGCATCACCTCTGAGGGCTGCAGGGGGCTGGAGCCAATCCTAACTGACATTAGGCAAGAGGCAGAGCTAACCCTGGACAGGTCACAAGTCTAGGCCGACAAATATAGAGAAATCCATGCAGGCAAGGGCAAACTCTACACAGAAAGGCCAACCAACAGGATCAAACCATGAAACCGTCTTGATATGAGGCAACAAATCTAACCACTGTTCCGCTGTACCATTGTATCATCTAGTCACATTAGAGCAAGGGTTAAGTGAAGTTTCAAATCAGTAATGGTTAAAATAAGGTTGGTATCCCTGGAAAAGCTAGAGCAGGCTACAAAAAATGCAACCAATACTTCCCACCTCCTCCCATAGACTGTCTCGTCAAATATATGCCCCTAACACACTATGCTCGATACTACTATGATTTTGCAGGGATTTTGTAGGTTTTGTGTAGAATTCTAAATACTTAGATCTAAATGTTGGAATATTTCTCTTTTACACGAGTGATTCACAGCAGTTTGCAAAGTCCATGCTTGATTTAGCTCATATCCTTCCATAATATTAATCAAAACGATGGAAATGTGAAACAGCACAAGAACGAGAGTAGTAAGACACATCAACCTGCATTAATTGAATTTTTGGCCACTGGGGGCAAAACAAAAGGCTGTGAACACAAAATTGACACATCATCATTTCACAATGTTGATGTACTGCACATGGCTAGAAAGTTGCCTATGTTTAACTGTAAACTCTGATATGTAGAAGAAGGTTCACTGTAGCCCAAATCATTCTTTCTCTTTTCTGGCCTGTATAAAAACTTAAAGTGCATTTTACCACCTCTGTCCCCCCTCTGTGACACTCCAGAAAATCAGGTATCACACATCAGACACAGGATACTGAGAGGAGAACAAGTTAGGGTACAGCAGCCAAACCTGATAAAGAAAACAACAAGCATTGGTGTTCTGACATGTAGCTGTTGGCTACACTGCCTTCAGAAGTCAACCACTGACCTCCCTGATGCCCCTGTTCCACTGGTCAAAAAAGCCACTAACATCTGGCTTTTGTCTGCAATGTGAGCATGATGATGATGCATATTGAAATTCCGGGCATGTTTACATAAATAACAATGAACCTTTATTAATTTATTATTATTGGGAAAAAAGTAGAGAGCGGAAAGAGCTTTGTCTCTTTTTGGTGGTTTGGCCCACGTTTAAAAAACCTGGTCTTAAAGAAGTATTAGAAAATGAAAAATGGGCCATGCATTGCTTTTAATCATTCATTGCTACACTGCATGACATTTTGCACAACAAATAATAGTTTATAAAACTCAATACTGAATCATATTAGATATCTTTTCATCCATAATTATTTTCGACTTAAAACATTAAAATTAATTCTCTAGCATCAGCAACCATACAGACTCAAAGAAACATTTGGGATCATAAAGTGAAAAGTGGATGTTGTCCTCTCTTCTGTTACTAAAACATCCAAATTCCATCTTGTGTTTCATGATGTGTGGTGGGGTTTTGGCATTTGCGTGTGAACAGTCCAAGCTAGAGGCTTTAACTGCAGCTTACCTCTGAAACTCATCCAAAACCACCTTGATCCTCTTTCGGCTGGCACTGCTGGAGATCTCTCTCACTCTCTCTTTCTCACTCTGCATCCCCCACCGCACCCCCCACTCGCTCACTTTCCTCCAGTTTGGTTGTCTGTCTGTCTCACCCACCCCACCAACCCCCCTTCTCTTGTGTTGTCAAGTTTACTTATCTTTCCAGCTTCCCTGAACTATCTTGTCTCTCTGTCATTCTGTTGTGGGGGTGGTGTGTATGTGGGTGTGAGGGTGTTCAGTTGGTATCTGCTATCTGGAGGGAATATCTACATTCAACATAACCTTGACAAGCATGTTGAGAGAGTTCACAACTCTGCTCCTTTTACTGGCATTACCAAAAACAAATATGGCTTTTTTTAAACACAAGACACAAGGTTAAAAACAGATAGAGAGAAATTATTATCGGAAATTATTTAGATTCCATAATGTATGAACATTACATTTATAGCCAAATAGATACTCAGTGATTATCCATTATATGACTGCAAATAAAAAGGGAAATGTTTACAAGAAAATACAAAGGGCTGGAAGTCATCTGTCAGCAAGATGGAGATGCCAGATCCCAGTGTCACTTGGCGAGTGTGTTGTGCATCACTAGGGCCTGCTCTGTCTGATGTAAATTGTTGGTCTTAAAATATGAAAGAAATTAGCCGTTTAGAAATATATGACACTGATGCAGGACAACCAGTAAAAGCTTGAAGAAGAAGGACATTAATAGACTCAACAAGCTAATCAGGAAAGCCAGCCATGTTGTTGGGGGGGGGGGGGGGGGGGGGTATTTACAAATGTAAATCTATAAATACCCGGTCTTTATTTCTACATATGTATATCTTTTATTTCTTTTAGCCTTACTTGATTTTTATATTTTATATTGCTATGTTTATACCTGCTTTTGCTGTTTCACCTCTTTCTCAGGGGCTCTGTAACATTTTAATTTCCCTACGGGGATTATTAAGTACTTCTGATTCTGATTAAGAACAGTTTGACAAAAACTTAAATATGTAACTATGGTTATGGGGGGAGGGGTCATAACCCTGGTCTCTATTTAACGATGTCTCTCAGAAAACTTCAATTTAATCTTAGTTCTTGTCCTGGTCAAGCATTAATTTTCCCTCTTGAATTATGAGCAGATTTCTTGAGAATTTGTGGATAATGCTGATTATCTCATGGCTATGACAGTTCTGTGCCTACTGTCTTCAAAAAATACCCATACGAACTCAAAAACAGCATGCAGTAGCTTTCTGGCCCTCTCTGCAATGGCTTTAAGAGCACTCTTTTTGGACAACTTTTGTTCATTTATTTTGGGAGCCTCTATCCGTCTCTTAGTCTTTGTCTCTACCTCTGCCAACTCTGTGTCAGCTGTGGACAGGCATTGTCTATTTTGTCTAACGACCCCCTGTCGGGTCTCAAACCGCCCCCAAGGGAAGCCTGTGTTCTTTGGGTTAGACAGAGCTCTGGGCCCAAACCACTGTCAACAAGGGGAACAATTTGGCTGGTAAGGGCCATATTTACAGATTGGTGAACCACAGCTCCATTTAGCAGTCTTCTTTCGTCAGTAAAAACCACAGTACGGTATCTTTCTTAGATCTCAAGAGGAGAAACAGAGATAGGATTATGCCATGCAGCCCAAAGTTGATCTATGCTCACCACCACTCGGACCGCCATTGTTTAGAACTCCAGAAAGGCCAAATGATCCGATAACACAAGTTTGTCATGGCACGCAACTTTGTCCACATTCCTCAGTGACCCATCGGAATGCAGTCCCTCGAAAGGCTTCGCCTGTGGCCTCAGTTCGGAGGGTGTGTGGTGTATTTTGAATCCATCAGACTCTTGTCTTTTCTTGTACCATCCTGAATGTTGGGAGCAGCAATTCTAAAAATGCAAAGCTTAAGGCGTTGTTTTTTTCTTCACAACCAAACTCTCTTTGGGACATTGCATGTACACAAAATATGTTAATTTGTCAAGATATGCCAACCTGGAGTCTTGTTAACACAGTGGCCCACATTACATTGTGGGCAGCTTGGTGTACAAACAGAGAAATAAGTTTGGGGTCAGAAAAGGCTTTGAAGCGAAACATTCCCATCATGAAAGTTATATGTGGGACAGATGAGACAAAAACAGTTTTCAAAGATGAAACAAACTTCAGACACAACTGAGTCTGAAGTTTGCCTTCCACAAATGAATTACGCAGTGGGAGATTCTTAGATCAGACACCTTCCTAATTACACAGAAATCTATGGAGTGTTCAGGTGACGGGTGGTGTAGCGGGCAGAGGCAGGACGTAACACATTTATTCTGCTGCAACAATCACATGTTTTTGTTTACAGCACATCAACATTGGCTTTGACCTTCAACTCTCTTGACAACTACATTACCTTTTCTAAATGTATAGCAATGTTTTTTCATCCTGAGACATTTGTATTCTTTTTGCTTTTCAAATTTATTATTATTTATTTATTATTTATTATTAGAAACATCATCAACACACTCACTTGTGAGCAAATTTCCTGCTGTGTTCTCACATTGACTCCTTTGGACATTCTTTGGAGTTTTTATAAGGCAGACTGGCAGTAAAAACAACTTAATAAACTAGCACCACACTGAAGCCCTGAAAGTTGGTGACATGGACAAGTCGGAAGATGGAAATGCACAACAGATCAGGGATGCTTCTGGCTGCCTCTCTGCGCAAGAAGCAGTTGCTTTTAAAACTGCTCCTAGAAGTACAATAGCTAACTTTTCAAGACAACTGAGATCAAGGTAAAACAGACCTTCAATTCAAGCATCAAGATGAAGAAACAATTCAGATAAAGGAACATTTAAGATATTTTAGATTTTGGCTGTTTTGTTTGTTCTTGCTGTTGTTTGGTGTGAATATAGGCTAAGACATGGAGCAGGCTGTGTTTTACTTTTAGTTTTACTATCATATCACTTCAGCTAAGTTCGAATCAACAACCTTATTGCAAAAGAGCACAATAAAATAGTTTATGTTGTACAAGTACACCCCCACATTCTAGTGCTGCAAATTAGTTTAAGATATCAATAGGTTGCACTGAATAAAGCAAACATTGATTAAGTGACATATTTACAATACAAGTCATGTTCAAACTTAAAACTGGAGCTTATTCAGAAAGCAGTTCATGTTCCAAGACAACAGACATAAACCACAAAGAACCTGCTGCAACAACCAGACATTGTCAACAATGCATGTCTTGCTTGGGTGTGGCTGCCACCGACAATATTGAACTGAGCTCTATTTTAGAAACAGGGGAATTTCTCTGCTCTTTTATCCTAAGACAGCCCTGGTGCTTCAGTGTTGTGCCTCACACATACCTTCAGGTCCGCAGTCCATTCCCCAGACGGCTGTGGGAAAAGTGGTGAGGCCACTCTGGGTTTGGAGGCATCCCAGGAACCACAGGGATAAAAAGTAGTCTCTGTCATGTGATGCGGTCATGTGATTTTCGCGTAACAGGAGTCCTGTGAAGAGGAGAGGCAAAGGGGGAACATAGGATTTTCATCAAGTCATTCAATATAAAGATATATGAGGAATTCCAGTATGCATATGTTTTGTGTCTTATTTAAAGCCATGAAGCATCAGTTTTCTATCTCTGCAGCAAAAAACAGATTTGTTTCCAAAACCATTTAGTGGCTAAAACAATCTAAACCATCCTTTTATTTTTTTGACAGACTTTCACCATTCAAAACAGGTTAGACCACACCAAGAGTTTACACATGCCTAAATGAAACTCTCAAAAAACCACCTGGGTTGTGTGTGTATGAGCCCTCAAGCCTGACTGTTTCCCATCGTTGAGGCTGTGCTTTGCACTGCTCAGGGCTTAGCCACCATTGTTTACCCACAAAGCTCAGCACCTGTTTGAGATTGAGCTATACACAACCCAGCTGCAAGCCATTTTCATCTAACACCCAAGAAGATAACTCTCCCTGTTGCACAAACGATTAGGCTAATAGTTCATGATGATGGTAAGGGACTAAGTTGGATAAGAAGGTAAAAAGTTGTGGGCGCAAAATTGCAGCCTCTGAGAAAATCTGCTCTGACAATCCAGTGGACAACTGCTCAATTCAGTAATTTCCCTTGTTTGTGTTCCTCATCTCACATGCCACTTATTGATGCGCCAACATGCCCCCCCTGGCATGACAAGAGGCCACCATTGTGAGGAAATGGCTTTGCAGTCTGCAGGAGCCCACGACAGTTCTGTTTTTTTTTTCAACGGACTCCCTGTCGCCAGCTTGTCCCTCTTCTCCTTTGCTTTTCACACACAAGCAATTAAGTCAGTTTCCCAATGCTGTGATCCCCTCCAACATTCTTTGTTCTTGTTTTTTGTTGTTTTCCTGTTCCTTAGGTTTTCTCCCTCTCTCCCTCTGTCTTGTGGGTTTGTTTCTCGGGTGAGGAGGTCGAGGCTGGGGGCGGAACAGAGGGAAGAAGAAAAACGAAGGAAAAGGAGGGGGATTCAATTTGCAGCTTTATGACTAACCACATGTGTTTCTAGGCCTTTGTATTTACATGTTTCTCATGGAAAAGAGGGTGGTGGAAGAGGATGACGGGAGAAGAAAGACATGCATATGGTTCTTGTTTGTGGAGTTAAATTCAGAATCGGACTGTTTGTTTCCTGTGACGAGCTGAGGGAAATACGTTCTTGTAATCATCTTCACATTTAACTCCTCCCCAGGCAGTGGTGAGGCTTTTCCTTGAAATCAGATATTTATATTAATATATACACCATACTTTGTTTTCATGTACACAGATATACTGCAGATAAAAACAAGGTCACTTTCTCTTATTTAAAGTATAGAAGTTGAAGTTCGGTTCTCTGAAGGACATTTACTGAATTTTATTATTTTTGTTTGTATGATTGCTTATTATAAAGTAATACAAACTCTTCATCTTTCACATTCTCCATTGCTCTTTATGGTTAAGGCTCAATAGAACACACTCCCTTGCTCTAACTCTTTCACTCTGTACGCCTTGGGCACCTCCACTTCTGGCACTGGTTTTACCATTATAAAACCTCAACGAGAACCAAAACCAGGTACTCTGCTCCTCCTTTCTTCCTCTTCTGTCTCTGAGGTGTGCCAGCACCAACACACATGAATTGCTGGTTGCCCAATTGCCTTGTAGCGGTGGCAGTGGGGGACATTTCATTCTGCTTTGCATACCTTTGGCCTATAATCTTTACATACACTGTGGGAAGCATTATCGTCAAGGATCCTTGTAATTTCCACAGTTTGTGGGAGGTAGAGGTTTGTGTTTGAATTTATTGAACCCATGGGCCTGTTTTTTTTATTGAAGTGCGTCTCCACCCTTAGACACACTGACACTGTAAAATATAATCATGCAGTGATTTCAGGTGTTATTCTGTGATGCGTGTGAAGTTAATTAGCATGAGGCAACAGCAGTTTGAAATGTGATTCCGATTTTTAGTGTACTCACTTTTCCTTTGTCCACTGTACTTCATCTGCGATACTTGCCTGAATGATTTAACCCTCTATGGAACTCATACATGATGCTAAGGAACATCAACATTCACTCTTATCCCAAAAATGTGTCACATGACATCGACTCAAACCAGTAAAACCAATTATTTAAATAGCTTAATAAGATTTGCTGGTAAGGAACAGATGGCCATTAGCACAAGTTCTGTCAAACACTTTAAGATATTAATTTTGAGATTTGAATTCTTTAAAGTAGAAAAAACGAATGTAATGTATAACTTATATTGCACATTATTAATTAGATGTAATGTTGTAAGGAATCAAAAGACAAGGAGAGTCACGCCCACATCCAAAAATCCTAATGAACGGCACTGTCCACTCACTGTACTTCAATGAAAAGCAAGGGCGGTGTAAAAATGACAACTGCACTGACCAAACATGTGAAGTGCAGGAAATGCGTTCAAAACCGAAAAACAACTGGCTGGTTGAGTTTCCTGAGTGACTGATGGATCCATATCAGCAGGGAACATATGTATATTATAAATCATCCAGTTGGGAGATTCAGCCCATGTTCACTATATGTATTATTACTGTTTGACTTACAGATATCGGGGTGTAGTTTCACATTTTTGGACTCAAGATGACAGTGTATGATATTAACTAATTACTGTTATATACATTAGAGTGTTGGGGGGATTGAAACAATTTGTTGGGATCCTCTCTCTTTACAGAATTACAGACTGACATGTCAGGTTGCTCCTGTCCTTGTTGAAAGTGTCACTAAATACTCTTCAAAAAAGAGCTAGCACTCTAACAGGTGATGAATCTCACAATGTCAAATGAGGCATGGGCCTAAAACTCTGAGGTTTCATAGTGCAGTGAATTCAATGGCAGCTTTCCATTCAACAGTTGGTCAGTTTTTTGTGTTCTGCCACTTCCTGGTTTTCCTGCTCTGTCTGCATGTTCTCATTTAAGTCCTCCTTGGGCGTGGCCATTGATTTCTTGATCTCCCAGCCAACACTCCTGAGTTTCATCGTTCAACCAAGACCTTAGGCCACAGCACTTCTTAAGAAAGCACCAACCAACCATCAGACTCCATAGCGGCTCCACCTGAACTTAACCTGGGGCACTATCAATTTCAAAATGCTTTGTACCATTTTGCTACGACATGTTTTCTCAAAATGGCGTGCAATGGGCTTAAAGGTACGTTTTCTTTCATTTGGTGGGTTAGTCAGAGGTGTTCCCCAATCAGCAGTGAGATGTATATAAACCCTGATATATTAAGAAGGCAGTGCACACAATGGATTTTTATGTTTTCTTCAAATACAGTAGCTGCTGCTGGGTTGTTGACATGTTTGTCAGAAATATTGTATTAGAAAGTTTTCTAATACAAAGTTTTCTCAAACAATATTCTACCATGCCTCTATCATCACTCGCTACATTGTGGATCTCTTCCTGCAACAACATAGTGGTATGTGTGTATTTTTATGCTGTGATTTCTCTTGCTCATTTTATCACACAATGCATATGATCCTGAGGTCTGTTACAGATGTATCTCTTTGCATTCAACAGTCATTTTTAAAACAATGCAGCAGCAGAGAAGCACCAATAACAGTGACAATAGATGAACATGCCCACAGTTGTGAAAAGTATGGATCTTTATCTTTCCACTGATAATATTTGGCCTCACCAATACCATTGAATAATTAAAAATTATTACATTTGCTTGGATTACATTTGTTCAAATTTATAACAAAGAGGAATTCTGAAGCAAACATTCTGTGGATAATATACTGGCTTAGTGATTATTGAAATGTTTGGGAGGCCAATACAATGCAATCTTTACACCTGACGACATGATACAAGATACTGCTTTCAAAAATTACCACTCACATTTAGTATTTTCTGTAATTTCCCAGCAGGTGATACAGGAAAGTAGAAGCCATTGTCTCCAGCTCTCATGAACGCATATTGCACATGAGATGAGATGAGGTGTGTTTGCATCGATTAGGAGAAAAAAGTATTTTTGTCGTATATGTGTTAAGTAGTTTAGCTAGCAAGTGTACTACTGGTAACTACTGTTTCTGTCTCTTTTTCTATTACACTTTGATTCTTTCTATTTGTTGCGTCTGCACAATAAAATCTTTTATTTTGTCACTTGCAATGGTCTAACATGCAATGAAAATCTTTTTTTACAACTTAATAAGTTTCAGTTGTAACATTTTTTTTAAATAAAGGGGACGATAATGTGTAGATTTCAGCTCTGACACAAAACCTAATTATTACAATATGTTATTCATTAAGGCTGTTCAAGATGTTCACTGACATGATTTTTGATATAGAGGCTTTGATTTGTGGAAAATTATAGAACAATAGAACTATAAAGACATGTCAAAACCCAGCCAAACATCAAAGAGACACGCTCATTCAAAACAGTTCCGCACTTAATGAGTCACAGACCTCTTTCTGGAAGGATGGCCTGTGGTTTGACAAAATGGGACAATGAAAAGGCAAACACTCCCATTTTAAATGTTGGGCTGTGACACGATGCATCGTGTGAAGAAAGTAAGGAAGTTATCCCCACTCTTGTGTTCAGTATTAGTTTTAGCTATAAAACTCATTGGAATCACTTCTGTGTATGGAACAGTTTGTAAAAAGACAAGGGATTCGTCTTCCTAATCCCGTCCTCCAGCTGAGGGTGTTGTGAGTGATTCAGGACATATGCCGTGAGCAAAGGTTGGAGGTCATGTGTGATGGTGGACATGTACAAGCAGGGAACCAGAAAGAGAAAGATAGTCAACACTGCTTTATTTGCCTGTGTGTAGGCTGATGTAAACAAACACAGAGCTTATACAAGCTTTTGATCTTGTGAACCATGAAATCTTCTTGGTAAAAACAGGAAAATTAGGCCTCACTGCGGGGAGGGAGGAGGGGCAGAGCAGGCAAAGGCTCATGGGAAAAGATATTTAGTCTAAGATCGGGAGTTCGAAGCTATTAAATAAACTTCCCCCCTCTGACTTAATTTGATACAGCTTAACACTATTTCCCCTAAATGTTGAACCCTGAGGAACACATAGAGATTGGTATTGGTGGAATCATTGTTCCCTCATCAAAGTGCCAGAGCTGTAATTGTGCCCTTTGTAGTAGAATTGTTCAATGGCAGGTCCTGACTGAAAAAAAACCCATTAATCTATCTAGTGCATACGATGAATAGCAATGCACCAATAACGGCCACATTACAAGCCCCATTTTTGTTGACATTGCAGTAGCAGCTCGCAGGAATAGGGGCGGCATGGGACGGTTGGGTGATAAAAGCGGATAGTGGGCTCCTCAAGAGTCAGAATAGATGGAATCTGTTGCTTTGGCCATAAGCTGCACTTTTATTTTTTTTCTCTATCACATAGCTGCCTTGTAGGATGTGCAAGTTTGGTACAGAGGTGAGCAAGCTTCCCTCCCTCCCCCCTGGAAAGCTTGTGCCCAAGAGCTATCCATTTGAACTTCAATGAGAGGCAGCCTTCTTGTGAGGACTTGAAACAGGCATCTTTGGGAAGCTGTTAGAAGTGCCCGGGCAAGCCTTTTTTACCTGATGTGATGTAAAGCTTACTTTTGTTTGATGATTCCATACATAGATACAAACAGGTATCCTTGGCTGGATAAGAGTGAGAGAAGGAACAGAGGGGGGAACCACAAATGGAAAAATGGACAAGATTGACATTATAGCTGCAATACACCTGTTACCTGTTACAGAGCGTGTTGTTGAGGTTTAGCCAAGAGATGAAGGCAAACCTGATTTAAAGCTTAGATTTTTTAAGCCTGTCTTACAACATCTCTCACATGTATACACATATGGACATAACTTTACTTGTGCAGTGTTTCTGTGTGCTTATGCTCCAATAATGTAATAATGCAGGTCAGATGCATCCACAAAAAAAGGCAAATAACTGAACAATCAGATTAGGAGTGGCAGCTGAGTACAGTATGTAGGAGGCAGGACATATATCGTATATATTCTGCTGCAGTTTCTATTTACAGCACATTGATACCAGCATTGTCTGTCCACCCTTTTCTGCATCTTCTACACATATGGCTCCTTTTTATCCTGAGATATTTGTTTTTTATTGCTTCTGTTGCATGTTAAAAATGTCATCAACACACCTACTCACTTAGGGTAAATTCTGGAGAAATAATCCTGCTAAATTATTTTAGTTTTTATTAGGGGGTTGGCAGGAAAAACTGTGCAGAATGTGGTGAGCCTCTGACTGGCACATTTGCGTTCTCATATATAGCCCCTCCAGAAAATTTCAGGAGAATGTCTGGAGTTCAGCGCCTGTCTGAAAGCAGCTGTATTTCCATTAACTTTGAATGTTTATCATCACATTTAAATTTGTTTCACATTCTGTTTGAGCACATTGGATAGCCCCTTTAGCATGAGCTCTTTCACCATACATAATGTACGGTATGTATCCGTAATCAGACAAGAACCTAACCTTTAAACATCCATTCTTTGCATTGAATATAAGGATGGAAAGCTCCCAATGAAAGTTTAATGTGCTTTTCCATCTATTAAATGTCCATTCTTCTATCCCTCTCTCTCTCGCCAATAACAATTTGTGAATCCATATGTCTTGAGTTTCACCCAGCAGATACTGAGATGATATCACTACCAGATGTTTGGCGGATGCCTCAACACTCAACACTGAAAACCCAAATTTCACAACACAATTGAATTGTTTGTCTTTTTTCTGCATTGGTTCCTGTTAAACTAATATATCAAAGGTTTCCCAATCTAAGTCGTTTTCCTCTTGAAATGCAGCCTTTGTCTGTGTGCTTTGTAAAAAAAAAAAATAGAAAATCTTTTTGAGAACAGAGGAAGTAGCCCCAGGATGACAGGCATCATGTTAAAATGGCCTAGTAGCAAAAATGTCACCAAAAAGCACATTCTGCAATACTTTTGATGCAGATCCTCCTTTTAACAAGTTCTCCTTTTAAGATCTTTTCATATCATAAAGGGAGAGAAAAGGGCAGAAGACAAAAGACAAAAGAACCCAAATGCAGAGACTTCACTTCTCCCTTGAAGATGTTAAAATTAGTGTCTTAAAAAAATCAAAGGCTCAACATTAAACACTGAAAGATGCTTGAAATGCCGACACTGCAGTGTTTTAGAAAAAAGGACATAAGATGAGAGATACTTGCTACAGACTTTGGTGTCACTTCAAAGCTTTGACTTTAAGAAAGTAGGCTAATATAATACTGATAGGAGAATCTTTACCTGGCTCTGTTGACCTCATCTGAGGTTTCTGACAGTCCAGCCACAGATCCTGGTACCATGCCTTCACACCATGGGGTAAGGGGGGGCTGTGAGGGTCTGTGGGTTGAGGGGGCTAGGTTTGACGTATAACCCTGGAGGTCGTCTTTGGTCTCCTGCTCTGTGATGGCCTCTTTCTTCTCTTGTTATGCTTAGAAAAAGATGGCCGCCTTTGAACTCCACAGAAGCCATAGAAACGGCTGGAGTTCCTTCACTTTAGCGCTTGGCTGTCAGTGTCTGACTGGGCCATCGTGATGGGCCGGCATCATTAGAAGCTGGCGCACACAGGGCACACATTGACACATTTGCTGACACAGGGTGTATAAACAAGGTCCTGTGGAAGTGTGTATGTGCGGGTATGTTTGTTTATAGGGGGGTACGGGGGTCATTTTAATTGGCTTGGCCTACGAACTTACGAGCAACAGAGAACCTACGAGCAACAGAGACCTGATGTGTTTGGACTACTTAGAACTTGCTTTTTCATGTCACAGATTCAAGACTTTGCTAACAAAAGAAAACTTTCACATCTCTTGTTAGTGTTATATGCTGAATCAGGGACAAAAACTCATGGCGGTACAGTGAACTTCCTCATAGTTCACCAGGAAGTCATGGTTGCCAAAGGTAACAGATCAAATGTGACCATCTGCTTTTTGGCATCATTATGACAAACAAAATTAATAAATTAATTTACTTAAAAGGGGCTTGACATCTTCAGCCTCATGTTCCCTCGCAAGCCCACTGAATCATGGAACCTTTCTCCTCCTCTAATTTTTAGTAAAGACTTTAATTTTCCAGTCTCTGGAACTTCAAAGAACTGACGATTTGCAAGTCCACATCCCTCCGAGCGCTCCGTGAATCTCTATTCTTTCATTTCGACGGCCCCTTCAGTAAATATGTGCAATCGGCCCGCTTTTCAAACAGATTCGTTTCCCATGTATTTATTTTAAATGAATATTATTAGCTGGCCTGGCAAGAAAAGGTTCTTATGCTAATCCACAGAAATCGCAGGCATTTCCATTTAATGCCTACTTATAGGCCATTCTTTAACGACTATTTGCCTCACAGTCTTAGCAAATGAGCTCTGCACCCCAGACTCCTCTGCGCTCATAATTTCATTGGAAAGAAGAAGACAAGAAGAACGACCCCCCCACACACACACATACACACCACACCCCCCTTTTTACTTTGATCCCTGAATGTGTTTTTGAATCTGCTGGTTGTGTATTCGAACATCAATGGAGACGCGCTTGCAAGTGCTTGCTTTCATTATTTTTCACAGAGATAAAACGAAACAACAGAGGGATGGGAGGGGACAGAAGGGGGGAGGCGGGGTCGGAGGGAGAAGGCATGATGGGAGGAACCTTGCATCGCCAGAGAGACAATATGTGTCAATGTGGAGTCACATCCTTATCAGATTGTGTGTCCTGCTTATTAAAACTGCTGACCTTGCTGCCAACCCCGCCACAGCTCCTGCTCTCCTAACTGTAGCTCTCTGTTTTTCCGTACAACCTTATCTCCGGGCTCCCTGAGTGAAGACACAGAGACATCTGTGTCTGGGTTTTTTCATACAAGGCCTTGCTGCAGCCTCAGCTCTCAGCTGTACTGTCTATTTAACAAATGTTGCCACTGATTTTGAGGCACTTTGGGAGACTGTAGTAGTCAAGTCTTTTCCACTGAGACTTACATTTTTGCTGTTTCAACCTGGAAAATCAAAATTTTTGAGATCTTTGTGTCTTTGTGTTTGACCAGTCAAAAAAGAGACTGTGAAAAGTTTTGACCTTCATTTGAAATCCTGCGTCCACCTCCAGTGTGGCACCCTGCACCGTGACTGTGGCAAATGGGGATTGAGGCATCCCACCAAGGTATAATGAGTGATGGGGCTTCTTTGATTCCTAGAAAGCTTTCATCTTCAGTCAAGGCCACCACCGATAGACTGCATTTTCTCTCTTTCTGCTCTTCTTTGTCTCTTGCCTTGATGTTTGATGGTGAAGACTGAGAAAAAGATCTTTTAATATGGTCCCCATTTGATTACCACTCTCCTCACTGCAATGCACACTTCTCATGCATCTCTTCTCCTTGTGTTCATGGCTTCATAATTGGGATACCGTCACTACACCACGTGAACCAATTTTGCTTGTTTTGAGTAGAAAGTTAGCGAGGCAACCTTTTTTGGCACATGCAACAGCTCGGAATAATTATTGCTCAAGCTCATAACAACTGAGAGTGCCTATTGGGGGGGCTTTAAGAGCACAGCAAGTCAGTCGGAGGCGAAAGAAAAGATTTTAAGATTTGTGTGGAGAAAGAGAAAAAGTTGAAAGGAAAACAACAAAGAAAAGCATTTGTTCTTTCTGTGCGCTTGCACCCTCAGTCTAGGGTTCTAATCTCTTATTGTTTCAGACCCAAACAGAGACAAAGGAGTCACAGATCAAAACAAATGACTATCAAGCTATCAAACAAGCACCACCCTGCTATGATTCCAAACGCTGACTGCGGGAGAGCGAGAAGAGATTCGGAGTCAGGCGGGTCGCATATTGTTTCCAGTCACTTTGATGCAGAACTTAAAACGCTGACAAAAAAAAAATCAAACGTGTTCCATGAAAGAAGGAGAGAGGGAAAGGAGAAGAGAGGGACAGTAGAAGAGAAAGAGGGGGCGATGCGAAACATGCTAACACTGTTTGCATATGTGCACTCGCCTTTGTTTCATTAGTGGTCCAGCTGATAACCTTTATTAAGCCTGATCTGGAATTAAACTCATGGACCAGCGGTGCTTTGAAGCTAGAACTGGCTCTTTTCCTGTTTGTGCTGTAAATGCAGGTTGTGGTGCAAAGATAAAGCACTTCTAAAGGATATTAAGACTTGAAAGTCCTTTGGCTATTCACTGGTACATATTTGATGTTGTTCCTTTGCTCCTTGGCTAAATTAGCATATCTCTTTCAAAGCACCCCTCCCCCCACTGACAAATATAATCCTCTGCCATTATGTGTTCACTAAAAGTCAAAAATGATAGAAGTACATTGTGTATGCCACTGACACATCAAAGTATGATAACATGATTAGCTATGATGATTCAAGTTTGTTTTCTCTTCTCCTCTCTCTCTCTCTTTCTCTCTCTCTCCCTCTTCATCACTGTAATCAGCACCAGTTTGCCCCCTCCTGCATTTCTGTCTCTTTCATTTCCTCGCGCATAACAGTCACAGTTTCTTGTTTTCTTACCAGTTGCAGTGGGGTGATACAACCTTTTGCCTCAGTTTGTTCACTTTCCATCTGCCTCTCTCCAGAAAATGTTATAACTGTCTAATTTTAGTTGCGATCATATCATCGCTGAGTTTGACAGGTCTCTCTTATCCCACTCCTTTCTCTTCCCACATCGAGTCATGTGCATCGGGTGACAGGGCAGATGTGCGTCGCTCCTCTCGATGAGCAGCAGTGTGTAAGTTAAACTGCAAGGCACATTCCCTGCTTCATCACAGTGCACACATCAAAACAAAAGGCAGTGACAGCCCCATTGTGATCTATTATTTAGCCCCCCTCCGTATTTGATCACTAGCGCGTGCCATAGTGATGATCATGCAGATTAGGCCTGTTTCTTCCAGCCGCTCCTCTAAACTCCTTTGCTTTTTTAGTTTTTGGATTCTCATTTTTGCTGCTCTTGCAAGTGTTGCGATGAGCTTTAGTGATGATTTTTCAAGAGTGACATGTTCCCAAAGGAAAGTTGAAACTTTAGGGAGCAATACATCAGTAATGAAATAAAAATTTTAAACTGCATATGGAGCAGTCATCAGGTATCAGGTGAACAACATCTAATGTGTTTGTGAACATTGTGTGCTGATAGAAATACAAGCTCATTATGTTTAATATTAAATACCTTCTTTCCTTGACAACCATTGGTTTTTTTTGGGATTATAAAATCAAACAGCTGTTTGAAACTTGCTTGAGAGAGGTAATCAATCACAGTTTGCTGATGAATTATGTGTTTTCACAGCAGATGATCTAGATGAATAATCCTTAATATCCCCAGAGTCTATATAGAATTTAGCAAAATTGCCTTTTCAAGGAAACACACCCTGGGAATACTCGACAAAATATACTTAATTTGGAAACACTGTGTATTATTTAAACTCTAAAAACAGTTTGAAGAGGAATTTTAACTGTTCTGCAAAGACAAGGATGTTATTTATTTAATTTCTTTCAGGTCCTGTTTTGTAGTGCTAAATGTAAATGTTAGAAATTGACCATATGTGTTTTATCTGGCGATAAAGAGGTGATGAATCTGATGTCTTCTGCCCTGGTCAAATCTGGATAATATTTATTACATTTATTTTTTTATTTATTATTATAGTCTACTGTACTTAATTGTAAAGCAGCTGCAAACCTGACTGAAAAACATATACAGTATTTGCCAATGCTGTGTGTGGGCATCTCATTAGGTTATTTTGAGTACAAATACTAACATTACCAGCAGACTTCATGGGGTTAAGGGTAAGTGATAAGATGTGAATTGTGGTTTGGTTAGGGTTAGGCATGATTTATCATAGTTAGAGAGATAAGGTTTTGTTTAGGCTTTCCACAATTGATTAAAGTCAATGCACAGTCCTAACATAGATAGCTGCGCAAACTGTGTGTGTATGTGTGGTGTTTTATAGCAGTATCAATACCTGGAAAATGGTGTGCATTATTTGTAGTTATATTGCTAAAAGAATTGTTTAAAATTCCTCAGAACATTTCTCTTCTCACACCTGTTTATGTCTCCAGTCTCTCCTTTGCTCTGTGTTCCTTCGGTTTATTCTACCAAGTCCTGATTAATGATCACTTGTTATTTAGGCCCAAACTCTGACAATAGAGTCTGTGAGTTATTTCACTTGCATCAAATTGAGAATATACATATTTACCTTGTGCTTAGGGTTAGCCTGATCCTTGATTTGGAAGAAAATAAATGAACATCTGAACTGTTAACCGTAACCTTCATATTTTCCCTTTTATTCTGACTCAAGAAAACATGAGGTATAGCATTAGGTAAATTATTCCTGAGAGGGCTGAAGGGACACCAATCAGAGCTAATCTCATTTGATTCCAAACAGGAACGCTGCTCCCTTTAACCTTAACCACTCAGCTGTGCAATTGTTCACTCAGTAGGGAGAGCAACTCCGTGTGTAATTAGCGGAAGACCCCTTTATGAATGGAATTAGCATCATCTTTGTCCACTCACCAGGAGTATCAGCCTAATTATCCATCCGCATGTTCCAAGGGAGGCTATGCACAAGGCAGAGCAGGACAATTGCATTGTGGCCCTTCTGATCGCTCTGGTTTGGTCTGATGGTTTGTTCAGCTAGAAAACGTGTGAACTTTTGTCCAGAGAAACGAGGACAAACTCTCAAGTACTAATTGAAGTCTGACTGCAGATGGGTCTCGTTAATTTTCCACCACCAGGTCACACTGTAACCTCTGACATGGTCCTTTATATGGGTGTGCATGTATTTGTGTGTGTGTGTGCGTGCACTTAGTGTTTTGGGTGAGATCATTTCTGGGGCAGAAGTGGGGTGCCCAGAGATTAAAGTAACAACCCAGCGGTGGGTGCCTGCACAGTGCCCGGCCTCGCCTCTGATTAAAAATGCTAATGTGTTTCCTTTGTGCTTTGATGTGGGATGAACAATGGTGGCGGCGTTGGCGGGGGGGCGTTACTGTGAGACGATGTAATCCTTTATTTGTCGCCATGCAATGACACCCAGCTGAGTGCTGTGACAGTCCAAATCAATCATGTCAGAGGGAGCCACCATGAGTCCGCCAGCTAACTATCCCCCCTACTCCTCAACTTCCAAGGCTGCGCAACTCTAATTAGCTTCCCCCTCTCAACATGATTCAGAAGGAGGGAAACAAGAAAGATATGAAGAGAAAAAAAAACAGCATGAAGTTAAGGCACTAAATACACTGTCAGGAACCAGAAACATGAGCCACACTAACAAGTAACACATCAAGCCAACACACCTTCTGAACGGGAGTGTGGAACACTTGTGTGATTGGACAAGACTTCATCTGAAAAATAAACATGGAGGGCTGACGTTGTGTGATCTGATTTGCAACGTAAAAGAAAAAAAAAATGGATTTAGTCATGGCTTTGAGGGCAGAATTGGCTTAAACATTTTGCAGTGTGAGTTGAAGGTTTAAAGTTGAAGGTTTTATTGTTGTTTTTAGTCACAGCCCTACAAGTATGCAACATCCATACATACATTTTGAAGCCATTCATGTTTATTTGATTTTGGCATCAGACACAACCTCCATGTTCACAGTCAATATGAAGTCATATGCAGGTAGGTGTACTTATCATGCCTTGGCTTACTTGTATCTATACAATTAGCATGACATTAGTTCATATCTAGATTGACTTGTAAAAAGAAAGATGATGTCATGAAATCTTGTGCATGTGTAGTATAGTGTATACTACTAAGCTACTATACTACTATATATAACTATATAAAAATATGTATATCAGCAAACCTTTCTTGTGTTTAATCAGAACTGACTTTTCACATCTCCCCATTAATGTAGATTGAGGCCTAGTCTTGTTCTATGAAACAACTGTCGATTGTTTGTAATGCCAGTGATAGAATTCAGTTTGTATGGAGACAAATATGTTCACAAACTTTCACCACACCCATATTTAGCAAAACACTGTTAATCTAATGCTTGTTTCTAGCTGTGTCATTAAACACTTAAAGCAGTTTTTAGACATGAACTCTTCTGTCCGCACAGTTGGGTTCAGACTTTCTCTGCAGTTTGCCTTTTGTATATCAAGGACGCAGCAGGAGATTCTCTGGTTAGACGTATTCACAACAACAGGAAAATCTGCAGAGTGTTTAGGTTAGGTGTGGCACAGCATGCAGGAGGCAGGACACAACGTATGAAGTCTGCTGCGGATATTGCGTGTTTTTCTTAAAATCACATCGACATGACATCAGCCTGTATTATTAAAATTTCTTGATTCTCAATGTCTTTCTAAGTTGACATCTTTGTCAGTGTCTTCTACTTTTATGACCAGGGATGGGCAAAGACACATTCAAATGTACTCTTTAAATTCTAATTATAAGTGTATCAAAATAGACTACAAATAATGCAGCCACAGCATGTGTCAAAATAAACTACTGTATTTTTTTATTTTAAAAATACTAAAGGATATACTTTTTCTATGGCGCATGAAAACACATTGCAAACTAATTTATATATCGGCCTACTTGATCTATCTATTCAGCAGTACCACTGGCTCAGTTGATTAAGTGGACTATTTTTGAGAACAACAGTAAATCTGACATGCAACCAGTCAACAGATCCCAGTTCAAATAGTCTGACCTACAGTACCTGTTTGGTAGTGAAGGGCCTATCTTGCACCTGCACTGACGATAATGACAAACATGTCATTCATAAGCAGACAACAAACAATTCTTAATCACACAAAACAGCCTCCAATTAGTTATACACTTAGACTAAGGCAAACGCCAGTGGTGTATGGAATAACAACCTGTTGTTTCATGGCTTTGCAGCACCATGACAATAAGGCACAAAACACGTGTGTTAAACCATCTTGTGGCATTATAGAGTAATGTTGTACAACAACTCTGAAACGTTTTTTTTTTTTTTTTTTACGGTGCACAACCGAAAAAACTTAACATAGACTGAATATAGCAAACTAACATTAACTGTGGGGGCTCCAAACGTTACTCGACAACTGTTAACAATTTTACATATTAATGCCAAAAAAATTGATGCAGAGCTGACAACCTACACATTTCTCATCTTGTGCTGCTTCTTCTTTGTGTCTTGCTTCTTGTCTGATGATCAATTTTCTGAACCTCAATGTTCTGATGTCAACAAGCCTGGACAAATTACTGAGGTTGACACCAATCAGAGGCTGCATGCATCGATTTTCAGTTTTATGACAACATATAAATTGATTTTCATCAAACCAATCAAACACAAATTACAAAATGTTATTTTGTATTTCAAATATATGTATTTAAAATACATGTATTGTCAATACTGCCCATCCCTGTGTATGGTGCCTCTTTTTCATCTTAAGGTATTTGTAATCTTTTGTCGTTTTTTTCATTTTTTGTCTATTGCTTGTTAAAAACATCATCAAGGCACCTCTGGATAATCTCCTGCTGTATTCTTTCATGGGCTCAATCGGACTTGAGCCAGGAGACACTCCAAATAAACTCCAGGTTTTCAGGAGATTTTCTGGAGTTCAGTGCATGTCTGAAAGTAGTGTAGAAAATATTCATCCTTGATTTTATTTTGCAAGTCTTACAGTTTACATTTTAGAGCTACATCCTATGACATTTCATCAGCTTTCTGGTTTCTCGCTGTATTTAAGTAGAAGTTAATTACAGCTACTTTTCAATTGATTCACCACAGATTACATTCCATAGTAACCACACTCCTGTTCATCGACAAGCTGTGCCTCCGAAAGACTGTGTGCAGTTATAGTCCACTCAGCCCGAGTGAGGATAGAGACTGTTTCACTTTTCAGAGACTCACATCCTTCTATTGTATTGCTCACTTTCAGAGTTTTGACCAAAATTTCCTGGCATGTTTACCATGTTTACTCTACTTTCATCACGCCACGTTCAGGATGTGACACTGCCGTGACTCCGTTTCAAGACGTTTCCTCCGCTTGAAACCATCATCGTTGTCACACCCTGGCGATCTGTCGCTCAGCTGCACGCGCACAAAGATTGAAGATATTCTCTTCAGAGGGGTATGGCTGCGCGTGTGTGTGTGTGAGAGAGACAGAAAAGGGGGTGCTGGGATATGAAGTAGAAGGGCTTTTATCAGCCTCTGAGTTGGAAGTCTTTGAGAGCCTCCTCAGAAGCTCAGCATTTCTTCCATTGTTCTATTTCCATCCCTCGCTTCGCTCCTGTCACATGTAAAATTACAAAAGGCCCCCATACCCCCTTCCCCCCCACCACCGCCCATACCCCTCCTCTTCACTCATATCCCCCCCCCCCATGTTCCAGCGTCAGAGAGGCATATAACCCACTTAGATTATTCTCAAAATACTTCACAGCTTTACAGTGTTACCATCGCAAATTGGGGTTCAGGCAAAATCCTGGGACTGGAAAACTGAGGTTGTGAACTCCTTTTACAAGCAGTCCTCCTAATTTAACCCAGTCATTCTCTCATAGGGGAAATAATAACCCTCCCATGTACTGTAGTGAAACTGTGCCACACACTGCATACACATAGCAATGGTGTTATGAGATCTTTTCTTGCCTTGTCCCAAATCCCTCCCTTCAATGCTGTTATTGTTCATATATGTGAACATCAGTGCGTCCATAAGTTGAAAGATACACCTCACACAGTCACCGTCTAACCTAAGGGACGGGTGGAGAGATTCTACACAGTGCCTGCATGTCATCCTCCGGCAAGATGATGTGTTTACTGCACACGTATCCTATCACAACGGGGGCTGACTTTGTCTGCCTCTCAAACACACACACACACACACACACACACACACACACACACACACACACACACACACACACACACACACACACACACACACACACACACTGAGATATCTGAGACCTTAAAAAGCCTGCCTTCAGGCCTGCACCCGTTAACAGGTGATGCCGTTGTGACATCTCAGCAACAAGAGACAGAGCCCCTTCCTTTGCTACCCTTTCTCTTCTTCTGTTACCCCTTATCTATCCCTTTATCTTGTCTTTGCCCCTTGTCCCTTTCCCCTGCTTTTTTGCTTTTCCCCCATTCCATTCCCTCTTTTCTTTCCCGTCTGCTACAACGTCTCTTCCCCCCTTTCTGCCCCAGGGTATGAAGTGACTTCAGGTTTCAGTGGCAGACACAGGAAAAAGAGGATTAGTTGGCCATTTCCCTAAACATAAACTGCAGCAGGTGCATTGGAAATCCCCCAGTCCTGCTGTTGTGTAGCAAGGATCACCTTTGATTTTTGAGACGCATCGCCTGAGAGCACACACCACCAACCTGTGAGCCAGGGAATGCAAATAGAGTTATGTGTCTGTCACTGATATGTACTAAACAGTAACTGTGCATCGCCAGTGGTGTAATAGCTCCAGAGTGCACCACTGCTCCACCCTCACTCCTCCTCTGTGCACTAACCCAGCTGATCCTCTGTCCGATGTAATCAAATATGACACCAGCTTGTGCAAACAACAACTTGGCAATGTTATCTGTGCCATTTTCCTCCCCTCGCTCCCCCTCTTTTCCTCCCTCGCCCGGCTACTTTTTTTCTTTTTGGACTCCTCCACCAAAGATAACGAGAGGTGATTTCAGTCTCTCCATATTCAGATGCTGCTGGAGAGAGTGTTCCCCTGTGTGTCAACTGCGTGATAGTGTGTGTGTGTGTATATGTGTGAGTGATTATGTGTGTAAGGTGAATAAAGGTATCATTGTTGGCTGCAGGTGTGTGCTTGTGCCAGGCAGGCTTCAGCGGAGGATCTGGAGAACAATGGCTCTCTGTTGGAGGACACACCTGAGTCAGAGAGGGGAGGTGAGAGGGCCGCGATCGCAGGAAGATTACACAAGAGCAGACTTCATTAAAACCGAGGGGGGCAAGGGAGGATGGGGGAGAAGGAAGAGAGGAAGACATAAAATGGTGCAGGAACATGGAGGGTGTGTTTGGAGGAGAGAGAAACATGGAGGGAGAGACAGAGGGGCTAGATACCAGGAGTGGGGGGGCTGCAGAAAGAGGAAAAAGAGGGGAGAGGTGAAACGTTCTGCAGTTTCTACGGACTTTATCTGCATGGCATCCAATGAAAAGTCCGTAGAAATTCAGGCGAAGTCGATGTGAGAACACAGCAGGGGATCCCTCGCTGGATTCACCAAGAGTGAGTGTGTGTGTGTGCGTGTGTGTGTGTGGTGGTGGTGGTGGGGAGGGGGGTGATGATGCTTCTAACTCAGGACAGTTAAAAACAAAAAGAAAACAGCCTTGTGGAATTAATACATCACTTCCTGTCTCTGTCTTTTGCACCCGGCTGGTCCACCTCTCTGAATAACACAGAGGATTTGTTGCTGTTGTGAACACGTGTGTGCAGAGAACCTCCCACTTTGTTGTGCATGTGTGAAAGCGAGACTATGGATAAATTCCTTAGCCAATTCTCTGGATTTTACCTCGAGGTCATGTCAGAAAATGGCTAATGTGTCCTTGATGCACCACCAATGATCTGATACATTGTAAAAATGCAAATGAAGCAACACTATACCATTCACCTGCATTACAATGCAGCCCGATTTGACACATTTGATTTAACTCAATGTGATTAAACATGATGCAAAAGAAATCCATGCTAAACAAGTCAGTATGGCACAGATGGTTTGATTTTATTTCTTTGGTTTACTTCACATATTTGTTTCTCTAGTACTGCGACTCAGTAAGCATCTCATTTATGCTGTTTCTTTTTGACTTCTAAGAAACATTTGGCTCTCTCACAAACAGGCCTTTTCACAAGGCCTTTGTACTGCAAAAGAAGAGTCTCTCACAAAAGACAAACTAAAACCAGGCCTGGAACTTTTCTGCACCAATGCAAATCTATGAATTTCACCATCTCTCATGTCTATATATGGCTGCCTGGTGGTCTCATTTGATTCATATGAAACACAGGTATGTAACTGCATGGATGAAACCCACCAACCCATCTATAGAGTGAAAATTGCAGGAGTCATATCATGGCACATCTATTCAAATGCTTAATTTATGTAATCGAAATGTAGAGAACTACTTATGTTGAACGTCCATCCACAAACATCTGGAAGGGTGTAAACATAATGATGCGCTCCGAGAATGTAGAGCACCAACCTATAAATGGCATTCTTTAAAATAACACTAAGGCCACTGGAGAGCAAAGGAGGACAGAGACAGATTGTATAACAAGGATATATCATTATCTGTGAGGAGTCATAGACATCTCATGCAGAAGGATGTGTAGCTGTATTGGATCATATGAAATCAAGAAATTACTCAGCCATACCCTGTTATGGGACTAAAGATAAGAAGTGGTAATGACAACGGACATTTTTTACATTGAGGCAGACTGACTGGTGATGTATAAGCTGTTTAAAACATGCACTGGACTTCACCTGACAATATGCAGAGGGACTGTATGTGAGAACGCAAATGTCAGTGTGAGAGGCTCTGGGCTTTTCTCCATAGTTTTCTCCAGCCCCCTGGTAAAACCTCCAGAGAATGTCCAAATAAGCCACTGTGAAAATATAGCAGGAGATAGTCCTGAGGATTCATTATGAGCGAATATATGTGTTGATGACGTTTCTAACTTGTGATAGGAGCAAAACTAAAACATCCACAAAAAGAAAGATTTTTGAGATTTCTGTTTTGTTGTGAACGCTACTGAGCAAAAAATCTCCCACTGCTTTATGCATGTGTGAAAAGCAAACTCCAGATAAAGTCTGAACCCAATTATGCGGACATTCACTGAAATTCGTGTTTGAAAATAAAAAATCTAAAGGTGATAAATTGGGTTTGTTGATCTCATTTTTTAGGAATTATTTTATTTTTGAGATCTTGCCCTGTATAAGTCAAAGATAACTGCTAATGTGCCCGAATGTAGCATGACAAATACATGACGGTTTGCTCCAGACATGAAGACTGTTCACAGCTATTGGATTACATACAATGAAAGGCTCAGTAATTTATGACATGTTCCTCATAAAGTTGGATAAGAAGGAGAATTGGTACGTGACAAAAGGAAATTGCATTGACAAACTTTGAGAGTAGTTTCACTTCTCGTCTACCTACCTCCCTCCCCATCCTTAGATAATCTGTCTCTCTTCCTGCAGAAAGTTCAGAAAGTCAAAACATCCCTACTTTTGCGCATGATGAACAATGTTTCTGCTCAACTCCTCAAACATGAAACGCAAATGGTATGTAAATGTCGTCTTTGATTCTGTTTAATGTATCCAGGGTACAAGGTGCAAGGAATAAAAGAGTCTTCTCCTCTGCCTATAAAGCGTTACGGTACACCTTTACAGGACAGTCGACCCCCTGCTGTGAGGATAATAGGAAGAAATTGTTTTGCTATGAGATGAAGTGATAAAGGGAAAAGTCTGATTTTTTTTCAAAGACTTTGCCACTCCTCTCCAACACCCTGCACGCGTTTCTCTCTGGAGTGCATGAGAGAGAAATTGTTAAGCACTAATTGAGTGATAGCTGATTGTTGAAGTGTTCATCTTTGATGTTGTGTCTCTTTTTTCTGTGCATGTAAATGAAACATCAAGAAAGTGACAGATGTGTTGTGAGGAATTAGGATGAAGTAGGAGTTTGAATGAGGATATGTGTGTGTGTGTGTGTGTGTGTGTGTGTGAAAGAAATATACTGTAGGCTTGTGTCAACAGCAGTGGTAAATATGATCCACAAAGTTTGTAATGGCTACAGAAAATGAAGGGGAGGGGATTAGAAGAATAGAGATATAGGCTAGGGACTGGGTTGAAGGATGGGAGCATTAGCTACTGTCCCGTCTCCAAAGTCTTAAAATTCAATTCAATAACCCTCAAAACATCTGAGACAAGCAGCTCACGAGTGCAGTGTGGCCACTTTTACTTGAGTACATGGGCCCCTGAGTGAAAAGTAAGAAATGCAATGCACATGTGACACATGCTTGCAGAACCGCAGTTGTCTGTGCAGAGCAGAAATGCTTGCACGTGAGTATGCCTTTCCACTCGCAGATACTGTTCTGTCCACCTGCAGAGTAAAAATGCTCCAGCAGGGCTATGGTTTTGGGCCCATGAATTTTGAGACTAGATAAATACGATGCTGCTGATTCTACTATCTGTGCTTGGTTGAGGAGATATTGTCAAGGCAGTGCTGGAACAGGTCAGGATGGAGGACAAAGGATACAGGATAAAAATGTCTTTTCATGGTGCTAGATTTAACTTCTTGCTCATACTTTTTCACCACAGTAAGGCTCCACCAGCTTAAGAATGAGGCAGTGTCATAGGCCTGGTATTGATATGTCTGAAGAGATACGATCGCAAGTGGACAACACTCAGTTATTTCACTCCTGGCATTAAAAAGCTTGCTGTCTTAAGGTAGCACTTGTGATTGGATCTCACTAAAAACTCAATCATCATATCTGTTTGCAAAGACCAAATTATGTTTTCAGTTGGTCTGACTGTACCATGTGTACTTTATTAATGTGTTTGTGTGTCACAATGCTGGACTTGTTGTTTCATGTTTTATTTCGGAATTACTTACCTTGATTGTCTTTTGCCAAATTTACTTCCTATCCTTGTTTTTCTTGTTTTGTGGACTTACTTAGAAGTATTGGATTTCTCATGACTTGTCTGCTATAACCTGGCAAAGTTGAGTCTTACATATGCTTTTTGCACCTGCTGGCCTGGTCCAACGTGTGCTCTTTGGGTCCTGTAACTACACCATAACCCAACATTGGTAGGTTCATGTTGGCTAAGCAAGCCAAAAAGATATTGTTGAGTTAAGTATTAAGAACTAAAACTAGTCCAAAGCCAAATAAACCAATGAAAATGATCTAGAAACAATTTATACACTATCAAATTTGATGTTCCTCAGAAACCAGCGCATAGACTTTTAGAAAGACCAGAGAGGAGAGCACTGTAAACAGACCATTGGCAGAGTTTCTCTCCATCTGCATGACGAAGGAAGTTCTTACATACTCTAGGGGGAAGTTTTTGTTATATCAGTGATATATTAGATCACTGGGGGAGATTAAAGCTAGGATTGGTAATCCCGGAATGCATCATACAACATATGCAGCATACATTCCACTCTCTCCTATCGGCCCCCTCATCAAAGCCGACTTTTCATTGACTTGCTGGTTTACTGCTTGCTATCATCTCTGCTTCAGCAGTATATGTCTCTCCAGACTCCAGTCACATGCAGGTAGGTCACTTAGTGACAGACAGGTACAGCAGCGTATAATTTCATTCAGTCCGATTGAAATGATAGGTTGTGTTATTACAGTCCTGCGAGGGCCACATTTAATTTTTGTTTTCAGACTACCTTTTTATATATGGCAATGGGAACGTGAATAGGATTTCAACAAATAAGATAAAAAGTGTTTTCAGAAATAACTTTCCAACCATACCTATAAGGTCAGACTGAAAATTGATGACATGTAAGGTAATTTCCAGGAGAGAGAGACTAATAGGAACATATTTCTTCTCTATACAGAAACGATTATATATAAATATATCAGCACTAAGAAAAAAGAACTATGTAAGTTAAAGCACATGTTTTTCAACATTATTTTAACATAAACTCGATCATAAATAACACTCTCTTGCATAGACATAAAAGGCTTTGCAAAAGACAGAAGTTTTGCCAGTTTACCATCAGTGGTTTATCACAGCCTGTTTCCACACGAACTAAGACTGCATGTGACCAGACTGGCAGGCCTGATCCAGCTGGGCTTGACAGCAGAGCACAAATGAAAGAAAGGGATAGAGGGATGGAGAGGTGGAAGCTGGGAGGGAAGCGAGGAATGGACAGAAACACACACTGGAATCCTGCTGTTCACAGCAGCAGGTGCAGGGGAGTGTGATGAGGGGTGGAGGGTTATTGAGGGGGGTTACTGGCGGTTTTGTGGAAAGGAGAAAGACAGCATGTGAAGGGGAGGGAGGGGTGTGGGTAACATATGCGTAGCATTCACTGAATCAAACCCAGTGAACATAAACCAATGAGATGGAGACCCTGCATGGGTTCCAATAAACGGAATCACTGTTTGATTTTGTGATACCATGAGGCTTTTCATTATGATCCATTAAACTTGGGCGCGCTGAGGACACTCTGGGCTGCGAGAGGAAGTCAAGTCAACACGGGCAACAGCAGGAAGGCTCACACTGCGCTGTCTGCTGCCCGCTGTGTGAAAGTAAACAGCGGAGATAGCAGCGAGTGGCTGTCAATTGGCAAAACACTTCAAGAAATACCTTTTGAACAGGTTTAAGATTGTGCAGAATTTTCAAAAAGCATGATACAATTATTTCATGCTACTTGAAACATGTTATTCATTTGGCCACAGCAATCTCCTTCCTCTCTGTTTTCACCCTTTTGTTGGCTGAGAGTGTCAGATAGGGGTCACTTTAAATCCTATAAACATTGGTATACATTCCAAATTGAAACAACACACATTTGTCCCACATTTTTAGTACAAGGCCCGTTGTTAACCTATTCTATTTAGAACAGGCTGTTCTCTTGCTCTGTGCTCCTGAGCTACTTATTCCTCGTCATTAATGAGTCCTCCTAAAACAATTCTGCAATATACTCTCATCCTTTAGCTTTTTTTTCCACTGCAGAGCTTTTTATAAACAGTCTATGGTGGAGAGTGAGGTTTGAAAACTTTCTATTCATCCTACCTGATTTTTTTTCATTTTTTTTCACAACATGAAACTGAATTTGATTTATCGCTTTTCACGTGTGTGGTTAATAGATACATTGAAATTTTTTACTAAACTGGTGGTATTTTTTTCAGCTATTTCAGAGGTCTGTTAAACATCGACACAATATCCAGACACACACACAGTTCAAGGCTTTTCAAAATAAAAGCTCTGCAGTTCAGCTCAATATAAAGCATTATAGCAAAAAAATGTTGTGCTTTTATTTTGAAGACAATTATATGGTGAAATGACAAAAAAACAAATGATCAAAATCATCTGGCAGCGATTTGGAGTTGCCAACTGGTGCTGCAGTTTATCGAAGAATGTAAAGGAAGACGTTCAACTCGGTCAGAATTAAGACACACTGCCCTGTCGCCACTGACTGCTACAGAGTGCTCATCACTTGTTTATTCCATTTTTAGTAATATTGGACAAATCTTGTGTCTAATCTCGCACCAAACTTGACACTGCACTTTCCTGGGCCACTAAGAATACACTAAACGGCATGTGTGGAGCCGATAAGAAGACCGGTTGACAAGATCTACGTTTCACATACAGGCAGACAGACAGACAAACAGACAGAGAGAGAGACGTTTGTGGAATTAGATAGATGTCCTCAACAAAAATGGAAAGTAAGGTAACCAAGGGCAACCTTTTTCAGCAGCTTTTTTGTTTTATAACACTGTAAAACAGGATAACTAACTGACTGAACCAGCATTAACATCTTCCCCTGCAATCCCCTGAGCTAGCTGGTGCCCTAACAATGATTTAAAAAAAAAACCCTAGAGTGGGGAAGATGGAGGTGTGTGTGTGTGTGTGTGTGTGTGTGTGGTGGGGGGGTATCAAATTACGGTACGTCAGTCTCGAGGAGAAGAATCTTTCTTGAAGACTGGGCGTTGACAGACAGCAAGAGAACAGGCAAGGGAGGATAGCTGAAGATCTGTGCCTTTGATGAGACATAACAATATCCAAATCCCAGACTGACTCTTATTTAAGTTACTGAGGACTCTGAAAAAGGGAAGTTCTTCCAAAGTCGCTCAGAAGCTTGTGCGCTTTAGGTGAAGGGAGGGAATGGAGGGAGCAAGACGTAGAAGGGTGGGGGAAAGAAGATAATGTTTATGCATTAGATTTTCAAAGCAGTTTTTTTTTCTGCAAGGAAATTCAGATTCAAAGGTGTATTTCTTGCAGGAAGATCTAAAGGATTCTTTCTCCCTCTCCCTGTTATTGCTTGAGTGACAAAGTCTCTCTGTAGCTTAGCCAGGACTTTGTATGCACATGGTAACTGAGCGTGAGTAGGCCCTACATGGCTACAGAATATCCGCCAAGGGGATTGAGTGATGTATAACTATATATTTTATATATAATATTCTCTACGCCCAAGCTACATATTTGACATCAAAGAGAACAGTAACGCTAAAGTAACACCTTGGCTAGGCAATCTAATGCTACTGTTAACATAAGTCAAGCACTTGCCATCCGCAAGAAATGCCCCTGTGCCAAAAATGCAGTCAGAACTGTGCGCCCGCGCTCATCACTCCAAATTCAAACTCATTGGAGCGATATTAACTTAAACTTTTTCTAACTAGAAGTCTGAACTCCAAAACTTCAGAGGCAGAACACTCTGAAAGAGCTGAAAGAGCGGAGATTACAGCGGGAGGATGTGTGTATGTGCACGCTTGCGTCGGAGAGTTGCTGAGCACAGCACTCGTACATACAGTGTGATTAAAAATTCAAATGAGTGCCTTTAGAATCGATGGAAGGCTTTGAGGCTCCATAATGAGGCTGATAGATGAAGTTTAAACATTCGGAGCCGCTGGAAGTGCCACCGTGGAAAGGGGAGGGAGGATAAGAAAAAGGGGAAGATTTGGCTTTGATGCAGGAATATCACCTTGGGGCATGGCTGGTCGGCTTTTGCCGGCTGGTATTGGATTCCGGAACACTATCAGAATGTTTGCTACATTCCCCAAGATGCCGTTTCGAGCAGTCCTTCCCAAATAGTCCAGGACAAACTGGGAGGAAGGAGGGAGCGGAACCAACGAGAAACCGAATGCAGAGAGAAAGCAGCAAATATTGGGAAAGAAGAAGGATTAAAGAAAGAATGGTGACAGAGGTAGAGAAGGGCAAATTTGAGGGTGACAAAGAAGTGTCAGCTATCACTTCTCTCTGTACACCCTTCAATCACATACACACTTGCTCACATACGCACAAACACACACAATAGGTGTGAGAAGTAACGAGAGGAGCTTTGGTGTGAGGATCTGGGACAGGAGGAAGGAGGTATTAGTGCAGCTACTGTGTGTGAGACCACATGTGGACACACACACACATAGACACACACTGTTCTACTTCTATCTCTGGAAGCAGTGGGAGTCTAGTGCCACTTTGAACTTGCCTACCATTAAAAGCCTGACAGAGTTTTGAAGAGGCCCATTGAAAGGAAACCTGTGCATTTATGATGTAAATGTATTTTTTCCAACCCTTTCTTCTTCTCCCCCCCTTTTTTATTTTGACAGCCTTTGAAATTTGTCATATGCACATCCAATTTAACAGCCAGAAAAGACTTCTTTTGCCCCCTTCTTTCTTTTTCGCGACAATCCATTTTCATATCAACTTTCAACTTGAAAGGAACTGGCTGAATATTTTTGCTTGATTCCCTTTAATGTGATCATCACTGTTTCAGTCGCTCAGCGTGTTGGATTTATATTCTTTTAGTCTGGTAATTTTCTGGCAGGTTTACTCTCACAACCAATTCTTCAAAGGAGAAAACAAGCGTTTTTTCAAAAGGACAACAATATCTCAAGACCTTTTCTTTTACATTAAACTGGTTGTCGTAAACTTTTGTGGCACAGGTCCCCTTCAAATGCTCTGAACTCCTGGGTCAAACAGCATTTGAAAATAATTTTTGGTGTTTCTTTTAACCCACTCACAGCTCTAAATTTGTAATTGTAGGGGGTCAAACAGCATGCATGGTGTCCATTAACCTGTCAATATAGAAAGCTCCTCAAGGGTCAGTTTGCTTCCTAATCAGTGAAATCAGTGCATGTCTGAAGATTTAATACCTACCTACCCACATTAATGAGGGAGTTTTTTCTCTTAACAGTCACCAAGCTGCTTGCTCATTGTGGGAACTGTTGGGTTTCTCTATAAACTTAAGATCTTGACCTTATTATGTTATGATTTGCCTCTTAAATTGGAATGAACACAATGCCTTTTATCACAATCCATGGACTTTTGTGTGGGGCACTTTGTGGCCTCGTTTGGATGGGTGCTATACATATAAAGCTGTTATTATTATTATTATTATTATTATTGTACCTTTAAATCACTGCTAAATAGGAGGCTTTATAGGAACGCATTTTTAACATGGGATTTGTAATTCTGGTACTATTGTGTTGTGCTCCTTTATTCCTTTAATCTTACTTTTATTGCAACTAGCTTCTGACTCAGCTGCAAATGAGAGTAGGTATTTAGTTTAGTTTAAAAATAAATAAATAAAATAAAAAAGGCACAGAGGTAATGACATCTGATCCACATGGCTTTCATAGCACTGCCATACAAGCCAGCAGCCAGTCAGATTCACCTTTAGCCTCTTTCAACGTTATTGTGGCTTACAGGCTGAAACTCTTGATGACACCAAGGTACAATTAAAGATAACTGAATTAAATACCTTTTATTATAATTTATTCTTCTTCTTGCCATGGATTTTTTTGTGAAGTACCTTGTAACTGTGTTTAGATAAGTACTATACAAATACAGTTATTCTTATTATTACAGTTTTTACTGTGACATACAGAGATAGCACAATTAAATTTTACTTATGAAATGTCTCTGAAATATAGCTGTGTCTAGAGACACTACAATCTATGTTGTTCAAATGTATGTTGACACGAACAATATTTATGAAAGTCTCAGAATGACATGAAGAAGTAACAGTCCTTCCAGCAGTGAAGATGAAGAACACATAGTACACTTTGTGATGTATGTAACATCACTGTCTGCACAGTTCAATGTGCTGCAATGGATTATAGTGTCATTTACTGCAAAACTGCAGTTTGCATTAATATGAACTACAGTTGACTCTAAATCAACGACCAACGTAAGCCTCAGAAAAGTCATCCTGACCACCTTACAGGAAGCGACAGTATGAATGGTCCAAAGCACATCAGAGCATAATGTTTCACCAGCTGGTAGGATAAATGAAGGTTCTCGGACCAAAGTGAGTTCATGGGAAGCTGGACTAATGGTGGTGAAAAACAAACTCATTTCTTTTTAGTACATGTTCAGTCTCAAAGCCTCCAGCTGGACACAGCAGTGGTTAACTGAGAAAGGATGGTTGAGGCATGACAGAATCAGGGGGGTGCTGGATGGTGGGCTTCACAAGGGTGTGTTAAAGAGCGTTTGGGAGGGGGGCTAACGACAGCTGGAGGCCGGCAGTGCTTCTCTTGCTTTCCCACCTGTCAGTAAGCCGTCTATATCCACACATACACCCACACACGCACATATGAACAACACACATGTTTAATATGAAGATATATGCAAGGTCAACTCAGTCACACACATACGCATTAATTACATATAGGACAAAGGGCAACTCAGAAAGGCTTTTGTGTGTAGTGAGCCCCCTATGGCACATTCACAAACTTTGATATTGTTTTTTTTTACTTCAACACCTTATATTCGGTATAAAAGATCTACTTGTGCACATTATTTCATAGCATTGTCAGCCTAATTTGATGTTATGATACAAAAATAAAGGTTTTATTCTGTTCTATAGAAAACTGAAACATAGAAAAAAAGTCAACTTTTTAGAACAAAAATCTCCTCCTAAAATTCTTATAGAAATGATACCATCATCCCAGCCTGACTGATGAGTTCCTTATATATCTATCAGCATCAAGACATCACCAGTACATACTGTTTTTGTACAGCTAGGTCTGTATATAATTCTATAGTGTGGTGACATTCTCTAAATAAGTGCAGTAACACTTTTAGACATGAGGTTCCTATTAGAGCTGATGCACATCTTACTTCACTGAGGGGACCACCTATAGGTTGAGAAAGATACTTTGTGCTGTATCCTTCACTTATTCACTCACACACACCAGCATGCTGTGTTGTTGTGTGCCCATCCGTGGTGGCTGAGTCTTAATAAAGCCCAATCCCCGCCGTGCATCCTCTCTCTGTTCCCCAACTCCTGCTGGTCGACTGTCTCAAGAGTGCCGTAATTTACTGTCATGGAACTCCTCAAACCAGCCACCACACAGTGCACTGAGGGGGACCACAGACTTGGTAACACAGATCACCGTCAAAAGAAAAAAAACAGGAAAAAACATTTTGGGGAAAGAAGAATGAAGTCTTAAAAAAATAATGGAGTAGGGGGAGAAAACAGTTTCATTCAGACTCAAACACACCCAGCAGTTCGCTCATCTTTGTTTAGGTTTCCTCTTTTTTTTCAGAGGAGTGAAAAGGAAGGGAGGAAAAATTGCTTGGTGGTTGTCAACGGTTGAAGCTGCAGCCGCACCTGGCATCGTGCAACCGGTCTTTGATCACTTGTCGAGTGAAATTCCGCCACTGGATTAAAGTGGAGGTGGGGGCAACCAAGGGTGGGAGGACTAGAAAGAGTGATAAAGAAGGAAAACAGAGAGAGGATCACTTGTCTGAAATGTAGCCTGTGTGTCCTGTGCCTTTAATGTTGCAGGCTGTAATTAAAATCAGCATGAATTGTTGATTTTGTCTAAAGTGTCCACTCTCTCTTCAGACCCTCACTGTACAAGCTGTACGTTTGGACTTGCATACAGAGCCATGAATGTCAACTTTGCAATTATAGAACATCTAAATACCTTCATTTATTATTCTGTTTGTGTTTTATTTTTACTCAGGCACATACTAGAGAAGTTAGTGGCTCTTACAAAAGTAAAGGGAAAAAGATGAAGATTTTGAAAAGAGGGGATCAAATCCAGAAGAGAGCCTCCCCTTGAAAATAATTTAAGAGGACCGAGAGAGAACCTTTGTGTGTTTGTGTGTTGTAGGCTCATGTATGTGGAGGCACTATTTGAGTGGGTGAGAGAAGTGTTTGAGTCCAGGAAAACACTTTTCAGGGGTAAACAGCATTGCAACTGAATCCAATACAATTGAAGTAAATTGTGATCGCTTCTTCAGACGCAATAAAACAACAGAAAAAACACAACATGCCTCCATACTGCTCGTGTGGAGTCATCCAGGTGTCTGTAAGCCCTGACTTTCAAATTTCACACGAAACAGTGTCATTTACACCATGTTTTTGCCTAAGTGTATGTGGTGTTCCAGTATGTACAAGGGTACGTAAACGTGTCTCAGGGGAGGATATCAGAGGACATTTAGGCTTAAAACATGGTGTAAGTGCAGTATGGAGGCATACTGTTTTTTTTTCTGTTTTATTACGTCTGAAGAAGAGTCTGTGTTCAAACCTTCTTTAACCCCAACCCTTCAAAGAATTTAAGCCATTTTGCCTTGAAGAGCAGGTTCTGTGTTGTCATACTATCCCCTTGTCCCAGCTGCCTTTACTGCAACCTCCTCGTAAGACACACTGTTGTGTGACAGGTGACAATCCCACATTGCTATGTGAATGTAAAGCACTGGCCACTGTATAAGACCCTCTTTCAAACATGCCAGGACATCCAAGCTAAACTGTTAGCGATGCCGAGTTAACACCTAGCGTGGGAGCCATGACAGAGCGCCATAGCTTTGAATGGTGGGAGCGACCTTGAGTGAAGCACCAGGAATTCCCTCCACTTGACAGCTGACTCTGACGTACGCCCTTGACTTAGCATGTGCTAATACTGTCAGAGATGTTTGGGAAGAGAACTGTTGGCATGCTAATCTGCTCTATGTTTGCCACAAGGCTAAGCTGAGCTGTGCGTGGCATGTACAAGGAGGTGTTGACAGTAGTGCTACCAGTTGTTCAATCCTCCACTGGGGTGGTACTTGTTGATGAAAGGGACTAGAAATTTCCCAGGTTGCTGCGGACAGAAACAAAACTGGATGAGTCAGTGGTGCGAGTGGCGGTTGTCATGCCAGCTGCTGTTGGTGATATCATCATGGGAGTCCAGCTTGGGACATGCAAGCTAAATTAAAGCATGCATATACCCACATGTACAATATTTCCAACATAAGGGTTTGTCCGATCCTTGTTCTCAAAGAAATGTCATATAATTTATCCACACATACAGTAGCTGTTACTGAGAAAAACAGGCATAAGAAAGATCTATATAAGTGAACTACAGATAAAATAGTAATAAATGTTTCTATACAAGAACAGAAGAGGGGGAGCCCCTGGTGTAATCTCGTCCTCAACACTTGCTGCTGAACCTGTAAACCGGTCCGGACCAAGCTCCTTCTTGTTGGGGCGTTTTTGTAAAGAAATGATCGGAGTATCTTTGCTGCTCAGCTCGCAGTGCAAGTAACTCAGTATCAATTCAATTCAATTCAATTTTATTTTTATAGTGCCAAATCATATGATGATGATGGGAGTTTCCCCAGCAGTCTAGACCTATAGCAGCATAACTAAGGGATGGTTCAGGAACCCAGAGTGGGAGCTGGTTCCACTGGAGAGGAGCCTGGTAGCTGAATGCTCTACCTCCTGCTCTACTCTTACAGACTCTTGGAACCACAAGAGAGCCTGTGATTGTGCTTGTGAACGAAGTGATCTATTTGGATAATATGCTGTTATGAGCTCTTTGATATATGAAGGGGCTTGATTGTTAATTGCTTTATATGTGAGGAGCAGGATATTGAATTGTATTCTGAATTTTACAGGGAGCCAATGTAGAATCTAAGACAGGAGTAATATGATCTCTCCTCCTAGTTCCTGTCAGCACTCGTGCTGCAGCATTTTGGACCAACTGGAGGCTAGGTAACAAATGTGTGGACTAATTTCTCAGCATCCCGGGCCAAACCAACACCATCCAAGGTGACTATCTGGTCAGACAGTGTTTCTCTGAGATGTTTAGGGTCAATTACAACAACCTCAGTTTTGACCTAATCACATTAAAAACATTTAAATGGATACCTGTTGGCCGTAAATAAAAGCAGAAGTTTCTGTGGTGCAGAGAGCTGCATCCGGTGGAAAATCTGCACTAACCATTTAAAGCGGACCCTTTATTATTCACTTTCATTTGGCCGGTGCCACACATCAAGAAGTATATGTATTTAGACATAAATTAATGAAATACAATTTGACTCCAACTTATATTGAATGCTAACAGATGCTTATGGTCTACTAGGACCATTGTACAAGTAAAATATTATGATATAATTATGTTTAAAACATTTTATACAGTCTTTTTTAACTCAGGATGTTGGAGGGGCAAGACACCCCATATTAAGCAGTCGCCACAGGAGATGACCACTCTGAGGAAGTGTTGCGTTGCTTAGCCCCTGCCCCAGCACACTACTGCATACAGCACCACACTCACTGTTTTGGAGTGGGAGAACATTTAAAGGAAGCTGCTGAAGATGCTAAAAGTACATCTCCTTAGCAAGTACAGTCTGCTATGTGTTGAGGGCCTCAGTGTTGGTTTTCCACTCCACACAATTGATGGACCAGATGGACTCCCAGGTGTTATCAGTCACCATCTCATCCTCAGACAACAGAAAACGTCTGCAGGTGGCAGGACTTTGACTTTACTCTGAAATCAGAGATTTACAATGTAAAGAGGAAAGGAGACAGTCACCATAATCACTGGTCCTTGAACACACTTAAAATATTTGGGCATAAATTAATACCTCAATCAACCCAACATTAACAGGTGGCATGGTGATGCTGGTGCTGTTGCCTTACAGCAAGAGGGTGTGGGTTTTGTCCAGATACCCTGGCTTCCTCCCACAGTCCAAAGAAGTGTTGATTGGGGTGAGGTTAACTGGAGACTCTAGACTTTAGTTGTGAATGTGAGCGTGAATGGTTATTGTCTCATCTGTCGACCCTGCGATGACCTGTCCAGGATGTACCCCACTTCTCACCCAATGTCAGCAGGGATTGGCTCCAGCACCACCACCCTCAAGACAATTAGCAATGGATGGATGCATAGAACCCTCCAGCAAACCTTACTTATGAGACTAGTTGTTCGAAGAGCATTCAAAATTTTTGAAATCAATCACAAGTGGTAATAAAGTAGAAGCCCACTGACACCTTGAGAAATCTTGAGTCATAGTGTGAATTGCAATTCAAGCTCAAAATTCAAGGTAGACTATAAAACATGAGACATTTGTGGTTTAAAAAATGAGACACCTCCAATTGGTGCATGATTCTCACAAAAATACAGTTCTTCAATTTGTCCAGCAGATGGCAGCAGTCACAACATGTTGTTCATGTTTTAACTTTTATAAATTATTGCATTTTGTTGTAGGAACCCAGCGATACAGACCCACCTGTAGTCTTAATGTGTCTTCACCCATACGAATGCACTTCAAGGACAGGCATGTATTCTTGTGTGTGCACATTGCTGTTTATGTATTTTCTACATATACATTTGTGTTTACATGTATGCATGTATGTGTAACCATGCCCTCTAAAAGCCCTCTCCACCTCGCCTGGGTTCCATGGGAACCTGTGTGCAGCTAATCCTACTTTTGGCTGAAGAGGGCTTCTCCAAACAAATCATCCAGCTCTAAGACCCGCTGCTCCTCAAGTGGGCTCCTAGCTCTCTTTGCCAAGCCTCACCAAAAAACCTCTCTCCTTTCTTCTCTCTTTTCTCATATGCTTCACATAAAACAGCTACCTACCGTGAGGCAAATCCCCTTGTCTCTGTCTCTTTTCTTCTAGGAGTAAGGGAAGGAGAAAGGAATGTGGTGTGGATAAGCCAGGCCAGCAGGAGATTGTCAAGTTGAAGAACTAAGATGACCTGTTTTGGAAGAGGGGGCGAGTCTGGATAATGGGTGCCGGTAAAGGGGTCATTGTTTGATAGCAGGCAAAATGAAAGTGAGGATAAAGGGGTGGATCTTAATACTTTGATGCTGCTCCTTCTGCTTTCATTTACTATGCATAACAGGATAATGTATGTGTATCTATCTACCAATCCTTATATCTATCTCTCTGGACTCGTATTTCATTTGCCTTGTATCAGTACTACACCAAAGTCAGTCCACAGGCAGTTACAATCCTAAATATGAGCCGTGCTCACAGCATCACATCAATGTAAACACGTGATTAAGTCTCCCCAATGCCAGAAATTAATTGATATACAGTGGTCACCAAAAGTCTAAGTCTAATTTTCCATTCAGCTGGATGAGCAGCTGGTCCTAGACCTCATAAGACCAATATATATATATATATAACAAAACATACTGTTACTTGTAGTTTACTGTGAAATATATAGTATTTAATGTGACATGATGAAGGACGCTGGTTGAAGTATTGTTGAAAACCATGTCGGAGTAAGAACGAAACAGAAGAAGTTTGAAATGTTAACGTGGCTTCATTTACAGATGAACATTGATTTATATACATGAGTTGGTTTACAATTACATGAGTTGCTTTTAAAGAAAATTATTTTACTGCACCCAAATACTGTGCAATTTGGATTTTCTTTCTTAATTGTAGGCTATTGATTGTAGGCTATTGATTTTTTTCTTTTACATCAAACATTTCATTGTGTTTATTACCAGATACTTGTGACAAGGAAGTAACATAAAATCTTTATGAAATTATTGTTGCAAACAGAAGTAAAAGACAAATTAAGAGTAGTTATTTTGAGGGAAAATAGATACTGTCAAATAAACATTGGCCATTTATGGACACCAGCTTTTTAAATTATTTTTACATTTTTGTTACTTTGCATGTTAAAAACATCATATCACGCCCTCTGGCAATCCTGCGGAGGATCACCTGCTGTGTTCTCACATCGGCTCATCCAGACTTTCTTTGGACTTTTTACAAGGGGCGCAGCTGAAGAAAATCCTCAGGCCCTAACTCAGACATTTGTGTTCACACATACAGCCCGTTTGGAAGATCTCCTGAGGATCTGAAGATCTGAAAGCAGCTGTTGTCAACTCAAGCTATAATGACACTAAATAGAGAGCATGCCCTCTCCAAGGCCTCATAGTCCCCTTATGAAACCACATTTATATTGATGACATCATCTGCATTTTTATTTGGATCTGCACCAAATTGCACACACTCACAAATACCAGTCCCTCAAACACACCGAATCTTTCAATATTATCTGTCCCCACTCTGCTCCCTCTCTGTGTTTGCTGATGACTAACCACAGCTTCCTGCTACTGTCACATCTTTGCATTGTCCGAGCTCTTGCCAGTCTTTTTTTGGTCCTGTTTTCTGTGCCTGCACGATTTGCCCTAACCCTGTTTTGTCTTTGCTTTGTCTCTGGATCACCTCACCTGCACAGCCAGTCACACTCTGTCAGCTCCTTCAGCCATACTTTCTCCAGCTACAAATGTCAGTTTGATATTCACACTCAGGTTAACAGTATATGAAGCTGTAAATGATAAAATAGCTGCCTTGAAACTATATGACTGCAAAGCTTCATGTTCCAAACCTTAGGTTTAACCTTCGGTCTAACCAAACAGCAGCAAATGGAGTGTCCCAGGGGGAGTCTCCCAAACATGGTATATAATCATATAGACAGAGAGACAGAGATAGCTTCACTGAACATGAATATAGAAGAAGTGCACATGAAGTTTATACAGGGCATGTTCACCCTCCACTGCTTCTCATCCACTATAGAGCAGGAATACCCTCCATTTTCCTACGTCATATATTTTATTAATAGGTTCTGAGACTTGTTGCTTGCAAAAGAGTCAGTTTAAAATGCCAGAAAGTGAAAACTTTGATATTTCGTGACACCATGTTTCTACATAAGAATTCTAAATATATTGAGAAATAATTTAAAAATCAAAACTATGTTTAATTTAAAAGAAGTTGTATTATCTTCATTTACTGCAGTATTTTCATAATTTATTTTTTTTTACTCTTAATGATGTAATACAAATAATAGACACCTCACAGCCATGAGTCTGCAACGCCAGGCTACCTCGGTGTATCAGCTCTCATCTGTCTTTGTGGAGTGTCTTCTACCTTCTGTCAAAACACAAGTTTTTGAACTTGAGCGCTGTGTGACACGAGGGAATTGATGCATCCACTGTCTATTTATAACACAGAGAGCAGGTGTGCTGATAGACAGAGGCAAAGTGATTGGCTGGGATCCTTAGAAGAGTCATTGTGCTTGTGTAAACACAAACACACATCTTCCCTGTGAAAACATGTAAGCACACAAACATGCACACATACATTGATCTGTGTACTGTACATCAAACCTTATGAGATTGTATGTCCACGCATTTATGCCTGGAAGCATACAAGAAGACAAATGTATCCACACACCAGGATGAACACATACACTCATTTCCATTCAAGCTTATTTCCAAGTGTTATCGAGGGGCTTCTTCTCCCATGAGGCTGGAGCAGATCCACACCCTCAAACAGATCAACGCAACAACACTTCACTCATGTGATCCACAGCCCTCAACAAATCAACTGCGATTGTCCTGACACAAATGCACCTCATACAGCTTCAAACAACATGTAAACAACTATTGAGAGAACACATTTTATGACTTCAATAGTGAGGTCAAAAGGTTTGAGAAGAGGCAGCCTGTCAGTGGAAGAGTATGAACAACTTGTACCCACACTGGTATACCACAGGAGAAAAAAATGCCTTTTACAAGAACCATGGGTGGGAGGAAGATTGCTTTGAGTGCACCACAGCTTTTCTTTTGTGTTGCAGCAGCACAGTTCCTGCTTGGCTGTGTTGATTTACCAGTATTCACCTGTGATGCTTGTAATTTACTGTCGGCCATTTAATAAAGTCTTGATGTCACTGAGAGGATTTATAAAATGACTGTGTTAGCTCTTGCTTTTTCCTTCTGGTCATTTGCATCTACCTGCAGTGAAACTGAGAGCACTGCTGCATTTCCAAAAAGGAGGTAAACCTGCTTTAACAGCACCACAAACATTTCCACATGTATAGATCTACTCCTAGTTAAATTTGGAGATAAAAATGCCTGCTCTCTCCTTGTTTGATGTCATACCACTTTACCTCAATAAAATATTGAAACATAATAACTCTCCACATGTAATATTGAAAGAATATATAATTGACAGGAATTACCCACACCAAGTATTAAATGTTGTTTGTTTACACTAAGATGAGTTCTAGAAATCTACGACCTAAGCTTTATGTATGGAACTGGTCTAATGGTCATGTTCAGTCTGGTGTAAAACACCCACCTGCTCTTTCATTTAAATGAGGGTGCAATACAGAGGGTAACAATGCTCCAATAAATCTAGTGGCCTACACTATGGTATATGTTGAGGAACAATTTGTAATGTAAACATCTTATTTTACTGCGTAAGGCACAATCTTCACAAGAGAAAGATATAAGAAAGTACTGCACATACGAATGTGTGGGTTAATGGCAAAACTGAACTGTAAAGTGCTTTGAGTGATCATCAATACTAGAAAAGCGCTGCAGAAATACAGGTTAGAGGTCCACTGAAAAAACAATATTGTAAAGCAAGATAGGGACCAGCTCACTCTCCAGACTGTTTGTGTATCACCACAAAGTGTTCACCAGGGTTTCTCTTTTAAATGAGATATCAGCTCTGTTAATGTTTCCACCAGTGAACTCTGTGTTGTTCATCAAACACATACGCTAAAATGTTGACCAGATCTAAACTTTCTCCTAGTTTCCAGAGAGAACTGTTTCATGGCCCCACCAGACAAAGTCCTGACAAACAATCCTTCACCTCCGTCTCTTACAGTCTATATTCATGGTTGCTTCGCAGGTCTTGATGGAAGTGATGCCCTTTAATCTCACCCCCCAGAAACACTTAAGTGATGTAACTTGTAAGGTGTCAATCATATTATCATAGAACCTCTCGGTTTAAGGTGAAAAGACAGGTGGTAACTGACAATTTAAGCTCAGTGAAGGATATTTTTGCAAGTTTGTAGCTCTGCAGCACAGACACTCAGACTGCAGCCACAACAATGTTAATTTGCTCACATGTTATGGTTCTGTTCGTGTTTCACTTTTGACTAAATTGCTGTTACTTCAGTAATGACAGGAAGAAAAACATCAGCTCACAACTCACCTGTAGATGTTCTAGTTGACAGGTTGGTGAAAGAAGGTGTAGTGTTCTTGTTTTGACATTTTCCTGCCAAAGGTTCTCAAGGAACCGTCAACAGCAGCAGTGGCAGCAGGGGTATCAAGGTCGACTTTCCGGTATTTTGACACTCCTGAGGCTTTATATTACTTTAAGGAAAATGTTTGTCAGTAAACATTAGTCCTGTTATGACTGATGACCTTTATTGTGTGTTCATGCCCATGCCCCTATCGCTCATCCAGGACATACTAAGACACACTCCAGCCTCCTACAGACCTGGAAATGATTCATAAATATAGGAAGGTTAGATGGATTAACTGTGTTCAGGCCTAATAATAACCTGCTGCAGAAGATTTTAAGTATATTCTTAAAATATGTAGCTGAGGGTGCACTGTGCATAACTGACAGCAATCATCTTTTTTTATGTTGTGAAGTTAAAACAACAAACCTGTCCCCTAACTCTGAAGAAGAATCCAACAGAGAGATGCAGTGACAATAAAGCTTTTTTCAGTACAGAACTCCAGAGAACCTCCTAACATATTTCGGAGAGGCTATATGTGAACGCATATGTGAGAGTGCGAGAATCCAGACTTTCAGCGGAGTTACACCAGCCCCCCTAGTAAAACCATGGTGAAGAACCGAAGACAGAACGTGGCAGACGATCCAGGATTGAATGGAGTGGACATGTTGAGGATGTTTCTAACATGCGACTGACACAAACTAAAACAAGAACAAAACAAAGCAAATACAAATATCTCAGGATGAAAATGCAGAGTCATACATGTAGAGGCCACAGACCAAGAGGTCAATAGAGTTTGTGGTGATAAGGGCTGTGGCCGGTGTCAATGTGCTGTTGACAAAAATACAAGATCGCTGCAGCAGAATTAATATGTCACATCCTGCTCCTGTCTGTTGCACCATCACACCCCAGAGTTGTCTGTGTAGTTGTGAATGCATCTGATTGGAGAATCTCCTACTTTGTTGTTCATGTGTTAAAGACACACTTTAGAGAACATTCAGAGCCAATTCTGCAGACATCCACCAGAGTTCATGTCTGAACATGGCTTAAGAGTAAGAGTTCCCACCAACACTTCACACTCGGCCCTGACAAGCTCACAAGCAACCCAGTTATAATGACTGAGCACATTCATCATAAGTGTGAGTCCTTTACATGTAAATATATGAACATGAAGAACCCAGATTCAAGTTCGCACTAGTGGTCTGTACTGCTTCCTTGATAAAGAAGTTGTGACAGTGTTGGTTTGTGGTCTTGAATTTTGTTCGGCCACATCTTGCAGCAAAATAAGTTTTATCCCCTGCTGCATTTGTCACACTGAGAGCAGCAGGTTTTTTCTTCCTTTTGGTTGTCGTTGCCTGACCACAGGCCAACAAGCTGCTCGGAGCATCCAGCTTAGTTAGCAGCTGGAGAGGATTAACTGGGATAAACTATCTTTATCTTCTGTATTAAACATACTAGATACATACATTTAATTGCTGGTTTAATAGCTGGTTCTCTATAGTACTTTTGTAGTTTGCTTACATGCTCATTCTTTGAATTTTTATTATTTAATATTTCTTTCATGACTTAAATGTGCACTATTTTAAATGAGTTATCTGATGTTTTTTGTTTGTTTGTTTAAATTGAATCCTGTGGTTTATTTTAATTTTTTTAGGTGGTGGCTTTATATAGGCCTGTTTGGGCTTTCTGCCTCTACCTGCACACATCTTTTTGGTCATTTCTTTGTATTTATATATTTTATAAAGTGCTAAATAAATAAATAAATTTAAAAGAAATAGGTAGAATTTCAATGTCTTCATATAGATTCCCAGTTTAGCCAGAAGATGGTGCCATTGACATGGCTTTAAAAATAAAATGTCTGGTCGTGATTCTAAAACAGCAGAAATACAAAGTCTACTTTCATTAGACTCCATTAGTGAATATTAAGAGGAACTGAAAGGGCAGGTAGGTCAGCGATCAAGTAATATTTCAGCAGCAGTTACTAAGCAGTTCAAATAAGTAATTAACACAAAAATATGTGTGGTACCCTTTTAGCATGGAATTTTTCCATATCCGAAAAAGTACTCAGGCCCCTGTTAGTGACTATGTTGAAGCCTTTTCCATTCAGATTGTAACCAGTGATAAAGTGAGCATTTACGCAGTTGTGGTGCTCCAGCGAAGCTTACTCTGATAGCAACCACAGAGGAGTCCATGCCCTGCACATGAGCAGTGTTGCCACAGCCTTGTCATCTGGGAAAATGTACAAACCTGAAGCCTATTAGTTTCAGCCAAACAACATAAATAGCAACAAATAAATATCATTGCACAGTGATTTACAATTAAATGATATTAGCATTCTTTTCTTCACAATAACTTACTGGCAACAAATGATCCACTGCCTCTTAAGTGTGAATCAGCCTTCAGTTCTTTTCCTTCCCATTCACATATAACTGAGTCATTATATTACAATCCATTCAACATATATGGTACAAATTACATCAAGTGCTTCAAGGAGGAGAAATAAAAGCAGTCAGGACAAGCTAACCATGAATTGACTGTCAGACACAGAGGTCAAGCATTGTTTATCACAAACACAAACAGATAGCGTGAGTGCCAAGTAAAAACCTTGTCAGGAAAAGAGGAAGTCAATCTCTCTCTGGACAAAGAATTACGGGCTATAAGAACTGGTGTTAATCATTTAAAAACACATGTTGTCCGATACAAAATAAAACCCCTGTACACCATCCTGCCAAGTTAACACCCTGAAGGAGTCTGGTTGAAGCAACAGGTGGAGAAATAAGTCAAGAAAAATGCAGTGCTCAGATAATTAGTCACAAAACCACAAAAGGATCTTTTTGCTTGTGTGTGCATCAGTAATCAGAATAGCAAGTCAAACTGCTGTCCTGCTGGGACTTTATTTAAAGTGTAAAGGGATTTTTACCATTTTAGTCGAATTAGTCTTTCTATAACCTTTGTTTGCAAAAATAATAAGATCCAGATTATATTAATGGTACATTCTTGCAAATGTTGAAATTTAATAAATTATTTGACAATCACATAGCAGAATTACCTTACCTTAAAACACAGCAAAACAATCAATTCAATCCTCAATACATACAGAGATTGTTTGGCTGTGCACTGAATAATATGTGTAGGAATGAACTATGATCTCAAGACATGCACGCAGACTTCCTGTCACATGCTGAAACTGTGCTTTATGTCAGTGCTGCACGTTTGCAGATGCATTCCAACTAAGAATCAAATGATACAATTACTAACTGTACAGTTTATATAACTGTGTGTGGAATGATTATGAAATCTTGATTTGCAAAGGTTATCACATTGAAATGTGCCTTCGGTTTATAGATTTATTTTCTATGCATCACTTCAACAAGTTATCAGGGTCCTTGCAGTAGTGCATGGATTCTCCACAAAATACTTTTGAGGACCCTAGTGAAAATTATGTATGATATGGTACTCATGCATGGGCATGGTAAAATGGCTAAAGGCACTCCTGAACAGTTTAGAGGAATAAAAGCTAACCCTGCTTCACTTTGACCCAGATGTATGAAATTGAGGGGACTTGTCTATTAAGTTGAGGCTTAATAGAAGAGCCTTTTTGAGCCAGTCCCTAATCCAGAGAGGAAATCTGTCATTTTGAATTTATTGGTACAATTTTGGTCCATCCTTTGTCATTTCCACACCTTGCAGTTTCACAAACTCGTCCTCGGGCATTCATCCGGTAGGCTTCAAATTTATGTCAGTCTGCTAATAAGGTTTTGATGATGCTAAATTGACTGTAAATGCAGGTCAAATCTGCATTAAACCTCACATGTCTGATAAGCCTTGCGACCTGAACATACTGTATCTACATGACAATACTCAGTCTTAGCCTTAGCAGCATTTCTTTGCAACAGGAAACAACTGCTTAACTACTTAGACATCCTTACAGTAGGTTGACTACATCCACTTCAAATGTGGCCAGAAATGCCTAAAAACCTCTATGATACTGAATTTTTACTGAATTGCATTGCTATAGCAGATTGTACAATTTGGATCCTTCAGTGTGTTAGATTTTGTTTTTGTCTAGCTGCTGATTTAACGGACTAATCTTCCCCTCAAAACTCCTTTCCCAAGCAAGCAGAGAACATACAGTGACCTTCAGGTAAAGTAGAAAAGCAAAATGCTCCCTCATCATGTTTGGTTTGTCTATTCTAGGCTATGGAAATATAGTATAGGGGCCATTCCCTATTTCGATGACGCATTCTAAGCTTGAGGAAATACAACAATACTTCAACCTATTTATGAATATATATTTTTATTTTTTATTTTTTAATTTATGCCAATATCCCAGCTGTATGCACTGTTTTTTTTTTTTATCGAAAACCCTGGACCAGAATCCACACATTCAAATCCAATTTTCATGCATTTGATGTGAGTCTGGCCATTATTCATTATTATCAACATAAATATTATCTTTCTCTTATACAGCCAAAATTTTAATCAGACAAATCTCTTATAGTCAACATTTTGTGTTCCAGTGGGTTGCAATTGTACAAACAGGACTACTGCTACTTAGTACTACAATGTACTATACCCATATCAGAGACTACCTCTAGACATATTGTGATTTTCACCTATAAAAAACAGTACAAATGGAATGACTAAAAATCTTTTTAATTTTACACAAGATATTACACAAAAGAAAACCAGGTTTCTGTCAGTACAAGGGGACATGTATGTATGTATGCAAATAAGGAGTCAAAGATATTATAGATGTGATTACCTCCAGCTGGAGTTTGTTCACAACACAACTTATATGATGTTATAAATTCACCTCCTGCTGCTGCTCATCCTGTATTACAAACAACCAACTTCAATACTGTGGCTACTCTGAAAAGTAGCAGTTTATAATTTTTTCCACAGAGGGGCAGTGGTTTCATACAGAAAAGTGAGCTGTAAAAAATTAGCCATTCTCAAAAGCACAAAATAAATGCTTTAATTTAAGCAAATCTTTTAGGTCAGTATCATCAGTCAGCACCGTCTTGTGTATCAAATATTTACAATATAAGATTATTGTTACCGTTTGGTCTGGTTTCATTATTTTGGAAAAAAAAAGACTAATGGGGTTGAATATGAATTTGTTCACTAAAGGTTAAAATCTGATCAATGCCATTGTGCTATGAACAAGGATTACTGTTCCAGCAATGCAGTTTTAATTAATTTCACTTTATGTACAGAAATATAAAATTTTGTCTAAATGAATAAATTTAATGGATCTCAATTTATTTCACTATTACGTAGAAGAAACCTGTTTAGTAATAAACAGCTAGCTGAACTTCAGAAAAGATCAGATTAGACTTTAAATGCAGATTAACACAAACCCCTGACACACACCTCACAGCCATGAGCCTGCTACGACAGACAACCTCTGTTTATCAGCTCTCATCTGTCTTTGTGGAGTGTGTCTTCTCCCTTCTGTCAAAACACACGTTTTTGAAGTTGAGCTGTGCGACACGAGGGAATTGATGCATCCACCGTCTATTTATAACGCAGAGAGCAGGTGTGCTGATAGACAGCAGCAAAGTGATTGGCTGGGATCCTTAGAAGACTTTTTGTGCTTGTGTAAACACACATGCACACACTTACCGAACATACTCGCATCTAGCACATGAAAACATGCAAGCACACAAACATATACACATTTCTTTTTAATTGGAAATAGTGTAGACGTGTACATGCACCACCATATGCATAGGAGACAAAAGTGGTCACACGCCTACACTGACCAAAATAAAGCTTGCCACTGGAACCAACATAGATAAAAAACAAACACTTATTTCCCATTCAAGAATCTCAAATTATCAGTAGAAAGCAGAAACAAGATGCTTCTTCATAAGATTTTAGTCCCCGTCAGATAAGAGTAGATCTGTACCCACTAATAGATATTCTTAGCAACACTTCACTCACTTAATTTACAGCATGCAACAAATCCACTTATCATATCCTACACGGATGCACCTTGTAAAGAACTAACAATATTTTATATATTTTATGCCCTCAGCAGTGACGTCAAGTCAATCAAGAGGAGGCCTGTACTGTATGGGGTGGCACCAACTCTTCTTCCATTAGGATCCCTTAGGATTCAGAGTTAGCAGAAGTTGTTGCAGTTTATTACCTCAGAGAAAAAGGAACAACATTTCATGAGAATCAGGAGTGAGAGGAAGATAGCTTTGTTTGCATTTGTTTTTTAATGTGGTAATTTGCACCTACCTCCAGTGAGACTGAAAGCACTGCAACCTCAAACAGGAAGTAGGCGAGGCATGTTTTGACAGCAGCAGTGCTCCATAATATATATGTGAAGAGTTTATGTTAAAGTTGTACTTTGCTGGCGGAAAAGGATGGAGCACTGGTGAACAGAATAGAGAAGAAAGGGTTTTTTTCTTTTGAAGATTTGTCTGAGCTGGTTGTTTCCGTGGACTCTACTGGACTATTCTTCAGAACTTTTTAAACCACAAGAATCAAAAAACATCCATCAGAGTTGAGACAGATATTATTCGACAAATCCTCACCTCTTAGGTACTGCAGGTTCAACTCTGTTACAATGCCGCTGATCATGCCGGACACCAAAGACTTAACCAGTCCCCTTTTTTTGGTACGGACATGGGAAGTCTTATCCAGCTGTGCCACCTTCAGTCTCGTGTCCTCGCTGGAATATAATGAATTAAACAAAAATACATCTCAAGGCAAAGAATTCATTCCATTCAACACCTTCTGCATGTTTACCTGGTGCTTTTTCTTCATCCTCACTCTCCTCATTCACATCGTCAGCGCCCTCCAGTTTCACAGACTCATCCCAGTTTCCTGGAAGAACCTGATTGTGACTGTGGCTGTGTTAGGCGCACTGATGTCCCTCGGCGCCTGTATTTTTTTATCAAGTATCATTGTGGATTACAAAATGGTGTCACCCCTCTCTGTGGCAGCTGTGGTGTGTTCCTCTCTCACCTTCCTGGCCTACTTTTCAGAGTCCTACATTCTTTGCACCCAAGCCAAAGAACAAAGAGGCTACATGGGTAGCATGCCTGGTATCCTCAAGATATTCCAGCTGTGGGGAGGCTGTCAGATGAGTCCCCTGGTTCATTGGGTGTTAAGTATGCCCCCTACTCTGGTACCACAGTTCCCGTGGGAGCTATGGGTTACCATCATAACATATGCCGTGTGTACACTTACCTGTGCTGTCACATTGATTGTAATATTAGGTGATTGTACTGGGCGATGTCTCCTGCCTTTTGACAAATGTATGACTGGTTTCAGTTTGACTGGGGTGTTGCTCTACATGGTTTCCACAGCAATTTGCTTTACTGAGATCCTGCAGCTGAGGGAACCTGGAAAAAGCATTCCCAACAAAGGCAGCCAGCTGTTTATATTACAAACATTTGTCACCAGTGTTACACTTTTAGCCTACACCTTGGACACTGCCTTCTCCATTAAACTACTGTGTGATAGGGGTCATGCTTGAATTTACTCATCACATTAAATGTACTGGATGTGAAGTAGATTATGTAATTTTTTTTGTGAGGCAATCATGTGTTTGCAAGTATATAAAGTCAAATTTGAATCAATGATTTTGCTCTTAAACATTGTTTGTAAATTATCTCTCATAAATTGATTTCTGTACCTGATCACCGTGATCACAATGTATTGTGGTTTTACTGACGTGAAAGAACTGTATGACATTTATAGATGAGTTAACTTTGACTCACAAGGACGACAACCACTAAACAGATGCACTGACTCATAAGCACACTGCCTCATTTATGGCTGAAATTATGAGGTGTATGAACTTATGTGGTAGCTGAACAGCGATCGTCAATGATAAAGATGAATTAAAAAATTGTGAGCATATGACAAAGAATGTAATGTCTACAAAAATAAATAAAATTGAAGTTAAAAGTTCAATTATTGATCAGAAATATTTGTCATTATGGATCAGATCATACAAGGATTACGAAAAAGGTTTACATTAGCTTCACTCACAGTTTCTTATCATTAACACAAGGTGGCAACACTTACATAAACAGACTTATTTAAATAACAAGATTGGATTTAGCATATAAAGCATAATAAATATTTTCCTACAACAGAGATGAACAAGAATGAATTGTTTTTTAACCAAATATATCATATCAAGCTACATATATTACACAGATGAACTACACATCACATCAATTACCTTCATGTCTAAGAAGATCAGAATACATTTTATTATATTTCATTTTTATTCATGTAAAAGGGCTCATTACCTGTATTAGATTTGAGCTGCTTTAAATTTGTGAATACACACCACACCAATTAACCTACACATTATAAGATTTAATGTCATTTAATTTAATGATATTGATATTGATGATTTCATCAATTTAAAAAAAGGAAAACAGAGAAAGAAAAGGGAAAAAATAATGTATAGGTATATGTGTGTGTGTGTGTGTGTGTGTGTGTCTACATGAATGAATAGAACAAAATACCAATTTAATTTAATGTTAGTAAATATTTCTTGTTTGCAACGCAAGCTTAATTGAAAAAGGGGCTCATTACTTATATTAGTGAATTTGTGAATATGCATCACACCAATGAACCTGCACATTATACGATTTAATTTAATATGATTTAATTTAATATGTTTGGATGTATTTTTTGTTTACAAGGAAAGTTTGTTCTTTGAAAGGGGGTTTTACATTTGAGCTGCTTTGCATGAACCCGACCCAACCCTCTGTACTGTAGAGGTTTCCTGAATAGATAAAGAAAAACGTGCTGTGCGACGCTACGTTCACTTATTTACATGTTACACTGTTTACCCTCTCCACATCTGCCTCATCTGCTCTAGGCATGGTCAGCAGCCGTGCGGAAAAATCGATGGCCTGCATAGACTTGCAGGCCCGCGCAGCCTCTGTGTTGATTGCTCAGGCCTGGGCAGCCTCCAGCCTTGTGTCTTTAAGGAACTGGCTCCAGACCTTGTCAACAGGCTGAGCGCGCACACGAGCCCTCGGGAGCGGGTCGGAACGTGGAAGTGATCGCAGACGTTAACGTGTCGAGGGAAAATAACGTCAAGTCGCTTCGGAAGTTCAGTGTCCGCTCGTCGGGTCCAGACTGGAAGTGAAGTCCTGCTGGCACGGTAAGCTATCCCTGTGTTTCTCCCTGAGGCAGTTCGGTGGAGTCACCTCGTCCAGCTCAGACTTTTTAAAAACTACATTTGCGATTCAATTCGTAGCAAGCGAGTTTTTCTAATGTTTAAATTGTGTGTGTGTGTTAATACGTCGTCATATTTAGGATGATACATGCTAAAAAAAAAGTGTCCGCGTTAACGTCGTTAGCTTGTTATCTCACTGGCATCACAAGACAGGCTGGTTTCACTGGTCGCTGTTTCCATTAAACTTGACAAGTATCGGTTCAGACTGCTAGCATGCCCATTAGCCGATTTAACAACATCCATCTAAGCTGCTGCTGAAATCACTTTTAATTGTTTGGTCTATACAACCACTAAACGCAAACACTACCATTGTGGCTACTTCATCGCCAAGGAGAAAGTACACTCCCTTTATACTGTTGGTCCACATCAGAATCAGTATTCATCATGTTAAAGTATCATCATGTTAAAGTATCATCATGTTAATCATGTTTAAGTACATTTGCATCCTTAGTGATTACTCTCTCTCTCTCTCTCTCTCTCTCTCTCTCTGATGATGTGTTTCTCAGAAGCCTCCTGAGCATCATGGCCATGTGAAACTTGACTCTTTAGAAGCAGATGCGAGTCCCAGGCTGGATTGAATGGCAGTGAGGATCCAAGGTAAGCACTTTGCCAGTACATTTGAACTCATTATTGATCCCTGGGCTACAATGACCTTAGCGAGGGCGAAGTCCAGATAGACAGGGAGGGAAGGGAGAGAGGGAAGGGCAGACATGGCTCAGGAGAATGATGATGAGAAGGGAAAATCCAAATCCAAAAGGCTTTTATCAAATAGAAGGGAAGCTTAATCCTTTTGTATTGGACTGCATATCAAGGTGTTCTCCTAACAAACCCAGAGAGGTATGCGGAAGATAACATGGGGAACAACAGGTTTGGCATCTTTGTCAGTCCCCTGGAGTCATGTAGGTGCATAAATATTATAATTGTGTTGACGGACTAGCTCTCAAGAAACCTGGCCTCCATGTGACTAACTGTCATTTTGATACTCCCGTATACCTCAAGGCCTTGAGCTAATGTAGGGACTTGTTTTTTATTGAAACAGTTTACTAATATAGACTTAGGGTTAAAGACAGAGGATGTTGCACATTGTGAAGCCCTGTGAGACAAATTATGATTTGTGAATATGGGTATAGAAGTAAAATTGGATTGCTTGACTAAGGCTTCCCCCTGAAGTGTGACATATATATACTGTATATATGCTGCTTTACTCCTCACCGTTTCTCCTCAGTTGTGATGCGTCTTCTACTACTTGTGCTGCAAGTTTTGTAAATATTGGATTTGAAGGACACTCTATGTGACAGTTTCAATGCATCTTTCTCTATGTTGTGTTCTGTAAAAAAAGTTTTAATTTTGCCGCATATCAAATGACATGTGCTGATTCCAGTATATCTGTGATAGGATATTATCGGCTGATAAAGTCAGCTGAGTGATGTGTCAGTTGTGCTCCAGCAGCAAGGTGTTTTACAGGTTTCTTTGCAAACAGGACCTCAAGGTATATTTTAAATCAATATAACTGTCATTCTCGGTGCAATATAGCAAAATGGTGTAATTCTCGGTGCAAAACGTTCGAATGAAACAAGCTTTCAGCTCTTTTTACTGTGTTTTCTTTTTCCTTTCAGTTTTCACTTTTGACATGTAGCTGTTGCTCATCCAATACTGGTTGAAGTCCAACTTTCAATATGTGACAGTAGTGTTAAAAGGGACAAGTCTACAGCTGCTGCCCTTAGGGATGCTTATACTGAGTTGATTGTTTTGGGAACAGGCTTTGATATCTTGCAGCCTTAGTCATGTAATGATGATTTATTGAGCACAAAATCTTCTGCAGCGACATTCACCCCCATACCTGCAGGCCAATGCCCAGTCCTACACACACGACCATGGTTTCTGGAGTTGCAAGGCTTCTGAAATTTCATTTGACTGTCTCCCCATTCTTGTCAAATCTACCACCTGATCATTTCAGGTCTTGGTTGTGATGCCACATTAATATGGTCATGACTTATTGTCATGTTTATTTTATAGTAGGTTATCTTTTTTAGTTTGAAATACTTTTGGTGGTGGCTCAATTGACAGGAAATGCTGCTTTGAATTTTAGATTTGCACAAAAATACTTACTTTTTATGACAATGAAAAAACTGTTTAAAAATCATAATTTGTGGCTCTTAAGACAAACAAGCTGAGTATCAAGGATAAAGGACATAATTAGACTGTTCAGCGTTCAGCTTCTGTTTGCTTTTCAGAGCAGCATATAGGTCTGTAATGAATTGAAGATATTCAGAGATACATTAAAGTCCAACACTTAGTCTAAATTGAAAGTTGGTGTATACACCGTCACCATGTAGACTGTAATGTAATTTATATATTAATGTTGCTGTTCAGTAAATTTTCTAGTTTTGTTAGTATTTAACTATTGCAAGGAATCCTTTGCAAGTGTAGTAAACTTGTTTTTGCACATATGAAATGTTTTGTCTCTTGTGGCACATACATGTTTAACATTGTTTTAAACATCAGTTTCCATATTTGGCCTAAATACATCAAAACTAATAATCTTGAATGTGTGTTTGAGGATATGGAATATGGAAGTGGCTACAAAGTAAATGTTGGACTAAGAGTAAATTACATGATGGCACGAAAACCAAAAATGACTCGCCTACTAAGAAGAATAGTCTTTCTACGCAAAGCCTGATATAACATGCCTGCATACACTTGATTGGATGATAAACTTAAATGATCAACACAAAATAAATGGGTGCATTTTGGGAGTCATCAATGATTGTACACGAGACATTTTTCCATATTTACGGAGGTTTGATATTGTTTTTCTACTTGCCAGTTTTGATTAGGTGGACGTAGGTTCGCATGAGCTGAATTTGTCAGAGGAAGAAAAACAACAAAAAATGAGCTGAGAGAAAATGTGTTGTGGCCATGGTGCTGCTCTTTCATGTGTTTTCAGTTCTGATTTCTGCACAATGCCTAATCCTATTGAGGATGAATGTCAGGTTTACTTGATATCTGTCACTGATAAGACACACCAGCAGTGCACTGTGTGTGCTTAGCTGCCATGTTCGAAACGGTGAGTGAGTGAGTGAGTGAGTGAGTGAGGTGTCATTTTGTCTTTGAGAAAAGAAAAGCAATAACAGGATTCTCACACCTGTGAGAGGCAGGAGGAGGTTTAGGTTCTGAGCAGCAGTTGTGGTGAAGGGAGATGTCACACTTCAGCAGCACAGCCAACAGCATATCGAATTGATTTGGAGATGTTCGAGCCTCTATTTACTGCCTATGAAAGTGTGTTTAAAAATAAATGTGTGCTTAGCCCTGTGCTAAATGTTAGCAGTTAATGTGAATGGATTTCACCTTTTGCATCGCTTTAAAAGAAAAATCATTCACTGTTCATCTTTCACTTTTAGACAAGGAACGTGTGCAACTAATTCTCTGCGTAGGATTGCCTGACACCCCTGTTGACTGTACACCTGTTCATGGCATTGACTCATTTTGTGGCTTTCCAAGTTCTCAACAGGTCGAATCTATTGTTATGCAACCAGAATGTTCCAGACCAGACCAGCTGAGATGCAGTCATGGTTACATATATTTATCTTGTGTTGTCTTTTGTGTGCTCCCATGAAGAGTCGATCCTCATCCACAATATTTAATTTTGCATAGTTTAAAAAGAAAATATATATATGCTTGAAGCCCCTCCTGATGTATATTTTTAATCGTGTAAAAATGTTACAAATAGTTTGAGAATAGATGATTGTAATTGACGGCCTAATGTCTAAGCACAGTCATACTTTTTTGAAATTGTTGTCTTCACAGTGGCCCATTACAATGCAGTGTAATGAGTCCCTATTTTACTTTTCAAACTTATATTTATTGGTTTTAACAGAAAAACAGAAAAGGACAGTAAGGAGATAAACATGTAGAAATCGAAAAATAGCACCGAAAAACACAATGCATCAATCTCCCCACCCGTCTCCATTACTGGGCGAAAAGTCTGATAATAGGAAATATAATATAAAAATAAGATATTGATACTAGTAGGTAGCAAAAATAGGGACATGTTATGAGCCCCTATTTTACATTTCAATTTCAGTTTAGTCTAGGATTTGGTCTTGATTTAGAAAAAGAAAGCTTGTAGCTATTGCTCAAGAATTGAGCAATATTGTTCCACTGACAGCCATTTTCCCTCCAATCAAGTCCTATAACATAAGGAGCTTTCAGACATTTCTAGTTCAGTCTGTTTTCTGTCATATTCTACTCTTTTTGACATTCTTCAGTTTTCAGGCCCACCTTAGGTGTATTTTGATTAACCCTTCAAATATGAACCCAGGCTTCAGCTTACATGGCGTAGTTAATGCCTTGCTTCAGGGCTCAGGGATCCATTGTTATTCAGCCATCCTGTCAGGCTCTCTCTACTTGCATACTGTTTGATTAAGACAATTCACTTCTCTTGTTGAAATGGTGGAAATAATAGATAGATAAATATCTGTCCATTGACAGTGGCTCACCTTGACATAGTTAGTGGTCTCAAGAACAAAGTGAAAAGGTGCTAAGCCCAGCCTATTGTCACGAGTGTGTGCTTGAGGAGGCAAGTTAGGTTTTATCAGAGCAACGTCCAGAGCTTTGTTGAACATGTGGTCTAGCCAGAATTCCTTCCACGGGTGTGTCTTTGTTCATTTCCTATATACCTTTTTGTAGATCTCTAAAGATAACTGTATTCACTAAGACACTATTAGTGCATAGAGCAGTGAGCATATACACAATCAAGATATGTGTATTTGTTTTACTGAACAATGGTAGAACTGACTATAATACCTCTTTTACACCAACATTGGTGGATATATGCTTTTTTCTGTGAAATGCTGGTAAACCAACTAAAAAAGGAAATAGACTCATTTCCCAGAGAGAGTTTGGCTCTCTGTAATGTGTCCCTGGTGTGTCTGGTTTGACATCACAAAAACTGAAGTGCTCTCTCACTTCAATGTCTTGCCATCCAGAGCCCATTTCCCCATTAAAACCCATGTCTACTGCAGAGTCGTTTGACCCAGTGGTAAATGCCAATTGTATCCATTCCCATTGCAGACAAAAGCCAGACACTAGTGGTTGTTTTGACCTGTGGGAAAGGGGCTTAACAATAATATAATAATAATAAGACAAGTTGAAGACACTGGTTAAAATACAGTATTATAAGTTCACAGGTTCCAGCAAACGTCACAGATTGTAACAGGCAGGTGCTGCTTCCTCACTGCTCCACCTCCTCCAGGCCTGTTTCAGGTGCTGTCTCCATTGTGCACTGACCGTTTACCCCGCCACAGTCATTAAAATCACTTGTTCACAGAGGAGAGAAACGAGGTGGGAACTGGGAAGATGTATAAATATAGCCTGGCTATAAATATTACTTCAGAGTTACTCACTTGAAATGGAGACATTCACAAAGCGGGAGCTCATTCACAAGCAGCTTTCTGCAAGAGAGCACAAATTATGGAAAAGAAACCGAGATATCTGAGCATCAGAGCCTTCATTTTTCTGTTATAAATTTAATCACAGAAGACAAGTGCATCTGTCTTTTAATAGATTAAAGCCACCCCATTCGAAGTTCAAGCACTTATTCACAATGCTCTACAGATTAGTCTGCAATACAGTGATATAACACAGACCGTTTCAGTCTCCCATGAGCTGCTCTCACACTTGATTACAATGAAACCTTTTGTCATTACAGTGTGGCTCAAAAATGCTTTCCCTAATTCCTCTCACTTTGTCCAGCAATTGTAATGAGTACAATACTGCTTTCCAGAGTTATTGTTAAGTTACCATTTGGCTTATTGTTGACCAGGAATGCACAGTTATTGTGAGAATTGAGAATCCTGAGATACTTTGTGGGTCAGAGGAGCTCATTTATTTTCTACAACATTTTACATTTTGACACCTAATGATAATGACAATGAAACCTCTCAGTACTGTAAAATCTAATCCTTTTAACATAACTATTGATCAATGTGCAGCTCTGACTGTAATCTATTATTGATTAAACTTTTATAACCTGGTGAAGCAGCTTCTCATCATGGTTCGATGCCTCATGTGGCTCAGAGGCCCACTGCTGGAAATCTGTTGAGGGCATGAAAAATTAAATTACTCCAGACAGATAAGGATGCCAGGTGGTGAATATCATCACAAAAAGGGAAAATCCACAGCTGCAGTTATAGTGAGAAATAAAATCTGCTCCAGGCTGATTCTGATGTGACTCAGACAATCACACTGCACAAATGTTTCGTTGCCATTGTCTGTTTCCCATTATGTGTAGAAACTAATGAATATAGTATGTTGACATTTGCCAAGGAGTGGTAGCTATTTAGGGAAACAGAAAAACCTTTGTGGAAGGAAAGCAGGAAGTTTATTTCTTGGGTTCGAGCAGATGGGCAGATGGGCGGATGGTTGCCCCAAAGGCCATTCGTGTCACTCCCGTGGCCTGGCAGGCTGCAGCAGTCATATGTTCTCAAGATGTTTTTTTTTTAAATACTTAATTTTGACTGTGACTCTTTCTTGGGAACATATTTTCAAATTTTCTGAAACTTAATCAGTTTTCTCAGAAGTTTAAACCAAGGACTATCAAAGCCTTTTGAAAAGAGCACGGGTGCTACTGGTTAGCCTGTCTTGAAGTCAATAAAAGCAGTGATCTTAACTCTACTTTGTTCTTGTTAAAAGTGGCTTGTTTCTTATAGTAAGGACTTTAAATAGAACAAGCTGTTCCCTAACAGTAAATGAATGGAGTGTAGAATTTACTTCATCCATTTACTTCTCAAAATGAACTCGGGAGAAGGTCAACACAGGAGATTTTCCACTGAAATGCGTTCATAACAAAACAAAATCTCTGCAGGGTTCAGGTGAGGTTTGGTGCAACTGCTGTGATCACTTGTTTTTGTTTATAGCACATCAACACTTACATTATCCCTTATCCCCCAAAGAGCTCTCTTTGCACACTTTTTTTTTCATACTGTGAAATTTTATTCTTTCTGTTTATTTTCATTTTTACGTCTGTCTATGTCATCAACATGCCCACTCACTCTGTGTGATTCCTGCAGAGGATCTGCTGCTGTTTACTCACAAGGGCTCATTTGGACATTCTCAATAGTTTTAAATGGAGGGCTGGCAGGAGAATGTCTATAGAAGTGGACTCTGACATTTGTGCCCTCACATACAACCCCTCTGGAGAATACCAGGAGATTATCCAGTGTTTCTACTAGGAGGCTGGCAAGAGAAATTCTCAAAAGATTATCCAGAGTTTACTGCATGTTAGAAAAAAAGCTTTTGATTACAAGAATATAAACTTAACAACAAAAATGGTAAAAACAGGTCACGTAATGGATAAAGGGTGTGTCTCCTGTGGGAGTCTGTGTTGAGGCTGACACTGAGTGAGTAACCGTAGGAGAGAGGCAGGGTGAGGCTTGATTTATGTCACAGTTTTGATGCCATTTTAGCCAAGCAGTGCATTCGGAAATAATGAGGGCTTGTTGACGAGGTTAATCAGTTGAGTGAGGAGTGCATTATTTAACATGGACAACTTCTGAGTCATTGAGCTGACATGGTTGGTGATGGGCAGAACCTCACAGAGTGTTAAGTGCTTACAGAAACAAAAGGCTCCTTTATGTTCTTGGTGTAAGCAAGCAGTAGTGTATTGTATGGGTTGTGGTTGTGTAAAGCCAGGGTCACAGGGCTATAAAGCCTACTGTTACAGTATCTCTCCCAGTCTTTCTTCTTGTTTACCTCCTCAGATGATTTTACTTCCTAGTCTCAGTGGATGCTGTGTCACATGCTCACCATGAGCCAGAATGTTTCCTGATGACCTTTTGAAAAGAAGTGTTAACTGTGTTTACTGTCACAAATCTGCTTCAGTGCCTCACAAGAAATTGTCTCCTTGGACCCTTGGACTCGGTAAAGGTTTTTAATTAAAAATTGAAAAAATCAAGTAATCAAGAAATTACTTAAATGAATTGTTCACCTATGAAATTATTATTTTTTAATTATTATTAACTTTCTTGATTTTAATTGTTGTTATTTTGAATGACATGATGATTAACTACATAAAGCTGTTTGATAAAGCTATCCATGTGCAGCGGCAGCAACATTTCATTGTGCTTTTTTCTGTCAATACAATGACATATTAAAAGCAGAGTGAACACATCGATAACATCTATAATATTCACTTCTGCTGCAGTAAATAACTTGTAAATGATTAGAAATCTGGGAGATAAAGATTAATACTATTCAGTCTAAGCAAATGGTTCAGTAGTAGAATTTAGTAGCAAGTTTAGTAGGTCAACCTTCTCTGAAGTGATGTGTGGCTTTTATTCTCTATGCATTCAGCTTTGAATAGCAGGTTCATTCTCTACCTTTCTCATGATTACAAGTACAGTGTGTGGATACCATTATTTTAAATTGGTTTATCAGTGAGCTTTTCTGAAAACAATGGACTGTATTATCTGTTAAAGTCCTAGCTAATGTGGGTTGCCTGCAAGAGTTAATTGCCTTTTGCTTAGTTTTTTTTTTTTTTCCCATCCATAACTGCAGCTGATGAGCTCTGATAAAGCACTGTCATGGGACAGAATTTTGTATCTGAAAAGAATTAAGGCTGGATATTTTTACTGACGTCACATTTTTGCAAATTATACACAGCACATTGGTTTATTGGGTTTTATCAGCACAAGTATCATGAGACACATCCACATATTTGTGACTGTAAAATTTTAATTTCAGATAAAAGAAGCAGCATAAAAAGAGCCTTGAGATTGTAACAGCTGTGATAATGAGGCCTGAGTAAGGTGAATACTGGTTTGTATTTTAGCTAAAGAATAAGTGTTACCTCCTGCTGACCTTCCAAAAGCAATAATATGATCATGATCATGATTCTTCAGTTTGCTGTGTTATTCTTATGTCGGTGGCAAAGTGTGCTCCAGTTGGCAGTGGAAGGCTGGGAGACAGTAAATTACCCACAATGATCTCACTGGCTAACTCTGTCTGTGCCTGTTGCACCAGTTTGTCAGCATTCTAGAGAACAGCTTCACGTCTGTTGTTTTTTTTGTCCCAGAGCCTGAAATCTGAAAGGACTCTGTGGAATGCATTTACCAGTGTACCACAGCCTCTTAGTCACACACACACACACACACACACACACACACACACACACACACACACACACACACACACACACACACACACACAAACACAAACAGGTCTCTAATTGCGTTAGCCACATCCAGCACGACCAAATTGCACTACTCAATTGTCTACCCGGTATATATTTCCACTGAAACAGAGACAGAGGGATTGTTGCAGTATAAGAAACTTGAAAATATTTTTCACACCAGATCTGCATCCAGATTCTCGCTCTCTGTTTTGTTGTGATCCAACTTGAAATACAAAATGAGGCTTAAAGTCATCATGATGAGACAGGCTGTTCTCCAGAAATGTGTTCCAAAATTTTAAGCTTTCATTTCCCGTGTGTAAAAAAATTTACTGGAATTTTTTTTTTATTTGCTCTTTGCGCAGCTCTGTGTCTTCAAATTGTCTTTGCCTGTGGTGCTGTTACTGTTTGCTGCTGCAACTGTGATGTTGGATGGGGCATTAATGCCATAAAGTCATTAGAAAAACTGTCAATGTAAGCACAGAGAAAGCCATTACTACTGCAAACAAACAGTGACTTCTTATCCCTTCCTGGGCAACCTGGTTCAGGGATAGTGGTCTGGGATTTCATTATGTGTTCCACCGGGGAAAGTGTGATGCAGTCGTTTTTGTTTTTTTTAATGTATGTCTTTTTTTAAGTAAATTTCTCTTGTAGTTTAATCTCTGCCCCTTGGCATGCATCCCCTTAATGCCACTGATGTCATCTGAATCAGTAGTGCATGACATTTGAGACGCTCTGAGGGGGTTGGCACGTGATGGCGTTTTGGCAGAAAACAATGGGCAGGATGACTTGCAAAAATATCCTTAGCATGCAATCCCTAGGCTGCAAATACAGGAAACAGGCAGTTGAGATACTTTAGACCCACATGCATTTAGATGATGGAGACAAGAACATTTAGAGATTTAATTGTCAATTCATTGTTGTATTTGATTATTTTAACATTTACCCAGTCAAACAAGGAATAAGAAAATATTTTCCATCTCTATGCAGACAAACAATTAGAAAACAAAAATATACATGATCATTGTCTATGCTAGTAATGTAAGGGCAGCTGGTGGTCTTCAGGTGGCATGTCTTTTTCAGTCAAATAACAGCAATTCTCCCAATAGTTCTGTGTGTTGTAATTCAGACTTAATCATAATGTAAGTAAGCTATTAAGAGTTGTTGACGGATATATTTAGTTTTTTACCAGTCCAACTTTTGTAGATATTAGTTTATTAATAATGGATTTTTGTTTCGGGCAAAACATCATATGATAAAGCTTTACATGAAGCACCTTCTTACCTTCAAGATTCCTGAAGAGCCAGAGAGTATTAGTGCCATATTGAAGAAAGAAATATTCAGAAAATTTGAGATTAATGTCGTAACATTACGAGAATTATATTGTAATATTACAAGAATTAAGTTGTAATTTAACAAAGAAAAAGTTTTGATGTTATGAAAATAAAAAATTGCACATAAGCAGCGAGGAGAACGACATTTCTCATCCAACATAAAACCCTGAAAAATTACATGTTGTCTAAAATTCAGACTTTTGTTGTAGTATTACGACTTGCTTTGGCTTTCTGGGAGCTGTCACGTCATTAATCTTCACAGTCATTCACCTGCCTAGTCTCTTTTCTAACCTGTTACAAGGAAGAGTCCAAGTTTCAGTGTGACATGTGACAGGGTATGAGGGTGAGTTTCTTTCCTTCACCCACATTCACATCTCATGTGTGGTTGAGAACAAGCAATTTCTTACATGTGGTGATGGAGGAAGTGGTCCAACTGTGGTACATTGAGTCATGCCATTTAAACAACTATGGTTATTTAAGCAACTTAACGCAAAGTTTATCAGACAGCATTGTGATATTTATTTTAAGAAAATATGAGATGAAAAGATAGAAACCTACAAAAAAAGCTCTTCTACAAAGAATTTGTCACTCTGAACTTTTCATAACAGTCATAACCTTTCCTCAAACAATAGCTACTGAAATGTTAGCTTATCCATTCTTTCATTTTCATTGCACAATACAACACACGTCTATGTAAGAGCTTATATATGTCCGTTTTATATAATATTTTTCTGCAAGTTTATTATTTATGTTTTTACATACTATTGCAGGGCTCTAGACTAACTTTTTACATTGGTTGCATTTGTGCATCTTACCTTTTTATTTATTCTCTTTCAAAGAGCAATGAACTTAATTTTAAAGAATATTACGTCTGACATTTGAAATAGATTAAAACATTCAGATATCCTAAATAAATACAACTTAAATAATATAAACCACACACAACCAAAACAAAAAATTAAATGGATTCTCTCGCTCTGCAAACACAAATTGCTCTTTGATAAATGAGAACATTTTGGCACAGGATATATGACACTGTTCGACATATCCTGCTTCGTTTACCACCTCTGCTCTCTCATCTCTGTTTCACTGTCAGTGTGCGAGTGAGTAGGGGCGGTGCCAGCCTGGGAACTGTGTGTGCAAGTGTAATCTCCACAGAGAAGATGAGACGAGGAAGCAACGCAACTCGATCAAATACAGAGACAAACTAGTTCAATGTTTGGCACAGTGGTGCGACAAAGGAACATTTTCAGTCACACTTACTCTGGAGCCCTGTACTGGGACGAATAATTGAATAAATTTACATGGACACCAATATTCAGATCAGAGCCTGATCAAGCCATGCAAACTGCATTTCTGATGACCTTAACCTGAATGAGGTCATACAATAAGCAATAATCAAATCATAAAATGTATAGCACGGTGTACACCTTAATCACATTATAACTTCCTACTGGAGTTTTGATTGGAGCATTTTGTGACAGTTACCAACTGCTTCATGACACATGCCGTGGGTGTTGGGGTTTTCAAACCGACAGAATGATGTCATACAAAATGGCGTAGTCGATGTAATCATGGCCTCATCTCGCAACTTTGACTACTGTTCAGATTATTGTTTAAAAATGCACAAACAAGACAGTTCATGCTGCAGAGATTCTTCTAATAAGAAATGGGCTTCTGTGTTTGTTCTGAAACTTGTGTTGTTGAGTGGACCACAGATCGGAAAATGATACTGAGAGAACAAGGGTCAGCAGAATAGGTCAGTCTGCTCTCAAAGTGACTCATTATTGCAAGGATCACTGTCTTGAAGCCAAGTGTTCCTACTGATTCAGACCCTGCCTTGAGAGTAAAGGTTGAAACGACAAGCTGCAGTCTACACTGTAGTGTATATGCTATCTTTATTGGTATTGTGGTATCAACACTTTCTACAATAATGATGCTTAATTCATCTTAATTTTCTCTTCTTCTATCACTAATGCAGATATGTTACTAATTAGAAATAAGTGTTTGTGCTTTATTTGCCTGGTTTAGTAACCTAAGTTTTTTTCAGGCAAGAATTCAGGAGAGTGTCCAGAGTTTTATGAGGGTGGCTTTCACATATGAAATGCAGTAGTCAATTCTCAAGTCAGACGTGTTCACAACAACACGGAAAGCACCACACACATTTGATTGATACATGCATTAAAGGGATAGTTCGCCAAACAACTAAAATTCACTGATTATCCACTCACCAGTATGCCGATAGAGGGTGGGTGAAGTGTTTCAGTCCACAAAACACTTTTGGAGTCTCAGGGGTAAACAGTGTTGCAGTCAAATCCAATACAATTGAAGTAAGTGGACCCCTTCTTCAGACATATACAAACAACAGAAAAAACATGCCTCCATATGAACTATCCTTTTAAGTTGAACTGAATGCTGGATGAATCTATATCACTCAAATATATTTTACATGGAATGACAGCTTATTATTGGAACCTGTGTCTTCTCACAACACCAGCATGTCCTTCCACAGTTAATTTGAACACTACAGCCTAACTCAACCATGTATAGCTGCGCAGTTCATTTTGTGTAGACATCTTCCATGTGTGTTGTAGCTTTGTGAGTCTCCTCTCATTACCAGTGTTTGCTGCTTGATACAGCAGAAGAGAGGTGTGAACACATCCCTAATGAGCAAACCATTTGAGGGTTAATGAGGGTGGATTGCTACTGTAATTAGCTTCATCAGCATCAATGGCAGGATGTCCTTCTTCACCGTCGCCTAAGTCTGCTCCGGGGACACAAGAACAAAACAGGGAACAGTGTGTACATATACACTCCTATGGATAGCCAAGTAGATGTTTGCCCAGCGCTATTTGTTTGTTCTATTTCCATCGTATATAATTGGGAAACAGAACAGCTTCCAGACCCTCACACGCAAACATGCAGATACTTCCCCACCTTATCACTAATCCTAACTGCTGTTGGCTGCTAGGTCCTTTTCAGTTTTGCATTTTACAATGAAAACAATTTCCAACTGACGAGCCAGTAGAATGGCGTCATTGTGTTGCTGCTGACCGAAGGCTGGGGACAGAGGTGGCTGGCAGACTGCCTGGCTGGGTTGTGCTCACTTTTGACCCATGTGACAGTGAGTGGACAAGTTGAGTCTGTATATGAGTGAGCCAGTTTGGCCTCATGCCACCCCTGTTGACTGGACAAAGCAAATGCATGCCAGTGCCAAATGTCAACAAGACATTATCATTATTCTATTTTAACATTTGTGCAAAAAGAAGCAATGTTGTATCAGGTTGTTTATTTTACATAACAACTGATGACATATACCAAAAGTTTGAGTGTGAGTGAGTGAGTGAGTGAGTGAGTGAGTCTGCTTTACACCAGGCAGTACATAGCAACCATAGCCATAGATTTATGCACCTAAATTCTGGGATCTGTGAGTCCAAATGCTCACCCGTGATCAACTTTGTAAGTTGCGTTACTTGGGTTGAGCCAATCTTTTTCAGTTTTCGGATAACCCTAGCTACCCTTCTCACTTAAAAGCAGTTTCAGATCCAGAATTTTTTCGAAATCAATTCACAGAGCGAGGCCATTAAAATGAGGTGCACATTAAAGTCATTCCTTGTTAGCTCTATGATTTTGAGCAAAGTCACACATCATTTAATATATTCTGAAAATTGTTCTTTGTTCAAGCAAATGTTGTCCTTCAAAATAGCTTGGAAAAAATCTTAACAAATTGTCATATTTACTGAAAGTGACTCTCATTTAAAAAAGACTATTAACAGGAAATTGGTACTCCACCAGCCAGTCAGATTTCAACTGGGGGCAGTTCCCCCCGGCCTTGTCCTTGGATCCTTTCCTGCTGAAAGGTGAAACTAGCTTTGCTGCATCAAGCTATAAAGCTGTTCGACTAGTGACACAGTCATTAATATGTAGAATAAACTCAGAATGTACTTGTTAATTTGTTGGTTGAGCTTTAGCTTGTACCAGATATCTCTTATCAGCCAGTTTCCCTGGTTGCTGTATTATTTATCCTGTAAAAAACTGGGATCAATTTATTTTACGCTCACAAATGCTATATGCGATATTGTGGCCAGTTGATCATCTTACGGCTTATTGTGTCGCCTAACAATCTGCATCATTATGCAATGTTTCATCATTCCAATCTCAGTTAATGTCTGTTGACTCTGGACATCCACCCTTGAAGCCTGTGTTGCAATATACTGTATATAAATGTTGTTTTTTATCAGCCACCAAATACTAAGAGCAGCAATACTTCTCTGTACATCATTTTGATATTAAAAATTACAGTGAATATATTCACAGCTACTCCTGAACAAACAGCGGCTCTCATTATAAGGTACAATCTAAAAGATTAGTAATTACTAAAAAAGGGGGGAAGTGATTTGATCAATTATTTTCTTACCAAACAGCCACAAAAGTAAACTTATTTAAAATTAGTTTTTTTGTATAACAAAAATATACCTAAACATCTACTTACTAGGTTTCAGAGTTTTCAAGGTTTCAAAATTGTATGGTTCAAAACTGTTGCATGTTGGGTAGTTGCCTGTTGTATAGTTTCAAGTCCCATTTTATCGCTTACAAAAAATATTTTTCTTCTTTTTCAAATTTATCTCAAGACAATGTTTTTTTCCTACAGTCTGAAATGATGCAGTATGTGTGGTATCTTCAACTAATCATGTTTGTCACACAATGAAGAACAAACAGCCTCACTTATTGTTTCTCCCAGTTGTCCATTAATAGCTTTATCTATGACAAATCTATATATATAAAAAATGGCCAATATAATGTCTCTCTATAAATTTATGAGATGACATCTTCAGACTTTCAAAACCCACAGACACTCATCCAAAGATGAACCAGCAAATCTGCACATTGAGATACTAGAACCATATTTGACATTTGGCATTTTTACTTTTTGAGTCACAGATTGATTATCAAAATAGTTGCTAATTAAATTAGTTAATGGACTAATAGTATCAGAATTAATTCAGTGTCACACCTTCTCAATTTTTTTACAGACTGTAACTCAGTGGGAGTACTGCAATGACCAGTCGACATCTTAGCCATGCAGAGAGAGTTAACTCCACAGACAAACAGCCACCTGCTGTGGCCCCCAAGCTCCATGTGCAGCGATCGCTGTCAACGGACAACATCACAATCCACTTCTCAGCTTTTGGGAAGGAGGAGGAGGAGGAGGAAGAAGAGCTGTACACTACATCTGTGTCCACTACCTCAACCGTGCAGGATGCCTCAAATATCGTGACAGCCCTAGAAGCCAGCGAGGAGATGTTTGAAGGGGTGCCAATGGAGTCTGCAGCCGAGGTTGCTATCATTCCTGAAACATCCAGACTTTCTCCCGTGTCGAGACATCACACTGTCAATTCTCCCACACAAACACAGTCAAGGTGTACTGCTGAGCAGAAAGGCTTAGTTTCCAGCTCCTCCCCCACTAAATCTTTGAGCTTTCCTTCAAGTGAAAAACCTTTTCTCAGTTTGGTGAAGTCTCTTTCCTCTGAAGTCCCTGAGACTCGTGACGGAGTCTCTTCTGTTCCTGCTCCATCAGTGAGGCACAGACATCTCATGAAGACTCTCGTCAAGTCTTTATCTTCAGACACAACCCAGGACTCCGCCTCCTCCGCCTCCTCCTCCTCCTCCTCCTCTTCCACACCATACCGTCTTCCAGAATCCCGCCTTAACCTGCAACTTTTTAAGCAATTCACACAGTCCCGGATGCCGTCTGCTACCATGTTGTCAGCTGGTGACTCTAAAACTGCTCCTTCCTCTCCTTTGACTTCAACCGATAACCGCAGCTTCTTCAAAGTCTCAGATGTCGAGGCACGAATTGAAGACACTAAGCGTCGTCTTTCTGAAGTCATGTCAGAACCGCTCCAGCTGCTGAGTAAGATCATGGATGAAAAGAGCAGCAGCTTAGTTAGTGGCAGCATTTACCGGCCAAAGGCCCTCTCTGTCAGTGCCTCAGAACTCTGCAACATTACTTCTGTCAATGGTCACCTGGAGAGTAACAACAATAACTGCATCAAGGAGGAAGAAGTAGGTGACTGGGAGGATGAGAGCTCCAACAGTGGGGCCTCTGGTCCACCTGAAGCCCTGGTTCCCTCCACTGTTGACAGTAAGAGCCCCAACGCACCATCTTTACTTTCCATGTGTTCTATGTCTGCTCTTGCTAAACAGGATGATGATGACTTTTGCATCCTGCACAATGAGGACTTTGACACTTGCACTGACACAGAAGGAGATGGAGGTGATAGAACTAATGATACTGGAACTGGAAGTCAAACCAAAGTGCAAAGTGGTAGTACTGAACCATGCAGTGATGATGAATCTGAAAGTATTGTTCCAGTACCTAGTGTTCCTCACTATACTCTCATCACCCTCACCGTACTGGTCTATGGGTACTTTTTGTTACCTCTGCCCACCTACATTGGAGGAATGCTACTTGGGGTTGGGCTTGGATTTCTTTTAGCCATCGGTGTTGTGTGGCTAACGGGACCAAAACCTTCTGGTGGTTTTAGAAATTCCAGACACCATGGGAAGCTGTGGAATCAGATCAGGTTGGACATTAAGGAACCAGAAATCTATAAGGTCAGTTAATCTTTCCTCCGTTTTTGGTTTATTTCAGATTTTGATTTATCGGGTCCTGCACCAGAAGCCTTTAGCCCCTTAGAAATATTTCTGGTTGATTGCTTCTTTGAATTTCTAAAATGTTGACATTTTAGGGATGAAACACTATAATACTGATGCTGATTATTTTAAACAAAATGTCTTAAGGTAATACACAATGACCCACATAAATAAAGCATATTCAAGTGTTAAAAAACTCCACCACCTAAATTGACTGTATTTATATAGTGGTTTTTCAGTCTTATCAACCACACAAAGCACTTTACAGGAAAGTTGCATTCACTCATACACACACACATACAATGGTTCTATATGCAGCCCTTTTACCGTCACACCACTGCCCATCACAACATTCATACACTTCCACACATAAGGGGCGATTTGGTTATCTCACCCAAGGACACTTTTGGAATGACTGGAGTAGCTGGGAATCATACTACGACCTTCTCGTTGGTGGATGACCAGGTCCTTCTGAGCTAGGTCCCCTAACTCTGATCTGCAGTGGTTAAATCCAATTGATGTTTCCAACAATCCATCCATTATTCCCCCACTTTAATCTTCATGGTCATGGTGGGCTGGAGCCTACCCTGGCTCTCACTTGGGGAGACCAGCCTATCACAGACCTATACATGTAGAGGGGACCTTTTACACTGACTTTTATACTTACACACGTTTACATTTAAGTTCACAGTACTTGGCACTGCATCACCATCCCATCCTGTGAGGTTTTAAGATAAATTGTATGTGTTTATCATGCACAGTAGGTTAGTCTTATCTCATTTAAGGCACTGTATCTGTGGGATGACATGCAATTTAAGAAGCACATTTCCACACTCAAGTGAAAAAGTAGCTAATAAGTTAGATGTGCATCCTTAATATAGCCAGTGGAATTGAAAGCTCACTCACAAAGCAAATGACAACAAACTGTTTATGAGGTAACTTGAAAAGACGGCAGATACAAGATACCCTCTCATCAGTGTGAAGTTCATAGAGAGAGACATGTAACCTTTACCGTCAATGTTGTATGGGTGACAACACACTGTGATTAGATATTCAGAGTGTCCTCATTTGCCAGGCACAGTTTTGGATTGCCATCATCTTTCATGTTTGTAGTTGTTCAAAAGTGCTTCTCTCTCAAAGGGCACAATATATAAGTTTAAATCTTTACAGAGAGAGGATCATCAATATGTGGAAGCTTATTATGAAAGTTTCAGACATTAATCCTTGAAATGTAATCCAAATAATGGAAAGTCATAATGTCTTCCTTGCAGGGCTGGATGAATGAGATATCAAACTACGACCCAGAGACGTACCACGCCACACTGACCCACTCTGTCTTTGTCCGGTTGGAGGGCTCCACCATTCGTCTGTCTAAGCCCAACCACAACATTGCCCGCCGTGCTGCACACAATGAGCCTAAACCTGATGTCAACTACATCAGTCAGAAGATCTATGACCTTACCAACAGTAAGGTATGTTGTCACCCTATTTTTTTTTATGTGACTTGTTAATATAAATAGAAGTATATCCATCTGTAAAGCTTTGAGATCTTTATGGATATGTGTCCCTTATCTTTCAGTCACTTGTTAGTGTTGGATGTCAATGGTTATCACTCATTGAGCTGATACATTTCTGAATGATTTTAAAAACCATTTCTGAACAAGTCTATATGCACTTCATTATTTCATCGATATTGCAAATGCCATTCACCTAACATTGTATACCTTAGCTTATGGAATGGTTCCAGGTTGAAAAACCTCAGTAAAAAGATGGAAACCAAATATCATGAGATACGTTTTTCCCCTTAGGTATATCTAATGCCGCAGAGCCTGGCCAGGAAGCGTGTGTGGAACAAAAAATACCCAGTCTGCATCGAGCTTGGCAAACAGGATGACTTCATGTCAAAGGCGGAGGGGTGGGATGCCAGTGAGGGCACAAGCATAAGGGACAGAGGAGAGGGCAGCGGAGGACTACAGGAGCGAGGATCTCCATCTTCATCCAGTAGAGACCTGACCCTTTATCTGTTTGGAAGGACTGGAAGGGAGAAGGAGGAGTGGTTCCAGCGGTTCCTTTCTGCTTCGAGGCTCAAGGAAGACTTGAAGAAATCTTCCAGTGTTTCAGGCAGTAAAAGTGGTGAGAAAGTTGAAGTTTGTGTCTACAAACCCTCTACTGCTGTTGTAGAGTTTGTCTTTTTCTTAAGAAAAGTGGCACCACCAAACTAAAGCTTGGGTATTTTAAAATAGTAAAAAGTGAGAATGCAGCATCTAATTCCTTCCATAATTCTGACGTTTTCTGTGGCTCACAGTTCAGAGCTCTCACAGTCGCAGCAGCAGCCGTAGCAGTCTGGACGAGGTGCTGATTCCGCAACCAAGTGCCAAAACCAAGCCGCTGTTGGACTACAGTGTGTACATGGCCAGTTTACTGCCAGAACAGGCAACAGTCAGCGCTTCAACTGCCAGCCCTGTTCTCCTGAGTCCTCAGAGCAGCCCTGGAGCTGACAAGAAGGTAGCACTTTCTCATCCCCCTTTTACAAATTTTTCAGATCATTTTGCAGTTTAAGGCTTCATCCACACTACTACATTTTCTTTTGAAGACATCATTTTCAGAGCCTCTAAAACAGCATCTTAGCCATGCAGAGTTAACTCCAGAGACAAACAGCCACCTGCTGTGGCCCCCAAGCTCCATGTGCAGCTATCACTGTCAACGGACAACATCACAATCCACTTCTCAGCTTTCTGTAAGGACATTTAACGTGAAAATACAGTTTTCAAATGAAAACGTAGTAGTATGGATGTAGCCTTAATATCACTGTGTTACAGGTAGTGTAATTACAACAAGTGATACTGAGGGTGAAAGGGGTAGAATGACTTGTATTGTAGTGGATATAAATTTTGGCACAGACCCTCTGATGTTTTTAATATTTTGCCTGCTGTGTATTTAGCTTCAGAACAGCACTTCAGCTCAAGTGCAGCCCAGAGGGGACGAGGAGGCCGTTGCCTGGGTGAATGCGGCTCTTGGTCGGGTCTTCTGGGACTTTCTAAACGAGCCGTACTGGGCTGAAGTGGTCTCCAAGAAGATTCAGATGAAGCTCAGCAAGATACGGGTGAGTGGATCAAGGACCATAGCAACCCTCCCTTTTAGAACAGGGTTAAAATTTTAAGTTACAGTAGAGAAGAAGTAGAGTTGTAGTCATGTTTACCTTCCTGCTATAAACATGTGTCTAGTCACACACAGAGTGCACACACAGACACACGCACACGCACACACACACACATACATGCACACACACACACACACACACAAATATGCCCTCCAAATGTCAGTGTATATCTTTATCTTTGTAGCTCTTTAAAGGCCCCAGCAGCTCCACACTGGGCTTAGCAGCAGAGGGAAAGGAACCCCTCATCCTGGGTTTCGATCCCTTTGTCCCATTGTTTCTGTCTGATCTGGTACCCCAGGCCTGCCTTTCTTCCTTCATCTTGTAATTTGCTTTGGTCACTGTGACTGTTCACAGTATACCTTGTCAATAGCTGCAGGCAATATTGTAGTCTTAGTACAATAGTCCACCAAGGACTGAAGCACAGACAGATGATTACAAAGCATTGTTGAAGGCAGAGTGTAGCTTCCATGCTTATACTTGTATAGGAATTGTTTTAGTATTTTGGTTATGTCATCATCTGCAGATTAATTATTCATGTGCAGTGTGTTCAGCTGTATGAGTTGTATGCTTGTCTCTTTTTCCAGTTGCCTTACTTCATGAACGAGCTAACTCTGACAGAACTGGACATGGGCTCAGCTACTCCCAAAATCCTTGGGGCATCCAAGCCTTCAATTGACTACAGAGGCAAGAGAGAAATCGATTCCAAACAACAACACATTTGTACATCCAGACACTTGCACACAACGGGTGCCATAAAAAGATACCTCTCATGTATGGCTAGTAACACTTACTGCTCGACCTTAGGAGCTCTATATGCTATATTCTATATTCTTGTGTAGTATATGCTAAGTCAAAGAGCTTACCTCAGTGTTTCACCTCAACAACCCAACACCAGTCAGTTAGCTATGTCAAAATAAGAGATAACAAAGATAAACAATGCTAATAACCTATAATAGGTTTGGGTATATGAAGTATTACAGCTTTTACAAGATATTAGTGATGGAGGTCATGAGCTTGCACCCTGGACTAGTCAGTAAGTTACCTAAGCTGCATGTATTCTATTAGATTCACACACATGCATACTACATAAGATTAGCTAGAAATACAGGCATTTAAAATTCCACATTGGTTCCAGAATTTCTAAAGAGATGCACTTATGCAGCAACTGCAAATAGCCTCCTCCAGTTAAAAAAAATCTTATCTATTTACCAATTCAAGAAATCAGTCTGTCTTTATGTGGAACACTCATCTCAAAAGTGCAAGTTCAAATTAGGTATTGATCTGGTGATATGTTCATTAACAATAAACTTAAAAAAAAAACAGGCAATAAGCGCTTTGTAGAAGCTGTTGCTTGGACTCATTAGCGTAAATGACATTATCAATCAGGAAAACAGCATGTTCACAACAGTTGGCGCGTTCATGACATCAGCTACAACAACTGATTCTCCAGTTCAGGGTTCTGTGTACTGAGTGGAGCTTCACAGAATTTTGTTGAACAGGTGAACAGCACTTTGTGCAGCAGCAACATCAGATCCCTTTCACAGTTTCGGACAGAAAACTGCAGCCAGCATCACCACAGGCCAAGCAAACAGCCCATTTCAAACAAGCTGATTTACAACGGACACTGCACCAGTTTACACAAATGCATCTAAACCTGTGATGACTAGCTTTTTCCTGGCTCGCTCGCTCTCTCTCTCTCTCTCTCTCTCTCTCTCTCTATATATATATATATATTTGTAGATCAGTGTCCATCATTATATGCCAATCTAATGTTGCACCCTCGTACGTCTAGCTGTGTTTACACAAACACTAACCACAGTTTCACGGTTGTATAGTTTTATATTCTTTCACTGAACCACTTTTTTGTCAATGTTAGTGTCTATAATAAAAGGCTGTCGTACCTTTCTGTCACTAACCGAACTGCCTGCCTGCGCGCACCCTGCCCTTGCTATTACTGAGCATGACCAGAGTCTTCAGCTGCAGAGACAAACACCACTGAAGCCAGAAGTTGGTGAGGGGAGTCATGGAAAAGTTGACTTCTAGCAGTTGTCAGTCATTGCACGTTCTTGTGTTTTGGTGACATATCTTTGATGAGAGGGATGATGGTAGGGGGTAGGATGTATTGTTTTTTTTAAAGTGTAGCCTGCTCTTGCTAGCTTTTCCAAGATTACCAACCATAGCTTTAATTTAAAGTAGCAGTGGAAACAAATATTGAGATCAGTAATGAAAAAATACTTAAAACAAAGGTCCCATCATGATTTTTGTACTCATACTGTGCTGGTGGTAAGGAAGTCATGTACTTATGAATCAACATTGACACCACTTTTAAAAATGCAGTAATGGGTATGCGAAGATAAACACTTTTTTTTTAAGCCCCAACAAGTGGGAAATAGTTTCATCCATAACTAATAACAACATAAACCATTCTATTCAATAAGCATGCAAAATGAGCTTTATTGTGCATCATACTGTGGTGTAACACGCACTTACACGCACTCAGCTTGTCTAGCAGTGGTGCCCTCGAGGTTAGAGAAACATGCTTGATTCCTGTTGGCTCTTAGCTAGTTAAATAAAGTACAAACCTTTGCCTTACTTTACAGCTGCGGCCAGAGTGTCTGATAACACTGCTCAAAGTTCAGCACAGTTTTGTTTACTGGGACGCTGCAAAGTGTTACAAAAGGCATGTTTGTCTGATAAACATGAAGAGATCACTTTCAAAAAATATGTTATGTACTGAAACACTTCATAAACGAATAAGTAATAAGAGCAGCACTAAGCACTTCAGTAGATTATATGTGAATCATACAAATGTAGGTCTTAGCGTTGTGAGAGATCATATATTCACTAAGTCTCTAAAGTTTTTCGGTGAACTCTGCTCCAGTTGTGATCAGAAGAAGCTTTGTCTGCGTCATTTTTAGAGGAATCCTCTGATCTTTCCGACATGCATCAGCAATGAGCTTTCTATCACTTTTGTACCATGTTGCTTTTCTCATTTTCCTCTGACAGGTCTGTCTCCTCACCACTTTCACATGCGTCTCCAGCTCTCTTTCTAGTTTTCTCTTCCCCCTTGCATTCGCTTTCATATCATCTTCCTCTTTGTACCCTTAGTCACTCTTTATTCCCCAGTAGGTCTCTTCCTCCCGTTCCATGAGTCACTACTACATTTTTATCGCTGCAGCACTCACACAACCCTATAATGAGAGGAGGAATTAATTGCATCTCCAACTGAGATGGCAGAACAGTATTTCTCAGATCTGTTCCAGGCAAAACACACCTCAATAGCCACTCCAAATACATTCAGGGTATGTGTATTATAATTTGGAAAGTGCAAATGTTTTGTGTCTTCCTAACAGATTGCACATGAGTTGATGCCACTGTGGCAAAGTGGCTCAATATTACACACACTGTATGTCTTGGAAGCGAAGGTCTTACTATCTACTTGGCTGAAGATAGCATAAGGTGTTTACTGATCATTGATCATGTTTCTCTTTTCAGCTGCTCATTCGTATGCAGTGAAACTGAATGTTTCCCCTCTTCTGCTTTTTTTGTCCATGATCAGTGAACCTTTTACTTTTGAGTGGCTGTTTGAAGACTTTCAGTGGAACCAGTTCAGTTTAGTTCCCCTTTTGAAATTTCCGCTGGTGTTACTGTAGCTGTATCCGCCAGGCATCTCAAGTTCTGCCTTTTCCTCGTCTCACCCCCCTCTCCTTCCTGGAACAAGCGTGCTGAGTGCAATGGATCGATGAACCTCTCCAGCTGTGTATGTGTGCATATGTCAACAAACAATTTTCTCTGCCTGCTTGTACCTTTATGTCCATGCAAATTCGTTTTTTTAATGCCCTCTGTTGCCTTATGATTATGTTTTTACAATATAATGTTAATTGTAGGATGCATACAATCCATTAAACCCCAACACTTTTATTTACTATGTGAAAGTCTTTGCCATGTGGCATGTGGTCATCCCAGTTAACGAATCCATGCCCTTAGCCAGCTGCTCAGAGACTTTTTTCTCCTCTCCCCAAACTAACAGGACATAGTACCCTGCACCAATCCCTGACCCAGCCGGACATGGTCCTATTATTATAATGTATTATATATCTCAGGAGAGACGAGTGAACCAGATCCACTTGGCTGAGCAGACCCAGCATGTTCACTCTGCCTCTCTGTCTTTCTGATTGTCTGACTGTTTATTTGTACTCAGTGCTTTCTCAAACCTCCTTTTGACTTTTTGAAACTCAATTTCTCTTCACTCCCGCTCTCTGAATGTTTCCCTCTCTGTCACACCAGACTTATTGCATTATCACTTCATTTAGCACAACTAGCTGGTGTTCAGGCAACAGAGCAGTGATGAGAAGGCATGTAACTTCAGTGCTGTTAGTCTTTGCAGTGTTTGCCTTCCATTGCTTATGATCATATCTAGAAAAACATTCTTTTTTTTCATGGGCTGTTGTCGGGAAAGCTAACTTAATCTAATTAAGCTTGCTGGTAACTGTGCACCAAAGGTGGCACTATGTTTTTGAAAAATTTTCTGGACTTACACAAAGTATATCTTCACATGTTTTTTTATTTATACCTAAGTGCTAAATGTTTCAGTTTCTAATCCTTAATGACTTTCATTATCTGACGCCCACTCATCACTTTACTCATCAGTTGTCCTTTGCTGCCGTCCAGTGGTGCACTGAGAACCCACACCCACATTTAAAGTTAGTTGTTGCTCTTTGTGTCACTGGAACATGTGATCTGTGTTGTGAGGAGAGAAAAAACAGAGATCAGAGTTTGCACTGATACAAGCCAGGCTTTCGGTAGACGCTTTTGAGGAGTTTGTATATCCAGATTACAGCAGGTTTAGCAGAGCAGGGGAAAATGAATAGAGGGAGAGCCCTGCTTATGCATCCAGTCCCCCCTGCTGATATCAAACGGGGGGCTTGAGGGGGAAGACTGCATGCTCTGCGACTGTTTCTCCTCTGTTCAAAAGACCTTATGATCTCTCCGTCTTTCTTCTCCCTCTCTTCGCTGGGTGTTTCGCTGTGTCGTTCTCATCTAAGCGAAGGGATCAAGAAAATAAAATCTGTCGGGGTCCCCGTTTCTGTTGATGCTCGAGGAAAAGAGGGGTGCCACAGAATAGCGGGGGTAGAATGCGAGAGGTGAGAAAACAAAGGAGTGAGAGAAAGATAGAGAGATGAGGCAGCTAGGATGACTGTGGCCGGAAGAGCTTTCCATGTCTCCACTACAATCAACTCTGCTTAAAACCTCATAAACACGGGTTTAACAATAAAATAAAATATTTAAGATGAGACAGATTTGTCAGCTGGTACTTTTTGACACAACTACATATGTATGGTCCCTGTTGGAGGATCTGTTTATCTATCTTGTATCCCAAAATAATACATTTAACAGTTTCACATCTCTCATCTGCATCTCAGATCAACATTTCTATGTTTCCCTCAGGTCTTTGGTTCGACTTGGAGATTTCCTACAGTGGCTCCTTCCTGATGACCTTGGAGACCAAGATGAACCTCATCCGCCTGGGCAAGGAGGGAGAAAGTCTTCGCTTAGGGGAATTTGGCAAAGATGGGTAAGACTGTCAAGCTCCATCATACCACATGCACATTTTACAGAAGCCCAGAGATATTCCTTGTTTGGATTTGTCTACTTTTCCCCCTCTACACGCATCAGCGCCAATCTCTCAATCTGACACCTTACCATTCTCAATTAGTGTTTTATATATTTTGTATGTTCTCCTTTCTTTCCACTGTTATGCTCTCTCTGCCCTCTGGATTCTACCTTTATGTGGCTGTTAATTGGATGCATTTCTGCTCCTGGTGAGTGCTGCTTGATTTTCAACAATCGTCGCCTCCGTTTGACTTTCATTTTCTAGTTTGTATGTCTATAGTTTGGGGGTTCTCTCATTTCATAACACCATCCAGTGCTTGATCTAAGTAGCTATTCATTTCTTAGAGTTTTTTCTGTGCTTTTTTCAATGTTTTTGGCCCTTTTCATCTTCTGAATGCATCCTCAGCAATGAAGAGAAACGCAATATGTTCTGCTACTACTTAAAAGTCTGAGAACACACTCCCTTTTCCAGTGTTCCTGTGATGTAAGCAGTTCAAGTCCAGTGAATAACAAGGTTAAATAAATCAACATATTATACCCTCCAACAATTTATTCATTCTATGCTCCAATTAAAAAAACTCTGAGACATTGAATCATGTAAATGTAAATAATAGCTGGAACCTGTATGTCCATACAGTCCATACAGTAGAGATTCACCAATCAATCTTTTTCTCTTCTCATACTGATGCTGATTGAATCTAGAACATACTACTTGTTATCCATACATTACTGTGTCACTAAGATTGGATGAGTTCACAGACAGGGGAAACTCAGAATTTTCTGACATTGACAAAACATTTATTGATGGATGACACCCTAAAACACTTAATATGCTTAGAGTCTGTGTCAGTATGAACATGACTTATTGATCAGTTTCATATCAAATAACATCTAAAGGTTCAAAACACTGAGCCTCAGCAGCAGTTTCTTACCGACTCGTTTTTCAAAACAATGACATTTCCAAAGGTTTATCACGTGTTTTTATCTCCAGACTAATGTTTTTCATTTGTCGCACTGGAGCGCCCAAATTTTTCATTTAGGTGCATAAGGTCTTGATCGATTCAGTTCAGGATATTTCATTGAACAATACCTAGTCTGCTTGGATATTAAAGAAATTCTCAGAGAACTAAAGTGTTAAACTGCAAGGAAACCTCTAACTTGGTATATCATTAAAAGGACATGACATGTCATGACAACTAATTTTGTCAGGTGATATTTTGTTCCAGAAATTATTGTGATCGTTTTGAGACCATTTTATGCCACTAATATTATGATAATATTCAATCAACAAAATTAGAAAACAACCGAGGAAAAGGTCACACTCTGAAGCTCTGATGTGTGAGCACCCCTGACTGTATCCACACCTCATTTGTGCATCATTCTGTTGGTACAATACAGTACAATTCAGCTGCTTAGCACAATAAAGCACTGTAGGACCATGTGCATGTCTTAGTGCATGAGTGTAGCTGTGCATGCATGCATTTTTGTTTGTGCGCACTCTAATCCATTTGTTTACTTGTTTCCAGACACAGGCCACGGACTTACTGCCTGGCTGATAGCGATGAAGAGTCGTCCAGCGCAGGCTCATCAGATGAGGAGGACTCCTCCGAGCTCTCAAATGACTCTGCAGGAGCCGAAGGGTGAGTTCAATTTTATATACAGTCTTTGTATAGCTGCTCAGGTAATAGTTTTAAAAAATGTAACAGGGTTTAAATATAGACTGTGATCATCATTAAAGGAAAAATAGAGACATTTTGTGTGTGTATTTATGAAATGTAAAATTACAATACATTTTGTAGGTGACTTTAACCCTAACCCTCCTTCTGCTGAATACAGTTTTGTTGGAGGCCACAAGCCGAGCAAGATCATGCGCTTTGTGGACAAGATTACCAAGTCCAAATACTTCCAGAAGGCCACAGAGACAGAGTTCATCAAAAAGAAGATGGAAGAAGTGTCCAACACCCCCCTCCTGCTCACAGTAGAGGTGCAGGAACTCCAAGGAACACTGGCTGTCAACATACCCCCTCCACCCACTGACAGAATATGGTACGTGAAGAGAGTGTTGTTTTTTTCCTGCATAATTTGTGGAATGCCGTGCACAATCAGTTTCCATGATAAATAATCACATCTTCTTTACAGATAACACTTTCCCAGACACAGGAAAACACAGGAGATTCTGTTGATAACAAAGGTCTTCAGATTGCTAACTCATACTCTTACTCCTCCCTCACGTCAGTCTCAATGACAAACACACTTAAATTTTTTATTACACATAATCATTTGAAACATCCCTACCAAAACTACCCAAAACTCATTCTACCTTGAAACTAAATGTTTTATTGAGAACATAAAATCTAGCTCTTTGTTCGGTGCTACATTGCCCTCTGCTGGTGCATATTGAGACTTATTTGTGAGCTGTTGAAAGAGCGCACAGTTTATTGTGTTGACTATTTGCGGTTGCAGGTATGGTTTTAGGACGCCACCTCACCTGGAACTGAAGGCGCGACCGAAGCTGGGAGAAAGAGAAGTCACTTTGCCTCATGTTACAGACTGGATAGAGAAAAAACTGAACCAGGAATTCCAGGTATTTATAGAAACTAACGTTCAAATTTTTATGTTCAGAATTAGAAATATCAATAGTGAGTTTGGAGATGAATGCAACTGAACTAATATAACATATTACAAACAGTTACTTAGGTTCAGTTACTTCTAACCACATTTTTAAGATGAAAGATCTCTATTTTTAGTCTGTACCATTCATGTTTTAGATGCCAAGACTTTGTCAGAATATGTTAAAAAAAAAACTGTTATAAAACTCACTGTCCCCGCCTCAATCTGTTTCTCCTCCATTAGAAAGTTTTTGTAATGCCAAACATGGACGACGTGTGGCTGACCATCATGCATACTGCCATGGACCCTCGCACAGCCAGTGGACCATCAGTTGTCCCCACAGTCGACACAGAGCCTTCACAGCCAGAGAGCGACAGCTCCAGCCAGCCATAAAGATTGTTTACAGTATTTCCAAGAGCTTATGAAGTCCGAGATGGGAACTGGAGCCAAAGTCAATATGTCAGACACTACTGTAAGTGGATTTCTCACTTACCATAGAGAAGAATTTAAAGGAATAAGGTAGAGTTGACCAAGGATACTAACTGTTGCTTGCTGCTCTGTTCAGTAGTATTTACGGTGCCAGAGAAAAGTGTGTGTTGTCTTTGAAGGATTTATATAATAATAAGGACCTATTAAATAGGGACTGATATGTGAAGAGAGTTATGTGTGGTTTAAGTAAATAAGTGGCATATATGTGGATACAGAAGTTTATAATGTCCTCAATGAACACTGATGTGGAAGCATTCACCAGATACCTTACAGCCTGCAGATGAGTCTCTGCTGCAGCTTGAAAGTGAGATTGTGCATCGTAGCCCCTTTTTATAATAGAAACACAGCAAGTGGAGATTTACAGTATGCTAGTATGTTGTGAATTATTACTGTGTGAAGGTGTAAGCAGGAGAGGAAAGCACAGACATTTGATGTTTTGTTTATTTGCCAAAAAATGTTAAACCTTTAAGTGGCTTTATGTGAGCAGTTTCTGATCAGGTGTTAACAAACAGTATTCATTTGTGCTGTGACCACACCCTGAACACCTCCCATTCATTTGCCAAACCCCTCTTGTATACCAATTATGCCGTTATACATATCTGTGTGAAAATATTGCTCAAGCGCAAACGTACATAATGTAGGGGGAAGCATCGTTCACTCTGTAAATTCCACTTTAATGACAACAAGTGCAATGACAGAAACGCTACACAGGCTTTAGTATGATAATGTATAGACATTATATTGAAGTTCATGTGAGATGAGAAGTATGAGGCCTCTAACACATCAATTGAATGTATGTATGGATATTTACTTTCTTTTGTGATTATACGAAAAAAGTTCTTACCCAGTCACAGTCTGGGTGGGGTATGCAAATTATTGCACAAATACAAATGAAATATTTCTTCTTTTTTTTTTAATGATAAACACTCTCATGTTGCATATATAGGTCATTAAACCGGTATGTTGATGAAGTGATGTGTTAATCTATTTATCATTTATACATTATGGGCGTTAATGTTAATGATGATATTGGAAGTAATTTTACATGACCATTTTTGATATGTGACAATGCTTTCATAAGCCTCTACCTGCCATGCTGTATGCGGAAAGACACACAGCGTAGGAAACAATACTTGGGTTAAGTTAGTATACATACTCTGTAGTAGAGCATTTATTGCCAAGAATGCATAGTCTTATTAACAGGTTGCCATTCTAAGACTACCTTTTAACGCTGTTTCTAATCTTAACCAAAGTCCTCTGATTGAGCAGATAGTGACAGATCTCTCAGCTTAAAGGTACACATCCTGCATCGGTATTGCTGTGTACATTTCCAAATGTGCTACAATAACTGCATTAACATTGTTTACAGGAATTATTACCTAGTTTTCATTTATTGCTCTTAGCACTGTAAAATGATTTTTTTTTCTGTATGATTGACTACCTTTTACGCCCTGGCTACTTTTTGTTTAGTATTTGTTTTGAATGACTACGTGAGATGGGCTAAGATTGTATTTTTTTGTATTTATTATTTTCTGCATCTTTGGAATAAACAGAATGAAATAAGAATTTTGAGGATATATGAAGGTTGTGTTATGATTTGTATCTGTGGGTTATTAATGAGTTTTTAGAATGTAAAATTTAATTTTAAGGCCAAATTCAGTGATTACATGTATCTGCCTCATTTATGGAGCTAAATAAATCTGTCGATGAAAACATCTTTGTGTGTCCTCAGTTGTAGACACAAATCTTACTAGATTTGTATTTATTTGTTCCAGATTGAAATTAAGCCTTTTCTCCCAAAGACTGTATACAGATACCATTTGTTAACAATCTTGTAACACTAATATATTTATATATATTTAGGCAGTCATCAATCAGTATGTAATACAACACTCAAATGTCTTGTGTGTTATGTGATCACATTAGGGGCCAGGGGCCACTCCTTGTCCTGCCTTGTGACGTTGCTGTGAGTGATATGGTCCTAACCTGCTTTGTAAAAACAGCTAAGAAATAACTGATCAAAGAAAAAAACAAGAGCTCAGAAATGACATTTTGCCTCATTAGGACCAGGCTGTGATCCCCATGAGGTCAACTGGTCCTGATGAGGTCAGTGGAGAAGGTCCTGCAGAGGAACACGCACGCACACACACACACACACACACACACACACACACACACACACACACACACACACACACACACACACACACACACACACACACACACACACACACACACAGAAAGCTGCCTCCCGGACGGAAGTTTGCAGTTGCCTAGCAACGTCGTAGCGGTGGTTCCTCAGTTGTCCGCTGGTGAGTGTTGCAGATGTTAGAATGAAAGAAAACTGTTACTGTCGACTTGTTCAGACGAATGCTGGATTCATTGTATTTGTTCAGCAGCGTACATTAGCTGCCAACTATTCAAACTGTGGGTTAGCATCTTATTAAAGCTTCCTGCTTTAGCTCCATTGGCCACTCACTATGCTCAGGCTAACAAGCTACCGCTAAGCTAACGTTGGGATATATGTTGGTGGGTTTTTGTGTTTTCTGTAGCAGCTAAAACAAAGCTGGTTAAAAACAAAACTAAAATAGCACATGTCAGAAAAAGTCAATAAAGGGGGATAAAAACATACAGTATACTAGTACTACTAACAGACAGGTAACATTGAATAGAATCTAAAACATAGATGCAATAAAATAATGTCTATGAACAACACTCAAGCTAGAGCCAGGCTAAAGAGATGTAGCTTTTAAGGGGTTTAAGCTTGTGTTTAAAGACTTTGACACTTGTGGCTGCTGTGTGTACTCAGGTGGTGTTCCAGCGGCTTGGAGTGTAAAAAGTAAAAGCTGCCTCACTAAAAACATTTGTCTTTGGAACAGCCAACAGACTCACACCAGACCCGTGCTGGTTCATACACTGCAAGCCTGTATGTAAGAGCACTTGTTCATCATCACAGGTCCAATGCAGAGCGCTATGGAAGGAAGGTACAGCCAAGATGACAAAGACCTGGAGCCACAGGGAGGAGTGGCATCAGAGGACAGGGCAGCGACTGATTCTGGTTGGTCACCCACTAAAGCTGCTGGGATTTACAATTCAGTACAAAGCTGCAGAGTGTGACACAACATAGCACTGTTCAGTGCATTCACATTTAAAAACAAGTAACACAGACATATTCACAATTTACGTAAGAAGGTAAATAAGTAAAACAGCTCATTTAGGTTGGTTTGCCGAGGATTGCATAGTTCAAATGTCCATTACTACCATTAATTAATTCAGAATTATTATGGGAAAACTTGTTCACAAGATTATGTCCATAAACTTACAATCATTTCTTTTAAATAAACTTTATTCGTCCTCCTAATATTTGCATTGAAAAAACAGTTTATCTTAGCATACTCACAAGTTCAGTATCACACAGCAGTGTGGATCATTTTTTACATCATATTTTGTTGATTCATATTAAGAATGACTTTTATTTTCTGTCTTTCAGGTGAAGACAACGCTGCTCAGATGCCGGTGACTTTTAACCTCTCAAACCTCAACACAGAAGACATGGAGGATGAGGAGCCACTGCTGGAGGATGAGGAAGAGGAGGAATTTCTTGTTCTTGATCCTGAACATGTGTGTAGTTTCTCCTTAATATTTATGTGATCAGATCAGAAGTTGCCTCCATTCATAACTGTTTTAAGTTTTGAGTTTATTTTCATAATATTAGATATCTTCATTTCCCATTCCCACTGTCATTGTTTCAATGTTTCCTCTTTTGACAGCCTCTGGTCAGAAGGCAACAAGCTGCTCTGAACAAACAGCTGAGAGAGAAGCTGGAGAGGATCGATCTGGAGTTAAAGGAAAAGGTTGTTTCATTTTCTTTAACTATATGGTCTCAGTATGTCCAGAAGATGGTGCTACTGAGCTGTTTAGAATGTGGTCTACTTTTGGATTGTTATTCCTTTGTGCAGCATGCACATTTTAAGGAGAGCATGAACATTTTAACAATGAAAGCAATCAACAAACTAAACACCTTTGAGAAAGATGTGTTCAGGACAATAGAAAGCCAGAGTAAAACTATCTGGATACTTTGTCTGATTCCTGATTTTGCTCTCTCTTCCTCTGCCACAGCTGGCAATGGAGAAGGCAGAGGCCAGCCTCATACAGGAGAAGGGTTTGAAGATGTTCAGGATTCAGGAGCAACTGGCCAGACTCCACACAAGGCTGGAGGAGCAACATCAGAACAAGGCACAGGCTGAAACTGAATATCGGCAGGCCCAGGATCAGCTGGAGGCAAGAAATAGCCGCTTTTCCAACATTAGCAGCCAGCACAGCAAAGCCAAAGCCAATGGTGAGTCTGATTTTCTATTTGGGGGTCTTGCTTTGGTTTTAGGATTATATTTCATTCTCACTGTGTTGCACCATGTAATTTAAACACTTATGAACAAGATTTCTAATTAAATCTATGATGAGTTTTACACTTGGAATTATGAGCGATATAACATAACATTTAACTTAGTGAAGTCGGGCTTATCCTTTATTATTATTGTTATTATTATCTTATTTAAAATTCAGAAACCGTAGTCTCGATCCGCTTAAAGACCCAAATTAGTCAGCAACATGCATTTGTCAGTGCTGCCAAGGGAAAGAAGAATAAATTCTCCCAACAGCATAAAATATCAGGATCAATAGAAGTTGGAGCATGTTTCTTATTAATCTAGAGTTGGATTCTCAGTCATCTAAAAATGATGCAGCTGCAGATGTTGATTAAAACACATGGGTCCAGATTTTAGTGCAACATGATAAGACACATTTCAATAGAAAGCTAAATCAACTCTCATGTTTAATTAAATTAGCTTGAAATTATAAGTTTGAATGTTTACACAGAACATTCAACAGTTAAATCTAAATTGATATAGTTTTGAGCATCATCACATTTAGTGCTTAGTTGGCTTTGTATGAAATACTTTAGTCCATTGACCATAAACACAGTTTCAGCACCAGTAAGACAGAATCAGTGTCAGTCCATGTTTCCAAACTAAAGATCTGAGGCTTTGTGTTAATGTTTACCACTGTGTATCTTCTCCAGTGTCCCAGCTTCAGGCAGAGGTGGACGTCTTGTCGCTGCACCTCGTCTTCGCTCAGAGAGCCTGTGAAGATCTGCATTCCAACGTCAAAGCCATGAGGACCACCACACGCAAAGCAGGAGCTGACAAGAGTCAGGCTGAAGAGCAGAAACTGATGCAGGTGGACAGGAGGAAGTGGGGCACATTAACAATATCAGCTCATTTGAAGCTTTAACTGTATTAGACACATAATCATTGATTCATTAATTCACTGTCCTTGGTTGAAAATATTGTTTCATTAGGATTTATATGTGGATCGTCTGACGAAGGAACTGGAGAGGCTGACTGAGCAGGTTGCCATGTATGAGGCCCAGACCAGTGCTCAAGCAGAGGAGAGCCATGCAGCCAAACAAGCCCACTCTGAGGTAACTATAGGCTGAAATAAGTTAGTATTTACTGTTTCTGTAAGGTCAAAATGCCTTTGGTCATCAACCTTAGTTTAAATGAATGCTACTATTACCAGGACAATCATTTGCTGTTAACCAACAGGATTAAAGATTAGAGAACAGTGGTACAGCTGTGAAGAACAAAATGACACAAATGACAGTGTTAGAAAACACTTTTAAATTATGTACACCATAAGTTGGAGCTGTGTTTCTGGCCACATTAATTCTCCTGATGATCTTGTGAGATAAGCATCTGGCTCCTCAGCAGCCTAATGGGGCTCAGAGTTTACCTGCTATTTGTTAACTATTAGCAATCAGTTTACGCAAAACAGTGAGAACTGCAGCATCAGGTGAATGTGACACCTTCCATATTCCACATTTAATCCGTGTTAATGTAAAGATATTAATTTCTGTACTTCTAAACGATTAAAAACATGAATCAAATGACTGTGATCGATATGAACAAGGTGGTCTTTGGCATAAAAAGAAGTGTACATCTTGCAGTAACTAATAGTTTATGTGTGAGATTATTATGACAGTATCAGGGTCTGTCTTGTCCACATTCATAGGTTCTCTTCTAAATGTAACCTTCCCATATACATTGTTTGTCTCTCATATTATATGAGTGTTGGTGAAGTGTCTGTACAACACTGGCCTCGCCACATGTCCACATGTTTGTGTCTGTATGCAGGTTGAGATGGAGATGGAGTCTCTGGTGATAATGCGTAAACAGCTGCTGCAGCTGTGGAACAGCAGCATGATGAACTTGAGGAGACGGGATGAGGAACTCAGCAAGATGCAGGAGGCTGTGCGGTGAGAATTAGGGCAAGCAAGGGATGAATATTAATATGCCAATGAAAACTAAAAAATACTGTTGCTATGATAAATGCAGGTCGACGAGTGGCCAACTTGAGAATAACAAAAATAATAAACCAAGTCATAAGTAGCCACAGAAACAGCTTGCAAGCAGTTTTTCACCATTACCTCTGCCAAGGACATTATGTTTTCATGTGCATTTGTTTCTGTTCGTTACTGAGCACTCAATTATTAAACTGATTTCCATTAAATTTCCCAGAGGTGTGTGGTGCATGTCAAGGAAGACCAATTTAAATTTTGGAGTAAATCTTTTCCCACTTACTTTGACATAGCAAAAAAAAAGCATGCATTTACACTTGCTTTTCTGCTGTATCTGTTTCCCAAAGCATAAAAGAGCAGCAGCTGATCTTATTGGACAGAGAGATAGAAGGCTACAGGAAATCCACCACTGAAGAACAGGAGAAGAATGAGACACTGACTCTGCAGCTGAACTGGTCCCAGATGGATGGAGCCACCTCCAGAAATCTGATCAGTCAGAAGCAGGCCCAGTACGAGGCTCTGCAGGCAGAATACAGCACCTGCATCCGCATCCTGAGGGACTCTGAGAACACCTTGGACAGACTCACAAAGGTGTATAGAGGGCAAAGCCTTCTGTGTTCATCCCGACAGTCGTCCCACTCTTTCTCCCTTGATAATTATCTCACACACTTTCTGTATCCCCATCTTCTCCTTCGTCATTCTAGGAAACCAGTAGCCACCAGGCTCAACTGAATAATCAGAGGAAGCAGTTGGAGAAAGAGAATGCTGGGCGTCTGGAGCTGGAGGACAAGATCATGACCCACATGCAGCAGAAGCTCACCCACAACAAGGCTGCTAAGTACTCCCAAAAGCTCACCAGCAAGACAGCTGCACTCAAGAAAGAAAAGGTAAGGATGTCATTTTAGAAAGATAGAAGAAGCATCTAGAGACAGTGCAGAGTCCTTCCATGTACACTTAAGAAGTCATGTTGTCATTGTTATTACCATTTGATTTAACATACAGTATATTTGCAGGCCTTCAGTTTCAAACTGGTGTTTTTGGAGAAATATATATTGAATATTGAAGTATGTGTTCTATTCCAGATATAAATATATATATATATATATGAAACGGTAAACTTGGGAAAATATGAAATCGCTCAGGCCACTGTTAAATATCTAGGAAAAGTGGTTAGACAGGGCAAGGTGCTACCAGTATCCACAAAGTTAGAGGCTAATATAAAACTCCCTGTTATCACCACTCGCGGGAAACTTAAACATTTTCTGGGAATGGCTTGATATTACAGGGCATTTTGTCTCAATTTAGCACAAGTAGTCATTCCCCTAACAGACTTAAGCAGTCCAAAGATCCCATTCCAGTGGACACCAGAGTGCCAAAACACGTTTGAAAGAGCAAAAGCACTCCTGGCTACTGCCCTTGATTGATAGCTCCCAACTTGAGACCTTTTATCCTCTATATGGATTCAAGTGACATTGGCGTAGGGGCAGTGCTTATTTGAGCTGATCGTAGTGGACTTAAGCATCCTGTAGCATTTATTTCTAGAAAATACTGAGTGGGTGATTTTTTGTTTTTTGGGGGGGCAAAACACTTAAGTATCTAAACTCATTGAGGAAGTGTAGAACAAAATATTGTCTCTCTTAATATCTCTCTCTCCCCTATAGATCTTTCAGCTGTGGCAGCTGGAGAATGAGATGGTGATGGTGGGACTGGAGAGCAACGAGGTCAGCCAGCATCTGAAGAGCCTCTCCCTCGCTCAGGAAGCCCTCAATGAGGAGATCGCAAAGAACCACAAGTTTCTCACGTCCAACCAGACCAAGATTTCTTCCTTCAATACACTGATCGAACAGAGGGAGGCCACCGTTGCCACCTACAACAGAAAGATCAGTCAAATCGCAGCCAACACTGGGGTGAGAGATTCTGGAGAAGAAATCCCTGGTTATCGGTTGTTTATGTGGATTATTTAATAATGAGCTATTTGAATTTTGAAGTACATTAGAAACAATCTTAAGAGTCAGATACTGTATATAGTAAAAAACTAGATTATTTTGGGATGTGATGACACCATGTTCAATGCCTGTCAACATGCTGATTTTCCAACTCATAAGTAATGATAAGTTATGACTAAATTATTACATAACTCAGTGCTCATGGGTCAGACCACACCCATCTTCTTACTTGGCCTCCATTTTGATCTAGACTTTTTTGAACACAGTTGCAACACTATCACTGGACTCCAAACCTGTCCGTAGACAAAAGACATGAACACCTGCCATGGTGACAGAGAAAACAATACCAGCTCTGCTTTTGTGCCTCATAATTACATGTTATCTTTGTGATTTGCTTGCCTTCTTTTCCAGCATGAAGACCTAAGTCCTCTGCAAATCAAGGTAGAGGCGTTGAAGGCTGAGATCGAGGTGCTGGAAGCGAATATCAAGAATGACCAGCAGCTCTGGATGAAACATCAGGGGATGCTAGTAGGACTGACGCAGGAAATAGAGGCCAACAGCAAGAACATGCTCAAACTGCAGATAGAGCACACTGTCATGCAGCAGAAGAAAATACATTTCAAGAGTACGTAATGTTCTTAACAAGCACACATGCGTGAATAGGTAGACACATCCAAGTCAATGAGTAAAAGTCACTAAGTTAATTATAGACTACTAATGATTTTTAGCTTGTAAATGGCAAATGACATGTCTGAGAATGTAACTTTTATTTAACTGAGTACATGTATTTCATTACTTAAGCTTCTAAAAAAAGATAAGATATAACTTTATTGATCCGACGCTGGGGGAAATTCCCTTGTTATGTACGAGGAGATAGTGAAATAGACATCTTCACAGACATACATATATAGACTGTTAAAAGCATACAGACAGGTAGGGTATACAATATGAATATGACTATAAAAATGTTATGTACTCAATACAAATATTTCATCATAGTATATTAAAATAGCAGTATGCTATATATAGTGCAACTATGCTCAACCTGTACACTTCCTCTGATGCCCTCTCCCCCACCATCAGATCAGATTGAAGCAGAGCACCAAGAGCAGAGAGAGCTGGAGAAGAACACCAAGATGCTGAGAGGAGACCTGCTGAAGCTCAACACCATGCTCAGCAAGAACGGACAGCTCAGCCAGGCACTGGAGCAGGAGAATGTGCTGATGGAGTCAGATTTTCTGAACAGACTTAAGGCATGGCATGGCTGTTAAATTCAGCTTTGATTGTTTTTATTCTCTGCACTTTTCATAGTAAATATTAATAAACGTGAAATATAATGTGTGTGTGTCTAGGAGGCAGAGCAGGAGTCAGTGGAGATCCAGATGACTTATGAGAAGACCCAGGATGAAAAAGAAAGACTCCTCAACAGTCTGGTGGAAGCTGAGTGAGTCACATACCATCTTTTGCATGTTCGGGTTGAGTTAAGATCTGTGTCTTTGTGACAATTATCTAGAATATTTTATTTTTAATAATGAAATATTTTAAAACAAACAAAGCCTTCAACATTAGGGCAGACGCACATTAGGCCTGTTTGCCTTGTAGCGACACTAAATGTCCTGCCTCCACACTCCCCCACTGACCTGTACTCACGTTGCTCTTGAACATTATTCATCAAAACTAATCAGAAGTTATTAAGACCTGTACAGTACTTTAAGTTTACTGGTCTGAAGAAGTGGTCACCATTTAGTTTAATTGTATTAGATTTGGCTATAACACTGTTTATCCCTGAGACTCTAAAAGTGTTTTGTGGACTCAAACACCCCTCCATCGGCTGATCGGCGTAGTGGTGAGTAGATGAGTGAATTTTCATTTTTCAGTGAACTATCCCTTTAAGGCTTGAATGCAGCACACAAGGCTAAACTGAATAATGTGAAGGGCATCAAAATATTTAAATAACTATTGATGGGGGGGGGGGGGGGCTAGAGTTTGCAATCATGGCTTATCTACGGTTACATCTAGTGTACACGAGTTAATATTAACATAATTGGATACAATTACAATCCTATAATTGGATACAATATGATTCAGTCATTGTCTGCTCAGGTCAGTCTGGTTTTATCATTTCCCCCTCCACATTAAATGGGTGTTGTTGTTTTTACATGCATCCTTTGTTGGGTTCATGTGTTGTGTGTGTGTGTGACCTGCAGGTGGCAGATCATGCTGTGGGAGAAGAAGATCCAGCTTGTAAAAGAGACTCGCTCAGCTTTGAACTCTGAGGGGGTCCAGGGAGAAATCCAGATGATGAAGGCTGAGATACATCGTATGGAGGTAAACACAGCACACACAATAAATAATAAACAAAGCAAACAATAGAATTTGATTTATGATATGTGAGTTTGTTTACTCTCATTTAATACTTGTGTGTTAGGTGCGACTCAACCAACTGATGAGGCAGCAAGAACGGTTGCTAAAGGAGAGTGAAGCGACAGTGGTGAGGAGGGAGACTATTGTTCAGCGTAGGGAGGCCATGGTCCACAGCTCCCAGAAACAGGCTACAAAGGGCGATCTGAGCCGCATCGCACAGGGCCTGCGGCGCCGGATCAAGGATGTGCACAAGGTAGGACACATGTCATGATCATTCATGTCTGTTAGGTACATTATCTTATCTTATATGAATCATTCATCTCTTCAGCATGTGGCTGAGTGTGAGAAGATGATCAAGGACCAACAGGAGAGCCAGGGGGATCTGGCTGACAAGCTTGCAAAGCAGAAGCAGCAGCTGATAGAACTGTGTGGCACCAGCTACACCCTGGACCCCGAGTTTGTTAATCTCGAGGACACTAAAATAAGGGTAAGGAGCAAGTACTGTACATGCTACTATGTGTATATACAGTGACAGAGCTTTAAAATGCTGTTTCGCTAGTTTCTGTTGAGTGTAACTGACTCTTCACTGTATTGAAATCTTATAAAGTCTTATTTTTTAAGCTTACTATATTATAGCTGACATGTGTCAATCAAGTCTCTTTTCAGAGGTGAAATAGGCTCCTTCTGTCTACTACCTTTAATTGTTGCTATTGATGTGTTGAAGGTGTGGTGAGAATACTTGTTAAAGCATTTTCCAGGCCAGGTAGACACAACTGTAGATTTACTGTCTAGAGCATTTCAGTTTCCACTCTTGGAACCACTCCCACTTAGCAAGCATACCAGATATAGCAAGTCATTGTTTTCCACTTTCTGACATCAGTTTGAAAACATAAGTGAAAACATGAATCACATCCACTCTCATTCTTTACATTTTCCTCCCTCTAGAACCTAGCTCACCTGGTGGCTCTACAGAGCCGGACCAAGAAGCTGCAGGGGGTGTGCCAGGGCCGCTACAGAGCTTCGTCCACCAGTGAGTCAGTCAGAGCCGCTCTGCAAACCCAGACTGAACGTGTGCACGCTACCAGCGCCATCTTGCACAGAGTCTGTGAGGAGTTTCCCCAGCACCAGGGGCCACTCCGCAGGCTAATGTTAGCATTGGCAGGTCGTGCTCAGGCCCTAGATCAGGAGCAATCCTGAAAGTGTGGGAGACAATAGAGACATTACAGTATAGGAGAAGAAGTGACTAGCATGACATTAGTATGAGAGGGAACACTAAAACAAACTGGATTCACTGTGGAGGTGGCTCATCAGGGCACCTCCAGATGAATCAGGGAGAGTTGATTGGCACAGCTGAGGTTAGTTGCCAATTAACTCTCCCTGGATTCAAAAGGCAGCAGCAGAGCTGCTACAGAGGAGAGACACACATGAGAAACATTAACTGCTGGCCAGATGATGTTTGAAGTTCTTACTCATGAAGCTACGTTTAAACCCGAATGGTTTGTCTCTGGCTGCTGTTGGGTGAGCCCTGTAGTAACATCATTTACCACAGTGACATGTACTTTAAAGAAAGGTACAATTTCCACACAATTTATTTACTTTTACTAGGGATATCCTCAAGTAAAGTGTACTTATGAGAAAGAATTGGTAGATAAAGAATACTTAAGGCTTTCTGTGAATTTGAAATAACTGAGGAGGCAGCGTCACAGGAGTTGGATGATGGGATAAGGTTCCTGGATACGAATTCTGGAGATGGAGGATTTATTTTTTCCTCAATCTTCCTCAAAGATGTGCAGCACGCTCAATGAAGTGGATAAAGCAGCATCAAAAAGACTGTGTAGAGAAGTACAATAAGTAAGTAAACATGAGGGTCTCGGTTCAATGTGTCACAAGATGGAGCTCTTAAAAATATGGCCGTTTCCAAACTGTTTGGACTTACACAAGATCAGCTGGGTGACATCTAAAGAGGACTTGGCTACATACATAACATGGCTTTTCTCAGGGAATATGTAGCTGTGTTACAAACACTTGCTCAATCCATTGATCGTCTGCAGGGGGAGAAAAAGTGCTATCTTGAGTTCCTCATTCCAACCATCTTAAGCCTCAAGTCTAAGCTCTTTGACAAACTGCCACATGTGACCCACACAGCCACATGTGACCCACACAGCAAACATCACTGCAGTCATTGAAGCACTTGACAGTCACTTTGGTGCCACGCTGAGCAGCCATGATGCAAAAATGGCAACGACCCCCATGCCAAGATTTCACTTGTGTTGTTTCCCAGCAGAGAAGAAAGAGGATACTGGCAAAACATTTGTTCAGGAAGCAACATCTTTGGAATCCAGAGCACCTCCTGCAGCTGAAATGAACAGCACCTCTAAGATTGATGGATCAGATCAGGAGTTTTTGTGATTGGCAAAAAAAACAAAACTGATAAAAGCGGCTCCTGGATGACACTATTAAGACCACAGATTTTTTACTTCTGGTTAAGTAGCTCTTCATGAAGAAAAACACTACACTTCCCAGAATGTCTGTTCAGTTATGGACGTACTCATCTCAGAGCATAATGTCCGATGAAGCAAGTCCTCCACCTTCTTTATAACGGGTTATAACCATAAGGTTTTGCCCAAAGCTAGGATTTGATTGAATATATCAGTGGTGCCTAGAACATACTAAACTCAACTGCAACTGTGAAGGCAGCTTATGTTTTTTTATGATTTAAACTTTGCTCAATGGTCTTCTGATTTATTTATTTTGAAAATTGAATAGAAGAACACCTGGTTTGTTCAAAAAATACAATGGATGCTCAGAATCTTCTCTGTGTACCTTGTAAAAGGCACACATTTTATGTTTCCTTTGAAAAAGCATATTTTATATTAGCTTAGTAAACAATAACAACAACAAAAATGTCAAACACTTTAATTGGGAATCAGTAGGTTTATTGCCTGAATTTGCTTTATGGTTTTAATTTTCTTTTGTTCTTCTTTATGTAATTCAGTATATGGACACCTGATTTGTTAAATATACTGTGTGCTCATTTATGTATTAAACTAAAAACAGCATTTGTAAACTAAACTATACTATATTGAATTCCGAAGGCCTAGCTAATATTTTAATTTGAAACCCATAGACTTACTGCTGTATTTGCTTTACGGATCTCTTATAGTTAAAATAAAAATTGGTAAAAAAAACAATATAATAATAAAACTGTTCTGTAGTAGGCCCATTCTTTAATTTAAAATGTGTAATCTGCCTAATTTGGGGTTTTTACAGGTTTAATTGTGTCTCTAGTTAGAAAAGAGAGTCACTGTTTGTCACATGAAAAGATCTTTGTAAAATACTTGTAAACTGTGACCTTTTACTGGAATATCTGTCAATTGTGAAAAACAAACAGAAATTGACGTTCGGTGTGTTTTAAGTAGAATACATGTACTGACCATATCGTACTCATTCCCTGGTAGAAACGTGGTGTGCCCAGAAACAGTTCTGCAGCAAATCAGCAGAGAGATCACACATGTACTGACTAGTTGAACGGAGCTCCCAGCAGGACCTCCGGAGACCTTAGAAGAAGATGAGAAACACAAACATATTACTGAGGTTATAAAGACAAGAGCTAAACTTATTACCATCAACATTTTATTGCAAGTTTTTGAGACATAAACAAATATAAACCTGACCTGCCAGTTTAAAGGGCTTGTTTGATTTAATACTGCAGACAACAGCTGTTAGAGATATACAGATGTGGTGTCGGATGATTACCTGAACAACAGGGTCTGGATGGTCTTACAATACATTTTGCTGGATTGTTCAAGGCTAATCCAAAATTGATGACTTTCACTGTCAGTGGCTCTATGAGATATTCCACCATCCTGATGTTTTGTGGCTTTACATCTCTGTGAATGATCACTGTGCTCTGGAGAATGTCCAAGGCTGTGGCCAGCTGAAATTATGAATAACAGGTTAATTCAACTCTACTGCAAATCTCATGTATTCAAGAAAGCGTAATCCATTGATGACAGTGCAAAAACAAAGAGAAAAGAACACAAATCTGCTGCGAATTGGGGGATCTGCTTCAAATTAAGAGATGGACTGGGGCTCATATTGATGAAATAAAAAAGCTGAACATTCAGCTTCTCAAACTCGCGACAGTAACGTCCCTCATAGGCGAAAGAGACGTTCCATCTCACGATGTTGAACTGGTCTGTTTTGAGCTCTTTCAGTATTCTCAGGTAGGCCTCCTGAATAAATCATAGGAGATGTTAGAGGTTTTATGTGAATAAAATGTTCTGTTGAGTTGTTACACAAGTCAAACATGGACAGAAGTTGTACTGCACCTCGATCATCACCGCCTGAATTTGCTCCTTGGTTCGGATGATTTTCAGAGCAACTGTTTTGTTGGTGGTTTCCTTCTTGCATTCAGTGACTGTGCCAAAGGAGCCGCTCCCCAGGTACTCCTGCACCTTGTAAGATGTAGTTAAAGAAATGGGTTTTCCAACCAAATTCATATTCCGTCATCTTATGCAGGAGAGTAGAAAAGACAAAGTTAAGACACAAAACCATGTTTTGTCTCGCAGAGCCTGACGGCCAGTTCCCATGAACAGAGCAGAAACATGTATAGACAGTTTGAAGCTCAGTGAATCATCTGTTAATTATGGGTGCACGTGCCCCAGTCGGCAATACATTGCATTAGGCAAAGCCACCAGCCCGACATTTCTTGTCAGCCCGACATTTCTGGTCAAAAGACAATTCGCACACCCCAGTGAATTCTCCACCTACAAAGGTATGGATTTGTTTTAGTTAAGTAGTCATAAATACTTGATTTCCAGATACAATTATTTATGTTTTATAATTATCAAGTGACTGCCATGTTTGTCAAAAAGTAATTGATAAATCAAATTTAATTTCATGTCATCAGGTTTCCAAAATACAGACTCCTCCCCAACCAAGACATTTTTGGAGGATAGATGCACCTACTGGCTCCTGTTCTCCAGTTAAAGAGGTAGGCTTTTTATTCCCCACACTGTGGAACATTTATACAATACACTGTGTGTCATGAACTTGGTATTGTGTTATTATATGGCACTTTTGCCAAAGTGGACACACAGATATGACCTGAACCGAGAGTCTGTTCAATCTGATTTTACTGAGTCAACTAGTCATAAATACTTGATTTGCAGAAACAAATATATGTTTTATAATTATCAAGTGATTGTTTTGTTTGACATGAAGCCAAACTTCAAATTTAACTTTACATCATCAGCTTCCCAAAGAACAAAACCCTCCACAGCCAGGAAATGTGTTGAAGACGGCTACACCCGGTGGCTCCTGTTCTCCAGCTATGAAGGTATGGTTTCTTTTTTCCCTCCACAATTAATAGAAGCAGGATACACTTAAAACATTGCATGTGTTCAACTTAAAAAAAAGAAAATGCATTCTAAATATTCATGATGAAAAAAAAAAATCTCGAAACTATATAATACCTTCAACTGTACTCTGAGAATGGTTACTTATGAATTGATTGACAGTAGTGTCATTTTGGAAACATACAAATCTGAAACAAAAGGAGGACAACCCTTAAAGTGTACTCTTAACAGTGCTCCGTCCGAAATTTGCACTTGCCAATGTAGTAGCATAGAGATGGGCCTTTTTTAAATGCGTAGGAGGTCCAGCTAAACAGGTTGTAGAAAGCTTTCATTTTGTGTGCGTGTGTTAGCTTCATCCATGGGCAGATGAAGACCCACAGTTTGAGAATCCAAACAAAGAGAGAGGGTCCGTTTGGACGGTGTTTTATATTGAGTGGCGATGATGTGAAGATGATGAAGGAATCTCCACTGACACCGTCTTGCTTGAATAAAAGGTTTATTACAAGAAGTTCAGCATCAATACAAGCACTGCAGTAAAGTTAATAATAATGTCAGTGTGTTTGATACCCTGCCATAAGTTAGTGTGTAGAGTACCATGTTAATTGTCAAGTGACGCTAAATGGCACCCTTTTTTTTTCAGTTCAAACTGAACTGGTTTGATTTGGCCCTGCAACCATTTCCGGTCCTTCTCCTGATTTTATGTTTAGACAAATGCTTATCAAACCATTAATATAAGTAAAAAATAATAGTCAAATCTTTTCCTTTGAAGAACTCAGATTACAGTTAACCCCCCCCCCCCCCCCCCATGTGTATCTGCGTCATAATCAGTCATCAAAGACACACCAGTATCTTCAAAGTAACATGGAATGAAAATGAACGCCTTGACAAGATAGGAAGATAGACGTCGGTTGACACCTGCCAATAAACCAAACGAAGAAGCAGAAAGATACTTAGAAGGAGCTATACATTCACTTTTTGGCAAGAGGAAAAAGGTATTTAAAAGAATGCTTATTTCAAACTCTTAACTTGGGCCCAGAGCAAAGATTTTCTTTATCCCACCCATCCATAAATATTGTTAGTTACAGTTTATTTTTCAAATATGGCACGACACCGGTCAACAAGTGTCTGCTCCTCAGCTCTTTTCTAATCACTCACAGGTAGAACTGATCTTTATAAAAACCTGCTGAAATCATATTTATGTTGATGGCGTCGCTTCTTCTGCAACAATGAAGTTTAAACACCGTGTTGTGTCATAATCTGCGGAAAGAATTTCTCTCCAGTCTGCAGGAGTGTGTCTGCTCGTCTCAGACTCTCTTCACGTTTACAAAAACGATCGCATCAAACGCGCGCTTCACGTCTCGTAATGTGTGTGTGCCAGGTGCACTGCGCGCAAAATGTATATAAAATATGTGTCTCATAAAAAGTAAAATTCAAGTGCTGTACGTGTCTAAATAACTTGTGATGAGTGATGGTATTCGTTGTTAAAGTGTAAAGTGAGCGCAGGTCAGAGGGAGAGTGAGCACATATGGCCAAAGACTCACACCAGACCCGTGCTGGTTCATACACTGCAAGCCTGTATGTAAGAGCACTTGTTCATCATCACAGGTCCAATGCAGAGCGCTATGGAAGGAAGGTACAGCCAAGATGACAAAGACCTGGAGCCACAGGGAGGAGTGGCATCAGAGGACAGGGCAGCGACTGATACTGGTTGGTCACCCACTAAAGCTGCTGGGATTTACAATTCAGTACAAAGCTGCAGAGTGTGACACAACATAGCACTGTTCAGTGCATTCACATTTAAAAACAAGTAACACAGACATATTCACAATTTACGTAAGTAAAACAGCTCATTTAGGTTGGTTTGCCGAGGATTGCATAGTTCAAATGTCCATTACTACCATTAATTAATTCAGAATTATTATGGGAAAACTTGTTCACAAGATTATGTCCATAAACTTACAATCATTTCTTTTAAATAAACTTTATTCGTCCTCCTAATATTTGCATTGAAAAAACAGTTTATCTTGGCATACTCACAAGTTCAGTATCACACAGCAGTGTGGATCATTTTTTACATCATAATTTGTTGTTTCGTATTAAGAATGACTTTTATTTTCTGTCGTTAAGGTGAAGACAACGCTGCTCAGATGCCGGTGACTTTTAACTTCTCAAACCTCAACACAGAAGACATGGAGGATGAGGAGCCACTGCTGGAGGATGAGGAAGAGGAGGAATTTCTTGTTCTTGATCCTGAACATGTGTGTAGTTTCTCCTTAATATTTATGTGATCAGATCAGAAGTTGCCTCCATTCATAACTGTTTTAAGTTTTGAGTTTATTTTCATAATATTAGATATCTTCATTTCCCATTCCCACTGTCATTGTTTCAGTGTTTCCTCTTTTGACAGCCTCTGGTCAGAAGGCAACAAGCTGCTCTGAACAAACAGCTGAGAGAGAAGCTGGAGAGGATCGATCTGGAGTTAAAGGAAAAGGTTGTTTCATTTTCTTTAACTATATGGTCTCAGTATGTCCAGAAGATGGTGCTACTGAGCTGTTTAGAATGTGGACTATTTCTGGATTGTTATTCCTTTGTGCAGCATGCACATTTTAAGGAGAGCATAAACATTTTAACAATGAAAAGCAATCAACAAACTAAACACCTTTGAGAAAGATGTGTTCAGGACAATAGAAAGCCAGAGTAAAACCTTCTGGATACTTTGTCTGATTCCTGATTTTGCTCTCTCTTCCTCTGCCACAGCTGGCAATGGAGAAGGCAGAGGCCAGCCTCATACAGGAGAAGGGTTTGAAGATGTTCAGGATTCAGGAGCAACTGGCCAGACTCCACACAAGGCTGGAGGAGCAACATCAGAACAAGGCACAGGCTGAAACTGAATATCGGCAGGCCCAGGATCAGCTGGAGGCAGGAAATAGCCGCTTTTCCAACATTAGCAGCCAGCATAGCAAAGCCAAAGCCGATGGTGAGTCTGATTTTCTATTTGGGGGTTGGGGGTCTTGCTTTGGTTTTAGGATTATATTTCATTCTCACTGTGTTGCACCATGTAATTTAAACACTTATGAACAAGATTTTTAATTAAATCTATGATGAGTTTTACACTTGGAATTATGAGCGATATAACATAACATTTAACTTAGTGAAGTCGGGCTTATCCTTTATTATTATTGTTATTATTATCTTATTTAAAATTCAGAAACCGTAGTCTGGATCCTCTTAAACACCCAAATTAGTCAGCAACATGCATTTGTCAGTGCTGCCAAGGGAAAGAAGAATAAATTCTCCCAACAGCATAAAATATTAGGATTATTAGAAGTTGGAGCATGTTTCTTATTAATCTAGAGTTGGATTCTCAGTCATCTAAAAATGATGCAGCTGCAGATGTTGATTAAAACACATGGGTCCAGATTTTAGTGCAACATGATAAGACACATTTCAATAGAAAGCTAAATCAACTCTCATGTTTAATTATATTAGCTTTAAATTATAAGTTTGAATGTTTACACAGAACATTCAACAGTTAAATCTAAATTGATATAGTTTTGAGCATCATCACATTTAGTGCTTAGTTGGCTTTGTATGAAATACTTTAGTCCATTGACCATAAACACAGTTTCAGCACCAGTAAGACAGAATCAGTGTCAGTCCATGTTTCCAAACTAAAGATCTGAGGCTTTGTGTTAATGTTTACCACTGTGTATCTTCTCCAGTGTCCCAGCTACAGGCAGAGGTGGACGTCTTGTCGCTGCACCTCGTCTTCGCTCAGAGAGCCTGTGAAGATCTGCATTCCAACGTCAAAGCCATGAGGACCACCACACGCAAAGCAGGAGCTGACAAGAGTCAGGCTGAAGAGCAGAAACTGATGCAGGTGGACAGGAGGAAGTGGGGCACATTAACAATATCAGCTCCTTTGAAGCTTTAACTGTATTAGACACATAATCATTGATTCATTAATTCACTGTCCTTGGTTGAAAATATTGTTTCATTAGGATTTATATGTGGATCGTCTGACGAAGGAACTGGAGAGGCTGACTGAGCAGGTTGCCATGTATGAGGCCCAGACCAGTGCTCAAGCAGAGGAGAGCCATGCAGCCAAACAAGCCCACTCTGAGGTAACTATAGGCTGAAATAAGTTAGTATTTACTGTTTCTGTAAGGTCAAAATGCCTTTGGTCATCAACCTTAGTTTAAATGAATGCTACTATTACCAGGACAATCATTTGCTGTTAACCAACAGGATTAAAGATTAGAGAACAGTGGTACAGCTGTGAAGAACAAAATGACACAAATGACAGTGTTAGAAAACACTTTTAAATTATGTACACCATAAGTTGGAGCTGTGTTTCTGGCCACATTAATTCTCCTGATGATCTTGTGAGATAAGCATCTGGCTCCTCAGCAGCCTAATGGGGCTCAGAGTTTACCTGCTATTTGTTAACTATTAGCAATCAGTTTACGCAAAACAGTGAGCACTGCAGCATCAGGTGAATGTGACACCTTCCATATTCCACATTTAATCCGTGTTAATGTAAAGATATTAATTTCTGTACTTCTAAACGATTAAAAACATGAATCAAATGACTGCGATCGATATGAACAAGGTGGTCTTTGGCATAAAAAGAAGTTTACATCTTGCAGTAACTAATAGTTTATGTGTGAGATTATTATGACAGTATCAGGGTCTGTCTTGTCCACATTCATAGGTTCTCTTCTAAATGTAACCTTCCCATATACATTGTTTGTCTCTCATATTATATGAGTGTTGGTGAAGTGTCTGTACAACACTGGCCCCGCCACATGTCCACATGTTTGTGTCTGTATGCAGGTTGAGATGGAGATGGAGTCTCTGGTGATAATGCGTAAACAGCTGCTGCAGCTGTGGAACCACAGCCTGATGAACTTGAGGAGAAGGGATGAGGAACTCAGCAAGATGCAGGAGGCTGTGCGGTGAGAATTAGGGCAAGAGAGGGATGAATATTAATATTAATTAAGCTAATGTGCTTCAAACATGTATATGTAATGTCTCTGCTGAAGATGGGGATAGTGTTTTTTTAGTGACAGATTGTTGCTCTGCTTTTCATGCTAAAGCTAAAAGGGAAATAAAAACAAAGATTACTATCACTATGATTAATGCAGATTTTTACCTGCTTCATGATCTGAGATACAAAAAATGGTGAGAATTATCAAAATGAAAGCATGCATTCACACCAGCTTTTCTGTATGTGTAGCTTAAAAGAGCACCAGGTGATCTTATTGGACAGAGAGATAGAAGGCTACAGGAAATCCACCACTGAAGAACTGGAGAAGAATGAGACACTGACTCTGCAGCTGAACAGGATCCAGATGGATGGAGCCACCTCCAGAAAACTGATCAGTCAGAAGCAGGCCCAGTACGAGGCTCTGCAGGCAGAATACAGCACCTGCATCCGCATCCTGAGGGACTCTGAGAACACCTTGGACAGACTCACAAAGGTGTTTAGAGGGCAAAGTCTTCTGTGTTCATCCCAACAGTCGTCCCACTCTTTCTCCCTTGATAATTATTTCACACACTTTCTTGACACCCATCTTCTTCTTTGTCATTCTAGGAAACCAGCAGCCAAGATGTTCATATTGAGAATCAGAGGAGGCAGTTGGAGAAAGAGAATGCTGGGCGTCTGGAGATGGAGGACAAGATCATGACCCACATGCAGCAGAAGCTCACCCACAACAAGGCTGCTAAGTACTCCCAAAAGCTCACCAGCAAGACAGCTGCACTCCAGAAAGATAAGGTAAGGATGTCATTTTAGAAAGATAGAAGAAGCATCCAGAGACAGTGCAGAGTCCTTCCATGTACACTTAAGAAGTCATGTTGTCATTGTTATTACCATTTGATTTAACATAAAGTATATTTGCAGGCCTTCAGTTTCAAACTAGTATTTTAGAAAAATAAAGTACGTGTCATTCCATATATAATATATATAATAATATTATATATATGTGTGTGTGACTGTAGAATATGAAAAATTCACAAGAGACAGCTTTAATTTGGACACAAAAAAAGGATCCAAATTAAATCAGAAGAGATGTCTGGGTTTTTATTTTCTCTAGCTTCTGTCATTAGACGTCCCCTCGCCTCCTAAATACCCCCTTTTTTCAAATTTCATACCATTAATCTGTTACTAGGGCTTTCTGTCTGAGGCCCAAGCCAGGATAAGATTTTTCAAACATTATTAAGGTCCATTCAGGGCCATAGAAGACATCATATCCCTGATACACAGACTGAGTGAGACTGGAGTGTTTGTTTATTATGCAACAGATCATGGAAAACAGAATTAATAGTGATTAGGGAAGGAGAAAGGATGCAATGTAAAAATGGTCCAATGTATAAAGTTAGAAAAACACAAATCAACATATGTACAATAACCTAAGTATCCAAACACAATTTAATATTACACTATTGTCTCTCTTATCTCTCTTTCCCCTGTAGATCTTTCAGCTGTGGCAGCTGGAGAATGAGGTGGTGGTGCAGGAACTGGAGAGCAACAAGGTCAACCAGCATCTGAAGAGCCTCTCCCTCGCTCAGGAAGCCCTCAATGAGGAGATCGCAAAGAACCACAAGTTTCTCACGTCCAACCAGGCCAAGATTTCTTCCTTCAATACATTGATCAAACAGAAAGACGCCACCATTGCCACCTACAACAGAAAGATCAGTCAAATCGCAGCCAACACTGGGGTGAGAGATTCTGGAGAAGAAATCCCTGGTTTATGTGGATTATTTAATAATGAGCTATTTGAATTTTGAAGTACAATCTTAAGAGTCAGATACTGTATATAGTAAAAACTAGATTATTTTGGGATGTGATGACACCATGTTCAATGCCTGTCAACATGCTGATTTTCCAGCTCATAAGTAATGATAAGTTATGACTAAATTATTACATAACTTAGTGCTCATGGGTCAGACCACACCCATCTTCTTACTTGGCCTCCATTTTGATCTAGACTTTTTTGAACAGTTGCAACACTATCACTGGACTCCAAACCTGTCCGTAGACAAAAGACATGAACACCTGCCATGGTGACAGAGAAAACAATACCAGCTCTGCTTTTGTGCCTCATAATTACATGTTATCTTTGTGATTTGCTTGCCTTCTTTGCCAGGGTGAAGACCTAAATCCTCTGCAAATCAAGGTAGAGGCATTGAAGGCTGAGATCGAGGAGCTGGCAGCGAATATCAAGAATGACCAGCAGCTCTGGATGAAACGTCAGGGGATGCTAGTAGGACTGACGCAGGAAATAGAGGCCAACAGCAAGAACATGCTCAAACTGCAGATAGAGCACACTGTCATGCAGCAGAAGAAAATACATTTCAAGAGTACGTAATGTTCTTAACAAGCACACACATGCGTGAATAGGTAGACACATCCAAGTCAATGAGTAAAAGTCACTAAGTTAATTATAGACTACTAATGATTTTTAGCTTGTAAATGGCAAATGACATGTCTGAGAATGTAACTTTTATTTAACTGAGTACATGTATTTCATTACTTAAGCTTCTAAAAAAAGATAAGACTTATTGATCCGACGCTGGGGGAAATTCCCTTGTTATGTACGAGGAGATAGTGAAAATAGACATCTTCACAGACATACATATATAGACTGTTAAAAGCATACAGACAGGTAGGGTATACAATATGAATATGACTATAAAAATGTTATGTACTCAATATATATATATTTCACCATAGTATATTAAAATAGCAGTATGCTATATATAGTGTAACTATGCTCAACCTGTACACTTCCTCTGATGCCCTCTCCCCCACCATCAGATCAGATTGAAGCAGAGCACCAAGAGCAGAGAGAGCTGGAGAAGAACACCAAGATGCTGAGAGGAGACCTGCTGAAGCTCAACACCATGCTCAGCAAGAACGGACAGCTCAGCCAGGCACTGGAGCAGGAGAATGTGCTGATGGAGTCAGATTTTCTGAACAGACTTAAGGCATGGCATGGCTGATAAATTCTGCTTTGATTGTTTTTATTCTCTGCTCTTTTCATAGTAAATATTAATAAACGTGAAATATAATGTGTGTGTGTCTAGGAGGCAGAGCAGGAGTCAGTGGAGATCCAGATGACTTATGAGAAGACCCAGGATGAAAAAGAAAGACTCCTCAACAGTCTGGTGGAAGCTGAGTGAGTCACATACCATCTTTTGCATGTTCGGGTTGAGTTAAGATCTGTGTCTGTGTGACAATTATCTAGAATATTTTATTTTTAATAATGAAATATTTTAAAACAAACAAAGCCTTCAACATTAGGGCAGACACTAAATGTCCTGCCTCCACACTCCCCCACTGACCTGTACTCACGTTGCTCTTGAACATTATGCATCAAAACAAATCAGAAGTTATTAAGACCTGTACAGTACTTGGACTTACTTGTTTGATTCGTTCTAAAATTTATGAGACATGCATTTAAACACATTGAGGAAAAAGTCCAACATTGTGCACACGCACTTTCCCATGCCACACACAACACGAGACGTGCACAGCCATGACATTGAGATTAAAGTGACCAGAACGACCCTGATACACAATCTGAAACCATCAATTAATCAATTAATATGATTTTCGGTTTGTGTGTGAGGATCGGCAGACACGAGCAGACGCTGATACATTTTTCACACCATTTTAAAGGAATAGTTCACCAAAAAATGAAAATTCACTCATTATCTACTCACCACTATGCTGATGGAGGGGTGGGTGAAGTGTTTGAGTCCACAAAACACTTAAGGAGTTTCAGGGGTAAACAGTGTTGCTGCCTTGGCTTAATTAACCATAATACTGTAATAAAACAACAGAAAAAACATAACATGCCTCTATACTGCTCGTATGGTGTCCTCCAAGTGTCTGCAGCTAGACTGGATGACACCACAGGAGCAGTATGGAGGCATTTTTACATGCATCCTTTGTTGGGTTCATGTGTGTGTGTGTGTGTGTGTGACCTGCAGGTGGCAGATCATGCTGTGGGAGAAGAAGATCCAGCTTGTAAAAGAGACTCGCTCAGCTTTGAATTCTGAGGGGGTCCAGGGAGAAATCCAGATGATGAAGGCTGAGATACATCATATGGAGGTAAACACAGCACACACAATAAATAATAAACAAAGCAAACAATAAAATTTGATTTATGATATGTGAGTTTGTTTACTCTCATTTAATACTTGTGTGTTAGGTGCAACTCAACCAACTGATGAGGCAGCAAGAGCAGTTGCTAAGGGAGAGTGAAGAGGTAGTGGTGAGGAGGGAGACTATCGTTCAGCGTAGGGAGGCCATGGTCCGCAGCTCCCAGAAACAGGCTACAAAGAGCGAGCTGAGCCGCAGCGCACAGGGCCTGCGGCGCCGGATCAAGGACGTACACAAGGTAGGACACATGTCATGATCATTCATGTTTGCAAATGTACCTGAAGCACTGTTAGGTACATTATCTTATCTTATATGCATCATTCATCTCTTCAGCATGTGGCTGAGTGTGAGAAGGTGATCCAGGACCAACAGGAGAGCCAGGGGGATCTGGCTGACAAGCTTGCAAAGCAGAAGCAGCAGCTGATAGAACTGCGTGGCACCAGCTACACCCTGGATTCTGAGTTTGCTAATCTCAAGGACACTAAAATAAGCGTAAGGAGCTTTAAAATGCTGTTTCGCTAGTTTCTGTTGAGTGTAACTGACTCTTCACTGTATTGAAATCTTATACAGTCTTATTTTTTAAGCTTACTATATTATAGCTGACATGTGTCAATCAAGTCTCTTTTCAGAGGTGAAATAGGCTCCTTCTGTCTACTGCCTTTAATTGTTGCTATTGATGTGTTGAAGGTGTGGTGAGAATACTTGTTAAAGCATTTTCCAGGCCAGGTAGACACAACTGTAGATTTACTGTCTAGAGCATTTCAGTTTCCACTCTTGGAACCACTCCCACTTAGCAAGCATACCAGATATAGCCAGTCATTGTTTTCCACTTTCTGACATCAGTTTGAAAACATAAGTGAAAACATGAATCACATCCACTCTCATTCTTTACATTTTCCTCCCTCTAGAACCTAGCTCACCTGGTGGCTCTACAGAGCCGGACCAAGAAGCTGCAGGGGGTGTGCCAGGGCCGCTACAGAGCTTCGTCCACCAGTGAGTCAGTCAGAGCCGCTCTGCAAACCCAGACTGAACGTGTGCACGCTACCAGCGCCATCTTGCACAGAGTCTGTGAGGAGTTTCCCCAGCACCAGGAGCCAATCCGCAGGCTAATGTTAGCATTGGCAGGTTGTGCTCAGGCCCTAGATCAGGAGGCATCCTGAAAGTGTGGGAGACAATGTAAAGATGACAGTTATTACAGGAAGAGGAAGTGAGTAACATTAGATTGGGATGAGAGACAAAGATAAGTGATGAATTGTGTCCATTACAATGTCATCAAATAAAGTCTTGATGAAACATCGATCAGAAACAATTACATCCCTCTCTGTTTGGCTTTTTCAGTCCAGAAAAAAACTGAGTCATATAACACAACAGATGATAGAGCTTTAAAATATTTTAAGAGACAGTCAGACACTAGTTTGAAGGCAGTTTGCAGGTCACGCCATTTAAATGTTGCATAATACAAGAGACCAGTTCTGCCAACGTTAATGTCTACATGTGGAATGTGTGCTGCAGCTACTAGATTTAAATTGCCACTATGAACTGAATATACTTTGTGCACAAAATGTTTGTACACATACACAACAACATATAGCTGACACTTTATTGACACTTGTCATTATGGTCAACCTAATGCACAATTTCCTTTGAAAAAATCAATTCAATTTTTATTTACACCAGTGTCCCACTGGAATCTGCAAACATTGTATTATATTGTGGATGGTGGTGTGGCAGCTCGAGCAAAATTAAAAAGAAAACAGAGAAAAATATCAATTTTATATATCAAAATCGTTTTACATTGGATGTACTGTATGTCTGTGAGTGCATATATAAAGATCGTACTCTGACAAAAAGCTTTTGCTGTCTAGATAGGGCAATTTTATTATGTTTAATGACACATGAAATGTGTCAGTACCTGCACATTTACTATGGGCAGACATTCATCTTCATAATCAGCTATTGAATTAATCTGGTCACTCCTGTCCAGGCTAAAAAAGGCAGTTACACCTGATCATAATCACATTTGTGTTATTTGATATTGTTGTGTGTCACTTGTTCAATACGTTCCTGGATTTAATACAGCTGATAACAGCAGCAGCTGCAGGCCTTTCTTGATAGCAGCACTTCATCTCCTGCAGGCAACAGGAGCGTGAAGGGTGAATACGTTCTAATTGAATGTTGTAGAACTGGCTCAAAAATGTTGTGTGTTCTACAGGAGCACTGTCCTGTACTTTGTCTCTGAGGACTTTCCACAGTGCCTGGAGGCACCATGTAGAGTAAATTGTCACCAGAACTGGCAGCAGGTGTGCACAGGCTTGGCACGAAAAACAGCTAACACTCCTTGAATCTAAACTTTAACACACCAAACCAATACTTACAGTACTGAGTGGATAGGGGAAATTACTTACACCCACACATTATTTTGTACTGGCTGCTTTTGGTTACAGCAAAGTTCCACAGACTATATTAAGCGTGTTAAGGGAAAGCCCCACAGATTTTTCTAGGGAAGGAAAATTTGCTGTGGAATGTGTCAAGGCATGTGCACTCGTAAAACGACTGTGTTGTTAGCTGTTTGTGTTATTACCAAGCAGACAGATATGGTGTTGTTTTCTACAAATGATGTGTTGTTTGATCTGAATGATTGGACCCACACAACATGTGTTACAGCATTGACCAATCACGTCGCTTCCTCAACATCTCTACAAGTTCGGGGGAAGCATCCTTTGAAAAAGGCAAAAACCATGGCAACCGCCACCATGCTATGTCCACACACCAGCAAACTGAAGGTAAATGCAGGTTTCTGGTAACAACACTATTTCCTTAAATAAAAGCATGGCTATATAAGCTACTAAATGCCAGGACTTTGTTGGAAATTGAGCATCTTCTTGTAACTGTAATTGTACAGATCCACTAAGGCTAATCTGGCTTGATAAGCCATAACTATTTAGCCAGAGTGTGTAGCTGACTTAGTTAGCTCGCTCAATACTAACATCTATGTGTACAGTAATGCAAATACAGCCCAATGCCTGTCAGAAGTATCGGAAAAGGACCTGAACCAATTTTATAATTCAACAGGATAACCATCTACTGAATGTAAAAATAAATGTCTCCCCTTGTCCATTGTGATTGAACTAGTTTTAATCAGTCTGTTGTAGATAACTTTACTTGACCTCTAGTTGGAACCTAGTCCCAATCTGCATGTCTCTGGACAGTGGGAGGAAGCCAAAGAGAAAACTCATATGAACACAAGGAGAACATACGAACTCCACACAGAAAGACCCCAGCTGGACCACCACCCTTCCACCTAAAAAAAAGAACTGGGGAAAAAAGGTAACATTAATTGTTCTGTATCTGTCTTTAAGTGCTGCAAAGGATGTTTAATATTTCCACTGTGCACATTAATAAGTAATGGATCTATCATGAACATACACTATGCAGTGTAAGAACTGCAATTAAAACTTTTCTCTTAAAAAAATTGCCTTTATACTTACCAGAAATATTTCTGCTTATCTTAAAAACTAGTAACCGTGTAGTGTTGTCACTTTGTTACAGAGAAATTCATGAAGCTCCTTTTCTTTCAGTCAGACTTGAGAGGTCAGAGATGACCTTGATATTTGTGAGACATGTCAAGTTCTATATGCGTAGCATGGACAGTTTATTCATTTGGTTGATAAACTTTTTATGAGTGTAATTTACTAACTTCTTCAACTTGTCATGCGGCTAAATACGAGGAATCATAACATATATTGTTCTTGTGATTTTTTGATATGCTTTTCATACACACCAGTGTCCCACAATGCACTGCCCACAGGAAATGAATGGAATCTGCAAACCATTGGGGTAAATTGTGTACGGGGGTGTGGCAGCTCCAGCAAATCTTCAAAAAAAAAAACTTTGGTATTTTAAATTGCAACTTACATGCACCTCTGCCCCCTTTCATCAAAACTTCCTATATGATCTTAAACCATGTCGTCAATTAACATAAGACATAAACACAAAAATACAGTTTCAAATATTTTGTTTTCTTAAATGTTTACAATTAAAATGTTTTTTATCAAACAATCTCTTTAATTTAACGTATTTCCTGGGACTGGTCATATCACTACATATCCTACATCCTCTAAACTCTTTTTGTCGGTATATAATTTACAGTTGGCAGCTTCCACTTGTTTGCATAAACTATTTACAGTACAGCAAACAGAAGTTTTCCACATGATGGTGGTAAGTTAGCTAGCATGTGAAGCATGAGGAACCCTTATTTCCTTCTTAAACAGAGGACTTTGAACTTCACTCGTCACTGTTTGCTGCTCTGACTGTGGTATGTCTGTTTGCTCAGCTGTGATTAGAAATTATTGAGGCCAACTTGCATGCAGTCTGTTTCTGTGCTACGAGAGGCATGGTTCTCTTATGCCACAAGTTGCACCTTGACTCCTGTCAACAAACAGATCTGGCTTCATTCATTAATAAAGCGAGACAGAGGTTTATGATGGGATCAGATATTGAATCAGCTGCTTAAAGCAAATTGAGGAGACATACTTTATGTGTGGCTCACTTGACTCATGGTGTGTGTGTGTGTGTGTGTGTGTGTGTGTGTGTGTGTGTGTGTGTGTGTGTGTGTGTGTGTGTGTGTGTGTGTGTGTGTGTGTGTGTGTGTGTGTGTGCATCTCAAATGTGAATGTGTGTGAGAGGCTGTATTTCAGCTCTGTTTACACCAGCGTGTATTTATGCCTGGCTCACAGAGGGCCTGTCTTACAGGTTTGTCCTACACGCCCACACACGCAAGCAGTGCTTTGACAAAAACACCCATGGGGTGGGGAAAGTTGCCGATCCTTTTATAATGCTTTTCTGCTTCATCCGGTAATATTTGCTTCCAGGAAGGAATATGTGATCAGTGTCCATTCAGCTGTTGGTGTCTGCTTGCTCTGTCTGCTCCAGCCTCAGAGGGCAGACAACGCTCAGTTCTTCAAACATATACCCACACACTCAGGATGGCAGGGGATTGTGTTCCATGCGAGGGTCCAGACCTGAAGAAGATGGGTGAGGAGGAACTGTGGGAACTGATAAATGACAACCGCCACAGGATCTCATTAGGGGTACGGCCATGCATCTTGATCCCGTACCTGAGGCAGGCCAGGGTGCTCACGGAGATGGACGAGGACGAGATCATCTCCTGCCACAACCTCACTAACCGCTGCATGAGAACCAGTGAGTTTTGATTTGACCTGTTGCTGTTTGGATTGTTGGAAAGAAAGTTTTTGTATTGTAGTCAGTGTGTAGCCAACAAATGGATTCTGTTTTTACCACTTTTACTGTGCCTGAGTAGTTGACACTGACTGTTGAGAGCATTGCCTAGAGGAGGGGTCACCAACACGGTGCCCGCAGGCACCATGAGTCGCCCCCAGGCATGTTCTAAAAATAACTCACCAGTGAGCTGCGTCTAAAATTTTATATCTGTTTCTGATTAAATGTAATTATTTACTTTTTATACTGTCAAATTTGTATTCTCATATTGAAGTTGACTATTGAGTATGATTTGTTAAAAGGGTTTGTCAGTGGCTCGTGAAAATGGAACATTTTTCTTATGAAATGTTGTAGAAGCGTTCATCTGAAAATGTAAACAATTGCTGAGATTAATAGAAATAAAGTGTTGAATATTGATATTATCTGTTTCCCACCTTGTTAAGTCATTGTTGATAATTATTGTGAGAAATCATTCACATAGATGAGTATCATTTATCATTAATTATAATATATAACTAAAGGCAAACTGAGCAAATTTGTTATTTCAAAAAAGAGTGTATCAGACTGGTAGCCCTTTGTATGACTCAGTACCCATGAAGTAGCTCTCAGTTTCAACAAGGTTGGTGACCCCTGGCCTAGAGACTGCTGAAATCCCAGCAATACCTGTAGTACTAAAAAAAATATTTATCAGTAAACCTGCATGTTGTGCCATCTGGAACTTTGAGAGTGTATTTGATAGCTTTTGTTGCAGAATACTCTGATAGAACTCTTATTGGCTTGTTTTCTCTCAGAAGGAATTTAAATTTGGATTTGTAACTTGATGGCCTTCATGAGTTTAGATTAAATCTGTTGGGGTAATAGGTTGAATCACTGTCCACTGTCAACAGGCTACATGCTGGATTTGCTGAGGACTCAGGGGAGGAATGGTGCTGTGGCTTTGCTGGAGAGCTTGATGATCCACTACCCTACCCTGTACACCCAGGTCACTGGACGCAAACCCAGCACTGAGCCCTCAAGATTCAGCGGTCAGTGGTTTGAAGTTGTCTGACTTTTTAAAGCAGTTATCCATGTCTTTGTTTAATTGTCTGTCATTTGTACCACTGACCTACAGCGTTCTCCTTTCAGGCCTGATAAAGTACTCAGAGTTGACGGAGTACCTGGTGAGAGCAGTGACAGGGATGCAGAAGGAGCTCCAGGAGGCTCGTCGTGAGGCCGGCAGAATGACTGCTCGCTGCACCTCCCTGGAGTCCGAGATTAGGCAGATTACAGAGCAAGAAGAGAAATCCAGACGCCTTCAGGATGAGAGTGAACGCATGCGTAGACATTTGTGCTCTTTGCAATGTGAGGTCACCAAGCTGAAGGATGAGAAGTGTGACTTGTACGTGCGCTACACAACAGCCATCGAGGAGAAATCAGCTGTGAACAAGCATCTCCATGACCTCAACCTGCAGGTCAGTGCTGCTCAGTAATGCTTCTGAGCTTAGAAAACTCATCAATACATATATTGAGTTTCTCCCCCCCTCAAACACAAAGCTGTGATCTCCGGGGAAAGTCCTCTAAAGGTCAGTGTTAAAGAACTGAAATCTGAGCATTTGTATGTCCCACCTCAGGAGGCACTGTGAACACAGACTCTGAAAAACGTTTGTATAATGTCTTTCATGGCTATGACTGCACTTTGTCTGACAAAACAGCTCAAGTGACATCACATGAGAAATCTTTGTAGACAATTTGTTTTTAGCAGAAAGCCTGTGTAATAAAATATTTGGTGGTCAGTTAGCTGGTGGGGTCCTGCAGGGAGCGCTTCCTGCCAGAAAGTCTGTCAGCATCATGTTCAGTTTAGTTTATACAACAATATTATTGGTTAAGTTTAGGAAAAGATAATGATTTAGGTGAAAATTCCTCTCACAACGTGCAACAGCTTCCTTTGCTCTCTGCCACCTACATTACCCACAATGCAGCTTGCCCACCAGTGATTGGATGTAACAGAGTACATTTACTTTGATACTGTATTTAAGTACATTTCCCTTATATCTCTACTCTCTAGATTTATTTTCTCATATCTGTACTTTCTAATCAACTACATTTAACAAAGCATTGTGTTACATGTTCACAATTTTTTTGTATTTTTAAATTAAAAATCAATAACGAGAGGGTTTCACTGATCTAATCAGAGCAGGCAGGTAACGTTAGACCCCATCTCCTTCAATGGGAGCAAAGCTGCAGCAGTACTTTAATTTTTAATAGTCGATTTAAATGTACTTACTTTAACTCAAGTAGAACATTTTATGTGGTACATTTACTTTTATTTAGCGTAAGTAAAGTTTTGTCTAATATTTATACTTTTACTCAAGTTAAATATTTGTGTACTTCCTTTGCCAATGATGTCAAGATAGTGGAAGAAACAGTATGTTGAGAAATATGTCTGTCGATATCGTTAATCACACTAAATGTCACATTATTATTTATTTATGAATTAATTTTGTATTGTTATTTTCTGAGAGTTTAAAAAATAATTTCTTCTCCTGTGTGAAGGTTGTGATTCTAAACTCTTCTTTAGGAGCAGAGAATGACACTTCTGAGGTCGATCAGTTATGTGTTATCTTCCCTGTGCACTTATGGACAGTACATGATGAAATTATGTTGTGATAATTATTGATTTTGTTTAATTGCCCAGTCCTAAAGTTTTGATTATTCAGTACACCCTATATGACAGACGCATATTTTTAACCGTTAGGCAGAAAAAGCAATTAAATACTTTTTGATGTTTGTTAAGTTTACTTCTATATCTCTCATGTACATTTATGTATTGTATCTGAGTTGCATTATATAATGGCAAAGCATTGAGTGCTTCTATACACACTAATGACTGAGGGGATTGTGCATCAGATTTTAGAAACAACAGAGTGACAACAATCCCACGATAAATAATTGTCTTGTGTGGCAGGTGTACCAGCTGCAAACGGAGCTGCAGAAAGTCCAGCTGGAGAACAAGTTACAGAAGCAGTGCTCGCTCAGACGTGCCTCTTTTGCCAACACACCACAACTGCAAGAGGAGGTTCAGAGGCTGCGCTGCCAGCTGGTGAAAGCAGAAAAACTGGACCCAGTGAGAGCGATCACTTTATCACTCTGTGTTATATGAGCTAATTAAGTTACAGTTTTCACTCACTCCTTGTGTCTTTGTCTGCTCTGTCTTTGTCAGGCTCATCAGGACATCCTGGCCCAGGACCTGGCGGAGGCCATCGACAGCCAGGTGGAGCTTGCAGCGCAGCTCAGGTGCTACAGAGAGGAAAATGAACAGCTGCACATAGAGAAACAAGGGGTGCGTGTGTGTGTGTGTTCGTCAGTCATGGTGTAACAGCACCATTACATGCAAAGGTCGGAATCTAATTTGGAGAGCACTGTTTCTGTTTGTAACTCTTTAAACAATGGGTGTATTTGTGTTCAGCTCATGGACCAGAAGGAGGGTCTGAGCCTTCAGGTGCAGCAGTTAACCCTGGACTGTAAAATACACCAGCAGAAGACCACCATGATCCACAATCAGTTGAGGGAGCTGCAGGCCGAGAGAGACCAGGTAAGAGACAGATAGCAGTCCCATCACTCAAACTCTCCTGTCTTTGATAAACAGTTTAACAGTCAGGATTTATTTTTTAGATTCTTTCTCTTTAACTACATTGGAATTGTACGATGGAGTATTAGAGCCATATGAGGAAAGAAAATTCAGAGTTTTGAGAAGAGTGTTAGGAGAATAAAGTTGTCATTTAATGAGAACAAAATTAGTATAAAGTCAGGATTTAACAATAGAAAAGTCACGACATTACAAGAGTAAAAGAAAAATATTTTTTGGAGGAAATAAGCAGCAAGGAGAACCTGTGCTCCTTCTGGATCCAGAATCTTAATTACTAATCCCACTGTGACCACAACTTTTCCTCCAGTTCTGTGTGCTTCTATCTTCAGTATAGTCACAGTTTCTTACACAGTCTTTTTCGAAATCCTTATACTTATGATAATATGGTGCTAATGAGCCAAACAATATTTCGCTATTTGTGAAACCTTAATAAGATGCTCCACTTCCTCATTTTAATACAGGTGACAGACTGATCTTCTGATGTCCCCCCTCTTAAATGACATGTAGCCTGAAATTATGATTTTCATTCTTTTAATATTACAGCAAGAGCAGCGCTATAGAAATACAGACCATTTACCATTTCACAAAAAAAGCCTGGCAGGAAATTCTTCTCTCAGAAGAACCCTTCCAAAAACTTATTTTTTTTCCAGTTTTCTAATTTATTCATCATGTTGGATTAAACAATTAAGATTTATTTTACAAACAATGAGGAGAGTTAGTACCATTTATCACTTTTCCTTGCACAGTAATTTTGCTTCAAAGTCTCATAATCACGTTAAAAGTAAGTTAATTTTAGAAGACATATGTTATGAAGTTGTTATGAACGTTCCCTTGCCTCCAGGCATACCAGTCCAGAGACGAGGCCCAGGCCATGATCGCCCGCATCCTGGCTGAGAAGGACACCCTGAGGTGCCAGCTGGTGGAGCTCCAGGAGAGGGCCTTCAGCCTGCAGACCAAACAGCGCGCCATAGAGCAGCAGCAGCAGAGCTCTGAGGTCATTTCTCACACAGACACATATCAGCACACACATAAATACAACACACAAAGCAACAAGAATGTCACTTTGTAGAGCAAATACTGTACCTTCGCCAAGACCAACCTTCCCCCTTAAATTCAAGCTGCACCAAATTACACACACTTATAGATATCAGTTCCTTTAACATCTCTTATTATTTCCGTCAAGATCCGTGGATTATTCTTTGGGAAATCCCCGCCCTATTGCACAATGTTAAAGAAAGTGATAAGAAATTTCTGCATCCACCCCCTGGTCTGAATCTGCACCAAAACTGAATGACAGACAGGGGTGAAAACAACCTCCTTGGAACAGGTAACAAGAATGCTAATACAGTTGCCTATGATTGTGTTGAAGGAGGCCGAGGTCGACTGGGAGAGCCTGAGGTCCAGCTCTGAGGAATCCTCAAACAGACGGAGACTTTGCCGCATGGACGCAATTAATCCCATGTCACTGAGTTCCTGCCAGTCAGAGGTGTGTGTATGTGTGGTCAGCACAATCTTTCATCAGGGCTGGTCAGATCCTTAGAAAGATATTCTTTACTCTTTCTTTGATTCGAAATGCCTTTATCCAAACATAATTTTCACTTCATATTTTTTTGGATAAACTTTTAAAATATCCATCTTCGAGAAAACCAATGCAACTCCTATACTGTATCTGTATGGTGAACATGAAGCTATACCAGCAGCCAGTTCATTTAGTGAAGCATTAAGACTTGGAATGGGGGAAACAGCTCACCTGGCTCTATCTAAAGGTCCAGCTACCAACAGGTCTAAAGCTCACTTATTAATTTATTAACAGCTTGTAACTTATTTGTTTAGTCATTGTACAAGGGGCCAAGAAATCCCCCAGCACATAGATGGTTACCATCAGACAGAACAACGCTGGAGATTTACCTCTGTTTCCAGAAAAGCTTATCTGACCAGCTCTATTGCAAAAGAACTGTTAATGTTATTGTGCTTTTCCAGTCTTGTCAACCTCTTTTGACACTACAAGTCACAGTCACCCTTTCACACACACATTCATATTGTGCTTCTTTACACAGTGCTTTCCCCATCAGAAATCATTCACACACAGCCACCCAGCTGCTTTCAATACATGTGACTGACACCAATCTATGCATCTGATCCATCTATTTATTTCTCAAGACAAACATTTGTGAATTTAGTTTGATACGGCTTTCTGAAAACAAAAGCATGTTAATTCTCTCTCTATGTATTTGTATATACAGTATATGTTCATATTTTTTGTGATCAACATTTTTGGTTTTTGGACTGACAAAATATAACAAACATACAACAACAACAGTGCGGCACACAAAAAAATGTTTTTAAATAATTAAATTTTCAACATTTAGGGAGCAAAACACAGTAGCAGTAATAGTGATATTCTAATGAAAAATATAAACAACAATGTACTGAAAAGGAGAAACCAAAATCTCTGTGTTCAACCACCCATCTCCACCAGGTCTGATATCACTAGGTGTTGAGGAGTGACATTCCAAATAGGCCGTGCCTTAGATTCTATATCATGGTATTGATTGTTATGTAAAAGCTGATTATTTTGTTATGATGCTGATTGTGTTTTTGTTTGTGTGTGTATTTGATGTCCAGAGTGAAGATATTGCAGCCAGTAGTGTCAGATCCCGAACTGCAGAGCCACCCAGTTCAGATTCCCTCCGCAGAAGGGAGGAAACTCTACATGCAGACAGCAGGTGTGTGTTTGTGTGTGTTAGTTTTATTTATTATTTTATTAAGTCTGTTGGTAACATTTTACAGGCAGGCATCAGGAAGGAGGGTTTTGTCGCATTCCTTTGTGTTGCTGTAACATGACATGACGAGTTTCGGGTGGGTTACAGATTTACAGCAATGAGAGGATCTTAATGACAAGTCACACGATTCCCAGAGACACTCAAATGAGTGTGATCGAGAATAAATTGTAGAAAACAGAAATCTGCAAATAGAGTCTGTTGAGGAGCTAAATTAACCCCCAGAGATCTCACATATCTAGTGTGTAACAGAGACAGAGAAAAATGTGGTACTGGCACTTTTATGTTTCCATTTCCATCTTTTTTTCTCTTGTAGTTTTGAAACCGTGGAATCTGATTCTTTATTGGACGACTTTGTGTTCCTCCCCAACAGTATGTATGGAAAACATCTAAACTCCTTCTTTGCTGTTGTTGTTGTTTGGCAGCTTTTTTCTTTAGCCATTGTTCAATGTTGGACCTCGGCCAGGGCGTCATACAGTGACACATTAACTCTGCCACATTATTTACAGGAAGACAACCCTGCCAAAACATTAAACAGCCTCTCTTTTGTTTAGTGGGGAGTAAAGACATGCTGACACAAAGGCTGTGCTCCTCTAATGGCTCCACGTCTGACGGGTGAGGCTATCTACTGGACCAACATTGTTACAAATAATGAGTTTCATTGAAGTATTTTTCCTGTGGAACACAGCACTGCATATCCTTAAGGAAACAAAAGATTTAAGAAGAGGGTAGTAAAGGTAATCCAGCCAATATTTGTTGAGACATTTCACTCCGGAGCAATTCAGTGAAACAGCCAACGAACTAATTGACATCCCTAAATTCATGCCACTAATGTTCACACTGCTCATCTGATATAAATGTGGGAAAAAAAAATAATTTAAAAAAATGAACATTCACTCATTATCTACTCACCACTATGCTGATGGAGAGGAGTCTCAGGAGTAAACAGTGTTGCAACCAAATCCAATACAAGTGAAGTAAATGGTGACCGATTCTTCAGACGTAATCAAACAACTGAAAAAACAATAAAATACCTCCATACTCCTCTTGTGGTGTCATCCAAGTGTCCGTAAGCCCCAACATTCATCAACAGCATCATTTACACCGTGGTTATGGCTTAAATCCTCTGATATTCTCCTCTGGAGCCGAGTTCATGTTTGCATGCACACACAGCACACAAGCTGTCGCCAAAGGGTACGCACAGTAGCATCATTACTTCCGTTGGCGAACATTTAGGCTAAAAACATGATGTAAATGATGCTGTTTCAAGTCAAATGTCAGGGCTTCCAGACACCTGGATGACACCACAGGAACAGTATAAAGGCATGTTATGTTTTTTTCTGTTCATCTTTCTGTTCTTCAATTATACTGGATTTAGCTGCAACACTGTTTACCTCTGAGACTCCAAAAGTGTTTGCCGGACTCAAACACTTCACCAACCCCTCCAGCGGCATCGTAGTGGATAATGAGTGAATTTTTATTTGTTGGTGAACTATTCCTTTAAGCTTTGTTTTGTTTCAAATTAATCAATCTGTATATGTTGGGACATCCTCTGTCCTTGATCATCAACTAGCTACCAACAAATACAATTTTAACATGGAAAAAAAAGAAACCTCAGAGAGAGCCGCAAGTGAGGGAACCCTGTCCCAAGAAAATCCAAAGTGTCTGTCCTGAGCCATCACTACTATAAATGTATCATTATTCACTTCAGGTCTAGGTCCAGCTCTATTTTCTGACATATATTTTTTCCTCTCCTACGATCCCAAAAATCTAAAGCACATATATCCTTCCCTCATCTTCTCTCACTGCTCACCAGCCTGTCAGCGACCTCAGTCCCTCCCTTCCTGATGCGCTCCCGTCCAAAAGCTATTCGCATCAGTGGCCGAGCGATCAGCATCTCCTTCCAGGGGGAGGCACTGCTCAGCCAGCTGGTGGTGGTGGGGGGGAATAAGACAGGAGTGTTTGTACACAAGGTGACAGAAGGGAGCACTGCCCACACAGTTGGCATCAGCCCAGGGGCACAAATAGTGGAGGTAGGTTGTGTGTGTGTGTGTGTATGTGTGTGTGTGTGTGATTTGTTAAAATCCCTGTTGCAATGGTGTTTTTCTCATCGTACTGTTTCTCTGCAGGTGAAGTACGAGCAGAACCAGAAGGCTCTGAGGATGGTGCTGGAGGACTCCACTTTAGAAGAAGCTATGTGGGCTCTCGGCCAGGTTACAGGCCTCTGCCACCTCTCCCTGCGTCCCAGGCAAGATGGTATGTCCCACAGCATTTACACAAAACTCTCATCACAAATCGTTTGTTTGGTTGTAGTGAAGATGCTACTTCCTACATTTCTCCACTCTTAAAGCCAAAATATAGATAATTGTAAAATGATTCACAGATTTTCTGTTTTTAGAATTGACAGATCACCAGCTGCCACATGAGGCAACACCTGATGTGTGTGTCACTGTCTTGGCTGATCTACAGCATTCTTTAAAGTACACAAGACTGTTGGACTGCACATTCCATAGATGAACAATAATCAAAGAGACAAAAATAGAGCAATAGGAAGATTCTGTGTTGGTTATTCTCTTGGTTGTGTAAGGCATTTGCTACATATGTGATTGTAAATTATCGAAGGAAGATTAGCTTGAATACCTGACCATATCCAAAAAATCAACACAGTGAGGAGCTCACAGCAGCACAGTAAATTATCTCACTTCTGACAAATTGGCACGACAGACAAAAACTCTCTGAGAGGGAGCACATACTGCATTAACCAACCTATACTGTGAAGTTTGGGTGTCGAGGAATACATCCAATGGTTTCACACTTACTAACACTTAGACTTACTAGTCCAGCTACATGGTCCATTGACATACAGTGTTTGGGACATACTGAAGTCACAATTCGAGATTCAGTGTCTTTGATATGCAGAAGTTTAAAAGAGTTTAAAACACAGACCTCTTTTTCATATAAACACTGATGAATATATGCTAGCCACTGATGTCATGTTTAGTTACTTATCATAAGCACTCATGAACAGGAATGTACTCAGACGCTCTGATTACTAGCCAAACTGCTCTAACTCATCCTGAGCCACTGCTGCCCACTCAAAATTTCCAAACATTAACGCTGTAGTTGATTCTTTTATAGACCTGAGCTGTGTGCCGAGTTAGTGTGAGTCCACTAGGTTTTTTTATTATTTCATTTCATTGAATTGGCTCGAAATAAATTACAGATATTAAATTACCACCCAAGGTGATTGATCACCAAGCATTTAGGCTTAATTTCCGATAGATGTTAAAAACCTAACAAAAGATCTCTCTCATGTAAATGAAATACCACAATGACAAGCACATTGAATAAAACAAAATACAAGAAACAAACATTATAATGGATGATGAAGTCATGCAGCTTCTTGCCAGGCACAAACTTGATGACTTGATGAGGTCATTTGATGACTGACAGTTGAGTATTAAAGAAATAATCCCCCAAGATGCAACATTTTACACCTCAAAGAATGGAAATAACATTTGCGTTTGCAAACCACTGAGTATAAAACACAATGGTGCTGCTCATTACATTTCCTTTTTATTTAATTGGTGCCATATTTTGCCTGATTATCAAAAGGGGCTGGTAACATTTGCCTGCTGCTTGATTCAACCAGCAACAATTCTGAACAGATTACATCCCATGTACACAATGTACAGTTCAAGCCACAAAGTCCATAATGTTACTGTGATGGTTTTCATTAAGTTTCTGTTGTTCAGAATACGAGGCGCTGCTGCAGCAGCTGCAGAACAGTGAGATATCATCAGGAGACTCCTTCTATGTACGTGTCAACATGTCTCTGCCCGCTGGCCCCAACGGAACACTGGCCGTGTCCTGCAACAACATTCTGCATGTGACCAACACACGACCCACTGGATCCGAGGACACATGGCAGGCCAGACAAGTTCACCCCTGCCAGCTGCTGGATCTCCAGAGTGGAACCGTACCCAACTATTACAGGTTTGGCTCACTGATGATGAATATACTGTAGACACATGGGAATGAGGGAAACATTCAGGTTCATTGAAGTCAACTGAGCAAAGGAGTCAGAATCATTAGAGTACATCAAAATGTAAGTAAAACCACTGCTCAGTGTCTGAAACTGATTTTTTGCTATCAGAGCACAGCGACTTCTGATTCGAGCTATTGAGGAAATGAGTTTTCAAACAAAGAAGTCTCTCAAGGTAAGAAGAATCTAATTTCACCAAACACAAGTGATCCTGTTCACAAATGTCTCTACTCCAACACTATCCCTGGAATATTCCTCCCCCTGTAGGTGGGGCGTGTGGTGGCCCAGAATAAAGAGAAAGCAGTGAGGATTGTGAGCACAGGGCGTCAGGGCAGGAACCCAATGTGGGTCAGTGTGGAGGATGAAAACTCAGGTATAACATCCTGTAGTAACACACAAGCATCAAAATAGTACAATATCCATACATTTGTTTTGAGCTGCTTACACTTTGCTTACAGTGTACATCCTTTCTCCTGTAGCTGATACATCTGCACCGAAAAGTTGTGTATCCCTCATGCCCTACACCCTGGTCACCCCCCACTACCCACCCGTATGCAGACCCGTCCTGCTGCTGCCCACCGTGCTGGGACGCATCCTGGACAAGAAGCTGGCAGGGTGGAAGGGCTTTCAGCTCTGTGAACCTGGTAAGAAACACTGTGGTGTGAAATGTCCATTCATTCTTCATTTCTGTCAGGTGCAGCATATTCCATTAAAAATACAGATACAGAAGGGGGACGCAGTTTACTGCATGGACAGATAACACTGTTTGACTTGACAGATCACAGCTTTTATTGGGGACAGTTGTATAATTCCTCCTCTAATTTCATGATGTAATGGAAGTAGTTAGCTGGCTCTGTAAACAGCCAGTCTCATATTGTACAGTGTTAAATATGTTATGGGTTTGTCTGCTGCTGTAAACCAGGAAGGAAATAACATTTGTGAATAAATAGTAATAAAAGGCTTTAACAAGCTCACCAGTGTTCCCTGCAATGACAAAGTAAAAACAAAAGTGGGATAATTTGATTATTAAAACAATAACGGACAATTTCAAGAATATATATAAGAACCAAAACACAGGAAACATCTTTCAGGTAATGCAACAAAAAAAATATAAAAGAGAAAACAACAACTGAATAGTGAAAAATACTATAGTTATGTAGCGCTCAAAAGGAAATGATGACAAATATAAAAATCTTCCTCTATGACTTTACTCTGATATATATGTTATCTTTTTTCTCCTCCTGTCTGCTCTGCAGAGACGTTGAGCTCCTGTGAGCACGCAGCCCGGCTGCAGAGGTCTGAGATCCTAGAGGAGTGTGAGCAGGGACAAAACCACTGCTACACCCTGCAGAGTGTCGAGAAAGTCATGAAGAAGGTCAGAACAAAAGCAAACATTAGATTTGAACACTGTCAGTACTGAACTTTGAAAAAAACTTGGGTCTAGTTTGTAATTGTAATATCTTAAGAACCACTTGAGGGATTGCCATGGAATTTTGTGCAGACATCCATGGTCCCCAGAGGATGAATTGTAATCACCCCAGCTTTGCCTTACGTGCCACGGTTCTGTCTGAAATTCATTGGATTACAAGAAAACTTGGATAGAGGCATTAATTGTATTCATGTACAGGGATTTATTTTGTATTTTGCTCCAATGACTTGATTCCTATTATAGACTGTAAATAAAGATGGACGACATGACAGTTCCCCAAAACTAAAGCCAAAGCTTCTCAAATTCCCCCTGGTGGCTGGCTGCAGTATACCTCGTAAACCCCGCCTCCTCCATGTTAGTGGATGGGACATGGGCCAAACTAAAAAGTTTGTTATACACTAAAAAGAGAATACATCAAATAAAGTTATTCATTTTAAGCAGTTCTTATCGTACTGATGTTTGTTTGAGGTAAGTTTGGTTTTAATTTCTTACATGATGCGATAAAAGCAGTGATAATACTATAACTACAACTTGCAGATAGTTTCTGTCTTTTTATATAAAGCTTTATTGTGCTGCCTTTTCAGAACCACGTTCCACTATAAAGGTTTGCGAAAGTAAAAAGACAGATTTTTGGTCATTTAATGATGCATTACAATATATTTCAATTCAAACCATTGCCCTTAAAGGTCCAGTGTGTAAGATTTAGGTGAAAGGGAACTATTGGCAGAAATTGAATGTAGAATAATCCTCATGATGTTTTCACTAGTTCATTTCATCTAAATTGTATGAATTGTAGTTTTCTTTACCCCAGAAAAGCCCCTTTATATTTAAATACTTTATATTTACATTGAGGGGGTCCTCTCTATGGAGGCCGCCATGTTTTTTACATTAGTCCAGACTGAACAAACTAAACACCTTTTGAGTTTTTATGACAACTGAAGCTACCACAGTTTCTTTTTCATGTTTGGAAGGAGAGGGTGAGGTGAGGGGTGTTCAGCTGCAACATGCAATTTCAAAACTCAATATCACTAAATTCTACACACTGTAACTTTAAGTCGTGCTCATCTTCATCCTACAGGGGATTCACTGTGTGCTGCCCCTGGGCCTGGACTGTGTGCGGCGACTGCACCGGGCCGATATCTTCCCTATCATCATCTTCATCGGCCAGTCTGCACGGAGCACACGTAAACTGAGGTGAACTCTTGGATTAAACAACATCATTAGACCAGAAAGACAAAGTTTTTCTACTGAAGAGAAAAAATAATAAACATGTCCTCTGGTGACTGCAATGTGCTCTGCTCTTTTATGCTGCTGTCACTGCTAAAAAACAAAACAGGCAGAACCGCTTCTTTTACAATTTGACAATTTGAACTACTTCTAGAGCAAAATCTGTTCTTTCAGATTCTGAAGGACCGGACTCTCTGTCTTTTTGAAACATCACATTCAATTGCAAATTAGATCAAAAATGACTCTTGTCTTGCCTCCATCACTTTCAGGTCAAAGCTGCAGCGCCATGGCCAGTCAGAGGAGCAGCTTCTGGCTTGCTCAAGGAGCGAGGAGCCGCTGCTGGACAAGCTGCCGTGTCTTTATCGCAGTGTGGCGTCAGACTCGTGGTGTGACCAGACATCCCTGCTGACCAGCCTGCGCACCATCATCTGGGAGGAGCAGAGGAAGATCGTCTGGGTGGAGCCTGACCTCTGGTAAAAGAGAAATGTAAAGAAATAATAGAATTTTAAATTTTTCAAAAGGGCTTTTCATTATGATTATGAAGTATTGAGAATACATTGATTTAATATAGGTACTTTACAAGTGATATTTTTGTAAACATGAGTATGTATCTGTGATACTTATGAGTAACTGGGTAAAATATGGACTCTGATTATTTACTAAACATTTTCTGTACTTTGTGTACACAATTGTGCTGCCTCCTTTTTGAGGCTTTTGTTGTAAACACAGGTGTGAGGTGTTCATTACGAACAGATAGATAGAAACATACTGAAGTGACTTGTCTATGTAGCTTCTCTACAATATGTTGTAGATTATTTCCCACTGTGGGGGCTTTTATTACAGTGCTCTGTTACAATTTCAAAATTTTACAAAAAGTGTTTAATCACACTGCTACAGCTTGTTTTCATTTGTTTTAAATTATTTTTTCATTAGTACGAGACACAAATCTTATACAGAGAAAAATACTTAACATACAGTTGTGGTTATTGAAGACATCATATCGGTTGTTCCACAGTAGGCTTACAATGTTCTAGAATGAAACGCAGGTGCAGAGCATGAGATTAAATGTGGTATCATGAGAGATCTGTATCAGGTACGTTGGGACCATGACAGATGTTACTTTAACTCCTCTCTTCATTCTGGATGTCCCATCCTTTTTCTTCATGATGCTGCCACACATCCAAGAATGAAGTCTTTTGACTCAACTATCAACTCTTAACAAAACATGTCAAAACATCTTCATGAATTTCTGACAACAATTGTTTTGTTTCCAGTGTGGCTCATTGTCCACATAATCAAATGTGGTGACATTTCGTGGTTTATTCATGTTTGAAAATCATCATTTTCATGTCGCACATTAATCTTTAGATTCACTGAATGAATCAATTCATCTGCTGTGAGTTCATTCAACTCAGCATATTAGCAGACTTCCCAGAATGCATTGTTTGACTCTGGTTCAGGAATGACTCAGAACAGCAGCGGCATCAGCTTGAAGGATTTTTCTGTCAAACGAGGAGCTGGCAGTTGAACTGAGATGGTTCAGTTCACAGGTTTGTTGCATAAGAAATCACTGTTTACAGATTCACAACCCATGAGACATATTTGAACTGATGCAGGATGTGTGTAGCTAGGTCACATGTTAATGAAGATGCTGAACCAGCTTTTAAGCTTTACAGTGATTTTTTAGATGTTGTGGTTCGTTGAAAACAGCTGTATAATGGAAATGATCACTTTGATAAATTCAAATAAATAAAGCTTTCAACAGTAATCGACTCTTGTTAGAGCTGTCATGTGATTCACGACTATGTTTCTGTATTCTAAAAATGTCTTCACTGCATTCACAATGTGAGAGTTTCTCCAGCATCAGGTGCATGACAGAATAATACCATTAATCATTAATATGATTGTTATTTTTACATGAATGTAGGATTAATGATGGTCAAGGTTTACAGGACAGTCTGTTTCTCTTGTTTAGGGGAATATATGTTTAGACTTAGAGCAGGTTACACCACTTTTGATAAGGTAAACCTGTGCCACGCTCAAAAAAAGAAATGTAAAATCTACAGTTGACAGTTTGGTGAACTTATACTTTATAAATTGTCATCACCTACATAAGTGTTTAAAATAAGTACCTGACGTGTGCTTCTCTTTAAAAACGAATTGTGCATACAATACAAGGTGCTAGGATGCCTGTTTATGAGGCACTTTATTGATTGATTGATCACAATTTTGCAAAGGTTTGTTTTATTTGTCATAGGAATTATTACTAATCTGCAATTGCTTGTTGAAATAAGAGGTCTTTGTTACACTTATTGTTGCTACGTGTTTGAAATGATTACTGAATTCTTCTCATCAGTAGCTCTTTATGCTCACTCATTTATTTATTGCAAAAAGCCATGAGCTCTAGCTGCCACAGGGGGGAGGCAGAGAGAAAAGAATGTGGCTTGGAGGGAGTGGTTTGCAGAGGAAAACATGGATCCTACTGAGAGAGGGGGGGCAAGGGGGGCTGAGAGGGGACATAAGCACCAGTGTCTTTCTTCACACTGCTATGCTGTTGCCTGAGCTGTTTCCTGGGTTTTCACTTTACTGCCCGTGTCTACTGGGCAGCAGCGAAAATAAAGGTAATCAATGCCCCCACCGTCCTCAAACCCCCACACCCCTATTCTGTTATCCAGTGGTGAATATTGACTGGATCTGAGGGATTTTATAAGGCTTCCATTGAATTGGCTCTCCTGGAAGAGGTGTTTGGCTTCATCGGGGTCCAAGACCCCAGCTCACACCCTGTTGCTGGGAAACCACCCCAGTGATGTGTGTGTTGTCAGAGTGCATAAAAGAGAGAGAGAGAGGAGGAGAAAAAATATTACATCTACTCTGCTCCCTCTCTTTCCTCTCAAAAACACACATAGATACTGTACACGCACAAAATGTCCTCGCTCTGTAGGGTCTATGCTCAAAATGGTCCTCACAAAGATACAAGTACAGTAACACACACACACTGCGTACAGCACTGTAGAGCTCGATTCACATGCTTTAATTCCCCTGTTTCTCTTTCACTCTCTCTCTGGCTCCCTCCTCCACTCTCTCTTTTCTCTCTCTCCTCTCTTCACTCTCTTCTCTCTCTCTCCTCTCTCTTGTTTTTCTCCGTTGGCCCTTTAACTAGGTTGAGTTTCATCTTCTCAGATTAAAAGGATGAAGAATGTGTTTGGCAGGAAAACAGTTGGGAAGAATATCTGATCTTTCATTGATAGTTTGGATGTGATACTATTGGTCAGAAACCCCTTTTGCTGCCAAATCACGCTCCACTTGATGTGAGAGTTAAACTGTCACGCTAATTAAAATAAACAAAGCAGCCGGTATGATCTGTCACCAAGACATGTGCTTATAGCAATGTAATTGTAATTGAATCATCAAGAGTAGCATAAATTATATTTCAGATGCAACCTCCACTGTTCTTAATCCTTGACAAGATTGAGGAACAGATAGTAAAAAAATAACCCTATTGCAGTAACGAGAAAAAACTTCACCTCAGAGAAAGCCATCCCTCTGCCAGGACAGATAGAAGTGCAACAAACAGCACATAAATACAACAGCAACATTTACAACACTGATGAGAAAAGACATAAACTGAGAGGTGCATCAATGTTTAAAGTATTTATACAAAAGAAAATGTCTGACAGACAACAGGAGCCGCAGTTACAAATGTAATGACAGAGACATAATAGTAGTATATGTGATTAGGTATATCATATATCTAAGCAATCTAGTTATATACATACTTTAAAATCATCTTTGTTTGTTACTATTGTTAAATATTATATCAACCAACAGTGTGTCTGCTTATTTAGCCCGATGGGAGCTCTTCTCAGGATTGTGGCCACGTGTACAGACAATGTGTGAGAGCAGGGCTCGGCCATTTGGCCAAAAGCTTCATCCATATAAAAATAATCATCTCAGTCAAAATCAATGATTTTAAGGATAAATGTCACATTGTTATTGTTTTATTTAGATTTTTTTTCTCCTGAGTGAAGGATGTGGTTTTGTTTATGAGAATGACAAACACTTTTATTATATTGCTATTGATAAAAATTATATTGCAATAATTATGGATATAGTTTTATTGCCCAGCCCTACATGAGTGTGTCTGTGGCTGTGTCCGTAATCACTTCACGTTTACTGTATAAATTATTTATGTGTACCACCTTTTCAGAAATGTGTTTAACATTGGATCATGATGTATATCCTATATTTTAAAGTTTGATTAGAATGTGTATTTCACATTGATGGTAATTTGTTTTCATCTAGTTCTGTAGTGTAATCCTGTAAAGGCTCATTGAGCATTGTTGAACATTTTAAAGATAAAATATATTATTATTACAGTATTATTTAATTTGAACTAAACAATGCCAGGATGAACAGAGCCAGGACCTTGAAACTGCAGCAGCTAAATGGAATTTCGTCTCATTCACGTCATCGCTCAGACCTTTGTTTTTTTTCCACTATTAAAAACACCATTGTGTAGAATCTATGTAGTACGACAGGACAGCGCCTTCAGAAATTCCTGCAATGGAACAACTTGTCCATGGAACGTACTGTACATTTGTTTCTGCTGACAGCCCCAAACATTTCTTAGACAGGAATATTACAGGTGTGTAACTCTACACCTGTCAACGACAACACAGACATGGTGCCTCGTGTGTGTCAGACATCTCAAATTAACTGCTCAGTGTTGTACCAACTATTATCTTGTATTTAAAAAGGAATGAATGAAATGTAGTCCTTCATCCTTACACCCTTGTATTAGCTTCTTAGTTTCTGACTTGTTGATAGTGTCCATGTGTTCAACATTCACAGCACAAGTACTGATGGAAAAAACACACAGACAGCTCTCAGCAGGTTAATACTGTTGTTCAGTTGAACTTAGTGTTCAAATCTTTCTCCACCATCCCTCCCATCAGATGTGAATGTAGCATGAGCAGAGGCCTCATCTGTCGGGCCTTAATACACAGTCTGCTTATTCTCCAGTTTTCTTCTCCATATGGAATTTGTCTTATTGTAAAACATGTAATGTACTTCCACATAAAAGTGAATCTAGTATGAGGTTAAAGAGGAAATATTTTGCTGACCCTCTGATGACCCAGCTCGCTATGGAACATGTCACATACTGTAGGAGTGTCTCTGCATTCACCTCCCACACACTCACACTCAGCTGGAGGGCAGCCCTGCCTCTGTGTACCAGCATGGATTGAGCCCTCTGGTCAGTCAATAGTGTCTTAGTACACAACTGCAGTTTCAACAGCTAATCCCGCGTCTTTCATTGTCGTTTCTTACTAAACCCTGAAGGACATGGACAGTCTCATGGCATAATTTGGTAACGTGAATCCTTGTCTATGATGAATGGTATATGTTCTCTATTTATATAGCTTGTTTCTAGTCTTAATGACCACGCAAAGCACTTTTTTAAACATCCATTCACACACATATATTCATACAGTGTGTCTATGTCCAGCACTTTCTCCATCACACATCACTCATCCACAGCTGTCTCAGTACCTTGCCCAAGGACACTCCAGCCCACAGAATGGGGGAGAGTGGGTTTGAACTGCTGACTCTAATATATAGTTATGTATATATCTATAGATATATAATGTAGCATCTGGTGCACTGCCTTGTTTGAATGGATTTTATTTGAAAGTTAATTTTGCACCTGCCATAATAGGCCTCTCAGCTATTCTTAGTAAGAAAAAGATAAAAAGGGTCCTAACATACTGATGTACAATTTACAATATCCCAGTACATTAAAGAATGAGGATGCCAGTTTTAATAAAGCAGAGCAACAAATCAAATTTGTGAAAAGAGAAAAAAAAAGACTATAAGAACCGGAGGTTCCGGATGTTTGTTGTTTCCTTCCCATCACCGCAAATCTCCTTCTACAAACACGTCTGCACACAATCTTGTTCAGACCCACAGAACGTTATTTCAAAATTAGCTCATGCTCCCAATCTTTCTATCTGATATATAGGAGCATCCATTGAAAGTGCTGCTTGGAACAATGTAGTTTTGTAAGTGTGAACTTACTTAGGTGGAGAGCAGAGGATTCACATTAAATATACAGTACATTACAATTTTTTTTAAATAGTGTTCACATAAAACAAACAAAGCAATAGAACCTCTGTCCATACTGACATACTCACAATTCCACTCCCTCTTTCCCTGTCCCACCCCTGCCCTCCCCTCACCGACTCTTTTCTCCCCCTCCCTTCACTGGCCGATAGTCAAGGTTGAGGCTGGATGGCTGTGAGTGGAGCCATTGTGCCCAGAGGTCAGTGAGAGTCAAACATACACAATGCCAGGGTCGGAGTCATTGCAGCGCTGGCCCGACCACTTGGCAGCACTGTTCTTCTCAGCCACAGAAACCACAGTCTGAAAAGAAGGTTCGATTTAAAGAGAGGGGGATGGAGAAAGAGGAGTGGGTACAGAGAGCAATGGAGAAAGAGTTAAATGACACAGAAAATAAACAAAGAAAAGCATGGTTTCAATATAACTCTCTTCACATAGTGGAGCAATGAGACAGAGGGTAAAACTTAGCTTTATAAAAATATATATAGCTGTGATTGGTTGTTTAAAGAGAGATGTTGATGATGAAACATACATTTGAGAGTAGAGTATAAATATTATCAAATTAGGATACTGGAAATAAAAGGTCTGTTAATCATCACATGAAAAATCATGGAATTATAAAAATGTCTCTTTCCCTTCTCATTTCATTGAATGAATGAATTGTTATTTCTATAGCACATATTCACAAATCACAATTTACAAGATTTACATCCTCTGCCCTTAACCCTAAACTAGAGTAAGGACAGGCTACCGAAATTTACATTTAATGTTAAAACGTGATAATGTCTTTTAAGTCTTCGTCTATTTGCTGTTTACCACAACAGCAACATGCAGGAAACATGAGAGAATGAGTTGTGTTAAAATGGCCTGTTGATAAATGGAGACATGTGCTTTATTAGCGTGCACACGCAGGTTACAGAAGAATGGCACCGTAACGCAGGCAGTGATGTCTTCATATCTTCAGAAATCTGTATATAATTGGGAGCCCTAATGTCAGTGTTGTGTTCGATAATCATGTCCTTTTGTTTACTGCCCCTCTCCACTGAAGTGCTAATGTGTTGGTGTAAAGCTGGGTGCAGTCCATAAACGTAGCCTCGGCTAGAATAACCACCATCTATTAGCTGACCTGCTGTCACCCCTACAGAAGACAATCAATAGCCCTTGATAATGATGTCATTTACTCACAGTGAAGCACAGATAATGACGAGACTGGAGGTCTCCTGTTATTACCTCATTTCATGGCTTTTGTCTCAATGCAGGGATCAAACGTTGCGTGAACCCTCTTTGTAGCATGAAGTTGAGTCTGTTCCAGAATTAGCTTGAACCGATGCCTTCATGCAAACAGTACTGTGAAGCAGGTGGAAGCATCTAATTGATCTAATTGTTGATTTACAAACAACTAATACAGGTTCATGTAACAGACTGAGGTTAAGCACATCCTATTTGGGATTAATTCTGATGCTGATATTAAATACAATGTTGATAGGTTTTCAGCACATCAATGATAAAATAGGCTGTGCATCGATAAGCTCTGACCAAGGTTTTTCTGATACAGGTGCTAAATCAATACATTTAAAGCAGTACCTGTGCCTAAACTGTGCCAGAACCTAAACTTCTTTTCACAAAATGATAGTCAATGATTATTTTTATTGCTATAAGGCAAATTGGAAGATGAAATTTACCACATGAACTGTTTAAAGCTAACTTAAATATACAAATAATAAAAATTAAATTAAAAAAACTCTAAATGCATCTACATTTCAAAATCCTACAATAATTTAACACTAAATAACAGTTTCAGTAATACAGTAAAACACTCAGCTTCAATCTCATCATCAATTCTCCATTGGCAGCTGAAGTCTTACAAAGAGAATATACTGGATACAGTATATTTGTGCAGAGAACAGTTAACTTACTGTGTTTATGTTACTGCCTCCACTCTGCACACATGTGAAATGAAGTAAACAGGCTGCGGAGCTGTGTAAATAACAGAGGCCTGGATACTTTAAACTAAGCTCAAGTACTTTCTTTTCTTCTTTCTTCACTTTCTAATTGTGAATTCTATGCAGGGGAAGGGACGTTCATTCCAGCTGACGTATTCTCCTGGTATACTGCCAATCACCAATCTATCAGACAAAAATATTAGCTAACCTCATTTCAGATTGTTTATTTTCTAATATTTGTTTGGTTGCTTTTAATATAAGAAGCCTATTAAAAAACAAAGTTTAAAATTGTGTCTATAGTCACTGCACTATTTCTGTAATCAACAGGCCCTCTAATATATAAATAAGACTCTAATGCAATATGTGACCTCCACCTATGATTTATTTGAATCCTCGCAGTGATTCACCAAAAACATCCTGTTACATTTGAATCAATTTGCAGTTTGTAGGAATAGAGTCCAGTTGATTTTTACTTTGACGACTAGTTTGTAAGAATGTGCAGAAAAATTAAGAAATGTAGCAATGTATGCAGCTCAAGTATCTTTGTGTATATGAGTGAGTGTGTGTGTGTGTGTGTGTGTGTGTGTGTGTGTGTGTGTGTGTGTGTGTGCAGGTGTGCACCTGTGTTGTAAATTCATGCTGAGCTGAGGTCTGAGCCTCAGGTTGATCCACGGTCGATCTGACAAGAAGCACAGGGAGTCAGAATACGCCTCCAGCCAACAACCCCCCCCCCCCCCCCCCCCTCTCAGGCGCACACATTCACCCCTGCTCCCTCATTTACTATCTACAAAGCCTCCCCCCTGCATCCTCCACTCCCCTCTCCTCCCTCCAGGATGCCTGGCTGAAGTGGATGTCGTGGGGAATTAGTTGCTAGCAGACAATTTGATTTCTTCGTCTTTAAGGCTTCCTTCACCTCCGCACACACAGGCAGCAGAGGGTTTGATGCTCACAGACAGCAGACAAGCAGGTCGGAGAGGAGGAGGTGGTGCACAGAATCAGACAGAGAGAGGGAGGCGGATGAAGGTTAACAGTGATAAAGACAGAAAGAGGTGGAAGGTACGGGATAGAGTTAGAATTAAAGAGAAACATAGAAGGAATAAAGGTAGACATACCGATAACAAGAACCCAGAGTGTGAAAAAAAAGAAAGGTTTAATGTGTCAATATAAAGGGAAGAAACAAAGGAAGACAGCAGCAGAGACCATCAGGCATCTACTCAATAGTCCACCCACTCGCTGCTGTCCAAATGGGCAGATTGACGCCTGTTAGCTCTTTTAATAGCTCCTATAATGTACCACAGTTTAGGTTCGAGGTGGGAAAGGGAGCCATCCTGTTCAAAGTAACTCAATTCTTTGGTTCTGTTCTCTGGTTTCAGCCCCTTTCAGCTCATCAGGACGCCGAGCAGATGCTGCGCTCCTACCTCACTGTGAACCTGCACAGATTAATTTACCCACAGAGGACCAGGTGAATTATGGCGAGAGTAGCTGGAAACAGTGCTTCACTATAAGGGAATATGACAGTGAACCTGGATGAGCCACACTATTACACTGTATTTGGAAAAGTCCACTGCTGGTTTCACTTCATGTCACGGTTATGGTTTTATTTGGTCACGTTTTGGTGTATTTTGACACGGTTATGTATTTTTCTACATTCCTCTCATGTTCCCTTCTGCCTTCCTCTGTGTTCCACCCTGTGATTCTCCTGTGTTGTTCTCTGTGTCCCTCTCCTGTGTTGTTCTCTGTGTCCCTCTCCTGTGTTGTTCTCTGTGTCCCTCTCCTGTGTTCCCCTCCTTGTCCCTCGCTATGTTTCACCCTGTGCCTCTCCCTTGTTCATCCCTGTCTTGGTTTATTGTATTTTATTCTCGTTAATAAGTTTGTTCAGTGTTTCCTGTTTTATTTTGTAGTCCTTGCCCCCTGTGTGTATTCACCCTTTGACTTCCTGCCCTCATCAGGTTCACCTGTTGTGCCACCTGTCCCCAGTTACTCATTAGTTCCAGTGTGTATTTAAGTCTTTGTGTTCCCCCATGTGGTTGTTGGTTCGTCGTTTCTGGTCAGGCCCTGTTCGTCATCTCGATTCTGGTCATGTTCTGTTCATGTGTCCCGTCAGCTCTCGTCACGTTTCCCCGTAAGTTGTTTCCTGTCCTTCCTGTGTTCCACTCCTGTTTTTGAGTGCGACTTTTGTTTCCTGAAGATTTCTCTTGTTACGTTTACCCCCTGTTAAATAAAATACACTTTTTGTTAAACCATATTTAGTTTCTGCGTTTTGGTCCTTCCCTTCCCTTTTTTCCTACGACGTCCGTTCCCTCCCCACGCACCCCCAAAACCTGACACTTCAATTTATTATAACACATGCATCCTCACTTACCTGCTGCTGGGTGAGGTATATACTGTACAAACATTGTTAAAACCACAGGACTAAGCTTTATTTTTTTATTTTGCAGTCTTATTTCAGTTTGAACACTGGAACTCACACAAATTACTATTTCTGGTTGTGTGGAGACTTGGATTTGAATATTTCTTTCAACTTTAATGGATTTAATGGATTTAGGTTTAATGGCGAGTTGGAAGAAGCTGACAAAGGAAATACATGACACTGTCAGACAGTGTGGAATAAAACAATTTTATCAGCATCAAAGCTACAGGTTGTAAATGGGATGGTGTAGGAGTGATGACTGGAATTTAAGGGGTTAGATATATTATAGACTTCTTAAGATGTTATGTGTCTGGTAGTTGGTAGCCAAACATTTATATGCACACACCATCCACAAATGTTGCATCTTAAAATTTTGCTAAATCTCCTAGCAATCAAAAAGAATCTGACTTCTTTTTGCACATTTTAAGATGCTCTATGATACGAGAATATGTATCATTTTGAAATAATTTATCTAACCACATTTTTATTCACTTGATGCAGAATGTTTTTGGGATCTGCATCAAATAACACACAATCAATTTTAGTAGTAGTAGTTTTTCACAAAGAAACAAACATACCCTGGTGGATGTAATAAATAGTATATTATTATCAGATGAATTGAGAAAAAAAAACGTTTCACATCTTGGCATTAAATTAGTATTTGAGTACATCTTAGTGACCTAATATTTTGAAATCCAACATTGAGACATAAAAATGCAGCACCATGGCAACAGAACACTTTATTAGTTAAAAGAAATGTGCATGTTGCACACAATAGCAAACACACACACATATACACAAATACTTCACCTGGGCACAACTATAACTTCCCAACACACGCACTCAGCACTGCACAGTCCACATCCAAAGGCAACAGTCCACCTTGTGCTCATTGGAGCACTATGGTTACATGTTGCCTTCCCCACTGGTTTACAGTCTCTGCTGTTTGTAAATACCCCCCCCCCCCCCCCCCCAGCCGTACAGTTATGTGGCCGGTGGGCTCAAAGCTGGGGAGGAAACAGTATATCCGCACCAGTTGGGGGCTGCCAGGCCCTGAATCCAGAGTAACTTGTTAACTGTTCACTGTTGGTGCCCCACAGCCCAGAGGCTACGCTTTACATGTGTCCGACACCCCCACCCTCCCCCCAGCTTTGGGTTGCCAGGTCCTCAGTCCACCCAGATGCAGCTTGGCAGATCGTACTGAGCCCATGCAGGGTGGAGGGGGTCTGAGACGCTGGCTGTGGCCTGGTACCACGCTGGGCCCGGTTATTATCTCCAGATGACATCAGCATGAACAGCAGATGCCTTTTTGGCCACAGGGGCTGAACAGAGTGTGTGTGTGTGTGTGCGAATTCTGTTCACAACAGGATCAGGCTATTTATTACCTCCCCACTTATCAGGCCATCTCCCTCATTCAGCTGGGAAGGAGTGTCTGTTTCATTCCAAAACAACCATCTCTCCTCCTGATGATAATGTAATCATACATACAGACATACACACACGTACACACAAGGAGATGAGCCATTTAATAATGGTAATCACTATCTATTTGCTGTGGCAGATGCTAACATACATGTGAGAAATGACATGTTAATTTGCCTCATGAATAACTATGATACTAATGATACTAACAGTAATTGATAGTAACGGTGAAAGCTGTAAAAGAAAACTACCTGATGTCAGACGGGAATATTCTTTGCAATGCAATCATCTCAGTAACAGTGTGAATTCATGAATGTCATTTACTCTCAAACTAAATAGCAGAAGATATCACAGTTAATGATGGTGATGGGGTTTGTTATGTAGGTCACATGAGGTATGTGTGGCCACCTGTATGTGTGTGTGTGTGTGTGCGCATGGTGCTGCTGTTTTATTTATGCCTGTGTTTTCTTTGAGGGACAGACAGAAGAGGCAGGAGATTAAACTCATGGAAGCAAATCAAAGCAGAGGCAGACGATTTAGATTAAAGTGCCTGCACCTCACCAGGTTTTGCAAGTGCACAATTTGTGTGTGTGTGTATATGTGCACGCGCCTGTGTGAGTCCATTAACATGTGCGAGGCAGCCGTTCCCGTCTATCACCCCAGTTATTTTACAGTCTTTCTTCCCTGCAGATTATTATATACAGTCTATCCCTGCTTGGCTTTGACCAATTTAATGGAGGAAAAAAGACGGGCATCAGGAAATGATATTTCTAATCAGACAACAGCAAAGGGCCTCTTTTATTAAAGTGGGGGTGCTGTCTCTGTCTGCCTCCCTGCCTGTGTTCAGAGCAGTCGACAGGGCTGATAATGGCCTCTGCCAGCCTCGTGTCATCATATTAAAGCACCGAACGACCCCCCCACTCCACACACACGCACACACACACACACTTCCACATGCACACACATACACTCCCTCTCGTCCCTCTCCGAACAGTTCTCTCATATTCTTCCTGCTGCACACTTTCCCAGTGAATATGGACACTTTTGTTGTTATTTATTTTATTGCCAGATGCACGAGTGTATTTTACCTTTTGGAAAAAATATTGAATTCCCCTGAGTTCTCAGGGCGAAGCAATCACACCTCATAAAAGCAGCTGGGATTTTTAAAGCAGTAATGTGCTGCTGATCTCATGCACTGTGGCAGGTGGATGATGTGGCAGAGCAAATAGTACTCGCCAGCAGAGTAGACTAGTGTTATTACAGTAGTAGAAATGGAATTGAATAATATTTTAATATTTGATTTGATGTGTGAAATCTACTGTAATGGAATACATATAAAAGTGATTGTAGCAGACTTTCGTCCATTTAATACAGAGTGGGTTTGAAATAATTAATTTTTTATCTAGGGCAATCAGATTTTTTGTGAGATATATGGAACTATGACAAACAACTAAATTGAAGTATTTGTCTTTCAATCACAATAACAACAAATGTGTCACAAACCTTTGACTTTGTTTTCAGGAACTTTCCCTCTGGTTTCTGTGATTAAACAAACTAAATTAATACAAGCTTTTGAAGTTGTTACTGATAAAACAAAGAGCTGTGGAGATTCCTGGCAAAATGTCTCTACAGACATTGTGAACTATGTAATTTAATTCATAATGTTTGAAGGTCTTCATGACAAGAGAGAAGATTTCTCAAATGGAAAAGGTTTCTTCTCAAGCCACAAAAGGCTGCTTAAGACTTTTATTCAAAACCTCCTGCTTAAGCTGTTACTGCTTTAGGGAACATGATTGAATCCAGCAGGAACATTGGTATTAGTCTGCAAAGACCTTTTTAAATGCATTCAAAATATTTCTACGAACCAACCAACCCCCCTCTGTTAATGATGCTGATTTTAACCTTCAAGTCAGTCAGTCACAACACAGACTAAAGATTTAGATGTTTTTTCTACAGTGGGAGTTCCTTGTTTGTTTGAAAGCTCATAATAAAACTGGGATTTCCACAGTGGCTCCATCTGCACTTTTCATTTCAGAAAGCAATGATGACACACCAGGTAAACCCCTCACCAGCTGATGGACGGATGTTTTTACACTGGTGTTGTAATCACATAGTAACACTCAACTATAAGGAAGCATTTGATGGTTTATTATTAAATTGTAATAAAAAAAAGGTAAAAATGACGATAGCTGTGTCTTAATACTTCAGAGGATGCAGTCTACCCAGCCCATGAAGACCGCCTCCTCCGTGGGCTGGCTGAACCTGACATAAGACTGTCTGGTCTGAAGAGGCTTTCCTGATCTGCATTACTAGCTCATCCCACCCTAATTGCTGTTGCCTAGCAACAGAGCTTAAGTTGGACATGACGGGAAAGTTTTAATACCCTTTGGTCTTTTAACCTTGGTTGAGTTATGGCATGATACTCAGGCTTTGGATGTCACTAGCTGGCACCGTTACCTCTTTGAAAAACAGTTTGTCACTGAAGTGCAATGAATCCTGGGATAGGGTGGGCCGGGGATGGAAGGACGCATTTGTCAGCCATATTTGCAGAAGCCTTTGAAATGGGACAGCCTAGTCTCACTGCTGTGATGCAGTCGGCCTTCAAATGCAACCTTCAAATTAAGACGCAGCTTATGTGTTCATGCAGTGTAGATGTTATTTCAATAGTATGTCACACCAGGGATTTGCTATTGGCTTTCAAAAGCAGGTTACCTCAGGTTGCATGAGACATCTTCTCCAGTGGAGTTACCAGACCAGTATAGTTGTGTGGATGTACATATGTGGGAATACCAACATATGCAAGATCACGATTAGCAAGTGTCTAGAAGCAAATCCAGTTTCAGTTGAAGCTGGGAATGTAGATGGTGTCTGAACAGAAAGAGACTAAACAGTTTCTCTGGGTTGCATCAGTTGTGTTTTTCTAGCTCTGCACCATATCATCACAGTGGAGCTAAATCAAACTTAAGTCCAAATTACAGGCCGCTGACGGCTACGTGGGAGTTGGCCTAGCGATAGTCGGTGGTTAGTGAGGAAACACAGAGGAAACAGAATGTGTCACTCAGGTAACAGAGCCTGGTTGGTCAGCTCTGAATCCTGCTGATCTTTCCTTTCTTTCCCCTCTCCTTTCCTATTCTTCAGTTGCATCAGCCACAGAAAACAGATCCTCTCATTTACCTCTCTGTCCCTCTCTCTCACGTCCAGGCAGCATGTTTTCATCCGGAGGCCCCTGCACTGTCCTGGAAGTTGACTGGTGACCACAGGTGATGGCCCAGATCTGGAAAACCACTGGTATGTTGTCACCCAAACTCAGATGCCACCCCCAAGATTCAGCTAAAGGTAAACATGAGTGTCGCCACTGCGTGCACACACACACACACACACACACACACACACACACACACACACACACACACACAAACACACACACATGGTCCAAACACACGGCACAAAGTCGCACACAGTCGGTCTGCTGACATGCCAAGTAAGCTCATAAATTTGGGTTTCTGACGTGGGCGTTTGCATGCACTGACGCACACATGTGGCTGTATTGACACAAAGCAAACATGTCCTCCCAACTCATTAACACACACACACACACACACACACACACACACACACACACACACACTGTGACCTCTGATATTCACAGCAGCATATTTACCAAACAGTTTATAGTGGCTGCTGAATACTCGGCCTGTCTCTTGACAGCATGTCACTCCATCTTATTCCCTGTGGTATTTACAGCATGTGACAAGCGACACACAGTGACAGAGACACTCAGACAGGATTCACAGGTCCTGGTATTGCTTTTTGTTTTTCAACAAACATCCTTGTTGAGTGCATCTGCGATACTAATTTTAGTGTGCAGCAAACACTATCGTCAAAGGAAAAACAACAGCGTGTAATTGATGCTCGGATTGATGTGTAAACTATGAAAGAAATGAGAAGGATTAGTGATGTCATTGATAGCAGAATATTTTCTACGTGTAAAATTTCTAGTTTTTCTCAGTGGTTGTTCTGCAGAATACATCAGAATTAAATAAATCTGGCTCTATAATTGCACTTTTGTTTCATACAATGGAGACTGATGCAGGTTTGTGATGCCTCTGTACAGTTTTATGTACATTCTCTGCTGTATTTCTAGCTATTCATTGAGTTTCATTGCAGCACTAAACTGGTTCAAACGCCATACAAGACAGTGACTTTGAGTCGATGGCCTTGCCTGTGCTGCTACAGCGGAGGCAGCCATTTTAATAGGTATTGATGCCAGGTTTTAGCCACGTTCTCCCACCACACTTAAAAGCCCATGTTCCACTGATTAGCTAATTAAAACCTATAGAGCGAGGGCTATTGATTCAGTGGAAGGGCAGTTGGGAGGCATATGTCCCTCAGCTTGAGCTGGCCCTGGTACTCCCCCCACGACCATCACCCGCCCACCCATTCACCCACACACACACCCCCACACCCACACACACACACCCACACACACACCTCTTCAGTTAGGGCCTAAAAGCATTACCAAGGCCTTTTACACTTCACTAGATCTATATATTGGCTTTGAGTAGAAGCTATCACTTCTATTTTGTGATTCGTGATTACCAGTTGAGTGTGTGTGTGTGTGTGTGTGTGTGTGTGTGTGTGTGTGTGTGTGTGTGTGTGTGTGTGTGTGTGTGTGTGTGTGTGTGTGTGTGTGTGTGTGTGTGTAGTCAGTCCCCTGCCAGGCTCTCAGTAATGGTGGGTATTTATATCCAGAGCTATCAGACATCTGATGGCTGTAGATTACAGGCTTGCAGCTGGACAGGTAGCTATAGAGGTGTCAGTCCTCTCTTTTACAAAATCAAGTCTCTTTCCTTTTTCTGTCCACCTCACATTACAGCTAACACCATGATAACACCAGACCGATGTGAGACAAGCTTATTTTTCTGGCAAAGGATAGACATAAATGCTGCATGTTGCAGACTCAGAGAGATGGAAAAGCACAGAAAAGATTGATGTCACACTCTGGAGGAATTTTTTGGTAGAGAACTGCAGAAACACACCAACAATGAACAGTGAAAAATAGAATACCACTCTAGTAAAGTGTGTTCATTAGTTTTCCATTATAATAAAAATAGAACTGGCTCCATTGCAGAGTGAAGCTTTACAGATTTATGCATCATCATTTATTGTTATTTAATTAAAACTAAGACATATGGGCTGTGAGTTCATTTATTTGTTTTCATGGCATCACTACTTTTGGGTATATTCTCACATTGCTATCCACATTGTCAGTCAGTATCTAGTAAAATCAGCAGATTAATGTTCCGTCGCTCTGTGTCTTGGAAAAATACAAACAGAAAAGTAAAGTTTTTAAAACAGTCAGGAAACAGGAACAAGAAAGAACATATCTTTGTGGTGAAATCATTATTTGAGCTTAGCTGAGGTTGAGTGACAGTGAATATTTCATTGGCATGGTTAAACAACTTGCACACACGCATACTCACCTGTGTGGAAAGTAGGCCATGTTCCATAATCATTCTTTCATAATGAGACTTATCTTACTGCAAATCCCTTTTACACTGCAAATAAACTGTGTGTGTCTGTGTGTTTGTGTGTCTATTTGTGCGTGTGTGTGTGTTTTCATTTGTGTTTTTTCTGTATTGTTTATGTGTAGATGTGTTGCTCCATCCATGAATCCAAAGGCGTATGTAGTGTACGTGTCTGTAACAAGGGTGTGTGTTTGACGGTGTTGTTTATGCAGCACCTTACAGACTCACATTTCCTCCTCAGTATTCATTAGACTCCCGTTCATCTCTCCTGGGATGGAGGATTAGGCCGAGGATGGAAATGAATGCTTTCTGGGTAGACGGCATTCTCTCTGCCTGCAGCAGGAGGTCCATTGTCTGGCTTGATATGCGCGCAGGACACGGGACATCTGATCTGGCAGCCCTGACACACATGACACCCCAGTTAGCACAGGGGGTCTGGAGAGGAAGCTGAACAGTGCTGACAGGAAGTGCTGTCGTTTCCATCTGGGTACTACTGTCTGATAGCAGGAGAGAAATGCACTTGTGACTAACTTTATTTCAAAGAGTTGTAGATAGGAATGAAGATTTCCTGCTGACAAGTAGCCACACGTCAATACGAAGTTTATTTGCACTCATGGGAATCATTCAAATGTTGTGAGGATTCATTTTAATTTGCAAGAGGCGGAGAGTCAGCAGTTAAGGTTATATTGGGTTGCTTAGTTGGAAAGTAAATATAAAATAAATAGAGGTTGACTTGTGGAATATGCAGGGTGGGGATTGGTCAGCATTAAATGCATGTATTTGAGACAAAGCAGCTCTTTGCTGAACCAGGAGGGGGAGTTGGAATTTTGATGCAATCAATGGCACTGGGCAAAAAATGCAAAGAGGTTTTCATAATGCATTAGCAGGTTCTTGTATTATTCTGCTTCATTACTGAATAATGCTAAATCAAGACAGATTTTTTCTTAGCTTTAAAAAAATCTCTAGGACAAAATAACAAATGGCTGCATTAAGCTTCAGAGGATGCAGAGCTTGCCTTGCACCACACCGCCCCCCTTCCCCTCTCCACTGTCCACAAAATCCATCAAGGGAGTTTAAATAGCTGTTAATTACTTCCTCCGTCCCTTTTGAAAAGAGGAAGAGAGAGAGAGAGACTTTAAAAGAGCTAAAGCTTCGCTGCAGTGCAAATCCTCTCTGCCTAACAAAAACCAAATCAATCTTTACCCCTCAGCTATCCACAAACCGCTCTACGCTCACACACACACACACACACACACACACACACACACAGGAAGATGATCCTGTAAATCTGTGGTCTCTAGGGGCTGTTTGAGTGCTACTCCAGGGGTTTTTGGGAGGGGGTGACCACGGGTGTTCGGGGATTGAAGGAAAGGCGTAAATATCCCCAAATTACAGCTAAAATGTAACATTAGAATTGGTAAGCCCCACTCTCACCCATAATGTGCCAAAGCACTAAACCATTGCACTAAATGACCTCTATTACAGAGCCTGAACCCATTAAGTCAATACAGGAGATATTACCTGTGAAAGTGACTGCTGCCTGCTATGACAGACAACCCCCCCACCCACCCCCCCCCGTTTAAAAAAAAACCCAGAGCCTGGGGTAACATTAGATTTGGGGCCGAGGCATGACATGTGCCTGTGGGCTAGAATTAGAGAATGTAGTATCGACCTACGCTTGTTTGTTGGTGAGGAATGTGTGTATGGCACGAGGGCTAATCATAGTGAAAATGGCAGAGATCAAAACCAGGGCAATCCTGAAAGCCCTACTAGATCAGCTGGGTGGTCAGGGGGTTTTGCAAGGAATCTCTGAATGTCACATGATGTCCTGATTGAACCATTGCATAAGATCTGACAAACCCCAAACATGCAAACATGTTAAAATGATATTCTTATAATCTTAAACTCTGTTAGAATTTAATTCTGGTCTTCAGGACTGATTTATCATGAGTTTCTATGCTAATGCGGTACCCATTTTAAACCTGTGTGTCTGTTTAGAATGTTCTAACGGCAGCAACAAATTAAGATTGTTCTTTCACTTTGAAGACCAATTCCTAAAGAGGAAGTGATTGTATGAAACAAAACAAAAACCTACTTTCATTGAACTAGTGCCTGAGTATCTGGTATCTTGCCATTTGGAAGTCTCCTACCAGTTGAGATGTCTGTAATATTTCCAGTGGGAATCTCTTTGTGTTGTTCACAGCATCATCAGAAATAACATTACACACCCACACTGATGAAGGGTTTCATTGGAACTATATATAAAGAAGGAATAGTCCCAACTGGAACAATTCACACTGTGTTTTGTGGGTTATCAACAATTAGAGATGTTAGATAGAGAGGTCTTGAAACTTGGAGAAATGTCACAATAATCATTTGCAGGACTAGACCTCATTAGGGGTAAATTAATTTATTTGAAACACTTTCATTCTACGCTGAAAATCCTTCAACCTCTATGTTACTCTGTGAAACCTCTCCCTGTCTCGATCTCTCTCTTCATCTTTGCTATACTTAATTTCCACCTTAAGAAGCTGTAATCCATTTCAGTCCATGACTCCATATGTTCGCTATCATGTCATCAAGACACAAAGTGAAGTTGCATTTTTGTTTGTGTGAGTATGTTTTCCTGTCAGAGGCAATATTATCAGAATGCAATGATTTCAGTGTTGTGGTCACGCACTGTGACGCTGTTCTTTGTGCGATGTGTGTTTAGATTCATGCATGTGAGGTGTGTGTGTGTGTGTGTGTGTGTGTTGGGGGGTGGGGGGGTTGTTGCCATAGCAGACATCCCACAGGGAACAGATAGTGGTGGAGATTGAGAGAGGACGTTTTTAAGCACTTCAAAGTGGCCTCATTCCACACAGCTGAGAGCAGAGGTCTGTGTGTGTGTTTTCTTCATATAAACCGTGTGTTTGTCCGTCAGTGTAGGTGTGCTCGTAAAGGTGTGTTGTTTGAATATGTGCAAATAGTGTGTGCGTGTGTGTGTGAGGTAATGATGAACTGCTGTATTTGGCTTTTTTATCCCCTCTTCCAATCTAAGCACCTCTGGGGAATGAACAACAAAGAGCACCGCAGTGCTTTGGGCCTCTTTTTGAGGTGTGTGTGTGTGTGTGTGTGTGTGTGTGTGTGTGTGTGTGTGTGTGTGTGTGTGTGTGTGTGTGTGTGTGTGTGTGTGTGTGTGTGTGTGTTTGTCCTTTGGAAGCTGTTTCCTGTGTCTCACATGCAGAGTGGAAGCACAAGGTAAAGTGAGGAAAGTGAAAAGCAAGAGTGTCACAGTGACTGATGTGTTAGTGGTGAAATCCACTTTCTATTGCTTTGTCTCCTCTCTCCCCGCAGGAGAAAATGGAAATAGCTAACATTGAACCGATGGAGTCAATACCACTCTCCAGAAAAGGGCTGAGAGGTATGCTCTCCGCCAAAGAGCGAGACTGATGGAGGGAGGAGTGGGCGATAGCCAGAGTATGTCAGGTTTCATCTGGCCTGTGTGACACACAGCGTTCTGACAGCTCTAGTACACTCAATCCAGACTTAAATCTATATGCTCACACACACACGCACACACATCTCCATGTTTCTCACATATACACTCTCTTCTTCTCTTTTTTTCAAGTTCTCACTCTATCTTTATCAGTCTCTCACCCTCTCTGGGCTGCCATTTTGCAGCACATGGCTCTTCCACACATTATATGTGCTGCCATATGTGTTTGGTCATGTGTTTGTTCATGCCATGTGCTTCATTTCCCTCTCTCCTCCTGTTTAGACCCTTTGTCTTTCTTTGTGTGTCTTTATTTAAATAACACACAATATAAATCTGATCTTAGCAAAAAAAAAAATTCCTAAGATGGAGAAGGATGGTGATGAACCTCTGTGGAAAAAATTGTGTTTGGCTTTAACTGAACAAGTCCAGACTGGGAAGTTTTCATCTGCCTCTCCTTGTTTCCTCTGACCTTTTGATTGGCTGAACAGGCTGTCGGTCACTCTTACTTGTCATGTCACCACACATGATTCGATTTGTCAACCTCTGTCACTTTCTCTGCCCAGCGTTGTCTCAGACTAGAGCACCGTTCAGCTGCAGTTCGGTCAAACAACCTTGAGGCGAGTTGTTTGGTGAAACGCGGGTTGCACTGGGCAGGTGTGAATACATGCAGCCATCCGTGTGAGACAGGACCTTATGTCATGGCTGAAACATGAAAGCAACATGTTGACTCACTGAGAAGCTGAAACATACGCTAGTTCAATAGAATTTAGGTAGAAGCTAATTATTGTGAGCTCTTCTCAACAGAATAGGATCATTTCTGTTTCTGTCCACTAACAGCAGAGATAATATGATAAACTTCTGGTTATATCTAGTATCTAATTACAATCATTTAAATTAAGAATTCATCTTATTTTCAGTATTCTGCTGTTTCTATAAAATACGATACATCTAGATACATTTGCTGGGGTAATGTGGTATTTATTATACATGTAAGTATGTGTATGTCATGAGATGCAGCTTTTAGCCTGGAGTCTGCATCTGAACTGTCATCACCTCCTCATACTCTGCACCTTATTGAGATTATTATAAACTTTAATTGTAACCATATGTTCCACATCACTTGTCCAGTCTGTTCAGACACCAGTTATCTGCTTATCAGCAGAGGCTGATAGTTTCGGAGCACAGGCCAAAGTTGTATATCTAGTGTATTTGTTTACACAAATACTAACCTCTGGCACGCAAATGCAAAGTCATGTGTCTATTGCAGGGACATTACATCTGTATAAAAACGTCAACACATTCAAATATATTAGATATATGTGTTTGTGTACGTGTGTGTGGACTTAGTCAACTGGCTTTCTCAGTGTCTGATGGGAATATAGTTCTACATCAACAAAATGCTACCTCATTTTCCTCCATTTAAGTTCATTTACCAAGTTGTAACGTGTTTGAGCTTGACAGAACTTTCAAAACAAACACACAGATAAAACTGTAGGGTTTTTTGATCAGCTGGAGCATGAGGGAGGAAACTGTTTATGATGCCAGACTGAGGAACACAAAGAGCCTTTACATCACCTGCTGTATAGGAAGGAGAGAGGAGACGTGTAGAAATGCACTTCTTCCAAGCTAATCTAAAATAGTTTTTGTTTATTTAACATTAACTGCACTTTTCGTAGTGCAGAGGAAATGTCACCTGTGTCTCTACCTCACACACACTCATACTGCACATAATCATTAGTTCCCTCTCTAATCAGTGTAAGCTCTGCCTCATTCACTCCTTCTGTAATTACATCCCACATACGGCATCAAGTGGCAGATTGAATCCTCATCGCCACGCTGAACCAGTTTGATGAAGAAAAATGGAGAGACACAGAGAGAGAGAAAGATCTCACACTGTAATGAATTCTGTATCTCTCTCCTCCCTGTCGTCTCTGTCACTGTGTGTGTGTGACACAATGGGTTCTTATATGACGGCTTGATTAAACAGAGACACCCGCTCCACACACCTCTCAACACCAAACACACACACACACACACATTATGTTTGATCACAGCATTATTGTTTGGGTGTTTTTGTTGCCTTTGACAAAAATTCCGAGCTGAATGCATTTTGTTGTGTCCGTAATGAATCTGAGTAGCGCTTTAATTGTTTATTTTTTAATTGGCTGCAATTGTTGGAAGCGTGTGTGCCTCATGAAATATGCTGACTAATGAGATCTTAATAAGCACCACACACACACACACACACACACACTGGCACTGCCCACAGAAGAGAATAGTCGCCATTCATAATCTGTAATTCTGCGGCCTTGCTTCCAAGTCTGCGTATTGATCTGCCTGTGCTGCTAATTTAACATGTGCATCTTTGATTTGTTTCTTTTTTCCTCCTAAGGCTCTGCATCCCTCTGTTTCCCTTCTGTGTGTTCGTTTCTATGTGTGATCATGGGTTTGCATCTGACCACAGGGTGAGTGAGTGGGCGTCTGTTTATTTGAATTTACTAATGTCAACTTCTGCACCGATCTTCTTGTGTTCTCAGAGTCAAGAGATGATATATGTCTATGTTCCTTTTTGTGTGCACATACAGGTCTGTGGGTTAACCATAATGATTAGTGACACCTATTTCTTCTAGGCTGTGTGTGTGTGTGTGTGTGTGTGTGTGTGTGTGTGTGTGTGTGTGTGTGTGTGTGTGTGTGTGTGTGTGTGTGTGTGTGTGTGTGTGTGTGTGTGTGTGTGTGTGTGTGTGTGTGTGTGTGTGTGTGTGTGTGTGCGCGCGCGCGTGTGTGTGTGTGTGTGTGTGTGTGTGTGTGTGTGTGTGTGTGTGTGTGTGTGTGTGTGTGTGTGTGTGTGTGTGTGTGGTGGGGGTCTAAGGCGCTCCTGTGGTGAGATTGCATTGACCGCTGTGTTATTGCTCTTTAATTATCAATTACCACAGCCCCCCATCCTGGGCAGAGTGGGGGAGTGGAGGCGTATGCGGAGGTGATAATGAATACAGAGTTGCCATTAGGACAGTAACTGGGCTCTCTGTCTGGGGCTGTGGAGCCAGCCAGGAGGAGGAGGAGGAGGAGGAGGAGCTGGCTGGTGTGCTAATGAAACAGGCTGCAGCTCAAGACAAAAGAAGAGCCGAGCACCATCCCTCCCTCTTCTTCGTCTCTTCTCCCTACCCTCCGTCCCATCTTGATCCCCGCATCATCCCTTTTATCTCTCATAGATTTTCTCGCTCACTTTGCATCATGCCACCTCAAACACACACGTCGGCCGCAATCATCCCTATAGACACAACTCACACACAAACACAGTCACAAGGCTTGTCTCACAGACAAACAGCGTCTGTATATACTGGGGGGGGGGGGTCATCTTTGAAGCTCTCAGCTATTCCATTTGAAAGTATGCCCGTTCTCTCACATCACATCAGTATTCTGAATATTTCTACATCTTGTCTCTGTTGTGTTTGTTTTGCTCTTCCTTATATGGTCTTATTTATATTTGCTTCCACCTGTGTGTGTTGATATTACAACTGCTGCAAAATGGAGGAAATGTGAAAAAACGTGTACATTTTGAAGAAATAATTGTGGAAAAAACCATAGTTTATTTTTTATCTTAGTTCAATGTGTTGGCAGGTGTCCATCGATCCAAGTGTTTGATGATAGTACATAATAAAACTTAATTTCTATAGCACAAGGTACAAACAAGCTTACACATTAATGGGTGTTAAAAAACACACTCACCCTTATACCTCTTTTACGTCGAATTGGGCAGGTGTATGCAGGTTTTTTAAACCCAGGTTAACCTGCTAAAAAAGGCACTGCCAGTAGAGGACTTTTTTCCTGGTGCTTCATGTTCACTGTTGCAAAAGCACCATAAACTGAGGCGCTCTCTCTCACCTCACTGTCTTGCCAAATTAGCGTGTTAACCCAGGTGTCAGGTGTTTCCATCACAGCCGATTGGAGTTGGAGGCGATAGAAACCTGTGTCTACTGCAGTAATTTGACTCAGGAGCAAATCCATGCTCATTGCAGACAAAACCTAGATAGTGGGTTTTTTAACCACTGAAAAAAAGCCTTGACTTAGGAACTATGGGCAAGTGTGTTTGTCTGTTGGTTATTCCAAGTGGTATGGGTGGGCGTCTTTTTATTCTCACAGAATCAAAGGTGGTTGTTAATAAGACAAGAGCTTTTAGTTAGCAAGTTCTAACATATTAAATAATATCTCATTATAATAAGAATGCTGTGCTAAGGATACATGACAAAATAGAAGTGGTGGAATTTCACAGCACAGTACACAAGCTTCAAGCCTTTAAAAGGGTTTTCTTTCTGCATAGGGATTATTTAAGTGAAAACAACAAGCATTGATGTATTCATGTATGTTATAAATGAAAGTGCTAGTATTCCCCTACATGGAATAAAGATTTTAATGGGCTGCTTCTCAGGACAAACAGTCAATAAATCAGTGTGCCTGCCCACTGTGTCTATAATGAGCTGCCACATGACATTATGTCAGCACAGCTCACATGTAAATAGCTTGTTTTATTTGGCTGACATGTAAATGCCATCAAAGTAAAGCACAACGGGACAGACAGAGAGGGACTTCCCTTTGTCCTTTCACTGCATGACGGATGACAGATGCTCCTACAATGCAGCCGACAATCACATCCCATTTAGAGGATGAGATACATTAAATGTCGTCTGGAGGGGAAGTGTGACAAATAAACAAGAATAAGCGTGGCCTCTGCACCAGTATACAAGTAAATCACCAAAATGAAAAAAAAGGCTTTAATAGCCACAGGGCAGTAAATATGATGGCACATTTTTATGTAGAGGCACATTATTAGGGTGACACCAGCCAAGAAGTAATGAGCAGACATGAAGGCACTCCCAAACGGTAAATGAAACTAAAGGTTTCTTTTTAGGAATTGAGCAAATTGAACAGTGGGATAGGAAACGTGACCAAGAGACAGCTGCACATGCTTTGTCACATGTTCTTTCAACCTGACTGGGCTCTGAGCCAGGCTGAGACATGCTGTTCCACCTGTTATAAATCTGTCGTGATACAGTGGCAGATAAAGAGGTGCGTAAACCCTGAACTCCAGCATGTGAAAACCATCAAAACAAAAACACTGCAGATAGAGATTGCTGTGAAGATTTTTTAAAAGATAAAATGTATGATATGTTACAGATTGTACCTTAAAGTAAATACAGTGCATCATGTGGAGGTTTGCCTGCAGCCTCCAAATCCCTGAATCCACCTCTGCTCTGAGTCTTCTGAGACGGAAGCAGTGACTTTCTGATCAATAGTTCAGATAATGCTCTGACCATTTCAGACCCAGATAATGAACACAAACTGGCTTTTTACTTTTAATCATGAACCCATGTTTGTGTAGTTAAGTTTACTCTCTGAGGGTGACAGATGAACAAGGATATTGGTTGTTGAAACTGTGCACTGTCTGGCTGCTTTCAGACATGCACGGATCTCTGGATATGCAAATATCTGAGTGAGAAGCTTTCTACGGATTTTCTTCTCCCAGCCTTGAAGTAAAAACTAATTTCTAACACGCAGCAGATGCAGAACAAAAGACACCAACCGAATGTCAAGAGAGTTTTTGGTGATGAGGGTCGACGCCTGTGTCGTTGTGCTGTAAACAAAAACATGTGATCTTGGAATGAATCTGAAATGAATATGTTACCTCCTGCCTTTGCCTGCTGCATTACTCCTCACCTGAACGCTCTGGAGATGTCTGTGTTGATATCGATGCATCTGAGGGAAGAGTCTCCCCTGCTGCATTGTTCAAGTGTGAAAGGCAAACTCATTAGAAAAAACCGGACCTGACATTCTTCAGAGTTCATGTCTGAAAGTGTGTGAATGTGTGTGTCTGTTTGTGTGTGTGTAAAACTAATCTCTCTCCCTTTAATACATATTTAATACTAGGTTTGGATACATATCCCTGTTGCAGGAATAAATTGTGAGTTATTTTTATAGTAGTCGTTAGGTACAGCTAAGACCTTGGGGCCTGAAATGAAGCCGGGTGTTATTTCAGTAGGCTGTATTCAATTTTAGTTCAAAAGGCTTCACAGCTGCCACATTTTAAAACAGTAAATGACAAAGATATTCCCCAATCTCACTCTGAGAATAAATGAGCTCTGTGGGTAAACTGGGTTAAGGTGGTTATACCCTTCAATATGTATGAACTGAATTCATTTGCAGTATCTTTGTCAGTTGGGTATTCAGAGTATGGTAGTTTCTCCTGAGCCAATCAGGCACTTAAAGCTTTGGACCATTCACATTCCCACATCCACGCATTCCATTCAGGGGACAAAACACAAGGTTCCCGTCCATGACTTTACAGCTACTCAGGCTTTTTCCAGAGGAGATTAATTTATCTCAGGCTTTATAGAGGTCAGGTTGATTTTAGATTGAAGTCTATAGAAGAAGAGAGAGATTATTAAATTACTTTACCCTGGTGGCAATTTTTATCTTTACCCTTTTTAATTCTGTCTGACTACATATTTAAATGCATTAAAATGTCCCCTCTTAATTTAACTTACTTGCTGTGTCTGTGTATTTCTTCAAAATGTAGTTATTAATTATATCATGTGGATGTTATCCAACTATTACATTTTAGGTTTTTGAAGAGGATTTGAAAAACATTGATCCTTATTCATATTTTGTTTTTCATCTTGGTCATATATTAGATCTAAAATATTTTAAAGGAACCTTACTGCAGATTTATCAGGAAATTCCATTCTCTAAATTTATTTAAGGGACAGATTTAACAAAAAGGAAATGGAATATGTGTTAAGATAAGAAAACACATTTTTACTTCTGATAAGGCGTAATTGGAAGATATGTATCAATATGGATCAGGTTAAAGGGGCAGATCCAGGATTTCTCTAGATTTTTTATTCAAGATGTGGCATTCTTCAACAGTTGAAAGTAATGAATGGATCATGATGATGTGATTGTTTAGTCTTGGCAGAGATTTTATTGTTTTATGAGTTGTTCTAGTTCTGTTTGTCAAACTTTCACAGGTGTGTTCTTTAACAGGGTGTGAGGGTGTATTCTTGACACAGTCAGACTTTGAGTGCAATAAGTTTCCTGTTGATTCACCCAGAGGTGGCACCATGTGAGGTGTCAGGTTCACTTATCACACATTCTCTATCACAGAGGTCGGAACTCTCTCTCATCATGTGCAGTCAATGTTTGGAAAAAGTGTCTTCATGTGAACTGCAGGGAAGTTGGTGCTGGCTCATGTGCTGCAGAAACAACAGTACACTTTGAAATCAAGGACATATGAATGATGTTTTGTGTCTGAAGTGTAAGAGCATTTAAAGGACAAAGGAGGAATGTTATTTTAGATAAAATGGGACAATAATACAACCCCTCATACCATTTTTGGCTTCCTAATTTAGCTTTCAAAAATAGACACTCTTCAGGCTATAAAAGTCCACTGGGCTTTCAGTCAATGTGTTCTCTGATAACGGCAGCAGAAGATGCAGCCGTGTTAAAGGTCATGTTTTCTCCTCTGAAAGCAAAGCTTTCAAAATCCTGTGAACAAAGGGTAACAATCAGGCTTGGTGAACACAGAAGGATTTTCATATATTAACTGATTTTTATTGATTTTCTCGATTTTTAATATTTAATCGCAAGAACGGACAAATCAGACAGTTTTGTAAGATGCACTTTGTGTTAATACTAAATGATTTCAGAGGCTGACTCATTGATCAAATGACTTCAGAGCAAAGCAGAGAAAAGAAAATATGAGGGGAAATAATGTAGTGGCTGAGAGTAGCAGCCTGAGCTTGTAGTGAGTTGGAAATCAATGGTAGAGGAAATAATCTAAATATTACTCATTTAAAAACACACACAAAAAAAAATAATTGTCAAATAGAAAATAAAGTACCACAGTGAAAGTACATGTGAACACACCATGTATTGTAAATATGTAGTGGAGTAGCAAGGTTAAAAGTACCTGAAAATAAATCTACTGAATGTACAGACACATGAAAAATGTATTAAGGTACAGTTGTTGTTACATCCCAGCCCTGTTGGAAATACATTTTTACCGCACTTGTCAGCTCGCTCTCATTTCAGTGCTTTCCTGTCTGTGGGAAGCACCTGAGCTGCACTGAGATTAGTTTCTCCTCATGGACCATTCCCTCCTCTGAGACCAGTCCTCAACCTCAGAAAAACAACAACTAAAACCACAACCACATTTAGTCTCCGCTGGGAGGTCAAATTGCACAGGAGGACCACTCAGAGGTTGTTCCAGCTTTTGTCCCAGCAACACCTTAATCCCATGCAAAGGCCCAGAAAGAGGTACAGACAGGCAGATTGGACATCCAGGGGGAGAGGGGAGAGCACAGTGGTGTGTACGGAGAACCGGCGTCTTGCCAGACACAGCCAGCTGTGCAGAAACAGGAGACCCCCCCCCCCCGTCCCCATCTGTACGCCTCCATCTCTATCTATGCTGTCTGATATCTTGTCTCTTTTCTATGCTGATTGATTAGCTGTTTATGTCTCCTTCTTGTGCAATCACCACACCCCACCTCCACATTGCTGCATCGTCTGCTTTTCCCTCTATAACCTACCAACCTCTTTCTTTCTATCCACCCCTCCTCTAATTTCTCTCCTCCTCCTCCTTCCGTCTCGCACAGGCAGACAAAAACATCCCCCCCCCTCCTCGGACCCCCTCCTTATCTGAGAAAAATAGACTGGATGCTCATGCTTGCCAAAGTGCCCGCGGAAAGCCTGGCCAGGGCTTTCACAGAGCTCTACCAGCAGTAATGGGCAGCCAGAGGAAGGGAGAAAAACACGGCCCAATTTGGTCCATGTGTCTTGTTTCAGGAAATTACATTTTAAAGGGCAGCAGGTCTTTTCTGCACTCAAGTGAAGGGTGAGAAACCTTCACCTACACTTGTTTGTTTGGGAATACCCTGTGTCTGTGTACATGTATGTTATAACAGTGCATCACATTTTATCTTGTGAAAAATGAGATTATGAGATTAGACATTTGAAAAGATAACATCTCCAGACATTTGTTAATATGGAGTGGATGTTACTCAGTACGTGACTCACTATCTGCTCATCTCTTCCCTAAAGTCATTCTGGTACACACATTAATGTTATTTCACAGAGCTGTTTTGTTCTTCAGATTATTGCAGACAGTACTGTGGTTACAGTGTCACATACCGTTCCTGTTTTTGTGTGCTGATGCCTGTAAGGCACAAAGAGGGAGAGAGAAGAAAAAAGATGAAGAAAAACAGATTAACATGCAGCTAATTGTAACGGAAACACCATCTCCCTCACACCATTGTCTCACCCTGCCCGTTAAAGACGCCACATAAAGACATAATTCCCCTAATGTTTGGTATTTGTAACGCTGGCTTTGTTGGCAGCGGCCGTCTTTGTTGGCAGCGACGTATCGCTCCACTGTGAGGAGTCTCTGCCAACCTCACACTATGCATCACCAGCAGAGATGCCAGCCAGGCCTCGGCACACATGATCCTACACTCAGGCAAAGGCCTGGTCCCTTTGGATGGTATCAGAGTGTGTGTGTGTGTGTGTGTGTGTGTGTGTCATCTCATTGTCACTGTAAACAGCACTCTTTTTGTTCTCCCACAAGACACAGTGGTGTGTTTTTACAGGTCAGCAAGTGCTCAGTACTGTTGCAACTTAAACCTTCTTTTATTCAAGATCATTTCCACAGTTTTACATCCTCACATGTTCTTCAGTTTTCTTTAAAATGTATGATCTAACCAATAATTCCACAGACGTCTGTGTGTCTTCTTCTATTTCTACAGCAGTATTTTTTTATCTAAATCATTCAAACTTATATATGAACCACACATGTGATCAGTAATAAAGCAAATTCAGTTTCATTTTAAGAAAAAAAAACCTATAAAATCTTCACTACGGATAAACCAGGTAGGATGAACACGAATCTTTCCACCATAGAATCTAAACAATAGAAAGTGACAGTATATTGTAGAATTGTTTGAGGAGGACTCACTAATGACAAGGAATACTTGTGATGTAGCTCAGGAGCTTTAACACAGGAGAAGAAAACAGAACATTCCAAACAGACAGGTTTACAACGGGTACTGCACTGATTTCTTAAAAACATCTGTAGAAATCTTTCAGACAGCCGTTCAAATATTTCAAAGAAAGATTTATCAGCTTCAACCTACATTTCCATCTTTTGTTTAGCCTTTTATAGAGAGTCTATCAAAAGCATTTCATTTCATAGTGAAGAAAACCTTAATTACTCTTATAAAACCCTACAAAAGAGTGTATTGTGTTGCATTACATTGTGAACAAAGCTCTGATCCTCAATTTTAACTGCGTCCATCCTCTGAATGGCTCATTTAACCCAGCGCTGAGCTCACTGGCATTGTTCACATTTCTTGGCACCGTCCCACCGCAACTGGGTCCACAGAGTTCAGGAAGAGACAGGGTTAAGCCTGAAACACTTTAGTCATTCAGTCGCTCTGAAAGCAGTCAGAGTGAGGCTGTTGTTGGCCCTGTGGTCCTGCTGGATCAGCTTTTGTCGTCTGAATTCCTGTGAGAAATAGATCAGGAACAGAGAGAGATGTCAAAACAGGTGAAGCAACTCCCTTGCAAAACCACACAATTATAAAGTGGCACACATCAGCCTGGACGTGTCATCGACAAGCAACCATGTGCCCGCCTACGTTGCGTTTGTTGACTGTGTCAACATCAGCTATAGATTTTCCTCCCTTCCTGCTCACTGCTGTCTGTGCCATAAATGCCAGCAGTCAGGAATTCATCTAACTCACAGCACCAGCCACAGTATTTCCCATCCCCCTGTCAAAACAGAGCTGTATCCAGACTCATGCACCTCCTTGTTTACTCTGCTGCTTTATTCTTCCTCCCTGGCATACACGTACAGCCCTGACCACAGTGGAGACAAACACAAATCCATGTGGAAAGTCATTGCTCTAAATGATTACACCACCTTTTAATACCGAACTGACAGACTTATTTTTTTGGTCTCAGCTGACTCAAAGCTTCTACACTGGCTGCCAGTAAGACACGGGATTGATTTTAAAGATTTACTGCTCATTTTTAAATCTCTTAATGGAGCTGCTCCCAAATACATAACAGACATGATAGTCCAATATAACAGTATGAGACCTCTGAGATCACTGGGGAGTGGTCAGCTAGTGGTACCCAGGGAAAAGACTAAACATGGAGGAGCAGCTTTTAGTCACTATGCAGCACTTCAGTAGTTCAGTTTGGACGAGAGTAAAAAATATGGCGGCCTCCACAGAGTGGACCCCCCTCCATGTAAAATATAGTTTTTAAGTATAAAGAGCCCATTCTATGGTAAAGAAAACAACATTTCATACAATTTAGATGAAACACACCAGTGAAAACATCACAAGGATTATTTTATATTCAATTTCTGCCAAAAATTCCTTTCACTGAAATCTTACACACTGGACCTCTTAACTAATCTATTTTACAAGGTCATTATATTTTATTTGTATTATTTCTCTTCTTTCTATTTTGCTTGGAACTTTTTCAGTATTGTATTTTTTTATTTAGTCTCTGTGTCGTTTTAAATGTCCCTGTGCAGAACCTTGTCTTCTCAAAATTAACAATTGACCCTGATGTCTTGTTTTCATCACTGCCAATGGAAGCCAGAGCTAAGATGTTGATTTAATCCATTCGCATTGCAGACAAAAGCCAGATGTTGGTGTGTTTTGGTTAATTTCAATGTTTGTATTTGTACAATTTGTTCACCTGTAAAGCTCATTGAGAACTGTTAACTTATAAAAAACATCGATATACTTGACATTTTGCAGATGAACATCATTGAAAATTAAATACTGCTGAACCCAAAGGTAAAGATATTCAATTTTATTCGATCAAAATGAGACAAACTCTCTCTGCTTGCCTGACACATCTCGTCTGAGCCTTCAATTCTGCTTCTGCCCCAAAGGAAATTAACTGACGGATTCCTCCTGACAGACAGCTGTTCCTCCCACAGTGGGTCTTCCTCATAACCTGCACCTCCCCATGACACACACACACACACACACTATCCTGAGTTACTCCTTCCCAGGGGAATAAATCTGCAATCAACTGGGCCTATAAATAGCTATGGCACACTTCACTGCTGCTGAGGCCCCCCTGCCCTAAGAGCTCCTGACACACACACACACACACACACACACACACACACACAGAGGCTCTCCACCACTAATCCAAAGCAGGGCACCCAGCCTTTCTTTGCTACTCTTTACGGTTCCTCTCGCTGACGTTACATGCTAATATTTCTGCGAGCAAACACATTAACAGAGGCTAATTAAAGTAATTTGTCCTTCACATATCTGCACATTAGTTCTAATAGCTTTCAGGCAATTAAAAGCCTGAACCACCAGCCATATTAGCCATTCCATCTGAATCACTGTGCTTAAATCCTCGGAGAGAGCCGTTAACGCTACGCCGGGCTAACGCTAGTTATTGGTGGTGGAGGCTAATCACCTCATTAGTCAGCAGACTTAATGAGATGTGTTATTTAAGTAGATACTGTATCACAGGGCCGACCTGTTCCTCCTGAGCCAGCATACTACAGAGAGGCAGAGACATATTTTTATCATCATTAATCTCCCACGAGCACACAGAACAAAACTACAGAAATAGATTAACAATGAACAATTTCAGTAACTGTACAATCACAGTGTGAAAGCAATTCATGCACATATTCAAGGAGCAAAAAGCTCCACAGAGACACAACTGCAATATAGAAACACTATATGGACGCTAAAAGCCGACAGGCTACTGGTCATCATAGAATATTTAGCTTCACATTTCAATAGATTTTATTGTTTAATGTGTGTGAGACATAAATTGTGACCGATGAAAATCAGTGACCAGCTTCTTCCAGGCTCTTCTGCTCACTCCTGAAAGTCATACGTCTGGAACTTTGTCCATTTTAGATCACTGCTGTGTTTTCCCTGAGGCATGGTGAGGCAGGAGAGAGATTACCACTGTTAAGGGAGGATTTTTCTGGGCTTTAGTTGACAAATTAAATCCTCACGACCTCAGAAATCGTGCATCTCTCTCTTGTTTGACCTCTTCTAATAGTTGAGTTCAATCAATCACATTTTATTTGTATTGCCCACAAATCACAATTTCTCCTCATAGTGCTTAACAAGGTGAAACATTCTCAACATCCATCTAATTTTCTGAAAAATAAATAGGCTATTAGCAATGTTTTTTAGAAATACCTGCTGCTGCTCTGAAAAGGCCACAGCAGTGTTTTCTTAATTTGGCTGCTTGGATAAAAAAAAAAAAGATTTTCCAAATATTCTAAAATGAATGAATGAATTTTCTTCCTGTTTGAAGATTTAATGCCGTGAGAATATTTGTAGCATTTGCATTTGGATAAAAAGTATTTATCAGAAAAATTAGGGGGAAAAGACAGGAAATAGGTGACTTCTCATGAGACCTGAGCACTGACTCACTGCTCTGTTCACTCCACAGTAGTGTTGTTTTAACAGGAATTCAAACAAGGCTTTTGATTACACTCCATAAAAACTCTTAGAATTACATCAAGGGATATAGGTTTTGGTGAAAGCTTCATTTTCATTTTCCAAGTGAACTGAGTTCCCAAGCTGTAACTGTGAAGCAAATTAGTTGAAAAAGGATGATGTCAGTAATTATCTTGCCTTTACTGAAAAAGTGAGATAACAAACGAGAGAATGAAAACACCTCAGAAAGGTCAAGCTGACTTACTGATGAACCGTGTTGATTACATCCGTCTGCAACAGTTTGAACAAGGGATTATTTATTGATCAATCAAAACGTCACAGAGACGATTGTCTGCAGGTGCCCTGTGTATGTGCGTGCATGCATTTGTGTGTGTGTGTGTGGTTACTGCAGTGCTGCTACCAGACCCCTGACCTTTCCATGTACTGATAGGGTCCCTGGGGATAGAGGGATGGAGGCAGAGGGTGAGCAGGGGGAACGTAAAGAGCAGAGGCCTTTGTTTTTCTACTGGAAATCCTAATGTCACTGTAACCAGAGCTGAGATGAAACAAACAAGCAGCTTTTTTGCAAGATGAGCTTAGAAATAACCCATCAAATTTGAATTCAGGATTTTATTGGATTATTTTTGTATTTTTTTTATCTCCCAGGGAATCATTCATGGATCGTTATGCAAAACATCAGGCACATTATGGAACTGATTTCTTTAGGTGTGTGGAATTCGGTGGAGGTTGATTGAATTCAAGGAGACTGTTGGGCCTTGGCAGAGGTATGCGCGCCACTGAGTGCCATTTTATTTTCTTAAAGTGGAAGCTGCAAACACAAACAGGTAACAAAGCCTGATGTTCTTCCTTTTTGACAGAGACACACAGCTCCGTCACAGGAGAAAGCATCGGGTGCAGTGAAAGCCATCCAGTGAGTTGATGCCAAATTTAATTGTCTGGGGCAAAGGCGAGTGTAAACTGCACGCCTCACAGACAATAAGTGCTAGTGTTACCAGACTGCAGTGTGTTAATGGAGAACCAGGCAGGGGAGGTCTGAGATGGGCTTTTTTTTTCTTTTCTGGTGCTTCCGACTCGCGAATCACAACACCTCCTCCCTCCCTTCCTCGTACCCCCTTCATGCACCCACCATTTGTTCATCCATCACCATCGCCTCTCGCTCCCCTCTCCTCTCCATCTTCCATCACTCCACATAGCCAATTTAGTCCTCACTCATTTTTCTCTTCTCCACAGAGTGCCGTGCTTTTGTCTTCCATCCTAACCTCTCTTTCACTCGTTTCCCTCACCAGCGTTCTCCTCTCTGTTGGTGTCTGATCACAAAATTTGAGCAGTCTGTTTTGGAAGAGGGCATCGAATGACAGAGTGTACGTGTGCTGCTGTGCTTCAGATTTTTTTGTCTCCCCCTTCTTCCCTGTGTGCATGCAGTGTGTCAGTGGTGTGTTTGAATACATGTAAAAACTGAGTATGTGTGTACTGATGCATGTTTGTGTATCTGGATTCTGCTGGTAACAAAAACCAATGACGACCAAAAAAAAACAAAAACTACACCCAAGCTTTGCCATCTGTCTTACCCTAAACCTGATACTCTCCTGTCTCTTTCTTTCTCCCTCTTTACATCACCCACACCTGTCATACACACACACGCACACACACACACACACACACACACACACACACACACACACACACACACACACACACCAAACACCACTAATGCTGCCATTCGGCTATTTTCCATGAGTTCCACTGTGAGCCATGAGCATCCAAACTAAGAATTCAAGAGCTTTAGTCATGACTGCAGGGTACAGCACCCTGGCATCAGCCTATCATGTTAACACCATTCCTACAACAAACACACAAATATTATACCTCATACACACACACACACACACACACTGACACGTACACCCCCCACCCCCCGGTCCCCAGGCTCTCTTTGCCACTCATTAACCCTGTCACGTTTACGGTATGAATTAAATGATTCCAGCGATGCATCCCCACGCACCGAGGGAGCCACAGCCAGACCTGCCACCCCCCACCCCCCCAATGCTGGAGGGATGGCCCGAGGCACCACTCTGCACCCTCATTATCACCAGCATGGTGGTCGCTAGCTGCCACACTGTTGTTTTAGCATGGACACGTCCAAGTCTGTTTACTGTGTACGTATCCTGTGCTGGGTAGAGGCATCAAACCATTTGTGCTCAATATATACATATACTTTACAATCACCTTATATATATATATATATATATATATATACATATATATATATATGTTATCAGGTTCTTGCATCACACAGGAAGTGATGCGTTCTCTGCACTTTTCACCAGCAGCAGTTTTGTAGTTTTGTTTATGATAATAATACATTTCATAACCAGTGTGAGGAGAGAGCAACATCAGACATATCAAGAAACAGCACAGACACATACTCGTGTTTAAAATACTAAAAAATCCTGTTTCTTCTATTTTTTTGAGATGTGTGGAAAAAATGAGCAGATACAGAGACATCGCGTTAGACTACACTTCCTCTTGATGTTGGAGACGCTACATCCTGTTATATGATTTAAAAGATACAAATTCCATTCCAGGAGACACAACAATGACAATATGATCAACACCATTTTGCTCCATCTGTTAACGTCTGTCAAGTGTGCTTGACATCTGCTTGTGTGCATGTTGACTTGTGAGCTGTGCACTTTCATTACTTTCTTGTGAAGTTGTACATGATTGACATGTGCACTTGTAGCTGTCTTCTATTTCTTTGTGTTCATTCTTTTTCTGCACAAGGGGCTCTGATCTTGCTTATATGAAAACACATTCCTTTAGGAAAAGAAATATAGTCAATGTTAGAAATGACAAATTAACAGAAACCACAGGTATGGGATAATAAAAAAATCCTGATCTTTGTGAGACCTTTTGACTAAATAAAACAAATGGTGGATATGTTGAAATGATGGCTTTCACAAAATTTGCAAATTAAGATAATACAAATAAATAATAGATATAGACTTTTTAATCTATGTTTAAGATGATAATCGAAATATACTTACATTCTTGTGAATTTGATTCAAAATATTATCATCATAATTTGATTTTGTGATTAATTTAGTTTAGTTTTGATTTACTTTAGCATTTGTAAATTTTCATTTCACATTTGTTTTTCCTTTTAGGTCTTCACATTTTATATAAATCGACCTGCTTAGATGCTACAGAAAAAAAAATTTGGGCTTGGCTCAACCTGACACATTTACATCACACTGACATTGATAAATGTGCCTTGTTCCTGATGAACAAATCCCTGTACATTGTTAGCAGAGCAAAAAACACTTCACATTAGATATGTCATAAAAACCAAAACAGCAATAATCTGCACATTAAAGCAGCATGTGAGTCATTTTATTGTTAAACAATCATGAACTTTATATTTTGGACACAATGAATGATGGTGAAATTTTGCCTAAAAGTCTGACAAACACACACAGGTGTTAAAAATACAAAAAATAACCACCACCAGCAAATTGTTGTCCTTTTTACAACCGAGCCACAATCGATCCAAACAAAACACATTCTTCTCATTCACGCTCCCTACAACTGCTGAGATGAGTGTGTATTTGTGTAGGAGTGTGTGTGTGTGTCCACGTATGTGTAAGTGCCTTCAAACGTGACCCTCCGCCTCCTTAGTAAAGCAGCACCTTGACACGTGTTCGGGTAATGGCGCTAATACGCTCATAAATCGAACCCAGCCGAGCTGTGTCAAATAGGAGACAGCAAGGGAGGGTGGGTGGGTGCGTGTGTGTGTGTGTGTGTGTGTGTGTATGTGTGTGTCAGTCATTGTGGAAGGTCTCAGGCTGCCAACAGTCCTACAAGGCTTATCATCTGAATCATCCTGTTCTGCTGCCGTCTGTTTGTGGCTTTAAGTTAACACACACACACCTCCTTGATTTCTCTCTGCTAACACACTGCTCTGATGTGTGTGTGTTCTTGTGCATTTATGAACATGTCAACTACACCCACTGAGACATCTCAGTGCTGTTAACCTGTGTGTCCTCCTCATTACGGCCTATATCCGTGTTGCTATGGACGATATGAGAGGAGGCAGATAAAGCAAGGGAGGGATTTGCATGTTAAAGCCCCCTTCTCTCTCCCTCTCCCCCTGAAAGCCGAGTGGCTCACCTTGCATACATACACACACACACGCACACATACACACTGTATCCCACTCTTTAGCGCTCCTCTGGATTGAAGCAGGCCTGTTGTCCAACTACATGAGGCACCAGTTTGAAACAAACGGCTGAAAGCCTGCAGGGTGAGATTAAAATAAAGAGAGTGGGAGCAGAGAGGAGACACTTGAGAAGGGGAATTTCTGCTGTAGGATGAGAAGCTTTTATCTTCAATATCCTTTCAGGAATTAATAAATAACAGATTTAATTTCAGATTTATGACCATGCATTCTCAAAACAGTGTGATTACTCTTACTGAGGCTTCTGCCAAGACGTTGAAGCTCACTTTACCTACTGAACATGTCAACCCTCAAGTAAAATATACAAATGACTTAAACATTATTGTTTGAATAGTGATCACACCACATAACCACTATATGTAACAGTTAATTTGAGGTCGATGTCTGTGATAAATGAGTATCTGTGTGTTGTATTTAATTAAAATGGTTTACTCAGTATCATTACCCCAACATTTTTGAGGTTTATGGTCAAACCCATGGCCTCTCGAGGGAATGTTGACTGATTGTCTGGGGTTCATAAGTGATCTTTCTTCGCAATCGCATGTTTTTCCACCAGAGTGCAGTTTTATTTTCATGCCTTAATAAAAGCATGAGCCCAGATAAGTGCTGCAGACAATTTCAGAATGAAGTTTCCATGGTGGAAAATGTTCAGACCAAAGATTTCTGTAAAGTCATCTCTTAAAAATGGAAAAAATGTGCAGCAGAACAGCTGGTGCGAGTGTTTACCGTGCTGGCTGCAACACAACCACTCAACTGTGGTCGACTGCACTCAGACAGAGTTAAAGTTTACACCTTCAGTCTGTCCGCTTGGCCAGAAAATGTTACAATTCTTTAAAAAAGGCCTGACGTTTCGTAACTTTTTTTTAAGGTTGAACTCATAAAAGTTGAAACGCAGAGGGAAAGTATTGACAGATTTGTAGAGGTTAAAGAGTTGTGTTATATTTCAGTCTAAAGGGGCAAAAGAGTGTTAGTGTCAGAACAATAAATTAATTTTATTAATTCTCAACAAATAGTTAACATATTTTACATTTTATATACAGTAACTGTCCCCATGCTGTAAACATACTCACTGAATGTACAGCCAGAACATGGAGGAGGTTTGTAGTGGGTGTGTGTGTGTGTGTGTGTGTGTGTGTGTGTGTGTGTGTGTGTGTGTGTGTGTGTGTGTGTGTGTGTGTGTGTGTGTGTGTGTGTGTGTGTGTGTGTGTGTGTGTGTGTGTTTGTACGTGTGCTGGGTATACATGTGCAGTCTGCATGTGACTGTGTGTCTGTTTACTTTATGCAACAGCCTTTGGCAGCTCACTCCTCCAAAGCACTCCTCCCAATTTTAATTAACTACAAACACATACATACACACAGAGAGAGACTCACTCATAGCTACACACAGACACACACACTCTCACACACAGACACTCACAGGCACCAAAACATACGCGGTACCTCAGAGAGTCCGGGGGAGCAAAGGGAACCAGGGAAGGAAAACAAAAATATTTCTCTGACTGAAAAAGAGGAACCTGCTTCCAGTAAGAGGAAAAAGGAAAGAAAGGCCTTAAAGCTGTGTGTGTGTGCTATGTGTGTTATGTGTGCTACGTGTGTGTGTGTGTGTGTGTGTGTGTGTGTGTGTGTGTGTGTGTGTGTGTTTAGAATAAGACCTGGAGGACGTAGTGACTCACTGCTCCTCTGAGTCATCACTAACAATGATGGAGGGAGATGAGGAGAAAATTTGATGTAGAGGAGAGAATAGTGTAGTCAAACACACGACTCTCGACACATCAGTGTTGTTTCAGAAAACAAGTTGAACGTGTTAGAGTACACATGTGATTCTGCACTGACCACAGTATAGAGGGTGTGTTTATGTGTTTGAGTGTGATTCCCAACTGAGCATGCACTGTGTGTTTGTGCAGTGCAGTGACTCGGTGAGTAGGAAGACTGTCCTTCAACCCGATGTCTCTTCAGTCTCACACAGTCGTGTGTTTACTCAAAGTCCAAAAGTCATCTGTATTCATGTTTTCTTTCAATGACAAGTTAAACCTAGAACCAGAAGGACATGCAGATAGAAAGGTAAAGACACCAAAATCAATTTGTAGGATTAGACAACGACACACACGCTCACACACAGACTCATGTCTCCATGACTTTGTAAGACATTATATTGATTTCCTGACTTATTAACCTGAACCATACTTATTACTTGCCAAACCTTAACTTAAACTTAAACCTGCTATGGAAGTTTTCAGGAAGCTGGTGAAAGGAGAACTCAGGCAGCAGCTGATGTCTTATATAGAAAGTTTAATGTAGACTTGAAGCATCAAGGAGACCAGAAGGTGAAACAATATATAAACGCTAACAAAGTAACATGAGACATTGTCTCCCCCAAGTCTCAAGATGTCTCTCACAGCATCTCTTCCTCTACTTGCATCACCCATTCTAACAGCACATTCATGAAAGGCTAGAATTGCTGTCACTCTATGTTACATGAAGGTGTTCACATCCTATTGGATAGTTAAGTTTAAATATTCATTCCTAAACCAAGCTGTGTCCTTACGTCTTGCCACTGGTGTAATTTAGAAGAGTTGAAGTTGGTGCCTCTCTGTCTGGCTCATCTGAGTTAGATATGAAAGTCCCTGAGTGTAGACACTACAATGTACTGTTGGTTGGTCCTTTATCTATAAATTGACCTTGTCTGCTGTGAAAAGAGAGAAGGGAGTATCTGTGGAACTAGCCAGGCACTCTTCTCTCAATGGTGTACAGACATAATGTAATATAATGTAATGTGTGAGGACAGTTTCTCAACAAAATCTAACCCTAATCATAAGCTAACCTTAAAACATGTCCTCACCTCAAAATGTCATGATTTATGTTATGGGGACTTGGTTTTTGTGTCCATAAGGAAGACAAGTCCTCATAATTCGACTGTCTAAACAGATTTAGGTCCCCACACGTGAGGAATACCTGGACCACACACACACACACATTATTTGTTTTGTGTCTTTTACAATAAAATGGAGCAAATGTAAAACAATAAAGAAAATCACTACTAATCATCATTACAAACCAAGTTTTAAAGGTTTGAGATCATGGGCTTAAAGCCAGTTACAAGCTAATGAATTATTAAAGTTCTTTGGAAAAGTGAATTCCAGGTGGAATTAATTATGAGCCCAGTATGAACTTGAGGGATGTGGAGCGTAAAGCAGTGGTTAGTTCCAGTGTAATGTGGTCCTGTGGCGCAAACTAACATGGAAGGACTACAGTATATGCAAGCAGCTTTCCAATGAGGGCCTTATAAATAAACAAATACTCATGCAAATCACATTTCTCTACGAGGAAGGAAGAGAGAGAGAGAGAGAGACAGTGGACCAACAAGCCTTTTATACAGAATGAAGAGATGAGTGTTTAAATAATCACCAGTGAGGAACCTGAGAGACAGTGGTCAACCCAGTTGTCTTTTGTCTGTGGCAGACTTAAACTTCTAAATCAGCAAAGCAATGATGGTTAAATTCAACCGCTGATGGTAGAGTATCATTAAAATGATCATTCTGGGCCAAACATTATATTAAGTTAAAAAATTCACATCGTTAATTATCACGATAAATCTCACAGAGAACACACACTTGAAAACAGCATTATTTATATCATTATTTGTTATATCGCCTTACATCATGCTTAAACAATGCATCAGAAATACGTTGATATATTGTGAATTTTTTTATTGCTATTGATGAAAATTAGATTGTGATAATTATTGATTTAGTTTTATTGTCCAGCCTTATGAATAGTATATGCAGAAACAATATCCTTTATATAAAGAGTAAATAGAGCAGGTCATATTCCTGTTGCTACACATTGCTGAGATAACTCTGGAACCAGTTGTATACAATTAATCACAAACTACACTTTGAAGTTTTTCAAAAGACAGTTGTTTCACTGCCTTTATGCACAGGAGTCACATTAGCAGCCTTCCATATTGTGGGTACTGCACCAGCTTATCAACCAGCAGATTTGTTGTTATCTGCTACTAGCAAGGCATTGGTTAAGTAAACACAAGAGAGAGAACTAGCATATAAACTTCAGGAGTTTGAGTTTGAATTGGGGAGTTAAATCAAAATATGATCTTCTTGTGCACTTGTTTCTAAGATGTGAAAGTAAATCAGTGAACAGGCTCTTCAGAAATCATGGCCACTGGTTTTATTTCTGTCCGTCAGAAAGGAAGAGATATCAGCTGAGCACACTTGCTTTTCTGCATTATGTGCATTTCATGATTTTCCACTACAGTGAGTTTTATTCAACATCAGCTCTTTCCCATAGATCAGACAGGAAGGCGTGTTCAACAAAATAGTTTGAATTCTTCCTAATCACCACGTGAGGACATTGTGTTCTTTTCATCAGATCACTAAAACCGGATTCAAACACTCTTCAAAGTCATTTCTGTTAGACCTTTGTCAGTCAGTCATGTTTGGCCTTGGAGGATCAGTAAATAACTGTGAGAGATCAAAATTTTCCACAGACAAAAGCATCTGAATTTGTATATGAAAATAAAACATCAGTGAGCTCAAGCAGGTCCTTCATTATCATGTGGAAGATTCATTTTCAGAGCCAAGGTTTTAAAATTATTTTCAACTGTGACTAGATTAAGCGGACATAAAAGATGCCCTTACATAAATGGCCACAGCACCTTCACGTAAGTTATAATGATCCATTGAGTCACTCAGAGCCTTTAACCATATTTCAGGTCAGACAGGATTTTGAGTTGGCTGAATATTGCTCCTCATGATCGAGGGCAGCTCGGTGGTGCGATGATCAGCACTGTTGCCTTACAGCAATTCAGGTCAAATGCTGGTTCCTCCTCTGTGGAGTTTGTATGTGCCCCCCCGTGTTTGTATGTGTTTTCTGCAAATACTCTGTCTTCCTCCCACAGTGCAAACACATGCAGATTGGGTTAGGCTAATTGGAGACTCTAAATGAACCTTGTGTGACTAAGCATGAATGGTTGTTTGTCCCTAAACACTGTAACCTGTTCAGACTGAACCCCGCCTCTCGCCCAATGTCAGCTGGGATTGGCTTCAGCTCACACTTAAAGAATAAGTGGAATAGATAATGGATGGATAGCTCTTTCATTCTGTTTGTCTGAAGGAGTACATCATCATCATCATCTTTATCGTGGTCATCATCATCCAGCTTGCCAAGCTTGTCTGGCCACATTTCAACACTATGATAGCATGTTTGTGACACAATGAATGCACCACATTGCACACGCTTGCACAAATCAGTCCCCTAAATACTCCTGAATTTATTCATCAAGACCCATTAATTATTCACTAAAAAATCTCATAAGTTTTTTATCAGCTGATCCAAATGTGGAACAAATTTTTATGGGTTCTTCCCTGACACGTACGTTTTGTGGAAATCCATCCAGTAGTTTTTGCGTAAACTTGTCAACATTCATATAAACCAACAAACCAATAGAGAGGAGTGTACACACCTCCATGGCAACATTAATCAAGTTCCATATATTCCAGGTATAAAATGTGTTCATATATGAATTTAACATATGTGAATTTATTGCATGGGAAATCTTGTCCCACGTGTGATTTTACTACACAGTGATTTCTCACATTATTGTATGCCTAAGAATTTGTGCTTGTATCAATGCAGTAATCACACTGGAGAGATATTTAAGAAAAGTTTAAGAATGAAAATTGAGTTTCACATGTGAATAATAATATAAATATATGTGAATTCCACTGATAGAAAACAACTTGAAATAGACTTTAATTTAAGAAATATGTTTTTTTTGGGGCGGAAGTAAGATGCAGATCTATTCCATGTGGACTGCAGTGACACTGACGTCCACGTGAACGACCACATTATTTTATTGCGTTGAACCTACATCACACTGCTGCGTTGCTGTGTCTACTAATTCACCTTTATACCTCCAATAAGTGCTGTAAGCAGATCAGCTCACAGCATCAGGATGAGGTGTGGTCTGGATTAGTGATAACACTCTTGACAGAGCCGATTAATTGAGATAAGAATCTGCTGCTGCACGAGGTTCAGTCAGTGTTGACTCGCTGTGGACTCCAACCAGCAGAGTCATGTGGCTCCAGCACTGTGGATGATGTATTGGTCCATGGAGAGAAGTAAACAAAACAAAGAGGAAGGAGGAGGGGGGGCACATAGGCGTTCCTGCACACACACACCTGTCCAATGTTTTCCCCAGCTGTGAGTACAGTCTGTTTCTCCCAGCGACTCCGACAGAGAGACGTCGAGTGCCACTCACACACAGTCAGACACACACATGTGCACACTTTTCTCTGTGGTTTAGAGATGTCACGTCTGGCTGAGTTTGAAGTGTATCTGAGGGGCTATGATTATTATTCTCCACTACACACGCACACACACAGTCACAAACCACACGCTCTTCTCTGGAGAGCCTCAGTGGAGCTGGGGACTCATCCAGTGTGAAGGCTGCAGTCGATGACTCTGCTCAGTGTGGTTTAACGTCGCCTCAAGTCATTTTGATCCAGACCTGTGCTCACTGTCTGTATGCTCCACTGATCGTTCTGCCTGCTGCATTCACACATAAACAACAAGCTCTGTTCAAGTCGACCACTTCGGCAACACAAACACAAAAAACAGCACGTGTTTTTTTTTCCTGTTTTATATATATATCCTGTTTTTGTTATTATTTCTAATCCATCCATTAGTTTCTTCTTGACTCTTCTGTCCTGTCACTTCTCAACGTTTAACTCTGAGCTGATCGCTCAGCTGCACTGTTTTGCACATCTGTCATTGTACCACCATCTGTCAGTCAGACTCTTCTTCTTCATGATTCTTTGTCTCTATTAAACCCAGCAATTATGCATTCCACTTTATATGGGCCCCTTCCATATGTCTGTATTTTCTCTATAAAATTAAGTCACTGCAAAAGCTTCATCAGTTAAATTTTATTTAAATTTATATTTAAGTTGAGGCCTTTTTGTGTTGTGCCGTTTTGTACTAATAAAAACAACATCAATACTTAGATTGATGTGCATTCCATGAGTCGTTTTGGTTTAGAGTGCTGTTGTCTGCCTGACACATGAATAGGCCCCTGGTCTCTGCATGAGGGACATTGAGTGACACATTCTCTTCATTTCAAGATAGAAAAGATATTTACTCTCTTCCATGTTCCACCACAAACGTCCAAAGGCTACACATGAGTTTCATAAACACTTTCAGGGTGACCTCAGATGTGTCACAAACGGACATGGAAGCACATTCACCCGGGTGTCATGCCTACTGCGGAGTCTTTTTTTATTTTGTTTTGTTATTTTGTTGGATAATCTGCATGTGCACACTTCCACTTCTGCCCAGATGCTAGTTGAATAGACACAGTCGTGCCAGACGTTTAACATTAATAAAGAAATATTAAAGCACACATTTAGCACTGGAACTAATGAGAGTGTTGAACTTGTTGGTTGGACACATGAGTTGAAAAGTGAGTCTTAGTCTTGATCAATAAAATAGAGAACCATTCTGTCGTGATGAGAAATTTGGACTCTTCCAAAAAGAACAAAAAATTTCATTTATAATCAATAATAGATCAATATTAAATCTTAAGATGTAATTTTCCAGTTTCACTGAATCCATGAGCTGTGGCCTTCAGCAAAGGCCATAACTAAAGTATGCAGTAACCCTTCAGACAGCTGTTAAGGACATAAAGGATCCACGGTGTGTGTAAGTGTGTGTGTGTGTGTGTGTCTGAAGAATAACCTGCTGGGATCGAGTAGCAGTGACACCCTGATGTATTGCCAGGCCTTGAGTATGACCCTAAGGAGAGTCCTTTCTTTGTGTGTGTGCGTGTGTGTGTGCTTGTATGTGTGTGTCTTTGGACAAAGCAGTTGAAGAAAAGAATAATATCATAAAGAAAAGTGAAGGAGAGGAGAACAACGGAGAAGAGTGGAATGTGTTTAGATTGGCAGTTAACATATGGCGCTAAATCTTATCTGTAAACGCTAACAGCTTTGGCGTGTGTGTGTGTGTGTGTGTGCGTGTGTGTGTGTGTGTGTGTGTGTGTGTGTGTGTGTGTGTGTGTGTGTGTGTGTGTGTGGTTATCAGCTACCCAGAGTTTTACTGCTTGTGTTAAAGCACTTCCACCAGAAAAATGTTTTGATCTGTTGCCATACATGGTTAAGCATTCACCACCTGACTCTGCCTCATTTCACACAGCAGCCTGGGGGATAAAGACAGACAGAGGCAGCACAAGAGAAATTCCAAGTTGTGGAAAAGGAGGTGTTGAACTGATCACACGTGCCTGCCCTTTACCTCCCTGCTCATTCTCACCTGCCCCCAAAGCTCCCAAAAGCAAATACAGGATCACTGTTTTCCATTCCAGGGTTTTTCTCTCAGTTCACCTTACACAGACATTTACTCTCTTTCCAGTGTGCCGCTGTTTCTGTCTCTCTCTTTCTTAACTTGCTTTCTTTCACTCATTCTCTGGTTTTACCTCTCTATCCCTCCCTCTCTCTCAGTTCCACACTCCTGCAGCAATGGGAAATCCTTCAAAATCCATAATTCATGCTTCACTGCTCCTCTCCCGTCTCCCACCATTTCTCCCTTTGCAAGCCACTGTGTGTGTGCGTGTGTGTGTGTGTGTGTGTGAGAGAGGGGGAGAGAGAGGGTACTGAATACAGATGAAAAATACCAACAAACATATGGTTCAGCCTTTACAAGCATACACACACACACACACACACACACACACATATTTATTTCACACTATACCAAATACACATCTTATTTTCATGCACACACCACACATTACACTCTTATGCAAATTGTTGCTCATTTTAATGATTATGTATGCAAAGCATAAAAAAGGAATTTTTAGGATACTGTATGCAAATTAGAGAAAGATTTCCACTGACACATGCTGCACACGAGAAATATCAAAGAGAAATCCATGGCACACAAATTAAAATGCATGTAATGAACAGTCTATTCCGTCCTAACCCGCTGGGTCTGCAGGTCACTTGGGATAAATTCATGGCACTAAAAAATTCACAACAAGGCTCGTCGAAAGTAGGTTTGTCTGAATGAGTTTTCCTGTAACGCAGAGTAGAGACTAATTTCCTGTTTAAATTCTCTTTATGGTTTACATGAAACATTTATTCCCAGATGATTCAATACATGACCCTGAAACAGAATCATCTGAACAGAATTCTTACATCTTTTTATTTTTTATGTCTGTGATTCTTCTACACTGACAGGTCAAAATGTCTGAAATGAAAAATATTGTGTAAAAACTACAATGACACTCAGTTGGATACCTACTCCAGCAGTCCTCTAAATATGCCCTCTTTCTTATCAGGATCCATGAATCATTTCCTGGAAATCTGTGAAAATGTAAAAAGAAAAGGCCCATCTTACAGTGTTAAAGAAATGAAAAAGAAATCCTGGATCTGCCCCCAGATAAATTTTTTTTTATCTGAGAAAATTGAATGGGTTCTTTCCTGACCACATACTACATCCTTCCACTAAGTTTTGTGGAAGACTAAGAGTTAATACAAGTCCAAATTTTTCTCTGAGCATGTATAGCCATTTGTATCACTGTTGTGTACAATTTAGAATAACTGATCGAAATGATGACGCAGTCTGCAAGAATAAGACCCATGTGATGATTATCAGTTCATTCTTATAAACAAAGTTGACAAAAACAAATTCACAGCAAGGTCCACTTGGTATCTTTTCCAGAGCTTCACACACAGGTACACAGATTAAAGAGTGAAAGAGTTCTCACGTGAGAGAGAGAGAAATTCATTGCACACCACTGAAGGGGACGTGCACAACTGCAGCTGAAACTAGGAGGTCTCACCCTCTGCATGGACAGTACCACCTGGACAACAGCGGGAGTGCATTCAGCAAAACGCACAGCAGATAGTGCTGCACACAGCAATACAAGGCAGCAACACACCAAAACACCCTTATGTTATTAAGAGTGTCAAAATTTGTGAAACTTTGGTGAGACAAATTAGAATATGACGGGTCGCCACAGACAAGATAACTAATGGGAAACACTGCAATATTAGATGCTGCACTATTGCTCATATATTCATATTTGTAAGCAATATAAATTAGAAACATGCATCAGAATCTGCAGTCCTGACTCTATAAAGAACAGTTTCTGAGCCAGATAACACTTTCTCGAAAATACTGTTGTTACTAAGAGCTGGTAATAAGTGGTCTAGTACAACCTACTGTAGGATGTTTTATTTATAATGATCAGCAGTGCAGGATGGCTCTGTTGCTTCTTTAAGCAGTTTTGTTGGGATAATGTAATGATAAGCTGCTCTTACAGACCACACTTGGACTCATTCATAAACAGCCTTATTGTTGTAAAAGTCAAAGATGGAAATCATCAACACTTTCCCCCTGTTATATATAAAAACAGTAATGTACATTATATGTACTCACTACTTTTCTGGATAATGTATTCATCTCAGTCAGTCTCAATCAGCCTGAAATGCATACACAACACACACACACACACAGAGACACACACACACACACACTCACACACAGTGATCCAACTCATAAATCAGCAGGCTCTCTTGAGAGGGCCGGAAACCCAAGGACAGCTCAGACACGTGGAGCAGACACAGCCAAGACCTCCTGGTCCCATGCCACCCACACTCCCCCACTCTGCATTTGTGTGTGTTTGTGTTTTGTGGGTTGGTCATTTTGGTCGGCCCTCACAACTTAAGTTTTTTAGTTATAATGGTTATAGTTAGTGTTATGTGCTGTGGAATGCATCGCATAAATGAGAGTCCACACAAACATAATTAAAGTAAAGAAACGTGTGTGTGTGTGTGTGTATGTGTTTCACTGCCAGATTGGCCATTTGTCTCTCTCTCTCTATCTCTCTATGGCAGTGTGGATTTGCACAAGGTTATGAATCTGTGGATTGCCCTCCCTCTCTGGCCCCTCACCAATTCTCTGCTTCCTCACTTTGCTCTGTACATGCACAACATTCAGTTGTGTGTGCGTGTGTGTGTGTGTGTGTGTGTTGCTTGTGCATGTCCATATTTTGTCTTCTTTCTTTTGCTCTTGTGTCTTTCCTTGGATGTTTGCTGCTGACATTTTCTCCGTGCTCCTGTCGTTTTTATGTTCCTCAACAAAACACACTCTAAACTCACACTTAACGAGCTTTTGAACCCCAATTGAGCCTGACCCCTATTAACGGCCACCTGTTTTAGGCCTATGGGGAACGTGTTGTAACCAAACACTGTGTTGTTTAACATGATTAACACACAACAATGCAGGGGGTGGAGGATGGAGTGCTATTGGTTTTTAATGATGTTTTTCAGACTCCATACAGCAGCACAGAGCAGAGAGCATTGAAACGAAACAGCAGCAGGAGAGCGTCTTGTCGTCTTTTGTGTGTGGATGGGACTGTGAGTTATTTATAGGGCCTTAAACACACTGAGGGGACAGGGAGGAGGGCTGGAGAGGTGAGCAGAGTGTTGGGTGGAGAGGACGGTTCGTTCAACAGAGTCGCTGCCAAAGCAGATCAGCTTTTCTCCGTCTGTCTTTTTTTCAAATTTCCTTCACATCCTTACAGCCCCCCCCCCCCCCCTTTTCATTTTATTTTTTTCCCATTTCTCGCTCCCCCATACTCAATTCTTTCCACAGATCTGAGGGATAATTCGAATTTTTCCTCTCCTATAGCACTGAATTAAATCCAATATCTCTCAGGTCCACTCGTGCTAATTTGGCATTAATGCTTCAACGCAGTCTCCTTCTCCTCCACTTCTCTTATCTCCCCGCAGCTCTTTTTCCCAGAGTGAAATTCAAGTGTAATTTAAAAATCTTCCCCTGAATCAAATCTAATTCTTCTCACTGTCTCTCTCACTAATGTGTATTAGTGCTCTAATGCTCTATTTTCTCTCTGGTGAGCTCTCCCTGGTTATCCATCTCTTTTTTATCCATGTGTTCCTGTTTCTCAGACTAATGGTGTGAGCAGACTGAAAGAGAAACATGCATTATGTTGTAGAACAACGGGGGGGGCACTTGAGACATTCTTGACATATTCAAAGGTTTAAAACATTTCCAACATATATTTTTTCACTTTCTTCATCTCTTTCCTCTCTTCTCTTGTTTCCTATCTCACTCCTTCTTTTTCATCTCTCTACCTCCTTCATGTCTCACCACCCCTCTCCCCCCATTCCTCTCATCCAGAGTGTAACCAGGGGTGCGAGATGTCTGGTCAGAGAAAATGTTCCCACATATCAAAAGGCTCCATGGGTTCTGAGTGGAAGCGGCCAAGAGAAGGAAAAGGTCAAGTTGAATACAGTGGGTGAGGAGAGAGGGATGAGGGCCGAGCTGTGAAGAACAGTGATTAATACCAGCAGCAGAGAGGCGGCGGCACTGAAAGGGCACAGAGAGTGGGAACTAATACCACACAGCTCTGTCTTTTATTTCCACTTGGAAGTATCCATTCTAAGTACTTCTCTTATACCTTCTCGTTAAGTCTTTGCAGCTCCTTCACTCTTAATATACAAATGGTTTTAATGCTGTGGCTCTAACCCATACAAAAATTTAAACCGGTATTTGATACAATACATCATTCACACTGTGTGAAATTGCTTTAAATGTGTGTATTTTAGGGGTATTATCACAAGCTATAGTATAGTATAGCAAGAGGTTTTATTGATTTTTACAACGAAGCATTTCAAATATTCTCGTTGTGTCATTCTAAGATCAAGACCAAATGTGCAAATGCTCTGCCTTTTAAAAACATCAAATGTTCCATTATCAGAGGACATTTAGGCTAAAAACACAGCACAGGTGCAGTATGGAGGCATTTCATTGTTTTTTTCTGTTGTTTTTCTGTTTAAAGAAGTGGTCACCATTTGTTTCACTTGTATTGGATTTGGCTGCAGCACTGTTTACCCATGAAACTCCTAAAGTGTTTCTCAAACCCTTCACCAGCATAATGGTTGGTAGATAGATTTTCATTTTTTTCAATTATCCCTTTGAGAGTATTAAAAAATAAAATTACTATTTATGAGGAAAGTTAACCCAGTTCTTTGAGGAGAGTAAAAAAAAATGTATCCTTTCACACTTGAGAGAAATGTTTCTATTGCTTTTATATTTTAACATTGCTCAAAAACCTGGTATGAAGAAAACCCTTCTACATAATCTGGCTCTCCAGATCCCTCTCAGTGGCAGCCATTTTCATTCCCTCTTTCAGTTTCTTTGTGTCGTTTCTCTCCTTCCTCTCCTCCTTCGCTCTCTTTTCAGTTCCCAACACCATGTAGCACCCTCCAAAAAAATAATAATTAAAATACAATCACAATAGACAAATTTGCTCCCCCACAGGGTATCGAGTGGTGCAAGGTACTCCAATCAATGGCCTTGTTCCTTCAGCACAGGCCCAGAGCTCGTAATTTGCATGACAGTGGACGAGTTAGTGGATCTCTCTCTCTCTCTCTCCCTCTCTCTCTCTGTGTTTCTCTCAAGCTGTCTTTTTCTCAAGAACCACCACAAACAGTATTGCATGCATATTATGATCACACACTCACTGCTCTCCATAACAGAGTAAAGACAAGGATATTAATACAGACGCAATGCCGGCACACACAGGCTCTTTCTCTCTCACACACACACACACACACTGAGATGGAGAGAAAATACAGGAAAGCAGAGGTGGGTTGTTCTTATGGCACAAAGTGTAGCTGTGAAGTTTCCTCTGCACTTTAATCCAATTTACTGTGGCCCTGGTGTGCTCTGGTTCCTGTCTGCTGCTGCTGCTGGTGGGTGGATGTTGGTTTGTTTATGGGTGCTGTGCAATTCACTGCTCATTAATCCCTCCCCCAAGAGCCAACTGTCCAATCTTTGTTTAGTGTCAGTTACTAGGTATAGCAGGTTAGTCAAGCGTTGTACATGGGCCTGTGTTTACAGCAGTGTTTAGCATACAAATAGTTTGCTATCTTATTGTCATCCTTTCTTTTCCATTGTCACAAGATCCAAAGTTTAAGGAATTAACTAAACAGTGTGTTCATATGCTTTAATGTAAGCCACTCACATTTGCATGTTATAAATCACACTTGCAACCAGGTACCTATTTTGAGGTAATAAAGACAATAACAGTGATAATAAAAATGATAATACACTTTTCCTGAACAATATTACAAAGTGCTTTGCATAAGGAAATAAAGGCAGACAATGTAGATAAAGAAGAATAGATCAACATAAATAATAATCATTAAAGACATAAATAAAATGTATTTGATTAAATAAATAGGAATAGTCTGTATAAATAAAAGCAGGTGTCACCAAAAGCTTTGATAAAATGAAATGTTTTGAGAAGGAATAAAGAAGCTATAGACTGGATGTGTTTAAGTGCAGTAGACAGATATTCCAATAGCATGGGAGCTCAAGGGTCACAAGCAGGGACCCTGGAGTATACTAACTGGAACACATCATGGCGCTTTGATGTGTCTGCCCATGATGGCACATCAACATGCTTCCACAGGGTTCTATCTAGAGATGTTCAGCAGGTGTTTGGATGTGTGTAATACTGCAGTGTGAAGTGTCAATATAAACATCTTCCTTTGGGACAGGTACATTCACTGTGATGAATATCAGAGTTTAGAGTAATTGTCCTGCACAAGACACGTGCTGTAATGAATTGGTTCGTTTTTGTTGAAAACAAAGCATACATTTCATCTTTGTATTGCTTCTCCAGGGTTTTCTTCATTAACATTAAAATTAAATAAAAAAATGAATTGATGACTAGCAAACAACACCTGTAAGGTGTTGGTTAAATCAACAGTTGCTGTGTAGGATTGAGAAGTTTGCTTGTGTCTGAAATCAAGGAGCCATTGCTTCCAATGTTCCTTTGGATTATCAGTGATAAATCTGCCACTGTTATCATTGTGAGCTGCATACATGCTTTTGAAGAGAAAGCGTGATGGGCATAGCAACAGTAACTAAGGGAGTCGGGGCCTAGTAAACACACACACACACACTCCTGTCTTCCCTTACTGTCTAGCAGGTGAAGAGCTGAGAATAGGTTTGTGCGTGCGGCAGCTAAGTGGCTCAATGTGCTATCGACTGGCTCACCGTGGCAACCTGCAGAATTCCACCGCCTCTCCACGAGCCTGCCAGACTGTTCTGATCGGTTCACCCTCCCTTCCCTCCTCCTTCCTTTCCTTCCTACCTCCCTCGCTTCCTCCCTTATCCCCCTCTCTCCCATCCCCCACTCTAGCAGCAGCTCCAGGGAGGCAGTGACGTGGGGGCTCCCTTCTACTATGAACAGATCACGGACAGAGAGCCTGGTGTAGAGGGTGAGGCGAGAGAGAAATCACAGAAAGAGAGAGGAAAAGAGCAGGAGAAGAGCAAAGATAAAGATCCTCCCCCTGCCAGCACTCGTTGACAATGACACTGGGAGAGTCATTTCGAAGCAATGAGCCAGAAAACGCAGAGCTGCCTCTGCCATTCATCCTCCTAAGCACGACACTCAGTCACCACCACGCCACAGACACATTCATCTCTGAGGCAGAAGCTCTGGCTAAATAAGATGTACAGCAGAAAGCTCATATTATAAAAACAACCATTTTGAATGCAGTGATTCATATTCATGAAAAATGATGAATAATAGAAACATGGATTGGGATTGTGCAGCACAGCGCACTCCTACTCAGTATATTTAACTAAAACTGTTTTAAGATTTATAACAGTATTTGTGTTTATATAATTCTTTAACAAAAATCGAATCATTCGTTTGTTGTGGATTGAATGATTGATTGATTTACTTACCCCCCACCACATTGTATCCAGCCTACAACCAAGATAACTCAGGAGAATATCTCAATTTTAAAAATAATCTCATATGTCCTATCTTGAAGAATACACAGTCATATATCAGACTTCTCATGTACATGTACATAAAAAACATTCATAAGTAATATCCCCTTCATTTGAGATGCTCAAGATAGATAAGATAGATAAATGTCCATGTCCACAGCAGTGCAGTGTCACTTCACGTATTTTTCTCCAAGTAGGACATCTTGTTATTGCCTCAAGTGAATATGCATGTCCCAGCTCTACTCCACTTTCTCTCTCTCTCTCTGTGCAAATAATCAAAAACACCATTTCATTTCCACCAATCAGCCCCAGGTCATGTGCTGACGATGAGATGGAAAACACAGCGTGTTGTTAAGTTGCCAGCTAATCAGTGTTGGCTAGTAATCCACCACCCCCCACCCTTTCCATCATGTCTTCCAAACAGGCCCCTTCTCTCCCTCCAGCACCTCCACCACTGCTGCTGACTGCTGCTGTAGTCAGCCTGTGAGATGGATGGCACAACACTAATCACCCCCTGCAGCGCACTGTCAGCATGGCTGCAGGCCACTCTTAACATTTACTCCACATGATCACGCTCGCACACAATAAACACAAGCCTATAAGTGAGAAAATCTACTCTCACCCCTCTCCTTCCCTCACTCTCCTCCTCCAGCTCTCTCCCTCTGCCCAAGGCCCACTACACACCACCACTTCTCTCACTGTCACCTTGGACAGATTCAGTGGGATGCAGCTATGTCCTGAAGGTTGAGGGGAGGAAGTTCTCCTCCTCCTTCTTCTCCTCTTCCTCCGCCTCCTCATACATTGCTTCCTGGCGTTATCTTCGGGCTGGAGTCTCATCAGCCTGTGTATAGTAGCTTTGGCTTCCAGCTGTCTCAGCAGCAGCCTCGACAGGGGAGAAGGCTGCCAGAGAAGCCGGGAGGGAGGCCGCTCCATATCAGCATCCTTATGTGGCCTGCTTCAAGGTTCCTCTCAGGCAAGCTTTCAGTCAAGTCTACTTTGCAGTGCACACACACACAGACACACACAGGAGTTGTCATGTTGTTTCGTATTCTTGGTTGTATGTATTTTTTTATTCCAGTGCAAATACAATTTAATATTTAATAATATATAATAATAATAATAGTAATACATTTTATTTATACAGCACCTCTCATTAACCAGCATTAGGTTTATGTGTCAGTTCTAAATCAGCAGTCATTAGGGGAGACGTCAGTTAACAAGAGTCTGAGAAACTAACTCTTTCACTAAAGACGTTTTCAGACATGACCTCCGGGGGCACAGGGAGTTGGGTCCGGACTTTCTCCAGATGTTTCCTTTCATACGTGCACAACACAGTGGGAGGTTCTCCACTCAGGCGAGTTCCCAACAGAAACAAATCCTCTGGAGGATTCCGGTGAGGGGTTGTGCAGCAGGCGGAGGCAGAATGTATTGTTCAGCCACAAACTCTCTTGCCATCTCCGTCTTTGTCATCTATATGAATGTTTACTTTTTGTTTTGTTGTTTTCATTTTGGGGTCTGTTGCATGTTTGAAACACCACAGAAACCCCCAGAGCCTCTCACTTGGACATTTGTATTCACACATGCATCTCCAGAGGAGGATCTCTGGAGTTCAGTGCATGTCTGAAAGCAGAGTCAGAGTGGCGTCAAGTGAATCAGCCCTGTCTTTTTTATCAGTGTGCACATGTAAAAAAGCCTCAATATCTCTGCTGGCAAAAACAGGATGCCTCCGTAGAGGAAGACGAGTGGTTATGACATGTTGGAGTAAATCTTTGAAACTCAAAGAAATACTGACAAGATACTGGATAAACAGCCGAAACAGAGAGCTTCAGCCATCACTGAACACCAGGTCATCAATCAGGTGCATCTGGCCATGATTTTAGCTCAGAGATGAAAAATATGTACTGTTGGCTGCGTGTTGACTTAAAGGTACAGTGTGTAGAATGTTGTAATATCTAGAGTTGAAGTTGCATGTTGCAGCTGAACACCCCTCACCTCACCCTCTCCTTCCAAACATGAAAAAGAACCTGTGGTAGCTTCAGTTGTCATAAAAACTCAAAAGGTGTTTAGTTTGTTCAGTCTGGACTAATGTAAAAAACATGGCGGCCTCCATAGAGAGGGTCCCCTCGATGTAAAATATAAAGTATTTAAATATAAAGGGTCTTTTCTGGGGTAAAAAAAAGTACAATTCATACAATTTTGATGAAACACACTAGTGAAAACATCATGAGGATTATTCTACATTAAATTTCTGCCAATAGATCCTGTTCACCTAAACCTTACACACTGGGCCTTTAAAAAGACAAGGCCAGTAAGTGAGTGAGTCAAAGGAAAGATCCCAAAAGGTTGCATTGTGGGAATTCTATGATGCAGCATATGCAGATTTTGATTAACACTAGGGACTTACCCACAGAAAATCTACACCCTTGTCATTCCAGAGGTGGCTCATTAAATCCTGCGTTATCATCTTCTGCTGCTTTTCCAACGTCTTCAACCTGCTATTTTCTCTCTCTCCATCAAATTAGCTCTGGTTCTTGATCTGGTTCTGTTTAGGATTCTTGGAACCTGAGTGTTTGTGCTGTTGTAAATATTTGCCGGTAGAACACTGCAGGCTTAAAAAATGGAAATTACTTTTCAGATCCACACAAATTAATTTTTAATTAAAATGCTCCAAATGCTTATGTTGGTGGAAAAGTACCAGAGTATCAGTGACCTTCAAGAGGATAAACTGTTCTCTTCTTTCATCATGTCCTGAACTCTTCTTCAACTAGTCTGAGGATGAAGATTTTGTTGAAGAGTGGACATATGTTTGTCTTTTCTCCCTCACCTCCTGTAAAGTCTTCATGCGCTCAGCTTGCTGCACTTCAGTTCTTCCACGGCCGAGAAGCTTTCCTCTGAAGATTTTTATTTGCTGCAGTTGTTCAGTGGCCATGTCCTCCATGGGTGTCATACAGTCCTGTTAAAACAATAAAGTAGTCATGTCATGGCTAATGAAAGGCGAAGGCCCGAATTCATTTTGATGGTTTTATGACATGACTGAGTGATAAAACTGTTTGAGTCTGTGTTTCTCTTGGAACTCGTCAGTGTAACTTCCTCATGTGCCTTTATTTGGTTTTCCACGACTTCTGCCAGTCAAACGTCTGCTTTCTCTTTGAGCGTTTGTGTACTCAGTGTGTTATTCTCTGCGGTGCATGTACACGTCTGCTCCGCTCTTGACCTTTTGACCTGCTCATCAAATGAAATCATGAGACAACTCTACGGCCAGACCGTCTCTGTTCCAGCCTCCCCACTTACTACGCTGACGTCGTCAGCACCAGTCCCTGCCAGATACATAATTACGCTGCTTACCTCTGGCACCAAGGGCATCAGACCCAAAATGAACAGGAGGTGCAATGTCCCCGCACAGAACCACGAATCATTTGAGCCGTTTTTAGACATGAACTCCAGAAAAAAATTTGATCCAGAGTTTATCCAGAGGGTGCCATTCATTTATTCAAGTGAGGGGTGGTGCAGCAGGCACGGGTAGAAAGTGAGGTCATTCTGCTGTGGACACATCGACACTGGCATCAGCTCTGATCACCAAAAGCTCTCTTGACGTCATCGTCAGTGTCAGTGTTGGAAACATCATGAACACACCTTGCTGTGAATCCTCCAGAGGATCTCTTGCTGTGATCTCACATGAGTTCACTCGGACATTATCCAGAGCTTTTACTAAGGGGCTGGCTGTAGAGCCTCTCACTTGGACATTTGCGTTCTCACATACAGCCCCTGTAGAGAATGTCCAGAGATTATCTGGAGTTCGGTGCATGTGTCGAAGCAGCTTTGCTGCAATGTAAAAAATAGAAGCCGTAAGCACCAGTTTGTGGTCACAACCTGTTGTTGTCCACTTGATTTCTTGTTTTCATTTTGTGTGCCAGGAGCTGAGCTGGTAATGGAAACCACAGCCAGCTAACGTCATAAACCAAACACTGAAGTCAATATTCACATCTATGAACCCATGTCATCTTGAACTTGTGAGTGCGTCAGACAAAGATGGGGGATGTACTGTTGACTCCAGTGGAAAATTCATTGATTGGTGATAGTTTCAGGTTGTGTGTGTTTGTATAATATGCAAAGATTGAACCTACGTCACTGCGCAGGATTTATTATGTGGACCTTTCAGCTGTGAGTCACTGCTCAGTCGTGACTGCTACCTGCCTCTGACGTACACACCCTTTCACACAAAACCTACACATCTTCATCAGTTACACATCTGAATGGGAGTGTGAGTCACTGAGCTGCCAGGGCACATCTTCTCTCCTCTCTGTCTAAATGCACAGGAGACTCGGGCAGCTTGTGTCGTGAACAGGGACGCTGCCGACGTAAGCAGACATTTGAAGCTAACCTCCCACCAGACTCATTTCACCCATGACTCATGTGTGCCCATTAACTTCCACGTCAACACATTCCAGATTAAAACAAATCCTTCAATATCAGGACTGGATGTTGAATTGCACGATGGTGATTTGTGAGGGTTTGCTTTTTGTGCTTCTCTACCCTTTTGAATTAGACTCAAGGAGAAGGTAATGAGCGGAACTTCATGAATCAAAAGACAAAAACATCTGTCACACACCAGCACACAGTTGTATAATAATCTGGATTAGCACTTTCTCTGTAATAGCCGTCAGGCACATTAGTGGGTTCGGTATCTTGCCCAAGGACACTTCAGTGTGCCGAGAGTGGGATCGAACTGGCGATACTCCTTTTCTAATTGTGTCATTTAAAACACAACAGTGTGTGTCTAGGTTTGCAAATATCAATTACAGAATTGTGTGATCAACATTCTCATGTTCAGCCATTTCATGTTTGATTTAAGAATTCTAAAATACAGTTTTGTGCCATCAATCATTTTATAAATGATCAAATGGTAAAATGTGATCAAATTAATAAATGTGTATAGTGCAAAATATATTTATTTTCTCCTCTATTCATTACTCTCGAAACCAATAACATGCTAACACTATGAGCACAACCAGAGCTGTTGATGTTAGTGCTTTGTAACCTGCCTGTAGCGGTGACTCACCTGTTTGATTTTCATTCTAGTGTGAAACAGTTGTTGTGACTGAAAACAGAGAGCAGTGACACCTCAGAGAGACGATGAGGACAGTTTCTTAAATTGTTCATCTGTGGGAAGCGACAGAACCTGCATCATTCACATTGTAACTAAACCCACTCAACTTTAACTCTCACATTGTCACAACTGTCCTGTTCCTAGAGGACACCTCAGGCACTTTGAGGATTTATCATGTTTGAGATCATTTTCCTAAAACAACATGTGATCATGGGATTTTTTATTTTATTGGCTATATAACCAAGTCATTATTCTTACTTTACAATCTGTCAGGTCGATTACCTGGGATTATTTGCTTTACTGTTTTGGATACTTAAAAGAAACTGTTCAGTTAATTAAATTAAAATCGTTTAGTACCAAGACATTTTCTTTACCGGTGCTTATTTAAATGCTGTCAGCAGCCACAATTTGCTGCACTTTGTCCCCACTTGTGAGCAGAAAGATTCCCTGCAGGGGGTTATGATTGGACTTTGATAACAAGAAAAATCATTTTCATTTAGGACCATTAAATGCCTCTTCAATTAGTTTCTGTTCTTACTGAATTATAAAGGTCTGAAGACTTATTTACAGAAATGTGAGACAATGTGACAGTTTTTAGTTCTTTAAAGGGAATTTCTGTACAGAGTGCAGGTGATCTGAAACACCCACTGTGGGTTTCTGCGTTTCTTCATGTTATATGTTATTTGTCACATTCTTTCCACTGGGCTCAAAGTTCCAGGTTCATTACTCCTTGTCTCCTCTCCATCCTCCTGTTTTTCCTCTGCTGCCATTTGACCTGCTGTGACGCATGTGGACAGTCATCTCTTCCCACATGGAGATGTCATCTCAATCAGATGTACCCACTCACAAGAAAGGGCAGTGGAATCGTGATATATTAATGGATCCATGGTCTGTCAGGCTAAACTCTCTCCATTGTTTCAAATTGAACAAAACTTTATCAGTTTCTCTTTGAACAAGCATTTGTGAAAAAATCTCATCCCCTTTGTGTGTGTGTCATGTCCACAGATCATCTTAAACGTCTCCCCTCACTGTCTGTGCTTCTGAAAAGAACCACACACTCCCTGACTGACACACAGACATGATCGGTGATCACGTGCTGCAGATCAGTGAGTTAGCAGAATTGACATAAAGCTGACGTCACTGAGTTATCTCCCTTGAACAAGGTGCAGGTTGACTTATTTTCAAAGTGACTGTAAACATGAGGTCACGTTGTTTCAGTTAATCCCCAAACTGCATGTGATCAAATAAAATGAGCTCATGTCACATGTTGGATTCACTGTGGGAAAGTCACACCATAATCAGCAGTGCACATTACATTAAAAAATAAAATACCCAGTGCCCCCAAACGAATGCATGAAGACAGATAATTAAGTATTATTTTTTATATCTGTTTGAGAATTCGGCAGCATCTTCCCCGCGCTACTGAAATTATAATAGACGACGTTTATCAGATGTCAGACCTGTTTGTCCGCGTCTGTGTCACGTTTGTTTTTGCCTGTTCACGTGTTTCCCCTGAAACCGCTGCAGACAGATGTGCTGCTGTGGATCTGATGTGTGCTCTCACATTTTTAGTTTGTCATAAAAAAATGATAACGTGTGGAAGCGGGATGTGCACGTGCTGCTGCTGCTCAGGTGAACTTTCTGTGCGCGCGGCGCCATTAATAAGACGCGCACACGCGGCATCACATTGCGTCCGCGCATGACGCACGTGCCATGTTCCAAATAGAAATGTGTAGTTTTTTCTTTTACATAAATGTCTCAGGAGCGCAGCTTGGGCATTATGATGCACCCACAGCTTAAATCCAATATGTAATCGAACTGAATGGGCCTGTCATATCTGATCAATACAACATGAAGCACCATGGTGGTGTTGGGTGAAGGGGCAGCAGGTGACATGATGTCTTGATCGTCTGATAAACGCTTCGTGCACTTGAGCCTGTTTCTTTACACATTCCACCAAACCCCTTCAGCTCCAGGTCTTGTCTCTGTTCCGTCTCTCATCGTTCATTTCGGGAATGACGCAGCTGAATTATGGCAGACAGTGCACGGCTGTCCGCGCACAAGCCCGCGCACCTTGCCTCAGACAGCAAAGCCCGTGAACACTCGTGAACGTGTGGACCCTCACTGGTCTTTAATCAAACGGTGTGTGAATCCAACACGTGTGTCAATGTGGATTTCGTGTGATATTTCTTGCGGTGAATTTGCGCTCATTGCCTTATAAGGACAGAGCATCGTGCCGCTCCGCAATAGGCCGAGAGCTGCAGCGCTGCTCTTTAACCCTCTCACTGCTGAATTTTATTTGCTCCCACCGCCTGAAACAATGCGAGCATGGCACGTAGGCATGTGGGCATTTTTTATTTGAACGAAATGCATTGAAAATACACCCCCTGCTTTCGATCTGCGTGTGCTACAAGGCAACAAACAGCTGGTTAGACGCGCCAGCGGCAGTTTACATCTGGATGTGTGATTTATCACCATCTATCTTTGCAGTTTTACCACATTGTTTCAGTCATCACTCAGCTGCTACTGTGGCGCTGCCATTTCCAGACGAATCTCCAGGTTTGGTGCCGTAGCTCTGTGTCGGGCCTGCGCTGGCTAATAACGTTCCTTGCGCGCTCTCCGTGCGTAACCGCCAAGTGACACGGGGGGCCGGCTGGTGCCTGTCCTGTCAGGGCTCCGCAGTCAGAAATAACCCCCCCACCCCCCCGCCAAATGCTGACCTACATCGTCCCGCCACACAACCTTGGGGGGGGGGATCTAAACATCGCGAAAATCCAGCAGAAAATCCCCACCACACGGTGCCGTCTGAAACGACTTCTCGCTGTGTGACCTTGACTCGAGAGGATATGGAAATCTATTCATTGTAATGCGCATAACAGCGGCCGATTTCACCTTCATCCTCATCCTGCGCCCATCACCACAAGAGCATATATAAGATGCGGATGTGTTTTCCCATTTCACCAGGACTCCCTGCGGCGGCTGAGGAGGCCTTGGTGGATCAGTGTCAGACACACGTCTGACTGTGAGCTGGGCCTGCCTGTGCAACATTTTCGTTTTAAATATCAGTTGTGATTTAACTGCAAACAAACCCAACTGAATCACGAGCCCTGGTGATTCTGGTGGCTCTGACAGAAAAACCTCCACACACTAACGCAGTCCGTCAGTGGAAAATACAACATGAAGCCAGAGGCCCCGAGCTGCTGGATTCAGGTGTGTGAGCAGCACGTTTCAGGCCACCGCTCGGCAGAAACACGCTCTCCTCTCACAGCTCCCTCCTGCAGTCGGACCTGGCTTTACATCCAGGGACACAGAGACAGAGATGATGCCTTCAGGGCCCCGTCTCAGCTCGTACTTTTCACAAATACTGTTATACCTCAAATTGTCTTTAATATTCTTGCTTTCGATTGGACATTGTAAAGATTATATGATCGATTATCACATGTGTCGTAATGAGTGGTGCTGATTAATGTGCCATGAAAACCATATTATTATATGTTTCCTGTCCATCGGCACTCTAACAGTCAAAACCAGTGGTTTCATGCTGGAATAGCTGATTAAAGCAATCACACTTTATTCTTGGTTTTGGTTTTCTGTTAGGTTATCCTCATTTAAGTTTAATATTTTCTCATATATTACTGATTGACTGTTGTTAACTATTTGCACAGCCTTATACCTTCATGTTAACTTTTACCTCTGTGGTTCTTAAGCTTGTGTCTTGACATGTATCTGTTTTAAAGGTTCAGTGTGTAGAATGTAGTGGTAAAGTTTCCTGTTGCAGCTGAGTACCCCTCAACTCAACCTCCCCTCCCAAACGTGAAAGAGAACCTGTGGTAGACTTCAGATGTTATAAAAACTCAAAATGTCTTTAGTTTGTCCTCTGGACTATACTGTCAAATACATGGCGTCCTCCGTAGACAAAAATATGAAGTATTTATCATAAAGGGATCATTCTAGGGTAAAGAGAACAACAATTTGTTCTATTTAGATGAAACACACTAGTGAAAACATCACTAGAATTATTTCATATTCAAGATCTCTTTCCCCTAAATCTTACATACTGAAAATTTAAGCAACTGGATGCTTCAATTCACAAGGTTGCATGTAGTCTACAAAAAGGGCCAAACTATGAGTTAGCCCACAATGACAAAATGAGGGGTTGTCACGGTTTCCATAATCTTTTTGTTGCACTTTAATTTATTTCAATGTACAACTCAAAGTTTGCCTGCCTTGTAGTTATTTACAGTTCCACGTTCTTCACGCGCCGCAGAAGTCCGTCTTTTTTCCGACAGCACCTGAAGTGAGCACGGGGAAACAACCCTCCTCCCCTATCGCCGCCCCCTCGCCTGACGTCACGTCCACGGCTATTTGCATGAAGTGTTTTGTTGCTGCAGCTTCAACTCGGCTGCAGAGCGAGTGTCTCCGAGGGGGAACGCAGGGAAAAACCAGCAGGAGCGGGGGCTCTCGTGTTCCACAGCAGAGGAGCAGAGGAAGAGGACGCGGCCTGGAAGAGAGGAGAAGGTGTCACATATTCCGACACAGGAGAAAAAAAATAAGAATCACAGAAGAGCCGCTTCTCTTCTCTTGGATCGGAAAAATGGAACTACCCGCCGCGGGAGAGCACGTCTTTGCGGTGGAGAGCATCGAGAAGAAGCGCAGCAGAAAGGTTGGTGTGCAGTGAAGGACATGTTTAACACGCATCATGCACACGGAGATGAGGAGGATTTCTCTCTGCTGTTTCCTTGTCTTGCTCGTGATCCCGGGCTGTGTTTATCTGTCACCACACCATATTTACGATGACGGTGAGGTGCATTTTGCTGCGTAAAGTAACGTTAAGCCGATAATCCCGTTTCTGTCCATTCACAGGGGAGGGTCGAGTATCTGGTCAAGTGGCGAGGATGGTCTCCAAAGTGAGTACACACACACACACACACACACACACACATACACACACACACACATCATAGAGCAAACATCACAACCACAACGCAACATTCATAACACAAGTATGTGTGTGTGTCGAATGTGGGCGCGCATATATGGGCGGCTGCGCGTCCTTGCCTTCGATGCTTTTGGCCTCGATGATGGATGTAGTTTTACAATGAATGCAATCCCCAGTGTTCCAATTAGAGGAAGACACGTCTGTAATTGAACCCAATGTTTACGATATGTATCTTCAGTTGAGTTGCATCCACCTCCCCCACCGCCGTGCGTAAAAGTTACTCATGATTTATTACACGCGCATCCTCAGGGAGTGCAAGTGTCTCCATTTGTTTACACATGGAGAACACAGGACTACTGATATGAGCCGTGAGAGAATTATAAAGATCACACGGTTGGAGTCAGTTGAGGGTCGTTGTGCAGAAATCATCAGCCATTGTTTATGAAAGTCTGACAGGCCAGTGTGTCCTCACTGTCCACGTTCTCCTCTCTGAACAGATACAACACGTGGGAACCAGAGGAAAACATCCTGGACCCGAGGCTGCTTGATGCTTTCCAAGACAGGTATGTAGGATTGGATAAACCAGCCTCACATGTTGAAAACAAAACCAAACCGGTTTAAATTCGCCATTTCCTTCTGCTCCACCTATTCACTTGTGTAACTGTCACTTATCTACAAGGAATAACTCTTTGTGTGTCTATAATCGAGAATTATACGCATATATATATATATATGTGGACAATCCAATGTAGATAATCAACTATCCACACGATGTGTCAGTCATATTCAGTGCCCAGAGGGGGTTTGGATTAGGATTAACACCCACGAGGTTAGGGTTAAACTCAGGTCAGGGTTACCAGAGCAAACAGTGACACTTTGTCCAGCATCTACTTTTTGTCACCTGATATTTATTTGATTGTCAGCATCAGGTTGTCATGCTCTCCCACAATGTAGTCACCAGATGCTCCTGTGTCATCTTTAGGCAGCAACCAATCACATTACACAAGAGGCCACATAGTATGGATTATTCAAAATCCCAAAACAAAGGTTCTGTTTGGCAAATATTGTTGAGACTTTTCTCATCTGCTCTGTTTTTGATACAGATTTGATAACCCCCTCTCAACATGTGAGGATCTTTAAAAACAGGCAAAGTATAATGTTACTGATAAGAAGTTTTTAAAGATCAAAATTAAATAAAACAATTATTTTAGAAAAAATAGGACAAGATGGTAAATATCATCCCATGTGTGTTTGAAGGTCTTCTGCACTAGCTTGATGTTAAGTTGCCAACCACCAGCAGATGGTAGGGACACATCATCAGTTGTGTATCATGCGTCATCGGATGTTGTGGCATTTTGAGCACAGGACACCCTCTGATAAGGCACCCACCACAGGCCAATGAAACTTTGGGCTCAGTTGGGTTCTTTTCTTCTGATCCAGAGCCATTGACTGCAGCGTCCTGCAGTCCCTGATGTTTCTTTCATGATCTGGTGCAGGGCTTGTCCATGGAGAAAATTACATTCACTCCTTTGTCTTCAGATGTACTCCTACTTCACTTTTGATTCAATTCTCAAGTCAAGTCAACTTTATTTATAAAGCACACTTTGCATTTGACCAAAGTGATAACAGTGCAAAATGCTAAAAAAAAATAAGACAAAACGGTTAGGATGTAAATAAAAAACAAGTTAAGGACACCCAAAAGCCTGCAAGAACATAAGGGTCTTTATTTTAGTCTAAAATGTGTCGACAGAAGGGGAGAACTTAATTGTAAATGTTAGACTGTTCCAGAGCTTTGGGGCAGCTCTATACAGTGAACACACTATCACCCTTTTAGCCTTTAACCTCGACCAAGGAAGAGCAAGGAGCAGCTGATCAGAGGATCTGACAGATCAATGAGTGGAAGTGGCCCTGAGCTTAGAGATGCATTTATGGGCCAGGCCATTTAGTTTCCACATAAAACTTTGCAACGTTGCATGCAGGACCATGTTTGTGATGTCACACACACACAGTCATACGGATTTGAACCTGAGATTTAAACTGAGCAGCTGATCTCTGCACACTCATCATCCTGCACAGTGAAGATCAAACCTCTGAGTGAAGGAACAGTAGGCAGAACACATTTTTTGTGTGGAGTGGGATTTAAATTGTGGTGCACATCTTTTTTTAATCTGCTTGTGATGTCGTGGAAAGGCATGAGGAAATGAAGATTTAAGTAAGCAGGGGACTAAATAGTAGGAATCGCTATAAATCAGAGGTTCATGCACCGTCTCAAAATCCAAACCAGAGAAACTTCCTCATGTTTCTCATTAGTGAGAGCCTTGTGTCCACGGTTTTCAAAGTAGGCTACCACAGTCAAATTAGCTGCCTGGCTAATTGCTAAATAGTCTGTTGAGTGACTGAGCAGACAACTCTACATGAAATACACTGTAATTGAATTGCTTCAAAGCACGGCGTGTTTAACTGTCACTGGCTTTTCTCTGAGCCCAACTCAGCTCCTGCTTACAGAAACCTTTCAGGCTCAGGTCACACGTTAAAGCAAAACACGACGTCGCTCTGCGTCTGTTTTTGCAATCACCCCTCTCCCTCTAAAGGGGAGAGATTTTATTGAAACTAATTGCGTGTCTCTCCGGGGAGCCAAATCGTCTGAATGCCAGGCTATGAAAATACACGGAGTCGTCATTGTAATTAGATGTGATGGAGGAGGGTGGGGGAGGGGACTGACATCACTCCTGTCTGTGGTATTGAGTTACTGCCTCAGAGAGACTCGCATGGAGACTGAGGAAAGCTGAGGAAAAGTCAGAGAGGATGAGAGGCCTGTATCACCTACTGTGGACACAGACATTAAACGAGAAGATGAAGGTTGTTAGAGGAGGAAAGAAGAGCACGTGTAATGTGATATCAAACAGTCGCTGCTTTGTAAACTACAGGACATGAGTGAAAAGATAAATACATGTTAATAAAAGAGAATGACTGCTCCTTTAATGCGTGTTGAATGACTGTCACTGTGCATCAGGGAGTGTAACTCCAACCTGTAACATGGGCTCAGTGTTTTCTAACTGAGCCTGAGGAGGACACCCATGACGTTGTGTTGCCATGCAACGGCAACTCATCTCTGCGAGATGGTTTCGCTGATTGGCTGCTGTTTTCCTGTCCCACAGAGAACGTCAGGAGCAGCTGATGGGATATCGCAAGAGAGGCCCCAAGCCCAAGCACCTTCTGGTCCAGGTAAGCAGTGATACTCGACAAGTCTCTTTATTGTTGCACACACAGTTCCCCTGGAAATCCAAGGAAGCAATGTAAGTTAATGTCCTGACTTTTTGGCTATAGTATGGATCAAGCTCTGAAAATGCTGGGTCCTACATTTCCCATAATGCAACTCAAAGTCATCTTTTGTTAGAGCAGATTAGATAACTAATCTTCATGATTAATTTCTGGCTTTCCTCTTAAATTTAGGAGCTGGGACTGCATACACAACTGAAATATTTGTTACAAACACACATTTTATTATCTGCTTTTTTTTTTTTTTTATATGCACAGTACCCTGACCTAACACTTGTAGCTCAAAGACTGTGAATTGTACATTTAGTGCATCAATCACCCTTCCAAAAGGCCAGGGGACCACCTCAGAGGAGCGTTTTTGTTCCTCTCAGGAGGGTGTTGGTGCTAACGCGTGGGATAAAGTCAATGACAGGACACAAAGCAGCCAGTGACATTCCTCCGAGCTGAGGTCACAGCCACAGGAGACACTAGGAAATATCACTGTGGTGCCTGGACCGGCGTCTGAAAGAGCTACACGGGAACTGTAGGAGGGCTGTGTGAACATGGACCAAGGCCCCTGAAATAAACTGCTGTCGTCCAGGCCTCAGAAGGGCCCCTTGACACATTCCAAGCACAGCTCAACTCATGGGCCCCAGTCAACCATGGCTTTTTGTTGTAGCTTGACACAGACACATGTATAAATACTGTAGACAGTTACACTATTAATCAAATTCCCTGCCCAGAGGGATGCTCTTTATTTTCAATATTCATGTACACACCAGAAATCCCTTAATTCTTTAGGTAATGTTCATTAATCTTTAATTTTACATTTTTTTTACACTAATCACTGTCTTGTTTCACAGGTCCCTTCATTTGCACGTAGATCCAGCATTCTGGCCGACCTTCAGGAGGCGTCCCTGGACGAGGACAGCTGTGAGAAGTCCAACCCCATCCAGATGCTCCGTCCCCAGGGCCAGCAGTACCAGCTGAACAGCAAGAAGCACCACCCGTACCAACCGCTGTGCCGGGAGCGCGAGGCTGAGCAGCAGACCAACGGCAAGAAATTCTTCTATCAGCTCAACAGCAAGAAGCACCACCACTACCAGCCAGACCTCAAGGTGCACGAGCCCATGTTTGTCAAGCCCAGAGACGTCAGATCCCCAGAGCTGTCCAACAAAGGGTACAATGTGCCCCCTGTGCTGCAGCAAAAGTGGGTTCGGGACAAAGACTCTGGCTGCCTGACCAAAGTGAAGGATATCACTATGGAGCTGAAGAAACTTCCGGCAGACCTCAATGGCCACAAAGAGCCGGAGAAGGTTAAACCTAAAGAGGACACTTCGCCACAGTCTAATGGTGTCAGCAGCAGCAAGCTAAAGATTGTGAAGAACAAAAACAAGAACGGGCGGATTGTTATCGTCATGAGCAAGTACATGGAAAATGGAATGAAAGCACCTAAAATTAAAAACGGTGAAACTGCAGAAAAGCCGGGGCAAGGAACGGACAGCACGGAGAACAACATTGAAAAGATGAAACTTGTCAAGAATCTCGGCCTCATGAACGGATTTGTGAAAACCCCCAAAGACAAACCAGCTATTCCAAGTTCTGGATTTAACGTAAATCGCCCCAAAGAAAAGGAGCAGTCCCCCAAAGTGGAGCCAACTGCGACAGAACAGGATAAACATGTTGAGGTCAGGGGTCAGGGGCAGCTTCCAGCGGATCAGCTTTTACAATTGACAACCAAGCCTAATCTGCTCTCCCTGCCTTTGGATAGGGGAGTTCCCTCGGCACTGGACAAAAGAGGAACCCAAGGTGGATTTCAAGCTCTAAAGCGACACCTCTCTGACACAGACTGCGAGGAGCATGGGAGTACTAAGAGGTTTTTGACTTCCAGCAGTATCAGTGTTCCTAACATGGTATCTTCACCCGCCCAAAGCATCAGCAACGACCAAAACGGACACGGGGGCCACATCGGCCTGCAGGTCTGTGGGTACGCAGATCAAGACGAACCTATTGATTTGAGCATTGACAAGTCCAGGCCTAAAGCTGCAGCGTCCACAGCGAGCCAGCCAGCAAAACACACACAAGCTGAAACTCTAGCGCACGCACAGGATAAAACACACACACAAGCTGAAACACATACGATAACGGACTCGCAAACAGAAACGCAGCCCCAGACTGAAACCCAAAGCGCTGCAGAGAAGGTGAGAGTTGATTCATTGTCTGTTTCTAACAATGACAAGAGAAAAGAGGAGACGTTTCCCTCCTTCCAGCCGTTCCTCGGGAATATAGTGATCACAGACATTACGACAAACTGCCTCACTGTTACATTCAAGGAATACATAACAGTGTGATCCCGCTGAATACCAACTGTCTAACTGTATACATGTATATTAGAGAGATTTAATTTAAAGATGCTTGAATGTACAAATGAACCATCGATGTTGTTTTCATTTTGTAAAGCTCAGATAAAATAACTGATCTTTTTTGCGTTATCTGCATATTGTCTTCTTATAAGCTCTATCTGTTGTGATTTCTGGAGATTCTATCACATGCAGTATCTAATTTCAGCTCTTTCAAACTTAGTTTAAAAAGCAAAATTAGATCATAAATAGATGCCGGATCTTTAATTAAAGATGCACTTAACTCTTGTATATACTTTTCACTTTTCTATGGATGTAATTTGATTTATACACTCAACTGTCTACATTTCAGATAACGATAAAAATGTAGACTATATGGAGAATTTTGTAAGGAAGAGAAATTATATTGAATCATGGTAACTGACACTGTGCGTGTGAGCGTGCGTGTGTGCGTGCGTGCGTGTGTGTGTGCATGCGTGAACAAGTTGACAGGTTTAAACAAGGATAGATGCTGCTTGGACAGATGATGCCATTAGGCGTGCTTAAACAAGCAGATGAAAAAAAATGAAGCGCCTCTTTGTCAATGAATGTGATTTGTGTTGAAAGGGACGAGGTGATTATTAACGGTTAACGTTTGATATCTGCTCCTTTTATTTGGTCTCAGTTCAAAGTGTTGACTGGGTCACGCATCTCAAGATCTAATATTGAGCACAAGTCACTTCCATTAACACAGTTGACGTACAACCATACATATTTTTCATGTTTTGCAGCAGCAAAATGATTAAAAAGACTAAAATTTAAAAAAAGATATAAATTACATCAGTCACCAGTCAGTTAGGTTAGAAGCTGACCTGTCTAATCTAACAGATTCGTAGATCAGATTCAGCCTTTTTCCATTCTCTCACACCCTGACACGTGTGACACACATGGACAAGTATAACATTTTTGTGTAACTAAAAGTATGTAAAAGCACATGCAGGCTGTTGTCATGATCAGATCTGATCCTTGAGTTCATTCTTCTCCTTCCCTTTCAGCACGGTGTCGTCTGAGGTGCATTGAACTGCTCTGTCGAACACTGACCTGACACAATTTTGTTGTTTTCTCTGCAGACTAAAAAGTGAAGGCTTCCTATAATACGTTTTTGCAATAATAAAAATGTTTGCAAGTAAAATATGGAATTTGTGTCTTTCTTTATACTCAGTGGTGAAGGAGGTACTATAAACATTTCCATGCTAGAAATACAGATAAATAGACAAAAATGTATTCATGTAAAATTACCTTATTAACCTTTCTTTTCTCATTTGCTTTAAATATACTTGAAATATTAAAAGTAAAAGTACTTGCAGATTGTAGCCTGCAACAGTGTACTACATCATTATCACATCACGTTTTTATTTTGTTAAAGACAAGAATAATACAAGCTGTTGATTGCCTGTTATCAATCTGACTTGATCAGTGGACCAATTTGCCTCTAACTATTAATTACTTTTAAAAGTATAAAAAATAATGTGAACATGAAACATAATGCATCGTAAAATGTAGTGGTGGAAAAAAGTACAGATTATTGCTGATATATGCAGTGAAGCAAAGGTGGAAAGTACTAGAAAATAAATCCACTTACAGATACATGAAAAACGTACTTAAGTGTGGCAATGAAGTAAATGTACTTTGTTACATCCCACCACTCTTTAAACTTAAATATGATCCTAATAAACCTCCCAGCTTGAATCCTACATCATTATGCGACCTTGGCCTCCTAAAAGGAGCTGAAGATTTTAGCTGACGGCTGCTGTAATGATCTCACTAACCTTACTCCAGAAGTTGCTAAATCTGTGCATAGCTCTATTTGTGGCTGTAGACTGCAGACCGTGAGGATTATTACAGAGCCTTACAGAGAGTTTATTTTCAGATAGGCATCATCTCGCCCTGCGAGCTGCCCAGGGCCAACTATTTGCCCCGTGTTTATACTGTAGCTACAGGTCAGGCCTGTTTTACTGCTACATATGGAGAGCAATGTGTTCCCATTCGTTTAAACCCTGCACAACACATTAAATGGGGAAGCGGCTGTGCTACATGAATACATGTAGGTTTCATCATGGCCTTTAATGCAACTGATAATCTTGTGAATGTAACATTAGAAGTATTTGTTGAGTAACTGTCACCTGCTACTTTTAAATTGTAGAACAACATGGTAAAGTTCTGACCACTGGCTGATAATGAGAAGAAATTCTGCTTCATGGTTGAACTAAGACTTAAACGTGTCTGTGAGGTGGTTATTAGATCTTAGTCGACTCGGTTGAGGCTCGTGGTTTTGACCCGAACAGCTGTTCATGTCAGATGAATAAATCCTCCGACATACCGGGGGAGGCACAGCGGGAGACTGCAGGGTCTCTGTGTGCTTCACCTCCATGGTCACTTTTAAATGACATAACTCAAGATGTTGTCTCCATGTTTTAACGCTCTCCTGCCTCTTTTCTCACATTTCAACCCTGGATTTCATTTCACTTTCTGTTCCCCTGGATAATGTGAATGAGAGACGTGCTGCAGGAGCTCAGTCCTCCCCTGCTTTGGCTTTTACACATTATCTGAGCGTAACATGTACACAGTGGTGGGATGTAAATATTAACTTTGTTACTGCACTGGGACACATTGTTCATGTATCGGTACTTTACTTATTTCAAAGTACTTTTTACTTTTACTCCATGACATATATTAGCAAATATCTGTTTTCATTTTACCACATATTTAAAAAGCATTGTGTTCATATTGTTTAACAAGAGGGGAATTAGTCCTCTGATCCAATCAGAGCAGGCAGCAGCATCATTACTGAAGAAACACCTGAAATTGATTCAGGAGAGGCGCAGACTCAGCCATAGTGACATCGCATTATCTATAAATCTCACTTATTATTCTAATTACAACAACCAGTCTGACAGAGCTTAAAATTCACAACTGTTCCTGCTCTCTCTCTTTTCTCTGCCCCTCTTCTCTCCCCTCTTTTCCATTCATTTCTTTCTCTTCCTTATTTTCACCCCAACTGGGCGAGGCAGAGGGCCTAAGACTGGCTCTGTCAGAGGTTTCATCCTTCTACTACTACTTTTACTCAAGTAGAAGAGTTAATGTGATACTTGTACTTTCACTTGAGTCATTTTTTCCCCTATTTATTTGTAGGTCTACTTTTTGAGTAACTGTTGTCCGTTGAAGGAGCATATTATTGATGTTCGCCTTTCCTGATGCTGCACACACACACACACACACACACACACACACACACACACACACACACACAAAGGGAGACTGTAGCTCTCAAGCCATTCCCGCCAATAAAAGACATGAATGTGAGCAGTGACAGAGAAAATGTCTCCTCCCTCTCCCTCATCCACTCTCTTGTTTTGTAGCTGCTCTGTGAATCAGCCGTCAGTGGGAAACCCCCCTCTGGACTACAGACATTATTCTCAGTTTCATATGGTGTTTTTACTCATATCCAGGAGAGAAAAAAACTGTCAGTCTGTGATACTTGTGTAATCCCTTGAATTGACTAACATTTAAAACCAGTTGATCCACCTTCCTTTCTTCGTCCTCTCTGCAGCTCCAACTCAGTCTGTGCATGCAAGGCTGAGTTATGGCCTGTTAATGTTCTCTGACACACTGGCTTTTACATCATAAACTCACAGGGACCATGCTTTTGATTTACCAAACCACACATCTATTCAGGGAATTTACAGGCTGCCGATTTCACAGGGACATTATAGAAACTCTGAACATACGGTCCTCTGCAGTAGGCTTTAATCACACCCACATACATACGTTTATACGCACAGAATTATAAGACAGGCCTATACATGCCATGCATGCAGATTAAAGTTCATTAGAGGTTTCTAAATCCAGCCACGCACCAATGGAGTTGAGAAATATACAATATACAATCGATACACAATCTAAGAGCTTTAAGTTCATTTAATGATGCATATTGATCCTGATGAGAGGCTGATTCCATGGCCTTTGCCTCAGTGAAATGGTGACAATGTACATCCAAAATTATGTGTAAAACCCCTTTATTTTGTTAAAATTAATTAATTCTGTATAAGGAAAAAGATCATATTTGACAAAATCACTATATATTTTCACCATGTAAGTAAGTAAAGTTAATATGTACAGCATTTATACAGAGAAGAGTCACAACCTACTTTACAGGGCTTAGAAAATATGAAATGAATGAATTAAAAAAACAGGAAACAAACACACAGATACAAACTAAAAAGACTAATATAGAGTCCAGTAAAGTGCATAAACGGACAGACGTGGAACACATAATTTGCATATGAGGAAATTATATCAAATATTGCATTAGTAAGCTGATCATTTACAGACTTAGAGCTGTCCCTCCTCATGCTCGGCCTTTATAAACCAGGTTGAGTGTTGGGGCGTGAAAACAGCTGGATATCACAAACAGCTGCAGGGATCACGTTTCAGACCTGCTGGGCATCACGCAGCTTCATCCACTTCACAATCAAATCATTTCAACCTAAACTGACGCGGCGGTGACTGGTGCGGTTAAAGCCGGCCTCAGACCACGTGTGTGGGGACACGGATGGGTCCACAAGTCAGGCCCGGGTCCATGGGTCTCAGCCACCGTGGAGTTAAAGGGAGACGTGTGCGCGGTCGATGAGCAACGCGCGTCCTCGCTGGACACACACAGAGCAGCCTGTTGTCTGCGTCGATTGGACGTGGTAAACCCTGGGAACCAGTAGATCATGTGGAAGTCTGAATCCCAGGGAAGCAACCACACGCGTAATATTCAGTTGCTTTACTGGATATTTGTAGATGGTTTTACGCGTGGATTTTTACGCACGGACGATGATCAGTACATGTATGATATGAATCTGCCCTCACCTTTACATCACGTCATTGTTTCTTTTTAATAGCCCGAGTGAACACAGAGTCAGAAAAAAGAGGAATGTCTTCATTAATATTGTGAAGCTTATTTCTTCATTCATATGATGAACTCCACACATTAATAGTTAAAAGTCCATGTGGCTTCATGTGAAAGGGGAAATGCTCCAACCTCTCTCCACCATCGTTGCATGTGTGGTGGTCGGCTTCTTGCCCGGATACAAGGCAGCCAATAGTGTTGTACCGGCGGCAGCGGCGCTGCACTGCAGGCGCGCCGAGACCAATCGCATCCAGAGAGTGAGGAGCTGCACCCATCTCCTCCCTCCGTCTGTGCGTGTGTGCGCCGAGGAAAGGATGCGCCGAGGAGGAACAGAAATTAAGAGATGGAACACGAGTTAGCAACACGCACCCCATCAGATAATTGAGGTGTTTCTACTGACAACCTGTACACATTAAAGCCACCATAAAACCTTATACGACGTGTTTGGTCAGATGGATTAAATGTATATTCAGTGGCATTTCTAAAGACTCACAAATAGTCCAGTCTTCACACAGGGACTGGAGGTCGTCTCTATTCTAGAATGTGTGCAGCAGTTTGAACTGATCCACCCAGACAGGAAACGAACATTCACATTCATAAGCTGAACCTTTCTACACAGAGTTCATTCAACAGGTCTCAGCTACTGCAAACGGCCAAGTCCTTGATATCATTCTCACAGAGTTTCATATCATAAAGGTACGTTTCACCTCATATGCTGATTTAATGAGATAAGTGGCTTAAATGATGGTAAATGTAATAATTAATTGAATCTCTAATCACACTGAGTCGACCTTTATGGTCTCTGTGGTTTTTTTCCTGATCTCTGCCTCAATTGACCCAGAAGTCTGTTTAAACTGAGCTCGTCTTGCCAGTGTCGCTTGTTCTTGTCTTGAATTACATGAAAAGGATTTAGTTTCGTCTGATTTACGATTAAATCATATCAGACACGTTTCACTGGTTCTCATTAAATGTGTGTTACAGCACATACAGCTGTTCATTATTATATTACACTGTTCAGTTCATACAGATGCACCGTGACTCTTCACTGTCTGAACACACGGACAAATGTGATCAGACGATTATTAAAGACAGGTTTTAAATAGCCTGTGCAAATATTATATAGGCTACATGATTTATGCAGTATTTTTTACTGGCGTCTGCCTTTAAATTAATTTATTTTATATTCTAAATCTGCATAAGCGATGAGTCTGCATCGGAATACTACTACTACTACTAACAATAATACAAATAATAAGAATAAAATAATAATAAGAATAATATTAATAATAATAACCATAATAATGATAATAATAAGAATAATAATAAGTCAGCACAGGTTTCTTGAATTAGTCGCTTGGGTAGACTTGTTTTTTTTCTATTATCGTCAACAGCACTCCATAACGCTGACAAACGGATTCAACTCTCTATTTATTTTATTTATTTTTATTTTATTTAATAGACTATTCAATCCCTGTCACCTCGAAAATTAAACGACTGGTAGGCCTACTGTCGGACATTTGTTTTCTTATTGGTATTTTATTAATAACCAGTCAATCGTTACTGCAGCATTGCTCTTCCTTGAATATTATATTAAATAAAATTATTTTAAATAAACTGAAATGACTACGGTGCCCGTTTTAATATAATTTAGGGACGCCGAATAATAATAATAATACTAATAATAATACTGATAATTTATATTAAATATATGTATCATTTTACTTGTATAACACAGATGCATGTTGCTTTATTAGTTACTGATTCACTTCTTAAAAGTTTGTATTTTTGCTCTGCATGTGCGTTGTGCACCTGAGGCCCGTGCAGTGACAGTGAGCCGACTCATGACGCTCACTCACGTTACGTCTATATTTCTCTTTACTCCACAATGAAAGCTAAAAGAAAAGAATTGGGTTTTGTTGATCTGATCTTGTGATATATTTTTCCGCTGTGTTGGGCTATTCTGTAACGTCTCGATTTCAAGATGCTAACATAATATTTTTGTTTCTCCGGTGTTTGGCTGTTGGTCATTGACCTACATGCTTTGGTTGGTGCATTAAAAAACAAGAGGCCCAATGAAAGTCCCTTCCGATAATTTCCGCATCCGCAGATCGCTGTAGTTGAGAGGCGCCATGCTGCTTAAAAAAAGAGAAAAGAAAATACCGACATAAAAAAAAAGCTCAGAGACGCAAAGCGCGACATGTTCTCCTGATGTCATCTTGGAGGAAGAGGACCGGACGGATCCTTCACAGATACACAAAATATCGGAAAACACTTATTTTCTCTATTATCGTGGCGAATAACAACAACTTCATGTTCTCAACATTTATAAATCAACTCATCCAACTGTTCCTCCACCTTCAGAACTTTCTGTGGATGGCAGGTGTTCGTCTGAAATCTGTAGCCCGACGTTATGTGTATATTTCAAACAACATGTCAGAAGCACGAATAAAAACAACGGAAATAAAATAACCAAATGAACAGAAATACTCTGACAGTGATGGCTCATCGATCCTCGATGTTTGGCCCGACAAACAAAGCGCCATGAATGTGTAACGAGGTCATAATAATATATTCTGTGTGTAAATATTGTGCTGTACAGTAAAAATGGAAAATGAGGACAATCGTAATAAATAAATAAACAACCGCGTTATTTCCTATCCTCTAGTGTCTGGATTTGCGCGCCCACGCTGTCTCGTGCACCTCTCTTAGTCATTTTTCGCGACCACGTGCATCTTTTAATGTCTCACATAACTTGCGCGAGACGTGTCTGTCGTCGCGCGGGGAGAAGCGCCTCCATTTTCTCCCCCCGTCAAGAATCCACACAGGCGCACGCTCCTCCCCTCGCTTAGCAACCCGAGCACGTAGCAACGCCTCCACCAATGGGCGCTCTCCTGGAGGTTCCACCGACTGCGGTTACCTAGCAACGCGGTGGAGAGAAAAAAAAAATGCGCTGACGTCCATTCTGTTCGGGAGTATTATGGTCTGTCGGGAATCCAGAGCGGCTGGGACCGCAGAAAAATATCTGCTCTGCTAGCGTTAGCCACCGCGGAGCTAACGGTAGGTAGCACTGGAGCAAACATGGAGCTGTCCGCCGTCGGGGAGAGGGTGTTCGCAGCCGAGTCCATTATCAAGCGCAGGATAAGGAAGGTTAGTGTGCGATGTAACGAGCCGTTTTCCGGCCAGAGCTTGGAACACAACCCGCACTCATGCACTGGTGTTGCCCTGCAAGCTAACCAAGTGGTTTGTGTTTGTTTCTGATGGCACGCAGGGTCGCATTGAGTACCTAGTGAAATGGAAGGGCTGGTCTCCCAAGTAAGTGCAGCTTCATTGTGTCTCCTGCATGTTGTCAGCCCGCTGCCGCGGTGTCTCCACTGTGGACTGCCTCCACTGTGGCTGTCGTTAGCTCGCCCGAGCTAGCGAGACAGACGGATTAAAAATGAGGTGTAACAGCGCGATGGAGATTTTTTTTAGCTCGCAGGCTAACGCCGCGGCCATCCTCACACTGTTGTATACACACATGTGTGTGTGTGTGTGTGTGTCCGAGCCGAGTCTGACCGCAGGTTTTCATCCCCAGATACAGCACCTGGGAACCAGAGGAGAATATTCTGGATTCCCGGCTGTTCGTCGCTTTCGAGCAGAGGTAAGATGTCCGGGTTCGGCCTCCGCGGGCAGAGTCGCTGCATGTTAAACATGTCCAGTAAATACACGGTGGTCTCCGTGCACTTTGCTCCGTGACACTGACCGTGTGCTGCCGTGTGTTCCTCAGGGAGCGTGAGAGGGAGCTGTACGGCCCCAAGAAGAGAGGACCAAAACCCAAGACCTTTCTGCTCAAGGTAAACTCATCAGCGACATTTAGTCACCAATTATTATCACGTGTATTTCCTCTGCGTGTGTTCTTCTCTGTATAATGTGCATTCTTCGCAAACTGTCCACCTGAAGATCTGGTTCATGAATCACATTGTACGTTGAAGTGCGCGAATTACGCACAACTGCGCATTAGCGGGTGTGTATTCAGTTTGTGTATAAGCTAATGTGGAGGGGTTGAAATTGTAACGTGACTTTGGAAAAGCTTTAAAAACAGTCAGTCCTGTTCAGAAGCTGTTCTTCACAGTCTTTTCTTTCTCGGTAAAATCAGCTTTTTTGTAACAAGCTCGTCAATGAATTCAGATTTTTCTGTCCTGAGTTGTGGTTTGATTTAACCCCGATGCAGTCAGCAAGAGGGTCTAGCTTCTCAGGACATGAACCGGGAGAATTGCTAAATGAGCGACAGTTTGTCCTGTGCTAAATACCAGAATGTCCGTGCACAGGACTGAATCTCACTAATAAATACTGAGGCCTGACAGGAGCTGTTTGCTGCTGCAGAGGTTAAAACCTACCAGTGTATGTTCTGTAGTTACATTCCACTTATTTTTCACATTTGAACTATTATAGAAACTGACTGAAATAGTTACGAATCAGGCTTGAAACAATCATTAGGCCTTTTCATGGAATTCATTTAGCTATGTGCGAAAGGAAAGCAGAGGTGTTAATAATACAACAGATTTTGAATTCCATTTATTAAGGAATAATAAGGAAAGGGAATTAAGAGATTAGATTCATAATTTTTATAGTATAATGTTGATTAAAAATATCCCTATAATTTTTTTTATTTTCTGATAGGCTCAGGCAAAAGATAAAGCCAGGTCCTATGAGTTCAGGAGTGAAGCAGTGCGAGGGATGCACATCACCTATCCAGCTCCAGAACCCATAGTCACCCCCAGAGCGAGAGAGGGCCTGAGAGCTGTCGTTCCCACCATCTTCCCACCCAGCACTGTCAACCGTGGAGAAAGTATACGCGTTCGCCCGCCAGAACTTAGCATCCGTGAGCACCAGCAGCCGTCCCTTCAACAATCAAGTGCTCAAGGACTCATCCACGCACCCAAAAAAAGAGGCCCGAAGCCTAAGCCCCGCTTTAAGGACAGTGGCTGCAGCCCTGCGGCCTCCGAGCCCCACAAGAGGAGTGCAGAAGAGCAGGTGAGCCACGGCCCTCACAAACTGGCTAAGTACCACGGGGCAGAAGAGATGAGGCTGTTCAAAGTGTCACACAGATATCCAGAGAATCACGGTCACAGCCATAAACACCACCACCGACACCACCATCATCATCATCATCACCACCAACACAACAAGGAACTCTCTGGTGGAAGCTCTTACAAACAGCTCTACTCAGACCGTAGCCTGCATCCTCACAGGATGGACACAGACACACACAGAACAAAGGAGGGACCCAGCTACCTGGCACCTGCACAATTCAAGCACCAGTCCAAGATGAGCCAGAGCCTGAGTCGTCCTGCTGAGCTTCCATTCATGGAAAAGCCTTACTTCTTGGACAGGCCTTCGCCGACCCGGCTCGATGACGACCTGGACGAAGTGTCATGGAGGCCCTCCCTCGGCAGCGTGGAAAAGGTCCTGGTGACAGACGTGACCACCAACTTCTTAACTGTCACAATCAAGGAGAGCAGCACATCTAAAGGCTTCTTCAAAGACAAAAGATGATTCTTTGACTGCTTTTTTTTTTTTTACACCGTGAGGCTTTGTTTCTTTGATTTTCATAAGCATCATTCGGATGTCATTATTAAGCAAAGCATTTTTGTATGTAATGTTTAAAAGCAAATAACATAATTTGCTGATGGTGGTAATGCACCTTGAAGTTGGTTGCTACCCACCAACAAACCGAACAAAAAAAGGAGAGGAAGTAAATAATGTTCATATGTGTATATATTACAAAGTCTGACATCTATTTAATGTATCGACCAAATCAAATGAAGTCCATTTTACTTCATGCATTGGTTAACATGAGTGAGTTACATGTTTCCTTTGCAGCAGCTGGCTACTTTCTGTACAGAGCTTGTGAATTTTACTATTTTGCAAATATAACTAACTAGAATGTATTTTTTTTCACTCTTATCTTTCAGCCTGATGTAAGTAATCTGTGAGAAGTGAGGCCTGGATTTTAAATCCAGTCTGTGGATTAAACATTTCTCGATAATTTGAACTGATTAGACTGAAGTTACCTTGTTCAATTTCCTAAGGTTTATATTTAATTAAAAAAAATTGTATTAAGCACTTTGAATTCTAAAGTATTAAGAAATAATCCGTTTTTATTTGTTTGTGTTTAAAGACCGTTTGTAATGTCCCCCTAACATTTCTAATTGTGAACTAAATTTATTCACCCAACAGACACTTTAAGTTTTTTCCCCAAGTCTCATATTTACTACATTATATTTTGAATTTCATAGAAAACCTTCGTGGAGCATTGATGTGATATGAAAATTACAAAGTTGGTGTCATTTTGCTTTTTAGACGCTTTTCAATAAAAACTTTGGATTCTCGCTTCTCGTTGTGCTCACATTTTTTTGTGTCTCTGTTCCTGCGCCGTCGGCCTTTAAAGCCTTAAAAGAAATGATGAGTTTTATCCATCGCTGATGCCGCCAGGCCTCTAGGCCTCCACCCAAACCAACAGTTGTTTTGTCTTTAAATTTTAATTTCATGAAATCCTGTAATAGGAAAATACGCTGTTGTTAGATAAACTAAAATAAAGCCCCCGCTGTTTGAGCGGTGGGAGTGAGAGGCCTCAGGCTTGATGAAAAAAAAAACATGGAAATGAAATGAGTTGAAACGAAGGCCCGCAACTAAACAGCCCATAGTCCTGCTGACAAGAACCTGTTTCATTTGAGTGTGTTTATTGCAGCTCGTGTCCGATCCTCACAGGCCTCAAATAGAAACAATCTGCTCTCCACCGTCATGGGGCCATAATCATTCTGTTCTGTGTATTCAGCGTCTATTCTTCCAGAAACGCGTTCATCGTATCCATTAATTTAACCCAGGATCTTTAATTCGAGATGAAAATAGGCTGCGCACAAAAATCAATGTCACTTATACCCTGCATCTGTAACCTGAGCAGGTTTGCACTGGTCGTCCCTGCAATGGGATTTTAAAATGCATTCAAGTTTCACCTTTTATTTGTCATGTGTAAGTTAACACAGGGTCAAGATGGGTCAGCAATTAAATCAAATAAAGTCAAAAGAGCTCGATAGAAAAACCAGTCAAATACAACGGGCCCATGAGTTCAGGAGCCCGGTGGTTAAAAGTGTTCTTCAGGCTGGTGGTGCGTGCAGCCCTGATCCCGAGTCAGCGACAACAGTGTATGTGCTGGAAGCTGCGGTCCGGAATGAGGCTGGTGCGGTATATGTCCTGGATGACCGCGAGCCTGGGCGCACATCACTTCCCGTACCAGACTGGGATGCAGCCGCTAGAGGTCCGTAAGGATGCCGGTGTTCAAACCAAATGTCACCTGTCTCACCTCTCTTATTATTCAGGAACACCGGTCGATTCCCCCTGATCTGCCACTTACTGCTCTTCCATATTTGATTCTCTCTGACACACCAGGGCCCACAGGCTTGAAAGAGCCTTTAAATAAACAATTGAGTTCAGCATCTTCAATTCTGAAAAATGAGAGAAATGAAACGCTTCCTGTGCTTCAGTCTTTTTAATGGCAGACCTGATCCTGCTCTCTACTGATGAGTAAATCTGAAGTGATACACAAGCAGATAGAAGCACCAGGATGATCCACTCTTTTTTTTAGATTAAGCCTTTGACGTGTGGAAATGAGGCTCAACATTCATATAATAAATTATAATGAGTTGAATATGCTTTTCATCTATTAATAGAAAAGAGGTAATAGAACAAATAAAATAAAACAGCATCACCTTTGTTACCCAGATTGAAGGCACTTGTGCATTCTGATTTATTTGTAATTGTATTCACTGTTCATTCATTATGTTAGTGATACATGATATACAATTTAGAGAATACATGTTGAAACTACTGGAAACAGCAAACTACACTGCTGCTATACAGTGAGGTTATATAAGCACAAAGCATTCATTCTGCACATGGTCGTTTCTTTTAAGGAGAAGGAGAGAGTCTCTCTGTTCTGTTTGTCAAGAGTTTTCAGTGACGCCATTGTTGAGTCCATGTTGTCACTACTGGTCCTTTACTGTGAAGAGAGAAAGTGACAGTTCAAAATAATGAGAAATGATCAGGGAAAGACACACATATATAAATACAGGATAAGGACAAGATAAATCAAAGTACTGTCTCCATCAGTTGTAGACACATTTGAAAGGAGTTATTATAAATAGGACTCATGCTCATTATTATGAAGATGAATTTATTAATGTTCCCTATTACATTAATGAGAAGCTGTTTCAATGACACCATTGAATTAAATGAGCTGTTGTTGATTTTTGCAAAGATTGATTTAGCTTCAATGTTGATGTCTATTCACGATATTGAATAATTATTATTTAAAACTTGTTTGTGCTTTGAATGATTTAAACAAGAAAAGTTCAAAGATATTACATGATGTGAGCATGAGTCTGAACAAGACAGGTTTCTGTGGTGTGGCACTGTTGGGCTTAAAACAAAAACATTAATCTAATTTAATGAAAATGGATGGTTGGGTTGTCATGTTTGAACATTTTTCATATATGGACACTGTGCATTTTGGGGTTTGAAGTGCTTGTCCCGAATTGCAGCGACCTTTGTCATCATCCTCAAACGGGGTATCCGTAGTTCCTGTCACAGCGAGGGGGGCAGTGAGGATTGAGCCAGTACTCCATGTTGGTCTCCTGGGCCCTCTGATCCAGAGCCTGCATGTGCAGCAGATGCTCCTGCATGGGGACAGATGTGCATGGTTGAATAAAGACAAGGGCAAAGACAGAATGAAAATACCCTGAAAGAAACAAGAGCATGGCTGAAGAGCATGGATCCGGTTTGTTACTAAACATTTGCACAAATGAAAATGAATACTGAGCGGGAGAATCACAGAGTCAAAGTAAAACTGCTGACTTGGAGCTATGTGTCGCTCTGCAGTCATTGTCACCATGGCAGCACAACCAAAGTGAAATTACAGAGATGACTGGAGCTAAACATGTTTGGACTTGAACAATGATGAACGGCTGCACTCATCACAGTGAACACAATCAGGTCAGAGCAGGACAACCAAGTATAGTGATGACACCCTTGAATTAAATGAGGTGGCTCAGATCAGCATTCAATAAAGACACATTATCAGATTTTTTTATCATTAGAGGGGAAAGGTCAAGTTTTAGTTTGAGGCTGTGAGTTCATCTCCACAATGACACACTTAATGATAAATGAAACAACATGCAACTAATGCAGCTCCACAATACCCATGGTGCATAGCAGATATCATTTAAAATATAATATCAAATTATTAATGGGAAGATTTGATCTTTTAAAGCTGTTCTGTGACTGTTCACTATCTTTATGTTTATTAAAAGGACTTTTACTAAAATACATTTTACTGACTTAATTATGTATTATTCATTTTTTATTTGTCCTCTGACTTTTTTGTCATGTTGCTCTGACCATTTGTTGATCTGATATGGATTTTAATTTTCATAACTGTAACTCAGAGAGTTACTCATTTAGAATTAAGTCCAAAATAAATTAGAACAAAAAATATATATATATATTATAATATATATATATATATATGTATATATAATAAGCAACATAGAACACAATAATGTTCTTATAATTTGTCATGTATCATAACTTGCTAAGAAAGCTTGCTAATAACCTTTTCTACAGCTCCTCAACATATATGTATATATATATATATATATATATATATATATATATATATATATATATATATTAATATATATATGAATCTACACCTTATATAAGATATCTGTGCTCTTTGCTCTGAATGAACCTTACCCTCATTGGCTCATCAGGGTGGCCGGCCTTCATTGGCCGATCCTGCCTCTTGCTGCGGAGCAGCTGCTTAGCAAAGCTCTCCTTGATGATAGGATTGGCATCTGAGGTAGAGAGACAGATAAGAGTTCGACAAAGAGATAAAGTATTTGCTCATACGTCTTGTGATACACACATCCAATAGTGCTGGGGAGGAAGATTCAATAGAGTTGACAAACTTAACATAAAATTGATAAAATTGTGTGTGTGTTGGCAGTTTCTTCTATTTTTACTTCCTCTTTACAAGACCTCTGACTTATTTAGTTTTTGCTGCAAACACAACAGCCGTTTGCTTGGCAGCTGGATATTGGCTAATCAGGATAACATTCCTCTCAGTGGAGGCTGTGTACAGACCCATGAATAAACCTCCTCTTTCCACTATCTGCTGCTGGTGGGCTGTGGCTAACCTGATCTGTTTAGCTTGTCCATGTGAGGCTGTTTATACCAAGGCCAGAGGGAGCTGCTCTAACTCTGTCTCTCTCTCTCTCTCTCTCTCTCTCACTCTCTCACATGCACACACACACACACACACACACACACACACACACACACACACACTGGCCTCTGCAGAACGGGGACTCTCTTTCTCTGTCTCCCTCTCTCTAAACCCAGGCCTGTATTTGGAAGCATGGTATTTGGTGGAAGGTAACAAAGTGCCCATTCATCCTCCTCACTCCCCGGGGAGTCGGGCCTGTGCAGCACGTGACCCCAGTGAGCAGTGGGCTGCCTCGCTCTCCCTCTCCTGCCAGAGGGAGCTGCTGTTGAAATGAACCCAGATACAGGCCAGAGCTGACCCAGGCCCTCACAGCAACGTGGCAAAACATATAACTCAGTCTCCAGCTGTCTCATTAAGAAAGACGAGTCACTGTGAAGATCTGTGCAGTTTCAATTTGTGTCCAAAGCCAGAATGCTGGCATGTTGATAATCAGTCAGTTTTCAGCATGCATTCTTGCAGCTAACAAAAAAGTTATCAAGTATACATGAGATTGTAATGGCTGTAATGTAATATTGGTGCAAAACAATAGACCTAAATGCAGCAATCGTTAAAGTAAAATTATCAATGAAACACAATCTCATATATATATAAATATATAAATGTAACTATGATATATTAGCCATGCAATAAAAGAAAGACACACTGAATTAATGCAACATTATTCTAAATGGGAGCATGCAGTTACTCTCATTATTTACTATTCCTCTTGGTTGTTTTCTGACCTAACAGACTACAATGCACCGACTCTGCTCTGCACTACAGATCATCATGACAGCATGTTGTTCTCGTCGGGCAGAGAGTTTCCTACCTGTGTAAGTGGTCAGCAGGACCAGGCAGAGCAAAAACACCACCAGCTTCTTCATTTTCTACACTTGTTTTTCCTGCTTGAGCTTTCTCTGTACTGAGGTCCTGACCAGAGTCCAGTGGGGGTGAAGGGGAAAATTCTCCTCCTCCTCCTCCTCTTCCTCCTGCTCCTCCTGCACGTCACCCACAAGCTGTCCCATATACCTGCTCTTGTTACTGAGGAGATATTTACAATAAACAGCCATCAGTGACAATGAATCTAACTCACATATCTGTAATTTATCTAGATCTACGTAAACCTCTAAAGTTTCAAAGTGGCTCTCAAACGTTCTGGTTCATCTCCACAATCTGAAAAAAAACATCTTTAACAATCATAAAGCAACAATGGGGAAACAAAAAGAGATTGAGTTCTAATAAAGGTCAGAATTATCGCGTCACCAAACTCCTCACATATATCATTTCGACTTACTCCATATCTTTCCTCTGGTCATCCCTCTGCTGTGGCTCTGTGTTTCTCCTGGGGGCCCATCCCCGAATTTGAGAACCACTAACCTAATGTGAGGTTGGTTGAAGCGGTGAGCATGCTGTCCACTAGATGGCAGTGTAAACATACCGTTGTGAAGGCAGTTTAAAAAATGCCTTTGGCTATAACAACAAAGACTAATGTCAAACTTGGTGATGATGATGGTGATGATGATGATGATGATGATGATGCTGATGATGATAACGTGCGTTACAAAGTAAAATGTGGATGTGGGGGCTTTATCTACATAGAAACCAAATGACACTATATCTTAACGTTTGCTGCTTAAGAACTATTCTTTTTTAATCTGCCAGTTGGAGACCTTCTGCTTTATGAGAATACAACGACCGAGCTGCCTCTCTGACACTAATGGGCCAACAAATAAAATCTAGGAAACAGCCTTTAAAAAGTGAGTAGTCAATACAGAACATAAGAAAGAATTGAAATAGAGAAAGCACTTCATTTGTGGTGAGTTACCTCATAAACCATTCTACTAACACTACCAACACTATATATCAGAATCAGATTCAGAAGTACTTTATTAATCCCCGTAGGGAAATTACAATTTAAAATGCCAGCATTATGTTCTTATTGTTCCTATTATTAAAACCATAGAACATGACTAAATACCATATGATATACAGTACAGTGGGAGGAAGGGAGACAGACCATTTGAGGCCTCTGCCAGTTAACATTTCACAAAATTAGAAAACACAAAATAAACGTGCAGAACACTACGAACTAATAACAACATAATGTGAATTAAAACAGTAAATAATAAGAATGACAGCATCCAGATTAAAGCTAACGTGTTCCACAGTCTGTGTTAATATGTATCTGTCAGGTATAAATGTATACATTTATCTCGTGGTAATGGATTGGCTGCCTGCCAGTGACATGGAGGGCAGACGTCACAGTGCGTCATTCTTTCCGTTTCCGCATCTCCCCTCGCCCCGTGCACCAGCGTGCGTGTGTCCCGTGCCTTCGTGCGGACTTTAGTGATCACTGAGCTTCTTCTTATCTGCGGCTTCAGACGCTTTTATTCCCTCATGCCATCATTATGGAATCGCGATGTAGCTCACGACGCATGCGCACTGGAGTCTGTACGTCAAGCGTTTATAATCCGAGATGATAAATAATAATGAGGTTTCATCTGTATTTACTTCCGTGTTCGCTGAGCGCGTTGGGCCCTCTCTGGTCTCCACAGTGGTTTTCATTTTCCAATTTTATTACAGTGACTATTTGCTCAAGCTATGTTTGATATTATGAGTTATATTGATAGTTATTTATTTAAAATATAATCTTGAAAAATGAGAAGTGTCCTTGTATTAGTGGTGGAAAGTAAGTTAAGTACATTTACTTAAAGCAGGCTACTTGTACTTTATTTGAGTTTTATTTGAGATTTTTGTGATTTAAATCTTTTTTAAATAATTAAACAAACCTAATGTGTCTTAGTTCACAATGTATTATACATATTACATATATGTTATATGTATATTAGATGCATATTAGTTTTATATTCCAGTAGTTATTATTCCACAGCATTATTGTGCACTTGTGAAATGAAGTTTAATGTTATGGATTCACTTGTTTCATTATCATTTAAAATACTTTCATCAGTATTTCGTTTTCATAAGAAATGCACTGTTGTTGTGTTGGTGTTTATGAAATGAAGACAGGAGAAGAATATAACTACATGTTTTAAGGAGCTTCAGCAAACGTGTTATTCACAGTATAACATGGAGGACGCTACCAACCAAGAGAAGAGGCTTACACTGGTAAAAAACAGAAACCAGTGTGGCCCTGAGGTCCCTCAGGGGTTTTAATCTGAACACAGAGAGTCAGAACTTGGTTTTTATTTCCCATGAATCATCATGACTCCTCAGATGGACCTCAGCGAAGTAAAGGAATCAGAGCAGGGGCTGTAGTCACGTGGGTTCACTGCTGTGCGGATGTGCCTGTCCTCTGTGTGGCCACCCATCTCGACGTGTAAACACTCTCTGAAGAAGCTACGTTAGCGAGTAGCTCCTGTGTTCAGCTCCACGTCGTCTCCTCTGCGCACCGAGCATCAGCCCTCAGTGTCCTGCAGGTGTGTGTCAACATGGAGGAGCCGTGCTGTGCGTCCTGTGTGCGGCCGCTGGTGTCTACAGAGCCCTCCTCCTCCTCCTCTTCCTCCTCCTCACAGCTCTCCTCTCGTTAGCATCCTCACCGTACAGCAGCAGCGATGCACAGGGAGGGCGACGAGGCGCAGGAAGACTGCGGCTCCCGGGAGGAGTGGACGCTGCTCTTCTGGACCTCTCTGGCCGTCATCGTCCCGGTCGTCATCACGCTGTGGTGCAGCGCCCAGCGCTCCAAGCGGAAGACGCACATGAAGGATTTCTTCCGCAAGAGCAAGCACGGCTGGCACTACACCGACCTGTTCACCAAGCCCACCTACTGCTGCGTCTGCTCCCAGCACATCCTGCACGGGGCTTTCTGCGACTCCTGCGGCGTGTGCGCCGACGAGCAGTGCCTGCGCCGGGCCGACCGGAGCCTGTCCTGCAAGGAGATCATGGGCCCCTGCGTCCCCGACGGAGCCATGGAGCACCGCTGGGTGCGCGGAAATGTGCCCCTCGCTAGTTACTGTGCTGCGTGCAAGCAGCAGTGTGGAACCCAGCCGAAGCTCTGCGACCTCAGGTACAGATGTTGGTGCTGCAGCTGTGCTCTCAGTGGCGGAGTTAAAGGGGCCACAACTTACACAGAGGGGGCAGTTTTATGTCTAACATCCTTCACAATTCCAGATTTGGTAAGTGCACATTTAAAGTAGCAGAGTGTAGGATTCAGTGACATCTAGTGGTAGAGTAGCAGATGGAAACCACCTGAAACCCCCTCCCTTCACCCCTACCTTTCTAAAGCCATTTTCAGACATGAGCTGGGGGGGGGGGGGGGGGGTTCCAGACTTTCTCTGGAGGTTGTCTCTCCACCAGGCCTCCTAGTTTAAAGTCAGTAGAAATCCAGGAGAAGTTGATGTGTGGACACAGCAGGGGATCCCCCGCTGGATTTAACCAAGAGCAAGTGTGGGGTTGGAACAAGCAAAATGAAAAGAACAGAAAGAAAACATATATCTCCAGGTGAAAAAGCAGTGACACACACGAAGAAGATACCGACAAAGATTTCTCGAGAGTTTGTGGTGATAAGAGATAAGAACAACAGTGTCTGGGTGCTGTAAACATGATCAGGTGATCTCTGCAGCTGAGTTAATACATCACTTCCTGTGTCTGTCTGCCGCACCATGCTGCTCCGTCTCTCGCCTGAATAACGTGGAGGATTTGTTGCTGTTGTGAACACGTCTGTTCAGAAAACCTCCCGCTGTGTTGTGCATGTGTGAAAGGCAAGGTCATGTCTAAAAATGGCTTCAGTGACAGCACTGACAATGACATACTTGTAGAATACAATCTGAAAAATAATTAAGTTCCCTGAATGAAAGGCTTCTGTTTGTAATGCTGCACAACCACCTTTCATGGGATTGTGTCATTAATTTGCTCTAATGGACTGCTGCTCTCTGTGGAGGCAGCCACAAGCTGGTATAATCTGTCAGATAAATCCCTTTAATCCTAACAGTGACCCTCTCACACCGCCCACCTCTAGAGGTCGAAGGTCAGAGACAGACCAGCACCCCTGCGGCTGGTTAAGACTCAGACTCTTGCTCCTTTTCAGCAGGAAGTGCTTTTGTGTATTTTCTTTCTTCTCTGACAGATTGTCGCTCTGTCCCTCCTTCAGGTGTGTGTGGTGTCAGACCACGGTGCACGACGACTGCATGGACAGCCTGGTGGATGCAGACCTGTGTGACCTGGGCGAGTTTCACAGCCTGATCATCCCTCCTCACTACCTCTACCATGTCAACAAACTCCGCCGCAGGCACCCGGACGAGTACAGCAAGGTGCTGGAGAAGTGACGGGGAACCTCAGCGTGCCAATGCTGTGAGTGTTGTGCGATTTGTCACCAGAGCTGTTATAAGCAACGTGGGTGTTGTTTGCTTGTGTTTCCGTAGCTGGCGTCTTCCTGCGGCAGTGGCTGGACTCCAGTGTTGGTCTTGGCTAACACACGTAGCGGTAACAACATGGGGGAAGCTCTGCTGGGAGAATTTCGCTCCATCCTTAACCCAGTGCAGGTCAGTCTTTAGCTTGTGCAGCTTTTTCATATGTCTGCACTTAACATGAGTGAAACTTGTATTTCCTCTCATCATCATGTCTCCAGGTGTTTGACCTCTCTGAGCTGTCTCCTTCGAAAGCCCTCCAGTTGTGCACCCTGCTGCCCCCTGGCAGCGTCCGGGTGCTGGTGTGTGGAGGTGATGGCACGGTGGGCTGGGTGCTGGATGCCATCGATACCATGAAGCTAAAGGTGAGACGGGGCTAACAAGTATTCACGTGGATTCTCGTAATTACCGCAGGGTTCAAGTGCCAGTGTGAACTTCAAGCATGTGGATGTTTATGAACACACCTGGTGGTGTGTGGGACACACTCCAGACGTTTTCAGACATGAACTCTGGAGAATGTCTGCATAATACTTTATATAATTCACATCTTAACAAAGCAGCAGGAGATTCTCCAGTCAGCCCTTATCACCTGAAGCACTCCAACCTTGTTATCTTACCAAGTTTCTCTCTGCCGGCATCTTCTGCATGTATGGATCCTCTTTTTTTTTTCATCCTGAGATATTCGTATTCTTTTTCAGTATTGTGTCTTTCATGTGTTAGAAACATCATCAACAAGCCCACTCGCTCACTGGGATACCTCTAGACATGGGCTCATTCAGACATTGTCCAGGGGCCTGGCAGGAAAACTCCAGGGAAAGTGCGGAGCTTCTGACTTGACCATTAGTGTCCACACATACAGCCCCTCTGGAGAGTGTCAGAGTTCAGTTCATGTCTGAAAACAGCTTCAGTGTCTGCTATGTATCACCACTTCTCTGCAAAGTGAATAATAAACCTGCTGCTCCTTTGTTTTCTTATGTCAGGGCCAAGACCAGTTTATCCCAAGGGTGACCATCCTGCCACTGGGGACAGGAAATGATCTTTCCAACACTCTGGGCTGGGGCGCTGGTTATGCTGGAGAGATCCCTGTGGAACAGGTTCTCCGTAACATCCTTGATGCGGAGGTGGTCAAAATGGACAGGTGGGGGCTGTTCTAGTGCTTTCAGTGCTGTGCTGTTGGGACAGGTGTTTAATTCTAAGTCTCTGTGTTTTAAAATGCAGTGTAAAGAAGCCATGGAGGATCTTATGTTACATCAACTGCTTTAGAGTTGTCTACAGTGATTACATTTGTAGTGTTAAAATCTCTTATAAAATCCATTTGAATTTGAAGGAGCCTCAGAGCACATACACTGAAGATTTGCTGCATATACATTCTATGTGACTGTACGCTTAGTTTGTGGATACATATTCTACACTTTTGTCCTGGAATTTATTTTTTGGGGTCCAGTGGAATGTTCAGCATTTAGACATAATGCATTTATAGAATTACATATGTATATAATACAGTTACTGGCAGGGACGATGTGTTTTTATCTGTTTGTATCTTGTTTTTCTTTTGTTCTAATTACCGACATAATGGTTTTCAGATGGAAAGTGCAGGTGGCTTCAAAAGGCCTCTACTTTCGTAAACCTAAGGTGAGTCTGATCTCTGCCAACATTTTATTATACGTAGAGGCAGACCGATGCTGATATCGATATTAGTGATTAAAAAAGAAATAAAAAGAGGGCGTCCTGTTTTTTGCATTAGTTCAGACTGGACAAACTAAACACCTTTTGAGTTTTCATGACAATTAAAGGCTACCACAGGATCTTTTTCATGTTTGGAAGGAGAGAGTGAGGTGAGGGGTGTTCAGCTGCAACATGCAACTTCAACACTAGATATCACAACATTCTACACACTGTACCTTTAAAGACTCAGATTGGTTGGTCTTTATTAGACAGCTGATAAACTGGTTGGGCTCTAATGTCACTGAAGCTTTGAGTTGGGGTTTGCAGTGCAATAGAAGACAGGTGATCCACTGACACACTTAGTACTACTTGTAGTAAGACATTCCCTTCATGCGTCCCTCAGGTTCTGTCCATGAACAACTACTTCTCTGTGGGACCCGACGCTCTGATGGCTCTAAACTTTCACACACACCGAGAGAAAACGCCCTCCTTCTTCTCCAGCCGCATCATCAACAAGGTCTGAACCACCTCATTTGAACATGCGCAAATTATTTTTCTCCTGTATTTAAATTTGAATATGAGCACAAGGTACAGACTGAGAATATGCCACCTGTCTGTATTAATGTCTGCGCCTCTCTTTCCTCAGGCTGTATATTTCCTGTATGGCACCAAAGACTGTTTAGTGCAGGAATGTAAGGATCTGGATAAGAGGATTGAGGTACATTTGCCTTGTTCATGTGCTGAAGCTTCATTCTTAATCTGTGTTTTCACTCTTGGCTGAGAATATCTTACAACACTGTTACTTAAGAAGTGGTTTTGTCATTGTTTGACTTGTTTGTCAAATGTTTATGTGTGTGTTCTTCATGTAGTTGGAGTTGGATGGGGAGAGGGTGCCGCTGCCCAGTCTGGAGGGCATCATCGTCTGTAACATTGGCTACTGGGGTGGGGGCTGCAGACTCTGGGAGGGTATGGGGGATGAACCGTGCCCCCCTACAAGGTGAGATTACTGTATAGTGTGAAAGTCTTTACAGGTTTTAGTCATAAAAATTTCAAATGACCATCAGAGACAAGAATTAACCTCCAGTTATTGCTAAGATGCTTCTATTCTTACTGAAGTGGCTGCATTAAGTGCTCCATGTTACCATGGCAACCAAGAGTGCGCAGCAGGGTTGTTTCCTGTCTCTTCCTGCAGACTGGATGATGGCCTGCTGGAGGTGGTGGGCGTGTTTGGCTCCTTCCACTGTGCTCAGATCCAGGTCAAGCTGGCCAACCCTGTGCGGCTGGGACAAGCCCACACTGTCAGGGTAAGGCAACAATACGCGCACGCACACACACACACACACACACACACACACACACACACACACACACACACACACACCGCTGGCTGCAGTATTTCCTGTTTAGTGGGTATGGAGGAAGACAATGGTGGTGTCAAATTGGTTTTCACTGCCATCTGCTTCCTCACAGCACTTGGGAATCTAATTTGGACTAATCTGATTAAGTGTATACTACTGAGCTCCTGCACGGGCTCATAGTCTTTGCTTGGTTTGACACCGATCTAAACTCTTTATGTCACATGAGCTCTGTTGGTAAAAGTCCATCCTCACGCACTAAAAAGTGCAGTTAAAGCAATTATAAGTGAGAGATTACTGCTGCCATTTATTATTACCACTGTAAATATGATGACCGTGTTTAAGGAGAGGATGGTTGTCACTGCCACGTGAGTGTGACTGTAACAACCACAGTGAGTATAACAAGGAGAGGATAGAGGAAGTAATTTTACTGGTATTTCAATACTTTACACTGGGAAAGATTGATGTCACAAGTGGGGAACATAAAGTGTTGCATGAGAGAACTGTTTCACATTGATAATTATGAGCAAAAATGCTCTTCAAGCCTTTAATACTAATGGAATTAGAAATGTCATGTAAATGACTCTATTACTTATGACCTAAAACCCTCTGAATATTCTGTCTCAGTTAGATTCATTGATAGACACCAAACAACGTCAGACAATTCTTTCTTGTATAAACAGCACACTGCCTTGATGAAGGTCAGTTTCAGGAGTCATTACCATGACAAATGTCTCAAACATAATTAGAGGGGAGGATTTTGTGTTTAATTTTAGCCCAGTGCTGAGAGGCAAAATCCAGGGCAGCAGTTTGTGAATTAAAACACTTTTGAACCATTTGTTCATTTTTATCAAATAGATTTGTATCAGTCCTGTGTTAATTCTCTAGAGCTACTTCAGAATGATTCCATGTCATCAGTGAGTCATTCTAAAATATACAGTTCTATAATATACTGTCACTTCTTATTGTTCGTTTGCTGGACCTTGTGTGCAGAGCTTTTTATAAACAGTATATGGTGCAGAGTGAAGTTACAAAACCTTGTGTGCATCCTACCTGGTTTATCTGTCATGACGATTTTAAAGTCTTTTAAAGTTTTTCCTAAAATTGTAATTGATCCCACACTGGGGAAATGCACTTGTTACAGTAGAAGGACACATTAAACAGCTGTTCATGGTATGGTTTATCTGGTGTTTGAATGATTTCTGCTGTTATTTAATACCTAATGGTTATTTCAGAGGTCTGTTGAGCAATGACACAATCTTCACACTCCAAACACGTAATGATGTGGTATACTGTGTGTCTTACCTCTTTAGCTGGTTCTCAAGAGCTCCAAGATGCCCATGCAGGTGGATGGAGAGCCATGGGCCCAGGGCCCCTGCACCATCACCATCACCCATAAGACCCAGGCTCTCATGCTGTATCACAGCGGCGAGCAGACGGACGATGACGACGACGAATCTAGCTCCTCCGAGGCAGAGAGCCCCACCCCTCATGACTCGCCCCGGCCTCCGGGGCCAGCCTCCGCTCGTGCATGACCCACACCGAACATCACGTGATCTGAAGCTCTTCTTATTTTAAGTTTTTGTCTTCTGTCTTCAGCCCAGTTTCTATTAATCCATCTTCTCCAAGGGCACTTACTTGTCCCCCTCTAAGATCTTAAAAGCTTTATCCTCAAGTCATGTTGATGAGAATAGATGTTGTTTCCTGTGTCGTCATTTCAGATCTTTTCAGAGAGATTGCAGGGTTTAGAAAGATTTGTTTGTACATGGGCCTGTGTGAGTGGTTTTCCAGTCTTTTCCATCCACACTCCACTTATCCTATAACCCAGAGCTCAGGCAGTTCCTCTCCACAGGGGCAGTCAGGAGGAGGTGAATGTTACGGAGTAATATTGCCGTTTATTTGCACTGATCCCTTGTGCCATAGATATGTATAGTCAGCTATACTCTATTTATTATACAGTATTTACCATTGAATGCCCAGTGCAGTACTGCAGGTATCAGTGAGCCGTTTTTAACAACTTATCCAGGTTGAATTGACAAATCCCCCTCAAAGCCATGTGGAATTCATCAGCAGGTGATGGTAAACAGCAGTACTGTTACGTGGAGGTTTTGCTGGAGTTAGCCTACATGCAAGTTATTGTACATTAATCATAATTTGTTACACAAATAAGCACAAACAACACACAGATATTCTACATGCACATGATCAGTGTTCCAGTGGGTGATGAGATTAAACTTCACAAAACTTCTGTTAAATTCGACAGATGGTCAATGTTTTTTTAGTGTCTCCTGCATTTGCCACCTAGGGTAAGGCTTTGAAATGTGTCTGCAGGATAAAACGTTTTTTAAATCTGGAGCAATGGCTCTGTTCCACCCGTAATGGGTCAATCACTGGACATCCACCTTAGTTTGTTTACTTCATGATGCACTGTCTCAAGTAGCTCTCACCAAACTGCTGGATTACACTTCAGTTTTCAAACTATATCTCGCTTTCCTGTAAGAGCCACAGCAAACAGGCCCTTGTTGGGGTTTAATTTGAAAGTACTGCCAAGTAACTACTGTTCAGAGGATCCTCTTAGCCTCCATGTAAAAGCTTCTCCGCCTGTTGACAAACTGTATTTTATGTTTTTGCACTGACTTTACACTGCTTAGAACGTAGGCACATACACAAAACCATACTGCTGACCTTATGTTGCTGCCGATAGTGATAACTGCTGATGAGATTATGCTGTGTCATGTTGTCTTACATTATCCAAGTCGCACTCTTGTATTTCGTTATTTGTGTTTTAAAAAATAGTCACCACAAGGTAGTGGATTGTTTCAGCATTTTTTGTAGAGCGGTGGAGTAGAGTTGAGTCTTAGAATCAAACCTTGACACTTCACTATTATTACGCTGTTTGTAGGGCTGCACAATATATCTCAAATTTACTGTCATCGCAATATCAACATGCGCGATATGCGTATCGCAAAAGACTGCTTGAACTGTGAGCAGAGGGAGGGTCAGTAAATCACTGACAGAGCTGGTAAAAATGTTTTTTTATGGTCCAAACATGTATGAAAAGACAGGGATCATCCCTGTAAGTGGACTTAGTGGTGCTGTGCATGGCTGTGGCCAGGCTATGGTATGGTAATGGTAATATTAATGCTTTGAATCTTTTTCAGTGTCTGCATAGGTTACTCACTGTATGAGGTCTGTGTTAGCAGCGAACACAAAGCAGAAAGACTTAAACATGCATTTGTTTATTTATTGCAAGTCATATTGTGCAGCCCTACTTGTTTTACTTCTCTGTGTTGTTCGTATGACAAAGCTCTACTTGTTAAGTTTTATTGTTTGCATTTGTCCTGTATTCCACATAATGTGTTTCGGTTTGTAAAACAGCCGTCCTGTAAGGAAAATAATTTTGCCATTCAAGGTGATCCTGTGTTTTGCAGAATGCCTGTTGCTCACAGCCATATGAGGAATGTTTCAGTGTAATGTTGGTTTGTGTTTCTGAGGAACCTGGAGCCAACCTGCTGCTCATTAGGCTGAACAGGGATCAGTTATTAGCCGCGTGATGCCTATGCTTTTAGAATATGCACCTCTTAAACAGGTAACCAAGTCCCGGTGTCATCACCCTCAGTTTGTTTGGTGAATGTCTTCTCGCTCACAGACACCAGTTTCACCTCTTACCTGATCATCCATGTTTACCAGATGTGTTTGTGATGTGTTATGTTGAATTGAATTTGCTTAAATGTAACTGAGGTTTGTTGGCAGGTTATTAGCCACACCAACATTATGGCTCGAACTGAAAACACTGTTTTAGAGTGAAATATCTCAATAACTGCAGAACCACGTGTAAGCACCAATATTTATACTCAAATGCAAACAATCTGCATGTAAGTATAGATAATGGTGGTCCTTGGAAATTGAATCCTTATGGTGTTGTTGATCCTGAGAATTAGTTTTGCTTTTCAAACTCTTACGAGTTCACGATCCTCAAATTTTCTCAGTGTCAGCTGTAGTGTGACACTGATGCTAGATAGCATACTAACAATGCAAAATATTAGCATAGTACATCCTTACTTTGCACATGTCACATGACAGCGACACGCTAACTGTCCAGCTTTCAGCTCAAATCAGAGATGGGCCCAAATACAGTGGTTCATAAAGTACAGCTTAAAATTGCTCAAATAATTTGTTTGTTTGTAATGTGAAGTGGGTTGTAATGGTTATTAACCTGGATAGAATTATCCTTAACTTTGCAGTTCCCTCAGATTTACAGAGAGCTTTATTATCTTTCCCACAACTTAGCTGTTTTGGTTAAATCTCACTACTCTTAATAGTCTTTGTTTCCAGCTGTTACCGCTGTACACGCTTTAAGTAATAACATGGCCGCACTGGCAGAATTTATAGCAGCTACATCAACAGCACCATCCAACAAATGTGTTTTCTGATCCATAATGACGACAATGGTTGCTAGTGTGGCTAATAACTGTCTGTTTGATATTATTTGTTAAACCTTATTGGCAGATAACATTTTCTATTTTTGTAGACTCAATTTGGCAAAACTCTGTGGGCTTCTGCATTCAAAATTCAGTTTATACTCACATTTTACTTGGTTGTGCATATATCAACATGTGTTCATTATTATTAAAAACTTTGTGTATGATTTAGGGGGATCTATTAACAATGAAATATGACATTAACAACTATGTTTTCTGAAGTGTAAAAAAATTGTTGCCTATGCCCTCACCAATAGATGCCACTAAATCCTGCTCAACGAACCTTTAATATATTTGAATGTTTACTTTGTAACTGTTAAATATCTAAAATAAGAGAATCTACAGGCTGATGAGAATGTGTAGAAAACATTTCATGATTTCATGTGTGCTATGACATGGCCTCATGAAGAGTAACGTGACCTCTACTAAACACAAATGAAAGTCCAGAGACAGTGTCTGGGAAATGAGACGCTTTTATTGCTAACAATCATGTAAATCATAGATGTTTACAAAGATGGTATAAGAGTGTTTACTGAATTTGCTCAATCACAGATTTTGAACTGAATGTAATGAAGCAGTCTTTTGAGTTTGAAGACATTCCCATAAATATTTTCATATATAAGCCATGTGTGTCTGTGTTTTCATTAAATCAGATTTAAAGCCATCACATTGTTAGAATATGCTACTCAACCTCTAACACTATATGTATATTTAACTTCACACAGAAAAAAAAACCAAACATACAACACAAAGCATAAAAGACATTAATCACAAAGGACAAAAAGAGAAAAAAGCCAGACTTTACAGAAATGATCTATTCTACAGCATTACAGCATATACTAATTAATCATTCAGTAAATAAAAAATAAAGCATATGGCGAGGAATAGTGAGAATGGGTATCACGCAAAATTTGGGGTGTCCTTGGGGAAACTTAAGGTGCCTATAAATTGGTCCCCCAGTGCTCTCAGATCTTTCATGAAAACCTTTTCGCTGTGTTCCGAAGCCTCTCAAGATGTATCCCTGAAACCAGTTCCATTAGAGAAACAAGGATCACTGGTAGCTTTCCATTCGCTGAGTATTATTCTCTTTGCAGCTAACGTACCAAACATGAGGGTCTGTTGCACAGTATGTGGCAGTGCAGGAGAAGCTACAGAGCAGACAAACAACCACTGCGTCAGGTTCAATAGTATTTTAGAATACTATTTAAAAATATGCTGCCAAGAGGGAACAATCTTAGGACAAGACCAAAAGGTGTGTCGTAGAAGATTTACATCTGTCACATACATCAGATACATTAGGATACATTATAGACATGTTTTCTTTGGAATAATGTATCTAGGCATGACTTTCAATTGAATTAACTGCAGCCTGGCATTAATTGAGCCCTAACGGATCCTCTCCATCGCCTCCCTCAACATCTTGTCGGTCAACTCATGATTCATGCATCTTGATGGAAAAATATCTTATACATTTAGGAAACTGATTTGTATAAGTGTGATATTTGGTGCAGCTTGGGGACTGTTGGGCCTTGGTGGGGGTACACTATAGTGTAGTAGTATACAAACTAGAATAGCAAACAGTATAGTGACTATACTGTGTGGTTTGTTAAAGTAAGAAACAATTGGATCCAAAAAGCTGCAAATTGGACTTTGATTTCAACTACCACACTATATCAATCATCATGAATGAATTAAATAAATACACCATGTTCCCACACAACAATCATCTCTCTCCATTATGTGAAGTAAAGCTTATAGAGCACTTTGTTTAAACCACACGTTCTCAACCATGTGTGGGCCTTGAGCGCCCTCTACAGGGCCGTGAAATGTTTTTTTATTTGATACTCGTGGGCCGCGACGGTCGCATACGTCATCAGCTTGAGACGCCCAGTGGACAGGTGAGCTAATGCTAACAGCTAATCGCTACATAATAGTGTTTGGAGTGATGGAAAAGTTCGACTTAACCCAACGCTACTAACACCAGAAAACCTCCCAGGTACAGCCCGGATGTGATTTCACACGAGGCGCTGAAGCCTTCCAAGCTAAAGCGGCATCTTGAGACCAGACACCCAACTCACCATGCCGGGAAGCCAGTCGACTTCTTCCAAAGGAAATGGACTCCAAACACAGAAAAGGTCTATGATCTCTTTGATTTCAAACTCCAAACTGTGCATTGAAAACCAGCTGCTTGGTCCTTGTTTGCTGTGGCTAATGAATCATACTGTTGGGTTGTACTTCATCAGATACTGTCAGTTCATATGAATATAGGATGTTGTGTGTTGCAGGTTTACATACACTTTTGTACAATAAATCCCTCTGGGCAGAGATATTGTTTTTTTGGCTTCTGTCACACCCATTTCATTTTTAAAGAACTGTGTTTGATGGCTTTTTTTCTGTAAAACAGGGAGTGGCTTTGATGTACATATTTACTACAATTAAGATATAACAAAGACTAGAATCAATTAGCCAAAAATAATAAGGTATATATGTGTTAATGGGCCCTGGATAACTACATGTATGAAAAGGTGGGCCTTAAAGTGAAAAAGGTTGACAACCCCTGGTTTAAGCATTACATCAGTATCAATCCCTGTTGTCTGAATCAGTGAGTAATTTCCACATTTCTATGCTACAGCGAGGGAACGTGAGATGTGAGTACTACGACTGCAGAAGCAAATACATCTGCTGCTGCATCTAGTTAGACTGTTCATGGCGTGTAGTTGATTTCTCAGAAGGGGGATTGCTGTCGGGATCATCCTTCTCGGTGAAATCAGATCAGGTCTGGCTTGTTTCCATCTGCAGATCCGGGTTGGTTTTTGTCTTCATCTGAAGAAAAATGTACAAATACTTTTGTAGTTTGCAGATCAAATCAATCTCACCAGATTCGAGTGTTCAAGAAATGTTTTCACTAAAAGTAAATCTAATTCTAAAGTTTAATTCTAGCACCAACACAAAAACTGAAATAAACCAAAAAAAATTAAAGCAACCCTAAATACTCACTGTCCAGATTTTTGTATGACAGGGTTAATTCCATATTTGATTGTACTGTATATCAGTGACAGCTGATTAATGTGCATGATTAAAAGATAACATTTGTGAAATCAATTCTCCATAGAAAGTTTTCTAAAGAATATAAAGGTATTTTTAAGCTGCTTGCAGCTTTGACGTCCGATGTCGGGGTGGTGCAGGTGTTGTTTATGATCTTTGGATTCTTGATGAGCAGACCGTTCTACTGTGTGTATGGATCATGCACATGTACGTGTTGGACATGGGGTCTACTTCCTGAAATAGTACTGCTTTGTAAATGGAGAACAAGATGCTGTGCTACATTTCAACTAGAGCGGCAACTGATGGAAAGAGAACAAGATCAGCTGGAGAGCAAGATCAGCTAGGTAACAATGTCAGAAAACAGTCTGTGGTGGGGTTGATTGATACATTGTCAGTGAACATACAGTAAATGTACTTGTGCCCAAGACTAGAGCTCCATCCTTACTCTCTCCTTTCCACAAGTGGACAGAGAGTGTGTTCGATCTGATTACGCCAGACCACATTCAGAGATCTATGTTCGGTCTCAGGACACCATTAAGCAAAAACTCTAATTTTTAAATCAAGCAAGGGCTACGTCACTGAAATATCTAGGGGGCGCTAGTGAGGCATCTTGGTACACCCGGGCCAAACAACCTCCTCAGATTACACATAAACCTGATGCATTTGCTACATTTTACAGTGTGGTCATGTGAGCCCACCTTAGTTAAAATAAAAAAGGAAAGACAAAATATCTCAGGGAAGCTCCTTAAAACAGCTTTGTGATACTGAGAGTGACAAAGGTTGTGTTGGTTGTGTTCTCGAATCTTGGCAAATGAACGTTGCATCTCGTCTATAAGTCGTAATGTAAACACTATAAATGCAGACTCTGCAGATCCAGGCTCTTGGCACAGACAACAGCAGCATCTGGACTCCACCAGGCAGCAGAGGTTTTGTAAACTGAAATCTAAAGGCAAGTATACCAACTAACCCTCGGCCAATGGACTGTGCAAACTGTTTCAATAATTGTATTGTTTGCTTTAATGTATTCAGTCAAGACTTACACTGTGTGAGTTAATTAAGCAAACTGAAACTAGTTGAATGTATCAGGATAACAAGCAAGAAGTTAAGAGTAAAGTGTACCCTCCTGTTATTTTTTCAGTGTAGTTGGTGTCTACCTGGTTTCTCACTGGGTTGAGGTGCAGCCGAAAAATCCAACTCCAACAGGTTTTCCATGGAATGGGCTTGCATCCTTTTCCCCGTCGTGTTTCGAGGTTTTCTGGTTCGGTCTGAAGGAGAAAAAAAGCAAAGTTTGTCTTACAGCTAGAGTATTTCTGTATAGCTTCATTTATTCATAAAAAAAAACATGCAACAATAAATGACAAAGCAGCAGTTGTCAGGTATTTGAAAATAGATAAAAAGAACATGAGAATTTGTGCCCGAGCAGTCATTGACACTCCTCAAACTCATCCTGGCTCTGATTGGTGGTTTAGACCAGGGAGCATTGAATTCTTCAAAATTGCATTACAAGCTGTAGGTGTAAGATCCTTTCTAATATTATCCACCTCATGTACTGTCAGATCATCATATTTCAGCAGATAGGACAACAGATTTTTGTTAAGCTCCCCTCTTCCCCTTTAAAGTTTAGAAACAGTCACAAAGACGGTGTGGGTGTGGCTTCATCGGATTTGTCACCTGTCAGCACACCTCGATTCAGTTACTAAAATGATCAGTTAACGAAGAGTCATATTTTTTTCCAACTAAGCCCCACAAACTGCAAACCAGTGACAAATACTGTCAGGTGATGGATTCCACATGTAGTTAAGATGTGGTTACATCAATGAGAGATGTGTATAATAGAGGATAAGGGTGCATGACCACAAAACTAGAATGGCACTCAGTGGAGTACCTCGGCCAAGGCCCAACAGTCCTTGTCCCCAGTCCCATTATGAAACCACTTTTAAATTTACTACATCTAGATTTTGATGTGGATCTGCACCAAATTGGAAGCTCTTATAAATATCAGTACCCTCAACATGTCTGATTTTGTTTTAGATCAAGATCAATTAATTATTATTGAGGAAAATGTTGAATTGAATGGGTTCTTCCCTGACCCACAGCACATCCTCCCACCAGGTTCTGTATTGGGTGTATAATTGCAGGTTTTTATCTGACTTACTTGTCTTTTGATGTTGATTTTGCGGAGCCCAGTTATAGCCTGTTGACATGCCATGTCCATACTGGGGTGAACTCCAGCCTGAGGGTGAGCCCATGTAGTTATAGCGAGGTACAGGATATGACGGGAATATGGGGTTGTGGGGCCTGGGAGGCTCTGGTGGAACTGAAACAAAACAGTCATTTTTTACACTACAGGACATGATGCCCCCGAGCTTTAGTGGTCACAGTTATGGTGTATAGCTGCTTTTTAAATAGCAAAGACATTCTCTTTAATGTTTAAGTGCTGTACATGATAAGACACATTTTTTCCTGTGATTTCATAACCGCCTCTGCATACAAATTTGAATTTAGATTTCTTTCTACAGTTCAGAGATGGAGATATCAGAATTCTGGCTGGGGACTTAACCTTTGAATTGATGTCCATATTAACCACATGGCACTAAGTCACCCACATGCAGCAATACTGGGAAATAATTCGATTCATTATTTTTATAATATTATTTGTACTTTCACAATGAACCTCCAAGTATAAAATGTCCCACTGAAAGTGTAACTTTTCTCTTTTCCCTCACCTGGTTTAATGATTGGTAGTCTGGCCTCAACAGGCTGTTTGAGGATCTCTGTCAGATGAAACTTCAATGCTCCAGCGAAGGTCTGAGTTAAAGTCACCTTCCTGGAGTCCAGGCTGACTCGAGGCTCATGAGGCTCAAACTTTACAACCTTTGGCAAGTCAAATGAAGCCTAAGAGGAGAAAGGTAATCAAGTTGTGCACAACATGACTGTGGCAGGTGTGAACAGCATGCCCTGCTCTTCTTTTTGATGGCACCACTGGGGGGTCAAAATCAAACCAGTTCAAATTATAGCTACAATGAACAATTCATTTCAACTTTCTCAATTTACTGATGTGCTGATGAAAAGTAAATAGTGAAGTTTATTATGTCACCTGCAGAAATTTCAGGGTTTGGGAGCGACTCAGCTGACAGCTGAAATCTTCTTTGGCTTTTTTCATCTGTGCAGCGTTGTCAGTTAACTTCTTCATGAAATCCTCTAGTTTTGCCTGACCAATCTCCAGCTCGCGCTCCACCTGATTTTGGGCCTTGCATTCCTCTTGTTCCAACATTTCCCGCATCTGCTGATACACAGCTGTCAATGCCTTCCTTTTTTTGGCTGCAGCATTCTTGGGCAAGGAAACAGAGACAAGCAAACAGATGGAAAGACAAACTGACATTATTGGGGATAACAATGCCTCTGATACAGACAAAAATACCACATCAGACATCAGGGAGTACACAGATCTGTTCTGATCCAATACCAAGTCTTTAGAGTGTATTAGTTACACCCAGATAAAGCTGCAAGTTTCTTTTCCCAGAAATCACTTCTTCACTACGGTGACGTGTAACATATGCATGATTATACTGCGATGAAATCGAATGCGACGCAAGTTTAATAAACGCCCTGCGTGATTCACACTGCGGGATCCTTTGTGTTTATTTGCGTTAATCGTGCAAACCGCATCACTTGAATGAATGTTGTTTCCAGCGCTACCTGAGGCTGACCAGTGACCGGTTTGATCACCCTTTAACTCGGGTCAGTGCCAGGACTGAGTCCGGTTAGTTTCATTCTCAGCTCTCACAGGTCTCAGCGACACGAAAGTTCAAATATTTCGACTCCAGTGTTGGACGTGAATGATACGATACGCAAGATATTTCATACTCATGTCTAATCGCATCTTTGCATTGATTTTGTATGTAATCACAACACATGACAAATTCTCATCACATTTGGTGTAAATGTGTATTGCTTGATTTCTTTTATTTATCTGTTCTTTCTCAGTTTTGACTAACTAGATACAAATAAGGTTCTATGGCATTCCTTCTCTGTATTGTTGTTCAAAGGTTTTAACCTGAGCCAAGCCAACAATGACAGCATCACTTCCATACAGGGTGAATAGCATGCAGCTGTTAAAATGTGTTCTATAAGTTTTGATAGTTTTATGTAATGCACTGGTATTGGAACAGAACTCAGTATCAGGAAGGTAAAAATCTCTGGACATCATCACCATTTTTCCATTTGAAACAAATAACTCATTTGTTTCCTCTCGGTGAGGTAGTGAGTAAAAATTACCTTCAGCTTGCTGTGCATTTTGTTCGTCTGAGACAAAACAGTCTCAGTTGTCTTGATCTTCCCGTCCAGCAAACCCAACTTGTCCATGAGTTCAGACTGCAGAGACAGAAATAAAACCTTTCAGGTAGAGTCCTTCTATGTAAATAAACAATGCTGAAGATTTAAAGATCCTGTTCAGGGTAGCATTAGATATGCTAATGATTATGTGGGTAACTGGATAATACAATTTGAATAAATGAATAGTGACATAATTGTTTAGTATTATAATCCTGAATGACTCAAAGATAAGGAACTGATTTCTCTCTTGTATTGTCCATGTACCCCTGTCCGACTCCGTCTGTTGGTTGGTTGGTTTGGTTTGTAAGCAAGATTACACAAAAACAATAAAAGATTATCACAAAACATAGTGGAAGGATGTGGTATGGGTCAGGAAAGAACTCGTTAGATTTCTGGTGTGGATCCGGAACAGGGGGAAGATCCAGGATTTACAATTCACTCTCTTTAACATTGCAAGATAGGGTTTTTTTTTTTTAACATTTCACCATTTTCTCAGGGAATAATTCATGGATCTAGAATTGATGAAAAACATCAGGCACATTGGACTCTTGGGCCTTGGTGGAGGTATGCCCTCTACTGAGTGCCATTCTAGTGTTGAGTTTAGATTTTAATGTTCTAGTTGTTAGTTACTCATTTCCTTAACATATAGATTAGTTTGAGCTGGTAGACACCTTTATGCACTAGTTTGAAATTTGGAAATAACATAAAAAACCGAAATAGTGAATATCTGTATTTGAACCCTTATGGTCAAACCAGCCACCCCTAAATTAGGAGTGTATTCTGGAAATTATTAACACGTTAAGTAGAAAATATGTTAGTTGTGTCCCTTATGAATGAAACTTTCTAAAATGTGAGGAATTTATTTTATTCATTTTGATTTTAGGTTAAATAATATAATTGATACATATGATTTAAAAATAACCAACTTCATAATCAACCATTTGTGGAGTGTAATGTAGAGTTTTTCCAAATTAAAAGGAGCAAATTTGGAGCACGAAATGACTTGATTTCTAACTATCCTGTAAAATCAAATCTGACAGTGACAGAGATTGTAATTCAACACTGCTCTGACTGTATACATTCTTAAATGTAGCTTTTCACTGTATCAATGAGGAGAAAGCAAAGCACATCATGAGTCTGATTCAACTCCAAATTTCAGCAGGCAGCATCTACTAAGTTTAATAATTAACACGCTCTATCTGGTAAGTGAACAGAGCCAAGTGTTCGTCAGACTCAGGGCCACTGGCCCCGTGGTGAAATCTGACTGGCTCCTTAAGTGCACCTGTCCTGTCAATAGTCTTTTTAAAGTGCTCTTCTGAAGAACACATTTGCTCGAAGAAGGAACAATTTTCAAAATGATGTGTGGCTTCAATCAAAGCTATAGAGCTTACAATAAACAAAGAAGAAATTAAATATGCATCTTACTGGATCAGGAATTGTGCACTGTTGTTGGACGGATAATTAGACCCTGTTTAAATTGTGCCCCCCCCCCAGACTCTGAGTGACAAGGTGACGCAGACCTCTTTGAGCTGCCTCTGCTCCTCAGGAGAAGTGAAGGAGCAGCCTTTGTGGTCTTTCTGGAGACAGAGGCTGCAGATGGGGCGGACGTGCTGGCTGCAGAAGAGCTCCATCAGCTTGTGGTGGTCCGGGCAGAAGCGCTCCGACAGGTCCCCGACTGGCTCAATCAGCTGGTGGGGACGGAACACCGGGTTCTCCCGGTGAGGACGCAGGTGCTCCTCACAGAAAGAGGCCATGCAGGTGAGGCAGGTGTGGGCCGCCTCTGCATCCATACAAGTGTCACAACGTATGACTGCATCTTCATTGGCCTCTTTCTCGGTCTCCTTCTCGGTCTCTTTCTCCTCTGCTGGCAGGCCCACCTCGCTCCGGACCAACCTCAGGTTTAAGGTCTCCACCACGGTGCTGAGGACCGTGTTTTTCTTCAGCTCGGGTTTGGTGGGGAAGAGGGTCCGACACTGGGGACACCTGTAGATCTCCGTCCAGGTGGAGAGCAGGCAGCTCTGGCAGAAGTTGTGTCCGCAGGGGATGGTCACCGGACAGTCAAAGGGGCTGAGACAGATGCTGCAGGTCAGCTCATCCTCCAGACTCATGAGAGACAAGTCACACTGCTCCACCGCGGCCATGACGACAGTCCACAGCCGCTGCAGGGAGAAACGAAACTTATGAGTGTGTTTAGAATCAACACCACGCCCTTTTTATATGCTCACATAAACGCAGTAATTCTTGTTACTGATCCACACAAGGCAACGTAATCGTCTCATGATATTTTTCCCCGGTAGTAGGGAACACTTTACTGTCCACATCATGGAGAACCGTCGTGTAATTAAAGATTATAATTAGCATTAGAAATCTGATAAATGAGCAGCAAGATTTCACAACAACATCCCGTAAAATCCCCAATTTCGCATTATTAAAAAAGGCACACGTAGTAATTCAGGTGTCCATTAATACTGTATCTTCAAAAACGATCCAGTGAGTTATCCAAGTTTTAAAAGAACAGTTTGTTATTGACATTAACATATCTATTCCTGGAACTCTCACTTACCTTTAGTGCTAATGCAGATCACTCCACCTCATAGGTACACAGTAGTCAGGCAGTCAGCAGGCACCATAGATTGGATATCTTGTGACTACTGACCACAGTCTGTGCTACTGACCAAACCTGTGTAGGCGTGTCTGTCTGTTACGCAAACACTTCCAGATTAAAGACCAGCCCATATTGTCCAATAGGGAAAAAGAAGCAGTGTCAAGTTTAGGGTTAGATTAAGGTTAAGGTAGAGGTTAGGGTGTAGGGTAGTAGTGGTTGTATTAGAGTCTAAGTCCCTAGGAAATGGGAAATGGTCTGTATTTATAGAACTCTTTTATAGTCTTGATGACCACTCAAATCCCTTTTTCCATCACACATTCATGCATCCATACAGCAACCCTCCGCAGCACTTTATCAGACATCACTCACACACTGCCAATGCTGTTGTAGTACATATTATATTATGATCATGTTTGTAGGAAATTCCCACACGAGTTGAAGTACACACTTTTATTTTGAAAAGTGCGGATCGCCACTTCCTTCGTGACGGCTGTTTTGTTCCTTAGCTATTGTGGAATTCATGTTAATTTGTTCTTTCGTAGTTATGTCAGCAAAGAGGTTGCGTATTATATTAAGTGTATGTGGGGTAAAATAGTAGAGTATTGCCGGAAGTAGTGCGGGCGTTTTATTTTGAAAACTTTACCGTGCTTCCGCGAGAATCACTTCCTCTTTGCTTCAGCCTTTCCTTGAGGAGGTGTTGATCATACAGTATTCACATGAAAGACACTGTGAACACGTTGTCTCCACGTTTCCAGATGCTGTGGTTGTGATAAATCGTTGGGAGATACTGAATACCTTGGAGTGTGTCTTTGTCTCACTCACAACACAACGCAGGGTTAGAGACACTGAACCAACACAGCTGTCAGGGACAATGTGGTGATGGAGAGGAGAACTTTGTCCAAAGTAAGGACAATATTGGACTTTCCGCCACACCCTCTCCATAATGTCTTGATTAGCCTCTGCAGCTCGTTCAGTGGCAGACTCATCCACCCACGCTGCTCGACAGAACGCCACAGGAAATCATTCCTGCCTGTGGCTGTCAAATTGTGTAATGACAACATGTGAATAAGCTTAAACATGTATACTGTGTATTCTTTAACTTACATTCATGTACAAATGTAAATCTATACATACCTGGGTTTTATTTCTACATATGTATATCTTTTATTTTCATTTTAGTCTTACCTGACTTTTTTATCACTATGTTCATACCTGCTTTTGCTCTTTAACCTCTTCTCAGGAGCTCTGTGACGTTTGAATTTCCCTACGGGTATTAATAAAGTACTTCTGATTCTGATAAAGTATTTAAATATAAAGAGCTCATTCTAGGGTAAAGAAAACAATTTGTACAATTTAGGTCATTACACAAACTTATTTTATATTCAATTTCCCTTTAAGGGTCCAGTCAAAACATTCACAAAAATAACACTAATAGAAACCTACTGCTTGTGACTCATGCAATTCGGAAGAATCCAACGCTTCTATTTCTAAACCACAAATAAAAGCCAGGTGGCATTTCTCCAAACCCTGTTTTTCTGGTTGCTGCGATTACTTGCCTCCTCTGAGGTGTATGAGTGGTAAATGGAGGGGGGGAGGAGGCTTTGGAGACGGTGTAGGAGGGGCCTGGATGTTGTATCTGTTGTCTACTTTCCTGCTGTTGGAAAGTATTAATACACTTTGAATAAACAGACATGCAGCACTCTGTAGCAGCGATGGCTCAGGCTCTACAACAGCAACAACTGATTCTCCAATTTTGGGTTTTGTGTTCTGAGTTGAATTCCACTGAACTTTGAATAAACAGGCTAACAGCTCTCTGTGCAGCAGCTTCAGAGTCCTGCAGCTGGCCTTTATGCTGCAGCTCAATTACTGCAGGTCCCTTTTTCAGTTTCAGAAGGAAACCTGCAGCCAGCATCACTACAGGCCAAACAGTCCATTACAAACAGACAGGTTTAGAACAGACACTGCTCCAGTTCATTCAAATTCTCATGTCTCCTCCACTCCTCCTCTCTATCATCAGTACAGGTGGTTTTATATAAACCACGGTAGGTTTACACACGAGGAGCCCCGATTTCAGATATTTTGTTGCACACTACTTAAACTGATCATTTCGGTGAATCACATTTTTTTGACTGAACATTCATGTTGACTGTAGATACGGAGCAAAACATACTTCCTAAAATGTTGTAGTGATCCTTAAATCACTTAATAAAAAGGAAAAGACCATCTTAGAGAGAAAAGAACATTTATTCATTTGTAACACAAATTTTAATAAAAGTAAATATGCAATTCAATTTTTGCATTTTAAGACATAACTATATTTAATCCGACTCCTGTTGGTCCACTTAATCAAATCAGCACAAATATGATTTGTTGTCAATGAACCTGGACTTAACATTTACCCGTTTCACAGACAGCGAGCACAGGGAAATTAAACATACAAGGATTACAGAAAGGCTGATTCAGTGTCGACTCAAAGTGTGTGCTATTTAAAGTCATGTCCAGTACACTCGAACACACGCTGCAAACATAAGCCCCTCGATTCTGCTGAGCCCCAACAACCATGTTATATTGTTTAAGCTTGGTCCTACGTGTCAACACAATAGGAGTTGAGGACTCAGTACAATGTGGTAAAGCTCTTCATAGGTTGTCAAGGCTATCTGTACCATTGTGAAGTCATGCTACAGCAAACAGTACAGTGAGTCATGGAGCCTTTAATGTGGGCAAGTGACCCAACAAATAAAGGTCCATACCTCACAGATCTTTTCGATTGACCAACAGTGAACTGACTGATTCATTACAGTGGCCATCATATCTGAACCTTGGCTCACTTATCAGTTCAATAACTCTGGACAATTCAAACGTCTGTACCTATTTAGTGCAGAGAAGTTAGTACTTGGCTGAACCATGTTCAAACCTTACTGTTCAAGTGCTGCAGTAATGCTGTGTATGTAGATGTCTCCTGCTGATACCACTTGTACTTTCACATCATTTAGCATCAACAGGATGAACGAGCTTTGATTTTAAGTGATCTGTGTGCACACTGGCCAAACACTTGTGACACATCAGACAACGAGCCACTAAATGTCACCAGTGTTTCAGGACACACTTTTAATCGGCCAGGGTAAACTTTGTCTACATCCATGATACTATGTTTGTTTAAACACAGCACTTTTCAAACTAAAACAATCTCTGTCCACAAGCGTTTTGGCCCCAGCATCAGTTTTACTCTCCATCCATGCCAACATGCCTGTAAACGCATATCACGTTACCACTCGTGTACACTTGGCATGTATGTGCAGGTTTACACAGGAATTGCTTCAATAACAACTTCTCTCCGATGCATGTAAGCAGACGTCCGACTGTGAACTGGAGAATTTCACTGCACATCAGCTGTTAGCAGCAACAACAGTCACCAACAGTTATAATTGATTATCCATGTTGCATTCTACATTGGTAGCTGATGCTGGTTATTTCTCATGGAAGGGGGTTGTGTGATAGGAGACCGACACATCAGCGAAGGCTACATCATGCGCGAAAGCCCCGATCAGCAAGCGGTTGTGAGAGTCTCCACTTCCACCCATCCAAATTAAAACACCATGCTGGAGTTTTGAAACTAACACAGGGCCAGCAACATTTCCAAACTTGTGTTTTGGCAGCTTTAACACTAGAGCAGTGTGGAAGCCAGATGTATCCATAACAGAGTTGAGGCGTTTTCAAACAACATAGTAGTATGGATGAAGCCTTTAAATAAACCCCCCAAACATGTCAGCCCTGTGAATCTGAGCATCTTACCACCTCCCTGCCACATAAAGAAAAGCCAACAGCATTCTGATGTGCCTACCACAAATCAGTTTAGCACTTTATTTCCATAGAGTATACATCCCAAGTTTAAATCTGAACAAGGACCATTGCTGAACATCCCCTCCTCTCTCATTATTTCTTAAATCAAACTCCACCAATGAAAGGAACCTGCCATTAAAACAAATGAAACCCACAGGAAAGAGAGACTGTCAGGACATAAAACCAGAGCCTATGTGACTTCTGGTCTCATCAACCAAACAAGTCAGAGTTGAAGAGGTGGGCAGATAGAGCTGGGTCATACAATATATCCACAACACATCTTAACTTTAACTAAATGGGTACGATGAAAAAAAAAAAAAAAGAGATGAAAATCAACCACTTTGATATGCTGCCTTTAGATGGCTTGGGTACATTGGTTCTCATCACAGAACCAGCCTTTTCTATCCAGTCACATGAAAGACCTATGGAAGACATGCTCACAAATAGAGTCTAACACACATGCTGTGCTGCTTTCAGTTGACAGAATCAATACATGAGTGCTCTTTCAGAAGAAGCTGAAAGTGTCAGCAAAGATAGTGAAAGCCACAGCAAAAACATTACCTAACATGCAGGATTTGTAAGTATTTTTACTGACAAGATTTAACCTTTATTATTATTTCCTATTTTGCAGTCCACATAGATCTTTGTCATTTTCACAAACTGAATCCTTACAGTCAATAGAAAAGACTCAAAATATCGACTGATAGGAAAAAGAGTGTCATAAAACCCAGACCTAGAACTTAAATTGCCTCAGTCCAAAACTATGGTACTTCTTTCACCTGCAGACTTAATTCCACAACACTGGACTGACATGTGTGATGAATTCAGTTCTCTATTCATCACCACTCTACAGTGTATAATAACTAGTCAGCACTGTTGACACAGGACACAAACACACTGTACAGCAGGTGCACAGTAAGTTGTGTGTTCTGTTATACTAGTAGGAAACACTTAAGTGCATTAGTCACCTGGGACTCAGGACATGCAAGTTATACTGAATCAATCTGATGTATCTTAACCCGACAAAGACAGACACTCTGCCAGTTTAGAACCAAAACTTCAGCTGGTGTAGCTTTTGGTAACAGCTAATGACTTCAGCTATGGTATGCTATTGACTCCACACATCCACTTGAGTTGTGATACTCCAAGTTCTGTACACTAATATTTGTAGAGTAACCACAAGCATATATTCCTGTATTTCCTTCATTGGAAGCAGAGCTAACCACAGTGTGTAATAAGAGTGAAGCTAATCATCCTGTAACCTTAAAATCACCCAAAGAATACAATGTCTCAATGGTTCGACTTTTAAGTTCGGACGCTTTTGAAGCTTGTCGGCCTCTTACATTTGCTTTCTCTAATATTTACTTTAACATACATTTATATACAAACCTTTTAACGAAATTATTGTAATATTCATATTTATCAGTGACATCAAGGGGCTGACTGTGTGTGTGTGTGTGTGTGTGTGTGTGTGTGTGTGTGTGTGTGTGTGTGTGTGTGTGTGTGTGTGTGTGTGTGATGATATGACAATATGCTCCTCATGCCTGCATCTTGCACAAAGAAATAGATGAACCACTGGAGAACATCCAGAAAGCTGGATACACTGCTTCAGCAAAAGGGAACTCAAATGAGTAGAAGGGATATGCCCTGTCTGCCACATTGTAGAATGTAGCCCTGCCCCCCTCCCAATCTAACAGCACACCTACGCGCTTTGGACTGGGATTGCTCAGCACGGTTTCCTGGCTGTTATGCCAAGCAGACAGCTTGACGTTAAACCACTCAACACACCAGGACTGGGCGTTGCGGCCCAGGCGACTGGCGGGACCTTTACGGTCAATGCTGCTGTAAGCCAAGCCTATGCCGATGAAGTTGTTGCAGCTCAGTCGGACTTCCCAGTAGTGGCGCCCTCCCAAGAAACCCTTGGAGGTGAGTACTTGGGAGCAGACGACAAAACGTTGAGGGCAGTTGGGGTAGTTTGCTTGGTCATCTGACACAGAGGCCTTAGTAAATGCCTCACTCAGCGTGATGCGTTTGTGGGCGGTCTTTGGATCCAGCATGAGTGCCTCGGCATCTAAAAAGAAAGAAAAAAATAAAACATTCAACCATCAAATAAGGTTGCTACTGCCAAATGACAGAAAGATACCTACTACATTCATAAACTTACATTTCAGAAGCTCAGTTCTTTTTTCGGCACATGCAAGGTTTGCAGGAATGCTTGAAGTATCTACACCAGATGAAGACAAAAATTCAGTTGTTTTAGAATAATCACCTTGCAGTTACAAAGTTACAATCAAAACATTTCCATTTGAAAATGCATCAACTCTGCTACAGATACACTCTACTGGAGTTGCTAAAATGGAGAAGTTTGAAAACCCTGCGGCTGCGATTTAGTCTTGACGAGGGGTCTTTTCGTCTATGAATGTACAACTTTTCTGAAAAGCCTTTCGAGTTGTCATCAAAACTAGAAAATGTTCCATATAAATACAGAACATTTGCCATATGCGTTTTCAGCCATGTTAGTAGGTAACGTAGAAGTATAGATATAGCCTTAGACTTCTTTCATATGTGACTGACCTTTGACCACCATAATCTAATCTGTCCGAGTGAATATATCTACCAAATGTTGAAGTTGGTGGGCCTAATTCTGCATGAAGCCACAAATACAGTATATCAGGATGTGCAGATAGAAGTGAGATCAGCAGACCTCACACTCTCATCTCTGAAGCTAGAGGCTCAAGGTTATTTTAGCCACTATCATTATTAGTAGCATAACACACTCAAATCTCAAGACAGATTTCTTGGCAGTGGGTTGCATTGTGGTTAATGTGAGTACCAGCTTTTCACAAGGATAATAAATGATGTCCAGTTCTACTGCTTTAATTTTGATCCTTCATCAACTTCCATCATGAGTTCAAAGTTCATAAGAACTCAACGGAAGTCGGTGGAGAATTTTTTTTTGCAAAAAAACTAAAGAAAATACAAATGCCATCTCCAGATGCTACTATTGATGTGTTTTTATTCAGTGTAGAGGGTGTCTACCTGGTTTCTGATTGGGTTGTGGACGTCCTTTGGCTTTCCCACCAAACTCCCCGGACAGATTTTCAGTCGAATGGGTAAAATCTTCAGTGGATTGAGCTTTTTTGGTTTGTTCTGAAGCAGACAAAAAAAGTTGTCTTCTAGTGCAGGTGAATGTATTTTCAGAGCTGTTAATGGCTCTGAATACTTGGGTTTCAAAGGTGGAGTATTTGTTTATGGCAGTGGTCACCAACCTATCGATCTTCACTGTCAATCCCTGTAAGTCTCTGGACTCACTGGCTGCGGTTGCGCCGCAGACCAGATGTGTGTCAGATGTCTGTTGTTCACACAGATAGACTGCTACCGGCAGCAGAGCTGCTAGTTTATCACCTGCATTTCCTTTAATTCGAGTTGGATTATGTACTAAACTGTAAATGTCAGGACAATACAGTATAAAGACCTGCATCTTCTGGTCTGTCCATAACAATCCAAGCCCCATTAGAACAAATTAATGGATTTAGAAAGTAAAACGCTGGAGCCTTTAATAGAAATTGTAAAAATAATAAATATGACCGTCCTAAGTGGGTTTTTTGGAAGATATAAGGGTGCTAGATCTCGGCTTATGTTTAGAATTAAAAATTGATCTTGGGCTCGAAAAGGTTGGTGACCACTTTAGCTTCAATTATTCATGAAGAAAATAACAGTCAAGGTTAAAGTAAAAAAATAAATAAATAAATAAGAATATTTGTGTTTTGAGATCTTGAATTAACTTCCCTCTATTACACTTCAAAACAAAAGCATTACAACCTTCATGGACATGTTTATTTTCTTTGTACGAATTAGTAGGTGTAGCTAACGAACTAGTTTCTGAGTTCATCTCATCTATCAGTCAGTTAAAAGAACTTTTTCTTACTTGAAGGCTTCTTCTTAGGGCCTGCTTTAGGCTGTGAACTTGGATCTTGACTTGGGGACTTGGGGCGTCCTAGAGGCTCTAACAGAAGAAGAGAAAGAGCTTAATGAAAGTGCATTTTGTTTTTGAACCATCAGTTGTCTTGTGTCATACAACTCTTGACACCCATCATAGAATATGTGCTGGGAAGATGAACATGCCAGGTTCCTTGAAAGGTCCCAGGGGGAGAGATGAAAACCCTGAGGCAGAAGCTGTTCTAGTACCTGAAATTATGAGAGAACAGTGTCAATATGACTGTCTTTCACTTTATTTGTGTCCAAATGGCTTTAAACAGCTACCCTGATATCCAACCCCCACACAATTGGTCCAATTTTAGGAACTAGTGACTGTGCTTTTGTAGATTAAAAAAAAAATTGTCACTGCACATCCCAGGGTTCTCAGTAAAACACCCACCAACTTTGACTTTGGTTGGATGAGCGGTTGTTGACTAAATTAAATTGGAGATGGACACATTTCTGAACCTGTCAAATTATAAATATCTAACAAACAATACGATTGTTTCGATTAAATTAATGTCAGTGTTAATTTCTGCAACTAAGCTGTACACAACTGAGTTCAGTCTACTTTCTAAATGCAACTGCATACGTACCTGGTTTAATCACTTGCAGTCTGGCCTCAACAGGCTGTTTAAACAGCTCGGTCAGGTGCTCCTTTAAGGTCACAGCAAAGGCCTCGCTGGCTATCACCTTCTTGGAGTCCAGGCTAATTCGAGGGGTGTAAGGGTCAAAGTTCACAGCTGCAGGCAGGTTAAATGACACCTGTGAGAAGAAGAACACAATGTGGTTTTCTTTGATGGTCCAAGCTTTTCTTCAAATTGGACAAGATGAAGCTATATTATTTTATAGTGTGGAAAATGGCCTGGGTTGGAATTCATACACGCAACAATATATGAAACTGAGGGTTTCCTTCAGCTGTTTGACAAAATGTCTGTACAATGGGGTCTGCCACTATCTATGGAGTTTGTCTTTTACACATTAAAGAATGCAGCAGATTTTCCATTCAGTCGCATTCACAATAACAAGAATCTAAGGTGAGTAGGAAGTAGGATAGAGGAAGTAGGCAGGATTTCATGAATCTATTCTGCAGCAGAAATCACAAGCTTTTGCTCACAGCATATCAACAGGCGTCGGTCCTCATCACCAAAAATAATGTGTACAGATAGTGTGTTAGAGGAGAAGAAAGGTTCCTTTTATTGTTTTATCTGGAGCAACAACTGGCAGTTTATGGTCAGACTCATCATATATATTAGTCTGAAATTGGCTACTCTGCACTTTTGTAACTTTAAGTACGTACTGATTAGGGCTTGGTATCGGCACTGATTGCACAACTTAATTTGATTCAGATTCACAAGATATTGATATGTCACTATTTTCGGAATTTGTGATAAATGGTATTATTGTCATCATTTTCAAATAATTTATGCGTGTGTGTAAACTCCACCTCACTCTGTCTGAGGAGTCTGGGAGCACATATACAAATTCACGCTTACTCCTGTTTTTTCATGTGATGGCCTATACAATGACAATTTAAAAAAAAGAAATTAATAATAAATAAAAACGGTCAGGAGCCCTAGGTAACACATAGCAGTGTGTGGGCATCATGTTGGCTTTCACTGTCATTGTCTGGTATGCAGCTGTGTGGATCGTCTCACCTGCAAGAAGGCCATTGTTTGCGACCGACTAAGCAGACTGTTGATAGAATCTTTAGCCATGCCCATTTTCTCGATGTTCTCAGTGAACTTCTTCATGAGAACTTTCAATTTGGTTTCACCAGTCTCCACCTCTCGATCCACTGCATTCAGAGCAATGTTCTCCTCTTGAGTCAACATGTCGTGCATCTGTTGATACTCGACTGCCAAAGCTTTCTTCCTGTTGGCTGCTGAGACCTAGAGAGGACCAAGATAGGATTCATGAACAGATCAGTAAGAAAGGAGGTCAAAACAGTGGTCAGACAAATTGAGGGGAATGCATATTCCATATTTTTAATTAAAAGGTTCAGTGTGTAGATTTAGGTGAAAGGGATCTATTGGCAGAAATTGAATATAAAATAATCTGAATGTTGTTGTTTTTTTTTACCATAGAATGAACCCTGTATATAAATACTTACATATATATAATATTTACATTGGGAGCGGGTCCTCTCTATGGAGGCCGCCATGTTTTTTCTTGTTTTTTTACAGTAGCCCAGACTGGACAAACTGACCATCTTTTGAGTTTTGATGACAACTGAAAGCTACCACAGGTTCTCTGTCATGTTTGGAAGGGGAGGGTGAGGTGAGGGGTATTCAGCTGCAACATGCAAATACACCTCTAGCTTCGACACATTGCCCCTTTATGTGAGAAGAGTCATCAAACTCATGTTTATAGTTTTATATTACTGTAGATGCAATAACTCCTGAGAAGAAACCAGGTCGCTTCTGCGCTTAATATTTACAGGCCTATTTCAAATCTCACAATCATAGACAAGGTTATGGAGAAAGTGGTAAAAAAGCCAGATCTATAACTACTTGAACACAAATGTTTTTTGTTAATACCACATTACTGAAACTTTAATACTCCAATACTTACTCTTTTTAGTAGTAAAAATACTTCCATTTGGGAACCAAGACAGAAGGTTGCAACTTGGTGCCTACATAGAGTCTCGAGCATTTAAGACTTTAACCCATGCTAACAATCTGTTATTTTGAATACAGATCTTAATTTCTGTGACCACATAAAAGCTTAAATGAAATCTGTATTTGGACATCTCAAAACCATAGCTAAGGTTAGAGCTTTTGTGGCTAAACAGACATATAGAGTAATCATGCCTTTTTATGCTCCAGACTTTACATTGCAATGCTCTTCTCACTTCCCAAAACCACCACGAGAAAGCTGCAACTGATTCAGACTGTTGTTGCTATTGTTCTGCATAAAACAAAAGAGAGCATATTACTCAAATGTTCAGGTCTGTTCGCTGGCCTCCAGTTAACTACAGGTCTGAATCTACAAGTCTTAATCAAAAGACATTAAATGCTCAGGGCCCTGAGCTCTGTTCCTGAAATAGTAGCTGTTTATAGGCCTAAAAGGTGTCTCAGACCTGCAGGAGCTGGTCAGCTAGAGTTAAATAGGGGAATGTTGCATGAGGAATATGCTGCCTCCTGCTGGAACAAGCTCCCAATGGCTATCAAGTCTGCCCCAAGCATGTCCTGCTTTAAAAAGGTTGTCAAACAAAGCTCTATTTTCCAATCAAAATCACCTAACTCTGTACATAAATTATACATTATCTGCTTTATCATTGGGTCTTTTTTGTAATGTTTTACAACTTTTAACGTTTTTTAAGCTTCTGTTTTGTCCTTTTATGCTTCTTTTATTTCTTTTAAAGTACATTGAATGAAAGAATCTGAATATTTTTTTTAAAGAGAAATGTTAAGAAATGTTAGCTTTTTTTATTCAAAGTATAACAAACTTACTAAATTTAACTTGCAAAAACTTGCTGAACAGAGGTGTTTGGTCAACAAAGAATTTCACCAAGATAAAATATAGTCTATAGTTAAACAAATACTGGAGTTTTGAAGGTAACAAACATACATTATTTGTTAACAGCCCTTTAAAAGGTAATCAAGTTGAATAAAATCTGACAGCATTTGCTTTAGAAACAAAGACAATGTAACTATCCACTCTTTTGGACAATAAGGATGAATTTTTACAGGTAACTGTTTGTAAAATATGGGGCCAGTAAATTTCAAAACAAACTTACCTTCAACATATCCTCCATGTCCCTCATTTTAACTGTAATGGTCTCAGTGTGCAAAATCTTTGCATCAAGGAAAGCCAACTTGTCCCTCAGGTCCGACTACAAACAGAAAAACATTATATATTTATTTGACCCACAAATACAGTTCAAAGTGTCACTTTCTACTCATGGATTATTAGGTTCAGCACAAACTTTATAGTGTTAACTGAGTTGTCAATTTTCAGAATGTGGGTTTTGCTTTAAAAAGGGACTAGAATATTATTCGATATGAGAAATTTTGAGTGAGGCAGATACTTGCAACAAGTTGACCTGATTTCCTTCAATTTTGTGAGCTCAACAAGCTTAACTTTATCGAATCAAAATGTGTGTGTATATGGGCTATACATATCAAATCTGTTGAAGGATGGATTAAGGTAGGTAGAGTGGTCCTTTAAACTCCCCACGGGGACAGTGAGACACACGCAGACCTCTTTGAGCTGCCTCTGCTCCTCAGGAGAAGTGAAGGAGCAGCCTTTGTGGACTTGCTGGAGACAGAGGCTGCAGATGGGGCGGACGTGCTGGCTGCAGAAGAGCTCCATCAGCTTGTGGTGGTCCGGGCAGATGCGCTCCGACAGGTCCCCGACTGGCTCAATCAGCTGGTGGGGACGGAACACCGGGTTCTCCCGGTGAGGACGCAGGTGCTCCTCGCAGAAAGAGGCCATGCAGGTGAGGCAGGTGTGGGCCGCCTCTGCATCCATACAAGTGTCACAACGTATGACTGCATCTTCATTGGCCTCTTTCTCGGTCTCCTTCTCGGTCTCTTTCTTCTCTGCTGGCAGGCCCACCTCGCTCCGGACCAACCTCAGGTTTAAGGTCTCCACCACGGTGCTGAGGACCGTGTTTTTCTTCAGCTCGGGTTTGGTGGGGAAGAGGGTCCGACACTGGGGACACCTGTAGATCTCCGTCCAGGTGGAGAGCAGGCAGCTCTGGCAGAAGTTGTGTCCGCAGGGGATGGTCACCGGACAGTCAAAGGGGCTGAGACAGATGCTGCAGGTCAGCTCATCCTCCAGACTCATGAGAGACAAGTCACACTGCTCCACCGCGGCCATGACGACAGTCCACAGCCGCTGCAGGGAGAAACGAAACTTAACTTGAGGAGCGAGAAAACGAAAGTAAAGACGCTCAAATTCAAATATAATCTGAGTAACGACTGCTTCTTTTTAGCTCGGTGCATTTTTACAAACAACAGTGTTCAATGTCGACAAACATTCAGCGCGACGTCGAGACCGGCGTTCAATTAGTTATTTACACATTCGAATACACGGAACTCAGCGAGTCCAAAGCCACGGTGTATTTATAATGAATGTCCCACGATGGTCTTTACCTTTATTTCTCAGATGTGCAGCGGGTCCAGGAGAAACAGTCCACAACAAGCTACTGACGTTGCTTCCAACCAGCTGCGCGAAATGAGACGGTGGATTTCAGCGGTGCCAAGCGCAATGACGCAGCAGCAATATGGAGCAGTCACACCCATTCACTCTGGGTTGTGTGTGGGGGAAGTACCTTATTTATTATTATTAAAAGGTTTTATCATTGCTATTATTCATCGCCTGAAAGATATTTTATATTACGAGTCAAATGATATATAAATGATCTAATTATACCAGATATTATGTCTGCAGAAGTGGCTAACCCCTTTTCCTGGTTGGGTGGTTTCTTCCAAAATGTTTGAGGAACAGAGATGATGCCTCTATCAGCCAACATGCCTGCCACTTTTAAAGTGGTAGTTCACAGAAAAATAAAAAATCCCCCATTATCTACTCACTTTTATATACAGTCTACTCACATGTGTAATGGGGTCAATCCTTAATAAAAAGGTTAAGTTAAAACAGGATATTTTTAGCGGTGTTATTTCCCCAGTTATGCTTATGTTATTTTAGATATAAAAACACAGCTCTAATTTACCTGACAGGACGGCGATGCCTATAGGATGCGGGGAGTCGGCGAAGGTTATTTAAGGACGCCGTAGTCGCTGTCTCTCTCTCTCTCTCTCTCTCTCTCTCTCCACTGCTGGTCCGGTGAGGTGGTGTAGCGTGCGCGCAGCAGGTGTGGACGCGAATTGTTTGTTGCGAGGCCAGCGTACAGCCGCGTGTGTGTGTGTGTGTCGCCACCATAGACTGTATATAAAGACACTTTTGGAGTTGCAGGTGTAAACAGTGTTGCAGTCAAATCCAATGCAATTGAAGTCAATGGGCTTCAAATGTAAAAAACAACAAAAAAGTTGCATTTGAATAATGGGGCTTTGCTTGGGCCCCCATGGCAAAAGCCTCCTTTGCCTACTCTGTTGCAACGCACTTGGTTTTACAATAATCCCCCCAAACGTTTTTGAACACACTATACCAGTTAAAACGTTTATGCATATTGAATTAACATATTTATGGAAACTTCTGAAACAATTTTAGGACTAATAGTAAAGAAGTAATATTTTATTTGCCAATACTTGATTTGGGGTGTTTGGATGGTTAATGAGCTGAAACTAAAATATTAAATTCATTTCAACGCAAAAATTTCAATGATAACCTTTTAGAATATCTCCAACTGTTTATTTTTATTCTTTAATTTCAGCAACACTAGGACTGTGCATTATGTACATTTACGTAAAAGCTAAAAAAATTAGGTGGTATAAAACCTTTTTGCCTGTGGTGTATTTTCCACCACGGATGCACTTGACATAGTGCAGAATGCAAAGAGAGACACACTTCAGGTTGTATTTCTTTTATTTATCAGAAAAACTCAAACAGCTGTAGCTTACATACAGTAAAAGCTGAAATGCAGAGAAATTCAGTAGGTTTAATTTTATCCTTAGTCAGAGTTTGCCCACTCACACCCTTTTTGAATATCTTTATAGAATTAACTTACATCTCATCAGGAAATCAAAATTGCGACTTTTCTACATGAACTCTATATACTGCATGTATTTATACAAAACTGCGAAACTAAGCTATCTGGGTTCAGTTGCTGTTGATGTGTGGCTTTTCAGGATGCTGAATGTTGTTTTGGCCGCTGTTAGAGGCCTCGCTGAGCTGTTGAAGGTTCCTGACCATGCCTGCAAACTGTTCTTCCTGTGAGCACATAGAAAACAGACATCAATATGATTTATTCATCTCATGCAAACACTATATAAGCAACTGTACTGCTGTGTACTGTCAATGAAGGGGTCTCTGCCACTGTACGTCTGTTGTAAATAAGCTGCAGGGCGGCTAACCCAACATGAACTGATGGAAACTGATTTCTGAGTTTTAAATGAATGGGTGAATAGTCTTGACAGAAGGAAAGTCGCCTTCCCAGAATATTTACAGGAAGTCACTGAAACTTAGAGCCTTCTCTCTACAGGTCGGTTAATCTACATTTATTTGTCATTACCTTCCATACTGTCCAAACTGATGTTTCATGGGAGACAAAATGTACAATTATTTGCCTTCAATTTTGTGTTTAATGTTTCAATTCAAATGATCTTCACCTTAAAGCTGCAAAAATGTCAGCTTCAAGATGAACTGATAAAATGTGAGTTGGGAGGTGGACTCCTCCTTTAACAAAACTGTAGTAATGAATTTCACTTCATCCCTGCTTGTTGATAATTGGTTGTCTCTTATTTTCTTACCAGTACGTTCATTCGCTCAGCGGCTGCAACAGCGACATTCAGCTTCCTCTCATCTTCCTCTCTTTCTTCCTCAATCACACCCAGCCTGTGACACACAGAGACAGAAGAAGGGATGCATTTAAACAAAAATAGAAACACTTCAGGTACATATGTTATGAAAGTGTTTACTCTTAATTAGTAATAACAATTCACAGACTGAATACACATAGACACACCAGAGTGATAACAGATAAACTACACACTGAATGTTTTCATAATGAAATCAAATATTATAAACTAGAATGTTTTTTCCAGACTCACATAAACATGTTTTGTTCGGCCACCATGTGAACCATCAGCTGTCGCCAGCACCGTGGTATAAAAATTCTACTATGCTACAATTTAAACAAAAACAAAACTTTCAAAGTAAACTTTGTTTTTTGCCTCGCAGTTACACACCATGCCAATAGGGGGTGTTGCTACCCCCTCAGCACCACACTTCCATTGTACTTGATACACACATAAATGCAGACAAAATAAAATAATATATTTTGCACTGAATTCATGCTGACATATGGAGCATGCGCATTACAGTTGTATACTCAATGTTACCTGAAGGTGGCGCTGGCAAGCTGCTCCTCTCGCTCCACCAACAGATTCCGGAGCTCTTTCAACTCGACCTGCAGCATTGCATTCTGGTCCTGGCTCTGGCTGATGAAGTCCTCCAGGCGCTTTGCCATGTCCAGCTCTCGCTCTGTCACCAGATCTATCCCCAGACGAAGCTCTGACAGCTCTTGATCGTGCTGGTGTGTCAATCACAAATTGGTATTTTACGAAATGTGGTCATAAAATAATACAATATAAGAACAACCAGCATAAGGTCAGTTAAAGTGAGTTGCAGGTTATTCATACCCTGTCGAGTAAGTTTAACTCCTCATTCCCAGCCTTTATCTCACTTGATTCTTTGTTGTGGCTGTTTTTGATCCAGGGAACAGGTGCGGGTGTACGTTTGACACTGGCACTCTGACAGAAAATGAGAGATTGTCAACATGATCTAATAAAACAAGCAAAGTTATACTATCTCTGTGTTAACATAAATATGAAAAATATACATATTATTGATTTTATATCGATATAGCCTCCTAGAAAAAGTATCTGAGCACATGATCTGCTGGGCGCTGCAGTTTGGTTCACAGTTCCTCTTTGTACTCACAGTATTAGGGCAAGAGATAAGTGGCTGGTTAGCCTCCAGCTCCTGATCATGCTCAGAAATCGGCAGAGCTTCAGAACTGGTCTGCCTCTTCAAGACATGTTTTGCATGACCGGGACGTCGGTGAGGGGCACTCTGAGTTCTGGCGACTGGCTTCCTCTCTCTTGCATTCCTCGGAGTCCTACCATCATTTTTGAATACAAGAACAAAGGTATTCAGTATTAAAAAAATTTTTTATTTTTATCAAATTGCATTTGGAAAATCTGCTGATCATGTTAGCAGGTTAAACCACCCAATAAGGTAGACTTACCACAAGCTATGAGATTGTGAAACAATATTATATTCTCCTAAAGAAGCCACAAGTCTGTATATCAACTAAATTTCAAGTATGTGTGTTAATCCCAAAGAAGTACTACACTATCTGGAAAGTGTAATCACTATGTCTCTGACTGGTTAGGGTTGAGGTTTTTTCTGTCTCCAAAAACGTTTTTCCTGTGAATCAAATGTTTTATGGTCTCGATTTATCTCATAGCTAAGAGAGAAAATTAATTGAAATTTACTTCTGGAACCAGAGCTGTTCTAAACGTGGCTGGTCACTATCTCTATCTGTATTGTGCATGATTGTATTTGTGTATTTTAACTGAGTGGAGGATTCCTTCCAGTCAGTGTCATCTACTAATACTGCGACAGAGGCATTTTGCCAAAGAGAAAGAAAGAGATTTATTACCATAAAACATAGCTGGTGGGTCAGTCCAAATAATGCTTTATGACCATTGATATTCAAAAGCAAAAATAAAACGTCAGGGGTATCATACCCTTCTCGTAGGCCTTTGGAGTCCGAAGGGAGGTGCTGGGTGGATGACTGGTGGGGGCTGTACTTGTCCAAGTCTTTAGGGGGGACATACACCGGCTTGGCTTTTCCCATTTGGCTGCAAGAAAGAGCAAGCTTCAGTAAATGTATCATAACCATGTTCAAATTGGTAATTCCTCACATGTTGTAGGTCTGTTTAAGTCTGTCCATACCTATTGACTATGATCCGAGGTGCTTCAGACCCCAGCGACTCTGTTATCTGGTTCAGAATCATTGGCAGAGGGTGCAGCTTGTCGATTGTGTCCTGAGGAGGAAATAATGTTAGACCCCATCCAAAGAAAGTCATTCAACATGTCAGCAGTATCTTGATATGGATAAGAAAACAATTATTATCGAAAGCTGTACATTCAAACGTCAATAAGAATTAACAAACTGTGCCTGACTGCAGGAGCCATGAATCAGGATCGGGAAATACGTTTTGATAACATAATCATTTTAACAAGATTAATTCGGCCAGCTATAGACAGCAGAAGGCTCATCCACTGAGTCATATATTTTTAATATTTTTGAATGGGTCTCAGAATATCCTCTGTGTATAGTGATATTTTGTCTATAACGCCCTTCATTCTATATCAAGGTAATTGACGGATGTTTAAGAGCAATGGCCAGAGTCTGATAAGTTACAGCTCTGTGTGTGTCTACTATGACCGCCCCTTTTTAGTCTACCTTGAAGTGTGGCTTTTTTCAATGTGGTCAGACAACATGTACAAATGTGTTATTTTCTAGCATAAGCAGACCCTAAGGAAGCACAGCAGCTGAGCCAGACGTTATTGAGGTTACAGTAAACAAAGCATGGCTCAAGGACTCAAGACACTAGACAACACAGAATTCTAAAATAGTCTAGAAAATATTTATCTGAATGCTTTGCCTTAAAAAGTCTTAAGTAGGTTAAAACATTATGCACTATATATTGTATAGACACATTTAGGTAGGTCTTGAATACGTTAATGTTAATTTTGCTACTTCTATAGCACTTTAATAATGAGAATAGCCGTAGTTCAGCGATCATTTGAAAAATGTTTTGGTGGCATTAATAGTTTGTAATGTCTCTTTGTTTTGTAGGTCTTTCTCAGTAATACAGATATTAGCACACTGTAATAAAGCTACAAACAAGACCAAATGGAATTATAACTATGATACCTACAGTCTCTGCCTGTAGTTTGAAAGATAACTTGACGTCTTAAGGGTTATTCTCTACATCTACTCAACCCTATCTTCAATTGTGAGAAAGTGTAATTCTGGCTCTCTGATATTGCTTCATATCTGTCATACTTTACTTGACATAAGTCTTACATTTCATTCATTATGGTCTCAAACAGTCTTAAATTTAACTTATATAAACTATGAGCAAATAGTTTGCTGTTGCACAAGCTTCAACTTTGGGTAGATGATTAATACTTAGGGCGTATGAACAGACCAAAGGAGTCCCACTGGTTTTCCATCCTACCTGGTCCCTCTGATAGATGATGTCTACTAACAGGCCATGGAGCACGGCCAGGCGCAGAGGCAGATCCACATAGCCGTCAAAAGAAGTCATCGGGATTTCATTGACCTGACTTGACACTGTTTGTAGAAAACTCCTCATTCCATTCCAGTGTTGCTGCAAGAATTCATTCATAAAAAGCATGTACTCTTCCTTATCACCAAACCTGAAACAGAATGAAAGGTTTCATTTACTTAAACTCCACCTCAGGTTAAGTATCAGTTGTCAATTTAGAAAATGTATTTTTCATCTTTTCACAAGATGTTTTTGCTCAAGTATTGTATTAGACTTCCAGTCCAGGTGAAAGGCTACTCACAAGGTGAAGTTGGCCAAATTCTGGATGACTTTGGCAGTTAAGGTGAGGGTACGCAGGGTGTTTGGCTCTGGATAAGGCTGCGTCAGACCAAAAAGAGAAGGACTGAGGATAGCAGGGCATAAGAAGCGAAGGAAGAGGGAAGCAGAGATAAGACGCTGGCCGATCTCTGGTCTGCCCTGGTCTTCGCACAGCTCCACCCAGCTGGAGAAGATCTTGTTTAACTCTTCAGGAAAGGTTCTGAGGGCAGGAAACATGTGAAACATCAGCCCACTGAATTCTGCTCAAACATTACTGCTGGCCTAAACATTCATCATTTGTTTTTCTCTGACTTTTCCATGATGAGCTGAGCTCTGATCTCACCCATGGATCTCAATAATCTTCATCGCCACCTCCTCACAGGCCTCCCTCAAGTGTTTCTGATTGTTTGACAGATCAGAGGCGGGGCATTTACGAGGATCGACTTCACAGTTCTCCACCGAGTCATAAAGACGGGTGATAAAGTCTCCTGTAGTGAAAAAGAAAATTGCAGAGTTTGCTAAAAAGAGAGAAACTGAGAGAGACCAGGACCAGATGTGTACCATCACATTTGAGCTCTCTCAGACTGGATGTTATGATGAAAATAATAATAATAATCTTCAATTGATACTACCTAGTGTATCAATGAGGTACTTCTGGCCAACAAGCTTCATATATTCATCAATGGCTTTAGTGGCCAGTGTGTTCTCTCTGAAGATCAGTGCCTCCCTCTCTCCAAGACGCTCCACCTCTGCACCACCCAAGTCAATAAGGAACTCCTGAAACATGCATTCAGTTAAGAAAAGTTATTATTCCTTATTATTATAATCATTTCTTCTTATTGGGTTATTTCAGATTGTGTTTAATGATATTTTCCCTATGTGAGGCTTTAAAATTGTGATTTCTTTAGCTCATTATTCACCTTGGCCTTGCCAATACTTTGCAGTACATGGACCAGCGCTCCTGCCAGCTCTTCCTTCTCCTTGACATTCAGAAGTGGCTCCAGACTTCTGCACATTTCCACATAATCCACTGTCACATACTCTGCAAACTCTTTGTATTTCTCCATGGGCAACACCTTCAAATTCTGGAAACGGGATTTTATACGTAGTGACGCCTGTGGTCCCAGGAGGTCTTTCGTCCCTGCTGTGCCTGAGGCCTTGTATGGAGTGATTGGATACCATTTCTCCTGAAAGGTCCTCCCTTGGATATCGGCTAAAGGTATAGCCACACTGCCCAGTGGGTGCAGGCTTGACTCCTCTCTGGAGTGACGCTTTTTCTTGGGGTCATCCTCACGGAAGAGGTGCAAGGTGATTTGAGAGACAAAGGGCAGGTTGTCAAGCTCAAAAAATTCACCCCAGAATAGTTGACACCCTCCAACCACACCTCCACTGGCCCCCTGGCCTCCTGAGGACCCATAGGAGCTGTCCCCTGCTAGGCTGGAGCGGTTCATTGGCTTGCCAACAGCTCGACTGCTGGTGCGGGCAAACAAGGTCCCATCTAGGTGTACCTCACAGTAATAACGCCTTTTGGGTGGCAGATCCTTGGCTTCATTTATCCACAGACTCAGGGAGTTCTCTGTGCGTTCAATGTTATCCTGTGAATATTGATAAACTTAGATGCTTTATTCGAATTTTGATTTGCCATGAAACATTTTAACAACAGATGTTTAGTTCCTACCTTATTGGGCTGGGCAGCCCGTCTCAGGTCCTCAATCCAACGATCACGTTCAGCAGCTGAGGAGCAGCCAAAACAGTGGGTGCTCTCAGAGTTTATCACCTGTAAGTATATTAAACCAGAAGGAGCCTGTTACTGTTTTTCTTTTGTTGACACAGGCACCATATGATTCTCGCTAAGGAACCTGAAGGAACAAACACAAGTCAAGGTTTACCTCAAAGCAGTACTTCTCCCCCAGAATGGAGCTGTGGACTGGCCTGATGACAGTGCTGGTGTCTGCGCTCAGATCTAGAGTCCCCATGGCATTGACTGGAATTGACACAGACTCCCGGGAACTATAATGCCTTAAATAAGAGCAAAGATTTTGCCATAGTAAAAATTATAAAATGTTAAGTGTCAAATATTATTTGTTGAAGATGAATGTCGTTTATTTTTGACAGACTGCTGGTATCATGAAAGGTTACATGAGGAGATGAGATAAATATATGCTGCTAGATAAGAATCTGTGTAATTAAAATAAATGCCTTGTAGACATTATATTGATTTCCATGATGTTTTGAACACTATCCACAATATCCATTGTGCCCAGAGGATGAAGTCTATGCATTTTGTTTATCCCCTGGCTTCTCCTCTTCGATTTTTTAAATTATTCAATACTTAGATAAGACAAAATTAAACTAGAATTATGAACATGTTAATGCTGTGGTTGTGAGCATGCTGACATTAGCATTTAGCGCAGCCCCTCAGAGATGCCAAATCTAATATTGTGGAGTACACAGGAAGTATCAGTACTTGTGGACTGTACTGTGTTTTGCTTTACAGAAACAGTGTAGTTTACCTGCTTCCTTTGTTTAGCCCCGATGAGTTTAGTTGGCTGTTGCTATTCCTCTTGGCCTTGTTCTCCAGACGTCTCTTGATCAGTGCCTGAGGGTGAAGAAGGCAAGCATGGTGTTTGAGGGCAATTATATATAATATCAACAGGAAAAGTGGGGCTAGCAGAAGGATTGTTATCTGTTAAAATACTCACCCTCACACCACCATCTTGGTTCTTTGGTCGTGGGCCACCTGACAGGCCCCCATGGTCAGGACTGCATTCTAAGAGTCAGGCCAAAAGAAACCAAGCTTATTTTCACACCTATGCTTTTGCAATATCTCCTCACCATTTCTGTTTGAGGTTAGTCGTCAACATTTTGTCTTTTTACACTAATTTTCTGTATTTTTTTTGTTTGACACCACCTGTCTTCAAACCCTTTACCCAGAACTCATGACTGCTTCAACTTCACTGGCAGTACACGCCTGTGCTTCAACAGATGAAAGATTAAACCTTCAAATGATTAGCCAAGACTATTATATTAGCAAATACAAACAGATAAGCCCTTACAGGATGTGGTTTTCAGGCAGGGCTGCAACAGATTGACTAAAGTCTACTAAAGTCTATTGCAATATAGACCCTTAACTTGCAAACATTCGTATGTGAAAAGCTATTTAGAACTATGCAGATGATAAAATTAAAAAACAAATCATATTCTGCCCGATTTGTAGTTTCAGTATTGCTATTTTTTAATCCTTCAGTTATTAGGGAAAAACATCTTTAAACTCAAAAGTTAACAACATGAAAAATAATGTCTTACCCAGTGACCCACCACAGACAAACCAGCGTCTGAATCCCATCATTTAGTCTGCAGGTGTCACACAGTGTTGCTATTTTGATCTCTGTCTGTGCAACATTGCCCTCTTCTCTTCATTAACATCTGTTGATGGTGACAGCGAGCACCAGCCAAGCAGTCAAAATTTAATAACAGACACTGACTGTGCCTTCTCTCTCTCTCTCGCTCTCTCTTTGAAAGCTCTCATTGGACTGGTAGAACACATGGGCGAGATGCTATCTTCCCCAAAAAACGTAGAGGAAACAATTTGACGCATAAACATCAGCTATTTCCTCTGTCTGCAGAACCATTAGTGTGGACATGATGTCAGAAGCTGTTATGGCAATAATGTTTGTTCAGTTTCCTGGTGGTTTTACTGATGTTTCACAGCATTTTTATTTAATACACATATTTGTTCTATATTTTGCTTAGTTTATATAAATGGGGGATGGGGAGATTATGTGTCTCAGCTGGGGGGGGGTGCAGGTATTACTCATGTTGTGAGGAGAAATCCGTTTACACAGTAACATAATGGGGAATTTTCTTATAAGTACTATTCAGTTCAGGCTAGGTTAGAAGATGGTTAGCGTTAGTCATTACATTGACTTCCTGTGTGTGTGTGTGTGTGTGTGTGTGTGTGTGTGCGTGTGTGCGTGTGCACTTGCGTGTGTGTATGAACCTGTGTCGATATCTGCAAGGTTCTGCATGCTTTGGTTGGACAGGCAGCTGCTGACACGGTTTCGAGTCCACATCGTTGGCTGAAAAACACACACACACACACACACACACACACACATACACATAAATCTTTGTGCTTTTTTCAGCTGGAAGAGTTACCTTGAGTTCACATTTTTAAGTTAAGTTAGTTGTACCTCCTCCTCCGGGGATATGAGAATTTGTCCATCTTCAAGGTTACAGTTGCTGATGTCCCAGATGGGGACCTCTTGAGGTGGGGCCCATTGTAGTCGTGGCAGTTCAGTAGGTACAGCCTTTCCCGCATCTGCCACACAAGAGCACAAGAACACTCATACTAATATTCTATACTATTCTACACTAATGCACAGCTTACAATGAGACATGACTCGGCTGTAAGTGCTTTATTCATAAAATATAAATGCATACTAAACATATTCTACAAAATAGATAATAAAAGAATAGTTTCCCTTCCTTTGGAGAACCAACTGTATCCTTAATATCCTATATAATATATGGACATTGCAGGAGCCTAATTGGAGGCACATGCTGGCTCTTGTTTCTTTTATTTTTGGTAATTATATTATCTCCTACAGCACTTGGTCACTCCCATTTGTTGCCCTCCTTGGGCTTTAGATGATATCGCTCTCATGACACACCAGGATGAGTTGCGCACATCCTGTGGTGTCTCTGTAGTTTTGTCTTTACTTATCATCATGGTGCTTCAAGTTTACTGTGGACATGATCTTTGGCCAGGGGTGTTGCATTGAAGCTGGTCAGACATTTGCTGGGGTTTGTAATGTCACTAGATAAAAGGTCATTCAGCCTCTGAATCTGCTGACTGAGAAAACTCCTTTTTTTCAAACTATTTTACTAGTAGACAAAAAATATGGAAATATGAAAAAGCAAAGAGTTCGGTATGGGGAGCCACAGGCCTCTGTGCCACTAAAGTGCAGTTGGTATAAGAACAAATAATACTTATTACTTAATACTAAAACAGCTGCCTTCTATGCAGAGCAGTTTCCTTTAGCTCATTTTTGTAAATCTGTAGGTGCTTGTGGGGAAAGGCATGTTTTTCTACATTATTGGTTTTGACTTTTTTGTGAAAGGTGATAGTTTTGGTCCTTGTTATGTTCACCATGAATATGTGACAGTACTGCTAAAATGATCTAGAGAGACCAGATTGTCTGTATAAAACACAAAAATAATGTATTTTGGTTTGTTTTGCTCATTATTGTCACATTAAATATCAGGGGAATGTGGTAAAAGAATCATATCCACAAATAGTTTCTTGATGTTAACACTGATCCAGATTCTTTTGTGCCTTCAAATTCAGATTGGTTGTCAGATGTGATCACACTGTCTCTCCAACATATTGAATGACCAAAACTAAACATTCTGCAGAAAACGTTTTTAAGATGCCATTTGAAAAAAAAAAGTTGTCAAGCTCTAATCCATTGAAAGGTTAATCCAATTATTTTATTTATATTTTTCATTAAAATGATGAAATCTGCTCTTTTGCTTAGTTTTCCATTTGTCACCAATTTGAACATACATGCTGCATTGCTAATAATTATATTCCACACGCACTTTCCAGAATTCAACCCAGAGATTTTACAGATAATGTTCCGTTGTGGTCTTTTATCTACTTTTCAGACTCTATGTTCTTGTTTAATGTTGTCTTGTGTTTGTCAGCTTCTCTTTTATTCACTTCGTCTAATAAGACACTTGATGGAAGTCACATATACCTCACCTATTCGACTGTGTCACTGATACTACATACAAAACCACATGGGCCAACCATTTTGATTAGTGAAAACATACGTTGCCTTGTGCATCTTAAACACTGGTATGCACCTATTCTCATATTTTGTTCATAATATAAATATGCGTTATTATAAAAAAGAAAATAATTCCCAACTCCCATGCTTATCGCAAACATGAAATCGAAAGACTGTGTAATACTTTAAGAATAAGTTGAGTATGTATGTCATTACCATGGAGTAATGCCGGGTTGCTGCTCCGACTTTGCAGCTTGGGCCTCTTGAGCTTCTGGGAAACAGTCCTCAGGTACTTTTTAAAGAGTGCCCCTCCGCCTGCCTTCTGTGAAGGGTCTGTAGAGGAGACTGCCGAGGCCTCTGCGGCAGCTGAGCACGAAGCTGCGTTGGCTGAGCCAGCTGCGCTGGAGGACAGGGCTGCAAACAGGGACCCCGGAGGCTCAGACAGGGCCCTTCTGAAGGGGTTCTTTCTGGTTCCACTGGCACCTTTATCCGGCTTGGCTACCTCTCCACCTTTCCCTCCAGATGAATTTTTATCTCCAGGGTCCTCGCTCAGGGCCTTGCGCCAGTTCTGCATCTTGCTCCATTTGTTAGAGGAGGCCTTCTGGATCTTGTCGATTGTAGATGTAGAAGAAGCTGCTTCTCCTTCTCCTTGTTCTTTCACATCATCAAGCGTCCCTTTGGAGCCGGTTTGCCAACTGTATGTATTGAGGGTGTCGGTGGTGTCAGATATTTGTCCTGGTGGAGGCTCCACAGCAGATTCCTTCTCCTTCTCTGGTGATCCATGCTCCTTTGGTTGTTGAGCTGCAGGCTCTGAATCTTTCTCCTCAGTGCCCATGTCAGATTAGGGTGTGTGAGTAAAATGTTCTCTTCTCTCAAAGATGCATCAAACAAAATTCAAATACCTTCTCAGGAGATGTGTTTCTGATTTACCACTAACTTGGAGATTGCTGTCCGTGTTAAGGAAGATAAAAAAAATTGTGCCTGCACCAGCTCAGTCTCTCTGCTTCTCTCGTTTCCTGTCTTGCAGAATGTTATCCGGCAACAAAACGCGACTACTCTCTGTGGTTGCTTTGCTGCAACGCTCAACTCTTCTTACCCATGAACCGTTTGCTTCCTCATAAAATGATAGAGAAGAAATCTGTTGTTCTCTACTATTTATGTTTTCATTTTATACTTCCCTTCTTTCTCACTTCCTGTTCTGTTGTATAGAAATTATTCCCCCACTTTCACCTCAGAGGAATGCTGTTCTTCTAGCAGTTATTATTTGTTGCAGTATGAGTGTGAGAAGTCTTATTTCATTTATCAAGATACTTACTGATTAACAGAATTTCATTACTCAATTATTAAAAAAGTATTGTGTTTAATTAGGATGACTTAATCTTTAGGGAGACATCTCTTTTTGTAAAGCAGTCTGACAGTATCCATGTGTCATCAGCTACCTGTGTGAGTATAGACTGTTGACTGTTAATATCAGTTTCCTGTCACACCGAGGTTGCACTTCCTGCTGAGTTCGGTTTTTCAGACTCTGAAAACCACATCCTGCGTTCAGGCTGGTCTCTGCTCAGCTGCAGGAGATCTCTGCGTCCCAGTGGGGCGGGATGTACACACAAATGTTAGTAGGTGCCTGATGGTAAAATATAAGTGGACAGTGGGTTACTGATGTGACTGTAGCACTGTGCATATAAAAAATAGTCTCTGCACATTCAGGTGCATGAACAGGACTGTTAACTACTTATTTCAACTGAGCCTGATCTCATTCCTTCTTTAAGCTACTTCAATATGCTTCAGTTGATTTACTACTAACGTTTCTGCAAACATTCATACATGCATTAATCCTTTCTAAAGAATCGGTTGTATAAGGCTTCAGGATGTCAGATTTGTGTCTTGTTTAACCGAGGCCCTCTGCTGGCTGTGTTTTGATATATTCTATGGTTATGGAAATGAGTGCACATAAAGGAAATTCAGCCCCAGTTATGAAAGATGCTGACTGATCTAGGCTGTTTTTTGTTCAACTGTGGAAAGAAATTGTGAGTTCATTGTGAAGTAGCCCTGCCAACTCTAACATAAGAATGTTCTCATGTTATGTACTTGGAACACAGAAGATTTAAGATGTGGCCTTGATTCATCTTTTTAAAAGATCATTAAAATTGTTTGCTTTGCTTTATTTAATTCAGTTGTTAATCTTATGAATATAATTGTGATTATCTTATTACGCTGGCTCCAAATAATGCGCTCTAATGAAGCCATGTTGTTGTGTATAACCTCATCTTTGTAACGTATCTTTGTAAAATGGTTGTTATTTTACCCCATCAAATGCACATTTGCTGCATTTGGGTGTCTATCTTTATGCCCGTGCCTGTGTATAACATTGTGAAAGAGTCTACTTCAACCCAAACTATGATCGTTTCCTGAAACTAAACAAATTGTTTCGTTGACTAAACTTAAACAAACTACAACTGAAACGTGAGAAACCACTGACGCATTACTTTCAACAGTTCATTGCACGCTCAGATTTCAATGAGTTGTAACTGCAGCTATTGCCCATTAGAGGTCACTGCACATCCATTGAAAATGTTGTCAAGCCATTTAGTAGACCTTAACTTTTACTTTTCAAACAATATTTTAAGTGATCTAGTCTCCAGTTATGGAGCCAATGTGGCATATCACTATGTACCTCAGATGCATGATCAATGGACCACATGCTCTTGATCACACTCTGCACAGCTGATCAGACAAAGTATCAGCAGTGGTCTCCTGTTTTCACTCCTGCTGGTTTTGAATCTAGGACATCACAGTTACCCAGTATTTGCCTTCAGCCTGGCGAGCCCACTACACACCCCACTTAATGGTGTCTTTGTTCGGTTCTCACTCAATGAAGGTGACGATCGTACGCTGATCCACTAAACAACGCACAACATCATGACCTTTTGCAGTGACCTGGATTTAACCAAAGCGGCTGTATTCACTGCTGCATCCTGTTTTCATGTTTAAACAGGGAATGGTGTATTACTTGTGGATTCAAGGGAATCCAATTCAATGGACCATATTCTCTATAAACAAATTCCCCAGCTCATCATAATATGAAAGCTCAATAACATGTGTTTGTATTTTGAGGGTAACTGTATTTCTTTCACATTTGCTGTGGGGACAGACCTTGTTGTAAGCCATGAATTCAACTAGCGTGCCCTCTGAAACACAATCGCCTTAATGCTATCATCCACCGCCATCAGTGCTAAACCTCTTACATCATTAGGATGTGAGTGTATTTAACTCTGAGAACTAAACAGAAGCTTATATATAGGCCACAGATTGGTTCGGACATATTTGTGCAAAAACAAATAAACACTCATGTACATAACATATGAGCTGGAAAGATCATTTGTCAAGAACCACTTATTTAGGTTTATTAAAATGTGTTTTTCACTTTACTACCTCCACCAAGGAGGTTATTCCTCCACCCCTGTTCATTTGTTGTTTGTTGATTTGTTTGTTTTATTTGGCAGGATTTCGCAAAAACGGATTAACATGAAGTTTAGAAGAAGAAGAATGCAGTGCAGGTCAGGAGATAACCAATGCAATCTGGTTAAAGGGGCAGATCCAGGATCTTATTCTATTTTTGACTGACTTTCCCACAGATTAATTCAGAGATCTTGATGAAAAAGATCAGACACATTTAGGGGACTGATATCTATTAGTGTGAGCAATTTGGTGCAGCTCAGTTAAATTTAAGGGGAGTGGTTGGCCTTAGTGAAGGGTATGCGCTCTACTGAAAACCATTCTAGTATCAGTATCTTTGTTTGTTGGGGTTAATGCAAGTTAACCTACACCTTAACATTTCAAATTGAAACTGTTTAAACTGTACAATAGAGGTCTTGTGTTTCAGGTTATCGGGCCTTGTTTTGTTCACAAGATCAGTACTTGCATGCAAAGCTCATTTTACATGTCAGGGATACATTAGGCTAACTATCAGGTTCTAACAGCAGTACGATTGATTACCTGTGCCCTATAATGGCTCACACTGTCTCCATTTACGCAAGATGTTTGGGGGTTTGGCACCTTGCACTCTTGAGGATATGAAACCAGAGACACACCACTGTCCTTTTAAGTAGGAGAGCCTTTGGTGTAACCCTGTGCTACATTAGGTTATAGGTATTTAAAGCTTTAGTCAAGACCAATGCAAATAAGGGTGGAAAATGTTTAAATAATTCTTTTTTTTACAAATACAGTTTAGTAATTGTGGGGAGTAATGCTGCCTTCAAATGGTACTAAATGCAACTCCTGGTGGTCTCTCCACCATTGACACACCTCACTGATGTGCATGTGGGTCTTCAGCTTATCATTATTTCTTTATCTTCTTTGGGTTAGTTATATACAGTATATTCAATATGTTTACTCACATATACCATTACTGGCAATAACTCCTCCATTTTAATTGTCATTGCTGCTCCCTTCATCTCTATCCAAATGTATTCTATGTAGAAATACTTTAAACATTGACACACCTTTCCATTATGCTAAAAAACATTTCCCTCTTATTTGGCTAACAGGTTTCTATGGTTTTCGGTAGTTTCTCCTACTCTCTGGGAGAACGATTGTGGGTATAACTTCCTGTTAGCATAGGGCTGTTTAGTTGAACCAGAACATACAGCTGTAAGGAGATAGCAGAATTTGACTAAAGGTGTATTCAATTGACATATCTTACCCGACCATTAACCTACCATCCAATGGAAAAACTTCCATGGCCTCTGTCATGTCAGAAAACATCTGCCAAAATGCCACAACTTATAAACTCAGAAAATTCCTACTGAGGTTGTAAATACCAAAGAACTCTCTTCATGACCACGACTCTATATAGAGGCAGCAAAGTAAACTGTTAAAGCCACTGTATGATGTCTTCTGTGGCTCTGAGGGAGCATCCTTACATCTGAGGACGATGTCTTCAGGGGTGATTTCCCCCATACCTAAGCTCAATTCAATATATCACAATTTCTGATGCTTCAATTTGGTCTTTTCAAAATTGGTCTTGTATGGGTCTCCCATCTTAAGGGAAGTACAATATAACATTGCTGTAGATGTATTTTAAAGCCTGTGCACAGTCCATCCATGCAGCTGTTTTCTGATTCGACCTCTCCTCAGGACTGGGCGGGATTACTTGTTGACCTGTCATTGTTTTTTTGTTGTATTTATTTTTAACTTTTTTAACTTTTATTAAACCGTTCAACATTCAGCAATACATGTCCGGGACAAACACAGCACACACAGCCAGGAGATGAGGTCTCACAAAAACCTCAATCTGGGATCATATATACATTCAAGGTGCTATCCTATTTTTACAGCACAGAATTAGTCTCTGTTCTGTTGTTTCTTACTGGAACAACCTGAAAATGTAAGTAATATTAAGGTTAAGGAAGTGACTTTCAAAAGGATTAATCAATTTTATGCCTCTTTTTTTTTTTTTTAAAAGACACATAAACATCATAAATGTGTGTTATTTCTGTCATCTGGCTCCAGAAGATAATTGTCTTTTTTTTTGGTCTCATCTCCACTAATTTTGCTTTTGGCAAGATATTTGTTTTATTTCCTGGCATATTGACTCTAATTTCTCTCCAACAAATCAAAGTAATACTATATAATTATTTTGACTATGACACTTGATAAATCATATATTCACAAATCTAAATATTGTAATAAGTCAATGATGATTATTTTTTAAAATGAATCCAAATCAATGTATTGACCAGTCATTTTTCTTAATAGTAATTAGAGTTGTGCAACATTATAAATTACCACTATACTCCCCCATGACTAGGTCTAATAATCAATCAATAACCAAATACCCATGTGTGTGTGCGCAGAGGCTTTGAATAAGCAGGATGAGTTCAAACTATCCCCATTTACTGTTCATGCTGATAGTGTATGTATCTGTTGTCCATTGCAACATATTTAGCTTCTGCTGACAGTAAGGCATCTGTTACCTCAGGCACATTAGACACACAACACTTCACTGGAAACATGTGCCAATCATCTGGTTTCCTTTCAAAACTAACTGTAAATTAGATTTGCTCTGCGTCATGTATGACTGCACCGGAATTCACAGGAAATGGTTTGAAACAGATCAATACTAGCAGCGATGTGATGTCTATAGGCGTGCTTTGACATGATTCATATGATTGCTCACTGTCCTCTGGTGCTCGTCCGTCTTCACTGAGCAGATGTGGTCAGTGAACGCAGCACTGCGCTGCTCCGAGAGGTGGAAAAAAACTGAGCTGGGGGAGGAGCGATGGCGTCACAGGCTCGATGACCCAGGGAGAGAGGAGGAGGAGGAGGAGGTGACAGGCAGAGGGACTCAGTCCTCCTCCGGCGACGCTGCTCCTCGGTGTGTGTTCGTGATCACACGGTGCACGGCTCTGGATATTCCGGTTATCGCTCTCACTGTCCCTCTCATCGCCGGGCTGTGAGGCTTCTCCGACGGTTAGCTTTGTAGCCACATGGCCAGCTATCACAGCGACGCTAACTGTTGTTAGCAAGCTGGCTTCAGCTCAACACACGGACCCGGCGAAGTGAAGAGCCGAGGAGGTGAAATGGCCAGAGTTCCCTCGGATAGCTCTTTCAGAAGACACGGCGACTAAGCAGACGGAACAGCTCCACATTTCTTTAGTGGTCCCAGTCATCGGTAAGCACTATGTATTAGATTTATGTCGACTTAACAGCGATCTGTAAAGTTAGCGCTAGCATGCTGGCTAGTCTCTGCTAGCCACTGTTGTGTAAGCTAACGTTAACAAGTCGGCGTGGCAAATGTTACTCACCAGGTGATTGTGGTGAAACAACAACACCAAGCTGTTGAGTTGTAGCTAGAAACACAACACCTGCTGACGTGTGTGATATTCTCCAGCTCAGTCAAAACATCCTGCTCCGTGGAAACCACACCAGAAAAGACCAAAACAATTGCTAGAAATGACAGCATTCAAAACATTAGCTGACAGATACCGGGTCCAGTGGGAAGCGTGGTTATCTAACACGGACATTATGCATGGACGTCGGAGAGGATAATCAGATGTGGTACTTCTGTAGCTGGAGCCAATCACTTAGACCTGGCGAGACACAGAAAGAGAAGCTGAATGGTGTGTTTGAAACTGTCACCCTGAGTCTCTTGTTGAAGTAATTGTTTTTGCTTTGACGTTGCTGACAGATCCTGAAGCATGGCGGTAATTATGTGTTAGATATGTGTTGTTTAGTTATTAACACTGTGGCGACCTGTCTGTGTGTTGTCTGTCTGTCTATACAGCCCGGTTATTATTAGTGCGCCTGCCCTGATCCCTCTGAAAGTAGTGCTGTGCCGGGACGGCAGCTCACACCCCTCCCTGCAGCTGTGTTCCTACAGCTTAGCAGTGGTTAGAAGCATGTATCAGCATGCTGCCAGGAGATGAAGTTCAAGCCAGGGTGTTTGCTTCATGAAAACATTTGAAGAGCATTTGTCCTTTTCAGCTGGCACCTTTCAAATGACCAGAAGATTCCTTTCATTCAGTTTTCTGCTCAGATGCTTAAGCATGTCAAATCATCATTACATGAAGCGACTTGTGACCTGAGCTTCTGCAGTGACTGTAGTTTAGTTCAATGAATCCCCAGTAGTTTGTAGTGAAAGGCCCTTTGCAGTGGTACAGTCTCTGATAAATGAGCAGGCAATACTGCATCCAACGATCATTGAGCCCCCCCCCCCTCAATTTATTTCAAAAATACCTGGGATCATGGATCATAACTCTTTCTTTTCTTATTGATTTATTCTTCAGGTTGTTGGTGTTACTCTAATCCCCATCATGGTGCAGAAGTACCAGTCACCCGTGCGGGTGTACAAGCATCCCTTTGAGCTGGTGATGGCGGTAAGTGTCTCTACCTGTACGCGGGTCAGCCATGTATTGCACGCCGTAGATTATCAAACAACAGTTATTATCTGCTAATGGTCAATTCAGTTATAATCGAATGGTATCTCTGCTAGCATCCTTATCACAGATGCAGAGTTATGTAATGCTGGTGGGTGGGTGCTTCAGAGGTCACCATCAGAGGGTAGTCATTGAATTACACACCTTGCTTTTCATTTGCTCACATAATCAAAATGCTGTTGCTGAAGCTAGACTGCAATGCAGGCAGTTCACTTCCAATGTTTGTGCATCACCATTACACTGAGAGTGCTCTGAGCAGTTCTGTCAGCATAAATTTCGAATCAAATAAAACAGCCATCACAACTAATGTGTTGAATTATTGCAACAGAGTTGGAGCTGATTTAGTGTGAACAGTGAACACACTGACAGTATCCTCATACTGGCAAGTGAACTACTTGCTAGAGTGAGGTTGTTCTTCTTCAACATACACCACGCTCGTATGTCATGTGGGTTACTCTTCACACACCCTGTCATGTGTTTTTAACACCCCAAGTTCCAGATAGTTGTTTTCTTTAAATGGACATCGGTTTTATACAACAGCACAGAAGAAGAAGACAGTTGCACTGACCCCATCTAGTTCCTGTCATCTTGAGGTTTAAGATGTCTTCAATGTTAACTGCAGTGTTGAGCCGTCATGCTGTACATCTGCACACTCAGCATCTGAATATACAGCACAACTGGGCTGTTATGTCAGAGGTTCCATCGCAGACCTGGAGGTGGTAGTCCATTTGCAGCGTAAAGAATTCAGTGGCTACCATGGCTTTTAGCAAACGACCGCCGTGTGCATGTTTTTGTTCACTTTCAGGCACGAGTGCCCATGTTGAGTGCAGGGAGTGTGGATTTGAATGTAGCTCTCATTTTGCTTTGTGTTTCTGGTGCCATCTATGCTTTCTGTATGTGCATTTTTCTTGTGTTAATTTTCCTTTTATTTTATGTGCAACTTTCAGTTAGTCTTTACCCTTGTGATGCCGGGCTGAGGGAGGTTGGATATCAGAGAAGATGCACTCACTAAAAGCTTCAGAAACGGCACATAGAAAGCATTAAGCAACTGATTCTCTGCTGGGTCACGTCTGTGAGTTTTCTTTTTACCAGTGTTTGAAAAAGAAACTATAGCGTACTACACTGGGACCTATAATCAGGTCACACAGTGGAAAATGGTTTACTCAGCAATGATTTGACCTCAGCTGCTTATTGTCAGTAATGTGGTGTTAGTGCATGCCTGCAGAGTCTTGGCCTTATTATACAACTGTCTATTTTAGCCTAACATTTGAACTAGCCAGAGGTGCATTATTTCTGAGCTGTTTCTTTTTCTGCAGTGTTTTCCTGCTTCACTTGTTTAAATGACATCAGATGAGGAAATTACATGGGAATTACTTTCTTTTTACAGTACAGGTGCTATTTTCCTTAAATGGAAACCAGCTTTCTACGCCAGCCTGAAGGAGGAAGCAGGAAGACTAAATCTCCTTAGCAAAGACTGGATTGAGCAACGGGCAAACCGATGGCTATAAATAGAGGGCTGGTGCCTACACCTGGGTCTACACATGTAGGCAAAGTGGGGAATAGTTATAATACCAAATCAGACCAAATCAGACCTGCATGGGACATGGTTACTTTTGAGAAAACTACTGGAGTAGCTCTGGGTGCTTTTAAACTAGGACAGCAACAATACGGTGTCTGTTAGTTTTTGTTAAAAAAAAAAAAGGCTTAGCTAGTATTGTATGACATTATGGGTGGGACACGAGCAACATGATCAGAATCTATTGTAAAAAAAAAAAAGACATCTCAGTTTGTTTGAAGCTGGATATCGTGCCTTCACATTATTTCCCCTTTTTGTGACTTTCCTCTGCAGTGAGTATTTTTGCAGACACTGCAGAGCAGAGTTAATGGTGTGTCACAACACTTGCTGCCTCTTTCTATTGAAAATGCAGTGAAATCTCTTCCCTCTCGCTTCCTCTAAAGCAGGCCTGTCATCCTTGTAGCATAGTAGTGTAACAACATCCTGCGTACTGTTTCTTTTGTGTTTCAGGACCACTTGTACTTTTCAATATGTATAAGGGGTATATATTGTGCAATCACAGCTAGTCATTATGTAGAGTAGTTCAAAAGAAATGCACATGGCTATATGTTTAGTCCAACCATGTTATTCCTCTCTGCAGTGCCTCTGTCAGTGGCGTCTGAGATATCTACCAGCAATGGCTTCTCCCTTTAGTCTGTTGGGGGATTATATTTGACATTTGCTTTGAGGAATTTGGTTGTCTCTCTCTACTTGACTCTGTTGTTTGGATACTGTCAGTTCTTTTAAATACCAATTTACTCTGGTGAGGGTTAAATCCAAGGCTCTACATTCCTCTGTTAAAGCCTTTAAATGCATTCCTTTTGTCTAGATGAAATACAGCCTCTCCTCACTTGGCCTCAAAGTGCCACTCGGCTCACTGACAGGTGCTATCAAAGTATTTCAACCTCTGGCTAAAACTGCGGTGGCTTGCATGTAAGGCTACATGAAGCGGCCTGGATCTCAGTACCCCCTCAGCTGTTTTTTATTCTGCAGTGTTAATTGTACCCAGAATTGAAAATGGTAGTATCTGTATTGTTGGTGTTGATAGCTTTTTGGCAGATTTGACACTCTTCTTGTGAATTGGCAGTAATTGGTTACGTGAAGAGCTTTGCAACACTAATGAAGAGTTGTGCAAGTAATCTGGGCAGGACTCGACTTGACTCTTAATTGAAGACTATGTGATGTTGTTCCACAAAGTGATTTATTGCAGAAACAATGTCAACTGAAGATTGCATGTCACAGACGCCAACTCCTCAAAATACTGACAAGATACGAATGGTGCCAGAGTAAAACACACAACGTCACGTTCAGTGTGTGCTCCTATAGTCAACTTCCTTTGTAGATAGACTATATGTTAGAAAAGTAAACTCAGTCAGTAACGCTCTCATCCTTAACGACAGCTGCCTAAGTCTTTTGAGCTGTTCAAAAGCACACAACTACACATGTGTAGTAGTAAGTAGTAATTTGGCTTGTTTTTGTTGGGGATCATTAAAATGTCTCTCACTTTAGTCCCAGGAACAGCATTTTGTTATATCATCTTCAGCCACAACGGTCCCTTGAGTGAACTGCAACATATCAATAACAGGAAATGTATTGGATGCTGTTGCTGCTGTTATCGCAGCCACTCAGTCTCAGAGCCTCCAGTCTATCCTCAGGGAGTAAGAGGTATGTTTGAAGCAAAACACAATACCCCCTCCTGTTGTTGTTTCAGGCCTAAAGGGACAGTTGAATCTGGTACATATCCAATAAAGAAGAATGACTTCAGTAGTCACCAGAGGAATAAAACCTGACTGACCCTGGGATAGAAAATAACTGCTAACTTGATGCTGTCTGTTATAGTTGATCTTGAAAGAGAATGGCTATCCCCAAAGTCCCCTAACTCTCAGATTAGCACAAATGCTACAGAGAGAGGGTATCAAGTGAGTCAAAGCCCAACTTGCTCCATGGAAACGTACAGGTCTGTAGGTAATCCAAGAGGACAAAGTGCTTTGGTCCTGCCCCTGTCCCAGTAGAGTTTCTACAGAGGAAGGAACATGATGTGCCATGCTAGTGTGATGCCACCATCAGGGAATGTTTCCTTTGTGATTAAATCCTCTGTCAATCACTGGCAGCAACACAAATAAAAACACATACTTCAGATACTTTATTTATTGAAAGAGACATTGCCATAGTTAACCAGGGTTGAATAAAAGAATCTGTTTAATATTTTCTGTTCCTTGTTTCTACTGTACCAAAAACATATTGAACCGTGACCTCAAAACCAAGATACTTAATGAACTGTGGTTTTTGTGTGCCGTAACACCCCACAGTCCACTGCACACACATCCTTTCAACACAATGGTGGACTGAAACCTGTAGTTTACTCTGTAATAAGGTGCTACCAAAAGCTCATTAACCCCATACACATACAGTAGATGCATATCCGTGTCAGTGAGTTAGGTAACAGCACCGAAACCCAGCTTTTCAAGATAACAGTGGTCACATTTTTCATTCTACGTACATTAGAGTTGAAGAAATTTGGTAAGTCATACTAGGACGCATTCGGCTTGAATGAGTCATAACAACAGTTTCTACAACAGCTCGGAGCAGTAACGAACCAAGTTACATCATTGATCTTCAAGTGTCCACAACCAAACCCAGTTTCTCTTTATTCAACTTTCCCAGTGCAACAATGACAATGACTGATTCTTCTCAGTTCAAGTCTCCTCTCTATTGTACATATTTTATATGTACAAGTTGTTTTGACTGGTGAATGAAATTAACATTTAAGTGCTGTTAAAGCCTAGCCCCACAAGTAATTTTCACATTTACAGTACATCACCAGCTCTGTATCATTTAATAGCAAACATATATACCAGTTCTACATTTGATTATCAGAAGTATGTCCCATCCTTCTGCTCAGACCTACATTTTTGTTCTGATTGTTGTGAACTGATTCATGTGTCTCCTGTCAACATGCCATGTGAAAGTGGCTCTTCTTACACTGGATCACGCCGAACAACAGGAAATGTTCCAGAGTTTATTTAAAGGTCCAGTGTGTAAGATTTAGGTGAAAGGGAACTATTGGCAGAAATTTTATGTAGAATAATCCTCATGATTTTTTCACTAGTTTGTTTCTTCTAAATTGTATGAATTGTAGTTTTCTTTTCATGTTTGGAAGGAGAGGGTGAGGTGAGGGGTGTTCAGCTGCAACATGCAATTTCAACACTAGGTATCACAAAATTCTACACACTGTACCTTTAAGCTTCCATCATGCAAAATAGAAAAAAAATAATTTTATTTTATGAAAATATATGAGCATTAGATGCATATCAGTGTTTGTCTTGCCTTTTGGGTATTTAGGTAACAGTACAAAAGTCCAACAGTGCTCACATTTCTCATGTTACAAACACTTAAGAGTTAAAGAAAAAAAGAAAAGCTAGGTTTGTTTTTTTAGTGGTTGTTGCTGCAGTTCAGATCCTGTGGTCTGTTAATTGTGTTCTCTTTTGCACGGTTAACTACTTAAAGTTCCTTGCCACTCCTACAGTATATCTGTCTTTTATGTGGGTCACCCCGAACATGTTTGTTGAAGTGTCAGACAGCTAACACGTGGTTTTTTTGTGCCTATTTACTGCAGCGCCAGTGTTTCTAAACTTGGCTCATCCCCCTTCTCTATGTCTAGCCTGGCTCAGTGCAAAGCAGCCCTACCAGGGTGACATCCTGTCCCACCATGTCCTGACCCACTTATGGCCAGGTCTGCTTAAGGCTTTGGCAGCCCAATTCTCTTGTGTGCAACCATCACAGACTTTATTATTTTAATCCGCCCATGTCTCAGGCAGTGTTGCAAATTAACCTTTTGATCCATTTGCCAATGAATGGAAAAAATTGACCAAAAATTCATGTCAACTATTTAAATTGATTGATTTATTTTACATTGCAAGTTTTGTACGTGAAACTCTAGTGTGGTACAACCAAGCCTTGAGTCTAGGGATGTTAGCCCAATCTGGGCTGGAGGGCACCATCCAGACTTCTTATGTTTGCCGTGTTTTTGCCTCATCTCCTCTGTCCTGCTCTGAGCTCCATCTTTTATTCCAAATCATGTAATAATATACATGAACACAGGTTAGTTTTTACGCTGACAGTCCACTGAAAAATAACCTATATTATGAGTCTGTTGCTGTGTGTGAGATAACATTTTGGGTCAGCCACAGATAAGTGTATATCCCATTAGCGGTAGTCATGTTACTTTAGTCAGCCATGAACTGTGTAGATAAGATCAGGTTGCAGTATAGTAGTTAGTGAATGGGAAACGATAAGAGCTAAATGAACCCAGTTTGGACCGAAGAGAGTGAGGAGAGAGAGATTAATTAATGCCTGCACAGGTTCACCAAAGCGTTGGATTAGATTGATGTTCTTTTCGGTTTAGACACACTCTTAGCAGTTAGTGCTTATTGCTAGCCTTAGTGCAACACGATTTCCCTGGTTTCGAAAATCAACATCATCACATTTCTTGTGGCATACCATAGCAACAATGAACAGTGAGGGTCAGACAAAGAATTGTGAAACCTGGTGTTACCAGTAAAGTTGTGGTGATGAAAGTTATTAGTGAAGTAGGCCTATTTCAACAACCCACCAGTGGTCACTGACCTCATTTGTTATTTGCCAACACATTTTTTAATCCACAGATTTTGTGTTGTTAAGGTAATGTATCCATTGAAAAATAGTGCGTTCAGGTTTAGTGTGCCTGCTCCAGCGACAAGTTTACCAATTTAGCTGTTCATGTTTGCTTTTTTCATCAGCTTTTCCCTGTACCGTACCTGTCTGTTCTGATTCAGAAAATGTTCATCCACTCTTGAATGAATCTGTCAGAGCTCTGCCTGCAGTGACTAATTCACTTACTCAGCTAGATGCAGTCCACTAAAAACAATGAAGAGTAACGGCCTGCCTTAGGGAGAGGAGCTTATCGTCCGGCGTGCTGCTTTTAACGGAGGACTGTACTGCCAGCACCATGTGACTTTGGGGGCCTGTGAGAAAATTCTGGAGCTGATTTCATTCACCGATCACCAGGACATTCATTGAGCCTCTTTGCTGCTGCTGCTGCGGTGCTGCTGCAAGGTCGAGGTGCTGCCCCAATAGCTCCCTTCCCCCACTTAGCTCTGTGCAAGACACAGATGAATGTGTACGCACATACTCTCACACAGTGACCCTTTTAGCCTGCAATCATGCTGCAGTGAATAGTGACTCAGACCCATGCAGCAGCTATGTGACGTAAATGGGAACATGTACAGTATTTTGTAACAATCTCATCATGTGTTTTTATGTTTGCCATTGCATTTTGCTGCCAACACGTGTTTGCATTTCTGTTGGTTGATTCTCTTATCTTTTCATCCTCAGCTTAAGTATTTTGCAGGCTAATTTTAATACAGTTCTGTTTTAAGCTTTTTTATACTTCTCTGTTACATATCTGTGTCTTTTCTCTTCCCATATGTATGCATTCTCACATGCATGCCAACACAGAAGCATCCATTAATCTCTCAAGAGCAGTGATCAGAAATCACCAGGCACTCTGTCCCCCTCTTCTCACAGCTGTCAGCTGCAAGAGATCAGATGTTTGGGAAGTTTCAGCGGTATTTACTTTAACCATCAAATTAGATGTTTGTCACATTAGATAAAATGACTGGACCTTTTGTAACTGGTGGCAGAGCAAGCAGCAAACATGCTTTGCCAGCGCCTCTCTTTACTGTATAGCAGGATGTCAGTAATGCTGCAGTTTCCTGGAACTTGTTGCTCATGAGGAGATTCGGGAATTCTTACTGTCCTTCATTGTCTCAGCAGTTTTATGTATTATAATAACCTGAACTTAAGCTTTGACAGAGTTATGTCTTTGTAAGCCTTATTGCAGCGGAAATGTGTGTAATCCAGCATTTCTTGTTCTTACTGTGATGGCCATTCATACATAACCAAGCAGGCAAGCACTACACTTTAGCAAATTGCACAGCCTGCCAAATATTTAGGACTTGACATTTATATAAGGTCTGTGCATAATTCAGATTGTCCCCCTCCTCTCCAAGTAGGTCGCTTCAGGCAGTTCTGCCATTACAATGCATGGTGTAGCTGTGAGATCAGTGGAAGGAGAGAAGTGGGTGGTATGGCATGCTGAGACCAAAGGCTCTATTGTTGTCTCTTTTCAATCTAGAGATTGTTCTCTATTTTACCCCACATCTAATCTACACCTAAGTTCAGATGCCTTTGGAGCTGAGGGTGGAGAAACCTTGGCCAAGGGTTGCTATTACCCTTGATGACCCATTTGTATCACATTCAACTGTATACATTTCTTTCTGTAGAAATGATGGTTACTAAAACATTGATAGTACCACTTATTAAAGCACTTTACCAATAGAACTGTATTAGGAGTATAGCAACAACAGAAGGTTGTGTCAACAGCATGCATGTAGATTCACAGTGCAAAACTGTTAAACTGGTTGACCTTGTTATAGACAACATGAACAAAGGAGCTCTTGATTTATTACAGGATTTTTTTCATCAACTAAGACTCACATGAGCGGCTCCCTATTGAAGAGAATAGTCTAATGCAGTGGTCACCAACCTTTTCAAGCCCAAGATCACTTTTTAATTCAAAACGTAAGCTGAAATCTACCACCCTGTTATCTTCCAAAAAACCCAATTAGGATGGTCATATCTATTATTGTTTGCATATTCTGTTAAAGGCTCAATGTGCAGGTGGGTGAAAAAGCTCTGTTACACACGTAGAAGACAAAGACAAAGATGTGATGAGAGTTTGTGGTGAAAAAAAATCATGTGCTCTCCTCTGTGGAATTAATTTATAATGTCCTGCATCTGCCTGCTGCACCACTGACCTAAATCCTGCAGAGTTCATGTGTGAAATGAAATATGTTTAAAAAGTCTGGACCCAATTCCCTGGAGATCCTCTGCAGGACATGTCTGAAATGGCTATGGTAAAAAATCTTATGGAAAACCTTATCGGACCAAACCATGGTCCTGCCAACATTCTGTGGATCCTAAAAACATAGTGAACTTGACTTTATCGTGGTTAAACTCAACAAAAATGTCTCTCAACTAAATCCTGTAAACTGCAATCAGGGTTGTACTGACAAAGTTTTAAAATGTGCATCGTTACACAGCATATGCTCAAATGTACAAAAGACTCTGAATCTTTAAGGCACAGTCACATACATTTTCACAGTCTTTGAACACTGACATAAAAAAACATGATTTTACATGAGATCATTTTTATATTGTATTTGAATGGACAAGGAATAAATACTGTAATTACAATTATTGCTGTGGTTTTTGCGTTAGGGCCAGATATTTCCCAAGAAGATGCAGTAATCAAGTAAATACAATTTAAGGCAATAAAATCTCAACAAATACCTTCACTTCTATTGTTTGTATTGAGGCAGTTTCCATTACTCTCTATCATCACTATTACCCTGATAAACCTGTATAGCCTGCCTGAAATGAAACCTGTTACTTCTCATGTAAAAAAGATATTGTACCTATTTCAGGCCTGTGTTTTTTATGGTTTTTTCCCATACTTTCCCTTCTGCTTTTGAGTCATTCAGGAGAAACATAGAATGTTCAAGCTGCCTTCTCAGTAGCCTCCCGGCCTCTCCCCCTTGTCATCATCAATGACCTAGGTTGTTATAGCCTTGCTCTGAGAAATGAAAACCAGAAGGAATTTTCCTCTCCATGTACTGCTCGCTAAAGCTCATTTTCTATAACCTATTCACCTCACATTATGTAAACGAATGCCAACAAGCTTTTGTGCATCAAACCATTATTTTCAGAAGTGAGATGTGTGTCAGTGACAACCTGTCTCAATTAATGAATGTGATATAATTTGGTATTCAACTAGTGTCCAGTGGTAGCCTGGGGTGAATCATTAATCTGTGGGGCTAGCAATCTCAAATGTTGTTGTGACTTTGATTGTCCACCACACAGCATCCTCGCATCTATTCAAGGCAAAGAGTTGCTGCCATTCACATGGTCAACAGTGCCCAACATAGATCCAAATAGGTGACAGGCCAGCGTGTGATCTCAACCCCTCTAATGACGTCCTCGACAGGTCCCAGGATTGCCCGAGGTGGTATGTGGTAACTCGTAATGATTTTTGCCAACAAACACTGGCTAAGTGACGTCATACCCTTGTCAGTGGTCCTCACTCAGAGCCATATTTTGTCTGTATGTGATGTCAAAGGTGGTGGATAGTCATTATACAATTTGTTTTGGGTCTCGGAGGACACATCAGAGAGAAGCTACAGGGAAGGACTGAAGTGTGGCAGCCCTCTGGATTCTATTGCTTGTTGTTACTTGTCTGACTATGGTCCTCATTTTTCAGTGTGACTGCATGTGTGTGAGATGGAAAGATACTGAAATGGTAGAAGGAAAGTTTTTGTCTCTCAGGCAGCACTTGCTTACACATGCTGGTTATCCTTTTGTGTATAATACAGTTTGTGTATGCTGCTGGTTTCTGAGACAAACTGTGCAAGTCATCCTGACTCATTTGTTTGTTAGGCAAACAACAAGCACAGTTTGTATTTACACATTACAATGAATGAACTGATGAATAGAACATCTTAACTCTTTCTCACACTGCACTGTAGTAAGTCGCTCTTATTCTGTGAGTACTTAGAGAACTCAGCTACATCGTTTGCTTCATCCTGCCTTTGTGCATTCAGGGTGTTTTCACTTCATCTCTAAGCTGTCATCATCAAATATCTTAATCTTAAGTGGTCCCTACTAAAATGTTTCCCAGCCACCAGAAGAGCCATCTGATATAATAAGTAGCGGTGTCGTCTCTATTACACAACCATTTTCATAAGCCCCGGAGATGTGATCCTACCACCAAGGAAGTTAACCGCTCAGAGTTTTTCACCCAGGAGACCTACAGGCCAAGGATTTTCAACTTCATCTAAGCAGACTGACCTTTTTCTCACTCTCAGGATTGACTAAATAAGCGAAACGCACTATTAAAGATCTAACGCATCCAAGTAGATCTGGTCCTGTGCAACAAAAACAACCCTTGGCTGTACTAAATTTCATGTGAAGGCTGTGTAAAACTTGTTTCATCAGAACATCTACGATCAAGTCTGTTAATGTCTCCACAAGTTGCAGCTCGATCTGTTTCTGGTGAACAGCTGTAGCTAAAAACACACATCAGATATTGCCTCAGTTGCTATGTTACAACAGCTTTGCCTTTGGGGTTATCTTACTTTCTGTCCAGGCAGGTGCAACTATTTTGTGTCAATCTATTGTAGTACATAGTTTTGATCCCGTCACCTCCCTTCTCTTACCACAACACGGGGCACACCCGTTAGAAGGAACGTTCACATTTGCACGATCAGTTTACTATCTCTCGTTTGCATGTCACGCCACCGCTAATACAAAACAAATAGCACCACTGCTTCAGGATCAGAGCAGAAAAAGTAGCGCTATTCGTTTTGTATTAACGGTGCATAATGGAAAGCCCTTGTTCACACTTTTCATCAACTCAATCAAATACAGACATATCAGTTTCAAATTTTTAATTGCAATTCACATATATTTTTGGTCACATGTGCACTCTGGAGCCCTGAAGGTACACATATAGTTAATGAGTCATGCGCAAATATTCATATAAGGTAAGTATATGTACACACAAAAAAGCCAGAGTGTGTACATGTAGTGTCGTACTCGCCATTGGGCATTGCCAGAACCGGTTGGTTTTTCTTTTCAGTCACGAAAAGAGAAAACTTGTTGGCCTCTTGTGATTCTAAAGACAATATTGTTAACAGCCGGGAGCAGTGAATAAAATGTATTATACTTTAGTTACATGTCGGTGCTGTACTTAATTTTGTAGAGGAGACACGAGATCATCAACCAGTACTTATTCCCAGGAAGCAACTCCAAAGCTCAGCACAATTTCTTGTGCTGGTTAATGTTAATGTGCACTTCTCTATAAAATTCTATAAAAAAATGTTCTTTTCAAAAAAATATTGATTGCTTATACCTCAATCTATTCTGCAAAGATTTACTTAATCCGCTGGTATATATATATATGTATGTACATATATATATATGTATGTACATACATATGTTATTTGGGAAGCACAAACTAGAGAATGTTCACCAATTCTCGTAGAAAAGTTACTTTCAATCAACTCTTTTTCTTGCCCTGCTTGATTCTCGAGGCTTCTCATCTGTTTAATGTGCACAGGATAGTTCACAGAAAAAGGAAAATTCACTAATTGTCTTTTTCTCCGCTATGCCGATGGAGGGGTGGGTGAAGTGTTTGAGTCCACTAAATACTTTTGGATTCTCAGGGGGTAAACAGTGTTTCATTTTTCGGTGAAATGTCACTTTATGGTTAAATAGTTTTTGCTATAATGTGGATAGTGGCAGCTGATGGTGGATCCTGATGGCGGAACAGTATCCTGACGATGGAATGTGGATTATGGTGGCATCTGAGCGTGGTGGTGGATCTTGATCGTGGTGTCAGCTGATTGTGGACTGCTATTTTCCAAGACTACTTGATAAACAAAATGCCTACTCACTAACTGTCTTTACTGACAATAAGTCCTCAATTCATTCACTTTCCATTATGTTACAAACTGTTTCTTCAAATCAATATTGTAAATACTCTTAACTTGCTGATGTTCTCAGTAACAGGTGGCATCTTTTGCACTTCTGTCCATCCCTGACATGTGGCTCTCTCTGAGGTTTCTAAGTTTTAACCCCTGTTAAAAGGTTTTGTTTGTAGTATTTCCTTACTCTTGTTGAGGGTTGAAGGACAGAGGATGTCACACCTTTTTAAAGCACTTTGAGACTAATTGTGATTTATGAATATGGGCCATAAAAATAAAATTTGATTAATCATTTTTTTGAAAAAGATTTGATTAAAAAAACTTGCCACGTTCCTAGTTAGCTTTTTCCTGTATTTGTTTGCAGTGTGCTAGCAGCTATATATAAATTTGTTTTTTTATGCCTAAAGTTCAAGCCAGATAATGACTGGGCTGCCAACATTCCTCTTGTAAACAATAGGCGTATACATGCATCTTGTAGTCCTTTGTATTCTGAAAGTGTTTTATGTATCCCCTCTGAACTACTGGATTTCCTGAATCTCCCTTCCTGAGCGGAATAGATTTTAGTTTTCATCCATATGCCCTTATCCACACTGCCTGTGTTCCAAGGGCAAATGTTTTCTGAGTATACAGGAAGGGTTTAGGAAACCACGCATTGTTTTTGAATTTTCTCTTGTGTGACCCTGGAAAGCACATAAAATCTCCAGCCAAAATTCCAAAACCATTTCACATGGATTGGCAAGGTAAATGTGTCTTAGCATATCTTATCACTATGGTGTCCAGAAGACTATGTTCTCCTGGTCGTTCTTATTCATGCACTGGATTTTAAAGTCTGGACACTGTTTGTTTTTTTGGTATATTTGTTTTTATTAACTCAGTGCGCTGAAGCATTCCAGACAAGAGTTGAAGCAGGCGGACACATAATATTTATTGTGATGGAGCTTGGTTACCATGGCAGTTGGTGTTGATATGCCATCAATCCTGGCTCCTTATGCCAAAGACGGTCTAAATGAAAGGGCCGTGTCATGTATGCACATGATTGTTTGTTGTTAAAATGATGCTTTGGGTGCCCACTGAGAATTCCCATCTTGCATAGCTTAAATGTAAGATGGAAGGAAATTGAACATCCTGGTGTCAGATACACAGTGTATTGTTGTGAAGCTATAGTTTGTTTTCAGCACACCCCACTTGTAATGTTTGATCCATTATCTGTTGTTGAATTCAAAAGATTCTGCAGCAGGTTGAAGGGCTGAATCCCATCGTTGCAGTTATCTCTCTGCAATATTAGGGAAACTTAAAAAATACTTGTGAAGTGTTTCTCACTTCCACACTGTTTACCAGAATTCAGCCATAGCAAAGGTGGGTTAAGCCTAGTCATTATCTGGGTAAATACCTAATGACGTGGATATTGACATAGTGTTATTTAGATGACTTTAAGCTATGTATTGTGAGTAATGCCTGCAGAGGACGTCACCTGATGACAGGTTACTGAAAGAGTTTCTCTGTAGTGTCAGATGACATAGATGTAAACATGACATACTGGAAAGACAAGCTTCAAGGTTTAACTAGGACATGGTCGTGTGCAACAGATTCTGAAAACTGTGGTACTTTGTTAAATTCAGTACTGATGTATAATGGAGTGTATGATAATTGATAATAGACCTACTTTCTTCATTATTGTTGTTCATTTTCAGTGAGTGAGTATTGTGTGCAAAAGTATTTTATAATATTTATCCTTGTGATTGATTTCAAGCATCAAACTAACAGTTCATTCACAGTAAAACTTTATGAGTTTTGTTTTCATAATGGTCCGAACTTTCAGTGTTTGAGATGAAAGTGTGTCCAGTTTGTGTCTCTCATGCAGCAGCATGCCAATATATTCCCCCTTTTCAAGAATAGCCTGCTATCTAGTTCTCCCCGTTTCCTGTTTTCAACACTAAAACAGTCAGGCTGTTTTCTGTGCGCAAGGGACAGATACAAGTTGTGCTGTGTGTTAAGTTTACTCTTTTTTTTTTTTTTTTATCTACTAGTTGATTATGACAGTGCTGTATGCAGTCTATTGTGTGAGGTATGGTATTTTTGTTGCGGTACGGTGGTTTTTAATGGGTGAAACTAATGTTTTCTGTTGTATAGCGCTGTTGTGCTGACGGCAGGACAAAACCTGACCCACAGTGTTCCAGAGCATCAGGGCTGAAAAACAGAACTCACAATTCACTCAGTGGACAGTAGGCAGCTGAGTGATTCAGTGGCCCTGGTAGTGGTATGCCAGGAGCTGTTGAATCCTACTGACTGCCAACTCGGACACAAAACAAACCAGTCTGAACCTACTCTCGTGCTTGTTTCTTTATGTGAACGTGTTTATTATCCACACTCGTCGTATAGATGAACCATTTATATTGAAAGTCACATGCACATTGATCAGTCATTACAAAAGGCTGTGATCAAGAACAAATAATTGAATTTCAATCTTATTTCACACACTCACCTGTTCTCGTGGTTTTCACTCAGACATATGGTTTGTTCTATGCTCCACAGAACAACAGCACTTTTATCAGCAAGGTTCAGCTGATACTAATTCAGCCAACCGCAAAAGTCTTGTGAGAAGCACTCACTCTTTCAGTTGGTCTTGAACAGTCTGTCTCTGCTCTGGCTTGTACTTGCACTTAAATCTCAGTTGGCACCCTTATTTTCAGGCATACTGTATATCTGCGGTGTATGTCTATGTGGTAGATTTGCAGGTGATGGGTTTGCAATGCACCTTTTCCAACCCTACATCCTGTCTTCCGTTTCTTTCTTTATGTATGTCTTTGCTTCCCTGATTTCATTTTATTATAAAAATCATTCACTCATAAATGCATTGCTTCGCTTCTTGGAGACTCACATTTCAGGGTTGATTGTCAGATGAGAAAATGTGGGTTCATACGGGAAGTTCACATGACGGAAGCATCTCAGACTAACTAAGTGTTATGACTAACTTTTATCACGAGCATCATTCAGTGTTTGGACTTGCCAGTTATGTAACTATGCCAGTCAGACCCAAGATGGAAGACTGGTGGCGTTAAGGAAAAGAGGAGGAAATAGGTACTGCTGCACATTGTACCAGCCACGACCCTGTTGCATAACTGCTGGCTGGCCACTCTACAAGTTTGCCTATGATTTGCATTTGTGAAAACAAGCAATTTAGAGACACTGTGGCCCCTTGGCACAGCTGAGCCTATTGTGTGGAGCCCTTTGTTGTAAAAGAATTAAAGTTCTTCTACTGTGGCTTAACCGAAGTGAGAATTTTGGAAAAGTACGAAGGGGATTTTTTTTTGGCGTCACACTTGTTTGGCTGCACTGTTTTGTTCTGATTCTCTCAGATTCTTCAGAATGTACTGTATTAGTTTCCAGTAAAAGACCCATTGTAGTTATATGTTTTTATTTAACTCAGTTACCCTGAGCTTTTCACGCATTTGTACTGAAATAAAGAGTGTAGTAGTGGAGCTGTAGTAAGCTGTCTCTAAATAACACTTCTGTCCAAACACTGGAAGTTAGAGCCTGGCTGATATATCAGCCGATATCCACATTACAAAAAAATAATTCCTAAGATGTTGTTATTAGACCCTCATGCCAAAGAAAAAGTAATTGAGGCTTGATATTGTACAGATTTACCATAATTTCTATCAATAATAACTGTAAATAAATAGAAAACTCAAGTACAACTAAATATATAGAAGTTCAATCAAGAATGTAAATCTTATTTATTTTATCTATTCCGCATAGTTTATTTAGTAAGATTTCATTTAGTTACATATCTGTAAACAAATGCCAACACCAATACATCTGTGAAAGGCTTTCATCGGACATTATCTTATATTATATTACTGGAAATCTCGCTACAAAAGAATTATGTGTTGAGGATTGAGGATACAGTTTGAAATATGTATAAAGTATGTTTCTGATGGGAAATGAGCAGCCATATGATGTCGTATAGTCACCAGCCAGTTGTGAGCTGTGACTCTGAAGAGAAGATGGAAACTTTTATAAAAACCACTGTGTTAACTGACAATTTCTCTTTCTCTTTCAGGCCTATGAGCGCAGGTTCCCCACCTGTCATCTCATTCCCATGTTTGTGGCGAGTGACGTGATGGTTGAGGAGGCCAGTGAAGATGGATCAACCCACAGAATTGAGCGCCGCTGTGCCCTGGACGTGGACGCTCCACGCCTGCTCAAAAGGGTATGGCGTTCATAGATCTTCAGATAATGTGCATCTCAAGCTCAGTGCCTTATGGTTGTTATGGTTCCCTCCTGCTTCAGAGGATTACATTGTTTTAAACTTTAACTAAATAGGTTTAAGTAGTTTGTTCATTTGTTTCCAACTGTTTACACATACACAATAGGGCTGCAACTATTGATTATTTTGATAATCGATTATTCTGTTAATTATTTTTTGAGTAATTAATTATTAATCAGGTAAAAAGACAAAGCACTTTGTTTAAAAGCAACTTCATTTTTTTGTACAGTGCTGTTTTTATATGTATTATAGACACTTGCAACTTAATTAGGATGATAATTCCAGATTCAGATTTTTACAATTTAATTCTGATTAATCATAATCCAAGTTCAAGATATATTGAATTTTCCTCAATTTAAGAATGTAGGTTTGAACCTGTCAGAAAGGTGTAGATATCATGAACTTGAATTATGAATAGTCAGAATTAAATTGTGATATCTGAAACTGGAATAAAAATAATATAATGTGATATACTATAGTATAATAATTCAACTGAATTGTAGATATCTATAATGAGAAATTACACATTGGAATGACATAAGTAGTTTGTATCTTTATACAACAGATTTGGAAAATGCTTAAGTAGTTAAAACAGAATTGATGATTATGTTTAAGTCAAAATGATGATGTTTATGATGTATCTTACATAAGATTTATTACTAATCAAAACAAGGTTGATATTGTAATTCTGCAAAGTAAAACTTGTTTAAGAAAAGTTATTGTGACTGTTGGTGTATCTGTTGCTCACACCGTCTCTGTCACTCAGAGTAGACTACAAGCACTGAGCTTAAAGTCATCTCTATATGTATGTAAAACTAAGCAATGCAACATCTTCCAGTGGATTTTTTTTGTGCTTTAGAACCTAACCTCATCAGAGGGTTACGGTTTGTGTTTTTGTTTTTCTGCTTTGTGTTTGCTATTGGTGCTTGCTCTCTTCATTCAGCACCTCAACCACCACTGCTCTCTCTCTGTCTTTCTTATTCGTGGGACGTGGCTTCATTTTCAAGCTAGTGTGTAAATTTGCTGCCTCATGTGGTTTGCAGATCGCTGGTGTGGACTACGTCTACTTCAGCCAGAAAAACACTCTGAACCGAAAGGAGAGGACGCTGCACATTGAGTCCCATAATGAGACCTTCTCCAACAGGGTCATCATCCATGAGACGTGCTGTTATTCGGTCAGTAGAATACATTCCTCCACATAGCTTTTAACACATGAGTGTGTGTTTGGGTTTTAAAGTACAGGTGGATAAACCCTGATCCTGTGATCCTGGCTGTTTATGTAACATACTCAACACCTTGTGTTTTTACTCAGTCGCTTACCTACACACACAAACAAGTAAACACATCCTCTGAAGCCGTTCAGCTGCTGAATGATGAGCTGCTGCCAGCACACCAATCTTAATATTTGTGCTTCCTCTAATCTCTGCCGTGCCTCCCTGCAGAATAAGCCATGTTTAGACCAGCACTGAGCATATGGCGAGCTATTTCATACCATTGGGGCAAAGATGTTATAAAAAAGAAATAGACTTAGTTCTCTGTTTGTCCTTCACTTAGATACAACATGCATCTAAGTGAGATGCATTGGTTGGTTTGTGCGTGCTTGCGTCCATCTGAGTTCTAAGTGTTATATATAAGTGTTTTTATTTGGGAAATGCAGACGTAAAAGTATGACTCAACAAATTAAGTTTATTATGAATTCAATTTTGCTAAATAATAATACATTAGGCATACATATGCTTTTAAACTGTTCTGAAACCATCATGTCCTCTGTATTCTACCAGCTCTACTTCGGAGCTCTGCATTCAGATCTAACAATTCATGACTGGATGAGCTCTGAGTTAATGAGGTCAAGCACACTGAATTAGCCTCCAACCAACTAGCGTGCAAATTTTAGGTCCAAGGCCACACAGAAGCTCTTATTGTGTGCTTAAGCACACTGTGCGAACAGTAACTGGGATGGACAGAGCTAATGGACCTGGCTGGAGCTAAAATATTTTGGTAGCTAAGGGTATTGAAGCTACCAGTACACTGCCCTCAGAAAGCATTTAGCTTTGGACTTCTTTCCAAAATTAATAATTTTGTAGCCTGAACGGTGAAAATGTTTCTATGGTGATTTCCCCCCACCCCTGTAGAGCTGCCATCGAGGTGCTAAAATCAGCTGGAAGATGGATGGAAAATAATGGTGCTTAATAGTGAAGGATACTCACCAGTGAATCCTGATGATTTGTTCTGATTTGACTCTGTCCTATGTTTTGATTGACTTTCCTAACCTTTGTACCCTTTACCAGCACTTGTGTGTTCTTATAAGTTAGCATCATATTGGTTTTACTGGGAAATGTTGATAAGTAAAGGACTGGCTAATTTTATATGGACAGAATGACACACACCTCCCACTGTCAGTGCACAGTATGAAAAATCTTCTCTGTGTTAGTCATCGTTGAATGATGCTGGGTGTGGGCTTACCATAGAAACATGCATTTGCATACGGTATAAAATCTAACTTGGAACGTTTTATATGTTGGTACAGGTTCACCCGGAGAATGAGGAGTGGACGTGCTTTGAGCAGACCGCCAGTCTGGACATCAAGTCATTCTTTGGCTTTGAGAGCACAGTAGAAAAGATTGCTATGAAGCAGTATGCCAGCAGTATCAACAAGGTGTGTGTGTTTCGGTGGTTACACCTAATTAAGAATATGTACCATAGTGGTTAGGGTGAGGACTCTTAGTTAACAGCATAATAATGGGTCCTGCATGGATAAAGAACACACATCAATGTATTATGTGACTTTGGTATTAAGAGGTTTCTGGAGCACAAGTCTGTCAGTCCATCTCTTGCTGTCATTGCAGAAGTAAGCTTGTATAATCTCTTTAGCCATTTTATATATATATATGGAGTGCTGCAGAATGTCTGTGCAATTGGGCCCAGACTTTCCACATATTTAGTATCATGAATACTGTTGGCCCTGTATCCCAAATTCCTCTGTTAATATTAATTGCATTGGATTCACATCCTCTCCTGCTATTCCTCACAGGGAAAAGAAATAATTGAGTTCTACCTAAAGGAGCTACAAGATGAGGGGATCACTCACATACCCCGCTGGAGTTCCTCCTCCGATTCCCCGCCTCCTCCTAGGCCGACCAGCCTATCCACCAGCCCGCCTGACCCCCCCAAGCTCGTGATCACACCCGCTGTTTCTATTCCACTGCCCGCCAACGCCAAGGACAGCACCTCCCAAGACACCAAGCAGGACATCGCCACGCTTCAGACAGACAGCCTAACTGAGATTCTGGCCGGTACACCTGAAGGTCTGTTCCTGCAGATGCTTGAAAAATAAATGCTGCTTTTCTTATATGCATAAGTTATAATGGTGATAATCTTCGAAGCAAAGCAAAATTTTAATGTTATTCATTAAAGGCAAAGAAATGGACAAAGAAAGAACAAGAATTGACTTTGGTTTCAGTGAAGGTGTCACATTATTTTGGTTAGTTGACCTTTGCCTGAACTAAATTATAACCAGAGCTGCTGTGTTTTTGTTTTTCAGACAAGCTGGATGCAGACTATATCAAACGTTACCTTGGCGACCTGACCCCCTTGCAGGAGAGCTGTCTGATCAGACTTCGCAAATGGTTGCAGGAGACACACAAGGGAAAGGTGATCAAAAATGTTCCAATTCCATATTATATCATTGTCATGGACCTCTACAGACGAGTATAACACAAAAAGTTACGTAGATCACAGATTCTGACTATTTTAGTCTGTCAGCTCTCAACTACGTGCTACATGTAACTGAGCAGCCAGTTGCTGCGATACAAATGATTTAAACTTGCAAACTTGCAGTGACACTGGTAGTAGTAATGTTGTTCTTTTCTTGTGATTTTGTTTCTTTGCTCACAAAGTAAACTACAGCTTAACACTCTCCCCTTACTCTCCAGATCCCTAAGGACGAGCACATCCTGCGTTTCTTGCGGGCCAGAGACTTCAACATAGACAAGGCCCGTGAGATCCTGTGTCAGTCGCTGACCTGGAGGAAGCAGCACCAGGTGGACTACCTGCTGGAAACCTGGAGTTCACCACAGGTCCTGCAGGACTACTACACCGGGGGCTGGCACCACCATGACAGAGGTTGGTTTGCATCTGCAAACACAGTTGTTCAAGTTTAAGTGCTGCAGCCTGACGTGTGCAAACACATGTTCACGTTTGATTTATGTTGCCCATCTTGGAGTTGGCTATGATTGTACTGTCAACTGGAGAAAGATCTTGGCTCTCCAGTTTCTCCCATTCTTAAGTTGCATGCAGGCAGGCACACTAGAGCCATTCTCAGCAACCTTCTCAGCCTTTAGCCATGGACGTGAATTAAACATTAAGCCAATTTGTTGGCTCAACTTGGTTACCCAAATAGCTTACACAGTCTCTCTCTCTCTCTCTCTCTCACACACACACACACACAAACACTTTTGGTTTGGGTGCATGCCCTGGTTTCCTTATTTATAACAGAAGGCAGCTGTTGACATTATAAATCAAATTTAATTGGCTTTAATGTCCCCACATCAGTGGACAATTAATCTCATTTCATGTTTTCCACAAGTGTTTGTTCCAGATCAACAAGGGCAAACCATGAAAGTATTTCCCAGTGTACACAGTCACTTACTGCTTTATATAACAGAAGAACAGACATGCACATAATACAGCCTTTTCCACTTAACTTTCAGCCTCGCAGAGTGTAAACAGTGTAATGTAAATGTTTGTTTTGTTGGTCTAGATGGTCGTCCATTGTACATCCTAAGGCTTGGCCAGATGGACACTAAAGGACTGGTCCGCGCTCTGGGAGAGGAGTCTCTACTCAGACATGTACGTAACACAAGCTGCAACACACTTTGGGATTGCATGTTTCAGTATGGGTTTATAGGACAGGCAGTAGGTAGTTGGATTACATCAGGAAATGAATGTGCAGTGTCCTGACAGGTGTATTAACATCAGGATGTTTATGTACAGGAAATACATAAATAGTCTGCTTATTTATAAGGCTGCTCACACTGTACGTTGCCCTGGTTACCAATGTGAACGCCAAACGCTCGACATGTAAAAACACAGAGCAATGAGTGTATATCGTGTCATTGTAGGTGCTGTCTATCAATGAGGAGGGCCTGAGGCGCTGTGAGGAGAACACCAAGGTGTTTGGGCGACCCATCAGGTAAACTTTTAGCACTGATCAAAGTCGATCAAGTCAAATCAAAATGTCAATGTTCTCCAGTTGTTTTTTTCCTCAGATTTGTGGATTTGCTATTTATCCAAGCTAAATGTATTTGTAAACTGAATCTCTTTTAATATTTTGACTGTTGGTTTAACAAAAAAAAAAACAATTCAACATTATCTGGCTCCTGAAATGTATAATTCAGGCGACTGTGATAAAAAAGACAGGAGTGCACTAAAAACTACAAAGTGGACTAAGTAAAAAAACGGACAATTAACAATGATTAATCCTAAAAGAAATAACATCCAGAAAATGATAATGGAAAACAAAGCTAATTGCTTTTTTTATTAAATCACCAAAAAATTCAGGCTGTTTGGATTCAGTTCAGCAGTTACAGCCTGGATAGAACACACACAAACATTCACACACCCTATGAGTGAGTCCATAGGAGTATTATCGCCACCAAAATGGAAAGAATGCATGAGGCCCGTCTCTGAGTGCACTGATTCAGATGGCCATGGAGAGACAGGGTGAGAGTGAGGGAACAGAGATGGAACCTGTCATCTGTCAGCCCTCTCAAACGGGAGGAGGTGGCTAGGATAAGAGCACGGACAGAATGTGAAGCATGAATGGCTGTCACATCACAGCTCTCAGTCGGAGCGCATGGAGGGGAAAAAAAAGTTGTGGAAGGAGAAAGCATGGGGAGGAGCGAGAGGAGATCCAGATAAGCAAGCATTGCCTTCACCACTTAAGCTTCACTTCAGAGTGACAGGTGCTAAGTGGTCAGAAAGAGGCTGTAGCCCAGTTGTGTGTGTCTGTGTATGTGTGTGTGTGTGTGTGCGTGCGCGTGCACTTCCACACTGTAATACTCTCACTTCCTCCTCTGTAGCTGTTGGACTTGTCTGGTAGATCTGGAGGGGCTGAACATGCGTCACCTGTGGCGTCCCGGAGTCAAGGCGCTGCTGAGGATCATCGAGGTTGTGGAAGCCAACTACCCAGAGACTCTGGGACGGCTGCTCATCCTTAGAGCTCCCAGGGTCTTCCCTGTCTTATGGACACTGGTGAGAACCAGGACAGAGTCACAGTAACCAGAAATATTCAGTAATAAATAATCCAACCACATTTTCATACATGTAGGAGGAAACAACTAAACATCACCATACACAGAAACTGTTATTTCCTTAAACATAACTGACTCTGTTAGAAAATGCAAGCTTTACAAACTGCTAACTTCTGCCCCTGGCCCTAGGTGAGTCCATTCATTGATGAAAACACCCGCAAGAAGTTCCTCATCTATGCAGGCAATGACTACCAGGGTCCTGGAGGTCTGGTCGACTACATCGACAAGGAGATCATCCCCGACTTCCTGGGAGGAGAGTGTATGGTGAGAGTCTGATGAACATTTTAACTTGTTAGATGTTTTTTATCAAAATAATTCAATTCTGAAGCTGAACATTCTGGGACGGGACACTGTCTGAGATCTCAGCTGGTGCCGTGAGGAGATCCCTCAGATATGCTGACCCATTTCCATGTGTGTGAACATACATGCTTTTTCTCTGCAGTGTGAGGTACCAGAAGGCGGCCTGGTTCCCAAATCCATGTACCGCACAGCCGAGGAGGTGGAGAACGAGGACATCCGCCTGTGGACAGAGACAATCTACCAAAGCGCCAGCATTTTTAAGGGAGCGCCGCATGAGGTGAGAGTTAACACAGAGCACTGACGTGAGAAGTAAAGATGATAATCCTGTGAGGATGTTTTACGTGAATGTAGGGCAGGATAATGTAGAGCTGCATTAGGGTCACAGAGGCGAGTTTTGTTGAATGTTCTGCCACCTAGTGGCTGTTACATGTAGATGACTTCTTAATGGTTCATGAGTTCAGATGTGGACCAAATGTTGAATCATAATCTGCTGTTACTGTCCCGTTATATAATTTATTCCAAAGGGAGGGATGCATCGCCAGGCATAATCAGCCTTCTGGAAGCTGTTTGGATTTCATGGTGATGCGCCTGAGACCATTACACACAGAAGTTCACTGATTCCTCTATTTTTATCTTATTTTGGTGCTCAAACATGGAGCAACATGAACGAAGAGAACAGTTTGAGATTCATTTCTTTATCGCAACACTGCCTTAAATGACAGTAAAAAAAGAATGTGAGAAAACGAGAACTAGAGAGAGTTGTAAAATGTTTCTCATTGGTTTTGTTTGGTTCTTTTCTTTCTTTCCTGAGACATCACTGAATCACTTCTCTCCCTCTTCTCTTTCCTCCAACCAGCTGTTGATAGAAATCATCGACGCCTCCTCAGTCATTACCTGGGACTTTGACGTCTGCAAGGGCGACGTAGTTTTCAACATCTACCACTCCAAGCGGGCCCCCCAGGCGCCACGCAAGGAGGCCTTGGTGGCCCACGGCATCACCTCTCCAGTTGTCAACAACGTCCAGCTTATCGACAAGTCGTGGACACTGGGACAAGATTACAGCATGGTGGAGTCCCCACTCACCTGTAAGGAGGGAGAGAGCGTACAGGTGAGCATCCAGGATCATAAATATTATTTTAACATTTAGAAAATATAAATGTTAACATTTTCTTTGCCTGTATTCTGTCTTTAGGGCTCCCATATAACACGATGGCCAGGTTTCTATATCCTCCAATGGAAGTTCCACAACATGCCGGCCTGCTCTGCCACTAACCTGCCCCGAGTGGACGATGTGCTGGCCACCCTGCAGGTCTCCTCGCACAAGTGTAAAGTCATGTACTACACCGAGGTGTTGGGCTCTGAGGACTTCAGGTTTGTAAATGTGTGAGTGAGTGATAAAAACATCATATTGTACATGAAGTCCATATTTTTGCAGTTTTTCATGTTTTTACATGATGTAGTTTTGATTTCAAACTTTTAATTTCCTTTATGTTTGCTGATTTCTCACTCATGCCCTCTTGACATTTTCCTTCTCTGCAACCTATTACATAGTGACACGTATGATTCAATCATCTAAAAATTTCAGTTAAGGCGTAGAGTTTTTGGCCCAGAGTTTTAAAATGAGGATACATCTTTCCCTTGGAAACTCTGTTAATCTTTTTCTTTCCAATCCACCCCTTTTGTCCCTCACAACCCCCTCTTCCTCCTCCTCTTCCTCCTCCTGCCCTGTCTTCTTCCAATGAAGAACCGCTTGCTGTGATGTGCAGAGTTTGTAAGTGGCTCAGTGTTTGCCCCCTTTTCCTTAAGCACTAGCTCCTCATCCTCATTGCTGCTGCTTTTGGCTGCTAACCTGAATGGCTCCTCAGTGGCAGTCAAGATTTTAATGCAGCAAAGAGATGCTTGATCGCATCTGTTTTTGCTCTCAAGTTAGAATTTTTAAGCGCTGACTAACAGGACTTTGTTCCCGCTGGAGAAAGTGTCCTTGCACGGAGACTACAGTTTAATTCACTGGCTTCAGTCACCCTGCTTGCATGACTAACAATATCAGGAATCTTAGTTAAGTTCACAGAGTTGTTTCTGTGTATCCAATCGCACACACACCGACATTGTTTATCCACATACAAATTCATTTCTTGGCATTTGGTTTTCAATACTCATCCATGTTTACTGCCCAACCTACTGGACCTCACTTTGGTTTCAGTTTCCCTGTTTTTTCATTTTATCTTGTTTTCTAAAACTGACTTGAGATCACCATCTAACTCATTGTAGTGGTATTTAACAAAATGCACACTTGGGTGAGAGTTACACATCAATACATTTGGGAATCATGTTTTGTTTCTTGTGATGCAGTGAAACTTGATTTTAAATGCTCAACGTTACTTTAGAATTTACATTTTATGTAAATGTTAAATTCTTTATGTAAGCACCTGTCAAACCGTTTGCCCCCAGGTTAGAATCGCACCAACAGGATGGATGATAACTACAAAGCAATACAAAAATGACTTGTCATTCATGTCATTCGTCAGAAGCAGTTAATCGGTCAAGTCATTTATGAAACAAACGTGTGATTCATGGCTCTAGTTTTAATATCGTATCCAACGGAAACAGCATCAGTCCTCCTGCAGTGGTTTCATGTTTGGTTCTGACACGGCCCTTTGCTGCATGTCTTCCCCCCACTCTCTCTACTTGTTTTATGCTTGCACTCACCTTGAACACTTGTAAGATAGAAAAAACATATACACTTTTACACAATACCATACTACTTCAAAATGAAAATTATACTTTTTTATGATTATATGTATCAGTATAAGTATGTATTTCCTTTCAGCTGTTAATGCAAGTCATCCTATTGAATTATAATGTGTTGTCATGTGTTATGAAGGTTTACATACAGGTTTACATTCAGGCTATAATGTTGTTTTATGGAAACAGTTTCAAGAGAATGGTTCATTAAACTTTACAATCATGTGGAAGCTGTAGTCTGTGGTGCTGGTGAACTGTGTTCCATTATGCAGAGAGGTCTTTGTGTTATTTAGCCTGTCCTCCATGTATAATAGGGTCGGACAAAAATAATAGCAACATTCATCTGTACAGTTCAGCAACACCATGAACTACAGCAGATTAGTTTTAACTAGGTGCAGTGGAATGTAAATGATACACTAGTGAACATAGAGTTCATGGAAACTTATTGGCTAAGCATAAAGCAGCTTCCTGCTGCATATACTTTGAATGTATATGAAAGGTCTTTATTTAAAACATGTTTTGAATTATTTATGCAGAATTTAATGCAAAAAATACACAAAGAAATAAAGCTTCATGTTTAGCTTTTGCCACAAAAGACTTTGGATTCTGTCCAGTGAAACTCCCTGAAGTTAAGCAAAGCTTAGTTTTCTGGAAAAACACATCCTCATTGGTTGTTGTGGCCTTTTGTGGAACCTGAGTGTTTTGTGCTAGACAGTGTGGGTACATTTCCTGCCAGTGGGTGAAACTGCATGGTTCTGCTTCATCAGCAGAGTTGTGCACACAAACTGCTTTCAGTTAGTCACTGGCAGACTGGGGGTTGCTTATGTGTTGCATAAATATCAGCTGAAATGTCTCCTTACATGTTATCTGGCTCTGTCTCTTCTCTCAGGGGTTCGATGACCAGCCTGGAGTCGAGCCACAGCGGCTTCTCTCAGCTCAGCGCCGCCACCACCTCCTCTAGCCAATCACAAGCCAGCTCAATGATCTCCAGGTAGAAAATGGAAGCAGAGGACGTTAATCCCCATAATCCCCCCCTGACTGATCTTACCATCAACCCCACATTCTTGTTTTGGACTCTGTTCCTATTGCACAGCCAGTCTCTTTGGAACTGAAGCATGCTTGCACAAACAGAAGACAAAGAATAAGAATAAATCTGAAGCAAAAAGAAAAAAAAAGAGACTGTGCAAATTAAAGGGCGGATTTTTGCACAAAGGTCAAATATTTTTTGTGCCTGGCGTCTCTGCTAGGCAGCAGTTAGAATGAAGGATTAGCGAAATGCTTGTTTGCATCACATCACGTGCAGGGTGGGAAGGTTAATAGTCAAGAATTGGGTCGAGGGGCCTTTGTGGCACCGGAAGCTGAAAGAAGCAATATTCTCATTCTGGGAGCGATGGGACGGGACGACGACCCTGGAGGCGCTGTTACATATATGCACTTACTTATGTGTACATTCACATACACAGCACTGAGATGAGATGGAGCTCATTCCTGTGCGGTGGCTGAAAAGCCTGAATGTGCTGTTACATACATTACACAACACCAACATGTCAACACACAAATGGACGTTTGATGCAAAAAAAAAAAAAAAACGTGTTTGCCATATTGTTACCAGAGAGGTTTGTTTAATCTGGTGAACTGTTTATAGGTCAAGTGTGGGTGCGGTAAACTCTTAACTAGACCCGGGTCGAATATATCACCTGCAAATAATGTTGTTTCTTTTAAACAGTGTGGAGTTAACAGAGTGGGTGGAGCTCACTGAATCATGACAATACAGATGGAGTAAGCAGAGTCTCCAGTTGACAGGAAAGTGAACCCACTTTTTCCTTTTAGGCGTCCGTTGTATTGTCACTCATCCGTCTCACGAGGGCTTTATCACACCTTGAGAAGCAGTTGACTATTTGACCCGGGTCTGAATCTCAGCGAAGTAATCCACTAGAAGCAATAAGGCGAGTTTGACTTTCTACTGTGTGAAAAGTTTCTATTTATCATTTTGATGTTTGTGGAGGATCATGGGTGCTGAATGCAGGTGACCCTCCTGCTGTGGACAGGCAGACAGACGGGCAAACTGAGCCAGTGAACAGCTAAACTCTGTGGCATCAGCATTATCACTTATTGTCTCTGTTACCATTATGACAGGAGAGAAGCAAAAAAAAAAAATGTCTTCCCAGATTTTCTCCTGGGCACCTTTTATTATCTGTTACATTGAAATTTCAGTAAATATTACCTGGAATGACCAGAGTTAGTTTGATTCAGGTTCATTCTCTGCACAGTTGTCGCTGATTGGTCCGCACTCGCTAACCAATACAATGCCTGAATTTGGAGGGTTCTTGTGTCGTTGGGCAGCACGCCTGTCATTCGATATTTGTTTTTCCAGAGTGGTGTAGACTTCAGTGTGCATTAGGGATGAATGTTACTTTGTGATTATCATTTGGAGGCCTGTCGATACGTTGAAACTGCACACGTGCTAGTGTTGGTTGGAGCTAAAAAGTTACTGATATTTTGGGGTGAGTTTTTGATGAGGTGAAGCAGTGAGGTGTTTTTGCTGCATGGTCACGTGGTGATTGGGTTTACGGATGTATTATTTAAAAGCTAAGAAATAGCCATTCTAAGAGCCATGTGTCAATAAATACCATTTTAGCCTTTGTAAGCATCACCTAGAAACGTACCTGCTTTTTTTTCAAGGTCATCACTGTAATAGATTGTGAATTAAGAAACATTTCTAAATGCAACACATCCATGCAACAGTTTTTTAAATACACTTTATTTGGTTAATGAGCACTGATGGCTCCACATAGATCCGACTGCCCGCCGAGGGGAGAAAAGATCATCATTGCCAGGAGTCATCAGGTGCTGTTGCCATGGTAACCGAGTGCAGCTCACAGCAAAAAGAAACAAAACAAAAAAATCATGAGATGGAGGCTTCCTCCTGAAACTCCTGGCTCTGCCTGTCGTTGTTTTTAATACATGGTTGTTTGTTACTGTAAATGAAAGGTCAAGGGTTAACGTGTGATAAATATGTCATTAACTGCAATAACATGAGATGCTTTGGTGAGAAAAAGGACCTCCTCAGACTGAGGGCTGTTAGGTGTGAATGGTTGTGTAAAGGAGTACAGGTTATGAACGGTGGCTTTTAAGAGATGCCAGTAAAATGTGTGTAAACACTGACTCTGACCCACAGAGCAAGTGTTTCTCCACTCACGTGTCTGGAGGAGCATGTCTCCAATCACACAACTAACCTTCCTTTACCTGATTCTTTCTTCAGGAGACTAGATTTCCATTTCTTTAACGATTCAACTGATGAAACAACAAGTAGCATCGGTTCAATTAACTACTCATATTTCCCTTTCTCCCTCGTTGTCTCTTGTACACTCCAGTTTAACAGTTTTGGTTTCTAACACTCCACGGTGTGTATTTATAGAAAGCAGAGTGGACCTTTTGATTGAAGCCATAGGCATAAACACTGAAGCTGTTCATCAGATCTCAATGACAAGTGAGGGCTATAACTGTTTGTCTTGACTGTTTAACACATTGGTCTGTCTCTGCTAATTTTTCTGACATCGTTGCATATCTTCTCTTTATCTTAATGTGAGAAATAATGTAAAAAGTACATGTTTGGATTCATGAGAATATGGCGCCTTTACATGTTTTGAAAACATTAAACTTGAATTATGAGCAAGTACATGTGTCAAATTCATTTGTCTGTCCTGTGGCTGTGCTAGTTTTTCATTATGTGATCATGGAGCTTTGAGGAACTTTTGACGATCCTCACACATTACTGTATATGCCACTATATATTATGTATATATAGTGTATATTACATCATATCTGTACACCATTAAGAGAAGAGTGCCTGGCTAGTTCCACAGATACTCCCTTCTGTCTCTGAGCAGTACCAAGGTCAGCTTATAGATTAAGGACCAACCAACAGTACATTGTAGTGTCTACACTCAGGGACTTTCATATCTAACTCAGATGAGCCAGACAGACAGAGAGGCACCAACTTCAACTCCTCTAAATAACACCAGTGATGAGAAATAAGAACACAGTGTGGTTTAGTTATGAATAGTTAGACTTAACTATCCAATAGGACGTGAACACCTTCATGTAATATAGAGAGTGACAGTAATTCTAGCCTTTCATTGATATGCTGTTAGAATGGGTGATGTAGGAGACATCTTCAGACTTTATATTGTTTCACCTTCTGGTCTCCTTGATGCATCAATTCTACATTAAATTATTCTGCATAAGACATCAGCTGCTGCCTGAGTTCTCCTTTCACCAGCTTCCTGAAAACTTCCATAACATGTAGTATGGTTTTATTGTATGTAATGCTACCATGTGATATAAAAAAACATGTGACTTGGGGAACATGAGCATCTTTTATTTTTACAGTGTCTAATTTTTTGCAGTAAACTTGATCAGTGTCTCCTCACCCCTTGTATTCACTGTGCCACTGACTGCATTCATTTTCTAATGACCTTTTAATGAATGAGAATCATAAAAAGTTTCATTCCTATCATTGACTTCAGTAACAATATGTCCCAATTGACCTTGATTTCCTGATTGCAAACCACTATTTTCCTGTCTGAATCTTTCTCTCAGGGACTGTTAGAGCAGCTGTAGGCAAGGTGTTTGTGAATATAGGTGGAGAAAGGCTGTCGAGTGGTTGAGTTTATAATGTCTAGATTAAAAGTTTAAAAGTAAGACTTTTGGCTGAAAGTAAAGTTTTCAAAGAAATTGTTTTTAGTAGTTAATAACCAACATCTCTGATTTGCCAGGGGCAGGAATTTTCATCAGACAGATTTTGTAGCAGCTAGGCAAGAAGCCTTGGGTTCATGTTATTGTTGTAACTATTAATAGCATCAGTTTAGCAATGAAACATTTCCTATAAGCCGAGAGATGAATCAAAAAGAAAAGCAGGATGCTGAGAACAGAGCCTTGAGGTACACCATATTACATAAATTAAAAAGTATATATACGATAAAAATTCAACAGGAAAATTAAGTTTTGCTGTTGTGTCTTATTCTATGTGGTTGAGTCTGTATTTCAATGTATTTCACTCACACTCACTATTGTCATCAGTCCATTGATCAGATTGTCAAGCCCCAGTTTGACTCTGATCAATATCTTTTAAACAATGATGTCACTCTATACAAGACAAATGTTGCATGTTGTCTCATTGTGGGAACTGTTTGAAGGTCTTGACCTTATTATGTTATGGTCTGGCGTTTAAAATGTAACTTTTATTTTAGGTAATTTATCATTGTGTTAAGCTCCTTGAAACCTTGTTCAGATAAGAGCTATACAAAAAAATTATTATCATTATACTGTATATTATATATTCTGTGATTTGCCCATTGAGCCAATAGATGGCAGCATTTGCCCAGATCATAACTGACTCTCGCTATAGCCTCCGCCTCCCTGTGACGTCGCTACACGGAAGTTAAACAGCCTGTCCAGTCCTCTCGTCAGCTGTGTTGGTGGAGTTGTCCTGTATTCAGTCTCCTTTTTATCGATCATACACATATCAACACACGCAGATGTCTGCTCCGCCAGCAGAGGAGCTGGTCGCTCAGTGGAGGAGGTGAGTCCCACACACACACCTGGATAACCTGTTGACCGACCTGAGGCAGGAGCCTGTGATCGAGCTGGCCGCTCCATGAGCTGCACACACGTTACTTCAGTTAACTGTTCACTGTCACCAGCAGCTCCGGGCCTGAGCCCCCTCCTCAGCAACCAGTGCTTTGTGGGTTTGTAGTGAGGAGGCCAGTGATAACACCATGAGTCTGTACCATGTCATTATGCTGCCTGCCCCTCTCCCCCCTCTCTCTCAGTGTGTGTGTGTGTGTGTGTTTTCATTCTCAGCCCACATTTAAGTGAATCTGTTTCACCACAATCACGTTGTCCTAAAGAAAAAAGCTCAGACCTAAAAAGTACTGGAAGAAAGTTTATACCAGCCATAAACCAAACTGTACAATCAGCTCAGAATGAGAAAGTTCTTTTTTCATTATTCATTTGATTCATTTCTCTACACTTGGCTGTTTAGCTGATAAGTATAGGGAATAAAATCCTGAATGCTTTCTTCTAAATACCTTATTGCTTTTACACAAACCAGTGCAGTGCCTGTTGGAAACCTGCCTGTTCTCTCGGTCTATGTTAATGTTCCAGAGCTACTTCAGAGTTAGTCCTTGTCATGAGTGAGTCCTCCTCAAACAGGTCTACTATATACTGTCACTTTGTATTGTTTATGTGTTGGACGTTGTGTTGAGAACTTTTTATTCCAACAGTCGATGGTGCAGAGGAAAGTTACAAAACTTTTTGTTCATCACACATCACACTACTGAACTGCTGTTATTTTTTCATATATTGTGTGTCAGTTATTTCAGAGGTCTGTTAATAAACCAACAAAATCTTCAAAACCAAGTTTCCAACTTTTCAAAATAAAAGCTCTGCAATTCAGCTTGATATAAAGCATTGTCGCAACAAAACAAAGGTTGTGCTTTTACTTTAAATACACATACAAAGTGTGAAGCCGTGGTTGGTTCTTAAGATATGTGTTCCGCATATAGACAGAGGTTTGTTGAATTCGTAGGTAGAGGAAGGACTTCTTTTAATTTATTGATTTTAATTAATATAGTGTGATTATATAACTAATAATACTAATCCAAACAGATGTCAATATTCACATCTCCTAAAATATGCATTTGGATGTTCACTAGAGAGAATGGAAGTCTAAAGGACTAAAAAACCTGCCCTCTACACATTCAGCCATAAATATTCAATAAACAAAACGCTTCACACTGTCAGAATATGAGGAAACTTTAACTTTAGCTCTATAACATTTAGCAGAATTATTTTTATATGCTTGTGTTTGTACTGTATGCTTCAGTTCCATCTGTCAATCTGTATAAAACTGGACTCAGTTCAGCACAAAGATCCAATATCAGAGATCTATAGAATCTATATCAGCTGATCAGTCTTCATCATAGGACAAAAAATCTTTGGGATCACTGAACCCTTGTTTACTCCTCATTCTTCCATTGGCACTTATCCATCACGCAACACTACACACGAGTGTCCCACAGTATTTATATATTTAGAGCAATCGGACCGATTACTTCACACATCAGTTGATCCTAATCTCCACTCTGGGATATATTTTTGGAAATAGAACTTTGAAAGTAACAGTCACGATCACTGCAGTGATTTTAAACACACTCGTCCTTGATGATCCACACACAGTGTAAGAAGATATTATTAAAAACTATTAATCACTCTGCTGTTTATCTGAACGTAATTTGCTGTAAGTTGTTTTCTGTTTTTTTCAATTGAAAGTTCTTATGGAACAGTTATGTCGCACAAGCACAAATCACACTGTGGATCAATAATCTGCTTCTGTTCACCACCTCACATCGTCATTCCCCCGTCTCCAAAATGTTCATATACGCTTGGGTCAGAGTGGAAGTGTGCACATTCTTCCTTCAAGTTTGTTTTTCTTAATCCAAACGTTTGCGTCAGAAGTGGCGTACGCAAGTTTCAGGCACCATTTTGTGCCTACGCAACGGTTATGAATGATGCCTCTGGGCACATACTTGCACATAATCTGGGAGGGTTCCTAACTCTAACCCTATTCTGGTGTGAAATATCTGAAATATTGGGGAATTTGCCAGGTTCAGCTGTACCATCACACCCATGATTTTTCTCCTCTGGACAGAACAATAATACCCAAGGAATAGCAAATTCCGTAATAGCTCCAACGCCCATGTTACAAAAATTCTAAATGTCCCAAAAGATCTGTACTGTGTCTGCTACATCGAAAAGAAATGAATGAAGATTTGAATTACATTACTGTCTCTGTTGGTGTGTAGAGGCTTCACGGTTCCCCTCAGTGATTTTCTCTCTGTGCAGTGAGCAGGCTCGTCTGAGACAGCAGGTGGTGGAGGAGGACACTGAGGACTGGCAGGCGACCCCAGGCTTCTCTGGCCTGAAGAGAGTGGGTGGAGTGGACCTCTCTTTCATCAAAGGGGATGACGTCAACGCCTGTGCCCAGCTTGTAGTGCTCAGCTACCCCGACCTGGAGGTGAGCCGTCCCCTCGCTACACCCAATGATTACAGGGGAGCGTAGGAATATATATATAATATATGAGCTTTGCTGACAGCAGCAGTGTCTCTAGCACAACCTCCCACCTCTCACAAACCTCCACTTGTTAGAAAAAGTCAAAGCTAAGTTGATAAGACAGCTGAGCTCTGATGTCACAGCGTCACAGACAGCTGAGCTCTGATGTCACAGCGACACAGACAGCTGAGCTCTGATGTCATACATGCCCCTGACCTTACTGATGATGATACAAATCACCTATGAACACTGATTTGTCTCTGTCATCAAACTCTTGAGTTTTTGATACACGTCCAGTTTCATGCAAGTTCTAAGCATTTGAATTATTAACTTGCCAACTTCCTCAAGTCATGCGTTAGTGTTCTGCTCGAGTGGTTGCTTTACTATGTGATTTTATAGAATACACAGCAGGACACACAACTTTAAAATCAGACATTTTACACATTTACTTGATTTATATATTGAATGAACCAATAAAGTTTCTACAAAAGCTCTGTAGAGTTGAAGCCATGGTTTAATAAACAGCTCAAGGTAGAGTCCTTATTTCATTTCAATTACTTTTCCATGCAGCCTCTCACAGGCTGTCTCCTCTCCTGCTCTTGATCTGTGCATTAATGACGGCTGCCGGCACCTTCCGTATATACAACCCATGTTGATTAATGACATTTTCCAGTGTACGTTGTTGATACACGAGTTTTTACCTTTATTGTTTAGTTTGCATTTAAATAAGTTTAGTCTCAAACAGAAGCTCACCATATTTTACACTGTAAATTAGAATAAGTATCATTTTAATTTTAAACAGCTTCAGTTATTTAAGGACTATTTTTGTCATCGCTGTTTTGCCGTAGGGGAATGAAGGTCACTGCTGTCGAGACATATTCTGAAAGGGAACTGACATTTCTGATGTGACATTTCTCTTCAGATGACATTGTTGTGTCAAGGATCTGTGGACTTATCATGGGAGAATGTTTACCTGCCATTGTGTTGCTCAAAATAGATCATAGAGAGATGCCTGAAGCCTGTCAATGTGTACTAATGTGTATTACTGTAAATGTCAGAATAGGGGGAAATCATCAGTAGGATACAGCAGGGCTGTGGACTGTCAGGGGAAGGTGCATGTTTCAATGCAAACATGCAAAGCAGACATATAATGTGTGAGGTTTACCATATCTTTCAAATTAAGGCTATAATGTGTTAAAAAAAATTTAAAAACAAAACAAAGATATAATACAAAAATTAATATCAAAGACAAATTGAAATAATACCACATCATTTAAAAAAGAAATCGAGTAAATGCCATTTGTAAAAAGTACTTTTTGAATCAGACACTGGGTTTAAGCTTAAGGAGGTAAACTCCAAAAACTCCCTGGAGGGTTGGGGCTCTGACCTCAAAGGCCCTGTCACCTTTGGACTTAGCCTTGACTGAGGAATATCTAACAGTGAGGACCAGTCTGGTGCCAAACCATGGGGTGCATTGAAGGACAACAGGGTGTTCTCTGGCAAATGCCAATCGAGCTCCAAGGTCCTGGGCTGTGAGCACAGGCCCCACTAGAGGTTGTCACACCCTCATGTCACCCTCATGGAGTCTGTTTCTAACAGTTTGGTCAGAAACATGCCCATCTGTAGCCTGCTGGAGGTCATTTTGTAGGGCTGTGGCAGTGCTCCTCCTATTCCCCCTCGCACAAAGGAGAAGATACTGGTCCTGCCGCTGGGTTGATGCCCTTCTATAGCTCTGTCCAGCTCTCCTCGTGTAGCTGATGGTCTCCTGGTATTTCCTCTTTGCTCTTGAGACTGTGCTGGGAGACACAGCAAACCTTCTTGTGACCGCACGCATGGATGTGCCTTCCTGGAGGAGCCGGACTACCTGTGCAACCTGATCAGGCTGCAGGTACCACCTCAGTGACAAGGACACTGGCAGAACACAAAACTTAAGAAGAATTGGTCAGGAAGGATAAAGAGAGAGCAGCTGTCTGTGGCCAGCACATGCAAAACCATTCCCTTTTTAGGGGTTGTCTTGACTTTGCTTCTCCATTGCACCTGACATTACAACCAGTGAGGATGTGTCTGAGGGAAGCTGGAGTTGAGCATCGCAGGCAGGATGAATTTTTATTGAGCCACAGCTGGAGGTTTGGGAGGAAAGCCGTAGTGTCTTTGACAACTTACTTGCAGTCAAAAATAGTCTAAGATTAGATTTCAAATGTGTTGTGGATATTCTTTTTAATTTCTAAATAAAAAATAAAGAAATAAAGAATAGATTAAATAACAGAAACGCTCCTTTAGCTCTAAAGCCTCTCAGTGAGTGAGGTCATTGTGTGTGATTGACGGATAAGTGGGCGGCGGTGTGGAGGCACAATGGAATCAAACTTGTGTTGATTACCTGTAGCTTTATTTTAGCATCAGTGGTGTTGAATGAAAACGACCACAGCCATCAGCATCACTGAACATCTAAACTGACTCATGTTGATGTTTGCAGAATAGCTGTTCCCTATTGTAGCGAGTTCAGAAAGCTAAGGTGTGACTGCAGGTGTGTTTATGCTGTAGCAGGCAAAAAGCTGTTTCAATCTGTATAACCTTGATTTAACAGAATTCAATTCCTACACAGCAGGTAAATCATGTAGGAAAACTTTGTGCAGTGTTCAGAATATGTTCACAGCCTCTAAACAACTAGAAGTAACAGATGTTTCATTTTGTACCAGATGGGGGATGTTAGGGATCATCTTGCACAGCTTGCATATGTGACAGTGGAGTGTGGAGCGACCCTTACACATACACTTTTCACACCTTTATTTTTTTCTGAAGCCGCTCAGCAGCTCCTGAACCTTGACAGTGTGACTGTCTGAGCTCCATACAACACACATTTATCAGACTCAGAATCAGAAGAGCTCTACATTATTGATCCTCCAGCGACAATTTGGTTTTGTTAAAAGTTAAAGTTGGTCAAATCTAGAAAGAAAGTTTAATTCTCTATTCCTTCGATTTGTTAAAGATTCACCACTGCAGATACTATTACATGAAGAACTGTGTTTTCTTAATACTTTGTAGCAAGCTAACCCCCTCTTCATATACACATCTACAAGAAGGATTAAACACACATACATGAGCTACACAGGCAGCGTTCACTCTATTGTTCCGTTTAGGCGGCTGTGGCTCAGGAGGTAGAGTGGGTTGTCCTCTTACCAGAAGTTCAGCAGTTAGATCCCCATCTTGGATACTGAACCCCAAATGGCCCCTGATGCCGGCAGTGTATGCATGATGTGTGATAGAGAGAGTGCTGCACATACAAACAGATAAAAACAGACCACTCACCATTTCTTTACTACTGTTAAACCATTACACCATACCAGATGTATTGCAAATCAACTCAAGGGCAAAAGATAAAACAACACCCTCTACTGGTTACATGATGTAATGGTTCAATCACTCAACACCATCCCTCCATTATCTAAACCACTTATCCTTTGAGGATGACACCATTGGAGAGGACAGGTCACCAGCTCAGAGCCAATAAGTAGAGACAAACCACTCACGTTCACACCTACTGTGTCTCCAATGAACCTAACCTCAACCTGCATGTGTTCGGACTGTTGGAGGAGGCTGGAGTACCTGGAGAAAACCCACACATACATGGGGAGAACATGCAAACTCCACGCAGGAAGACCCCAACAGAATCAGGAACCCTCTTGGCGACAGCACTAACCCCCGCACTACTGTGCCGCCCCCACTCAACACCTCATGGTGTAAATCACTGTATGCATTGAAACAGACCTCTGGGTATAGACTGTAATAAGGGCTGGAGTGGAAAGTCCCTCTTGGACATGAACATTCGACATTGTCCGTCCAGGAGCCTCATGTAATGATCAGACACAGGGATTTCAACTCCTCTTGACAATAGATGAGACGAAATGTTGACGATGTACAGTATAAATAGAGCATTGATGCAGAGTAGTGCACAGTTCAGTTATTTTCATATCATGTGTCCAATCCCAGTGCTGTTATAGTCTGTGGATGGACACGAGGAAATACAGCTCTCTGTACACCTGAGTTTACAGCCACACAGCCACTGTACTGCCCTAAAAAAGTCATAAACAAAAGTCTGATTTCTGCCCCCTCCTGCCAGGTTCTGTATGAGGACAGTCAGATGGTGACTCTGACAGCCCCCTATATAGCTGGTTTCCTGGCCTTCAGAGAAACCCCCTTCCTCCTGGACGCTCTGCAGTGGCTGCAGAGGACGCAGCCCACACTTGTCCCTCAGGTCAGTTTCTACACACACACACACACACACACACAAATCTGTAAAGTTCAAAAGCCCACAACACTGCTCCTGAAGCTCCTGACACACGTTCTCAGTCGCCTGATAACTGACCACATGTGATTGGATCTCACTTCCCCGCTCCACATGCAAATTAACACGTGTGTCATTTGTGTTAGTTAAGACCAAGCTTTGCGTTCACACTGCCAAAAGAATATGGACACATGTGGCCCAGACTACATCCAAATGTGGTCTGACGTGATTGGAACACTTTCTGATCTGAGTGCGTTCACACCTGTACTTAGAGCTGTCCACGTTAATGGGCCTATAAGACACATTTGTCTATATTACACTCGTCATCCGTTCCCATGTGAATCCTTGTACAGGGTTTCCTCTGCCCCCCTGAGTGTAGTTAGCCCCTGTGTTACCCCTCACTCTGTAGATTAGTGTTACCCTGTGCTTTTGCCCAGGCCCCTGGTGTTTGCCTGAGTCTTTGGATGACCTGTTTTGCATCCTGTTCTGAATCTACCTGTCAGAGCATCTGTAGCCCTGTTTATTCTCATTAGAATATCTTCACGGCTCCTATCTGCATTTGCCTGTGTCTCTGTTTGGGCCCCTAAATCCTTAATGACATTACCCTCTTGTTTATTTGCAGCAAAGTTCTTTTTAAATGTCAAAATATTTTAATTTGGTGTTGAGTTGAGTTTTGGTGTGTGACAAGATGTTTTTCTCTTTTATTTATTTATTTTTTGGTTTATTTATCTCTACATTTGTATTTGTAATCCAGTGCCTCAAAGGCAACCACAGAATGCTTATTGCACAAATATGAATTAAAATGAATTTGTATTCCTCCAAATTCAGGTTTTGGTAAATGTGCTAATTAGCTTTGTTTCCAAGAGTGAAATGAGAAGATTAATATTCTTATGTCTTTGTGTACCCCTGGTTTAGCATTAAGACTGGAGGCAAGGAGAGTGAGCCTGGCTCTGTCACAAAAATCTCTCAAGCTGTTTATTCTGTTTTTATTGTTGCTTCACAGTACTGGTTGAACAGATGTTGGCTCCCTGACAGAGGACCCCTAAGAATAACCATGAATTACTAATGGTTTTTAAAGTTTGGGTTTTTTTTGTTTTTTAGAAAACTACACCAAAGTTTTTGGAGTACTTATATTTTTTACACTTAAGGTTAAGCAAGACTTTCTATGCTAAGTGAGAAAATGACACAGAAAATAGGCCCTGTTGTGTACTACTGTATATCAAGGCAGATTTGTTGCATTAAAAAAAGATGTCAAGTTCTATTGTTGTACTTCAAATTACACAATTGTACTCCGCCTTCAGTGAACCTTTGCTCAGTTGTGCTTTGATTTCTATGCTAAAGGAGGGATTGCTAACACGCTTAGGTTAGAATTAGTAATTATAACATGCTAAAATAGAAACTGCAAGAATGCTAATGTTACATGCTAATTTGAGCACTTAATGCAATCATTGCTGCAATGCTACATCATCCCACTAATTTCACAACCGTCTGCCTGTCTGTATGTGCAACACATACCTGGCGAACCGTTCAACCTATCGGCTTCACACTTGGCATGAGTTTTAGAAATGGCCTGATCAAGACTGGTGTTGAATTTGGTGTGATGTGGACACGCAATATTTTCAATATAAGTAAACTTTAAATAAACAGGCGATCAGCACTCTGTAGAAGTCAGTGATGGTGGGGAGGTGTGCCTTCAGTCTGCCGAGTTTTCTTCTACATCCTCGGAAGTAGCTCCAGGATTACCACAGGTAAAACAACAGGCGGGTTTAAAACTGGTATTACACTCTTGTTACTCTGTGGCAGTTTTGGACTTTTTAGATAATTAATGTTGTAAACCTTCCCTCACTTTATGCGTGTTGAAAACCCCTGACTGACTTTTAGGTTCTGGGGACAAAGCTCCTGTGTTCCATCTCTCACTGTTTCTCCAAACTTTGCCTCTGTTTGTTCTCAGCCGCACAGTTGTGTTTGTTGCAGCCCACGTCCTTCCCCCACTCTGTCTCTCTGTCACAGGAACACACACACACACAAACACACTTACACCTTTTGCACACGCTTATTTTTACCCCCACTACAGTCCCTTAATTTGCAACCTTTTTGAATTTAGTTTTTCCCGTGACTTACTCTTCACTACAGCAAAAAAGAAAGGTTTGAGTTTTAAGAATGTGTTGGTGTGTTGTAGCTGGAGGAGGTAGAATATTAGTTTGAGGATCTTGTCTCTTTCAAACTTTAATCTTTTGAAGCTCAGGATGAAGACGCTCTGCTTCCTCGCTCTGACAGTGTATCAGACAGTAGCTGCAGTTGGGACCATCATAATAAAACGTTCTCTGCAGGCATCTTGAACTTGCAGTTGGAACTAATAACATTAACAATGCCTCTGCTCTACATTGTCTGAAGAGCATTACTAACTGTACCTGTGCTCTGCTTTGATGTCAAAATGTCGGACGCACTAAAGACCTAGAAAACAGTTTTCAATCCAATGAACCAGTATCAGCTGTAGTTTGTGTTGATCTCACACTGACAAAAGAAAATTGTTTACCAGCTTAAACGACATTTCAGTTGTTAACATACAAATGAATTCAGTTCTATCTTGATTTGAAGAAACATCAAACTTTAAAGTATTTTCTGGTAAATGTTGTCTGTGCATGTGTGACTTGTCTGCAGGTGGTGTTTGTGGATGGGAACGGTCTCTTCCACTACAGAGGTACGTACGTCAACATGGTTTATCGTCAATGTTCTTCCTCCTCTGCCTGTGCTTTCCTTTTTGATTTATGGATGGATATGTTTAAGTGAGACTTGAAAATGAAGTACACACTTTGTTTTCTTACATCAAACTCCTGCATCATCTGTGCTTTTCCTGCTCCCACAAGTCAAAATGTCTGCTGTGAGAAAGGTCTATTGCTGTCAGATCAACGGAGTGATTTATGGCATGAGTTCACATTGTGTTAACAACCCCAGTGGCCTAAACAGTGGCCCTTTGTATTTTGAGAAATGCACTCATTTGCTTTGTTTCCAGGGTGAGATTAAAAGATCAATATTAATCTCATGTCTTTGTGTTAAGAACAGAGCTGGAGTCACTTAGCTTAGAGCCTGAGGAAAGACACACACTTCAACTCCCTCTACAATCACAATGTGTTGCTTTACCTTTCTCTGTAGTTAACAGGATATAACAGAGTAGAGGATTCCTGTCTTCATGCTAATCTAATCTAATCTAATCTAATCTAACTGTGTCATGCCCTGAACTCTGTACTTAAAGAATAAGGCTGGTGATCCTCTGTGTTTTTCCTGTTGTGGACAGTGACCCACATTGGCTCACATGTTCCTTTATTACCATGAACATTTGTGGGACAAGACATTTCTTAAGGATAAATAATTACAGACAAAGAAATAAGTGAGTGAAATAATTAATACAGTTAGCAATGAAAAAAGCTATTATTGTATTTCTACATTTATGTAATCATTTATTTGTTTTTACATTTATTTATTAATAAGTTAGACAGGCTTACTATTTACTTCTTGAGTTGGCCTGTAAACTTAGTTCATGAAAAAATAAATGATTAAAAATAACATTATATAAAATCTAGAAATACATACATGAATCAATCAACGAATGTATTGATAAATATAACTGAATAATTGTAGAAATAAATAGAAACAGAAATAGCCTTTTTCATCGCAAACTGTATTTATCTTTTTATTCATGCATGTATTTGTTCTGTTTTCCTTCATATGATCACACACTAGTTATTTTGAGTCAATCCCACATGCACTGCTCCTGTGTCAGCGATCCTCACTAGAGCACAATGTGTATTAATGGGCAGCTGAAAATAGTCCCCAAGCAGTTCACATCTGTTTAATAATTTGAACAAATGAAACTATAAAGTTCAGTAAGGACCAATGGTCTGCGGGCTCTGAGCAACAGAAAAACCTGAACTATTCCTTTTAAACAGTTTTCCAACATGGAGACTAGTTGCAGGAGACACCTGAGAAATATTTTGAATGTGACTGTACAATGATGTAATTTCATTATTCAGGTTACCCAGATTGTAATACCTTTTTTTCTACATGAAAGAGAATCACACATGATTGACAGCATGACACTACAAGGACACAAACTGTTGGATCACGATAAACTTGTTATGCATGAGTGGAGAACACATTTCAAACTTTAATATCACAGTCGATTATGTTCATTCAATTGTGTGAAGCTAAAATCGTGGTTAATATTAATATTTAATCAAAGCCTCAGCCCTACAATAGGGACACAGGCACGCATATGATCTGTCATGACCCTACCTTGGCTTTGAACTCATCAGAGTATTATGGTATCAACTACCTGTTTTGGACTTGTCTTTGTTTGCCCTTTGAGTTTATATTTCTTGTTTTATTTTAATGCCTCTCTTCTTTTGTGTCTCTATACTTCCTGTCTTTGTCCTGTGTCCCGCCCTTGTGATCGTCTGCACCTCATGTGTTTCACCTGTGTTCTATTATCCTGCCTCTCTTGTGCATATGTTTCCCTTTGTCTTTGTCTCTTCATGTTTCTGGTTTTGTGCTGCTTTTGTTTCAGTTTTGCTCCACATTGTTTGCCTACTTTTTTAATTTGCCTTTCAGGTCCCATAGACATTCAATCCTGGCATGATCTTACATCACCACATGCTTCTTTATATTGTTTTCATTTAAATAAATAATCACTGAACAGGAACAAGATGGTCGAGACCAGGATGAATATTGTGAGACCATCAATAGCCTTATTATATGACAAGGGAACAGGACAAGAAGTTGAGCCCTGTAACGACCATATTGTCCCATATCCAGATTCATAAGGTTCAAGAAGTTCTTCACATAGAGTAACTGTACATTCATGTTGAAAGCCTTGTGTGTCTCTAACAAGGGTCCTCACTTTACAAGTACTATGAAATCTGGACAGTAATAAATGAATGCAGAAAAATACTGTGCCTAATGACAGCTCAGGCCGAGTACCCATATTGGAATTCACTGTTGTAGCAGTCTAGTAGCTTTAGGTGAAAATAGGCCTATGGTGAGGGTGGTGAGGAGAGCACCTCCAGCTGCACCTGGAGAGTGAGTAACTCCAGTTAGCTCTACTCACTCTCCTGTTGAATAGGTGACTGTGACTGAAAATAAAAAGAGTTGCCACTGGTCACAGTGATCAGATGAGACGGTTCTGTGTCTCTGCCACAGGAAGATTTATCTTTATTGCTTTGAATTTTGTAAATGGATGTGTGTTACCGGTGAACGGCTGTATTTTGGGGTGCGTTGGGAGACCCACAGTGGCAGGGGATTGCCACAAAGTGTGACTGGGTATCTGGGGTCATCTTGAGGAGATGAAGAGAACCACAAGGGGCTGGAGATCATAACCAAGCGGAACGGCCGTTCTACCCCCTCGACCACAGCCACTGAGGGGGTAGAGCAGTCGTCTTTGAACCAGAAGATTGGCTATTCGACTCCTATCTTCCCCATTTGCATGTTGAAGCGTCCATGGGAAAGATTCTGAACCCCAAATTGCCCCTCATAGAAAAAGTGCTGTCCATAGATCCACTGAATGTGTGTGTGAATGGGTAAATGGCAATATCCTGTTCTGTAAAGCGCTTTGAGTGATCCTCGAGACTAGAAAAGTGCTATATAGACAGAGACCATTTACCTATGTTACCTAACATCATGTCTAATTTTTACCTCACTAGATGAAATGTATCAATGGATGATTTAACCTTGCATTAGGTTTGGAACAGTACTGATTCATCAATTATGCTTCGGAATAAGATTTATTATGTTCTATTATTATTAAAATCCGTCCCTCCTCATCTGTGCTTTAAGTTGTTCCTCCATGGCCTTATAGAATGGGCTGTTTGGGGCTTTATAAAGGCCAACAGAGATGCAGCTCATATTCATTTAAACCACCGTTACTCCTCGGTAGGGACATTTTGATCTTATTTTCTTTTTTCCCCATAGAAATTGAGAGATTGTCGTATGTTTTTCATTCAAACAATATTGAGGGATTTGAAGGGCAATATGTTTTCAATGTGTCTGCCCTTCCTCTCAAAGATGAAGTTCAAGTTGTCCATCATTTTAAATCCTCTTTTCAAATCCTCTTTTCAATGGTTCATTGTGAACTTGTACTATTGGATTTGACAATTATTATTTATCATTGGTCCAAGTATATTTCATTCCTTCATCTTTCCAAAGGTAAGGGTCTAAGCCTCATTGAAGAAAAACTTTTATAGCTTCACTTATATTCCAGTTTGTTATATTCTTAAAATGAACCAAATAGTTTGATTATATCCAGCACCTTTTGATATAGAGGATCAAATAGTCAATAAATTCTTATCGACTTCTAAATGAATTTTGAACCCATGTCCGCCCACTGAGGTGGTGATTATTTCTAGATTTGCATGAATGGCACAGGCTTTGACTCAAGGGCTATAATAAATATGAAGGATACTGGGCCTCCTCCTGTGCTCCCCTATAGAGAAGGCAAGGGCCAGAAATAATGTTATTGCTTCTGACTGAGGAGCCCGGTCCATTGTAGACTCCTCTGAACCAATTCATCAAAACGGACTCTTTATAAAATAGTAAATAGGGTCGTCCTATCCTGTCAAAGGCTTACTCTGCATCCAGTGCTTATTTCATCACGGGTTGTGGATAAAGCCATGAAGAGCTGACATGACATGACATGACCTGAAACAGCCTCTTCATATTATGAGGTGGATGACACAAAGCTTTGAATCCCACCTGGTCTGCATTCATTAGATTTACTTTCTCCAGACAGAGAGGAACTACCTTACCTTCTGGAGTCTAGTGTGTTCAAATCATGGGATGTGTCTCGGGTGTTTTGGAGTATATAATGGTCTGAACATGACAGCAAAGTTTTACAGATAAATAGATTTCAAAAATGTAGGGGAGGTAAACATTTTTAATGTGGTATATATGGACAATTTCAAACAATTCAAAAACCAGCATTTCCATTTGTAATAGCATTTATAAATATTGATATTGAAGCTGTCGTGTCAGTTATAATGTAAGGAGATATAGAGAATATATAAAGGAGTCAAAACTAATATATACAGTGTAAACAGAATATGTATAGTGTCAACATATCAACTGGACTTGGTGATGGTGTCCTGAAGGGGGGGGGGTGGGTTGTCCACCTCCACTGGTTTTTCCCACGTTGATCTGGATGCCTTAGGAGTCCTGCGTCTGTCCTCTGTATTCTGTTAAAATGAAATAAAAGAAGCTCTAACTTAGTGAGAGCTGCTGTAACAGTCTGCCATTAGGGAAGCGCCATCTTACCAACTTTATTGTGATTAGTAAATGTGAGTTTCAAAATAAAAATGAAAGAGTAACTAACTCAGGTCTTGTCACTGTCTGCACCCTGCAGAGTTCGGCCTGGCGTGTCATCTGGGAGTGCTATCAGGGCTGCCGTGTGTGGGCGTGGCCAAGAACCTGCTGCAGGTGCAGGGTGTGTACAAGAGTGAGGAGCACCAGTTGCAGGTGAGATTGTCGCCTCTTTAAAGGTTTTATATACAATGTATACTGTAGGTGATGTAAGAGCAACCGCAGCCGGTCATTCACTAATCAGAACCAGGCCAGTTTGATCCCTGACGCCTCCGTTCTGTGTGCCACGATACTGGCAAGATACTGAGCCCCAAATTACACCTGAACGCTTTGCCAGCAGTGTTGGAGTGTATGACAGAGAAAGTGCTGGTTATTTATTGACTTATAGGACTCCACCATTTTCATTTCCTCACCCTCACCTTGACGTCCAGGACAGGGGGCCAACTGTTACTCTCGTAGTCCGCAAGCTCAATGGTTCTTCTGATATTGACCTTCGGGTGACTGTCATCGCACCGTGTGATAAAGATCTAGGTGAAGAAAACAAATTCAATTCCACCAAAACTGTACTTTACATCTGATATTTAATTGCCAAAGTCAAGAAGAACTCTCAACTACATGTTTTATTAAAACAAAAGTGGCAATTCTAGTTACCATTTTCTTTAAATTGTACATATGCCTCCCTTTCAAAGGAGATGCCAATCTTGACAAGAGTCAATGGATGTATTAATTTAGTTTTCAAAGTGTAATCACTTTTTTGTTGTGTCTTAAGCTCACTGCATTCTAAAAAAAACAAATGTCAGAGGGACAAAGGACAGAATTCTCAATTGCTTTTCATTGTGCGCATGTGCGTGCATGTGAACCCACACTTGAACGTCTATTTGTATGCTTGTTCACGTGCGCGTTGGTGTCTACAGTGTGACTTTTATTACAAGCCAAGGCCTCCTCGTGTAGCTAATGCTAATGTGACTTTTTGAATACAAATCAGGCTGGAACAAATGGCTGTTGGTCAAAGTATACCTGAGGGACAGCAGAATGTGGATGTCATTAATATGCAAATGTTCACTTTGTTCCTCAGTTACCTGTTGAGGACAAAACCAAAACAAGCTCAAGTTAAGGTTGTCTGATGAACTGATCTGATGGCAGCTGCAATAGCAGCATAAACACAGGAAGATGTTGTCTTTATTGAGGAGGGTCTGGGATGAATTTGGGTAATCTGTGACATGTGGGATACTTAAACTCTGGATTATCTGGACTGTCAGACTCACCAATTCGGAACAGGATTCTGATTTAACAGTCACATTTTCTAAAAATATTTGTACATTTGCATAACTTCTATGTGAGGACTGAAATGCACGGACTGCTGCTGTTTGCACGTGCTGTCGGAATAATTGGAAAGATTCTAGTGGACATCATCTCAAGTTAGAACAACTTGGAATGTCTGGGATAACACAAGTTGCAGTGTTGCTGATGTCATCACTTACAAACCAATTAACATAATTTAATATCAGCTCTAAATAGAAGCCCTTAATGTGAACTTATAATAATGCAAATATTGGAAAATGGTGTCAATGTGATGTTTAAAAGCACTAAACACATAAATAAAACACATTGTGTTTGCAGCGTCTAGGTTTTTTTCACTTTCCAAAAGCACCTCACCTAAGTTGAGTGACTTCCCAACTCGGGAAATGGGACCGCCTGCGGAGCATGCACGGAAATGCACAGTGTGTTTTTAATACATCATCCCAATGGGTGGTGGTTAAAACGGGATCCTCAGTGTTTCAGGGAGCCCAACCTGATTCAAACCAAAGCAGGCATGACAAGAACACAGAGGCTCTGATCTGACAGTGATAATAAATGAGCTCTCTCTTTGAGGAAAATGTCAAGATGCAAATTCTTCATAGATGATGTTGATCTATGTCAGATCAGTTACGTGCACTTCCTGTAATTCCGCCGACAAGTGCTTTTCAAAAGGGAATCTGAGCGCACGGCTGTAGCACTCAACCGCTCCACTGTTAACTCAATTATCTGGCAGTACTCTGTTTATAACCCCAGCCGTCCTCACGTTGTAGTGCTACATGCTAATCCAATTCTCTGTAGGAGCATATCGATCTCTCTCAATTAGTGTTAGTGGCTTTTGCGTCCAGAAAATGTTGGTTTGTCTCTGCTGTGGGAAACATGGCCACCTCCTGAATACGCAGTCACACACATCTTCTGATACGATCTGGACCAAAATCCTAGTGGCTCGGACAGGTTCATTCCAGGTATCAGATAGCATCTGCAGCACATGCCCATGCCGAGTCTTTGGGCTCAAGCGATTAGCTTTGGCTCAGTGGCTGTGCATGAAATTGTAGATCTCCCCTCCCGTCCATGCTGATGTAATTGTCACTCTCTAGGGCTCGGTCTAATTTGTCTACAGGCACGCACATTATTGCGAGGCCTTGAGTCAACAGCTTTGAAGTAATCTGTGAAACACAAGCCATATCAGGCTCCCTACCAAACTTCAGAAAATTAGCCATTAAGAAATAAGATTAGCCATTACTGGCTCTACACTATCACCGCCACGTACCATTGACAAGCAATATACTGCCATACTCAATTAAATGTTATAGAGCGTGTCCAAAAACATTTCCAGCACACTGAGAGCTTTCAACAAGCAATATGCAGTTTGAGAAGTGTCTCTTAAGGTTCCAGACAGAGCTTTACACAAATTCAATCTGCAGGGCTTGTTTGTGTGTGTGTGTTAGACGTAGGTGCAAAGATACGAAAAATTAAAATAAAATACGTTTTAGTAAAAGTGTTACAGGATATAGGTAGATTTTTACAGATACACACTTCAAAACACATTAATCCTAGCGGCTAGTTGCACACTAAACTTTTAAGAGCTTCTTAAAGGAATCACTCAGCATTATTAGAAATAAACGTACTCTTTATCTTGCTGAGGATGAGAATATTCATTTCACCTTTCATAGTTGTGTGTTGCTTGTACAGAGCTGAAGCCCGGAGGTGTTCAGCAGTTTTGTGAACACTTGCGGAGTGCAGTGAATTCTTTCTAAGTGAGGTTCCCCAAGTGTGTCAAAAGTTGTATCTGCACACAGACCAATACTGAAACTTGTGCTTCTCTGCTTTTTCTCCAACAGTTTTTGCAGTTAGTAAACCTGGAGTAAGGATATATTTGTGCATTCTCATAGGGTCGGAATAATCCCCCAATAAGTAGTTCCTGACTCGGAAAATTCACATGAAAACCAGCTAAAGGTGGTAGGTTTGTTTGTGCTTAAATTTTGTGTTAGAAACAACTTTGTAGATTCTCTGTTTATTCTTGTAGCACAAAGCTGTCCTGATTTTGGAATATGCAAGCTTCTCTAACTCCTCTGTAGCCATTGGCTAATTTAGGACAAATGAATACGTCTTATGATATTACAAATTTTAAGCATTTTATTAATAGTGACTGTGACTAGCTTCATATTGCATTTTATTTAAATGTAGCTGTCAGTGATCATTTTTGCTGTAACTCTTAGCCGAATTGAATTACAACTTGCAAACTTACATGGTTTTCCCATCTTGGGTTGCACTGTGTCAAACAATGACAAGGATGCTATGCTATCTCTCTCTATCTCTCCCTGCTCTCTAGTTGCTCTGTCTCTTGCAGGTGAGTTTCCACAGGATGTAACAATGTGTCTGTGCTCAAACAGAACCAGGGGAGTGCAGTGGGTTCTTATCTGAAACAAGAGATGTGAAAGAGGAAAGAAAATGTTTCCTTTCTCCTGTTTTGTCCTTGATTCACTTTTGGAAAATGATATCCTTGTCGGAAGTTCCCCGTTGCTCAGCATTCTTCTGATCTCACCTCTCTCTAGCTCCAGCTTTGCTCGTCTCCTCTCTTACTCTGTCCCCTTTCCTACCCTGTCCTCCCTTCTCATCTCCTTTACTCCTCCCCCCCTCTTTGTCTCTGTTTCTTTCACACTGATAGCCTGGCTGTATCTCAAACAAGTGTGTTATTGATGACTTGCACTGTCTTTCTGCTGCACTTGCTTCGTAACAGCCAAATCTCTTGCTCACACACACATACACACACATGCCGCTGGCCACATCCCAGCTGGGATTGGAGGCCCTGTGTGGCCCCTCCTGTCTCCCTGCTGGCTGCTTGCTGTAATCATTCATAGTAGAGTGGACACCCCATCCATCATGGGGGCTAAGCTCCCTTCATGGCCCTGGCCCATAACCCAAAGCACACCTGTCAACAACAGACAACGTCACTGTGTCTGACTTTGCTCTGTCTACTTGAGAGAGCAAAACTTTAGTTTCTATGACAGAAAATGAGGAGGTTGTTTTTAAAAATGCAGTTACCCTGAGATCTTCTTCCATAAATCTTTCACTGACTTATTAGATATCAAAGTCGGTGCAACAAGTTTTATTATACTGATATATCGTGTTGTTTTTCTTTGTATGATTGTAATACCAGATAAATAAAGAGAGACAGATAAGCTGTAGATTAGATTTTTATAGATGGCTAATGACTTATTATGGAGATGAATTACAATTGCATTGAATCAGAGTCCGCCATAGGCATTGTGTTTATAGAGTTTCCATAGATATAACATATGTCTGCTATCTCAAATCATATGAAACTGTTAATTCTGTAAAAAAAAAAAAACAGGACATTAGAATCTAAAAGAAGCCACAAACTTTTATTTTTTATTTTATTTCCCACTTAAAATTGCAGATTCAGTGGGAAGGCAATCATACAACTTTTAATAAAATTTTTAAAACACATATACTGTATTTCTGGGTTGCAATGATGTCATCTCTGTGGAGTGAAATGGAATTTGGTGAAGACAATTATAATTGACCTCTGTGTGTCTGTAGAATTCACACAGCATCAGGTGTTAGTTTAGGTCTGACTCCCATCTCTGTCTGTATTTAGGTAACATGGATGTGGACCTCCATCCATCCACAGTCATGAAAGAGAAGCAGATAGAGCCTTCACACTGTTCCTCTTCAGTCGTTAATGACTAAGTCTGTACAAGACCAGCTCATTTCTATCCCTTCACTGAATTTCACTCCAAAGATACGGGTGTGGGTTGTGTTAGGTAAGAATATCTGAAAAGATTCTCAGTCATCCAGGTCATCTTCCAAAGGCAACTATAGACTTGGTTGTTGCACCTCTCATCCAGGAGGTTTCTTTGGTTCTGTCTGATTAATTTCAGGTAATTTGTTAGGTTAGAAATAAGAACTGAGACAGAGTCCCTTCATTCCATGATCTCAAACATGAGGCTTTTGGAATGAATATATGTTGACAGACATATTTATGAGTTAGAAGCATTATTATTGAGTATATTTGAGTAACTTGGCTCTGTTTCAGCTGGTTTCTTCAGGGTTTTAAGTCATTGTAGTAGACTTCATGTTTACATTAATAGTGCAGCACTGTTTATCATCATGTTGTGTTTTTTTTATAATCCTTATTGTTGCTCTCAGCATGAACAGTTTTCGGTTAATCTTTATTTACACCCTGGCTTTGGGTTTAGACACTAAACAGAACATTAATATTTGTTGACAGATGTATTTACTCAAGACAAATAAGTAATTTAACAAAAATAAAGGTGATAAAACCTTGACATTTTTTTATTTGATTCTCGTTATGCTCAGTGAATTAGACTCTGGACTTTGTCAATGACAGAAATGTTTTTTTTTTATATTTAGTTTGATAGAATCTTAAAACGGCTTCAATTGCACATGAAAGCCAATGTACTCCGAGGTTACAGATAAAGCTTGTGAATTCTCTCCAGAGGGATAATAGTTTGTCTCAGTTTGCTGCAGTTTACTCTGTTATGCTGTACATCCTCCTCTGACTTTGATTTTTGTTCCTTTGCCTCCACAGATCGCTGCTCTGCAGAAAGGAGGAGACAGCTTCCCACTCACTGCCGCCTCAGGCAAAGTGCTCGGAAAGGTGCGGCGAAGGACACAGAAATAGAAACAAATAGCTTTTGCCAAGGTGTTGTTTTTCGGCAACTGCCTTCAAACAACACACACCCTGCTAAAAGTCAAACTCAACAAAATGTGTATGACCAACACAATCATGGAGAGAAGTGAATGTTGAACAGTTACTCTGTGTGCAGGCGCTGCGCAGCTCTGATAGGAGCTCCAAGCCAGTTTACGTGTCCTTGGGCCACAAGATCAGTCTGGACACAGCTGTACGCCTCACACACTCCTGCTGCCGCTACCGGGTCCCCGAGCCCATCAGACAGGTACACACACACACACACACACACACACACACACACACACACACACACACACACACACAGGGTGACTGAAAAGAAGCTTGTCCTGGAGGAAAGGCAAATTCAGAAGATGTGTGACAGCGTCCTGTTGTGAAACAGAGAGGTGGGATCATCATGCTGTGTTGGCTTTGCTACAGCAGGGCCTGCGAGAAATGTAATGCTACTAGACTGGAAAGTGGTAATTTGAAAGTGAAGATGTTTTTAGCTCCAAAGCAGAAGAAAGATGTTTTTCATCACCCACACTGTAGCTGTAGCTGTCACATTCAAGATGAACTCTTGTGTTAATTGAAGGTTCTCTTTCATGTTGCCAGTTTCCAGAAGCGTAGACGCATCAGTTTGATGTCATTTTGCAATGTGCGACATAGACAGACAATATCGACAAACTTTGAGTTATTGGATTTCAATGGTTTGGAACCATTCCTCAAGTGGAACTGAATGATTCTCATAACTACTCATACATATCCTTACACATCATAAAAGGTAACTCCTACAATTTGATCGATGTTGTAGCATGTCAACAGGTCTCTTGGGAGTACAAAGTTTGTATAAAGCCAGTTGTGTCTGATAAATGTCTTCAAGTGATGTCACTTGAGTCGGCCTCGTTTGGGGCTGGAGCTGATCAGTTTTTAAATAGAAAAAATCTGGGCTATCACACAACTGAACCTTGCATTGTGGGTAATGTGAACACCATGTTTTGACAAGGTAGAATAGTGTGTGAAAAAAAGTTTTTCATCCATTAAAACATAACAAAAAACTGACCATGAGTTTGACAGGTTAATGGAAGTGCTTTGCTAAATTAGGGGAATTCTCTTTTAATGGGAATGAATGTGAAAACAGGTCTCAGTGGAGAGACTGCAGCCTTACATGGGTTATTGATTATGTCGATAATTACATCTAATGAACATGCACCTCCTCATGCTCAAACTCACAATAAAGCACAAAAATGTAAGCGGTTTAGTGAACAAATATTATGCGGTTCATTCAGTATTTATTTGTGTTTCTCCTTGTCAGTGTTTATTATATCATCCACTGCATTAGACAATATAATAAACTGAATGAAATCTTTGCCCAGAGATGCTGATTAACATCACTCTTAATTACCAAGATAAGTGGGTGAAGGAATTACATGTCCCGGAGGGTTATTTTACAGCTTTAATGAGTCCTGTCATATAGTAATATGACAGAACTCAATGCATTCTGCATTTTCTGTTGAAAAAAGGGTCATAAAAAGTTCAGTCTTAAAACATATAAACACCCACTGACTGTCATTTTGGGGAAGAAAGGAAAATAAAAAAACTTGAACATCCTCGACCTGAATTGATCCCTCCTCCCCCTCAGGCTATTTTTTTTTCTGCCACTAGGCTGTGCTGTGCTTCTGCTGCTAACCATGACTTCACCTTCACTGGACAGAAAACACATTCAGACACATGCACACACACACGCCTCTCAAAACCAGTTTTTCACAAAGAGAGCTGCAGTTGCAGAGGCTTACTCGTCTCCTCCTGTGTGTGTGTGTTTATTTCATCAAAGCGTGAATGTGATGTGTTTAGCTGGTGGGAGGAGGAGGAGGAGGAGGAGGAGGAAGCAGCAGGGACTGAGTGGACATCAGACAGAACCAGGGACACTCTCACCTTCCTCCGTCCAATCACTGACACCTCCGTCACGCTGTCCAACCTTTCTCTGAAGTTCACGTTCTCCTTTTTTCTGTCCGTCTCTTGCTTTTGTCTTGTGTTCCCTATCTCTATCTGTCCCACAGATATTTTCTATTCTCTTTACTGCTGACATCACAGAAAGCAGCCCTTCACAGATCCAGTTCTGGAGACTGTCGTGTTCAGAGCTGAACCCAGACGATAGAAGTCAAGCTGCTGTGTCCTCTGCTCTGTCAGACACGTGCATTGGACAATGTGATGTCCGAAACAGGCCACATAGAGAAAAATCAAATTATTGGTTTAGTAAAGATGTTATTTGTCCAGACTCTTGTATATACATATCTCTCTGTCGGTTATACACGCTTAGCTAGACTCAGCAGCTAAAGGTTGCCAGAGTCTCTGTGGCAGATGTTGAGGGTTCTCCAGAAAAGGGCACAGTCTATGTTTATATTCAGGAGAGAAACATTGTTTACTGGCATCACTAGCATATTGGAGGAGCAGAAATGACAAGAAGATGCACAGACGGGTAGAGAACAGAATACATCTCCCTGCTAATTCCACATACATCTGTCAGTATGTATGTGGAACACATAACTCACAAACAGGTCATCTAATCAACTTCACACCAGGCATGTCTATTTTACCTGAGAAAGTGCAATGCTGAGTTTGGTGCTATTTGAACACGCAATTTGTTCAATATTAATACAAATTAAATACACAGGCGAATGGCGGTGTGTCGCAGTCATTAGGGGCGGGGCAGTGAGCCTCCAGCCTGTGGACAGAGTTGAATATGTCTTCTATGTCATTTTGATAATTTTCTTATTTTTATTTCACCATATCAGACTGACACATTCACCGGAGTTGTGGGTGCTGATGTCCGTCATGCCAACAACATTCATAGTCCCTGTACTGCTTTCTATCGAGCTGAATAACAGAGCTTTTATTATGAAAAGTTGGGAACTTGGGTCTGAGGGTTGTGTCGATTGCCACAGACCTTTAAATGAGCCGACATGTACTGTGTGAAAAAATGACAGCAGCTCAAGAAATCATTCAAACTTATACTTATATATAATTCATATATAACTTATGGAATGACAAGGAATAATTCTGAACTAGCTCTGCGTCAATTAGTTTTTCACAGTGCTCGTGTTTGCTTGAGTAGAGCTGATACGGGCTTCATGTACAGATCAGTAACAAATTAAATGAAAGAGCAACTGGAGCAGTTCATGTTGAAAATGAGCCTGTCATTAGGGCTAATTGCTCGGCCTGCATTAATCCAGCTACTCGCCTGCTCACAGGCATCATCCAAAAGACTTCACACTCGACACTTTACTTCCTGCAGGGTCTTGAGCAAATATACCTGTCGTGACACAGCTGTGTCCTCCATTTGTCATAATTTATGGTTTCACAGTGTAACTTTATATAATGTCACTGCTGATGTGACATTGTCGTTCTTTATGGTGTCACATAGTGCAATATTTCATAATGTCAAATTCCTCAGACACAATCCATGATAAGATTCATTGAACCCTCTCAGTTTGATGGTTGCGTAGGGTTTATTCAGATTTTTTGTCTGTGAGCCGGAATACTCAAAAACTACAAGACAAATTAGCTCAGAGCTTGGAAGGATGTGGTATGTACAGTATCAGGAAAGAACTTGTTCAATTTTGGTGCAGATCCAGATCAGGGGTCAGCTCCAGAAAATGTTTTTTCACTCTTACATGGCAAGATAGGAAGTTTATCCACGTTCTCATTGATTTCTCAGAGTTGAATTTATGGATCATGATGAAAATAATCGGGCCTGTTTAGGGGACTTATATTTATGAGTGTGTGCTATTTGCTGCAGGTCCAAATAAAAATTGGATCTAGTGAATTGAAATGTTTTTATAATGGGACTACTGGGCCTTGGTGGAGGTACAGAGAGCTATTCAAGTTTTATGTCTGTGTTTTGAATTGTCCTGATGAATGTTCCCCAAAAACATCCTTGGCTCCTCATTCCTCAGCCATGCTCGGGCTACGTTTAATGTTGATCAGGGGGACAGTTGTTTGAAAAATTTAAATCCAATCAGAAAGTATTTTCACCTAACACATTTGTTGAGTGGGTTTTTTGATGATGGAAGAGTTGGGACCATCAGCCCAACGTTCAACTCTAGGTAGAGTGCTTTTCATCAGACCACTCAGTGAGCCCTTATACCCTGTATAGATGTATCGGCATCTTTTATGCCAGTATTTCTCGGACTTTCGGCAAGTTAGATCACATTCTCCACCCGTCTGTCCATCATCTAATAAAATCCTCTCACTTTATATGATAAGTCAAATAAAACTCTCCATCCACAGTTTGAAATTCAAAGAGAGGAAGATGAAAGATGACATCATGGTTGGCTCCTGCAATAAAGAATGATGTGTGAATCCACTGATGCAGAATCTTACGTCCCACAATGACACACCTTACATACTCTCTCTCAACCCATCTCAGTCTATTTTTCATAAACCATTAAATTCTCACCCTCCTCATGCATCCCACGCCTATTGAGTTTCTTTCCCATCTTTACTAAGGAGCGTGAACTTTCATTTGAGAGCATTATTTCTTCATTTCACATTTTTTAAAGTCAAAGCTTTTCCTGTACCCTCTCTCGAATAACCCCTGCTCACAAACTGATTTTCTGCTCTCAGATGTAATGTTGCTGCTCGTGTTTTTCAGTTTCAGTCCTGCTCCTCACTCTCATGAAACTTCTTTCCATTAGTGCACAGAGTGTATACCTCCAGCAAGATCCCTTATGAAACCAAATCAAAGTTATACACACTCATAAATATCAATCCCCTAAACACACCTAATTTTTTCCTTCAAGATCCAAGAATTACTTTCAAAGAAAATGTTGAAAAATAACGACTTCTTTTATGATCGATACCAAATCCCTCCACGAGATTCTCTGGTAAAACATTCAGTCCTTTTTTGTGTAAAACTGCTAACTAACAGATAAACAAAGAGACTAAACCATAACCTCCTCTGAGGAGGTAATAGGCTTAATAACATTCCCGACACAGTTGTAATGTTGTACGTCTCTTATTGCTGGTTTGTGTTTATCAAGGTTCAGAGGATCACATTCCAGCATGGACCATACTTTATTTAACCAGCACCATAACTCTCTTCAGACTTGATTGGTAAAGTCACATTTGCAGCACGGGAGTAAATGCATGTACTGATATTCATTGTGTACTTGCTGGTTTTCCATGTGCCAGGTTGCACAGTTCTCTCACTGACAACTCTATCTGCCCTGTCACTGCATCCACTGGGATTCATTCTCAAGTCAACATGAAGTGAAGATAATCGAGGCCTGAGTCAAGATGTACGCTGTTTGGATGTGGTCATGTTGGTGTGCATTGTCAATCAGTTACTTCAGTCCAAAAACATTTTCACATTTGGAATATTAAGGTGCTCCTTGGCAAACTTGTGTTGTTGTTTTCTTCTTCTTCTGCGACTTCCTTCTCCCTCCTGCCATGGACACCGTGCACCAGGATCTGTGTACTGATTGACGAGGAGATGTTAGTTTGGTTCAATGATTCCTCAAAGCATCTGATGCTATTCTGAGATTCTTTCCTACGTTAACGATCATTCGGCTCTTTATCGTTGTAGTCTTCTTAGCCCGGCTCAACTCTCAGAGTTAATCCTTGGAGATGATAGAGGAGGTTCCTCCCCGTGAGGAATGTTTGTCCTAGCATGTACTTGCATCACCTTACATGTCAGTAAGGATGTTTGTCAAACATATGGACATGAACAAGACAGTGGTGTGCATAGATAGTCAACGCGAAATCTCAGTAACAGTCTGAGTTGAGAGGATAAGCAACTCAGCAGGACTAAAATGAAACACACATATTTCACTTTGAAAGATGAGTAAATGTGTGACACACACATTCATACTGTGGTGCCTCATGTTCAACCAAGTCCAGCCAATGGCAAAGTGAAATAAGGCATGTTTGCTGCAGCTGACAGCACTATGGTTAAAATGTTGATTGTTTTATTAATGTGATCTTTCACCCATTATTGAAAGAATATCTATATTTGAATTTTGGGATTGATCAGAAACCTATAGCTCTAAAGGTGTAGGCAGACGCGCAGGATGTTTGTGTGGTTTGAGGGATCAGATCATAGGACGCATTTGGGCCGTTCAGACCTGTACTTAGTTCAGGTCAGGTGTTTACACCAGGTGTGGACAAATAGTGTTAACAGGAGTAAAGAAAATGTGTATCCATTACAAAATCTGAATTTATAATGAAAAAATAATGCTCTCAAAATGAAAGACCACGCTCTTAACAGCTTCAGAGAACATTTGATGGGAAGTTAACTCTGACATCCTCCTCGATTCATCCTCTCCGTTTTTACTTTGCGGTCACTGTGACAGTGACAGACTGACAAGCAGAGATCAGAGAGCGGAAGCTGACTCGTCAGGAAGATGTTGCATTAGTGACCAGACCATCCATCCATTAGCTATACCACCTATTCTTTTGAGGGTCATGGGGGGCTGGAACAATCCCAGCTGACAGTGGAGTGCACACTGGACAGGTCACCGGTTTATCACACAGAGACAAATCCAACTCCTGTAGAAACATTTAGTTGGTTTTAGTTCATTGTCTCATAGAAACTCTGAACTCTGCACTTACCCGTGTTTTACTGGCATCCTGCCATCATGTGAGGTGGGACTGACTCTGGTTTTGATTGATATTAATTATGTTAAGAAAAGTTTCAAGTTGAAGCAGTGTTACAATATAACCTCATATTAGCAGATACGAGTCTCCAAATGAAAACAACTGCATATGAGACTGTTATATCATGAGAGGACGAGAAAATGTGAGGCTTTCAGCAAACTGGAGCCCATCTTTTAATGATGCTGTAGATCAGATATTATGTGTTAAATGTTTTACAATCCAACATCTGAAATATTGGGTCACAGCTTCTCTAATGTAAAGAGAAGTGTAGATTAAATATCTTTGGGTTTGGGCCAACAAAACAAGGTGGTGGCCTATTAAAAAGAGATCAGTAGATTAATGTGTAATACAATTAATGCTAGTCCCAGTGGGGTTGTTGTGTTTATGAAAACAGTGCATGCATTTGTTAAATGCTAAATTGTACTCGATTCTTGTCAGTGACCTCATGTCTTTTCTAATTCTTTGTCTTTGGGGTTTCTCGATTGTTATATGAGCTTTTTGTCCTCCCAGGTAGGCGGCTGTGGCTGAGGGGTAGAGCGGTTGTCCTCTAACCAGAAGGTTGGCGGTTCAATCCCAGTCAAGCCAAAGTTTCCTTGGGCAAGCTACTGAACCCCAAATTGACCCTAATCCTTATTAGAAGTCAATTTGGATAAATCAGTGAAATGATATGTAATGAAGTCTGCTCTGTACAGTATATGATGAAAATGTGCAACTCTGATCTATGTTAAATATTTCTTACCTTGTGTCCTTTTTCAACAGTGTCAGTATATGGTTTGAAATTCTTTTCACCTCATTACCTGTTAGACAATTTGTGTGTGTTCCATTCGCCAATTTTTCTGGTCGTCTTTTTGTTTAATGTACCCAGCATCTGTGCATATATAAGGATGACTGTGACTATAGTTCATATACTTAATGGAAGTTGTGTGGACAGAAACTTAAAAGTAGCAGCAGCATTAGTATTTAAAGGACGTCAGTAGAAGTGAACCCTATTTTTCTAGTCAAAAAGCTAATATTCCTGTCAGACCTGCTCACTTGGATTTAGCAGCTGTCTGTTAGTGCTTGAAGAAAAGACACAAAGAAAGTGTGTTTGTGAAGGACTGCGTTTTTTTTGTGGTACCAATAGTTTATCTCAGAATCTAAAATGAATCTGCACGCTTGAAAAACCTCACAAATTCAAACTTGTGGAAACTTATTCATCCAAGAAGCTTTGACGTTTTGACGAGCCTATAAGGCTTCATTGATCAGGGTCAAAACATTATCATGTGGCCACTGAATCATCACTGCACTCAACAGGTTTGTGTATATATTGTTGCGTCATGTGTGTAGGCCTGGCCCACATTTGGTCCATTGGTCATTATCTCCAGGCTAAAACCCATTACTCCTGATAGTCAACCCCCTAAACCTCATCCTCCTCCTCCACATACACTAATGGGAAGACATCCACTAGTAATGGGACTCTGAGGAGCAGGCTGAGACGTACAGTAACAGCTTATTTCCAGACCTCTCCTCGCTGTCTGAGTGCTTTGCACCAAGCGGAAGTCACTAATTACGATCCCTCTCTTATGGCAGTCACCTGTACACTGCTGACTTTCCCAGTGCTGCCCTTAGTGCCTTTTCTTTCTGTAAGATCAGTTCATACAGGACTGTAAAACTTCAGTGTGTCTTCCAATGTTTATCTTTTTGTTTTCTGGCAAATAGTTTCCTGGAAGTATCAGAGGGATTTCACTTGATTTCAGGTTTCCTGACGTTTATCTCTTGCTACATAAATGGGTCTCCTTGCAGCACACATACTAAAACATCCTCCTTTACAGTACCATAAGGCTGTTTCGATATCAGATGTATACAGTTTTCTAACTAAGGGGCAATAAATGTGGCTCCACGCTCCAGCCTACATTTTGGGTTTCCATGCATCCCTCCGCTGTGCTGGGCAGGAAGACTGGGAAATGTAAAAGCTGTACAGCTGCAGTCCCAGATTGCAAAAACAGATGGAATTTCAATGTGAGCAATAGGTGGTGGGGAGGCTGCATGCATAGAATAAAAGAGATTGAGAGAGGCTTTGTGCGTGTGTGTGTGTACAGGGGAAAAGGAGTGTGTGTAGGAGTGTGCGTGTGTGTGTACAGGGAAAAAGGAGTGTGTGTAGGAGTGTGTGTGTACAGGGGAAAAGGAGTGTGTGTAGGAGTGTGCGTGTGTGTGTGTACAGGGGAGAAGGAGTGTGTGTGTATGTGTGCTCTAGAGAGAGAGACAGAGAGAGATGTGTGTTTTTTATGCGGATATTGAAGGCACGATGTATTTATGTAAGAAGCAAGTTTTTTTTTTTTTTTACAGTCTCCAGATGCAAGAATTCCTCCACAGCAGACCATAACATAACATATGCTTCTGTGTGTGTGTTATGTCACCTGCCTGTGTGTGTGTGTGTGTGTGTGTGTGTGTGTGTGTGTGTGTGTGTGTGTGTGTCTGTGTGTGTGTGTGTGTTGTGTCTTGCTTTTGATGAGGCCCCACTCTGACTTTTTCAACTAACTTTCTCTTTTAACTCTGAGCCTCCTTGGTCTCCCTGACTTTATTCGTCCTCATTGTACTGTTTACCTTTTTTTTACTCTTCTCTCTCCGACGTCTTTCATCCATTCATCTATCTCCTCCCCCACCCCCCACTGCGTCTTCTCCAATCTTTGAATAATTCAGGCCTGCAGTGCTAGTGTATTTTTGGTTGTTGTCACCTCTGCAGTAACACAAACACAACCCATACCAGTGAGCATGCAAGCGTACACACATACAGCCCTACACACACACACACACAAACACACACACACACACACACACACACACACACACACACACACACACACACACAGATTCCAACTAATAAAGCTTTTTGACACCAAAATAACACCAGAGACTGCAACCTGCTAACTACGAAGAATTATCCTGGCAGGGTCCTCACACCGTCTCTGAGCTCTGTTATCCCAGCAATGACTAATAATGTCTCACTTTTCTGTCTTTTCCAGATTTAATCCCAATTCATGCTTCTGCGTTGAACCTACGCCGAAGCTCGGGCATAGCCTAAGTGTAGACGAGTACTCTATGCAGAACCCTACACTGTACTCTGACGTGCACCTCCCCAAAAATGTAACTACACGTCGAGATGATGCAGTTCACAAGAGCTGTCATTGGTCCGCTTTTCCGGCAGACCTTATTTCGGGGAATCTCCTGCTTCGCCTCACTCTTGTTTAATGGTCGTACAGACCATCTCCGACGTATTTCTTTTATTCGTTGCAGTTCTATAACAAAATGTAATGGCTCTTCCACATCAGCTCTAACACCAACATGATAACACTCGCCATTGTTCTGCAGTGAACAGAGACACCAGAGAATGTGTAAATTAGAGGACCGGAATCTGGAAGAAACTTGACACAGTAGCATAGAAACTCTACTGACACATGTTTTGACAATGTAATTGCAGAGCAACACACGCACACCTGCGCACTACTATGAATGGTCACATAAGCATTGGCCCAGTGCGTAGGCTACGTGCATACCTGCAGTGTGGCTTGGATGCAGAACCATGAATCAGCCTTTACACAAAGTTTGCAGAATAATGTGTGAGGAAAGACATGGTGTGCTTGTTTAACTCACAAGTCCCCCCCTCAGGTTTTGTGTTAAAGCAGTTACTAGACTAACTTTGGGCATAATTATCAGCCACACTTTGTTTATTAAAGTAATCATGATTTATTGTCATTATTCCTGAAGTGAAATCTGCTGAAAACAGCAGCACAGCATTGGGTGATAAATCAGCGACATCTGTCATTTGATCCTTTGTTAAAATAAAGACATTGATTAGTGCAGTTTAAAAAAAATCAATGAATACAAAATGTAATCCATCAACTGGCGATAATGCTTATCGCTGACATAAAGAGACAAAGAACCATTCTCGCTCGTGTTTACACCAAAGGGTCAATCGCCAGGTAAATAATCCAGTTGCCAACACAAAACACAAATTGATTTTCTTTTCAGTTTTCCCACAACAAAGCAGAAGCATGTCATCAATGCTGTAAACCTTTAAATACTAAGCTATAAGTAATTTGTGTACATTTTTAACCTTTTTTTTTTTATTATTTATTCAAACATTTTGTTTTGCTTTTCTTTTATTGCAATGTCGACATGCTGCTGTTTATCAGGTAATGTTTCTGTTCACCATCTTAGTTTACCGAATGTATCAGCTGAACAACTGGTCATTAGCTGTAATCCCAAAGTAAAGCTAAGGCTGCTTGTCATTACTTTTGCACCTGTTGGGCTCCAAAGTAAAGTATTGGACAAACTCTGATCTGCTGGAAGAAACAGCAGAGCGGTCAAGAGATCAGAGTCATTATGATTCTTCTTCTGTCGACCAGATTTCATGCTGATTCATCCCATATTAATGGAGATATTTCAGTCTGGAGCTTGGTGCTAACAACATGGATAGCAATTGCACACATCATGCATCACTTCCCCATTTGTTCCTCTTTTCAAACCAAATCCTCTGTGGAGCTGCTAGAACATCACTTTGGCTTGACACTGATGGAAACAATGTGTTTCATTGAGTTTGAAAGGAATAGATGAGAGAAAGAGAAGCTTACACAGCCATAAAACAGTCATGTTGGACAAGTGGCAGGGTGAAACATCTGTGAGGGAGACACCAGTGCTCTGCTGGTGCCAGCCAGTGGAACTTTTCTCAAAGTGTCGAGAGGATGTGACTGATTTAAAGTGGAGCTCCCCTCTGGGGCTCGGGGCTGTCTAAATGTTAATATATGTCTGTCTGACATTCTGCTGCTGCAACCACTGGACTCTGGACCTCCACTGAGAGATTGGTGGAGAGAGAGATGGGAGAGCTGCCCTGAGGTGGATATGAAAGAGAAGTGTAGATGAGAGGTGAATCAGAGGTTTGAGGAGAGTAAAGGAGGGAGGGAGATCTGCAGGAAAACCGTTTCATAATCAGAGTGATAAAAAGGATTTTAAGTGAGGGAAGGTGAATTCCAGAGAGAAGGAGAAAAAAAAAGATGGTTTTAAAAAAAGTAAGGAGGGATGTAGAGAGGAAGAATGGGTAGAGCAGACTGGCATAGCTGCAGGGCTTCAGGGGCTTTGGGGGACCAGAGGATAAAAACCTGCCCCGGGCCACTGGACCAAAGCCAGGACTCTGACACCTCTCTCTCTGTGTGTGTGTGTGTGCGTGTGTGTGTGTGTGTGTGTGTGTCCAGCAGAGAGCCAGCAGGCCACATCTGTTCACCTGTGCAGTCCCACCCTGGCAGGGACTGTGGCGAGAGGGAACCAACTCTGAACTGATAAAAATTCAGACGCAGGTTTTCTTTGCTCCACAGCAACACAGCTGTCACATCCTCTCCAGTTTCCCTCAGTCACTCTCCCTCCTCCTTCTCTTCTTCTGGTGTGCACAGTGTGATCACTTGTGGGGCTTTAAAAACCAGAGTGGGAAAATGTTATTTTTAAAAGGTTTGTTTATAGGTTCACGCCAACTAATTATAAATGAATTCTCAAACCATGCAAGTCGGTTTGTGAATAAATGTTGCAGGAGCAGAGAAGTTGCTGGTTAATTGGACAGATTTTGATCACTCCAGGTTTGAGTATTAGTGACACGATGAGTCCAAACAATTGGGTTTTTCTTTTGCAGGTGCTTTCATCATTTTAGGAAATGGGGTCATTCATTTACTTGGTGAGGGTTTTCAGAGAAGCTGGATCACTCTCATGTGTTTGTCCATTCTATATATGAAGGTGGAGCCAGCAGCCTTTTAGCTTAGCTTAGCATCAATTCTGGAAAGAGGGTAAAAACACTCAAAAAAAAAGGGGGTAATAAAATTTGCCCACAAGCAGCTCACTTATTAACTTTACAAGCTAAGCCGCTGCTGGCTCTAGCTTCATTTTTATCTCTCATCTGTTGTAGCTCCTGGCAAATAAATAATCAGCGGGCTGCTTCATTAATAAGAAGGTGACACAGAAGGGCCCACCTTTATTCTGACTGTAACAGAAAATAAAGCAGAATTTCAATATATAAATTAAAGTGCTAGCTTTATCCCCTTTACCATAGAATAATGCAAAAGGAGTAATCAGTCGATTTGGACATGCGATAGGTTCAATATGAATAAACATAGGACCGGAGCTCTGTAGCAGCTGCAGCTGGGACTCAACAATGTAAGGAACATTGTAAGTCATGGCGAGGACTGAGTCGAGCTTGTCCAAACTTTGATTAAACATGTGAACAGCTCTTTGTGCAGCAGTAGCTTTTGGGGTTCTGTGGACTGGCTCAATTACTGCTGATCACTTTCACAGCTTCACGAAGAAAACTGCATTTGCACAGGCCAAGCAAACAGCCCATTCAGATCAGACATGTTTAGAATGGGTAATGTGTTAGGTTGTACAAAAGAGGCCAGTGCCCACTCCCAACTTCTGCAGGAATAAACAAAGATATTACAATGGGCTGTTAACTGTAATTTTAAAGTAGGTCTAAGCTATAAAACAACAATACAAACAGCAATCCATCAATATAGATATTACTGCAAGAGAAGTCAGACATTGTGAGGAAGTAAATATTCATATAAACTTATAGTTGAGACTAAGCGGTAAGGTAATTGTCCATTTGTTGGAGCCTCCTGAAAGCTTTAAAAACAATTTACCATTTAGAAATAAATGTTCTCCTTCTGTATAAATGTTTAAAGGTAAATTAATAACAATCCTGAGGGAACACGACTATCTGTACAATCTGTCATTGCATCCGGTCGACCTAATGATGAGGCGGATGGCCCTGGGTTGCTGTTGTTATATCTGGTCTGCTTTTTGTGTGTCTGCATTTGAGAGCAGCTCAAGCATCTATGATGCCATGTTCTATGTGGTTCTATTTAAATGTAGAGTGTCAAACATGATGTTCTGTTCTGTTCCTTTTTGGGTTTTCAACATTTCTGGATGTGCCTCTCAACTAAAGTTGCCTATTTTTACTCACGAGGCAGGAAGCAGCGATCTGAGCAGGCACACGAGACACTACAGCAAGTTATCTTGTTAGCCACTGCAAGAAATAACTTTGCCACAACAACTCAGATCCCAACAGATACTTCTTTGAAGAAACATGGAAGAAATAGACTGCATAATGAAATTTTTAGTCAGAGAAGAGCTGATGCTTTGTTTTTTTTTCTAGCTTAAAAAAGATACAAGATTATAGCTTTAAGTGGGTGTCAGAGCAATGCACACACCCTCACACACACACACACACGCACACACACACACAGGCCCTTCCCAGCTATTCGCATCTTCATTGCATGACTGTTGAGAGCAGATTGATCAGTGATCAGAGGAGACCTGGGTTAGGAAGTCATACAGCCTCACTGAATCACAGCAGTGATTAAAGAAAGGTGGCAGCACAATTAATCCCACTGGCTCTTATTTCATCTAGTTTTTGTCATGATGGCATTTTTAAGCAGTGAACTCTTGTGTCCTTCCTCCAGTTTGATTGATTCATTTATTCATAGCTTTTCAAAACACACACATCCAAAGTCACTTGTTTCTTACTTGGTCAACAAAGAGCATGTGACTATACAAGTTATGATGGCTATTGTACATGATCACACACTGGCCATGGTGTAACTGTTATCTGAGAGGTCAGGCCTACTGATGATATTGAACATGTGATGCAACTTCTTTTGTTCGAGCCCTTGGCATTACAGACAGCTCTTTGCTACTTCTCACTACCAGCAGGAGTTTGACAAGGTTTATTCCATAAATACTCAGTTAAATCATTTTGCATCACCTGCAATTAGATGGTGAATTCCTGATATGAAGAGGAACAGGCCTAATCAAAATAGCTCGGTATTGATGAGAGGATTGTCAGTAGAAATAGAAAATGAAATGTTTTGTTCTGTAAAGCTGGATATCCCATTTACCGACAGTCCTATATTATTCCTTAATGTGTTGCAGATGTCTAATATACAATATCGCTACTATGACACACATTTTACAACTTCACTTTAGTTGCAAATATGATTGACTCAGTTTTAGCCAAATGCACAGAAAGCTAATTATTGATGAGCCGCCCTCCTATACATTCTACGCTGAGGGGGATCTCAGTCTTATTGAAATCTCTCTCAGAACCTGGTAATAGAAGCCATACAGCAGAAGCTTGCATTTAACTGCAGTCTGGGGCTGTTTTCAGGCATTGGTGAGCCAGGCGGTAGCCGAGTGCTTCCAGCTGGTAGAAAACCAGATCCTGCAATGACAGCGGTTGAAAAACATCCTCTTGTGTCAGTGAAGTTGAGTTGTAAGTGAGTGAACTGCAAGCTGCAAGTAAAGTTGCATCCAGCAAATTTAATTATTGATATCGCATTTAATTTGAACTATGCCAGCGGAGTTTCATTGAATATTAAAAATAACATTATTTAACATGGTTCTCTTAATAAATCATGTTCTGGTCAACCACACCTTGAAACAGTTGATCATTTGGTTATTGAGGTTTAAAAGACAAATTCTGAGGAAATCTTACAGCAAGAAAAGAATAACAGCTCTTCCTGTATGTTCAGTTCATTCACTACTCTGCCTGCTTATCTCTTCTTCTTCTAATCAGATGATTGAGTGTTCATGGTAATCCAATCAGATTTTTCCATGATCTCAATCAGCCAATCAAGTTGTTTGCTCACATATTCCGTGTCCACTCATCTCATTCAGATCATTATTATGATCCCTTCAACCACCACCAATTTCTCACCTTGATGACATCATATGGGGTCTAATGGACTCTCATTTCTATCATTTCCATCTCTGTCTGTTCACGGCAATGCATTTTGCTTGCTTTTCAATTGCAGTCTCTCCTGATTGAAATGCCCTTATGCTCTGACATTGTCCCAGTCCCACAATTCATGAATCATGGTACAAACCAAAATTGTAGTACCTTCTGGAGATGTCAGCTGATTGGATAATAAACACCAAATGAGCAGGGGAAGGGTTAATGTGAGTCAGTTCCCTGATTTTGACTGTTATGTGACATTGCCTTTATGGAGCATCACACTGTTTTATTTGTTACCTGGAGAAAGGAGCAGCACAATAAATAAGCGGTGGATTTCTGTCATTTGTGGAGCTTAAGAGGATATCTAGTTAAATAATGGGACCTGAGAAGCAGTGCTGTAATATCCTAATGATGTTTAGATGGAGATGCTGCCTCAGAGACATTTGTACAACAGCTGATTTGTCAGATAATGATTTATGTTTGTCAGATTTGGCAGCAAACACACAGGCTTAGTTTGCTGTGCGTGTGAAGTCAGCATCAAGGCACTTAATATTAATTTCAAACTTCAGACGAACGTGTTCAGTGATCAAGGACTTTCCTGCTCACCTCTGAGAAGCTGACAAATTGCAAACGCTGTGTGGAAACTTGTTAAATCTCCCCCTCTTTTTCTTCTCTTTTTTCTCTCTCTCTCCCCCTCCACCTTTCTTCCTCCTCTCCTCTTCCACAGGCCGACTGTCGCTCCAGAGAATACCTTCGCAGACACTTCCCATCTGCAGACACAGCAGCACATTTACAAAGAATGAGGTAAGTGACAAAATCCTTATCATACTGTGTTCTCACTCTCAAGTGCACACACTCACACATGCGACTTTTTTGTTTGTTACCTTGGCACATGGTGAGAGAAGTGATTTATACAGTCTTAAAATAGGATTAGAAGCCACAGCCAGTGAGTCACTGAAGAATTCCCCTTAATCCTAAAGTAAAGCCAGGTGTTGTTAAAAAGCCAAAACAGTCTCATCTACTTTGCTGTTTAAATTAAATAAGACTTGTTGTCGAGGAGGATAAATACTGTGGTGTCAACACAAAACTGTTAAATGTACATGAGAAAGATTCATGCTCAATTTGCACAACATTAAAGGTTCAGTGTGTAGAATTTAGTGATATCTAGTGTTGAAGTTGCATGTTGCACCTGAACACCCCTCACCTCACCCTCTCCTTCCAAACATGAGAAAGAAACAGTGGAATCCTTTAGTTGTCATAAAAACTCAAAAGGTGTTTAGTTTGTCCAGTCTGGACTAATGTAAAAAACATGTCGGCCTCCTTAGAGAGGACCCCCTCGATGTAAATATAAAGTATTTAAATATAAAGGTTCTTTGGCTAAAGAAAACTACAATTCAAACAATTTAGATGAAGCACACTAGTGAAAACATCATGAGGATTATTCTACATTAATAGTTTCTTTTCACCTAAAACCTATGTTATGTATTTTGTTGACTTGTGTATTTACATTATCCACAATGATTCAATGTTCAAACACAAGGAAATCCTGAATTTTATTTAAGGTAACAAGCCATTTGCTAATGGTTGCCTTTTAATTGCGTTATGTCCGCTTTGGCTTTGTCCGTCTCTGCAACAACATTGTGTGACAAAGGAAAAACACACTGTGGTCCCTCATAATGGATCATGGTAAATGGTCTGTATTTATATAGAGCTTTTCTTGATGACTGCTCAAAGCACTTTACAGTAAAGCTCTTGCAATTAACCCATTCACACACACATTCATACAGTGCATCTATCACTTTTCTCTATGGTATTGGGAGGTAGTTCACTTTGGCATGTGAATGGGGAAGGCGGGGATCGAACTGCTGACCCTCTGGTTAGAGGACGACCGCTCTAACAATGAGCCACACCCCCATCATCATGATTTATTTTGCTTTCTCCCGTAACATGAATAAAGCTTTTGGCATGTTGACATTGTCATTTCATGTCCTCTGTCAGCAGGGAGGTCAGAGGTCATGTAAGAACAACACATTGCAGCTGCTTGACACTTACTGTTGTTTTAAGATGGGGGCTTGAACCCTGGCTTCCTGTTTCGTGACAGTGTACAACTCTGTTCTGCAGCACCAGAGGTGGAAAGTTTTGGAGTCTAATCTTGTTTGACAGGTTCTCTGCATTTTGGGAGGGATGAGCATGGGGCAGAGGTGAGGCAAGGACGCTCGAGGTTAGGCAGAGATGCAAAGGCAGAGAGAGCGAGAACTGCGACGAGAGGAGAAAAACAGCTTTGATCCTGTGACTCTCATCTGAAATAACAGGCAGCGCCGCTCGGTTCGGCCCAGCCTTCCTCATTACCGATCAAAGCTGAAGACCGTTGGCACGCTCAGATGCTTCGAAAACCCAATCATCGTTCACCCTCCCTTTCAAAGCGCAGTATTTTCAACCATGCACAGAATTGAACATTCGGGATCCAAGTGCAGCTCCTTGTGTTCACTCACACTCATATATTTCTACATCCACTCACACTTGTTCACACGAGGATGTGTGCACACTCACATCCCTCAGCGTGCCCCACTGGGAAGCATAATGGGGTGTCCATGTTGATCCGCTCAGCAGCTCCCTGATGGGGTGAATCCTCTGAGTGCGCTGCTCGCTTTGATCAGCCTCTCCACAAAGAGCCTGAGACAGGAAGAGAGGCTTTGTGCTGAGTAGGCAGGGCTGCAGCAGCTTCCTCCAGGCCCTAACCCAGCACTACCCTCACTCCCTCACTCAACAGGCTGCACACACACTGGATCAGACGTACTGTACAGTAGCAACAGGAGCATGTGGGCTGTGCTCTTCACACTTGTGATTCTGTACTTTCTCATACTAGCGCAGTGCTCGCTCTAAACCTGCAATCCACCCATTCACACACACATTCATACAGTGCAGCACTTTCTCTCATCACTCACATACTGCTGGCACAGCCGTTAGGGTCATTTGAGGTTCACTATCTTGCCCAAGGTCACTTTCAGCACTTTCGGAGACTGAGATCGAACCGCCGACCCTCTGGTTAGTGGACGATCCGCTATCCCGAGCAACACCCACCTGCCCCTTTTTATTGTTTGTTTGTTGTGTGCAGAGCTTTTAAGGCAAAGAGTGACATGAGAAAGCTGTGGGCACGGAGGTGGCTCAGAGAGACCCCCACTTGTACCAGGGGAGAAATCAGCACAGCTAATGGCTGTTAGCTGGTTGCTCCTCATGTTCAAATGCGGCAGCAGAGGTGCCAGAGAGGAGAGACACACGAGAGACAGAGGAGAGAGCAGAGACAAGCTGAGCTTAGCCGAGACGCCAGCAGTAATTGCTGGCCCATTTATGTTCTGTTTGAATATATGTTTGTTCCTTGATGATGGATAAAATGCTGAAAAGCAACTGGTTGTGTTCATCCTATGTGGTTTATCTGCAAGAAAGATTTTATAGTTAGTTTTTTTTATAGATGCTGCTTTATTGTTATTACGTGTGTGGTTTGTATCCAAAATTCTGAAATTCAAGGCCATAGGTTATTGTGCTTAATTTCTTGACTTGTAACTCTTGAAACTTGAAGGACCCTGCAGTAAATCAACTGTTGTTTGTAGCTAAATAAAAAAATCCAATTCAAAGGTGGAGGCATAAAATGAAACGCTGTCAGAATGTGAGGGAACTTGTTGTATCGATTGTAATCACATCCCTAAGCTCTAAAATTGAGCAGAATTATATTTTTTAAATGATTAAAAGAGGCTTTAAATGTCCAGTGTGTAAGATTTAGGTCAAAGGGAACTATTGGCAGAAATCTAATGTAGAATAATCCTCATGATGTTTTCACTAGTTTGTTTCATCTAAATTGTATGAATTGTAGTTTTCTTTACCCCAGAAAAAGCCCTTTATATTTAAATACTTTATATTTAAATATAAGAGGGGGACCCTCTCTACGGGGGCTGCCATGTTTTTTACATTAGTCCAGACTGAAAAAACTAAACACCTTTTGAGTTTTTATGACAACTGAAGCTGCCACAGGTTCTTTTTCATGTTTGGAAGGAGAGGGTGAGGTGAGGGGTGTTCAGCTGCAACATGCAATTTCAACACTACATATCACAAACTTCTACACACTGTACCTTTAAATAGTGAGGTAAATATTATACAGTGTTAATCATACCACAGACATACCTGTCGGCAAATGAACCAAAGTACTGTTTGTGCTGTGTGGTTCGGTTCAGTCGGTCGATCTGTGTCATACCGGACCCAGTTGAGCATAAAGATCTAAGATCACAGATCTATATCAGCTGATTAGTCTTCATCATGGGACAAAAACTCTTTGTGATCACTGAACACTTGTTTCCTCCTCATCCTTCCATTCATGTATCAATGCCAGTGCATCCATCACACAGCATTACACACGAGTGTCCCACAGTCTTTATATACTTAGAGCGATTAGACAGATAACATCACACATGAGTGGATCCTATCCTCCACTCTAGGATATTATTTGGAAATGAAAGTTTGAAAATGAATAGTTTTTCTTTTTTTTTTTTTGTGAGTGATCTCCAGTGTGCTCTGTGCGCCTGATGGCACAGACACGTTTACACAAACACAAACTGCATGAAAACATCGGACTTGATGATACACGCACAGTTTTAGAAGATATTCTTAAAAATTATTAATGACTCGGCTCTGCAGCTCTGCTGTTTAATGTTATCTGAGCCTAGTTTGCTGTCAGTAGGTTCGTGAGGAACAGGTATGTCGCTCGAGCCCAAATAACTGCTGGTTTTAATGTCAATGATGAAGTGGATCAATTCAGTTCACCACCTCACATATGCATCGTCATTTTCCCGTCTCCAAAATGTTCGTACGCATGGGTCAGAGTTTGTTTTTATAGATCCCAACGTTTACGTGAGAAGAGGCATACGCATATTTCAGACCCCGTTTTGTGTGTAAGCAAAAGTTATAAATGATGTGTCATGTGTCATTGATAATCAGTGACACATGACATGAATGCAGGAAAATCCTTAGACAGGATTTGAGTTTTTTTCCAAACATCAGTTATTGTCAGCTAATCAGCATGTTTTCCATGCAGGTCCATATTCACCTCCAGATGAAATGTTTCTCAACATTTTCTTTTATTAAGGCTTTGTGTGTTGTGCGGCCTTGACGGAGGCATGTCCCTGAATGCTTTTTAGTTTTCATGTATTGTTGTGATGGTGATGTTTTTAGTGATGTTCAAGCCTCCAGCACCCAAAGAAAATGAGTTTGTTACAACAGGAGTGAAATGTTTTTTTGATATTGTAGAGTCGCCTCATTACATTCCTGACGTGGTTTAGAAAAAATAGCTTTACAAGGAGAAACTGTTTCTATGAACGTTTTGTTTCCTTTGTTAATCAGTTAAATGTCTCTGAAAAGCAATCACATTTCTTTTGCTCTGATTACCAGGTAATGATTGTTGATGTGTCAATACACAAATTGTTGTGTCCTTTCAAGGTGGCTTTAATGAAGTCCCTGATTTTGGAAACATTCTCCACCAAGAGTATCTAGTCAGACAGAATTGGAAATTCAGCCTCTAGCTCCAAGCGCTCCTGTATGTGGCTGAACTCTTCCCAGTGTTCACCTGCACACGGGCCCAGGGGGTCGAGCGGCTCCACAGCGGACTGTGGTCTGTGTCCCAGGGTGGCAGAGTTTCTGTCTGTCTCTGTCAAAGAAAGAGGAGAAAGACATGAAAGATGGAGCAGCAGGAGAGGAGATCAAGAGATCCGAACAGAGGAAGGAATCAACAGGGGTGCGAGGGAGGAAGGGACCAAGTAACGAGCGTGGAAAAATCAATGGCTATGAGAGAGGGGAAAAGAGTGGAGTAAGAGGATATAACATGTCAGTGGTTAGTGACGGAGTGATATACTGGTCGTTTCTGGATTAAACTCCAAGTGTGCACAGCTATTTATTGCTCTTATTGCTGTATGGCATTGTGATGTAACGGCTGTCTGCAATAGAAAACGAATATATGAACATACTGAACATCTATTTAAGATTGAACTGACACTGACACCACCCTCTGTGTTTAATTTAACACCTTTTCTAGTTAAAAGCAGGAGAACAAAGTGACCAACAGTGACTTTACTCATCACTTCATGAACTCTTTTGCTCTGACTTCACATGTCAACTGGTGTCGAGCAACATTTCGTCTTATTATCTTCAACTGATCGTGTGTTGTGAGATTGTGAGATATCACATTCGCAAGATTAAAAACTGTGCTTTGTGAGGTCACAGTGTCCTTGACCTTTGAATTCAACTATTCAGGTCAAGCTTGAATGTTGAATGTTTGTGCCACATGTACTGAAATTCTCTTTGGGAATTCCTGATATATCCAGATCAAAACAATGCAAGGTCACGTGACGTTTTTACCACCAAGATGCTATCAGTTTATCTTTGAGTCTAAGTGAATGTGTGTACCAAATTTGAAAACATTCCCTCAAGCTGATCTTAAGATATCACATTCAAGAAAAACAGACTTGACCTTTGACCACCAACATCCAATCACTGGGTGTCGCAGAGGCATAAAAAATAAGATTTTAGAAAAGAAAATTCAGACATTTTTGCCTTTATTTTATTGAATAACATTGTAATGCAGTAAGTGCAGGATTCTGAGCTTATGGAAGATCCTCACATTAACTTTAATTCTCACTTTCTAAACAATTATCAATGTCATTAAGTGTGAGCTGCCTTTATGGTTTGTTGTGGCAGATCGTTTTATACCATTTTAACACAATAATCTCAAACCATCAAGAAACCATCCAGTTTCAACCTTTGGGATTGTCTCAATCAAATTCATGCTGTTATACACACTTTACTGCCCTTTTGGAATACATTTCTAAAATGTCATGGAACATGTTGTGGAGGCAGTCGGCCCAAGGTTGGACCAATGAGCTCTGTCAGGAGCAGCGGCTCTCATTAAAAAGTTATAGTGGTACAAGGACAGAGCTTGTTGCTGTAGGAACTACTCATCATCAGTATTAACCGATGGACTGAGGTGCACAGTCAATGTTTCATCACCTTCCTCTGTCCCGTTCTTCCACCTCAGAAACACCATATCCAGTGTCAGCCTGACATTTATAAATACCATCATCTCACCTCGATCTGGGCTGATTCAGATGAACCTGTTAAGGTTGATTTATCTACAAATTGGGCCGCCATGTGTGAAGGTGTGTGCAAATGTGTTTTTGTCACAGGTCATGTCGGTTTGGACTTTTGGTTGTTTGGTCAGACAAGAAAAAAATGAATGTCTCCACTTTGATTCCCACAAAATCTGTCAGGTGTCAGGAGTTGTCTTAAGACTGCAATATACATCTGTGTCAATCTACCTACTGATTCCAGAAATGTCTGTTTTGACCTGCGATATGTTCCATATTAATAATCTTTGAATAAACAAGTGACCAGGGCTCTGTAGCAAACAGTGGGGGCAGGGAACTGTGCCTTCAGTCTGTGGAATCTTGGATTAACTACAGCAGCAGTCCACAACTGGCAGCCTGTGGCCAATAATATGTGTCATAGCAGATCATTTAGATAATTCGATTATTTCTATTTCACCATATCAGACTGACACAGACATTCATGGGTGTCACAGGTGTTGATCTCCGTAATGGCAGCAACATTCATGGAATAACTTCCCCCTAAGCAAGCTGTCTCCAAAATACCTGACGTGCAATTTATGAAAAAATAATAGCAGTTAAGTAAATAAGTACATATTTATATAAATCACTCACATAAACAATAATAGGGCAACATTGACTATAATATCTTCATTGCAGATAAACCAGGTAGGATGTAGCAACATTTTCTAGCTCTGCACCATAGACAGTTCATAAAAATCTCTGAGCACAACATCCAGCACACAAACAAAAAAAGTCACAGTACATTGTTGAGCTGTTTGAGGAGGACTCACTAACTCTGAAGTAACTCTGGAGGATTAAGACAGGACAAGAGAACAGTCTGAGGAATGGGCTAGTTTATTAAAATGTAGTTAGTATTCCCAGGTAAAGTTTGCTGAAAAGTGACACTTGTGGCAAGAAGTGGCAAGTCTGATGGTGCTCAAAGTTGAAATGTAGTTCAACATCAGCACAATAAGAGTCATAAAGTCAGAGAAGTTACTCAGCATGGTTATACACATAGGAGACAAAGTAAGACTGTAGCAATGAGAGTGTGGTGAATTAAGCAAAGGGTCCATTTTATTACACCCCATGCATATAAAGCAGGGGGATAGGGGATAGTGATCACCATGTCTGTCTGTCTGTAATCATTTAGTTTCAGAAATATGCAGTTAAGGTGATCAGGCAATGTTTAGCCTGTTGATCGTATTTTGAATTGTTTTTCCATGACAATGAATTTAACTGGGCCAAATTGAGAGGAAGCTTTTAACTCACCAGTAGAACAGAAAGAAACCACGCAGTGTTCTGTTTACATGTGTACATATGAAGCGATTTACACTGGCACTGAATCACAGGGTCCCTAAATACTCTACACATACTCACTGTATAAACTCTATACAAGGGCAAACTGGAGTGAACATAACTGGTTAAGGCTAGTGCTAAGATGTGAATTGTGGTTTGGGTTAAACATTAATTGGTCATGTTTTATTCTGGGATAATGTTTTTGGTAAGGGATAATGTTTTGGTCAGGCTGTCCACATCGAATGGAAGTCATTGCAAAGTAAAGCTATCTGCACAAACCTGTGTGTGTGTGTCCTGAAGGACTGCAGCCTCTGGCAGTGTGTACCAGGTGCTCGACCCAGACTGACCCAGACCGTGAAGTAAACAGTTCTGATGCCAACTCTGCTTCTAAGGGACGACAAATAAAACATGTTAAGGTGACTCAGGGGCACAAAGCTTAATGATATATTTTTTTCCTCTCCGTCCGTCTCAAGCACTCTGTCCGTCTGTTCTCCACTCTTGTTTTTCTCTCTCATGCAGACACACAGTTCAGTGAATTCAGGAAATAAATTGTGAAATATGATATGTACGACTCCTTCTATCTTTTAGTCCATTTACACTGACCTGTGTGACTTTCCTTTGTTTTTTAATATTAAAGAACATGTGTGTGTGTGTGTGTGTTTGTGGTCAGCTGTTTGTTTTCAGCATGCAGCCAGAAACACTGAATAACACTGCTTTAAACAAAGTTGTAAACAAAGACAACAGTGGCAGGGTTTTAGATGCATCTTCCTCCTCTCCCTCATCTTCCACTGTTCAATAGTTGTTGAAATAATGGCTGCATTTATGATTAAGACATTTTTCTCCACTTAACAATCCCCCAAGGTGTTTCTGCTATTTTTCTCCTGTTTACTCTTGTTGGTCCTTGTTTCACCATCAGCACCTATTGTTTCCTCACTTGTTATAGTTTCACTGGCTCAGCTCCACAGCGATCACATGACGTGTGTGTGTGTGTGTGTGTGTGTGTGTGTGTGTGTGTGTGTGAGAGAGGGAGAGAGAGAGTTTTCGTGTGTTTGTGTGTGTGTGTGAGAGAGAGAGAGAGAGAGAGAGAGAGAGAGAGAGAGACTGTGTTTGTGCTCGTGTGAATGTGTGTGAGAGAGAGAGAGAGTGCGTGTGTGTGTGTGTGTGTGTGTGTGTGTGCGCATGTGTTTGCATATATACTGTATCTGTAATTGTCAAGGGGCCCGTGTGTGTGCATGTGTGAGTGTGTGAGAGAGAGAGAAAGAGTTTGTGTGTGTGTGTGCCTGTGTGTGTGTTTGCATATATACTGTATCTGTAATCGTCAAGGGGCTCATGTGTGTGTGTGTGTGTGTGTGTGTGTGTGTGTGTGTGTGTGTGTGTGTGTGTGTGTGTGTGTGTGTGTGTGTGTGTTCACATGCTGATTTAGGGGGTAGGGAGCAGAGATGACATGGAGGGAGATAAATCAACCAATGGTTTGAAAGTTAAAGGGTGGGTGGGATCAAGAGGAGGAGTTGCAGATATGGCATCATTGGACTGTGAAAGAGTTTTTCTCTCTCTTCATTCTTTTTTATCGGTATTCTGTCATCTGTTTCCATGCCAACAGAGATACAAATTGCATTGGAATAAGAAAAAGGTAAAAAGTGCATGTTGCACATTTGTAGAGCACACCTTGAGAGGAGGAAGGTGGTGATGAGAATGAAGTGGAGGGAGTTGCTGGGGGAGAAAAGCCGCCGCTTGATGTGGAGGCCCGCAGAGAAAAGACCGTCCCCTCTCCCCCCCTTTCTCCTCCTCTCCTTTTCCATCCTCCCTGCTGTCTGTCTGATGCAGCGGAGGAGAAACCGCATCTATTTCATCATGCCCGGCCTCACACTGAAAAACCTTCAGTGTCGCGTTAAGCGCCGCCTCGCCTCTCTCTGCCAGAACGCCACCAAGCGCTGCTCAAGTGTTGATGAATTGCCACCACCTGCCTCATTTTTCACCACTGCCACCTCGTCATCAAACACACTGACACAAAACCCCGTGCACTCCTCAGCGATAACAAGAACAATCGCTGAGCCCCAGGAATGAGAGATGGGGAGACAGAGGGAAAGGGCAAATGAGCAGGGGATGTGTGGATGGGGTCTGTGGAGGGGGCAGAGGCAGAAAACAAGCTGTAGCAAACATCTCTGCTTTTAGTTTTTGATCGACAGGGAGCGACACAGTTTGCCAATGACAAACAAAACAATGTTCCAAAGAGCAAGACTTTTTACTTTTCGTTAAACAAGTTAAAACACAAGCACTGTTAAAATGTTCCCATTGTCACTGGCTGTTCTGAATCCACACCAAATACTCTCATTGCTTCAAGAGGATTCAGAGAACCACTGAGTCAGTGTGTTAGAAAAATCCCTTTTTCTGCTCAGCATCTGTGAATCTTAACTGTGTCACTGCATCAGGATGCTCACAAACAATTTAGTTACCCACCAACACCCTGTCGTAACGTAATAGTCTATTACAGCAGCTGTGTGACTGTAAATCACAGCCTGAGCCGGGTGACTTGGGGAGGTTGAGCCGCGCTCAGACTGATGCAGCAAACTGAGATGCTACAGCAGGAGAACAGACCGGAGGCTGTGGAAACACACATTTAGATTAAATCAATAGAATATTCACTTGTCTGATTCTCTTTTCTCTCGTCATGCTTTGACCTTTACCTGTGACTGGGAACCCCTGGTAGATGATGTCAGTGAGTAGTCTGGAGCTTTACACATTCAAAGGGTGAAAAGAGCTTGTTTGTAATTTTCATAGTAGTGACATGAAGGCAAGAGAATTTTTACTTCATGTGTTCAGCTTGTGCACATTTTAATCCTGAACCCCAAAAAGCCAAGGGATGAATAAGATGGAAGATTGCAAAGTCTTTACGCCTGGCTGAGATGGACAAAAAGAGAGAAGATGAGATAAAGGAGGCCCATAACAGATTTTTCAAAAACACCTTGGCGTTTCGGTCCATGCTTCTGCTTCCTGTACCGCAGACACATCCTTCATGTCGTCCTGTCACTCACTTTTACCTGCCTCACTCGTACAGAGTGCTGACTGAAAAGAATCCGATATAAACACAGGTTCTCGTTCTCTGCGCATCACAGACAGAAGCTGACTAAAGCAACACACAAGTGACAAAATCAGTAAACCAAACACAAATGGATCGTCTTGATGAATCGGACTTGGTTTTTATATTACTTCTTGAAAACGGTTTTTAAAAGAACAGTTGATGGAAATCCCCCAATTTGCTGACTTAAAGCATGTACATGTAAACCTAACTCCAGAAAACATGAACATGGAAAAGTCAGTTTAATTAATTGTGTGCAGCGGTGGTATGATTATTGAGTCGTTTAAGACTGTAAGTAAAGATTATTGTTAAAAGCAATTAAAGGTCCTGTGTGTATAGTGAAATCTAGTGGTGATGTTTGATATTACAACCAGCCCACACCTTCCCTTTCCTTCAGTGGCCTTGAGGTAACTTCAAAAACTTAAAATAGACCCTTACTGGAGCTAGTGTTTGGTTTGTCTGTTCTAAGCTACAGTAGAAACCTGGGGGTGCCAAATGCCGGACTCCCTGGAAGAGGACATGCTCCTCTTTATATATTCAATATGAGCTAATGACAATACAATGATTTTTACTTATTTTTACCACTTTAAATCACCGCTCAAAACGTTTTATAGGAGCGCATTTTTAACTCTGGCACTACTGTGTTGTTTTAACTCCTTTATTCCTCTAATCTTACTTTTATTCCTTTCTACATTTTATGTAGTTTTTTAATATGATAGCCTCTGACTCTGCTGTCTATGAGAGAAGGTATTTAGTTTAGTTTAAATAAATAAAATAAAAAAGGCACAGAGCTAATGATGTCTGATCCACATGGCTTTCATAGCACTGCCATACAAGCCAGTAGCCAGTCAGATTCACCTTTAGGCTCTTTCAACATTATTGTGATTTACAGGCTGAAACACTTGATGAAGTGAAGTTATAATTTTCACTACAACAACCGGTCTCACAGAGCTCAAGTGTGATGGTTACACTGCTCCGTGGCCCAAAAAATTTAACTGAATTGAATACCTGAATTGTATTTTTTTTATGAAGCAGTTTGTTTAGATAAGTGCTATAAATACAGTTGTTATTATTATTATTATTACTTCCAGGTGATTACACACTACTGATAACATAATAAGAATGATTCAATTTTTGCTCATATATGCTGTACATCTCACACACTGGTCCTTTAATTTGTAGATTATTGTCTTGATTTGCTTGTTTTTTGGTCTTTCACAGACAAAAATCCTTCAATCAATTATAATAATAAACCCAAGAATATTTTTAAGCACATCAATAACACAGTATTAAAATGTAAGCCAATTATTTTACTGTCAGTCAACTAACTAACTACTTAATCAGTTGCAGCTCTTGTCCAGTGACATTTACAGTTTATTAATCTTCAGAAGGCTCATTAAATGTAAAGAGCTCTGCATTATGAAAAACATTTAAATCAGTATTTACTCATTAGTTAAATGAATAAAACATTCAAATTAGAGTTAGAGCCCGGGTGTTGTATACTATGCAAATTGCAGTTTAAAACAATACACAATTTTGATGAAGGTTATTCAATGCGTTTTGTCATTTTAGAGCCAGGGAAGTTCTAATGAAGCTTCACATCAAGTTCTATTCCAGGAATTGTTGGATTTAGGATTTTGAAGCCTGACTCATACCTTTAACATCTTTACTTTTTTCATCTTCTCTCATTGTGGATCTTAAATACAAGCTTCTAAAAGCATTAAATCACATTTAAGTTTTTTAAATATTGTATTCAGTAACTTTGAGTGTTATGTTAAACAGAGTTCTGTTGTTCAATATTAAGTCACCCTGGTCAAAAGAATCAGCTCATTCTTAAACTGAATCGCATTAACATCAACGATGTGTTTTGTTTTTTTGTAATTTTTTCATTTCATATGATTTTTCAATGTGTGTGCATGTGTGTGTGTGAGTGTGTGTGTGTGTGTGTGTGAGTGTGAGTGTGAGTGTGTGTGTGTGTGTGTGTGTGTGTGCGTGTGTGTGTGCAAGCGAGCGAGCAAGAGATTGATAGATGAGTGGACCAACATCTCCTGGCACTTGAGTTAAAATGACAGGTGAGCTGCTGCAGTATCAGACAAATGTCCTTGTTTATCTCCAGTAGAAGCGCTTGCACACACACACACATTCACATACACACTCACTCACACCAGCATCACACGAACACCCCTGTACGATCTACCTCTGCACACACTCACACGTACAAGCCGTCCAGGTGTCTTGCCTTCCGCTTCACCACATGCACAAACCTTTCCCATGCCTCTGCTGTAAACCAGAAAATCAATTCTGCCTCTTTTTTCCCTGAGGCTTCTAAAGACAAATCAATTGAGGCCAATCTATTGTAATAAGGATGCGTCAGCCTTGGACGAGGCAGAGGAGATGCTGCGAACATCGGTTATTAGATTTTCCAGCGAGGGGAAGAGAGGCTCAGCAGACAGGGTCGGGGCTTTTGTTTTCATTGAGTGGCTGTTATGTGAAGTCCATCCCTGCTTAGCAGCTCCATGGTCGCTGCCAGCGGGCTGCAGTGCTCCCACTTGTATGGCTCTTCAGTCAGCAGCAAGGCTCGACTTTGTCAGGAGTGGGATTAACGCTCTCAGAAGCCGTTCCCACTGACTGCAGCCTTTAGTCATTAGTGAGATTCTCACCTGAACTCTGTTGTGTAGCAATGAACTGTGTGTTTAAGTATTCAGGAAGCTTTACCACATGGCCAGTCTGACTTACCCATTTAACATTGTGTTTGCTGTTTTTTTTATAAACATTTACAACATTTTGGGTTCAGTATTTCATCCAAGGACACTTAGGCAAGCGGAATGGCGGAGACTAGGCTCGAACTACAAACCCTCCGGTTAGTGGATGCTCTACTTCTCTAGCTTTTCTCATGTTCAGCCCATTAAGTGATATACAGGAACAAAGAGAGATAATATTTAATAATATATGAATATGTTTTGGGTTACATTATTTTGTCTCAGTGACTGGTTTAGTCCACTAGGGGTTGTGTGTGAAGAAATGAATTTCCCAGCCTCTATTAAACCTGTTTTTCACACGTTTTGTGCAACTCCATTATCATTATGATTTTTGACAAATTTGCAAAACCTTGGATTTCCACTCCTAGAAAAATTTCATTACTCCCTGTATGGTTGAAGGTAAAATTATCATTGTGATATTAGTTTCATCAAAAATCATTTAATTTTGTTGGATACGGTTAACATTACAGGCTCCAGGGTTTTATTGCTACAGTATAGTATGAAAATCTTTCGGCCTCCCTCAAACTGCTTTCCTTTTTTACATTATTCAGACATGTTGCATGTAAATCCAGTTTACTCACCTTTTTTTAATCAATCAGCTTCTCCTTTAATGTCAATGGCAGTGAGAGTGTAGAGATCTCAGGGAATAAAACCCGGAAAAATGAAGTTTTATTCTTTGTTTAACTGAGCATACAGTTGAGTCTATTTGTGTTTTGGCGCAATTGTTGGCTGATGCTGATAAATATTAATAATCTGACTGAGAGCGTTGGATAGACAGTGCTCAGAGCATCTCATCACGATGAACTCAGCCAAGCATCACTCACTGAATGGACTGAATCTGTCTGTCTATTCTTCAGGCTGCTGAGATTTCTGTCTGTCAGAGCAGTCAGGGCTTCACCTCCGACTCCATGAATCAGTTGACTTCTTCAAACATGACTTATGCAGTGAACAGGATTCAGTTAGTTGTGGAATAAATGATGTTTACCCATCATCACCAGATCTACAGTAGTTATTGTTCCACACCTAATAAAGGCCTGTAGACATTGACATGTTTACCTTTATTACAATATCACCGCACTCATCACTGTTTATCAGGTCACCTTTTCAGCATGAACTTTATTTTCTGCCCCACTCACTGCTTCACTGAGATGAAGAAGAAGCTGCTGGTGCTAAACAACACTTTGTCTCCGTGGATGTAGTGAGAGTGAAAGGAAAGTTAGCTAACATATGACTCACTTTATCACAAAAAAATAATTTCAACTTTTTTCAGCACTTATTGTTGGGACGGATGCATAAAGAAAAGGATTGTTGCTATAAAGCACTGACAAGGACATCAAGTCAAAAAAAAAAAACAGGACTGATAATAGTCCATTTTCTATTAGAGTTTTTTTTAAAACAACCCTGAACTATGTTGACTAGTGACTTTCGATGACTCACAGGATCCTGATTGGTCCGAACCACTGTGGTCCGGCCACATGCAAATATCTTAGAGCCTGGCAAGATGGATTCTCTGCTTTGCAAGGTTAATGAAAGTTATGCTGAATGAACGATTGCATTGCAGAAGCAGGTGAAATAGAGGCTATAGCCTAGACATGATGTCACGACATCCATCGGACTGTGTCTGCCAAAGCTATTATTTAAATCTGTCAGGTCGTAGCGACAATTGAGGACACTGAGCAGGTCATGGTTTTTTAGGGTTTTAGCAACAAGCGGCAGTAACATTCCTCATTAATTCAGAGCCTTATTCCAGTATTCACTATATTTTGTAGTATTGAAGCAAATATACATAAATTGTGTTATAGTCAGAGGAAGAAGTAAAAAAGGGATTCAGTATACCCTGGGGTTTCCATGCCAGAATTGTATTCCTGACTGTGCTGAAGGCTTAGAATGTGCAATGCTGAATGGGCAATAAAACACTATCAATAATCATCACAACATTAATTTCATCAATAGCAATATAACAAAAGTCCAATCCAATATATATTAATATAATGCTTATGCATCATGTAAGCACAGTGGGGAGATATAACACAGTATTGTTGGACCTCAGATTTATAAAATGTTTTGCTGTTTGTCGAAGAGTTTTAAACCACAACCTTCACTCAGAAGAAAACAATTTAAAGAAATAATGTCACATTTATCGTGATAATTATCGATATTGACTGAATTTTTTGTTTTGAAAGTTTTGTAGTTTTATCTAGATGCAATTTTTCACCATAGCCCTACTTAAAACATCACTTGTCACCTTGTCGGGAAATAAAACCGAACAGTTGACTATAGATAAAGAAGACGTCAGGACACCACAAAGAGGTGAACTCACGATTCATGACATTGCTACACTGTCAAACTGTCTAGCTTTTCTATCAAACTGTGTGCAGTATTAATTCACAGATACACCCACACATTACTGCATACATTGTCTCTTTCTATTATTCATACATGCACACACTTATGCTCAAAAACACTCGTCATAAACCCTAAGGAAATAATGGATGCAGCTCCCAGGTTCAAGCCCCTGAAATAATCACATGCTGATCTGAAGCATCAGCCTCTCATCTCAGCCCTGACATCTCATCAGCAGCTCCAGTGTCGTTAACCCTCTCAAGTGTGTGCGCTTATTCGCTCACATTTCACTCTGCTCCCCGGAGATCCTCTCTGCATGATACGCTCTGTGTTTGTGCTCATGACTTTGTTGCTTTTTTTATTATGCGTAATATGCAATCAAGCTCTCTCTGTACTGTGGGAAAACCGGCAACTCCTACGCACACACACATCATTACTCACTACAAAGAACCCCTGGCCTCTCGGCGCTTTCACCGCAGCCCACGGTAAAGCCTCCTCTCCCGGGCCATTCATAAGCCGTGTAACGCACATGTTGGTGTTGGAGTAGATCAACATGAGTGGTGGTGGCGGCTTCTATCGGCTGTTTCCTGAAGACACCACATCCGCTTCCATGCATCACGGCCACTACTGCTTATTTGCATCAGAGCGTAATGCGGGGTTTTTACTGCAGGCGAGGCAACGGTGTGATTTGTTGGCGAGATGAGCAGTGAATCAATGATGTTGATATTTGGCTTCAACTCAAATGTCACAGGAATGTATGTGTTTTTTTTCTGCTATATGTTCATGAATTTATTAATGACATGCAGGCATAGTGCTGCATAGTTGCAGAGCATATAGTACACAGAGAGCGTGGTGGTAAATCATGGCTGTTGAAAGGCAGTGGTGCAGATTGTGAGATTGTACTATTCGTTATGTCAGTTCTCCTCTCTGACGGAGAGTAACATCCTACCCCTCAGCGTCAAACCTCAGCTGCCTTATAGCCTGCATCCTGAGCTTTCATACAGACATGCGGCTTCAGACACCCTGTCTATTTCTCACCCTGGTCCCTGAGCATCCCTATTTTCTACCTTGCCATTCTCCTCTCTTCCTCTTCACCATTTTCTGTTTTCACACCTGGCTCAGTTTTTTTCATGTGTGTGTCTCCAGCTCCTTCTTTCTCATCTCTCTGACTCTGCCTCCCCCCCCATCAACACGGTCTCTGGTGCACAGCTGTCAGACATTGCAGTGCATCTTATCGCACTGACCCAATCAGAATTCAGCATAGCGGGGCATCTCTTCAAAGCGACTGCTGGCAATCGGTAAGCAGCTGCTTTGGAGCTGAAAGCAAGACGAGACAGACAGGCATGCAGACAGAGAAGACAGGCAGGAAGACAGATGGACAGGTGGAGAGAGAAGGACAGATATGAGGTCTCAACTTCTCCCTGTTCAGATTTCTTTCTCTACTGTGAATCTCTGAAGCTGTCTGTGTTTTTAACACCGAGTGGTTGAGTGGTTCACTCAAATGAAACAGGCCTAATGTGAAACATGTGGATGTCATTCATGAAATTTCTCTGACAAATGGCAGGAGAATAATGTTCTACATAGATTCAGATCAAGGCTCAGATAGTATGAACCTCTGCACAATGCAAACAAAAGCTGGTGAAGGAGAATTATTTTTAAAAAACACATAAAAAAGGCTTACAGTTGCAGAAGGAATACCAAAAAAACAAGAAAGCGAGAAAACATGGCAGGAGCAAACAAGACAGGACAGCCGACCTGACGAAGACAAAGGGACACACAGACACTCGAGCTGTGTCTCAATTCAGAGGCTGCATCCTTCAGAGGCTGCATTTTAAGGGGAACGACTGCAACACAGCAGCGTGATTAGACTGTCCCATTTTGAAATCTCCTTCAAATGCTCCTTCTATCCCCAAGAAACGAAGGCTCCTGCAGGTGGTTCCTTCTTGGCCCAACACATCCCATGATTCATTGTACTTCAGTTTTTAACCGTTGATGATCTGGCCGCCCCAATCCTATCTGTGAGGGGAGATTCAATTCTCAAACCAACAGCTGGAAACAATATTGTCCATCAGCAGCACTAACCTTTAAAATGGATTTAAACACCTCTCTGTGTCAACTTCATTCATTTAGCAAAATATATGTCACTTATCTCCCTGTTAGTTAAGGTAGATGAATCCTTAATAGGGCATTATATAAGATCATACGCTTTTTAATACAAATTCTGAATGTATAAATACTGTATATAAAGTTGCAGAATAATAAAATACACCAATAGGTAAAGTATAAGTATCTACTCCAGAACGAAGGTTGTACTTCTATTGCTAACACAAATATCACTCTGACTTTAAGTGTCTGTAAAATAAATATCTGGTAAAAATGTCACCCTCTATGAAATATGCTGTGGATGACATTTTGAATCATGAAGGCACACCTCTGATCTGTACTTGCAGCCCGTCACTGCAGTGCAGATCTCGCCCCCATAAATTTGGGTGATTCTGTTTTTTTTGTTTTTTGGGGTTTTAGAAGTCAGTCAGCAGTTTACGTAGGCAGAGAACATCTCCTGGGGACAAGCAGCAGGTGTCTCTGTCACTGTGCCATGTCCTCATCAGTCAGGTCACGTCTAACGTCACACAGTGTAGCTCTGAGACCTGATAATGCTACATCTCATATACCTCTGTTTTATTATAGATGACCTCTCACCAGTTCCCTGCGTTTTATCTGCATCCATAGTTATTTCAAAGGTGTGACCAATCCAGAGTGTTCCTCACTCTGCCTCCTCACGCAGTCACACATGAATAAACCAACATTATGTTTGATGTTGTTCGGAGACATATATGGGAAAGTGTAATTTTCAGACCAAATGAGCCATCTGCATTTTTCTGTTTCATCACACAACGCCACAAGAGAATAGCGAGCACAGGAGGAGCTAAGCGGGAGTTTGGTTAACGGGACTAATGTGATTAGTTAAAGGTTGAATAACAAAACGTGGAAACTTTGATTATGGAAAGCTTTTGGACTTATGCAAACTACAAAGACCTTGAAGCCAAATCTTGTCGTATGTGTCCATTTTAGAGGTTTAGATGAATCGAGGCTCGTTCAGGCGCATGAATGCAAAGTTCGACCTCCAGTTAAAAGTGAGTCTGGATGTACTAAACATTATTATGTGAAGCAGATCCACAGTTTGGTTTCTGTGCTTATTGAGCGTGTCTCATTTAACCTTACATGCTGTTCATGTACAGTAATAATGCTGTTTATTCCTGTCTGATGGAACACATGCATCTATATCTTACACATGAATAATTAGTATTAGATTTGTGCTGTTCGGGGGTCAGACCTTTCCTCTTCCTTAGATATGATATTCTTTATATATTATGTGTGTGTTTTTAGCAGCTGTTCTTTTCCTGCATGCGGCACAACATGAAGGTAAAGGCTCTGTACAGATCTGAGAGTGGCATCAATCTTCTTTTGTAACTCTCAGCAAAAATGTAAATAAGCATATCTCCTGAAATATAAAACTATTCTCTCCTGCTGTTCATTGTAGTTAACACCCCCTGGATTGTTTACAAGATTTTATATATGTATATAAATCATCATTTCTGAAAACGGGAAGAATGTGGGTGACCACAACATTTTCATCTGTTAATGTATTTGTATTTGTGTCAAGCTCAGCACCTTTTATCTGCCGACCATATCTGAACAGGATCCTTGGCCTCCCTCTGCCCCTGTGAACACACACACTCACCCAAACACACACATATGCACGCACACACCAAAGGAACGTAGCGGCCAGCCTTCACATGGCATATCAATACCTCCTTGCCTCTCTCACACACAGTGACCCCATCCACCATGATTCATCTCCCTGGCAGAGTGAAGTGTAAAGAAGATTATTACCAGTGAAGGGCTCAGCCCCCTGAAAGATCTACTGCTTTCCCGTCTGCCCTGCAGAGGAAATGGGAAAATATTGCTAATGTTTACAGCCCTGAGAGCGTGCGTGTGTGCGTGTGTGTGTGTGTGTGTGTGTGTGTGTTCATGTTATGTGCACTAGTAATGCCTGAAGCCTGACTAGCATGGCTAAGCAGCTCCCAGCCTTGTTTACCATCTATAAATGTGCTGACTTCAGGAGATTTTGTGTGCAAATGTTTCTGTATGCGTTTTCAGAAGTACCTGTGAATGTGAGTGTGTGTGTGTGTGTTTGTGTGTGTGTGTGGCCATGGAAATGTCAATGTGCGTTAATGTATATTTCTGCACATCAGTAAAACAGGGGCCAGCTGTTGTTGCAGCCTGTACAGTATGTTGTACAGTGTTTCTTTCTTCATCATTCACTGTTTCGGTTCTGACCAGAACAAGACAGAGGCCTGTTAGACTGTACAGTCCCAAACAGTTACACCATCATTAAACTCCGATCGGTAACTCTGCTTGGTGCAAGAGAAGCTGACTCATATGCAGGTCTAAAAGAAAACCTATTAGCACACATCATGTAAATCATAGGTCAGTCTCATTATTTCTTAATGATTTGTAGAGTGGGGGCACCTATATATTCAGACTGCGCCCAGTTCACCAAGCTCCTTGAATTAGCATATATGTATTGAACCAGGTACCCAGAGCAGTTGCCATGATTGCAGTGTGTGTGCATGTAAATGGTGAAAGCAGGGATGTGCAGAGTCCTCGCTTCCAGGGCGTTAATGTCACAGATTTGCATAAATCCTTAAAGATGAAATCCGATGCACGTAAAGCATCAAAAATGTGGAGCGCTCCCTCCTAATGAAATCTTACTGAACACAGAAATTAATATGGCATTCCCTTTTTACCAGCTGCATAGTGAGAGGAGAATTTTACTGTAAAATAAGATTTGTGTCATAGTAACCATATATAGAAATATAATACATTTAAATGAATTCAACAATAAAACATGAAAAAAATTGACTAAACTTTGAGTTAAATGTTAACAGTTAAATTATTGTTGCTATCAGGATTTATAATCTCCATTCTGATTTTACATTCTGTCATTTAGCCTGTGATACAGAGCAAAAAATAATTTACCTGGAGTTACATTTAGGTAACTGTCATATTTTACTGTGCCTCATTACAGAATAGGAGACTGAGTAACTACTGTGATAGCTTTTATTCTTTCTTTCTCACAGTGAGCACATTGCTTTGTCAGTGAAAAGAAGATTACAACTCTATGAGATTTTGTCTTGAACTTTAACAACTCGTCTTCATTCTCAACAAACTCCCCCAGTGTCAGAAACATATTGAGGAAAACACAAGTAGCCTTAAACAGCCACAATGCAAGATTCGCTCTGTGCTATACTCACGCTCCCCCTACAGGTGGGATGTGTAATTCACTTTTGTAAATAAAAGTTGCCCTTTGACCCTCCCCATGCAAGATGCTGCACACGCCTTCATTTGTAAAGGAGCTGACAGAGGAAAAAATGGCAACCTCAGAAGCCAAAGAATGAAAAGGGAGATATTTTACACAATTTCACTACCACGACAGTTTTATTTGTTGAGACATTGGAGATGTAAAGTACTAAAACAAAAAGAATGAGAGGAATTACAGTGTGTAAGTTCATCTGAAAGTGAAGTTATGTCTTACTTCTCCAATAATTGCAACGCCAGGTCGGCATCTGTCTGCTTTAACACAGGAGTATAAATCCAGGATTATGTTCACCGAAATGACAAAAATCATCAAAGTCAGTCGGAGACATCCTGTGGGCACATTGAATATCTGCAGTGATTGGAACCTGTCAATCCAATCATGCATTGACTGTAATCCAGTCTGGACCAAAGCATTGGACCGACTGACAGACTTCACCACCCCTTGCACAAAGATAAATGATTAAACTTAGGGGGAAAAAAGGTTAAAGACGTAATCTGTATATATGTATATAATACATGTATTTATTTATATTGATTATATTAATTTTGAACCAATATGTAGATAAAATAAGCATTTTAAAGCCCTAAGTCTTAAAGTAAATCTTTCATATGGAACAGAGCCCCCTTGCTCTCTGTTATACGTCTGACAGACAGCTTGACTGTGGCAGGTCAATGAAAGCAGCGCAGACCTTGGCTGTCGAGCACAGACACTCAGGTCAGACAGGTTAGCAGAGATGATGGTTCACCTTGCTGCTCAAGGTCGAAGGTCAGTCTATTCATCTCTTTCTCTCCCTCCCAGAGACACTTCAGAATAACTAAACAGAAGTTATATATCCTCCAAGTATCTGTTAGGACTAGCGTTTAATATAAAATTACTTGCATCAGAGGGGGGGGAAAAATTCAAACAAAAAGAGAAGAACACAGGCATCAGAATAATCACAAGGTTACATTGATTTGATCAAAAGGATCAGTTTTAAAGGAACTAATTTAACATAAGACAAAATGAGAAGTTCTGTGGAGGACAGATCTGAGCCCAGTGTTTGATTTGGACAAAGCTTAAGTAAACATGCTAAGCGTCTAGAAACGACCAGCAAAGTTGTGTGTAGCCACTTGGAATCTTTATGCAATGAAAACAATTGCTGATCCTACTTTTTGTTCTTTGAAAGCAACTGGTATCATCATCATAACCTCTCCAGGGTGTTTGAAATCACACTGCCCCGCCCCCTCCGTTACAATCATTGGGCCTCATTCACCAACCGTTAGAAAGAAATTTCTTCTTGAAGAGTTTGACATTCACCAACGTTTTGTTATCTGGGATTTGTTCTTATGCAGGAACACAATCTGTATACACACTGAGGAGCAGTCTGATGCACTCTGTGGACATGTAAGAGGAGAATTCTACCCAACCCGATGCAGTTAATGTATCTGCAATGAGTTAGTGTTACTCTGTCCTTGACACAGATGGTTATTGTTTGTTTTCCCACATTAGAGACATATGCAGTGTAAAAAAATCCGCCCAGTCATTGTGACCGACCCAGCCCAAACATTATTTAAAGCATTTTGTCTGAAGCCGGCTCAGCATGTCATGTCCCGCCAGGCTCAGGTCGAGTATCCACAGATGCTTGGCTGAGGGTTCACCTGCAGTGCAGTGATGTGCTGCTCCAGCTCAGTCTGTCTACTTTCCCTTTTTCCTTACCCCTCTCTCTTCAGACAATATTTTGTTAGTTTTCAGATTTAAGATCAAACTATTTTACTTCAACTGTTAGACTTTGTCCTGTTACAGCTTTCACTGAATGTGTAACTGAATACCATTTTTTTGTGTTAGTTTATATCCACTGCTGACACTATAAAAAACTGGGGATTTTTTATGGTTTGAGTCCGGTGTGCCACTGTCTTTAGACTTTTGTTTAGACATTCTTGACTTCTTAAATGTTCTTTTCGGTTTCTGTGATTTCTCTCTGCACATAGGACTACAGTCTCATCCTTTTACCTATGCTAAGCAGGAACCTCCAGAGACATGGCATTCATCAATATAAGAACACAGGTGGGAACAATTCTGCAGTTTAGGAAAACTTCATGAATCTGATGTAGAATTTTCTTAAGGAACTTCTTAAGAACAAATTTATGAAAAATCTGAAGAGGATATTGATGAATGAGGCCCAGTGTGATGGACTTTTCAAAGAAGCACTGTTAGCTTGGCGTACAGCAACGAAAAAATTGTTTGCTTAGTATTGGAAGCGTTGCAACTGCCACTTTTTCAGGTTTGTGTTCTGATGTATTTGGGCACAGTATACTTAGAGTTGTCCACTGCTTGGAGGTAAGGAAGTTATAGAGGCTTGACACTCATTCTCAATTATCCTCAAATCCCAATGGGGGACTGTCTTCTTTCTTTTTGTTTTCAAAATTTTGTGTATGTGCATTTGTTTCTTTATATTCACAAAAAATGTAAGACAAAATAAAATGTACACTGACTCGCAGGCCTGCTGACAAACTAAAATGTTGAATTCTCACTGTTTCAGGTGCATGAATGCCAAGTGTTCTCACCAGACTGAGAGAAAGCTTTTTGTGCTTTGAGAGGTCTGACAGGTTCGAACTACAAGCACTTCTGACCTGTGGTGCAGAGAGAGATCATTAAGAGCTTTGAACACAATGAAGAGGATCTTAATTTGAAATGAATTCTGAACACGGAAAGTAACAAGTAGCTAACTGGGATGTCTGAGAATAACTCTCAATGAGCTGCAGCCAATAAGTGGTTTCAGTTGGAAAACCAATGAAGAGGAAATGCAGCCTATTCATTACAGACATTGTGCTTTCAGCCAGACGAGAAGAGAAAACCTGAAAACCTCTGATCTTTTGAAATATCTCTTGTCGGCAATGCTGTTAATGTGATTATAAGAGTTCAGTTCAGCATTCATACCAGACGTAACATTTTTAGGGGTGAGGGGTTACCCATAATCCCCGTTTGTTACTATCCAATGTCTGCAACAGCCACCAGAGATGTATTAGTTGATCAGAGTCTGTTAGATATGAGACACCTAAAGGAAAAGTTGAATGATGTCAGCAGAGTAAGCAAGTGTAGCCAAGCGTTAGCACGTTTGCTGAAGTTTTTGAGTACATCAGGCAAACTGATAAAGTATTCTTTGGTGTACTAGCAGCAGTTTGACATATTCAAGCAGTGTGGGGGTGTTCCAGACCTGCTCTATCAAAACAACGGTATTTCTGTCACTGATGAAGTCCCCACTGACCCTGCCAAGGACTCACTACTGCCCCGGCCTTTAGGTGGGTATTGCAACTTGCGTATGCATCATGTTAACTTTGAGGATGTGCACAGAAAATATAAAGCAGCCATCTACGCTTAGTTGACAGCAGGTATATTCTGATCCTAAGTTTCTATGGGTGTTGGCGTCAACAGTTACTGAATCCAGTGAAGAACACTCCCTGCAGCGACTGTGCAGCATCACATCATATTTATCAGAATAAAAGTCTAGTTTGATGATGAAGTTCCATTGGGGTAAAGAAAATACAGCCGACTCCTTTAATATAAGCCTGTTTCATTCTACTTTTCAAATGAAGCATGGCATTTTACTGGTGATTGTGTTCTTTTTTTCTTTTTGATTAATAGGCAGAGAACATTTTGCTCTCCAGCTTTTTGTTTTGTTGCAAATGAATCAACCATAACAAAGCTGCTGGGTTGAAGATTAGCCAATTTAGAGTGAGTTTTGCATTATGGGAGTTCTGCCACAACAATGTGGCCCAGTTGTGAAGTATGTTCCTGTTACTCATTCACTCTGAGGTTTTATTTCATTTTAAAGTTTACCTGTAGCATCAATAATTCGGGACTCAGTAGATTTTCGGCTGACATCCTTCAAAGATTCCAGGGGCTCTCCTTTCTGAAAGGTGGTACAGTTTCCCTCGACACACAGGTCGTGGCCAGTTTGACAGCAGAGTGAGTGGGACAGGGAGCAGAGAAACCTCCGACTTTAGACCTAATCTGAACGACAGTCTCTTTGTAACTGAAAAACCCCTCGTTGTAACTCACACTGATGTTTGTAAATACACAATCCTTGGATATATTTATATAAATTAAAATGTCCCCCCCCCCATATCATCATGTCTTATATCTAATTAGAAAAGATGCATAATAGCCTTTTAGAGTAACATTACCCAACTCTAATTGCCTGAGTCATAAGCCATCAAAGCCCCACTGTGCATTTTAAAAAGGTGTTAGTTCCACAAAATAACACTTATCATGTGTCTTTTATCATCAAAAACCTTTTAGCAGAAACACACAAGGACAGCGAGTGCTGCAGTGTTAAGAAGAATGAGGCCACACTCGACAGTGAGGATATTTTTAATGTGTGTATTTTAAGAAAGACCAGATGGGAAAATGGAAAAAGAAAGGGTAATGGATGTTTTCCCACTCAGAGTCATTATCTACACTACACATTAAGAAGCACTGATTAGGAACATGGCATGCCTGGTCTGTTCTAACATAATGGTTCAACAAGCAAATCAATGAATCCTATTTTTAAAAAGGTCATGTTTGTAATATCTCTATTCACTATCATGTTGACTGTTATTTATAAATCTAATAAACTCTCAAGCAAGCTCTGCTCTTACTGAAATTGGTGGGTTGCTCTTGGGTTGGGATGGAGATTCTGCCCCATGTGAAGGACTTTACGTTTAAGTGAGGGAAGGGTGGAGCAGGTTGAAGTGGCATCAACAGTAAAGCTTGATGTATACCAGACCTGTGCAGGGACGAGAGCTGAGCCAGAATTCAATTCAGTTTTATTTGTATGGCGCCAAATAATAATATACATTATCTCAAGGCACTTTACATAGAAGGTTGAGATCTTAAAAAGAAGGCAAAGCTCTTAATGTATCTTCCGTCCAACCCTCATCTATGGCCCTGAGTTTTGGGCAGTGGATAGAAACTTGCTCTGCAGGATAGCAGAGCTCAGTCTGGGTGAGGAGCTCAGATATCTAAGGGGAGCTCAGAGCTAAGCTGCTTTGAGCAAAGGAATCGGTTAAGTTGTGTCGAGCATCTGATTAAGCCTCCTGGGCGCCTTCAGCTGGAGGTTTTATGGGCACGTCTAACTCGGAGGAGACCCCCGGGTAAACGCTGCGCATGCTGGAGAGATTACATATCTCATATGGTCTAAAATTGCCTCAGGATTCCCCAGAGGGAGGTGGCAAACATTGCTAGGCAGAGGGACATTTGGACTACTTTGTTTAACAAACTGACCCTGGATAAGTAATAATAACGGATGGATATATAGAGTTAAAATTCAGATGAGAACTCAAAATCTCACATGCATTTTTTCATTGGGACTTTGTGGGTGTGGTCTAATCAGTGGCGGATGGTAAATACAGGGTGCTGGGGTTAGGGTTAACCCCTTTATTTCTAAATACATATACTCCCTGGTGTGGGGCACTGGCCAAATTAAAGTGAATAGGGGTATAATAGTTATAATAGTTAACCACGGGACCTGAGGCTGCTCTTTAATTGGTTGTTGCACATCTTCCTCGAGAATGTCGACCCTCGACGCTGTCTCAGGTACAGCCGCCGTTACTGAGTTACTTCGCTGCAAGCTGACCAGCTTAAGGGGAACTGCGGCAAATCCAGTAATTTCTTTACAAAAACACCCCAAGAAGAAAGGACTGACCTGATTTACAGTTTCATTAAATAAAAATGACACCAAATATCTCGTACGAAATGCCCCAAACTCTTACAGCTTTGGTAGAAAGTGTTGTGTTCATGTGATGCTCAGAACAGGTTGATTGTGAATATTTTTAAGTGCCTTCGTTAAGAGGTCCAGTCTAATCTGTTTGCATTTCAAATGCTCGTCAAACGTGTGCTCTATTTATAATCTGTCTGATCATCTGCTCGTGTTTCTTGCCCCATCTGATTTCCACATTTAACACATCTGATTAATTACCCTGAGTACCTTCATTATAACTGATAGAATTAGAAAGCTAATAAATGAAGACCCAGGTTGCACTAAAAAAGAATTATCCTTTAATCCTGGCACTGATAGTACCCAGGTCTACCTACTGAGCTGCATGGTATCACAAGGCAAGATAAAACAGTACTAATTAAAATACTTGTTGAAAACTTTATAGTTTTTCCCTGAAGAGCTACTTCAGAACATAAGAGGAGAAACAAGCCCTCCTACTTCATGTTGTGTACCCAGGGGTGCTGTGTGTGTTAAATAGATGTCCACCTGCAAACACAGTTTCAGAAAACAAAATGGGTGCTTGAGTCATTAAACACACATGCACACACTCACATGCACATTAAATCCCACTAATAGAACTAATGATAGCTCTGTTTACACACCGGCCATGACATTATGTCTACATAATATGTGCTGCAGTATATTAACCTCTGGTCCACTGAGGACAGAGTGGGGGCCTCATAGTCTTTTCTCTAACACTGACCCTGAGTCAGGCTTATGTAATGTTACATTTCAATTATGATGTCCTCTTATTGCCCATTCAGCACTTTGACCAGCACACTGGCTGCGTGTAACAAGATATCTCATTCTCCATCTGCCTCTCCTTTTTTTTTGTTTCTTTCTCCATCATTCTCACACAGTCTCTGATTCTACTTTCTCCTCTCATGTCATTCATTGTCGCTCTCCCCCAGTTTATGTGCTAATGCTGATTGATTCTGTAATGCCCTGAAAATGTCCTGAGTGGATATTCACAGCTACTTGCTTCATGTTGTGTTGCTGTAAGGTCCAAACTAACTGGACTGAAAGACAGAAGGCCTCCACAGTTTGAGGAAAATAGTAACAGAGGCTTCTCTGCCATGCAGGCTCCAGCTTTATGTTTAGTACTGTGTGGTATGATAGTATCATGTGTTCAGTACTGTGTGGTATGATAGTATCATGTGTTCAGTACTGTATGGTATGATAGTATCATGTGTTCAGTACTGTGTGCTATGATAGTATCATGTGTTCAGTACTGTGTGGTATGATAGTAGCATGTATTCAGTACTGTGTGCTATAATAGTATCATGTGTTCAGTACTGTGTGGTATGATAGTATCATGTGTTCAGTACCATGTGGTATGATAGTATCATGTGTTCAGTACTGTATGGTATGATAGTATCATGTGTTCAGTACTGTATGGTATGATAGTATCATGTGTTCAGTACTGTGTGCTATGATAGTATCATGTGTTGAGTACTGTGTGCTATGATAGTATCATGTGTTGAGTACTGTGTGGTATGATAGTATCATGTGTTCAGTACTGTATGGTATGATAGTATCATGTGTTCAGTACTGTGTGCTATGATAGTATCATGTGTTGAGTACTGTGTGCTATGATAGTATCATGTGTTGAGTACTGTGTGGTATGATAGTATCATGTGTTGAGTACTGTGTGGTATGATAGTATCATGTGTTCAGTACTGTGTGGTATGATAGTATCATGTGTTCAGTACTGTGTGGTATGATAGTATCATGTGTTGAGTACTGTGTGGTATGATAGTATCATGTGTTGAGTACTGTGCGGTATGATAGTATCATGTGTTCAGTACTGTGTGGTATGATAGTATCATGTGTTCAGTACTGTGTGGTATGATATCATGTGTTCAGTACTGTGTGCTATGATAGTATCATGTGTTCAGTACTGTGTGGTATGATAGTATCATGTGTTGAGTACTGTGTGCTATGATAGTATCATGTGTTCAGTACTGTATGGTATGATAGTATCATGTGTTCAGTACTGTGCGGTATGATAGTATCATGTGTTCAGTACTGTGTGCTATGATAGTATCATGTGTTCAGTACTGTGTGCTATGATATCATGTGTTCAGTACTGTGTCCTATGATAGTATCATGTGTTCAGTACTGTGTGCTATGATAGTATCATGTGTTCAGTACTGTGTGGTATGATATCATGTGTTCAGTACTGTGTGCTATGATAGTATCATGTGTTCAGTACTGTGTGGTATGATAGTATCATGTGTTCAGTACTGTGTGGTATGATAGTATCATGTGTTCAGTACTGTGTGCTATGATAATATCAGGCCTGAAAAAGCCTGAATGATAAAAAATAATGATAATATTATTAATTTAATTTCTAAGAACTGTTAGTCTAACTTTCCCTTCATCGCCATTTTGATACTTACCCAGGAATGGATCAGGGTCTATATAAATCACGAGTGTCAGAGTAGGAATCCCTCCTGATCCTGTTTTAGGATTTAAAGTAAAAGGATTTATCAATGTTCTCATTGTTCATATCTCTCCTGATATTTAGTTGCACTCCTGAGGTTTTCTAACCTGTTAGGAGAGGTCATTAGATTGTGTTCTGGCAAGAGAAAAGACATTTTGAGAAAACATGATGATAGAGAGCTTATTGAATGATCACTTTGACAAAAAGTGAATAATATTTGAGACTGGCCTCGCAATGTTACACACTAACAAATGGTAAGGATTCTGTCAGAGCCTCCAGTTTAGTCAGTCAAAAATTAAACAATGTTCATTGCAAAGGTTCCTCAGTGACAGGAAACTAAAACTTATTTGAACACAATAATTTCCCCCCGGCTAGATGTCAGCTGCATAATGATATCTCAACTTAATTATAACAGGGAAACTATTTTTATAGGCTATTATATCTCATTCTTTTTTTATGTGGGCTGATCCAAGTAACAGCTCAGGCCAGGATGCATTGTAGAAATATGTTTCTATTGTTATGGTGCATTACCCAAGAAAAAAATATCTAATTATCTCCTCATGCACATATCGGGCACATAGTTAACAGGGGATGTAGCTGAGAGGGGAATTGTGGTAAATAAGATGTTTATGGAGCACGCTACAGTACACAGAGGATTTGCAACATGCCTGTGGAAGGTGCAACACCATTATGAATGTAACACAGTGTGGTTGGATGGGATTGATTTCACACGACTCAAATTACTTAATAACTATAAGTGATTAACTTCAAAGATGACACTTTGTTGACATGTATTTGTAAATGTCATCTTTCTTAAAATTACTCCTGGCATCATATTTTTGCATATAGAACCTGGGTAGGCCTCTTTACATGTAAAACATTCACATACCGCTGTCTTTTTAGCTCACCCTAGCTGTCACAGGACAATACTTCCTAATACTTTCTACTTTTGAGCTCTTAGTGTTGTAAAACAGCACTGTCACCCTCTCTCAGAGGAGTGAAGTATAGGACGTTTCACAAGAAAGTCTCTGAGGTAAGATCGTTGTTTTTCCAAGGTGAAGTTTCAAAGTCCGAGGCACGACTCTGAGATGCCTGATGAATACGTTTTATCAGTTTGAACTGAGAGCAGCTGCCGAATGCCAGAAGATTGAAACAGTCTTTTGTCTCTCCTTCTCTTGTTTTAGGTTGATGACGGAAAGGACCTCCAGAGCCTTAACACCAGCATCTACAGGAGTTCTGTGAAGCTTCCAGTAATGTGTGTGTGTGTGTGTGTGTGTGTGTGTGTGTGTGTGACAGAAAAAGTGCTTTAACTTTCATGTGCTTTTTAAAAACCACAGCTGTCTTAGTCAGGGCCTGAAGACACCATCAGATTAACTGTACCTTTTTATGCACTCGCCCCATATTTAAACTGGATATGGGTCAGATTGGCTCTTTTTATATACTGTTCTCATTACTTTTTTGGGTCACTCAGCTTTTTACACTGGGCCTTGTAAATAAATCATAAATGCACTGACTTGCTTCAGAGTGGCCGTTTGTTAAAATCCGAGAGGTGTGTGAGTTGTGCTTTTTGTTCAATTATAGAAATAGCTGTTTCCCATGTGGCTCAATGTGGGAACAGCAAACACGGTAACACAAAACAGTCATGGGCCCTGTGTATGATGTGTCACTGCGTGTGTCTCTTTAAAATGAGTCAGACCGAGCAGCAGGTACTGCTGTGCCAGGCTGGTCCCCGCGAGGCAGCGAGCGGAAGAGAAGAGCAGGGGGTAAGGGGGCTGACTCTGCAGGGATAGTGTCCAGGAATAGAAGTGGTCAGATGGGGCAGTATTGATCAGCAGGAGGGGTCAGGAGATCAGCTGGTGGAGACCGCAGACTGATCTCACGTCAGAGCGATGTACAGTGTAGGACACTGGGAACATAATGTATTTACAGTTTGAACAGATGATGTGACAATTTGAGAGATAGTGCAGGTTACGACTCACTCCATAAGTCAGAGTTCTGTTAGTGCTCACTCCACAAAGTGCTGGAATCACCTAATACTCAACCAATCAGGAGTCAGTCTCAGCTGTCAATCATGAGGTTTCCCCCTGATTTAAAGGTTCAGTGTGTAAGATTTAGGTGAAAGGGATCTATTAGCACAAATGTATTATAAAATAATCATAGTGATGTTTTTACTAGTGTGTTTCACCTAAATTGTAGATTGTGAAGGCTGACACAGGTTCTCTTTCATGTTCGAAAAGCGAGGGTGAGGTGAGGGGTACTCAGCTGCAACATGCAACTCAACCACTAGATGTCACTAAATTCTACACACTGAACCTTTAATTGTATCAGTAATTAACATCGAATGTATTGTAATAGTGAACACTTGAACATACATCAGTCTGATAAGAATTCCTAAAATGACAGAAACCATCTTATTATTTTGACTCCCATCTGCTAACATGGAGGGGGCAAGGGTTTTTGACCAAAATTGCAGCCAGCCACTAGGAGTTAACTGGGACGTTTCGGTTTCTTTTCGGATGAGCGCCCATGTGGTCTTTACATCCACTTAAAGTCTTCAACGGGTGAGCCACAATGTTGTCTTTTGGGGCTTTTTCAAGACAATATGTCATAAATTGGATGAAAGTTGAATCATCAAAACACTTTCATAGCTGTACTCTTGTTTTTGTCTCCACCTGCTCACATTTTCAACTGCAACCACCATGAACACTACACACTTAACATAGTGAAATGTACCCTCTTCATTAGACCTCTGCTTTAATAATGAACCTCTCTGGTCTGTGAAGAACTGACGCTCTGACAAAGAATCTGACGGCTTCCTCCTCTGCAGTTTTCCCAGTGTGCCCTTCCTCCATCTTCTCTTCCATCTCCGCTCTCACTCTGACAGAGTTTCAGTGGCCCTGAGCAGTAAAATCATAGTGGGCATCTTTGCACCTTCGTTATTTCAAGACTGAAGACTGACAGAGGGCAGTGATCCTGCCGTCCTCTCCCACAGCTCTGCCACTGTTCTCTCAGGTATCCTCCATTCTCTCCCTTGTTATTGTAGCTTAAAGCTGCCTTGTTTTTCCTCACCATCAGCTGTGACACCCTTTTTTTGTCTTCTTGTTCAGATTGAAAGGGTTTGTCTCAGCTTTAACATTTCATTTTCTGCTCATTGTGGCCTTGATCTCTGTCACTTGCTGTAAAACAGACTCAGATAATTCCATTCTGTATCAGGTCAGAGATTTGACATGGAGACACAAGACACAGAAACAAATAAGTTTGCTTTTTCAAGAAATAGCTGAACAAATTGTAACAGAGAGAAGCAGTGAAGTTATTGAAGGCGCATTGTCTGTAAGGTGGGGAACAGTGGCATCTCCTCCACATAGGGGAATTAAAACCAAAACTACCATGAGTAAAAAACTATTCTGAAATTCTGAACAAGGAATCACAAAAAAAGTTGAAGAACTCTTTGTGTCAAGCTCTTTTCAACCCGACTCAGACAAATGAGACAATGCTTGTGTATCTGCCCTTGAGACATTTCTCCCATCACAACTGAAATAAAGCCAAAGAAAGGAGGATGAGCAAGACAGTGGTGACAGGCAGCTGTGTTAGTCTGAAGAGAAGTGATCATGTCTCTTTTGATTCGAGCCGACCACTTCCACAGTCTGCAGAGGCGAAGTCTAACTCACCGGATGCAGGCTCCAGGTACATGAGCCTGCCATTGATCACATCTCACCCCACACTCTCCTCCCTGTCCGCTTTGTGGCCTGTCACCTTTTCCATAATCCCCTTCCCCACTGGAAACTAAAACATCTGAGCGAGCAACCTACTCACTGAAAATGGCTGGTTTAGACAAAGATCTCGATTGTTCAATCGATATATGTTTGTTACTGTCTCGCCCTTATATAAACACAAACAAGCCCTATGATTTCTCCCGAGTTGCAGAACGGTAATGGATGCAGCCATATCATTGTAACACAGCGATGTGGAGGTAGATCTGCCGATTCAATACTGGCACTGGCATCAACTGCAGCTACTCTTCATCTCTTTGAAAAGAGACACGAAGGAGAGCTTAAAAGAAAAAGGTGTATTGCCTGAAGTTATATTGGAATCAATTTTGCACTTTACTTACTCTGTGTATTAACATCATCTTTTCCTGCATCTGTCTTACATTTCCCATGTACTGATAGTTAGTTCAGAAACATATTGGTCATGTGTATCTACAACAGCACACCACAAATGCAAGCAATACATATTCAAGTTAAGCTGTATCAGATATTGTGTTTTCATGCTTGTCTGCACAAGGGATCATTTCACTGGTTAATCAGAGCCACTGAAACTTGACTCTCTGGCTGCACTTTGGTTCTCTATTCTGTCCTTCATTAATATTCAGATTCACTTTTCTTTTAATTTGCCGTTTTTGCGACAGAGATTAAGTTAAGATTGTGGTCACGAAGACACTGAACCTTAGAATTATATCAATAAGGATTTGTATAATTTAACACCAAAATTAATTAAAGTCCAAAGTCAGTCGACACAAGTTCAAGTTGAGTCCCGTTGTAAGTCAGTAAGTTGTGAAAGGCTGGTAAATTGACTCTATATTTAAATATTAGACCTACTAATTTACATCTTCTCACCTTATTGACCATCTAAGCAATGTACGAGTCAAATTCAACTTTCATGCAGCAGTTATCTATTCCTCTGTTTCTGGTTCAGTTCTTATCATCCTTACAACTTAAGGGCCCTCACTGTGCAAAACTGTGCCTGTGTGTGCCCCTTGCACGCATGTGTGTGTGAATGTGTGTGTACCTCATTTTTGTGATTATATTTTTATTCAAGCTTGAGTCTCTATAGTTTCTTTTTAGCACAGTGCCAAACACTCAAGCCTTTTGTACTGTGCAGCGGTAGTGATGTTCCTGTTTGTCGCTCGGTTTAATATGTTTGTATAGAACACAAACAAACAGGGCACCCTTGACATGTTGGTGAGTATAAGCGCACGCTCTGTCACAGATGCTCGACTGCACAGAAACTCAGGGACTGGGTACAGATTTACTCTTTGCTTTCACTGTGGTCCAAAACGATCTTCCATTCTCTCAGATGAATGACTTCCAAGAGAAAGAAGAGATGACGTTCTCTCAGTCACTTTTATCCTGGGGGTTTCATCCCGCTGATTTCTCACTACTTGGTTTAACCATCAAACGGTGTTTCATGTGGTCCCCAGCTCGTTGTGAGCGGAAGATTCTCTGCAGACATGAAATATTAAGTGCCTGTCTGTCTGCGTCTCCCTCCTGGAGTAGCTACAGTATACCTACGCTTCGTGGTGGTTTTCAGCTGGCTGGAGATTAAAGGGGCCGAGACAGAAATCATGTCATACACAGCTACAGAGAAGATGAAGAGAGAGAACACGCCTCGTCCCTTTTGTGCATTCTTGACTGAAGGTAACACTTTTATGAATTAGGGACATGTACTTCTGTGTAGGTAAACATGTGTTTGTATGTAAGTGTGTGTGCTGGCAGCAGCAGAGAATCATCCGAGGTAGCGTGCAGGAGGAGTTTTCATCTGCACTGGGCCTGACTCTTCCTGGTGGTCTCCTTCTTCACCTCTGATGATTGAGCACTAGTGTTTGTGTCATTTCTTATAATTATTTATTAATTGATTCAAAAAGTAGTGTCTGACCCAACAAGTCCTCATCATTTTGAAATGCCGTCTGATGCCTTATTTGGAGGGACGATCGTTTCTACCACAGAATCACTAGTGGAGGTAAGAATGTGGGTAAGAGTTTGTGCTCTGTCACAAACCTGCAATTTACCATCACATTTTGTTCTCATAACCACAGTCTCTTACTAATCTAAATGAAGAACTGCATAAAATGTTCATAATACAATGCACTATTATGACTTTTATATTCTCAATATTCTCATAATATTACAGCTTTATTCTCAAAATCTCAGATATTTTTTCTTCGATATGGCTCTAATACTCCATCGTAATCTGTGCATGTGATTATGGAGCTTATATATATTGTTATATAATATTTATATCATATTTGCTTTCTTTTAGAAGCTTAACGCTTTAGCAAACTGGAATTTCTCAGTGGTTGTAGGGAATGACGTTTTAAATGCTCTTAAAGAGATCAGATATTTTACTAAAATCAAACTTGACAGGTTTTGCAAGGTTCCAGAAACATGACCAAAATATTGCTTGAGTAATGACTTCATTTGACTGGTAAGTTTTTTCCCCTATTTTTATTTGTGAATATAATTTGGTCTGTTTACCTGTGTTACTCACTTCATTATGTTTATTTAGTTGTTACCTTCAAAAATAATAACTAATATTACTCCTTACTTGTTTTTATCCTGGTGTCTTATTGCACATATTACATTTTAACAGTGTTTGTCTTTCTCGGGGATCATGCACGCTCCACTAATTTATGCTGCTCGGCTCTGAGCGCATTCAGCTGCAAAGTACATTTTCTCTGCCAACACAGTACATGACAATGTGTCTTAAAGTGATGTGAATACCTTCATGAGGAGACTGTGATGCTGGTTCATCTTTGTGAAGGTCAGTCTGGGGCCCAGTTAAGTGGAAAAAAGACAAGGGGAGATTCTCAGAAGTCTCCTAGGGGAGACTTAGACATGCGAGAAGACCAGAGCAAGGATTTTTAATGAGTCTGAGCTACCTGTGTGTGGTTAGAGGGAGCCGAGGGATTTTTAGAGCTCGAGGTGTTGGGACATCGGAGCATCGGTGAGGGTGACTGGAATAAACCATCAGGGAATTACTTACTACACATGGAGCTGTCTCCAATTCATGAGGTCGTATTCTGCTGCAAGGGCTTCAACACACGTCCGTGTTCCCTGAAGAACAACTGCAACATGACTGGATGCTTTTGCTCTTTTTTTTACGTTTCTAGTGGATTTTAATCTGAACTGAGTTCTTGCAACACAAACAAACACTGGTTTTGAAAACATTTCGCAAGATGTGAAGTTGTGTAAGTAAATCTCATAAGATAATTAATTTTTTATAATGATAAAAAACATTTTGAGTGCTACATACTAAGAATTCTAGAGTGACTCATCACCATGGTCCTTATTTAACCAATATAATCTATACATAGACGGTTTCCGAATGAATTTTATATATAATATAATATATACTCTATATTATTGCCCCCTCAAGTCCCGTTCCTACACATTCATACAGCACTTCTTCAATAACACACGTAGTAGGATTGTCTTGCCTACATTACGCTTCAGCATGCAAACAGAGGAGAGCAGAGGATCAACACTTTAAGCATGAAGTGGGGAGAGAGAATTAGGAAGACACTGCAAATTGGCTGGTCGGAACTGAGCGGAACTGTTTTCGGGACTGAATCACTCACACTTCATGGACCTTATTTAGGAATGTGTCTCACTGCGCAACTTTGTAACGAAGTGGTGAGTTTTAGTAGTTTTGAAATAATAAACTCGATGGCACAGAGGAGTTAGTTGTGTCAGTTGTTTATCCTTTTATTGTCGCTTTGGTCTTTTCACAGGATTTGTTGACAATAAGCAGAAAATCTATTGGGATGTTCACATTTAGCTTGATATTGTGGTTAGGACAGTGGAATACAAAGGGAATTGGATGAAATGCTTTGAAAGATGCAGGGACAAATAGAAGATAATGACACAAGCATCTTGAAATCAGTATACTCTTGCTACACTGATGTATCTGTAAAGGATTAGGGGAACATAGTAAATCACTCTGTAATAGTCCTGAAATTATTTCTCTTTCCATCACAGGATTGATTACTGGTCTCGTGGCTTCTCTCTTTGCTTAAATGCACTTGTCATCATCAGTGCGTGATGGCGACAATATCATCATCTACAGAGTAAAAAAGATTGGTGAGCACATCATATTAGAAACACATCATATGGATTATCTTGTCTTGTATTCTCCTTATTTCACTCTGCTCTTTTCTCCCATCCCTGCGTTCCTCATCTTCTCTCAGTCTCTCAGCATTAAACTCATCAGGAGGTGACTCCAGGTCCTTTTTTGTCCTGCTTGCCTTTGGAGTGTTCCTCTCCCTCTGCCTTGTCATCGTCAGCCTCTCCGCCACATGGATTCTGCTTGGCTTTGGCTCAGTTGCTGAATCATCACTTTGATTCCCATCCTTGTGTCGGTCTCCCTCCGTCAACAGCCAGCTCTCAGCCCGCTGCCGCAGATACAACAAAAAGTTGCTCTGTGTTCGCTTATGTAATTTCAACTTATTTATATGTTATATTATGTAATGTTTTTGTCGTAATAGCCTCATTCAAAACACTATCAGTGCCAGTAAGGCTTAGTGCAGAGATGAATGGTGTTGAAGTAAACAGTGACTACACTGTTACACTGTTGGTTATTATCATGCAGACGTTACTTTAGCTCTCTTGGACTTTGCTGTCTTGATTTAACTTTGCTCGTATGCAGTCAGAATTTCAGCAGAGCTCATTCAGCCACTGACATTTTGTCTAATTATTGGCTCTGCATTACCATTAAGAAACAACAGATGCAGCCGCGATGTGGCTGCACAGTTTAACGCTGCACCTCCTGTTCAGTTTCAGCCAGGGTTCCTGTGCAGTAAACAATCTGACTTAATGTAATGTCAGATTACCTCATGCACTAAAGTCTGGACCAGTGTGGAGGAGGAAAATAAGAGCAATATTTTTATTTCCAGATTCATGTATTGTGCTTTCTGAAATATAAACTTCAGAATGTCTAAAAATACATTGAGTGGTTTTTTTCAGGGGTTGGGTTGAAGACACCTTTAGAGCAGGCAGCCAGCCCAGCTAAAATATTTACCACTGTGTCAGAGAGCACAGGCCAGAGAGCTTGATGCTTTTTGCCGAGCAAAGTCAATTGACTTTAGTTCTCATGTCCAGGTCTCTGGTGAATGGTACATGAACATCCCCTCTGTCACTGTGGGGTTGAAGGTGCAGTTATTTAAGTTTAATGGCAGAAACTGAAGAGCTGTGCACTGTTACAGCTTCAACAGAAGACTGTGTGTTCACTGTGTCGGGGTGTCATTTATTTGTATAAACCAGAGCATAGATACGATCTTCTGGAGCAACACACAGTATAAGCATATATAACACATATATAACACCACAGCACAGATGAATAACTGATATCTGTCCTGTGCAAGGCCCCAACTTTAAGGAGGTGTGGTTCTAAATTGTTGTTAACTTTTTCAGACTTGAGGGCAATACTTCCATTTTATTTTCAGTGGCAGTGTATGTGTGTGATTGTGTACTGTATACTTGGAAATATGCATCAAACAATACACAGTTGACCCAATTACTCTGAACATCCGTTGGCAGTGTTCCCAGATGGAGGTAAAGCGAGTGGGCAGGTGTGTGATTGTGTTTGTGTGTGCGTGTGCGAGAGAGAGCAAGCTAGCTTAATATGTCACTTATGTCCCTTCCCTCCTGGGGGGGCCACGTGGAGGGGCAAGGAATCGGCCCCACTGAATGGCAGATTTGGGCCAATTAAGCAGGAACTAGAGCATTGATACAAAACACACACGCACACACACACACACAGACACACACATGCTATAGCTGGAGCTCTGGCCCGACCCAACAACACCCTGTGGGTAAACCATCCTCCTCTTTCCTCCACATACACATATTTTTCCCTCCAAATCTCAGGTCCTCAACCAGTTTTCTCTCTGCACACACACACACACACACACACACACACACTACACACATCTATTGCAGTATATATTTCTAACTTTCGTCCTCTACATGTGCTTTTTTTTTCCATGGGGAAAATGGCTTGAACTGATCCTGCACACATTCCCTTCCAGTAGAAATCTGAGCGGGAATATTCATATCAAACGTTGCCGGTTCTCTCTCGCCTTCAGGCTCTGAGTCTGAACATCAGCTCAGTGACATACAAGGCTCTGAAAGGCTCCAGTACATCTGTAGCTGAATATTCTGCTTTACTTAAATCCCCACTGTGAGATGGCGAACACGGGCGTCTTATTCCAAATGCAAGTTCTAACCTTGTGCATGAAGACGGTGTGTGTGTTCTTGTGTCTTCAAGGGTACTCTCACATTTATATGCTGTCGCAAACAAGACGGTCAGACATTGTGTTTGTGCTTGTGGGTGTTGTTTTGTTTTTGTCATGAACGCCTGCCTGCAGCAGCAGCGGACACAACCGCAACAGAAATTCTCAATCCCGATTCAGGCTTGTTCAATTATTCATGGTGCTATTGCGGTGCTCTGGCACAGAGAGAGAGGGAGGGAGAGGGATGGGGGAGAGAGGCAGCGAAGGAAGGAGGGAGGGAGGGAGAGAGGGAGAGAGAGTGAAGTGAGGAGTGGGGAGTTGGTGTTAAGAAAGGCAGCTTCAGAGATGGAATATGTACAGTATGTATACCCAGTTGCAGCATCTTCTCTGTTTCAGTCATCAGCCTCCTCGAGCTTCGCCTCTCATTCGCCCTCTTCTTACTCCTCCTTGTCTTTATATCCTCCCCTTTTTGCTCCATTTGATCCGTCTTTCCCTTTCACATCTCCTTGCTCTTTCTCTCCTTCTCCCCTCGCAGTCTCTTTCCTGTTCACCTCATCTGTCGCTCTCTATCTACTTTATTTACAGCTCCCTTTTCCGCTTTCTCTCCTTCCTTGTATCTTCCATCCCTCCTTAAGGCCCTGATCCGAGGATGAGTCCCACCATTAGAGCCCCCAAAACTCAAGGGAGAGCTGCAGTGATAATCTACGTCATGCTGCAAACTCCCGTGCTCCCATAGCTGATCTTAAATATGCGATCACTCCCTATACTTAACCCCCTGTGGGAGGTAACATCATCCCATTTACAGGTGATCCTACACTGCACTAACCCCTGAGGAGGGGAGCTGCTAATGACAAGTCCAGCGCCTATATTTGGCCTGAATGTTTTTTCAAACCTTTTGACCTCCCCCTCTCCTGGTGACTAATTCTCGTCCTCTTTTCCCCCTCTTGTCCTATTCAGTTTCATCCCTCCCATGATTTTCTTGCCCACTCATCTTTTGAGCACCCTCCCCCCTTTGTGGAAATCACTGGTCTCCTCTGGTGGATGTCCTGTTTCTGTGAGATGTGCGCTGTAACTGGTTCCCCAGAGAGAGAGAGAGGGAGAGAGAGAGCAGGCAGTGAGAAAGAGAACATGGGTAAAAGAACTCATATAGGGAGTGAGGGAGGGTGAACATGCGGGGGGGGGAATTGAGTTAAGACCATACGGCTGCTTAGTTGAGTTCAGAGAAATGAAAATGATGAAGGAGGAGGAGGAGGAGAAGACTGGGGGGGAAATGAGAGCGACGGGTATAATAACTCTGAGTACAAGGAACCAGCAGCATTGTCAGTAGACTCATTACACTTTTAATTTAAAGTTCCTGTAACTCGTTCAAATAAGCCACCAAAACAAATTCAATTTTTTATGGGTTAATGATCCTTTGCTTTTTAGATCAATGATAAGGCCCCTCATGATATAGTTTTAAAGCTAGTATTTTTCTAATAACATTTCATATTTAAGGCTAAACAAACCTCCTCAAAGTCCTGATCAGTGTATGGAGGTAGATAAATATCAACATGAACAACATTTATTTGCTTTGTCAGAAAATACACTAGCGTTAAACTATTGTTTCAGAGCCTTTGGTATGAGCTACTTTTTGAATGTCTTTTCTATATAGAGTAGAGTAGAATAGAAACACTTTATAGTAATTGAATAAAACAAAGGAGGGTCTACTTCAGAATCATTGCAAATGTATTTATTTAACTATCAATTGCATTATTAGTTATTTGGTACTTTGCACTTGCTGATTTGAAAAGAAGCTCTTCATGTCCGGTCTAAGGACTTCCTAAATAGCAGTGTTAATTCAATTATTAGAAGAAAAAAAAGGTTGCTCTCATTATTGGCCCATATGTAACAAAAAGCAAACAATCTATAACTATTATTAACATATTAATGGTAGCAATATATAAAGGTCAACAGAAACTCTGGGGCACGACTTTCAAGTCAGCATTTGGTGAGAAAAGGATATGAGTTGACTCTGACTGTAAATTGTGTGAAAATGTGTCTTTTACTTTAAATGGACCTGTGATTTCACCTTCTCCCATTTTCATTCATTCTGTTAAACACTACTGATGGAATAGTTTACTTTGTCTGCAAAGAAATCTGTAATTGAACTCTGGTTGTTTGATCATACACAGAACTTTTACATAACATTTGTCTCGTGATATACATAAAGTCCAATTTATAGGCAGGATTGCAGTGAAACCAATAAAGTAGAGTAATCATTTGTTTTCATTTTGATTTGAAAAAAATGAATAAATCTAACGCAAACCAGCTCTGTATCAGTCTGGTCCTCAGATAAATCCTTGCTCTGTCATTTCCATCTGCCTCACAGATTCTAGTTTCCATGGGGGAGTTCAACCGAGACGACCTTTTAAATGAGATCAGGACTCCTGGTGATGACGACTCCTCCCCTTGTACCCTCCCCAATGTGCCTCCAGCTTCCTCCTTGGCTTCCTGTTGTCATGCATCAGACATTCATATTTCATTGAGGATTCAGCAGGGGGTAAGTGGTAGTAGGTTAGGGCTAGGCACATTAATAAATCAAAGCGGATCGGAAGTGGCATGGTGGGAGTGAGACTGGGAAGGACTGAGTTTTTACTCCTGTATGTTTGTTTGATGAATCTTAAACATGAAAAAGTAATCAGATACAAATTCAATTTTCATGAAAATACACAGAGGTTCAGAGGAAACCTGGGATCACCTGGGAGAAAGTCATCGCAAACAGAGGGAGGAATCACCTGAGAGGCCCCGGAACCACAGGCGAGAGCATCCATCTGTAGAGCGCTCAGATCAAACGCACACTTCAAAAGGCTTCTGCATCTCATACAGCGGCCTGAATTGTCAGGGTTGTCCGGCCTTGTTTGGGATTTAGACGAGCTCACACAGACACTGACGTCACAGAGAAGACGTTTCTCATTCACAAAGTGTAGTTGGATTAGGGTGGAGGGTTGGTGGGTGATGGGTTGTTATGAGAGAGGCAGGGACAATCCCTAACACGTGTTACAGAGCGAAAACACAATCAGCTTGATATTATCATATGAGGTGTGAGGTTCAGTCACGACAAACACGGATGAACACTTCTTGCAGATTTTGGCCTTAGATTAGGTTTTTACATTTTGATACATGCTATGTTCAGCACATGAGTGCGTGTCCCAGTGTAAAGCCTCTGGTCTGATCACTACCTCTTCGAGAGAATGGCCCCTTGCCTCATACTGTTGTACGTCAGCCGAACATTTGTCAGTCCTTACCCTGTTTGTTGTGGCTCTTGTTTCCAATGATCCTGCAGCCGCTCCGTGCACCCTGCCTCTTCTAACCTGCTCTGCTCTGTCACACTCAGCCAACTTCATCCCTTTAGTCCCTAATACACACTTACGTTTGGAAGTTTGGGTCTGTTGCGGTTAGTCACCTTGTATGCACATTTGTTTTTGTATAATCACATTCAGTAGAGCGAATACCTCTGTCAAGGCCCATCAGTCTCCTTAAATTTAATCAGGCTGCATCCAATTGCATACACATATCATTTCCCTGGATATGACACATTTGGTGGTAACACATCCAGTAGTTTTTGCGTAATCTTGCCTATAAACAAACAAACAGGCAGAGGTGTCTAAAGTAGCTAGTTCTACATTTTTACTCCAAATTTCCACAAAACACTGCTTGGGTTTGGACTGTACTGTTATGGTGTAAGATCAGTGATACATTTGCATCTAATGAAATAAACAAGAAAAGAACTCACAGGATTTGAAACAAGGGCTTGTCAGGCCTCTCAGGGATGTGGGCTCCTTGCACACTTTGCCCAATTGGTAACCCGGGACAAGTGTGTGTTTTTTTCTCCAATAAAAGCAGACAATCATTTAGTCTTTGTTCTCACTGTCTTATTCATCATAACAGTGGATGAGACGAGACAATCAATGGAATCTAATGGGACAGTAGAGGCTGATTATCTGATTCCAATCTCTCAACACACACGCATACACTGCTCAGTACGTTTAATACTTGTACCCAAAGGCATCAGCTCATTCTCATCGTGAAGAAAATCATTTGGCTCACTGTTGATTTGAATCAAGCACAGCAATTACTCACTGGTATTAGCTCACAGGTATCCCACCGTCAAAAGGAGCCCGCATTCTTTAGACGTTTATTTTAAATCTGGGATTATCTGTTCACGTAACTGTTGTTAAAGGTCCAGTGTGTAAGATTTAGGTGAAAGGGAACTATTGGCAGAAATTTAATGTAGAATAATCCTCATGATGTTTTCACTAGTTCCTTCTAAATTGTATGAATTGTAGTTTTCTTTACCCTAGATAACACCCTTTATATTTAAATACTTCATATTTACATGGAGGGGACCCTCTCTACTGAGGCCGCCATGTTTTTTACATTAGTCCAGACTGGACAAACTAAACACCTTTTGAGTTTTTATGACAATTAAATGACCACAGTTTCAGGAGTAGAGCAGTATTTGTTATGTCTGTTGTTTCATCTCAGATCACAAAAAAAGGACAACCCGAGCTCTGTCCCTCAATATCCTGAGCCAATCAGGAATCTGCTCTGTGGCAGCTTATCGGGAGCAGCAACAAGACAAAAAATCTCCGTCTGAATGAGGTTTCAGCTTCTAAGCCATGGTCATTATGTGTTCATTGCTCTCTGTTTTCTTCAGTCACGTCTTCCCACCTTTAGTTTCTCGTCGACCAGAGGAGGTGACTTCTCTCTTTGCTTTTTTCTCTCAGGACTTCTCCCATAGTCACACACATTTGTCTATGTCATCTTCAGGTCGAGAACTGTTTCTGTTGTGGGTCTGTGAAGCCCACTGAGACGTGTGTGATATTTAGGCTACGCATAGAGAGGAATAAAAGCTTAGTTTTCAAGGTAGCTGGCTGAAACGGAGTGGGTCGTCACCACAAGTCTTCATTTACTGGAGAGTTTTGTCCCACAGTGAGTCCTGACCAGTAAAGCAGACTCCTGGCGTGGCCTACATCCACCTTGATCCCCGCCTGCACAGGAAGCCTCATTATCCTCCCTGCAGCCTTCCTGGAAGCTTCTGCTGATCAGTAAATGCCATGAGTTTGGCTCCCTGCTGTCTCTCTGAGCTCTCACCAGGAGAACGAAGAGGAGGTGCTCGTTCTCTCTGTCTCCCAACCTTGTGAGGAGAAAGAGAGAAATGTTGGCACTCCACTTTTAGGCATCTGCTGCGAGTCAAATCCCTCTGACCGTTTCAAATCTTGAAGCTCAACATGAAACGGCTCCAGTGCAGAAATAAGCAGGTTGTCAATTTTTTGAACACTAAACCATTTTTCTGGTCTTTGAAGGAACACGTAGTCTTTCAGCAGACATTATTCGTAGTTTTATTTGTTGAGCACAGCGCCCCCAAAACTCTCATTACATGGCACCACTTTTGTCACTCCAATATTAACAAGAGGAATTGCTGCAGTTCTGAAATGAAGCACTATTCCTGTCTTGCCTCTGCCATTGGGGACAGCTTATGAATTAATGAGATGTCAGCAGAGATGTCACGTCTTTATCCACTCAATCTCTCCAAAAGAAAAAACAACCTCTATGGAGGAATTGATATAATGCAGCACCATGAATCTTGTCTGTCTCAGGCTGCTTGACTCAGGGGGCCTCATCTTTAAAAATGCTGCATGGCTCCTTCTATTTTATTATGACAGGTTTACGTTTTTACTCAAATAAAATGGACTAAATCAATGGAACACACTCATTTTGGCCCAAAAATCAAATTAATCACTGATTCAGACTGGATTTGATATAATATGTATTTGTGCAACAGCTCATTGTATAGTTGTTTATGACTTGTGTTGTAATTTCAGCCGTGATCTGCATGTGGATAGAAAACCAGGTGTACAGTATTGGTTGTTTTTGTGAGTGTTGCATGTCTTTCTATTTGTGGTCCTTCTATTTATGGTCTGGCTAACCTTCAAGAGTACATGATTTATGCTGTTGATGCTCATGATGTGTTTGTATGCTTTGTTGGTCCCAAGGTCAGCAGCAAACGGTACAGTGTCTGTGACACTGATTTTCTCCGCTAATTATATGTAGCTCCTGATATTTCTCCTATTTTATGCTGCTAGTAAGATGAAAAAATTGATACCATCAGTGATCGGCTAAATATGAAGTTAGACAAGAGATAGTTAGCCTAGCTTAGCATTAAGACCAGTCTGGCTCTGTCTAAAAATAAATGATGTGTCTTTCTATCAGCATCTGTAAAGCACATTCATTCATTTGTACTAAAACACGTCTTTTCATTTTTACTCTGGTGTTTGTTTCAAAAGTGAAGATACTATATGCTAATTGAAGAAATTAGCAATGCTGGAAGGCAGATTGTTTTAGCCTTCTGGGCACTGACACGGGCCAAAAAGTTAATTGAGGGTCAGTTTTTGCTGCAGTGCAACACAATGTGATGCAGTAGGGGGCTATATTGGCCAATCAAATATGCAAACACACTTCCCTGAAAGATTTGTTTGTAGCATTGAAACTAGTCTGTACCTCACAACCATCACCGTCAAATAGTTGTTTTTACCCTTTAAATGCATCAATGTATTTCTCCAACTGGACTCTTATCCATCCATTCATCCATCCGTCCATTCTCTTTGGCTCATCCAGACTCAGGTCCCAGAGGTATCCAGCCAAGTAGGGTATCATAGACAATCCTCTCCCTAGCCAGCTCTTCCTGGAGGGTCCCAAGGTGTTTCCAGGCCAGATGGGATGTGTAATTCCTCCAGTGATTTCTAGGTCTTTCCTGGGGTTCTCTCCCTGGCCAGCCTCGCTTGAAATAGGCAAACTATCGCCCCCTCCTAAAACCAGGCCTGGGAGGGGAGGTCACCAGCGAACATTTGGTATCGGGGCCTTGGCCTATGGGGCCCAACAACACGTGGAATAACCACTTGCTGGGAAGGGCATTGGAGAACTGTGCTGTGTAAGTAAGTAGGAGCCTGGACATGCTTTGCAGACAAGCTAGCGCCAACTGGACTTCCTGAATCATATATTGTTGTCTCACCAGAGCCTAAGTCTCACAACACTTCAGAACTTGAACTCATCGTCCTCAAGTCATGTGGCGTCCTCAGTGCTCATGTGGAGGGAATGTGGGTGAAAGGCTGTAAGCCCAACTATTTCATCATGTAATGCTGAGATTCAGTTCATGTAAAAGTGGCTTGATCTTTGTGTCTTATGTATACAAGGTGTAAGATCATCCGCCTGGATCTAGTTTAGTCCATCTGCTTTCAAATCTGCACAAAGCTGAAGCGCTGCAGAACTGTGTTCTGTCAGGACTTAACAGCATTACCCCGACAGGCTATTGGCTGAGCGTAGTAAGCAGACCCAGTGATAATTATTGTGTGCCCATTGATGGGTGTTGTGTGTGGCATCAAACATAGAGGTAGGCTTATGTGGCTGTGGTTATATTTTAATAGGTGGGTCCACTTATTATTTAGTAACACTAAATAACATTCATCAGAACACATAAACGTCTTCATCAAGTGTTACTAAGCGTATACTAAGAGTATTTTTGTTTCCAAGGGATGGGGCAAACTTCTAGCGACATCTTGTATATTGTTGAAAAGTCGTTCCACAGTGACAGCCACTTTGGCCAGGGCCCAGTCATCTTTTAGCTGCCTGGTATTTTCTATAAATGTAATTGGCTGATAAACCCGAGTGTTTTGGGATCCATCTGTCAGTGTGGCTAAGGGACAGCATAAATTGTTTTCTGCCCTGTGTGTGTGTGTGTGTGTGTGTGTGTCTGTGTATTTTAAATGTGGTGACAGGGAAAGGCTGCTTGTATTAATGCCTTGTCATTGTTTTAACAGGTTCTTGACCCTGGCTTATAGCTGCCATGCATCATGGGAGATTAAAGGTGATGCAGATTCTCTCTCAGCTCAAGAAAATCCACTTGAAGGTCAAGGTTGAGACAAAAATTTATTGAACAAAAATCCCTCTAAGGACCTACAAGTTTGTCTTTCCCAAATAACGTTTGAGTCAGGGCTCGATGAATTCATTCATGAGTTTACACCACACTGAGGACTGAAACTTCAAACTGCTGAAGTGCTGAAAAACGTTCGACGTGTCTGTTGGTGTTTGTCAGCATACATGTGCACACCTGCCCTTTTAGCTCCCACAGGAAAGGGTGCCTTTTTTCCTTGGTAGATTTTTTCTAAAAAATAGATTCATTTCTGTATATATAATCTGTATGCACATTGTGGTATTGTATCTTAGCCATACAACATCAGCATCTTCTTACTGACTGCTGACACTAAAGTAATTATCTTCTATGGAGAGCTGGTGAGAGGTGGAAATGGAGGCGCAAGAGGCAGCCATTCAGCCAGAGTGCATCAGCAGTATTAGGATGAGGATGTCATTCAGAGGATTATGTAGGAGTTGGTCTGATTTACATGAACATGCAAGGAGAATTTACAGAAATACATTTATTATTTTATTTATCATTGCATAACTGCCTTGTAGCAGTGTTCGAACAAACCTCAGTCATGGGTTTGTTTTAGATACTTTTCAGACATATTTTTCTTGTTGCAAAAAAGGCCTTTCTATGAATTTGGTCCCCTTCCCCTCTGGCATCCTCTGCACATGCTTTTTTTTAGAACTTATAAAAAATTATTTTGGTAAAATTATATAAGTTTGAAGAGGACTGAAGTGTTCTAAGCTGAGAGCAGAAATGTCATTTGAACTCATGCTTAAGATGGTTGAATGTTGAACACTTTGAATCATCAGTTATCAATCAACACATTTTATAAGTCAGTAAGGTGACGGTAACATATACCTTTTCTTAGAGGTCAAGCTTAAAGGCACTTTGACAGTGCAAGTGTTGGCTGAATTTAAAGCTTTGGAAAGGTTTGAGGTGTGAAGAGTCAAAGTTTCAGCCATGTGGTCCAATGAGAGTTCACTTTGTATATAAGAAAAAGCTTGAAAAGTCTCCTTTAATGTCAAGCTGGACCTGAAATGATTCAACATATGGATTGTTAAAGAAAAATAACGGCTGTCCGCTGTGAAGAGCTTCTCAGAACTGTCTCATGTTGCGGTTTGATAAAACAAATGGTGTCATTCTGATGTATTGCTTTCACCACTTGACGCAGGAGTAACAGATGAAGTGTCTACTTGAAATGCAGTCACTGTCACCAGCAGCATCTCTTCACTTTAAATGTTTGGAGTTACAGCAACAGGTCTTCTGAGTGAATCCATAATCAAAGTCAAGCCTTTAGTGCTGCAGTCTGAGTTTAGGCTGCACTCACTTGAACCCAGCCCCTGAAAGGCTGATATGACGAGGCACTTTTCCTCCCTCCGAGAGCCTTGCTGTCTTTAGTGCAGGCACCGCATCTCACAGCAGGAACAACAAAGCAGCGAGTGGGTTATCCTCTGCAGTCAGCTTAAATAGAAACACACAGACACCCACACAGTTTCATTTCTTGTCTGAAGCCCCGTCCTGGTGACCTTGACTACCTTTGGATTTTTCACTTATCCTGCAATTAGCTTCCCCAGCTTTTCACTCTGCGTGACACGGTAGAAAGGTTAGATTAAATCTGCGATTGTGTCGGCTTTCCTCACATTCCTTTCCCTCAGTCGTGATCCCACCTTTTGATGCACGCAACCAAAGTCAGGAGTGCACTGTGACATTAAGTATCACAATTTTATTACAAAAATTAAATTCTTCATCTCTCAGTTTTGCCATGCTTGGAGCATATAACAATACAGTAGAAAACCCAGACCCAGAGAAGATAGTAAAGCAGATTTCAACAATGCTTTCACAGCACTCTGTCATTCATGCTGTTACTATACAGATACTGTAACATTCCTAATACAGAGTAGTACAAACACCTGCCAAAAACACATCATGTCAGATAACAAACTGTAATTAAATTACATTTACCAGAGGAACAAGAAACTCAAACCAGCTCAGGGAAACAAAATAAAACAGAAACACTGAATTTGCAACTGAAAACATACTGAATGTGCTGAATATTTTTACCAGCCCAAGGCACCCAGGCTTTGTAGCAATGTTGGCAAGTTAACGACATTCTTACAGAATCACTTGAAGCGACACAATGATTACAACTTGTACCACAGTCTTGACTTTGCAGTGTCCTTCAGCGTATCCTCCTCTCCTGGCGTTCCCTTCGTCAGTCACAGTGCAAGTTCCGGAGGGGTGGGAGCGGAGAGGGGAAGTGGGGGAGGGCGGGAAGTCGGGGGCTCGCAAGGAGCTGTACCGCATCAGACAACACTTCACGGCGCCAAACACGGACAAGAATTGGATGGACAGCATAATCTCCCGCTCTCCAGGGGGAAAAGGGGTGGGGGCGGTTAAGTAATTCCTCACTTGGATTGTGAATTGTCCAAACATAAGGCGCAGATTGCCAGCTGCCAGTCCAAGGCAAAATAAGCCAAACGAAAAGCTTAAGTGTGCTTTTTAAATGAACGTCCATGGGGAGTGAAAAAAAGCAACGGATACCAATACTTTCTCTGAGGTTCCCAAGACGAGTAAGATTTTTTTTTCCTCAAGATGGAAAGTGTTGTTTTGCACATAAATACCTAAGAATGATAGAAATCCCAGATTTAAGCGTACCAACAACTCAAGTAGTCTCTAACAAACGTCAAATGAAGACAAGAACGACAAAAGCTCAGAAATACAGAGAGGCCATTTTTTGAACGGTGAAGTTGCAGTTCAGTTGAGGGAGCGGCAAGGCTCAAAGGTCCATTTGGTCGCTCCACCAAATATTTCAATGTTGCTCTCCGTCCAGGAGAAGACGTTGCCAGCCGGTGCTTTGCTGTTGCAGGTCGCCAAGTTGTAGATCTCGGCAATGGAAAGTTTCCTATTCCAGATATTTAAGTTGGCCAGCTCTCCAACATAGGCTTGTGTTGCATCGAAGCCTCCTCCCAGTGTGTCCTGTGGAATGAGACGGACAGTGTACAACATCAGATTTAAATGTGAGCAATGAAGTGATGCTCACAATCCTGTTTGTCTGACTGGAGAAAGATTTATAAGGTGAAAATAAAATTGTACTTGAGCACAATGTAAAAAGAGAATGAGTTTTATCTGAGAGGACTGTTGATATTTAAGATATCCACATTTAATCTTTGTCTAAAATAAAAGCCATAATTGGCCAAGATTATTGGACACCCACCTGCTCTTGTCCCAGGACCAGCACTCCCTCAGGTTTGATGGGGTGGTATGGTGCCAGATTTTCCCCGCTGCCCCGCATCACTCCGTCCTGGAAGGCCTCCCACATCCCATCACGGGTGGTCCACGTGATGCAGAGGTGATGCCATTTTCCATCGTTGATGAGGAACGGCAGCTTTGCGACCTGCAGCAGCAGCAGAGACGTTTCATAAATTACGTCATTCTCTCCACTCAACAATCCCCTTTTTTACACTTGGGAAGCAGAGTCACTCCCCACACCTTCTCTTCTTCCTGCTGAATCACTTCCTATCTCACAAATCTGTTGCTCTATAAAAAGACCTTCTGTTGCTCAAATTAGCACCTATTTTTATTCCATTTCCAGTTCTGGCACTGAAGAGATGTCAGGTCACTCTGGCACAGCCAAGCACAAAATACATTCACTTTTTCCTATTGTTGAAATCACTGCAGGTTCTTTCACATGATAAGATGATGGTTATGAATGCAAAGAGGCCACAGTTAAGCACTGAAGATAGAAAAAAAATGTGATTTATACTGTTGAGTTTGTCATTACCTTGTCATTAATGAGAATTTCCATGGGGTTATTCCCCCACTCGATTAAGACCAGCTCGTTGGCCTGACCCGGCACAGCGTAGGAGAAGGGTGTTCCCACTCCAGGCGAGGCGTTGGACTTGATCCACAGACACACACTGAACGTGTACATCTCAGGAAGGCTCCTCTTGGCTTTGGCGTACATGTAGTTGGTTCTTAGGGGGAAGGTGAGCTGGAACTTATCTGTTGGCCTGGTCTCTTTACCTGTGAATGACATGCATGTACATGTTTTTCTGCCAAATTCATATCAATACAAATTCACATCAATACATAGTGAGCATTTTGTACATATATTGAGGCATTACCTGAAGGATGAAACTTCATAAACCCCTTATTTCCTTAACATCCATGAACATTTGATAAAGAGAAAGGCATTTTTATCTATTTCCCAGCTGATCATTTATGAAAAACTGTTTTTACTATCATTTTCTATCCGTTATCCGTGTGTAGGAGGACTCTCTTTCCTTCTCTCTCTCCCTCGCATCATACGCAGGCTCATCTGCACGTGTTGAAGAGCAGAACGAGCCTCTGATATTTGCTCCAAACTTTCCCCTGCATCTGACCTCTCCCAAAAAATAATTACCCTGTGCATACACTGGCTCTAGTCATAGTGTGACAGTCCTGGTTTGGTTGTGAAAAACATAAACTGAGAGAAGCAAAGGTGCTAAGAGGTGTTGAAATATGCAAAGCAATGCAGCTCTCCCTTCTGCGTTCACACTATCTGTGCGCAACGAGATGGATGCGGCACCGTGAGCGCTTTCACATGAGTGCAGTAATACCGAACATTTTCTTTCTCTAAAGGCGGAGGCACCCTTGGGTTTTAAAAAGCAATTAAATCACAAGAAATAATCGTTGCGGAATTTCCACAGAGACACATTGAAAGCAACACTGAGCCGCTCTGTGCTGTGCGCTCTGCAATCCAAACGCACCTTTCTCCAGGTCTGTAATCCGGTGGTGCAGAGAGGTCAGCGTGGTCTCCACTCGGTTCCGCTGCTCGGTGTCGTTCCTGGGGCCCGGTTTGGGCTCCTCTAACGTGTTGACCCGGGACAGCACCTGCTTCTCCATGTCATCTATCTTGTTTTGCAGCAGGTCTTTCAGGCTGTTGGCTTGCACGGTGTTGTTCCCCCGGCTGTATTGCTGCATTGGACAGAGGGAGACAGACACTGGGTTAGAGGGGGACATGGGACACTTTCTCTGGTGCTAAACTCTTTGGCACATGTTCCCTCTGCCCTGTCCAATCTGATGCTCCGCTGTTTCTGTTTAAAAGACAGCTATCTTCAACTTGGTTTACTGCTCTAGCTGCCATGAAAAAAAGATGCAGGCTTCTAACATACATGTGGCCCCAGCAGAGACTGCACAGAATAACACTGCAGCATTTGATTAAAGCTCTAACACTCATCCTGAAAACGACCCAGATCAGCCAATCTACCTAACTTCCCCCTGCTCTCCTGCGCTCCTCTGCTTGCCTACCTCTAGATTCTCCAGTCTCTGTTTGAGCGTCTGTAAAGTCTGTCCCAGCTGAGCCAGAGTGTCCGTGGTTCCCCTGGATACATCCCCCATCGTGTTCTTCGACCCCGGCCGCCTCCCGCCGGGTCCCGCCGCCGCGGGGAGGCTCTGGCTCTCGCATCGGCTCAACTTGGAGGTGAGCTCCCTGATCGTCTCCTTCTGGTTCATGATGGTCTCCTTCTGCTGCAGCACGGTCTCCCGCAGCTGCATGACCGTGGTCTTCAGGTCCTCCGCCGGCCCACTGTTCTGCATCGTAGCCGAGCACAAGTCCATATCCTTGGGCACCGACGTGCAAATAAACTGCGTCTGTCCGAAGTCTTGCGCGCAGCTCTTCATAGCCAGGCAAGAAAGTAGAAAAAGTTTCCACGAGAAGCCGTCCATGGCTCCAGTCATTGCGCGGCTGCAGAGAGAGTGTGTGTGAGTGTGCGTGAGTGGGTGAGCGTGTGCGTGGTGTCTCTGAGGTCTCAGCACCACGGAGTTGTGCGCTCTGGCCGCTCTGAGCTCTTTATATAGCGGAGACAGGCGGCACATCCTCTGCATCAGTGAGGGAGGCAGCGGCTTCTGCCGAGCGCACAGCCCTGCCCCTCAGTTAAGGTCGTACGTCATTTGTAATGGAACAAAGCGCGTGTGGACACTCAACAGTTCAAGGGAAGAGTGCACCATATGATGCCTCGCATGATGTAGCTCAGATCACTTCTCTGTAGCCTTTATATGACTCATTTGGTGTCAGCTCAGATCTTTGTCCTCAATAAGGCACTAATGTCCGTGCACTCAATAACAAGAGAAAGTCCTCACAAATCAAAATCAGCCAGTCAACCAAAATCTCAGTTTTTCTGGTAGGCCGAGTCATTTTGTTCATGATACAACTTGATAAACTGAGATGAGTTTCATCTTTGTGCAGTATTTTCACTGTTTAAAGAAAAGCACCTTGACAATAGGTGGCTTTTTCTTTACATTCTTATATTATATCATATTTGAGAAGCTGGTGGTACTTTTCAAATATATATACAGATTCAGATTCAGCTGTATTTGTTATGTCATAATACTGTATAACCCTGTTAGAGCATATGGAATAACCATTTATTCATTGGGTTTATAAAACCCTCCTATGTAAGGCAGAGATTTGAAGCCTTTTTAAACAAAGATTTTGGTCTACCTTAAATTAAAGCCTCTCCCCAGTCTTCAGAGGAGTCTGTCCCACAGTTGGAGTCCCTAACACCACTTCTAATTTCCCCTCCCTGTCTTTCTCTCTGGCTTTCACAACTTAATCATCCATGCTCCTGCTGTAATTGTGGTTGACAGTGGGTCAGGCTGCTCATGACAGAGCTTCTACAACAGGATATTGTCCTGATGTAGATTAGAACCTATTCTACAATGAGGAAGGCTTGTGTTCAGATGTTTCTTGGAGGCAGCAGTGAGGAGAAACAGGCACACGTGTCAATAAAGCAGCTCAACATGAAGAGTCAGGGCTAAGTCGGTAGGACAGAGTCTGACAGAGATGCTTATAGGCCCCTCTGATGTGCTGATCCCACCACCACCATAAGACAGAGGCGCTAAAAGTAAAGTGAAATGTTTCCAAATAATTAAACAGACAGTTATGTAACTAAACCCCTGTGGATCTGGCATGAATAAATAAGACACACAGCTCAGGGAAGAGCTACAACACTCTGACACAGATCAGGATGGGATAACAAGTGACAACTGTGAGCAAACAGCTTGACCTGAGCTGATTCCAACTGTACATCACTGAAAGAACTGTTCCATATCAATGGGTAATTGTCTCCCTCTAAGCAACGCATTAGAATAATAGGAATACAAAAAAATTATTTCTGCAATACAAGTTGTTTCCACCCAAGTTTTGGTGAATCCTTCGTGAAATACTTGACAGTTTTATTGTTAAACTGAAAACAACGTGGGAAGGAGTCGACACAAATTATTCATTGTGAGGCTCCACTTTGAACTCGAAAACTGAAGGAAATGTGTGGCATCTTTTTCTTTTCAACAGTCTTTGAGTCTTTCCAACTTGGCACATGGAGGGAAATTTCCTAATAGAAGAAGGCCTGTATGTAGCAGAGGTCCATGGTTTGTTTTCTGCTCCTATTATAAAAGTAGTCGAATGTGCTGGAATAAAGTGTGTGTATATGTCAGCGTTAGAAAGAGATTTATTAAAAAATGTGAGCACTTACAATTCAGTTCATTTTGATGTGTTTTCTTGTTACTTATCCTCCACCCCATAATGCTGCATGTGGACAGTAGGATTCAGGCTTCATCCACACAACTACATTTTTGTTTGAAATCCCATCTACTCTGGTACAGATACGCCTGGCGTCCACACTACTTCAGAGCTTGGGTTTCAGTCTGGACAGGCAGAAACAGAGATGTTTGGAAACACTGACACAGACTCTCATTTCAGTCAGAACGTAGCCTTCTCTGATTCGTCAGGCTCCTATCACATGACCCCCTTGTGAACAACTGGCATCAGCCTCGGCTACCAGTGTAGAACGCAACATTAAAAATCTATCACCTGTTGTCTTTGCTAACAGCTGTTGTGTAGTTCAATTTTTTTACTACTTACATTCATACAAGCCATTCCCATGTACACAAACACAAGCATGTCAAGTGTATGTGAACGGTAGCCATAGTGGTTTTTCTGTTGTGTTAGTATAGACGGGGACTAAAACTGGCACAGAGACCAAATGCTTGAGTGAACAGAGATTATTTTAAACATCGTTTTCAAACAAAAACGCAGTATTGATGTAGACTTAGTCTCTTAATCTTCAACCTCACCCAATAATGGTCAGTGGACCACACTGTCTTTTCCAACCTCTCATCAAGCAGAATATTTCAGGGAGGAATGGAGACTTTGAGAATATGCTGGAGACTTACCGCCTGCTCTGAAATAAATGTCCTCTCCCTCTGTGTCGCCTCAGCGTGGCGGGGCGCTGCGTAAAATTGTGCCATCACACAACAAATAGTTAATTAATCTTGTTCTGATGCATTTCAACAGGCTCTGTTTTTCTATTTCAGACTCGCGCATGACGTCGCGGCAGCTCTTGGCTGAGATGGGATGAAAATTGACCCTGCAGTCCGATTTAATTTGTTTAATTAGGCTATTGATCCAACGCGTTGTAATCAGCAAGGTGCCAAGCTGTAGGCGAGAAACAGCGGATATAACAAATGGTCAATGGCAGACTCTTATTCCCGGGGCCTAGGACAGGCATGGAGTGAGTTCTCCTTACCTCAGCACATCCACTTTACAGACCAAGCACTGCTCGCTATTAGAGCCCTGAATGTGAGTGGCTGAACGGATCAACGCTCTATTCATCCTCAACAGACCAGCAGCAACACACTACTTGTTTACGAAATGGTAGCAAATAGAGAAGATTACAATTCTTTGATGTGCAAAATCTAATGTTAATGATGGAGCTGAGCTCCCGCTGAGAGACGGCCCACCCCCAGTACAGTCAGGTTACAGTAAGCAATGAGCAGCTTGCCACTTAAATCTATTCAATATTCATCTCCGATCCCACGCATAAAAAAGTGCTGCAGCACCATATGTTCCGCCATGTTTTCTCTTATTCTCACCATGTGCCTGCCACTTAGTCTGCTGTATCACTGAGAGAAATTACATTAGATGTCAATCAGACTTCATGGAGCTTTCCAGAGAGTGAAACTAATCTAATTTGTTGCCAGGAACTTTGGAAAGCGTTGCAGTCATGCAGGCTTATTGGTCATGCAAGGTCAACTTTTTTATTTTGCTAAGCCATTCTGTCTCATGGAAGCAAAGAATGCTGGCGAGACTTGATGACATGCTTTCAGATTTTGGTGCATTCTTCTTGTTTGGCTGAGAATATGCACAGTCTGGAGTTGACCTCGTCCCCTTTTCCACTCCAGAAGTTCAGAGTGTTCACAGCACAAGGTCATAAATGCCCATGCATCAGCCGGCAGGCCGAGCTGGACCCCAGGGGCTGTGCGGAAAAGGGCTGAAATCCATAATGATCAGTCTTTCAGGCATACTGAATAATGCAAAGCTTTATAATAGAACCCACTCTCTAATGGCAGAGATAGATAAGAACCATTTCACACACTGGCAGCAAACTGCTTGCTTATTTATCCAGCATCTGCAATAGTAGAGAGAAGGGATGTATAAGGAGGGGGGGGGCTGTAAAACTGACAGTACAGCACAAATAATACATGAAAGCAAGAGGTGTTATTGTAGTGAAGGCAGGGGCAACATGTTGGATCTGATACGCTTTGTCTTGAGATAAAAAAACGTGTTGTTTTTTATATGCACTCCTGTAGCACATTTCAACCCACTGTACTGCTTTTGTCTGATAACAACCCCTTTTTATTATCTTTTTACAGCTCAAGGGAACTGCAAATTTAACTGGTAACTCACTCTCTCTGTTTGTTTGGTCCGGACTCCTCAAAGTAAGCTTTACTTTTCCTCTGTGCACACTCCACTGCTTCACTTCTGACTGCCGAGAATTAAGACGTGCTGCCAGGTAACTGAAGCTGCCGAGCCGCAGCTCCACTGTCTCCGCCGCACTGACATCTCTATTTCCACCAGCCCTCAGAGAGGGGAGATGAAGGGGGAGTCAGGAGGGAGCCGTCCAATGGGACGCATGCACATGGAGCACTCGGCTGCTGTGCATGCATTCCCACTGGGGGCAGAGTGGGAAGAATGGAGGAATGGAGCATAGAAGAAAGAAAATGCACACCGACTTCACACAGACTGTCTTCCAGTCATATCAGCAGTAGTTTTAAGTACACACACACACACACACACACACACACACACACACACACACACACACACACACACACACAAACACGTAAACGTTTCCCCATTATTTCCCTCTGTGTCCCTGTATGTCGATTAGTCACTGGCCTCTACCTTCAGCTCCATTCACCAATTGCTCATAAGTTCTCAGACAGGAAGATAGTTTTATTGATGTCCAGCCACACCACAGAGTCATTCAGTAACTTATTTCCTTCTTATTAAAACCCAAAGTGACACAAACAAATACTGGTGGTATTATGCACTCCACTAAGCTCGAAGCTAACCTCATCATAATTCTCCAAAGCCTACACATTAACGCTTTTGCTCCGACAGCACTGTTCATCAAGCAGCTCGTGTTGGCCTTGTTGGAGTCTCTGCAGAAACAACATTTTCCCCATTAGGCCTTCGCCTCGACAAGTTTGTGGCCAAAATGTGTCCAGATGAGGAAGTAGTTTTAGTCTGTCTGACTGAAATGATGATTCTGTTTTTCAGCGGGACGGTGCAAAAGATATGTAGAAATAAACATAAGTTTTAGTCACCGGAAGCACTCATGTTTCCTGCGCCTAATAGTTAGGGAAGAGGAATAACAGTGTGTCATGTTTATAGATTTATGAGGTAGAAGGAGTCAGACATTATCTACTACAGGTCTGATTATAGTAAAGGGCTCAGTGTGCCTGAAACAAATTAGGTCCTAATGAGTCTCTTGTTTGACCATTAGTAATCAGCAATGTCAGGGAAAAGTTAGTTGAAAAATGTTATCAATTTCTCAAGGAAACAGTAATAACATTACGTTACTAATTATGCAAAAGAAAAAAAGCTATTCGGCCTCTTGTGACTGTACTTTCATTACTCATCTCACACATGCACATGTCACATCTGCAGTATCTAACATTCAATAGTACACATCGTATGTTACTACACGTCACTAACTTTGTGATTTTTCTCTCCCATAGTTTGTGCTCTCTCTCTTTCTCTTTCTCTCACCATCTCTCCCACAGGACAGACAAGTTATTTCGTGATTATCTTTGGATTATTTTCACTCTGTTGTTTTTCTGGCTGGTTATTCTGGTTTACTGTTTTCTAAATGGTGTCTCGTAAGCCCATTTGGACTGGGCATGTTTAATGCATGACACAATAAAAAAATGTAATCATCAAATCCTGTAGGTATCTCTGACTCCAGAGCTGCAGGTTCAAGACCTGACACTAGTCAACAACAACTGCAACAGTTATTATTATTGTTGTAGTTATCATTATTATCATTAAGAATGCTGCTTTCATTAATAACATCATTACATCTATAAATATCACCCTGATCATTTTCATAACAAAATTAATGTCTTTCTCTGCTCTCTCCCCCTTACTTCCATCTTCCCCCCATCTCTCTCTGCTCTCCCCTCTTTTCTACCCACCTCTCCTTTCTTTTCCATTTTTCCCGCTCACAGTAACCAGTCGAGGCAGATGTCAGCCCACATTGAGTCTGGTTCTGACGGAAGTTTCTTCCTACTCAAAGGGTTCTTTCTGGTCTCATCATTCTTGCCATCGTCTCTAAGTCTTGTAGGAACAGTTGGGTTTCTCTATAATTGTCTTAGGTCTCAACCTTACCCATGTAAAGTGCCTTGAGATAATGCATGTTGTGATTTGGTGCTATACAAATTAAATTTAATTGGATTGAATCTAAAGCTCCTGGTAAAATTCTACACCAGACCATAAACAAAAGGTAACAGAAGTCACATGAAGAACCAAACAGAGGAGATAAAGCTTTACTTATATCTGCACAACTGTTCAAGGTTGATAGACACTGTATGATCGAACAAGCTCTTCATATGAAGCAGACACAATTTAGATTAACTGCTGATACATCATTTACTTGTATTAGTATAATTCACTTCCTATGCTTTTCATCAGTTTCATGTTCTATGTAGATCCTCACATGACTGAACAGGGACTTCAGAACTCTTCGATATTTCATTCTATTGCAATGATGCTTTTTTTCATCAAAAGATTTAGACTTCAAAGCAACATGAGGATGTTTTGCAGCTTCAGAAAAATATAAATGTATTTATTCTTTTTATTTGTAAGGGACAGAAAGTGAGGAGAAACACTGACAGGTTGCAGAAACAAATCTATGATTTACTGTACATATGTTTATAACAGTCCTCGGGTGAAGCATCATTAAAATTATGTATTGCTGTTTAAAAACCAGTGGCTATTAATGTGCATATAAAATAATTTCATACAGTAATTAAAAAGCTAAAATGTTTAAAGATGGCACCTAACATTTTGATATATCCCAAGATAATCCTAGAGCTGGTCTTCTATCCTCACTTTAAACGTGGTTGTGATCTGCAGAAGGACACACTGTAGAAACAGTTTTTTTAACATTCAGTGTGAAACAGGAAGTGTCAAGCCCATGTGATATACCTTGCCTATGCAGTCTGTTAGTTTGGCTGCAGAAACAGAAGGTGTTTGTGCTGCCACAAAAGAAACTGTGTTGTCAGAGGGATGTAGCCCAATTCTTGTGCAACACTCAGCAACATCTTAAGTTAAAAATGCTAAACAACAATGGTTTAAGTAGACTGACTAGGTGTAGGTGACGTGTTGACTACTGTTTTCCAGGTCTAAATATGAATAAAATCAGGATTTTTACTTGAGAGGAAAATAATGAGTTGATTACTGTGGACTGTGAGATCATGATTTACAATATCAAATATCTTTTTGAGGCCAAGAAAGACACCCCCAGTTACACTGCCCCTGTCCAAAAGGCTGACGTTGAATGCTTAGGACTGAAGCCAAATGCTTATACTACTAAGTATGTGATGAATTGTTGTCCAACAACATATCAGAAAACCTTGGAAAGAAATGGTACTGTAATTTGTAGTCGAGTTGATTGCATCTCACTTGAGAATACATGTGATCAGAGGCAGGTTTTTTTATCGAATCTTTTTCATCGAATCTTTCTGAAGTTTACAGGGATAGGTCACCAAAAAACTCAAATACACTCATTATCTACTCACCACTATGCCAGTGGAGGGTGGGTGAAGTGTTGGAGTCCACAAAACACTTTTAGAGCTTCAGGGGTAACAGTGTTGCAGCCAAATCCAATACAATTGAACTAAGTGTGTGCATTGGACTCTGGGGGTTTCATACTACTAGACTGCTTGGATTTAGGCTGAGAATATTCTTTGAATAAGCCTCTCTGCTAGATTACCACTGTATCTGCTGTCTTAGGTTCACTAGATTGCTTGTTTGTACTGTTTTGTCTAACCTTGAATTATTTAATTTAGGTAAATAGACTTTGTCCTTAATCGTTTTTGGGTAAATTAGGAGAATTTGTTAAACTCACCTCTTGATTTAGGTGAGAAGTGTCTTCTGGTGTTGGGCCGTGCTGAGTTTCTATTGCTGGGCCATTACCACCAGGTGCTTGATTTGACTCATTCTCAAAGTGTGCACAGCTCTGCTTTCTACTCTGTCCTCCTCTCTTCATTCTCTCTGTTCTCTTACTTCACGACAGGTGCGAGCTTCAGAAAGGAAATGGCAAATATCTAAACACCCTAATGACCTGCTCACTTACCAATCTCCTTCTTCTCTGCCTCTATTTCTGCAGCCAAAAGCTCCTTTTACCAAACTAAAATTCAATTCTCATTTTCCAACCGGAAAACTCCTCTCCATCTTTTCCAACCTCCTTGACCCCCCCCAGTCTCCCTCCTCCCTCCACCCTTCTACCAGACCACTTTGACCAAAAAGATAGATGACATACGCTCCTCATTTTCAAACCCACCGTCTGTAATTACATTTCCATCAACTTCATCTTCATCCCCTTCTCTTTCCTCTTTCACTCCCCTGTCTCCCAATCAAGTGCATACCTTGGTAACCTCTGCCCATCCAACCACCTGCCCCCTTGACCCCATCCCTTCTCACATTCTCCAGTCTATTGGGCCTGACCTTCTTCCTTTTCTCACCCATCTCATTAACACTTCCATGTCAACTGGCTGTTTCTCTAACTCTCTGAAGGAGGCAAGAGTCACCCCTCTCCTGAGGAAACCCACCCTCAACCCTAGTAATCAACTACTGACCTGTCTCTCTTCTTCCCTTTCTTTCAAAAGCACAGAGCTATCTCTACCTGGGGGGAATGTAGAAGCTCCAGAGAAAGCCACAGCTACCAGGACGGACAGAAATGCAATACAAAATCACATGTAACAGAGCACATCAACAACAACATTTACAACATTCAAGAGAAAAGATAGTGTCGAACATAAAGAAAATGTCAGACAGCGATAAAGGGAACACCAATGACAATTGTAATGATAGCAGTATCGTCAGTAATGGTGGTATATCTGAGTAGTCGTATTGTATATCTAAACAATCTAGACGTATCATAATCCATCACAATCCACGACCACGATGTCGCAGCAGCGATCTTGGATCTGCTGTGATAAAGCACAGGGACTCCGGGGAAGAAGTCAAGTCAGTGACATGTATTGATGAGAGATTAATGTGATGAAGAGGAAAGGAAAGAGAAGCACCATGTGTCATGTGTCCCTTGACAATCTAAGCCTTTAGCAGCATAGATCTGGTCCAAGACAAAACTGAACCAGCACTAACGCTGAGCTCTATCAAAAAGGAAGGTTTTAAGTCCTCTCTTAAACACAAGGTATGACAGAGGTATGACAGAGGTATGCGTGAGGCAGGTTTGTTTAGTATTCATTATTATTGTTGATGTTGCATCTGAAATGTCAACCTCCTCTCCGCTTATGAAAATGTCACCATGTGTGCTGACTACACGTGCCCCGAAACTCTTAAATCTGACCCATGCCGAGGTGTATTAGTGCATCGTCTTGACAGAAATAAACATTAAGCCTTCTAAAATTTTATACAGTGCTATAATGGAGCAACAGTTCCCACAGAGCCTGCGGTCTTAAAGACAAGCCGCAGCACTTAGTGTTTAGTGGCAGAGCGAGGCCGTCGCACTGTGGGAGCAGGTGTGTTTTAGGACTCAATAACGCTGTGAAGATGAAACCCTGTAAAGCAGGGGGGTCTGGAGTGGAAGAGAGTAATAGGGAGAGTGAGTTCTCTGCACATCCCCTCTCAATTACATCAAGTGACCAGAGCGTCTCCTTGTAAAATACAAGTTTCTCTGCTGCAGTCCTCCTTTGTGGTGGCTTATCTCTCCCAAAAGGAGATTTCATTTTGACTGAGGCTGAAGTGAATTGAGTTTACAGGGAATGGGGAAAAGGGTGTTTCAACAACACTTCAGATTTTTCTATTTGCAATTGAATGAAACAGGGAAAAATGTTGTACCTGTTCTCATTTGATTGATTTTAAATTCTTTTCTAGTGACTGTCCTGTTTTCTGTGTCATACAGTAAATGCGGTTGTTAAAGGTGCAGTGTTTTTAAAGATGTTGCATTATCTACAGAATGTCATGTACATTTTTCTACATAATTTAAAAGTAAAATGATCTACACAATGTCATGTACATTTTTCTACATAATTTATAAAGTTGGAGCAAAGCTTAGAGATGTCAATTTATTTATACTAAACAAAGAGCAGGGAGAACGGCATATGAATAACATAGAGGCACAGGGTTGCTTGATGAGTGTTGTTATGGGCATGTGCTCACAAACCCTCTGCTTAATAACCAGAGTGTCATTTTATTCTCAATATTAATAAAGTGAGCTCCTCTGAAGCTTTTGCTCTGATCAGAATCACACCTTTAGGGGCCGTAACAATCCCCTTTAGCCAGAATGTGCTGGCACCAATGAGACGGCTTCAGTAACACAGGCAGAGAGATGAAGACTCTGAAGTGAAGAATCTTTGATGAAAATGAAACAGGCTTGCAGGTAGATGAGCAGATAATCAGGCAGAGAGGTTGTCTGGCTGGCAGCAGGGATGTTACTGGTGACACAAGCTCTGAGGCATGTGTCAAAACAAAGGAAACAGTGAAGCTCCATATTGAGGCTTGATTTGTTTTTTACCAAACTCATGTAACCAATTACATCAGAAGCTTCATTTCACAAACACCTGCATTTTTTAAAATCAGATTTTAAGATTTAAAAATGTTAAATGGCTCTTTTTGTGTGTGTGTGGGCCTCATGGGCACTAAAGCCCAACCCTAATGCAACAAAACTGAATTTGAGGTCCTGGTTCAGGTTAGGGGTAAGATGTGAATTGTGGTTAGGTTAAGGTTAGGCATGTGGTTCTGGTTAGGCTGTGCACAATGAATAGAAGTCAATGCAAAATCCTAATTCGATGATAAATGCTCTGTATTTACTTTTTTAAATTATTTTTATTGATGGCGCTTCATAGTCATGATGACCTCTCAAAGCTCCTCACAGTATGGTTTTGTCATTCACAGATTCACACACATATTCATACATGTGCAGCACTTTCTCTATCATACAAACACACACTTATACACTGTTAGCACAGCTGACAAGAGCAATCTGGGGTTCAGTATCTTGCCCAAGGACACTTCGGCACGGAGAACGGGATAAAGCCGACCTTCTTGTTAGTGGAAGCCAACCCCAATAAGGATAGCTGTGCAAAACTGTGTGTGTGTGTTTTTGGGTGTTATTTTTTCAGTTTTACTTGTTCACTAATTCATTCATTCGTCCATTTTTGCTTCATGGAGAGTGTGTTGATCAGTTGTCAAACATTTTGCAGCACAGCTCTCTCCACAACCGTCATAGGGCCCCTATCAACACAGACTGACCCATAAAGCCCTGATTCAAAAAGCTTCAGGTACGTTTTTGAAACAAATGTGTTGAAATCACAAAGTTTCTTTTGCTATCACTAAATGGGGGATTAGCAGACATATGCAGAACGGGATGCAAAACAGGTAATCCAAACAAAAGTAGCAACAAAACACAATGGAACAGACACAGGATTTAAGACAGGGAAGAAATGGAAATGTGAAAACATCCATGGATGTTGAAAACAGTGGAAAATCGAGGATCTGAAAGAGAAGAAGGATCAGATCAGCAGATCATGACAACTACATTCAATTTCTCACATTTTACACACGAGTCAGGCTGCATTTTCTGCATATGTGAGCATTTAAAACTCTGAGCGGTGACATGAGTCAGTGTAATCTTAATTTCAGAAACAACCTTTTTAAATTAGCCTGAGACTGAGCCTTCATCATGTCACTTTGATGTCAAGCACAAGGCCACTTGGCACTGCCAGTGTCTTGACAAGCGGCTCTCTCTGAAGTACAGTGCACAGCTGAGTCTGGGTGCTTTGTTACACCCATGTCTCATTAATCTTTACTGTTGTCAAGCAGGTTACTCCTCTGCAATTTAATTACACTCAGTTACAGTGGTGTCATGCTTCTATCTAGTAAATGAGCTGGCTGGTTAGTTTTAGTTAGTAGTTGTAGTTAGTTAGTAACCCCCTACCTACCTCCCTACCTACCTATACCTCCCTCCCTCCCTATACCTATACCCCTAACCCCCTACCTACCTCCCTACCTATACCTCCCTCCCCTTAATTACCTACCCACCCACCTACCTACCTAACTCCTAACCCCGTACCTACCTCCCTACCTACCTATACCTCCCTCCCTACCTATACCTACCTATACCTATACTCCTAACCCCCTACCTCCCTCTCTACCTATACCTCCCTCCCTCCCTCCCTAACTACCTACCCACCCACCTACCTACCTAACTCCTAACCCCGTACCTACCTCCCTACCTACCTATACCTCCCTCCCTACCTATACCTACCTATACCTATACTCCTAACCCCCTACCTCCCTCTCTACCTATACCTCCCTCCCTCCCTCCCTAACTACCTACCCACCCACCTACCTACCTAACTCCTAACCCCCTACCTACCTACCTCCCTCCCTCCCTACCTATACTTACATATACCTACCTACCTAACTCCTAACCCCCTTTCTCCCTCCCTACCTATACCTCCCTCCCTACCTATACCTCCCTCCCTACCTATACCTACCTACTGACCTACCCACCCACCGATGTCTGCTAATCTATTATCAGACCACCCTACCTATCTACCTACCTAGCTACATACCTCCATCCCTACCTTCCTCCCTACCTACCTACCTACCTTCCTCCCTACCTATCTACCTACATACCTACCTACCCATGCCTGCCTGTCTGTCTATGTTCAAATGATGATTCGAGGACTGTCTTCTCTTTCATAGGACATTAGTGATCTCAACCAGTTGAAGCGGTCTGTACTGGTTTGCGCTCAGACTCAGGCACTTCACACCACCCACATCTCTCAGTGTTCTGTGTTACAGTACATGTTCCTCATGCTTGTAGCGTCTTTGTGTCTTTGGTGTTGTGGCCTTATCACCGGCCTGTGTGTGTCTGTCTATGTCTGTCAATGCCTGTGTATGCCTTTTCTATGACTGTGACAAGAGCTGAGCATGAAGTGTCACAAATCCCTCTAGTGTCTGCATTGTCAAATGAAATCAGCATTACTGGAGACATCACTTCATGACAGAACTCAAGGTCACTCAGTGCTCACCTCAATCCCCTATCTCTCCCACTCCTTGTTCTCTCTCTCTCTTCCTCTCTTTCATGTGTGAGATCGAGTCCTCCATTCATTGAATAAAAGCGAATGAGATAATGAAATAAAATACAAGTAAAATGTCACACAATATGCTGACTGGTTTCCTGAGAGGAAGATACACAATATAGAAACCTACACTCATTCAATTGAGCAGGCGTCGTCTCATATGAACTCATTGATCAAGGGTAAATGGAGACATGTCCAGAGGATGTGTGCTGCGTGATGCCTGGACGGTCATGAATGAATTGTTCCTTTTGTAAATGGTCATTGATTTATTTGTCAGGAGGAGCTGCTGGCAATTACAGAAGAATTGCATGAATACAGAGGCAATTTGCATATCTCTCAAAGCTAATTATTGACAGAGTGTTTTAATAAGCATGCTGTCAGATATAGTTATGATATGAAACTTGCAATTAAGCACTTCTGTTTCTCCACCACACACCCCTGCAGGCTGTAAAATCTTCCACAATACAACAGCAAACTCAGGATGGAGCACAACATGTGTTCATGTGTTTTATAAAAATAGTTATAGTTAAAATCTTGGAGCTTAATTGATATTTATACTAATATATACCAATAGTTCTCTCTCCCATGAGAGAACTTCTCTTCACCCTTTAGTCTGTGCACTTATTCAATCAGAATCTGTTGTGTGTTAAAGAGACGTTATTGTGTTTACATGTGCAACCATAGAGTGAATTAATTCTGTGGGAAATGCTGCAAAGAAAGAGTTAAAATAAGTTCCTGAATTGAATGGGTACTTCTTTGGGGTATGTCCTATCCCTCCATGTAGTTTCAAGGAAATCAGTTCAGTAGTTTTGTGTAATCCTACTAACTAAATAACAAATGCAGATGAAAGCATAACCCCCTTGGCAGAACTGATAAATTATGATTAAGTTGGGAGAAACCGTCATGGAGTCACACAACCAGAGAGAACTGAAGGACTCCTGAAGTTCAGGTGTGTCCATGATCTCTACACCACCCTCCTGAGTCCTTCACCTCTGTTTCGGATGCACTTCCAGCTTTGCCCATATTTTTTATTTAACATCTAGGATCAGCTTCCACTACAGTCACTGAACAGTTATAGGAAATCCAGTGACAGCCCCTCCTTCCATCCAAAACTTCCAGTGACCGATTGCAGCAGCGGCCTGTGCCTACAGCCCCTGACAGTTGCAGTGTGGACTCAACATCAACCTGTGAACCCTCTGCAGTCACCCATCCGCCTCTTAACCAGACCCTACCTGCACCTCCCAGTCACCTCCCTGGACTCAGTGATAAGAAGGTCACTGTAAAAACATAAATGAAACATAAATACTTTTGACACTCCAACTGTATTTGTTCAACTTTGTACAGTCACAGAATATGCCTACATCTTGTTTCAGCCCACAATGACAAAGTCCTCTGCATTAAAGTCCCATCAGCCAACTGCAGCCTCCACCGGCTCCTGCCTCACCAGTCTCAGCAGCAACCCTCAGCTTCCACCTGCAGCCCAAGTCCTTCCTTCTTAAGATTATCTTGTCTTCTATTAAATAGAAGATAACAAAACTTAAAAAGAAAAAGACAGACTGAACAGCAGAATACTGAAGCTATATAAACAGTTTTGTAAAGCTTTACAGAAAAACCGATTTACCAAAATATAAAATGCTTATTGCTTATCAATGAAAATAATTGTTAGTGGCAGCTCTACTCATTACCATGACTTTCAGAGACTGGCACAGCACCCTCCCTAGAATCTAGTTACTTTCAATGATAGCCATTCCCATTAGTCTTCATTTATTGTGTATGTATCAGCTGCAGCCCCAGCATCCAACTCAAACCTGCAGTATTTTGTGTATCACCCACAGCCCACTGTCTTCCCACTGCAGCTTCTGGCAGCAGGTAAAACTAATATTCTGTCCATCTAAACATAAATATCATTTTAGGCACACACTTCAGCAATCATCGTCTCACAAATTTCATTCGGGCACTTGATGGATTTACAATTCATATCTTCAGTCAACCTTGAGTGTGAGTTATGAAGGTTGAGGCTTTCACTGGAGCTGCCACCTCGGGAGCAGTAATCACTAATCACCAATATGTAACCATTAGTGTTAGTAGTGTTTTTATCGACAGACTGTAAGCCTAGCTTGGAGACAGCGATAGGGACATTGATAAGATGGACAAAGATTCTGCCATTTATTGTGGACACAAAAAATGAGAATAACCTTTTATCCTCCTGGAAAGTTTCTCAAAAGAGTTTAAATGTCACTGGGTTTTCGAGGATTTCCTTATAGTATAGACCAATACAATATTTTAAATGTTGTTGAACTTGATACACAAACCCCACAAATGTGAAACCAGGAAACCATTCCTGGAAATGTGTATCTTTATGAAACCTGAGAGCACCAGAGAATAGGATTAATGCTCCATTTCAACTCTGTGTCTACAGTTTCCTTCTGGGGGAGTCACTGATCTGTTGGTGCTGGTGGAGGATCACATGATAGCACAGCTTCTACTCATGAAGCCCTCTCTCGCGTTAACTCATCCATCCATCAATGTCTTTTCTCTCTCGCTCTTTCTCACGCCTTGGTACAATCAATCCTTGCGAACATGGTTTTTAGCCTTTTCCTCCCCCTGACTTATTTAGCTCCAACTTCCATGATTCAGCCCAGTTGATCATGTCACCGTGTTCCCTACATGACAGAGGAAAGGAAAAAAAGTAGCCTAATCTTCTCTTTCCTCTCCCCTCTGTTAGCTATCAGTTACCGCACGTTCCCAACCTCCATCACACCCAGAAGATTGGATTAGTTTCCCCCCTGCAGTGGACACCAGGACCAGGAAGCAAGAGGAACAAATTTGTTTGGCTGTACCTGAGTTTCTTTCTTACCAGATTGCTTCTGCGCCGTTAGCGTGGCCAAGACCAGAGGCTGCACAGATGATTGCTGCACGGGCTAATACAGAGAGAGGAATATTTCCATGTTCCATCCATCTGGTGTAGTGTTTTCATGGTTTCTGATGAGCTGACAGCCCAAAGGAAGCTGTGACTCATCTCAACGCAGAGTTGTCCTTTGAGCCAGAGACAAACGTGTCAGGTTTGAATAAAGTCATCGAAGGCCTCAGAGCAAATCTCTTTGTTGACCAAGAACAAACTGGTAAACATGTTGATTGTAGTCATCCAATTAAAGGCCTCTCAGTGATGTCACCAGTGCCTGCCTGTGTGGGACAAACACTTTAGTGTGGGAGAGTCAAAAGACTCTGAGACAGATGGGGCAGCTTTTTCTCCCCTGTGCCTCTACTTTCAAAAACAAACCTTTAGATCCTGCTGTATGAGAAGTGAGTGTGAGGCCTGACAGCAAAGGATGTCGGGGACGGATCACATGGAGCCTCAATACATTTTGTTCACTTGACTCATGCAGGTGCTGAGAAAAGCTGGGCTGTGCACAGCAAACATGAGCACAATGTTAAACAATAATACACACAACGAGTGGAATTGTATCATGTGAATTATCCAGTATGAAAAAACTGATTATGATCAGTAAGAACCTAGAGATTTATCACCTGAATCTGCAGCCAATGACTTTCAGCTCATTGCAAGTTAGCAGTGGAAGGGAGTGTATTTGACCTGTTTGCAAAGTAGCCACAAGTCTACCATCACATGAATGATTGAAGAAGAAGAAGAAGAGATGCTTTATTGATCCCTCAAGGGGAAATTCTTTTTACACTAATTTTTATACATGCAGTTTTTAACCCTGAAACACAATCCCATACACACAAAGGGCTCATAGACATGCAAATGTGGAGAGAGATGGAGATGGAGTGATGGGCAGCCCCGGAGAAGCGCCCTGCGAGCAATTGGGGGGTTCGGTGCCTTGCTCAAGGGCACCTCAGCAGTGCCGAGGAGGTGAACTGGCACCTCTCCAGCTACCAGTCCACCTTCCATACTTTTTGGTCCATGCTGGACAAGTCTCTATGGACTGAGCTACTGCTGCCCATGATTAGGATGATGTGTAAGTGCTGCGTGTGCAAACACAAGCCTCAAACTTCCATTTCCATAGTCTTTGGTGTGACTACTGTGCACTTTGGACATCCCATCCATCCATTCAATCATTTTTTCAAAACATTGCCTCTGAATATGATCCAAGTAGCAAATACATTTCCTGAACAATGTATTTGCTGTTGCAGTTTGGTTGGACAAGTGCAGTGCCTGTTCAGAATGTGTCTCTTGGTAGATTAATTGACTTGTGTTGGTCAAGTCTCAGGATGCCAAATTACCTGTTTCTTCCACCTGTATCATTTCAAGTGGATTGGGATGGGAAAAGATGTGTAATGTTCAGCCTCTGGATTTAGAAATCTGTGCAGTTTAAAAATCATTCCGTCTGTGCCTTTAAATTTTTTCAGACAACTTTATTTATTGAAGGCTATCAAGAGTGAAAAACTAATGCAACAAATAATATTTTGATGCAAATTATAAACCTTATCTTTACATGGTTCTCATGGGATTTTGAAAAAACACATATCAAACAATGAATACATCTGTGGACAGTTGTAAATATCGTATTGTTTATTGCACAATCCTCTTTTACTTTTTACATGGTGTACAATCCTTTGTCTGGTGTTTATAATATTTATAATATTGCCTATAATTTGCCACAGTTACTGTGTGTGTGTGTGTGTGTGTGTGTGTGTGTGTGTGTGTGTGTGTGTGTGTGTGTGTGTGTGTGTGTGTGTGTGTGTGTGTGTGTGTGTACACTGTGCTGTCTGACAGGAGCGGTGACGTATCACGACAGCCCCGCCGCACCAACAGTGCATTCTGGGTCCAACCCAAGATGGCTGCGCCCTTACAGAAGTGCTGAAGAAGTGCTCTCCGGAGAAACTCTCGGGATTTCGTGGGATTTCCGCGAGCACCGTCGCGCAGAATCACCTCCGAGGGTCGCTGGTTTGTAGAAGGAGACCGCAGGAGCCCAGTCATCGATAAGAGCGGCCGGGGCTTCGCGTGGCTGTGGCAGACTGTCCGTGTGAAGATGGGCCTCGTCTCCAGCCCCTTCCCATAGCGAAGAGCCGTGGGGAGAGGAGCCGCGGATTCCCCTGCAAACACGCACCCGTCCAGCTCGGCTTTGACGGGTTTGACATACTCTACAGGCTGTGGACGCTGCCCTACAACTTTCTCACCAGGATCGTTTGTGCCACAGTGTCCGTCATCGTCCGGAGGCGCAGAGCTTCCTCAGCCCGGGTAGATAACCCCACAGCACCGAGGTCTGCATCTGCACGCTTCGCTACCACCACCACCACCACCACCAGCGCCATTTCCACACATCTGCTCTCACGCACACGTGTCTCTGCTCAGGTTGTTTCAAACATGACCGGGGAAAAAAAAAAAATCTTTTCACAACATTCGCTCCTCACTCCGTCTGACAGCGAGCTGCAGGGGGGCTGTCAGATGAGCCGCGCTAGCTGGGCTAAGTAAGCTAGCTGACCGGTGTGTGTTAGCGATGGAGGCAGCTGTGGTGTTGACACAGGCAGAGATGTGTGAACGTGTTTGCAGCTACACACACACACACACACACACACACACACACACACCTGAGGCTCAGCCTGTGTTCACATGACATCATCCATGTGGAGTGTGTGTGACTTCTCTTGTTGTGGTTTTCATCCAAGCAGGAGATTCACTACACATGACGCCCAGCCAGCATCCCATGTGTGTGTTGACTGTCATTAAGTGTAACTCAGCATCTCTTGAGGTTTCTTAAACTCTTGTGTTGAAATCAGTGTATCCCTGATTTGACACAGTTTCAGACTGAACGATCTGCTTGCAGCATCACAGTAGTTGAGGTCTCTTAATGGAAACGTCCCTTCCTTATGCTAGTGCAAATAGGATGCTGCAGCTATTATGCTTATTAAAAGCCCTTACCCCTGAGGATCAGAATTCACTTTTCACAAGAAGTCCTCACATGTTGAGGAATGTCAGAACACAAGCATTCAAAGAACAACTTTGTAACATTTTTGATTTAACTCAGGAACTATGTGATCAAAGAGTGAATGATTATCAGGAGCCTGACCCCACTGTGCCTTTAATTTCACATCCGTCCATTTGTCAGTCTGTCAATCTGCCCCATCTCAACTCAACTCAGTCCAATTCATTTAAATTTGTTCAATATTTATACTATGCTTATCCTTATCCCAGCTGACATTGGATAAAAGTCTGGGTACACCCTGGACAGGTTGCTTGTGTGATATCTTACTGTAGATGTACTGTTTTTCCTTATAATGGATTATTTTTGGTCCATAATTTCTGCTATCAACATGACTTTGACTTTACTTTGAGAAATGTTTGACTGCATAGTAACCACTGCCACACTGCTGATATCGAGTCCTTTTCTGGCAGCAGCTCCTCATCCACCATACAGCCAGCTCACATTGAGTTATTTTTCAAATAAGCAATGGATGAATGACCCCATACAGAAACTTGATAATTTGGCCAATCAGCAGAGGTTTCTCATAGAGAAGGCTTAAATTCTGTTGGTTTGTGAATGTAGCTTGGATCCACATCATTGGGGTGGACAAAGTGATAATGTAATTTAAATGTCATAAAATTATAACAATCTCTATGATTTTCTTGACAAGTCACCTTGGAACTCATTCTGATGAAGGGAAAATGGCTAATGTGTCTCATCAAAGTGTGTAAAATACACACTCAACACAAATCTTTTATCTTTAACATCCTAACAAAGCTGAATAGTAACTTGATTTGTCTTTGATCTTTAGGGGAAACCTATTTTCATTGTTGTGAAATAATGGATCACCCACAGCTGTGATCATGTTCTAGTTTACCATGTGGACCACACTGTAAGAAATCACAGAAATCTGTTAAAAATATATTTTTTAACTAAAGCGTCTGCTTCCCATGCAGGGCCCTGATGAAAATGGAGTCAGACTTGCTTCATTCCCCAGCTGTGGGCCTCACTGAGGAAGAGGAGGCTGACATGAATGACTGGAAGCTTCCTCTGGCCTTCATGAAGAAACGCCACTCTGAGAAGATCGAGGGCTCCAAGGCGTTAGCACAGAGCTGGAGGATGAAGGACAGGGTAAGTTCTCTGTTCATGTACGTCAGGAGGTTAAAGATGCTCCTTTGTGCCGAGATGTGGCTTGAGATTGTAGGGGCTCCACCTTATGTCACTCTGTAGCCAAGTGTTAACTCATTCAGATTCACACTAGACAGGTTTGATAGTATTGCAGTTGGTGCATTTTCATCGTCAAATAGCTCTGAACCCATGTTCATTTTCATGGGAAGAACTAATTGCAGAGTAGGAAAGTTTAGCATAACGAATGACAGAACTGTTCCTATAGTATATCACATAGGAAAAAAATATGTTTTATTTTATATTTTTAACTGAAGGATTGTTAGAAAACTATTGTATTTTTAAAGGATACGATGAAATTCGGTATTTTTAATTGAATGTATCTCTAGAGCTGCAGTTATACAGTAAAATGGCGTTATGACAGTCACTAGGCTATTCTACTAGGTCACAGCTGTTTCCCTGTGTTGCAGTCTTTATGCTTAGCTAAGTTAGCTTGCTCTAGCTTCATATTTACAGTGCAATAATGAAAGTGATATAAGACTTCTCTTATAACTCTTTTAAAGAAAACAGAAGTGGTCTTCAGCTGAGACACCAGTTATTGAGCATAGCTGCCATTGGTGCTGTTGAGGAAAGGTCGGGGCTAAGTATTGGCCTGTCCATTATACTAGATCTCAAGATTTCAATCCACAAAAGACACGCATTAAATGCATCAGTGCTACACACTGTGCTTCGAGAGGACATCAGTCTTTCTACAGCCAGGACAAATTACTCGCAAATTACTGGCTGCCCTCGTGTTTATTATAGTACCAATTCATTTTATACTGCTGGAGGCTACCCATGCTGCGCTTTGACAGGAGAACCTCAAAGCTTTCCCTCATGAATGGCCACAGTGGGTTTCTGCTCTCATAAAGCTGTCTTTTCGTCCACTGCAGTGTTACCGAACTGATTATTTTCCCCGTGGCTATGTTGGTCAGTGCCATGTAGTCATACATAACCCTGACAAAGTCAGTACCTATTGTAGAAATTCACCCAAATAAAACTGTAACACCTCGCTGCTGTTAGGACATCAGAAGAATTACGCCGCAGCGGCTACCGAAGTGTTGCGCTGCAGGAAAATGTTGAATAAGAGAACACCATTAACCGTGAGGCAGCTATTGATTTGAAAGAGGTGATAGGGTTCGGCTCTTGTTGGCATTCCTGTCAGAAAGTCGAGCTAAATCGACTGTGACATTTCATTTTTCACCAGAGCGTTTTAAGGCCATAGACCGTCATTTGTACATTTGTAAGAAGCATATGTCCTTTCACATTTCTGCTTTCAGAGCGCTGGGATTAAAGAGAGCTTTTTGTGTTTCATGCAGGAATAATTTGGCTTCAAACATAACTGGCTTGGGTTTAAATCCATCATTTAAAATGGCAGTAATTGAAAAATGATGGATTTTAATCAGTTTTTTCTGCAGCTTTGTGCATTTTTCTTTTCAGTAGTTCATGGCTGATCACACGCAGTGCTGGCCTTTTGCATCAGCTGATTTAAGCTGTTGGACAGTATCTGTTGCAGTTAGGATATCGAGCGAATTGTCAGGCAAAGCTTTAAGCCTGGAGAGAGTGTGAGGCGTGTGAGACTGTAAATGATGCTTGGCACTGTGGGAAATCAGAGGTCTTTCTCTTGGAGACATGCAGACACACAAACACACGCATGCACAGGCATGCACATGTGCACACTCACACTCAGTATGAAGACAGGAGAGGAAAGAGAGGCTGTACAGTTACAAGGCTCATTGTTCAAAGTGGGGTGTTTATTCTCCTATTGGGTAATGACAGCTATTGAGTTGTGTATACTTGTTCTTTGTCAGCTTGAAGCTTGATTGTGTCTACGTGTTGCTGCACCTGCCATGTGGAATCATGGTAACAGTTTTCAGATACACTACAGATGCCTGTAGTATTCTACTGTAAAGTTTAAGGTCTAATAATTTCAGAAGATGGGGCAACTGTTGTGTCTTTTTCCCTGGACTGTCCCAGTTTAATAGAGAATACATGAATGGATTTACAGTAGGTCTGTGATATTTTTTCGCATGAGTTTGAGTGGCTATTAGCATCATCTAAAACGATTCAAATTAATTTGAATGAGCCGATGCCACAACTTGCTGTTTTCTGTTGATAATCCCTCACAGTGAACACAGAACATGACGTGTGTGTGTTGATAACAAGCACACTTGAACCTCGACCTGATGAGATAAATCAATGTAGCACAGGCTTTGTCGTTCAGTTTGTTCTGAGCCTGATAACTCGCACACTTCAGCTGAAATCATCGAAGTCTGTTACAAAAACAGGAATTAGACAGTAACACTCTCCATGTGATTTATATCAATGATGTATTAGACTGTTGAAATCTGCATTGTGCTTTATAACTGTACACTGCTTTATTTAGTATTTTGACTGAGAGGTTGAGAGACTTTTAGAACCCGTGTGTAGTGACCCGCACTGGTCTGGAACTTTCTGGAGTTCTGCACATAAAAAGTGTGTGTGTGTGTGTGTGTCTCTTACTTTCTCACATGTTGTTGCGACAGTAGTTTTTTGTTTCTTGTTGTAGTACGAGACGTGCAGGTGATAATGGAACCATAAAGACACAGCAATGTGACAGTGAACCAGCATGCATGATACCATGACTATCCTAAAGATGACTGTCAGGGCAATTCATGGCATATTTCAGTCTATCATATTCGCTAAAATAACTCCGATCATAATCAGATCCATTCGAGATTGTTTTGTTCTCACACTGCGGCAGCTTCCCGCTGCGTACGCCCGTGAAAATTAGCCTGTGAAAGTGAAATATTAATTAGGCACAGCAGTGACCGACCCTGAGTTCACACACTGAGGTTGGAAAGATGCTTAGGTTCACTACGCTCTGCCGATAATAATTACTAGAAGAGCTGGAGGAAAACTCAGACTACAGCTTCTGATTTTATTTGGCCCTGCAGAGCGTGGCTCTCACCAGTTGAGAAGAAAAACGTCTGCTGTCACCAATTAATGTGAATTCTGTCAGTAAGTTGATGATAGGCCTAAATTAAACTTGACTGTTATTGGCTCGTGTTTCCTGTTAGTGGCTCTCAATATGTGTCAAATATATTGTTTGTGAGGGAAGAACCCCCACTCCGTAACACCCCTGTGAAACATATATGGGTTAATTTATTTGATTAATTGAGGCCTGATCTTTTTAAAGCACGACCTTCAGTTTTTGGAATCAAGAGATGCTCATAAAAAATAACGTATGTGAGATTAACTAGTCTGCAGCTGTGATATGTCAGTGTGTCAGTTACATTACTATTTAAGTGAAGTAAATTATGTTCAGGAACAGACTCAGTGTCAGTGGATACCTAATAATAAAAGACTGTCACTTGCTGTTTTATTCAGAAGTACCTAAAATCATTATCAGTCGAATGATTGTTTTTAGCAACAGACAACTTGCCTCTTACCTGCACAGAAACCTGTCTGTCCTCAGTTATTATTCTTCACCATCCCGTGGCGCTGTAAGCTGTGTGACGTCAGAGTTGCTTGACTCAAGCGTGATGCGAACTTAATGTCCTCTTTAAAAACCCTGCCAGCCTCCCGCCCCCCTCCGATGCCCTTTTGCCGACATCCTGTCAGACATAGAAATGGCGTTGTTGAGGTTTATTTTAGGACTCTGTGCAAATGGGAGCTGTTCAGTTTGTTGAGCGTGAAGGTGGATCAGAATTGATTCTACCTGCCAATAATAAATGGATAGGACTTGTGTGGAGACAAGGGGACGGGGTGATGTACACTATGTATAATATGATTACACAGTACTCTGGACTTTATAGTTTGTAGGATACACGGTCAATGAAAAGAACTGTATAATTTTCAGCATTAGTTGAATATAAGCACCCTAAAGTGAACTCACATGGTTATGCACATCTATATATAATATAGAAAAGATTGGTGACTTTATTGTTTGAAATTATTTGAATGTACATGAACTTGACAACTGTATTGAGACACCTGGAGCAGACAACAAACTAACATCTATATTGTAAGGTTACATTTATAATCACAGGTTCCATTAGGATCTGAGAGTCACCTAAATAATAGTTCCTTGAATGAAAAGCTTCATGTTGTTTCATTCACAGTTAGCGGTCATTCAGAAATCATGACTGGCATATTCCATCTGGAAACAAAGACATGGATAGAAAACAGGAATCCAATGGAAAAAATCAGTGAAATATCTGAAATGCAGACTTAAAGCTAAAACAATCATGCAGAGCCACTGTGTGATGAAAACGTTTCTGTAGTGTTCACATCAAATGACACAAAAGACTGATTCTGTTCTCTTCTGTTCTGTTCTGATACTGGGTCTTATGAGCATGCTGAGGATCCAGGCTCATTTTAACAGGGTTGAAGTCTTTTCCTAAGAGACTGATATATGACAAAATAAAAACATTGGACAGCACAGATGGTTTGTCTGCTATTAGCCCCTTTGGCACCTGTTACCATCTCACCTTCCTCATAGTCAGTGGTGTCCATTGAGTTCTCCTGAACGCTGAGACGAATAAGAGGATTCTGAGAAGCCACATCACTAGTGTGTGCTTTAGTACCATTTCACAGCACAATCACCACATGCACATGCAAGTACTACCCTGTACACCTGAGCCTGCATCCAGTGAGCAGCACCAGTGTGGACAGGAACACTTTGTTGCACAGTCCAGGATGGTCTCGGTGGTGTAATGTTCGAGGATTGTTCTTGGCAAAACATGGGCCCCTTACTACCAGTCAGTCATAATTGCTGACCCACATAGTCATTCCTTTATGGCCTCAGTTTACCATCTTCTAACGGCTGCAACGATTGGCAACATGGATGTGCAGCTAATAAATCTGCAGAAATGATGTGATGCAGCTTGTCAATATTTTAGCAGAATATCGAAGGAAGGTTTTCAACAACATGTAGAATCCATGTCAGGAAGATTGAGGCTGTTAATGAAAGAAACTGGAAGGCCTAGTGTTCGGTGAGTGTATATTCTGCTTAAAGAAAATCTCAATTAGTTCTTATTCTAGTTTTGAGAAACCTGATACTTGAACCTTTAGTACCTCACTTACAAGGAAGAGAAACCTTGTTACTTTTGGAATCTTGTCTACAGGACAAAACAAATTTGTCTGTGTTCCATGTCATGGTCACATCTTAAGTATATTTAAACCCGGACTCAAAACTGCGACACTCTTTTAACATACTTACCTCTCTCATTGTCAGACACACTCACACAACAAGGCTTTTAAACAATAATTCTCAGTTTCCCACATGATATTCTATCACAACATTTAAGTACACTCCAAGTAGTGTCTTCATTTTGGCCTGATGCCCACAGTGCTGAAATGAACACAGTGACAGCACATTGTTGTTGAAACACTGAGTTACAGCAAAATGTTGATTTGTCAGAGCAGTTTGAAGCAGTATTACATTAGCCTGGGTTTGTCAATTATGCAACCTCAGTTTTGGACTTACGAATAACTCAAGTCACTTATTTTATCCTATAGGAAAACGTAGTTATATTTGAATATTGAATCTAAACAGGATTGTACGATATGAGCGGGTACATTAGGACCATGTCTTTGCAGATGTAAGTTGGAATAGCGGCTGTTATCTCTTTCCATCTTTGGGATTCTTGCCATATGTTGTGCTTTGGGCAAAAGAGTGTGAGTCTGGGGTTTGTGTTGAGTACTTGACTGTACTTTATAGCTCTAATCTGTAGACTCGCTCAGTGAAAGAGGTAAGTGGTGTTTTCAGTTTTCTTGTAAAGCAGTTTTTCTGGATTATATCAAACTTTTCGTACCCAAAACACGTTCGTGAAACATAAGTAGCTCCTCTTTAAGATACAAGCTCCTCACTTTGCCTTGGCTGGTCTAGATGCTTCTTCTTTTCTGAATTGCTACTGTCCTAGTCCTGTTCACTCTCCTCAATGTTTGTTTGTGTTGCCTTCATGCAGGATTCCTGCCTCCATCTGAGCCACATGCAACGGCTTGGAATGTCATCGAAAAGAGTGATTTGTGATAGTTGTGTGGCAATAAGGTTGATGGTTAGAGTTAAATCTTGGAGATGACGCACAAGGTTTTCTCAGGGAGGAGAGCTTAATTCATACACCAGATCCTCAGTTGAGACACTTTAATACAGTGCTGTGTCAATGCTCATTCTCAGCGCACTTTAATATAGGAAGAAATCACCACAGATCAAGAAAGGCTCAAAGTTGATATCTCTCTCTATGGTGTAACACAAACAACACATGAGACATAACTCATGAGGCACCATAGCTTGTTTCTCTCCTTACATAGACATAGAATGCAGGGAAAGTATTAGATTCAGCATGAGGCTTTGAAGGTATAACTGTCCAGTAACTGTAAACATATACCCTTACATCATCTTCCATGGGTCAAAACATGTCGATAATGATGTATGTCGGACATGTGGACATGATCAAGAATGTGTTTATAGATTTATAGTCGATGCGAAATCTCAATAACAAAGGTAATATGGTATCTTACAGTAAGAGCAATGTGTCTGTTTCAACGCTCTCATGAAAAATCCTGCGAGACTTAGAAGACAGCAACCCCTCCAAAGCCAATGAGGTTATGTTTTCACTAGGGTTGGATGTGGAAAGCCGGTGTCAATCAGGCACAGATTCCTACTCGGCGGGTACCTGCCAGACTGAATCGCAACCCAGATTCCAGTGCCTGAGCTATAACTAAAATAGATCATTACCACACGTGTCTAGTCAACATTGCACATAACTCTGGTGACGTCACACTCTCTACACATATTAGCCTACAGTTATCTAGTAGCTACCTCAAACTCAAGTAAAGACGAGGACACACTTGCTAAAGCTATACAGTTGACAGTGTGGCTCAATTTCATGTGGGTGAGGTTTCTCACACCGGGCGTCCAGCAAATAGCAACATAGAGTTGGGAATCGACAGCCGGCAGCAACAACTTGTAGAGTTGTTGGTGGTATGCACCTTGTTGTTTGTGAGCTACCAGTAAACCCAGAGAAGAATGAAGAGAAGGAACATGACAAACTAAATGAACTACTTGGCAATGCCCAGGATACAAATACAAATATGACTGTGTGAAATGTGGTGCAGTTTGACTGAGTTTAAAGGGACTGCTGGGCTTTGGTGGAGGAATCCGGTCTTCTGAGTGTCATTCTAGTTTAATTTGCTTTTCCCATTCTCATGGTGGATAGTAAAATTAGAACATGTATAAGGTTGTATGGTATGTGAATGTAAGAATAAACTTTATTTTTGTAGCACCTCTAATTTTAGAAGGCGGCTCAAAGTGCCTCAATACATAGAAATTACATACAGTAAGTAGCACAAGATGGAAAATGACCGTTGAAGTGCACTGCAAAGTACACACACACACACACACACACACACACACACACACACACACACACACACACACACACACACACACACACACACACACACACACACACACACACACACACACAAAGCATTTAAATGATCTCATATTCCTCCCTGCTTGTTTTCACACATGTGCTGCCTGCTGTGTGTTTTCACTTAGGAGTAATGAAATCAATAAGTCATCAATACCCAAGCACATAGTAATAATGTGGAAATAAGACAGTTGGTCTGTGCTGCTTTATCTTCTGCATCATGAGTTGAATTCAATCAATGTACTCAGCTCATTAGGCAGCACATAGACTTTCAGCCACACAAGCAAAATAAAACATGTTTGTGAATATCCATGATAGTGATTTTTATACATTTCTTGCTGCTGATGATCTCACCATTCTGTGAACATGTGGGAAATGCCCTTTGGCCAACAGATGGACAAAGTTCCCACCCTGTTGAAGTGTCCTTTAGATAGATAAATACTTGACAACGCAGGAGATAATGAAGCATCAGACAGATTGGACTGTGCACGTGTCACATGCTGCATTTTAGCTCCTCATCATTTGCTTCTGATATAGATTCTTATATACTTCTGGATCTGCAAGACATTTCTTTCATCCTTACAAAGAAAGGCTTTATTGAGCTCATTAGTTGCAAGGATACAACTCTCTCAGTAAACAGTATCTTTTATTTCCTTTCTGCATCATTGTAATTAGTGGAAGGATAATGCTGCTGGTTTTTATTGGGAATCAGGATTAATGAGCAGTAGCACTCCTTCTCGTCTCATAAAAACGTATGTAGAGACATCATGGAGAAATCTACATGAGCTTCTCTAGCTTGTAGGAGTTGCTGAATGTGGCTGTACATTGTCCTAACAGACCACAGCCTTGAGCTTTTATTTAAGATTATCAGCACAGTCTGTACAATGTGTTAGCAGATATATATATTTTTCATGAGTAAAGGGAACAGAGCTCTGCGGTTGTCAGTATTCATCATTTCTTCCCACCATGGCGTCTTTTTAGATTCATAAAGTAAAGTGCAGCGGAGAAACAGTTTTGCTGATCATTTAAGTCACTCTCTGTATTTTAATGTATTTGATGCATGTGTGTGTGTGTGTGACAAAGGGGCAGAGTGTTGCTGGAGAGATGATTATATAAAGATTATGTGTGCAGACAGAGGACAAATATTGTATACAGTACAGTATTTCTCAAGTATGTCCTCAGTGCCCAGTGGTGCACTTACTGTATAGGCTATTTTCAGTTGGTTCCAAACACATCCAATGCTTCTTCACATGGGAACTTGACATCAGTTTTCATGTTACATGACATGGATAATCCCAGGCAGCTAAAGTGCATGTCAAAGCATTTTAGTGTTAAACTTTCCAAAACAGAATATTTGATGATCGTTCTTTTACAGCAAATGTCCAGTGTGTGTGGAGGTGAGAAATTACGCAGCTGTCACAGGAAGGAAGGAATTTACCCATTTCTATTTTAGTTGTGTGTGTAACAAAGGCCCTTGGAGAAAAGCTCATTCTACAGGAGGAGACTGTGATTGTTGGTATTTAGCCCAAATTATGAGCATGGGCATTTTTAAAAATATACTGAGGACTTTTTAAAAAGCTTTATTTGGCTTTTTGGCAAGAAATGATTGCTATGTTTTATTATTATTTTTTTCAAAACACAGTTTGTATTTCAAGAGCAAGTCACATGCACAACTCTGCTGAAGTGTCCACATCATGACCTGTTGCTGCAATCGAGCTTTGACGTGCCTGTCGGAAATCGATGGTCTCCACTATTGTAATAACCTTTATTTATTGCGGGCCTAACAAATGGAATAAATGGGGTTCATTGATCGAAGCATTGACCAGAGCTGGGGGGCTGTATTGGAGTCTTAAAAGGACGCAGAGGCTGGGAAGTCCCCTGGAGTCCTGTGCCACTATTAATGAGAGGAGGACAGCAACCAATTATGTGCATAGGCCCAAAACAGGGAGATTCACGCAACACACACACACACACACACACACACACACACACACACACACACCTACATCAAGAGGACTTCAGAGGAAAGTACATTGACTCGCATTCAAAACCCGATCACTCACTTTAACTTACACGTGCCTAACCTTAACTTTAAAACATGTCTTCTCCGTTAAATCTTGCTTACTTTTTGTCCTCTTAATGAAGACAAGTCCCAATAATGTGATTGTGTACACACGCACATTTAATTTGTATTTCTCCTCCTCTCCTTTGCCTTTCTGATTCTCTCTTCTGTTTTTTCGGCTCTCCCACTCCTCATTCCTCTCCCTTCGCCTGACACAGAAAAAGACTTAATGAGGTTATTGGAAATCCATGAGGATCAGAGCATACCTGTATTAAATCTCATTTTGTTTAGGCTCTCAGGTTAGTACTAATAATGAAATTAACAGGCCGGGGCCTCTGCTGTGAGCAAGAGCTACTTTATCTTGTAATGGGTCAAAAGGTGCTTAGTTCATACAGGGAATCCTCACTCATCCCGTCTCCCCTTCTCTCCATACATTTCTTCTTAGCATTTTCCACTGATCTATTCTTTTCTTTTCAAGCTATCAAAACAGAGCCGAAGGTGATTTCTACTTTGTCCAACCAACATCCCAAAATTCATACACAATAAAACTAATTTTTTTCGTCAGTTGCAGCCCTTATTACATTTTTCTTTAGTTTTCTACTAACTCCAATTGATGGGTGGATGTTATCGAACTCAACGCTGTGATTGGTCTACTTACGGCAGACTGGCTGCCATTTTTGAATTGAGATGAAGGAAAGAACACGGATAACGTCTTTCTTTTCGTTGCAGTTCTTTAAGAAAAGAAATCTGTCAGCTCCAACTCTACCAAAATCCACTTAGTAACACTTGCCATTTTTCTGAATTAAACAGAGACACCAGAGAATTGGTAAATAAGCGGATCAGAAACCGGAACACACTCAACACCAGCACAGAAACTCTACCGCTGCGGAGGTGTTGCAGCACGACTCTCACACACACACCTACACACAACTATGAATGCTGGGCCCCGTGCGTAGGCTACGTGCTTACCTACACTGTAGCTTCGATGCAAAAGCATGAATTGGGGTTTACAATATTAACAGTGGGATTTGTTGCACACCAATGTGCTTTTGAAATTTGCGCTGAAGTATAACCTGAATTCAGGAAGAAAAAATTGAATTCTTTGGAACTAGTTGTTTGCTGGGCGAAAATTGATTACTTCAATGTTTCCAGCTTCTAAAATAAGCACATTTTCTGGTTTTGTTCATTGTCTATTATGAACTGAAAACAAAACAAAACATTTGAAGATGTCACTTTGAGCTTTGTGAAAATGTTTCTGACATTTACAGACCAAACCATAAATCTATTAATCAAAAAAATAAATGACTTCTAAATCTATGATGACAATAATTACTTGCAGGCACACATCGGAGTGAGATAAGTAGGCCAATTTAGAAACCAAACTTTCCACTGACCTGCTTATCACATTCAGAAGAGTCTACTCATCACGGTCTTTCTTCTATTTTACTGTAGTGCATTTCTCATATATACTTTAACTGCAGCTTACATAGAAAAGTTTTTATACACAGTTTACTTTCAGATTCTCCACATCTGTAAGAGGACGCGGCATTGCATTGAAATGCGAGGCACGCTGCTCCTCTGCAGCTTCAGAAGGAGCGGGCTTATAAAGAGACCTCAGCTAATATTACCTGTTTTTAGTCAGAGGCTTAACTGACGGGCAGGCACTTTGAGATAAATTAGGACTTTATAAAAAACTGTGAATCATGAAAAGCTGCTCAGTGGAGACCAGGAATAAAACATAGAGATGGAAATGAGAATATTAAATGTCCATTTTATCTTAATGAGCACTAAACTCACAACTAAACCATTTTAACAGCATCTAAGGGAGCAACTACGTCATTGCTATAAGCCATGCATATACCTAAATTGCTGCGCAATGAGTATAAAATGAAAATATTTTTTCATCAATTATTTACAAGCTTGGTTAATAAATAAACTACCTGCTTATGTTTTCACTGAGTGTGTGGCAATGTGAAATAAACAAGCGGATAAATCAGCGAGAATAATGTGGACTACACCTGTTAGGCATCATACTCAACTGTCGTCGAAATGATGATTGTGAAAAGCAAAACACTGAGCCTCATTCTTCTGTGTTACTCTCATGCAAATCAGTGTCAAATCTGTTGTAAACTACCTGAATAGGACCTAGGACAGAAACAAATAATTCATCAGGGATGTTCTTTTTGGGATGATTATTTTCTCACCAACTTGAACCACGTAAGTATAACAAAGTGATACCATTGCCGTGGCAGTTATGTCTCCAGTCCTCATTGTACCTCGGGTGACAAGTTTGACTTCTATTCACTGAAGTCCCTATTTCTGTCTCTCTTGTATATTTGTATGCTGGTCCATGTTGAGGTTGAAAAAATAATATGATAGTTTACTGTCTCTTGAGAGCCAACAGTCTTTCTTGACATTTAACCTGCCGTGGCAGTAACATCTTTTCTCTCTCCCACTGGAATTTGCATTAATAGTGTGCTGTCACTTCTGCTGTTGTATTTTTAAAGGCCAAACCTGCCCTGGTTGCTCCCAGTTGAGATTGTCTTTGTAATATGTTTTAGATGTACAGGCCACCTTCATATTCAAGTGAAACGGTCAGTGGTCTCAGACTTTTGGACGCTGTCAGTGTCTTTTCCCAGGATAATGGTGTAGCCCCTGCAGAGCTGACAGGGAACAGTCATGTTGGCCTACAGATTAGCAGTAAAAAAAATCCTATTGAGGCAGTAAACCTCCATAGCTTTCATTTTTTAGGTGTGTATGTTGTCTTTTTATTCAATTGACTTGTGTATCGGATGAGGAGAGCACATTTCAGAATAAAATCACTTACGATAAGGTGTTTTTTCTGGTGACAGAAGATCTGCGTGCCTCGCACCTTCCTTTAATATGTGCGAAGGAAAGGGGCACACATTTACTCAAGATAATGTGAAACACATCGTGGTGCAATCTAAAGGAATATCAGTAAAGAAGTAAAAGTGCTTAATAGGCAGTAAGGCCAGCCTCTAGCGCCCAAACAGCTTGAATCTTCATTGACGTTCCTGTCATTTGAGTGAAAGCTGTGTGTCAGGGGACATTGGATCCTTCTTGACAGAAAGCCTCCAGTTCTTTGAAGGATAAAGGAAGAGAAAAAATCTTTACAGTTTGTCCCATGAAACCTGATGGAGTTTTAGATCGTGTGGCAGGGGAGATAATCTTCGACTTCTAACCGCATTCCAGTGTTCATGAAAACACTGGAGCTATCATTAGATTTAAAGAGACCATAACTGATCCAAAAGTTGAGAAAAGACATTATATTTAAGGCACCGTCTGAAATGTGAAATAATCTTCACAAGTCACAATTATAGACATTTATAACGTTTTTGTCTTTATTTAATACAGCCACAAATCATTCCTAGTTGGTTGAAACAATTGGTGGAACTTAAACAAAGACTTCTTTTAGCTTCAGATCTTACCTGTATAACATTCAGGAGAAAGTTTGCACTATTCTTACGTCAGCTCAGGTATACTCTGATGATGTCTACCATGTGACCTGCCCTCTCATAGTCAGAACTCAGCATTGGTATAAGGTCTGATTGGGCCACTCCAAACTGTGGATTAGTTTGAGGTCATCCTTTTGTACGATCATTTCCATGTAGGGTCATTGTCCTTCTGCTGGTGCACAGCCATGTGACAAATCAACCTTGTGTCTTTAGCCCAGAAAACATTTTACCATTAGTGTGTTGGAGATTGAAGCTGCTGTTGGCAAACTTGTGTAGTAAGGTCTTTTGGAGAGCTGAGGCTTGTATGGAGCCTGCATTTGCATATGATTGACTCATGAACAGAGATGTTCCAATAATTAGTCTCATGTGACTTTGGGTTTCTTTTCTTTAAGCCTCCTCTGAGCCTCCTTCTACAACTCCACTTGGTTATATTGACAGGATTTCACATTTTCAAACAAGAGGACTTCATTTAAGCCTGACAGTAATTTGATCCTAATATGATCACTGGAGATGCATATTGATATCAGGTGTAAATATAATCAGGTTAAAATCACAACTGAATACAATCTAGGAACAAGATGTATTTTAATGTCAGGTGTAATGGAGTGTAGTAAGCTTCATAAAACCTCAGCATAACGTTGTCTCTGTGGGCATATTAGCAAGGCTAAAGTTAGCATTTATTTCAAAGCGAGTTGTGGAGGCGTTATTCTAAATTGTGCCTGACAGTTGAAAACATGCATGGACGCCGTGAAAGGTGGTGATGAAGTCAGCGATTTGGCAATGCCTGGACCAAAAGTTTCACCAACTTTCCCATTTGTTCACTTGAAAGCACGTTACGTGAGTAACCCTATCCCGGGAACACATTTTTCTGATTATTCCTGACACCACGTGAACACACAATAAGTACAGCTCAACAGAGCCACAGTGGCAGAAGACCCTCAGTCGTCTCTGGACCAATCATGCAAGAGTAAACTGTGTAAATTCCAATATGACTCTGTCAGGACTAAATGGAAATTTTACCAAGCATGCAGGTGGGAGAAGGTTGAGGGGTGAGGAGGTCAGGTGGAAATGATAGAGGTTATGTGCTGCAGTGTGACTGTATGTGTGCGGATGCTGTGCAAGTTGAGTCTTGTCCTGCCGATTCCCACTAGCACACTGACCTTTCGCTCTGTCGGTGGGAAAAGATGAGGGCACCTTAATTACCCTCAAAACAACAGCCTTCCTAACGCTGCTCAGCCAGGGGAGGTCACGTACCCCACTGTACTCCAACACAACACAGGCTCTATTGGTTTACATTACACACAGAGAGTTATCTGGCACTACCTGGAAAAGGTCACTTGGCACTATTGCATTGATTTACATGGAAATGTCGTACGTGTGTAAACTATTGAATGTCCAGCTCTGATAAAATGTGTCCTCGTGCAGCTCTCTGGGTTTCACCACTCACACGGACACACGTGGACAGCAGGGCAGGGAGGGCGAGAAGCAGAATGTGACATCAAGTGAAGTGAAACATAAACGAATAAGTCATGTTGACAGCAGCTCTGCTCATTAATGCATGTGCAATAAAACCTCAGCCAATAAGAGAATCGTTTATCAAAACACCCGTTAAACTTTTCAGTGATATTTTCAGTTTCTCCTGCAGTCTCCCATCCACCAGTTGTATACTGTGTTTACACCACAGCAAACATGTCATGTTAATAGCTAGTTGTCATGAAAAAAGCTACAACAAAAATGGGCTGTATGTTAATAGTTGACTGCAAACTTTTTCTGGATTTCTGTCAAAAACACTGGGCGACGCATCTACCTACCTTTTGTAAAAAGTAAATATAGACCATAGTGCACTATATAGTGATTAATGAGGATTTCAGACACTGTCTTTTCTGTAAATATTGTTATTTTGTTGATGTGCTCTGTTACACGTGACTTGTTTTGCACTTCTGTTTACCCTGGTAGTCGGATCCCTCTCATATTAGACTCTGTTAATAGGGTTTTCTTTTTGGGAGTTTGTTCTCTCTCTCACTGAGGGTTAGGGGGAGAGGATGTCGCACCTTGTTTAGCCCTATGAGGCAAATTATGATTTTTGAATATGGCCATTCAAATAAAATTTGATAGATGAATTTAAAAAATGAATGGACAAAATATTAGGAACACCTCTCAGTACACAGTTGAGAAACAGTTTGAGGTGTGAGTGAATGTTTCACACCCATTCTTTTGAATTTGTGTTCACATGTTTTCTGATCAGGTATCTGGCAAATATGGTTTATTGTTAATGCTCTTGATTTCAATTTTAACACAGCAGTGATGTGCAAATTAGAGGATGATTGGATTATTAAGGAAAATAATCTGAAACTATTATGATATTATGTTTTGAACTAGTTCAAGTTTAATTTGTATTTTGAGTAGAAAAAATATTATTTTGACTTTTCAATGGTGTGAAAATGACTTTGAGAATAAGAATAACAACATATGTGCTGTCAGGGGTTGTCTTTTATGCAGTATTCAAGTGCTAGAGTTTTATCAAGCAGACCTAAGGCAGCTGATCAGGCAGCTTTCGTTGGCAGTTCCTTGAGTTCAGCTCAATGTGTCAGTGTCCTCTTTAATTGGAGCTACAAGTTGGGACGACAGGACGTCACGGCTGACGTTTGCTACACTTCACAAAAGAACGTTTCTGAAGTGCTGATGGTGCTGAAGTGCTCACTGCTACTTCCGTGTGTGATATGCACTGTTGCGACCTGTGCTGCCTGAACAGCTCTCTCTCTCTAACCCATGGATCAGTGGTTATTCTATTTCGATAGCCTACTTCTTTTTCCCCTCACTTCGTGCCACAGTGGACTCTTGTGCTAGGTTTCATTTCCTTGTGTGACATCAGTCTGTTGTTTCCTTTGGATTTATTTATCCAAGCACAGAGAGGAAGAAACACCCACACACTATCTACACTGGCTCAACAAAGAACATTGTTTTATTTAATGTTCTTCATTGAGCAGGTGCAGGGAGTGTGCAGGTGTTTTTACTCTTGTGTGTCAGGTCTGCCTATGTACCTTTCATAAAGATCATTAAGGTTTTTGATTATTTATTTATTTAATGAACCATAACCACTTTATGTGCACCTCTCTGTTTGATATTCATACTGTACAGTTTCAGGTGATGCCTTAGTATAGTGACAGAACTCTAGCTGTTAGACTGAAGCTGTTTTCAGACATAAAAGTAGGTCTGGATTTTCTCTACAATTCTTCTTTCACATATGAAGAACGCAGCAGGAGATTATCAGGAAATTCTCCAGCACATAGAGGGATGGCTTCTAGGTAGAGAATGCAGTAGGCAAGACATAATGTCTAAATTCTACGGCAGAAAGTTAGACATTTTGCAGCACATCAACACTGGCGTCAACCCTTTTTACCAAAGGCCCTTGAATGTCATTGGTTTTGTGTCCGTGTTAAAAACATCAACGCATCCACTTACTGCAGCGGAGGTCTGGAGCCTCTCCCTCGGACATTAGGGTTCTCACATAGAGCCCCACTGGATAATTTCAAAAGAATATTCTGAGTTCAGTGCATGTCTGACAGCAGCAATAATAAATCTTCTTTCTCAGTAATTATTGTGGAGTTCCCCCCTGGGGGAAACACTTAACTTTCACTGCTTCACTTGCTTGTCATTGGCCAGGAGCGGCAGCACAATGTGGTTTACTAGAAAAATGTCCCTGAACACAAGCATGCTCAATCCAGTTACTCAGACGAATAAAGATTTAATGTGCTTTTGAACAACATTGACAATGATGTGAACACTGAAGAGTGATGTGAAGATAATGTTGTGTCCTGTGTCTTCTCTTCCAGATGAAGACGGTCAGTGTAGCGCTGGTGTTGTGTCTCAATGTCGGAGTGGACCCCCCCGATGTGGTCAAGACCTCACCCTGCGCCAGACTGGAGTGCTGGATAGGTGAGCGAGTCTGAAACATGAACATGCTCTTAAAAAAAAAAAAAGTTTTAGAAAATAAACGTTATCACTGACAGTCAAGCAGATGACATTTCTAAGTTGTCCATCTTATACTGAAAAAAAACATATATAGCAAACCATGACAGTAAAAGTTTAGCTTTTACTTTGCAGCCTTTAGGGACATTCTTAGTCTCTCTCATAAGTGCTCAATTCATAACTGCTTTGTCAACAAACCATGAATGAGACCCCACTAGAACCACAACACGTAACACAGAACAAAGACAAAGGAAGCATTTCCATTGAATGGAAACCTCAAAACCACTGTTTCCCTCCCCTGAGACTCCTTTACTCTTGGAGAAGTGAGGGAAGCACATTAAAGTGTGAACACAGCTCTTAAAGTTTCTCAACTTTCTGAGCTGCTCCTGACACTGTGAAGACCTGACGCTTGGTTTTAGAAATGGTGAACTTTCAGAGGTAAAGGCAGAGGTGATGTCCTAAAATACACCAGAGTAGAATATATGGAGTCTGATGCATCTATCTGCAAAAACATGGCGTGACAGACACCAGCTTTTGTTTGGCTGTGGTGTGTGTGGTTGTCCGAGGACTTATTTTACACAGTGGCACCATTACAGGAAATCTTGGTGTTTCAGTGCTCTCTTTCACTGTAGGTTTCTCACAGGAAAAAAAGCAGTGTCTCGAGAGTCTAGATAATGAGTAGAAATTTCATATATTATTCCAAGAAAAGTATATATTTTTCCTTCAAAATGAAACTCTGTGAGACAGAAGATATTACTTGATCTATCAAACACAATCATTAAGTTGTGATAGTGCAACGAAGCCTCATTCATCACAAGAGCAGTGGATGACTTCTCTGCATAAGCGTATCACTATCTCCTGCAAACTTGCCAATACATTAGTCTCTGCCTGCTGAGCGCTATTTGATCCGTCCTCAATCTATATTTTGCTATTCTTCTTGCCATATTGATGCACTCTCATCAATATTTCAACCAGAGGCTGCTGAGATTTTTCCAAACACTGCTTTTGACATTTTCCATTGATGCTGAAAGGACAAACTTGCCTTTGTCATCATAGTGTTATTGTATCTTTTGCATGAATATTAAATATCATTTGCTGCTTTGTTACATTGTTTTTTGGTAAAGCTGTCAGCTAAAAATCTAACACTATATAATCATGGCTGCTTTATCACCTCCAGATGTCTGTAGTTTCACTGTGCCATGAATGTTTTGTGCTTTTTGTGTGTATGTGTGTACGCAGTGTATTTGACTCTCTGTGTCTGCTTGCCAGATCCTCTGTCGATGAGTCCACAGAAAGCTCTGGAGACCATCGGGGCCAACCTGCAGAAGCAATATGAGAACTGGCAACCCAGGGTGAGTGGGTTCACGTGAACCAGCCCCCCTCTTTCTCTTAAATGCTCTTATAATGTCACGAACACACACACACACACACACACACACACACACACACACACACACACACACACACACACACACACACAGCTATTGCATATTACATACGCACTTGGATGAAATGCATACAACAAAACAATGAAGAATTATCGGCCCTCCAAGATTTGACTTTGGCCATATCATATCACCACCGATTGATTTGGCATCCAATAACCCATGTGGTGCGTTCACAGCTAACACGACAACATTATGAGGTCAAACCGAATGCATCACAAATTTTATTCTGGTTAACAAACACAACCGGGGACATCCCTGTACTGGCTGAAGCGATCAAGTTGCTGCGCTGTACATGTTGTGGAAACACCTGGGGAAGCCAGCATCGTTGTGTGTGGCTCCACAAGCCCACTCAGAAGAGCATACAGGGACTGTCACCGGCTCAGACAGGAGCTTTTGCCTAGATGAAGGAAGGCTGAGCAGTGACCGGCTCTGATCACCTTCTAGCTTGCGTCAAATATGTTGACTATCCTATACCTCCGCCCACGTCTTTCCGATTTTTGCCAAATCTGTGAACAAAACGGATAGTGGTAGTAGTTCTGTGTGAGAAGAGGCTTTCTGGAGAGTGGCATCAATTCATTCTTATCATGTAATTTTCTCCAGGTATTAGTTTGTGGACATTTTAAATGTATTTCTTTACACTCATCAATTTATGCAGTTGTAGCTCAGGAGGTAGAGCAGTTCTTCCATTCAACAGAATGTCTGTGGTTCGATTCCTTGCATGCCAAAGTGTCCTTGGGCAAGATTTCTGATACTGAACCTTAAAAATTGCCCCTCACGGCTGTGCAGGCTGTGAATGGTGTGCAACAGATAAAACACAGCATTAAGCAGTGCTTTATGAATGTCCTATTATTGATCATTTGAATGGTTGAATGGTTGAATGGTTTTATTTTGGATATCTCATTGCATCGTCACTCATACTCTTGTGTGTGCACTGTGCCAACAAACACCCACCTGCTCTTGACATTGAATATTTTTTTCTTCCTTTTTTAAAGCTGCATCACATGGGTCTTGTAATTTCAGCTGTTATAAGTGTATGCGTGTGTTCATGGATTCCTATCATTTCTAGCAGCTGCACTACCTCCCAGCTGTAAGTGAGGTCAGTGTTTTCTCAGAGGCTCCTCAGTCGAGCTGCCCCGCTGCCTCCGAGCATCGCAGCCTCTGTGCTGGAGCAGATGCTAGAGGCAGCCTTTCCATCACTCCTAAACACAGATGAAGCGATATTAGTGAAGGTAAAGAAAACAGACGGATGTTAGGCTGTGAGGACAAGCGGGGATGCAGATATGCACTGGAGTAGATGAGAGATGCTGGAGAAAAGACTGATTTGTAATCAGTAACCTGCTCACACAATGTTTGGAAGGAGAGAACTGAGCTTAAGCAACAGGAAATCTGATCCGTGTGACTGACTGTACACAGTGTTAGTGGACAGTGTTTACAAAACATGATGTGATTTTCTGTCATTCCACCATTAGATGTCATTGTAATGTCCCGGGCTGACTAAAATGATACCTGCACTGCCAGCATTGTCCAGATAATTGAGATATGCAGATACTATAGATTTAACAATCCACACTGAATACACGGCACATGTCTCTAAGTATACTTTTTTAACCTTCATTTTATCAGTGAGGTATCTCCATCGGCAACAGCTCAAATTGTCAAATGACTGATTCAATGATTGTCTGAGGAAGACGTTCAAGCTGCTGATCAGGACATCCGAAAAGGTTCTCGATGGACAGTTTCTCATTTCGTGACCAGTTTAGTTTGTAGATGACAGACTAAATAAAAAACATTAAGTCACTATATTTTCTGTAGGCTCCCTCTCTTCTCCAAAAATATACATTTCAGATAATTGCAGTAAACAACATCTTCTAAGGTGGGTCTTTTGGACAGTGACAGCTGTAACTGAGATCAGAGAGGTTGAATGAATTGGTTTCATGCTCGTTATGTGCTGCTGAAAGTTTTGCATATGATGTAAATTTTAAGTAAGAATCCATCTTGCGATTACCATGTTGATGGTAACTAAGCACTAGAAAATCTTATTTCAACTATATTTTATTGAAATAACCCTAAATTCTGCACCAGATGACAACAGTGCATGATGGTGTATGCATTTGACCTCTCCTTCATATATTCCTCTCCGTGCCTCTTGTCAGACACGTGTCCTGTGGGGAGTGGTGAAAGAAATAAGCAAACACTTGAAATTTGATCTGAACGGTTGAGCAGAGCTGCATTTGCAGGTCTTGGAATTTAACTGCATTTCAAACCACCTGTGAATATGGTTTAGATGACTTGATTTGATCAGGCCTTTTTTCTTATGAGAGTTTGCAAGAAAAGCTCTGTTTAGTAAGATATGTGAAAGAAATCAGGTCTCCGGTCTGCTGAGACGAATAGGGATAAGGGAATTTTTTTTTGGCCAGGTGAAAGGGTGGACCTGAAAGACAAAAGGTAAAATAGAGACAGCTTAGTGATACTCAGGGCAACTTTAGTGCAATAGTAGCTGCTGAGTTGCTTGTTAGTAGGAGCTGTGGAATCATACATAAAATAACTGCGTGTGGCTGTTTGGTGAGATGCCACAGAAGTGACACACAAGAGAGACAAGAGGAGGTGGAGGAAGAGACGTCCTAAGAGAGAGCAGCTGAAGAAATGTGGGCTTGTGCTCTGCTGACCTCTGAGGTCAGGTGGTAGGAGTGCAGGAGGAGGAGTGGGAGGCTGAGAAAGCTGTTCCTTTTTTTTTTTTTTTCATACTTTCTCCAGCTCTGCGGCACCACCACAGAGCAGCGTTCGCCGACACACCTTATAAAAACTGTTGATAGAGCAGTCAATTACACCGCAGCTATTTACCTACTCTTTCACCATGATGAGATACCTGGTAGTAAGTTCATTTCAGATGAAGCCAGTCTGTAAATATTTGACCGAATAGCAGATCTGAAATCCTTTAAGTCACTTATCCCACTGTGGTGTTGGTGTGTACGAGCAGCGTTCATCATAGCGAAGCCGCTCAGAGTTTAGCTGTGCCAGCCTGCCATCACGAATTCCCTTCTCTGTTTGCTGCTGTACTCCAACATTAACACTCATGGCCAGAAAATACAGAGAGAAAGGCAAACACCATCTTGGCTGCTGCCCACTCGCTTTCTCTCCCAGCACTCCCTCTCACTCTTTTTTAACATCTCTGACCTTTCTTCATCATTGTTTTCCACGCCACATCAAAGTGAAATATTATTTATTGTAGGCTCTCTCGTGTCCATGCTTCCTTTACATCTGATTTCACCAGTCTTCTTTGTCTGTGTGTTTTTTGCACTGGAGTAAAGAAAAGATATGATACCTCTGGGAGCTTGGAGCTGAGGTCTAATGCAGCACATGCAGATAACATCGCATTCTTTATCGTACTGTTCTTCTGCCACTGTTTTGGAATTAGTTCAGTCAGTCAGATCTGATTTGCTTCGTAATAGTTCATGTTGCTGGTCTACTGGAAGGAATTCTTGTACTGGATTGTGGTGCAACAGCAAATAGAGGTTGAATGGTTGATTTTTCTGCTTGTTGGATTATAATCAGGATTATGCAAAAACTACAGAACGGATTAATTCATAAAACACGGTTGAAGGATGGGACATGAGCCATGGAAAAACCCAGATTTATGGTGCAGTTTTCCTTTTTTCAATGTGGTATTTGTTTTACATTATCGCCAAACATCCCCCAAAAGTCAAGCATATTTAATACCTGCTAACACGTGCAAATTGTTGGTGCTCTCTACTGTTCACAGGACACAAAATAACGAATTACGTGTATATATATATATATATATATGTATGTATATATGTATATGTATGTATGTATGAATGTATGTATGTATGTTAGCCTTGGTAAAGATATGCATCCTCCAAGTGCTCACTGATCTGCTGCGTAAAAGAGGAAGGGCAGAACCCTTTAGTGTAATGAGTGTAGCTGCTGGTATGCATGCTGTTATCAGTGATGAACTGAGCTGTTGCCATATCAACAAAGACTGATATCTGAAGGATTTTGATTCAAAGCAACTTCATTTACCTTTAAACAAACATGGTCAAGGCTGCTGAAAAACCTGTGGCGTTGTCTTTATTACTGTGGGTCTGAGCCATCACAGCATTGCTGTAAATTGTTATCATAGTCATTGTGGCTAAATCTATCGACACATTTTTCCAACATCCAAATCATGCAAGCGCAACATTATTGAAAAATATTAAAACTGTCTACAGACTCCATTGGCGTCTTAAAATTAAAATGTTGACTACTTTAGTGAAAGTTTTTAAATCCTCTTGACTTCTGTCTGTATGACTCCCCGCACACAGATTCAGTTTTTTTGCTGCGTGTATGATCCCTATCCTGCAGCATTAGCATAGCATGCTTGCAGCAGTCACTGATAAAGAACTTGATTGAAGGAGACACCTGACGGCTGTCAGGAGAGCTGATGTGATGCTGTCGGCTGTGGGCACACACTCTACTTATGTCCTCATATTCTGACACTTAAATGTGATGCCGCCACATAATAGTGCAACTTCTCTGACTCAAGTTTGATAACTTTAGGCATGTTTTTCTCCCAATCCATGAACCTAGATAAAGTTTTTTTTAATTTTTGACTTTCAGTCCTCGTACTTTTAATCTTAATGGGTCAGGATCTGATTTGTGGTTTGGGTGTCATGTAGCCTCGTAAAAAGCCGCCAGATGTATCCAGTGTTTCATTTATGAGCTGACATAAGACGTCACATTCCTTTTTTATTAAATAGTAATGTTGTGCATATGGTTTAATTTGTGTGTACGAGATGACTGTGACTGCAAATGGTAACTCATCATTCGTACCACAGTGGTCAGCAGTTTGGGAACTCGACACTTGTGATGGCGATAATGGCAGCATTATTATAGTTTTCGTGCCCTGACCTCACTCACAAGCTCTCAGCACTCTTATTGTTCTGTTGTACGGCAGTATGTATTGTCCATTCCACACCATCATTCTTTTGTTTGTCAGACATTGTTGTTGTTGAACTTCATCCTTGTTCTGCCGTCTGTGCTTTTATTGAGTGCGTCTGTATTGTGCAATATTTGAGTCCAGACTATTTTCAACAGTGGACTGCCTTTGTTTCATGCAGAGACATCGAGGAGCTATGTTAGTGAAATACCTTTCTTCACTTTCAATTTCTCTTTGAGTTTTCCAGCTCAACATGGCTCCTCTGCTCTGCTATTCTCTTTCATGCCTCACTTGTTCTCTTTCATTTTCTTTCTGCATGTCACTCCTTTTTCTCTTTTCTCTCCCTCTCCTCCATTACAAGTTTTGAAGTCTAGTTTAAAATTCTACCCTCTTGCCTTGCTAGATGTTTGGTAGTTACTGAGGTGAAATGCACCATACATGTGGTAGTCTTGTCATGGCTTACATCGCTGAACATGTACACTAGATTTACTGTCCTCTGTCCAGTATCATTTTCTTTTCTCCTTTGGTCAGTCTTTTATCTGTCTGTATGCTGTCATCCCTCTCTCCCGTATCTCCCTCTCCTGCCTGATTGCACTCTGTAACCCCCGTGCTGTTCACTCTGCGAACAGTTTTTGCATAATTTATAAAGGGGCTGCAGCTCAAACCCTCTGCTTTTCATTTTTTAAATATTTTTTTTCTCTTATCACCCTGGATCAACCAAACCATACAGCGGAGAAAGAATTCCTTGCGTGAAATGATCATACATGATTGGAGCACTCATTGGTCAGAACAATAATACCAACAGTTGGACAATCAAGAAATATTGCCAACTTAAATATGGTTCTCGGTAGCTTTTCCTACTGCAGTCACTGAGCCACTGTTTACATATTAGACTAGATGCCCCAACCAACACTACCCAACACTTTTTAAAGAAAGGCACGGTTTCAGCTCTGTTTGGTGGAAAGTACCGTTATCTGTTCATGAGACGTTTCCTAATAACAGAAGACTGCTTATTGCCTACACTTGTAGTGTAATGATCATTGGTGTATGATAGTTCATCAGATGGAGAAAAAAAAAATCACTGGATGATGATAAAACAACCAAACCAAACAGGCGATAAATGCCTCTGTGGCCAGCAGAAGGGAAATGTGATTTGGTCACATTCATTGTGTGTGTGGGCTGATTAAGTAATAAAGCTAAGAATATGATTTGGCATGCACTGTCACGAAACTAACCCAAATTCAAATCAAAAAAGGTTATCGGAAAATAAGTGTGGATCACTTCACACATTCTTATTTCTGTTGTAAATCCTGGCCAAGAAAAGAAAAAGAAATTTTCATTTCATGGCTGTGCTGGTTATAAGACATCAGTATTTCCTGTCCACATGTCCAACTCAATAACCAGCACCACTGAATTCCCTGTGAGGACTCCTCATAGCTGCCAAATCATTTAAATCCCATTTGAATTCATTGAAAACCAGTGCGTGCTGGAAGCTGCTGAGTGAAGAACAGGATGCGGAAACCATCTTAATGATCTGCCCTCACCTCTCCTCATGCACCAGTCCAAAAGCAGCCACAGAGAAAACCATTAGCCCACTGTAAAACCTATAGACATTCCACCAATACATCTATAAACAATGTGCTTATGAGGAAGGCTAAAGTTCATAGCCATTCTCTGGTGGGACAGAAAGAGTTATTGATCAGTCCTCTCACTGATGCAGATCACCTAGTAAACATCTCAGTGAATGACAGTTTGAAGAGCAATCTTGTGTTGATGATTGGATGGAGATTACTCCAAATTACTCGAGTTGAGGTGTTGCATAATGGAGAGTATTAATTATCAATTGTAGTAATGCTTTGCTAAACTAAGAGTTGGAACCATGCACTTAACAAAGATGGATGAAATGACTGCTCTCCAAAAGTGAAGCCAAAGCGTCTCAATTGCCTCCCTCTCCCTGTTAGTGGATGGGACATGGACCAACCTAAAAAGTCCAAATACATGTCAAATCATTTTTTCTCTGAGAAAATATTGGGAAGAAGAGGATACGCTTCATCTATCAGTCCAAAATGGCATTGGGTTTTGTGGATCCTTGTCTCTGTCAAGCTGTAATCTTGACTGGCACGAGGATCTTGACTGAATGTTAATAAATGGTTGTAAATGCACAGTGTTGTCATACAGGACATTTACATCTTTCTGAAGTGATTGGATCACAAGTGGAGATCTCTAAGTACAAGTGTGAACGCACGTGATTGAACGCACGTGATTGAACGCACGTGATTGAACAAACGTGATTGAACGCACGTGATTGAACAAACGTGATTGAGTTCTAATTGCTCAGTCTGGGACGCATATGGCCATTTTATAACTGCAAATGTGTCCTGGACCACATTTAAACTGCTGATTGTCAGCTGTTATAGATGATGCCCTGCATGTGCAGCATGTTAAATGCATAATAAGTGAGTGGATGAACACTCTGAGCCAACAGCATTATGCCAAAATAGAATATTTGGTTAATTATAGTTTCTTTTTGGACCGGTTTCAGCTGGTTCAGTGTTCACCATGTGTGCACTGGATGGAGTAAATAGACTAATGGTCTCATTCCCTGTTGCTGATTAATTGTTAAAGTGATCCCATAATTTAATTTTAAGCCACCATATTCTTGTCATACCAGGCCAAATGACCTCGCGAATGTGTTTTCTTTCATATTGGTGTGAAAAAGAACACATTCTTCCCCTCATGCTCTCGTTTTCAAAGTTCACACTCATACCTATATAGTCACGACAAACATGTTACCAACAAATTCCTCTTTGTACATCCAGCACACATTGAATATCACTATCATTCACATTGAGGTGTGTCTCTTGAGCTGTGGACAAACGTGTGTCCAATTTTCACTCCTATTTTAACTGCGGTTAACCTACTCCAGAGGGAAATAGCTGGCTCTTTAGCTGCTAAATGCTTCAATTTCTTCATCCCCCTGTCACTGACTCTGTGTGTCTGCTGGTTGGATCTGTGCAGGTGTCATACAGTAAGCTTATCAAAACTATTTTTGCTGAAAACAGCTTTCTAAATCTGGATATCAGGTTGATATCCAGGTTTTTTTTTTTTTTAAGTAATTATAAATGCAGCCTGTCAGTAAAGTACATTGGTGTAAATGTATGTGCCCCAGTGTAGCAGCAGTTTATTGAAATGATCTTGCCATACTGATGTCTAAACTGTGACTCACCTGTGTCTACACTCAGTGAGGTTCACTTGGAGCCAAATGGTGAATGTGTGACTATTACTATTACATGCAGTGTGTATGTGCGTGCGCGTGCGGTGGGAGCTTATTAAATGTGAGTGCATGTGTTGGCATGAATCTTTTGAGAGGATGCAGAGCAGGAGGGGACAGCACAGGAGGCCAGGATGTGACTCAGTGGACAAGGATTAGAGATACACCCACCTTTCATTCAGCCATTTTTAATTTAGCCATATATAAAAAATTTCGCTGTGACTACGTGTCCACGCCAATCCAACAAGCCTCCAGTTGAGCAGTGCGTGGGAACCGGTGCATGTGTGTTTAAGGAAAATGGTAAAAATGCAGAATGGATCAAATCAGCATAGGACTCTGGGAATCTGAACTGTGGAACAGAGGGATGACAGAAGACGTCCATCCGTGAAAACAATTCTGTGTCTTTGCGAGTCATTGGAGAGACACTTCACTGCCTGCCACCAAACTTTTTCTTTGCACACTGATCATCCAGAGTGTATGGTTGACACGTTACTGTCTTATTACTAGCACGGCTCTACCCACCCAGCTGTAGCTGCACTATTGAATTCAGTTGCTCTTATTTTCTGTGCTTTGAGTGTAAGTGTCTCTTAAAATTGTTCAGTCCCGCCAGGCAAATGGCCAATTAAACGCAGAATTTTTTTAAGGTCATACAGAGCACAATTGGCACTTTAATTTGTGTAAGATTATTAAAAAAAGAAAGCAAGTTGTTTAAGTTGATTAGACTTTTAACTTCAAGGTTAAACTTGTCATAATGGACTACAAAAATCTAATCATCAGGCTGGTTGGGCAATTGGATGTAGATATTGTCTATCGGTGATTAGCAGAGCCCAACATGGGAGATTTGTCATTTTATTTTGCTAATATAATTGTCTACCTCCGAGAATTCATTCAACTGTAAATGAACTTGTGAAGTAGCACATTACATAAAAAGATTATATAAAATAGTTTTATAATTATAATTAACATTTTATATATTCATTCATTCATTCAGTCCATCCTGGCTCACCTCTCTCTCTCCGACACCATGACGTCTCTGCCCCGCTACAATTTAAACATTGATTTTGTTTGAACCCACCAACACATTATCAACACCGATCATCACAAAATGATTGATACTTTCCTGAAATGAGTGAAATCCTTCTTCATATCTTTGCACGTTCATTCTTTTAAAGTGCTCCACAACTGAGGCTCGATTTTTTTTTTTTGTTCACAGTTAAGAGAGGGGATTCAATGGTAATCACGACAGAGGTGGGCCACACTCAATGGAAAGAAGTCCTCGTAAGTGACTTCTTGTTATTGAGTTCATTGGGAATTCAATAAAGGAGTCAATGGCACAAATAAATGTTGAATAAACCTTGTGATCTTATTGACCGTCTGGCTAGTGTGAGTAACTAGTACTAGCATTTTCCCTGTTGGCTCTTAGTATGTTACCAAGCTTCTAGCACTATGGAAACATTTTACTGTACCACTTTTTGGTTGAACTATCAGTCCAGAGTTTCATGGCAAAATAAGTGTTGCAGTGGATTCACCATCAGAGTCCCACTAGTGATAAGGGACTAAACCAAACTAATTAGCTAATACATTTTCCAATCGCCCCTCAGTACATTTGTTAGCCAAGAGAGGTACGCTTTTCCTCTTTAATTTAAATAGTGGGGTTAGTTAACCCAAAATTGAAGATTCACTCATTATCTACTCACCACTACTCATCCGTAAGCCCCAAGCTCTCAATAGTGTGACTAATGAATTAGCAACGAGTTTGTTTGTGATAAACTTGATGTAGATCTATTGTTTTCAAAGCTTTGAACAATCATTGCAGTCAAAACACCAAATATACAGAGGGCTCCTTGTTCTGTTACCAGCAGTTCCCGTTATGAGGCATTGCGGTCTAATAATTATTAAGTATTTTTTTTCCCCTAAAGTGGCTTGAATTAAAGAGTGAGCTCTTCTAATTATGCACGAAGCGGATTGTGACATCAGTCTTCACGGCCCCACTGTCACATAAGTGAAGAATAGAAAGTCACAACACTGAGACGTAGCTGCTCTGTCAGCTGTTACCCAGCATCCTTCACTCCAAATTCTCTCCCACTGTCAGTCAAGTTCATTGTCCTTCATATTGGCCTTGATTGCCTCTGAATGCTAGAACCTGCACCTCTCAATCTGCAGTAATTAGTAAGACGGCTGTCTGCATTGACCGTTAGTGTCCCCTCTGCTTCTTCAGTGTTCGGCTAATGGCTCCCCTGGCCCCCCTTCTCTCTCTCTAATGGCCTGCTCTCCTCACATGGTTTCTGTCTGTCTCAAGGCAGTGTGGGATCTCTGTATCAACGACCTGACCAGCGGTGGCCTTTTAATGGGCTCATTTTACATCATGATTTCTGCCTTGCTGTCCATCCTTAAATGTAATCACACTTAACCCTGAAATAAAAAAGAGCTTCTTTTTCCCAATGGCAGATGGCCACTGCTTGTTAGGAGTGCTGAAGATGATGTGGGGCAGATTTCATTACCTTTTCCAAGAGGGTAATCAAACACCCATCTGGGAGATGTTGAATTAAATGACAGGTCTGCTGTTGTGCTGTGCTGATACTCTAGGTCTGTGTGTGTTTTTCACTTTTATTTTGACGGCACCACACCTAAGTAACATCTTGAATGCCGGTTCTTTGTTATTCTTATGTGTCTGGTGTGGATTCAAGGGTAATATACTGGCAGTAAATATTGCTATTATTTGTGCAATCACAGTAAGATATGAAAAAATTCTTGCTGTAAAGTGATGCATCTTCTGACTTTATGTATTCCTACTCTAAAGGTCTTTTTGATACTCTTGCTTGCTTGCGGGATAGGAGTTTCAAATTATCTAAACATTGAAATATTGATAAATCAAAAACACATTTTAAGAATTTCTTTATGAGAAATACTTAAGTGTGTCCTCAGTTTGTTTACATTGTGCATGAGGACACAACACACACTCCTATAAAGTTCTCACTTTTTCAAATAGTTAAGTTTGAATAAACTTGAACTAACTAATTATATTTATTTGAATTGACACATATTTGATCTTCGTGGTGTTATTTTTGACATCTCCAGTGTACAACCAAAAAATTCCACACATTTATTCTGAGATGTTTGATGCTGAGTTGTGTCGTGATCATCTGATTAGCACAAATTCACTAGCTAGTGTCCATCTCCATTTTAAGTTATAGTTTAATTTAGCTATGACAGTGAATTTAATGAGCGCCCTCCTCTGGACAACAAGTTACTACAACATTTAGTTTAAGTTCAGTTCTTCGAAATATCTGTCTTTTCACACCACTCTGCTGATTGACAGTTTGTGGCACTGGCAAATGTAGCAGTGTGCCACCAAAGGTATCGAGTGAAACTGCTCACAGGTAAACAATAATGAAAACAAATCAATTTTGTAATGTTGCAAAGGGAATTGTTTAGGACAGTTGTGTTTGTGATACTTCAAGGACGCACACACTCATTCAGTGCAAGGGCACCTCAATGTCATTTCTGAAAGTTGAATGTGTGTTTTTTTAGACTGAGTGAAATACAGCAGTGAATGACTCGACTTCATTCTTTTTTTGTTATTGTCGTGCATGGCCTCGATTCTCTAGCCGCTCTACAGGAGCAGATCTAAGCCCCTGCTTCCACTGTCTCTCCATCATAGCGTGCAAGTTATTCTTTCTGTGGACATTATGCTGATTATTTACTGAATTAAATGCAATTTGTTCACACCATAACACCAAATATCTCTGATAGCATTTGTAGCCATGTAAAAAAAAAAAAAAAGCCCAAACTTATAGAATGTGAACCATATTATTTTTCGTACTAACATGAGAGAGTCTAGAAAATCCTCCAGGAACCATGAAGTTCAGCCGTGTGGAGTTTGGCAGGGTTTCCTTCTTCTTTCTTGTCCCTCAGCATCATTAAATGGAAGGGAGAGTCTTTTCAGGATTAGAGGGGTTTGTACACTGCCATCGGCTGTGGACAATTGATCATTATACATCTCTACACTCCACTTCTCCACTCTCCCTCCTCCTTTACTCGCTGTGCTTTTCTTTTAGACCATGTCCACTCTAAAGCTCTAATCTCTCTCTCATCCTCAACTCTTTCCTCTCCTCGCCTATTCCCTCTTCTCTCTTTGTCTCCTCATCTCATTTTCATCTCATCTTCACTCCATTTTGTGTTACTGTACCACATATCCCCATCTCTCTGCAGAGCAGGGATTTAATTAAAACTTATGAAGAACACATCTCACAGGGTAAAGATTGTGTGTAAAATGAAATAAAAAGTCTGCCTGACATTTTTAAGTGACATTGTTATGTGAGAACTTATTCAGTTTGATTGGAAATCACTATGTAAAATGGATAAAATGAGGAGTAATGATGTTGGGTGTGTTAATATTTGGCATACGATAATATTGTATAAACAACCCAGCATCTCCGAAACTTTTTTGTTCCCACTAACATTGTGAGTGTTAGAGGGGAATTGATAATTATAACGAGTTGAGCAAAACTCTCTTTCTGTCTGAGCACGTCGCAGAAATGGCTGATTATGGCTCTGTCTCTTTTGTTGCCTGTCTGCTCGCTGTGCGATTGGACAAAAGTTTAATTGACAGCTGCATGCAGAGACCTCAGTAATATCTATCAAACGCAAAACAGAAGAAAGAACAAAAGACCTGACATCTGCACCCGAGTCTGTAAGAACACATTTTGAACAACAGGAAACTTGATTGTTTCTGTACAAAGTAATTTATAGAACTCGTTTCAAACTGAAAACCAGCACCAACATTTGTCAAACTCAAACACTTGGTCTTTTCCCCCCTCCTGACACTGTTAATCATTGCTTGCTTTCAGTATGATGGTGCCCACACACACAACAGCCCCTCTGGGAAGAAATCACTAATGTCTAGAAGCAGTTTTTTGTCTTAAGACGGGTTCACTGTGGTTTCTAGATCCTCTAATGGGTTGCAAAGTGGCAGGGGCTGTTGTTTTACCCTCTTCTTTATCAAAATGTCAGTCAAACTGTATATACTTAATGTAAAATGTGGTACTCACAGTTTAGTTATCAGTTCTTTTTTCTGTCTGAGAAATTTCTTGATGGTCTTTATGTAGAGAATATGGTCATGATCTCAGTGATCCAACTAAACAGCTTTGCCCAATCCCTTTTGTACAGATGTCCATTTACACACAGCAATAACCATAGTCGGTTATGAGACGGGCTCAAGTCAAACTGTCAGTATACATATTTGTTTGTCTCCGTGTTTCACTTCTGTGAGATGTACAGCCACAGCTTATCCCATACCACCTGACTGTGACTTGTGACCCTCTCGTTTGGCAAAAAGCTTGAGTTTTCAACTCTGTCCGTCAGCAATATTAAGTTTTAGCTTCTGTGAAATGTCATCAGGTTTTTCTCATCAAACCTGAGACAAAAGATACACAATCCATGAAAAGCTTGTCAATCAAACTTAATCTCGGTGTAAATGATACTCACTTATCAACATTTACTTTTTCAACAGTTGTCCCAACATATATTTACATTGTCGGTCATTGAATCAGTTATAAGATAGAATGGGTGGAAAAAGGGATAAGAAAAGAGTTCAGAGGATGGTATTCAGAACAGCCAATCCACAAGTGCAACCAGCATAATGATGACAGATAGTGACTCTAGCTGTCAACACTGGAGAAGCTTATCTCTATATTAGGCAGTCACACTAATAGGAAGACTCCAGCCACATATTAAGATTGATTTGGTGCATTTAATAACCAGGTGAACATCCTAAGTTTGCCACCAGACCTCATTGTTTTCTCTCCCAGCTCTCCCCGAGTGATGGATTGAGTCAGAGGAGCAGAAAAAATCTCTTACTCAGTTGATTAACTGTTTACATCTCTGAATAAAAGCAGCAGCTCTATACCTAAAACATTTACTCATCTTTTCTGATGCTTGAGTGAGTTCTCAGATCAGCACACAATAAACCCTGCATCCTTGTCTCAGTGGAACAATGTTAAAAAGATATTAGAAAGATTAGAAAGATTAACAACTAATCAATTATAAAAATAATTGGCAACTAATTTAGTTATCGATTAGTCAGGTCTGTTCTAATGCATGGCACACACTGTAGCAACATCTACTGGAAAGGGTAAAATGTAGCTTCTGTCTTTTTAACCGATTAAGTAAAGAATAGAGAATAACGAAAGATGAATCGATCATCAAAATAATAGCTAGTTGCCTGAACTTGCCGCACAAAGAAAGACCATTCTATAAGCCATGTGCTTTAACCCTGAGTATCCTCGGTGTTATGCGACACTGTATTGATCCACTTGGAGAAATTCTATTTTGGTTTTTCGTCCCTTTCACAGGGAGGTCAGAGGTCAGGGTCAGGTACACTGTAGTGTGACAGGGATTCATTGTCTCAATGGGATAATGAAGAATAGCAAGACATTCAGTTTCTCAGGGAGATGCTCTGTGATGACCCTTTGTTCAGTCCTCTCTGCAATACGGAAATTCGGAAAAGACAACTTTCCACTTTTGGTCGGAGAATATAAAAACACAAGGTGATGTTTTCAGTTGAATGCTTTCAGTGAATTACAGTGTATCGCTGCCAAACATTCACATCAGCTTTGGTTAACTTTTACATGTCAATTGAAACCTTCTTAACACTGACCTTGTTGGTGATGGAAAGCCACCGAAACCAAAGCAGAGGAAGCTGTCAGTACGTGTTAAGTTGGACAAGCATGCAAGTCTCAGCAGGCGGGCAGACCATTTCCTACCAAGCTACTGCCATAGATTGAATCCAATTCAGTTGGAAACCTTGGGACACCTGGAGATGTCCGCATGGCTGTGTTGTTTATACTTGCATTCAGTATTCCTGTTGTGTGGTTTCATGTGAGCCTCTGAAAACATCTTTACATAGGTCTGCTTATTACTTTTGTGTATCTTTCAAGAAGTATTCCTTGTTTTAGCTGGTTTGCTAACCACCAATTAGTAAAGTACTGTCTTAAAGGAATACTGGGACTGGCAACCAGCGACACATTTCTGACTGGGTAGCTTTTTATCAGTTTGTTTGCCAGATACATAATTGTGTATGTCCCAATGCCACCAAACTTCTAGCACCACCAGTTTTGCAATGAAGTGCAAATTCACTTTTCTGTCCCACTTTTTCCTTTGACTAGATTATTAGTCTGGTTTCAGCCATGTTTATAACCTTGTGTACATGATCCTAACATTACCTTGACCATTTCTGTACCAACCGAGATACCTCAGTACTTAAGGATGAACACATCACTAGCACTCTGATGGGTTTGGCTGCACTCACCAGTAATAAGAGATGCAATAGTACCATTTAATGCATAACTACGAGTCAGACTTCCTTTTTTATCCCAGTGTCCATTACACTACTGTGTTCCTGGAGTTTAGGGTGCTGATGGAAGATGTTGATCAGAAACATGAATTAGATTCATCTGTTGATGCACTCCAGCTATTTCCAGCATTCGATTTTCTCCAACCAATACAAGAGCTTATCCATCTTATTAAACCACAATGGAGCTCAAATGTTCTAGTAAAGTAGATGAGTGGACACATTAAACAACATCAATCAACTGCAGATTTCCTTCAGAAACTTACTGTGGGTTATTTGGTGTAGATTTCAGAATGAAGGGAAACATACTGTCGATGCATCAGTGGGTATATTTATAGGATGTATGATTCAGTCTACTTGAAAGCAGATCACTTTTCACTGTTGGAAAGTGTTTGCTTCCAACCTCTTTTGGTTATTGTGCTAGGATGGTAGCCTATTTAACGATAGGATTCGAAGATTTTGGCTGCACACAGATATCTTTATTCTGTAAAATATGTTTAATTAATTAAATTATTGTTGGCATTTAATATACTTTCAGTGTAGTATAAGGAGATTGCTGTTATGCGAGTGTTGGGGATGCAGTGGTTATGAAAATCTGGACTTTTCCATTTGTTTAATTTGTCAATTTGGCTGATAGCCATTATACCAGTGCCATTTTTTGAGATGTAATTATTCCTGCCTTGGGGCCAGGGCATCAGAGAAACAGTCATTATATTCATTAAAATTAAACAAACATTTGTAACAGCTTCCAGTCTTTCATCACACAATTCTCTGAATTTCTCTTTGGATACGGACACATTCAATCAGACACATTTATGAAACAAACTTTAAATTGTATTGAATTTTGTGAATAATAGTTTCAAAAGCCTTTTTAGACTGCTATACAACTACCTGCTCAATGAGAAGAATTCGTCATTACTTCACCAACTTCCCTATTACTGACATTTGAAGAAGGCTGGTACCTTTGGCTCAACAGCCAAAAAATGACCTCTGAGGGAAAAGCCTTCACATAAGTGGACTCTTATAATATTTGCAGGTCCTCCTCTGAATAGTAATGATAAAACACAATCGACTCCTCCTCATTGCCTAATTCTTAAGCTGCTTTCAGACATGCACTGAACTCAGGAGATCTTATGCAGCTTCTCCCAAGGAGGTTGATGTGTTAATGCAAATGTCTGAGTTAGAGCCTCCAGACTTTCTGCAAACTTTCTCCACCTGGCCCCCTAGCGTAAAGTTTGCAGGAAGTTCGCAGAAGTCGATGTGACAACACAGTAGGAGATCCCCCGCTGGATTCAATGAGCTAGTGGGGGGTGATGGCGCTTCTAACACGGACGCTAAAAAGGAGTGGGGGGGGGGGGGGGATCTCTGGGTGAAAAAGTGGTGTTACACATGTATAAAACACAGACGGAGATATCAAGAGAGTTTGTGACAGATGCTATTGTAAGTGTGCTGTAAACAATATCACGTGATCTCCACAGTGGAATTAACACATCACTTCCTGCCTCTGCCTGCTGCACCTCTCCTCTCCTGAATCCTGTGGAGGATTTGTTGCTGTTGTCAACACGTCTGAGCAGAGAACCCCCTGCTGAAAACAGCTTTAGTTAGATGCATGTTTTACTTTATTAAGTCCCTGTGCCCTTTTTTTGCAGCTCATTATATTTCTCTACTCATCCAAGATGTTAGATAAAGAGCTGAGCAGGAAATACAATTCTACTACTAATATGAATAATAACAATTGAATACACTAATGGGAAAATGATGCAAACATTGTCTTGACTTTGAGCTATCTGCGACTCTGACCATCTGTGATCATCTGTGTCTGTACAACCCAAGTAATTATTAGTGTTTTGTTGCATGGGAGTGTAATTCCTCAGCCAAAAGTCTGATAAAACACACAATAATAGCATTTTCTTGAAAAAAGCAATGGCCACTGTAATCTTGAAGTAAAAATCTGGGGTTATGACAGCCCTAATTCTGCTTTAACAGTTCATTCTGCCAATGTGGGCCATTTAATTTGCATGAGCGTTTTCATTTTGACATTGGTTTCACGTTTAACAGCTCTGATTCACCAACACTTTTCTTTTCTGTGTTTGTTCCCCCTTGTTTGTTGTTTTGAGTCATGTAATCTGAAGTGAAGGAAACATTGAGGAATGCATGTTGTTGTCAGTCTCCTGAGAAATATCAACCAAATGTGCATTATGCACATATTAAGTGATTCTTTTTAATGCTGCGGCACTGCTTTTGTTATTTGTTTATTATTGATATTTTCCCATGAGTAATTCAGACTCCCAGTTGCTTGACAATATGAAATAAAGGACATGTTTTTTCCAACCAGATTTCTTATAAGTGCATCGTAACAGTCTTGCAAATATGGGAAACCGAACTAGTTGTCCCAAGGGATGTCATGGATTTCCTGTGAATGCTTTTAGGCTCCCTCCCCCTGTCTTTTTCCTGACATAACATACTGCCAATCTAATAAAGACATCTTGAGCTTCTTTCTCAATGTCATTATGTTAAATGCGATATGAATGGAGCCTCTTGTGCAACCATTACTCCCTTCAATGGAGAGAGATGCTCTCTTACTCATTGCTTAAACACCATAGCCACATCCAAAAAGGCTATTAGATTGGATGATGTGGGAGCTATTCTTAGTGACAAATGCCTTCCTAAGTTTTCCAGGAATGAGGCAGGAGGGCAGAAAATACTCCAGCTAGTCCATTTCCTAGCTGGAAGGCCTGGTGGGAGGGGGAGGAGGAGGAGGATGGTAGTGGGTGGGTGTGTCTACACAAACACACACACACGACTGCATGCATGCACAATGTGGCCCCTAAGGCTGGAGTTGGAACTACACAAACACACAAAGCTAGTTCATTAATCACGGCAACGAGGGCTCGCCTGACATCCACATGCTTCCATCTCTCTTTCGCGTAAACACAGTACACACATTCATATATTACCACCTCAATTAGAAGTGTTATTTAAAAAAGGGTATGATGGCCTTGCTGTGAGCTGTACACGCCCAACATCACACTTTCTGTGCACGTGCGTGTATTTTTCTTTTGTTACTTTGCTCGTGAGTCTTAATTCTAAAAAAAATGATTATGTAGATGGTTTGTAAGAAATAGAGTAAAAAAAAAAACAAAAGACACACACATCACACTGTTATTTGATCAAAAATCTTGCTGGTAAAATTGATGATAATCCAGTGGCACTGCACAAGAAAACAGTAATAAAGGAGTATAAATGAATAATATAAAACACCATGACTTATCATTTTATAAGCATCATCAGACATAATTCCAATACAACAGCCCTGTAATGAATCCAGTCCACAAAAACTATATTTGTGAAAATAATACAATAACCTTTTTATATTCAGATATTGCAGGTCATTATCAATCTCATTCCAGACATTTCAAAATGTTTTCGCAATTCAATTGTTTTCAATTGTAATTTTTTACTAGTGATAAATAGTTTTTTTTTAATCACATTTAAGCCTGTTTATCAATGGAACAAATACAGTTTGTGTAAGTGTATGCATTAGTAAAGTAAGATTCAGTGATTTATTCTAAGGTAAGGATTTATTATCTTATTGAACCTGGATTCAGGCGAGTAAACACACAGGAAAAACAACTTATTGGCTACGGTTCAGGTCTTTTTTCACTTAGGTCACGATGCTTCTGAGCTATTGACACTGTGAGTATTGCAGCACTAATGAGGAGACACAACACATGTAAGAACACTATTATCAATGCACATGCATAATACAAATACAGAAAAAAGCAACAAATACACATACAAGCATGGGCACCGATATACACACATTTGAACCCAGAGGTAATATATTAGATCCAGCTTGGGTTTATATAGATCCATTGATCTAGTTATAAATATGTTTGTGAAAGCACTCAGTGCTCCTGCAGAGTTATTATAAGGAACTAACGCGGTCGATACAGACGTGGAAATTAGGAGTGTGTGAGAGAGAGAGAGAGATGCTCAGTTGTGTGTTATTGCTCTGTATGTGTGTGTCTGATTGTGTGTGTATGTGCGGGTCACTCTCAAAAGCCTCTGGGATTGAGGAGACTCTTCCTTCGCTGGAGCACAGACCTGGCAGACATCCTGTGTGTTACTCAAATAACATGCATGTGTTTGTGGTGGATCCCGCTTGTTGTGTACAGAATTACCTGCTATTCCTGAAGGGAAGTGGATTGATTGTGTCCCATCCAAGCAGCGCTCTGTTTGTGTGTCACATTACCCTACTGCTCCAGATTCTAAAATTAACCCCAAACCCACCTTTTTTCCTCTCTAATCACATTCTTTTGTTGTATCTATGGCTTGAACTATTTTTAGTTATTTTTTTCGTTTTACATTTTCTCTACCACCAAGGTGACTTTTTTGATTGCTAATTTTAATTAAATAATTCAAAAACTGCTGGAAAAGGCCAAAAATCTTTGTTATTCGGGGGCAATTGAGAAAACTCCTGTAGATTAAATTTCTCAATCAACTTATTCCAGCACTACTTTGTAGAAACAAAACAATATGAGGGTTGCAGTGGTGATTGTTATATCTACCTGCTTTCATCTTCCTTTGGCTCTAATTGTGCGGTTTCCTATCAACAGTGCTAAAGTGGTTTAGCATTGCTGCCCAGCTTCTCAGTCAGACTCACAATGGAGAGTTAAAGAAAAGATGTGGAGCTCTTGATGTGGAGCTATTGTCTTTTTCTCCCTCAATTGAAATCTGGTGTCTACACGGCAGCTCAGGAATGAGGGTTCAGTCACAGACTGCTGTGTTATGCTTGTTAAGGTGAACGTAACCTTGAATCTTTACAGGAGCAGACACACATTGTTTTCATTTTGGCGTCTTCAGCACAACTGACCTGAGTGACTTCGCTTGAAGCAACTTCTCAGGCCTTAAAGCTTTGTACAACTACAAGGGAAAGTGTTCCCCTTTAATACAAAAGACAATAAAAAATAACAAAGCATGTTTTTTTCCCATAACATGAGCTTGAATACTTTTCACCAGAAATATCCCTGATGTCCCATTTCATTTGTAAACGACAAAATTAATATGACAGATGTTTGTTTCTTTACTTTAGTGGTTAAGCAGACATTACGCAGGATTATAGGGTCTCACAGCACAAGTGACAGTAATATGTTTGTTTGGGCTCCAGATCAATACTAATTCTAACTTACTGCTCTACTGCTGCAGTCATTTATGGAGGGAAGTGCCTGTGAGCAAGCATCGACGTCACAAAACGAAGGAAAGAAAAACAAGTGATTAACACTTATTATTTCAATGTGTTGCTTTGTGAGATGGGACCTCTTTACCCATTCACTAAACTCTAACCTCTTAGCTTATTCATCCCTGTGAGGGAGAAGTGATGCAGGCCACTGGATGCTGAGCTGCTTGATGTCAGAACTGTAGGTGATAATGAAAAGAAAACTCAGATTTGACTTTGAGTGGATCCACTGACAAACACAGTCACGACATCACACGGAGTCTAAGACAGCGGCAGTCCCAAAGCGCTGTCTCCGGGCTAATGGTCTGTGGCAATCTTGCCTGCCCCAATCTCTCCTCAATCACATACTGGTGTAACTCTCCCTGCAGGTGGCTGGAAATGAGGGCAGCAGTTGATTAGAGCAGTGGAGAGAGCTGTAATAGGTAGCCGGCTGCTTTGGTTAAGAATAGCTGCTCGAACGCATCTGTCACACCACAGGTCACTGTGACTTACTGATGCGTTTAGTGTATCCACGAGAAACTTCAGGTTTTCAGGTGTTCAGTTTTGACATCTTATATTTGGCTTTTTAAATGCAGCTTTAAAGGGAAATGGATTTTAAAAAAATCACAAATCACACACAAAATCCTGTAGAGTTTGGATCTGTACACTACCCTGTCCTCACATGTCTTTCCTATGTCATATTCCCATCGCTCCTGTCAGAGCTGGAGCTGATTTAAAAACCTGTCTACTGCACAGTCATTGCTAATTGTATCTATTCACATTGCACACTAAATTCCCATGTGACTGGGTGTTAGTGGGTTTTTTGACCAGTGGAAAAGGGGCCTTAACTACAGCACTTAATATTGAGGGCATCAAACCTGCGACTCTCTTGTTATATAATTTAATAGTCTATTTTAGTACTCAACTTAAGACACTTTAAGCTGTTTAATACCTAATGGATCTCAGACGAATTGCTGACTGTCCTTCAACTCTATTTATTTGTCTTCACCTTGCAGCGAGAGTTTTAATGAGTTATAATTCTATACTCCCAACATATTCACTGAAAATAACAGTGTTTGCAGTTTTTTAGCTTCCCTAAGGTCAAGTGACAGTCTAGACTTGTGTAGAACATTCCACTGTTTGAATTTTGTGTAGCTCAGTTGTTACACCTTTTCTGTTCACCTCAGACGTACTTAAAACTGAAGTTTATCTCTTTGACCTCTTCGTTTTACTGTAGACAATAGAGGAGGCGACACTGTGGAAATAAATACAGACTTTATTCCATTTAGTCTCAATAGATTGCTTAAAGATTTTAAGGTTTTAGCTTTCATCACGTCTCCCCACTCATAAGGCAAAATGACTGAATTACAAATATGTACTCACATGCATACACAAAAACAACACAAATACTTCTGAGAGCTTCTCAGAACTCAGCTTATAATTGGATTGGTACTTAAGAGGTCTCTCTGCCCCTTCTCTATCAAAACAGACGTTCAGTACATACACACAACATTGATATTCACTGAGGTGTTTTTATAATGCACCTTATTGAAGCTTCCTGAATGTTTTAGTAAATCAGGTACACTAAATGTGAACATGCTTGAGTGATCGTTTTGCTTTTTATCAAATTAGATGTCTGTAATGAAACTGAAATGAACAGTGAAGTATTGTTTTTTTTGTTCCTTTCTCTCTTGCTAGTAAAACAGTCTCTGTCTGGTTATGACAACTTTAGCTCATGTGATGATATGTCCTGCTTGGAACTTCATCAGCCCAATAAGGTTTTTTTTTGCGAATACTAGCAATCAAATTTTGGATGTAATTTTAGGTGTTCATGTTATTTCCATTTGCTATGTAGTTCAACACTAGCTACCATGTAAAAGAAAGAGAAATGGCAGGAGCACAACTGGTGTCCCTCTATCCTCTGGTGCTCATGGTAGGGAATATGTCAGAAACATGTTTTGGGAAAACTTGTATCCAAAGAATAATGGCTTGAAGAATCCAGGCCCAGGCACTGAAAATGGTTTGAAAAATGTAAAAGGCCGTTATTTAAATGGATTTGACGCTAAAAAACAACAACAATGCGTATTGGCTCATGCCTTCATCATAAAGCGTCAAGCCCAAAGGTTTTTGACTAGCTACCATTTAGTTTAACATTAGTTAACAATACTTGATATACCAAAGTCCACTCCCATAACAAAACTGATGTCAGGGCAATGGGGCTTCTTATTTAAAATGGCAAATGTCATCATTTTGTGGCTGATGCTTAAATTAAATGCCAACTTAAGGTTAAGGTAATATTTTCATGATACTATCATAACTACAATCTATGTAAACAAACTTTCTTTGAAAATGTTGCCAATAATTCCAGATTTCTCTGTCTCTGTCTTTCTGTGGCTCGCATAGCTCATGAACCGTTCATCCTATCTAGTTCACATTTGTCTTGTCTTGTGTATTGCTAAGGTCCCAAGTAATGTCAGTGTTGAATCTGGTCTGTTTTTAACACCTGAAACGTTTCATATTAATAAACACACACACAATGGTGTAGACAGTTGGACCTATGATGATATAATTAAACAGAAGCCTGTAGCGCAATTGTTGCTTGAGCTAGGCCAAGGCCAAGCTCGCTGAAAACGACAGAGGCTTCATTGAATTGACAACAGTTTTTCTTTTGTGATTGTAAAATCAATCACTGTAAAGAACATGACCTACATCTTTTTGTATCAAATTCAAAAAATGTTTCGTTTCTCATTCATTTCTCAGCTCATGTTCTTTAAAGACTTTAGGCCAGAACACTGAGGACAATGGTTGAGGCAGGACATGTCTCAGTAATAGGTTTCAGAACATTACATGGAATAGTTTGTTCACTTGTATTTGAAAAAGTTTGCAAGATCTGCATTTTGCGTATTTGGACCTTCTGCCAGTTACATAACCCATGTCACTTAGTCAGCCGTCACAGCAATGTTCTGACTCCTGCTGCTTACTTTCAGCATTCGACTCGTCTTAAACAGGCTGTGGGGCTGTACTATCAGTTATTTAGCATTTAGAGCAGGGGTGGGGAACTTTTTTTCTATGAAGGGCCATTTTGATATTCATAAAATCATTGGAGAGACATACTAAATTACTGTTTATTATTAACACGGATATCGCACCAGGGCTCCAGACTAACTTTTCACACTGGTTGCACTGGCGTGCCTAACTTTTCCATTTAGGTGCACCAGCACATAATTTAGGAACTCAAAATTTTACACTGCACCATTATACATTTTCTTGACAGTTCCCAAATATATTTGTAATATCTTAACCAGGGGTGGGTGTCACCACTGACTTCCCATTTCGATTATGATTCACAAGGTCTCCATTCGATTCAGTTAAGGATATTTCATTGCACATTACCTTCAATGTGTGTAACTGTGCAAGGAAACCTTGAACTTGGTGCATTATTAAGGTAGGAAACACATTTTGAATATATTTTCCCAGAAATTATTGTGATAAATTATATTATGTCTTCATTTCTAAACCATTTTATACTACTGATATAATGATACTATTCTTGCATAATCATGCAAGTACAAGCTTTCAAAGTGCAATAGGCCTCATTCACTAACTACTCTAAAGAAAAAATGTCTTCTTAAAACCCAGGTGCAGTTTTCTCAAAGATTTTGACATTCACCAATGTTTTCTTATCTGGGATTTGTTCTTATGTAAGAACAGAACATACTGACGAGTACTATTACGCACACTTGACAACTGAAACTGAAAAGAATCAGTTTTTGTGTTTTTTTACTTTTCATTCTACAGTTTAATAAAAAGATTTAAATTACCATAATATTTAATAATTTTTATCTTAAAAAAGACAGACCCATGTCAGTGCACATTATAATAGTTAAAATACATGGGAATGTTGGAAAGGAGAATATTTAGTCACAAATATAGTAACCCACATATTAAATGCGTCACATGTTCCATAGTTTTACAGCTACAGCTTTTAGTTAAAATGTTACTTCCAAGTGTAGCCTGTTAATTCTAAAAACAACAAGTTTATTTCTGCTCTGAGAAGAGAGATGGCTCAGGAGATGCAACCGCACCATAAAGGGAGCACTGCACCCAGGTCTGTGGGACCTGAACTGCGGGTCCTAAACCCAAATATTATTCAAAACCTTTTGTCTGAACCCGACCTGACATGTCCGGTCCCGATGGGTCCCATCAGGCTGAGGTCGAGTATCCACAGATGCTCAGTTGAGGGTTCACCTGCAGTGCTCTTTCCAATGATGTGCTGCTCCAGCTCAGATAACTCTGTGTACCTTCCTTTTATTTTCCCTTCCCCTCTCTGTTCTGTTTCACAATATTTATTTTGACTTCAAATCAATTTTTTTTACTTCAATTAAACTACTCTTGAGATTTTTCGTTCCATCACTCCTGGCTTCTTTAATGTTCTTTTCATTTTCTGTGATTTCTGTGTGTTCACAAAGTTTTGAGTAACTGGAGGATAGTTTTGATCTCTTCTCAACAACATGCTGATCTGCAGGCAATTATTTTTCATGTCATATATGGAGTTTTTCACTTCAACTCTTGAAATGTGCAATTGTCCACGCCTCTGAGGCTGTAGTTTTGAGAAATGGCAGTGTAGTCTCAACAGGAGGCGGGTGCTGGCAGGATTGGTAGGTGACGTGTCATCTCTCCCTGTGCTTCATCTGACCTGCTGTGAACTGACTCAGCCTGGACACACTGGCCCCTGCAGGACTGCTGTCACTGGGGAAGTGACTACCACCACACAGACCCGCTCACCCAAGTCCCGAGTTCTAGCTGCTCTTTAACTGAATGCACTTTCTCAGCTAAATTTAAATAAGGATACTTTATTGATCCCAGTTAGGATAGTGTCCATTTGCTTTTCCTCTTCCTAGTTTAAATGGCGTGGCTGGATGTTAGATCCTTACTGTTGGAATACGTGGGGTTTCAGTTTCCCTATTCATCACTTGTAATCAGAAATCATCCACCTCATTACTTTTGTAATCATGTTGAACAAATGTAGAGAGAACTTCTCTATATCCAGCTGTCCTTGTAGATTAAACTCTTAATTTCAATATACTTCCATAATAGCACCATTATCTATAGTGGAGAGGGGATATTGGGACATGAAATTGCTGTGATTAGGACATTATTTTTAAACAAATGATCATCAAGCGAGCATATGAAAATCTGTTCGTTTATCCATTTCCCCCTCTTATGTGGGTCTGGGTCATGGTGGTAGTAAGCTACAGCAGGGCTCAAACATTTGTCACCATAACTATGTCATTCAGTTCTTCTTGGGGGATCCTTGGGGTGTGGTCATACCAGATGGCTAATGCGTTTCCTCCAGCGTGTTCCACATCTGCCCTGTGGTTTTCTCTCAACTGGACGTGCCTGGAATACCTCTATGAGGAGGCATCCTTATGTCCAAATCACCTCTGCTGACCCCTTGATGCAAAAAACCAGCAGTTCTATTTGAAGCTTCCTCTGATTGTCTGAGCTGGTTATCCTACTTCTAAGGATGACCCCAGCCACCCTCCAAAGAAATGTCACATTGAACATCAGTGCCCATTATTTCATTCTTGCAGTCACCAGAGCTTGGGCTGCTTGTACTATAGGTCACCAAGACACAGCCTCCTCTTCTGGCTTTTACCACCCATTACTGCAGGTGATGCAACAGTTCAAAAGAGCATCTATAGCTTTATCTTAACCATTTCTTCTAAACATATCCCCTAAGATATGTGAACCCTTTTACCTTGAAGCAGCTGTGTCCCAACCTGGAGAGAGCAATCCACTTTTTTCTAGCATGGCCTCGGAGTCTGAGGTCTTGCCTCTGCCCTTGTCATGTCATCCGCAAAAAGAAGACACTCTTACGACAGACAATCCATATATGTCCATCTCAGTCACACACAAACAGTTGGTCTACAATGTATAAAAGCAAAGCAGCCTTCAAAGTGTTATCATTACAGCTTTAGAGACAATGATAAGTAGGATATTTGCAGAAGAATAAGGCAACAAGATAATACCAACAACCCTTGAATTCAATCCAACAATATCCTGGAGTGAGCAGTAATAACCTGCCATAAAGCCGTCTGTCTGTCTACTTTTTCATTATCACCACCAGAAGACTTTATATTCCTGGACTTGAACGCGACTGCGTCACATGATGTCATCATTGACGTCATCTCATCGACTTGTATACATTACATTTTTATGTGTCTGTTGGAGTGTGAAACAGAGACCGGTGTTACTGCCTCTGTGTTGGAGCTGTTAAGTAGAGCGGAGAGAATGGACACTTGCTGTTTAACCTCTGTGATAGGTTGTGTAATATGTTCTGTACATAGTCTGACAATAGCCCTGTGAGAATAATGAGTGATTGATAGGCTGGCATCAGGCAGTGTGGCTTAAATATGTCATAATTAAGGTTTCTCAATTCTAAAGCCCATATATTACTGACAGAGTAAGTGAACCTGTTGAACTAAGTCGTAAATTACACCTAAATGTTACCGTGGCATGAACAAACTGTGTCCTTTAGTGTTAAAGCACTGTTACCCTCGAAAGGCAGTAATTCTTCTTTTTTACAATGTCCTTGGAGAAAAGAGTCAATGTACTTCAACACATTGATGCATGTCTTGACAATATATTGTCTGTTATGGCTTCATACAACTAAAGTTATTAAAGGAATAAGTTCCACTGTGCCACAAAAGTCTTAGCATATACTGTATATTGTCTTATTGCCTAACTCTGTTGCTGAGGCTCGGTCCTCTTCCAAGCAAAGAAAAAGTTGAACCTCAGTGTTGTGTGAAATTGATATATTTCATGTATGAGACTAATATATATATATATACAATTTGTATCCCGAGCATTGTAATTGTTTCCTCTATGTTTTGGATTTGACCATATTTTCTCCTTCATTCTCATCCTAATACTTTTTTTGTAGTCCATGAGATCATAGTTCAGCTTTTGTTTCACCTATAATAATAACAACAGTGATCAGAATTGATCAGTGTCTTTCTTCTTTGGGTCTTGACTTTCAGTGGCTTACAGTTTTGGTTTGTTAGGATTTTATCACATGCAAATCCAGTATGTAATCTATTTATGGGAAACAAATCCTTTTGGATCCCTCATCAAACATAATAAGGTTTAGTTTTCACCGCAGGAAAGTAACCAAAGCTCTAAATATTTACACCTCAGCTATTCAATTTAGGTCTCTAATCCCGTTTTGATGGCTGAGAAGGCAGAATCCCTACTGCTTCAAGTGGAACCCTAATTAATCTTCACAACCTTTAGCCACAACATGAAATTTTAATGAGCAGAAGAAGATTTTCATCTATCTGACACCCTATTTCCCACAAAGCAACACGCTTCAAATATTGAACACAGAAAAGACAGTGGGGGAAACCGATGTCATGTGATCAGCCATTGTCGTGTCAAGAGTCACCACTTTGCTGGTCTTTTTAGATGACACTTACAGAGTGATGTTATTCTTTCCCTTATATATAAGCTTCGCCCGGCACCAGCTTCCAGAGTGCACATTAATTAACCAATATGCAATTAATAATATAACATTACATAATAAAGATTGATTAGCTTCAGCTCTGATTTTTTGCATTTTAAAGTAGAGCAGGAAGTGACAAATGAGAGGCCTGCTATCTTCACCTGAAAGTTTATTAAAGCAAGTTTCACATGGCAGGTCCTGTGTACTCATTAATACTGGCAAATTCTGACCCTTGCAATTTAGATCAGCTCAGATCAGGTGTAAAAAAAAATAAAAATCATTAGAACAAAGAAAGAAGTCTGTGATGAGGGTTTTCATGGCTGTAGTGATCTAACAGAGGAGATTATTCTTTGAAGCACCTCCTCTAATCTTTTTACTCCCTCTGTTTTTCTACAGTTTTTTTTTTTTACCAGTCTTTCATGGTCTCTCTTCCTTTGGTATACTTCACATCTAACTAAGCCTGGTGTTACTCACATATTGATTGGTGAGTGAAAGGACAGAGTTTTACTTTTCCCATATCCTGTCTCTGACAACAAGCGACTGCTGCTGTCACAGGCGACCAACTTCACATCCTTGGGTTTTCTTCTCTTCATCCGCCAACTTGAGTAGATTTCTAGCCTATTTTACCTGAATAGATGAAGGGCTGGTATTCCATTCAGCTGCAACTCTCTTTATTAAACTATATATTTTTATAAATATATCACATGCTAAAGTTCAATGGATTTTATACTTTATGTACCCATTGATGCTGAATCATGAAGATCATTTAAAAAGTTTCTAGGATTTTCCAACTTGGATCTTTTTGTTTCCTGTCACGACAGTCTAAAATGTAGCCTGATTATTGTGACAGCTAGATAGGCTCCTACTGCTCTGTACAGCTTTAACAGCCTGTAGTTTAATCGCATCCTGAATGCTTACGGTACTTTGAAAAGGTTGCCTGGTCTCAGGAAGTGACACGATGATAAATGGTGACTCAGCCAGCACTGAGCACATAGAGTTTGTTTCTTGTGGCCTTGATGGATATAATTGAGGTGTTTTACAGGGGTTGTGTGAGGGGAAGAAAGAGACAGACATCTGAAGTTTAGGAGAGAGTCGGTCTCCACAGGAGGCGGGACCTTTGAGCTCTCTGTTGAAAAGGCACGATGGAAGGAGTGGCATGTGGGGAGGGGGGCTGTAACAGCGTTTAACAAGTGTACAAAATTGTCACACTGCTTTAAATCCCGAAAAAACCCCAGACACACAACATGCAAAATCAACACAGAAAGGCCCTGACCGGCTGTCAAGTTGAAACTCCTGAACCATGAGAACCCGACACCACTGTGCTGCACTAACGTGTCAAATTGGGTTAAGTGTTAAGCACATTGACACCTTAAATATATACAAACACATCCCTCTCTTTTTGCCACAAAATTCAGATTTGTATGTTTAATTGGACTCTTATAGTTGTCTCCCTCATACATATGAATCTGTTTCAATCTCTCTGCCACTTGCATTTAGTTTGCCCGGCTGTCATGAATGTAAATGCACAGCTTTGCTTAAGCATCTAAATACGACTGGGAATCATCTGAGGTAATAACTACAAGAAGCTGTAAACACTTGTCCCTCCTGCCTCTCACTTCCTCTCATTCTTCTTCCTTTCCTCATTTGATTCAGCACTTTACTCCAGAGTTAAATCTCCTCACGACCTCCTCTCTGATACCAAATCTGATTTCAGGCCTTGCACCTCCATCACTGCAGGTCCCTCACTAACACTATTTTGCCATTCAGATACCACTTGGTATCATCGGGATGAGTGCAGCGCCTCTCGACATTCAGGCGCTCTTATCTGATTATACCCAAATTGCATCAGACTGCGATCGCTGCTATCACACTGCAATTCATCCAGATGCGGGAAGCCAAAATGTGGCACCTTTGATCAAGGTGTGTTCCGTTAGGCCTCTGTGGGATACGTGATGTGACGAACAATGAGCATGTGATAGTTTTATTCTTCAAATCAGAACTACAAATCACAATTAATAATAAGGATTCCAGCATTTAGCCTCAGTCAAATATCAATGATCTCACAACTCTAGCTTTTGAAGCAGCACCTATCATGAATTACTTAACAGCTCCATGAGTCATAAATACAGCATACATGACAAGTATGTCACAGATCTGCTGCTGTCAGGTCCGAACTCTGTTAGAAATACTGTTCACTTATGTCCGGTCACTTCCACTTTGCAGTTTTTTGTAATTGCCATTAAGTTACAACAGCTAACCACGCTATTCAAGATATAATACAAGTATTTTTTAAAGGATAATTTTGTTGAATTTCAGGGAGAAAAATTGCGTTATGAGTTTAAGATGAGTTAATAAAGTGAATTGTATTTAGAAAGAGAAATGTAGGATAGATGTGACACATCATTGATTATACAATTATAGCCTCACAGATGATTATAGTAACAGCGATGGGAAGAAATGAAACCAGCTGGATTTGAAATATTGAAAACAGTCTTGAACAGAAGCTTGGAGCAGCAGGGTGGTGAGTTTGACACAACTCTGGTGGTCTGATGAAATAAGGTCTGAAAGAAAATACATAATATTCAAATTTGTCAAGACAGAAATTAAATATCAAGGAACATTTGAGTTTGTAATAAAGTTAAACAGCATTGGGGTTTTATTTGGAAGGAAAAAAAGTCATGGTAAAATGTGGCATGATAATCTTTAATCAGGTAATTGAATATGAAGACCTGCTTCTTTGGGAATTAGAAATGAACTAGAGGGGCACACTAAGAACGAAAACCTCTGCCAAGGCGAATGCTCTATCTCACCATGTTCAAGAAAATTTCCTGGAACCCCTCGATCTGGGTCCACAACCAATTCTAATGGGCTCTGACCCAAACGTCATCTTTTCACCAAGTTTCGTGGTAATATGTCAAGTTCTGTTTCGTGTAATGTGATAACAGGCATCTCAGGTGAAAAACTAACCACCTCAGAGATAATAAGGATGTTTTTTTCTAAGAAGACATTTTAATTCTCATTTTCTAAAAGTAGGCTATTTTATTTTAAGATGATGTCATGTCATTGGTTTTTCTTTTTGTATTTAACATTTCTCAGCATCCACAATAGGCAACTGTAGAAAGACAAATACATAAATAATAAATAAATGTAATAAATCAAAATTACAATGTCAGTGAAGGGGTACAGGGTAATACAGGGCTGTTACCTGATTTCGATAAGATTCAAGGGATTTCATTTGACTGCGGTACTCGTGCCATTGATGGTCATTTCATTGTTTTCAAGTAGTTCAATCCTGCAGTCCTGTTTCTCTTTGCTTGGTTGGCTGTTCACGACTAACACTGTCTGAAGAGTGTTGTTATTTTTCTCTAGTTTCAGTAGTTGGAAGTTTTGTAAGAAGTTGTGGTTACAATATGGCTCCTTCTGTGATTCGGAGCCATTTGACAGGAGGCAGGCTGTTTGGTAAAAGGCATGTAGTTACATAACAGAAGGGCCTTGGTGAGTGTGATTATGATTCAGACGGGTTGAACCGGGTGCTTTTCTGTTGCATAACTAGTTGACACCTCTGTGTCCCTTCCATCCATGCACACTCACACACATCATTTGATAAACTGAAGAAGCACAAACAATCCACATGTCTGCTTTTTCTCCTGCTATTTCTCCGTTTAAAGTTTCTGAAGCAGCCTTTCCACCCTATGTGTACAAACTCATGGGCGATCATCACGCTGACCCGCACTCTTACAAATTTACTTAGACTGGTTAAGCATGATTGAAAGTAGGTGGCAACAGGAAATGCATTGACTGCAGTAGGTTCTTTTTTAGCTTTTTTCCTGTGAAGCTTGTAAAACAGCATAAAACAAGAGTTTTACAGGACTTGTACTGTTTTGTTATATCTAATTGCCTTTCTTCTTTCAGCATCATGTTTAAAATGTGTGTGTAATACCTGAGAAAAGCTTTCCTTTTGTTCCCCCACAAACAAATGCTTTTTTACATCTACAAGTTTTTAGTTCAAATGATTATTGTTTCATAATATGAAAAGGCTTTTATAGATTGAATATTTTGAAAGAAAATGTGAGTCACTATAATATCAGTCCAAACTAAATGTCTCAGATTTGTCAGCTTGCTGATTCAGAGCGTTATTCCTTGCCATCTCACTATAGGCTGCACAAATAATACCTTACAACCTTACAGTACATGTGAAAAATGTGTCTTAAATGACGAGGCCATATGGAAGAAATGATATCAATACAAAAATGTTCTGTCGATGTCGATAAATATGGTTTTATAGATAGAAAGATAGATTCATTGGATTTGAATTGATGTCATACATGGACTCAAACATAGTTAAAGTTTAAAGTTGAAACTGAATTGAATAATAGGATTGAACAACTTTTTATTTATATATGTTTATTTTATTTGTGTGGGAGGAAATAGTGATTGGTATATTGTGTCTGTTCAGTTTTAAATGTCAGTACTCTGCTTCTGTATGAGGCCTCCAGTCCCCCCCCTCTAAAAAAAATAAAAAATCCTAAATTAATAATAAATTATGAAATCAATAGTGATGTAATTATTTTTGACTAATTCACATCAGTGCTCTACGGCTTGTCTGGAGAAAAACTCTGATTATAGCCTTTACTGTATCCAGGTGGCCCCTCTGGCAATGCCCCTCTTGGCAGTGCTGCAAAATGAACTAAGCGAAAACACTGGCCTCTCTATTTCACATTTTACTCCCTATTGTTTGGTGTTTCCTTGAGATGTCTGATGTCTTGCACAAGAAAAAACTTTTGCCACTTAGCTGCATGTAGGTCAGCGTAACATGTTTCAAGTTGTTTCCTTAAATGACTATTATCATGTTATTCATTTCAGCTTGTAAAATTATAAATAATGTGACATGCCATACATGACAAATGTCTCTAATTAAGATAAACAGCAGTAAACCTTAGTTTGTGTCTCATACCAAAGCCTGTGACGCACACAACATGAAAAAAATCAGTAAAGAACCCCAGCAGGACGATCCCCCTCATGGCTGTTCAGCCTAGTTTCTCAAAGATGTACATCCCCATACAGCCTTCCATGTGTGTGTGTGTGTGTGTGTGTCTCTCTCTCCCCTGAGAACAATGTTTGCTGTATGATACTCATCAATTCATACCCCAGTCTCTGAGCATCTCTTAAGATTTACAGGCATGTAAAGTGCTGAACACGATATCGTGTAGTGTGATTTTATGTGTTTAAACTTATCTGCAGTACTGACGCCTCTTTACTCATTTGTGTTGGTGGTTTTGATACTTCACATTAGGGCTGTCAACGAATATTCTAAATTCGAATATATATTTGAATATTAAAATAAAACGGAGATTCGATTGTGAAAATGAATATTCGACTGTGGAAAAAAACACATCAGCGGCTGCTTTGCGGTGGGTCGCACTGCATGACGGGACAGGGTCAGGCTACAGGAGTTGTACTTGCACAGCGTCACTCACTGTTGAAAGTGAGACGCGGCCAGGGTTTCCAGGCGGGTGGATACAAATTTGGGCTGGTTTCGGATCGGTTCGGCGGAGTTTTGTAGCCGAACCACGGGCAGCAGTCTCACTCACTCATTCATTCACATTCACACCCACATTCACACCCACATTCACACCCACATTCACACCCACATTCACACCCACATTCACACCCACTACAACTCTAGCTGACATGCCCCCTAAACTCGTGATATACACTCCCACTACCTTCAGCTCACGTCACCCACAGACACCCGTTATTACCGACCGTTGTTAACAAATTGTTTATTTAAATCAGTGTGCGCATTGCGCATAGAGAGAGAGAGGGGGGGCGAGCGAGAGAGTGGCCTTTTTTTACAGTCTAAGTTTTACGGTTCGTTCATTTACTTATTTTGTAATATGTAGGTATGTTAAAACTGAAATAAAATTACCTTTACAAGTAGTTATGTCTCGTATTAGTTTGTCCTCCTGTTATTGACATAATGCGCAAATGGTTCGAACCTATGTGTTTTTTTAGAGTGAATATTCAAAGGTCATTTTGGAGCAATTTTGACAGCCCTACTTCACTTGAGCTAATATTATAAAACACTGCTTCAAGCTTCTGAGGTGATCCATCTTAATGAGCTCTCACACTTACCTTGTTTGGTCTGGACCCTCTAACTTCTCATTATAGTCCGATCTTAAATAAAAGGTGTAATTTCGTCTCAGTTTAGATCAAACTACACCAAGGTTTGGTTTGTTTGCAGTGTGAAAATACTTTTTGGATACTTCAGACTTGCAGACCAATTGGTAGTTGGAGAGGAAGTTGAGACCGTGAAACAATAAATGAAGAAAGTTAATTTGGTGGATTCTTATTGTCAATTACTGCAATCGTAGTTGGTGATACTGGGAGTAATACTCTAATGATATTTCAGTGACAACTAAATCAACTGGTTCATTAATATCATCCTTTCAAATGGATTAACTACTATTTTAAACAATGTAGCAAACAAATTAACCTTGGTTTAGACTTTCACATGACCTTATAGTCTGTAAAATGCCTGAGTTGTGACACATTTTCCTGACTTCCTATTTTTCAGGCACGTTACAAGCAGAGTCTGGACCCCACAGTGGACGAGGTGAAGAAGCTTTGCACGTCGCTGAGGCGTAACGCCAAGGAGGAGCGAGTCCTCTTCCACTACAACGGTCACGGGGTGCCGCGACCTACAGTCAATGGGGAGATCTGGGTCTTTAATAAGGTATCACACAAAGCCTGACCCACCTTGTCCCCACCTTCATGCACTCACTCTACAGCTCTTAACCCTGGCTGGAACAAGGTCCCAAGATAGCTTGATTATCTGTTGTTGTAATGTCATAGGCTGGGATGGGATTAAAAATGTCATCAGATAATTTTATTGTAGCCAACAATAAATGAAGTCGTCTGAAAAGAATAAGAAAAGAAGCTGGTGTCACTGGACGTCACACGACTCTTGTAGTGTTGTGTTAAATAGGGCTGGGACGAGTAACGCACCTCATAAGGAATATTGCTGCACCTAGTCAAAGCATCGAGAGTTTTTAGTCAGAGACCGAAGAATGAAGATTACACAGTGTCTTGATATTCCCCCAGAAAGTTACCTGAATTTTACTTTGGTTTTTATTTATTTTGATGCTGGGCAGCTTTAAGAAGATTACATTACATTCCTTTTACTTGAATGGAACAAGCTCTTGCATTATGAATGTAAAAGGCAAGACTATCAGTTCAGCTGGGCTTTTTTTTGTTCGTGGAATAATGCCTGAAGCCAAAAGTTAGCGAACAAGTCACAGAAAAGTCTGCTTCTCGAAATTGTCAGGCAGTGCACGTTCATGTGTTTTGGGGGCGTAGCTTTGACAAGAGGACAGATGGATTGTTTCATAAGTGTAGCCTGCTCTTGTTAGCTTTTTCCAGGCTTCCCAATCCTAGCTTAAATACCATCAATAGAAATCCTACTATCTGGTCCTAATATTGATACAACCACTGATTGCTTGCAGCCTGAGTCTGAACAGCTACTGTTCAGCTTCAGCAGGCACACCATGGGAGTGGCCAGTTCATCCTCTCTCCCAGGAACTGAAATCACACTGAGGTTCCTGTGGTCAGAATGGATGAAAATTACATGAGAACCTCAAAAAGTTCCTGGGTTCTTGTTGTGGTCAAGAAGTGCAAATCATTTCACAGCCCAACATAAAACCACATTGTACCTGGAGGCTGTGATCCCTCGGCTTAGCTCCACTGTGGTGTAAAGAGTCGGTGACCTGTGAATCAGAGATAAAATATTAAGTTGTTCTTGCTGTGTCCTATAAGTAAGCACCCACTCAGAGTGATGCACCGCTGCTGTCTGGGTTTAGCTGTTGCCTCCTTGTCCCCAGTACACCCTTGTGTCTTATGTCCTCTTCTCTTTCTTCATCCTTCTTCCTGTAAAATGAAAGTGCTGTGTCAGTGGGATCTGAAACATGAGATCAGTGGGGATTTAGTGTTGTCGGGGAACCAGATTTTATTATTTATAATTGCATGCGTTTCTACCATCGTCATTTTTCTGTCTCTCTCACTCCCCCTCATTATAATTTTCCCTTTTCAACCATTTCTCCCTCCCTCTGCTCTGCTCACACTCTTCATCAAACAGATGACTAGTTAATAATTAAGCACAAATCTATGAAAGTGAGCAATCAGCAATACCAGGATGTACTCTCTGTATGATTTCTCACTTTGGCACCACTTTCTCTCTCTCTTTCTCAGAACTACACCCAGTACATACCACTGTCCATCTACGACCTGCAGACGTGGATGGGGAGCCCTTCCATTTTCGTCTACGATTGCTCTAATGCTGGAATCATCGTCAAGTCGTTTAAACAGTTCGCCCTGCAGAGAGAGCAGGAGCTGGAGGTGGGCACGAACACAGACAAACACACTCATGCTTTGCATATTGTTTACAACACAGAGTAGAAGGCGACTTGCAGGAAGATGAATACATTTTCTACATGTTGCACCTTATTGGAGATATTTTTACAAATGCATGCAGTCAGAGTTTAGACAAAGTAGGATTCGATACCAAAATCCGGTGCCAATCAGGAGCTTCTTCCTACACGACCTAGCACCTACCGGACTGAATCACAATGCAGATTTCTGTGCCTCATTTTGTCGCCTGAGTTATGTATTGATAAAGTTGTTCACCACAGGTGTCTAGTTAACATTGCACTTAATTTTGATGGTAACACCCTCTCTTTCTGGCTCTAGCAGCTTGTAATGTTAGCCTACAATTAACTAGTAGCTACCAGAAACTCAAGTTGACACAACAACAAAATGCCTGAAGCTTAAGGGTTGAAATTGTGGCTGTATTTCATGTGAAAGGGTTTTGAAATTCAAGAGATGCAGCAAATGTTTGAAAACCATTCAGTGTAGAGTGAGGAACATTAACAGCTCAATGAAGCACTTGGCGACACAGGATACATTTGAAATCAGAGAGATGCACCATGTTTGACTGCTTGTGACCTTGTGCCAAACACATCAGCCGGCAGCGTGGGCGTCTCTGGCTCCGACAGCAGGGAGACAAGTGAGTTTGGAACTGGAATACTTTGCTTTTAAAGCAGTAAAACTTTTTTAGTGTCAAAATATTATACTTAGGTGAGGTTTTATTTGTTATGGAATTTGTGCGCTTTTATGGTAAAATCTTTGCTCATTTAAGGTCAGAAAATCCCATTTTCATGCTTTTATTTTAAAAGTGAAGGTCAGTTGCAGATGCAGACTTCCTGTAAAAAAAACAACCTGTAACATGACAAAGAAAATGGTGAAATTAAAGGACAATTAGAAAATATTGAAGTTTTGACAACCCTCCGAAGGTTAGTATTTGTTGTTAAACAGTAACGCTAAGAAGTAGTTTGTGTATCAAGTCCACATATTATTGTAATATTGTTCTTTTTTGTGTCTTCACATCCAGCTCTTACAGTGTTTTGGGGGATGTTCAATAAATCTAAAAATCATAGATAGTTGAAAAGTAAAATTTCAAGCTCCAATTTGCTTGCGAAGCAATAAAAAGAAGTCCTACTGTCGACCCTTGAAAAATGTATCAATTTTAGCAGCATCCAGGAATGGAACCATTTTGAAAGTATTGCTTTAGTAAAAAAAAATGTAAATAAACGATTCCCAACCCTACAGCAAAGGCGGAAAATGATCTGCTGGTGGTTATGGGTTATTGGTGGAAAAGTGGGTGTTTTGTTACTTGCACAAATGATTTGTTACTTTCACAAATACTACAAAAACACACACAAATATACACTTGCTCATCTGCATAGTATTTGTACAGGAGATCCAAGTGGCACGAGTGATTGTCAGCTATTACAAATCCAGGATGTCCTCAGTGTTGCCATCAGACCATTTGCCATCAAATAATCAGCTCGCTCATACACAGATGCATTCATGAAAGCACGTACATACACACAAACACTATTACCAGCCCCAATACTCACTGCTTCATCTTCCTTCTCTCTCATTCTCTTTCCGGGCTGTGGCATGTTATGTGAATTCCTAATAAGTGCATGCTGTCATTCATCTCAATTATTTATGGAGCAGTTTCAGTCAGACTGTAGATAAGCAGGAAAACGACAGAGGGGGAGAGGGAGAGAGAGAAAACTACGAAGGGAAAGAAGAGCTGCTGTGAAAGCTGCGTTACCAGTTAAAGAAAAGGTGAAGGCAGCAGGCAAACTGCTGAGTTGCCGCAGTATTTGACAGAACTCGTGACGAGTGTCTTTCACCATCCTCAGCCTCTCCTGCTGTTCTCTGTTTAACTCTGCAGAGGTCAGGGCTGCAACTTCACAGCTAAGATCAAAGACTTCTAATTTATGGAAGCAGAAATACTGAATAATTCATTTGCACCATATATTTTTTGTTTGACCAATGTAGTCATTTGTCAGCCATGTTCATATTTTTATTCCTCCCAAGGACCATATTAGCAAGTATTTTCTTGTTGACTTGTTTCCTTTCCACAAATGGTGTGCTTGTCATTGTCCAGATCATGTCTTTATTGAGGGTAGGTGTCACTGAGGAGGTAGTGTGTCAGTGGAAGGTCAGTGGTTCGATTCCCAGCTCCTCCAGGAAATATGATGTACCTGATGGGTGTGCCATTAGTGTGTGAATGGGAGACATGAATAAATGCTATAAATAGAAGCACTCTGAGTGAATGTGACCTGTGTTAAGATCTTTTAGTTGCCGTTAGGTATAGAAAAGTGCTACATGAATTCAGTCCATTTAGCATTTAGCTGCAAAAGAGTGTCATGGAACTGGGTTGTCATTTGTAGATTTACATTTAGTATTATATTCAGTGTACGACTGCTCACACCACCTTACAGCCCCTGTACAGCCCCCGGTGAGACTCTCACACAAGTGCAGAAACGGAAAACACAAATTGACAAAACACAACTATCAAAGTTACAGTCCAACTGCCAAAGCCACACATTGGAAAAACAGTGGATGTGGTTAAGTTGTGGCTTTTGAAATTGTATTGTCACTTTTGCATTTTAGTTGTGTCTGTTGTTGTGTTGTGTCTTTTGCACTCCATTAATGAGTTTGTGTGAGACGTCCTGGCCACAGGAGCTGTAGGAAAGCAGGGTAATGTCATGCCATGCACTTACAAGTGTAGATATGTTAGTGTTGCCATCCATTGACAATGAAAATAATAACTAAGGATGGTGAGCGTTACATCCGCTATCAAAATATTTAAATAGTTGCTATATAGTGTGTTTTTGGGAAGACATTCAGTTTTTATGAGTAATTCAAAAAGAGTAGTTCAAATAGCGCAGAGCTGAAACTGAATTTCTAGTGGCATAAACTCCTTCATTTGGACAAAGGAAAGCGAGTAAGGGATGGCGTTGGGTTCATTCTAAGCTGCAGCCAACACAAGTTTGAGCTCTAGCTGTCTGTTGTTATTTAAGTGGAATTCTTATCAGGCATTTGCCCTAAACCTTGGCAGTGAAGCTTGTAAAGGGGTCGTGTGTCCCTAAGCTGAAATCTGCTGCATGGCTGAGGCAAAAAAATGGACAAGCATTTGGTCATTGTTGGAGAGAGTATTTTTACTTTATGGTTGCAGGGCACACCGTGTACTCTGAAGATGTTATTTGCATGACTGCACAAAAAGTGTTTATTTAAAGGTGGGTGCTTCAGGGTTTAACTGCGGTGTTTCAGTGGGGGAAATACATAGAGGAGGTCCCCCAGTTAAATTCAGGGGAAGTTGCATAACGTACATAAGCAATTTCACTTTTCCACCTGAGTGCTTGTCCTTCTAACCCACTCATACAGGAAGTATATGTTAGGAGATGTAAGGGCTAATGGAAGGTAAAGAGACAGGCAATGACTTCTAGAGACTTTTTAATCATGCCGGAGATGATCCAAGTGGGGAGTCCCCCTCCTCACCCATGCACACCTCCACCCATATCCCTCTGTTGCAACACTCTGCATGCTCATGGGTGGTCCCAAGTGGGATCATGAAATGGTGACACATGCACAGATTTGTCAGCCATTTTTAAACGTGTACAACTGAGCATCATGGATTCAAATGAGGGAAAGATAGGTGTTATATGACTCCTCCACATCAACCTCCTCCTTCAATCCATTCAATTAGTCAGTCAGTCTGTGTGGGTGTGTGTTTGTGTGGGTGTGTGCATGCATGCTCTGAGTGCTCTATTATAGGGCCTTGTGCTTCCTTTTAAATATCTCATCACTTCCTCCATGCATTCAGCAAACATAGCCACTGCATTAGCAGCAGGGTGGAAAGATGTGTGTGTGTGTTATGTGTATATGGTGTGTGTGTTATGTGTATATAGTGTGTGTGTTTGGGGTTAGGTCTTTGTGCCTGGATGCTTACATTAAGCCTCCACCAGCTCCGTCTAGAATTTTAATGAATAATTAATGTGCAACTGTAAAAAATTTCGCTCCGCAAGAGTTGCATTTTGGGTGCCCTGCGCGCACGTGTGTGACTGCCGTGGTTCCGTGTTCCATCAGAAATCCCTTAGATTAGTCTCATAAATTAGTTTGGTTTTCCCAAAAGGAAATTTTGGTCAATTAGATAATACCCTGATTATCCCCAGTGGAAACGCAGGAAAAGAAAGCTGCCATGGTGAATTTCATGATAATTTGCGAGATTACAATATGCTAATGTGATAATTATAATGGATGCTTGGCATTAATCAGCTTCTGCTCGCAGTCTTGTCTTATTTACTGTTAGGATCATTGCAGCAGACTTTGTCCACACTGGGGAGATAATGTTGTCAGGTTGACACCACAAGAGGCTTTAGAAACGAACGCTGCTGTGTATGTTATGTCTCTGCGAGCAAGCCAACTTTTTTTTCTGTAGACGTAGAAAGAGGGAGAAGAGGAATTGCGTTACAAGACGATTGGAACTCATCCACACATCCGCACAAAAACGACCGGGCACCCACTCACACCTGCAAGCAGGAAAAATGAAATATGCATATTGTTGGGGGAAAAGGGGGGCACATGCAGAGATACACACATGATCACACCGCCTTCCATTAATTAAAATTATTGTTCTGTATATTTAATATCATGATTTATTCATGTGTCTGCAGAGCCCCTTATAGAGCAGCATAGTAAATACATCATGTCTCACACTGAGATCTGAGGCTCAGCTGCAGCTGCCTCAGTTCCACCACTTATTATAGAGTCAACTAATGAGTTATTGGACTAGCAGAGAGCAGGAGGGGTGTGCAGTATATACAGGAGTACGGAGGCATTACATAAATCCACAGTGCCTCATCACAAGTCTTTTTTTCAGTTTGATTAGCTAAACTGGTAACTGGATTGAACACTTGAATCAGGTCGTGGCAGTTTTATGAATAGAACACTTTACTTTGTGTTGCCTGTGCAGCCTGCTGTAGAAATAGCATTTTTCTTGCCTTGTTTCCTGTTTTTCTTTGGGCAGCCTGTAGATCATATTTGTTTCCCCGTATGTTCCAATTAGCTAATTTCACGCTTTAGGCTCAGAAAGAGGAGCACGTACATATGCTCGCCTCAGGTAGTGTAGGTTTACCCCACCTTGCGTCAGGCACTAAGCTACAGCACATTGCATACTGGGACGCCCAAGAATAGTTTCCCTTGTCAAGCACTGGTGTTTTACCTGCTCTACTGTGAAATGTGCCCATGTGAACATACACGTTCTGTTATTTTATATCCATGCTCACTTGCATAATTGTGTGTATTCATGTATCACTGTAGATTGAAGGCTGTTGGTGTTGATGCCAGAAAGTTTGTGGGTTTCTCACACCAGCTCCTGCCTTAGTGCCTGTTGCCGCAGAAGTGTTTGCAAACACAGAAATGGTTTTTGCACAGGAGGCAGCATTTTTCGCTGCCTTTAACAGAAAACCGTTACGGCCGTTTACAGCTCCTCAAGATACTTAACAGTTACAGTTTGTAATTTATACCAAAAAGCCTCTCTACCGTCAGCTAGTCCAGGTGTGCAGAATTTGATCACAGCCTATTTATGCATCCCACACAAATGTTCCAGACTGAAGTGAATTGGGCAAGAAAACAAATGTTAAGGTGTCTAGTTATTACATTTTTTCCCCCTTATAATTCTTCATGTCATCACGCCAGTGCAAAAGCCCTGAGAGGCACCTTTCGGCATTTTTATGGATAAACATTATTAAGAAAAGAAAAAAAACGATATCAATTAAGTCAGTTTAAAGTGATGGGCAGCATGAGGCAGACTTTCTTGTAATAATAGAGGCTTGAGCTTTGCAGAAAAGAGGCGATGATGATAATAATAATAATCTCCCCCTAACAGTGAAAAGAAACAAGCCATAACAGTCATTGATGATAAAGAGAAGTCTTGGACTGCTGCCTCCATTAAGACCCACAGCTCATTAAAGCCTATTTAGCAAAAGACAAACCACGCTCAACTCCCGGCAAACAAATCAACACTACAACAACACAATGAGCACATAAATAGTCAAGAGCCCCAAATATAATTAAAGTTTTACATCATATGAAAGCCTCCTTCATTTTTCATTTTGGAAAGTATTGACGCAGCCATCCCAGAGTGTCGCAATACCACACTAAATGTGTTCCCAGAACAGATTGTTTACCACTGAGGACCGCCTGCTAAGAGGGCAAGGCAAGAAGAAGATTTCCTCACAGGGATCGATAAACTATCACATTATCATTACGTTCTCATAATGTCTCAGGCAGTGCGTCACTTGCACACGGAAGCACGCGGTGGCAAACCCGGAAAGAGGACTTGTGTTTTCTTTTCAGTCATATTTTCCTCCTGTTTTTTATGCAACAGAGGGAAAGAAGGGACCTTTATGTTTTGTCTCATGCTGTACGTAACGTAGCCAAAAAGTTGAACACTGTTTTGGTTCTTCAGTGAAATTCCTCTTCTCTTTACCCAACTCTGTATTTCATTTTTAATGTGGTAAACACAATACAGAAGCTTGTGAAGATTATTTAAAAACACATTTCTGTAATGGACAAGGTTGAGTTGTGGGAGCAGCGATAAGTAATGGCAACAGTGAGAACAGACAAAGACCTGGTGCCACTGCGGGACGTTTGCACAGACTTCCACGAGGACTAAAGATGATTTTAGAACTTGTTTTTAGTCGTACCTCATGTGCAGCTCAGGTTTATCATCACATCTGTTTCTACATCATCAAGACATCGTTTGTACCATGATGAATCTGTTAGCTGGTTAATCTAAATAAACTGTAGTTTTGCAAACCTGCACCCGCAAAGCTCCGAACTGGCCCTGACCCGTTTCCTGCAATTATCTCGAAATCAAATCCAGACCTGCCATGACCTGTTTATATATGACCCATGACCTGATTCATCACCTAAGATTATGCTACTCACCCCAGTTTATTTAATGTATAAGCATGCCCATGAATTTAAGTAAATATCAATTTAACCAAACCACAACCTTTTCTCTACCTGACAAAATGCAGGACACAAGTCTATAGTCTGATAGAATGCAGAGATGCCTGGAAACTATGCATCATTTTCTAACTTCTTTGTGACTAGTTCATGATGTAAAGCATCATATTTTATATGAGTCAATAATCAATATGAGTTTAAGACCGTCTCTATTATTTGAAGACAAAACTTTTAATGATAAGCTCCAAACGTTTATCGAAATTTCCTCCCAGGTAACAATCCCAGCTAGTTTGGTGAAAACCAGACACACACACACACACACACACACACACACACACACACACACACACACACACACACACACACACACACACACACACACACACAGATGAAAACAACTTCTTGACACACAGGGTAACGATCAGGAAATCAGCACCGTGAATGTGAAACTCAGCAGTAGCTCTGCTCAAGGACCTTTTTCAATAAATTTAAGTGAAAAATCAAGGCTGTCACAAAGGGGGTGCTCCCTGGCTGTGTGCCGTGTCCTCTGACAGACACAAACACTGGCCACAAACAAGTTTCATCTCTTTAAAGTCAAGATGTTTTTCAACCTGAGTCCCTTTTCTTTCTGTCCTTCAGTCATTCATGTCCCTCTTGGTTGGAGATGCACTTTTTACAGGAATGATGGAGCACTGTGGTCACTTGACAAATTCTGTTCAAGTTCAGATGTGATACTGGACTGCTGTTATTTTCTCATACGTTACATGTCGGGTCTTTCAGTGATCGGTTAAGCATCGACACAATCTTGAGATCCCAATTTTGCAAATTTTCAAAATAAAAGCTCAGTTATTCAGCTTGATACAAAGCAATGCAACAACAAAACAAATGATGGGCCTTTTCTTAGAAGACAAATTGCCGAACAGGAAGTGATTCTATCACTGTTGTTGCATTGACAGAGGGCAGTACCTGCTGCACTTGTGTGACTGTCTGAGTGTTAACAAATGCTGTCATTTTGTGTCCGTTCAGGTGGCAGCCATCAACCCCAGCCACCCACTCGCCCAGATGCCTCTTCCCCCTTCTATGAAAAACTGCATCCAGCTGGCGGCCTGCGAGGCCAGCGAACTTCTGCCCATGAACCCTGACCTCCCCGCTGACCTTTTCACTTCCTGCCTCACCACGCCCATCAAGATTGCGCTACGATGGTAACGTCTCTCACACATACTTCTTCCTTCTGTTTGCCACAATTCAACTTCTTACGACACATTTAAAGTGTAAAACACTGAGGAACTCAATAGAGATGTGTTCCGCACGCTTCATTCAGAATATGATTTAAATTCACTCGTCTCAAGTAATGTTTGTTTTTTTAAATTTATTTTCACTTTGCTGACAGTGTGCTCCATTAATGAACCTGAATAGGCTTTAAACAGCAGGAGGAAGAACTTTATATTTATGCACAGGAGATGTATGGTTATGCTTTTTCACAGTAGGTAAGAAAATGGCAAAGGATTATGAAAAGCTTTTCTGCTCATGATATTTTTAGTCTCCCTGATTTAAATTTTTCTTGATGGAAAATCAGCACAAACATTCTGCTAAGGAAAGTTTCAAGGTTGTTTATAATTTGAGATTTAAATTAAAAAGTTTACAATAATTTTGACATTTCTTTTGGAATTTTGATTGATTTCTCTTGTAGGTAATTCTTTATTCTTTATCATGTATAAAAGGAACACATGTTTTCTCTGACCGAGCAGTAAATGGTGTGTCAGTCATTCATTCATGAAGCCTGTTAGCAGCAGGTTGGATCCGTGCTCGGGCACTTAGAGGACACAGTGACGTGTCCTTAGCTGAGAGCAAACATTTTTCTGTTCACCGACCCTGCTCAATATTCAGCCATGGTGTGAAATATTCAGCTACGATGCGAAATGTAAACCGACATCATCCACAGCGAAGCAGAGATGATGATCCCTGTGGAACGTGCTTCAGTAGAATAGGGGAAAGATATTCAGGCAAAATGAGTTCATGTGGGAGACATGGCTCATACACTGGCTTGATTTCCAGTGCATCCAGAAATTATTCACACCCCTTCACTTCTTTCACATTTTATGTCGCAGCCTTGTGTTAAAATTATAAAAAACTTAAGTATACTGACCCTTTACTTTAGCTGGTTTTAGTCAATGTAGTTCAGATTTAATTTTCCTTTCACATTCAAGGCAGTAGAAGATTCTCCAGCCACATCCGCAACAACAGAAGATTCTTTGCAGCTGCAGAGGTCATGTGTTTTTGTTTACATCACATAAAGCTGGCGTTGGCTGAGATATTTGTATTCTTTTTGTTTTTTCTCAGTTTCGCATGTTAGAAACCTCGTCAATATGCCCGTTTGCTCGAGGTGAACCCTTAGGATAATCTCCTGCTGTATTATCACATGGGTTTATTCGAACATTATCCAGAGTTCTTACTCGGGGCTGGTCGGAGAAAGTCCCTAGAATGTCCACCGCAAAGTTCAGTGTATGTCTCAAAAGCAGTTTATGACTTGAATTAAGCTCTTGATCATCTTTAAGATGTTTCTGCATCTTAAAGATTTGATAATCCGGTTTAAAAAAAGATTTACTTCCTCTAACCGTCTCTCCACTGGCTTATAGGACATTGAGTGTTGATTGTTTTGCAACAGCTACATAACAAAATGTGTGGAAAAGTGAAGGGCTCTGAAAGCACCATGATGCATCATTCATTCAGAGGACTGTACTGACGGGGCTTCAAGCTAAGGCAGGAGCATGAGTTGCATCAGCCCAGTCGACTGTCTGTGGGGCACCGTGAGGGGGGGGGAGACTTGCACACCTTGGCAAAGATAATTGCATCACCTGTCAACATAAAATATGTGCACATACATAAATGTGTCATTCTTGGTGTTTACTGTTGCTCCACATCTGCATGTTGGGTGTTATTTCATAAACATATAGAAAGCTGGCCTCTGTCTGTCTATCAGATGGTTTGATTGTAAGCAGGGTCACACAAAAACAACTGAACAGATTTCAACAGAACTTGGTGGAAGGACGTGGTACACGTCAGGAAAGAACTCCGATCAGGATCACTTTCTTTAACATTTTGATTTTCAGCATGTTTACAGTTTTTCCAGGATCCAATAGATCATGTATCTCGATGGAAATTAAAATCAGGCATATTTAGGCACATTTATCGATATGAGTTATAAGCAATGAGTGTCTGCACGTGATCAACTCATCCTGCACAGAACTACCAGCTTATATTCAGTCTCTCTGCAGTGAACCAGGTCCCTTTAGTGTCATTAATCATCACTTACCTGCACTGTTCTTTGCATTTTAATGACTGAATTCGCTTTGCACATATTAGAAGTCACAAGGATGGTTTAACAAATGTTCAGCTAGAAATTTGAAAGCAGTGGATAACTTAGGTGTGTAAGTGAGGATGACAGGTTGCCTTCGGAAGGTGTCCAACAACCAGCACAATGTTTCTTCTCTGCCACAAACGGTGAAAGATTTCGTTTATCTTCCTCCACTCTAAATCCACAGCCCGCCATGACCTTCAGCATAATGAGGTCTCAGTGCTTTGCCATTAATATTGATATTCCTTACCAACAACCCATTACGGAAAATAAGTTGCTAAAAACCTGTTGGATAATATTGACTGAGCTATTCCTTAATACACACTGCCTCCAGAAATGGATGTCATTGCTCGCAGAGGAAAGTTGGGACCTATCCTTCCTATTAAGCACGTAGTCAGGTCAGTGTTTCTGTAATGAATTTTACTTGTTGCTAATGAACTTGGAGAAATGTATTCATGTTAGCCTATGTATGCATTATATATGGAATTATCTCACTTAGCCCTGATGATTTTGATAAGCTAATTCAACATGAATATTATGTGAACAACAAAGGTTCAAATGAGAAATTAACCATCTTGTTGTTAATTTATTCAGTCAACTTTTTATCATTTTTATTTACACTTTGATGGAAACAAAATGAACGAAACTGTGTTTTGTTTGTTTTCTGAGAACTTCTCATAAAGATAGGGTTTGTGATTTGTTTCTGAAACAGTTTTTTGATGAAATCCTCAACTCGTCCCGATCAAAATGTCGTTTGAAAAAATAAATGAATAAAAGCCGGCGCCTGTTGTCCTCCGGCGTCTGAAGGTCTGTATCCTTCTGTCCACTAACTGACTTTAGAGCTGTTAGTTTTTCCAAAAACGCAGTAGCATTGTACAAAGACAACAAATGGCCCGAACCCAAACACTTCCACACGCCGCTTCTCAGATGCTGTGTTGTCATGATCCGCTCAGAGCGGCTTTGCTTGCTAGCGCCCTCCATTTTCATAACAAAACAACATTACCATCACTGGCTGACTTCACTACTAGTGAATGCAAACTTTCCCCTCAACTGTCAAATGAATGTTGGAATTTCACTGAAAAGATGGTGGCCCAAGTGACTCAGGGAAAAGTCGGCCTCTGGCAGTTGTCTGGCAGTTAGCTTTCATGTGACTGATGAGAAGGGGTGTGATGTATAGGTTGCAAATTTTCAAAGTATCCTGCTCTTGCTGACTTTTATCAACTCAAGTTGTGTGTGGCTTTTGAAACAGGAAATAGTAAATTCTTAAGATTTTCAAAATCTGGTCAGTTTGCTGACTTTAGGATTTGTACTTGTACCTGTTCTGCTGCCACACCTATAATTTACCATTGTCCCATTACTGTCACTTTTGACTGCTGTTCAGAGGTTTGATTTAAACTCAAGGAATTGGAGGAGGAGGAAACTGAATGCTGGTGGACATTACTAATTCTACACGTATTCCACAGCTGCCACTCAGTGTCCTCCTGTCAGGTTTGGTAGAGAATAACAATTTGATTGAGAAGAGTCCGGATGCGCACAAACCTCCCTACTGGAATAAACATGCCAGCTGTGGTCTGCATTTCCATCAACCTCCTCCCAAACTTTCTCTGAGATATGGAACTCTTCTTAAGTCTCCCAAGATAATGTACCCCCCTCTTACCCTCCCTCTTCCTATTCTTCATACAGTTAGTTGCTGACTTTCCCGTTTGCTTATTATTTTCTCAATGAAAACATGCAGAGCTGTCTTCTCTGTAATTTCACACAGCCCCAGAGTGAGGAAGAGTGAAGAGAAAATGGGGAAGGGCTCGGGTGGAGTTTTGCAGACTGAGTGGGCGGATGGAGGGATTCACTGATGTGCAGGCTTACCTTGGCTTTAAAACTTTAATTAGATGCACTGAGGGATGGATGATGGGGTTTACTGAGAGGGAGAGATAGAGAAATGGGGAGTGCCAGGCAGAATGAGTGCATATGTACCTTTCATTGCTCAGCTGAGCAGAAAATCATTACTGACGGAGTGCCATCTTCAAGGGATTTCCCCACTTCTGCTAGGGATGGGGAGGGAGGAGATGAGCATCTTAAAATAGAGATGGAGGGAACAGGGTGAAATCAGGGGTTTGCAGGGTATAGATGAAAGAATGAAAGTTTTCAGTTCTTGCTTTGCGTTTGTACGGCTCTAGTGATAAAATATTTTCTCATTACAAATATTCAAGTTCCCAAGAGGATGAATCCGGAGCACTGAAGTGATTCTCATTTTGCACCACTACCCAGTGCAGGTCGAGTTCAAGTTCAAGAATCAAGTTCGGACAAATGAGAAATTATGCTTGATTAGCTTCAAACACAACCCATGTAGCTTGTTCCTCATGATGCAGCTGCATCTTTTTAAGCCATTTTGTTCTTGATTTTTTTATCTACTGTGTCAAATCCGAAAATGCTTCCACACTACTGTTGAGTCTGTTCAGCACCATGAGCAATGATTGCCTGTTATGCTGAAGAGAACATGCAATAGGTCAAAATATTTCATTCAGCAATTACCCCTCGCTGCAGAACACTGTGAATTTTGATTTTGTAACAATCACAATACATTTAACAGTTATTCTCCCCATAGACCATATATAGTAATAACTTTGAGGTGTTTGACTTTTTCTGTAACATCACCAGCAGCCAGACATTTTGGGTCAAAGTGTAATATCTGTAACAATAGGATCATAGTGAAATGTGGTAGAGGCATGCATGTTGATTAACAGTAATCACTGAGCTGATGTTATAATCTTAGCTGACCTATGTGGTTAGTTGTAGTATCAGTAAATATTTGAAGATGATCATAGTAAGATCATCAGCATGTTATCATTAGTTTAAGCATTTCATCAAAGCACCTCAGTACCAGCACATAGAACAGCCTCCCAGAGCAAGTAGCAGGGTTTTAGACCCTTGTTAAAGAGCCTAATGTGGCTCCGCGTGAACAATAGAAAGATTACTTTGGAGTAACTTATCAGGGAGATTCAAGGGTGCATCACCTCTGTGCTTCAGCCCTTTAGGGAGGAAGCAGGCAGCAGCAATGGATCTTTGTAGAATGCAAAGCAGGCTGAGCCAACTCCCTAGCAAGTGCCTTGCTCTCCATCTCTTCAATATTGCACCAATACCACCAGCTCTACACATGCTAACCCAGACCCTGGGGTTCTGTGCCTTCCTGCATGTGTGTGAATAATCATGTGTGCACTTACACAGAGACAGTGCATACATGCTGTAAATGCTGATGATGATATGTACATGTATGTTTTTCAACCTTGCTGTGAAAGCTACGATGGTGAGATCAAGTCGGATCTCGTTATATGAATATATGTGCAGTAAACAATATGTGCTCTTTCACAAGCAGCAACACAGATGAGATTTTAATGGGAATGCAGCAGTGAGGGCTCACGTGGCGCATGCACGCACGCACGCACGCATGCACGCACACACACACACACACACACACACACACACACACACACACACACACACACACACACACACACACACACACACACACACACACACACACAGAGCTATGTATCTGTTTTTCCATGTTTCCAGCCTCTATATGTGGAATGAGGAAAAATAATAACTAACAATTGGTATTTATAGCCTGAACACACACACAGAGACACAAACCATATGGGAGCCTTAGCTTTAATCACTGAAATTTAAATTATGTGGAAAAGTGTTGACACACCTATCTTGATTCTCGATGTAGGATCAAGCAGAGAGAAAACATTATTTAACACTTCATATGTCTTAGCTGACTTGTGGAGACCTTTTTAAGAATTTAAAAAAGGGTTTACCTTAGAAAACCACTTCATACATCCCATAAATATGAGCACTCAGCAATATCCTGCTTCTAAGGTTTCAATATATGCTGACGTCACACGTTTAAAAGTGTTCCCCAGCCTGATCATGGAGAAGACTCACACTGCTACATTTTGTGCACCTTGTCGTAATCAAATGTTAAAAGTTAATATATCATATTGTTTTATATCATTGAAGGATAGCTTTTAAAAAATGATACAAGATACCACTGCAAAGATTAAGAAATCTCACCAAAATGCTACTTAGTGAAGCCAATTCTGAAGACCACTGTACTGCTATGATAGGTCCTTGGTATTTTCAAAGTTTTGGGAAACAAACGTTGACCCGTCTTGTGAACAGTCAAATGAAATTGCTTTTGTCTTGGTAAATATTGCAAATCAAGGGGTCTGGTGTCAAAAGTAGGATAGTTGTAATAGTTGGTCTTGATTTTATTTCCCTCAACATTTAGCAACTGCACAAAAGCAACATTTCAGAATTACATGGTACAGGCAAATAATAGTCCGATTCGCCGGATGCAGACTGTGGGTATTCAGGTTATTCACCCCCCCTTCCACTTCAGCCTCTGACCATTTTCAAAATCCCCAAATTCACCAAAAAAGCTCAAGACGATTGTTAAATACAAACAAGCTGTAGCATATTTCCCCTACAGCAGCATAATAATTGGTTGCCAGACCATTCTCCAGATCAGACACAGTGATGTGAAGTAGATCTACCAATGTGAAAATAATGAAGTTGCCATTTGAACCATACAGATTCCCTTGAAATCCTTAAAGGAACTTATGGGTGTGAATGAAGGATGGAGGTGGAGCATATTCAGGGGCTCAGTCAGGTTTTGCACCAAAGTCTCCAACAGGATAATTTGGCCATGCCCATAACCTCTTGTAACAGTCGCTCTTCTTTTATGTGAACTCTACTGCAAAGATTAACACTGTTCTTTATTGTTACTGTTTTTTACAAGAGCAGAGAGCATAAGCATTTTGATAGTGATTAATATGGTGATAAGAGAACTATGGAGATTTAGTATGCAGAACATTTTACAATTAAGAAATATAAGTTAGTGCTGTCAGGTGGAAAAACTGTTATGTGGAGGATATCTAAATAATAACAACATACTTTGGCTTTTTGTACTTTCGTGTTACTTAAATCTTCAAAATATACTCTTTTACTTCATCACCCATATGATATAAAGTTCCCCTGGGATGCAAGTGAGACTTTTAAATCAGTTTGTACAAACATACACAATCGTCTACCTAAATAATCATGTCAGCAGGTGACATCTGCTCATTAATATATATCCACATAAGTAAAGTTTGAATGTGTGACTTGCAGCCGTGAATCAGAAAATGTGCTTGCATCCCTGACAAATCACCAGTCTATGTCTCAACAGTTGTTTTATTATTCACTGCCGGAGCCGCTACAGGGTTCGTCTCTGGGTGACATAATCACGACAGTCTGTCTCTGTGGTTTTTAAGAATCAAACTTGTTTTTATTCACAAATGGAAAATGTAGCAGTGCAGTGGAACTGGAAATACCTTGTGAGTTCTTTAGGATGGATTTCCATTAGAACTGAATTATGCTGTATAGGCAAGGTCAACATCGCTGTAGAGTTCAGGAAATGTATTTTAATTAGCATAATGTAGCCATACAGTACACAAGCACTACAATTTGATGTTCATTTAAAACGAAAGCAGTAATGAAGCATGATTCTGGGCCCCTCTCCATCTTCACACTTGTCTTTGTAATGATCAAAAAACTGACATTCATCATAATGTATCATCATTTGAAATGTTGCTTTGAAATCAGTCCTTGTACTGCAGCTGCCACTTAATGAGCAGCTTATGACGAGCTCATGTAACAATGAGAAATGTGGAAAGAATCATTTGAACACTTTATACTACAGATCATTTTGAATATGTTTCCACTGTTGTTGTTCCAGAATTCTGAGACCAAGAACCCAATCCTCTTTGTTTTGTGGTCACTGACTACTTGATATTCAACCAATCAGCGCTTTATCGGCAGGATTAATAACTTTTTGTCAGCAATTGTAATGGATTTCAGCAGCTGAAAGCATAAGCAGGGTAAAAATATTTTTTTAAACATCCCAAACCATTCCTGCAGGATAATCCACTTCTTCTTCTGCATTCATCATTATGCTAATTAAAGAGACTAAACACACTTCTAAAAAAATCTACTGGGCCAGTGCTCATGTAAAGTCAAGGACAAGTACAAACACAAATGAGAAGCAGGTCTAGAGACGTGGATGGATACTGGGAGAGGGAGAGGAAAACAATGACAATTTTGTATATTTCCCCAAAAAATGTATACTATGTTCAAACTATTCCACATGAGGGTTTCTGTGTATTTTAAAATGGTGCCCTTGAAAGATTTATGAAACAAGAACTTAAATATTCAATGTATGATTATACTGCTAACTAGTTTGTTATAATAGATCATTGAATAAAAGGAACCCAATTCTTATTTATCATAAAATACACAAAGTATTTCTCATATTTGACAGAACAATAGTTTCATAAAAGTGTGATATATCTCATCTATAGAAGAGGTCAGTGACAGAGCAGATTGGATTTGTGATCGCCCAATTGCCTTCCAGCACATTACTGATTGAGACGATGACTTGGGGCTGGAAGGCTGATTGAAGGAGTAATGAGCTGTAGATCCGGCCCTGAGGGGGCCGCTCTGCTCCTCCTGTTCCTCCTCCACCTCCCACCCTGGCAGCAGTATGGTAGTTTTCTCTAACAAGATCTACTTCATTTCCCAACTCAGTGTTTAATATGTAGAAGCCCACTCCTACCCTCTCCTCTCAGCACCCACACACTTACTCACTCTTATTCATCGATCCAATTACAGTTTGGCCACCTCACTCTCTGTTGGTAATAATCCCTCAATTTCCTCTTCATCTCTGGCCTTCAGCCCCTCGGTACTCCTGTCAACTCATCTGTGCTCTCTTCATCACAGGAACACTCAGTTCACCAGCCATAGCTGTTGGCGCAGCCTTAAGTTTGCCAACCACTCATAATAGTTTGAACAAGATAAAAAGCTTCCGAGAGTTAGTGCTGAGTTTTGCCATATAATAAGTTAGAGCACCGATGAGCCTCACCTCACTGCTACTGTTCTTTTTCTGGGAACAGTTTATCAGCTTCATATTAGTTTCTGGTCCCACTTATTGTTTTTTTTCTTGTGTTTTACCCCGAGACATCTTCTACACAATTTAGTTTAGTGATTATTTTCTTCCGGTAAGTTTTTCAACATGAAACTTTTCACATACTCGACAGATTAAACGTTTTAGAACACCTCCATTTGTCCAGCATCATTACATCATTCAGTGTAAAACAACATAAGAGTTAAAAAAACAATCTTCTGTTAAGGCTCATGAACTTACTCTAGGATGAACCTCTTATGAACCAACTCTGTCTGCCTTAGTTTCTTGTCTTTTTCTCACCATGTACCACTGCAGCACTGCCTTGATTATATAAACTCTTCTTTTAAATCTTCACTGGGCTTGAACTGATTACATTTCCATAAAAAAACTTGAAATACTAGACATGACTCCAGTGATGGTAAAATTAGTCCAATGGTCATAGGCTGCCACTTGGATTCATATTTGATAAAAACTTTACTTGTGGGCCTCCAGGATGTCAAAGTTGTCAAGTTTGCAGTGAAATATCTAAACATCGACTATATCCTAGATATCCACTATTCAACTGTTATCTCCAGTATGTTGACAAGTCTAGTTTTGAGTAAATTGTTTGTAGATGGATGTTCAGACAGTAGTGTATCACATTTTATCCATGCAAAAATGAATATCCATGCAATCCTTACATGTTGCATAATGATGATGACTGAGGGCGATTTCATAACCACCTTGTTTGTTTTGGACCTTGTGTCTTTAATTTAGTCCAAACCAAAACATGTGGTCTCAGTTCAGATCAAACTGAGCCGTGGTTTGGTTTGTATGTAGTGTGAAACCCTTTTTTTTGGATTGTTCAGGCTATAAGACCAATCTGAGGAGGTTGACAGCATTAAACAGTAGAAAAAGAAAAAGGCTGTGTACTGTGATTGAAGCTGGTGATTTCTGATATAACAGTGGCAACTAAATGAATGGGCTCATTTGTTTCTCCCATTGAAACAGAAAGACTACTATCTGCAGAATTGACAAGCAAACCTATTCACTTCAAGTACCCTTCGACGAAGTCCGTGTATGGTGATGGTGAAGGACATATGTAGGTCATTAGTAAATCTAAAGTGAGCTCCCTAAAATGCAGTGTGAAAGCAAATATATTCAGTGTAACAAGGACATGAATATTGGTCCAGACAATGCTCCAGAAAACATCCTCAGATGTTTCTGAAGTTACAATTTACTGCACCTGCAGGAAGCTACTGAGTGTCGATGATGTACTGTGTAGTTGATCAAGGGGGAGATTTCAGACACAGGCTCGTGGTTGTGAAAAACAGAAAAGTTGTTCAGGAGGAAACCGTAGCGTTAAAACCAGGCAGATCTGAGTGTAATTTTGCAATTCAGCCCTTATGGGGAAGAAGCAGGCAGCAGCGATGAATCTCTGTGAAATCTAAAGCAGACTGAATCAACTCCTCAGCAAGCGTGTGCTTCCATCTCTTCAGTACATGCTAACCCTGCTGCTGGGCCTCTGTGGTTTCTGTGTTTCTCGAGAGTCAGGAAATACATTTATTTCTGATTAAAAGCTAAAGCAAGCTGTGCTCATCACCTCTGGCTGACGAATGCTTTTCAGAGTTCTTTTCCAAGCTTGTCAGCACTGAGAAGAATGATTGTTTATTTGACAATGTCCTACTTTGAGTATTTACACTCTCCCCTGTCATATTAGCATTAAAACACATTGCTAGTTGTAAAGTCAAACTGAAATTTGAATCGTCCATGTATTTACTAAAATATGTCTGCACAGTGTTTACTTTGGCCCATCTGTCTCTTTCTGTCAGACTCCATTTTCAGTTGATCATTTTTTATGTTGTTTCTCTTTCAACAGACACAAATATGAAGAAGATATTTAATCTCTGGTTCAATTGGAAAAGTGAATAGAGAGGTAGTGTTGTACTGGGGGAAATGATGATGTAACTGATGCTTTTCGTGACATTTGGCAAACCTTTGGCACGTACCAAAACAGATTCTGTGCCTTCAATGGCACAAAATCTTCAATCACCCCAACAACTTGCCCTGGTGGCATCCTTCCTCCTCTTTGCTTCGTGAGTGTCGGGCACTCTCGGTGCCCGTGCTGTTCTTAAAAGACATCCTAAGACGCACTGCTGCCATGTGGGATCTCATTATTCTCTAGCAGCACGATGAACCTTTTGAATGTGAGTGCCACAGTTTACGTCACAGTCAGGGTGGATCAATTGTTTGAGACAAATTCCCAATGCATGACTTCTATTATTTTGGAACTACCTCCGGGCGTGATGCTGGCTTCAAGGTCTAGTGGAAAAAACAGAATCACTCATATTCGATAACCAATCATATATGACTGCTGAGAAAAAAGTGGAAAAGACAGAAAAGTTTTGACTGTGTGATTTTTTTATTCCTGTACTGTCATTTTGGGAGAGATCAGTTTGAATCAATCAATTTGTATGTTTGTCATATTCAAGTCTGGACATCTGGAGCCGTCATGACTAAAAGTCTTGTAACTTATTATGATAGTTTAGCTAAATGTCCAACTGAAGCTTCAATAAATTAATCAGATCTACTGTTTTCATACAGTAGTTTCTTATAACATGGTTAGTACCAGCCAACAACTAGAAGGAGGGTCATTTTTGAACTTCTATTAATTCTATTAATCATGTGGCTAGGAACATGACTCTGACGAATGCTATTAATGCTTCGTGTCTGCTGGATGCGTAAAAAGGTTTGCCTAAGTCTTTCTTTATTTAATGCTCCCTGCAGGTAATGTGTGACTGACACGCATAAATAAACACACACATAAATAAACACCGTATAAATAAACGCACACATGCGTGCACACACACACACACTCCTACTCTCCTCCAGGTGTGTGATGACTCGCAGTGGGCTCGGCGCGGTGCTGTGCATCTGTCACGCTCTGAATGACGACCCGCTGTGACTTACAGCTGGCCCGACCTGTCAGAGCTAACCACGCGCAGTAAACAATAACCCCCATGCCAGACATTTCAGAAATATGACTCTGCGTGTCCTGCTGTCTGCCCCCTCCCCTCTGACTGTAGCTCAGCCAAAATACACTCATCAAGTGGCTAAGCGGTTGTAATCTTTGAAGCTTTTGTTTCTTTGAGTGTTTTATTTGCCCATTGTCTCTCTCACAGGTCATATAATTTGTACTATAGAGACCCAAATCATTTTTTTTTTTTTTTTAAGCTTTGTCTTGTCTATGAGCTCATCTTGTTTTCCTTCCCTTATCTGAACCTTTTCCCTTTCTGCTTTTTTTCCAGGTTTTGTATGCAGAAGAGTGCCAAACTGGTGCCAGGGGTGACGTTAGACCTCATTGAGAAGTAAGTGGCACTCCACGACCATCCCCAAAATTCAATTTTTTTCCCCCCTCTCTCCCTATTTGGAGGGTGTAGTTGAGAGAAGTCATTTTCCTGTCCTTCTCAAGTCTGTGTCGGCCTCTCTGTCTTCCTGTCTTTCTCTGTCGCTCTCTCCTCGCTGTCAGCCCTCGCTGTGTTGTTTTCCATCCTGCAGGTATAATTCTCCGCCTTTGTTTTCCCCTCACAGTGAAAGCGGCAGTAGTTTGGCAGATTTAAAGCCCCACATTTCTTCAATAAACCTCTGGGTGCCAAGCGGCTGAGCGCAGAACATCTCTTGCTCTTAGGCACACACTCTCGCGCTGATATTGGCGCTCAATATGGATGTCATATCCAAAGTTTTAGTAGTTTCACAGAACAATCACGGGTGGCTTCCCCTACCGCCACCCACGCCCCTGCTTATGTGCAGCTGAGAGTAAAATAACACTCATTAAATGAGTTGGTTGAAAAGTCTTGGTTGTGGAAGTATGTAACTTAAAAGCACTGTTATATTTATGCTATATAACCCTGAGGTTTTCTCATCGAAGAGAGTCTCTGCAGGATTTTAATGTTTTCTAAAAGTGAGAAATCCTTTTCTTCTCGTGCCTAAAGTGATTTGAACCTGCCACAGACAGGTTGAGTGCACACACACACACACACACACACACACACACAGTCAGAGCGACACAGTATCTCTACAACTTTATCTTTCGCTAGACTTTAATTAGTTTTGGGCTAAGGGTTTTGCAGCAATATATAGAGGTTGTGTGTGTCCACATGTCTGTGTGTGGTGCTTCAGAGTCTAGCTAGCATGAGCTGTCAAGTTTTATATTTGTGTATCTATTTCTTTTGCTTTACTTTGGAGAGAACACCTTTAATCCTCATCTCAATCAAGTTTTGATAGAACTGTGAATTATTCGTAGGGCTTTATTTGAAAATAGCTTATTAAAAAAAGCCATAAAAGATGCATAGTGTACAGTATATATATATAACACACAATTTTAACAATCTTACTTTTGTTAAAAGGTCCATCGGTGCAGCAGCTGAGTTATTATAACACTCTCTGTTCTTCTGGGTTTCTCTACATAACACATATACAGTGTTCTTATTTAACCATTAGTCCCAGTCACTTCTACTTTGCTGCCTTTTTATTTGCTTGAAGCTGCTTTCGAAGAACGTCTACATCATCCTGCATAGTTGTTTCGTTCAAAACGTCTTCTGCAAGCTGAAAGGACATGATAACATTTTCCTGGTGGACCAACTAGAAGGGAAAAACTTTTTTCTCTGTTTCTGTATTTTGTTTGAATTATAGTGTTGGGAAAATAAACTCAAAATGAGTCATCATAGCACAGATAATAACCCTTCTCTTTTTGTGTTCCCTGGCCTTTAGCATGAACCAGCATTGATTTGGTCATACTGGACACATCAGTTGTTTGATTCTTTTCTTTTTTAAAGATCAACTTTCTTTAAAAAATTATACAGTTGTTTCTGCTTTTCTTATATTTTCAAACTCATTCCAGTATTTATACACTATCTTTTATAATAGTCAGACTCTGGTTAACCGTCAATCGATAGTTTGACATATCACAACACAGTTTTTTATTTCAGGATCCCATATGTAATATGAGTGAAACTACTTCTAGAAGATGTGATGCATCCACACATAGCTACGTAATTGACCCATGGGAAAAGAAGTGTTACCAGATAATTTGAGGGTAATTTATAGGTTCACTGTCAACGTGTTTCCCGTTCTTACAGAGAACAGAGATTAGCCATAAATATAACATGTCACCGCTCTTCCTAATTTTACCACTTGATTAACTTGCTTGCAATTTGTCTTTCATTTTTTAAATTTTACACAATTTCCCCTTATCCTTTCCCCGTTCTCTCCCGTGGATGCTTTTTACACAGGAAATGCCCTTGTACTGTACAAAGCTTCTGCTGAGTGACTCCCAAAGCAGGATGGGAAACCACCAGAGTGATGGCGAACACCTTTGAAGAAATAAGCCTCTTTGTCCATTTTATCTTTCACATTCCCTACATCCTGCCTTCTCAATTACACAATGTCCAACATCACCGGAGCTCTTCATTCATGCTCAGGCTCTCTCTCCCTTTTCATCTCTTATTATCTTTCTCACCAGAAAAAGAAACAAAGAGCTTCTGTAAAGAGGAAGGTTAGTTATGACTCACATCCCAGTAAGGAGAGTTTGAGAACCCGCAAATGGCACAATAATTACATCAGAGGAAATGTGTCCTCTCATTCTTCTGTAAGACGTGTGTAAAACACTGTACAGAGTCAGTCCGCTACCTCAAAATGAAACTCATTACAGTCAGTCTGACCTATATACATACAGTCACTATTTAAAGGGCTTGAATCATGTCAGCTAAAAAGCAGCACATGCTATAGAATCACTCAGTAAGATTCCACTTTATTGTGGGTTTGATATTGGCCTTTCATTATGTACAGCCATGACAATCAAAGAAAAACAGATGCACTTTCCATTTAAAAAATGCAGTTCAGTTATGTTTTGGAAGAGCCTGTGTTCTGCTCTTTGTTTTAGCCGTCTTCTACTCTCACCTTGATTTTATAGAAAAAGTCAATAAGGATAAAAGAAAGAGTTCTCACAGCAGCAAAAATTGCTGACCTTTTCTATTTTGGTTCAGATGCTCTGCTGAAATTGAATTTGAGATGTTGTCAGTTCGAAACCAAATTGAAAAACAGTAGTAAATATGAAATTCATGAGATAGATGACCTTGAATTGCTGAGCACTGGGATATTAAGGGTAAGGCTCCATGCTGGATGAAAATTAAATGTATTATTATAAGATTAGAAATGTCCTTATATCTCAATACTTAAAAAATGTCCAAAAAATGGTTAGAATAAAGATTCTACTTTACTTAAACAATTTGTTGTTAAAGAAAAGTCATATTACTGGCACAGAAAAGCGTTTCCTCTCAGTCTTGATGTTTCAGCTTTTACACAGTGGGGCGGTCGGTGGCGTCCCTGATGCTCAAGTTGCTATTTCTGTTCATTGCATGTCCAGCTTGTTGTACAGACGGCTAAATGTTGACTCAGCTGATGTCCCACAGTTAAATAATGGATAGTCTCAGAGCTCATAAAAGAAAAATGGCACTGCACTCATTTGCCATCTCACCTCTTTGCTCTATGATTTTGGGCCAGCACTCTTGATTAAAGTCAAATGCCAGAGTTAAACATTATTCATGGGATGTTTCTCTGCCAGAACATGAATTATCACACTAGCTGCACTTTGTAAAAGTGTACAGTAATTATTATATTGATTAAAGCAACACTAATCAATATATATAACAGTCTGATGACTGTGTAATGTAAGAAATGTTGCTCATAGTGAGGAATTATCTGGGGCTGCAGCTGAAGATTATTTTAAGAATCGATTAATCTGTTGATTATTATTTTGATTATTTGATCCATTCTTACTTAGATAAAAAGAAAAAAACTACATTTCAACCTTTCCAGCAGTTTATTTGAAAAGCTTCATCTTCTTATGCAGTGCTGTTTTACATGTACTGTAGACATCTACAACTGAATTATGATGATAATTCCAAATTCAGACTACAATGTAATTCTAACTGTTTATAATTGAAGTTAATGATCTCTACAACACCATCGAGTTTAAACTTGAATTAAGGTTAAATTGAGGTCAATTAAAGACTGGAGTTAAAGATATTATGATTTAATTCAACTGAATTGTAGATATCTATAATGAGTAACCATACACATGAATAAAAAAGTGTATTTTGAATCTTACTTAATTACAGGTGTTGAAAAATATTTTGAGTAACTAAAACAGAATTAATTTCACAAGTTAAAATGATGTTATATATATCTTATACAAGCATTATTATTAGTCACAGTAAAAGTCAATGTTCCCACACTTGTGACGACTCTGATGCTGCCACAGTGTGTGCCGTGCTTTACAACAGACCTGACTAATCAATAACTATATTAGCTGCCAACTATTGTTAATCGATTTATAATCAATTATAATCTATACATTGTTGCAGCCCTAGAATTATCACAAAACACTGCAGCTCCCCTCAGTACCATGTTGCCTTTAAGCCTTTTTTAGTTGTGTGTGCCACAAAGAAACCAGCTTGTGTTTGCATTCAATCACCAAAATAGGCAGAGTGTAACCACGAGTTCTGACAAATGTGAAAACCTCGGCACACTGCCAGGGAAGATAACCAAAACTGTGACTGGCTCATTGAAAAACAGAACTTTTCAAAGTGCTACAGGAGTTCAGAACATTTCAATCTAGGGTTGGTAATCCTGGAAAAGCTCGCGAGAGCAGGCAACACTGATGCAACTGCTACATCCCACCTACTCCCATCAGCCCTCTCATCAAAGCATGAACATGCACTGACTGACAACTGCTAGAAGCCAACTTCTCCGTGGATCGGCGCTAACTTTTGGCTGTTGTCTGCTTCTGCTTAGATCTCCGGTCATTTGCAGTGAGAGCACTGGCACGGTGTGGGCATGCAGGCAGTTCGGTTAGTCGTGTTTATTAAGCTGCTTTCAGACATGCACTGAACCTTGCAGTTCCTCTGTATTACCTCCGGAGGTGGTGCATGTGCTAATGTCCGAGTGACACAAGATGTATAAATGCTAATCAAAGTAATCTAGGCCCATTTCAGTGAAACGCAAACTGTTGCTACTGTAGCACAACTAGCACAGTAAATCATCAGCTGACTTTGTGGTATCCTAGCAACACCAAAATCACACCGGGTTGCTCTTTAGCAGAGAGAGATTCAATGTAGCTCAATAATGAGCAAACAGTTTCACACACACTCAAAGCAGCTTTTTGCCTTTGTCATCACTTTGCTGTGTCCTGATCAAACTCGTGGGCATGAACACGAGCCTTACGCTCACTGACCAATCGTGGGGCTCATATTCATCCCTCAAAAGGTTGCACACGTTTGGAAGCCATGTGTGGAACGCTCATCACCCTTGAAAGATCGCATGCACTTGTTGTAAGACGGATTGAACATAATGTCAGCCTTGAGTAGTTGTGTGCTGTTGATTTGTTGATTAATTTAATCATTCCTCTTTCTCCGCTCCATCTGTGCACCCTTCTGTCTCTGCTTCCCACATACATCCAACACGCTTTCTGCCTGCATCAATCACAAAAGCCTTTCACATAAGAGAGTCACGACACTGACTGCATGTGGATCTTACCTGCTTACAAGCTCAATGATCTCTGGCCATTAACCCTCACAGTCTGTTAACCCATACTGTCTCTTCTCTTTCATCTCACATGGAGCTGACGTGTCACGGGTTGATCCCCATTCACAGCCCCCTACTGCGTCTTTCACAGCGAGTCTCTGCCCCTCTTAAGGCCGACCCGGCTCCCCGGTGTCTGATGCAGTCCGAAACTGTGCTCCACTCATCGGGGGGTCTTTGGAGTAAGACTATATTCTCACTGAAGGAATCCCATCACTGTGAGGGCTCATTAGCATTTTACTACAGAAGACATAAGTTATATTACTATACATACATCTTGTATGTAAATGCTGTATGCCCCCCACATAGACATCAAAGAGAAGAGTCTGCTGCACAGCATCAACCACCAAAACGTTAAAGATTTATTGCATTGCTCCAACTTTTACACAGGACCTCATAACATTGCTCACGTCGAATATCTTATATGTACACATACTCAGATTGGTTCTTGATCCAGCTGAGGATAGGGTTTGATATACGAGCCTGGCATCATCAGACCAGTATTTCTACTCCATCAGTATTCATGGCATCAAACATGACAGAATTCATCAAAACTGGAGCCCAATCTGTTAACAGTGGATGTGGTTTCATTTACTGACATATGCACATGTCTGTTTAGTGTCTCTCACCCACAGTATAACACAGCTCACATCCAGCGCTGCACTGTAGCTTTTTATGCCTCGACAGCAAGTGGCTGGAGGCTTTATGTTTTCCAGTTCTCCTTCCGTCCATCTCATTCTTGTGAACACAATATCTCAAGAACACCTTGAGGGAATTTCTTTGAATAAGGTGGACTTTTTTTGGGTTGTCAAACATCAAGGTTGCGGTGACCTTGCAAATCTTGATATTGTGAACTTGTCAGCAACACCTTGAGGGAATTTCCTCAAATTTGGTACATGCGTTCACTTAGACTCACACAAATAACAGAAGGTTGGTCAAAGCTCAAGGTCACAGTGGCCTCGCAGCAAATGTTTTCAACCCTCTTACCATAATATTTCAATTCCACCTTTAGATTATGTCTTCAGTTTTCAACCATTTGTCACTTGATCTTATGGATTTGATTCCTGTGGTCAAAGGTCACAATGACCCCATGTCAGTCGGCAAAGTCATACAAGTGCTGGCTGTTCATTCTAGTCAAAAGTTGTTACTTGTTACATGTAATGCAGAGAAACACCAGGCCGAGCTCACATAGTTTTCTAACAGTTTCTGTGGCAGTTTTATTGTTTTATTTTTTCACAGTGTAAAGTGTTGACACCATTCATTAAGGTTTGTTAGTACAACTAAATTAAAAGCAGACAGATATTAATCAACATTCTCCAAGTTACACATCTTATCATATCATTATCCTAATTATTAATGTGATCAACTTAACAGCTATGAACCTTCAGTATTTGAGAAAAGCAGCTGGCAAAAAACAAGCTACACCTGTTTAGTGCCAGATCTGCTGTTGCCATGCATTTCATTATTTTTTTTACAATGTATTACGAGCTTCTTTGGCACAAAATGTTATTCAGTATTAAATTAAGTTCTATCATTTGTCTGCAAGGTTGTAACTTTAGGTGTGTGCTAAGCAGCAGGGACTCAACAAGACCCAAAAACTGGACAGGGACATTTCTATTTAAAACTTAATTTGAATAGAAGCAGACATCAGACAACTAAAAGATACAGGGCAGTTACAGTTTTGTTGCAGTACACCCTTCAACATTATCACTGGAATTATTTTTAACAACATACTGCATTATGAATCCATAATATATGCACTTTGAGTTAGACTTCTCCTCTTGTGATTGGCTAGTCCAAATGACCATGAATTTAACAAGGCAATCTCTCTGAAACATGCACCTGCATGTGTCTGAAAAGCAAATTTTACGAAGGGCCAACGTCAGTCAAAACACAGCCTGAAAAGTGATCAGGACGCTTTTCAAAGGAATTCCAAACCTACAATCTTATCATTCAAAAGATTATCACTGTAAATATTATAATGATGGATTTATCAGCACAAACTACATAGGCAAAACAATACGGTACTACTGTTCACATTTAAATGGAGCAAATATATGTCATTCTTACTGAATTTTGATTTTATCAAGAAGTGATCATCAGATTGACTTGTGTGTTTTGTTAGTTGCTGAGGACTTAAGGGTTCGCTGTGTGGCTAGTGAAGTTTTTTATGGATCAGCTTTTGTCAAGATAGATACAGAAACAATACTGTAACGTCACAAATTGTGTCAAACTATTTAATATGATAAGTAAAATCGTTTCAGGCCTTACTCATTGACACATCCCTCAAAGGAGCTGGGGTGAGAGTCTGCAGTGACAGATGCTCAAACACAAAGTCATAGAGGAATCCATCCATCCATCCATCCGTCTGTCCCACCCACTGTCCCACTGTCTTTTTGTAACCATATTACACTGGACCCTGAGAAAGGATATCAACTGCTGAGTGATCATCCTTACTGCTGACTTGCCAAACACCTTTGGCAAACACTCAAAGTGCTCAGGAGTTGGCTGGCTCTTGTGGTCACTCAGTAAGCTGGAGCCTGCCAGGAGCTCCACAGCTGCTGTTATTGGTCACTTAAAGGAGGAGATGGGAGGCTTAGGTCAGGAGGAGTTCACACATTTATGATAGCTATAAGTAATATGTTATTGCCGCCAGGCTTTATTTTAAGTGAAAAGATTTGCAAGAAGTGATTTAGCATGGAAAGAGTTATATATTATTATTTAGTTAGTGTTATTGTAAAGTCGTTGTTTTAATTATGTGTGTTAAATTTGATTTATACTTCTGTCCGAAGACATGTTTTTGGCACACAACAGATGATAATAAAACCGCAGTGGAAACTAAATGTTTGGTCGTAAATGGTACATTTCTGATGAATCTGGAAGTTAACATTTTAAGATGTCAGTTTTGTGCAATGCAATCATTTGTTATGCAATATCTCATGAATGCTGTGAAGGAGTTACTTCACATTGTACAAAAACTCACTTTTTGGTGGGCAAAGATCACTGAGCCCAGGGTTTGGTCATTAAAAACACTTAAATACATGTGGCACAGACATATCTGTGAAGGTTCTCAGTCATCCAGGTCATGGTATCTTCAGAAGTTGTACAAGTGTACGTAGGCAACTGCTTCAGAACTGAAGAAGCCTCTTCGATGGGAGGTGAAACGTCTTCAAGAAACACATGCAAGTCCAGTTGCCTGCATACATTTGTACAACTTCTAAGGATGTGGCACAAGCATTCATTTGGACTCAAAGAGGAACTGATTCAAATTGTGTGGTCAAAGCCAAAGTTCAAGATCACTGTGTCCTCACAAAATTGTGGTGTTTGGCCTAAGTGTCACTTGGAGAGATGGACTGAAAATTTGGTGTCCTCATTCACTTAAAGTCAATGAACAACACAGTTAGTTCTAGTTCACTAACAAAGACACCTAATACCCTATGTCCTGGGCCGGTTTGGACAGGAAGATCAAAACACCTGTTGAGCTCGGGTCGGGCTGGGCTCAGATCAGACAGAAACATCATGTCCTGCTGTGGAGAGCAGACACTTTCATTTTAAAGATGTATTTCACAGTGCTTCTTTTGTCTGGTTGATGAACGCAGAATTCATAATATTTTTCTGGCAGTTGTCATCGGATTGGTGCCTTCACTGAACCAGTCTACTCCATTGGTAATGAACAAGTCCTTACAAAAGAGTAGATGATCAAAGCCATCTTGTCCTCTCTGGTCTTTTGCTTGGGTTAGTGTTAGGGTTGTAAAATATCTAATTCCTTTGTTGTCCCTCTTCCCTACATTTTTAGATTTAAAACATATTCCTTCCTCTTTCTTTTCTCGGACACAAACGACTTGCTCACATTAACTGTAATATCTGTGAGGCAGCGAGTGTTTGCCCTCAACCTCCTCGTCTTCACTCACTGCTTTACATAGTGTTCATTAAAAGGCAGACAGCTCAGTGTAGTAAAGGTGATTTTCTCCGTTTTGCTACAGTGATTACTGTCACATCGACTTGGGTTCTTGTCTGAAAAAGATTTCCCTGCTCTCATTTCCATGGTGCTCCTTCTCTCCCTGCACAGAATAATCAGTTTTTTAAAAGCCGGAGGAGCTTCTGTGAAAAACGGATATATGGTTTACACATCTCAAATCCCTCCAGTGCACACTGTAGATACACAGCTGTGTGGACACTGCATTGTAGTCAGTGCAGTGAGTCTACCAATTTAACAAGACCGGTGTTTTGGATTTAATCTTCACAACAACATGGTGTTCGTACATTCGAGGGACGATAAACGCATAAAATCACAAGATTTTTTGTGTTATTGTAAAATTTTACTACCTGTTTATATATTGGGTGTTGAGAAGAGTTGGGCCACTCTCTCAATAATCAAATGTACTATATGTCTTCTTCTAAGACAGCCATGAATCTGTATGACATAAAATCAAGCATAATCCCATCTCTGCTCTGCTGGTGCCTGATATGCATCTTGGCCTCCAGTATCTTTGTGCATGCAAGTATATTCATGAATAGACAGACTCACTGCAATAGCTGTTAATCTGAGTAAGTGACTGTACTTTTTTTTCCACGTATTGTGATAATGTTACTGAGCAGTTGCCACTTTGTGCTCTGAGTCAACTATGTGGCTGACACAGTGCCATCTGTGTTATGTTTTGTGTGTGTGTGTCGTGCAGGATCCCTGGCAGGCTCAATGACAGACGCACTCCACTCGGAGAGCTCAACTGGATCTTCACAGCCATCACTGACACAATCGCCTGGAATGTGCTGCCTAGAGGTAAGACTGTATACACACAGATGCATACATTATGTATAATCACATGACAAGATTATTTTCCCCAACAAAAATAAAAGAATAATTAAAATGTGATATAACTTGGGCCCATTGCCATCTTCCAGTCAAAGCTTAGAAACCCTACCTATAGTCACACAGTGTGTATATCTGCTTTAAAATGTTAGACAACACAGAAGATAGGACGATCCCCAAGCTGTACGTGACTCCAGATGTTCTTGTGGACCCACACACAACGGCACTGGCTTCTCTGGCATTTCAACCTCATGTACATGGCAGCAGTTATAGTTACCTCAGCCTCCTAACCTATTTTCCCGATGGACAAAAGGCAAATAATATAACACTGCTCATGTGAGTAAACCTAAAAGCGAGGAACGTGATGGGGGAAATGTGCTTTGAGTTTGGTGTGAACACACCTGTTGTCCAAGATCCAGCTGTTCACTTAACACATTGTTTAGTCTTTACTCACATTAAAAAGACAAATGTATTGTTTCGAAAAAATAGATTAGTTATAAATGTGCACATATTTCAAGTAGTGTACAGCGTCATGATAACTCAGTATAGTGACCAATAGAAACGATGGCAAATACAATGAAAGAAGATACAAACCTAGCGGAGGAAAGCAAACAACAACATGGCGCTGAAAGATAAAGACAAACTTGCTGGGAGATCTGAGGCTCACTGAAGCTGTTGTGTACATGTTTAGACAATGATGAAAAATGATACAACTCACTCACAGGAAGCACAGCTTAATAAAAAACCCTAATGAAACAGTACAGTAGTGACTCATCAGCAAAACTAAAAGTTTGAAAACATCCCTATTGGCTGAAAATAGTGAAGATGTCCATATAAAATAACGAGAGTGCAGTCGGCACAGCCTGGCTCCTCAAATTGAGATGAATTGTGTGTCGCACTGTAAGTGGGGTTTTATCATTTTAACCGTAAGTTAGGGGCCATCAAAGTAAGAACACACACAGTAAACTCTGTATGTTGACAACAAAGAAATACACTGGTACACATACTACCATTAACAGCCACCCACAGACACCCTGCCCAGATGAAAATACACACTTCTTTTTTGGGCATGTGTTTCTCTTTTTTCCTGCGGGGCACACACTCCTCTCATTACTCACCTATCTCTCGTATACAATACACACCCACAGACACACACATCCCCCCCCCAGACTCTCCTGAGACAAACTGTATCCAAGCTAAAACAGCAATGTGACAATGCTGATGGCTGCCAAAGCCTTTTAAACCCCGGGGCTCTGCTGTTAATGAAGCATCCCACATCAGCGAGAATCCCTGTAATGAAGGCACTGCATACCAATTACACACACACACCCACTCACAGTCTACGTCACCTTATGCACACGCACGCACACACACTAACTTAAATATTTCAACATCCAAACAGCTCTACACCAACAGCGAGCATTGGATTTGTGTCTCTCCACACATGAGTATGCTCCCTCACACAAGCACGGGGACTCACAGTCATAAGCCAGAGACATTGCCATGGGATTGGACTGGCCCCATTAAAGTGAATTAGTAAATACATTAATGAGCTGATGAAAATGTGACCACGACACATCGCTGGACTCTATACACACCGGTCCTACACACACATACTTTTCCAAAGTAGCCACTTTGCTCTAATTAAAACTTCTTTCTTTTGCCCAGTTAGATTTTCATTTACTGATTCAGTGCCCCGTTTTCCTCACATGTGATCCCATCTCTTTGTTAATTTTAGTCACTCGCTGCCCGTCTTCTTTCTCTGTCGTGATGAATAATCTCTGTTCTCCCTCTCTCTGCCCTCAGATTTGTTCCAGAAGTTATTTCGTCAGGACCTGTTGGTGGCCAGCTTGTTCCGAAATTTCCTGTTAGCAGAGAGGATAATGAGGTCATACAACTGCACGCCGGTCAGCAGTCCGCGCCTGCCCCCTACATACATGCACGCCATGTGGTAAGATGCACGCAAACAGAACAGAGAAGGCTTTCTTACACACACTGAGGTTTTTGGCTTAGTCAAGCAAAAGGCAAGAGGAGCAGCAACACAGCTTTTCTGTTTGAATGAGCAGACTTTCTAGGAGATACCTTCTTTGATGAGACAAGAGGCACACAGTGTTCTGTACTTCATGTTTATTTAATGATCTCAAGTGGTTACCTTTAAAAAGCCACAGAGAGATTAAAAGATGCTATCAGCATGGTATCTTATGCACAAATGGCTACATGCCCAAAAGTTATGAGTTCATTTATTAAATTAAATCTCTTCTGGAAATATTTCCAGATATATTTTAAAAACAGTTTGTAGAAATGCACTTTTTTGTGACCATTTCCTTTTCGTTTTGTTCTTTTTCTTGTTACAGCGGGTCATTGAAAAAGCAGACATAGAGATATATTACTCTGCTAGAGGGTCTGCAAAGCTTTAAAGAATAGTCCTCACATTCATGGGAATATGCCTCTCGTACATAAGCAGATTGTTTATGGAAATTGGGCTTTGAGTATAGATTTCTGTTTAACCTAGCTCAGCAGAAGAACTGGAAACTTATTCTATTGACTTAAAGGTCCAGTGTGTAAGATTTAGGTGAAAGGGAACTATTTATTTAATGTAGAATAATCCTTCACTTGTTTCATCTAAATTGTATAAATTGTAGTTTTCTTTACCCCAGAAAGATTTACCCCTTTATATTTAAATACTTTATATTTACATTGAGGGGGTCCTTTCTACGGAGGTGGCCATGTTTTTTTACATTAGTTCAGACTGGACAAACTAAAAACCTTTTGACTTTTTATGAAAACTGAAGCTGCTTCTTTTTCATGTTTGGAAGTGGAGGGTGAGGTGAGATCAGCTGCAACATGCAACTTCAACACTAGATATCACTAAATTCTACACACTGTACCTTTAACATGGGTAGAAAAAACACTGAAGACCTGAGGTGATTACTGACCAACAACCACTGAGGTTAGTGACAGCATATCAGCAGTCTTGTCCTCACTGTTTGGTCGCTGTCTTCACACACACACCTTTTCTGACAAACAACAAAACCCAGGTGAGCCTTAGTTGTTTTGGCAGCTCGCATGCTGGAGAACAAGTAACAAAACAACTTGTGTAACTCTTTTTTCTTTCAATGTTCCCTGCTTTCAGTAGGCTTAGTAAGTTATCCTAAGCTGAATATGCCCTCAAATACATGAAGTTGAAGTTTATCTTGTTAACAAAAGTGAAATCTGATCACAAGTGGACAGCGTTAAATAAATGAGTATATGTGTTCACACCTGGTATTAAAATGTCTCCTGAATGTGTCTCCTGAGACCACTTGAGATCAGAGCTCATTCCCCCGCTCTAAATGCAGATAATCACGAAAGTTATGTTGGCACAAGTGAGAAAGAAAGAGAGAAAGAGTGCGTTCAGAATCTGGCAGAATGGAATAAATGAATGTGCACAGCTATAAAGAAAGATTTTGCAGATTTCAGAAATGTATCAGTCATGTTTTGTGCAGTGTTGATATTGTGATGATGGCAGCAAACAAATCAACGTATGGACACAGAGAAGCTTAAATTCATAGTAAAACTGTAGAAGGTCAGAGGACTTCAGCTGAGTAAGCAGACCTTCATGTGGCCTGGGATGTATTTACGTTCATTCAGCAAAAACAATGTGCCATCATGTGTCCCAGACCACTTCTGAATTTGATTTATGTGATTGGATCTCGGGACACATTCAGGAGGCCTTTGGGTACGTTCGACATGAACTCTGAGCTGACCACTTGTGATCGGATCACTCACAAGGGATGTTATTACCAGGTCTGAACAGGATCAAGGTTGAAACTAGTGTGGGAAAAGATCAGACACTCTCAAAAGGCTTCAAGCAGTCTGATATACATTCATGTTTGCAGGATCTATGCCGTCATGTGCTATCACTGATCCATAAGTCAAAAGAGGACATGACAGGACTGCACATATTCATGCAACACTCGACTGTGTAAAAGTTTCCCCCACATGTATTAGAACATTAGATAAAGTGGTTCAATTATTTTCACTACTTCTCAAAATATATGTTCTTTGAGGAAGTGTGAGCCAAAACACGTAGGTGTTTGTATATGCTTCAGGCCTCCAGCATATGCATACACCTCGCTCACGCTGAGTATAATTTCCATGATTTTGTTTCTCGGTTCTATTGTATGTCGATTACTGCTAGCGTTGCTGCATGCGCTTGCTCGCTGCCTCATAAAAATAAGCAGATATAAGCAGTGTGTTCACCAGCATAGTCCTCAGTCCACCTGCCTACAGAGTAGACTGGTAGAAGACAGCTTGTATATAGAGTTGGGGCACTGCTTCCACTTTCACCACCCACACACAAATGTAACCTGCAGCTGTACATGTCCACCTTTTGACTGAGAGCATCAAGAAAACTCTGGGGGATAGGAAAAGATTTTGTGGGACATGTCAGACATCTCTGGCTGTGGGAGACATGGCAGATTTAGGTTAAAAACATAATTTTTTGGGAATTATTAAAGTTTAAGAATGTCTTCCCTTTTACTCACACAGCTTGACACTTGAGCCAGATGTTGTTGCAGTGTTTCCACTGCATTTGTCCCCCACAAATTCTCATTACTATAGCCAGACACCGAAAGAGGTGCTCTGTTGTCCATTTACCTGCATCTCCACACTGTGTAAGATCATATCTATCTCCCTGACACCAACACTTCTCCCACTTTCTATTGTTTCTCTTCTTGGTCTTCTATAAAAGCCTCCCTCCACCTCTCCCACTCATTATCTGAATCGTGTCGAGGAAAAAAAAACGCTCTCTCACTCTGTTTTCCTCAAGGAACGACTTGTTGTGTAACACCCTGGCATCGCTTATTGTAAAGAATACTGCTCCTTCCCTCCCTGTGTGAGCAGTCATCTTTCTTTCTCGTCTGTACGGCCTTTTATTTTAGATTGTGGCTATATTGCTCTGTTTACCACTAAAGAAATTGGGAGGTGCACTTTATTTCACACCCAGTATTAAGCAGGACAGAATAATGGCAGGGAGGTACTTTAAGAGCACAGGGAAGAAGACTGAGAGGAGGATAAAAAAAAAATGGAGGTGCCAGAGATAAAAGAGCAGTAGAAGTATAAAAGTTTGGCTCTGCATAGATTGTGGGAGAGGGTGAAGAAAAGGAGTAATTAAGCAATTTTGGGGCTCGTCGATTGATGTTGGTGTCCCAACACAAACAGCAATTGTTAGTCAAATGGCGCAGAATTAGCAAGAGCAGATAAACTCATGGCTGATTACTCCCTCGTGGACAGTGTGGGAGTGTGTGTGGGTGTGTGTCTGCTTTATATGTTTGTGTGAGTGTGCGTCGCTGCACCATTCTCTGCAGGCAACAGGAAAAAGAGCTTAGTCAGGCGCCAACTGGTTCCCCACGCTTCTCTGTCGACGACCGTCCCCTCCACACACACACACAAACACACAAACACACACGCGCAAACAGGTTTGGTAATGAGTTACTCATTGGCAGACACCGTCCGATTTAATGCTGTCATCTCACATGGTGCAGCAGCCTCGTCCTTGTGAGGGTGTGTTCACTGCTCTATCTGCTTGTTTCTTCTCTATTAAATTACATAAATGAAGAAACGGAGATGGAATTTGTGAGCAACATTTCTGTACAGATTCTAATCTCAGCACTTCTAGTTATGAAACCTAAAAAATGCTTTAATATACTACAGGAAAATGCAATGCCTTACAGTAATTGTTATTATAATTTCATTATTTTATTGTGTTTCTTGTAAATGTAAAACTTTTTAATGACTTAAAAATGATAAATGACACACAGTGTGTAAGATAATGATCTAATCAACTTTACTCTACACTCAAATGTTTAATCTTTTTAAATTAAATAGTTTGGCAAATTTAAAGGGGACTTCAAGAACATCATACGTGAACTCTATAAGTGTCATTATTGTAGTGAAAGTAATTACAGGTCTCATGTTAGAAATGTTTTCCTGTAAAAATAAGTTTTGAGCAGTGATTTAAAGATTGGTATTGAGCTTGCGAGCCTAATCTCATCCAGCAGGGAGTTCCAGAGCCTCGGGGCCCTGACAGAAAAAGCCCTGTCACCTTGAGTGGCCAGCCTTGACTTAGGGACAGCCAACAGGGACAGACTGGCGATCTCAGGTTACGATTGGGATTATAAGGAGTCAAGAGCTGCAAAATGTCGTTTGGGGCCAACCCATGTTGGGCTTTTAAAGTTATTAAAATAATCTTAAATTCAATCCCTAATTTAACTGGTAACCAATGAAGGGATGCAAGAATTGGCGTGATATGAGCCCTACAGTTTGTATTTGTTAAAATACGAGCAGCAGTGTTCTGAAGCAAGCTGCAAACGAGTTACGAGGGTTCGGCTGACGCATGTATACAGGGCGTTGCAATAATCCAAGCGGGAGAAAACAAAGGCATGTATTTCCTTTTCTAATTAAAGTGGCTGATGATGTTTCCTAATGGGAGCATGTACAGCGAGAATAAGATGGGACCAAGAATAGAACCTTGTGGCACTCCGCACATCAGTGGAGCCATGGATGAGGTGTTATTTCTGATGGAAACAGAGATTTGTCAGACAGGAATCGAACCAACTAAGGGCAGTTCCAGATATGCTGAAGTATTGCGTTTGACGATTGATCGGGATGTTATGATCAATGGTGTCAAATGCGGCACTGAGGTCGAGGAGCAGTTATACGCCGCATCCACCAGCATCAGCAGATATTAGTAAGTCGTTGGTGATTTTGACGAGAACAGTTTCTGTACTATATAGTTGGCGAAATCCTGACTGGAATTAGTCGAAAATGTTATTATTCTCACACGCATCTAGGTTGGGTCAGAACCACCTTTTCAAAGATTTTTGATATGAAAGGAGGTTTTGAAATGAGCCTGCACTCCGTGTTTTGTGGGAGTTCATGGTCAAGATTTGGGTTTTTCAACAAAGGCTGAATAGCAGCTTTCTTGAAGTAGTCTGAGACTTGGATTTTTTGCTTAAAGAAAGATAAAAACTTTTCACAGTCAGTATGTGAAGTGGCCAGATGGGCAGAAGGAGCAAGGTTTATAAGTGTATTGATGGTTTTAAAAAGGAATCTGGGATTATGGTGATTACTAATGATTAGTTTGGAGAAATAGTTAGCTTGCAGTTTTACTTTTGTTATTATAAGAAGTTAAGAGGTCTTTCATATGTAAGTAGTGGACATGGAGTTTTGTCTTTTTCCACTTCATTCTTGTTTTAATGGGGGCTATAGTATCCAGTGTGATCTGACAGGTATTATTGAAGCCCTTCAGTAGAATATTGGGATCTGATGACTAGTAAGAATTATGGTCAAGAAGACCAGTGGAAAAGTTAGATGAGAATTTTGAGGCCCTATGTTCATTTAAAATGTGTGAGCTTTTAGTGGATTTGATTGGTTTTTGGGCAACATGGAAGAGGGAGTCATACTTAACACAGAGATGGTCAGAGACAAATACGTCCTCTAAGGTCAAGGTTATGAGTTGGACCAGTCAACATAATGCTGACTTCACAGAGACATTTCAAAAGTACTCACCAGCAGCCACATACCAAGAGATCGTAGAACATTTAGAGGCACCATCACTTCATCATGTTGAAAGCTCCTACTATATGACATTCAGAGAAAATAGTGTAATGGAGAGACAGCGAGGAGGTTTCCACTCAGTGGAAATCATTTTCTCAGCAGCAGTAAATCTAGTTAATACTGTTTTACACTATATATATGTGAGAAGTCACAGACTGCACTGTCACAGACAACAGCCACACCATTTTAAATGGAGACTACCTAAAATTTGCTGAAAACAATGGTATATGCAAAGTGTAACAGTAGCATGAACTGGAAGAGTCCTCGAGTCAGTGACCTCACGTTTGCAAATCTGTTTTATTGCTGATCGTTTCAATGTATAATCCGTCGGACTTCTCGCAGAGTGTAGTTTCTTCTCTCAAAAGTTTCAGTGTCATCCAGTACATACTTGTTCCTAAAAAACTTTTTATATTTTTACTATGTTCATAATGTCCATCTAAATCAGAAACAGTAAAGACCCTAGGATGTTTTTATTAAGTAGAACCATTTTTGCAGTGGGAGCCACAGATGCAGCCCCAAACAAAATAACATAACTAGGTTTGACTAAACACACTACAGACATGATGTTGAAATGGATAAGTCAGACACTTATTCTTTGATCTACCCTCACTATCTCACCTCCAAGTTCTATCCTGAGTCAAACCTCCCTAGAGTAAGCGTCATGTTTAACCACCATACCCCTGCCTATATGTGATGTATCCCTACACAGTACACCTACCAAAGTAGTGCTGAGAAAAAAAGCATTCAACACATACTCTCCACATTATTAAACTGGAATATGCACACTGCTGTAGCGGTGCATCTATAAGTAGTAAACCACCTCCTGTATGAGTTATATCTTTGCAAAGTGGAGAACACCTGTTCCTTAAGATGCAGTAATGTCTGCTTTGCAGCTGCTGGAAGGCAAAATGTTTTTTCTGTCACGTAGGCAGCTGCATTTATTAATTCTCCCATTTAGCCTGAACTGCTGACATGCTGACTTTGGCTTTTTGTTACATTTAAAAACAATTTAAAAGTGTTTGATGGAGCAGACGTACTGTACCACCTGCTGTAATTTACCCTCACGTTTCCTGATTACACAGTAATACTTTGTAGACACATACTGTTTTGCATGTTGCACATGCAGATGACAGCAGTAGAGCCATTGTATCCACTGTATTAGAGTTGCACTCTATTATAGCTAATGGGCTTAGCTATTAAAGCAGGCGAGAGAGTCTCAGACAGAGTGAACTCGCTGTCACTTATTCAGCATCACATAACAATCACAGTGCATCGATTGGGAACATGATTCAACCCTTGGATCGTGCTAGCATAGAGGGGGAAAAGCCCCATCGTGGCTCTGAGCTTGATGTGCTGCGAGAAAAAAAAAAAACAGAAATGGGAGGAAAGCGAGACAGGCAGAAAGACAGAATAGAGAACCTGTGATAAGGTTTAATGCGAGTTACGTAACCCCATGAATTAGATATGATGGCCATGAGAGGAGCTGGTGTTCAGAACAGGATTAAAGGCTCCTTGCTGCCCTCTCCAGGACCTCGGGCTGGGAATTTAAAGAGGTGTATGTGCACTGGGGAACAGAGGGAGGGAGAAAACGTGAGCGGTGGAAAATGAGTATGAGACGAGGGGGTAAAAAGAACAAGCCTTGACCAAGGATTTAGTGCTGAGATTCATTTTTTTTTATCTTGCCTCAGGTCTCCACAATAAAATGATAATGTACACTATATCATAAATCTAATGCAGTGTGTGTATGTGCGTGTTACCTCTCTGCAGGCAAGCGTGGGACCTGGCTGTGGATATCTGCCTCTCTCAGCTGCCCACCATCATCGAGGAGGGCACCGCCTTCAGAGTAAGTGTGTGTGAAAAACAAACACTCCGAACACCCTTCAGTTACACTTTAAAGATGATCCATTAAATTGTGTGTGAGTGCGCGTGCATGTGTGTGTGTTTGTAGTTATGGGACATCAAGTTTTGATGGATGGCTCTTATTTTGGAAATGTCTACCAGACACCCATAAACCTCAAACACATCTTGTTTGCACTGCAGCTTCTCCACCACCAACATCTACAGCATCTCTATTATTCTCTCTCTCTCTCTCTCTCTCTCTCTCTCTCTCTCTCACACACTCACACACACACACACACACACACACACACACACACACACACACACAAACACGCACTCTCTCAGTGGATAACATTGTAAAATGTCATGTCTAATAAGTCAAGTGTGAGTGTCAAATAATAGTTGCTGAAACCACTGGCCCTGCACTTTTGTGCACTGTTGTGTTTATTGTTCTATTTACTTATGTGCCAGGGGAGCTTGATGGAGATGCACAGAGAGGCTGATGATGACTTAAGATGTCTGGGCCAATGCAAGGCATTTGCGTGTTTGTGTGTGAGCAGACACACAGTCACCAGACACTGGCCAGCAGCAACCTGTGCTTTGTTATACAAACTAATCCGAACAGTATAAAAACAGAGGAGTGGGACTGAAGCAGCTTTTTCCTGGCGTCAGCACTTTAATCTGGGCCTTTTCACTACTTCACCTGGCCTCTCTGAGGTGGGCATCTTCTCTACAGCCGCCTGGGGAGCAGTTTTCCTTCCCTGCTCCTCCTCTACTTTCTCCTGCACTCAGGCCGAAAACACTTACGGTACAATAATTGAGCCTCTGAGGACTCTAAAGGAGATCCTTCCTCTCTGTCATGCTCCCTCTTTCAGAAGCCTTTAACTTCTCTCTGATGTGCTTCAACTGTTAGAAATTCAGATTTATTTTTTACCCTCGGTAATTAATGAGCGTCGGCATTATTTGATCACTCTATCGCACACTTCTCCACCCTCAGCCTCACCCGCTTTTTCTTGAATCTAGGTAGCAATATAAAATCATCAAGGAAAATCATATTTCTTGAACAAACATGAATTAAAAACAAGCAAAATATGGAGACTTCAATTTTTTCTTTTTCCAGATAAAGATCATAAACCCTACTCTGCATTTTCTGATTTCTTAGAACTCTTTCTGAGTTGATGTTGGTCATGATCCAGACACGAGCATCACACTTTTCACACTTTTTTATAAAAAATGCAACATATTTGCTTTCCTTTTCCTTCCATCCACCCAATTCCACCTGATATTTGCATTTATTCAAAACTCTGTTCATGCTGTCATCAATTGTCAAAGTCAGTCATTCTTGTTATAAGGCACAGAGGCTCCTGAGTGATGAAACCTAGACAACAACTTCTTAAACCTGACTGTGGGACCCAAACACCCTGAGCTGTCATTGCTCTCACTCACTGTCATTATAACACTAACTGCTGGCTCCTTTCATCCTTTCACACCATTGTCCATGTTTTCAACCTCATCTACATGCAGCACCTTCAGCTGTAGTTTGGTTATTTGCCAGTTTCCTTTGGCACATCTAGCACTGAACTTTTTGAGGGTTTATCTTATCACAAATGTGAAGGTTATTAACGAAGCTCGACTTTTTCCACGGCCTGCTCCTGTTGTCATAACTTGTGAACCTGTCGCATGATCAAATGATCACATGATCACATAGTCATATGTCACTGTCCCACTGGCAGTGCAGGTAGATGAGAGCTGTCACTGAGATAAATTGACCTTGTCTGATAATAACTAATAATTAATAATGCATCAAACAATGTTACTTTAGTGTTTTATGTAAATAGCTAATTGGGTGTGTAGGCAACATGTATAGTAATAATGATAACAACAATAATAATAATTATTATTATTATTATATGATTATATATTGTAGCAGTAATTGAAGTTTCAAAGCATTCAGATTTCTAATTACCCACCTTACTTTGATAATTTCTCCAAACTTTATTTCAAATTGAGAAAGTCTTTAATTTACCTTAGTCCTGATGACGTCATATTAACTACACATGGTTTTAGGCAGCGTTTTTGAAGCAGAGTTCTAGATTCCCACATCCCCTCAAAGCAGCACCTTTCTTCATGTGTCAGGAAGTATGAGTGTGTGTATAGAGCTATTAAGCTTTGATTATGCACAGATTAATTTAGCCATCCAGCCGAGAAGCGCTGATATTCCCCCCCCTCCACATCCATCAGCAGTCTACACTACGCTGTCATAATTCCCACAGCATTATTAACACCCAGTGATCAAGAACTCTGCAGCCAGCACCTAATCAATCAGGCAAACTGCCATGGCAGTGGAGAGAGAGAAAGGAGAGGGAAGGTGATCATGATGGATCAGGATTTATGTCGTTACTGCATTGCGGTGTCACTTCTGAGCTCGTTGTGTCAGTGCTTTTATGAAATGATAGGCTCGTCACTGCAGACCGGCTCATCAGTGTGTGTGCGCGTGCATGAGGGAGTGTGTGTTTGAGTAAGCACATTCATTTCTTGAAAATGGTGATAAACATGGAGTGTGTGTGATTTGTGTCCACAGCACAGTCCTTTCTTTGCGGAGCAGCTGACGGCCTTTCAGGTGTGGTTGACGATGGGTGTCGAGAACAGAAACCCTCCTGAGCAGCTCCCAATTGTTCTGCAGGTACACACACACACACACCCACACCCACACACACACACACACACACACACACACACACACACACACACACATACACCTTGATCTCACCTTGAACCACCTTCTCTCTCATTCCCCCTTTTTTTCAAATGACTGTTTCAGTTTGCTTTATCAGCATGCCCTGTGAATACATTTATCTTTCCAAATCATGCTAGAGAAAATTAAAAGAAGAAAAAAAGCAAGGGTGATCATAGTAAAACAAATACTACTGGTCCTTTTCAGCTATCAGTCATGTCAACTGATCACAGTATGAGTATCCAACAGTACAACACGTCTGTTCACATGGAGTCTGAAGCTGTCATATTCTGCACTGCAGAAAATATGCAGTCTAATTTATTCAATAAAAATAATGACATTGATGAGAGAATGTACAAGGGGACAGGTGTTGGTTAGTGAGAAGTTGAGATTGAGTGTCTTTTGCACCTGCTTGATGGTCGTTAATTAAACCACTTGAAGGAACATTGAGCTGCATAGCGACGTATCTAAAATCCATCCATGCTGCAGTGTTTGAGAACTGAGATCACTCTTCCCCCTCTAGTGCAGCAGGTGCCAGATATCATGCAACATTTCGGCTGTTTGAATTGTGGGAAGAAAAAATGATGGTGCACTTATGTAACTGAGCCTAAATCACCATATCTTTGTAAGATCGATGGAGCCAGGAAGGACTTAACTTGTATGATATATAATATTATATAATATTATATAGTGTTATTACAACAATAGTTTAAACACCATTGCCTCTCACTGCTTCTTCACTCTCCTCTGTACAAAGCTCTCTGTTCCTTCAGGTCACCGCTGTGAATCTGCCAGCACGAAGTGTGAAATGCACTGGAAAATTCCTCCTGCAGACTGAGCTCAGCATTTGCAGGCTAATTTTCTTCATTACAACCCGCAACAAAAGGCTGTGACAAGAACAGCGTCTCCTGTGTTCCCTGAAGTGGTGTTAAATTTGTTTCGGATGCTTTAATTGGGCTGAAATGTTGCCAAAACCCTCTTACCCGTGTGAGCTGTTGAGTAATGGCAGTCAACGGTTTCTCTCCTGCCTTTCCCATCGTCCTTCCTCCTTCCACCACCATCACCCCCTCCCGCAGGGATGTACAGTTGTGGTGTTGTATTATATCACAGCGTAGTAGCGGTGTGCCGATGTCTGTGTTGAATGGTAATTTCCTGCTGACTCAGCGCGCCACGAGCCGCAGCTCGTCCATACAGCAGTTCTGTCGGGGCCTGTTAAAAGCCGAGGGAAAGGCAGACAGAATGGGGAGTGCTGGATGGTGTGTGAGAGCATGTGTGTGTGTTTGCTCTTGATGTGGACACGGGGGGGGGGGGAGGTAAAACAGCAGCAGCCCTTAAGATTGCACAACATTATGCAGCCTTGCACCGTGATGGGAAAGTAATCGTAAGGGCACGTTGCGCTCTCTGATGTAACAGATGGACACATAAATAGGTCTGACGCTCTTTTATGCACACAGTTGCATAAGAATGCATTTATGACCGTCATTAGTCTATTGGGATTTTACAATTTGATGCCAAAATATAAACAGGCTCAATTTAAGAGATGCAAAGAATGACAAGAAATGGGCAGCGGAGAGTAATCCATCGAAATTGCTCTTTAATGAAATGAGCAATGGGAGAACAACGGAAGCTCAGGAAGCAGAGACACGGTGCGCTGTTTTGACAACAGCCGTTTCATCCAGAAAGGATTAACAGATTGTGCAAAGGGATTACAGCATCTCCAAAATTGTGATGTTACGGTCACAGCAGCACATACACATTCACACACAATTGGCTTCAGGTGACAGTGGAAGAGATTAAGGCATGACTGTGCATCATAATGTCATGATGGCATATGTCTCACAGCCCACACACACACACAGCATGATCATAGGTAGTGCTGAGTCATCACACAAAATGAGATTGGAGTCAGGGTTTTTTACGCAAATAAGGAACAGAGACAAATATTTACGCACGTTCTCATGCATTTTAATATCACAGCATTGTTCAGGGAGCGTATTTCCATATCTGCTATGATGAAATGGCATATGTGCGTTACTGCGTTGCTTAAATCATTTATATAAAATTTGCTGAAACCATGTTCCTGGGCCGTCTGTATTCATGCTCATCGTTTGGTGTTTGTGTTTTAATTCCTGTAGAGCACACACCCACGTCACACACAGGTCTATGTTCCTACGCTCCTCCTTGGAGCTGGAGGTAACCCCAGGACGGTCTTTCCCCGGCCTCCTTCCGTCTGTATGGTCACGCTCATCAGGTGGAAGTCACGAAGGATGCTAATAATACATTTTGTGTTGGTGGATGTCAGTGTGTGTGTATGTGAGTGTTTGTTGGGGCGCACCTGTGTTCCTCCATATGCTTGTTCTCACACACTGTGGGACAGTCACATGGGGAAGGAACACTCTCCAGCCCACACACAGGCTTATTGCCGCACTCCACCTAACGCTGCATAAATGACACACACACACACATACACACTATCATTATTAGCATGCGTACTCCTTGATCAAAACAAAGAAATTGTCATTTTGGCGTAAACACACACACACGTAAAAATGCACACAGTGTATCCGTATCTTCTTAATAAGCCCAGTGGAATTGCAGCCAAGAGTACACACCCAGGAACTCAAACATCGCTGCACACACAAACATACACATGGTGTGTGTGTATGAGTAAACAAGTTCTACCTGGTGCCAGTGACTTAGCACTAGTGGTGCGAGAGCCACCTGTTCTCTCCACCTCCTCACCCTCTCTGCAGTGTCTCCTGCTGTCCTTCCTCCTTCTCTCCTTCCATTAATCTCAAGCGTCCTCTTCATTCGATGGCAGCACGGTTGACCTCCGACCTCTGCTGTCTTTCAGGTCCTCCTCAGTCAGGTGCATCGGCTGCGGGCTCTAGACCTGCTCGGAAGGTTTCTGGACCTGGGACCATGGGCTGTCAGTCTGGTGCGTTCATATGACATATCTTGCATTCACATTGTTTATAGCTTAATCAGGCAACACTGACTTTTTGCCTCCACCAAGAAAGTAACATTTTTTTCAGTATGTGTTTGTTTATAAGTAGGATTACACTAAAACTACAGAACCGATTTCAACCGAATATTGTGGAGGGGTGGGACATTAAAGCCATGAAATATTCCTGTTCATTTGGAACAAGCGGCAGTTTTTAGGTTCAGTTTTAAACACATTTTTTGTTGATTTTTCAGAGAATAATTCATAGATCTTATTTTTTTTATATAGTTTTTTTTTTTAGCTTTCAAGCAACATACAGACGTAACAAAAATGACACAGATACACTAAATAGACAAGAAAAGAGTAACATTTAAACAGAATGAGAATTATATATTTTGGAGGACTGATATTTATAAGTCAGTGTAATTTAGTGCAGATCTAGGTAGAATAATAGTGAAATTAAATGTGGTTTTATAGGGGAATTTTGGGCCTTGGTGGAAGTATGCACTTTTATTAGCCATTGTAGTTTATAATATGATTTTAGAATGAAATTTGATATTTCATAAGGACGCCACTTTGACATCACATGAACCATATGATAATGAGGGATTGATTTATGTAGTGATGTTATGATGATGTAATTCCTACCAAATACAGCAGAGATGCCTCCTAAAATGCATTTCAGCCCTAGGCCTTTAGGTAGCGAATCATTTTATGATTATTTGTGGAAATATCTTGAAAATGTGTTTTTGTCATCATGTTTTTGTTGACCATGGCCTTTGATTAATCAGCTCAAATAGTTAATAGTTTGTGATGAAAATCGGCACACCTCGAAAATGCCAGTTAACACATTGAAGAGATTAAAGAAACAGTTTGTTAATAAGTGACCTCCTGCTGGGAGTTTTTTTTTAGAAAAGCCAATTAACAGTCTCTCTCTGACATCCAGTATTTATGCAAAGCTCACTTAAACTAATCATGCCTTTGTTTCAGCTCCATACTCCAGCACACAGACATGAGAGTGAATTATTATTCCTTAAAACTCAAAAAGAAGTGCTGTGTATTTGTGAGCGTGTTACCCATAATTGCCAGGTCACTTTTCAAAAAAATCATATGAGATAATAGATTTCTTTGTAAACAGGCAGTTAAGAGCGATATACACATGTAGCATTCTGTTGGACATCATAAAGCTACAAGAATAAGTTTAATTTAGTTTTAATGCTTGGAGAATATTCAATATTTAAATATTTTATATTTTACAGCTTATTTGATTTCACTGTCACTCACAAACAACGGTTGTGTGTGTGTGTGCTTCCAGGCCCTGTCTGTAGGGATCTTCCCCTACGTGTTAAAGCTGCTTCAGAGCTCAGCCAGAGAGTTGCGGCCACTGCTGGTTTTCATCTGGGCTAAAATCCTGGCTGTGGACAGTGTAAGTTATGTAAAACACTCAAGCACATTAAACTCTTCATCTCTTCTAAACCCTTATTGACTTTGACCGTTTTTTTGAGGTTTTAACGTCACAGGTTGAAGGGACCAGTCAGATCTAGTGGCACCAAGCTGTGACATTGAACATGCAATGATTGGAACACTGCTCACTTTACCCCTCACCCTCTCTAGAGCCAGTATTTGGTTTGTCCGTTCTGGGCCACTGTGGAAAACGTGGCAGTGCAATATGCCGAACTTTGTGGGAAAGTGTCCACTCATGGATGTCATTTATATCTCAAGTCAAATTAATTTTACTTGTATGGCACCAAATCACAACATGGATTATCTCAAGGCACGTTGCATTAAAGGGAAAACAACTGTTTACAACATTCAATACCTGCAGCTCCCTGTGTCATGCAATGAATTCTGGCTGCCTTGTTGTGACTCACACGTGGAAAGAATACAAAAAAAAGTGTGGCTTGAAAGGGTCAATTTTGAATTCAGGTGTTGTTGCCGTGAATATAAACAGAATAATCAGCCAGTGAGGGGCCTCTCATGTCTTTTTACACCGTTGATGTTACAATGACAAAGAGCAGATCTGGTGAAGCGAACATAACACCTGAAGTCTTTGAATGCTTCCACTGAAGCTGTCGGGTACAGAAACTTTTATGAATGTGCAATTCTGTTTTGATTCTTGGAGCTGGTTTGATTGAATTGCAAATCCCAAACTAGTAAAGCTGCTTTGGTTTGATCTGTGCACATGTTTCTATTTTGATCTGATAAAAGTTCATTTTTGAGTGAGACAGGCAGTCAAAGATTTCAAATGACTCTATGTGCATTGACTTTTAATAACAAAATTGCACTCTCCCACACACTTATTACAAATGTTTGAGTCAGACAGTGACTTTGATTGAGAGCATTTAGCTTAACCGCCCATTAGACATAAGAATAAAACCCAAAGCCCTCTATAGTAATCTGCCTGAGAGCTGCATGATTTCATGTAATGTCCTTTCACTTTTTAGAATAAGTGAAAACGGTCAGAGTCACCTTTATTCTTAAAGGCTACATTTTTATTTTCACACCTATGTAGATATTTTTATTTAAAAACACCTCACTCACACAGTTTAGAGAGGCCACCAAGGACAAACACTCTTTTATGACAGAAGTGCTCTGAATCCAGGATGAGAGGAAAGTGAACTAAAGCAACATCTGCAACCCCCTCTCTCCCTCTCTCCCCCTGTCTATTCCTCTCTGTTTCCCTCTTTCCTCTCTCTGTGATTCTTCAGTCATGTCAAGCAGACCTGGTAAAAGACAACGGACACAAGTACTTCCTGTCCGTTTTGGCCGACAGTTACATGCCAGTGAGTATTGCCCGATCCCGTCAGCACGTTTATGAGAACAGTGACCCACAGCACACGCTGCAGTTTTTCTGGGTTGCCTTGAAAGTCGATCTCAGAGACCCTCTTTCTGTTTCAGGCTGAGCATCGAACCATGGCTGTCTTCATACTGGCTGTTATCGTCAACAGCTACAACACAGGACAGGTACGAGTCTGTGTGTGAGTCGTTGTCTGCTGTCTGTCTACTTGCTAAAAGCCGAAAGGGAGAACATACCAAATTATTAATTTACTTCCCCCAGCAGAATCGTGGCGGGTTCTTTCGGGAGCCAGACGTCACTTTGAGAGATGGCTTTATCGCCCATTGTGTATTTCCGGGAGATATTGGTTATGTGACATTTTTGTCACCGACAGTTCCCACTGTAATCTCCGTCTCCGTCCTAGCCACCCTCATGGTGACGCTTTATCACTGCAAGTGTCACTTCAGTCTGCTCCTGGCCCCCGGTGTTCAATCCCAGAAGCCTTTTGTTTCTGACACTGATCAAACGTCCAAGGGTTTGAGGTTGGAGAGATGTAGCCCTTCATTTCATGGCGTATACACACACGCACACAAGACTCACACACAGTATTCTTGACACGCTATTTACAAAGAAATATTCCACCTTCACTCATTTTCACTTCCAGTCACTTCCTCTCTGCAGTTATTTTTCCATCTAGTTGTGTGTGTAATTTAACTCATTCATTTCTGTCTTCCCTTCCCTTTACTGTTCTTCTCTCGCTTGACATTATATTATTTTAACAAATCAGAAAAGCTATATGTGCACTCGAGTTCAGACACAGCCATTCTTCTTCCATACCACTGTGTACTTAATGCTTCTACCTCTCTCACAGGCCTGTAAATAATAGATGATACCCAACAATACAGAAAGAGACTCTGCTGGTTCCACATCTCCATTATTTATCCCTCTGACTTTCAACAACAGCGCTCATTACTGCGGTATTGTTGTTGCGAACATGTCACAATGCACTGGCATCTTAATATTCCAGCTCTCAGGGTTCAGCAGGGAGCTGGGATCAGAAAAACCTGGGAACGGCGTCTGTGGGATCATAGGAACATAAAGAAAATAGAAAGGGGGTGAAGAGATGCGAGGGTGTGTGTCACTGCTGTTAGAAGATTTGTTGTCGGGACAACTCAATCTGCAGGAGACAAAAGATTATTCTCAGCGCAATAACTGTGTTCATCTGCTTACAAAGTGTAAAGGCTTTTAGGTTCACAGGGAACTTTTTGAGTTTCATCTGGTTGCTGAGAGCTTTGAAGCCCTTAACCCTGAAGGTCCTTATTTACATCCGTTCAACAACGTCCTGGTGTTACATTCACCTCTGCTGCTCCGAGTTTCTAACAAACGCACTGCATTCGATTGGCTGCTTTTTATCAAAGCCGGAATTATTCAACAAATAAAAAGAACATTTCTCGCAAGTTATTGTCAGCTCAAGAATACATGCTTTTCTTTCCTGGTTTGCATTTAATGTGAAACAGCTGCAGGTTGTGTTGCATATTTATTGATACTAGATTGAAAAAACACCAAACTATAACAGACTGGAATTGATTAAACACAACACTGCAGGTACACTGAGTCCCACCGCGGCCTATGAAACATATGTGGTATTGCTTTGCATTGGCCGAGCTTTATATTTTATTTCATTAATATAAACTTCAATCAAAACATCTGCCAAGAAGTGACTGGAAATAAATAGTGAATAAAAAAAGTGAAAGCTTTTTACTGCACGGTTTTACCATTCACCCATTCACACACACACACACACACATACATTCATACAGTGCATCTGTGTGTAGCACTTCACGTCAGCCATGAATTCTTCCCTTGTGAAGATAATAATGTTCAGTTTTGACTGACACCGTCAGAAGTATGAATTCACTGTGCCTGGTTCGAATCCCAATTCTGTCAGGGTCTCTCTGTATGAAGCTTGCGTGTTCTTCCTGTGCATGCATGGATTTTCCTCCAGGTACTGCAGCGTGTCCACCTCAGTAATTAACATGTAGTTTTATTTAGAGATTTTTAACAAACATTGAAAGGGAAGAACATTATGTGACTCAGTAGAACAGGTAATTCCAACCAAGCCAATTTACATCCATTACTATCAAATCAAGCCCTGTACTTGTGTCACCTCATGAAAAGAAGAAACATCTGAGGCTACTGAAAACAGTGGAGGAGAATACTCACTAAGTTTTAAAAGGATTTTGGATAAATCACACCAGGTTTCCCTTCAGACTTCACACTGACTCAAACTTTGATGGACCAATTACCTTTTGTCCACAAAAAGGCTTTGAAGAAGGCTGGTGGATTCAGAGGAATAAGTCCTTTATAATCTTTTTGTACATCACATAGTGTGAGGTCACAGGTTAGTTTTGATTAACTGGCTAATAAGTTACAGGTCTGCTCCCAGCCTGAAGCCTCTGTACGGCTCAGCAGTGTACGACAGTGCCGATATTGTTATTAAATATTAAAAACTGCCAGGTCATTGTTGATGACCATAATATGTGCAGGTCTACACTCAGAGTCCACTGTCTCTTCTACAAGAGCTATGAGTGAAACATTTGAAACTCAAAGGAAATTAACACAAATATCCTTTGTACTGTTCTTACCTCATAACTAACAGGTATTAAACCATTTTTAAACCCAAATATTACAAAGGGCATGGTGTTGCAGTGGTTAGCAACATTGCCTCACAGCAAGAAGGTTTCCAGTATGGATCTTTCTGTGAGGAGTTTGTATGTTTATTCCCGTGTCTACATGGGATCTCTCTGGGTTCTCCGGCTCCCTCCCACAATCCAGAATCATACAGATTGGGGTTAGGTCAATTGGAGCCCCTCAATGACCGTAGGTGTGAATGTGAGTGTGAATGGTTGTTTAACTCTATATCTTTGCCCTGTGATACGCTGGTGACCTGTCCAGGGTGTACCCTGTCTCACCCCTTAAAGGATAAGCAGCACAGATAATGGATGGGACATCTGAGCAACTGAATCTCTCTCACTATTCTCCATTTGCTCTACATCCTCCTTCTCTTGCCCTCCTCTTTCCATACCAGGAGGCCTGTCTGCAGGGCAACCTAATAGCCAACTGCCTGGAGCAGCTGTCAGACCCCCATCCCTTGCTTCGTCAGTGGGTAGCCATTTGCCTGGGCCGCATCTGGCAGAACTTCGACCCTGCACGCTGGTGTGGTGTCCGAGACAGCGCCCACGAGAAGCTCTACACCCTGTTGTCGGATCCCATCCCTGAGGTGAGAAAGTTTATTCCTGAGTTCTGAAACATTTAAGAAGTTAACAGGGATGTTTTCAGTCACTCTCCACATCTTGCCTTACAACACGGCAAATTAAGAGGAGATATCAAATTACATTTTACAAATGCTTGAATCCCATTTTGGTTATTTGTAGGAGGTAATCTTGTCAGGCACCATTTGTATTACATTTGGTCTGAGATTATATGTCAAGATTTGTCTTTGTGATGGATTTAGAGAAAAATAGATTACAAGGCGTCATCAAACAGAGAGCAGAGCAGACGCAAACAGTTTTTGCCCACTGTGTTAAAACCAGATGGTTGACATCTGACTGGGTCGTGTGAAGACCACAGGGACGGTAATAAAGAGTTTGCCCTGAAATTCACCCAGACACTTTGTGCTCCCGCTCATACACACTTACACATAATTTGTATTTGTTCACACACCCATGCACACACAAGGAACATCTGTCTCTACCAGAAACTGCCTCTTTCCCTTGGACAGACAGCTGCTACAGCCATAGGGTTGAAACAGAGGTCTGCACACACACACACACACACACACACACACTCACACACTCACACACACAAAGACACACACTTCTTTTCAGCTGCATTTCCAGGTTGTGCATTTAGTTTGCATTCAGTGTAAGAGTTATTTAAGGTCACAGGAGACTGACTGATGATAATTGACTGCATCAAATTGTAAGGAAAATGGCACATTTCCAAATATATTGCTGCACTTAAGTGTTTCCCAGGTGTTTGATTGAGACGCCTCAGATGGTGTAGTATGTGTCTGTGTGTGTCTGTCTGTGTGTTCGTGTGTTTGTGTGGTCCCCAGAGCCTTGTGAAGATGACTGAAGAAAGTGACGAGTAGCTGAGAGACAGAGTGAAAGTGAAAGAGGATCAGAGACTAAACAGAGTGTTTAATTAAGTTTAAGTCTGAGGGGACAGAACCAAGATGACACTGTTCTTTAGTCACAGCTTGTGACTCAGTACAACGCACACTGAATGCTTTTGTTGATAGTATTTTTAAAAACTCATAAAGCTGAATGTGCATTTAAATAGATATTGCTGATGCTTCTCTGTGCAGAATGTGACACGTTTTTCTTTTCGGCTTTATTGTGTTTGTAATGGATTTATTGTTGTAAGTCTGCGTTTATGCTGCCGCCGTGGTCCCGGGCTTTTATTCAAAATAAGGCGTCTTCCTGGTTAAATCTTTTCTGCTTGCGTTTTCTTTTCTGTAAAAGTTGATGTTAGCTAGCTCAGTGTTGGTAAGACATGTGCAGGAGCTGGATAAAATGCTATAACTATCTGTGCTGTCAAACACACTAATACAGCGTGCAGCAAAAACAACCTTTATAAAGTTTAGAATATTCAACTTTCAGAAAAAAAAAAAATCTTTTGTTGGAACTGTTGATACATTTCTGTGCATGTTTTATATACACTGTCAATATGCACTTGTGAAAAGACAAAACCAATACAGGTGAATAGTTCTATTGGACTGTATTAGATCGAACACTAGTTCACTATATTCTGATTCTGGTTTGTTCCAGTGCATAACGATGAATCAGAGAAATCCTGAGTGGAGATGGCAGATTAAGATGCTCTCAGTGTTGCATCCTTCTCTTCTAATTAGCTCTCAAATCAAAGTCCCTTTATCATTTGTTATTCCAGGTTTTTGGAAGAAAATGACAATTTGTTCATGTGAAATGTTTCAGCTGATCATTTTCATCCGAGCAAAACAAACCTTTTCAAAGCAGCTGTGTGCTGTAGCAACTCAGGAATAAAAAGTAGCTGTGACGATGACATGGAAACATCCAGCTGGAACAGAAAGCTTTAATTTTTACATAACAGATCAATTGAACTGAGAGTAGAGTATACTGAATCTTCACTGTGTGCGTGCGTGCGTGTGTGCGTGCGTGTGTGCGTGCGTGTGTGCGTGCGTGTGTGCGTGCGTGTGTGCGTGCGTGTGTGCGTGCGTGTGTGCGTGTGTGTGTGTGTGTGTGCGTGTGTGCGTGCGTGTGTGTGGTGTCTCGCTGCAGGTGAGATGTGCAGCCGTCTTTGCTCTGGGGACGTTTGTGGGAAACTCTGCTGAGAGGACAGATCACTCAACCACCATTGACCACAACGTGGCAATGATGCTGGCCCAACTCATCAATGATGGCAGCCCTGTGGTCCGCAAGGTCAGATCACTACCACACACACACAGTTAGTCTCATATTATTAGTGTGACAAACAAATGAAATACCAGATGAAAATAGAGACTATGGTTAAAAAACTAATGAACAGGGGAAAGGTGTTTGCTGGAGGACACTACACTGCAGACCCACAAAGACTAATAACACAAATGTTGTGTGAAGGTATAGTTGATATTTTTAGGAAGTGCATTATCTTTCTTCCTGAGAGTCAGATGAGAAGATCGCTACTCTCATGTTTGTGTTTTGTGTTCAGAAGTAATTAGAATGTCTCTCAATGTAGTGCATGCCATTTTTGCATTTGCTTTTGAATTAACTTAACAAGATACAGCATGTTAACTGTTGAGCTTTAGAGCTGTTTCCTTCCTGTCTTCACATTAAGTTTGGCAGTTAAAGCTAAAGCTCTGTACTCGGCATAAAGACATGAGAGTGGTCTCAATCATCTCGTCATCCTGTTGACTTCTCTGGGACAAAACACACCTGCAGACAATGTGGTTAAAACATTTTCATATTGTTTGGATTTGCCCTTTAATCTAATCATACTAGTCCTGAAAAATCACTTTGGGGGTTTTCTTCTGTACATGTTCGACAGGAGCTGGTTGTAGCACTGAGTCACCTGGTGGTCCAGTATGAAAGCAACTTCTGTACAGTCGCTCTCCAGTTTATAGAGGAAGAGAAGAACTACACAGTGCCATCACCAGCTAACACCACAGGTATTCAAGACACACAAAAAGAAACTAGGTAACTGAATCACCCGCTAAGAGTAATATGTGGAAATCCTGGAGGTGCTTTCACCAGGTTCCTGTGACCATGGATCAGTGTAGGAGAGACCCAGCGGTTAACTAACTGAAGGTTATGGTTTAGTTTTAAAGTACTTGAGTGTTGCTGTGCTGAGTGTTTCTTCTGTTAATGTCAAATATGTTGATGCAATACAGTCACGGCACCTGAAATACCTGCAAGTGAGGGGTACTGTAAAGGAGTTACCATCCAAAATAGGAAACAAGTCGTCAATATTATCCGAAATTAATCAGTTTTTTTTTTTTTTAACTGTCTTTTTGTTTTGAATGAGATGTGAAATGTTCAAACCACTCAGCATTATAAGAGGATTTGTGATTTTTGTCACTGAAATGAAATGAGTCAGACAGCAAGAAAATACCTTAAAGGATGTGGTTCAATGTGCTGTTATGCAGATCAGGGCACAACCAAGTCTTGTGAAGCAGAAGAGCTGAGAGCAATTAGATGTTTGTGATCTAAATTGTATTTTTTGGATAATTTGGCTTTCATTAAATTGACATAATGGCATTATCTTGAATTGCGTGTCCACTGCATGGAACCTTGTCATGTGCCCAGGTTTGTTCCCACTGTATTTTATTCTCTATATAACCATAGACTGCGAGTTCAGCTAAGCAACGACCTTGTACAGTAAATCTGGCAATTCACACCTTTAGTTACTGTATTGAATAATGAGAAAATGTTCATAAGAGTAACTTTCAATAGTTTTATAGTCAGGTTGATGTTAAGAAGTGTCTTTATAATGAGAGAAGAATGTCGTCCTTGAACAAGTCATCTCTGACCAATGAATGTTTTTTATTCTATTTATTTTTCGTGGGTGTCGGATCTGATCTAATGTGTGTCCTGTTTTAACATTCAGAGCCTGGTAACCTGACTCCAGTGAGGGACAGTCCGGCCATCCCACGCCTGCGATCGGTCAACTCTTATACCAACATCCGAGCTGCTACCACTGCCCGCAACCTGAACAAGAGCCTGCAGAACCTCAACCTCAATGAAGAGGGTAGGAGGACAGATAAAGATGAAGGAGGAGGTTTAGTCAGCTGAGTGAAAGCAATTAATCCAAGTAGAGGCCCCTGTACAAATAGAGGTGGTTTCCCTCCACCACTTCAGCTGTGGACTGTGGATGTCACAGTCCTCAGACTAACTACTTAATTCTATCATTGCAGTTCTATAGAGCGGCTCAGTGAGTCTCAAAGCACCAAAGAGGCTATGACCAGTTTGCCAACCAGAGATAATAGTTCCACCTGTGGCTTTGTCGTACAAATGTGTCCAATAGCCCAGAATATGAGACGGTGTGGACTGACTGTTCTTCGATTGTGCTGACTGTGCTGAACTGGCCACTTGTTTTCTGCAAATATGCTTTCCTGTTGTTTTAGGCTGCATCCAAATGCATAACATGTGGCCACTTGTGTACACTGAGCATTTGTGCTAGTGTAAACAGGAAGCATTGGTTTTTAGCTACAGAAAGAGCAAGGCTACAAACAAGGAACAGCAATTGCAAGCAGTTGTATTATTTTATGATGCAGAATTGAACTGCTCAACTGCTGTTAGCAAAGACAACAGGGTCAGCAATGCTTGTAAGTGATTATCCATTTCACGTCCTACACAAGTAGCTTAGACATTTTCTTGAAGTCATGTGATAGGAGCCTGTGATAGGAGTAAAGGCCACGCCTGAAATCTTCAATCAGCAAGTGGTTTTGAGTAAATACGACATTGTTCTCAACCGTCTCATATGTTGAATGTGTCTATTTGCACATACCCATGATTGTGGTATGTATAGAAGTGCATGCATATCTGTCTGACCAGGAATATGATCAGTCTTATGGAAACTTTCTTCACAGTTCCATCCTAGCTTTCAGCACCAGTACCACAGTACAGATCTCCCCTCATCTGCATGGGCACCAGTGGAAGCAGGGAACTGTCCATGGTGCTGAACTGTAGGCCTGTTGATACAAGCTCACAGTTTACTGTTGAATCCACTATAAGCAGGAAATATCCATTCTACTGCCATGTTGTTTACCTCTTAATGTAATGAAATCAATTAACTAGGAAAAATCGAATAACTCACCCTTTGTGCTTTTTGTTTGTGACGGTCACAGTCGCTGATCACAGACTACTACAATTTTCTCCGCTTCCCAAGAATCATTGCAGCTGCAATTAAACCCTTCTCCTGTATCTGCAATCTCTTTGAACCTATGCTCCCCTTTAATTTCACTACGTTTAGTGGGGGCATGTATTTACTGTAGCTTTAGCTTCAAGAAGAGACACAGCTTTCACTGGGAAAATGTCTCTCTGTGGTTTGAATTACACATTAATCGTTGACATGTTTTATTTGTTGTGATAGAATTGTAAAAAATAATGAGTTTAATATTCGGCAAGACAATCTTGTTACTAATTAGCCCATAATCATGCCACCCAAACATCTATGTTCACAGGATTCGGATCACATGACCTGCTATCCAAACTAAGCTCTTAACACAGTTGGTGCCACATTTCATTGATTCAGCCAACGCTAACCGTGCCCCTTCTCTCTGCAGCTGACGTCTGCATAAGCCCTGAGCGTAGCTCAATCACTGGCACTTGGTGGAGCGCATAACCTACTGCTGACACCATTTCTAATTCGCGCATTCTCCATGCTTATTCCAATATGCAGTGGTGTTTATCATCAATAAGCACAGAGCGTATCTCCATTCTCCACCAATCCCCATTTCCACATTTCAGCCTGCAGTCAGTGTGCAGGATGCATGTGCAATTGGTTTTGTATGAGTCAGAGTAATGTTTGCTGATATGGAGATTTACAGGAGGAGGTGACTGAGGCTGACAGATGAAATTAAGGTATAAGCAGGTTTTTGTGTTGGAGTGTTGGCTCCAGATATAAGGACTGTTTACACATCTCACACTCTATTTGATTTTGATTTGGCTATTGGATTTGTTTTTGTCTTTTTACAGCAATAGTAGCTGTAATAAAGTTTATTTATGTAGCACTTTTACAGCAGCTAAAGAGCTTTCTAAACGAAATAAGGGCCTCTTTGTGTGTTAAACACTCGTGTGTTTTGATGATTGGATCTAAGGCTTAAGTGTGTGTGTGTGTGTGTTCATTCATTCAGGTGGACCAGCAGCTTTCTCTCCTGGTAACCTGAGCACCAGCAGCAGCGCCAGCAGCACCCTAGGGAGCCCCGACAATGATGAGTACATCCTGTCCTTTGAGACCATCGACAAAATGCGAAGGGTGTCCTCCTATTCTTCCCTCAACTCTCTCATAGGTAATTCAAATCAATTCAATTTTGTTACACATTCATTTCTAACTAAATGTGCAAGTTGAGTCTACTGGTCATGATGACACAATTGAACACTGTCTGACAAAATAACCCTTGATAATGTCATAGTGATGTCATTTAGCTTCAAATGCTAGAAACAGTTTGAAACACATGAACATTACCTGTAGGGTTGGTTTCAATCAATCATTCGATCAGATTTGATTTGTTTAGTCCATATTCACAAATCACAATTTGCCTCATAGGGCTTAATAAGACAACGTCTGTCATCAACCCTCAACAACAGTAAGGAAAAAAACGCATTTACAACACTGATTAAAAGAAATAGGTTTTAGCATAATGGATAGGTGTGTCAGTTTTTTCAAAAGTATTTATACATGGGAACAGTCTGATAGAGATGAAAGGAGCAGCAATGACTATTGAAATGGAGGAGTTATTATCTGTAACGGTCATTGTCCTTATCAGCCGTGACCATGATGGTGATCCACCACCACAATCCACAATCCAAAGTCACAAACCACCAGCATGATCACGATCTATCACCATTATCCATTTCTGAAACACTTTTTATTTTATTTGTTGGTCGTCTGCAAAAAAAACAAGAGCGGGTGTCTGTATTGGATTTTTCTAGCCCACGAGATCCTGAAACAGGCAGCAGCTGATTCCAACCAAAAAAATCAAAACCATCTGATGAACCCACAGTACTTAACCAAAACTGATCAAAGTCAGCAATTACCTAGCAAACACTGATGAAGCATCTAGCAAAATTAAGAGCCACTTTCTGAGGAGCTAAAAAGAAAAATGATGATGAATCAGCAACACAACAGTAAATCAATATAAATGCAGCTTTGTGAGGGCTTTGTGTGTGTGTGTAACCAGGCTAGTGTTTGCTAACATGTTAGCCTCATCAACTATTAATTCATTCATGATGTCATCATAATATAAATTTTGCATGATGTTTCTCTCCTGTGAGCAGCATGCTAATTGCTCATGTAGCGGTTGGTATCAGCTTCAGTTATGTAAATGTAGTCAGTAGGGTGATTACTGCAGGCTGCAGTCTGTAGCTGGGGCAGGTTTGCATGGTTCAACACATAGAAGCCCTTATCCCTCCCCTGCACCTTAGAGAAAATTCCGTGTAAAAACCACCATTTCAAAGTGCTGCCACTAGAGAGACAGACCTCGAGTTGGGGCACCCAAGAGAGGGTGGAACCCCTCAAACGACAGCAAGGACAGGCAGAAAAGCTCAGTCCAAGAATAGAAAAGTGTGAATAAGGTTTTAGATGTGTAAAGCACAGCAGAACTGAGGGTGGGAAAAGGGGCTTTTAAGTGCTTTTCCTCGTACACACGCTGAAGTTGAACCGGCTCACTTACCAGGGCTCCCAGGTGATTGGCGGGCTCCACCATGCGTCCTGACAGCCAGCGTGTGTGCAACCAGGAAAACCATTAACTCACTTCCACTATGCGGAAAAAGGGGAACGTGAAACTGGTGGTTCCCATTTTTCTACCTTTCTCTTTTTTTATTGTTTTATTTCAAGTTACAAATGTCTCGTAATCTCCCAGCAGCCCTGGCATGACCCACTTTGTGCTTTTTGTTTAGTTTTTCCTTCTTTTTTTTTGGGTGGAAATGCAGGAGGGAACTAAATTTAACTAGGCATGGGTTAGATATAGTGAGATGTCCTTTTGATTTGTTGCTTAAATGAAACCCACTCTAATCCAGGTGTACCTGACCCAGTCAATCTCACCATCAATATTGAGGAATCAGCCTAGTTTAACCTTTAACTCAGTTTGCTGGATAAATCTGTGCAGAATTACATATTTTCCTGTCGCTTATTTCCTTTTACTCTCTACCTTTTCCCTTTATATCAGACACATCAGCTCAGTTTTTTATAACTAATCCAGAGTTAATCAAGCTCGGACTAAAGCTTGGCCCTGTTGGTCATCTCCAATAGGATGGTTCTCTAGTGGTGTCCAGATAACATGGGACATCAAAGCTTAGAAATAAAAGACAGGAAGAGACAGCAATAAAAACAACCCAGCAAAGAATTCTCTATCATACCCTTTATCAGAAAAATTTAGCTTTCAGCGTTTCATTAAACCCTTTTCAAGCTGCTTGTTGGCCGTAGTGGCATGAGGTACCTGTGTAAACATGTTAAAAGACATATTAGCCCCCTGCCTTCTAAGCTGTGCCCCCATCACAGCCTCACTGCACACTTGTATATAACTCCCACCTCGCTGAGGGCTGCATGTATAAACAAGCAGGGCAGAGCTCATAAATGGATGCTGGTAACAGTATTCAGCAGCATAAAGAAAAAAGAAAATTTGCTTCAGTGCAGTGGCAGTTGCGTTTAATCACAAACAAGGCTCTGAATAATGTGGAGTATATCACTGAGCTCCTTACACCACACCATCCAGCAGGCCCCTCTTTTCAGTTAGTCTGCATCTTCTAACTTCTCCAGATTTCAGGTCATGTATCCTGTGGGGACCATGAATAACTGCACCAAGGGTTTTTCAGCCCGTCTAGTAGATGTTGAGATATTTTTAGTATTTCTAACATTAAAGTTGACTGGTGGTACTGGATCAAAGTTAGTGGATCCCCAGTATTCATCTGGTATCAGTGGATTAATCCTGAGATGAATCCTGGAAGAGGAATGTTGATAACAATGTGGGAGCCACACATGAAGACATAATGAGCTTCCAACCTTTCCTACAGTTGGACTCTTCCATCCGTCCAGGGTTTTGTTTACCTGGTGAAGTCCGTGTCAGCACTGTCTACTTGCAAAGCATATAGCCAACCCTCCACAGTCATTCATTCTCTGATAATTGCGCCAAATTTCACGTCCAATCCATAAATGTAATCCTCACTTGAGCACGATATCAAGGTCAGAGAATCGTCCCAGTCAGTGGGATTCGTCACCTGGTCACCATGAATATCTGTACAGAACTCCATGGCCATCAAAGAGTTGATGAGATTATTTTATAATAATTCATAATTTTTGTAATACTGTAACTCAGACATTTTCTGTATCTGCATTAACATTTTTCTCACATCAAGGGCTGATGTTAACTTCTACCTATGTCAGTGTTTTTGAAGCTCTCTCCCATTTAAAGAGCATCACAGGTGTAATACTGCGTTCATCGCCCTGTGAAATAAATACAAAAAATAGGCCTCATAGAAGAGTTTGGTCTCAACTGTTTTTGATGCATTTTTTTATGCCTCAAACATTTAAAGCTCCAAAACTCACGATGCAGAGTTAAGAGTATTTTATGTCATTTGCCTGAACTGAGGAGGCCGTAAAACAGTGATGCAGTGTTTCATTTAACTTATATGTTAAAATCTTTACTACTGTACATCCATTTCACTCTGCTCAAGTCTTAGAGTGATGCAAGTGTCAAGTCAGGACAAGCCACTGGTGCAGCGCCAAGCCAGTGAGTAATACCCACTGTCATGTGGACGACATAGAGGCGGTCCAGGGGTAATTTGTGTGTACCCGTAATGTAGCGCAACGGTTATATGGGAGAGGAACTGTATATCACATCTATCAACTGGCTGTTTACTGAAGCAGCTAGTGCACTGGCTAGCTGTCGCTAATCACATCCTGCCCCTCAGGCTACAACCTGATCACCTCTTTAACTCACTCTGACTCTTTCTCCCTCGGTTACCTGTGCCCTCTCTTTCTCCCTTCTCTTGGGTTCTATCTTTCTCTGTGATCCTCCTCCAGCTCTTTTTGTCTTTTTGACCCATCTCTGCCGTACCTCAGAGCACGCAGGAAATATAGGGGTCCTGTCTGTTTATAACCTTTCTCCATGTTGCCTCTTTCTAGCCGTTCTGCTCCTCAACTTTTCCAGTTTAGTTACGTATCTCTCCAGCTGTAGCCCTTGTATTCTCCTCCATTCTAGGAATCTTCACTTGTTGGTCTCTTATCTTTGAAGCTTTGGACCAGTGAATGCCTTTTGGTCTCTCTGCAGAGGAGTCTGAGCTTTTAGAGGTTCCAGGTTTAAATCAGTCCCTCATCCCTACAACATCCCAGGGGTTTTGCAGCACTCATGGGAAGGTGGGTAACAGGGCAAAGGTGTAGGAAGATGATGAAAAATAAAATGAGAGGTCATTCTCAGAGGTCAAGTTTATATGACCACCCTGAATGAGAGTAAAGATCAGCGAAGAAGGAAAGGGAGGATGAAAACGGAAAAGCAAAGAGAAAGAGAGACAGCAACAGTTGTAGATTATTACAGTTCAGTGTCCCCACAGCTGACACAGAGGGAGAAGAGAAAGACCACAGATTGAGGAAAAGTGATGGAGGCTCAATGCACTGCAGTGGCAACATGTTGAACAAGTAAAAGCCCCAAATTAGGAAGAATGTGTGGTGGAGAAGGAGGAGGATTGTTGCAAACAATGAGTAGTGTGACTGGCAGGTTGAGGAAAGTATCAGAATTAGCTCTTATTGCCAAGCAGGTTTACACATACAAGGAATTTGCTGTGGTGTATATGTGTATAAGTATAAAGATAAAAGAATATAAGAAAGGAAACAAACATTTAATTTAAAAATACTATGAGATGAGATTGATTGATGTGCAATATATTGTAAGTAAGCACGAGAGGCAGGGGCATCAGTGCAGTGCAGTGACAGGGTCCCAGGCCTTGATGAGAGGGAGAAGAAAGAAGTAAACATGGAGGACATGGAGGGTCAAAATCCTACGTTTAAGTATAAACTGGAGAGTGTAACTGAAGTGTCACTACAATGGAAAGCTGAAGACAAGAACAGATGAGCTAAACCAGAAGGAGACGCTTGGTTCATTTGTATTCATGATAACAGTTATAATTGACAGCAATGAAGCTCTGTGGATGAGGAGAGTCAGCTGCTTGTCGTGTGTGTGTGTGTGTGTGTGTGTGTGTGTGTGTGTGTGTGTGTGTGTGCGTGTGTTCCTCTTGTTTGTGTTTTGATTAATGATGTACATTACCTGACACTGGAGGTCTTTTTCCCCCTGTCCCCTCAACATATCCAACAACTGCAGTAGAGGAGAATAACTGGGGGAGGGGATCATGATGCTAATGAGATGATTGTGCAGTTTCACTTAGCTGTTAGTCCTGCGTGGTAATGAACTCAGTAGCGATGTTGCACCAAAGTGATGTTTAAATGCTGATGTATTTCTATGTTAATTTACGTGATATTTCACCTTCAAATAATTTGTTATCCCTCAAAATGATTTGCTTTTGTGTGTCTTTTCCAGGTGTGTCCTTCAACAGCGTTTACACTCAGATCTGGAGAGTGCTGCTACATCTCGCCGCAGACCCGTTTCCTGAGGTGTCGGACCTGGCCATGAAGGTCCTCAACAGCATAGCATACAAGGTTTGTTATGGGTTTTTTTGTCCTCAAAGCTACTGGATCACCAAGCATGTCTTTACCACACACACATGTTCATGAAAGAGTTGAGCTCTGGCTGTTTAGTGGTTGATTAAAACAACTTTAACGTCCTTGTTTTAAAGGTACAGTGTGTAGAAATTGTGTGATATCAAGTGTTGAAGTTGCATGTTGCAGCTGAACACCCCTCACCTCACCCTCTCCTTCCAAACATGAGAAAGAAACTGTGGTAGCTTCAGTTGTCATAAAAACTCAAAAGGTGTTTAGTTTGTTCAGTCTGGACTAATGTAAAAAACATGGCGGCCTCCATAGAGAGGACCCCCTCAATGTAAATATAAAGTATTTAAATATAAAGGGTCTTTTCTGGGGTAAAGAAACTACAATTCATACAATTTAGAACGAACTAGTGAAAACATCATGAGGATTATTCTACTATTAAATTATTAACATTATTAGAAGAAGAAATACTTTTATTGTCACGTTTAACACTGTTTACATGTATACATGAAATTGTTCTCCGCATTTAACCCATCCAGTTGGCACCTGGATGAAACACACATTGACAGATGCCATGTACACATATATACTGGAGCGGTGGGCTGCTGTTGCCAGCGCCCGGGGAGCAGATGTTGTGGGGGGCGGTGCCTTGCTCAAGGGCACCTCGGGCGTGGCGAGCGGGAGCGGGGATCAAACTGCCAACCTTCTGGTTATTGGACGACCTGCTCTACCGCTGAGCCACAATTCAATTTCTGCCAATAGTTCCCTTTCACCTAAATCTTACACACTGGACCTTTAAGTCATTAAGAAGAGGAGTATCAACTAATGTTCTACACTGTGATGTGATAGGGTGTTCTAATCGACTTATTTGTTTCTGTATGTGTATTTCAGTGCTTTTTCACCACATGCTTATGCAGTGAAAAATATCCATCTCCAGCGCACACACCCCTCCCTCCCACTGGCATTTTCTCCCACCAAAAGGCCATTACTTTTGTGCAAATGCAATTAAGAGCCAATGACTCCCCGAGGCTTGGCAGAGCAGAGCAGAGGAAAGAGGCTGCTGTAACTTTAGGAGCCATAGTAACCACTGTAGTCCATCACCCATACTAACCCCAAAGCAAAATGTCTCCTGTTTTCCACCACTGACACCAGTTGTCCCCTCAGTTACCTTCAGACGAGTAGCATCTCTGCAATGAGACTCCACACTGGACTGCAATAAAAAACAAAAGGAATTGATATACAATATATTGCAATAAACTCTTCTTGTGCCAGCTAATGCACCACACTGCCTGTGTGGCTCTGCAGCACGCTTCTGCAGTCTCTGAACCTGCAGAACCATAGTTAGGTGTTATATTTGTAAAAATGAGCACTCAACGTTCATAAACAACAAACTGATTTGCAGCCGCACTGACACAGTGAGAGATGTGATTTCATTGCGCACTGCACCTCCTGTGTTTCTGTTAATTACAGCTGTGCCTTTAGAATAGGTGAGACTTGGCCCGCTGGTTTAAAAGTGAGGATTTAAGACTTTAGTTTTGACTTGGTAAATAAGACAAAGAGCCCATCCATAGCCACGGATCCTTAATATAATTAGTCTTCAGCACTTATATTATAAAGTCTCAACTATGTTAAACACCTGAATAACTCAGGTTTGAAAAGAAGAGTAATCATAGGCTGTGTCATTTTATTGGTCAGTATTTAAAGGCCACCGAATTTCTTACAATTTTCTAATGATTTGTGACTTGATTTTAGCTTTGAAGTCGTGACGTTAATGTGACACTAAGCATAAAACTCTGACTTGACTTGGACTTTTTTAAACAGCTTGTACTGTTGAGTTGGACTCGTCTCAATTGACTCGATACTTGAACTAAACTTGACTTGATTTTCTTATCTTGAATTTTCTTAAATGACTGGAGATTTGGACTCTTCTCAGTCGGTACTTGACTTGTTTTTGTCTCCTTTGACTTGACTGTTAACTTCAGTTTCTTTCAGTAGACTAGATACTCGTCTCATTTGACATGAGACGTTGATTGAGTGACTTGTCGTGACTGAGTTATTTGTTTCTTTTGGTATAAGACTTGATGTTAAACTGTCTCTCTTGACTTGGGACATAACGTGCTTCCACTGGCTTCATTCTTGGTTTGGACATGTGGGCATGTCGTACCAGTGTCATTTTTTAAAACAGGAATAAAGCATTAAGCTTTCTGTAATAAATAGTGTAAACCTTTTAATGCTTTAGTCTCTAAAGGTTATGAGGTATCACAGAGGGAGCCTGTATTCATTTTGTTTCTTGCAGAGAGCCTGTGAGCGGCAGCTTAATCAAAGTCTATTCAACCCAAGTTCACAAGTGTTAACAGTAGCCTATCTGGGAATTCAGCATTTTTAATTAGGATTTTAAATGTCAAATGCTATTGATTTGTTACAAAGCGAACAAGGTCAGCAGCTAATTAAAATGTACTTCTCAGATGAAAGCATTAAATTCTTTTTTTAATAGGTCCATCTTGCTGCATGATGCTGGGATAAAAGTCATGTGTCCATCTTTTTTGTTTGTGTTATTTTAGTGTGTTGAGTTTCAGGAGAAAAGAAGCTTCATACTTTTTATGGCTCTCCACCCACAGTTTAAGTCTTTCCTGTCCCGTTCTTGTGAAAGTGATATCTCTGTAGTGCCTTCAAAGCATTTCTTCAAATGAGGCTCCGAAGAGCAGATATTAAACATGCTCTCACCACAAATTTAAAAAGCAGCCTCTGTTTATATGTTTAAGAAACTGCTCAAAACATAACATTAAATCACCACCTGAGAATGTCTGTCAGTCCGATATGCTGCTGCACTGCTGTAGTTTATTTCACAAATGTGGAAGAAGAAAGAATCTTCCAGTGAAGGCCCAACGGCCACTGACTGCAAGGCATTGTTTACCTATTTATTCACACACTGATGAATATTGATTATATCATGTGTCTAAAGTTGACACTGCACTTCCTCGGGCCATTAGGAATACACAAGTGTCGACCTGATAAGATGAATGGTTCCACAGACACACAGACAGACATTTGTGGAATTAGTAGGTGAGTTATGTACCAAGTATTTGAGACATGCTCCAACCACAGCAAAGAAAAGCAATCTCTTATCTTATGTTTAAGGAACTTCTCAAAACTTAGTTTTATATATTTTTGCTTTTGATCTATTAAATTCTTGTCTTTTCCATTGATTGTAATCTTAACATTGCTTATCATGATTTTACAGTTCTGATGTCTTCCAATAATATTACATTTAGTAGAAATTTTCACTCAGGGACTCAGGTATGAACTGATTAGTTTTTCGGTGTTCAAAGATCACTGGTACCTCACAAATCCACTTTTTGTCTGACAACATACACTCAATACATTTTATTCACATCATAGTTTCCACAGAGATGGATGTAAAACGTAAACTGATTGACGGAGATGTAGATCTTTATTGCATCATGAGGGGAGATTATAACTTGAGAAGCCGGCATCATAATTTATAACTTTCTAATACAGACCTGTGACTTGACTTGATTGATTTTAGCCTTGAAGACAATTAATGATACTAAACATGAAACTATTTCCTTTAACTTGACACTTGACTTTTTTCAACTGCTTTTACTATAGACTTAGACTCGTCTCAATTGACTTGATACTTAAATACCTAAACTTTTCTCCACTTAAAGGGCGTTGAATTGAAGTTGCTTTGATTTGCTTGAATGTTCTTGAACCATTGGAGAGTTTGACTTCTCTCAGATGACCTGCTACTTGACTTGTTTTCATCTCGTTTGACTTGACACTTGGGTGAAATAGATACTTTTTTGAACTTACTTACTCAGACAGAGATGTAAATTGTGACCTGAATAATCAAATCAAACAGGACCATTCAGACCATTAGTTTTCATATCCCTTTATATCTGCATGCATGCACACATTTTCCAGCCAGTTGAGGATTGAGGTACTGAAGGAAAATGGGTTGAGACTGTACACAGTCCCCCGTCCCCCCCCCCCCCTTTTTGCACATAACATTTTCTGAAGAGCTTGTCAGCAGATAAGGCACTTGGCCTCCTGTGTTAGCGTGATGTTTGTTTACGACATGTTGGCGTTTAGCAAAGGTTGATGAATAATTCATGAACTTTAGACCAATGACCTTGCAGCTTTCATGACAGTGTCTGGTAAAAAAGTGTCTACTGTGATCTCTGCTGCTTGAAAACACATACAGTGAGATTTTGTGACCTGCAACAGAAAATATGTGGATGTAAACAGATGCACGCTGACACTGAGGGAATAAACCTTTGACCTTTTAGAATAGTAAAGGCTTGATAACCTCTCATCTCAAAGATCCTTTTGTATGTGCTTTTCCCAGAGTATAGCTGCTGCCACTTTCTAACTCTCAGGATTAATGCTGCAGTGTCGGGCTCAGTTCTGTCATTAGAAATGTAGAAAAAGTTCTGTATATTGCTCAGTTCTTTATCTGTCTTTTTTTATGTCTTTCTCATCATATTGATCTTGTGCTTGAGTAGAAAATGTACTTAGATTAGTGACAGAGCTATTTCCATAATAACCCTGTTAGCTGCTATTTTGTTTCATTTCCAGTTGCTTCTTAAGGAAGCACCCCCAGCAAAGTTTAGTGATTGCTGTCTTTTCACAATCACAAATGCTGTAGATAAACTTTGCATAAAAAACATTTAGACCCTCACCACAAACAAAAGATACTTGCCGCAATCCTGCAATTAGCACAAAAATCAAGTTAAAGGCAATCCCAGCTAGTAAAATGTATTTGCCTGCGATAACCACATTTACTTCTACGAGTTTCTCTCCACCTGAGTAAACAACAACTCTGCTATTCATCAGTGACGCTTTGCCTCTGTTGTCTTTATTAAGTTTACCCCTCCCTTGTGAGCAGCCATTAGACAACTCGCAATGAAGAGGTTATATTACCTTCTCCATTTAATAAGATCAAGTTCTGGAAATGTAGTCAAACTGTACTTTCTAAAGTTCTTCCCACTTTTTGTGGACTACCCTGATTTGGGATATTTTATTACATAAAGGTGAACTTAACCCATTCTGTTTCCCCTCAGGCAACGATGAACGCTCGACCTCAGAGAATCCTGGAATCTGGCTCTCTCACCCAGTCGGCTCCAGCCAGCCCTACCAGCAAGGGCACGCACATTCATCAGGCCGGGTGAGGGAACGTGTCTCACGCGCAAGAATTTCCTGATATACGTGAAACTCATTTAAGTGCAAGAAACCACAATTCACTCCTTGTTTCATTATATAGATGGGATATTAACAAGGACATGAGATCAAAGACAGAAACTAATGAGATGTAAAGACCAAAAAAAAGATGGAACAGAATCCTCGTTAACACATTAAATGTGTACATGTAAGAACAGTCAACATCTGTGTCACTGATATAGTCAAAGAACCTTCATCCTTTACATTATATAAGTGAAGGATGAAATACAGCTTCCATAAAAGCAGAATGTAAATCCCTACACTTGTGTATCCCACTCCTCTGTCAGGCCCTTGATGTGGTCAAAAAGTATTTAGTCTTATGCTTCATTCATAGTCTTGTTCTCTCTCCATTCAAAAATAATATTGTATGCTTGTGATTATACAAATGTCCAACCTCTGCCTTTGTATCTTAATTGTCTTTTGTTCATTTACGTGTTCCCACAGTGGGTCTCCGCCCATGCCCAGCACCAGCAGCTCCAGTCTGACCAACGAGGTGCCCAAACCCCCCGCAAGAGAGCAGCCAGCCACACGGCCCCCCTACACCCCAACACTGGGAGGACAAGCACCCCACTCCCACCAGTTCCCCCGCACTCGCAAGATGTTTGACAAGGGACCAGAGCAGGTAAAGGAATTCTTCTGATCAAGAATGTGTAGCTCAGCCCGTGTGGAGATATTATAAGCTTTAACCAACAGCAACAATGTTCAGAAGTTGAAGTTAGATTCAAAATAGAGAGATTAGAGATTAAAGCTAGTAAGAGTAATACTGTTGAGCTACTTGCCATAGAGGAGAGTCACCAGTGCAGCCCAGTGAGAGGCTCCCCGCTCTCTGTCTCACTCACTCTCTTCAGTGAGTGTCAGAAAGGTGGAGCAGACCGAGGCTTCTGTCTCTTCTAACTTTCTCTCTGAGTGATCATTTATTATGTAACTATATACTGTAGCTAAACTCACAGCACAGCCATTTTTAAATTACAGTATATGTGATCACATAGATGAGGAGAATATGAATATGCTAATTTGAGTATTAGCGGGTATTCGAGCAGGATTTAGCTACTTTCCATTTAAAGTAGTTGTTAAAATTGATTCCGCAGCAGTTTTCAACTATGTTCTCGATTTCACACATTGACCAAATAAGGTCCAGCTACATTCTACAGTAGATTTGACCTGGTCTTGTTTTTGTGTGTGCACAGGCAGGAGAGGACGGTGATGAGCCGGGTGGTCACAGGAACTACATCAGTGCTGCCCTCCAGACGGGCTTGTGTGATTGGAGTGCAAAGTATTTTGCTCAGCCTGTCATGAAGGTAGTGTCCCTCACACCTTTGTCTCTCCTCGATTTTTCCACCTATTATTCCTTTTTTCCATCTCTGTCTCCACCTCCCGCTCACTCCTTCCAGTTTTCCTTAATCAGTTATCAGTTATTCATCTGAGTCAGATAGAGGCATTTTGTGTCCATGTTGTTCTTGTGAATTCAGCAACAAGCCATAAGGTTTTGTTTCAGTGTGATAACAAGGCAGCACATCGGCTGAGTTATTGCTTTGATGAAATGCAAATAACACATTATCAAATTAAAAAAGAAAAAGAGCAAATCCATCTTTTTTTAATCAACAAACAATATATTCACATTATTACTCTGCCAAGCAATCTAGGTCTTGATCAGCAGCTTAAAGCGGTTGCTAAGCAACAAAGACATCCTGATACTGTATGGACAGTCATTTTAAATTTTCACGTACATATTGATGTGATGTCATGGGTGTGCTGGTCATGCATTTTACAATAGCTGCAGGAGTCACAGTCATCTGAGGACATGAACTCTGTAACAGAGAATGTGTTTAAAAAATAATGAAATCCTATGAAAAACAGCGGGGAAGACACCGATCTCAGTGTGATAACGTACCTGCTGCTTGTACAGATGAATAATGGAGCTCTGTGAGCTCCATAACGTCCTCTTGAGTGAAATTGAGTGAAGATTTAAAGAAGTACTTTATACAAGGCACAGTGGTGGGTGCCAAATTATATTATATTAAATCAAGCTTCCATCTGTTTAAAAACTCTAAACATGCCATTCTCTCGGGGACATGATGAAGTAAAACAAATGTTTTCAGGGCATTGTGTTGGGGTTAAACAAAGATGGAGAGCATCATTAAAAAGAGTCCAGCATGAGGGTCAAACAGAGGAGAAAAAAGAAAGTTTTGAAGTAGAAAGAAAAAAATGAGTAAGAAAAGTATTAGATATTCATGTGGGTATGAGACAGTGGCTGATACAGAAAGAGAGTGTATAGAAAAGTAGATTTTAGTCAAATAAAATATTTACAACACAGACGTTTGGGGCAGAAAGAGGACGAAGACTATGTGTGAAAGAGTGAGAGAGAGTGCACAAAGAAAAGACGATGGAAGTAAAATATTTGAAGAGAACGGACATTGATGGGCAGATAGAGGAGTAAGAGGAAAAGCAGAGTAGTTGAACATATATAAAGTGTACAAAGGGCATGGTGAGGGGATGAACAGTAAACGAGCCAGAAGTGGCAACAAAAGGTGATGAAAAGAAGAGAGATGATTGGATGGGAAGGAGGAGAAAGAGGAGAAGGAGGAGAGAGGTTTTGCTGTAGCACAATTCAGAATGCTGTGTTGGCAAAAAATTTGAGTGCTGCCATAAAATTCCACTCCATTACAAAGCCCTATGTGTGTGTGAGTGTGTGAGGATGCCTCAAAAGTCTGAAGGCAGGTTATCATATCACTGTGTCAGCAGTGTATGTGAGTGTGTGAGTGTGTGTGTGAGTGTGTGTGAGAGAGTGAGTGCATGTGTGCGTGCATTTCAGAGCGCCTGTGTATCTCCATCTACAATTATCAGCTATTCGCACCTACAGCCTTAAGAGAGTGTGAGGGGGAACAGGAGTCGCACACAGCCACAGGAAGAAGATGCATTGATACAAACAGAGCTCAGTGCATCAGCCCTTCCTCAAAGTGGCTCCTGGTCCCTGTCATCACTGAAAATATTTCCAGTTGGATTTATTATCATATGTGGTACACTGTCCTGCCTGTTAATGTGTTGTGACAGGAAGGTGTGGTCCCGATTCAGACGACACATCTAATATGAACAAAATACGAATGTTCATATGCAGCTTTCAACCAAATGCAGCCCTTTGGTTGATACAATGCGACACAAAGCTTTGTGTAGACATCTCTTTGCCAAACCAGTGTGCACATTTCCCAAAATGCAGCAATAAGTGTGTCTAATTATAATGTTTTTTTGGTAAAGTTTTGGTTTATACTAGTACAGTGCCAGTTCTTAACCAGTTTGAGTGATTCACTGTTTTCTTTTATTAATTTTTCATACATTACATGTTTGCTATTTCAGAGGTTTTTTTTAGCAATGGACGCAATCTTCACACCCCAGTACTGTACACATACACAGTATGTATACAGGTACATATATGTAAATCACAGTTCTCAAGGCTTTACAATTTATTTTCAATTTGTTGATAATTCACACTTCAACATACTTATACCAATACAAAAATAAACTTTCTAACGACAAACAAATGATGAAATAAATTATTTTTTCAAGGATAGGTGCACAGATGACTTTCTGACTTATCTTTGTAATATTATTCGTCGCCTTGAGCAATAACAGTTGACTATTAGCAGCATGCATCATCTCAGTTCCTTGAAACTGAAACAGAAGTGCTGAATAGAGATGTCATTTATTTACTTATTTCCATTTCATTATTAGTTCGGGAAGTAAATTAAATGGTTTTAACCTTTAACAAGTCAAACAAAAGTCAGTTAACACACTTCATATTAGTAAGGGAAAGAAAAAGAAAAAGTAAATATCAAATCATAAAATAAAATGTTACCAGGAAATCATAATGAAGTTAAGTATACTATTAGGTTTTTCCCGGCTGAAAATATGGCGTGGGTGGTATTTAGACATATACCAAGCCTGGGGCAGACACCCAGGCAGCCACACACAGCTCCACAGCCCTAGGCAAAGTGCACAAAGCCGGGGCACAGACCCAGGGACCCTGGGAAGCTCCTCTTCACGGACCAGAGTGCACACAGCCTGGCCACAGCACCATCAAGCCCATGGCAGACACCCAGGGAGCCATGCACAGCTCCACTAAGTCAGCTTACAGTGATCATTTTGGGTCTTTTTGTAGATGTTTGGACCATCAAAAGTTTTTTTTTACAGTTTTACCACCTCTGTCAGTGATTTACTGCTCCTCTCTGCAAATCTGAATTCGATGTTGCAATTTTCTGTGCAGGAAAAACCCTGACCATGATATTTTTAGGGTCATGCGCTTCAAACTATTTGTTAACACTTTGGTCAAAAGACCTGTCTTTGTCAACAAGACTCAGCTTCTTTTGAAAAAGCAAATGGTTTTCATATGGTGTGAAAGCACGATCAGTTCCTCAAACTCACCAGACACAAGGTCTTCCAAATTGTTGTAGAAAGTTTCCACAAAAGAGTGGAGCGAGGAGAGAGATGATTAACAATCACATGCAGTACTTGCATTGTGCTTGGTTGTCCACATACTTTCGGCCATGTAGTATGCCAGCGATGTGAAGTGTGAAGAGCTCTGCGGACATTGTTTGCATAAATCTCTCCCTCTCAAACACCACTTACACACACAGACTTTGGTTTACCTCAGGGTCTCATTATGTGTTACATCAGAGGTTGGCACGGTGCAGGACCACAACCCTGGGAACCGCTGTATCAGCTGCTCCCTACCTTGGTATACACACTTACGCATACACACACACACACATCTGTGGGAATATGTCAACCTCCGTCTGACTGCGAAATCTGCCTCCTACCAGTTTCAGTCAAGAGCTTCAAAGCCTGAGAGACCCTTTGTGATATACAGATAAATACGACTTGACTACACACACTTAGAAAAACACAATCTGTCCACTCAACATCTCAGATGGAAGTATATTTTTTCACGAGCTCCCTCAGAGGTGTTAAATGTTGTTTTCCTATAAAGCAACATGCACAGAGTGAAGACATTAGAGGAATACTGATCACACACAGTAAAATCACATGGCAGGCACCACACACACATACGCACTGATCGCTCAGTATAACAGAATGTTGGCTAAACTGCCTACTACAACCTTTCCCTGTTGTGTGCGTGTTTGTGTTTGTGTGTGTCGGACTGTTTAAAATTCAGTGGGCATGGGATGCATCGCTGCAGAAATGTGCTTAATAAGCACACTGTGGCAACCAGCATCTAAACACACACACATAACTATGGCTCTTTCTGCTATTTACACTTTGTGTTTATTTATTCAAATATGCATCATGATGGAAAAGTCCTATTTTCAATTTTGCTACTTTAATACTTTTAGCAGAAATGTCTTCCTTCAAAGGGAGTCAATCTGTACTAGTAAAATAAAGCTGGCAGAAAATCTGTGTAGGTCGTGTTGTTACACAAGACTTGATAAAGTTTCCACGCTCTGCTCGACAGATGTGATCAGATGTGACTGCATGAAGTGAACTTGACACCTTGACTCATTATCTGAGTCTGAGCTCCACTCAGCATTGTAATTAGATAATCCAGGCCTGTGCTATGATTAGAAAAGTCGTCAGGGAGATCTATAGTCTCAGTTGTGGAACATATTGTGACTCTGAGCCATAAAGAAATAGTTCACAATTTTGGGAAATATACGTCTTTCTTTTCTGTGAGAATAAAACTGTCAAAATACATATCAATCTTGTGCCTTTGTGTTTAGTCTTAAGCACGGTCAGGTTTTAGTTATCTTAGCATAAAGACTAGAGGCAGAGGACAGAGCTAACATGGCTTCATCTACACACACATTCAACTAGAAGGGCAGTCAGAGAACACACACTACCCTCTATCTAGTGATGTTAAAGAAAGTGAAAAAGAATTCCTGGATCTGCCCTCTGATCCAGATCTGGACCAAAATTGGGTTCTTCCCTGAGCATCCTTCCACCAAATTCCATTGTAATCCGTCCAGTATTTTTTATGTAACTCTGCTAAATAGCAAAGAAGCAAATGCTAATGAAAATATTGAAAAACCTCATTTGTGGATTTAGCAGACGTGAACTGCTGCACATACGTCTTGGTAAACAACATCGTAATTGAAGTTGGTCAGTTGATGACAATTGTCTGAGCTAAAGTTCGGAACACAGAAGTGGTAACATTCAAAGAGATGTTAAGGGAGGAAGGCTGTGAGCCGATATAAACCAATAACTATGAGAGCTAGACACTCGTGGTACTACAACTTAGAATACTTGTAAAACCAAAGAGCATTTCCTCACAGTCCAACGTTATGAACAGACAACTGTAAAACCCTTTGTTTGTGCTCTGCAAGCAATTTTCATGTAAATGAATGAGTTTCATTTGGAGTTTGATCACCATGGTTTAACAGACTGGTAATTAGGCTTCAGAGATAAACACAATGCATTCTGGTGAGTAATACTGACTTTAACTGTGTGTTTACAAGAAAACCTCCCTCATGTTTAATATCAACTTTTATTTTATTCTTTTTTATCATGTGTTTCTCATATCTAGCTGAAATCTAACTCAATAATTCACTGGTGTGTTGAGAGGTTTTGTCAGAGACCCCCCACTGATAAGGAGAATTATCCAGAGGCACTTCAAGTAAAAGAGAAAACAGAGAGAGAGAGGGTTGGAAGTCTTATGTGGGGGAAAGAGGGAGTGACTGATAGGAAAGTGAAGAGAGGAGCGCCATCAAGAGGATCCTGACATCTACCATATTTGTGAGGGCAGCAAAGATGCTGTCAGTTAAACTTGCTCCAGTGTGTGTCAAGGTTTTCTGCCTCGTCATGAATACCACCAGATTAGAAACCTCCCTGGTTCCTCCATGGCTCCTTTATCTTTAATGAGTGTAGCAGTCATGGCATCTGTAATTTGAACCTGGTTTAACGCTGATGTGTGTTATTGTAGCACCTCTGGATGCTTGTTGTGCCGGATGGGGTCCGCTCAAAGAGTCATTGTGTTTGCTCTGTTAAAGTGCTCACTGTCCCCCTCCTCCTTTTTTACCCACTCTCTCAGATCCCAGAGGAGCACGACCTGGAGAGCCAGGTGAGGATGGAGCGACAGTGGAGGTTCCTGAGAAATGCTCGTGTGAGGAAGCAGAGCCGAAGTATCACGCAAAGAGGTCAGTGACGCACACACATAAGTAAACTCCAAACTGAATTACTCACATTCAATTTGCCCGTGGTTCTACCTCACCATGTTCAAAAGCCTAATTGGCAGCAGAAGCATGGAGCTAAATTGCATATATATATCTATGCAATTAAATTTAGCACTTAAATCAAAAACCTAAAATGGTGAGGTGCTTTTTTGATACAGCTTTTTAAAAATATAATTTTTAATGAATTTTCTTTTTTGATACAGTTTTTTTTAAATATAATTTTTAATGAATAAAACAACAAACCATGGAGCTACAAAGATTGATGCAGTTACTTCACGTGTCCTGTCTGAGCTGGTCTCTGCTGCACCACATCAGTCTGAAGACTGAAAAAATTGGCAATTACAAAAATAATGAAGCCTAGAACCAGGTATGGACAGGCCTCTGCCACAGGAGTGTCAAGGATTAACCAAAATCTGAACTGCCATAATGATCGGTACATGTAAGCGAGGCCTATTACTCATTATCTGTCCATTGATGGCCTTGGTTACTTAAACAAAAAGCTAAGGTCATATATGTTGATTTCGTTAAAGATATTTTTTCGGGCATCTCACCTTTATAGACAGGATAGTAATCGTGAAATGGGACAGAGAGAGAGGGAAGACAAGCAGAGCTGGTACTGCAGGCCACTTATTTATTACATTTATTATTGTTTATTAGATTGACTGAAACTAGTCCCTGTCAGATTTTAAGAATCTTCCGAATTTAGGAGGGTCCTTTCTGATCGCTCTATAGTCTGCAGTGTGAAATACATGTGTTGAGCACAAGCTGAGATATTGTCAGAGTTTCATATAATTTAATGTTTTAATAGTGGATGAAGGCAGGATGGCACTGAAATCAATCCCGTCCAAATAAAAAGACAAATTTGAACACTTAGCAGGTTTACAGCTCTGTTCAGACATGTGAGTTAGTGTGCAGATGATTTTCAATGATGAGAGAGCACTGACTGTTTTCACTGGATTGTTAGAAACAACTGGATTTATGAGTCACAGGACTCCCCTCTCACACGAACGCAGACGCACAACCCTACATATTAAAGAGCCCAGGGTGCCAGGATACACGCAGGCTTCCCATGTGAAGTCAGAGCTCTCTCAAACAGAATAGCTAACAACCCCAACGTCATCGGCTGCCTCCCTCCATGCACACACACACACACAGACTCACGAGGCGATTGGCGTCAGAGCTGAGGTTTGCTCACGCACATGTCTCACCCCCACTTTCTGACTGCTTGCTAGATCATTGAATTCCCCTCTATCCTCCCAGTTTTTTGAAAGAGAGAAGTAGTAATGTTGCCCTCATTTAGTCTGTTCCCTCCAGAGTGAAACCAGAGAAGAGGAGGTTTGAGGATGAGATGGAGAATGTGAGGAAAAAAACTAACACAAATATATCGGCTTATAAACCTTTCCTTTATCTGGTTTTTCTTCTTTTGTTGATGCAATTTTAACCACATCACCATGTGGTTCTTTCAGATTTTACAGAACTTCCTAAAGGCAAGTCCATGATGACGATCATGCTCTTGTAAACACCTCTGACTGTTTTTTTTTCACCATAGCAGCACATATAATGAATTCTGGATGGATTTTTTCATCATTCTTCTTCATCTCATTATGGCAGTCTAGAGAGTATGTTTAGGTAGCCAAGGACAGGCTGGCAAACCGGCGGATGTAGTTGCCATGACAACGTGTGGTGAGGCGGTGAACTCATCAGTTGCATTGGCGTATTGGTGTTACTCTTGCATCAAAAACTGCCACAGGGGTACACATGTTAGAGAGAGTGAGAGTTTCATTTTTCTCATGGCCGTGTATCTCCTACCGTATATTATGTCATATTTTTAGTTAATTTTTGTCGCTTAAAGGTACAGTGTGTAGAATTTTGTGATATTTAGTAGTGAAGTTTCATGTTGCAGCTGAACACCCCTCACCTCACCCTCTCCTTCCAAACATGAAAAAGAACCTGTGGAAACCTTCAGTTGTCATAAAAACTCAAAAGGTGTTTAGTTTGTCCAGTCTGGACTAATGTAAAAAACATGGCGGCTTCCGTAGAGAGGTCCCCTCAATGTACAGATAAAGTATTTAAATATAAAGGGTCTTTTCTGGGTAAAGAAAACTACAATTCATACAATTTAGATGAAACGAACTAGTGAAAACATCATGAGGATTATTCTACATGCCAATAGTTCCCTTTCACCTGAACCTTACACACTGGACCTTTAACCCCAAGTTTTACTTTGTGTTTTTTAACAACAACCTACCAATGCTGTAGTCCTTCCTTTTTTCCCATATGTCATTTATTCAGTCATACAATGTTTTGTTAATGTCCTGTTTTCTTTGTTCTTTTTTAACAACATAAATTAACAATCCTCTGTTACATTGCTTTAAACTGGTTTGTGCCTTCATACAATCAGTGCATTTCAAATGTGATCTCTGTGCATCTGTCGGATGTAAGCATACACATGTACAGGCAGTGTGTCACCACAGCAGCCAGCAGTAGGGCGCTTGCTGTTAATGCAGGGAAGTATTAGATTTATGTTGCTTCAGGACACGCTGTGCCGAGACCCTCCAACTATATCAAGCATTTAAGGTTTTCAATGATCATTTCAGATCACAAGAGTTCCACGTTTTCTTCCTATCAACAAATCTCTTTAAAAAAACAACAATACAACATTACAGTTATCGCTTGTGTAGCCAAAGCTCGACATAACTTATTCCTCCGTGCTATAAACCTCATTAAAAACACATCACTGAAGTGTTCCACAGTAGGACATGCTCCTTTATTTTGATTATTTTGACTGGATAACATACAGAAAAGTATATACACATCCTGCTGCTCCATAACCTCAGCAGAACAACAAGGCATCATCCAAATGGCCTTTAAGCACCATCCTCAGTATTCTTGGACGAGTAGCTTCAAATCATGTCAAGCAACTGGTTGATGGAGCTTGATTGACTTTGGAGCATTTCACATTTGAATGCTTCCACTGTGACACTGGCAGACATCTTGGTAATATAACAGCATTAGACCCGGGCCACTCTGGATGTGTGAGCCTTGCATCGCAGCATGTCTTGCTTTTCATTTAGATTATTATTGCAGGACAGGAAGATGCACGGCTTCATACCATAGAGTCCTGGCATTTAGTTGCGTATATAGTCATACTTTTATCCAAGGAAATACATATTCATACCAGAAACCTCCACAAACTAACTGTAACTAACATGTTACTGCTGCTGCAGCCATCATCAGGGTAGTGATGGTCACTGCAGCTGCTGTAGTTAATCAAGATGATTTCCTTCTTTTTACAATTGCTCCTGTTCTGGTTTAACAACTCCCCCCCCCCTTCCCTTCCCACCCTCCCCTCTGTGCCACTTTCATTCCAGGTGTCTCCCGTCTGGATGATCAAATATTCATCAACCGTAACCCTGGAGTACCGTCTGTCGTGAAGTTCCACCCCTTCAACACCTGCATCGCCGTGGCCGACAAGGACAGCATCTGGTCAGGGACACACAACACGCACTCCGATTAGTTTAATGTCAAGAGGACCATTATGTAAATGATTCTGTTTCATACCTGATGGTTTTTGAATGTGAATGAAATGTGGTTTTGTATTCTGTAGTTTCTGGGACTGGGAGAAGGGCGAGAGGCTCGACTACTTCTACAACGGAAACCCTCGTTACACTCGCATCACAGCCATGGAGTACCTGAATGGACATGACTGTTCGTTATTGCTCACTGCAACAGGTAAGAAACACACGCACACACTGACAGTGAGAAGTCAGGAGCATGGAGTACTGCGGAACAACAACTCATGTCAGTAAATTAGGCTTTTTGTTTCTTCAGTGAGCAGTTCCAATGTTCACAGCCACCAGAAATCGTATAGAGACTCATTTGTAACAGCAGCACTTGACTTACCCATTGCGAACACGCACAAAAACACTTGTGTGTATTCATCATCATTCATCAACGAAACAAACCCTCCATGGCTTTATCTTCATTCCAGTGGACTTGAAGAACACAGCTCAACATTAAAACAAACACAGAAACAAACATTTCTTTTCTTTTGTCTCCATGTGTATAATATTAAACTGCAAATGAATGCTGTGTTTCATTGCACACCTCCAGAAACCTTGATAAAAGCTCAGGAATTAATACATTTAAATTCCATCTCATCAATTTGTAATGTGCACTGCTTAAAGAAAGGTATCAGCGAAAGAAGCACTTATATAAAATATACAGCATTAAAAAAAAGGGAAAACACTGAATGTAAATCAAGAGATTTTTATGGATTATAATAGCTTCCTCATGTGAGTGCGTCGACGTGTTTTATCTTCAGCTCAGTGTCAGAGCTCTGTTGTGGCTGTTCTGTTCAGACAGGATTTTTTTAGAGTGTTAGAGACTCCTGCTTTATTTTGCATCTCCCTGACAAAATACTTTCAGGCGTACAGCTCTTGGAGATGCTTCTCTACACTTTGTATTTATTCTTTTGAGAAGTGTGTGTTCATGGTCAAGTTATGGCATATCTGCTGCATTTTTTAAAAGAGTCCGGCTTTTCATCCTCATCTTCTGTACAGTTCAGCATGCCCTTCCAAAAGTATTTGGTCTGTGTACTACTTACACTTTGCTGTATCTTCAGACTATCTCTATCTTCCTGTCTCCAACCTACACCTCTCCTTTCTTTCTAGATGATGGAGCATTACGCATCTGGAAGAACTTTGCTGACCAGAAGAACCCAGAGATGGTGACAGCTTGGCAGGGTCTTTCTGACATGCTGCCCACTACCCGAGGTCAGCCCTCAGCCAGCGCTCACAGTAAAGATCAACGCTCTATTTTTCTATATGCCCCTCACCCACCCATCCATACCCCCACAGTACTGTACCTCCTGTATTTACTCACCGAACTCGCCACTGTCCAACCCATCTCAGTCATACTCCCACACCTCCCCACCCGCATAGTGACTGGGTAGAGTAGGAGTTGACTGTATAATGTACTAGATACTGTTTCTTTAGATGTTTTTCTTAAGTAATCAGACTTTAAACTGCAGCAGCTTTTTCTAATTTCAGCAGAAAAGTGATTTAAGGTTATGTTTGTTACTTTTAAGTTATAAAGCCCATATAACTTGTGCTTATCAGCATCTAATGTGGTCACAGCTAACAATAACATAGAGTTCTTAATGCTCATAGGTGGTCATACATGAGTTCAAGTGAAGTGAGTAAACTGACTCAGCAATGTCAGTGACGGTAGAATTGGCTACAAATGGCTGACTAGCGAAAGCCACCGTTAGCCATCTAAATGTAATGATGGCACCTATAGACTGTTGAGGCACATGACAGGGCCTCTATCGGCCCCTTGTGGCTGGCTGTAGTATAGGTCATAATCCACACCTTTCTCATGTTAGTGGATGACACGTGGGTAAAACTAAAAAGTCTTATAACTCTGATGTATGTTCAAGTGCTATTGTATCCAGTAATTCTGGTTTTAATTGGATATTTTAAATTATAAAAAGGGGGTAGAACGTCATGATTTACAGCTGAGACTCACTTGCTATTGGTCGACTCCATACTGATGCCCACCTGTGCAGACTCACCAGAACGACTAACGCTGGAGCAGGGGAAGCTCTTAATAGATTAAATTGATGAATGGTGCATTGTTGTATTTATAAATCTAATTTGTAACAGGGAGAGTGTTATTTTACTTGTTTCAGAGAGTCATAGTCACCCACATAACAGTTTCTAACAAAAGGCAATGAGTGAAACTGAACCATGCTTAGTCATGCTAGAACATGTGATACTTTCACAGAACTCCCCTAACTCCACCGAACAGCAGCATGCATACTGACTGTCTTACATGTACCATCCTGATGCTCCGTGAGCTTGTTAGGCTTACAGGACAGGGGTTGCTACAATATTTATGCTTCTGAGATACACAAAACCTATTTGTATTTAGGTCCTTTAAAAGTCATTATTTAATTGTAAAAGGTGAAGCAAAAGATGGCAGACACTCCACCACATGAGGCCCACATGAAGTTACAGGAGGAGCTTATTAACCCTATCAAACCCAGTCACATAGTGATGCCAACTGAGTGCAGTAGCACAGCATGTCTCAAAAGCTCAAAACCAAAGAGGTAAATGTTACATAAAGAAACAGAGTTCATATATATAGGTGTTTTCATTTCTTCATCCTTTTTAATGAATGCAAAAAATAGTGAAAAATCTATGTAACGGAAAGTTACTGAAGCTTTGACAACAAACCTTTGCTGGTTATTTTGATCGCTGTATGTCAAAGTCCAGTAGCAGCTCACAGCAGGTTGTCGTAGGATGCAGGTTCGTGTTGTCAGGTTTGTGTGTATGAGCCCACACCACTGCACTGTGAAGTCCTGCTCAGTATTTCACATGTTGGACAACAGCACTGCTTGTGTAGGTTGATTCTTCCACATTGGAGGCAGGTTTTGAATCACTAGTCTGAATATAGTTCCATCACTCAAAGTGAATTTAATGCTAATTTAAAGCCTGTTATAGACCCCACCTGCCTCAGCCACATCCATGATAAACATGTCATATCTGTGGAAAGGTTTGGGCGAGTTGAACATGTCAGGAGGCTTTCATATGGTTAGTTTATTTAAAGAACACAAATAGATACAGTACAATAGGTTTTTCATTACTCATTCTCTACTTGTAGCAGGTTTGTCTTCTGTCGATATAATCGATCATTTTAAACTTGGACACCGGTGGATTCTGTGTTATGTTTTCCTCCTCTGTTGACACACCTCCTTAATTCGTGAGATAGAGTTACTCACAAATATTTGAACCAGGCCTGACACCCACAGTACACACTTGTCAGAGACATCCCTCCCCACTGCTGTGCTGGGTTACCCGCTCACACTCTCTCTTTCTCTCCACTGCACCACTTTTTTTTTTTCGCCTCCAGCGTTTCTCTTCTCGTAGTTTCTGGGCCAGAGAGTTTTTATGGGGAAACTATGACAGCTGTAGAAATGGTTGTATGTTTCTCCAAGTACCGTGGAGTAAATGACATCGTTAGCTGCTGCTCTTTTGTCTGCTTTGAAAGAATTTTACCGAGCATGATAACAAGAGACTGCAGTTTATTTTTTGCAACTTTCACATGCATTTATAGAGCACAGACATATTTAGCTAATTGGTCGCAACTTGAGCCAAGCTGTCACGATGGCTGGCTCACTGGCTGACAGAGGTGTGGACCACACACTGCTTGCACATATGTGTTTCCATCATTACAAAGCCACAGAGTCCCCAGAGCTCTGTGGGGACCAACAGAGAGGTGACACACATAACTAGCATCACTGTCTGTGTAACTCTCTTGACACAAATGGTCCTGAGAGACTGTTGCTCTGCGGAGAACTCTCCCGCAGTGAGCTGAAGCCTTGTTTTCACTAAGACGTTAACATTTAATGGTGTCCTTGTTATCCTGGACGTGTCGTTAGTGACAGTCACTGTGTAGCTTCTGCATTCGGACTACAGCCAAGGCATCAATTTTTATATAAATATATCAACATCCACTCGACTTAATGTCTCTCCAGGAAAAGTTTTACTGAGGACTCCAGCTTCAAGTCAGTGTTCAGATATATTTTTTAAACTTGGAAGCAAACTTCAAAAACATTGACAGTCTCTCTCGCTCCTCTCTCATTTTCCCATTTTCCTCTTGTATTCATGCACAGCACCTCCCCTCCTGGCTCAGCCGTCAGTTTAGAGTTATTATAGTTACTTGGAGTGTCTTTCAGATGGAGAACAATTATTTTATGTTTGTGTTTTGAATTTTAAAGATTTTTAGCATTGCCTCAGCTGCATTAATAATTTAGAACCTGATGAAATATTACACAGGTCTGTCTTTGTGCTGCCTAAAACCTGAACTGCCTCTAAAGGAATTTGCTACAAGATCATGAACGTTTCTCAGCGAGATGCTGGCAGACACTGAAACTCTCTCTCTCTAACAGACACACACATACACACACACACACACAAACAGACCTGCACAACGTGTCCTCCCTCATACCATCCCTGTCATCCAATATCAGGCTTGTGTGCTGTCTTTTTCATCAGTGTACATCTCTGTAGACTTTGTCTGTGTGGCCTCTTGTTACTTTTCTGGTTCTTTGATATTGTTTTGTGTGTGCTCCCCCTCAACAGTGAGGCTGAACAAGGCAGCTGGCAGTTTTCCCCGTAATATACACCTCCACAACAACAAATCTGGCTATAAATGAATGGATGTCTTCAACCACACACAACTTCTTCCCCAGATAAATTATGACCATGTGTCCTTTCCAGAGTCTCATTCCTATGCACATTCACACTCCCAGGGTCCTCTCGTCCAGCAGCAGCTCCACCCTGTCTGCTTTCTGTCCTGTGGTAAAGGGATTTGTGATTCTGTGCCCTGCAGGCTTGGAGGTTGGGGACCTTGTGCAGCTTCCACAGCCGCTGTTTGTGATGCAAAGACAGCAGCTCGGCTAACACCTCAGTCTCTCTGCTTTCATTCTTCCATCCCATCATATCTGTTAGTCATTTGGGAGACGACACACTGGGAGACAGTAGCCTTGTTCACCCCCCCCTGAAGTCACTCTTTTTAAGTGTATGAACGTGTGGCTCTGCATGCTATGGGATCTTTGCTAATTTGTTGCTTGCTTTGTTGCATTTCCCGCTCTCCTCCCTCCCCTACCTCCCCCCCTTGCACTTGATTCCTCCCCCTCCCCTCGCAGGTCTTGCCAGAAGGGTCTCCATATATCTTGACAGGAGTAAGCAAGGAGGTAAGTGACGCCATTCTCTTCTCTATCCCCTCACTCCCAGAGCAAAGGTGCTGCACTAAACAGCTGGCAGTGTGTCTCATTTTATGTTTTCTCCTATTCCCCTACCATCCCTCATCCTTTCATCTGTCTGGTGATGCTCCATTACACCATTCCTGGCAGCACTTTAAAGAAACAAACATTATTGTATTTCTGCAAGCACCAACTGGACAGTACACAGAGTACTTATGTCTAATAAAATGCTAAAACTTGCTGTCCCTACTTACTGTTGTTACACAATTATGTCCTTCAGTCCAGACAGGGAAAGATTTGGTGCTTGAACTCTGTCATGTTTGAAACAATGCATTCTTCATTTCAGAAAGACAGACAAAAGCAAACCTATTTGCCAGCTGAAATTATAGCAGTTCATTTATCCCAAGCTAATTAAGCCTTGGTTGACTCCATGTGTCAACTGACTTGTTTTAAAAAGAAAACCTTGTAAAAGAAATCCATTCATTAAATTATAATATTTAATGGCGAAAGACTGATGCCAAATGCTAAACCTCAACGTCCTGAAAGTCAGAATTGCAAGTCTGATCAAGAGAAATGTCGGATCAGAGTGTTATTTAATTCTAAAACAACTCTTGTGTGGTGGTCTAACTTACATACTTATCTCTATTTCAGTCTGACAAGTAACATTTGAAATGTTTATTGCAGCAGTGGAACAAAGTAAGTGTTTTGTATCCAGTCTTTTGAAAATAGATATAATGGGGGAGTGATGAGTAAATACTGTATCTTTAACCTCCCTGCCTGTAGGTGTATGTTGGGAGGGGTTGAATCAACGGGCATTGACAAGCAAAGGGAGAGATGGGAAATCTTTGTTGTTTAATAGACCGCCAAACTGGGAGGGTGTTCATAATAGAGGGTTGTGGAAAGTGAGGCATCATTTTTAAATATTACCATGGTAATGTTGGCTGTAGTTGTTGGAATCTAAAACCAATAAAGACGCAGCCTAAACAGAACTGCCATGCCCAGATTGGCTATAAGCCACAATGGACAATCACTGTTTAGGGGAGCTAATTTTATTTATGGTTAATTGACTGAAACCCTGCAACACGTGCTTATAAAAAGACAATAACTTTTTCCTTGGGTAAGGCCAGATTCTCTCTTGGCACAGACACTGCCCTCATTACTCATCCTCACCTCACAAAAATGTCCTCTTTCATGTATAAAAGAAATCCACTAATTTAAGCTGGTCCCATAGGTGTCAGTGTTTAATTGGGCGGGTGTTGGTGCTGTGTGATTTTAATAGGACAGAGCCACCCAGTCTGTCTCGCTGGACGGATCAGCCCACTAAGCTCCACCGAAACCAATGAAATGTTCGGACTGGGGCTGACAAAGGCTGGAGAATCTCTTTCTGTGGCCGCTGCTTTAGTTTGCAATGTATGTCAACGGAAGGAGAGTTTTGGAGCAAAAACACAAGGGAGAGTGGGAAAATTCTTATGATAAGTCGGACAGGGGGTTAAAAGCAGCAGATGAGTAAACAGACAGAGGTTAGATCAAATCAAATAAAAAGTGTAGAAAAGGAGAAGACTGTTCTTGGAGAAGGTGATGATAGTGTTTGTTAATGGCTGGTGGGAAGGACCGACCCAACACACCACAAACCCAGATTCAGATTATCCATGTTGGAGTTTGTACAACAGTCAGTAGTTAAGTTCTGAAACAACTCCTAAAAATGTTTACTCATCTTCACTTCCCTCCCTCTTCTCATGCCGTCACTTAGCACTGCAGTTGCTAGGGGTTATGGATCTGTTTTATTCCTCTGTTGATCTTCTTTATATGTCCCCCTTCTTGAAGCTGCATAGGTAAAGTAGGACAGCCCTATCATCTTGGGTTTAGAGAGGCAGACACCATGTCCTGCTCTAAATTCCCCTTCTGTCCCTGGTGCCTTGTTAACATCAGGTCTCTGAAAGTTTGTTAAATCCATGACCAGGGACTTGGTGAGGAGACAGACATACTTGAAAGTTTCATGAAAATGAGTTGAATCCTCAAGGTGGACTCGTTTCTTTTTTCTGCAACTTTTATTGGAACCACGTCTCTCTGGCCTTATCCGTTGGGAGTTCAGCAACTTGACCCAAACTAGGCAACTGGTCATGTGTCAAATCGAGATGTGTTTATCTGTAAAGCTTTAGGCTTTGTGTGGGCATGTGTTGGATTATTTTCAGCATATAATATAACATAATAAGAAGAATCTCATGTTGAGATTGGGCCTCATGTTTCTCAGTATGCAGCTGAACACCCCTCACCTCACCCTCTCCTTCCAAACATGACAGAGAACCTGTGGTAGCCTTCAGTTGTCGTAAAAACTCAAAAGGTGTTTAGTTTGTTCAGTCTGGACTAATGTAAAAAACATGGCGGCCTCCGTAGAGAGGACCCCCTCGATGTAAAATATAAAGTATTTAAATATTAAGGGTTTTCGGGGGTAAAGAAAACTACAATTCATACAATTTAGATGAAACGAACTAGTGAAAAGATCATGAGGATTATTCTACATTAAATTTCTGCAAATAGATCCCTTTCACCTAAATCCTACACACTGGACCTTTAATGTTAGTCCCCTTTCCACAATAATCAGGTCAACAAGAGCTGATGTCATGTTGGATATGGCTCCTTTGAACACGGTCTGTCAACCAGGCAGGTCAAAGCATTTTACCTTCCTTTACCTGAATGCCAGGCCTCGGGCCTCCAAAGGTTAGACAAATGCCACAGCAGGCATGTCTCTCTGCCAGTCAGAGCACTCCCATACTTTACGTCATCTTCTATTAGAGACTCGTGTTTGCTGGGTAAGTCCCTGGTAATCCTGGAGAGGGTTTATTACCCAACTCCTGGAGGACCTTTTCAAAGCAAACAGGATGAATGAAGAGAGGGGAAAATGCTGAGGGAGAGAAGAACCAGGAAGGTCGACGTTTAATGAGCTGCAGTGTGTGGGAGAGCCAGTCCATTTCAGTAGATAATGGTACAGAATAGGAATGCAGAGGAAGGTGCCATCTACAGAGAGAAATGATTGAATCAAAGATATTTATGCAGAGAGAAATCGTAAATTAGGGATTTCCTCATTATGCTGTTACAGGCGCAGCATGATCTACCACAACTGTTAGAAGCCCAGCTGTTCTAACAATATCAATATCATTATTTGGGAGAATATTTGATCTCAAGCAAAGAGGCCGAGAGCCAAAGCTTAAAGAGTAACAACATTAAAGCTATGTGTAATTCCTCCTCCGTAAGGTGGTTAGATTTACAGCTGAGGAGTCATTGCCCACACTGCTTTGCTCCTCCTCTTCTTTCTCTCGTCTCTGTTCTCCGTGTCCATATTGATTTCTGTGTGGGTAACTAAGACCCGCTCAGGCCCACATATGTTCCCTCTCAGGCGGAATCTTCTCCCTGTTTTGAGCGACTGAGTGTTGACCACCAGAGACAAGGGTCAGGTTTAAAGTCATGGATCTGTGAGGTCCGACCGCCCAGTAAACGTTTTTGATGAGAGTCGGAAGGTGTTGGTTGCCTGAAGTGGAGAACAAAATCGCAGTTAACAGGGGAATGAAGTGAGACTAGAGCAGTGGAAAGTGATTGTGCTTTTGACCAACACTGGTCTGAAGTCAGCAGCCTGTTGTTATTTTAAGGGCACAATATCAGGATAGTAGTGCACCTCTACAGAGGCTGGTGCACACGACACATACTCTATTATAATATCACTCTGCGTCGGTGCGAGCACAACTGGCTTTAAAGCAATGGGAGATGTTGCTCTGATTGATTTTTGCAAGGTATGCCCAAACCACATTCATGTTAATTAAAGAGACTAAGTACGAACATAAAAGCGTTTTAAAAAAAGCTCAGGTTTATTTGGACACGCCCTTAATAAGCGATGTACTCTAGATCATGTGCTTCAATAGAATAGAGCCCTATGTGATGAAGACCATTTGGTTTGGTTAAAACCTCCAGAATAGAGTGACTGTTTTCTTAACTGCTGTTTTGCAGAACAAATATTGAAGCATCATTATTCGAGTTTCATTCTAACATGTACTGTATGCCTTACGTAATTGTTTTAATCAAATACCCATTAATAACATATAATGAGTCATAGTATTACACCACAGCAGAACTTGAGACATCAGAGAGTCAGAGGGAACACTGAAGGTTTATCAGGCCATGGTGAAGATGGAGACAGTGCAGTCTGCTATATCTTCTCTCATGCATATTTAATTGTTGCTCCAGTGGATCTCTCATCTTGAACGAACACAGGGAGAATGGTGCATAAACAGGAAAAAACTGAATCGAAAGCTTGAGAAGGTTTGGTGACATGTGCGCAGCGTAGTTAAGAGGAGATGCATTTGCAAGCTTTAGTGTGTTGGGAAATATTCCCTTCTCCTCCCCTCTCTTTGTAACCCAGATCTTTGTCGCTGAGCTGCCGGCTTCAAAGGGAATGCCTCCTCTCTTCTCGCAGCCTCTGAAACGAGCCTGCATCAAGCATGCCGCATGCGACTGTGAACGCGTCGCTGACTGAGCACAGTCCTGTGAAGTGGTTTTCCCTTCGTGCTACCCCTCCTCACACATAAGCCCACGCTACCGGCGGCGTGATGTGATGCTAGAGGAGGCCAGGTGACGTCACAGTGGAAGTTTGAAGTTGCCACATGGGGCTTGGGTTTCCCTAACAACCCATGTAAAACCAAGAAGGAAGAATGGTCACAGATGGTTCAGTGGAAGTTACAGTAAGGGAAGTTACGACTCATGCAGGAAGCTCAGAAAGTAAAGAGGAGAGGGAAAGATGCAATTATGCTGCAAATATTCATAATTATGATTCAAGGCTAGAGAAGACCAAAGTAATGATGTCCTTGCATGAGAGAGGCCACTTAGGATGAAAACAGTGTTGAAGAATAGAATGAATATATAATACAAGTGGGTGACCGAGAGATAGTTATTGATCGTGAAAAAGCAGGAGGAGGAAGTGACGAAAACATGAGGAGGAAAGGAAGGGAGTGAGGCATGGTTCAGTTCTAGAGGAGAGAAAATGATGCTGTTTCTGTAGCATCTGTGGTGAAAGTGATTCTTGTATTGATTCTTGATTTTTCAAGAGTACTTCTGCTCAATAAAGCATCTCTCAGCTCCCTGGTTTATGTTAAATGAGGCTCTCCAACTGCAGCTGAACGCCCATTTAAGCCAAAGTTATAGAATCCTCCATCAGTATCACCACAGGGATCTTAAAGACATTACAAGATGGGGGCGGGGTTTATGATCTATACGGCAGTCTATCAATTGGGGGCGATGAATCTGCCCTGACCTCACTTTTAGGGAGCTGTCATGTCCTCACTCTTTATATACAATCATTAGCTGTGTCTCAATTCAGTGGCTGCATCCTTTGGAGGCTGTATTTGAAGACTGATTGGGTCCTAACAGCCCAATTTTGAAGGCTCCTTCAAATACGGCCAACAAATTCATCATTCCATCCCCAACCAGGATTTATTGCGCTTCATCAAAGGGGTGATGCCGCCAGGAGATGAGATGTCCAGTGCTTGAGTATCACCTTCCAACTATATTATTTTATTTATATTTTAAAGAAACAAGGGGCATTACAACGTTTAGGCGTGCCCAACAACAGCAATAAGGGCGCAATGAGCTGGTGATGCCGAAAGCCTCTGTAGACCAGACCCTCTCATTTTGGTACAGCCTTCACTGTCGCAGCCCATGAAGGTTGCAACCCCTGAATTGAGACACAGCCTTTGGTTTGCACGCAGAAGAAGTGGTCACAAAGAATCACAAAAGAGAGCTTGAGAGAGAGGTTTAACTCCTGCCTTCTGTCTCCTCTGCATCTATTCGCTGTGGAAGTTGGTTTTCTTTTCCAATTTATCTGTTTCCAACATCAGAAAAAAGTGGGGGGATTTTAGATGCTGCTCAACAATCTGACATGGATCTTATTTGAAGCGTGCCGATGCCTCCAGGCTGCAGCCAGAGGCCTGTGCCAGGCATCACTGAGCCAGCAGGCCAAGTGTGGCTGAGATGGCACTGCTCACTTCATTCCTGCTGTGACTGCCAACACATGAAGAGTCTTGCTGTCTTCAGCTTCTCTTCCTTCCTCGCCTTCTTACCCAAGTGCCATTTGACTCATCAAAGCCAAGACCTGCTGACAGGCTCAGTTACAGGGTCAGAGTTTGCATCTCCCAGTGGCTGTCCTGTCAGGGAGGACGCAAAATGCAAAACTACACTTTTGTCAGCATGAAGAAGAAGAATGTGGAACTTCTATCAAAAACACAGCCTTTGACGTGTGCCGTGTAACTTCATAAAGTGACATTCAAAATTCTCCCACAGTCTCTGCAGGAGATGAGCATTTTTTGTTCCTGCTGAGGCCTTCGTGGTGGATTCATTAGTTACGCAGCGATGCAGGAACTAATCCTTGATTTAACTTGTTACATGTGGCAGCAAGAGCCTCCAAAACCTCCAACAGATTGTGTGTGCTGTGTATTAGAGGGACCAACACATGCTCAGTGTGTTTAACAGCTGTGCTTGTGTGAGTGGTGTGAAGTTTCATTTACAAATTAAATTAGCTCAATTTAAAAAACGGTAAATAAAGCTACAGTTCACATTGTAATGTTATATATTGAATCCTCATTTGTCTGACATTTTAAGTTGTATTTGTGAAAACAAGCCAGCCTCTGTTTTTTCAGTCAAGATGTGTGAATCAATACAGTACCCAGTACTGGTGTACACATTGTGTGTGTTTCATAGAGGATTCATGTAAGTGGCATGTCATCCTGTGACAGGTGCAGGTATGGTTGTGGACTGGGAGCAGGAGACAGGCCTCCTCATGACGTCTGGAGACGTGCGAGTCATCAGGATCTGGGACACTGACAGGGAGATGAAGGTCCAGGTATTGTACCCACTGTTGCTGCTGATGTCACAGTGCTCACATACAATTTGTAACGATTGATTGATGGGGAGAAACTAGCAGGTCTGTTGTCAAAAAATCTCTTCTGACAACCCATGAAATGAAGCAATGAGTGATTTCTTTAGAGTCTGGGAAGATGGAGAATGGTATCTGCTAGAAATCTAAACTTTATTACCACCTTGTTTTTAAGTGTCTCACTGTCGACCTGTGTGGATGTGGTTGCATCCAGAATCTGGTTCCAACATTAAACAGGATGATGCCAATCATGTTGTTAAAGAGTAACATTTAAGTGCAGGTTCATGCACTGTTAGGTTGCAAGTGATTTCAACATGCAGCTAAATTTGAAGCCCAGTTAATGGCCTGTGTAGCTCGTAGCAAATATGAGGCAGAAAGGTACGAATACACAAATCTAATGATTGTTTTTCTTACTGCAGCGTCAATATCATCAGAATTCATTTCACAAAATACATAGATCCATAACAGTGGAGTCCTTGCAATTAAAAATATTCCATATAAATATCACAGATCATTTCAAACCTCCTTTTAAATCATTGCACTAAAAGCTCTGGAATCTATACATTTGAGCAGAATATTATCTGCCAAGGTTCAAGTGGCCTAAGAGTCCTGAAAGATATCATCATAGTATATTCACCAAATCATTGCCAATCACTCTGGTGATGCTAAACACAAAAGCATCATGTCTGTGATGCTCTGGGTTTACACCAGTCACATTTCAGCGTGATGTGTTACATGAGTTTACAGTATCCTGGTAGACTAATGTAAATCTGTGGCTGAGAACCATTAGTGTGGTTTCTTCTTTTTCCTGTCTTTTTCCATATGTAATGGTCCTTAGTGAGCTAATCATTGTCTTGATGGATGGACTTAATACAAGTACAAATATCCAGGCCTCGCCTGTGGCTGCATATTGATGCTGTGTCCAACTGCAAATGAGCCAACAGTCATCAGAGCTCATGATTGATGATTTCAAAGCAGCTTTCGGGTGAAATTAGCGTTGTATCGACAGTATTACTCTGTGAGGTTTTATTACACGTCTTTACCTGTGTGTGTGTGTGTGTGTGTGTGTGTGTGTGTGTGTGTGTGTGTGTGTGTGTGTGTGTGTGTGTGTGTGTGTGTGTGTGTGTGTGTCAACCAGGACATCCCAACCGGAGCAGACAGCTGTGTGACCAGCCTCTCCTGTGACTCCCAGCGTTCACTAATCGTTGCCGGTCTGGGAGACGGATCTGTCCGTGTGTTCGACAGGAGGATGGGTCCTAATGAATGGTAAAGCACTGCAGCCTCTGACCTAATCAGTGTCTGACCGTACAGAGAGTTAAATTTGATCATAACATTAACAATTTGATCTTTTTTCCTGTCTCACCAATATTTAAACAGACGCAACGGTTTCTGTGGGAATGAACTCCTACAGAGTCCTGCATTATTCACTTCTCTAATCTATATTTATTTTATGTTGCATGCTGTAAATCTCCCTTTGGGTTTGGCACCTCTTTTAATGGACCCTGGTGGCACTGCACCCCCACAGTTAGTTAAACATTATTTTAATTTCAGTCCCAAAGGGGAAAAACAAAGCAGTTAAACCTCGAAGTGACCCATAAATCTTTAAGTAAAGCTAATTTAATAGTTCCCCTCAGGCAGAGTTACATCCTTTAGCACCTATGTTGCTGAGGACTGGTAGACAGGCCATGTCTGCCTGCCTGGAGGAAGAATTTAGGGGTTTGTAAAGCGTACGCTTGTTTTTGGCTTTAGCCTGAATGTTTGGCAAAAATCTAAACATATTTGTGTATCGATGTTCATTTATGTTATTTAAAAAAATGTCATTGCTGGGAGAGTTAAAAAATGTTTCTGTTTCCACCAGTTGTTTGGACAATCACATGCACTTCCTGTCACACACCTTGCTAGTATCACTATTAATATGGAATGTGGTTAATTAAGGTTCAGATTAGTTCCATGAAGGTGGTCAGAGCAGGTCCAGTTTCTCAGCACTCAACGCGTCTCAGGAGGCAGCTACTGCTTTATTCAGCCACGATTACATGGTGTCACCCAGTGGTTACTCAGCTGTATTACAGCATAGGGAGACATTCGACAAACCTTTTTCACACTTCTGTTTTGGGGTTTCGTTCTGTTTTATTTGTTTTTTTAGTAGCTTTCCTCTCAAGAGGAAGGAACTCAAAACATTCAGACAAGTTCACCATCAACACCATCAGACTGTTTTATCTAATTTCATAACACTTCCCCAGTGTTCCTACTGCTTTTTATTTCATTTTAAAAAGCTATTAATTTGGCTTTTGCAGTTTGGCTTAGTAAACACAGAATTTTTTTTATTGTTAATTATTCCATTCATTTATTGTTTTCTTCTCTCTTTCATTAACAGTGTCCTGAATACATAGTAAAGTCAGTTTTCATATAATACTAATAACTGAATATGGTAACGCCAGGGCAAATACTTCACAATGAAGTTAGAAGTCATTTGCATTATTTCACAATATCATACAAATGAGTGAAGGTTCCACAGGGAAACTGGGTGGTGTTAGATGACAGGATGAGACTGTCAAGGCTCCATTTTTCTATATTTACTAGATTATCTTGTATAAAGTGGATTGTTTTACAATACATCGTCTGGCTTTTAAATTTTTGAGTAAGTTATTTGTTTTTGTCATTGTTTTGGGCTTCTAAACAAAGCTGATGTCGACAGCCTCACAGTTCATGCATGTTATCTGTGCTGACATTTGTTCTGTCTGTTGTGTGTGCAGTCGGGTGATGACCTACAGGGAGCACGGAGCCTGGGTGGTCAAAGCTCATCTACAGAAGGAGACAGATGGGCACATTATCAGTGTCAGGTACACACCGCCTCTCTTCCTACTTGGGTTTGACTTCTGTCGGTTTTTCCCTCACTGACTTTGTTGTTCTCCACCAGTGTAAACGGAGACGTTCGATTCTTCGAACCCCGGAGTCCAGACTCCATCAACCTGTTGCAGACGGTGAAGGGGTTAACAGCTCTAGACATCCACCCACAGGCTAACCTGTTCGCCTGGTGAGTTTGTTTGTGTCGACTCAGGTCCCACTAAAAGCTTCTCGAGTGTTCTTCACTTTAAGATCAGGTCTAACAACCAGAGCGTTCTCTCTGTCTTCCCCTCGTGTCCTTTATCTAAATAAGTAGGAGTAAAAATAAAGTCTTTGCAGAAATATTGATTTTCTCTGTTTACCTTTGAAGATGATTTATAAACTACTGATCGTCTTTAAATGAGTCAGACAAAACAAAATATATTACTGGACAATACACCTGACATCATCTATGAAGTGAAATCTCACCCTAAAAAATGAAAGCATATGATTAATGTTGTGTTTAAAGCTGAGACACTGCCTCAACTCACAGTTCTCTCTCTCTCCCTTTCCCCCCCCCCCCCTCTCTGTTTGTTCCTCCGGCCTCCAGTGGATCGATGAACCAGTTCATCGCTGTCTACAACGCTAACGGCGACGTGATCAGCAACATTAAGTACTATGACGGCTTCATGGGACAAAGGATCGGGGCCATCAGCTGTTTAGCCTTCCATCCTAACTGGGTAAACAAACACAGATCATCATTAATTAATATAGAGTTTGCACAGTTTTAAATGTGGGCCTGTAGTTATCAAACATTCCACAAGAACTACTTTTTGGTTATTTATTCTATAATAATGTATAATATTTCAGAAACTGATGGTGTGTTAAAAGTCTCAAGTCCCTTCAGTAGAACTGTTTTATAAATGTTGTGGAATATAAAGTAACACCAACCTACTGAGATTTGGTGTCTGAAATCGTCTTTTGAGAAAATGAACCATTCTCAATTATATTCTCCTGAATACAGACCCACCAGTCACACTGCGTGTGGTCGTTAATGATCCCGATCCTCTGATCTGCTCGGCTGTATCATGTTAGGTGGTAAAAAACACAAATTAGCAAGTAATATTCTACCACAGAGCGCAATACACATCTCAAACAACTACCAACTTCTTCTTGACTAACTTCAGTAACTTAGAGTCTTTGTCAGGTCACTATCCGTTTATCAAATAATATAATATTATTATATTATATATTATTTTCATTTTTGGTCCATATATAAAACTTTCTGTCCAAATAATCCTCCTCGTCTGTGTTACCATGGAGCAGCAGTTAGCTGTTACCTCAGCATCACTCAAAAACCTTGAGACTCAAGTACTTGTATTTCCTCTGATTGTTGGTGCTTTACTTTTCTCACAGTAATAAGGGCTGGACCAACAATGTGTCAGTCTGTGAACTTTCTGAGCTGTTAGACCGGTGTCACTCTGAGAGGTTTTATAACCGCAGACGCAGCCCCGCTTGTTCTGTTTTACGTCTGCCAAGGTGGTTACAGTTTGTCTGTTGGTTTATTTATTTGTTTGAAAGCAAGATTAGGCAAAAACACCTGCATGGATTTGAAGGGTGTGATATGGGTCAGGGAAGAACCCATAAGATGTTTTTCAACATTTTTTTATTTCTCAGAGAATAATTATTGGATCTTAATGAAAAAATCTGGCATCTTTATATATATATATATATATATATGATATTTATGAGTTTGTGCAATTTGGTGCAGATCAAGTGTTTAAATGTGCTTTAATAAGAGGACTGTTGACATATGTACTATTCTGAGTTCCATTCTAGTTTCAGTAGAGTGACTCTAAGGTTTCTATGAACTGTTCTGGTATTTCATGTAGCAAACACGTCGTCTTCTCTGCTCGGGATCTCATGTGTTTTTACTGTGGCCCACTGGAGTTACCATTAGCTAACTTTATCTTACTCCATTAGAAGCCTTGTATTAGATTACCACTGTATCAGTGAAGGAGATATTGGAAGGATTGTATTTTAATGGGATGTTCTCAGCTCACTGTCTGCTAGTTCAGACTGATTGTGTAATCTGTCTTCTTCTCTTTGTCTCCCTCCAGCCTCACTTGGCCGTAGGCAGCAACGACTACTACATGTCCATCTACTCAGCAGAGAAGAGACTCAGATAACACACCAGCATTCATCACCCCCCCTCCCCACCAAAATCACAACATATGACTTCTGACCCTGAGCCTCCAGCTCTGGATGTAAATGACTTTTTTGTCTTTGTACATATGCAATTACCACCCTGAATGTTCTAGTGATTGCTGCTGACAAAAACTGCTACGACTATATATATATATATTATTATTATTCTCATTGTTTAATCACATTCTTATAATGAAGCTAATGATTGTAGACCTGGCTGTGCAGAGGAGTGCGTGTATTTAAATAGCATATACAGAAGAAGAGAGGATCTATTTTAAAGAAGTGGTACCCAGCGATCACCAGGGCTCCTCGTCGCCGCACAGCGAGCATCACTACCTGAACGAACTGTGACCGCACATCAGATGTGGCGAGGGAGGGGTCTCCCAGAGGACGACACGGTTAAAACACATTCACTGGTGCAGGAAACACAGACTGCGGGTTACTGCTGGACCCTGGTGTGTTTATACATTTATTTTAATGGCTGACTCTCAGCCAAACTACGCAGAGGTTTGCTGTATTGCTGCACCGCCAGCTAGACATTTGTAAGGACACACTCAGAGATGTTGGACTTCACTCAATCTATCCTGACACATGGACCAGGAAGACATGATGAGTGTGTGTGTGCGCATGTGTTCGTGTGTGTGTGTGAGTGTGTGTGTGTGTGTGTGTGTGTGTGTGTGTGTGTGTGTGTGTGTGTGTGTGTGTGTGTGTGTTAAAATGGATTATAGCACAGATGTGCCCCACAGTGGGCCTTCATAGCCTTGGGCCTGATGCCCAAACAAGACCCCTGCTCTCATGCTAGAACTCTCCCTCTGGCTTCCCTTCTGACCCCAGCGTGCCAAACATCATCATATTTTCCTTACACGCCTTGTTATTGTGGCTCGGATGGCTATTTTCGTTGCTTTATTTGTTTTTTAAATGATCACCTTTAACAAGGGAGAACCTTCGTCACCTCAAGGATGATACATAACCTCATATCTAGCACATAGAGAGGAGGTCTAGAAACAGAGCACCCAGTCGAACAGGGAGCCTGCGGTTACCTACCTGCCCTGCAAAGCAATAAAACCTCCTGCGATTTAGCCTCAAGCCAATAGCAACATCAGCCATCAGCCTCAGTCTGAAGGCGACAGCAGCGTAGCTCACAACAGTCAAAACACTGACCTGCAGTGCCACACTACAGCAATACAAACATCCCATTTCCATTCACAATCATGTAATCAGTCTGAGTTTCTTTTCTAAACTGGGGTACCCCATCAACTCAACACATCAGTCACAAGGAAAATATCAATGAAATGGATTTTTCTGTGATAGTCTAAATTTTGTTTGCTCATCACTACGTCCACCACTACATAATGTGGAGTCAAACGATGCTGAAAGAATCTCTGCTAAAACCAAGGGCCGACAGGCACACTGCTCCCAAACGCTCATTGCGTCTTTATTTTGGCTGTTGTGTGCTGGTCGGTTGGAAACGTGGATAGAAGTTGACCCTGGTTGCTTGTTGCTTGTCTAACCACATGAAGAGTCGGCTTTCTTCACGCCCTCAAAGCATTCAGCTCTGTAGGTTTGTAGAACTTGGTCGAACCAAGAATCACCTGCCACCTCAGAGTCTGGACTGTTTTTCAGTCTTCTGTGAGACATTTTTGAGTTTCTGTTTTGATTTAATGACCACACTTGTTTGTTGTTGCTCTGATCTTCTTCTTGGAGGTGTAAAATGTGTTGGCTGTTGAGGGGGGTGGAGTCATAGCTAGCCATCTTTCCTAAACTGTCCATCTGTAAAGAAACCTTTCTCTTACTTTGTTTTTTTTTTTTTAAGTTCTTTTGGGGGGGGGCGTATGTCCATCAACTCTGCTTATTAAGCATTTTTTAAGCCTTTTCTCTTTCTGTTTTGTAATTTTATGTTTTTAATTCTGCTGGCAGTTTGTTTGCCATGGCTTCAGTAAGGTGACAGGAAGAAAAGAGTGGGGACACCCCCCCCACACACATACACACAAACACACACATACACACACACACACACACACACACACTCTGCCCTACCATGCACAACATGACCCCAACAGCTTCCGCGCTCCTCCTTACTTTCCTGGCACACCCATCTCTCACCCTCAGTTTCCCATCACACGTCCCAAGCTTAGTTTTTTCCCCACAGAAGGAGTGGACTTGTGGACTCAGAGTGAAGTTGGAACACACAGTCTGTGTAAGCGGCTGCAGTCGCAGTCACCACACAAGTCCCCACCATCACCCCCGTCACTGAGCTTCTCTAGCCGGCCTCAGCTGCTGCACCGGCTCAGCAAACATAGTCAAGGCCTTTGCTCAGACACACATTCATCTCTAAGCGTCCTGCTTTGAGTTTTAAGATTTTAGACCTGGAGAAAAAACATGGACTTTGACAAAGTAGTAAGAAAGGAACATTGAAACGTTTGACTGCTTTTCTGACTGTGGTTTATAACAGGAGATGAAATCAGTGAAATAAACCAAATACAGCACCGGACTGTCTGGAATATGTTTTTGTATCAAAATACTGCTGTGACTTCATCCATCAAGACTGAATCTATCTTTATAAAACCATGTTCTCTTATGTTTGGAGCTGTTTTATTTTTCTATGTTAAAAAAAAGTTTGGTTCAAAATACATTTAAAAAATGACAAGATAATACATTAATATACACAGTGCAGTGGGAGGCAGGAAGCCCAGTGGACTTATTAGAAACCTTCACTCTAATTTTACTAACTTTACAAAACTGTAAAATACTGAAGGAACACGGAATGTATGATAAAAACAAAAACCCTGATAAGAAATATGTGATGTGCATAAGCTTTCACATGCTCACACATCGATGAAGCACCTCAAACAGCAAACTGAATTTAGTCTGATCTTCAGAAACAACAGAATTCACAACAGCCAACAAGATGAAATAATGATAAATGTTCCAGTTCTCCACATTTTACATTTGAAATATGTTAAATATTAGCGTGGTCTCAGTTCAGGGGCTGGATTTGAATACCAATTGGGTCTCAGCAGTGTGATGACACTGCTTCATTTCAAAGGCTCCTTCAAATGCGGCCGACAAACTCGCCCTCCCATCCCCGAGAAATGATGGATCCTTCCCGGCCCAAGCTATCCCAGGATTCATTGAGCATCACGCTCCAACTCAATCTACCAGCTAAGGGTAAATTTTTTTAACTTTCCCATTGTTTCCATCTGCAGCTCTGTTGCTAGGAAACAGCGATAAGGACTGGATCACGGAAGGCCTCAGTAAACCAGACCGCCTCATTTGGGTTCAGCCTTCACAGTCTACCATACAGATGAGGCAGTCTGTGAATTGAGACACAGCTAGTGTCCATATTGTTACATACATCTTGATGGTAGATTCTTTATTTTAATATTAAACTCTTTGAGGCTCCATTTTAATCCGATTATTTAGATCATGGCAATGACCAAACACTGAGGTCACAAGTTATGTCTCCATGGATACACCCACTGTGTATGTGAAGATGTAAGTAACAAGTGAAAGAGAGCCCCCTCCATGTGTCCTGTAAGAGTCGGGCGCAGATTTATGTCTGTACAGATTTCAATAGCTCAGCTAAATCATCTTCACCTCAGGAAATGTGCTTTACTACACAAACAACGTCGTCGCTGTCTTGTTCTCCTTTCTACCTGCTCAGCACCGCCAGGCGAGAGCAGAGGTCACCGGCCTGACTGCTGCAACACAAGCACTACAGTATTATTGTGACTACCACACACACACACACACACTCAGACCAGAGGAGAACATTCCACAGCAGCAAAGAGTCGGGCGGCATGAACATCCTGAGGAAACAACACTCGCTTCCTGTCAAATTAAGCCAAGCTGATGGCTGCTCGGGGTGATAACCGCCACCGCAGGCTGATTACTGACTGGCTGAGGTAGAGCACCACATTAGCGCCTGTTCCCACCCACCAGGTCCAGATTTGACCAGCACACATACAAACAGACCGCTACACCACCTTTAATTCAGCCTATAGTCACCAGGCAGTTGACCTCCAGGAAAGCCAGCAGCTCCTGTGTTCCTCAGACAGGATGGGTCTCCTACTGCTGCTCACCTCCTCGCTCCTGTCCAGCTGTAAGACTCGTGACATGTTATCTTCTTCCGTGGATTCCTTATTTCTTGAAGATTAGTGGGTTTGTCTCTAATCTGGTGCTTTCTTCTCTCTTGTCTCAAGACTTCCATCCAGGGATAGTGGTGGACGCACAGCGATGTAAGTAGAATTTGTTCTGTATCAGCCTACAATAAAGGACTGCTCTTTACACAGAGACACTTTATTCAGTATCTTCCACAGAACTGTAATTGGCTGCAGGAAACTGGATTGAAGAGTTAGTGGTTGTGGAGCTTCTATGATTTACTTTTCATAGGTTTTTAGATATTTTACAATCAGCTGTTGGCCACGAAAGCAGCACTTGAAAAGCCAAAAGCTGAGATATGGTCATTGTGGAAACAGGCCTGTTTGTTATCGGAGCTTTCACATCGTTGGTCTGTGGTACAGTGGAAAAGTTGTGTCAGGAAGTGTCACACGCCTCCCTGTCCTCCACAGTGGGTTGGTGATGGAAGGCTTGAGTCAGGCCGGATCAGCTGTAATAAAGATGAAGATCTTGCTGGAGTTGGGGCCAAACTAGCAGGTTCAGACTGGAAGTAGAAAAAAAACACAGATTATGGCAGTATGGACGTGTTTTTTCCTGCACCGGTTTTATTGCTTCTCAGAAGACTCACACATTTCAGATTGTTAGATTTAAATGATTTTTAGACATAAACTTAATTATATTTCATTTAAAAAGGAGCAAGGATTGAAAACCTCATAAATAAATCAGCTTAATTAACTGTAATGAAGCACGTGTATTACCTTTCTACAGTAACTATGATAAAGTGCTGAGGTAAAGTGGTAGGAAGGTTAAAGTTACGCAGATGTATGGGCAGACTTCCTGATAAAAGACTAATGCAAGGATTAGAAGGCCCTTTTGATATGAGTGAAACTTTTTTAATATTAGATTTTAATGCCAAGAACTCACTCAAAAATTGTGGTTCATTTTCTTTCCTATCTTATTGGTTATGTTGGTGCTGTGGTCGCTCAGCAGGGGTGCAGCAGGTTCTACAAACAAGGTTGATTCTTTACTGCAGTGACCTGAGTTTGAATCCAGCCTGAGGCCTTGGCTGCTTGTCAAACCCACTTTCAAGTCTCTGGAATAAAACATAGAAGCAGCTTTCTCCTTCAAAGTAATAAACTCCTCTCACGGCTTCTCCTTCTCCTAGTTTATTCATGGTGTAGAAAAGTTGTCTCTGTGAGTCAAACATTGTTTAATATGATGTTGATGCATCAATGCAGATGTTGCATTTTACTATTGTAGTTTGTCGACATTTAATACAGTTAGTTAGGTGAGTGCAATCCTGCGATCATGATAAATCTACTACTACTGAAACAAATGTCATTTATTTCTCTAATCTTTGTTATTGTGTGTAAGATTGAATCATTTTATCGATCTGGTGCTATAACTGTTATTTTAATGGAACTTCTGCAACATTTAGAGGCAAAATGTCTGTTTCGTGGACAGACACAGTTTTTTGTAACAGGTCTCAAGCTGAATAGTTAAAGAAGAACAAGTTTCATCTTTTTTTCTTTTTAACTAGTGCAGTAAAAGTGACCTGCAATGACTGAGCTGCACTAAGTAAAGACCTGCTGCAGGACTCAGTCCACTGACCCACTGCTGCCACCTGTTTATTCAAAGTTCAGAGAAGCTCAACTCAGTGCACACAACCCTGAACTGGAGAATCAGTTGTGTTATGGTGAATGCACTGCTGCAGAGCTCTGGTCAGCTTTTTATTCAAATTGTATTTAATTGAATGTATTGCTTGTTTGACACAATTACACAATACACAGTGTGAAGCTGATAAGATGAACGGTTCTGAAGATTTGTGTTCCACAGACACATTTCTGGAATTATTAGATCGATGTAAAACCATTATCGGACCTGAAATATAGCTGTTAGATAAAAGGAGGAGTAGACGAACATTGTTTCCTTTTCCTGCCTTTTTTTTTTTCTCGTTCTCCAGGATTGTTCACTGCCCCCACTCTCACAAAAGCAGCCTGTTGTCTCTAATACTCCACCATATGGGTGAATTAGTGGGGAGGCTTAGTGTACGTGTGCAGATGCTTTCTGTCTCGGTTACACTGTGGGAAACTAAACTGCTGTCACCTTGAAAAGTCTCTGAAAAGCTTTTTACTCACTGGATGCACATGAGACACAGGACGAGGCGTCGTGCTGAAGAGTGTTTGCTCTTTTGGACAGTTGCTCCTACATTCATGAACATGAGCAGATGTCTCCCCTCTGACTCATTCATTAGATTTCACCTGTTGGTGTGTGTGACACTGTTCCTGGATGGGTTCAGGTGGTTATCGAAGCGTCCACGTGTGGTTATATAAATGACACAGTTTGGCTGCTGTGATCAGGCTGAAAATTAAAATAACATCCTGAAAGAAAACTACGATTAAAAACCATGATTAGATTGTAGAAGTTTTGTGTGGAAAAGAAATTGGGTAACTCATGATCCAGAAATGAAATAAATTAGATAGCAGATTTTCAAACTTTAGATTAGTTAGGTTAGTGAGATCAGATTTCTGTAGCCGTTGACCCAGCGGCTCCTTCATGTTACTGACAGTTGAACAGATCAGTGATGTCATTGGCCCATGGATTTCCACACCCTTAGTGAGGCAGGCCTCCTTATCTACTGTGACACCATTGTTTTTTTTACAGATCACCACCAAAGAATTTTCTTCCAGTCATACGCACAATATTGTTCATGTATGAGACTCCTTTCCAGATAAGATGCTGACAACAGTGCGATGGAATTTCATTGTGACACATCAGCCTACAGAGTAGCAGCTCATATTCAGTTTAACAGCCACTGCATTTCAAACATACCAACAACATGACCATTCAGAGGTGTTGATTAAAATGGGAAGTGAGTAAAAGGAAATTCTAGTCAGTCCGATACTATGCAAACTGTGACTCATGAATCTCCACCCAAAACTGTGTGTCTCTAAAGAAGTGGACTTCACACCCAAAGCTTCACTGCCGCCCCTCTCTTTGGACACGTGTTGGTCAGATTTAAAGTATTCATCTTATATCATAAATAAACATGAATAATTCCAGTGTTAATTAGAAGACATGAACACTCATCAATACAACACATGCAACACAAGTAAAATCGGGTTAAGAAGCGCAGACACCTAACAGTGCATCATATGTGAACTCAGGAGTTCACAAAGGTTCAAATCTCATAAGTGAGGGATACATATTATGTGTGGTTACTTGTGGTAGATTGATCAAACAGATGGGTTCAGTAGAGTCTAGCTGGTGGATGTGAGGCGGCACAGAGTTCCAGAGTCGTGGTGCAGAGCAGCAGTAGAAGAGCACAGGGCTCAGGAAGGGCTGTAGGGACGGAGGAGCTCCAACAGGTTTGAGGCTGTTTGGCAATAGAGAGCTTTACAGGTGGGCAGTGGAACTGTGTAATGTTTTACTTGTTGGACCAGAGGCCAGTGAGGCTGGATGTGTGGATGTGGAGCGGTGTGATGTGGTCTGTGGTGGCAGCGACATAACTATGAAGCTAGAGGCACCGTCTCTATAAGAAGATACATGAATCCAGTCGTCTTAATATAACTCACAGTAACACCATATGTACAGTATTCAAACCAGCAAGACAGTGGAAAAACATAAGTGCAGCATGGTGGTGTTTAGCACAGCAAGAAGGTTCTCGGTAAGAATCCCAGTCTTTCTATGAGGGATACTTCTTCTGGGTACTGTACAACATGCAGACTGGTGAAGGTTCTGATTTGACAGTAGGTGTGAATGTCAGTCTGGGTGTTTGCCTGGTGACTTTTCCCAACTCTGTCCCAATGTCTGCTGGGATTACCTCCAGCTCCACCACAGCCCTCAAAGAAGAAGAAGTGTAAATGGATGGATAGAGGATTTATTTTCAACTTTCATCAAATATGAGTTCATAATGAAGCAAAATCATTACAAAAAAGATTACAAAGTTCAAATGTAAAAGATCAAGCATATGACTCTTTTTCAGTATAGATTAGTTTGTACATTAAGTCTAATCCTTTTTTTTTTTTAATTACCCCCTAGCATTCACGATAAGAAACATCAGCCTGTCCATTGAGCCCAGTACTGATGTGTCTCAGGACACCAATGTGACTGTGAGATGTAAGGCCATCGTCAGCATCTCGGGGCAGGAGGCGCTGAGTCGTGAGTACACAATATACAAGGACGGCAACACGGTGTACACCAAGACCACCAGCACGTCAGATGATCTGCTGTACCTGCTGCCCGGGGCCAGAGTCTCCAACACCGGCAAATATAAGTGCAAGATCAATATCGAGGGCAAAGAGAGGACTAGTGAAGCTACAAAACTCACAGTAACAGGTTGGTTTGTGTCAAAGGCTTTTAAAGTTACTTTTTTAAGTCTCTTTTTTATTGTTTTATAATCCGTTGAGACGTTCAGGTGAGTTGAATGTGTTCAGATAAAGTTAACAGGCTACGATTAGGACAAATTTAAAATAAATCATCTCTCTTCAGGATACTTGGATGGAAGATATTTTGATTTTTAAAAATGTGCAATAATTAACGATGAAAATGTACCTAATACAGTCAGAATTCATCTTTCGCATGTTCAAGAAGTTATTTTTAATTCTACGTGACAGAGAGGATGTTGGAGGTGGCAGAAGATTTCAAACATTGTTAGAAGATGGTACAGTTTTATGAATCTGAGCATATTTCTTAAATGTTGGTTTTCCAGGCCTGTCGAAACCAGAGCTCCACCTTAACAAAGGTGTCCTCAATGAAGGGGAGGAGGTAACAGCCACGTGCACAGCTCCCGGGGAGACCGGCTCCATTTTCTTCTACTTCTATGAGGACTCCAAAATGATCGAAGTGAATCCGAGCAACTCCAACAAGCTCGAAGCCAAGTTTCGCTTCAGCAGCGTTGGCATCCACAAAATTCACTGTACCTATGCTGTCGTAATAATGGCAGAGTCCTTCAAGTCTGAACAAAGCAACATTGTCACTGTTTCAGTCAAAGGCAAGTAGAGTTTTGATGTTTGTACTTTTGTTAGCTTTGGGCCCATCTCATAAAGTTTCCTTCACTGATTTCGTCTCCTCAGGGCTCTCCATCACTCCAGTTCTGGAGATTTTCCGTCAGTCCAAGGTTTATGAAGGAGATCAACTCGACATCTCGTGCACCATCAGAAACTTTCTGTACAGCTCTGGTAGCAAACCTGTCTACCTGTACCTGAGCCACGGGACCCGGCTTCTCAGCAGTGGAGAAACCAAAGTCAACCACAGCATGGTTGCTCAGGCAAAGGACCCTGTGGATTTTGAGTGCAGACTGGAGATGGGAAATGTGGTAAAAGTCACCACAGAGAAGGTTTCAGTGACCGGTGAGTGAGCAGAGGAAACAAATGACCTATGTACATGTTCACATTGTACATACGGTAACGGTAAAGGTTATCAGACAAGTCAAAAATCAGGTAAATATTTATGTAAACTTCCAACAGGGAACAAAGTATTTAATTAAATACCATCAGGTCAAAGAGGACTGCAACATTGTGAGAAGTATATGCTATGTACTCTCTCACTAGAAGTTATCTGAGACTCTCATGTCTGTCTGCTAAATAATAAACTACAGCCAGGACATGGTTAGCTTAGCTTAGCATAAAGCCAGTAATCAGGGGGGAGCTAGGCTTCTCCTCGCCAAAGGTTTAAAGAAAGAAAGTCAATATAAATTAACATTGTAGGTTGAATAATCAGTAATAACATAGATATGCTATATTATAGTATTTAGTTTACCACGGTGGACAAGTGTCCCCAATCAAGTGGTCTTTAGTTGGACCAATGTATCTCTAAATGTAGCCAAGGGTTGACACATTTATCTTGTTATCATATTATGGACTTTTTTTGTTATCTGCTATAGTGTTTAAATAATGAGTTTGTTATAACATTAGTTTGGATTATTTGTTTCATGCACATGAATTATAAAAGACATTTCATTTTATTGTGTCATTTATTTCAGGTTGCCTTATAAAAACTAAGGGATTATAGGAACAACAGATGATCAAGCTTGCACAGCTTGCTCCTGTTCGTTTTCAGTACATTGTTAGATCAGGAGCACTGTCTCTATCAAATAAATACACAGATGAATCAAAGTGAAAATATTTGTATGCATACATTACATACGTATATATTAAAGAAAGAGACAATTAATAAATAAATAAAATAAATTGGGTTTATCTGTTTTTTCAACTGTTGGGTAAAGGGAAAAAGAATACAATTTTCTGTGCAATCAACTGGAGGTCTGGGTAAAGTGTGACACTATTTATTTGTTTTATACTCCATTTTAGTTAATCCATATTGTTTGAAAATAATGTATTAATAGAATCAGAATCAGAATAACTTTATTGTCCCACAAACTGGGACATTTCTTTGTCACAGCAGCAACAGGACAGTAGTGTTTTAAAAACAATAGTGAAAAATAAACAAGATCATTTAAAGGTAAGAAAATAGAACAGAAAGAATATACTCCTATATAACTATTTATTTATTTATTTTTGTCTTGTCTGATCATTTTAAGTACACATTGGGTTCAACGTTTACACCAGTAGGTGATATCAGTGCAGATGATGTTCTTTCTGTCCACAGAGCTGTTTTCGGCGCCCACTCTCACCATGTCTCCTGCTGAAGTCTTTCAAAAGGACTTAATGACACTAACCTGCAAAAGTGATAACTACGCCTCTGAAAGAATGACCAGGGAAGAGCTGACGTACAGTCTTAAGCCGCCTGACAGCCCACTGACCCCCATAAAGCCCGGAGTCTTTTCTGGCAAGGCCCTGCATGTTGATTTCAACTATACCTGTGTAGCTCAAGCCAAGGGCATCAAGAAACACAGTAAGACCCTGACTGTACATCCAAAAGGTGAGCTTACTTACTTACTATTTAGGAAGATCTATTAGATACACGCACACTTTAATTTCATCTTTGTGATGAAGTGCTGGGTGAGACTGAGCAGCTCCAGCAGCTGCTGTGTCTGTGGCTGCTGGAGGTAGAGCTCCAGGCTGCAGTTTGTGAGCATGAGAATGCAAGAGAATTGATGATGGCATTGTTACGGGGCTTTGGTTTAGATGGGCTTTACATCAGTATGGGTAAAACAAACAAACACAAAAAGGAAACACAGATTTATTGAACCACCAAGTCCAGATCAAACACACACTGTGGCAGACAGATTCATGCTGAGTCTGGCTTAGTGCTAAATGCTAAAATGTGGATCATCCAGCTGTGACTTTCTTCATTGATAAGAGCTTGTACGTTCACTGAGATGTGCACCACCTGTTACTGACAACTATATTGAGTGAACCCAGAGGCAGACAGATACTGAGGTAGAGAGTTGGTGCAGATGATTCATTAATTTGAACAATACTTAAAAGACTGCAGAGCAGAGTCCTTGGGTGGGGGGGTAGGCTGGGGCTGATGGTAAGGTGGGGTTGAAGCCCAGAGAGAGACCTGCCTAAGAAGGAGCAAAGGGCATGACACCACCTCTCTGCAGTTTTTACCTGTTAATCCCTGATGTGACTGCACAGCTCATTCAGCTCAGTGACGGAACAAAGAGGATGAGTTTGGTTATTGTTCTTATTATTAATAATAATTGTTGTGGCTGTTTTTTAAATTATTATTATCATCTTCATCATTATTAGTAGTAGTATCCATAGGAAAGTATGTGTTTAGTTAGGGAATGAGAGGGAATATATATCAACACGGTTCTCTCTTTATGCACTGATGTTTCAATGCACCGTATAGCACCAAGATGTTCTTTCTATTATGTCATATATAGTTCTATTATATGACATAATTATCACAATGAAAGCCTTATTTTGTCCCTCCCCTTATTTTGTACCTTTCCACTGACCCTAAATCGTCAGAGATTATATAATTTATTTACATTTTTATAATGTTGTTGGCTTTTGTAGAATAGGCAGCAGAATATTCTATATAATTGTGTTCAGTAATGACACATATGTGGCCATTGTTTTAAGGGAATCACTGATGCACCCTGTGAGAGAACAGAAAACAATGTTCCTCCCTCAAAGAGGTTATATTTTCATTGTAAGTCTGTCTGTGAAAATCTGTGGAGGCCCTGGGGCAGGACCCAAGGAAGGACCCATTTGATTTTGCTGATCCAGATAAACAGGTGGATCCAGCAATTGTTTTCTTTTACATGGCAAGATAGGGCGAGATTAGCTCTCAGAGTGCACCTCTACTGTCACTATGTTTTTCATAGTGAATTGGATTTCGCCACAGAAACTCAGTGTGTTTTCTTTTTCTATTTCTCTTTGCTTCCAGTGTTTGTCTCGACTCCTAAGATCTCAGTGGTTGGCAAGGCGGTCCTGGGTAAACCATTCAAGATCCTCTGTCAGTCGGACACTGGCAGCTTTCCAATCAACTACACCCTGATACAGAACTTTGTCCAGATGAGCACAACCACTGTCACGCTGCTCTCTCAGAAAGCTCTCTTCACAGTCACCGTTTCTATGCCTGATGACATAAGCAAGTACATGTGCGAGGCCAAGAATAGTCCCAGGGACGGTCTGCTCAGTAAAAGACTCAACGCTACTATTATAGGTAACTACCCAACAAATAGCCTGTGTGTCATGAGGTTACCCCATGCCCTGTAAGATATAAGGTGGCAAACACTTAATATACACCATTATTTGCAGCACGTCAGTAGCATTAGCATGCCTGTATCATTAGGCAGCATGGTAGCTTGTTAAGCTAGTACTCACAAACCATTTAATCTTTCTAAACTGTACTGATACACAGAGTCCACAACCAATAGTCAGAAATAACCTCAACGACACACAGTTTTATTTCACAAACATTTATTGTTATTAAAGGTTTTGGGTACATGTGTTTGTGATGTTATATCCACCCTCCCTCACCTGCATGCAGGGTCCTGGTCCCACTAACAAACAGGAAGTGGGAGATTCCAACTCCATTTATGGAGAGGGGAATCTGGAGTGTACCACATAAAAGCCAGTCCACAGGGGTGTTTCAAATGATATCACAGAAATGCTCTTTTAAATGCCCATCTAATATAATAGTGTGATATTTCTGTGACAGGCTAGGTCGGATTAAATGCTGATGGGTATATTTTTTTTAAATGTCATATCTGATAGAGATTTGTTAATTGATATTTGTCTCTATGTCTCTATTTGTCTGGTAGGAGGGGCCTCCACTATAAAGGCAGTGGGTAGATGCTCCTCAGGGGAGTTAAGCTTGGGCCTGGAGGCCGTTTTTTCAACTATTTGACAGTCATCAATAAATCCAGATTATAAAGAAAGAATTTTGGTCCACCACAGCAGAGCCATATCAGCTGTATCATAGAGAAATGCTGTGAATGAAACTATATACAAGAGAAGAAAAAAAATCTTCCATCCAAGTCTTATTAAGGAATTGAAACCTATTTTATCTCAAAAGTTGAGTATGTGCTGATGGTGTCTGATAAGCTTGTTATGTTTTAAAGACAAACCGTTTCCTCCTCATTTTTCTCTCTCAGTGCCTCTGACAGACTTGACTCTGATCGTCCTCCCACACTTACCAGAGATCTCAGAGGGAGATCAACTCCACCTGATATGTGGCACTAAAGGCACGCCACCAGTCACCTTCAAGTTGTACCGTGATGGCACCAAACTGCCGCTGTTCACCACCACCACCGACAAGAACAACACAAACTACAATATCCCACGGTTGTCCAAGGAGCACAGTGGCACATACTACTGCGAGGCTGTCAACCACGCCAACAACGTGGTCCACAGTGAGAAGGTCACCATAGAGGGTGAGACTGATGAGTATTGGTTCCACAACAGTTTTCAATTCATCCCTTGGTTAAACGTAATCTAGCTCGATTATAGGTTTTGGCCTGGTCTCACTACATTAACCGTGATCTTGCTTGTGCTTCAAATGTCCGACACTTGAGTATCACGCTTTAACTCAACCGAACAGTGTAAATGTAGAAAAAAAACAAGGGGTGTTAAAACTTTCCCATATTGTCCAAATTCAGCTCTGTTGCTAGGCAACAGCAATAAGGGAGGGACAAGCTTGAGACACCAATCATGGAAAGGCTCTTTGGACCAGACCTTGGCCCTCATGGTGTACCAGGCCCACAAAGGAGGTGGTCTTCGTGGGCCAGGTAGACCAAGTCCTCTGAAGGATGCAGCCCCTGAATTGAGACACCGCCTGTTTGTGTTTGTTCACTCCAGGTTCACACTGCTAGAAAGGTGAAAAATCCAGGTTTATACACTGCCTGGCCAAAAAAAAAGTCGCCACCTGGATTTAGATGAAGTGATGCACCCATCATGCCTAGTGCCTACTGTACAAGCCTGTGTGGGCAGTGCTGTGATCTGGGGTTGCTGCAGTCAGGTCTAGGTTCAGCAACATTATGTGTCCAAAGAATGAGGTCAGCTGACTACCTGAATATACTGAATGACCAGGTTATTCATCAATGGAATCTTCCTTGGTGGCACGGGCATATTCCAAGAGGATAATGCCAGGATTCATCGGGCTCAAATTGTGAAAGAGTGGTTCAGGGAGCATGAGACATCATTTTCACACATGGATTGGCCACCACAGAGTCCAGACCTTAACCCCATTGAGAATCTTTGGGATGTGCTGGAGAAGGCTTTGCGCAGTGGTCCGACTCTCCCATCATCAAAGATCTTGGTGAAAATTTAATGCAACACTGGACCTCAGAATAGGCAGACATTTTGCTTGTTTGAAAACTTCACCTTTTTTTTAGCGATGAGGGGGTCAGCTTTTTTTGTCTGCTTCTTTGTCTTCCACTTGAACCATGTCATCATGTCCCATTTTCTTCTCCTCTTCTTTCTTTCGTTCTTTGCCTCCAATTTGTGTCTCCTTCTCCACAGTACGCATGGCGCTGTGGAAGAAAGCAGTGATCGGGGGCGTGTGTCTGGTGGTGCTGTCGTTGCTGGTGGTGGCCTGCGCGCTGTACTTCAAATCCAAGAGAGGTAGAGAGACCTACAGTCCTCCGGAAACTCAGGGCTCTTATGTCTAACTGTGTACGAAAACCTCCCTCCGCCTCCTTCCTCCTGCTCCTCTCACCTCTCCTCTCTAATTGTAGGTAAAAGAGACGCAGCTGCTGAATTGTCAGTGTGAGTTGGCTCGATTAATTGCTTCCTCTGTATGTGACAGATACTGTCGTAGTTAGCGTCGGTGTATCTAGTTTTTATCAGCTGGTTTTGTCACCTGGTTGTTTTGCATGTTAGAGAATAAAAATCACATTTCGCCACCTATTAACTTGGATCAGTGTTAGGGGACACAAACTATTTAGACTTTTTAAAAAAAATTTTTTTTTATCTCTACCGGGTAATATTTTTTTCACATGGACACTTATTGGTGCCCTGGTGTCCCCATGGTGACATCATGATGTTCGTCATGTTGATGACAAGACTCCAGGATGTTACTGCTGCTGGTAAACAAACAGCCACCCCTGTCACCTCTATTATATTATATTATGCTTTAGTTTTACACAAGAATAAACAAAGACATAGACATAACATGTGACTCAGTGAACTCTCAGTTACAAAGCAAAGCATTTCCCTAAAGGTAAAACTATTCTTTTGAATTAAATGGCATACTTTATTAGACATAGAAATTGTAACTAATTCACAAAAACTATGGACAGCAGCAGCTCAGAACAGAGGCTAACAATAAGACTAATGTTTGCTGAATATAAATAGTGTACAGTAGTAGCAGTCCACTATATACAGCACATTAGTCCAGCAAATCAAGTGTTGTTTTTGTTATATGCTGCACAGTGAAGTTAAGGATTGTACGTTGATGTTTAGGTATTGTAATTGAAACTTAAATGTATGTTGACACAATGATAGAAGTCTGTTCGAAGGGTTCTTTGGCAGAATAAAAGTGAAAAAGGACAGGACAGGGAAAAGTAAGATAAAGCCCAAAGAGCATAAAAACTACACAACTTTTAAGGAAGCCTGTGCAGTGTTGACCACTAGTTGCACCAGATGAGGGGGTCTCCATTTTGTTTGTTTGTCATGAACTCTGGGCACATTCCAATAATTCTCCACATAAATATAGGAAAGACAAGGTAGCGAGGTAGCAAACAAACAATGAAGGTTTTCATACTTTTATAAATAGCTTTGAAATAGTTTTTTTTAAAGAGGGGAGCATATTCAGTCTTACATACTTCACAGAAGTGTCTTGGCTAAGAACCATCCATGTAAACATGTTTGTTCTTAAGAGCACTTGGATACGATTGGTATTATTTACGTGCATATTGAAAATCCTGCCAAACAGAACTAATTTTTAACATTTGTCACTAAGCCTTTGAGGGCTCAAACATTTTGTACATATACAACACAGATGTTTTTAACACAGCGACAGGTAGCATGGTTTTACTTTTCTAATGTGTACCCATGACTGTTCTCATCAGCCATTCTCACGCCTCAACATTCACAGCATGTTTCCTGTTGAAACCTCAGCATCTCACTCCCCTGATACAGTATATGTTCTAATGTTCTAATATGCATGCAGGGATCATGTGGTGGTGACCTAATTACCATTTATGTAACTATCTATGCAGCTGTAGATATTCCCTTTTATATGCATGCACAATGTGTGTACGAGTGAACATATTGTCTTTGTCTGTTTTGCATGTACATTGTGTTTGTGTCTCTGTATTGTAGAGGTATAGAAACAGTAGGATGTTGTTAGAATACAGTAGGAAGATATAGGGATAGTTCACCGAAAAATTTAAATTCATTCATTAGCTATGCAGATGGAGGGGTGGGTGAAGTGTTTGAGTCCACAAAACACTTAAGGAGTTTCAGGGGTAAACAGCATTGAAGCCATATTCAATACAATTTAAGTAACCCTTCCTTCAATTGTTTTGGATTTGTTCCAACCCTGTTTACCCCTGAAACTCCTTTAGTGTTTTGTGGACTCAAACACTTCACCCACCCCTCCATCGGCATGGTAGTGAGTAGATAATGTGTGAATTTTCATTTTTCGGTGAACTATTCCTTTAATTCTTTAAGATGCAAGTTGCTTCAGTAGTTCACGGTACATGGCTTTAATTGACAAGTGTTACAAAGTGCTTAGAGCGCCCATTATCATCTTTTTCCAGACGCAGCGCCACTCTATGATGGCATGGAGGGGAGGGTGACCAATGGGACGTGAGATAGCGTGGCATCGCTTCCCACTGACATCAGCAACAGGAGCAGCTACAGTGTCCCAGCCACAGTGTAGAGAAGCTCTGCAGTAGGAGGGACTTAAAAAAAAAAAGCAGTAATCCTATTTATAATGACAATTATTGTAGAATTTGGACATTTCTTTCATTCTATATGGTCTACGCTCTTAAGAAAAAGGAGGGGCATTTTTATGATGAGATATAAACCAGGACCCGCTGCTCCCTCTCCCCTCCTCCTGCAATCTAGATGGCCTTTGATTTCATACTTAACATTAGTGTCTTTCCTTTGTTCTTTCACCCCCATATGTCTGTGTGATTGCATGTCCTTTTTTGTAGGAACTGCTCTATTTGTCTAATGTACATGTATAAATAGGTTTGGTAACCGACTCATTTGTATATACATTTTATCGCCATGATAGGAAATGTATGTATATATTTTGGTTGATCCCTGGACTGAGTGGAAGAGACACTTGTAGAATAAAGACATTGGTTTTATTTAGAAATGTGTCAGTACCATTCATTTTGCTCCGGCTAGTGCATTGTAGTGTGGTTAAAAAAATAAGAAAGAACATGTTTGACATTATCATGCATTTATGTTCTATTATTCTACTTCTATGTGCTGAATGGTGCACAGATCCAATACAAAAATTATCAACATAATATAAAGTTGTTTCTGTCCCTAAAAAAAAAGGAAAACACAACACAGACTTCCTTAAAAAAGTGAAAAACAATGGAGTCTGCAAGAAACTTCCTCTGTTGGTACAGAGCGGCTTGTTGGTGGTGGGGAGGGGGGTGGACTCAGTGTTGCTAAAACTGATGGTGGTGGGGAGGGAAGGTCTTGTTTTGTTTCAGGAAAGATATGTTTGAATACATGCAGCAGGTGGAGGAAATTAATTATATTGGTCGAGCTGTGTGTGAGATTACATTACCAACTGGGAAGTTGTTTTTGCCAGAATTTATTGTGCAGCCGCTGCTGTAATAACAACCTATTGTGCACGAAGCAGCGGAAGATTTCTGAACCAGATGAAGACTTGTGCTCCATTGTTACTGCTTTGTTTTGTTATAAAGTCTATATGCCGAGGGTCAAATTGTAGAGATGTCCCACATAAAGTATCTCACAACTTTCCATTACAGCTTTTAGAATAGATAGTATAAAGGTTAGATCACAAGACTCAAGTCTGACTGAAATGGTTCGCTCACGTTAGCTAAGCATAAAGGCTTGAAGGGGAAAACTCTTATCCTGGCTCTGTTCTACAGTGGCTGCAGTCTCTCGTTTTTACACTTTGATTTTTGTAAAGGTTAAACAAACAAGATATAACATGGTAATTAGCTAAATTTAATGGTTGATTTTTTTCAACCTTTTAATCATTGACTGTATATAAAAATGGACGACATGTCTCCTCTTTCTCTCACTGTACTAAAGTGAACCTAAAATATTGTAAAAATAAAAGCTGCTACTTGTGCTCTTGCCATCATTTGGAGCCAGAGTCTGCGCAGTATTGATTGTAGGGTTGAGCTGTGTTACTGACGTCCCACCAATGCACTCAACCAACCATGAGTCAGTCTCAGCCGTCAGTCGTGACTCTTCAATCTGTTTATAACATCATATTAAAACCAAATTTGCCAGGAAAAAAAACAATTGAAAGTAAATCTGTGTGATAAGAACTACAGAAACCATCTTAAAGAAAGATTTTGTTTATGTTTCTTTAGACTTTTGGGTTTGATGCTTGGCTCATTCTCTGTAGAGGAGTGGGGTTTATGACCAGCACTGCAGCCAGTCAGGGGCCGATCAAGATGATTTGGCTTCACTCAAGGGGAACTGATATACAGTTCTTTATATACACTTTATGCTCCACAAAGATGAGAACCTAGCCTTTTTCTTAACAGTTTTTCCTTTGTTCAGGGTTTATGCTATAGGCTGAGCTAACCATTTGTTGTCTGTAGCTTCATAGCAGATTATAGAGATTTAACACATATAATGTTATTTTAATCTAACTCTCAGTAAAACAATTAATAAGTATATTTTCCAAATGTGAAATGTGATGAAGACGTACCCACACACATCACGTTCATAGAGTGGTACAGGAATGAGTAGTTAGCGGTTTTGGTCTTCTGTTTCCCTCTTCCCTTATGTTCTTGGTCTTTTCATTTTTGTCTGTTTTATTTTTATTTGTGGGGGGCGCTCTTTCTGGGCAGAGGCCGGAAATAATTTCTGTGGTCAAGACATTTTGTCATGTCATTCACATTGGTTAACACCCCACTCATGATTTAATATACAATTTACATGTTTTTAAAAGTGGTTCCTATCAAGTTAGTAAATGAGTTGTCAGGGACATCATTAGGCCGCACCACACATGAAAACCATTCCACTCATCACACTTTAACAGCCTTGTGTTGACAACAGTGCTCCTCCAAGCTTTTATAGGCTTTTGCAGAAGAGATACAGTAAGTGTGCTAAGTCAAAGAACAAGCTGGAAGCTTAGTGGTGTTGAAGTTGGAGTCATGTGACTGTGGTGCAATTCATTTAAAGCCTAAAATGTCCCTGTTTCTTCTGGTGATTTAATTTAGGCTTTGAGAAAGGTGTTCATGTGAAGAATGTCTTGCTGGAAATAATGTGCAAGCTGTGATAAACATGTTGCTCATATCTTTAATGTTTCATCATTTGCAACACTCGCAAATGTGATGATATTTGAATTACCTGTCAATGTATGTGTCTTTATTCTAATCAGTGAATTGATGTGTGGGTTTGGCCGCTGTCTGACCTAATGACCGTCTTTCTGTGTGTCACAGTGAGGATGGTCAGAGCTGCTGTCAGTGTGTGGAGTGAGCGACCACCTGAAGCAGGTGAGTGGGGCTTATAATGCAGTTTACCATCATGTTAAATGTTAAATGCTTTGAATCTTGGTCCAGTTGAGGCAGATGGCCGCCGACACTGAGTCTGGTTTTGGGGGTTTCTTCCAGTTAATGAGGGAGTTTGTTTCTCTCCAAGTGTTTGCTTCTCGTGGCAACAGTTGGGTTTCCCTATAATATTGTTAGGTCTCAACCTGAGATAAAGTATGTCATGATTTGGTGTTATGCACATACAATTGAATTGAATTGATCATGTGCTTGATGTAGCCAATGATGAGGAGAGCAGCGTGGTGTCCAGCGAGCCTGATGTAGAGTATACAGAGGTGGTGCATCCCCAACCAGTGGATACTGTCAGAGGTAAACACACAAACCTGTGTTGTTTTGAGTTCATGTCTTTATCATTTTTTTCTGCCAATTTTGTTTCTCTATCTTCATTTCACATTCTTTTTGTCGCTGTTTTCTAACCATCTGTTTTTTCCCCCTCCACTCCAAACGACTTTGCCAAAACCATTTTTCTCTGCTTTGCCCACATTCCTTTAGAGTTGATAAGACAAGACCTGGGAGGGGCCTAATTACCCAGAACTTATACATGTCCAGGTCACTGTAACAGCTGGGACTTCCAAAACCACTGCAGATCTTATAAACAGGAAGGGTTGAACTAATTGCCTGGCTGGTGTCTGATACTAGCCGTCCTGTGCTGAAGCTCCCAGCAGGCCAGGGATGGCAGAATGTCACACAACCGGCATATTTTTAGGTTTTCTCTCAATGACAGATCAAACACAGTATCCACCAATCTTTATCTTTGATGTTCAAGCAGGCTAATGTGTTGCTTTTTACGTTAACAGTCCCACTGCGAAAAGGCACAGACACAGTTTACAGCGAGCTCAAAAATCCTCCACATGGTGAGTTTAACATCTTTAAAGCTGCACTGAAGAATATTTCTGGAGGGAAAAATAATTCATCAACTACATGTAGTTATGGGCTTGTTTGTAGTGACAAACTCAGAGAGAATTATCACCCAACTCTGCTTTTTCTTTCAGCACTGCTAAACGTTCTAAAACCAAAACCGCCTCACTGCTCTCATCAGCCTTGTTTCTTGTTTCCACATCAGGCAACTGTTTTCAGGATTGTTTACCAAAGTGTTCTGGTGAAGTAACTGTTGCAACAGTTTGCAAGTGAACATTTGAGCAATAAAAGGTGGAGACCAAATCAGACCTCAAAGGAGAGTGACAATTAAACTTATGTAGATGATCAGAAATAAGACTGTCATTGATGTCAATGTGCCTGTTGCATATTTATGTAGGGAACCGTTTGCTAACCTTTTCACTTTTATTTTTAAAAGTTGTGAACTCTGGTCTGAAAATTGTGTCAGCTGCTCAATCAACCTCTGAAATGTCCAACATGCAATATTTGAAATAATATCAGCAGTTAAGTAAATCATTCAAACTTACATACAAGCCACACAATTTTCTGAAAAACATTGACTTTCAAATTTCCATTGCAGCTAAACCAGGTAGGTTGAATGCAAATTTTTCTAACTGATGAATAATTCTGAAGTAGCTCCGGAGCATTAGCACAGACCAAGAGAACAGCCCATTCCAAACAGGCAGGTTTAGAACGGGTACTGCATTAGCCTATTAAATAAAAATATTGTAAGTGGCAAAATCATCAATTAATGCAGCTTTAAATACTTTGTTACATCATAAAGGTAAAGGAGACATTTCTAGACCTTACTGAACATTATATTATTAGATGAGAACTTTTATAACTGATGGAAAGACAGTTTACCCTGGCCAGCTTCAGAACCATGACTATATCCTGTGGGTGCTGGCAGGAACTTCCTGTTATTAGAACAGCAGCCAGACACTGGACGTGTCTATCAAGAAGTCCATCGGATTCCTAATGTTTCCTGTTCAACAGTAACAAAAGAATCCTGGGTCAGTGTGCGAAGCTTCTGTACGAGTGAGGTGGAATATTGACATAAATGACAGGGATGGGACTAATTGGCTTGGGCTGGGCAGTCTAATGCTGAATGGGCCTCTGCAGTGGAGGAACAGGTGAGGCAGCAGGTTCAGCCCCATATCATAACTGTAAAATGACTCATGAATAACTCTGAGGTCAGCCAGTGAGGATGTTGAGTCACCTGACCAACCCACATTTGCTCATTGTGAGTTGAACTGTTGGGATTTTCTTTCATTTTTAAGGTCTGGACTTAACTATGTAAGTTTCCTTGAGATAATGTATATTATGAATTGGTCAAAAAATATAATTGAATTTCATTTTCATTTGTGATACATTTATTTTGTGCTGCTTTGTCCTTTAGGTGCTGCTGACCCTCATGACTATGTGAGTAATTAACTACACAATCAATCCTTTTTAAATATGTTTCTCTCACAGATTTTCTGCAAATTTCTGTATTTTCATTTAAATTAATGATTCATTTGAAATCCCTACATGCAAGCAAAACTATTAATATCAAATTGTTGTTATAGATTACCATTATATTTAATATCTCAGTAAGATATTGATGTATTCATTATTAAATACTAATCAGCCTAAGATGTATAATGCATTTAGGTTTTTAATGCAGGTAGATTCAGTGCAGTTAAAACTCTGATGAAATAGTTAAAATTTTCTAATTATATACAGTAACATTATGTGTCTTACTTGTAATCTAAACTCCTTAAACCATTCCTATGTCTCTGCATTGGCTGCCTCCTGGTCACACTGAACCTCTGCAGGCCGATAGTAGCCCGCAGAGTGGGAAATGACTGTCAAAGTTTCCTGACGAGAACAAAGGCATTTGGGCCGGGGCTTCCTTCCCTATCGCCCAGTCAGATCAGTGCACTGGTCCACTCACATTAACTCTAAGCCCATCTCAGCCAGTGCACTGTCTGCCATGCAAGCCGTAATCACCGTCCCTCCCGAACGCACCATTTGCCCCTAAATGGTGCTGCAGGCAGCTAAAGAGAAGAAGTTGAAAAAATAAGCAAAGGATGTGACATCATGATCTGAATGTGGTCCTTTCTTTCATCAGTGTATCTCCTAGATAACAGATAAAGCGGTTTGCTATGATCACAGCCTTATTATGGTTTTTCTGTGCCTCAAGAAGCTGATGTAAATTTGCAGTTTGTGTTTTGGAAAACTTCCTCCAGGAGTGTGTTGTTAGACTTAGCAACAAGAAAAAGTTATCTCCAAGGTAGTTTGGGAAACAGATGAGAAATCAAGTTAAAATCAGAGTACACAGGCAATTATTTTCAATACATGCACCAAAAGGGAATAAAATTATATATATAAATAATATATGCCCAAATTTTGCATCTTATTTGTTCATTTGATTTTCGTTTAACAGCATAGTTGTGTTCTTCATTGTTAACTGCTTTGTGTTGTGTGCTGGGTATTAAGGTTCAGGATGGTAAATGAAGCTGTGACGGTGTTTATTGGCTCTGTGTCAGCAGGGTTCAGTGGAGTACGCAGAGCTCAACGGTGACCGACCTGAGATCAGTCACCACCTTCCAGAGGTCAACGACCACCGGGACCTGCCGGTGCCGGTGGACTAGTTTTGGCACCACCCCTTCCTTCTGCCACCTCTAAACCACACTTTATCATTGTAACCATATGACTATATCACATCTTCCTCCTCTGCTTCAGTAAAATAATGTGCTAGGTTAGCTGTAAATATTTTTTAGTCTTAATAAAGGCATCTCACCTATCCTTACTGTGTTTGTTTGGTGCTGTGTTTTTCTTGTTCCCACAGAGATCTGATAAAACACGGATTAAATGATAGTGGGTCATTATATTACAGCTGTAAAGACAAGTGCATCTTCCTCAACTCAAGTTCCAGTTATTTTATTTTCCATTTGTATTGGTACATGGTGTACACAGTGAACGTAGTGGCCACACATTAAATAAAAACTGAAGAAGTGAAATCAAATCAAAAAGAAAACATAAATTACATAAATGTAAATACTATTGCCTTTGGCGTATGAACGTACATCACAGTGAGAGTGTGCCTCAGGTTGTACAGGTTTCACCACCAGGCATGTTGCATGAGGAACATTATGATTATTCTGTTGCACCAAAGTTCATGGTCTGAACTGTATTGCTTATTTCCTGAGGGTATGTGGCAGATATGACAGTATTTATGCACAATGTGGGAATCTACATAATCATAGTAGTTGTGCAGAAAGAAAGTCCAAAGTGCAATGTGTCAGTGTGTAAATATGAACCATAGAGTAAATATTTATTTCATACATGTATTATATCAAACATCAGTGTGCAATCATATATGATAATGTGCAAAGGAGATGTTCTTGTATGTAATACAATGTACACACACACTTTTCAGAGCAACTGGTCAAATACTGTCGTCAGGTTTAGTCTCACATTTAACTAATGAATCACACATGGACAAACATGTTTACAGCCAGTTGACAAGCTGAATGATGTCACATCCTGTCCCCACAGATGTGACAGAGGTTGGAGAGAAATCATTGCTGTGTTGTTTGTTTGTTGGCATTTAGTAGCCTACTGAATATTACATGTTTCTGTCAATGTGTTGTTTTATTTCAGCAAGGATTTCTTCTTATCTACCACTAGAGTGTGGTATTGCAACAAAAAATAACCTTAGTTATTCCAGAACCTTTAGTTCACAAAGGATGTAATGAAATTACTTTTTGTGATCTTACAAATATCTATGCTCAAATAAGGGAAATATGAAACATGGAATCATGTCCTTTATTCACACCATGGTGGCATGTACAGTGGAGACTGACATGTGTTGCCAGTTGTTCTCTGAGTAAATATTTGAGTTCAGCTCATACTTGAACAAGAGAAGAGTTTCCATTCTCTTACCAGTCTCAGTGTGTGTGTCAATCATCTTCAGGTGCTGGTGTTGCTAAGAAACTGGAGCACCTTTTGTCCTCTCCACATGTCTGAACTTCATATATTTTTCAGTGCACCAGCCCTGGGAGCTTGCTTTTCCCAATACAGATTAATGGAGGCCTAGTGTCATCATAACTAAAGTCGGTTTGATTGTAGCACATTGATATGACCTCTTTTGTCATGCAATGTTCTTGTTCCTATGACAGAAACAAACGTGCACATTGACCAGTTAGACTGATGTCACATCAGTATACTGTGTTTTCTCAGGATATGTATTTTTCCAATATGTCATTCATTAATCATCATTAATCACATGTTTTATATCAACAATGGATCTGATGATTATGTCTAAAGTGAAATGGATCAGTTAAATGTTCACTGTGCAGAATTTAGGGACATCTAGTGGTGAAGTTGCATGTTGCAGCTGAATACCCCTCACCCTCCGTTCCAAACATGAAAGAGAAACTGTGGAAACCTTCAGTTATTCATGAAAACTCTCAAGGTGTTTAATTTGTCCAGTCTGGTCTACTTTAAAAAAAACATTGTGGCCTCCGTAGAGAGGACACGCTCCTGATGTAAATGTAAAGTATTTAAATATAAATGGCTCATTCTGGGGTAAAGAAAGCAAAAATGTGTAAAATTTAGAGGAAACACAACATCACTAGGATAATTTTATATAATACATTTCTGCCATTAGATCCTTTCACCTAAATCTTACACACTGGAACTTTAATGTCAAGCCCTCAGAGATGTATCACCCAACACTACAGTTCCTCTCTGGTCTATGCAGCCTTGCTTTGAGCTTAATGTTTTGTTTTTATATCAAACAACTCAAACCTCAACACCCTCATCAGACAGCAAATGGCCCAGTAATTATTGATTAGCCTGTGAACATAGTGGAGCACCCAACAACTAAAGAGACAGATATTTCCCTCAGGAGTTGGTATGAGATTCCAAAGACTAAAGGCACTGCTCCAAATGTTGCTCTTTATCTGCCGGATGTTTTAACAGGCATCTCACAAGTTCATTGCATTTGTTTTTCCTAAGTGAATGTCGTTATATTAAACCATGTCCAAATACTAACATATTATTGGGGGCAACTACACATAGTGATCTAAGATGGAGGGTCTACACTATTAACTGTCTTTGTGCTGCCCTCCTCTGGATAAATATGCTTATCACAGTGATGAGTCTAATTATAATTTTTATTATTAGCAATAATTATTATAGTAAAAATTATGATTAACTAAGGAAATGTCTTACTCTTCTAATAATAACACATCCGATCTCCTTTACTACATTTCTCCATTGGATAGTTGTGTCTACTGCTATTTGCTGCGTGCTTTCTCGCCTCCATAAAGTTGTTACTGTATATGCAGAAAATCAAATCTCATGGTTTTATCTGCAGCTGTGCATGCAATAAGATTCTCTCTCCCACATGAGAAGTGGTCTCTCTCTCTTTAGTCCATGCACCTGTCACTAAGATCTGTTGCATATGAGAGTTGCCATAGATTCAATAAAAGATGTGGGAAGAGAAATTGAACAAAATTCCTGGATCAGCCCAGTTATTTGGATCCAGAGAAAACTTTTAGGAGTTATTTTCTGACCCAAACAGCATCCTCCCATTAAGCTTTATGTTAATGCTAATGTTAATATGTCCAGTAGAACTTGCTTATTTAGTTGTATCTGCTAAATAACAAATGCAAACAAAATAGACATTATTGGCTCCGGAGCGGAGGTAATGACGTCAACCCTTTACTTTTTTACACAAATCTAACCATCATGTTGATGCTCAGTTGCCTCTTCTCCCAACAAGAACATAATAAATGAGGCCTGCTTTTCTCTACTCTCTTCTAACATTTTCCAGAAATGACTGCGAGAGAGCAGTATTTTTGAATTAGATGCATTATGATGAGAAGGACTTCTCTGGAAGAGCCCAGTCTATTGCATGTAGCATGTGATAACTCCACATCTCTTTTACAAAACAAATGAACAAACTCTCCCCTTCAAAATGTACCTGTAGTCTTAAACCTGCTGCTGATATACCATGATAGGCCATTTCTGTGAAACAACAAAAGGTGAATACAACTTTAAAAGTCCCAGACAGGATCAGTTACAATACAATACATTAAATCTCAGTCTGCACATATTTATTTTGTGGATTATGTTCTGATTAAAAAAGACATGAATGCAGGGTTTTCCTACTACAGCTAAATTGCACATGACAGTAACCAACCACTACCTGGCATCATACCAGGACAAGGATTTGTTCCTCAGAATACTGAGCAGTGTTTGTGGACAGCTACATCCTGAAGTTCGTTGTCACTGTCTTGAATAATGAATCGGGCTTTACAATGCTGATAATGTGCAATGGATAAAACAATTTGCAGTTCCATATTCTGAGAATACTCGATCAAAATACAACCAGATGCTGTTGAGTCAATGGGGAGGGGCTGATATCTATGGGTGCGCTGTTGCACCAACAGGGGCAATTTTGGGGTTCAGTGTCTTGCACACCTTGGCATGTGGAAGGAAGGGGAAGACTGTGATCGAACCAACAACCTTCTGATTGAACTGACAGGAAATGACGCTCACAGAAGGTTTTGTGGTCATGTAGCACAGGGGTGGAAAGGCACCAGTACAGAAGGGCAAAGCTGTTGTCACACTGTTACTTACGCAAGACCTTTTCATCAGCTAAAGAGGAACAGTCACTGACAGTAAGAACTATTTCCATGTATGTCTAACCTGTGAAAGAACACACACCCCTTAAGCTTTAATGTAGTAACCCTGTGTTATTTCAATATGTTGTTGAAAATACAAACATGTGCTTTCTGTCAGAAACGTCATACATAAATGATGAACAGAATTCATCAAGTTGGAACCAGCTCATTTCCTGGGACACATTGTTTGCCACAAACTGTTCTTTTTAAAAATACATTGAAATGACGCAGTTTCAAATGGTGAACATTATGAATGAAACATGCAGGTAATGTTGGCTGTGCGGCAGCGTCCGCATAACTGATTATAAGCTCACATTATCCTCAGAGTTTCCTGTAATTGAAAATCCTTCTCCTCAATGACCTCAAGGACTCCGGGGGCCTGGGTGGATTGGCATGGCAACTGTACTTGGAGTCTTTCTCATTTTTTTTGAATAAATGTATTAAAAGGTGAACGTCAGTGTCCTCTCTCTCTGTCTCTGCCAACAACCTTATTAAAATCCCATTATACTGAATGACGCTACTTCATCCAAATGGTCAAAACACATGCTCCAGCACAGTGTATGTTGATTAGTGTGTCATCATCGTTCTTTCTGATCTGAATCCATCGTGCTTATTACTGAACATGCTGGGGCAGTAATTGACATGAACAATTTGATTTGCTCTTTGCCAGCTCTTTACATCTTTCTGCTTCACTCAAACCCACAATCATCTGCTATTTTGTGAGTCTCAGGAACGTATTGTTCCTTAATTTTCAATCTTCTGACACATTTTTGAATGCATAAATATGTTGGAAACTCTCAAATCTTTGCATACTCATCCAGTCTGGTAAAAAACTAAATCTATTGTATCTAGCATGTGGCCTTTGCAAAATAAAAATCAAAGCCCCTTGTTTTAATTTTGCACTATAGATAAACTCAAGATATTTCAAAGCCTATTAGGCCTGAGACTTTTACAAAAAAGTATCTGAGAGCCATACCCTCAACCCAACATGAAATCTGATATCTTTTATTAAATGGTCAGAGGTGGGGCAATTTTGGAGAGGAATGACACATCTGTGGTAGTTCCTGCAGCAGTAATCTCCAGGACCACATTTTGCCATGATCACACACACGCATATACAAACTGACCTTGTCACCTTTGTAAACGGCATCAATCATGTTGGGGGGTGTTGTTGACACACAGGAGAATGTCAAACTACCCAAAGGTCCTGCAAATTTAACTGCTGACACAACTCCAGCTAAAATTCAATACAGGTCTCCAGTGTCCATGTGGGTGATGATGATGTAATATGGAAATCATTGATGCATTGATGAGTTCGGTTGTGTGTTCCTTTATGTTGCTGCTTCTGTCTTTCCTGTCATCTCTCTATCTTTTCACAGTGTGACACACATACACACAACGCTGTTAACAATAAGCTGAAACTCCATAAAGCACCTTCAAGCTGAGGGGAGCTGCAGACTCAGATGTTTAATCTCTGTTTCTCTATCACTATAAATGAGTCTTTCACACTGTTTCACATTATTGATAGCTTTGAGTAAAGAAGCTGTGTATAATTTTTTGCCCTTTGAGTTTCTGCATATGTTATTAAATTAATATTTAAAATATTAGAGGTATTTTTTCTGATATTGACTGGCAGCATATAAGCCTTCTCTACATGCCATCTTGTGTTCGATTTACTGAGGTAAACTGATATACTGTAATTAGAGTGTTGGCCATTTTCTGGACTCTTGATTTGACTACCTGAATCTTTGGTCACTCTTGCATAAAGAGTGAAAGCCAAGACTTTCTCTTGTGCTGGCAGCTATGAGGTATAGAGGCTGTTCCCAACACACCTACCCTCCTTGTGAAAAAGCATCCTGAATATCACTTTTTTTTAAATCTCATTTCCTATCATTAAACACTCCCCCTGTTCACTGTTGACCTGCCTGATAACATAAAAGTTAAACAAATAAAAAGGAGATTAAAATTAGCAGTGGTGCAGTCAGCATGGGCAATATTTGCATTTAGAAATCGCCCTTGATAAAATAAACAGATAGCCTCTCACTTTAGCAGTAATTTAACTGTTTCATGGGCTGTGTGTAGATTAAAGCAAAGCTACTGTGGGGTTGTAATGTACGTAAAGCAGAAAAGTACATAAAGAGTGTCTCACTGTGTTTTTTAAATTTACAAGAATTTACAATTGTAATTGAAGCTTTACAATACATTTCATTTAGTTGACAATTTTATCCAAAGCGACTTACAATACGTTTACATCTTCTATTAAAGTTTATGACACCAATGACTTGATGCGTTATGATAAAAGTTTTTTTGGAGTGACTGGGTTTCTCTTCTGTTGCAGGATGTAGACAAACCTCGGCGAAAAGTGACAAACTGTCAAGCTGTGGCTGAAAAGACTGTTTGTCAAAACTGAGGAGTGCCAGAAATTCATGACACATATGATTTGTGAAACAAAGAGAGGTGGACCACGTGTCTTTTTTTGTCCCGACTGGCAACAGAGTGTTGAGTGCATACTGACACATTCAGGTGCTACAGAATATAAGGTCTATGTTTTACAAGCAGTATTATCACAAGAGCATCCACTTGATTCCTCTCCAAACACTGTGTACTGTTGGTAAATATGAGCATTAGCAAACTTAACTGATTAGTTGTCCATATGATTGTATGGCAGCCATATCACATCGCTTTATATAACAGCTTCAAAGTCAGACATGTTGAATTAGGGGAGTTTTGGATGAATGCTAATTTGCCTTAGTATGGTTGCTTCAGTCAGAAGAGTTTGTTGCCTTGGAAACAGAGCGAACATTTGATCCTAAATATCACTTTGTCGCTCATCTGCATTAAATCTGACCACAAACTGCCTGGTGCGTCACAAACAGAGTTTCATTCCAAAATGATATAAAAACATCTTCACTTAAAACTTCAGTTTATTGTACATGACAAAAGTTCATCTGCAGCGTTTGTGTTGACGCCACTGCAACAAGGAAGTTTTGTTATTTCTGGAGAATCCAAGGTGATGCAACGCCAGGTCACTTAATTCGACGTGTCACCTCCGCTCAGGAGATTTGTCCGTTTGCACCCAGACCTTTATCCAACATTAACACATGAAACCACCGCAGGAACTGAATTGTCCCAAGTGTTTGTGTGTGGGAGTTTGCTCCAGCCACTTAACACTTTAAAGTTAAACAAACGCCCTCAAGATACAGCTTTTTAAATGATCACTAAATCCACTTTGTTGCTCATCTGCATTAAATCTGACCACAAACTGCCTGGTGCGTCACAAACAGAGTTTCATTCCAAAATGATATGAAAACATCTTCCCTTAAAACTTCAGTTTGTTGTATTTAACCAGAAATTATTCCAGAGAACAACTGAACTTGTGAGGTGGTGGTTTGAAGCCAGTACAGTCAGTCTTCACCTATATGCAGTGGAACAATGTGAACCAAACACCTGGGATCATGTCAGATGCAATGTTAAGATGCTGTGTACATATTATATCTTATTTCCATAAAGCCTGTAATACATTAGTAAAACATCAGCATTCAAAGCTGGAACAGAGAGCTGACATTTAAGCTGTATGCACTTAACTAATATTTACTCAAGGAGTCCCTGTTTACTCAAACAAATGGGGCTAAACAAGGTCTTTTCAAATCTTGACAGATGCCAGTCTGATTTTTATTGAATTTAGCCTCCTTCCTCAGAATCAGTTGTGTCTGGATTATTTTGACTTGTCAGCAGAATGAAACATCATGGTGAGTATCAGCCTGAAGAAACAAGCTCAACAGCCTGAACAAAATGAACCCTGATGACATCACAAGGGTAATCTGGTTCTTCTTGGTTATCTGGACTTCTAATTTACCAGAAGCCCTTTGTTGAAAATGAGCAGTGTTTTTGTTCTACTACAGACACATGAAACACATTGTTAAAGGGGTTTTGGACTTAAAATCAACTGATCAATTGGGATTCTGAGTCAAGTGATTTTCCAATGCAATCCACAGTCCAGTCCATTTCAGTGTGACCTTTGAAGGCCAAACCTACACTGTACACAAACAAAATGATTGTTGTTCAATCATCACCGATTATCATTTTCTTCTGTATTTAGTTACAATCTTAGACTTAAACTACTTAGTATCTTTGGCTAAATCAACTGTGACCAGTTTAACCTGCTCTAAATCTGAGCACAGTGCACCTGCTGAACTGCTTCTCTGTTTCTCACGCACTGATGCATTAAATCTTCTATTCACACCAGTACAATCCTTGAACCCTGGAGTGCTGCAGCCATTCTTGTCCACGGGTAAGTTCTTCTGTCAGATAAAGAGGACTTGCAGAAGACAGATTATAGAAACACACTGACCAGATACCACAAGATATAACATCTGTGGAACGTTATGGCCATAATGAAATGTGGCAACACATACACAACACCAGGTGCATATTGTTGAAACATGGAGTGGGAAATATGTTACAATTTTATATTAAAAACCAGAATAGCACATACCTCTGCCAAGGCACAACAGGCCCCTTACACTGCACTACATGCCACACACTCATAGAAATCAGTTCCCTAAATATACCTGATTTAAAAGTCAAGATCCACACATTACTCTCAGAAAAAAAGGTCATCAAGGTATTCAAATAAAAAATAACACTGTCACTACCCACATCAACATCCAGCCATAGTTTTAGATGTGCAGTTCTTGACTTATAAAATTGTCGATGAGTTCTGTAGACTCGTGTCTGAATATTGATTTGTGTTTTCAGAACAGAATCCAATTCGATCATCATCTGGATGGCTGGAGTACCAAACCATGTGTTACCAGTGTGATCGCGTTAGTTTACACATCTAACTAGATAAACAGGAAACGAGGTGATGTGGAGCAGGAACGAGATCCAGATTTCCACTGAAAGGGCGGAGACACAGGAACATGTATTAATGCTGTGTGCGTGTGTGTTTGTGTGTGTGTGTGTGTGTGTGCGTGTGTGCGCGCGCAGCAGAGAGCAGCTCATTCACTTCCAGGTGCACTCCTCCACGGTCCAGTCACATTTCAACACGAACTGCTTTCGGCCTGATAAATGCGCATGCGCACCACGGCCGACCCCTCCGGTTTCTGCGTGCGGTGCCACGTTAGTAGCGGTAGACACAAAACACCAGCCACTCTCACAGCCTTTGGACGAGGAAGAAACCGTAAAACCGAGACCGATTCCCCCCCCGTCACACCGCCGCCGACCGTCTCCGCAGCTCCCGTCTCTCTGTCCGAAGGAAACATTTAGGAGGCTAACTATGCTGAAGTTGCTGCTCGTCTGCACACTGGCCGTGGCCAGCAGGGCTGAGGTCACCGAGGAGGAAGATGTCCTGGTGCTGAAGAAGAGTAACTTGGAAGAGGCTCTCAAAGCTCACCCCAACATCCTGGTTGAATTCTGTGAGTACCAGCGGCTGCTCCGCACCTCTCCTGCTAATGCTAGCTGCCTCCTGCGGGCTCAGCGGCTGCCCGGCTAGCTTGCTACGTGAAGCCTCGGCTCCGTGTTAGCATTAAACTTTGACACTTGTGACAAGTTGCAGCTGTTAGCAGCTCAAGCGGCCGTGTCGGGCTCAGTGTAGCCTCACGGTTTATTTCACACACTCCTCCTCCTACTGCTCGAACTGTGAGGGAACTGTAGGGGACCATGTTGGAGACGGTTTCTCTTTGCTACTTCTCAGTTAGTTGTGGCAGCTAGCACCGAGTTCCCTCCGGGTCTAAAATGATTGAGACGCAACACTGAACTTGTCACCACACGGTTAAACTCAGCTTGTTTAAATTATAACGTCAATCAACAGCACAACTTTTATTCATTCACATTACTGTTGTGTCACGGCTGCAGCGCCAGGGCGGTGTAGGCAGCTACGAGTAGTGCATCCTATCGTACTTGTGTGATTTAGCACTAGCGTTAGCGCTTGACTAATAAAGCTGTAATAACATGTTGGTCTTCAACACCAGAGGTATCCTGGAGCTAAAGTCGTGCGGGAGTGGGTTAAGTCAAAGTTTCGATTGTCTGCTGCGGCTTCTCAGTGAGTTTCAGTTTCCATCACTGCGGTTTGAAGTACAACATCTTGTAGTTACAAGTCCTCCTCTCTTTTCCAATCACTTCTCACAGCTCAGCCTCTGCTCAGCCTCTGCTCAGCCTGCAGGCCCGTCCCGCTTCACTTTAGTCAGATGTGTTGACCTGCTCCCTCTGTGAGTGACACATGTGCGGTCCAGTCACAGACCCCGAGACCCTCCAGTGAGCTGGAGGTGGGCGGGACGAGCGCTTTCTTTGTCCCCCCCCCCCACACGTACACCCCCCAGCTGGGCGGGGTCTGTGTGTGGATGTGGAGCTAGGTTGACGTGTACATGACAAAAGTTCATCTGCAGCGTTTGTGTTGACGCGACTGCAACAAGGAAGTTTTGTTATTTCTGGAGAATCCAAGGTGATGCAACGCCAGGTCACTTAATTCGACGTGTCACTCCCGCTCAGGAGATTTGTCCGTTTGCACCCAGACCTTTTTCCGACATTAACACATGAAACCACCGCAGGAACTGAATTGTCCCAAGTGTTTGTGTGTGGGAGTTTGCTCCAGGCACTTAACACTTTAAAGTTAAACAAACGCCCTCAAGATACAGCTTTTTAAATGATCACTAAATCCACTTGAAGTTTCTCAAAACATTCAACGTTATCTATGTTTAATTATTATTTTGCTTGATATCGTATCCACGAAATTGGTTGATTTATAGGGGCGCATGTTGAATAACTTGCTTTCTTTTATTTTTATACCATTACTCAATGGATGTTCTACTTTCTGAGCTTTAAATTATGATGTGCATTTATCCTCATTTTTCTGGAATCTATAATAGAATGTTGGCGACCCTTATTTGACTTGATTTAACTTTTTACATATTTCGCTTTTTCATAACAATGTTATCAACTACCTCTATCTAGTATATTCTTGTCAGCAATGATGTAAACCTGTGTATGTGCCCTGCAGACGCCCCATGGTGTGGTCACTGCAAGGCCCTGGCCCCAGAGTATGCCAAGGCCGCTGGCATGCTGAAGGCCGAGGGGTCAGCCATCCGCCTGGGTAAAGTGGACGCCACAGAGGAGACGGAACTTGCACAAGAGTACGGTGTCCGGGGATACCCCACAATTAAATTCTTCAAGGGTGGAGAGAAGGAGTCCCCCAAAGAGTACTCTGGTGAGCATTAATGTCTGTCTGTAATGACTTGCTTGTATAAGATAGGTGACTTCAGATGTGATTACTATATTTTATCAGTTATGTTTTTATTCTCCTCAATAATATCTTAGAACTTTCAGAATTTGAATTAAGTCATTTTAAAGTATTACATGTATTTTTCTTCATCTTGTAGCCTAGTTTTTCTCTACCAAAAGCATCCTAATGAATGGGAATGTTTTTTTATTTTTTCAAAGTGATGTAATCTTGAGTAACCTTTGGTAAATTGAATTGATATTATAATGTTGTGAAATTCTTTTTAGATAAAGAAGAATTAGATCAGATAACCATAGGCCCATTGGCTTTCTTCATTGGCGTAATATGATCTGCACAGCACTAGAAACAGTGAGTCAGCCAATCAGCTCTCAGTAACAGGACTGAGACAAAATGTAGGTTGGGCCTCTACTGCACGCTCCACTCATGCTGACTCTGAGCCTGGCCTGTCAGCAGGGCAGAGATATGTGCAGTTCTTCACGTCGCCTCTTCTGGGCCAAGCCAGGCTTCGTTCAGAAAGGGAGGGGAGTTGTAACTTTGAATGTGGGTTTTCTGGTGGAAATGAATACACTGAAGTGAGTTCAACTTCTAGAAACGCCCTCCTCCCGTCTCACACGTACTGCACCAAGACACCATGCTGTATCACTTCATCAGAATGCATTTCTCAGGGTAATTTCTCCTGTGTTGCATCAGTGTTCCTGCCAGGTCTATCTTTTATTCCAATTTGATTGCAACAGCCTTAGTCCAAAGAATAGTAAACATGTTTTTGCTGCCTTAGGAACTTAGCGTAAGGATTCCTTTATGCAACGTGGTGCTTGGATCTGAAGTGGTAAGAGCTGTTGGCCAGAGGTTTCAGAAAAGCAGAAGTCATGTGTTTTTGCTGATGATATTTTTTCACATTTGAAAAAGGCTTTGACACCAGAAAATGAACTAGTGGTGTCTTTGTGCCTCCTTGTCTGCGGTTTGACTGATGGTGCTATTTCACTTTAACAGCTGCTCCCCTGAGACACTAGGAATTGAGTTCAGGTCTGCTGTTTCACTCTGACTGGTTTCACTAGGACTTTTAAAAGAGTGTTCTATTGTCCTCATGCAAGGAAGTGAATCCCATTTTCATTTGATTTAAAAAAATAAATAAATTTAAAAAAAGAGTCACAGGTCAGTGTTTGACCTTTTGACAAGTTTTGTGATGTTGTGCACACAGTATGACTCTGAGTTACTGTGTTGCAGCTGGCAGGCAGGCAGATGACATTGTCGCTTGGCTGAAAAAGCGCACAGGACCAGCCGTCGCCACCCTGGCTGGGGTCACGGAGGCCGAGTCTCTTATCGCTGACAATGAGGTTGCAGTCATCGGATTCTTTAAGGTACAATTCTTAAGATTTAAACTAATAACAAATTAAAGTTTATACTGGAGTGATTTTTGTAAAAAGCTTGTTCCTATTGTTTAAGTTTTAGTCATTTTTACCATATTCATACAGTGTCATATTTCAAATGAAAACCAAACTATCCACTGTTTGTGTTTTGGTTTTGCGATAATCAGGCTGTGATGCTTTATCATCTCAAAATTTATATCAATAGACTTAAGCTAAAAAGTATTTTCATTATTCAAATAAAGACATCATGATGCTTTCAAGCATTCACACATCTGAATAGCCATACCATTGGTTAAATTGTATTAAGTTTACTTTTGGTAATTTGGGGATTATTAAATCACACTATGCTCCAGTTAAAATTAAATCTGTCATGTTTCTGCAGGATGCAGAATCTGCTGGTGCCAAAGCCTACGAAAAGGCAGCTGAGGCCATAGACGACATTCCTTTTGCCAAGACCTCTGATGATGATGTTTTCTCCAAGTTTGAAGTGTCGAAGGACAGCGTTGTCCTCTTCAAGAAGGTGATTTTGAGTTTCTGAGTGTATAACTTCACTGTTTTACATTAACTTATTAAGATATCATTACACAAAAAGCACAAATCCGTATAGACACAGCATCAAACAGATACAAATATCGCTATTCTACCTGTTTGTTGAACAGTTGGTTTGGAAAAGTTCTTTATTGGCCTTTTACTTTTTGCTGCACAAAAACTAACAACAAGTCGAAATGACAGCACTTCCCTGGTGTCCATAGCAGCGTTTCTTTTAGGGCTTACTAGCTTCCTCCATTTTCATAACAAAACAACGCTTCATTACTGACTTCTCTACTGAGTCAAGAGGATATGCAATTGGTTAAACTGTCAGTCATTGACAGTGACAGCCCTAGTCTCCTATTTGTACTGTGTGAGCATGCATGTGTGTGGGTAAATGCAGCTCCACCCCAGGAAGATTTTACAGAGAATCAAAGGGAATAAGAGCAGATCAAAACGAGGCCACAAATATTTGCATATTAAAGTATGGCCAATTATACAAATCAAACCATCACCCGCCTTCATAAAGTTACCGCCTGGACTTTAATTAGCATTCAGCTATTTTTCTGACAGCCAGTATATGTGAGAAACACTGGTTAATTTTAGTTAGTCGTTAAAAATCTATCTTTTGGCCTGCTGTGGGTTCTTGCTGACCTGGCAGCCTGACAGACCTGTACTGTTAAAAGGGAAACACTAATGTGATTTGACCAGACGCTGCACAAAGTTTAGTAAGAAGCATTAAAGGATGATGAGTGAGAAAGAAGAGGTCTGAAAACAGTGGATGGCTATGATAAAGAAATAAAATACATAAATACGTATAAACACTAACAGTCACTGACTCAAGCACTGAAGAAAAGGTCAGAGATCGTTACTTTCTTATCAGTGTAGATATGTCTTATTGGGTCAAGGTCCAGTGGGTCTGCCTATACAAATTAAGCAACCCTGTATTGAGGGTTGTTTTATGAATTTAACAACAACAGATTGTCCTTTAACCTATAATCTGCAGAAATATATAACAGAGTTTTATAGTTGCACAGCTAAGAAATGGTTCATCAAAAAGGGACACATGACTCAGTTTATCAGTAAGATTTGTGTCATTGTGAAAATGGCCCAATGTTTATTGATTGGTTTCAGATTAATTATTAAACAGTAGTGCTAATATATTTCCTTGAACTATATGAGATAGTAAAACAATTTTTTTTCTGACATTTCATCAAAAAAAAAATCAAGACAATGATCTGTCACATCAATTGATAATGAAAATGATCATTAGTTGCAGCCCTTCTTAATTTTGATCCATCCTTATATTAAATATAAAAATATATTGTTGTTCTATTGTCACATGATGGGCAACAGGTGTTTCAGTAAGACATAGTAAACAAACAAATATTTCACTGTTTTTTGGCGGCTTGTCCTTCAGTTATGGATGATCTTTCATTTTGGCTCCTGGATGGAGTCTCAGTGCTCCCTCTGCTATTGTCTGGCCTCTGATCCCTGTGGTAACTTTACCGTGTTGGTAACTTTACCCCACATACTGCTGATATGTGGGCTTGTTGCCTACAGTTAAATAAACCCTCCCACAGCAGGGGCTCAGTCTTAATCAACAGCTGGGGTCTTTGACTTGTTTATTTCACCAAGGCTTCAGCTTATGTTTCATAGGCTCAATCAGTGCCCACAGGGATGGCAGCATGCCACTGACCAAAAGTATTTTCTCCTATTGTGTACCAGTAAAGACTGCTTGGCACAGTTGTACTACTGCTATTTTTAACACCCAGTAAAAGTCACTTGTCTGGCTCTTATGTCAGCTGGGTTTACCTAGAGATTTTAAAGTGGTTTATTTGGTAAATCTATGTTTGCTGTTCACAGGCAGACCAAATGGAAAGATAATACTTGTATCTCAATGTTGCCATGTTTCCTTTACAGTTCGACGAGGGCCGCAATACCTTTGACGAAGAGCTGACCAAAGAAAAACTCCTGGCTTTTATCAAAGCCAACCAGCTGCCACTGGTCATTGAGTTCACTGAGCAGGTAATGACTGAAGCCGTGCACATCAATATGCAGCGGTGGAGGAAGTACTCCAACATTTTACTGAAGCAAAAGTGCAGATAAATAGACAAAAATGTACTCAACTAAAAGCACTACAGTAACTTTTCTACTTAAAGTATTAACTGAGTGTAGCCTATTCCCTAGCTAAAAAGTCTACTCCATCATTATGAATGAGACACTTCTGAATTTCAGATTCTGTTGCAGTAGGCGGGGTCTAATGTTACCTCCCTGCTCTGATTGGATCATTGGACTCATTCCCTTCATTACTGAATTATTCTTTTTAAATATAAAAACAGTGCAAAGATGTAACACAGTTCATTGTATTATTTTACTGAAGTAGAAAGTATAGATATTTGCTGGTATATGTGGTGGAGTAAAAGTGAAAAGTACCTGAAAATAAATCTACATAAGTTAAGTACAGATGCATGAAAAATGTACTTCAGTACAGTTAGAAAGTTACTTTTGTTACATCCCACCACATAGTACTGGCCACAACAATAAGCAGTGCAACTCCGCGTCTTATGTGCACATGTAAAACTCGCATGTTTCTGTGTTCTGCAGACTGCCCCTAAAATCTTTGGTGGAGAGATCAAGTCCCACATCCTCATGTTTCTGCCTAAAGCTGCTGCAGACTTCCAGGACAAAATGGACCAGTTTAAGAAGGCTGCAGAGGGATTCAAGGGCCGGGTAGGTGACCTGCCTGAGGAGACGTGCTACTCTTTCAAAATGCACTTGTCTTCAACCTAACATGCGATTGTTGTGCCTTCTGTAAAAATCAAACAAATCTTTTATTTTATTTAACTAATCTCTATAACCTCCCCCTGTCCAGATCCTGTTCATTTTCATTGACAGCGACGTGGATGACAACCAGCGTATCTTGGAGTTCTTTGGCCTGAAGAAAGATGAGTGCCCAGCCATCCGCCTCATCACCCTGGAGGATGAAATGACAAAGTACAAGCCAGAGAGCGACTCCATCACAGCAGAGAGCATCACTGATTTCTGCAAACGGTTCATTGATGGCAAACTCAAGGTGAGAGAGGTTTCATATATATATATATATATATATATTCAAATTTATATATGCGTGTGATGTGTGTCAGTGTATGAATGTACACAACACACTAAGGACTAGCTTCTTAGTAAATCCTGTTAATCAGTCATGGTCTATCTTTGTGTGGTTTTACAGCCTCATCTCATGAGCCAGGACATCCCTACAGACTGGGACAAAAACCCTGTCAAAGTGTTGGTGGGCAAGAACTTTGAGGAGGTCGCCTTCAATCCTGCTCAGAATGTCTTTGTGGAATTCTGTAAGAACCCTTGTCTTTTTCTGATTTAACTTTTTTTTTCTTATGACAAAGGGAGACAATGACGTTTCAGTTTGTAAAACATAACAGGCTCATCAACAGTCTTTGGGATTAGGTGGCAAAGGGATATTTCCAGCCAAAGCTCAGTTGCTTATTGGTCAGAGAAAAAAGGATATAGCTGCAGTGTCGGAAACTGGAATCTTGCCCCACCTTATGTTGGCCGTGCCAAGCCTAAGGCTGCTCTCGTACCTTCTCAGCCTCACGCTCTTCAAATTAATTTGTTACCATACACAGATGTTAAAATGATCTGGTTAAATATAGCCACTGGTAGGCTCTTAAATACAGCTCATGGTCAGTCATGCTGAGTGGGAAAGGCCCATTTTCCCTGACAGTGATTCAAGTCATGAAGCTGAGGCTGCGCGTGACATGTGAAAAATAGACCTGTTGCCTGCATCCAACTGTACACTACTGACTATTGCTTTAACAACTCAAAAAGTAGTATGCAGAAATAAACCAATTAATGTTAAAAAGCTCAACTTTTATTCCCCTAACCATGTGTTTACTGATCAATAACTAAATGAGCTAAAGCCAACAAAGGTTTGCTTTGTGTTTTGTACATTTTATCAGTAATTGACTGAACTGTGGGGGGGGGGTTGTTGTATAGATGCACCTTGGTGTGGACACTGCAAACAGCTGACTCCCATCTGGGAGAAGCTTGCAGAGAAGTACAAGGACAGTGTGGACACCATCGTGGCAAAGATGGATTCAACAGTCAATGAGATCGAGGCAGTAAAAGTCCATAGCTTTCCTACTCTCAAGTTCTTCCCTGCTGGAGATGACCGCAAGGTGAGCGCCTCATCACTGAGTTGATATTCTCAATTTCACTGTCTTCAGTTCTTCATAACTTTCTATCTGATTTTGGGATGGGTGGGGAAAAATAATCCATTTAAGAGTTAGAGCCGAAATACAATGTCGCCCCTTTGTTTTCATTGGTCAAAGATTAGTTGTGAATCAAGAATTAATATTTGAATTGTGACCCTAAGAATCTGAACAGATTCTCTGCTTGAAATTGATCAGTAAGCAGAAGAGACATATTCTATCAGTTGTATTACTCTAATCCCGCTTAACCTTTGTGTTGACTGATCCATTCAACAACTTTCCTTCCCTAGCTTTGGCTTCTTATTCATTATGTGCTTTAGCAGTTATGAATTAATGGGATCTGGGTGATTATTTGGATCTCAAGTCACTACCATAGAGGCTTCCAAAATGTCATAGTGCTTCTTGATTTAGCAGCGTTAAGCACATGCAGAAACCTGACCCTGCAGGCCCTATAAGTTTCTGCAACATTGTTTTGGTGTTTAGTTCTGCACATTTTCATTGATGTTGTCTGAACAGGTGATTGACTACAATGGGGAGAGAACACTGGAAGGCTTCACCAAGTTCCTAGAGAGCGGCGGCAAGGACGGCGGCGCCCCTGCAGGGGACGATGAAGATCTGGATGCAGAGGTGAGAGAATTTCTACTGAAGCAATGAAATCACAGCATAGTTGTAGCCTTATGAGAACTTATTTTCTTCTTAGTCCAATCAACTGCACAGAAAAAACCTGTGTAGTCCCTTCATTACTGAGCTCACAAGCAAAACATGACACTTAAGAGATATTTGCTGAGGCTGTCTAGGCTTTGTTGACTATAGCTTGACTGATGATCTGTTGCTCTGATGATCTTCATTTACTGGCCCTTTCAACATTTTCTTTGGAGACAAGCCAGTGAAACAAAGCAGTGTTAGTAAGTCAGAGCAATTGATCTAAATGTACTGTATAAACAGCATAAATGCAGACTTGCTTTGTGTGTGAACTTTTTATATATTGGTGCCTATACATTGTTTCATAAGCAATTTGTAGTTAGAGATGTTTTTTGTTAATTTGACACATTATTTCTAACAAACTTTCATATTTTGAATGAGAAAATGCACCATCTTGTTATAAAATTCTTGATGATAAAACTGCAAGTTAGGAGTGTAGAAGAAAGTGCACGTGTCATTGAAACTCTAGTGCTTTTGGAGGCATATTGGCTTCATGTTGCCCAGAATAGGTTTATGGGTCAAGGTCCTCTGAGGAGTTTAGGTTGTAACCTTAGAACTGACCCACTTTTTGGTTTTATTGAAGGCGTTAGGAATGGCATAACTGAAGAAACACTATCATTGTATGGTTTAAGGATTCAAGTTTCTGCTTTACAAAAAGTGCCAAAAATGGCACCTTGCACTTGTGTTAAATGTAAAGCTTTATTGGTAACAATGATATTGACCAGTCTACAAGGAACCCCTGCCTCCATGTCCTGGTCAAACATGCAGGTGATGCAGTTTGGACTTTGACCAACTCTTCTCCCTCTGTGCCTGACTCTGCTGTATCCAGTACACATTGGAAGGGATCTTTTCTAGCACCTTCCCACTCTACTACTGCCAACACGCGCCCTTCCCAGAAGTCTAATTGCAGTGCAGCCCACCGCTGTCCGCTAATGCCTCCTGCAGCTGTCATTACTGTTTACTGGCCTTTGCCTGGAGACCTGAACCTCCAGATAGTAGCCGCACGTGCAAGGCTGTAATCAACATTAGTGCCTTCCTTTATGAGTTGAATCTTCTCTACCCACCTGTCCACAGGCGAGACGTGTCTTCCATAACTATGATTGTGACAGTGCTGATTTTCACATTCTGCTGAGCGACAGGGATTTTTATTTGTTCCGATGTGTTTTAGATAGATTTGTCACTGCATGAAGGTCTAGTTTATAATCCAGATTAGAAATAATCTGAATTAACCAACAACCCTCTCTGCTGTCTAGGATTTGGATGATATAGATGGACAGGACGAGGACTCTGATGGCGAGGATGGAGGTGATGACGATGGACACGATGAGTTGTAGGAGCTGGTAGAGGAGAGCGAGTGCGAGAGAGAGGAGATGAGTCCCACCCCCACCCTTCCAACCGGTCACCATCACTACCTTCACTTCCTAGTGGACCTTCCTGTCCTGTGAACATTAATACTTCCCCTCTCGGTCAGTCAGCCGGCCTGTCAGCCCGCTGGCCAGTCAGTCAGTCAGTCAGTCCATCAGTGGCGTGGCAGGGCCTTTTTTCACCTGCCACTTCTCTAACCTCGCAACTTCTGGTCAGACTGGTCTTGTCCCACATCTGGGGACTCTGTGGAACAGCACACCACCTCTATGGGAGACCTCAATGCCTTCTCTGCAAAGCTCCACATCAGCTGTTTGCCTTTGTATATTTTAAACCAAATGTAAAAAAAGAATATGGCATTGAGATCAAGTTTTCAAAATGTTTGTTTTTCCTGATAAATTTGCTCCCCTCTTAAAACCCATCTTTCCATTGTTCAGTGTGGGTATGAGCTAAATGAGTGTAAAGCGTATTTGTGGGTATGCCAGTGTTCTTTTCCCTCTGACAGTAAACCAGAGGACCAGAGTTTTCTGTGTTGGTTAGGTAAGGACTGAACTCTCAGGGGACAAGGGGCCATCCTATATATGTTACTTTTTATTTTGCAATGTCGTCACTAAATACACCCCACAAAGTTTGTCCAGTGTGGCACAGAGGGCCCCTATCTGTAGCTGAGACCCATCATGTTCTTTCTTTTGGTGGGTGAAGGGGGTTTACTTTGTTTTCATGTCCTTCATTCCCAAACTATTTCCCGGTTCACTCTCCTCATTTCAGCTCGGCTACTGACTATTATTTGGGGGAAAACTTTTTTATTTTATTTAATTGCTTTCACAATGAGGTTTTTTTTTTGCTTTTTAATTTAGGACATGTCATTTTTAATAATGTACCATGGTGCCCAGCTGTAGCCAGTTGGCCCTGTTGGGGCAGAGTTGGCCCTTGGATATACTCTCAGGCCTGGGATGGTTTTTGGAGCCAGTTCTGATAGGTCGCACTGCATTCATGCCTAATCAGAGATTCATTGTGGTTACTAAAGCGGACAGAGATTGGTACAGTTTCCTGGTCAGGTTGGTCTGAGAGAAGAGTCTGTTCTATCTGAGGCGGGTAGGGAACAGTTGCACAGCCCCACCTCTCACCCACACTGTACCTCCACCATCCCTTTTGGCTCTACCCAACACTCATATTGCCACAGAGTTGCGTGTGCGTGCGTGCGTGTGTGAGTGTGTCTATGAGTGAGGTGTGAGCGTGCAGTGCTGAATGTTTGAATGGTGTAAAAATTGTGTGTGTGTTTGGCATGGAGGGGAGGCTTGAGTAGAGCAAGGTGATGGGTTTGACAGCTGTACAGTGGAAGGGGGAAACTAAAAAAATAAAGCATTCCATCATATCCAAATTGATGTGGTAAACGTAAACTGGTGGCCAATAAACAAAATACTAAAATAAGTTTGTCTTCAGTTTCTTTTCTTTTGTGTGTGTGTATCAAAGTGCCAGACTTAATTAGATGTCTGTAATACATCCAATGCATTTCTAATACACACTACATGCTAATTATCAAATGTCACCAGGGTAATGGGCTGAACTACGATGGTGAACATGGTGAACCTTCTACCTGCTAAACAGCTGCATCTTTTAAGTTATCAATTAGCTCAAAACAGCTATGCTAACATAGCTGTAGGCTCTAGATATCATGGCTGTCTGGATTCAGGGCCACAGATGGGATTTTAAAAATACTGACCTCATTTACTAGACTTTGCTATAATATACTAGACTTAAGTGTACTATGCTATACTAGACTTAACTATATTAGAACTCTACAAGCCTTTGCTATACTAGACTTTACAACACTAAAAATATTAGACTTTGCTCTACTGTACTGGATAGTATCCTTACTCTCTTGTTGAGGGTTAAGGGCAGAGGATGTTGCACCTTGTTACGCCCAACAAGACAAATTGTGATTTATGAATATGGGCTATACAAATAAAATTTGTTTGACAGATGTCACTGCTACACTATACTAGACTTTACTATACAATGCCATGCTACACTAGACTTTGCTAAACTAAATTAGATTTTACGACATTAAACTTAACTATACTAGATTTTACTATACTATTGAAGAACCTTATATACTATACTAAGAATCCAAAGGCCCTACCAGAATCAATATAATTGACACAAATGGTGACCACTGAAAAAACCCAGAAAAAAACATCAAAGATGTGATATACTGCTCGTGTGGTGTCATCCAAGTGTAAGTAAGCCCTGACATACAAATGTGACGAGTTGAAACAGCATCATTTACACCATATTTTTTGTCTAAATGTCCTCTGATGTTCTCCTCTGAATCTGAGTTCGCACGTGGATCACAGAGGACATTTAGGCTAAAACATGGTGTAAATGAAACCGTTTCAAGTTGCTGATATTGTTACAGTGACTTGCAAACATTTTCTGTGTGGTTTAAAAATTGCCATCAAAATTTCCCAGAGCTCAGTGTGACGTCTTCAAACTTTTTCTTTTTAACAGTTAAAACACGCTTTATCTAATTTAACACAAAGAAAAACATAGAATCCTAACATCTAAAAAGCCTGAATGACATGATCATTTTCCCTGTATGATGATGAAGCAAACCATAGAGTCATAGAGTCATTTAGAAATGATCAGTACCCTTCCTGTATCTCACATCAGAGACTAACATAGTACTGAGTAAGAACACCACAGCCTCTTTGACTGTTTATGTCAACAACCTAAACAGCACTTCACCTCTCCATGCCCTCACAGTTGGCACCAACACGCTCTGGCAGTTATCCCCCTTTATACTGTATGGTGTTTACTAGAAGGCCCCAGCCTCCCCCTCCCTCTGACCAGGGTGGATGTCACCACTATCTTAAAGAGCTCAGCATCTGAGTATGTGGAGGGGGACAGCAGAGGTTACTGGCTGTCATGTCTTCAGACGTGAGCTGTCTCACAGGGGGGGCCTGACTAGTCCTGACCAGTGGGCTACTCATCTTCCAGGGCTCGTCACTGAAGCTAAGCCTCTTAAAATAGACAGACAGAGAGTATAAAGAGACCCACCAGCCCTCAGAGCAACAGCTCCAACATCGATACACTGAACAGCAAGAGGATATCTGACTGATCTTTCTGCAGGTCCGCAACTGACCTCTCTCAGAAAATCTGCTCTGATCTCTAAGATTTGAAGGAAGTCAAACTTCATTGTTGTAGGGGTCTTGTCGGAATTTACCAGATTTTTCTGCAACAACTAAGGGAAGACTGAATTTGACCAGGATGAAGTATCAGTGCCCTGTGTCCCAGACCATGGGAGTTAAGACTTACGCCACGGACTGTGGAGTCCCAGTCAGCTGCAAGAGCTCTGCTTCTCTGAAGCAGACCCGCAGTGTCCACTTCCCCAATGATATCGTTTTTCAGGACTACGTGCGACACGGCGAGCTGGAGAGGATTGGACGTTTCATGCGAACCAGTAGAGTCACCCTGGACACCATCTACCACTCTGGTGAGCCCCATGAAACAACCATAACACTGATCTGCAGTTAAGAGATCTTGATGTTAGACGACAAACATCTTGTTCAAAACTAATTTTCCCTCTTTATGCAGGTATGGCTGCCATTCATGAGTCTGTCCTGTCTGGGAACCTGGAGTGTGTGAAACTGCTGGTCCACCACGGAGCAGATATCCTCCAGAGAGACGAGGAGGGATGGACCCCTCTGCACATGGCCTGCAGCGACGGCTTCCCACACATTGCACGGTAAGCATCCAGTCTTTTTTTTATATTAAACACTCAAAAGGTCAGAAGAAAATCAAATCTCTATTTCACTGTAGAGTGAGACTGTAATTTAGACACTTATGAAAACTGTAGAGAAGGGTCGAGGTCAGCAAAAGTTTCATTATAGAGAAATATCTATAAAGGTTAGCTGACATCAGCAAGCAAAACCTACCGGTCATACATAAGCAATGTCAGAATGTATTCTGAACTGAGCAGTGCTGTTTTATTTCTTATGATTTCAACCTCGTTTTGTAAGGAGAAACATGTGCTAGTTTATTTTAAAACACACAAAGTTTAATTTTTTTGTCTTAACAAGGTGGGAAACAAAGGTGTTGCTGATGATGACACTTATTCTTCCTATAATTAAGCCATTGGAGGCAACTTACACATTACATGTTTAAACTATGGCAAGCACATACCAACACACACACATTGGCTGCACAGCTCTCCTATGCCATAGAGGTAAGGGAAGCTGGAGGATCTCCTGCATTCTTGTACCTCACTGACCTTCCTGACACTGAAGCATGGTAGAAACTCGCATTGAGTTTACCAATGTGGCAAATCAGCAAGATTTGATCCTTTTATTTATACTGTTTCCTCTCAGCTACCTTCTGTCGCTGGGTGCTGACCCAGAGCTGGAGAACGACTGCGGGGAGAAGCCGGCTGACCTCATCGACCCGGACAACAAGGAGCTGCTGGAGCTCTTCGGGCTGGCTGTGAACGACTAAATGCTTTTAAAGCCACAAACGTATCGTACACCTGACGCCCAGACGTCTGACTGCACTGCAGCCATGGACAGAAGAGGCCACGTCAGCCCAGCATCCTGATTTTGTGAGCTGCCTCAGCTCAGGAGGTCAAGGACCATGGATGCCTGGTGGAAGGAGAACGGACAGAGACAGTAGGCTGCCTCCAGAGTGGAGTGAACTTTTGCCGGAAGCGGCTCCTCTCTGATCCCTAGATCAGAGATGTATGTGTCCTATGAGCACTTCAGATCCTTTTATACTGTGAACTGAATGAATCGCTTGATGTGGAGTTGATGATGTTATTTGGCCTGTCACTGGAATTCAGAGGGCTTGTGAATGTTGTGAAAGCTGAAACTGTTGTTGCTGCTCCTCTGTCTGCTAAGATTAGAACAAACAAACAGGCTTGTGCTGTCTGACTTGGTAACACATTAGTTTACAGTTAATCAGGACTTTTTTCTATTTTTGCCTCTACATGTTTCAGTTGATTAACTGTATTCACTTTTAAATGTTTGTAAATGACTTTTTATACGTTGCTTTTTTAAATAAACTTCATCTACCATTTCTTTCATTTAGTGTATGCATAGTGTGTGACAACCTAACTAGTGCTGCAATGAACACTTGAATAAAGCATCAGAATCACTTTCAGTCAGTTCACAATGAAACAGGAAGAACATCATAAACATGAAACCTCCAGCTACAGACTCAGTCAACAACCCTAATCAGGGTTATTATGACCAATGGACCAAATGTGTTGGTTTTACTGCAAGTGATACTTTCATCCTCAGACACTCAAAGGGATAAAATGCTCTCTGAAGCAGATCTTAACTTCTCAAAGGATTGAGGACAAACCAACAAAGCAGTGTAGGAATGAAATGAAACCTACAGAAATTTACTTTTTGCATCAACAAAACAAGAAGTGAATATGTATAATGTGTTTGGTTTCAAAGCCAGAGAGAAACGTGACCTACTTCAGCAAATCGACAGCATCACACTTCCATATGTGCAGTATATGAATGTAAGAGCAGCCTCAGCAACTACTGGTTGAATAAATTGTCCCCATTTTCTAACATGTTCACTTTCTATGGTTGATGTCAAATATGTCTGCCAAAAATGTACAAACATATGACAAAAGGAACATTCTGAACCAGATATAAAGTACCCAGTAAGTGCCTCTTCAGAGTCATTACTGAAAACACAAAACAAAGTAGTTAATCTCATCAAAAAGGATTAAAGTCAGAATCAATCAGCTGCAAACTGAAATTCAGGTCATATGATTCCAAACTGCAGCCACAGGGGCTTCTGGGAAACTCTGGTAGTCAGCCACACTGATGGAACACTCAAATGCATCATGCAAAGTGACGGGCACAGACTGAATGTGTAGTTTTTTTTTTTTATTCAATTACATATCTCTATTAAGAAAATGCAATATATTCCAAATGTCCTTGGCATTTGATCCGATGAACAAGTACAAAAACATTATTTAAACACATTATTTACAGCTGAAACAGAAATGGAACATGTGAACAGGCTTCTGTGAAAGTCTATGTGGGCGGACCGCAGCACCACCTCTGTTGGTTCACTCCTTGAACTTCCACTCCTGACGGCACATGGGGCACTGCTGCTGGACCTGCTGCGAGTTCAGCCATTTCAAGATGCAGTGCATGTGGAAACAATGGGAGCACTGACCCCAGACCAGCGGACAGTCATCTCCAGGCACTTTGCCTGCAAAAGATGTTTCATATTACAGTTCGAACTTAAGAGCGGATGGTGTTTCACTTTACTTAAAAAGATACTGAGAAATAAGCTCAGGTCTCTAATTGGATATAAAAGTGGCCTTTAAAACTGCATGATTATAGTTTGGATATTTTGACATTGACAGCAGATCCTTGACCCAGTGGAGGTGGTGGAGAACCAATCTGACCTCCTGCAGGACACCATCACTTTACTGGGCAGCTCCTTCAGTGGCTGATTCTGATTCAACCAGTGTCTGAAGGACAGGTATCACACTTTGCTCCTTCCTGCTGCTGTCAGACTGTCCAATCTGCTCCCAGTCAACCACAGGCTCCTAATATACCACACTCAGCTTGTAGTAACACTAGTGTAACTGTGCAATGCTCATTTTCTATCTGTCCAATTTCAATAACTTATGTATGCAATTGTGTTACATTGTATATATTCCATTCAGTGTATATATCATTCCTATGCTTTATATCCTTATGTATTACTTTTACTGATGTTTCCATTTTACTATCTTCTTTGTAGCTATAACATGTCTGCAAGTCCAGTTTCAGAAGATTTTACAGTAGAAATCACTTGAAACTTGACATGTGGACAGAGGGCATCTCCATGAACAAGAGTGAGGGGAAATATCTTCACCTCACCTCTCAAGGATTTAAACAAAACAATATATAATATGAGCAACTTATGAAAGCTATAATGAAAAGTCAGCAGACTTTCACATTCATTTTCTCAAACGTTCAACATTAAACTAACTTGAAACTCTACATACAGACAGTGGGGGTCACCATGAACAAGAGTGAGGTGTAGAATCTTTGTCACCTCTCAAGGATTTATGAAAATAATATAAATACAAGCAAGTTATGAATGATGTAATGAAAAGAAGCAAACAATCGCTTAGATCAGGGCTTTTCAAAGTGTGGGGCGCGCCTCCCCTAGGGGGCGCCAGAGTTCTTCGGAGGAGGGCGCGATTGTAGTGATGTGATATGTTAAAAAAAAAAGTACAGATGTTTGAAATGTGTAAAACAAGATGTTATAAAAGTACAGATGTTTGAAATGTGTAAAAACAGATGTTATAAAGTACAGATGTTTGAAATGTGTAAAAACAGATGTTATAAAGTACAGAATGTGTAAAAATGTGTTCAACAACCATTTTTTAAATATGAATGGAGGGGGGGGGGGGGGCTTGATTGTCTTAAAAACGTAATATAATATTCCATTTCATTATACTTTTGAATTCATTGACACATAAATAATCTGAGCACGTCTCTCTCATACTCACAGTCCGGACAGCAGCCATTGAAGGGCATCCTGCAGATCCCACAGTTTTCATCGTTGGCCACCCAGAGCCAGGAGGCCACCCCGTTCCACTGCCGGATCTTCACCTTCATCCTGCGGGTCTGACAGGAGCAGAAAACAGTCAGCACGCTCCTGCTTCAGCCACAGCAGCCGACGTTAGCATGTAAGCTAACATTGGTAAGTTCCGTTCTAGCTTCTCTACCTCGTAGCTGTCCACAAATTTCAACCAACTCACCAGGCGACGTCTCTTGATCTCCAACACGACTTAACTTGTTGGATGTGTTTGGAAGATAAAAAGCATTTTGTGTCCGGTTGAATGTTCATCAGCTGGAGTACCGGGGGGGAGGAAGAGCCTCTTCTTCTACTGTTCAGATTGAGCTCCAAAAGGCTGCATGCTGGGAAAAGAAACACTGCCACCTTCAGTCCGTTTTGGTAAAAGCCGCTTGTGCCCAAGGAACTGAAAATAGCAATAATATAGTTTATGCTTTACTCTACAGCTTATATACATTATAATGCTAACCTGCTAACCTTGTTACTTTGCCATGCTATGTATTTTACAAAGACACATACACAAAACACCCTGATGTATATAAATAGAGTAATGTTTGCTCCATGAAGCAGCTCCAACATTAAAACCACCACCTGTTGACTACAGTGAGTACATTTACTCATGTAAGAGGAATTGTGAGATCCAGGTTTCAGTCAAAGAGGATCTGAAACAATTCTCATTATAAATATGGACTATTTAACATATAGGACTATTTACTAACAAACTGCAGCGGACTGTAGCTAACTTGTGTTCATTAAGTTGTAATATATATAATAATAATAATTTAAAAATAGCAGTAACATAGAAAAAAGTATGCCACACCAATACAAATTGAAATGTATGTCTTGAGACTTTCTAGAGTTGGGTAACTGAAGGAATGGTGGATGGAATTATTTTAAAATATCTTACCTACATGAATACATATGTACATGCCTTATTTTTTGATGTTTTTATCAGAAAAGTAGTTCTGCACATGTGCGCTGGACTCAACCTCATGTTATTCCAATAATGACAGAGCCAATAACATTACTTACATTCCCAATCAGTCCAGTTAGAATTAGGAGTGGGTGTTGTGCCGATATATGACACTGGTTGCCATGATGAGATAAATCTGCCATTTTACACCAGAATCCAAGCTCATTATTCATATAATGGACTGGATTCACAGGACAACACAATACAATCAATCGGCTATTGATTTCAAGTTTGTGCAAAGTGCAAACATCAGGGGAGAGGACCATCTTATATCCACTCTTGTTAATATGTGGTGTTTACTGAGTGTAGTACCATCTCTGCTCTGTTCACTCAAAGCTTCATATTTGAATTGATAAAAAGTGTTTTGTGTGATAACTGAGGAGGCTCACCTTTATAGAACACAGTGGGAAACCCTGCAGGTCTTCCATCTTCTTTGGAGTAGTTTACTGGTGCGGCAGCATTTCTACTACTGACAGGAAGAGACTGGATAGACTGATTAGGAGGGCCAGCTCGGTCCTGAGATAACCCCTTTCTACCATAGACTGTGCTTTCTACCCAGTGGAGGTGATGGGACAGAGGAGGAGATTCTGTCATCTGATGGACAACCAGTCCCACCCCCTTAAGGACACCATCAAAGCACTGGTGTTTTCAGTTTTCTTGATTTTCATGGGGCAGACCAACCCTCGCTCCAGAGAAGGCCCGTTGTTGTTTTTTGTGACCTGAAGGCCATAGTAGTGTCTCCTCCATGCATGACGGGTGGTTTTCAGTTGGTTGCAATATGCAACATCACCACTAGGTGCCACAAAGGACCACATGAACCATTCAAACATTTTAACATATTATAACGTTGAAACTGAATACAATACATGCGACTTTTGAATACATGATTATTTTCAAACGTACAATGCATTTATTTCTTTAAAGTACAGTTACTTGTGTTTTAGACATTGTGTATTGCATTTATAGAACATGTAATGCCTTCAGTCCACCAGTTACCTCGAAAGAGTAGCTTTCACGTTCTGCAAATGAATTTTATATGGTTATAGTATGACTTCCACACAACCTGGTTAAAAAGAATAAAGGAAATATTTTAGCTTTAACATTGTCTCAGGGTTAGGGATAGTAAGACCCTCTACAGATCTTCCTGAGTTATAGAATATTCAACACAGATAAACATGTAAATCAATACAAAATGTGTTATATGCAACATTTACTCATTAGGTGGCTGCACTGATGGCAATAGCCTACTAATAGTACTGTCATTGGAAGTAGAGGTTGAAGTAGAACAAGAAAACAGGGAAGGTAATGTGTGTTTAGTGGCTTGTTAATTACATTAAAAGTTTTAAAAATGAAAAGACAAAAATATCTAAAACAAAGTCACAAAGTATATCATAGTTGTGTTGACATCAGTAACAGCAGTTGTGTACGTATAAGCTTTTCAGAAGTGGTCTGTGTTGTTCTAAATACAATATTAAGATAAAAGAAAACTTTATTGACTTTTTCAGTGAAATGGCTCAAAACGACTGAATTTATATATTTTATGAAATATTTTCTTCTTGACATGAAATCCTATAATTTCAATATGACAACAGTTCATGACTTCTGTCCCTTGCCTCTTTTTTTGTCACATAACACATCGGTCCAAATAAAACAGGGTCAGTACAACCTCTATATCCGGGTATTTGCCATGAAAATGACAAACTCAATCTTTTAAACTTAGAATGATCTGTTGAAGAGAAGTCTGTCTCACCAGTCTGATTAATGCATTTAACTATATTTTGACACTCTTCTCTCACAGTCATATCTGGGAAATATTAGAAGTCTGTCTTGGGAAGAGAAAAGCAGGCGTCATTAAAATAATGTGCTTGTTGTGACAAGAGTCATCATCATGAAGGTGAAATTTGAGAGTTAAAACATTTAAAATAAAGGGCTGAGCTTACCTTTGTAGAGGAAGTTATGTGTCCATAATATATACAATTCTTTGTCACCTATCAATGATTTATTTCAGATTAAATTTATATTTAATAGGTTAATGCCATAGTAACAAGAAGCTGACTTTACCTTGATGTTCTCAAACTTTCTACAGTAAAATCTTTTAAAACATGATATAAAGACAGTGGGGGTCACCATGAACAAAAGTGAGGTTATTATAGTTTTGAAATGTTCATTAGTTTTTATTTTTATTTAGTATTCAGTTTGCTTTTTTATTTCAGTTTAGTTTTAGTTAGTTCAACAAGAGATTTTGTAGTTTTAGTTTAGTTTTTATTTTGAGGAATCAACTAGTTTCAGTTTAGTTTTTATTAGTTTTAGTTTTTCCTGCTATTAAGAGAAAGCCTTGACTTGTAGAAGCTGAAAAAGGATGAAACAATGTGTGACACCAAGTATGGTTTATCAAGTCCTTTAATTTCATTCTTTAACCATCACCTGCAGGACAGGCAGTAATCGAGGGAGAAAACGAAAACGAAGCTGAATTTATCTGCAATTCAGTTTAGTTTTAGTTAGTTTTGCATTGTTCATTGTAGTTTTCGTTTTTTTTTGTAATTGTCGTTTTTATTTTTATTACAGTTAACCAAATTATTTTTTCATTGCTAGTTTTAGTCTTCGTTTACTATAATAACCTTGGTTCTGTATACGGGTACTAAATTGGTACCGGGGTACTGATGCATTTAAATGGTACTATACAGCGCTTGGATAAGACCGGTACTTTTTTTTTTTTTACGTCGCCGCGTGACGTCACCGCGTTGTAATTAGAGCCGAAGCGAGTGAGCGCGCAGCAAACGGAGCAGGAGTCTGGCGACAGAGAGAGAGATAAAGGAGAGAAAGAGAGAGAGAGAGAGAGACTGGAGCAGGGAGAGACAGCAGCTGCTGCAACTCGTAGATAAACCAGGTGCACGAAGTGCTACATGGAATTACTTCCGCTTGAGAACAAATGAGCACGGTGAAGCCATTAACACTGATGCACCACTGTGCAAACGGTGTTACTAAACATGTGCGGCCAACTTTGCAAAACACTTGAAGGACAAGCACCCAGACCTGCACAAGGAGATCAGAGAACGACAGGTAATGATACACAATAAAATAAAAAGCCACGGTCAGTGCTAAAAGCAAGCGACGCCAGCCCCCTTCACTCTCCACTAAAGTAGCTCTGGAAAAACTGTAAGCCTGTCTTTGTGGTATTTTATTTTCATAACTGATGCATAATGTTATGGTTCTAAGATTTTCTATTAAAGTAAAGTCGATAATGACACTTTTTGTGTTCTCTTTTTATTTGGAAAAGTACCGAAATACTTGTTGGTACCACTGGTACAACACTAGTCTGTTTATAAGGTAGGTCACTTTTTTTAAATCAGCTTGACAAGCCTGTACCGTAATGTTAAGAAACAATGCGCACAGCGTGTTATGATTAGGAAGTAAGTAAGTGTGATCGTGTGTTTCATAGAGGAAGCTCGCTCGTGTTCAAGTCCTCCACGTTCAACCCACTTGAGAACGGGTGTAGCTTCACCTTTACAACCACAGCGGCCCTCCAAATGACTTTAGCGACGACTTTATTTTTAATCTCCGCCATTTGAAATTTCGCTAACTCTGAACTTTTTGAGTTTCCGGACAGGAAGGCTGCTGCGCTCGTGTTTCGTGGTAAGTTCGTCTCCACACCTTCAATGAATTTTAGAAACACAACTACAGCGTAAAATGTCAGCGTCCAGCTGCGTTAGCATCCAGCCGCGTTAGCATCCAGCCGTGTTAGCATCCAGCCGCGTTGGCCCCACACACTGGTTGGCACCTTTATATACAGTCTATGTTTGGCACCAGAGAGCGGATAGCCGCTAGCAGCCGTTATCAGGACGTGACGTAAATATTGTGCGCATTGCGCCGCTCGTGCCTTCATGTTTAATGTTTATGTTCTTAACCCTTTCACTTCCTGCTCCACCGTTTGGTCGAGCACATTTGGAGTCACTTTATCTAACTGAGTGTTGAAATCAGTTCAGCCTGATTGAGCCATCTCTGCTGTTCGACTGAAGTTTGTTATGCCCCCAAAACAATCCATTAGATGTTACTGCGTCTTAAAATTGTAGATGTGTCCATTTCCCCTCGAACAAGGAGGTAAGGCATGAAAATCAATTTTGAAATTTTGAACGGTAAGCATATATTAAGACATACCATGCTGTCAGAGGCTTCAATGAACAGAACTATTTTTACTTATTGCCACAAAACAAGTCGAACAAATGTGTAAGAATGTTTTGAAAATGACCTCAACCAAACGGTAGATTTGTCAGTTTATGGTAAAACTAGCAACATTAATTATTATGATTAAAGTTGACTATTTGGGATGAAATAAAAACTCTAGATTATTTATTTTCGTCAATATGAAAGATTTAATGTTATTCCATCATAAATATGTTGAAATAGTTTCCTAAGTTTGGAGTTTTTCTCACTTTGAGAGGTTTTCAAAGTAGATATGCTAAATATCCAGAACGTATATGTGAAAAAGTTTACAAACATTTTCAAGTACTGGTAGTGCGACTACTTCCATTTTTACAAAATGACACATGCTGCAATACAAATATTACTACAATTCTAAGAGAATGTGGTTTTTAATATCTTTATTTTTTTCTCAAAAAAATTTAAATAATTAGATGGATGCTAAAACATTTTATGGTGCAAGACCACACACTTTTCTGGCTCTTGTACCAGAAAATCCTCAAGACTCTGATGGCGATCTGAGTGAGGACGATGACCAAATAAATGATCCTAATTATCGGCAAACACAAGCAGAGCTGAGTGGTGACAGCTCCTTTGAATCATTGGATGAAGAAGACTCTTCCTCAACAAGCAGATCTACAGAGCTGCCTCGTAAAAAAAAGGCAAACAAACCTTAAAAACTGTTTTCATGGAGGAGCCAGAGGCCACCTCTGACCCAAGTCCCCCCTCAGACTCAAACATACTCAAACAAATTATTTGTGCTGTTGCACCACCACACAGTTGAAATATGTTGAGACAATTTTTTCCCTGTATATTGCAATATTTGTTCAGTTTTTGAGAATGTTTTGCACTGTAGCATACAAATAGAAGTATCTATTTGAAGAATTGTTGCTGTTGCATCTCAGCTTGCATGAGGTCAACATAAAAAGTTAAAATTGAACTTTTTCTTGTTTTTACAATATTTTCCATTGTTAATTTGAAAATTTGCAGTGTTCTATGGCATATTACCGTGGATAAAGTGGGTCCAATGCCTAAAACATGTGTGTTTTTGTTGTGTATTTCTTCATAAATTAGCATTATATTTGATTTTTTCCCCCTGTTTTTGCTATTTTTATGAATTTTGGTACTTTAACCATGAAATGACATCTCAACCGTTTGGTAGAGGGCTATATTTTAAAAACTATGAGGTCAGTAAAAAAAAAAATTTGATTCTGGTTATTATTGACTCAAATGAATAAGAAATGCAAAAAAATAATTTTTCCAAAGCTTTTTTCTTGGTGGGGTTGTTAAAGGGTTGAATTTATTTTAATTTCGGATCCTCGATGAAGTCCACAGCATTAGACTTGATAGGAAACAAAATGAATGTAATAGAACCACAGCATTGATCCCAGAGGTATGGAAGCATATTGCTGTCACGTCAGATCAGTATAACACTATAACATGGGAAGTTTACTGTTATCATATCATCAGGTCTTGGGTAGAGGTAAACTTCCCATTATGTTCACTGTGGCTGACTCAAAACACTGTGGTAAAGTTGACAAGATGTCCAGAGATCCTGACTTTTTGGATCAATAACTAATAAATGAAATATTGTTAAAACACAAGCAAACCCTGCCTGAACCAGAATGAGGTATCCAACCAGCTATAGCTTTATTTTCCATCAAAACAAGTTTAATCCTGTGAGGAGGAAAACCAATACAGTAGGCGTGAGACGAGTGCAACGCCAAAAACACACACTGCAAAAATATTCAATATATTCACTCCTGTGCAGTGTAGGGTTACTAAAATCAATAGACATACATGGTCTCTTCCTGGTTATATCAATTGGTATGTGTATTGCTGTCACTCCAGAAAAACTAAATATGAGAAATATCTCTTTATAACATAAAACTTCTCATGTTATAAGGTGATAATGATCGTTGTTTCTTTTTCTGGTGTGACATCAGTACTCTTCCATTCAGAAGCCTAAATCATTTAAAATAAAATGGTCTTCTACCTCAAATTTGTGAAAGTGATTGTCATTCTCTGCTCATGAAGAAGAGTGTAAAACTACAACCTTCACTCAAGCAAAAACATGTGTCTCATGATAGTTATCCATATCAACTGAACAGTTTTATTGAATATACATTTTCTGCCACATCACCCAGTAAGTTTTGCAGAAATAAGAATGACTTTTGAAAACAAGCATACTGTATATATCTTTTTGTGGTAGAGACACTTACTTTCTGGATTTTAGCTCCTGTCAAAATAAGCAATCTGCTGGTTTCCTAGTGGAATCTTTGCATCAGGTTTTACAGTAATTTAAGTTTTGAGTTGCATACCACAAAGCTTTTCCATTTTAGGAATATGTCAAAAATACGATCTATTTGAACTCCTGAAGACGTTGAGACCACTCCACGTGCCTTCATCTGATCACATCTGGATGCGATATACAGTAGAGCTTTTCCCTCCTATACTTTGATTGAAATATCTTTCAACGGTCATAACTTTTATAACTATTCTCTTTAATTTTGAGGATTTTATGACTCTGATTTGGAAAAAGTGCTCCATAAAAAAGATGATAATTATATTATAATAATCAAAACAATTCCAATAGGGTCCTCGCACTGTCGGTGCTCGGGCCCTAATAATGATTACAAAAATATGTTCCTTTCAATCAAGACAGCTGTTGTTGAGTAGCACAGTTGAACATTAACTCGTAGCTTCTGTTTTTTTTTTTTTTTTACACTCATTATCTTCTCATCTTTTCAGGAACCCCTGCCTCTGTGATGGAGCATCAAACCATTCTCAAAACAATTCTTGAGGACAAATATCAGATACTATATGATGGAAGAATACTGCCTTCAAGACTTTGCTACCGGGATCTCAAACAGGACTACCAATTTTCTGATTTGGACCAGCAAGAGTTTCGATATGTTGAATATTCCTGCGCTCACCCTTACATAACTGTCCCGCTCACTGATATTTTATCATGTGACTGCAAACATAAAAGCAGCAAAAAAACCATCATCACTCTTGGAGTGTGTGGAGTTGGAAAATCCACAGCTGTGCAAAGCTGTGCTCTGGAATGGGCTGAGGGGACAGGGTACCAGGATATCCACCTCATCTTCCCTATCACATTCTGGGAGTTAAATAAGGTGAAATGCAAATTGACTTTGATCTCACTTCTACAGTTACTTTTCCCAGGAGTGAAGGAGATTGACGCTTCCAGTCTAAATCGAAAGGACGTGTGGTTCGTCTTTGATGGACTGGATGAGTTTCATCGCCAGCTAAAATTTGACACTCCGCCAGTGAGGGATGTTTTTGAAGTAGCTACTGTGGATGTACTCATAACCAGCTTGATCAGGGGGACTTTGCTTCCCAATGCTCACATCTGGATAACAAGCGGGTATGCAGCAGCAGGACAAATCCCTGGTGACTACTTGCTTAAAGAGACTCAAGTACAAGGATTCAGTGATGTACAGAAGGTGGAGATGTTCCACCTACTTCTGGATAATATTGATCTGGCTAACAGAGCAATGGACCATGTGAAAATCTCCTGGAGTCTTGCCTCCCTTTGTCTGATACCTCCAATCTGCATCACCATGGCACTTGTTTTGCAGAGTCATGTACGTAATGAACAGAATGTATTTAAAATCAATCCTTTAAATCTGACCCAGATTTACTCAAATCTAATGAAAACATCAAACTCTGACATTATTGCCAAGCTGAAAAAGATGGCACTGCTTCGGTTGACAGAGCGAAACGTAATTTATGAGGAAGATCTTTTAAAGAGTGACATAAGTGCAAAGGAAGCGTCCGCTTTTGCCAAGAAATGTCCGCTTATGTTGAGAGAAGAGAAAGGGGTGTTTACCACAGTGTTCCGCTTCGGTCACTCAAGCATTCGGGATTTCTTCGCTGCATGTGCTAAAGTGGACGAAATTCAAGCATCATCTTTCCCGCCTACTTATTGTCAGACTATCTTGGACGAGGCATTGAAAAGTGATGCAGGGAAAATGGATGTCTTCCTACGTTTCATATTTGGTCTTCTTAAAGAGCGTCACATGTTTACGCCCGATCATCAGCTGCTTAAATACACCAAGAAGAAGATCCTTGAGAAAGTTATGACTTCGAGGGCAGTGGGTCTGCTCCATTGTCTGAAGGAATATGACCGCAAAGCTTTCGTGCATGAGATCAAGCTCTTCCTAAAGTATGGCTTGTCTCCAATTGAGGGTTTCGCACAATTGCATTGGCATTTCTTGATCCAAAGGACCACCGCTTATGATTGGAAGAGGCAGTTATTTGTGATGGATGTATCCATGAGAAGTGATGAATGTCTCCTCCTAGACCTACCAGCCCTCATGAAATCAACAAAAGTCATGTAAGTTTTTTTCAATTGGATTCAGCCATTTACATTCCACACATGCTTGTGCATCTACACATTGGTTTGCTTTCTGTTCCAGCAGAATACATTTGAAATTAGGTATTTTAATGTGTCGCCTCACCCATATCACAAAAATATAACTGCTTTACATACCCACTTTGGTAATCAGATGTATATTACCCAAGGAAATCAAATTTCCTTTAGTTTCTATCATCATTTCTACACAGTGAACCTCTGAAAATAAAGTTTAACTTTTCCTTCTCATTGTTTAACACTATATCCTCATTCATCGTACAAGTCTTGGAAGACACAGACTCAACTCAGCACATGAGAAAGACCGTTAATAAATCAATTTGCTGTTAAATAATTTGTGCTTTGTATTGTTAATTAATCGTAGTATGCTATAATTTCTTTTTCTTAATGCCTGTGGCACAAAGATGTCAGTTGCATGGTGGGTCAATACATATAGCTTGTAGCTTCAAAACAGCTGGACTCTAGATTTTAGCAAATCAAATAAATTAAATGTATAGATCATTTAGAGTGATTGTTGACAGCATCAGCTCTGTGTGTGTGCAAGTAAGTGAAAATACAGTATTTAAGGAAACTGTTAGTTGGTGTAACAGTGTGGCTGATGGTGTGTTCATACAGTTTTTGGAAAATGAAGGAGATCAATTGGAATATTACCAGCCATCCTTCAACATGCTCACCATTTCCCCCTGTGTCAGTAACTCTCTTCTCCTCTCAGGCTGCGATTCTCTAACCTGACAGACAAGTGTTGTCCAGCTTTGGCAGCAGTTCTGAGCTCAACTGAGTCATTCGTGAAAGAGCTGGACCTAGGATACAACAACATCAGTGACAGTGGAGTGAAGACACTCGTGGAGGGGCTGAACAGTCCAAAGTGCAGACTGAGATCGCTCAGTTTGCAAGGCTGTGAAGTGACCTCCCAAGGCAGTAAATACCTGGCCACCGCCCTGAGACAGTCCCAGAGACTGCGGCAGCTGGATCTCAGCAGGAATAACATAGGAGACGATGGACCACATAACCTTTCAAATGGTTTGAGATCTCCTGAATGCCAGCTATCAGTACTCAAGTAAGTATCATCAAATAAACTGAACTTTTTTTCTCAAAGGATTTTTAAAATCCTCATTTTTTTCAGTTTATTTGCACATAAACTGATGATTAAAATGACACAGATAAGAGCATTTTCTGGCATGAAAGAAATCGTAGAATCAGCTACAAAGCAAACTTACTCTGTGGGTTGCAGACAGTTTCCTCATTGCTCTAAATATTTCTGTTGTGTTGTCTTTGTCCTTGTAGACTATCACAGTGCAACATTGAGCAGAGGGGCTGCTCCTATCTGGCCTCAGCTCTGGAGAAGAACCCCGACCAACTGACAGTGTTAGATCTAAGCATCAATATGATCGGAGACAAGGGGGCCAATGAGATCTTTAAAAAGTTTGATATTTCACAGCTGACAAAGCTGGAGTGAGTATGACTTAATATACAGCCTGCAGCAACGTTGGATGCATTTCAGGGTTACTGTATAACATTTTGCATCTGCTCACATCTCTGCGACAGGATGTACCACTGTGGCCTCACCGCGTCAAGCTGCAAAGGCATCGGGGAAGCTCTGAGGAGTGAAGGAAGCACCCTGGTGGAACTCAACCTGAGCAACAACAACTTGGAAGATGACGGGTTTACGCTCCTCTGCTTTGGCAAGCATGCATGGTGTTGTTTGGAAAAACTCAAGTGAGGAAGCCTCAGTCTCTCTTTTTTTCACTTTAACTGCTTTCAGGCATGCTTTGAACTCTGGAAATCTCCTGAAATTATATGGAGGGTCTGTATGTGAGAATGCAAATGTCTGGGTCAATTGCGAGAGACATTCTCCAGAGTTTTTCCCTCAAACCTCCCTGTTAAGAACACAGTAGCAGATAGTCCAGAGAATTCACTGTGAGCGAGTGCATGGATGATGACGCGCAGCTGCAACACAGTAGAAATATCTGAGAATGAAAAAGAGGACACATATAAGACAGCAAAGAAGATCTCAGCTTGGAAAGATGAGATTCGTGGGCTTTTGGTGATGCGGGCTGACACTGGTGTGATGTGCTATAAACAAATCACATGATCTCTGCAGTGAAATTCATAGGTAAAGTGCTGCCTGTTGCATGCTGCGCCACCCCTCTCCTGAATGCGCTGTAAACTTCAGCAGAGAGCCTCCTACTGCGTTGTTCATGTGTGAAAGGCAAACTGTGGAGAAAGTCCGGATCTCGTTGTCTAAAGAGGCTTAAATGAAATTAAAATACTTCTTTTCTTTTTCACAGCTTCAAGTTTTTATGAGATAATGACTTTTTCTTCAGCATCCAACTAAAATGCTCACATATCAATCACTTAATTTGCTCAAACCATTAGCCAATGACATTCTCTTTATTTCCCCTCAGCGTCTCAAGATGTGGAATCACTGCACTCAGTTGTAGCGCTTTGTCTTATATGCTTTGTACACTGCCACGGTACTTCTTTGAAACGACGCCCCCAATTCTGTTCCACCCAATCCACCTGATGGACCTCAACCTCAGCATGAACAACGTCGGAGATGAAGGAATCAAATATTTTTTGGATGGACTGAAGAATCCCTACAGCCACCTGAAAATTCTCAAGTGAATCATTTTTTAATCAAAATTCATGACAATACATTTGTAGTGTTGTTTTGAGAACAGTTTGTCGTAACGTTGCTTTTTTTTTGTTTCACGTCAGCCTCAGCCGCTGCAGCCTCACTCAAGACTGCTGCGCTGAGCTTGCATCAACATTTTCATCAAAGGATAGCTGCATGACTGATCTGGATCTGTCTGAAAATGACCTGCAGGACAAGGGAGTAAGGAAACTCTGCGTGGGACTCAGAAACCCTCAGTGTAAACTTGAGAAGCTGTCGTAAGTTCTTTATTTACTTTTTTCACTTGTCAAAGAAGTTACTCCCCCAAAATATAAATGTATTCTTTTCAGTTAAAACGTGTGATGAGTTTTACTCCAAGGAACTAGCAGTTACTATATTTGTAATACTTCAAAGAGATTGTGCAGCATCGTCTTTGTTGCACATTGCAAGTGTCCGTCAAATATTCATCCATTATCAATGCTGTTCATCCACCAAGTGTTGCCAATCTCAGCTGACACTGGGCGAGAGGCATATTACACCCTGGAGAGGTCAGTCCAAAAACTAGATGTGTAATCAATATTTATGTGATACATTTTATATCAAAATCAATTCAAATAGTATGAGTAGTATGAATAGTACAGAAATATATATATATGTCTGTGTTAAAGTTGCTGATATATGAGAATATAAAAACTTTTATTTTACAAAATGAACAATGAAGACAAGATGTGCATTTCTTTTTCAGAATTTGGTTTATTCTATGTATATTTTCTTGACTCAACCTCTATATATTCGGTTGTAATTGATTTTTATTCGCATTCTGTTGTCAAAATATGAACAGCCACTCTCCCTATGTTTTATTGACTAGTGATAGCAAACATCACCACAATGTGGCCTCACTCAGAATCTCGATGCATACAGTGTTAGGACATGTACAGTTTGTGTATTTTGTAGACACTGATTTTGTTGCTCTGTGTTTAGGTTTAGGGGATATAGTTGTTATAGGCCTTAAACTGAGCCTCTCCCTGTTTTTAATCAAGTATATCCTGTCCACATTGACAAAACTTAGTTTAATTTGTGACCTTGTCTTATCTGTATTATCAATCGGCAACATGGTGGGTTTGAAGAGGTTAAAAAAATGGAAGATAACCTAGTTCATTTATTGGACTGTGAACTTGTAACGTTTAAGTGAGCTGGTGTCAAGAAAGATCTCCTGGACTTGTTTTGTTTCTCTCCAGACTGCGGACCTGTGGCCTGACCTCGAAGAGCATTCAGTACCTGATGAGTGCCCTGAGGTCCAATCCCAAATATCTGGCAGAGCTACATCTGATGGGCAACAGGCTGGAGGACCCGGAAATCAGAGCGCTCCTGGACCTAACAAAGAACCAAACATACGAACTGCAAACAACAGAGTAAGTCCAGATATCTATGGATAATGGTTTTTCAATATCTCAGCAGGTATAAATAATATATCACATCAAACAGAAACTAAAATGTTACTTTTCTTTCTTTCTTTTCAGTTTGTCACAAGATTGAGTAAAGCAGAGTTACGGGCTCAAAATCATAAGTCACAATCAGCTGCCACCACGATCTAGAATCATCCACAAATTCTTACTGAACAAGTGTTTTCTGTGCCGGACACGATGAGGCTGCATAAAACAGACAAAGGGAAATGAATGTATGAATGATGTTGTCATTAATCTACTCTTGTGCCTGTACATATTCATTATTTTTTACCATAGGCTGTTGTTTGTTATGACGCAGACCTACAATTCACATGTTTTCTCAGTCACCAAATAAATAGTTTCTGTTCAGTGCTGTGTGGAGCTGGTTCATTCCTGTGTTGTAGCAGGACCCCGCCTAGTGGCCAGTTCTCGCAGTTTCAGTCAGTGACGCGTTTGACGCTGGAGGTCCCTGCGCTGCATCTGAGTCCGTCCTGCACAACCGGCAGCGTCTCCTGTGTCCTCACCGCAGAGCAGCAGTGAACGCACCTCAGAGGACAAGGTAGGTTACAGGATGTATTCAGGTGCAACCCCCCAAAAAAACCACACAGGCTTCACCTCCACATCCTCTGACAGACGCTTTGCAAGCAGCAGCTGTCCTCGGGGACGTTTCTGTCAGGTGTTGCGTCTGTATGTGCGGGACACTGAGAGAAGGAGTTGGATGCTGCGTGCTTCCGCTGTTATGCAGATATGATGGCATGTAAAGTGCAGCGGGGTGTGGGGTTGGCACCACCGCGGGCTGCTCGGCAGACTGGGCCTGTGTGGCGCAGTTTCAGCGGGGAGATAACTCATGTGACAGTTCATCGTCATCCTGCTGCCACAGTCTCATCACCGCTGTGTGTGCACGCTGCTGACACATGGAGAGACAAGTGCGCGTCTCTCCGTTACCGCAGTGTCCCACACGACACGCTCTCTCTGCCGCGGATCGAAACTGCACCAGGTTTCTGGATGGAAGCAGTCGATCGTTTTGAAAAGTCCCGACACCAGCAGGTATCCGGGCTGTCGCACTGTGACGTTGTTGTGTTGGTTGCCATTGAAAACACTCAACAAGAAATAGTTGAATATCTTTAACAGTCAATGATCTGAACCACACAAATGATCCAAATGAGATGATTGTTATTATTAATCATCTCAGAATGGTTTCCCCCCTGTTAGTATGGTTTGTAGGTTGTCCTTATTTATGAAAACGGGAAACACAAAGAACATTTGTTTGATTGAACTCAAAGTTCACGCGCAGGTTGAAACCGTGCAGACCGGTGTTGCGTTGTGCGTGCTCGGAGAGAAGTGCATACACTAGCGGGAGCGCGCACTCCTACAGCGGAAAGACGCCATCAGACTTCAAGCGATGCGCTGCATTGATAATTAAGAAGGATTGTATAATGTGGGTTGTTAGCGATGAGAAGTGATCCGATGCCTATTGTTCATGAATGTTTAGCTGCAGTTGTCTTCCTGCCTGAAAACAGGGGGGGGGGGGGGGGCATTTCGCAGCAAATCCAAAATCTTGCCAAATAATACATTTTAATAAAATGCTCAATGAAAACGATTATGACAAGAAAGTTGCAAATGATATGAAGGTACCTCACCCTCCCCTTCCAAACTGTTTAAAGCTTTAGTGTGTAGAATTTAGTGACATCTAGTGGTGAAGTTGCATGTTGCAGCTGAATACCCCTCACCGGTTAAAACGGTGTGAATCATGTTGGGGCCTCCCCAGTCACGAGATCTCAACATGTTTTAACCATCTATCTTTTTCTTCTTCTATCTATTTTAGACTGACATGTTAGATGTTGCTCCCCATCACCAACACTAAACACCGCATGAGGAAATGTGTGTGAGTTTCACAGTCTTGTAATGCCAAGGTGCATTGATGCTGTTATAGCAGCTCATGATGGCTCAACTCTTGATGTTTGTCTTTCCTTTAACTTGTCCCCATCTGTTTCTCAATGTTAAGGCAGTGGTGTTATTCTGAGTTGATCAGAGCCAAGTTTATATGTAAGAAGAAGATTTCTCTTGCAGCTGCTTGAATATTTAGGTCATCAGCTTGTGTCCTTACAGTTAAACTAGAGCAGATACAATTCCTCTACCTACTGTACATCGTGTAGGTTGAACATGATTTGGGGTTTTGAACAATACACATCTTCTCTGCTCAGGTTAATAACAGAGCCACTATTTAGTAATGTAACACAAGTTACCCGTTCTGTACACACATCATGGTTGTTAACTCTCTGTACTCTGGCAGCAGTAGCTTTAACCTTCACTGCGGGTTAGATAAATACACTATCATGTTTTATGGACACAAACGTAAGTGCAATCCTGATGTTGTTCTGCACTGCTCTGTTTTTTTTTTCAGTTGTCTAATTTAATGAATGCTGTTATACTTGTTTGCTTGAATCTCACAGTACCTTCCAGACTGAGCTGTTATGGGGAAGGAGAAGCTCCACATAAACATTGTGGTAATAGGACATGTTGACTCCGGCAAGTCCACCACCACCGGCCACCTCATCTACAAGTGTGGGGGCATTGACAAGAGAACCATCGAGAAGTTTGAGAAGGAAGCTGCTGAGGTACAACTCATATTGTTTTTACTATAATTTAATAAATCTTTTAAGGAATTTATACAGTGTAATTACACTCTGCTGCAGTGGGGTTTTAATTCAGTAGAAGTATTTAATTAGTTTTTTTTTGTCGAAGTAATCGTGTTTATTTGTGTGTTTTCCTGTTAAATCATTGTCCTGTTATTTTACAATTATGCCTCTATGTAACAAATTTGTAAGCACTTAGATCAAAAATTATTTTTTAATAGATATCTTTTTTCAAAACCATGGTTGCAAATTAGCAACTTTCTGTAAACTTTGAGCCATGGGAGCTTTTGAGTTTGAACGACTTGGACAGTTTGGGATGATTTATTAGAATTTGCAGTAGATAATATTTAATCATTAATTATAATTTTTAATGTGTAGGTACTAGGTATAATAATTTAGAACTTATCAAATATCAAGACTGGAAAGTCATTTCCTAATAATTACCTCAATCTTTCACGTTTTTTATATGGTCACTATGACATATATACTGTATATTGCATCATTCATATTTTTATTTTGGAAGTGCTGAGTATACATGTGCAAGTTTATATAGATTTTGATTGCATTGCATGGTAACATTTTTAGCTGTATCAGAACTATATGGAGCTTTGGACAAAAATATCTTACAAAGATAAAATTATATAAAGGAAAAGTTCCTTGTGCTTTCCTCTCCTCATCCTCTAGATGGGAAAGGGTTCCTTCAAATATGCCTGGGTCCTGGACAAGCTGAAGGCAGAGCGTGAGCGCGGCATCACCATTGATATCTCTCTTTGGAAGTTTGAGACCAGCAAGTACTATGTCACCATCATTGACGCTCCAGGACACAGGGACTTCATCAAGAACATGATCACAGGGACTTCTCAGGTAGATGAGAGTAGGGAATTAGAAAATGCTTGAAAGGGGAAAAAAGTCAGAGTGGTTGAATTGTATTTCTCTCCTTCAGGCCGACTGCGCTGTGCTGATTGTGGCTGCAGGCGTGGGCGAGTTTGAAGCTGGCATCTCTAAGAACGGGCAGACTCGTGAACACGCCCTCCTTGCATACACCCTGGGAGTGAAGCAGCTCATTGTGGGCATCAATAAAATGGATTCCACTGAGCCCAACTACAGCCAGAAGCGCTACGAGGAGATTGTGAAGGAAGTCAGCACTTACATCAAGAAGATCGGCTATAACCCTGACACTGTGGCCTTTGTGCCCATCTCTGGTTGGAATGGAGACAACATGCTGGAACCCAGCCCTAATGTGAGTCTGCTGTGAGAGCCAGAAAACCGGATATACCTCGGCTATAGTATTTTGAATGTATAGAAACAAATCATCAGATTTACATAAAATAAGGATGTTGAAAGTTCTATAATTTGTGACTTCAAAACATTAGTGATAATATCAGCTTCCATTATAAGGTTCAATACATATAACATCTGTTCAACAATCTAATGAATAAAAGTAAGGTCTTGCATATGCTAAATCACTTCTGTATCATAAACAACAGCTTCTCTCCTTTCATAGATGACCTGGTTCAAGGGCTGGAAGATCAACCGTAAAGACGGTAATGCCTCAGGCACCACGCTGCTGGAGGCTCTGGATGCCATCCAGCCTCCCTCGCGCCCCACCGACAAGCCCCTCCGCCTGCCTCTGCAGGACGTCTACAAAATTGGAGGTGAGGCCAGTGTTGTTGTTGATCTCTGTAAAGGTGATGTTTGATGATACAAATGTAAAAGATTCAAGTGAAAGAGTATTTTGTGAATGGGAGCACCTTGTGACAACAGGAACAGAACTGAATGAGGTCATATACGAATTCCCACTGGCTTATGTCCAAAAATGAGTGTCTGTCCCTATTCTTTTTTTTAAAAACTTTTTTTAGTCTTGTAGAACTGTTGAACAGAAAGTTGTCAGTACAGAGTACAGACCTTTCCAAAGTTTCTTAAATTAGTTCCTCTCTGTCAGGCATTGGTACTGTACCAGTGGGACGAGTGGAGACTGGAATCCTAAAATCTGGCATGGTGGTGACCTTTGCCCCCGTCAACCTGACCACTGAGGTAAAGTCTGTGGAGATGCACCACGAGGCTCTGACTGAGGCGCTACCTGGCGACAATGTCGGCTTCAACGTCAAGAACGTGTCTGTGAAGGATATTCGCCGTGGGAATGTAGCTGGAGACAGTCGAAACGACCCGCCACAGGAGGCGGCCAGCTTCACCTCTCAGGTCCGCATCCAGGGATACTGTATTATGCATGTTCATGGTTGTGTGATTCTGTGATGTGACCTTACTCTTCTCTGCCCTTTTCAAGGTGATTATCCTAAACCACCCCGGTCAGATCAGTGCTGGCTACGCCCCTGTGCTGGACTGCCACACTGCACACATCGCATGCAAGTTCGCTGAGCTCAAGGAAAAGATTGACCGTCGCTCGGGTAAGAAGCTCGAGGACAACCCCAAGGCCCTGAAGTCTGGAGATGCTGCCATTGTGGATATGATCCCCGGCAAGCCCATGTGTGTGGAGAGCTTCTCTGAGTACCCACCACTGGGTAAGTTTACTGTCCCGCAACAAGTTCTTGTTTGTGGGTGAAGCTGTAACTCTGGTATCATTCATTACTGAAGATGATGTGAATAAAAATCTAAATCAAATGTTGAACTGTGTTAACCTCTGTACAGATTGGAAATGTATATTTAACTTTTTTTTTTGATTGATCCCCCTTCAGGGAGGTTTGCCGTTCGTGACATGCGTCAGACGGTGGCGGTGGGAGTGATCAAGGGCGTGGAAAAGAAAGCCCCCACCAGTGGTAAGATCACCAAGTCAGCACAGAAGGCGCAGAAGGTCAAATGAACGTTGTGCTGGGCTGCTGCCCCGAACGCTCACCGTGGCAGAAGACACACTAGCACCCCATCCCTTCTGCACACCATAGTCAGTGTCTGGTCTATTATCACAATGCATCGCAAGAGCAGACGAAGGAAAAAAAACAACCTCCCACACTGTTACTGAATAACACGTTGAAAAAACGGTTAAATGTAGGTTTCATTGTCACACAGTTTGTGACAGAACAACTATTTGTGTTACAGCTTTCTGGTTGTGTGCTGTTGTAACTTAGCTGTTTCGCACCAGTAATCAGGTGCTGATGTTGTTTTGCCATGTCCATGTTGAAGTACTGCTGAAATGTGCATATTTGCCGGTGAGCCAGAGGTAGATCAAACACTTGCATGTTTCTGTTCCTGTACCTTAGAGAAACTGTCTGATGCCTGAAACCGTCATGCCTTGCACATCGCTTGACTTAAGCTCCCTTGCAGTAGCTCTGTTACAGTTACTGTTAAGTTCATGCACTTTAATCACCGTTGATGTTCATAAAAGTAAAGATGTTTAAACAGTACGTCTTTGTTCCTTGTATCATTACTAGCGAAAAAGCATCAAACAATACTTTCGATAGCATTGAAAAGCATTGAGGCAGATCTATGATGATTTTCAACTCCAGTTGGCATGTCAGCATCCGGTGAGCGACCTGTCGCCATAGAGATGACATTTAAGCATCATTCACTATAGCATGGACCACGCCACAACGATGAGTCGTTAAATCTTTTGATGGAAATTCAGGCTGTGTTGAATAATGCGGATGGAGGAATGGATGTAAAAGGCAGTGATGAAGATTGATGAAGAATGTGTCCGTTAGGCTGGTCTGGGAGGATATGCTGTGGACTGGGCAGATGAAGACTCAGTGTGGGGGTTCATTTATGGTGCATTTCGGTAGGGGGATGGGGATGAAGTACAGAGGTTGAGGAATGAGGTAAGGGAGGATGAAGGGAAGTAGGTAGGGATGAGGATGGAGTAGGGAGGATGAGAGAAGGTAGGGTAGGTCGAGAGATCTGAGGCGTGGTCCCGCTCCTGAACCTGTTAAATTCTTAACTTCATTAAATGAAAGCCAATGAATCTGTGATGTGATGCCGATATGCTCAGAATATTTCCTTCAAGCTAACAACTGAAACATTAGTAGATATCAATAATATGAATTAGTGTTACTGTTATACCCCATAGCATGAATAACTGACTCATAACTTGTTTCGTAGGAGGTAGCCATTGCTGCTGTGAAGAAAGCAGGTGGAAGCTGCGGTAACGTTGCATGTACTAACCCATAACTTATCACTTATAATATGAACTGTTCTGTGACTGCAGCGACGTGCTGGTACCAACAGATGCACTGACTCTCCTGCAACAAACTCACTAGACTGCATCACGTACGCAGCTTGGAGGGAGGGCGTTCAGGGAGGTCAGTAACAGTTCTTATACTGTGTTGTAAAAATACTGTTTTCTGCAAGCAAAGGTAAAAGTTCTCAATAAGGCAGAAAGATTCCCTCCTGACAGTTATACTATTATTTCATTAGATTATTAGTTAGTGCATTAAACTGTTGCTTGAGGTAAATATTTTGTATAGAATTGCAGCCACTGATTATTTTCATTATGGATTAACATTCTGACTGTTACATCTGCTAAAGTCAGTGACACTGTCACATAATTTTGTTCAACCAATAGTGCAAAGTATTACTATCCATTTTCTCTTCTGTCTTCTTTGTATGATTATTCCGTGTGTTAATTAATACAATATGTACTCCGTCAAAGAAAAGTATAACATGAACAATAGTGCTCAACATCACCTTCTTGTTGGTGTCGTGACAACCTAAGAAGAACCAGTTTCACTGAGTGACAAAGAGAATTCGCAAAACAGACCTGTCATAGAATTTCCTTTATTAATGAATGAGAATAAAAGTCAACTTGCATTTTTATAACATGACAGGCTTCATTAATCTAACTGAGATTATTACTTGTGTGTAAATATGTGCACATAATTTAAATAAATAAAAAAACAGAGAGAATGTTAACATGTCAAAGGCCTGTTTTGTGCCCAGTAGCAAAATGGTCTCTGAATAAAAAACTGTATAATGCCTCAAGTTAGAACATTTACAAGGAGACAAAATGAAAACAGTACAACCATTTCTGTTCAGAGAAATTTCAGTTCAGTACCTAATGCACTTTGCAGGAAACTGTATGGAGATGAAAATGTACAACAAAAGCAAGGCACCATTATACTGTATGCAATGCAGGTTTTCTAGAATTGTGAACTGGGATCTTTTATTTTACTTTCACTGCAAATCATTTTGAACCATAAATAGTTATTTGTTTAAATGGTGTGGCATTCACTCTCAGTTATAAATAGGTTTGGATATGACAACCTCCATGCAAAGTATATTTAAATATCTTAAAGAAAGTAAAATCTTAATATCACTTAAAAGCAGCCTGACTCCCAGCCTCCCTCACATATCCTCGTCTGATTCTTCAGAATACACTGAGGTACTGCTAGATAAGTGTGATTATTCACCACTGAGGCTTTGTGGGTAATATTTACGCACATGTTGTGGTGCTGCAACCTGGAGGAAAAAACACTGATCCTTACCTGATGTACCTGATTCTGTACCATGCAGCAGGAGGAGGAAGTTGGTCTTTACTTATCTTGGTGTAATAATGAAATAAGCCATTCATTCTGCAGTGATTGCATTTCAAGGAAGCTAAAATAATTATACTTTATGAAAAAAAGCAAATATTGACCATGACTTCAATATTTTCATTTCATTTAAAAACGGGTGGCAAAAATCTAATAATTCAACGTAATTCGATTTGACATAATTCAAAGTTAGATTTCTGTCAGTGTCTGATTCTGAAGTACTTTGCTAAGACACTCCTGTGCTGACAAAATAACACAAACTGAATTTTTATACTAAATGACATTCAAGGTGTGTTTCAATCCATGGCTGTCGTCAGCTGGAAAACCAGCCGATCGGTGCATAATTGATCGGAACGTGAGCAACAGCTGCTCCATGTTCCTCTCTGGACTCTGGATTCAACACAGCATAATGGACATGTAACATCACAGCTGGCTGAGTGTGTTATCGGCATGTCTCTTCTGAACACGTGCGTGTGCAGTGGGGATATGTGCTTTCAACATGATGCATCTCATGCTAGAGATGAGTGTTGGCAGAAGTGGCTTTGATAAGTAACCAAGTATCTTGGCAGTTGTTCCTGCTCTACACCTCAGTAGCAGGTAGTTGTTAAGTTATCAAACTAGCACACTCGCCAAATCTAAGTTCAAGGGGGGAAATATTTACAAAACCCAATCCTGTAGTTTTGCATGTTTTATCTTATTAACCAAAAATCCCTTGGACACAAGCAGTTTCAGAAATGTCCAGTATTGTTGGCGATATGATATGTAAGCCTGTGATATTCTGTCTGACAGAATTTGAAAACATACTTGTTTCAAGTACTTTCTGTTGGTGACTTCATTGTTATGAGGTAACTTTCACAACTATTTGTGCTTGAACTGCAAAACCGCAATTAAATATAATACTAACAAAAATGACCTTCACTATCTTATTACACAAGTCAAGTACATTTCAGGAGTCAGTTAATTAATAACCTCCAATGAGGAGGTTATGTCAGCAGGCTTATGCAAAAACTACTGAACAGATTTCCATGAAACTTGGGGAAAGGACAGGACATGGGCAAAGGAAGAACCCATTAATATTACTACATTATTATCGGGGATTTTATTTTCTCATTTTCTTTCTTTTGACATTTCAACAATTCCCAAACTAATAATTCATGGGTCTTGATAAAAAACAGACATATCTAGAGGACTATTTACAGTATGCTATGCTGTTTGTCAGTGTCAGCAATTTGGTGCGTCTTGATTGATTTTAAGGGGTCTTTTGGGCCGAGGCAATGTATGCCCTCCACTGAGTGCCTTTCTAGTTTACTATATGAAAATGAATGAAATCCATAGATGCCTGAGACCGCAGAAAAAATACATAAAAAAATTGAACCTTGTATATTTGAGTATTATTGGTGGTGGTTTAGGAGCTAAATCTTGCATATACACCATTTTGTGGTGTGTGACTTCTTAAAAGATAATAGGCAACCACTGTCATTGGTTCAGGATAGTAGTTACATTTATTATCAAAGCATATAAACTTGGGGAGATCGGGTTTTCAAAATAAAATAGTGAGAAGAAAGGAGAATAAAATGTTCAGCAATGGTGAGATAACATTCATTTCAGTATGGAAGCCTGTCATGTGATTGGAGAGACATCTTGTGCACAGAGCTGAAGTCACAGCTCTCCTCTGTTCCACTAGCTTCCATAACTGTAACATCTTTCCATCTCTTTGTGAAAAGTAAAATTGAGTTGTGGGATTTTCCTTCAAATGACTAGAGTTTATGGGAAATGGTGTTTGTTCAAAGTCACTAAAGAGATTACTATAGAATAATTAATGTTAATACATTGTTTTCAACACATCAGGCAAGTCACATGACATACAGTTCAAAATGGCTCTGTTCCAAGGCTGGATTTTTAGTTATCATCGATGGTAGAAGCGTCACTGGGATTTTGAGTGAGGTTCATTTACTTCTAGAACAGAACTCAGACGTTTCAGTTTACTTTGGCCCTCTGTAATAGGGCTTTGAATTATTAAGGCCCATTTTCTTTCCATTGCTTACGACAGATGTGTGGTATTTTTCAATGGAATCTTCCATGTGCTAGGTGTCCATGTTCTTCATGCTTTGTCTCAAGGTCACATAACCAACTGTCACACAGGGTAGAGTTTAGTCGACTTCATCGAATAGTGTCAGGATTTTTTGGGTCTGTGGTCCCCTCTAAAGACGCCTTCATCTTTACCTCAGATTTCAATCATACTTGAAAACAAAGAGTAACTCATGCAATGATATGCAATCAGCCTGTATGAAAATACTGCGATTCTTATCAAATGGATCAAAATGAAAATTAAAGAAAAGGACCCCTTTTTTTTAATCCCACCCTCCCTCTCCAGTCCAAAAGGATAAAAACCGTTTCAGTTGTGTGAGATTTGTGTGCCTTTCCTACTCATATCTATTTTAGCCGTACACGAGGCATGTTCGGCAGTTCGGTGCTGCCAGCGGAGGGTGAGGACACGTGACCGCTGGCCAGGCTATGGTTAGAGCCCAGGGTTCCTGCCCCTGCTCTGCTCCCTGTCCTCAGGAGCTCTGCGGAGTAGGAGTGGGCTTCAGTAGTCCCCTGTGACAGGAAGTCAAATTCCTGTGCCTCTATGTCCCTGTCACTGATAAAGAGGTCCTCCTCACCCCATCCAGCTCCACCACTCCTGCCCATACTACCACCACTCCCACCTCCTCCCCCAGGGTCTTGGCTACAGCTGTGGAAGCCAATGGGGGAGTCACTGCTTGTACTAGGGCTTGGGGATGACAGGCTGTGGCTATGGAGGGCATCCTGGACAGCCACGGGAGGTGCCTGAATCAGGTCCTGCACTGACATGGACTTGCCCAGTCCTCGGTCCATCTGACAGGGGCCAGAGCAGCAGCCCAGGGCTGGTGGAACCAGGGGCTCGAGCTCCAGGCTCATATGCCTCCTCCAGGAGCCCTCCTCCTTAGTGTTTAGCCTGCCATTGCTGTTGGTGCTGCCCTTGAGCTGCCCCAGTCTGCCCAGCCCGAACCCAAGGCCAAGGTTTTCCCTGACACTGCTGTGCTCCATCTTTGTCCCTAGACCTATACAAAAGCCCTCCATGTTGGGGGTTGTTTCAGTGGAGGTCGCTCGCACCAAGTTGTTCGGGCCACTGCTTCGGCTAGGAGGGAGCGGTGGTGGAAGCCTTGGCAGAAGAGGAAACCCTCCATCTCCTACTCCTCCACTGCTGATACTATTTGGGGTGAGAATGGGTGGAGAGGTCCCAACAGCCTCATCAGTGCCACTTTCGGGCGTGGTAGCTTGAGCCTGGGGATGATGATGATGGGAATGAGGAGGATGATGGTGGTGATGGTGGTGATGATGATGGTGATGAGGCAGTGGCGACGGGCTGAAAGATGAAGGTGCAAGGCCAGAGGGAGATGTGGTGGACGAGAGATTGAGGTTGAGCTCATTGGGTGGAGCCAGGATGAGATGGAGTCCTCCTTGGGAGAGGTGGGAGTTGGTGGTGGAGTGTGTGACACAGCCACCAGGTGGAGGCGCTCCACTGCTGCTGACCTGGGTGGAGTAGGACAGGTCTTTGCTGAAGACGGGGGAGTGGTAGTCAGAGGTCTGTTCCAACTCGAACAGCGGCAGAGAGGAAAGTGTGAGGGCCGAAGATGATCCTTTACGCAAAACCTGACGATAAATGTCAAGCAGGGAGTCGAGTTTTGACTCAATTGACTGGACCTGTGAAGAACAGGGGAGGACAACAGCAAGAAAGAGAGAACAATCAGTGAGGATGGAAGGTAGTCTCCCATTGTCCCACTCTCAAGAGCCACAAAGGTTTGACAAATAAGAATGGGTCTTCGATAAGTTACAATACAGCTTACTGTCTCACCGTCACGCAACTGGTTGGAGTGTCAGCTTTAAGCAAAGTTACACTAATTGCCAGACAAAGCAGCGCATTACTCACAGATGTGATCACGCCTGGGCTGCACTGTCTGCATGAGCAGTGCCTTGCAGAACGTCTTGCCTTTAATTTCCCTGCCCATGTTTTCAGGTTAGAGCGGCCACACTGCCTGTGTGAGACAGGCATGTGAGCCTTTGCTGCTCTCAGAGTGAGTTGAAGACCGGCCTATTATCTCGGTGTGCGGTTCACAGTAAAATAGACAGTGAACGTCCATATCTGCCAAATATACTTCCTGTACCCGTTTCAAAGACTCAGCAACTCTGCGGCAGACACGCTGCTGTGTGAACAACAGATGCTTGTGAAACACAGCAGATCTCGTGCTGCACACGCACCTAGTGTGGCCCAGGCGTTAGCTTTGCTTAGTCTAGTTTAGCAGAAGTGCAAAGCCATGTTTTATCAAAACTAAGAAAAAAGCTGCAGTGTTAACATCACTGTTGCCAGGTTTGCTAACACAACATTGAACAATTTCACAGTATTACTTGCAGGTATTGTAAACACTTCAGAGTTTCACTCCTCTTCAGTAGACAGCTGTGGAGCCCCTAAGATCCCGACAGGTGATTTTACTTGTTCACAAAATATGCACCTGATAATAAAACTTGTGCACACAAGTTATTATTTAAAATTTCATGTGTCTCTAACCACGTCAGATGCACAAAGCCAACTATTTCCAACAAGGTAATTATCTTGCGCAAACAAGTTATCTTCTGCTCTCAAGATAATAGATTATGCACACAAGATAAGAAACCTGTTGGGACGTGAGGGGGTCTGTAGCCTGTGCAGAACACTATTGGAGTTAAAAATAAGCTTTAATAGAACTTTATATGGTTCCTCAATTCTTCAATTAAAGAAAATACAAAACAGACAGACTATGTTCCATAATATTATTATTACCATTTCACCTTTACTGAGACTGTAGGCATATTTCACTATAGCTGGATATGCTGCACAAACTAAGTGTTGAGGAGTGAAATGAACTGTTGTCTGTCGAGAATTCATTAAAGCTCTCAACATCTCCACTCCTCTCCACAGAGCCATGCTAATTGTTTACATCTGCTTCCAGTCTTTATGCTAAGCTAAACGAACCATGTCATTACTCCAGCTCTGTAGTTGATGCAAAGAAACACGAGTGGTATTGAATATCATCTCACTTGTAAGCAAAGCAAAGCAAATCCCAAAACTCTATTCTCCCTATTTTCTGCTAATCAAATAATGCATCATAAGATATTCAAGACTTAAACCTGAATGCATTTAAAAATACAAACAGAGGACTGGGTCTGGGGAATAACGACTGATAATGTAATCCACTATAAGAGAATAAAACATTATAGAAGAAGCAACACACAGACCTGTCGCTCCACCTTACAGACACGACCCAGCATGCTCATGTCTTCCAATATGTCTCCATCAGATAGTAGCTTCTCTCGAATCTTCTTATCCAGAGGGATCTGGCCCTTCCCCAGGATTTGGTCCACTCTGGAAGACACACACACACACAGACACACACGCACACAAACAAGCACATGCAAACACAAGAAGACATCAGTGACAAAGAGAGACCCAAGAAGAAATCCATGAGGCAGCCAACAGAAAGGAAGATTGAAGCTGCAACCGAATCATAGATTATTGTAAAGCAAACTCTTACAGGCAAGTGAGACGTTGTACTTCCTCACTGGATTTGAAAAATTGTTTATGTTGGATGGGTCAATATCAATGTTAGGATGGTGTGTTACTAAAGCTGTTCCTTGTGATTCCAACAGGTAAAAAAATGGATTTTTCCTTCTCTGCTCTGAATTAATTTTCTATTCCTTTACAGGTTCTTATTCAAATTCTGATTCTGTCCGTCTCTCTCTCTCTTTACATAAAACACTGCTTGTGCTCAATCCAGTGAGGTTCAGTAGAATCTGGTTAACAAGGTCTGTTAATGAGGACAGGGATGAGCCAAGGCAATGTCATGCAATTAAAACACCACCACAGTTTTAGAGTAAAATATATAATGAAAGCTTTGACAGGGTCCTCCAACACCAAACCAGATTTGCATCTAAGAATGTTATTCTCTATGTTGTAAAATGGAAACTTAATGCAATTAATGCCTAATAAAGACAGTAAACAAATAAGCCAAAACTACTTCAAAGACAATAGTGATCCATATTGTAAAGTTAGTGTTTTTTAGGTCAATGTGTTCTGAGTTTTCTAATTTCAGTGTTGTGGTACAACAGACGATCTTAAAGCACAGATCAAGTGTTTTGGTTGCAAAGTGCATTTTGAATGTCAGATTGACTCAGTAGAGAAAATCTGTAATTTTAGGATTTGGTTGCAGTGAGATAATTCTCTAGTCAGATGCTATCAACCTACAGCTATCAAGAACAGGGAGCAATGAGATGACGACGTGACCAACAAACCAGAAAGGAATGAAAACAACGTTTCACAAGTAAACTTGAGGAGGGTTATAGTCTCCTTGTGGCTCCACACACATCTAACGTTTACACCTGCAACTATTTTGGACAAAATGGTTCAGTTTTGGTTATTTGCTGCGTGTACTTTCTTTCGATGTGTTAACTTTTCTTCAGCATTTGAATCCCAAGTTTGCAATTCCAATTTGCACATAAAACTGAAGACTGAAACAAATGTTAATATACAGATAAATGCAGCAGTAATCGTAACTTAATGTCCACTAACTGGCAATTTCTGGCGCTTTCAGCCTCATCCTAATGTAGAAAGCAGACATTACAATCTCCATCCAAATATACAACGATGTATTGGTATAATCAGTTTGTAAACAACAGTTGATGAAGACCATGACATGTGGTTTAAAGCAGCTCTGAAAAAGCAGCTCGGTGGATTCTGATTTAAGAATATTTTGATAAATATCTTTTTCATCTCTTAAGTGTCAGCACCCCCTGAATAACAGTTTAAAATGCATGCAGCATTTTCAGTGAACGGTAACAGCAGGGGGAGCTTTTACAGCTGCAATACCAGATCAATACACAGCTGCATAGTTTTGGAGTAGGAGTGTGCATTACAGGGGGGGGGGTCTGTGCGATAGGTGTTTATATCAGGTTGGAATCTCATGTGTTGATTCCAGAATCTCCCAGAATTCACCAAAGCAAAACCAACAACCAGAGTCTTTATATTGAAGAGTTTTTTTGGTGTTTAGTTGGGTCAGTAGACGACTGCACACCCAGGTCAGAAGAGTTAAAGAGAGGAGTTCAAGCTCAGTCAATTCAAACAAATAAACTTGATCTTATCATCTCATAATTTGACGAATGGTTTCAGTTTTAATATTTTTTAAGCAAGAACAAACTCTTGAATTGACTGAGTGAAGTGAACTGAACATGGACACGGATAAGTGAAGGAGGGGAGAGGGGAGGGGGTTGTATTCTGACCCCTGAGTGGAGTTCTTTCTGCCCTGGCTGTAATAGACAGGGAGAGAGGGGGAGGAAAAGGTTTTGGCTCTGCTGCTCAGGGGCTGTGGGCCGACAATCATGTCCAGCCTGTGAGGGAAGCAAACACACACACACACATAAACATTCACACAAAATGTAGGATAACAGACAGACATACATCAGTATTACACAGATATTTACCCATGCATTTATAAGACATAGAAGCACACATCCACACAAACGCACACACCAAGATGCATCAGTTACAGTCTGCTCAATCAGCTCTGGTTTGACATCAGACTATAGCATTGACAACTGAGTGTGTTTGTGTGTGTGTGGTTGTGTGTGTGTGTGTGTGTGTGTGTCTGTCCTTCCTACCTGGTCTGCAGGCTCTTGATGCGACACAGCATGTCCAAGTGACCGGCAGAGTACTGTTCAATCACGTCCTTCACATCGTAAGGACGCAGCGTCTCTTTAAACTTCTTCTTGGCCACATGGAACTTCATTATCCTGCGCAAACACCAGAGAGGTTCACAGAACAGCCTCAAGAGGGAGCTCTGATACAGTCAGTGTAGACTTGCAGCAACTCCACTGATAATATTTCAGGGAGTGCAGCTAATGAAAACAAAACAAACCTTATCTTTCCAGTCTGTTTTTTTTTTTGAAAGGTGCCCAAAATGTGTCATTGCATGCCGACGGGAAGTTTCTTCACACCAATGTGAGGAATCAGAACACAAGAACATATCTCCAGTGAACCTTACAGCAACATCCATCGAGCTGGTGGCTGCTTATTGTTGCTGCGTGCATGTAAATTTATTGGAGTGAATAAAAAGCTCTCTGAATTTATGCACCTGTGGCTCTGGAGCCGAATGTGAGAGTCTGAGTCTCTGGAGAGAGAAGGCAGCCGGCGAGAACAGACAACAATAAAACTGAGTCTTAAAGTGAAGAGCAGGGGAAACAATTCTTGAATGTTTGTGTGAAGCCATATTTTTTTATGGCCAGTCAGGATTTGGGCTGGTGTCTGTCACTTACACAGGTCAACCAAAGTCTTTCAGGGTTCAGATGCATTCAATGACACTCAGAAACTATAGCAGCACCCCCAACCCCATGAACTGAAGAATAGCTGGCTTGTTGTGATGGAGAAGACAACGTTTTATTTTTCGTTCATGAGCTGAGGTAAGCAGCGTTACTCCCGTCTCCCCAGATGTATAATTATGTTGAACCACTGAGAGAGAGATTTGTTTTGCTAAGCACAGGAACAATTCCTTTCAAACACCCAAAAGCAGAGTCAGGTCTTTACAGACTCAGACTCCACTGAGGTCCATTTTCTTTGGATCTGCTTTTCATGCACCATCTTGATGAGGGTTCAGGACAGAGGATGCCTCACCTTGTTAAGCCCGATGAGACAAACTGTAATTTGTGAATACGGGCTATATGAATAACATCTGATTGACTGATTGATGTAAATGAATCAGTAATAAAAACATTTAAAAGAGATAAAGCAAAAATATGAATAAATAAATAAACAACACAAGCTACAAATAAAGAATATATTTGAGGATAAACTACACCAACAAGGATTCAGTTCAACTGAGTGCAGTCATAATTTAAGATTATTGTATATTTTGATATTTTTCATGGTTATTTTTAAAGCCCCTGAAAACATCATTTCAAATCTGAGGTACTTCTTCATTAAGCAGTAATAAAAGTTTTAAAATGTTCTGATCCAAATGTTGCTAAATCCTCACTGTTACATGGAAGTACGTGTAGTTTATCACCACATTCACACTTTTAACCAGTGGAAACAACAGAGAATTTTAAGATAAACAAAACTGTGGCACTTCTGGAACAAAGAAAATATAATTTACACTTGACTCTCAACTTACAATTTTACGCTGAATGAAATAATTGGAATTTGAAGACAAGCACCCACTCGCATCACAGGGAAATAAGATACTGAGAAACTATTCAGCTTTGTGATAGTGAAATGCATTTTCAAATAAAATGGAGTGAGTTGAGCATTTCAGAATTCAGTTCTGATGTTATATTACGCATATGGAACAGTAAGGCCAAAGTCAATTTAAATTACACTGTAGTCCTATTTTAAAACCAATTTCTTTCATTAAAACTGCATCTGAGTGACCATGTTTCTTTTAGGACGCCATGACTGAGACATGCTGTGTCCTTCTCACATGATCACCTTACATACAGTAGCTTTACAGTGATAATGCTCCTGCTCATCATATTTCCTCTGTCTCAACATCACATGAACCAAAGATGATCTAAAAATAAAAGTCTTCCGGTCACTTTAATCCCCTGAGCACGTTCAGTCAGGGGAGCTGCTGAGCGGCAGGGGGCTGGGATCAGGGTTTGTTTACACACAACCCCGGCAGCAGAAAAATACAGTATTAGTTGGAGCGATGGGAGAGGCCTCCTTTCCTTTGCCTCACCTGACAGCTCTAATGACAGTCTTGACTGAGGGCAGCAAGTCCTCCACCGAGATATCACAGTGACAGCCCCTCTCGTCAAAGCCGTCGTCCCCGGCCATGTTGGAGTCTGCTGCTTGGGAGAGAGAACATTACTGTGAGGCAGGGGCTCAGACACGATGCCTTCACATTAGTCTTACTACTCTAAAACCTCCAGTCTACATCCGCCACTAAAGAAGTGTGTGATTTTTATCATTAGTCCTACCTGGGATATATTGGTATTGACAATAACCATGAGATTAAAACAATTATATTACTATCATGTTAATAATAGAGATAGGATAATATTGTGTAAATAATGTTGCTTAATTGATTGTGTTAATAACGTAGCTTAAATAATTTCTGTATCTTTCTGTCTTGATGCAGCAACTATCTGCTTCACACTCCAACATAATATTACTACTACTACTGATAATAACAATAATGATAGTAATAATCATCACAATTATAAAAATCTTTATGTATAAACCACATTGTAAAACACAGTTACAAGGTACTTTACAGCATAACACATCATTTTGAAATGTTTTCATTGTACATTAATTTGCCAAAAAAGAAAGAAATTTAACCAGATATCACATTATTCTATTATCGTCAATAATTTTTGTCACGACACTCATGTGGTGAATATTTGATATCATAGGTCAGAGAAATAGAACAGCTCTTTCCTGTGAAATGTTATGTGATGCTTAAAATAAATGAAACCTGCGTTATTAGATTTTTAGGCCACTTGGGGGCACTAGAACAACCCAAAAACCACACAAACATAACAATAAAAATTATATAAAAACAGAACATTTTTTGGAAAATGTTAGTAAAATGTTGCCAATTTAAATCCAGCAGACACAGCGCAACCTCAACATTAAGTGAGGCTGTCTCAGCAGAAATCTAACCATTACTGTCACTAGGTAAAGTAAGACGGTTTACACCTCATCAGGGTGCAACAGTGTATTCAAACACACTGGTTGAACTTGACAGAAATTGACTGGATTAAAAGCGAAAGTGAAAAATGATCAGATAGAGAAACAGGGTTTAGAGCCGCTGTCTGGAGGAGCAGAGCAGTCGTAAAGAACAGGCCTCTGGTGTGCCTGTAGATTTATTACTAACAACGCAACTTTGTCACAATACAGCTCTGTCCAAGGGCCTCTTGAGTTACTACACCCACAGGAGGTAAGCAGAGGGTTTCAGTACAAGAGCTGGACTGCAGAGATGAGCTATGTGTTCTGTTTAACCATAATAATGTGAATGTGCCCATATAAGTGTCAGTCAATAGTGCACAGCATGTAGGATCTGTGTGTGTTAATATGTGTGTGATACATGATTGAGTTAAAGCTGCTGATTATACAGACAGTGTGTGTAATGTGAAAGCGTAGAGTATCACCACAGGAGAATGTTAAACTGTGCTGATTGATGTTTTGCACCATTAAATAGAATATAAAAATCTTCCACTATAATAACTTTTTATTTCACTTGTAATGGAGCCATAATGAAATGGATATGTTTCCGATCCTCTAACATCTCATTTAGTCAACATGTCAGTGAATGATCAGACGGAGCGCGGCTAACCAGCCAACCAGTTTGGTTTTGGCTGGCTCGGGTTATTGATTCCTCTCCACCGCCGGTCCTCGCCAGCTGGCTGGATCCGACACCCCATATGGCTGCTGGAGCTCACCACCCCCACCTTCTATCAATCCATCACTTCACCCACAAACACTAACTGGCCATTACCCAGGAGGGCTTGCCAGGCCGGCAAAGCTAGGCCAAGGCAGAGAGGTGGGAGTGGCTAGCATTCCTCCATTCCTTTGCATGAGTTAATGGCCAGAGCCAGGTCTGGTGGGTTTATGGATGGCCAATATGCCTCAATTCATTACTTGTAGTGAAACTGGAAGACTCACCTGTCACATGTTTGAAGTTAAATATTACATTTCTGTAAGGAGCAGGTGAGACAGGTAAGGTTCTCTGCAAGCTGGTTTTCATACTTGTGTATGGATGAACCTAATGAGAATTACTAATGACATGACCACTAACATGAGAGTGGTATTGATCTCATGTAACTTACAGAGAGAAAGTGGGTATGTGTACACAAGTTTGCATTTTTTTGCAGTTAAAGGTATGCTTTGTGAGATTTAGTGATATCTAGTGGATCTTACTGGACGTCAGTGACATAAAAATGTGAAAAAAACATGTTCTGGGCCACAGTAAAGTCATGGTGGTACAAGCCGGACTAGATGGAAGAGGACCCACTATATAGAGATGAATTCTTATACTTCTTATAATCATTATACACTAATTAAAACATAATCATGGATATGAAACTCTTTTTCAGTAATTATATCCCCTTAACATCCTGAACCTTCAAGCTGCATCATAACACACATTTGCATCTTCTTCACTGAGAGTACTGTACTGAATATTGTATATGGAAAGAATGACAATAAATTCTACTTTAAGTTATTACAAATTTTAACTTAAATGCATGCTCCATATTAATCTGGATGAAGTCAGACAGTGTCTATGAATGGCAGGACAGAGTCACTTACCATCAGTGGTGGAGCGAGACTGACTCTTAAGGCGGAGTGAAGGTCTGAAGCGTGTGCGGTCATTGAAGCTCCAACTCTTCTGTACCTTGGCGGGGCTGGTGCCCTCTGTACCTGCTTCAGCCACTGGTGACCGCCGGTCGTTCACTGAAGACGTCTGCCTCTGCTTGATGCTCTGACCTCGAGGGCTCGCCATCCGTACCCGCTCCTTAAAGCTCAACTTTTGGCTGCAAAGTTTGGATGACCAGTGGTTCACAGCGAGGTTAGAATGAGAGGAAAAAGATGGGAATGGTTTATGAGGAGGTGAAATGACAGACAGATAAAGAAAATGTTAGTTTCAGCAACAACATGAATGATACCTTTGGTAAAATGCTGTTTGTTCCTTTGCACCAATCATGTGATAAATGGGATCATCCAGAACTTTACCAACCAAAACAAGGGTGGCGGGCTGCAGCACAAGATGGAGAAAGACCAGCATGCATTGCAGCAGGTGCTTCACACAAAATTGCAAGCTCGGGTTAAATATGATGCTTCAGCTGTGTGTTTGAGTTGTGCCAGGAAATTTATGTCTGCATCAGCTACAGTACGTCAGGACATTCAATGCCACACTTTATCAAATGGATATTCATTCTTTGTGACACCATGATACGTTACTTACCATTCACAACAGCAAATCATCATTTAAAGGCACGAGATTGATTGCACATGAATTAATGGATTATGGAAGATAATAAATAGAGGTTACTTGTGGAAAGTGAAGGAACACATAGCTCATCAGGAGGCAGCCGATTATTTGTTTATGCAGCTTTGAGTACAGCATGGAGAGGAAGTGCACAGGCAACAGGCATCATGGCTACGTACTACCTACAATCACTTCAATGGTATTTTATGTTGAAGTAAACCAATGACTGTAAAGATGGACAATATGACAACTAAGCCAAAACATCTCGAACGCCCCCTGGTGGTTTGCTGCAGTATAGGTCATAAACCCTGTCTTGTGGGTGGAACAAAAAAGTCAAAGTACATGTTAATCACACTGACATATATGTCAGCCTTCATTTTTCTGATAAATTGGTATTAATCTGTTAAACGGTGTGAAACATCAAGATTGACAGCTGAGACTGACTCGATTGGTCGAGCTCGTGTGCTTTGATTCTGCAGTTCCACTCCACAGTCACTACTGCACAGACTCTGGCTACACATGACAGTAGCTGTGTCCTTGATATTGTAGTTTCACTTTTGTACAGTGGGAGAGGGGGGAGATGTGTCGTCCATCTTTACACAGTCTATGGATTGAACATGTGTAGTTTTACAACAAAGGATATGTCTGGCAATATGTCATCAAATCTAATGGAAAGACCAAAGGTTAAAAATGTGTTCATCTCAATACTTTCTGACTCCTGTGTTTCATGACTGCAGTCGTTTTCTTTAGTGCATATTGTTGTCTCTGGGTTAAGTGTGTGTCTGTAAGGTTGTGTGCTTCTATGCAAAATGTGTGCAGGTGTGAGGACGTTGTTGGTGGACCCTTTCCCCGCTCTATGGTTTCCCCAGCCAAGATGGTGACGCAAGCGAGGTCAGATGACAATATGCCCCATATCTCATCAACCACCAACCAGCCATGCACCGAAACCATTGTTAAACCTGGAGTTTGTAACCTTGTTAAAAAGTCGGGGTGGACAACCATTTGTGTTTTCTCCTGTTTAATCTAATTAGGGAGTTAAGAAGTTTCTTTCTGTTGTATTATCTGCTACTTTGCAGTTAGTGTGGCTTTGTTTGTTATGTTGACCTTTGTCCACCCCTGAAGTCAAAGTAATCGTTATTTGTAAGCTTAAAATAAATAGCCATTATTGGCTATTTTGAAGAAATCTGTGTTCGAGTGGCTGCTTGGGACTTGAGGGAAAATGGGAGCATAATTCTTGTTATGTTCTGGCCACTAGATGGGAAATTACACCTCACTTGTATGTGTCACTAAGCCACTGGTTCCTACTGAGGATCTCAGAAGTACAGTATATATTTTCATAAAAAAGCTCAGAGCTTCAGCACTGAAAGTTTAGCAAACACAAAAGTAAAGTGTATTTGTAAACTGAACAACATTCAGCTGCAGATTACAACAGCAAGATGGTGCGAAAATAAAATACAGTGGACATGTCCACAAGAACCATGTCACCGACAGCAACAGTGTGACTCACTCACTTAGTCATTATTGGTTTTGGTCTTTTCATTATATTTGTTGCTGATAAAAACAAAAGAATATCACCAGACCAGATCTGTTAAAGTGGCCGTGGCTAAACAGGCATAGTGTGTTTGAGTGACAGCCACGTGTCATAAGGAATACAAGCACAGAGTTTGCACATCAGGTGCTGCATGAATAAGAAAATCTAATAGTCAATGACATTAAGTCATTTTCTTTATAATAATGTTTTAAATGTTATTTCACAGAAGATGAGGCTTGGCACAAATGTAGTTAAAACCAAAGTCACGACAGGCAGCGGCAGCGCATTGCTCAGGCAAAGATCAGACAGAGGCAGATAGTGTTTTACTGTAAAGGCGACTGTAGAGTCCCTGCAAGATTAACTGGCTCTGCCCTCTCTAAGGCTGCACAGCCTCCTACAGATACCCATGCACCAAGAATTAGTCAGCATTCCCAAAGAACAACGTCATGTAGCAGGGGAGCAGAATCGCTGTGTACCTATGTTTCCGAGCGGTACACCTCCTCAGTAGCTTCTGTTTATTACTATGAATTGGACTAAAAAACCAAGGGGAGATAGACATATGGTGACGTGTTACATGATGCAGCACTGGAGGAGAGAAAATGTTTACCTCTGAATGTTTTGAGGATGAAATATTGCACTTCATTTCACTTTGTTACCTTCTTCCTTTTTTTTCTTTACCTAAGACTTCCTGTGCTTCTTGCTACTTATTTCTTTCTGCATTAGAGTCGATGTGAATGAAAGTCAGGCGAGAGGCCTGACATCTTAATGCAATGATCCTTTGTAAAACCTTTCATAATAAGGACGTAGAGTATAAAGTAATCCATCAGAGCTTCTGGTGGCACTTGTCGACCACTGACATTTAGAAGCAGCAGAAGGGAGGCAATTGAGCTTAGTTGGAGAAAATGAACATCTACAGCACTATTTGAAAAAGGCTGCAATTTGGTGACTCACACACTTCATGTCGATATCCCTCATTTAACTATGTGAATTCAGCTATGCCATGGCAACAAGTGCCTGAGTCACCAGTGTGAGGCCAGTAACCTTTAGATAGATACTGGGTTCACTGGGGGTATGTAGATCTGGACCTGTTTTTTTTTTTTTGTTCTGGCTGTTTTTTATCTCAGCACTTCTGTGATGTAATTCTTTGAAAGCGAATAAATAAATCTAGCTAATAAATAAAGGAAGGTGGCTCCAGTCTGACTGTACAGTGTCGTTTTTCATCTCCTCTCCAGCTCTGCAGTGGAGACGTAAACTGAGCTGGGGATTTCTAGAGCTCTCCTCCCTCGTTCATAAGACATTCTTCTTAAGACATACTCAAGACTGTGTGGGATTATTTATGTTCTTTCGTGTGTGTGCAATCGAGGCCGACTCTCATATTTTAGTTTAGCTACTTTTTTTATATGACTTTCAACATGCGTTGGCTCCCCCTGCAATTTTAACAGTATTGTCCATGTATGACACAAGGCTCACGAGAGAAAAGCTTCAGCTGCCTTCACAGACTGGCTGTGGTGTTTCATAGACAAACATTTACTCGGCGTTTCATAACTGCAAACACAACACTTAACATCACTCAGCCCTCACTGGCCTGCATGCTGTCCTCCCCTAATGACTCTAAAAAGGCATTAGCTAAAGGAATAACTAAGTGTGTGTCAGATGCTGTAAGTAGGGTATATTCATCACCCACAAACTTAAACTGTGAAGCTTCAATTATACTCCCCAGTGGGCACGTATACACGGACAGTTACAGACTCCACAGATGTGTACTTGTTCTTATTACACTACTCTCAATCTGCTTCGAGACCGCTTGGTGCACAGCTGGTGCCGCTGTAGTTGGTGCCCTTGTGGCACAAACAATTGGTGGGTACACCAACGTCTGCACAGACATGTGCACACACCCATCGATGACTTTTACGTCTCACATAAAGACCATACATGTAGACCATACGCATCAATTCTGGGACTGTACTTTAAACTCAGGTTTACTCATTGAACTGTGCAAAACTTATATATCTGTCTGTGCAATTCAATGGCTCATGTGCAATCCATTACACTGTGTTCATTTTACTCACATTGTATATATTCTGTTCACACTGTGTATTTTATTTATATTATATTTATATTTGTACATCTCCTTGGATTTATAGTGTACATTTACCTATTTATTACTTTTACTGATGTCTATTTAGACTGTCCTCTTTGCTGCAACACAGCACATTTCCCCTGTGTGGGACTAATTAAGGATTATCTTATCTTATCTAACAGGAGTAACAGGAGTCTAGAGGTTTATAATGGTTCATATTTCTCCCCTAACAGAGCTGGGAATCATTCAAAAGGTTTGGAAACTGGTGCAGACATGACATCCAGCATAATGTGTTGCTGATATCTTACTCTGAAGCTGCCTGAATCAATGTGTGTCAATTAAGATTATCTTATTATTAAATGATGAGCTGACTGCAGCTCCTCTTAGCATTTTTTTTTAGCTGATGTTGTGGTTTTAGGGTCCAGCAACTGTTTGTTTCACTCTCATCAACGTCAGAAAAACTCTGTTCACCACTATAGCAACCCAGCACCAAGCAGCAGATAAAGTTAGAGACAGGCTATAAACATAGTGGAGCATCTAGCAAGAAACAATAAGAGTTTGTGGAGACCAAAAATAATCCATCCATCTATACCACCTATCCTTAAGGGTCACAGGGGAGCTGGAGCAAATCTAGAAATACAATCCATTCTTTCCTTTCACTTAAGAAGCCACACTTCTCAAAATAACTTAATAAATTAAATCTAAGTAATAAAATAAAAGATTGAACTCTTTCTTATTTTTTTAAATACACTTTTTAAAGGTGCATTTGAGTCAGTAGTACCAAAAAGGTATTCAAGTCTCCAGACCTACATTTGAATTATGTGTAAAAACATGAATGGAAGAAAGGGGATGTTCAGAGTAACAAACCTTGTGGTCGACTCTCCCTGCTCCTTCCTGCAGGTGAGTAGAAGCAAAAAAAAAAAACTATTAGAAAACATGTTTACATCATATTTTGTGTTAACAACTTATTGGACCATACCAGTGCTTCTGCATGTTTCAGCCCACAAATCATATCGACTTTTAACCATATTGAAAACCATTATCACAGTGAGAAATTTGAATGCATATTTTTTACCAGTTTCCAGTTATTTCCACACGATATTAAAATGTGTTGGTGATATCTCTATCTAGTTTATTCAGAAATGTTGGAACCAAATGTTCAGATACACATGTTCAGGGGCTAAAACCTGACAACAGACTGGTGTGGTCCTTTAAAAGATGGGAAGATTTTTATATTCAGGGCTTTGTCAGCAGCTGCTGCTTCTACACATGCAGAGGATTTCAGGACAGAAACACATTAATCAATAAAATTCATTCCAGGGGAAATAGACCTGAACAAACAGCAGGCTCACTACAAACATGCAGGTCACTGCAGAGTGACCGGGCAAACTAAGGAAGCACTTGCCAAAAGAGAAGGTACCAAACACAAACAAGGAGTATGTTTGTATGTTTGGAATTTGTGTGTGTGCATTTTGTATATTTAGTTTATGATGACTTTGACTGTAAACTAGACAACTTGCAGATGGTTTTAATATTTCCAGGCTCCACACAAGTTTCTAAACTGTGTCAAGCGCACACAAAGGGGTTAGAAAACCAACCTCAATGACTGATTGAATGGAAGAAAAGAACGCAGGATAAAGAACTGGAAAAGTAGGTGGAGATGTCCTTGTCAGCTGAGAGTCCATAATTAGTTCACATCTAACATTTTAGATGGAACACAGCATCCTGATCATGTTATTGTTAATATCCAGACTGAGGGAGGTTCTGTGCTCTTAAAGTGAGCCGCAGGCTTTCAGCAGGAGTTTCATCTACGCTCAGGGAGCTTTCTGTGTTTATTGATGGTTGGGAACACACACACAGGACACTTCTCACTACCTGCTGGAGACACTTCTGTGTCACCTCTGGTTTGTGATATTACTTTTACTGGCTGTGATTTCTCACTGGAATTCCAAGTGTCACATCCGGGAGCTAGAGGTGACAGAATGGTTGTGGAAATGGGGATTGAGAGTTCCACGTACAAATTTAATTTGACTGGTTTCCAGCAGGTTGCTCTATTTGGGCTGAACTACAAGCTGGCCTTTGGACAGTGTTGGCAGAATTAAGTCCATTACAAATGCAGCAATATCTCCCAGATAACATGCAGATGATTACAATCACTTTGTAAGCTCTTTGTAAATCCAGAGAATGTAAATATACGTTAGAAGCATTTAAGATGAACCTTTCAGTATGTATGACTTCAGGTTCATCTTTTATAAATAAATCATTGTGAACATAAACTTATATAAAAGGTTTCCCTTTGTTCCAGACCAAGTGAACCTAAATCACGCTACAGCTGCTTTCAGACATGCACTGAACTCCTGACCTTTTCCTGAAATTTTTAGGAGGAGCTGTATTTGAGAACGCATATGTCAGAGTCTGTTGCTCCGGAACTTTTCCTGTCAGCCCCGCCGAGTACAATGTCTGAAAAACTTCTGAATAAGCGCATGTGAAAATACAACAAGACAATGTCCAGAAAATCCACAGTGAGCGAGCGGGTGTGTAGATGATGTTTCTAACACAGGACGGACACAAAACTGTTAAATAAAGAAAGAATACAGATAGCTTCAATGATTATATTATACGACTATACAACTATTGATATAAAATTTAAGATAGATTTCAGCAGTAGAATTTATTTTACGTCCTGCCTCCTGCAGCACCCCCCCTCCACTGAATGTTCCAGACATTTTCCTGTTTGTGTGAATTCGTGTGATCCGGACAATCTCCTGCTATGTCTGAAAACAGCTTAAATATGGAAAATATCCAGTAGCTATCATGACATTTTGACAAAGACTTTTCTACTCCCCTTTGTGTGCATCCTCATTTGTCTGTTTATTTTCATGTACAGATCTGCCAGCTGCCAAAGCCTGTGCCAAACGGAATTACATAGACTGATGTATGTTATATATTATGTATTATATAGACAGAATTAAAAAAAGGCTGACTAGCTCATTGAGGTCAATACTGCGAGAAACAGATATACCACAGAGGGCTGCTGCTAGAATTGCTGCCTCAGTCTCTAAAGTGACAGCAGTGAAAATCCCTGCACTAAGCACTCAACTGACTTTAGTCAAACACTTCAGCCTAACACAGTCTGAGCCAATGTGAGTGGTGCAGAGGGATAAACTGAAGTTAACAGAGCCTGAAAATGACTGGTCTGTGATGTGAAGCATTTTCTCTTAAGGAAAAAGGAATTATCAAAATAAATGCATTTGGAATATAAAGAGGAAAACAAAAAGCAGATATATAAAACAATAAGACAGAGCAGGGAAAAAATGCACATTATTGAAGTATAGGAAAAAAGATGACCAGAGTGGCTCAGACACCAGCTGCCATTTTGTACCTACTTTGTAGGGCTGCAGGTGTGCAACGCCTTCAAGTGAGGCTTCCAGGTAGCAATGGAAACCGAGTTCTCATCAGCCGCATAACTACGCCAAACACACTACATGCAGGATACACAAAACCAGGAGGAAGAAAAAAGTACAAAGAAAGAAAATGATAAACGGAAAGATAAAATAATAAAAAAAAACAAAAAGGCAAAGAGGGAGTAAGAGAGAAGAAGAGGAGGAAGAGGAAGGAGAGAAAGAGGAGAAAAGACATAAAAAAAAAGATTAGTGAAAACAAAAAAACTGGTGTGTCACACGTCTGTGGTTGAGCGGAGGTCAGGCATGAATACATGCCTGTGGGAAGGCAGGAGGCTCTCATAGTGCCGCCATGTGGCATCCAGGTACGGCCTGGTGCTGTCAGTGGAATAATAACGCCACGCAGCCTGGTACAACATGGGGGCAGACAGGATGAAGAGGAGGAGGTGGTGGTGGACAGCAGAACAGGTGGGGGTCAGGAGAGAGGGGAGATGGGAAAATAAAAGGGAAGAGAAAGGAGAAGCCATAGAGAAAGCACATAGGAGAAAAGTAAGAGGTAAGAGAGCGAGGGGGAGGAAAAGGGAACGCATGGAGAAATATATGAGGAGGACAATGTGAGGTCAGCACCACTAACATCCAGCAGGACACAGTGAGTGTGAAGGTCAGACTGGAAAAGAAGGAAATGTGTAATGCAGAAAAGATGAAGGAGCAAGAATGGGTTTGACAAACTTGTGTTTCTCAAGAGTGAAACGAGTGAATGTACTCCCAGAGATGAAAGATCTCAGTGATGGGGGGGGGGGGGGGGGGGGGGGGTTGGACAGGCTCTAAGGGTGGACAGAGTGAAGCTGTGTGCTTTTTATGGGGTCGTGTCAGGTTTTCAGAGAATCCATGGAGGAAAAAGAGAAAGTGGTGAATGATAATGGCTGTTTTAATCACATGTATTAGTTATTTCGGTTCTGTGGTGAATTGTGTTGAGTAATGGCAACAATCCATAATGTCTTTCATTCATCAGCTAAATTTTTTCATTTTTGTGTGAGAGAGATAGGAGAGAGGGGGCTGTGCTGTGTGTTTTACCTGGATGAGGTAGGCTGCTGGGTTTCTTCTTTTCTCAAAGTGCTTCTGTCTGTGCTGCTCTTGGACCTTCAGGGCAAAGCCAGAGCCCAGAATACCCTAGAAAAATATTAATAAGGAATAAATACTGAACGCATGTGTACACCAAGGAAACTCAAGTATCACTGAGTTGCTGAGCAAAGACATAAACAACTCTGACGTGTTGTGGCTGCATATAAAACAACGTTACATCTTCTTGAAGGAGGAGTTTGACATATTTGCAACTACGCCTGTTCACTGTCTTGTTGAGAGTTAGATGAGATCTGAGGGGATATTCACATAATGGTGGAGAATCAGCTTTGACACATGCCTCTTCTATCATTGTGTATGTGTTGTCAGGTGCAGAGGTGCACAAAAAATTTGAATCCGCTCATCCTGAGCAGCACTGACATTTGAGCCAACAACCAGGAAATGTTGAACTTAGAGACGGATGAAAAAATGTTTTTCTGTGTAGCCACAACTGTACATTCAGCTACATGCTGAAATAACACAAAAAATACCTATACTGGGAAAAATACGAACATCAGGTTACAAAAACACGTTTTAAGTCTCTGAAACACAATGTTACTAGCAACATTAGCTTGCTAGTGCAGTGCCTGTTATACACTTGTAGCTCCTCCAGAATAATTCCTGGTCATTAGTGAGTCCTCCTCAAACAGGTCCACAATATACTGTCACTTTGTGTGCAGAACATTTTATAAACAGTCTATGTTGCAGAGTGAAGTTACACAACTTTGTGTTTATCACACCTGGTTTATTTTCAATACAAAACATAAAAACATATTTTTGTTTTTCATGAAATGAAACTGAATTTACTTGATTAGTGTTCACATGTGTGGTTTAATTCTAAATGATTTACTTAACTGCTGTAATTTATCTGAGGACATAGAAGAAGACATTCTTCTCAGTCCACAGACTGAAGGCACACTGCCCCGCCCCCACTGACTATTACCGAGCGACTGTTTTTCCAATCTTTACTGAACATAACGAGGTCAATTAGTAGGTGGATAGCTTAAGTGGTGATGTTTTGTAAATCACCACTGGGAGTTCTGGAGTAGTAAATACAGTGCTAACCAATGTGGAGCTTCAGTCCCTTGTTCTCCTGCTGTGAACATGCCTTCATCACCGTGCAGGAGTTGGGTGGCAATTAGCTTTGCCAGCATGGAGACTGGAGGCAGGAGGAAACAGTTAAGAATTGTTGTTTCTATTTCTCTTTTTGGGTACGGATCAAACAAATGAGATGCCACATGTTAATTACTGAACAAGTGCTGGTAGGTGTATTTTTTCGGAGACAGCCAGGCATGTTGCTTCCTCTTGCTTCCAGTTGATTAGCTTAACTCTAACTAACGAACCAATCACCTCCTGGCTCCAGCTCAATAGTAGGTACAGACATGAGAGCAGGAATAATCCTCTCATCTCACTCTCAGCAAGAAATACAGGATGAAAACATTATTTCTTTTTATAATAAGTTTCTCACTAATTTACTACATTTGTATGGTTCTACTTTAATCGTATTCAAGCAGAAATTACAGGTGCCCTGTGGAGTTGCCTTGTAAGCCAACACAGTTATATTTATATTCACTGTTTCTCAAAAAATGCCCTGTGCGTATCCTTGAGGCTAGAATAAAAGTACTTCCTCATAAACACTGCAAAGTAAGTTTTCTATATTGAAACCTGCATTGTGCACATACGTGTTTACGTTGGCCAGTTCTCTTCTCCCCTGTCTCATGCTGGAATACTATAGGATTTATGACATGTTTTCACATCAGAGGAACAACATAATCAAGTTTAGCGTAACCTCTATTATTCTGTGAGAAAGATACAAGGAAAAAACTCATTAACTTTAATTTAAAATCAATCAGTTAAATTGTACTTCCCTAAAGTATCACAACACTAGCCTGCAATCAAATATCAGCCAAACATATCAATGGTCTAAATAGTCTAGTTGTATAAACAACATGGCTAAAGCCAACTACTGAGTCAGAGGTGATCTCTAAGAAGAGGATGTATGAATTCTTCAGCTTTCTGAGCCCCACAGTAAAAGGAATCATTTAAAGAGTTGGACTTACTGCTGGCAAGGCAAAGAAGGAGATGCCCAAGAGGGCGAACCCTGCTGACAGCATCCGTCCTGTCCACGTCTTTGGTGTCTTGTCCCCATAGCCAATGGTTGTCAGGGTAATCTGTCAAAACAAATAATTTTTAATTTAATACTGAAGTGCCTAGAAGTTTATGGAAAGGAACATGCCAGTCTGGAAAATATATGATACAGTGTAAGTCGTATGTAAGTCATAACATTAAACTCACTCCTCTGTGGCAGAAAGTAATTCCAATGGAAAGTGTTGATGGGTGATGTCTGGAGGATATTGTGTGTAACCTGGATATTGTTTCTTGAAAGATATATTACTTTATGATGCCACATTCCCATCAGGCAAATAATAAATATTCTATTATAGGTTTGGAGCGACAAAAAGTAGCAATGACTTTGTTTCAAGATTTGAACAATCTCTCTCGTTTCAAGTTTGTAAAAGCATTTGTAAGAAAATGATTTACTAACCATTAGAACACCATTAGTTCCATCTTATTAAAGACTTACACTAAGTAATGTGATAGAAACTGGAAGGATCAAATTGTAATCTTTATAATCAAGGTGTCGGAAGATGTTTCTGGACGAGATATCTTATTCCTTGTTTATACAACTGCAGATAGTATTTTGAACAGATATTTTCTGTTTTTTAAAAATGATCTGTTGGTATTTTTGTGAATATTTAAAATTTTTGAAATTGTTAGAAAATTAGAAAACGTCTTTCGCTGTGAAAACACTTTCATATTTACATGTTTTCCTTTTGCATGCTGCTTTATTTTGCCAAATAGATGCATGACTTGAAATGATGCCTTCGAGCAATGCAATCACATCAGAGTGATTAGGCCCATGTGGAGGTTTTGTAGGAGCAACACTGTTTGGCCTTGGTTCTGCTCCCACTGATTTAAGCCTGTGGCTGAAATGTTTATTCTATGTTGGGTAAAAAAATTATAATTTTAAACAAAGTGTGTGGGTTGTTGTTAAGGACAGAATGGGCGGCCATTTTGACAATATTATAGCTTTGACTGACTGAAGAAAGGACAAAAACGTGTTGTTGGGGGACGGAGCTAGGAATTGATATTTTGATAAAGACGAAACAGAGTTAATAGTGATAATGATACATAGTAATGGGACCTGGCACAGGCTCGCGTGTGTTTCAACAAAAGCCTGAAGAGTAACATTTAATGCAATGGATTCATTATTCAATGACAGCAGCAGATAAAGCAGGTTGTGACTGGAATGAGCACTGCATGTGAAACTGCTGCGCACCGTCAGTCCTCTGTCTGTCTGTATCCATTTATCTCTCCCTCTGTTTTGGCAGAATGATCACCCTGAATTACCTTTTATCCGGGCTCTGATTGCTATGCATGACAAAGGTGGCTGCAGCCATTTGGTACCATTATGTTTTTTTGGACCCACTATGAAAATGATAGTTAATGGAGCCGTGTAGGGCTAATGTTTATGAAAGTGTCGTCAATGCTCAGAGGCAATGACAAACTGAATAATCTCAGCTGAAACGTGTCACTGCGTGCCTGCCAGAAAAAATGGAATTAAATATAGTAAAGACACAGATTTTACCATCCAGTCTAGGAGACATTTTTTTCTTGCAGAATGTAAAAATCCACCTCTGATGCAAAGAGGTGTAACTCTATCAGTTTTTACTGAATCCTGACAGACAGAGCCTCTTCCCCCACACTCACCGTGCCCCACCACAAGGCATCAGCGTAGGTGGCAAACTCCTTGTTGAACTTGTTCTCCACAAGGTAGACGAGGAACGATGAGAAGATGAGAACCAAGAAGCCGATGTACCAGGCAGTGACCAGTTCCTGCAGACAGAGTTCAAAGCTGATATTCAGGATGTACTCATGGGAAAAGGAGACTTTTGTTAACACACAACCATTTACCGTACGTATATGAACATTCACAGCACATCAACATTAATTGGCTTTTTATTAACTCTGAGGACAGAACTTTCTATGTAAGGGGGACCAGGTCATACAAGTGAAAGTTTTGACTATTTATTATAAAACCGTTGGGTGGGAGCAATTCAGAGCAACCCAAATACAAAAGTGCACAAGAGCAGTGACCTTTATTACTAAGGTTATCAGGAGGACACTTCATATCTTGCTTCACTGAATTATTACTACCTCCAGGAGGCAGCCAATCAACTCTGATTATAAAGCAGATGAAAATGATGATTTAACGTAATCTACTGTCTACCGTTCAGTAAGCAGAGGTAGAAGTCTGAGGAATCATTACAGATAGAACCTTACCTTTTTTAGTTGGTGGAGCTAGTTTAAGATTGTTTTATTTGGTTCAGTTAAAAGTCCAAAGATCATAAATTAGAGGAGACAACGATGAGTAATGAGCGAGGTAAACACCACAAAGTTATGTTACTCAAGATTCTCCTCTTTTTTTGGGAGACTGGCTGAATTAAATTTGTTGTTTTTTAATGAAGCCATGTGAGAAGTGAGAAGTGGAAATCAATATTTGGTGGAGCTGTGAACAATTAATACTAATCCTTTTTCAAATGGGTCACTGGCCAAAAAGGTTGGAAACAATTGGTTTGCTCTACAACAATGTTTTGTATTTATAAGCTTGAAATATTTGTCTTAAATAAATGTAGAGGAGTAAATAGGATAATATTTCTCCTCTGAAGTGTGGTGGGGTACTATAAAATCTGTATAACATAGAGCATGGAATGGAAGTACTCATGTACTCAAACTTATACTTTAAAGGTCCAGTGTGTAAGATTTAGGTGAAAGTGATCTCTTGGCAGAAATTTAATGTAGAATAATCCTCATGATGTTTTCACTAGTTTGTTTCATCTAAATTGTATGAATTGTAGTTTTTTTTCCCCCAGAAAAGACCCTTTATATTTAAATACTTTATATTTACATGGAGGGGGTTCTCTCTACAGAGGCCGCCATGTTTTTTACATTAGTCCAGACTGGACAAACTAAACACCTTTGAGTTTTTATGACAACTAAAGGATTCCACTGTTTCTTTTTCATGTTTGGAAGGAGAGGGTGAGGTGAGGGGTGTTCAGCTGCAACGTGCAACTTCAACACTAGATATCACAAAATTCTACACACTGTACCTTTAAAGTACAGTACTTGAGTAAATATACTTTTTTTGACCACTGGTAGTAACATGATGTTGTGAGAAGGTAAACACACTCATAACTTATATGGGGATGGAAGTTTTAATTGATTTCTGGTGACCAGATCAAGGATCAGGTTTGAATCAGGACACTGTGTAAAGCTCTGGGCCAGGATCAGGGTTGGTTACACGCAGCATCTTCTTCACTTCTGTCCGTCTTTCCATGTTTTCTTTGGTAGATTTTCATTAATCTTGTTGAGGGTCATGATGTCACATCTTGTTAGGCCCATGAGACAAATTGTGATTGGTGAATATGAGCTATACAAATAAAATCTGATTAATTGATTGATTGATTTCCAAAACTGATTTATCATCAGTATTTATTTTCTCACTTAGTTTCCTGGATCCAAGTGCGTCATGTGTGCAGTTAGATACACAACCCCCCATGGAAAGATTGAAAGATACAGAGTTGCATTACAGTTGCATTAGTCTTGTGAGGTTAATCAGTTAATTATTTATAATTAATCCATTCATTTCCAACTGTAGTGACGCATGAGGATGCATGTCTGACAGTAGTATCATGTGTGTGTGTGTGCATGTGGCCGTCTACCTTGCTGTGTGCGTAGACCACAGATCCCAGCAGCTTCCAGGTACCACCTCTTCGGTCCATTCGCACCATGCGCAGGATCTGCAGGAAACGCAGGCTACGCAGGACTGAGGTGGCGAAGATGTTGCCCTGACTCCCCGCTGACACCACTGCCACAGATGCTATCAGCACTATGATGTCTGGAGGGCACAGAGGAAACGCAAACAGACACACACACAAGTGCTTACTAAAAGATAACAATCTGAATCAACCCTCTATGTTCTGTTAATGTCTTAAGATGTCATTAATGTGGAAATCAAATTACAGGACAAGGCTTCTCTAATGAGCTTTTTCTTGCATTGTTTATGTATAATTCTGTAGTTCAAGCCAGGTGAAATATATTAGATGTGAGCACTATAACATATACTTAAATATGTCTTTAAAATTGCCATTTAACAACCATAATAAGACAAAACAAAGCTAAGATGTCAAATAGGTTGCACATACTTATTCCCATGACAGCAAATAAAAACAAACAAAAACAAATTACTTGTTACAGCAGCAGAGAACTAACCAATCTTGTTTGTTTGATTGTTCGTTAGATTCCCAAAAGTGAACTGGATTACTTGGAAGGATGCAGCATTAGTCAGGGATGAACCATAGACTGTGGTTTTTTGTGTAGATCAGAATAATTCAGAGATCTTGATGAAAAAAAATCAAGTATGGTATCGATTCATATCGATGAATTTGTACAATGTCATGTAAGTAAAAATCTGGATCTAGTGGATTTAAATGTGGATTCATTTTCATTTTTTCAGCTGCTGTGGTAGCAAATAGGGTCAAAAACCTGTGACTATACCAATAATTGTAATGTTTTGATTTCACAGTACTGCTGGGCCTTGATGGGGTTAAGCTCTCTACTGAGTGTAATTCTAGTTAATAATGTGACACTTTAAACAGATGGCCTGGTTCAGTCCTTGGGGTCAGAATATGTGGAAGTGGCTTAATGCTGCTGCAATAAGAGCAGCTCACTGCTGTCACCCCTTACTGTGGGAGACCATTCCGACAAAGGCTCTGTATTACTGGAGCTGACATAATCTGCTGTGGGCATCAACAGTACAATAATGCACTGTGTACTCTTCCTATATCCACTGTGAGTCGCCTGGCTACAACATCGATCTGCTGCAGACGCAAACAGTGGGGGAGATGTAATTGAAGCACTGCTCCCTTGAGAATATTTTTTCCACACAAGGTATTATATATATCAGAAATGATCAAGATCTCGGCACAGTATAACACTGAGGGGAATGGTTTGTGGGTTTCAGATGAGATCCCCTTCAAGCTCTCATAAGAACATGGTGCACAAGTGCAGACAAACTGTATTAGTGCTGCAAACACATACAGAAAACCTCAACAGAGACACAGAGAGGCAGGCGCACACATACAGTTTGACTTATTCAGAGGAAGTTCACAAAAAAGCACACTGAACAAACGAATAACATGGAACCCACAAAGAACACGGACAAGCTCCTTGTCTTCTCCTCTTCCACCCTTGTGAAACCCTACTCCTGAGTCTGCTTTGGAGTTTTTGTTTTTCGAGGGAAAGTGCTGATCGAGGTGTGGCTGATGGCTCCCGCTATAAATCATGTACCAGTTGACCCACAGTGCAGGGAGGGAAAAGTCAGCAGCAGCAGCACCATGAAAAATACATTAATGACACCCAGGGGATGAGAGTGTCCCGGGCACCTGCGGGGCTGGAGCAGGGTTCACTCTCTTTGATGGTGGTTGTCGTGGGTGTGAGTTAACCTGCGCAGGCCAACATGTCACGGTTCAAAGAGGGTGCTACTGTTTCTGCTTATTCAGCTGCCTCGAAACATATAAAATAAAAGTCAGTGCAGCAGAGTGTGACGAGTCTGAGATGTCTGCCTTCAGCAAAACTAAAAAAAACAGAACTTCCCTACAATGCAACTCGATATTGTTTCTTTATTAAAGTGCAGACACTCTTGTACTTAGCAGTGTTTAGTAACAGGAATGAGCATGGTACAGACAGCTTCCATACAAATGTGTTGACGGTGATGATGATGATTATTATGATCTGTGTCCTTGCTGTCTGCCAATCAGCATTTCTCCTTGTGTGAAGTGAATGAGTTTGCAACTAAGAATAAACGCGAATTTGTTCATCAGTGAAATAGGGGGAGAAATCCATTGTGGCCTGTGAATGCAGAGTTAGAACCTTGAACCTTGGTCCATGATTTTAAAATGAAGCACATCTTGAGTTTGTAACTCAGGTTTAGCAGTAAAAAGTTTAGTTTTCATTCCCAATCTAGGATAATCGTGACCACATCATCAGGGTTTTCTTCTTATACTTTGGAAAGTTCCTCTACAGCCAAATCTTTATACAACACAAGCTGGGAGGATACTGTTCATGAACAGAGAACTGATCTTCAAGTGAAAAAATAGGTTTCATTTACAGTGAAAAACTTGTTGTTAATCTTTATGCTGAGTGACATTTTTGTCATTTTGAGTGCCTAATGTCATGCGATCTAGAAATCAACTGCTTTTATAGGAAGTGCTAACGTTTGAATTTGCAAACTGCACATTTCCGTTTATAACAACAAAAAGAAGAAGTATCACAATTAGGAATTTACATATTTCTCATATCAGAATTTAACTGTGAGATACGGTGAGTAAGGTAATAAGAAACGAGGAAATGACTGCTGGGAGCAGATTGAAAACATCGAATTTCTTGTTTTCAAATCAATGGATTTTCATTGCAGGTGCTTCACTGATTTCCCAAGCTGCTTACAGCACATACACATACAGCACCATCATTTCTGTAGGGAACTTTTTATTTTTTAAGTTAAAAACTAACAGCCACAAAATACAATACAAATTCAAAGCATTTTCCCTTGAATGTAGAGGATTTGAGATTTAACCTCATTTGCAGCATGAAATGCAAATGGTCTGTTCTGTGCAGACAAACTTTCAAGTGGAAGAACCCAACTGGGAAATCAAACGAACCTATTAGAAGAAAACGTGTAATATCACAGTCCATCCACAGCCTCACCACATTTACAAACACAGGTCCGAATGAATGATGGGAGTTGAATGCAGCAGAAGTCATTGTCATTGCCTGTGTATCTCCGTCTCTGTCCACGGGGGAGGATTTGAATGGTAATGGAGTTTAAATGACTCCAGTGCACAAACCATGACTTAATTCTTTTCACTCATGGACTCAGATATGTACGGTATTACTCCCTTTAGTAAAAGACAGTGAAACATTAATGAGCAGAAACACAGAGGACGACACAGGGGCACAGACCAACACATCGGCCATATCCCCGGTGTGATCTTTTGGGGAACAAGGTTTTTTTTACAGAAACAGCAAATTGCTTCCTTTTGAGAGCATTACTTTGGCAGTAATATAACATGTACTACTCCAGCCAAGTTTTAAAAGTAACTAATGATACTCGCACAGTTCATGTGCACAGTTCCATAGTTGATTTAACAGTTGGGGACAATCCTTTGTGCCAGAGGCAGCTCCAACAGCAAAGATTTAATCCATATTCAGATATTTTACAGTTCAACCAGGCAGGTGGGTCATTAAGGATCATATATGACATATATCAAGTTGTGTGTAATAAGGTTATCAATGTGATGAGAACAACTAACAGTACATTATTGTGTAACCAAATAATGGACAAAATTGGCAAAAGAGTTGTAATAGACATAGTTAATAACCACTCTGTTGATGCCTACAGCAGACAATTCCATCACGGGTACAGCTCGATATGAACTTTATGCATATAGCATGTGCACCTACTGTCTAGACATGTCTAGTCGGTCCTGCAGACATGTCTAGTCGGTCCTGCAGTCAAACTGTCCTCGACTTGAACCCAGTTGGGACCTTAGCTGCACTCTGTTTGCTCTGTTTTAGGAACCCAGCTGGTATCTGTCTAGTTTCAGTTTGACACCTATCAGACACCACAGGAGCGTAGGCTGTCTGTTCTAATCAAACCCAGTCTGGACCACTGTTTCTTCATCACATGCCTCTCAAGCCTGTGGTGGCTGCTTGTGCTGTGATCCTTTCTCGAGGAAGCTTTGCAATAAAAACACAACTTGTCTCAGAACCTTGTGTATTTTCAGATTTCCATGACGGAGTCAACTCAAATTCCCCTTATTGACTTTGTCTGAGCTTTCAACCACACCTCATGGACTTCATCAGTGAATGGCACTGGCTCAGGTGGCTGAGCCACATTTTGAACAAGTCCAGCAATCGTCTAACTGCTCCATTGGCTGTTGAAGACCATAAGATGCAGTTTAGAGCTCAGTCAAATCTGGTCAGTGGACTTTGAACTGAGATTATTCTGCTGCACGTACACAAGCAGAGGAAGGTGTTTTGTTTGGATTGATCTGGTGGAATAAGTCTGCAAGCTTTCAAACAGCAGTACAGTCAGTGTAATTACTAGTAATATAACCAACCTGACATGATTAGTCTACATTAGCTTTTCGACCGTGGAATGCATTTAGTCTGAGGACTACTGCAACAGTGGAGAGAGGCCACGAGCAGAGTTAACATCATGCATTTACTCACTTAATGTTTTCACTACAGCACTGTCAAGTACAGTTAAAGTAAAGATCACATGTTGCTCTTCTATCTGCACTGTAAAAAATAACAAAGAATAGTTTTTGCTTGGTTGTAATTGCTTGATGTACAGTGTCCTTCAAATGTCATGGAACAGAATTATCACATCAAACCCAATATTTTATAGCTGCGGTCTTAAGCAGGACTCCCATAATCCCTCTCTCTAGTGTGTGCCAGAGGTGCAGTTTCAAAAAGAGACGATAACAGCAGAGTGACAGTTTCTCTCCGTAGGAAACTGAGAATACGGAAAAATAAATGCTTAATGAACCTAATTTATTATTTATTTTTAAACCAAGTGTATTGATTAGGTTCATCTGTTAAAGCCGCAAATGCATGATGGGACAGATCATCATGTGGACCTGCCTCACCTCCATCTTTCTCACCTCTGCCCAGGTGCTCTGAGTTCAGTTCATTTTCTCACTTCATCCCATCGTCTCGCTGATTGTTTCACACTCTCTGTCACACTCTCTAACTTATTTTCCCCCCTTTGTTCTGCCCACATTCCCTCAGCGCTGGCAAACAACAGCTCCCGCAACAAAGTGTGGCGACAGGAGCTCGTGGCATACTGCCTGACCTCCGAGCCCTGCGCTCCCTCCCTCGGGCACCCTACTGTACTTTTCCAAGCAGCAGCAGCAGCAGAGAGATCCATGTCTAAACAGTGGAAAGTATAAAAGGCAGTTTATGGCAACCTCATTACGTAAATTCTCTTGACTCCTGTGATCTCTGACCACAACTGAAAATGACACAAACAAACACATGTCAATGTCGTGCAGTGGAACATTGCTTACATCTAACATCAGGCTATGTTCAGAGAGAGGGGAACTTAGAGGTGAGACAGTGTGGGAGAAGTAATGGTACTGATGCAGGTCAAAATGTACTTTCTCTAAGGAGGATTATAAGTATCTGAGATCACAAAAAGAGCCCCAACAAGGGAACCTTTGCTCCAACAACTCACCTATGACACAAAAAGGCTTTCTGGCGAAGCGCAGTCGTCCCTGCCAGCCTCTGTAGCGACAGCAGCATCCTGCCGACCAGATCCGGACTATGTACTCCAACCCAAACACCACAATCATCACAAACTCCTGTTCACACAGACAAAAACAACAGGTAACTAGCTTTCAGGCTTTAAGGATTAGTCAGTGTATACATCATTACATGTGATCATTAATGTGTTAGTCATTTAACTTGTCACCAGGTTGACAAAGTTCTGTTCCCTGAACACACACACACACACACACACACACACACACACACACACACACACACACACACACACACACACACACACACACACACACATTCCATTAGATAACAACACAGATGCATTGAGCACCGTGAAATGTTTATTGAGATGCTCGCTGCAGCTTGTTTGTACACATAGTGACCTGTAATTCTTCCAGGTAGAGGCTTTTGGAAAAACATGCTGAGTCATACTTTAGGAGCATTTTTGATCTTGTGCCCACTGGAAGCTCTTTCTGTCTTTCCTGGCAGCACAGTTCAATGCCAACAGAAAGTAATGAAAAACAAAGAACTTCACTGATCGTTAAGAATCTGTTACATTGTTTAGATAATGTACAGAAATGTTTTTTGTTCTCTCTGAAGGGAGAAGAAGAACGAACAGGTTCATTTTGTTCATTTCATTGCCGCTGTAATATCGTTATGGTATTACTACCAGCAACACCTACGTCCTTGACTTTTAATCAATATATCATCAGTGGCAAAAACAACAGGCATCCTGTGAGCTGCTCCCACTTCTTTTTCTCCTTCTATTGTTCAAGGCTGTCTAAACTTCCTGCAGTTAGTCCAAAAGTCTGAAATGTTCAAACTGTAAATGCTTTGATTCGGGCTGAGACCACCTCTTTTGATCAGACTACATTTTGGTGTGCTGGTCTGAGGCACCTTTAGCACCTGGTATTTTGGTTCCACTTCTAAGTAGGTGTGAAAGCATTGTTATTAATTGCTCTTCTATTCTTTTGTCTTGACTCCTGAGGGCCCAAGAACCCTCCAATGGTGTTAAGACTTATGGACAAACTGTTGCACATTGGATATGTAAACTATAGAGATGCTACTGTATTTCTTAGCCATGCTAGTTGTGTGGCTCTAGGGGGAGCAATACTGATGTGTTGGATAATCAGTTCATCCACAGATTGGTCCACGCTGAAGTACTGGATGAATTGCTCTGAAATGTTATGCACAGTCCCCAAAACACGGACTTTCAACAATTTCTTTGTATCTAAAATCCTGAGCCTGATAAACTTGATATTTATGATGACAAAAATATGTTTTGACCAACTGAACAAATATTGTGGGATTTCTGTGTTGCAATTTCAAGCAGCACTCTCCCCAGTATTCCTACAGTAATGATGATTAAATAAACACGAAAGGTGATAAGGCAAAACTAAGGGTAAAGGTTTGTTGAAAAAAGTTATTTTTGCTCTGATGCTGGTCCAGTATCTTACCAGGATGAGGAGACAGTAGGAGGAAAAGTCCTGATGAGCCGGGATGGTTGAGAACACAGAGAGCACCAGACAGCTGAAGACCAAGATGAACCTGGAAAAAGAAAATCAGAACAGTTATCAAAACATATACACAAAACTGGCATCAAAGAGGAGGACATCAATGATCTGACGTAGGAATCGGTCGAAACATAATTTCCGCTGGTCTGTTGATCTCAGAACTGAAGAGTACACTGGAATCATTCGCTGCATTTTCCTCTGTGACAAACTCTTGAACCCGTTTTGGAATCAAAGGCAAACCAGTACATGAACAACCTGGCACACAGTCACAGAACTTATTTCCTCTCTGCAGTGAACCATGAGCCCAGCTATTATTCAATTTCCTGAGATATCAAGTTATTCATGCTTGTTTGTGCAAAATGATTTGCAAGAAACAAGCAATGAAACTGTGGCTATTGGAAAACAAGCAACATCCGACCATTTCCACACTCCGACTGTCGCTGCCTCCACCGGGAAACTGAAGCCTTCCATCTTCATAACACTAACATGTGTTTTTTTGTTTTGTTTCCATCACATTTATCTTCCAGAAACAACGCTGTCTGAAATACGAGCATGGGGTTAAGAGTTATGGTGGCTCTCGATGCTAAATGGTAAGAGCACATCTGGGTTTTATCATCTCGGATCTCCTCTTAAACCTGCTGGACAACGATTGCTCGGCGGCTGTTGTGTGTGTGTGTGTACTTTATTTAAACTGCCGTCCAGGGAGAGGATACAGTGAGCAGACACAAACCACTTCATGTTTGCAGAGTTACACAATCCTAATCCAATCTGGCGACCTTTTGAAAAGCTCTAACCTTTAGTGCTCTTTGTGGGGAAAAAACTTTCACTTCATCAAGACTGTCATCACAGTGAAACAGAACTTTATGCAGATACAGAATATGATGATTCACAAATGCTTTCTCTACCATTTCTAACTTTTATGGAACTTATTTAGAAGTAAAGAGAGGGGACTCCTTACTATCAGCCCCTCAGTGCTGACCTAATCATGACCCCAGATTGTCGCAGAGTTGAAAGGAAGTCTTTCATACTTAGAAATGGGGGGTCCTCGGTGGCTGTGTGAAAATGGTGGGTGTACAGAGTGGGTCACTGTCCCATAGCCTTTAGTACATTACAGGACTGTACTGCACTGCTCTGACCCTAGTCGGACCCTCTCTGACATCCAGAGAGCCCAAACGGAGGTCAAAATTTTCCACAGCCATGAGGATAGTTGTGTAATTATAACCCGACACATGCACAGGGCTGCTGGGGGTTCAGAGGGAATTAAAAGCAAAAGTTTGAGGTTTGCTCTGTTAACATTTCCAAAGATTTGAATAATGTGATTTTGATTAGAGGAAAACCATCCAGAGACAAGCATTGTGATGCTGTCAGCTGAAAAGCAAGCTCCTTGTCACGAGCACACCTACGCCTCTCGCACTTACAAGGTTGTCAGACCGAAAATTACACAGTGACAATCAACTCCCTTCATCCGTAGCCCAACACCAGATTCCATTTTGAATATATTCACTTTAAAATGGAGCTGAGAAGTACTGACAAGCACTGGTAGCAACATTAAGCACTCAGCCAAGTTCACTAATTGATTCCACTAGTTCGAGGCCATTCTCAGTCCGTGTGTGTCCGTGGGTGTCAGGATGCCCTCCACCCAGAGGACACGGATTTTATCTGGAGTGTTTCACAGTGTTCAGTCTGTGCAGCACCAGTTGAAAATTAATCCAACACACTCACACACTGTACCAAACGCGCGTACGCACACACAGACACGCAGACACAAACGCAAACACGCACGGTCCTTCCACCCACTCAACCAATCACCCACTCATGTCTTTCAAATGCACCCTCCCTCCACTCACATACAAACAGAAAGAGACCCAGCACCACTGAACAAGTGCTGAGTGCTGTGCACATTTACATAATTTAATTGATTTGTTTGAAGAATAAGTTGCAAGACTAATAACTAACATCTATAAATCCAGACTGTGCAGCGCAGTGTCGTCTAACATCCTGCATCAGAGTGAATTCAACATTTCAGCCACTGTGATCCTCTTCATTTGAGGGGGCTGAGGGGTGGGGGGAGGCCCCCGTGCAACAGTCAGATGGGGATAGTTAGTTGCCTTATTGGTGTCTCCCGACACTCCTTAATAGAAAGTCAATTAAATGACCATAAAGATACACAACACAGAAGACGATAAAACAATCATGAAGAAAAACAAAAAACGTGGCGTGAAATGACAAAAGAAAAGTGATGCAAAGTAACCATAAAGAGAGGCAAAAAACACAATGGTACAGCAGCCACTAAGAGACCAAACAAGGACCAAGTCATGTAAAACAGCTACAAAGTGCTCATGAAAGTGATATGATGCTGTAATGATCAGAACTGACTGGGTTTCAGAAGACTACAGAAGAAGCTCCGTCTCCTATGACATGTAGAGGTGTCCTGTGAAGCTGTCCATGGTCCTGAAACTAAATTCTGCACCGACACTTGATTCAACCACTGTGTTGCTGATTGAGCATTTTTATTTTCAGTGTACACCACCTTGGTATCTGATCTGGGCTATCAGCTTGTTCTAAGTGAGCTGTTTTCAATTGATTCTACCTGATCACCTTCCATCCCAGCTAAGCTGTGTCTCACCTCTAACAAAATAATACTGTAAAGTGTTTTTTGCCAGTTAGTATTAAAGTAATCAACATGATTAAGCACACAGTACAACAGGAGGATAACATGATGTATGGGAATCTTGCAGGTTGGCTTAGGAACTGTAAGATTTTACAAAAATCCCTCAGGTCATTTGTGAAATGATTCAAATAAATACTGCAAATAACAGTGCTCAGTGCAAAATAACACAATCAGGTGGGAGATGAATATATACTGTAAATAAACCAGTAATCATTTACATTTTCATACATATGGAAATTTATCAGCAGGTGGCCATGTGATTTCCCCCAGGGTCATCCCTTACAGTCATGGAATGTACAACTTGTCTGGTATATGATTCTTTTGTGTCAATCATAGAAGATTAGCAAATGTTCATATTTCAGAATGTAAAAACAGAAAAAGGTTGATGAACAACTTCAACAATGAGTTGATTATCAAAAATTGATGTTGTACTTTCTGATGATCAATTGACAACTAGCTTTTTTAAAGGGGCACCAGTGTAGAGAGAGCCATGGGAGGAAAGGACAGAGTTTTCCTTTTGTATGACATGTAACAAGGCTGGGAATCGACCTCATGATGCCATGCCTAAAATCTGGTTAAAATAGATGTAGTATGAAAGTAGGGCACAGATTTAATGTTTGACCATATCAGTGGATACAGGTCAGAGTTCATCATCTTATAAAAGTTCTGGCTGTTTTCTTTTATTTATGCTTTTGTTTTTTACATGTCCACGATCTATATTGTTGCATTATTAGAATACTGAACCACTCTTATACTCAAAAGCACACAGTAGTAGATCTAGCTACAAGATCAGATTTTTTTTCAGATATTTTCTCCTTTTTAGCAACGCAGCCATCACAAGTCTTCTCCAGGTGCCAAAAGCTGAATAAAACATCAACTATTAAACCATCATCGCCAATGGCCTCAACATAAATATCCACAGTAGACTGCCCGCCTCCTTTTATTGTGACAGTGGCCTGAGGCCATTACCTAATGACCTCTGACCTTTCTTTTTTTCACATTCCAACACACAGTCAGTCATGCTTTGCACATCTTAATGCATTCTACACACTCAGCCTGACATGGTGTTGGTCTATTCAAACAGCGACAGGCCCTGTCAGTGTACTCAGCACATTTCAGAGGCTTTACATGTGGAGGTGCATATTTAAGGGATGTGTTGTTGAACCGCTCCTTACACTTTCAACACAATCACACATATGCACAAACACTCCAGACAGCATGTGTGTGCATGTGTTCGACACAAGCTTTCAGCTGCTGTGTGTTAAGACCCACAGTGCTGACAGTGAGCAGGAAAATGAAAAAAAGAAACTGTAAAGCTCAGAGAGAGATGCTACGAGACCAAAGACGACAGAACAATTACCATAATGCACCGAGGCTCTTTGAAAGAGTGAGCCAGGGATGCACAGTGTACTTTGTCAAGAAGCAGTGGCAGGGGTGGGAGAACATTGTGTGTGTGTCCCCTTCCCTATTACAGCGATGCATCTCAGTCTGTAAGCGGCAGTGAAAGAGAGAGCAGAACAGGCAGAATGTGTTTGGGAGATTAAACGAGTGCAAATGAACTTGCAAAGTGGGAGCAAGGATTTTGATGACGTCTGCCTATTGACAGTGAGGTGTTTGGAAGAAGCCCTGTGGGTTCATTTGTTGGTGCGGGGGGATTTTTAACGTGCAAAGACACTGTTCGATAACATAGGCATACAATATAATGCAGCAGGGTCTGATCTGCTCCACATAACTGAAAGAGTTGCACAGGGATTTTCACACTCTTGAGGCTCAGTTAAAAGAAACAAACAAATACGCTGTAACGTCAATATCACATATTTTCAATGGGATCCTGTTTGGATTAAGGAAAAAGCCTTAAAAGCAAGTTCTCTTTAGCCCAATGAAGGGTTGGTTATATTTGGAAGAGACTGCAAAGTGAACTCATGACAGGCATCTTGTTGATTTCAAATATTTTCAGTTACAGTTTTCCCTCTTCATCTACAGCAGAGAACCTCAATTTAAATTTAACGTTTCACTGTACATGCAGGCTGGATTCATGAACCTCTGTTTGTTTTCAGTAATCATGTACAGAGTAGCTGTTTACATTGCATTCAGTTACATATACAGTTCAATGCAGTTTCCAAATTGATAATTAAGTTATTTTAACACCTCCCTAACCCAGTTTCAATAAAAACATTATTGACATTCATGAAAATCTGCCATATTCAACAGTTTTCCTTTCAGCTAAGTAAATCTACTACATTGAAAACTGAGTGGGTACGATTCTTGCCAGTTCCCTCAATATTGCTGCCCAGACGAGTTTACCTCCCCTGACATGTGCTGACGTCAGTGCAGAAGACTGCAGGGATAGTTTGGCATTGGTGAGTTTCATTTGCTCCTGGCTGCCTGGGGGCATCACTACAGATTTATGCGTTTCAATGAGAAGAACACAAACATGAGGCTTTATAGATTTTTTTCACATTGAGGATAGAGGCTCTTGTAGGATCAGAAACAGCTGCCGTGCCCAGAAGCAGCAGCAGCAGCAGCAGCAGCAGCAGCAGCAGCAGCAGCAGCAGCGCTGATCATTAGAGAGCAGAGCCGCCTCATTTTCAACCTAAACAATCACTGAACATTTTTCACATTTCACACGGTACATGTTTTGTTATTATGCTGGGTTTACAGAGATAACTGCAATAGAAAAAGCCAAATATTTATTGAATGATAACTAATGCTTGAATAAAAATGAAATCATCTCTGCTATTTAAAAAGAGGACATGGGGACACTGTGGACTGTGTGCACATCACATTAAAAGCTCATTTCATTTATCTGATTACTCATCTGCAATAGCAATTTGCTTCAATACTTCATACATTATGTGTTACTCAAAGCAGCTTTGTCGAATATGCTTTTAAACAAACAAGTAGCCTGCAGAGGTGTTTAATCACTGCCACCAGCTAACGTAGTGGATATATCACAGAAAAATGAAAATTCACTCATTATCTACTCACCACTATGTCGATGGAGGGGTGGGTGATGTGATTGAGTCCACAAAAAAACATTTAGAGTTTCAGTGGTAAACATTGTTAGAGCAGTATCCAATACACTTGAAGTAAATGTTGACCACTTCTTCAACCAATTTTTCAAACAACAGAAAAAAAACCATAAAATGCCTCCAAACTGCTCACGTGGTGTCATCCTTGTGACTGTAAGGCACGGTCATGTACTACACATCCCCAGAGTCTGATCAGTAGTGATTGAGTTATGGAGTCACAGCAGCGAGGTCCCACCTCACTCATCAAATAACTAAACCAAACCAACTATAAACTGACTAACTAAAACCAAACTGACAGAAAAATGAACATTTGAAAACAAATCTGTCTGATAAGAACTACTTAAAATGACAGAAATCATCTCTGAAAAAATTGCATTTGACGGGTATATTTGTCCATGTCCCAACTAACATGGAGGAGGCAGGATTTATGACCTCACTACAACCAGCCACCAGGTAGCGATAGCAACACTTTAGCTTGACTGTTTTTGGACAGGAGCAGTCAGGTTGTCTATCTCAATATACGGTCTATGGGCCAAGCTAAAACTTTTGGCCTTTTAAAAAGTGTGCAGCAGAATTAATTATTTTCTTTCCACTGCTGTATGATGTTTTATAGATGAATAAATTATAAATTGAGAGAGCAACTGCTATAAAAAGGTCATGATCGGAACATGATGTGGCTGTTCCGTTATTAATGGTAGAGGTTTCACTGGGAAATGTCGTGTTTGACACATAAAATGCAGTTATTCCTGCGTCAGCCTGCTGTCAGACATACTGTACGTGTTTCCTCTCCCATTAAAATTGAAAACATTTCATGGTAGGTTCAGGTGGTACAATGGGGAATCCAATCAATGTTTAAGTTCCCTTATATACTGAAACAATAGTCTGTAAAGGGAAGGCTTTATTTTTCTAATTGTAACAAAAAGACTAAGTTCTAATAGGTTAAGAATAATATAAAAGAGTCTTCTGAAGCTACAAATACTGAAATACTCTTTTCTACTCGCATTTTGGGATTTTTGTTTTATTAAACAAGAAACAGTCTGTGACCAAAGAGGTAAAACGTTTAGTGATAGTTGTCTCACAGCAAAGATTGTTTTCAAACAGCAGTTAAAAAATACTTTAAAACTCACATCATGTCCGGGCGTCCTGGGATGTCATGCATGGAGTGCTGAGGTTTTTAGGAACACTTTGTACCATACAGTGTGTTCTCTTTTAGTTCATGATGCAGTCACTGATTCTTTACTTGGATATTTTGTGTCGTTCTTAGAGGACTCAATGTTGCCTTGGCTGGTGTTGGATTGTATAACAAATGACTTCTGCGTATATCCTCATATCCCACTGTGCCTAAAACAGATAATTAGTGGAGAAGGCAGATGGACAGGGTGCATCATCCTGTAATGCTTCCCCTGACACAGCAGCACTGGAGATAAGAGTTAGCTACACAGCTGGGCAGAGAAATTGCAGCTCAATTCCAAATAAAGTAACACAAGAGGAGCCAGTGTGATAGGACTCGCACATAATCCTCTGTGCTGTGGAACGATGCACTATTACTAAAGCAAAATGTGAAGGCGCTACGAGGAGAGAAAGCCCCAGAGATCACAAACACATTGCACAGCTACTTCACACTTCATTTGAACACATCCAAGAGAACCCAATGAAAATTATCTTAACAGCTATACATGTAAATCAAATGTTAAGGGCTTTTAAACATACTTCTGCTCTGTCGTGTTGAAGCACATGAAGAGGCTGCAGACAAAAACTCCCTCAGTGGAGCCGTAGGAGGATCCATAATGGAAGGTGAAGGGGAGAAACTGACGTACTCTCAACATACTCTATTCATAAATGAGCTGCACATCCATATTTCTACTGTAAATATTGAATGTTGATCAGACCTGAGTAAGTATTCTTTTATTATTTATAACCATTACCATTTTGGAAGTGTGCTTGTTAACTGAAATGTGTTTTAAGTTATATCTTTTGTCTTGATTTGAGCAAATATAAAATCAACTGCATAGAACCTATCATGTGAGCTGGTTAAACAACAAGACTCTAGGCTGGTCAACATGCTCTCTGCATGAAGGGACTGTTCTATTTGTGAACCATCAAATTTCAATAAGGCAAACCATAAATCTGACCTCTGAAGAAATCAACAGTGCGCTGTGATGCCAGGGGGCTGGCAAAGAGTGAGTGTAAAATACAGTTACAATATAATATACACATTACAGACCCAGAACAATTATAACTGGCCAACTATGGACAGTGGCTGATAACAATAAATACAGTGACACTTATATTTGAATACAGTTTGTGCAGTAGTATAACATTAATAGGTTCGTTTCATGATGATATAATGAATAATGCTGAATCCAGTAAATCTGGAAAAACTGTTTATTTTTACTATTAACTGATCTTTGATACTGCTAGTCATGTCATTAACAACTTGCAGAAAAAATTGTCAAAGTAAGCTGAAGTAAATCTTTTTCATTGGCAATATTTTTTTCTATTTATCTGACCAATAGTCCTTATCTTATTTAATTTCCACCGATATCAGTGGAAAAAGCAGCAAATCCACATATTTGTTTGGCATTTCTGATATTGATACGTGACTTGTACGAAATCGCTATTGATTAGGTTTTTCATCACTACAAGTGTGTAGTGACAGTGTGCATTTGAAGTACAGACACACTTTCATATCTGGGGTGTAACTGGTGCAGATTTAACACAGCAACTCCCACCACACAGATTCCCATCTGGTGACTTGGCCACTCCAAACCTTAATGAATACATGTTCAGTGTTGCTGGAAACCGAGATGCTGGGCATCTTGATGGGCAGCATCTTGAAACAGAAGCTCTCAAACATCAGTGCCTGGCAACATTGTGAAACTAATATAATTATCTTGTGAAAGCAGTCGTGTGGAGGGCTACAGTGGCTGCAGGCTGTGAGGAGGATGTCGGGGGTCTTACTCATGGAGAAGTTTCAGCAAATGATAACAAATAATTAACTCGCTGTGCATCATTAGGTTTTCTGTCTTTTATTACCACGACTCAGATGAATCACAGTCAAGAAACTCATCTGCCAGTGGAGACTGACTTTTTCTAAATGGGCCCTTTGCGACAAGATGAGCATGACGATCCATCTTCACTACTGTGATTTGAGTATTTCTTACAAACAGCTCCCATTATCCTTGTTATTAGAGAGGACTCTGTCCAAAGCAATCATCAGGGATTGATTATTGTCATTTGCAAACCTACTGATCCTATTTCACAGTTGAAAATGTCCGCGGTGTCAGTTTCTTGTGCAGCCTCATAAACTCTGCTGTGATGCGCTTAATTTGGTGGTGTCCCACTTTTCAGTGACCCTCTCCATCGATCAACACTACACGTCTACTTCCTCCAGCCAGTGACGGGTCAATACTCGGACCTCAGAGCTCCACCCAACTTCCACCTGCAATCTCTCTCTAGGCAAACAAGTATTAATGGAGCCAGGTGAGGGGATAATGAGGCACCCAGACAGAGACTCACTGAGGTCAGGAACACACAGAGTTCTCATTGTAACACGGTAATGAGAGACGGACTTGGAATAAGAGTGAAGTGGCGTCCCGGACTAACCCCACAGAGTTTGCAAAATGAATACCTTTATTTGTTGAATAAAGGCAACACCTGTCCAGATGGTATTCTGGCTAACATCCACTGGGAACACCACACCCACAATCCCCTGTGGCGCACACAGCCACCAACTCAAAGGTCAGGGTCACAGCAAAACAAACCTACTGTATTTGTGGAGGATGAATCGGCAGAGGGGGGAAAAAATAAAGTTAGTGGCTTCAAATCATTCAGGACAGCATCTGCAAAAAATCTCAAAGGTCAGCAGAGATAGATCAAAAGACTTTCAGCAGCAACTGGTCGGTGCTAAAATGAAGGCCATCAAGAGAAATTGACCCTGCGCTTCAATCTTTGGAGCTTTAAACTAAATCAAAAACCACTCTGAATAACATTTGAAAGGTCTGGCTAACAGTGGGAAAACTGCCGCTAATATTACTTTCCAATTTGAGTATGGAAGAGACCAGCAGAGCAAAGAGCTGCGCCGCGATTTCATACACTCTGATTTCTGCTCAGGCAAACCCCTGTGACCTCAAAATAGCGAGGACCCCATTAATCAATGGCACAAGAGTGGGCCGGTCGGGCCGACATCTAGCATCCGTCTTCATGCAGTCTAAATTTGGGTGATAACAAAGGATGAGGTTGATGGCTGAAGACATTAAAATGGGCCGTGCTGCCGTGCCAGCGCTGAATTATTAATCAAATACAGATATACGATGTGACGACAGCTTCTCAATCAACAGCCAATCTTTATTTTCAATCTGAAGCTCATCTGTTTCTTTTCCTATTTTCTTGGTAACTGATCCTGGGGTTCGCAATTTATCAATTATTCTGCCACAAACTACAGAAAGTGTTACTCTGAAGAATTGTATTACTTCCTTAACTTCAAAAACCATCACTCTCTTCAACTGTGCTGGGGCTGTCTGATAGTATGGATTATTAACTTTAAATCAATGTGTTAATTCATATATTAACAATATCATGTGTTATGTGAAAGGGGCAGCTGAGTGACTCTACATTTCACCTCAGGTCTGAGAGTTTGTTTCAGTTCAGATAGTTTCAGCATTTTTCAGCTCATTTAATTTAGTTGTAATCATTGACATTGATTAACGTCATTGATTGATTGAACAATGATTTGGTTGTAATGTTTTGATTTTTTTCTCTCCAGACTCATTCAACTCTGTCATTTAACCCAACCCGGTCATCAGAAAGAAAAACTGCATTTTTTTAGTGTCGCTGACATTTAGTGTGACAGAAAGAAGAGCGTGGAGTTCAGGCAGGTGCATTGATGTGTAGAGTATAAGACATAATTGACATTAGCCAATGAAAATGTCTGTGGACATGCAGGTAGAAGTTTGTATTTTACAGAGTTTAGCTTTTTAATAATTTGTGGAACAAATTATGTGCCACTATACTTAAGCAAACAGGGACATCCTTTTTTAAGTAAGGGTTGTTACATAAAAGTTAACATGTTGTGTCACATTTGTTATAATTATTATCAATAAATTGTTTTTATCAGAAGCAATTTTAAAAACATAATAAGCCATCACTGCTCTCTAATATCAGCATCAGGCATTGAAAAATCGGATAATTCATCTGACTTCAAAATTCAAAGTCAAAATTCTGGGTTTTTGCACATTTATCCACTGATCAGTTAGCCGTCTGGGTTGAGGTTGTTCTTTTAAAAAAGAAAAAACACTTCTAGTAAGAGTAACAGCAAGTAAAGAACAATTGGTGCGTTGTTAATCATCAGCACCTTGGTCCTGAGGATGACTCATTCGCACAAAACCAGGTTTTTTTAAATGCAGGTAAAGACAATAAAAAATGGCCTCCTTTCCTATTGCCACAAGAAGAGTTTACCTGTTTGCTGAAGTGAGAAACACAACCCAGAACAGCATGTTGTTCCCAGCTGAAGCAAACTGCGTGGCTCTATACATATTTCTGCCCCTGAAAACATAGAACCAGCCTCTGCAGATGAATAAAATCTGACAAAAATCTATTGTGTTCATTAAACTGGAGCCATGTCTACTTCTACATATATCTTAACTTGTTTTCTTACAAAGACAAATCAGATATATACTGTATATATTCAGTGACTCTGCTGTATACATAACCTTGCTGGCATCAATACCCCTTTGGGGCGTTTGTTAGTGTATGTACTTTTTATGAGTGGAAACAGATCAGAAAGGAGAGGAAAAAACAGCTAGGAGGTCTGAGCAATTCACTGTGCAATATGTGTGAATATTTTAAGATCCATCCACAAGGCTAAACACAGCAGAGGTCCCCAGAGGAGCAGGAAGCCTCAAGCACAAACAAAAAGCTGAGGTAAAAATGCACAAAAGCACACATGCACAACACAAAGAAACTGAAGAGTGGGGCGGGGAGGGTGGTGGAGAGCGACAACTGAACAACTAACCTGCATGACTGAGACATTGAAACCCCTGATCCATTCACAAAATATTACTTCTTTTTTGGAACTAACAAGGTCCTTTTTTTGGTTCACTGGGTCTAAAGCTCCCTCTGTTATTATGACAATACATTAAAACGGAATAATCTTCCCCTGTCAGTCAGAGCAAGAACATTTCTGTCCAGGGACAAAGTTGCCTTGCGCACGTCGGATGATAAAATGTCTCATAACCGACACATGAATGCAGCAGATATTTCAGCTGCTTAACGCTGTATTGAAGAGATACTGAAATGCCATCACTTCAATTCCTTTCAGCTCCTTCGAGGCACACTGGGAGTACGCTCATCGGAAATGTGGTAATGTTGTGATGGATGACCTCAGGGTGATGTGATAAATGAGCTGCAGGGGAAAACTAAAGACTTCACACAGAGTCCATATCTCCAACACTGACAAGCCATCATAAAAATATACAGAGGTCTACAGGGAAGAGCATGTGATGAGGCTGTAATGATTCTCAGGCGGTATCTGATGTAACAATGAAAATGACTGAGTGTCAGCATCTCTTAAGGCAGCAACTATTAACCAGCTAAATTCTTTGAACACAGCTTATATCAGTGTGCCTGTCGCTGCACAACATGTGGAGAAGAAAAGCACTTTTCCTTTCTCAGTCAAGGATCACAACACGAGGGTTACTTTGTGGGGTTAGAACCCTTCAAATAATCCAGATTCAGCGTTTCCTTTCCGTGCACTTCATTGAGAACAAATCTCTCCCTCCGGCATCCGCTCACCTCGACCCGCTCTAATCTCCTCAGAGATGGTGGCGATAGTGTCACATCCGATTTTCTAAACATACACACAGAAGCGGCTGACCAGCATGTACGGTATGACTGATCCAGTTAGTGTGAAACACATCATGAAGCCCTGTGTGCAGACCCCAGAGATCATATAGACAGGAAGCAAAACCAAATGCCTCATTCACTCACATTTGTTGTATTTACATTCTTTACACTCGTTTATTTGGTCATTAGATTCATGTTAGAGAGAGAAAAGATGTCCTCTTTGAAAAACATGCAAATTTAAAATAACAGATAACCCTAACCCTTTTATAAACATAATATGTATTGCCAGCATCACTTAGGTGCAACTAAAACACACACACGCCATTTGCCTCACAATGGGAACGTGTCTTTCTTATGGGGACAAAAAAGTGGGTCCCTATAATGTTAATCATTACATTTAAGGGGGACAACATGTTTTAAGGTTAGGGGTTTAGGTGAGCAACTATGGTTAAGGTCAGAGTAAGTCTCCAGGAGTGAGTGGCTCAATGTAATCTCCTCTGAAGTCATGTATGGAGTTTATTTCCTAACTTTAATCAAGAGCGTGGTCTGGACTGGATTCAACTTTTGAGATAAGTGACATCGCTTCCCTTCAGAGTTACCGCCCGCACCGGCCGCACTGAAGAAAAGTGAATGCACCCCCAAGAAGGCAGGGATCATATCGTTCATTTCATTGGTTGACCAGTGGTCAACATGACACCTGGCATTCTACTGGTTGGGGACTTTTGACAGGGTTGTAACACAAAAAACTCCAAGCGCACAGGAGAGATCCATGAGCAGCCAGAGTGTGTAAAAGGGCTGAAGCTGGAGCGCAGGAAATCCCTAATATATCTGAGTGCAAGCACACAGTTTGAGCAGAAGCAGAGCAAATTTAAGTGCGAACAGGAGCTATTTAAGTCCGAGGGCAGGGTTTTGATGAAAAGTAACGCACATTCTGAACATAAATTCAACAAGTCATGTGCTTGAACTGAAAGACCACACTCTTGATTAAAGATAGGAAAAGAACTCCATAGTCACGGAGATACAACTGTGTGTGTGTGAGGGTGCGTGCATGTGTGTGGACGGTGGTGATTCTTCGTGAGTTGAAGCACTATGTGTAGGTTTACTCAGAATAATAGGTTTGAGTGTTTCAAGCGTCACATGTTCTTCAGCATGAAAAGCACTTATAAGAACCTTTTGGTAGAAAGCGTCATGTCGTCAGTCTTTGCATACAGTCTACTGTCCATCACTTTTTCCTCAAATGGAACATCTCACTTGACTGGACCGTGAAAATTCAGTGCAGTCATTGATGTTTCCCAGAAGATGAACCTGAATGACTAAATAATCAGGTGATCCTGAGTTTTACACAAGTGCCACCGCCATAGCTTACATTTTTGATTTGTACTGACAACAATTGAAACCAATGTATAGCATACTTGCAGGCTTCAAACGAGAAGAATGAAATGGAAGATTCAAGATAAACTGGAGGTGTCACTGTACGAGAAAGACAGAAAGCCACATCTTCATCTCTGTCTTCTCATTTGTCTTTTTGTCAACTATCCACTATCCACCAACTTTTGTTTAATTTACTACACGTTCCTCCGATACACAAGAACACACTGATTCACACACAATCATCCACACACTTGTATCTCACTGACATGCCCTGTTCATTAAGCGAGTGGTTGGAAAGTACAAATCAGCACATTTCCACGTCACCATAAACATTTATTTAGTTTATCACCAAACAAACTTCACAATGTGGGACTTGGGAGTGTTTTCTACATACTGCAGTTCTCATTATTTCATTACATCGTGTGGGCCCTTGTAAACTGTAGGCATAGGCCCTTTCATTACCATTCACTGCACAAGAAGAAACACAATGGGTTTCTAAAGCATATTCAGCACTGAGCTACAATATCAGGCTGCAGATTTACATTATTATTATGTTGCAGTATGATGAGATGTGGCCCTGACCCTGGTTCATTCTTTTGCTCTCATTATGAAGGTGAATTCATCTGGATGTGTTCTCAGTGGCTGATTCATTCCTTTCCACCATCAGTAACCCCCAAGCCCCATCACAAAGGTGGGGGTCAGCCAATATTAACAGAGGAGTACATGTAAGCCAGGAGTTTGCCTTTCACACATGAACACCAAAAGCTCTCAACATCTTTGTGGAGGTCCTGACACTGATTTTTCATCTGAGATAGAGAATTTGTTTTCTTTTTTCCAGTTTTTGTGTCTTTCACGTGTGAGACACGTCATCATCACGCCCACTAGCTCGCAATAAATCTGATCTCCTGAATGATCTCCACCATGATGTCATTTGGACATTATCTGGAGTTTTTACTAAAGGGCTGGCAGGAGGAAATCTAGAGAAAGTCCAGAACCCCTCACTCTGACGTTTGCTTTCTCACATACAGCCTCTCCGTAGAATGTCAGGAGATTATCTGGAGTTCAGAGCATGTGAAAACATTACCTTTGGTCATTCGGCTACAATAACATTGTTTTCAGCACCGCCCTCGCCTTCGCAACACTGAGACAATGAGAAGGAAGAGAATGATTGATGGGTGTCTGACTTGTCCCTGATGCTGCTCTATTGATTGCACTGGCCCAGACTGACAGCACATTTTACAGCCAAGAAAGCAGATGCACCTGATTGCATGCCACCGCTCATGGGAAAACCATTTTCTGTGGAGTGCTGTGGAAAACCAGTACACTTCCTTTTCAGTCACATAGTGGTGAACAGCACATTCTTTGGCGGGCGCTCAGTGTCTCTGTTTAAGGGATTTGTAATGCCGTTTTTACAGAGTGGGTTTACGCGTCAGACCGATGCATGCGACTGAGAGAGCTGCTTGGTTTTTGTGGAAACAATAATTGAAGTAGCAGATAATCATGCTCACTGTATTCTGGAAAAACTGTTGACTTTTCTGTTCAAGGTAATTTGAGCTTGAAGGCACCGTGGAGTAACGGACAAATCAGAAATCAGAAACAAATCAAGTAGCATATAAAACGGCCTTACAGTAGTTCAGGGTGACAGGAAAATGATGTGCTGAAAGGTTACACTTTTTATGGTGGACAATTGTTTTTTAATAACCAGGGGAATTTTTCAATTGGAGCATTCAAAAGGCCAGAAAGATGAAAAAATAACTGAATACAGGAGCTGGTTGGCTGTTTTTGTTACAGTAACAATAACAACCTCACAGTAAATTAGAAACGAGCTCAAGCTGCAGCCACGATGAGCGGCAGAGGAAGCCAAATGGAAAGATGATATAAATCTGAGATGCTAAATCTATTCACTTTAGAATGCACGAGTTGGAAATTATGAGATGTTTTCTGGTTAAAGGGTGTGGGAAGGTTGAGGTCAGAGATGAAGGTATTTTCCATCCATTAGTGGTGGTAGCATGAGATACACACATAATTCACTTTCCACATCTTCACCCAATTAACTTATCTCATCACAGTTGAGCAAGGTCTGGCTGGATGCTTCACGTCAATGAGAAGATATAAAGAACCGACACACACATGCACACAGCAGAGAGTTATGAATGAACACAACTGATGCAAACAAACCATTTCCACACGTGTGTGGCAATCGTTAGCTCTTCCTCTGAGAAAGCCAGACATACACACTGATGATGGCAGCTGCTGCGGCTACCAACCCTGTTGTGAAGCTGAGATGTCCCGAAATGACAAAAAGAAACCACCAGTCATTAAAGCACAATTGCGTAACAGGCGCAAGGACCAGTAAAGGTGACAAACAGACAGGTAGATATTCAGAAATTTACATTTTCAAGTAATGACATTAAGAATGGCAACAAATTGATGTCTGAGAATTAAGTCTCATTTTTTGCATCAGTGACTGCGAAGACGATCCCTACTCTCTGTGTTAAACCGCTATTACAGATTACTAAAAGGTCACCAAGCCCTTCAGTGACAAAGAAAACACTCTAGCTATAGTGGATCTTCAGTGACTGTGCAGAGATGAGTCATTATTGAGAAGGCGACGCTCTTCTCCGTCTGTCGTTTGAGGTCTTATCTGGACAGATGTGTATGGGTGGTAAATTCAAAGCATTATTAAATGTAGTAGGATGCTGTTCCATGTCGAGCAAAGCCTCAAAAAGGAGATGACATTCATTCTCCACAGCTCAATGAATAAATAAATAACAATCTTCCATATGATGTTAGTGGGTTAAAATAATTATAGAAGCAATATTGTCAATACTTTGATTTACATTATTCTCATTAAACTATTCAGCGACACCAATGTTCCAGGCTTTAGAATTACTTCGACCTGTTCTGTAACTGAAATTGATCTGGGACAAGTCAATCAGTGCCGATGGTTAAAAAAAAAAAAATTAGGCCGACACAGCTGGGCAGGTTTGTGTATGTCCACTCACTGTACATGATGAAGGTTTTAGTGCAAGACATTGTGAATATGAAATATCAATTCAGTCTGATCGCATGTTTCTATATTTCGTTATGCAGGTTTTTGTTTTGCCATACATCTAGGATAGGTTAGAGAACAGAACAACACACAGGTATTGTTTCTATCAGAAGGACATCATCATTTGTCAGCGCCTTCAAAAAACAGTTTCAGAGGGACAGACCTCGGCAGTCCTTGTGTGACAGTTGACCCATCGAGCCATTTCCTGGGATGCTAAAAGGCTTTAACATGAACATGTCACATTTTCACTATTGATAAAACCATTTCTCGGGTAGAGAGTCTTGCTTGGATATGCTGTTATTCTGAGAGGATCATAATTTGAGACTGCAGCTGATTATCTGATCAAGAGAACAGCTCTTTGTAGAACATGTTTGACCCAACAACATGTGAATAGAGAAGCATCTTCACATTTAGTTCTGAGGATTTCTGTTCAGTGTCCACAATCAATTGGAGATTTTCTCATGTATTTTCTATACTCTCATTCTTAAAGCTTCTCCCTGTGTCTCTGATTGGTTGAGTCAACCATTGCCTATGAAGCTGAACAAAGTGCTTGGACTCACAAAACCATGGGTGCAAAATGTCCTCAGAGTAGTTTTTGATTAAATTAATCACGATCAAGAAGAGCATAGATTAGAGAGGAAGACACAGAGTCGGGATGGTTTTATTGTGGGCTGCATTTGGATAATGGCAGCACAGCACAGAGATGTTTCAAACAGTAATAGAGAGCAAACCCAACAAAGGCAGGGGAAAGAATATTGTTCTTTGACCATGGATGTTCAGCTGAATGCATCGGTAACGCTACATTTGAAAATTGCATTCATTAATAAAGAATGGCCTACAGTTCTTTCTTTTGTACCAGTGACAATGACATTCTCATTCCCATCTCCTGTATCATTGACCATGAATTAAGAATCAGACATCCATTCAGCCCGTCCGACCACTCTTGGTTTAAAAGCCCTCACAGCCGACATTTGACAACAATGTTCCCTAATAGACCTACATTTGCACAAGAACAATGCAAATAATGAACCTTTTTTCTGCCCCATCTGAAATGGCAGTCATGCAAACAGGTACCACAAAAGCTGCACATAGATATTCTAGCGTCTTGTCATATTTACTTTAATATTAATTTATACTGTATGTATTTGTCCTTGACTGAAATAATAAGAGAGGAGACCAACTATGCCAGACGGTCTGATGAACTTTTAAACTATACATTTGGGATTAAAACAGGTTATTACAGGTTGAAAAAGTAAAAGCCCTTATTATTATCATTAAAATCTTGTCCTATGTTCTAAAGTGGGACAGCGTTTAAAGGCATAGAGGTAATGATGTCTGATCTACTGAGTGGCCACATGACTTTCATAGTACTGCCATACAAGCCAGTATCCAGTCAGATTTACCTTTAGCCTCAGTGTACCCTCACATTCGGCCTGTAACGTTGATTACAAGCCCAAAACACTTGACGCTAATTTACATAACTGAAGTTATGTTCCTAACATCAGCTGGTGGCCACTAACACCTGTTAGCATCTAAATGGCAGTTGGTAACTTAAATAGTGCAGACGACCTTCAAATGTACACAGGATATTTACCATCTGGTCCTATATTATATATATATGAAACATATGTAAGGGAAAGTTTACCACTTAACAGTCAAACACAAAAACATTTGTGGAGTTGGTAAAGTATCCTCATCCTGAAAATAAAATCTTATCCATCAGATTCTGAGCTCCGCTTTATTCCCTGCCTCCATTCTGCCTCAGTCATGGGCAAAATCACTTTTTAGTCTTGTCCCAGTTCAGCTGTGAACTTGTGTCAAAAGAGCAAATAGTTTGAAACACACTTTTTCCAATTCTCTCTCACGAGTTGATGTTGCAGGTGTTAAAGCAAATGGATCCAACCAACAGCTTCTTGGCTCAGGCCTCTGTTGACAGTTTAGCACAAAGGTCTTTGCATCTGGAAGTCGTCAAAATCCTATTATCAAATTACCAGGCTGACAACACACCAGTGTTAGCCTGCAAGCAAGCAACTGTTGTATGCTGGAGAGAGAGGGTTTCCAGCTTTCCTCTCAACTATAGTATGAGACAGATACAATGGAACAATTTAGTTAAGTTTCCTGGTTAAAAATTGATAAAACAAAGTCTGGAGTCTTCACCAAAAGAAAATACATTTAATATTTTCACTTTTTAACATAACTTCATTATTATTTATATTTTATTAATTAGAAGAATGAGAATGGGAGCTATATTTAACGTGTTATTAATACTGATGAGATAAAAGAAAATGTCAGCTCAAGTAAGGACTATAGTTTTTTTTGTGTGTGAACTTAAACTGTTAAGATCTTATCTTTGAGACCAAGATAAAGTTGAATATCAGTCTCATATCTGTACATTATGTCAGCAGCTGGAACCAGCAGGTAGTTAGCTTAGCTTAGCATAGGTTTGGTAAACAGGCGAGTTGTTTCCTTCTACCTCCACTCTATGGAAAGCTAGGCTTATTAGACTCACCCATGAGATTGATATTGATTATCTCTTTTTCACCTATATTGCAAACAGAAACTTATATTTATAAATATTTATTTTATTTTCGTGGGGATAATTCTAGTTAATTAAAATTTGGAGCTTTGGCTGTTGTTTTTTATTTTATGGAAATTATGAGAAAAACCACAGTGGTAGGTCACACATGAAACAGTAACCTGAACTCACTTGCCGGTTTGTCTGATCTGCTTTTGGTTCCTGTTTCTGTTCCAGTTCTTATTTAGTGTCATCATGTTCCCAGATAGATTCAGTAATAAACCTTGTAAGTGCAATGTCTTGAACACAAATAGGACGATTTGGTCCACAGGAATACAACCACTACCAATGCTGCAGTAGTACTGAATTTTCTTTCAACACTTGATGGATATATATTCCAGTTAGATCTGCCTGTTTGGTGAGCATCAAAGTGCCTGAGAGGTCTTATTGTCATGGGAACACTACAGTACACAGGGACACTCACATAGACTCAAAAATACAAGCATTTTCTTCCAAAATGGGTTTTTTGCTCAACTTTCATGTCAGGAATAATTTTCTGAGAGCCGTCAGCAGAGGAGTCTGTGAGTCTGGCAGGAAAGAAATAAAAAAAGGAAATCCAGCTTTCTCAGACTGTACTTGATCATCCCCTGCTGAAGTAGCAGGAGTGTTGAGTCTAACCTCTCCTGATCTCTTTTTCTTCCAGCTATGTTAGGATACAGCCTCACACACCTCTGGCTATACAATGGCCAAACCCTTCACATTGTGCTGTCAGACATAACAAACTAAGAAACCATTAATAATCGACAAATGGCATGGTACAGCATGAAGGAGATTGCACACAAAGGCATCATAGACTGCTTAATTACTGTGATTTTAATATTGCAGAATTTGCTCTGAATGACAGGAAGATGGGAAGCTCTTTGCTCAATCTACAACTGGCTTCATGCTTTTCTACCAAAACAGTTTGCTGCCGGTGGCACAAAAATGGAACCAGCACCAGAAAGTCGCTGGTCCATATTAGTTACTGTGAGAGGGGACACTCCAAGTTGTAATAATTCTAGAAATCTTTGTCTTTAAGTGGCTCGCAATTCTTATTATTATTCATATTTTCTTCAAGCATGGCATGAGTATTGATAAGGGCTGTGGAAGGAAGTGAAGTATTGAATTTGGTGTGATTTTGGAAACGCGATACTCTAGACCAGCACTCTCTGGCAAGAGTGGCTGGGACTCATTAACGTAAGTGACGTTGTCAATCACGACAACATGTTCATGACAACAGGTGTGTTCGAGACAACAGCAAAGATGTCCTCGATGTTCTGTTTATCGAACTTTGAATAAACAGGTGAACAGCTCTTTGTGCAGCAGCAGTGACAAAGCATCAGGGTTCTCAGAGTCCTGCAGTCGGTCTTTACTTGCCGCAGCTCAAGTTTCAGAGAGAAAGCTTCAATCAGCATCACCACAGACCAAGTAGACAGCCCATTCCAAACAGGCATGTTTATAACAGATATTAGTAACTCTAGTACTCTTATGTTGGTGTACTACCACTACCAATTTCTCAGTTCTCAAAAGAAACCAGTTCTGAAGTGGCTCCAAACCAGCAAAGAGTTAAGACAGAGCCAGTAACATGGCAAAGAGGGGAGGGTGATAGAATATAATAGAAAATACTTTATGGTCTATCTTTGTCAAGGCAGAAATGTGTCTTTGCTTACAAGTACAAAAAGATGCAAACTCTTTGACAGTCATGCTAACAATGTACAGGAATTCTTTTGGTGCTCCCGATGGCCAGTATATGACGATGACAGACGGGGCCCTTGTCAATGTGTTTGTGGAAGAGAGAGAGACTAATTACAAATTCTACATTCATTAAGAGACGTTGGTGAACTACCACAGCCTCTGAATAAGAAACACTGTCACGACATTGGGTACTCAACCCTGACAAGGTTGGATATGTGTGTTCGCTCCTCTCCTGTTGAGCAGTTCACACTGTAGATGTTTTTTTGTGTTGTTGGATAATCAAGTAGCAGCGTATCATTATGCTCTTTCTCTCTGTCTCCATGGAAACTTGACAAAACGTTTTTAAAGAGACTAAGGTTCATTATATTTTAGATCAGAGGTATTCATTTAAAATTCAAAGAGGTCCAGATTGAGAACATTAAGTCCATCATAGGCATGGAAATAAGTGTTAAGATTCAGTGCAATATATATTTCAATTTTAGATGTGTCAATGTCTGCATGTAGTCAACAACTGATTGTCATAATTCAATCATATTAAAACAATATTTATTCAGTCAGTTTTCACACTGAACTGGAGGTATTATGAATAAGTACTCTCATAAAAAATAAAAGCTCGTTTCTCATGTTAAGTAGAAATGAATACACATAACATAATTTTTTTTTTAAATTAGCATTTTAAAAATAGTGCCTTAAATAAATCAAATCAATCAAATTTTATTTGTATAGCCCATATTCACAAATCACAATTTGTCTCATAGGGCTTTGACAAGCTGTGACATCCTCTGCCCTCAACAAGAGGAAGGAAAAACTACCAAAAACCCTTTGACATGTATGTCAAGCAAAGAAATAAATAAAAAGTGTAAATAACTTTTTACATCTTTTTCACTTAACTTAACTGTCACAACTAATTTTCTAACAATTTCAACACATTCTAACAACTTAATAGCTTCAACAGTGGCTTTTGTTTTCCTTTCTTTTTCCTTTTACCCCACCCACACTTTTCTTGTTCCGTGAAAGCATTCATACATTTACAGTAAAGTATGACCACATAAGAAAATAATTACCAGATTTGGCTGAGTGGCGTCCTGAGAGATAATTTACAACACATGCAATTGGCCTGTGTGTATCCTGCACTGCCGAACCTGTGCCATAAATGCTCTGTCAAAATTGTACATTTCTCTTATAATCAGGAGGTCTGGGCCCGCCTGTTAGTGACCCCTGCTTAAGATGAACTGGTTCGCATGGGGTGTCTTCCAACCATGCCTAAAGGTGGAGTCCAATCCAACAAGCACATTGTCTGAAGCGTATTGAGACGCTGACAAATCTAAGCCACGTGTGGCTGTTCTTAGCTACAGTGGTACTTCAGACTAAATGCTTTGCTGTTGTCAAGAGGGTAAACGCTTTGCTTGCGTTGTTGATGTGTAGGTAGCATTTTAATATCTAAAAATGAACACTGAACATAGAGAATGTTGACTGGGATCTGCAACCCTCAAAGCATACAAATTATAGATGAAGGATGGAAGAAGCATAGTTGAGGCTGAATGGAAATATGTTTAAGTAGATCAATTGAAATGATTTGAGTAATTGTTGAAATATTTTAGTGTGAATCAAAGTGAGACCAACACTGTCTTTCTGTATACTGTTGGGAACAGTTTATGACCAGAATGAATATAGCTTCAGTGAAGATCAACACTTTAGATGCAGTGGACTCAGTGTCATTACTTTATAATGCAAATGGTCACTACATCAAACAACCAAACAATTGGAGTGTATCTATGTTACCAGGGTCTTGTGTTACCTTTTTCATACATGCACTTAAACCAACTATTGTGTTGACACATTTCAACTTCTACCTACACACATACCCTTACTGCGTATAAGGTAATAAGTTCCCTCAAATGAAGTCTATTATATTGAAAGTCATTGGGTAGTGATGGGGAACAGAAAACACATTTGAGAAGTTCACAATAAAATATTAAGTAAATAGAGAGCTGGAGAATATTTGAGCTGTGTGATATCACCAACATATCAGGTCTCATTAGAGGTCCTTTCATATACAGACAAAAAAATACTTCATTATTTGTGACTTGTCGCATTTCTCCATGTTATTTCAGGCTTTCCTTTTGCACATTTAATTTTTATCTTCATGAGACTTTGGTGTATCTCATCTGTAGGGCTCTGTCCAAACTGTTTGGTATATTTCTTGGTTAATGAAGTTGGTGGTGTTTTGAGACTACTGTGGGAAAGAGTCCATGGTATAAATTGTTGTATTGTGTGGATTTCTGGTCAACGTCAGACTTTTCATTCCCAAACTACGTCCATTAAGAAGCAGAAACTTAGGGCTTTGAAAACATAGGGATGACTTTGACTATGCAGCACCTGCATAAAAACAATAAAACATGAATTTAAGAGATTGTGTGTTACAGTGGATTTCAAATGCTGAAGGCTAGAACATGCAGTGTTAGTTCTGCATCAGTGTGGAAACCACTCTATTACACAATCCCATCTGCTCTTAAGGTAGACAGGTCAGACGCACAAGTAGCTGAAAGTCTGTTTGAGAACCTTGTGCCATTAAAGACAAATTTGTGAACAGCTCCCTGCACAAACTCAACACAAGGCATCAAAATGGACCTGAAACAAACAGCGGAGACAAGCGGGTGAAATCCTGTGTCCAAATCCCTCAGCAAACACGGGCTGTGGAAATTAATCGCTGTAAGAATCTGCCTCTAGTCAAGAGAGTGCAGAAGGACATCTGGTCCTGATTACACTACTCGCTGACAGCAGGATGTCTCTTTTTGTCACAGCTTCATCATTCTCCTCTCTACAGTTTCAGAACACCCTCACTTTTCTCAGCATCACCCTGTCTCCATCTTTCTAGGCTTTCCCCCTCACTTTCTGTCTCAGTTTTCTCTGGCTTGTGTCCAGGAGTTTTGCTAATCCTTTAGCTCTGTCTGCAGCTCTGCAGCACTAGCAGCAGTAGTTTTAGCATAGGGTAATCAGAGAGGTGTCTTAGCTCTCCAGACAGACGCAGCCTGTGGTGGCTCTGCTGCTGGGGGATGATGACCGCCCTGTCACCTGAAGTCGCCCACCTGAACTCACTGATCCCCTCTGTGCTTCATCATGAAGGAGAGACATAGTCAGTCGTGATAGAATTAGCAGGGTGATGAAAGGTCAGTCCATCATTTTTGCTTGTAAGTTGGGATCGTCATGGCTTTATTTTGCAGCTGACATCACAAAATTTAGTATAATACTTGATCCTTGTTGTGCATTGGGAAAACTGGTGGGCTGGTTACAACATACAAGGGACAGGTGCTTCCAGGGGTCAAAAAGGAGTATCATATGTTGGGTGGAGTCTACCACAAATCAGAGGGTCAGTATTTGAATCCCTGCATCTTGAATTGTCCTTGGGCAAGTTCCCAGCGGCCCCACTGGCCATGCCGACAATATGTGAATGGGAAGCACCATATTTTGAAGCACTGTATAAATGTGTATGAATGGCTGTAAACAAAGACACCTGATTTCTCCTGCGGAATTAATACACTGCTCTTGATCCCTGATCCAGGTGAGGGAGGAGATCCCCAGGACACCATGGCCGACTCATCAGGAGCATGTCCAGACGTTTTTGGGTGTGCATGCAGGAACGCAGGGGCCATACACTCTACTGAGTCACATTATGAGATGCCGTGATGAAATTCACGCAAGTTGGATCAGCCTGTGATTTCAATTTTTTACTTGTGTGGTTTTGAATCCAGCCCAGTGGGTCGATGATGTGTCTGAATCAAGAATCTCCTGCTGCATTTTTCGTATGTAAAAGGAAAATTTAGCCCTATATTGTGCGGACATGTTCCAGAGTTCATGTCTGAAAACAGCTGAAACACTTAAGAGTGGTCATTACTGATATTATAGAGCACATAAGGACTATATACATGCACTCCTTTTTATCATATACTGTATATATATATATATATATATATATATATATATATGACTGTGACTGTGAAAAAGAAGAAGAGCTTGAAAAGACGTTAACAGTCATTATTGAAGATGTGGGAGAGCTCTAACTCTTAGGAAATAATACAGTGAGTGAGCCAAACATGAACTGCAAAGCACTCGCTCATACGATATGTGCACAAACACAGGTTCACTGACCAGTGTTGCTGGAGGTGACAGATTGTGCTGTTTGAGAACAATCGTGAAATAATTAAGGAGCAGCTGAAATGATTCTGCAAAATGATGAAAGGTTTCTCTATTTGAAAAGTGTCATTGAGATTGTAAAAGACAGAAGCTGGCCGTTTCTGAACAGCACATGGGTGTAGAAAGGGAGAAACACCCGTGTCTTTCCTGCTCGAGTGAAACAGACTTGGCATGACAGTAGGTCTGGCTGATTGGCCAAAGTACTTTTTGCTGTAAAACCATTTTTGCTGTCATTCATCAGGAAAAGACTCCACTCTCTGTAAAAAACAGAAACAATATAGCTTTCGATGGCGTAGTGGAAGAATAATTCTACAGTCAAATGTTTAAATGAAGAAACAAAGATACACTGAACTGTAACACTGTGACACCAGCAGACGTGTGAAGGAGAAGGAGCCTGCAGGCGGGTTCAGACCACTTCACTTATGTATTTTCCAGGCTTTACTGCTCTGTTCATCAATCATGGATCCAACAAATATTGCTGTCTTCAATAAAAGCAAACAACTTCTGCACTTCTTATTGTTTGTGTCTGTATTTTAGAGACTTTATCTTTGCACTCTCAGGTTGATGTGGATATTTTTGTCAATGCAAAGCACAACAGCATGATGCAGAGTGCATGTGGGGGTGCAGGGGTCCTGTCCCTCCAGTGGCGCTCCACACAGTCGCTCCAGACGGCATGAACTCACCAGAACAGCATGGTAAGCTCATGAGACACAGGCCATAGCGGCTTTGGAAAAGCTATCCCCTGACATTTTCCATTCATAAAATTCCTGGAATTGAGATGAAGGAGGGAAAATAAATCAGGCTGCAGCCTGCTGTCTGTGTTTTTTCATATATGGCTTTTTTCATGTTGCTGTGATTGGCAGAATGAGGGTTTAGCCATATGTTTCCTCCTGCTACCACTCTCCACAGCCTCCTTTTGTTTTTCCTATTGACGTTAAATAGACATAAAGACAGGATTTGCTGAGTGTGCCTTCCAAGTGAAGTGGTTAAAAAAGCTTTTACGACATGGAAAGGCATTCATTAGTCTGCAGAGCTATCTTTTGATGGAAATTTCTGCACCCCCCCCATAACTATAATTTCAAAAATGCTTCTTTAATCTCTCCCCCAAATACCCTTGGCTTTGTTTTGGTTCTTAAATACTCAGTCTCTATGATGTAAACTATGTCTGCCACAGTGCAGCTTATTTGGTTTTCATATTTATTGAAGAAAATTGGTGTGCTGGATTGAATAAAACAATTTAATTCCATTTTCTAATCTGAAGCTCTTTGAGGTGGGTTTTCATTCACTAGTTAAGGGCCCACCCACTAACACACCTACCCCTGCTGTGCCAATAGCCGTGTTTAAAAGAAAAAGGATAAATCTCCCATTTATCAAACAAACAGAGGCAATCCTTTTTTCTGATCCTGTGAAAACTAGAGCAAGAGACTAATACTAGAAACCTGATGAACTTCTTTGTCACCGTGGACATCACACTGAGCCCAGAGCAGAGGATCGGGTTAAGGTTGAAAAACAGAACAGGGAGACTTGTGTAATGTCTTTAAATGAAACGGATAAGATCACTTGGGTCTTATTGTGTGTTCGCAGGCATCGTGTTTCCTTTCATGGCTGATTGTGCCTGGAGCGCTGTGATGAGCAGATCCTCAAGTGTATCCAGTCATTAACTCTATAAAAAACTAATGAATCACCTCGTTCATTAGCGTATCCATCACGTCGTACAACATTATTGCCTCATAATGTCCCTCCTTGTCTCTTTACCCATTTATTTTTGGCCCATTATTGATACAGTGCCAAAATATGGGCTGCGCCAAGTCACAGGAGGGATATTACATGCAAATCCAAAGAGAGCTGGGTATAAAACTCGGCATGAACACATAACACAAGAATATTCACACACACAGACCACTGGATATAAATCAGTCTGTGGTATAAATACACCACACACTTAATACTGAAGCAATAAAATGAAGTTCATCTGAGAGCCACAGTATAGTGAAGCTATAAATCACACTGTCCATGACGGAGCATGGTCGAGCAAAGCGAGCTGTCCGTTTCTGAACAAAAGGGAATCAAACATGTTTTTTCTTGAGCCAGTTTAACCAAAATGCTCCACAGGGAACATTGAAATCAAATCAAACAGACTGAGCTGATTCTGAATGCTTTAATAGGGGCCCTAAACTTGAAGTGAACATTTACAGATTTAAGGTTTTTGTTACATTTACTCTATTTTATTGCTTTTATACAATTATTACTTTTATTATTATGTTCTCAGAAACAGCTAAGGGATCTTGGCTACATATATATTGAGTTTTTCCTCCAGTGCAACTAAATCAAAATAAGTCCAAATAAGGCTCGCTCTTGTTTGTCTTCTTTGCACATTTCTGTATTCCTGCTAATAAAACCTAAACTTTTTCATTTCAAGTATGTAGAATAAGAATTCACAAATATGTGATTCTTTAGAGACAATGTCATCTAAAAAAAAAAAAAAAAAAAAAAGAACTGAACAACCAGCAGTTCTATGTATGTGGGATTGTGCTTTCCCTGAATGGACTTTATGCGGTGATAAGACTTTTCAGGAAGTTCTAAAATTGTTTTGGTAACTCCAAAAGTCTTAATCGTGGAATTCAAAGATTCCTTAAAAGTGTTAAAATGGCTTAATACATCCAGGGAGGGTAAATGTGATAAGTAATCAGAAGCACTGATTATGGATATCATCTTCTTGCAAGGAAAATGTCTGTTGTGACCTTTTTCTTTCGTAGCACACCCTGTATGGGTTGAATAGAGTCTCTGAATGTGTTGCGTGTTGAAGTGTAAGGTGTTGACTGGACAGCCTGCAGAGCAGCCGCTGTCGTTGACCATCTTCTCTTCACTTTGATGTTCCCGTGCACGCTCGCTCCTGTGTGACTCATGTGGACTTGTGGTATGTGACGTCCCCTGCTGCACATGGCTGCTAATTGGGATTAGCATATTACCCACCAAAACAATGCAGCGGTGATGTGAGTCTGCCGGGTCCAGTGGCCTTTATTCACCACAGACCCAATAATCCTCCTGTCTCTGGAAGCAAAGCTCATTAAATCTCGGATGGAGCCCATTATGAGCGCCCGCCGGCTCTGGCACCTACTGCAAATCCTATCATGGCACAGATATGGAGCTGTGGCTAGCGCGGGGGCTAGTGGACTACTAATCACAGCCCCAGTGTTTGGACTAGCCGATTAGCACTCCTCACTGATCCCTGATCCCCAGGATTAAACCCACACAGCCGCAGAGCCCAACTGTACAGAATGAAATAGAAACACACAAGCATGTCCGCCCTCACACAAACACACTTGGGTACATAAACAGACTCTCATTCAAGCAACAACCTCTTTCCTCATATTTTACCCTGATATTTGTCATAGCTCCATGTTCTAGAGGCTAAAACAAGCATCTTACAACAATAACCTGTTGTATGTATATTGTTTGCAGTCACCATGTCACCACTGTAAGTGTAAACAGTTTTTCAGTGTGTCTCATGTTTGTGCATGGGTTATCCTGTGGCAGTCTGTATGTGCCTTTTTTATCTTATATTAGTATTTTTATTGTGTTTAGTGTGTTTTACTGTCCCTTTACTGTCTGTGTTTATTGTGTACTTTTACTGTGAAATGTCTGCAAACAAAGTTTGTCTAATTGGACAGTAAAACTTTGAATTACAGTGAAAATCTTTTTAGGAACCTCTAATATAAAACAGGACACAAAGAGCTGCCTCAGGACTGCTGTGGTACAACACTCCACTTGTCCAGAACATAAAATCTGGATGAATTAGAGCTGATATGTATTTTTATTATTTATCAAAATAAAACCTAAGTAGCCTGATCTAAATTATGTGGTAGAATTCAATTTAATTTGTGCTGCCTCTGCTGTAACTGGAGCATATTTTCCCATCTGTACTGTGGAATACTTTTCACATTGTTTGATGCCATGTCTGTCTATTCAGAACAACTCTTTTTAAGAGACGGTACCCACTGAAGGACAGGGCACATTCTGTTGCACTAACATACTTAAAGTTTAAATTCAAGCACACCGCTTAAGATTGAAGCTGTAGTTTAAGATTAAAATAAAAAGTGACAAACCCGATGTGTAGCCAATCCAAAGATTTCTTTCACTGGCATCAGCAAACTTAAGTTTTAGACCTGCAGCTGTTTTATTTGATTGCAGGTATATCTGATCAGGCCATTTGTTACCTGTCATCGTAGTGTGCAATGACAGTGGGTCACACACAAAAGCCATCACCCATGTGCTGCATAGTCTCTGCCTGAATGTAATGTGAGACTCCCGCAGGGAAAATCACATGATAATGACAATATAATTACATAACAGAAAATGCATTGTCAAACAATTCAAGCGCTACTCGCTTGAGGGCAAAAGAGCTCATGTCTGCCTTTTTATTGCTAATACAGCATTTAAAAAATTACATAACATGCAACAAGCTCTGAGACAGCCATTCTAATACTCACTCATACTCACTCAATACCTCTTATATCTGCAGATCTGTGTGTAAGGACTATTTAATTCAATTTGAAGGGAGGTAGAAAGGAAGGAAGTTGTTCGGAGACTGCTATTTTTGTTAGTATTTTTCTACTCATATGAATAAGTACAAACATTGTTGATTCTTTACCTTTATTATTCTTTCCCATTCAAACTCACCTTCTATCCACTTAGATCTTAAGGTTGTGCTCAGCAATTATAAATAGTGCAGTGACCATTCTAAATCCTCCTGTGTGGAATGGGCTGTTTGTTTGGTCTGTGGTGATGCTCGCTGTAAACTGTAAAAGTGACCTGCAGTAACTGAGCAGCAAGTAAAGACTGACTGCAGGACTCAGTCCACAGAACCGCTGCTGCACTAAATGCTGTTCCCTTGTTTACTCCAAGTTCAGTAAAGCTTGACCCAGTACGCAGAACCCTGAACCGGAGAATCAGTTGTCGTGAATGGCAACGTCCCTTATGTTGACTCAAAATGTATTAATATTGAACATATCACAAGTAAGAATTGTGCAAGATTCGACACTGCACTTTACATTAGGGGAACAACATGGCAGCAGCTTGGAGTACTGTAGATCTGTTGACTTATATCGCGATACGAGCATTTGGAAGTCTGACTTATCGATTCGGTCTGATTTTTGGAATCCTTAAATTATATATATATTTCACTGAGACAGTTCAACCTGTGTGTTGCATTACATACTTTCCCTCTGGCTATACAGTTGCAACATGAGTCGATAGGCCTACCACTGGGAAGTTGTATCAAACTGCTGGTGCAATACATTTAAGTGCTTGTGGCAGAGTATCGCTGTTTATTATATAACAGGTCATGTGTTAGTGCACTTGGCCATCATCTCTGTTTACCAGGCTAAAGGCTACAACAGTGTCTGTGGACCGTCTTTAAAGGTGTTAGTGAGGGGAACGTCAAAGCCTGTGAACTGAGGCCTTGAGCTTTGGTCGCCAGAGAGAGAAACAGGGAGGCAATGAGAAGGAGCGACTGAGAGAGGCCTCTAGTTAATGAGAGGTAGTGGTTACTGATCAAAGCCAGTGAGAGGGAGGTGGGCGGTGCTGCAGCCCCCTTTCACACTCTCAATCCTGTGCTTTGGAAAAATCTGACGCTAAATTGAAAACTGAGAGAGCAATAGAAGAATAACATTACAGATAGAAGAAGGAGGCTAAAAAGGTAAAAACAAAATGTCAAGAGATAATAAATGCTTTTTTGTAATAATGTAACTTAACTTAATGATTGCTTTGCTCCTGTCTGTCAGGCAGCTATTGGTTTTTCTTTATTTCATTACTGTATAAAAATCAACATGCGGAGAGTTGTAAGTTTAATTAAAATACAACGGGTCAGTGGGTTTCAATTATATGTGCAGATGAGACCCTCTGACATCTGGTTTTATTTGGCATTTCAGAGTAGAATTGAGCTTTTCTGGCTTTAGCTACAGCTAAATTACCTTTCACATCGAATGAACAAGCACACTTTTGCAGGGCAGAGCGCAGGATGAAGAGCATTATGAAAACATTGGGGTTTAAACAATCATGGTAATCCAGATTTTATTTTAGCTAAATCCAGGAGGATGTGAGAGTAGAGTAGTATAACTCTTAGTAATAATAAATATTTTAATGTAATCTTCTCTACAGCAAAATATAGACGGTCCTAACCTTTACCTCCTTTAGCTGAGGTTTGGCCAAGAAACTGCTGGAAAATGTGGCCTTGTGCACCAATATGGTTTGTGTAGGCGTTAATGAGGGGCTACCACATTCTTCAATGAAAACAATACTTATGTAATGTCGTACAAGCACTTTTGTCATGAAAGCAGGGTTGAATGAGTTTGATGTTAATCTCATAGAATCTCCTATTTCTTAATATATGAAGATATGATCAAAAAGCCTGACTATCATCCTTAACACCATTTAGTTCCGCCTGCACCTCCCGACAAAATCATCATCACTATAAGCGGTTGATTTCTATAAAATAATGCAGCTTCTGAATGACTGTACCAGAACTTGATTGGAAACGCACACTCACGCACGCACACACACACACACACACACACAGCTACTCATTCCTCTCTCTCTCTCTCTCAGACTCAGCTGACGTCTCTGACCTGCTACAGTTTAAACATTGATTTCTTTTAAATGAATATCAACACTGATCATTACATAAAGATCATTACTTTTCTCCAATTAGTCAATCTTTATTCAGAGCTGCACGTTTATTCATAATTCAGATCATCCCTCGCGCTGACACGCAGTCACGCACACAAAAAGGTTTGATCGGACACATGTAAAAACTCAGATTGGTTAAAAAGAACAGACTTTGTAAACGTCAATGTTTAGAGAGGCGGAGGAGATGGTGGTGAGCACTCTGGCTCAGTTGGCATTGCGCAGCGCAAATGATACAGACACAGAGAGGAGCAGTAAATTCCTGACAGAGTAAAAACTGTAAAAAATAACTCTTCCAAACATGTTTGAAAAGACCCAAAGTGAACATAGTGGAACTGTGCATCTTCTTCTGCCTCTTTTACTTGTATGGAACTTTTTCATCCTGAGATATTTGTATTCTCACAGTGAATCCTCCGGAGAATTTCCTACACGGGCTCATTCTGACATTCTCCAGGGTTTTACTCAGGGGATGTCAGGAGAAACTCTGGAGATTGTTCCGACTCAGACATTTGCTTTCTCACATTCAGCCACCCTCCAGATAATTGCCATAAAATATCTGGAGTTCAGTGCATGTCTGAAAGCAGCTTTACGGATCCAGACCATTACTTTCAGCCAAGCCTCAGTGGCAGCAGCTCATTCAATCAGAAGACTATCAGACTTTTTAAAACGCCGAGTTTGTGCTGATCAGGAAATAAATGTGCCAAATGTGCTACAGTTATTTGCTGAAAAACTGTCATAGTTGTGTCTAGTCCAAGCTACATGGATGGTGAAACATGAGGAGAAAGGAAACACTACACAGTGACTGAGAGGTGCTAAGATCCATCTGTCACATTTGAGCATTCTCTACAGTTTCAAACACTGAGGAGCGCTAAGTCAACCCACAGAGCTGATGACTGGCCTCTTTTCTGTTCTGGTGAGCAGAATGTTGAAGAATGTCGAGTTTTTAGGAACATAAGGAGATTTCTTCAATTTGTCACAAACCGTGCACAGTCAGTGACACCAGTGTGTGTTTAGCCGGTGTGAAACTCCTGAGCTTTTTTAACTTCATGCACAGAATGACAAGAAGGGACATGGTGCTGGGTGAACTACAAGGTTAAAAAGGTCAAATATGGTGTATGGTTAAAGAGAAAGCATTAGCATTTATAAATGACTGCACAGTAATATCCTCATTATTCACTTTCAGTCTACTTTGTGGCAAATCAATTCGACCACTCCTCTGTTTCCAGGCTGCTAAAGACAGGACTCTAAATAGCATCATACAGCATCACACCCTGGTGTCTGTGATGGAAGAGGAAGGGTAGAGGAAGGAGCCAAGGAAATGAGGCCAATTTACCCATGGGGCCCCACTAACCAGGAGTGGCCAAACAGGTTCCACAAAGAGACGCCATCAGACTGCAGCCTAATGGCACCTTGGGCCCACCCACTTCCTGCCCGGTGTCCCCCAAGGGTGTGTTCTTGGACCTCTGATTTTTCTGTCTGGGTGTCTTCCTCTCAAATAACCCAGCTTTATACACTTCATTGCATTTAGTTTGACTATGAGCATCTCTTTGGTCTGTCTGTGCCTGAGTGACTTCATTCTGCTCCTTCCCCCCTCTCCTTTTTTATATTAAGAATGCTAAACAAACAGTGTGCTTTGCCACAGACTGGGGTTCAAGTTGGAGTGATGACCTCAGGCTGGAAAAAGAAACCACTAGAAGTGAAATTCTACAGAACTGCTACTGTGTAGGAAGAGAGGATGCTTTGGCCAGATGACTGAGGCCACTGAGGGAGGCTCACTGTGTTTCCAGTGGCAGTAAAAGGGAGCATGCCCGAGCTGTGAGCACAAAGTGTGCCGGGCAGACTGGAAGTTAAAGAATTTCCGTCACAGTGTGAGTGTGAGAGAAAGAAAGAGTAGCCTAGTGTCTGCCAGCAAGAGCAACACTCTTTTTCCACAGGGGAGAAGTTATGGCGTGATTTGCATGTATGCCAAACCACTCCATTTGGCGCATGTGTGTGTCAACATATGCGTGTGTGAGGCCATCTAGTTAGTAAGAGCTACCCGCTGGCTGCATGCACACAGAGACATGTGCATGCACTGGCGCACACACATCATTCAATTTCCCACCTCAATAAGTGTGCCATCATGCTGGGCACAGTGGAGAGGAAGGCTGGGTGCAGCACGGCAATTCAAAAACCAGCACTTGACATATTTGGCAAAAGACTCAAAACTGCTATGGAAACCATGCGCATACCATGGTCAATCAAACACTAATAACAGCTCTGCCTCAGCTCAGAATTACATGAGGGCCGAGTCATTTCATACCACTCAGCTCTGATGTCTTTATTTCATATCTGCACGGCCCACCGCCAAGGATAATTGGATGCTCACAAGTGGTCCTGCAACTTTATTGGTTGTATTTCAACTTCACACCTCGGTCACTTTGCAGCCCGCTCTGTGACCAGCCATTCAGGGGTGCAGGGATGCACAGGTAATCAAATAAATACGTATGTTGTCGTAACAGCAAAATAACAACCATATCTGAGGTACGTCATCACTTTCCAGATTCTATTAGCTACACTAATATGACCGCTAATGAGAAGGCATTACAGAGGCCAAAAATAACCTGGCAGGGTGGTGAGGCTTCGTCCCAGCTTTGCGTGCTACAAGAATATATGGACTGTGGCCGTGGCCAGCTCAGCTCTCCCTCCTCTGTTTGCTGGGTCTCATTATGGCACAACACGCCTCACTAGCTCCAAAGCTTCCTTGGTCTGTCTGGCTGCCAGTCCAGACAGGTGGGAGAAGGGGGGGGGGGGTGAGAGAGAGAGGAAAGGCTGAGAGTATAAGGTAGATGTGAGAATGGTAAAAGGGTAGAAATGAATTAAACAGCAGTCGTAACAATAAAGAGGTGCAGAGAGACAAAAAAGGAAAGTGAGACAAAGGGGCACAACTCATGAGTGGAGGGATAATGAAAATAAGCTAAAAGAAAACAGTGTGGATGATAAAGGAGAGGGTAACTGAGACCGAAGCCAAGAAGGAGTGGGGGGTGGGTTGCAAGAGTTTGTGGACGACTGTGATAATGTTTCTCTTTCTCCTCCCCCTTCTTATTTTCCGTCTGAGTTACACGGTCATTTGGCGGCACAGGCAGAGACCACCGGCGTGTTTCCACTTGGCCGTCTGGTCGTCTGCCTGTCTGTTTATCTGCATGTCTGCTTGAGTACAGGTTCTCACTGTCTTCCTGGTTGTCCACTTAATTTCTCCTCCTGTCTGTCTTTCATCCAGTCCCACCGTTTGTCTGTGTGTTTGGCTGGTTGACAGTTTCTCACTGCGATCAACAGAGGAAAGCAGTGCACTCATTTCCCCTGCACGACAGACTCAGGGCTTCTGTGGGGCTGAGCAAGATATCTCACACACACACACACACACACACACACACACACACACACACACACACACACACACACGGCACTGTGTATTTTTATATATATCCAACCATTCATCCATTTTAAGGGTCACATGGGTGGCTGGAGCCAATCTTGTTATATATGTATGTTACATATACTGTAGATATATATTTTATAGCTTGTCTCTGTATGTGAGTGTGTGTGTGGTTTATGAAAACAGAGCAAATACAGTAACTGTCAGCCAACACAAAAAAAGTGGAACATCATGTGCCTGTCATACATTCTTTCAATGATAGGTGTTTAGTTCAGTTATTTTAAGAGGCACCTTAAATAACAGCCAAGGGAGTGAACAACAAACAAAAGTCTGACATGGGATGGAAAAAAGAGAGTAAAAGTTGCCATTCACCCGGAGCCAGCTTTGCTGTGTCTCCGTTAATAGTTATGTTTTGGGTTTTGGGAAGGAGTGGGACTGATGCCAGGTCCGCACACATGTTTCCACACTTAGCATTCAACACCCAAAACTCTTCAGCATGTGGAAACACTGCATGAATTTAATATTCAGCTCATTACGGCTTTCATTCTCATCACAAATGCAAACTCTTACATCCCAAAAGAAAAGCTGGATTTTTGAATGGTAATATTATGATAAAACAGTGATCCATTCAGAAGTGGCAAGGTCTTCAATTCCCAAAGCACATTTTTCTGTATGAACCACAGTGACACTCTGGGTCTCAGCAGACAGAGACAGCAACACATTTAACTGTAGCATCTGTGCATTACATTTGGCATCATTTTTAGTATAATGTGACTTTTGTGTTCACTTCTATGAGCCAACACTGAGCAGAAAATAAAACAGAAAGATGTTTGTTTGTTTGTTTGTTTGTTAGAAGCAGAATGTGATAGATTACAAGCACCAGAGAGGTGATAAACCAGGGTCACAATGGTAACAAGGTCAAAAGTCCTCTAGATACATGTGGATTTGTAAAGCTGCTTTCAGACATTCAATGAACTCCAGAGATCCTCTGGGGTTTCTCTGGAGGATGTGTATGTGTGAATGCATATGTCTGAGTGAGAGCATTTGGAGTTGCTGCAGGTTTTCTCCGCCTGGCCTCCTAGTACAAAGTCTGCAGAAGTCGATGTGTGAATCCAGCAGAAGATCAGCTGGATTCACCACGAGCAGGTGGGGGCGTTGATGGCACTTCTAACACACGACAGATGCAAACATAGGCAGAGAACCTCCCACTGTGTTGTGCATGTGTAAATGGGAAACTGTGGAGAAAGTCAGGACTCAATTCTCCAGAGATCCTCAGCAGGATATGTCTGAAAACGGCTTTAGCCTTCACTCTGTGATTCAGATTCAGTCACAGCACTAATTATACGAAAACATAACTTGTTTGAGGCTCTCTATGTGACATTGTCAAACACCAGGGATGAAATTTGATTTTTCTTATCAGAAGTTTTCGTTCCCAAGCTCTCATCTCCTCCCCCGCTCCACTCCCTGCCATTTGTACTTCACTTCTCCTCCACTTTCTCCATCAACTTGATGTTCTATTTTTATTCTCACCCCCCCCCCACTCTGTCACAAGGCTCCAATTACATGATGGAGACAATATAATAGAAAATCAAGTGGGGAGGATGACAGTGATGGCGGTGCTTGACACATTGGTCAATGTGGCCTCCAGGTGTGATCAGAGCTGATAGAACAGGCTCCACCATCAGCCACAACAGGGACCAGGTCACTGAATAGTCCTAAATAAAACAGATCTTGCAACATGACAGAAAACCAATGACCAAATACTAATGTTTTAATATATATCAAAAGACACATGCAATATAAAATTAGTGGATTAACAGTTCTTCACAGGACAGGGAGAATCTCCGGCCTGAGCAGATAATCTGGCTTTGGAGGAACTAATGACACCTTTGCAATAATTGGCAATATATAATAATTTAAAGGCCATTCACTTTAGACTAATATATGATTTCTCTTATCCAGTATCATTACTTCATGTAAGAGTTTCCTAGTATAGTCTGAACTGAACGGTGGAATTTTGGGGTGAATTACTGGGCTGATTTTGGGAAGTAAAAACATTCTGGTGATGAGTGATGGGGTCATTCTTTTTGCAGCAATTCATTTCATTAATTAATTAGCAACTTACCTGAAAAACTCTGCAGCACTGTGTGCTCAGCTGTGATGGGTGGCACTAACAGCTAAGTGCTGCAGACAGTGCTGAGTATTGACAACAAAAGTGGATGAAGCACGCTCCAACTATTCAGTGAAACCACTTCTTAATTAGCCTCTAAACTGTGGTCTGAAGTTTTTACACTATATCTGTGTGTCAGCCCATAAATCTGTCGACATATCGGTTGGGCTCTGTGTCCTTTTAATGCTTTACTTCAAGTATTCTTGCAGCCAGCAGGTTTGCTTCTATATACATGTACTGTATTAATAATAGTCTGTGGCATCATTTCTATTGTTCCTACATGTGCTTTTTGCAAATGCCATCACAGTCTCTCCCGCTGACCTCAGACAGCCTTTGATATTTAAATCTAGCTATAGCTCTACCACTTATATAGTTTTTACACTTAAGCTCATGAGTCACTATTTGCTTGTAGTTTTCCTGCTTCACAACAAGGTGACCTCCTGGGCTCGCATGGTGTTGAACCATGAAAAGATCGGGAGAGTCAGGTTAAGAACGCAGCTTCGTTGATTTTCTGTTAAGAGGAGAATTATATTGTATATATAACTGATAACTGATATGGTACTGAAATAACAGCAATGGCAAAGAACAGCTTGGTTTAATTGCCTCTGAGGTGGAACAGCTGGCTGCGAGTACTGGGCCTCACAGCGTATCACAGAGAGAGAGAGACAGGTGGCAGAGAGAGGTAGAGAAGCACAGAAAGAGAGAGAGAGAGAGAGAGAGAGAGAGAGGGAGGGAGGGAGACTGAGAGAGAAGAATTGGCGACCATTGCAAGAGGATGAGGCTCCAGCCAAAACTTTCATTCTGTTCTTCAGAACATAGGGTTCATAGGGAGTTTGTCCTCACTGACATCAAGATGATTTATGCCTCAATAGCAAAATCAGATTCAGTGAGAGATACAGATGCAAATGCTTCAACCGATCACAACAGTTCCAACGAGTCGAGAGTTGATGGATCTTATAAAACAATTCAATACATTTGTGGAGGAGCACAACTCATTCCCTGATTATTTTCACTCCACTGCAACAACTGATGCCACACTGCCAACTGCTCAAAATAATCCTTAATTGTGTTGCGAAAAAAATATGATATTATGCTGCCTTGATACAATCACACAGAGAGTTGCTCCATTGGTTGTGTAGTGGTCTCTTAAGGCCCCTGATTACTAACTGCTCCACTCCTCCGAAAGGTCAAAGTCATTCCTCATAAGCAGCAAGGCAAAGCTTTTCCTTCTCCCCCTGCACCACGCTGTCGTCTTTGTTATCAGCAGCGCACAGGAGTCGCAGGTGGTGACGCAGCTCATCCCACGTATTAGTGTTCGCAAATCTCGTTATGAGAGGACGTGCTTTAATATGGCGCATTTCATGGTGCTGATAAAGCCATTGTTTTTTTTGTCAGGGCTGGTATTTATGCTAGAACGGCACGTGAGTCTTCTACAGTCTATAGGATTGGGTCATTTATCATAAACGTTCATACATGCGATGACATGTGAAAGCAGTGATAATGGCTGCTGCTGCTCAAAGGGAAACAATGTCTCTGTGTGAGTCTGTGTTATCTCAGAGCTGAATGATGAGTCAGTTTTATATTGAAATGGAAAATATGATGTTCTCAACAAAAAAAGAGAGATTAATGTAAATCTAAAAGTGGGGAAAAGGTGGAGAAAAAATGATTATCATCCATCAAATACCAGACAAGAACATTGTGAAAATACTCAGTGAGCTGATTCTTCTTTGGCGGTAGAAGCAAGAGAAGCTCATCATTATATTTTTTTTTTACTAAAATTTTTACTCTTTTCTTATTGTTATTTGAGATCTGTTATATCACCTTGTCAAAGACTTTTCTGGTACACAACCCAAAGTACTATGATATAATCAACAGTGGCCATGTTCAAGGTAAGCTGTGACATCTTCATTTCTCAAATGCTCGGTTTTACGCACAAGCAATGATACTGTACATGACACAGAAGCCGGAATTTGTTAAAAATCTCTAATATAATGACTTACAATTATATTTACGTAAGGACAAAAAGCCCAAACACAGAGGAAAAAGTTCTGAAAATATTTTGGAAATATCCCCATTCGTGTGGTATTGACCTCTACTTTTTCAGCCCCAGTGTTTGAGGAAAGAGACCTGGAGAAATTACGGGACGCTAAAATGAGCACACAAAGACAATTAGATTTATTAGAAACTCAGAGAGAGCGAGGGCTTTGCTTTAAATAGCATTAGCTGCTGCAGGCATCTGAACATAACATGCAATTTAGAGAACCAGTGAAAATGCTAAACAAATGACACGTTCCACTAACAGAGGAGCAGCAGCAGCCAGTGAGATGTTTGACTGAATCTCCACCTAATTCCTGCATGGAGCACCCCAGGGTGCAACCAGGGGGATTCATGACGAGGGATCCCAGATCACTGGATGATTCTGGTTCCTGTTCCGTTTTTCTTCACTCTAATTCTGGTATGAATTTTCTGTGTTTACATGTATGCGTGGCTTTGTCCGCAGCATTGATCTGTATGTAAACTGTACATGTGGCAATCAGAGCTGCTGAAACTGTGACACAGTATCTGAAAACCTCTTTAAAAAAACGTCACAATCCACCACTCTGTTTTCATCCTGCTATCTTAAATGATTACAATGGCTTCGAACATCAGTGATAAAACTGTCTGATATAATCCAGTACAAAACAAATTATGTTCCCGCAATGAGGCATTCCTACTGAGTATTTAACTTGATATATTACACCAAGATGCTGGTGAGACAAAAGGGCCCCTCCAGTCCCCACTCATGAATATTCAAATGAGATGTTCAATTTGTGATGGGGAGATTATTGGAAAGCTAGAGAAGCATGCAGGATTCTCCCTGAAGCCCGGCTCAAACCATGTTATGCACTAGACTGAATGACTTGCTGTGATACAGTCTGAAATTAAAGTGGGATCTCCTCCCCGCTCCATTAGAAAAAAATGAGTCAGCCTGTTGGCATTTTAAGCTGCTGGCAAAATCCAATACGTCTGCTGAGTAAGAACTTATGAATTCTGCTAGGCAGGACCGAGCTCTGACAAACTACTGTAGTCGGAACTTTGTGAAAAGAAAAAAAGGCGGAAGTTGAAGAAAGCAGATCATTTGTATATTTTTTGATTCTACAATTAATAAGTCGACAAATTAAATCACAATCAATTGAGAAACACAATGATACAACAAAGAGCATGTGGACGTGTGATGGAAATGTGAGACACGCACAGAAGCTGTCCTGAACTCTGTTAATCTCCATCTTGAATTCCTGCCGCACTTGTTGTCAGCCACATTTAGCTTTTGTGCAAATATCTAACAGATTTCTTCGTGACACACTTGCTCCGGTTTGAGCTGCACTGGAAATGACACATTTCACACCACGTTTGTATTTTCACACTTTTAAAATTGACCACACGCGTTTACACTACAGTAGTATCACCCTACACTGGGTGGTGCACATTCCACATTGCCCAACCAGGCAGGAAGATTCCAAATATCATTTACATGTAATTTCAGCCGCCTCGTACTAATGAATGAAGTTACACAGTGTTAAAGGAGAGGGAATACAAGTAAGATCAGAGAATACTGGACTCATGCACAGTGAGAGCAGGGGCAGGTCTGTTAGTGAAAGACAGGTACACCAGTCTATCATTTCATTTAGACTGAATGAAATCATTCATCCTGTTTATTACAGTCCAGCCAAGGCCACCAGCTTTTTTTCTTCAGTCAACCAAATCTTTGCTGGTTTTTGTGAAATGGCAAAAAAAAAATGTAATCTCGCTTTTTTCCAAGCTCAAGGCTAATTTTTCAAACATGTTTGAAAGATCCTCTTTTTTAGAAATCAATGTGTTTTACCTAGGTATAATAAAAGACCTTTTCCTTCACCACATGCAAAGCTATCATGATCATATATTCATGATTATATATGTTAAAAAAACAGGCAGTTAGAGACAACAATGTTCTTCAACTGCAGTGGCTTTGATAGCCTGTTACCAAACACAATTTGAGAAAATAGATCAGTGTGCAGTATTACTGCAAAATATTACTAAAATGGATCTGGTGATTTCATTGTTCTTTGTGTAAAGTAGTCTCCATATTTCTTGACCCTTTGCCATATAAGCTGCAGTAATGAGCAGTGAGGGCACACAGAGACCTATACCACAGCATGCATCTTAACACACACGTTTATAGATGCTGGCTGTGTGAGCAGGTGAGGGATCTGCGAGGACAATAACGAATCACAAACATGCATCTGCAACAAGGTCAAGGCTGAAACTGTCAAGACGCATGTGGATTCACTCATCTGAAAACTTCACACATTGAAATCATGACATTCACACACACGACACCATTCCCAAATTCCCTCGCAGATACACACACAGACACACACACAGTGTGATGTGAGTGGTAATAACCTGTGCCTGTGACTCACCAGCACCCAGACACGCTGCGTTTCAATATGAGACACCATTAAAAAGGCAACAACAGCCATTCCCTGCACCCTGGAAGATATATGATTTATTTTGCCTCTACCTGGTTACTTTTTGTGTGCACATTTGCATTATGTCTGAACATGCCAGTCACTTAGAGGTCCCTTCTCCTGTCCCACATCCCGGCAGCAGACATCACTCCCCACTGAGCATCCCTGAAGGGTCACACACCTCGCTTAGTGGCTTGCTGCACTCCAGCCAAAGAAAAGGGCCTTTATTACCAATCGTTCAGTTATTAACTCTGCAGAGCAGGAGTGGGAGTGAGACAGCCAGAGAGCCACGAGGAAGAGAAAAGAGATACAGAGCTGAATAAGGCTTAAATGTTAACTTAGACCAGGAGCAGAAGAAAGAAGGTAAACAAGAAGAAAACGGGGGGGGGGGGAGCTTCTCCTGAAATGCATCCAGCGATAAAGAAAATACAGTAGGTGGACAGTGGTGGAGCCCTCTCTTTAATCTGCACCAGCAAAGGTTCTGTTGAGGAAAAGCTTGCTCCTGAGATCTCAAGAAAAAAGAAATAAACAAGGAATATGCTCGGAGGAAGAAGCTGCTTGTAAAGGCATCGCATTCTGGCCCTATGATAAATTAAATGCTCATTAGCTAAAACATAGTGATGCTTTGGAGATGGACCATTACACTGGATAATGACATCACCAACAAATGTACGACATGTAAAGGCAGAAAAATAACATGTAAAACTCCTAATTCTGTCTTCAGGGTGATGAGGTGCTGTTATGTTGTCATAAGAAGAAATCAGCTATTGAGATTGATTATCAGTATCAAATAATGAAGTACTGAATGTTTAACATACAAAGAACACGAGAGCTGCTTCACTGTCATCTGGAAGTTTTGTATTCTGACAACATAGGGAAAGAATCTGATCAAGGAAGGTTTTACTGCTAAGCAACTGGATATTTGCACCAGATCCAAATAATGTCGACTGTTCCTTCAATCAATCAGCATTTGTTTCAGCAGTCTGTCCATAAAACTTGTCAGTCAAGCCTCAAATACAGGTCGGCTATTTCCTAATAATTCAATGAAAGGAAGTTTATTGTAGTTTCAAGTTCAGAGACTGTAATTTGTGTTAGTTTGATTAGTTGTGTTGTTTAAACCTCAGGGAATATAAACAAAATAATGTATTTATTATTGGAACCATCCTTCTTCATTGTAACGAATAATTGTATTTTTATTTGTAGGCACATCTCACATTTTACATCTGTAGCTCACATTCTATCCTCTGAATTAGCTCAGCATTTATAATTGAATAGTTCACATGTTTTACATCTGTTAATAATCTGTTCAACATTACATCTTCCGTCTCAGATTATCTGGAAATAAATTGGAATTTAGTGTTACCAACAGAAAACATATTTAATTCTCAATTTATGGTAGACTCTAGAACCAATTCTACCACCAAGTGGCCTTTTAATAGGCATTACAATCTATTGATGCATACTCAGGCCAGACTCATCTCTGTCTGTGTAAATCATTCTCTGTCTGTGATTTTTTGGCTAAACACTTTAATAACTACTCCTTTAAGTTCTACCAACTTCCATCCATTTTGATACATTGATACACATTTGGGCAAACAAAATTGTTTTCTGACAATTCACCTAATTACAAGCTATAACATGAAATAACTTTATTGTCACTGCACCAGTGCAATACAATGAAATTCAGTTTGAAGCTGTCTTGTAGATTCCCATTAGGATCAAATTAAAGAATTAGAGAATAAACATGCCATAACAAATAAAAACAAACTAAAAACTGTAAGATCATGGATGACATGGTTTTATGGGCATAATTTGTTACATACAGTAGCTTGAAGAAACTTCAAGAAATCTTGTCATCTTACTCTTTGGGGAATATTTAAGTGCGTTTTGGCTTTCGGAGAAGTTAACTTCAACAGAACAGGATCATTTTTTGAACGAATTCTGAATGAAAAACTCAGATTTAGGATTGTAAATCATACATTTAAAAAAGAAAATCTATTAGATTTCGTTTAAAATAATAACAATAGACAGATAGTGCTCATAAAATCTACAGCCAATTAAAAAGGCACAGCAGGAAACAATACAACCTCCACCTATTGCCTCATCCAGATCAATTGGCTGTTCTACTGAATAGGCCCAGATCACAGAGTGTCTCAGATGCTCATGATAATATGGTGATTTTGGACTCAAATCTGATTATTTCATTATTAATAAATCCAAGGTTTATAACGTATCCACCACTGTTCCACCGTGCCACCCCTGATAAACTCAAAGAAATCTCTGTGTGTCTGTCGATTGAGGTTTGCAAGAGATCGTCCTGCGTGTCCATGATTATGAACCACTGCGCCAAACCAAATCTGTATTCAATCATTCTTTATACTATTTGTTTATTATCTATTCTTTCTATTTCAGTTATATTCAGATGCAGGTCCAAATGTATACCCAGGAGTGTTTTGGCACAGATGTCCACTTTTAAGGCACTGATGAAGTAAAAGTGAAGTATTTTACCTTTACCTTCAGCTCTTTTCATTGTGTGTCTTCTTTTATGGTCTTGTAACTGCTACGGTGAATAGGGAAAAACGTATATAAAAATGGTCATGATCATAAAGCTGCAAAGATTGGTTTATAAAGTGGATAATCAAGTGAACACATAAAAGACTGTAGAATCCAGGACAGGTTTCCATTTGGACTTCATATTGCTATAGTTTGCTTAAAATAATGTGCATTACAGTTGAGGTGCTGCTGTAATAAGACATTGACTTCAGCGAGTGAAATCCACAAATGAATATAATAATATAATTTGGCCAACTCTGAGCAAGCCTCTTTATATTTTATGCAGAAGCATGGCAGCAGTGGTGGAGGGTTACCAACGTTTATCTGTGTGGGCAGAGGGTTAGAAACAGTGTAAATGGTCTGTCTCTGTTGTTGCTGGCACTTTGCATTTAAATCACAATGAGTAACTACATCTTGCTAAGAGTATAGAAGCTGTGAGGTTTCAATGAGATTGTTTATATTTGATGGTGCCATGATGCTGGCTCTTTTCCATTTAAAGTTCCCTGTAGTGCCAGAGCAGCCTTTAACTCATCATTATTAGAGGAAAATAAGAAGCCTGGGTTTCTTTTCAGCACTTTGTCCACATAGACATGAATTTCTTCAACGACATGATACAAATAATCATTTTCAACAAAATGATTCTTTATCCCAGCTAGACTGCTTAAGGACACACTCACTGCATATGATTGTGTCAGGCATACCTGTCCTTTAAAAACATGCAGCTATGATTCAAATTAAGAAGCCCACCCTCGATCTAAATGTTTTAACTCCCACACTTTGTTTTCTGTATTTTACCTTCTCCTTTTTCTCTAAGAGTTTTTATTATTCTTTGAGGAATTTCAGTTTGGATTCAGAGTACATTAAATAACAGAGGCAGCACTGGCAAAAGTTACATATTTTCCAATTGCAACAGCCAAAGCACTTTTACTCGTCTTGTTAGATCTAGTGCTGCAGTGACAAAAGTAACTGTCACATCCTATCACAGACACTGGACCATTAATTGATAAAGTCATATTTATCAGATATACACGCAAAAGTTAGTTTAACAGTTTATCAGTTATTGGCTATATACAAAACTGGTAACCAATAATAAGAGTATATGGACGTTGAATAATAACTCCTACAGTTATGCAAGGTTCTATGCTTGTACTTACCTGATAAATGATTCCTTTGGGTAACATTATTATAAAACACTACATTAACTTCCTTTGTCATACAGATGACACCCTAATATATCTATCAATGAAAGTAGATTAAACCAATCAATAAGATCAATTAAATATTGTCTGATGATAGAGGTACACTAGATGGAACTGTCCTGGCCTACAGCACCTCTCCAAGGAATCTTGGAATCTCAGGAAATGTCTTTTAATTCAACAAACTTCAAGGACTCATTGGTCCCCCCCCCATGCATGGCTATTCAGCACACCCTATCTCAAAAAGATGGAGAAATACTAGACTATGCATTTGTTATTTCTGGAATGACTATGCATATCAGAGTAAAAACCAAGCTGTGAGGTCCAAGGAACTGCTTGCAGAGACAGGATTATGCTGAGGTACAGATGTGAGGAGGACAACAAGAAACTACTACTGCATTGAAGGGTCACTAGAGCACAGTGGCCTCTGGGATTTCTTGAATGCAAAAATGTTTGCAACAACCAGGACTCTTGCTAGACCTGGCTATCTGGCCAAACTGAGCAATTAGGGAGGCTGTCACGTTTAAAGCAAAACTGAGTGAAACCTGGTCCAGACTCTCAGGACCTCAGTCTGGGCTGAAAGTTCACGTTCTAGTCGCACATTGTTTCTTCACCTCGACTCCTTTATCTTGTTTGTATTGAGGCCTCACACACTGTCTAGTCATACACACTCTCCCTTCAGTTTCTGCCGCTGTCACATCATCTATTTGTTCTTCCCCGCTCCATCTCTCTTTGCCTCCCTCCGTTTCTCTCCTCTTTCTTTCCATTTTCTGAACTATGCTCCAATTAGCCTGGCCCCACAAGGCAGCAATGTACCAGTGAGGACACTTTATAAGGACATCTCAACACACATAATCCATACACACATACACACACTGTACTTTGTTAACCTTTCAAGTGGCCACCTGACTGTTGAGTACATTGTATAACACCAAGTATATAAATATTTCTGCCTCGCTACCACAATTGCACCTTACTACACACTTTGGAAAAATATTCACAGAAGGAGCATGTGCGGTGTTTTCAGATTGACATAAATAGGACATAGGCCTCATATAGTTGGTTACAGATTACATAACTGCGGATTCATTTGCCTGGAAAACATAGTTATGTTGTGACACAAATGTGACTCTGCAATCATATGTCAAATCTTCTGTACCACTGACAGGAAATGAGTCATTGTTTAAGGATTCCTGGGCATAATATGCAGGAGGCTCCATTGTCATAACAACAACAACTGTAACAACAGTGATATGTTTAGAAATTCCCAAAACTAAAGGTCACTACTGTTAGTTCATTCTAAATTTTCACGAGTAAGATGGAAAGATTGATCACTCGTGTCTATGTTTTAAGTACGAAACTGAACTAGGAACATGGAGAATGTATCTTACTGTAGCATAAACACTAAAAACAGCAAACCTGCCGCTGTACAGTTTCCTTGAAAAGTAAATGATTTATTTTCATATGAACCATTCAAAGTGTTTCACACTAGGAGAAGGTGATACACTGGTATCAGTCTGTCATCACTGGTGTGATGGGTGCACCATGACATGGATTTCGCAATACCTTCACCACTGTGTTAAAGGTACAGTTTGTAGAATATTGTGATATCAAGTGTTGAAATTGCATGTTGCAGCTGAACACCCCTCACCTCACCCTCTCCTTCCAAACATGTAGAAGAACCTGTGGTAGCCTTTAATTGTCATAAAAACTCAAAAGGTGTTTAGTTTGTAGTAGTAGTTAGTTAGTAATGTAAAAAACATGGCGGCCTCCGTAGAGAGTAAATATAAAGTATTTAAATATAAAGGGCCTTTTCTGGGGTTAAGAAAACTACAATTCATACAATTTAAATGAAACAAACTAGTGAAAACATCATGAGGATTATTCAAAATGAAATATCTGCCAATAGTTCCCTTTCACCTAAATCTTACACACTGGACCTTTAAATCAATAAACTAACTACAAAAAAAATAGTTTTTTATTCAAATAAATGTTCTTATACAGTTTATCTAGAAGCAAATTAAAACAGAAACCATATAAGCGGCTGCCATCATGCATGGTGCGTTGTAAAAAGGGAGGAGCCAAACTGATCAATTAAGGCATCAGAAGTCATCACTTAAGCTTAAAGAGATAAGAGGAGTGTCAGAACCAGACAGGGACACTGCAGCGTGCACAGGAAAAGAAACTCATTCCCAAAAAGGGGGCTATTTTTTTTTTTTAAATCTTCCCTAACGGAGCAAACTACAATGATATTCAATATAGTGTGGCTTGATCTTATTTGTTTTTGTCTGAACCATAGAGGAAACTAACCAAATCCAACCCAAACAGTAGGATTTATATATTTTTTTGTTTTCAACCTGACCCTGATGCAGTAAATATAAGCTGCACTGACTTTGTGTTACTCTTTTCCTCACATGCATGTTATTGCTAGTTTTCCCTGATTATAGACGTTCAAAATAATAGACAAATACAAAACAACATCATTTGTCCCCGGAGGGCAATTCTGACAACGTCACAGAACCCAAGCCTGAATATTATTTTGAAACATTTGTCTGAATCCAGCCCAGGTAGGGTATTTACACTCAGTTATGCAAGTCACCACTTAAAAACATCATGTCCATAAATGTGAGCTGGCAAGCTGCACAAGGGCCAAGGCCAGTGTGCAAACAAACAGCGCCAGTGGAGCAAGTCCCAAAACCACGCTGGTGTAACTCCAGGCATCGTTTATCTCTGCCATGTCATATATGACTGGTACGCTATGGAAATATGTCAGGAGACAGGACAGACCTCTAATCCCAAAACTGAAAAATTAAGTAATACTGTGTAATATTACCATCCCCTTCCATAAATGGTAAAATACCATAATTTTTTATTTTAGGTCCTCTCCCTTACTTTAAATAACAGTTCATACTCACCCATTCACACATACATTCCTGCAGGGCTTGTGCTACACATGCACAACTGCTGCCTGTGCACCGATGATACATCACGGGGGTCAGTTGGAGGTTCAGTGAAGAACACTTGGACACAGGGACTGGAGTAACCGAGGATCGACTTTCCGTTTAGCGGACAACCTGCCCTCCTTCCTGAGCCACAGCTGCTCCTTGTTTGTTTAAACCATGTGTACGGATAAAACAATCAAGATACAACATAAACAGTGTTGTTTGTGTCATAACGGTGGACAGAAACAGGCTAGCTGCTTCCCCCTGCTGCCACTCGTTTTCCTAAATTAAGCGAATATTCCCTCCTGGCCCAGCTTCATAATGTTTATCCTTAATCATATTCTGTGCATTTGGAGCCAAATGTTACCGCATCTAGAGGCCTGAAATGTCTGCACTGCATCTTTCCATGAAAGAAACTGTTTATGTTAAACATTTGACTCTGTAATGCTCTCTCAGCTGCTGTGGGCTCAGCAGTAAGGTTTCATTAAGCTTGGTAGACAGTGAGCTAGAATGTAAAAGTAAACCCTGACTTTTTTTTCTTTCTTTTTTTTATAAGCTTACATTAGCAGAGCATTCGTTTTCCATCAGGACAAAAAAACTGAAGTAGAAAAAAAAACTGAGCCAACACGAGGGCACTCCGCTCCTCAGGTGGTGTGTGACAGATAGAAGCATCTATCCTCATACATTTCAATAGCTATTCAACAGTGCCCCTCTCTTGGGTTCAATCTGCAGAGGCTGCACTTGAGCCAATCCACATGTATGCTGAATGGCACACGCAATGCTATATTTTTTTCTCCGCTTCATATTGTACCTTCACTGACTTCCATTTCGCACCCTCGTCTTCCTGAACGAAACCAATTATCGAGCAGTGGGACAAGAGCAGGAGGATGAGAAAAGACAAACGGCAGCATGAGAACTGGTTAATTTGCATGGTTATTTGCATTCCTATCTCAGTGTGTGTTTGCTTAAAATCATTTGCCTACAGGCTCGGAGCTGCTGGTCAAAATCAGTTGGCCCACAGCGTACGGCATCTGTCCGTCTAACTGAGATAAATATATTGACTTGCAGAAAAAATGATGTAGACATATTTACATGGAACTGGTTTGCGAAGGCATGCAAACGCAGTGCGGGAATTCTAGTTTTTAAAGTAACTGTGAAATGTCAAAAGCATGTCTTTATAGGTGCACAGAAATAATGCAAATGTAATCCTGAAAAAAAACCGAACAGCTCTCAAAAGTAGAGAATAATGATGTTTCGTCTAAATTGATGTCACACACTGTGCATATCGAATACATTAAACAAACAATACAAAATGCACTTCCTTTCTGAGAGCATTGTGTGAGCCGCAACACAGACTGAAGCTTACTGTTGCTTGCTCCAGTAATTCTGGCTGTCAGTTGCAGCAGCAGCACACATTGACAGGAAGGGGGCCATCGCTCAACACCTCGTTAGAGACCTTCTGAGAAAAATACTCCTCCGTTGTTGAGCTTCCATATACAGCCAGAGACAGACGAGCTGTCAATGCACCTGGAAGCCATCGCTCGGTGGCTTAAAACTCATGATTGACAAGTAATGTGAAAAAAAAAAGCTGTGTCCAATATTTCTCTGGCAGGAAACAGCCAATATTCACTAAAGTAGACGTTCAGGTCAATGGTCAGCCGATCAATCTCTCTGTGGTCAAATATCAACAACTAAGAAAAAATGTATAAAGTTGAATAAATGAATCACAATTTGTTTAACATTTGATGCAGCCAAAGTATATGATACAATATATTTGGCTGAGAAATACGACTTTAAACTTACTCTTGCTGCAGGGGTTAATGCTTCATAAACACAACACTGTACCTCAGACCCCCCTCTTTGGTGATGGGCCCCTGACCAATTATTGATGTATGTAAGTTTTAGTGTATAAAATACTTCATATAACACTAAACCCATAACAAATACATTGACTTATAGCACCACCTCTCGTTTCTCTCATTTACAGGTTTTGTTTGTTTACGTGTATTGCCAAGTTCAACTGCATGTGAGAGCAGGTTGAGGCCGGAATGCATATCTGTAAAACTGTAGAAAAACTATCATATAGGTTATATAGCCAGTTCTAATTAAACAGTATCTCCCTCTGATCTTACATTCATGAGGGGCAGTTATATGAGACCCACTGTAGCATGGACATTAATGTTTTAGCAGTTGGACAGATCAGCATGTTCACAGCAGGTTGAAAAACAACTGGGTAACTGAGGACCAGCATGTTGCAAGCTAAAACAGCTACCGCCGTTCATGCCCTCAGAGGGACACACACGGTGAACCTCATACAGTAATGATGATGATGATGTGTCAAGCTTCGGAGGCTCTGGACCCAAGGCTTCCATTAATGTTCATATTAATAATTAAGAGATGACTGCTTTGGGGAAAAAGGCTTGGCAGTGAAAACGAGGAGAGGGTGAGAGGGAAGGGAGTGAGGGCGGAGATGAGGCTGAAGACCTGCTGGAGTGCCAGGTCTGAAGAGAGGGTGAGATAAAAGGCCTGAGAGAGAAGACACGGGTGTTTGAAGACATCCAAGAATAACTGTGGAGCGGATGAAGGCTACAGCGGCTAGCGCTCCACAAAAGACAAGAGCATACATTTGCAAATTCGGATTCCGACTTTTTATAATACATGTGTTTGAGACTCACTTTTCTGAAGCATGACCAACCTCAACACATTGTGAATTCTCTGGATCTTGTAACAAATTCATATTTGTCGAATGTTATTTACTGTAGTGTAATCACAGTAACACTACAATACTTGTGTTGTGTTTAAATGTTGTTGTTGTGTTCCTGACACATAGCATCAACAATTACACGAACAATGAACATGACCTTTGACCACCAATCTAATGAGTCTTTGAGTCCAAGTGACAAAATGTTTTGTGGAATCAAAGACTTCACATGTCAGAACCACGAATAAATCCTGTCCAACTTTTTCTACCACTCCGTCCCTCCATCTTAAAATGTATTTCACAACAATTCATCGTCTCACCTCTCCTCTTATCTGCTCCATCAGTGCATATACCTCTCTTTATACTGTCTCTCTCATCTCCATGTACCATCTGGGGCTCAAAGCAGGCGCTATGATGCCTAAGACAGATCCACGACACTGAGTCCTTTCAGCCTCCAACACATCCCAGGCCAGCTTCACCTGACAACCTCCTCTTCCTATGTTACTCACCTTACTGGTATCTATCCACCCACCACATCTGATCTCTTCACATTTACTCGCATTATAAAACCTTTACTAGTCCTATAATATTGTGATATGGTCCTCGTCTCTGTGGGTTTTTTCGAATTTCTGAAATTCCTAAATTACAAAAAAAAGCCGATTTTCAGACTAAGTGCTATCACCATTATTTGAAACACAGAAACACATTTTGTCTTTCCAACTACAATATCCCGGTTACTCTGACCAACTTTCAGAAACTGGAAACAGGCCCATAAACCCCAAACTTGTTGTACCGTTACATATCACTAACGTGAAAATGTGTTCTCATTCAAAAAGGCATTTGAGGCTCATGAAGCAGCATCCAGCTGCTGCTCTCTTGGTCGGTGGGGGGACATTATCAGGGTATAACCAGGAATGGAGAAAGCTCCTGAGGGGCGGGTCGAGAGGGGTTGACTCAGGCGTGGGGGGCCAGCAGCCTGTGCAGCTGCTGTGTTTTGGTCCCCTGGCTGGTCACATGATGCAGATGACGAGATGTGCGGCTGTGGTGGGTGGTGAGTTAGAGGGTGGTGGTCTATTTTTGAACACTGCCTTTCTGAAGCATGAACCCCCCACCACCACCTCCACCTCGCCATCGCTCCTCTCTTTGCCTTCTCTATCCCTCCCTTTTTTCTCCCCTGGCATCCCATTTCCCTGTGTAATTAGGCTTCTAATTAAGGCTGTGGATGTTGAGAGAATGAATGCCCACTGTCGTCTCTCTCTCTCTCTCTCTCTCTCTCTCTCTCTGTCTCTGCATGGAGCATGTGAGCTGAACTGAGAGAGAGCAACACAAAGACCAAGAGCTGGCTCCTCTGACAAATTCTGGTCTTTGTATATTTAATATTGAGTTGCGGTCTGGTAATGAAATGAGCATAATGTCATACAACACAAATATGCGCTCTGCTCATCAAAAAGGATGGAAATTCAGTCTATTTCCACACCACCAAAGGATTACATGGAGGAGGTAGGGCTAGAAACAGGCAGTGGTGGTATTAAAATAGCACAATGAAAAGAGTATGAAGGTCAGGGCTGTGGATGGATGCTTTGCTCTGCTTTGCAGTTCAAGTCCTTAAGAAGTCCTCGATGGTGCATCGGTTAAAGATTTTATATTTGATTTTAACATGAATACATACCCTCCTTTAAACCTGTGATTAACTATACTGTTCTTACTGTAGTTGTCATTACACATGACAGGCAGGTAAAAATTGCCCTTATAATTCTAGTACGTGTCACACTGGCCTTTCAAAGTGGAAAACTGTCATATATCTTCCCATCATTCATGTCTGCACATACATAAGCTCACATCAGAAATGCTGTGACTGTACACAATAGTTATGTTGATTGTCTCATGTGCAGACAATTGCAGAGTCCACTTGGACTGAAACAAGAAAGAAAAAGAGCTGTTGCATTGACTATTGTAGAACATTTGTGAGACAAGACCGTAACTTTTTAGACAATGCAAAAAAAGAACTTTGTCTGGTTTAAAATGAAATACTATAAAGTTTCTCTAATCACTCAAATAGAAGAAACATAACAGACTGAAAACACCACTGACCTCTTTTACCACCTACACAAGAATCAAGAGCCCACATGTGAGAGACACAAAAATACGTTTGAGAGCTCAAAACAAACCCAGACTCTGACGTTGCAAGATGCTTTTGCCCACAGCACAACATATGGCATCAGCAAATTCACGAAGATGGAAGGAAGTAACAGCTGCCCTTAAAACTTAACATCTGTAAAGACATGGCCCCAATTTACACGGTCTAGAAAAGGTAGAAGCAAAGTAAGTATCTTATTGCACAACCCCACATTCATGATACAAAGTAATACTGTGTTCATTTGGCTCCTACAGCATGTTTCAGCATAAAGCTGCACTGTGTTGCACTAAAAGCTGGTTGATGTTTTTCTTTCACCAGAGAAGTGAAGAGGCAGCTGTTTGTTTTCCACTCTCACCCTTCAGATCAGTCAAGTCTGTAAGGTTAAAACATGAATTTACCAATATTAACCTCGCTTATTTCTGCTTGACCATCCTAAACCTCTAAATCGTCAAGGACGACGGGGGACTAATCAGCGCCGAGGTATGTGGATTCCCAGGTGAAGGTCTTCCATTCATCATATGGATTTTATATTTATTTATAATTAGTTCAAAGGCCTGCTGTGCCCAGAACACTTCTGTCAGTCATATGGATGGTGGCCAATTATAGCTCACAAAGGGAATCTGCATGCAAAATGGATAAATGTGTATATGTGGTTATATGGAGTGTGGGCAGATGGATGGATGGATGTGCATATGGATTGAATGATGTGTGGGCTTCAAGTGTGTGTATAATTGTGTATGCATGTCTGTGTGCCTACAGAGCAAAGGTATGGATGGTCATTCATTAAGTATTTTGTATGTGTGTTCATGTAGTTCGATGATGTATTTGTGTGTGTGTCCGTTTGTGTGTGTGTGAATACCGTACAAGGCGTGAAACAGCTGATGTGTGTTCAGAATTAAAGCGTGACAGTGAATATGTGGGTGAAGTGATGAAGGCTGAGTGGCCTGCCAACACAGGCAGCTGCCTTTCACATTCAAATCACAGAAACATCCCTTGTTTCACATGATATACTCCTTCATTCTACATGGAAATCAAAACAGATCTTGTTTTTTGTTGCCTATAGATTAGGCACCTCCAGTGTTACTAATATTTAACAGCAACGCAAAAAATTTTAAATTCACAGAATCTCATACATATGACAAAGATCAGGAGTTACAGAAAGAAAGCTACAACACAATATAGTAGCATTAGATAGATAGATAAATTACTTTATTCATCCCCAAAAGGAAATTAGGTATTAAACAAAGGAAGATAGTGAAGGATGATGTGCGCCTTGTCCACGCTAATGTGGTCCAAATTTGCGTTTGGGCCTCTCATCAACATGGAAACAGCATTTAAAGCCACTAAAACTGAGATTTTTACAAATACCTTCCAAAGTGCTGATTTTGAAAAACCTAGATGTCTGTACATCATCTTTCTTTACATGTGTACATGTTTATATGTATATATATATATCATAACGAAATTAACTAATTTAGACATTTAGCTACTGTAAATGAGAATATTCCCCACGATCCCCCCAACCTGGCGTGATTTCCTTTTTCCCCCCACGAACTTATATTATATAACTTGTATATATATATATATATATATACACACACTCAGGCTCCACTGGCAACCAAGAAGATCCACATTTGGTTGTGTCTGTCTTTACGTAATAGAGAGTTGAGATAAAGGTTACTTTAACAGTGAGGAGGAAAGGTTAATATGCAGCCAATAAAAAGTTCAGCCTGCAAGACTTAACTCGGGCCAAACAAATCCAACTACTACTTCAGTATTTGGTCTTTAAACACTGACATGTCCCTGACGACCATTAAAAGGCAGATAGTTCAGACAGCATATCCAAAGGAATCAGTCCTTCACTACATCTCCAAGAACAGACAGTAACCAAGTGCACACTGTAAGTGTGGGAGCAGTAAGGTCATGCAGACTTTTAAAGCAGTTATCAGATCAACACCTACACTGCATTAGAGCAAACAGCCTTCTTATTCATTTCTCAGAGACTTTCTGCACAGTCTCATCCTGCAAAAAAAACTGCACAAGGCTCAACTTTTAATGTAAGTGTTATATGGCAACATGCTGCGATGTATAATCAGATAAATGCGAGCACACATTCCTGGTAGATCACTTTGTAATGTGAACGGTGTGATTCTAATTCAGTTTACCTCATGAAAATCACATTTAATACAGAACGACTGAGGTTGTAAAATCATAATGAACCACTGTGCAGTGCTTTGGTTTCTGATAAACCTCTAAACCCGTTCTCTGAGCAAACTGCCTCTTTAACACTCGCAATTTTCAGTCTTAATGTCGTCGTACTGGGTTGTGTGTTTAATCCGTAATGCTAATTGTTGTGGTTCGTTGTGGGTGTGTTGTCTCAGGTACCAGTGAGATAATCAAAACGCAATTCAGAGAGGATGGTTTGATTAATTGATCAATCAGTTTGATCTCTTATCAATCACAGATACCGCAGAGGGGCTGTAGCACCACTTTTCTTTTCTTTTGGCAAAAACTCACTTTTTTATGTTGTTTTTTCTATTAATAATTATAATTTTCCTCATATTGAGAAAGTCAGCTTTACAACAGGGGATGCCTCAACAGACTAAGCGCCACTGCACCAGTTTCCTCCAGAGAAGGCAGTGCATTGCAGTAGTATTTACTTTGGAAAAAATCAGTGAGCACAATAACATCTCACAGACATCACGAGATACGAGTTCTTACCATTCAAACACAGCCGTGTTTCATGAGTGTAAAATGAGTTGTGTGTGTTTCTACGTGGAGCTGCTGTCACCCTCCATGATTTAAATGGCCCCACAGCATGATCATGAGGAGTAGATGTGAGCCAGGTCCAGCTGAGTGTGTGGATGGACTGTGCAGTATCATGGTGCAAACACGATCAACAGATATTGGTTAAAATGACCAAAAGATCTTTTTCATGACATTTCTCATATAACTTTATTCCTAATTCTTACTGCCAAAGCTGAACTCAAATCGAGAATACTAGTGCAGTGCCCACTGTCAAAACCTGCCTGTTTGGAATGGGCAGCTTAGGGCAGTGCTGGTAGCAAAACACCTGCAGTAATTTAGCTGCAGCAACTAAAGACCGGTTGTGGATCGGTGAGTACATGCTGGACACAGTCTGCAGAGCCCTGAACTGGAGAATCAGTTGTTGCTGTGGCCTCGCTTTTGGTTTGATCGATGACGTCACATATGTCGGAAGAGTCTCAGCCCCTGCTAATGCTCTGGCTGCCTGTTTATTCAAATTGTATTAACAATGAACATATCGAATCTCCAAATTGCACCAAATTCGAAAAATGCACTTCCTTGAGCCCTTAACAATACACATGCCAAGTGTGAAGCTGACAAGATGATTGGTTCTCAAAATATGCGTTCTACATACATACAGACAGAGATTTCTGCAATTATGCAATTACTGAACTACTACCTGTTTTAGACCTGCCTGTTCTCTTGTCCTGTGTTAATGCTCCTGAGCTACTTCAGAAATAGTCTTTGTCATTAGTGAATCATCCTAAAGCAGTTATATGCTTTATTACACTACATGTGTGGTTTATATAGAAGTTTGAATGATTTACTGAAGTTGTCTTTTTTCACATGTTGCATTTCAGCTATTTCAGAGGTCTGTTACGCATCGACACAACCTTTAGACCCTAGTTCACAATTTTCCAAAATAAAACTCGCTGTTTATTTATTTTTAAGTCATACTTAACGTATGCACTTTCTAAGTGTGAAGACAATTAGTCAAACGGTTTTTGAGATGTGCCTTCCACATACCAACAGACAGACAGACGTTTGTGGAAGGTTTGTGACATTTGTAATGGAAGAATAACATTGCTGCTGTTCTGTGGAGCCTGATCGTGTATGACTGTGTTTTTAACTAGTCCTCTGTCTCCCGGTTCAATTAGAGAGAATCTAATAAGCACGCAACTTCACACTGTGTTTACAGCACCATAAAAGAAAAAGCCTTCTCTTCTTGTCACTGATGGCTTCACTTGTAATGAGTCCTGCTTCATATTTGAAAAGTTTACAACAGCAGATTAGTTAAGTGTAGAAGGAGCAAGTCTGGAGGTCTCGAATTTATGTAAGAGGAAAACAGTGTGTAAAATGAAGCATTTAACAGCTCTCAGCAGCACTTTTACAACTCGATTCTCCCGTGACAGACGAGTACTCTAGACGCTTGTCCACAAAGAAATGGAGCTTCAGTGCTTGTAAACGCCTGTAAGAACAGTGGGTGGGCCCAGTATAAAAGGCTTCAGTGAGCATGTGTGATAGAGCATGGAGCGTCATTAAGTTACACTGGGGGAGGGCATGATATGATGCAATTTTATTCATTAGTGGTCTGATTGATGTTCAGCTGCCTGTGATTAGGAGGGGCAAACAGCAGCTGTTCACTGGAGTGAAAGTTGTTCCGCTGTGGAAGGTCATAACTCTGTCGACACTGGGGAAAATAGAGGCGGCTGCTGGACAGGATACAGCTGATTCATTGGTAGAAACAAGTCTATTAGTTGATTCATCAGTGCGCTGATTCCCAAACTTGTATCCAGTACCTCAGCAGTTGTACAGAAATATAAAGATGTCAAAAACCAAAATGAAAAGTTCAAGTTTTAATTAACAAATAAAATTGTGTCCAGTATAAAACCTGAATAATAGCCTAGTGGTTTCATCTGAAAGAGCGTGTAAAAATGTTAACAGTCAAAATGTTTAGTTAAAAGCATCAAATTAGTTGCTGAGAAAGATTGCTAACAGTAATGGCTGTCATTGCAAGCTAAAAGTAATGTTTAAGATTTGGCTTAAAGTACAGGATAAATTATGTTTAACCTAAAGCAATGTTTGATTTATTTGCTTAAAGGTGATGGTAATATTTTGCTAAATTGTAATGCTTAACTTAATTTGATGACAGGCTTCATACACGTTTGTATTTGAAAACAGCATTCTTTGTTGTGAGTGTCCATATGGTCATTTCCAAACATTTATCCATTGCTGCCAGTCCAGACTAAAATTTAAAACGGCATCAGCAACGTTTTTAAACCTTTTTGTTTTAGTGGCTCTAAAACTCTGGGGTGGTAGCAGAGTTGATGTGTTTTAAAGGAGAACTTAGTAGCATAGATTTAACCTTAGCTGAAAGTAATGGATAACTTGTTGTAATAGGTGACTGTATGATGGGCAACTGGTTGTAACAAGTAGCTTAAAGTAATCAGTCAATGTCCAGATTCACACAAGTGCCAAACTGACCAAACAATCAAGACATTGACAATTTCTATGTATGTAAATATCAATACAGGCTGATTTTGACATAACAACATACAATTTCAAACTGAGACACCTGATGGCCAATGTTTATGAAGGAGCCCTTCAGTTCTGTTAACAGTGCTGTTGCATGTCTGTTAAAAGACATTATAAATCACTGCATTACTGGTTCGATCAGCCACTGATGTTTCATCTCTGCTCTTTCACCACAGTTCAAGGATTTTGAGTGTCAGATCAGAGAAAGGCCGAACCTTCCACTCAAGGCCCCCATGTTCATGTTGGTGAACAATGGAAAGGTTGCCGCCGGAAGCCCTGGAGGACAGTCAGACAAGTTGGTAGTGTGAGCAGACGGCGCAGTAAGGCTGAGGATCACAGACCTTTCAGGATGAAGCAGCAGATGGTTGAGGAGGAAGCTGCTTGGCATGCATTAACGTTCATCCAGGTGTTCATCCAGTAAGAAAGAGAACAAGAGCGTCTTCTTTCCCTTTCTTCTGCTGAGGCACTCAGTGTATTCATAAGGAGTGCAGTCTGTTCAAAAGTCATTATATTCTTCTATTCATGAGTAGCCAGGCAGAAGCCATACAGGATTAGAGTCTCTCGGCTTGGAAGAATATATTCATCATGACAGAGTTTACAGTGTACTGGTTTCCTCTTTGCCAAGGCTAGAAACCGCTAGTTTAGATGTTGAAAAATGGAATATTCAATGTTCAATGCTCTTTCATTTAACCGCTTCTGTCAGTGAAACAACCCACAAACATACAATTATTTTCATTATCAATGAAAGTTTCTAGATTAAAGGGGCTATAACTAAGTTTTTGTCCTGGCGACATAGCCAACATTTATTTAATAAACAGCTGTTAATCCTGTCTAAAAGAAATCTTGCAAGCTCAGCATCAAACTTCATTCATTGACACGCTAGGAGCTGTCTCTACTGGTTAAATGTTAGCTCTTATTAAGCTTGTTTCTATCACTTGTTTGCTTTTACTGAAGTTAGCACGCTAACCAGCCAGCACAGCCCCGACTGGCCAATTTAGTCACCTCTCAATAGCAAGTTGCTGTAGCATCCAATCTGCTTTTAAGAAGTAGTGCTGCTCAGATGTATTCAAATCTCTCTCCCAAGAAGCCAAGACTGGCAGCAGAGAAAACTTACATAAAGCAGCTTTAATCAAATAACATGTTGGTCTATAAAAGAATAAAATAAAGCAGCTCAGCCTAATAAGTTTGTTTATCAAACTAAAGTTATAGTCTTCTACTACCTCTTAAACTATGAACGCTATCAAATATCAATAGCTCATCAATTCCCGTAAGAATATTTTTTTTATTGGTACAATCAAGCTTAATATTGAACCAATCAAAACGCTCCAATCACTATGATATAAGTGGTTTAATAATATTGAAATATATTCTCGTGACCATAGACACGATGCATGTTAGAAACAGGGTAACTATAGTTTAGAAAAGTGTATTCACCAAGAAAAACAAAATCAATATTAAAATCAAAATTAAAACAAGAAACCAGCTCAGAGCATGAATGGAAGATTTTTGTGAATGATACACTCTTAATATTCTCCCTTTAAGGACACAGAGGCAGAGCAACAAGCCAGACTTTGGCAAGTGCACTTGCCAAAGTTACAAATGGAACAGAACTGCTCAAAACATCCAAGCCCTGTAAGAAGTCTGCTGTAATCCCACGTCAAAACAACGCCAGGGAAAAATCGACTCAATTAGCAGCAAAAACAACAAAAAATAGGTTTTGCAAGAAATAAGTAGGACGATGTGGGATTTTAATAAATTCCAGCTGGGAGTAGGCTTTTTCTATTTTCCACTGTGTGAAGGTTTCAAATGGCTCAATGGGTTTGGTTATTAAAGGGAAAACAAGCCGTTTTAAAACCAGAATAGACGTGTGAGGATGCTGTGTTTTGGGTTCAGTTAAGACTTACCTCTGACACCTCACATCTGACAGCATACCTCTTACTTTGCATGAGGTTACATAAAGGACAGGATGACCACAGTTGCTGCACAACAGACATACACAGCATGTTTTGTAAAAGTTATTCTGAGACACAACTTAACTTTGGCTGATGCTAAAAATTGTCAGATGTTTCATGGTGGTGTCATGGAGAAACCCCACAGCCTCTGCTGACAGTACTTGTCAGAGTCGTTTTAAATGTCAGGAAAGATGCGATAGCAAAGTATAAACTCCAATTCTGGCTCCAAGCAACCTAAAGCCTCAGCGCTGGGTAAGAGACCTCCTGCTCTTTTACATTCAATGTGTGCACCTTGTACTATAGGGGGTGGAAAGAAGCTTTCAGCGATCACACAAACTGTAAGACTGAGACTACTGGGCAACACAGATCAGATGCAGGGGTTCAAGAAAATATTCCCAAGTTTGTGTTTTCATGTTTCCATTCTCCAGAGTTGATGAGATGCAGGCAGATTTATAGAAATTATAACATTATAACATTTAATGCTAGAAACTTTAAGATCAAAAGTCATGTATATGCATTATTTCCTCAGCAGCTAACAAGTATCTGAGACAGTGTGTGCCCTAAGTGGCCTTAATTGAATTTTTTTTTTAACTATTAATTTGGAGCATCACTGAAACAGCGGAGAAGGTTTCTTTCATCAGTGTTGGATTTATGCCGAGCAACATTATCAAATGATTCATGCTTAAGTCAGACGTAACATTAAATGTCTATTTTCTGTTCCATTTATATAATTATACAGGCCTGTATGGTTATGTATCCCAATGTTTATTTTGTTAGATTTTTCTCTCATCTTTCACAGTGAGTCATCTTTTTACTGAGGGCAACCAGTCACGTCATGTGGGCCTGTCAGGTAAACAATGAGGAAAGGCAGCGTCCAACTCAATAAACCAAAAGTTATCATGACTCACTTGACTGACCCACAGAGTCTAAAAATCTCTCTCTCAGGTGTGTGATAAAGATTCATATGTAATCATGCAACAAAGTTCACCACCTCAGTCTGCACATCTCCAGACCCTCCAAATAAACAAAGAAGGGATCTGTTTGCTACTTGGCTGTCACAGGTGGAAATGCACCCATCAAACTTGACAAAGTGTGATAGGAACACTCAATGCACTCATCACTGGCACAACAATAGTATCCAAAAGGTGAAGGTAGAGAAAAAGGATCAGATTCAGAGTCAAGAGATATTGTATGTAGCACTGTAGCATTTAAGTATAATTTAATTCAACAATTTAAAGAGATTATATGAAAAAGCCTTACTTAAGCATCGTCATTCTAGTGGTTTTGGGGCATTTGCAAAGTACACTACTCCTTAATCATGACAGGAAATTGGTTAGAGCTTAGTGTGTGTTTAACAACTGGCTGCTGCTTCAATTTCAATTTTCCACAAAGGAGGAAATGGATAAAGCACTGCCACCAAGAGCACATGAGAGCTGCGGAGAACAAATATGCAGAAGTCATAGTTTGAGGATTAGATCTAAATATAAGTTATGAACAAAATCGCTCATTAAAATACATTTAATTCTCCTATAAAACCAATAACGACGGCTGGTTTTCCATCTCCATGCAAACTGCCAAGAGAAATAATTCAACTTCACAATCTTCACCACAGCACCCAGGCTAAAATATAAATTACTTTGACAAATATTTTTCCAAAAGCCTCAGTAGCCATATGTAGAATTGAGCTGCAGCGAAGCATGACTTAATCATTATGACAAGCCAGTTTGATGGAGAGCTGGAAAACCAGAAGATTTTATCAATGAAATATCATCAAAGTACAAAAAAAACCTAAAATAACTGAGAAAACAAACATTTTGATGAGAACATGAGAGGAAAAGTGCTCTGTGTCTCTCAGTTTGCATTACACCTCTACAAAACACTAAGGCGATATGTTCTTCTGTCAATATACTTCTCAAAATGCTTTCATCTATGATAAGTGATCGGGCTACTGTGCGTCATACTAATCATTTCTCTCTGCAGTCAAGCTAGCCTATTAAAAGCCTGGGTGGGTAATACGACCCATGTGGTGCAGTCATTTCAACCGCTCTGTTATTCCAACAAGCAGCTGTTGTGTGCTCCTACTCAGCCTGATTCCCAAAATCCAACTTCTCCCTCCCTCCGCATAGACTCACGAGTTGGCCGTCTGTGGGGGTCAGGCTTATTTTGCGAAGACAAACACATAGAAGTTGATTTGTCGAGCGACAGGCAGACATGACTTGGCATATGAAAGCGATGGGCAGCAGCTCAGAGCCAATTTAACGGACTTATTCCGGGATAGTAGCTGACATTCAAGCTGCTGTCTGGGATTCCCCGCGATGTATTATTGATTTACTGGATACAAGGTTTCTCACGCACAGTTTGTAATGCAGTCAGCATTAGTTACGCTTGATTTTGAATGGACATGATTTGACCGTGGGGTGTCAGAACACTAAGCAAAGTACAGTAGAGATATTATAGTATATGTAGAAATACTAAAGTTGAACCCCTGTGGCCTCATCTTCACTTAGAGTCTATGGGACGTTGATTAAAAATGACACTGCTGCTACTCTCTCCATGTACACACTCATTCACAACACCAGCACACAAATACACTCATGCACTAGTTCTAGGTGTCGGGGTGATCATATCTCCTGGTCTACAGCTCCTGCCAGAGCTCATAAAGAGAGAGGGAACCAGGCCAGAGTAAACACAGCACAGTTTAAAAGAGAGGCCACCCTTCAGTTTTGATGAAGAGGTGAGAGTAACAACGAGTATCACTTTACACATGAGGTGCGATAAACATGGAGCAATTCATCTTGGTGATACACGATCCATGTAACAAATGTGCAAATGATTGGAAACATTTCAAGGAGTTTCAAGTTCGATATCATGCACTTACAGAATAGTTTGACAGTTTTGGGAAATATTATTTGCCCTCTTTCCAAGAGCTAGATAAAACGGGAGTCTCACATCTTTATCATAAAACTACAGTTAGCTTTTTTTTAGCACATGGAGTGGAAACAAGGGGGAATAGCCCGGCTGTGTTGAGCTGCCTGACACTTTTTTTCACATTCATTTTGTACAGTTTACACAAGTTATTTTTACAGGTGCTGGTACGCAGTTTTCTCACAGACAGAACCAGGCCAACTGTTTCAGTTTCACTCCAAGTTTAGGCAAATATTTTTCTAGAGCCTTTTGTTTTCTTTTAAAGCCACAGTTTGGTTTCTGCATGAATTAAGATATAATGTGTTAATAGGTGACATTTGGAGGTAATGAGGTGGAGTTGGTTGCTGTTGGACAGAACAAGGCAAACCGTTTCCGTCATTATGCTAAAATAAACACCTGCTGGAGTGGCTTCATATGCAGGCTAACAGTACTGACATCGAAGTGGGTGAACGGTATCAATCCTCTTATCTGAGCGCCACATTAAAAATGTGATGATCATTTATCAATCTAAGTCAAATGCTGAAATACCACAATTATAAATAAAAAAGAAGCTGATTCATGTCTTTATCTCAGGCCAACTTCAGCTGATGTTATTTTAACGTCTTCCCTCTTACACACAGTCCTTAGTGGATTAGGACCAAGCTATAAATCATGAACTACTTGTTAACTATTGGTCTTCAGGAACACTAATACCATACTTGGAGTTCCAAGCAATAGCCAAAAGAAAATCAGGGATGCAATCTTTTACGAGCCAAAGCTATGAACACACTATCAGGGAAGTCAACTCACTTTAAAATGGAAGCTTAAAATGTATTTGTTAACTTAAGCCTTTAAAGCTAGGGTTGGTAATCCTGGAAAAGCGGGCTTCACTACACAAAGCTATGCCTCTGAATCATTTCATTTGGACCTAGAGGACTTCCACAAATAAAGTAAAACATGTTTAATAAACAACTTACCAACCCTACCTTTAACTAGATGATTTTCCTCATCAGGCTTTGATTTACACTGCAGCACTTCCTTTAAAATGTACTTAAAAAATGTTGTGAGATAATATGTTTATTATATGTTTTTAATATCATCATAAATTGTTTTTTATCATAACTTGTATTATTTTATACTCAATGTTTTTTTTTTAACTTTATTTTTTATCATTTTATTTTAGGGTGGGTTATATTTATTTCCATTTTAAGTTGATTAATAATTGTATCACTATTTCTACAAGAAAAATAAATTTTATTTCATACTTTTCATTTTGAGCAACCCTAGCAGATTGTATAAGGTCAGTGTTAGCATGACTACTGTGTCCAGTGTGAATATAAACAGTATGTACAGTTTGTTTTTGTTAATCACAAATCAACCATGATACATTGATTGTCTAGTGAGTAAGACAGTGATTAAAACAGTTCAACTCTTGTGCCAAATCGTTAATGCTCCTCTTTGTCACTGCAGCTCGTCTGTGATGGAATAATTATCATCACATTTCTGGTGAGATCTTCTTTGTGACATATGGGATTATTTGGCCTTATTGCATTTTAGCCACCAATGATTCTGCCCCTTATGCACCTCTCTTATTTATTGTGGGAAATTCTTATCGCCAACTCTCCTCCACTGCTTAAAAATATTGGTCTAACTGTCATTTGAACCCCTGTGATGTTTATGTATGTGATTAATTTTACTCAAGAGTCCTTTTACACAAGATCCCTACATCATGTGTAGTCACTGTTCAACACGTTTCAAATATACTGCAGATGCAATTCTAGGGTTAGGGCAGATTTTCTGCAGCTATAGGGGCTGACAGATCACTCCTGAAGTACAAAACATACAACACACACAGCCAGAGGCCTTTAAATGTTCAGGAAGTAGAGGCACATGAAAACCTCTTCCTGTCAGTGTCATGTGTATGATCTCTTCTTACTTCAGTCCTCAACCCCCTTCTCTCACACACACACACGCACAGACACGCACACAGACACAGACACACACACAGACACACACAGCACACTCTCTCCATCTACATGACACAGGACTTCGCCTGAGGTGACCTCAGGAGCAAACTTACCGCTAATACGTTTTGACAAGTCAGCTACAAGAAAACGCTAACAGAGCAATGTAATGGTTAAAACCACCCTGACGCTCATTCATACCTCAGCACTTTAACCTCAGTCCTCTAACCCAGCTGACATTTGTGGTACATGTTGTCTAACTTTGTGAGGACAAACAAGAGGCTACATTGGCTGGGTTGTGGCCGTGTGAGAGCCTGGAATAGTTCTGGGGACTGTCGCTGGTTAAGATCACCTAAGGGGGGGGACAGGGTCATAACCATGGGAAAAAAAATTGAGGTTGACCAAAAAAATATGGCTCCCTCTCACAGAATTCAGACTCAGAAATGAGCTTACCCCATGACACTTGTGACCTTTAGTCATAAAACACAACCCAAGACAAACTAGGATTTGACAGAAACAACAGTGGAAATCGACCTACTAATTTCACATACGTCTGTCTTTCATTCCGTCTGTCTGTGTGTGGAAGGCATATCTCATAACTGTTCATTTTATTTTATTTTTAAGTCTTGGCAAGAGGGCAAAGAATATTTCCCGAAACTGTCCGTAAGTTTAACAATGAACTTGGCACTCCTTGAAATGTTTCCAGCCTCACACTTGGCGTGTGTATTGTAATTTGAGAGAAAGTCTAGTGCAGAGTTTTGTTCCTTCAATATTGATAAAAATTGAATAACCAGTTGACCAGCACTCTGTAGCAGTCAGTGGGGACGAGGCACTCTGCTAACAGTCTCTGGACAGAGTTGGACATGTCTTCATCTACGTCCTCAGATAAACAACAGCAGTGGTTGGCTACTGCCTGCTGCCAATGGCATCTGTTCAGATCATTTTGATAACTCATAGTATTAATTCACAGACATCTGAAACAGCAGACATGCAATGTATGAAACAATTTGTTTATATAATAAAATTGCAATTGAAACTAGAGAACTATGTACAATACATGATAAGAAAAGAGGGCTTAAAAACAATGTTGTCTGTAATACTACAGACTTCTCCCAGGTTACCTCTGGGCTGGCCATTTGTTATAAAAGCTTACCCTGAGTGAGGTTTCCACACTGAGCTCTTCAAGTTGCCAACAGAGGAGCTGAGTACAGGCTCACAGCTACATGGGGTGATGGTTGCCCAGAGCAACCATGATGTAGGGGGAGCACAGAGCGGGGTTGATATCACATTTTTCCTTAATGTCTGAATGTTAACATCAAAATGTTTACTGCATGACTGAGAGGGAAGAGAGTAGGAGGAAATAAAATGCCAACATGTAGTGCAAACCAGCCTCTGAGGTTTTCACTGATTGCAAGAGGCCAATTCTGACAAAAGTGGCATGTTTTCATTTTTATGGACCAGTTATAGATCTATAGAACTGCGGTAATGTAACAGGGAACAGGAAGCACTAAAAGCATCACAAGACACAGAAATCATGGAAGACTGTGCAACTGTCTCTCCTTCCTCTTTTACCCTTTTCACTCATATCGTATTTACTCTGTCTGTCTGTCTGTCTCTGTCTCTTTCCCCTCCACCACTCTCTCCTTCACTTCTCTCCACAGTGGAGGCACATTACACACTGTGGGGTGGGGGGTTGAGGGACAGGCTGGCTACCCAGCTGTAGTGTTGCCCCTGTGGGTAAGACAGTGAGGTCAAATGGCCTCTGGCCTGTCACCCACCACACTGCAACATTATCAGGCTTGTGCCAAGTGAAGTGCCCGGGGCCATGGCCTGGCACTCTCTCTCTCTCTCTGATGTGCTGCCACTTCCCCTCCTAGGACCAGTCTTCAGTATGGTCACCATGGCCGTGTATGTAGATGGTGGTAAATCCTTTGTCCTTGCTGCAGAACCCCCCCATCACATTATGACTACTGTAGTGTGTAGCCTACGTCACACTAGAACAAGGCATGGTAATGCTATTTTTGGACCAACAGGGTTTTTCCTAAGGCATTTGATACTGTGAGTCTTTTGACATTAGCTGCAATATCAGCAAAAAGGTGCATAGTTGTCTTCTGTCACTTTTAAAATGTATGTCAAAATAGGGTGATCAACTCTTCTGGTTGATTTTTTTAATCTGGGCAAAATACACTTTTTAGACAATAAAAGAGAAATAAATCACATCCTGTACACAAAGCACACTCCCTCCTCCACAGATTTAAACAAATCTTGGAGTAAATGAATTGATGCAAGTATAGGTTTAGGGTTAGCTGTGTTGTTCCCCTGGTTGCTGCCTGCCTCAATATAGGATGGTGGCAGTGGCGAGGGCATGGCTTGTTTCAGCCATGACTAACTGCAGGCAATGGCGGCACTGCAGGGCCAGTAGGGGCCACACCGTCAGTGGATGACAGAAATGCAAACGCAGCCATGAGCACTCACTTCTTTCCAGCATCCGTAGCTATGGCAACAGGTAAGCGGAATGACTAAAACAGTAAGAACAGGCAAAAAGGAGAAGGCAGAGCTTTAAGAGGTCATACTCTTTGCTCCTCTCTTTTTGTTAGAGACCGGCCGCAGTGCAAACACACAGACACAATGATGACAGAAACGCAGCCAAGCATCCCTCTCTGCACAAGCCACAGGGGAGCGTAGATCATGGGAGGATAAGTGGAGAGAGGCAATGGAGACTCTGGAGAGATGTACATTCAACATTTGTACAATACTCACTGCTAATGGTATAGGTCATTCTGAAGTAATACCGCTACAGTTGTGGGAGATGAGGTGGGCTTTTTATAGAGAGACAAGAATGGATAAGAGGGCTGCAAAGAATAACATGAGATGACTGTAGGTATTGCAGTAAATGTGAAGGGGGGAGAGAAGGAGAGAAGATAAGAGCAGATGACAAACAGGTGCTTTTCACCCACTGAAGGTGACTCATTCAGTACTTTGACACACAGAGTACCACCTGTGAAATGACTGGTTGGGACAATTGACCACTAAACCTTCTTATCAGAACATGACACTCAAGAAGCAGCCAGGTGGAAAAATCCTCACCCATGGTCTCAGCCACCGGCTCCCAGCTGCACACAGGAGTTCCTGTCTAAGATGGAAGGTGTATCTGACGGCGCTTAACTCGCAGCGATGCCTACAGGTTGGACAAATGTTAGTGTACAGTCAGTGGTGGATTTCTGCTCAAATAAAAACAGCAGAAAAGTGAAAAAAAAATGGATAAGGCTCATTTGATACAAGAGGTGAATCTCCTCTCCTGCTGGCTGTGGGAGGCATTGCAGTGAGGCAGCCTTTTAAAGGAGGCAAACAGGTGCAGCTTAGGTAAATGATGTTTCTCTTAGCTAAAGCACAATGCTCTCTCCATGTGTACAAGCGTGTCCCATGCCAAGGCCTCTTCTTTGTGTTTACAGCTCATCTATGAAAAGAGAACAAATGAGAACTCCCTTTGAGTAAACACAGTATTGAAACTTGAGACCTGCAGCAGGCAATCCCCATCAACTGTTATTGCCCTCTGGTATCAAACATACACAGTGATTTACATATACTGTACATGCATGCATGTGATCAGTTCCACATAATTAACAACTCGTGTTTAGACAAATGGTTCTGTTGTAAATTTTTACTTTTTATATATGTGAGATCATCTGAGGAATTGTGCTCAGCTGTCTGGAAACAAACATTTTGGACTGAGCCGGGTCAGTTTACTCTGTATTGATGAACATGGTAAATGGTGATATGGTGCTTTTCTTCTCCTGATGAACACTCAAAGTGTTTTACAGTACAGTTTTACATTTGCCCATTTACACACACATTCATACAGTGCATTAAGTGCAGCACTTTCTCTGTGAGACAGGGCAATATGGGGTTCAGTATCTTGCCCAAGGACACTTCGGCATGAGGACTAGGGAAGACTGAGATCCAACTGCAGACTTTCTGGTTGGAGGACGACCGCTCTTACAGGAATCACATTTTAGGGCTGAGGTTGGGGACAATATATATTTTATCTTCTTGTCAAAATCCCAGCAAAAGACCCAAAACAAACAAAGACTTGATCCTACTACTAAGTATTGTCTGGGTAGTCAATGCCTGATAAAACATCCTTCTTACTGTTGTCCAAAAATTATTTAAAACATAATAAATATAGATGAGCCACAAAATCACACTGAACAATGTTTCTGAAAAAGTAAAACACACACACACGGACAGCAGACCTGTTTGACGTAAATTGGCCATCAGGAGGACCAGAAGAAATCCCACAAAATGTGTATTAATCCTCAGCCGAAAATAGTCCCCGACACATTATCGTTCCTGTTCCACCTACCAAACACTTGGATACATTTTCATCACAAAGATACAGCAGAACAATGGTACAGGAATTTGCCAAAGATTCTCTATCATGGTGCACATTGCTATTTGTGTTCTTTGATAAGTTAGGGCTGCTGCACACTAGAGAATTTTAAACTCTTGAGCGATTTGTGGAACACGTGATTAAATGTAACTTCAGGAGAAAAAAAAACATGGAAGAGCACTGAAGTCGTGTGTTCTGTTTTGCAGCAAACCCCCCCCCCCAAAACTATGGATGTTGTCATGGCGGTGAAGGTTTATACATTTTGCAGCGCAAGCTGGAGGCAAAATTAATTTTTTGTTTTTATTAACAGCCGTTCGGTGATTCTTCCCGGTCAGCGCGTTCTTTCTCTAGTTATTGCAGATTTGTGTCAGAGCCGATCATCACAAATAACAAAGGCTCAAACTCTATCGGTAGCATTAAGATTATTTTGTAAACCCTGCTACACTTCACGATTATTTGGGCAGATAATCAGCACAGAGTGACCTCCAGTTGGGAACGCCCCTGCGATTGTTGTGCAGCAGCCTTTATTGTATATAGTTGCTGTTTGGCAGCTGACACTGAGGATTTGGATGTGGGAGCATCCTTGAACCCACAAATTTGAACGAGTTATTTATGCAGTGAATGCTGTAACTATATTCAAACAGGGAAACCAACTGAAAGCAGGAACTGATCTTTAAAGAAGGCTTGGAAATTTGTAATTAAAATTAAAATATACAAAAGTTGCAGTTAAACACAAAAAGATATTATGAAGCATCGTATATGAACGATTACATGTTTAAACTACCATGGAAGCCAGAACCTCTGCTTTCCATCAATTGTGCTGATCAAACCAGCCAGTTCCTCTTCAACACTTACACTGAAGGATTCAGGCGGCCACTGTTTACACCGCTTTGCTCTCGTTGTTTATAAGAAGCTTCTTTCCATTGAGTCACATGCTCAGAAGGTGACAGCGGGCCACGCTGTGTGCTGACGCAAAATGCCCTTACGCAACACACAGGATAAGAGCACACTATCGGGAAAATGCATGGATGCGAATGTGATTATCTAGAATGTTGGCTTTCTGGGATGAGTCTACAGCAGACATATTCCACACCAGAAGGCAACATTTCTCAAAAAGATTATGAGGAGGAGGTTTAGAGAAAAATCATTTCTTTGTGACAGAACCTCAATGGCTGGATTATAAACAATAGCTCAAAATATAATACATAACAGCACTGGGATCTGATTAGTCATTCAGATGACTACTAAACATTTTATTGTGTCTGTTGGCTTCAAATCCCCAATAACACCCATCAAACACAGCTTTTAGGATGAGTCAGCATTCTTTACTGCAGCCTATAAATCCAAGTATTCAAAACAATAAACCAACTGATAGATATTTAACAAGTGAGAGCAGCGGGTTCGTGTCACTTCCCTCTGCCCCATGATCGCTCTGCGTGCCAGCTCAGAAACCTGAGGTGGAGGAACACTGTATCCTTTCCCCACTCACTTTCCTGCTCCTGAACATACTTGCAAGGATAAGGGCTTGTTAATCCAGAGGTGAGATGAATGGCACTACTGTGTGTGTGTGTGTGTGTGTGTGTGTGTGTGTGTGTGTGTGTGTGTGTGTGTGTGTGTGTGTGTGTGTGGGCGCACAGGAAGGAGGGCAGGCTGGGACCCCAGGGGCAACTCAGCTCAGCACAAAGACTGGCTCAGTGCTACTAGTGTCACATAGGGAATGGATAAAAATATACATTTATGCAGTAGCCATAAAGTATACAGAAGAATGCAACAGAAAAAGAGTTACAACGTACATGTGAGAAAGACATTTGCTTTTAGTTTCATATCCTGGTATATAAAATGAATCAGTGACATTTCCAACCCCAGGTATTTGGTGTGTCATTTTGAAAATCTAATATTACTCATACAGGAAACATATTAAGATATCATGAACTTACCCTGATCAAAGCTTCTGATCCAGCAACCTACTGATTTCAAGGGTTTTCAATCTCTCTTGTCTTCTCATCCAGAGTCAGTGTCTTCTACAGTAACATCTGCATTACCACAGACACCCGGGAAACACCTCTGCTCATCTCTGCTCAAAGGACTCACGTTAAGGACTGTTGGCAAGTCTCATTACATCCATTCTTATACTAATCTATTGAATGGGCACTTTTCAAACAGGTCTCGAAATCCCTTTCAAAGAATGACCTCCTTGATCCAAATCAGTCAAGCTTAAAGAGCAGCCACTTCACGAAAAACGGTTCTGTCTTTTGTGACGGACAGCCTAAGGGCAGCTACAGCTTCTTATCCTGCTGACTGCACTCTTTGATACCGGCCTCTCAGGAAATGTACATTCTTGGTTTGATTCCAGCCTCACTAGGTTTTCTTTCAGTGTACCAAGGCAGGGACAAATGTTCATTTCCCATATCCCACAGGTGCTCCCTTAGGGTCTCTGTCCTTCTTTTTGCAATATAAACCACCTCCATGACTTGATGAGTAATACCCAGACGATGCACAAACTGTTTCTGTTGTATCTGATTCATTTGTGCCACCCTACGCTCAAACCACAGCTTCAATTTGCATATGTCAGATAAATACACACTGAAGGAGGATCACCACCCTCAACTAAACCTCGGAAGACTGAAAGACTGAAATCATGCTTACCCCGAGCAATCAATCTCTCCAACACAAAATCAACATAATAACCACTATAACTGGGAAACCAGGCCCAGCATGATGACCATCATGATGGAGGACAATGTCTGACCTTGTTGTGTCTGTCTCCCATTCCTGTTGCTTACAACATAAATAAATAGACCTAATGTGACTGGTACACCCCACAACTCTTGGTACAGACCACTACTGCAGTTCTCTTCAAGCAGTTGCCCCAGAACGCACAGTGAATCCCTTTTAAATCCATCGGTCAAAAAGGTCAAGTCATTCTGCTACTCAGTGACCTCAACTAATTACCCGTGTTTACCTGAATCAATGAGGTCATTAATGCTTGCCTATACTGTGACTCTTTGGTCTGCCCCCATTTGAACTCAATCAAACATGCCTAGTGGGTGCAAATGTGAATAAGCAAGGGTAGGCTAATAGGTCTAGGTCACTAACTGCACATGGTTTGCACCAAGCTGACTTCAATCAGACTAGAATGTATGTGTTGTCTGCAGATGTCAGTGTGCACATCCACAAGAGAGTTAACTGATGCTCTTTCTTAGCTGTTGCATTCAGGCTGGCACTGCCATCCCTACACACAAGTAAATCTTAATCCAACACCTTAAACAGCACTTATTGAGCACCTCTTTACCTGATCTCCTAGCACTTTGTCTTATTTAATAGATGTAGTGTTTAGTGTTTACTTTAAGGTCTCCTACTCTTCTGGAGCTTTATTGGTGTCCCTCAGGTGTAAACTACTTTGGAGAAAAGTAACTGCCAAATCAGTAAATGTGAATGTAAGCATTAAAGCCATTAAGGATGGTTCTGTTTGGGCATGCAAAACAGATGATGAAGTGGAAGCTTTGAGGGAGGGCTCGGAAGCATACTTGCTCCGCTGACCTGTTCCTGATGTGTCGGCTCAGACGAGGCAGAGAGTTTTTTTTCTTTTATTGCCTCTTGAAAGCAGTGGATGATGAAATTTAACTTCTGTGAGTTATCTAAACAGTGTTACAGCTGTCCAAGCAAAACAGATCGGCCAAATTAGCATCAAACGCACTGATCCTCAGGAACCATGTGCACTCTCACACACACGCTCCTAAATCTGAGTAAGAAATCAAACAATATTTCATTCACAGCAGCAAAACTAATGTATGATTTATGAGATGCACTTGACAAACTAGGATAATTTTGTTAATAATGTTCAGAAGAATCAGAATCTTCAGAATTTTTTAAAGTAATCTGCCTAAACAAAGAATCTAGCTGAGCCACTACAGGGCAATGGTCTATTAAAATAATTAATTATCTGCATTCATATTTTTATCTTTTTTGCCACTTGGGGGAAACAGCAGGCTATAAACACAACACCGCAAAGCGAAATTGCAACAATACATGTTATAAGAAAGATAATCATTGGCTGGATATTCATTCAGGGAAAATAACTTTTCAATGAATGAGTTGCACATTTAATAACATCAGCAAATTGATGAGGAGGTGGATGCAGTGGATGATCATCCGACAAAGACACACCAGAGACTGTAGATGGAATCTACACACTCGTCCGTCCTGCAACAAAATCTCTTTGGTAAAGATCAAGGAAAGATTGTACTTTGGTTACGTGTAAATAGTGTTGTGTCTGAAGTCTAATTTTTTCGATGTTTAATTATTTTTCTGAACTAAAACAGACCATGAGTTGAAACATAATGGTAAAATGTAATAATACTCTAGATCAGTGGATCTCAACAGTCTTCACTGTCGATCCCCGTAACTCTCTGGACTCACTGGCTGCTGTTGCGCTGCAGATCAACTGTGTGAGCTGCTAGTTTATCACCTGCATTTCCTTCAATACAAGTTGAATTATGTACTAAACTGTAAATGTCAGGACAATACAGTATGAAGACCTGCATCTTCTGGTCTGTCCATAACAATCCAAGCCCTGTTAGAACAAATGAATGGATTTAGAAAGTGAAACGCCGGAGTGCTTTTTCTTTGGTTGGGTTCTGGAAGTGTTGGAAATACGTTTGTGACATAGACAGATGAACATTGTGTTACACAGCAGAACAAACAGAGAAAATGATCTTTCATCTGAGTTTTAATATTTATCTGATGAATTTATGTCACAGACATAAATGGTTGCAACACTTTCTATATATGTTTCAAAATAAAAGCACTACAGCGTTTCCGTTGACCAAATCCATTCTTTTGTTTTAAAAAAAAGGGGCAGGACTACTTTTGTACATCTTTATGGCCCTATTAAGGCAAAGCCTAAAAAAAAATTGTGCTGCAGCAGCAGCTCCTCTGCAAAACATATTGTTGAACTGAGAAGCAAAATATTGTGCATTGAACAGATGTAAATATGAATTGATATTAATGTGAATATTGTGCATTGAATAGATAAAGTTGCACAACTGCCTTTCTTTTTGTATATTTATACTGGTCATTGAGCCTTTAACAGAAATTGCAAAAATAATAAATATGACCTCTCTCTGCTTACGCTTCAAATAAAAAGTGATCTTGGGCAGGAAAAAATTGATGACCACAGGTTTAGATTGTAGAACTTCTTAACTGAGATCATGCAAATTTGACATGGGCCTCGGGCAGGTGGTGTCGGGTATAGGGACGTGAGTTAGTGTTTCATCTACAGTAATACAGGTAAATTGGGGAAGTCTCTGGCAAAGATAAACAAGGAGGCACCACTCTTTGCTGGGGGCCCCACAGCACAAAAGGTTTCTCTTTGCAAATTAGAAATTATAGTTCAGAAAAATAATTGTGTGGTTAAAATGTGAGGAGCGACAAGAAGCAAAATCTCACATAAGGGTTAAGGTAGGGTTTGTTGGATTTGGTTTATGTATTTTGGTTTTATTTACTTTATGTAGACTGGCCCCAATTCTGATATTTTGAATGGCAGTGAATATGAAGAACAACCAGCTTTGTCAGTATCTGGACAGTGGTATCATCTTAAGTCAAAAGAAAATGTGACTGTGGGGCTCTCAACTGCAGTAATTGTCATATCAGCAAACCAGTGCAACTTTCAAGGCCACTGAACATCACAGCAACATTCATCACACTACAGGAGAGAGGGCAAAGAGCTGCGAGAGTTAAGTCTCGGCAATTGTTCAGTTCCAGCTCGCTGCCACAGGGATGAAAGGGAATCATTCACCTACTCCCCAGAGAACGTTCATGAGCGCTCATGTGAAGAGAGTCTGAGTCCGAGGGTGGATGAGCATGAGTCAACACTTTCATAAGATGTAAATTAGCATTTTGGAGACAACCTTTTAGGAAAAGTGTCGACCAAAGGAAATCCAATTGTGCCCCTAAGTTATAGCCCCGATAAAAAAAAAAAGATATGAGGGGTGAACATTCAGCTGGATGACCCCCATGGTGGTCGCTGACATCATTACAATACCTCTTTGACCTCACAGAGGCTGAGCAGGCCTCATAAAGATAGGATAGGAACAACTACAAATTCTTGTCTTGTGTGGAAAGTGAATTACAAAGCTTCTATATCCTAATTGACAGTTATAGGCTTGAGCGGCTGTTGATAAGAAAATGATGGACTGCAGTTAAGAAGTTATCTTATAGAAATCTTGAATGTGACACGAACAGATTTGCAGATTGACTGTTAGCAAGTCAGCTACTGGGCAGTTCCCCCACATTCAATAACTGAATAAAAATGATGCACAATCCTGACAACGAAATGTTAGAGAGTAAACAGCACAGCAGAGAGAGAGTAGCCAGTGGCTCAGACACAGCTGCAAGTTCTCGGCTGTATGCACGTTTGCTTTCCAGCTACAGCAGAGTAAGAAGCACTGTAACCATTCCTAATGCCATGTTCAAATTATATTACATCAGAGTCATCATGACGACAAGATTCAGACCAGTGTATAACGTTAGTGGCAACAAAAAACACTGGAAACAGATTTTGTTGAAAGCTGGGATATCTTATATGTGACTTGATACTGATACAAGTTTACCTGACACCCAAATAAATCAGTCAAAGACCTTTGTTTATTGTAATTTAAAAAATGATAAAGGCTTAAAACATGGTGCAAATGTTACGTTTCAAGTTGATTATGAATGTCGGGGCCTACGGACACTTGGATGACACGACAGGAGCAGAATGGAGGCATTTCAAGTTTTTTTCTGTTGTTGTTTTACGTCATTTACTTGAAATATATTGGATTTGGCTGTTTACCCCTGTTTACCCCTGTTTACACTGTTTACCCATGAAACTCCAGAAGTGTTTTGTGGACTCAAACACTTCACACCCTTCTATCAGCATATTGGTGAGATGATGAGTCAGTTTTCATTTTTCTGTGAACTTTCTCTACAGCCCAAATTAAAAAAGACTATAATGTCACATGCACACTATTTTAATCGTCACATGAAGAATTTTATAATCATGCATCTTTAAGAGTAACTTCACCCCTAAATTCTGGCTGAAGTGTCTCTCCCTGTAAATTAAAAAAAAAAAACGCCTTTAGAACGCAGTGCTGGAGCAAAGTTATCTCGGTTCTCAAGCTATGAGCAACAACTCCAGTAGCAGCGGACACCTTTTGACAGAAATCTCATATGAAGTAGAGACGTGGGGGCAGCCGAGGGGCAGGAGAATATGGGGGACGTCTTTGAATGGTGGATGATGGAGGGTCTAGGTGCAGTGGTCTAGGGGTTTAGTTTCAGTGTATATTTTTAAAAAAGCTATGCAGACTCCGCCTCATAAGCGGTCTCTGGTGGTGGGTGGCTGCCAATCTTTGATTCAAAGGTGTTTACGAGAGAAGACCCAAAAGGTTAACTCTACGAAACACTGTCCCTGAAGACCAGCATTCATGTATTACATCAGAGAGCATTCATATGATATAGTTTACAGCTACAAAGCACATTTAATTGGGTAGTATCTCTTCATTGATGTGAGTCAATAGCAGTCGTTCCCATCTCTACTTTCTATCTGTGTGACATGAACGTGGCGAGACACCAAGCTTCTAGCACTGCCCGCTCTGCAGTGAATATCACTGTGCCACTTCCACATGGGACCAGGCCTTCCGGCAGAAATTGCCTGTAAAATGGGCGACGTTTCAAAATGCGGTAACAATTAATCAATGTAATTTCAAAAACTCCACTATCAAATTTGTCTTCACTAAATAAAAACACTGACAATATTGCACGAGTCAAACTGGCAGATGAAGTCCAGCGGGGATGCTGACATGGTGTCCTGTCCACAATTTGACAAAGGCACTTCAAGAATGCTTTAAAAATACAAGTGATAAGTTTCAAGAGCTGCTGGATTAAGTGCAAAAGCACAAGCTGCTGTCTCTCCAACTACTCCACCCAGTGCACACACACACACTCACACCACACCACCCACAAACTAAAAAAAGATGGTGCACCAGAGTCAGCGTTCGTCTCAACTTCCTTCCCCTCAGAAACAGTCTTGATGCGACAACAACAGTTGAGCGCGGGAAATCAAAAGCAGCTGCCTGTGAGTGACTGACAGGGCAGTGTGAGAGGTTCCTGTATTAGAGCTGCAGGAACCTACAGGCCCTGAGACCTGGTTCCAGTGCAGATGTCAAACTCACTGAGGCCCTCAGAAAGCAGAGCAGAGGTCAATGAAAAAGACATGAATACTGCATATGAATGTTACATTGAAGCTCCACTAACAGAACAAGGACTCCTGCACTTATTAAGAGGAAGCCCGTGCAGACATACAGTAAGTGTTTCTTTGCATCATAACCCCCTACATGGATTTCACTGGGTTCACTCAAGCAGCAGAGAGGGGGTTTTCCTTCCATGTGAAAGTGGCTCTGGTAAAGGGGGGTGTATATTTAAAGATGAATAGTGCATCCATGACACCCAGTGTTTGATCACGTGTCAGCCATCATGGCTCAAACAAAGTGACAAAGTGTGGAAACCAGCAGCAGGTCTCTGTCTGTTCGTAAATACAATAAGACGGGGTCGCGCCGCTGTTGGAGATTGAGTGTTTCTGCAGTGCGCATCAACAGGTGGGAAACTTCACATATTCACAACAGACTACTTGGTGGAATGAACTTACACGAACGCGTGGTAGATGAACGCCCAGGCTCTCGGTCTCTCCAGCACGTTGTACAGGTAGTTTTGGAGTCGCCGGTAGCGCACGTTCCTGCGGCCGCTCTGCGCGCTGTATATGAGCGGCTTCCCCAGCAGGCTCAGCCGGGCCCCCTGCTTCCCCCTCAGGCTCTCGGAGCCGGCGGCACCTGCGGCGGCGGAGGCTGGCAGCAAGCCGTCTCCCGCGTTGTTCATCATCTTCCGGCCGGACTCCACATCCTTCGAGCCGTAGCCTTCGTTTCGGTGCCCCGGCGAGGTCCTCATCCAGAGCCCGGCGCCGCCTTCGTCTCCGCTGTGGTTCCGCGGCATGGCATCACCGAAGCGGGCATCAAGTGCGCGGAGGTCTCCACAAGCATGCGTGTGCTCTGTGCAGTGCGCGACCTAGAAATTACACGTGCGAGACGCAGTGTGAGGAGCGCAGAGCTGACAGAGCAAGGCACCGTGTTCTCCGTCACACTCTGACCGCCCTCTTTCCTCCAGCATCAACCTCCTCCAGACATTTACACAACCGCCGCCGCGCGTAAAGCTCTTCTGCCCTGTGCGCGCAGCATCCACACGGACTGACCCACAACTTGTGCGTTGATTCTCTGCGCCGTCTCCTGCCTGTTGCTTCTAAGCGCATCAGTGCCCGAGTTACCTACAGTGTCACGGTGAAAATGATTCAGGGATGAAAGCCTTCGTCTCTGTTCACTTGTTTTCAGGCGCGTCAGGGCTGCGCACATGCAAATGAGCAACTGTCTCTCGTGTCATTTAATTTCCCGAGGGGGGAAAGTTCTGACTTACACAACGTTTTCAGAAGAATATCAGGTAACATGGTCCGAGTGGAAAAAAAGCACGACCACTCGCAGACGGCTCACTGAACATCTGCAGAAAATATTACGGTGCAGGCGAAATCCAACATGTGCCTACTCTGAATTCAGACGGGCTTGTTTTTACAACATGTCAGCGTTGTTAGGGGTTTAGACAGAAAACAAACAGCTTCGCACGGTCTGTCTCACAATGCTTCATCCGGCACTGAAACCACGTGGCACAGAGACGCAGCTCCCCAGTGAACAAATGTGATGTCGATGCTCAGTTTAACCATAACGTGTGTTAACTGTAAAAACTTTGTGGGTCAAGAAAGAGAATGGAACAGAAACGCTGTTCCCTCTGTGTCCCTACAGCTTGAAGGGAACGTGGATGGGAAGAAAGACGTGTATCAGTTATGTCTGGGCACGCACTTCCTCTTCACACATACTTGCTCAACCTCCAACTGCTGAGTGAACCTGAAGCTGATTGGCTGCTGCCCTCGAATGCAGATGAATACAGGTGTGCTAAAAAGGCTTGGAAGAGTAAAGTGTGTGCGTGTGCGTGTGCGTGTGTGTGTGTGTGTGTGTGTGCGTGCGTGCGTGTGCGTGCGTGTGCGTGCGTGTGCGTGCGTGTGCGTGCGTGTGCGTGCGTGTGTCATATTGAATCCACAGCTGGGAGTGTGCAACACTTTCTGTTAACCTGCAGAGCTTTGACAGCCTCTTGTCTTCCAACAAAACTACGCCATCTACTGGTCACTGCAGCACCAGACAACCTTCTCAAAGACCACAGTCCCAAGCCCTGACAAAGGACGCCTCCTCACTTGTTCCCTCAGTTCTGTTTCCTCATCATTTAGTTGCTTCAGCTCATGCGAACATCATAATCGAAATAGTATCTAATTCTGAATAAGGGCAATAAACCAAGAATGTGGAACATGAGAAACCTGATTGTTCATATGTCTGTATATTAGGGCTTCACAAGTATCCATGTTTGTCATTGTTCTGTTCTTCCTCCAGCAGCTGAAGCTTGAGTTGATGTGGCAGAGTCTGATCAGGGATGTGAATCAGGTGCTTACAATGGTTTCTGTCTGAGTTTTCTGAGAAGGATCCTGTTTTCATGTATGCTCAAAACTGGGATAGGGACATTTCTGCAGGCCATGTTGTTTTGCAAGTACAAACAAGTACCACATATCCGACATTGGGAAAATGTAAATATAGTCAATGAAGAGCTGAACAAACTGACACAGTTTGAAATAAGACAAACTGACAAAATAAACAACTAATAAAACTGTATGTTCAGAGTGTTTGAAGCATAAAGGCACAGAAGCATTTGCATAAAAGAAACTTGTGTAAAAGCATCATCAGATATTTTAACCAATTTAACACGGATGATTACATTGCACTGTTCTACTTGTTCTTCAGACCCAGAAGAGGAACTAAGACCCTCCTTAACTCAAAAAAAACTCTACAGTAACTGTGCACAGTTACAGTAGCTGCATGTAGAAGTGAAACTGACACATTTCCACTTGGCCTAAAAACTTAAAACTGTGCACTTCTCATCTCATCACATGATGAGATGGTTTCCCGCATCAAGTGCATGCACGCCATTGTGAAGCTTCACCAAGTGAAAACATTCAAATTAAGAATCAGAGTGAACAGGCCGGTCTGGACACATCATGGTGCTCATACTGGATTTCCTTTTTTCCCAAAGGTTCGGTTTAATTGTTTTTCCTTAAGATAATTCATCGTCATGGATCATATTAAAAATCAACTTGGTAATGTTTGTATTCCACTTCCACTCATGGTCTCTCAATTTTTCAACCTTTAATCTGATCAGCTATAGATTAATCCATTTCCTGGGAGCAGCATGGAAATTTCAACATGGCCTCTGACTTGTTGATGTGCAGTTTTCTTTTCCACCACAGTCCGCATCCACGCTGTGTACACAGAGGTCGTGACCGCTGGTGCTATGACGAGGGGAACCAGGGGGCCCGGCTGGCACGGCAAGGCTGGTGGGAGGGTCTGTCAAGATTGCCTGCAGATGTTGTTTCGGGGGGCCCTTTGCTTATTTAACGAGAGGATGTGGAACATAAATCTCTCAAGCCCTCTGCAGCGCTGTATCATATGTGAGGTCACACATGAGGCCGTGTTGGTTCTACTTCCTCTTCGACTGGACGCACTGCAGCACCACCTAAGACAGAGAGTTATGGTGTAGTGCTGTCACAGGACACAGCTGCCGTGTGCTTTTATCAACAGATCCACATTAAAAAATGCTTGTTTTACAACCTCTGCTTCATGAAATTCTTTTTATCCTGAGCCATATTTTCTCTTGCCTACAAAATGATACGAACAGCAGCAGCAGGAATACACAGTCTTTGTTTTCATAGATCCAGAAACAAATGAGATAATAATATATAACAATAATCATCAGCCTACTGACTGAGTATAGGAATGAAAAGGAAACAGGATTTAATAAAAGACAATATAAGAGATAAGTCAAATTGACAACCTCATGGGCAAAATCAAAATGTATATGACACAAATGACAGGTGACTTTAATGTCTGCTAAATGGAATAATACTTTGATGTGCAATAATGATGTATTTACATATTTTGTGTTCTGGCATATATCTGCTGATGTGGTTTGCTTTTTATTTTAATGAGGTAAACTAACAGTTCCATTGGAGAGAGCCCCGGTCAAGCCCCTCTGAGGGTTTCTTGTTGTTGTCTATGTGTGTATATAAATTCATGTCTCTTAATATTTGTGTAAACCAATACAAATCAAATCATAGCAAATGAAGGTCCACACGACTGTCTGCACATTATGTTAAGTTTCCTGTGACAAGTATGAAACATCGTCACTCTGGGTTCCAAGAGGAGGACTCCTAATTGACTTGATGATCCCCTGACTTTTCCACTTAAATTACCATGAGGTTGACATTTGTGGTTTTGGATGCAAGAACTCACCAAAAATGCAAAGTGAATGGGATGCGTGCCGGGAATTTTGTTTTAGACATTCATCCTCGGCTCAATTTGAGTTCCATGCTGATTAACAAATGTTAGGATGCTGTGTTAAACAAAGCTGGGACACCTGATATAAACAATAGCCCTGGTAAAGGTCAGCATGATAGCATGTTGCACAGACTCTGACTCTGTGGAACAATGGTTACAGTTGATTAAAATAGCTTATATAAGTATTTAAAGTTATGAATAGACTATAGGTAGTCTGGTTGTTACATTAGTAGTTTTAAGTACTTATCTATTTCCACATATCAGTGAGATCTGCTAATAAATGAAAACAGAAGAAGTCATGTGAACCATATCAGTATGTCTGAGTATCCTACTTTTCAAACGTGTGATTAAACAATGCAACAATTATAATGTGCTAATGTATGATTTGAATTTATAGATTCCAAAATTGAACCTAAAATAAGTGAAGTAATGACTGAGGTTGTTTATGGGACTAAAGAAAAAGCTTTGCCACAAACAAGTTTTTCAATGAGACCTTTTGTCAACTGCAGGCTGAGAGTATATTAAGACATAAACATTTTTTTATTTTGGCTGAGGGAGACATCACAAAGAAGGCAAGTTTTCTTCCACACATTCTTTTTATTTGTAAATAATAAAAATGAACTTTTTTTTAAATATAAAACATACACATAATTTGAGCCACATCTGTTATACAAACAAGAAATGTTGCAGTGAATGCTTTACTTTTTTCTAATTTTCTTTTTGTTTCAGTGGAACACAGAAGTTGTAAACAATCAGCAATTTTTTTTCCTGTTAATACTGACAAAGAAAAATTAAGAAAAAAGAAAAAAGAAGGAAAAACCAGCTTCACCGGACGATGAAAGGTCGGAGTTCAAACACTGGGTTTGAAGCACAAAGAAGTCGACTTTTAGAGCAGTGGTACACCTGGAGGTTTTGCGGCTGTGTGCTTGAGCTCAGCCGTATGTGACCCATGTCCACCGCCCTGTGTTGTCCCACTGCATGGTCCCTTTAGACGTATTAATCGCTCCTCATTACATGACTTGGCCCCTGTGCAGTTATCAGCCCAATGAAAACCCAGTGCATGGCTGTTTGTATATTTACAGTGTATGACTCTCTGTGCATCTGCTTTAATTCTTTATATAATTTAACAGTTCATGTGTTAGCATATCTGAAATCATTATGTTGAAACATAATTCATATTTCCATATAAGTGGATCTGATTTGTACATATTTATTCATACATCATCTCAGCCCCTTGGAGGTATACTATGATGTGGAATAACAGTAAGAGGGGCTGTGAGGTCTGCTCAGTACTACTATACAGTACAGTACATCTTCCAGAGGTTCGAGGAAAGACATCAACGCAATCTTGGGATTTAGTTTGAGAGACATTCAGCACCGGACTGAGGGACGTGGAGTAGACTGCAGTTGAGATCAAATGTCTTTGCGTAATGGGAATGGCTTCTGTTTCTTGGTTTTATTTCTTTAATATTCAAGTACGAGCAAACTGTACAACTGCATGCAACATACAAGCGGCCCTAGAGTATGTGGAACTAACACACGTATCTAGGTCAGTATCTTTTTTTTTTGTATTCGTTTTACAAAAATGTGCATGCAGCTTGGAACAGGTTCCTAAGTCATGCTGGCCCCGCCTCTTCCTCGATGGGAGGAGTCTGCGGGCCAAACGGAGGATGGGCATTGGTGTTGGCGTCCCGACAGATCAGTCTGATTGGTTACTTTAACATTCACAGAGACAAACAAGGGAAACTGTGAGCCATTCTTCTCCTCTGTTTGTTTGTGTGTTTTCTAATATCTAGGCGAAGAAATGAACCGAATGAGGGACGGCAATGCTTTCTTTTTTTACTTTTTTTAACGACATGGTTTTTTTTTTCAAAAAGTTAGACTTTTTGTCGTAAAAAAATCAAGCTCTTGTGCTTGTGTTAAAATTTCAAAATAATGTAAACTAAGGGTTTAAAAACCTCAAACGTGCTGGGGGGTGTAGGACTGCACTTCCCGAAAAATGTGAAAAAATGAAACGCTCCTATCTTGCTGTTGCACAGGTGAACAAAGATATATATTTTAAACTTTTTTTTACAGTGATGTTGTATCCTTGTGATTTCAAAGTGACATAAATCTTATTTATTGGTCAACCTCTTGAGAGGCCTAATTTACATCTATACAAAGACGACTGGCCTGGACTTCTGCCAGAGGTGCAACAAGGAAAACAACTCTGCACGCTGCCAAGTGTAAAAATCTAAGCTGTGGCATTATCACCAGCACCCCCCCTGAATAACACTTGCAGACATTTAATAGTTTTTAGATCCTTTTTTTATCTCTTGTATTTAGTTTTTTCTCACCATGCACACACCAGACTGACAACATTATCATGAGCATTTTACGCACTGTAAAAACATTTTGTGCCAGTAGTAACAAAGGGAAAGAAATAAACGACAAAGCAAACACACTAAAACAGTGTGGCCTAAGAGCAGCCATGGTAAACATATTGAAAAGAGAGGATCCTTTGACAGAGAGTGGGACCAGTGATGTGGCTCCAAGGTCTAGGCACCAGAAAAAGGCCCTGTGCTTCCAGACTGAATACCCACGTGGGAGCACCCTGCCTGGGGGCAGGAGTGCCGGCAGTCTGTTGGGGTTCTGGAGGAGGCCACTGCAGAGAGGACTGTGCCGGCTGCAGGTGTGGAGGGTGATTACCTCTGTCTCGAGTCCATACATTCCGACGCTTACATACATTTCTTTGCTATTGTTGATTCAGTTAAAAACCACCCTGCTTCACTTTGATTCTCTGACACTGTTTCGTCTCCTGTCTCAAGAGCTACAGCTTGTCTGTGGACAGCCCTGCCTCTTCAGCATACACAGAGAAAAACGATACGATTTTTCATCGAATGGATATGAAACACTGAAACGTGGCGCTCCCTACAACAGACAAAATTAACCGCGACAGGAGTGATTGTCAGATCTCAACAAAGCTTTCTCGTTGTGACTGTTTCTGATTGTTGTTCTACATTTCCGCTATTAGTTTTTTCCCCTCTCTCTCTCTGTCTCTCTCTACTGTTTGTTCTTGAGTTTGTTACTCGCCGAGCGGTGTAGAGCTGTTGGTCCACTAGGATCGGACTCCCGCAGGTCCGGAGGAGCTGTCGAGTGACGACTGGGAAGCTCGCCGTGTTAGGGAGGCAAGTGTCGGGTCCACCAAGGAGGATGGTGGGAATAACTTGTACCAACCAATGACTGTGCTTGATAAGTCCAGTTCCTCCAATAGGATTTGTGCAACTCCCATGAAGCTTTTATGGTCCATGCGGCCGTAGTCTCCCCATACAATCACCTTAAAGAAAATGATTTTCTGTCAAGTTACACAGCTCTAGCTGAATCATATTGTTGGTGTGATATTCTGCTGAGGAAACATATTTCAAACTCACCTGTAAGACTTTACCCTGTGGGCTTTCCTCAAATAGCAGTGCTTGCTGGTACAGTGGGTCAAGTGTTTTCCGTGCAATCTTGGTTTTCTTTTTGGCTACGTACGCTCCATTGTTCAGCAGGTAGACCTTGACATATGGAGCTGAATGCAGAGAAAAAACAATAGAAAAAGCCATTAGTGGGGAACACAGTGCGTCGCCAATATACTCTCCATCAGATCTCACAGCTGGTTATGTCTTTATGGGAGGGGGGGGCTTCAGCTGAGTGAATGCACTGGATTTCAATGGATGGGTGTATATCTCATAATAATGCTGTCTTGAGAGGGAGAAGGGGAGGGATTAGTTGCTCTTTAGTATCTAAATGTAGGTCAGGTCGTTACCAGGGAGAGATTTGGATCCTGGCTTTTGTACGAGTCCTCGAGCTCTGATGACTTCTACCTCCAGCTGGCCCTTCTTCTCCATCATACCAATCTGGATATCACCTGGGAAACAGACGAAGAGCAGGTCTAGAATTAGTGCCTTGTACTTGTATCCCTCCTCCAACCAATCATGAACTTTATGACGTCAAGCTGAAGTCGACCTTTGGGATATAAAATGCCATCATTTTATCCTATAAGACATTTGAGTGAAATTTTGCAATAATTTCTGCAATGCAATAATTCTTGCATTATTGTGACAATGAATTAATCTACTGAATTCCTTCTTGAGTCCAAGTGAATGTTTGAACCAAGAAATTCTGTCAAGTTGTTCTTGGAATATCCTGTTCATGTGAACAGGTTGGATGGACACGGGTGTAGCAGGTGCACACACATAATATCATGGAGCAGATTAATGATGGCATGTACTGCAAAACGAGAGACAAAATAAAACGTTTGGAGTTTTGCTTTTAGTTTAACTGATTTCTGCGCATGCTTAAAATAATATTTATTATACTATACTATAGTGCATATATGTAATATAATATTTTTATAATTGACAGTAATACATGATACTCTCATTAGATTGAAACAGAAATTGTTATATTTGATTACCTTAATCTTATCATATGCCATTACAACACTTAATAAACATGTAATATCTCATTTGCAGTATTGTATACTAGTAAACTGCAGACTTGGTAAATGTTATGACACTGCTAATGTCACTTATCTGTTCTGAGTAGACAGAAATACCCTAGACACTTGTACGTATACAGATTCAAAGATAAGAAAATATCCATCGAATGTATAAGAGAAAAAAATATCAAAGAATATAAAGGATCAACATTAATAATAAAGAAGAGAAGAGAGTATCATACCTATTGCAGGAGTAGCCAGTGTTTGCCTGCCCACTAACTGAGCTGGTCCCAAACCATCCAGGAAGTCACTGAACTGGCTGCTGGCCCCCAGATTCACTCCAGAGAAGATGAGACTAGACAGAAAACACAGAAATACAGTTTTTAAATATCCATTTCCATTCCATCCATTATCCTCTGAGTGTCGCAGGGAGAGCTGAGCCAATCCCAGCTGACTCAGGGTGAGAAAAGACTATAAAATGAGTGTGGTTTCCTCACTTTCCCTCTGAGTTGCAGCTGTTCATGCTGCCATTGTTGGACTCTCTGCTGGGCTGTCGGCTCATGTTCCTGGTCAGCTCCACTGCCATTCCAGTCTCTGTGCTCCTCTGGATGGGTGCACCCTTCTCTTTCTTACTCTTCCCCTCTGGATGGAGCAGGAAAGATGGAGGGGGAAAAATCACAATGATGATGTCAGAGATGCTATTGTAGTTATTTTTTACTTTTATTCACTCAGAATAAAGGTACAACTCATATTGGGAAATTCATACAGATAGCTGAGCAGGAGTTTCTCACCTAATTCTTGTTGAAAAAGCAAATAGGCATATTTCCCAAAATGTTATATATTTTACTGTTGATGCACAAAATCTTTCATTTAGAACATGAAAAATCACAACCTTGTTGTTGCTGACATGGTTAGTTAAAGTACATTTCCCATGAAGCATCTTGTGCCATTCTATCAAGCAAACAACCACTTTCACATCCTCTGTGTGTACATTTGTAGCCTTCACACTCAGGCCTCATGACATTGCTATGAGATAATCAGGTTAATTTTTTTAAAGATTGTCTTTTTCAACCACTGCTGTCCCACAATCATCCGGATTCAGAGAAAGATTTCCTGGTTGCGGTTAAATGAAAGTAAAAAAGATTATTCTGAAACAGCCCAACTTCCAAAACATTTTTATCAATGGATAAATTGTGAACTATTAGTTGCTTCCTCAATCATGGTTACAGGAAGTTAAACATCAGAGATGCAGTTAAGAACTCTGTGATCTCTCTTTGTGAGTCACAGCCAAAGTCGCACCCATGTCCTGCTGAATCCAGCTATGGTAGTAAACAGGAAATTGTTAGGTATAAAAAGGGACAACACTGTGTGGCATCTCGGACTGGGACGTGTCCACCTCCTGACTCAGAATATGGGCTTGTTTCGGTAAAATTTGTAGCTGCTGATCCCATCATCCCTTCCATATAAGCAGGAGATGAATCTCTGCATCCAGCAGTCTACAGCACATACAGTCAGTCCAATATAACCTAGAATAAAATGTTACATGTATAAACTATTATCTTGTGATCCCATGAAAATCCTCATGTTTAAAAACTCAATCATATGTCTTCCTTACCTTCACTTGCTCACAGCCCACAGACTTCTCAAATTAAGCATTATCTCTGCACTATCTCCACTTCCCCTCTCTCCTCTGTGCATAAGGCAGAGAGGCTAAAGGACCCCCTTAGGCCTAATGTTCTCTAATAGCTTTTTATGTCTACTACAAAGAGGGGGAGCGCAGCGCTTGGCTTTCATCATGAGTCGTACACCACCCTGTGGTAAAAGTGGCTGCCAGACTCAGACCGGTGAGACTCTGCAGTGTGACTGGGAGCTGAGCTGCGAGGGGCTCTCAGCTGGCCATGATGTTCTGGAGCTCTCAGGAACATAATTATTTGGTCGTTTGTCTTTGCGACACTTGTTGGGGGACGCAGAGGGTTTGTCTTTTACACAACAAAGGCACACTTGCAATTTGTGGTGCTCTGGTACAGTCTGCTCCTCAGGACAAATCCACTGAAAACACAATTGTCTCAATGTGAAACACGGTTTTATAATTTGGAGAAATCAGTGTGGACAAAGATTACATGTTGTGGAGATTAAATAAATGCTTTTTGGGAATGAGTGTTGCAGGGGATTCATTTTGGTTACAAAAGCAGTAATCCAATCAAACAGAAGAAACTGTATGATAACTGAAGGAACCAGTCGGGCTGTGTGAGAGAGTCCAGGTTAAAAAGATTAGCTCACAACACCGGCACTTCTTGATCAATGTCTATGTCACAGAGACTTGTGTCATCCAAACATCACGGAGCAGGAAAAATATGCAAGACACACAAATACGGTCATTACTCAAGCGTGTGTAATCTGCCTGATTATCAATCAGTTATTGTGCCGTGCTGGACAACACACTGTGAAGCACCAAAAAATGACATTTTGTCTGATTCTGGTTCTCATTTCTTCAGTATCTGGGCTCTTTAAAGATAAATACTTTGTATTTACAGTAGCCCAGACTGGACAAACTAAACATCTTTTGAATTTTTATGACAATGAGGGCTGCCACAGGTTCTCTCTGATGTTTGCAAGGGGAGCGTGAGATGAGGGATGTTCAGCTGCAACATGACACTTCACCACTAGATGTCACTAAAATCTACACACTGAACCTTTAAGTTAAGCTTAAATAACATAAAGAATCATTGGAATTATTAAGAAATTATTTAAATGAATTCATTTCAAGATTAGGTGCGGGGGAAGGTTAAACTAAGGCTTTGACAGAAACAAAAAAAAATTAAAAAATGAACAGCTCCAAACCTTCACGTTTACTGTATTAAACCAACATCTGTTATTGTTACTATCTCCTCCAAATGAGTCTGTGTGATTCATGAAAATAGAGGAATCTGGTTTAACAGCAGACTATCAATCAAAATTCATATTCAATATTCGACTCAAAAATAAGAAATCAAACTAGGAAAATTAAAGGATGTTTGTCTTTTGTCAACCATAAAACTAACTTGTGTTGCCCCATCAACACTTCAGCAGTTCAACTCAGTGAATTGTGCTTTACTCATCATTGTTCTCTCTATCAGTTGGTGGGATGGACATCCTTCCAGTCACACCATGTTATTCATTTATAAAACTCCACTGATGAAACTGCAGAGCTACCTGACGTCACTACATGATCCAGTAACTTCTTTACCTTAGATAACCCCTGCACTTGCACTAATGTTGGCAGAACAGGATACAGGTGATATGCACCTCTTTAATGGAATGAGCTGCAAACTGTCCTACAACTGCAGTCTTACACTCCCTTCTGTGATTTTACATCTTTGTATCTTCTAATTGTTTTAACCACGTCCTTGTGTTGCTTTTATTTAGTAACTCTTTGTTGTTCCATATTTATTTATTGTTTCTTGTTCTCAGTTCTGTCTCTAACTGAAAATCTCAACAAGCCTGATTAAATAAAGATCAAACAATCAGAGAAGTGATGCCACCTCCTTTACACTCTGCTCAACTTAGAAGGAGAAGCCTCTGATTAGCTCGACCCCATATCTGAGCAGCATGTTGTTGTTACTTTAACAGTAACCACCCTCACACCCTGAATGTGACAGGATGACACTATCACACCAATATAAATATGCAGTAATGATTCATGTGCGTCCCTTTTTCAGTAGATATTTAGCCACATTCCTGTCACACATAACCAGTGGGCTCCAGAGCCACCACTGAACATTTTAGAGTTGCCATGGCAACTCACCAGGGCCGCTGATCTGTGAAGTGCTGCGACTGCGACGGTTCCCAACTATGGCCACCACCCGCGCGCTGAGGCTGGAGCGTCTCTTCTTGCTGCCGCCACCCACCGTGCCCAGCGCCGTGTCAGATTGGCTGCCGTCGGTGCGTTCCTGGGTGTAGATCTCCCCGCTCACGCTGGAGCTCTTCTGCATGCTATGGCCGATCGAAGACCGCATCTGCCGGCTGGAGAGAGACAGAGAGAGAGACAGGAAGATGCTAATTGGCACTGTGATCTGGTGTGATGGAGAGGGGATGACGTTCAGTCTCAACTTCCTCCATACTGTACCTTCACTTTAGTAGAACACAGACACAGCATGGTAGATTTAAAAATGGTGGACGACGATGATTTCAAGGTGTTGAGTGGTGTTTAATCAAAAGTGAATCAAATAACAGATGAGTGAAAAGGGAACATGATGATGGCATGTCCTACTGAAAATAACTAAAGCACAATAAACACAACTAAAACCAACATGGAGTTCGGTGTAACACGACTGTGCTGACACTACTCTATTGATGATCTCATGAGATTATCCTGGTTCAAATCAAATTTTAGTCATATAACAAGATTGGTGGGGGGGTATATGATACTTTTTTCATGTGTATAAGTATCTCAAACAAGCCACTGCACGTGAGCAGAAGTTTCTCAGTGCTCCATGCTGCCTCCTAGTGGCTTGCAAGAGCTTCCGCATGTCCATTCCCTCAGAGGGGGTGAAAGTGCTGCAGGACAGCCCTGCTACACTGCCCCTGTCACCCATACTTGACACTCCCAAGGACTGGGGGAGGGGCAGGGTGGTGTCCACTGCCCCCTGCAGGGGTGTCAGGGAAGGGCGTGCAGTAGAGGGGTAGGTTGGGAGGGGAGGATCCAGGTCTGCAGGACGGAGAGGGTCCGGGCACTCACAGCACAGGATGCATGCAAGGAGGGATCTGAGACATGCATTGGGGTTGCACATACACACAGACAGATACACACAAAACACAATGACCAAATAAAACAAAAATGACAAACACAATCGTACATATTGGAAACTGGTGAGCAGTTTTGCTTACGACAGAAAATCTCGTGATTGTGTTATTTTGCTTGGGAAACTGCTCATAAAGTCATTTCAGGAATTTGTGCAAAGCAAAATGATTTTTAAATCATTGTCTTTATTCTGAAAGGTGTTGGGGTTTGAGGTAAACAAACAGGTGAAATTAAATAAAGGCTCAAAGGAAAGCAAACATGAATTCTCTTAGCATGCATTGATTTACATGTGTGGCATCCAATTGATTATTTGAAACTGGTAAGACACATGGCAGGGGAGAAAGGTTGAAGAAGAAAGATTAAGAGAAAAGATGTAAAAAGGGTTTGATGTGTCAGTGCGACCTCACTGCCTCTATATGAACTCAAGAACAGATCATCAAACTCAATAGAGATATTAATACCCCACTCTGAGTGAAAACTGACCTGAGACCAGCTGTCTATCACTGGTTGACTTATTCGTACCCCCTCTCTCTAAAAACTCACCCCTGGTCTTGTTTTCTAAAACAAACTGACTGTTTCTTTTTATATAGATGGAAACTGACCTAATTTGCTGCTTTGGGAATTCAAACCTGTGTTTTCAGTTTGTCTGTTTGCAGGCTTATTATTTAACAGACACAAAATTCACTTTGCCTGAAACAGAGCTTGATGTTTAGGTTAAAATATTTAAAGACAAATTAAGAATTTTAGAAGCAAGGATAACTTGTCAAATCAAATTTTATCAATAAAGGGATACGAGAAGACATTTACAAAGACAAATAATTTAATCATCTGAATCCACAAGGTTTGAATTATTTCTGGTAATTCTGAGTTCAGTATCTTGCCCAAGGACACTTTGTTAAGCAGACTAGAGGAGCCAGGAATCAAACCACCTACCTTTTGATTAATGGATGACCCTCTCTACCTCCTGATCCACAACCACCGCCACTGTGGGCTTTGTCTGTCCTGATTTGTTGACATAATGAATAATTGATTTGATGCTTTGCATAAACTGCCAGTTAGCTGGCAAACTAACTAGTTAAATTTAAGTATCCAGCTCCCTCCTCAAAAGTCTACAGCTATAACCAGTGGATTACATGATTTACATTGCACAGTGGCCATGTTGTCAACACTGTTGTGTTTTCAACCTTTTGGAAAAAATAAATAAATAAAGGCTGCTTGGGCTGAATGTTTTGTACAACCTGTTCTATAGATTTTACAGTTAGTACTCATCTATCTTTTGTAGCACAAGCTAGTAAAACGGTAGCACTCTCGAGCCCTAAGAGCTGATCTGACACCAGCATCTGCACTGTAACTGTTTATCTCTCTTCATGCACCCGACACATTTAAACATATTAAAGATGGAGATTTTCTCAAATTACAGATGTCGCAGACTTTGATGAGTTAAATTGGTGGAATTCCTCTTTAACTTTATTGATATTTGTTTATATAAAGTATATGGATGCAAGTAGACAGTAAAAGTCTGAAAATATGTTCATGCACCTCCGTTCTTCTCAGCTAGAGTAAACACAAAATGACAAAAGTATGTGGACAGGGTTGTCTGTGGAGATGTTTGATGTGACGCTCATGTGATAGTACGTGATAATAATGTGACAGTTCGGTTTAACCTGTTTAGTTTGGAGGAACCGGACAACTCTTCACAGAGTGAACACCAGCCAACACCTTCGGGATGAACCTCATACACTGTCTGTGAGCCGGGCCCTTACTACCCTCACTGGTGCTGTTGTGGTTGAAGGGGAGAAAATCTGAGCCTCTGATCAATCACAATTCATGATTACTCAGAATTAGTTCTTCTGTTGGTTGTCCACATACTTTTGCCATGTAGCTGAGATCGTGTTTGGTTTGAAAATCCTTTCACTCTGTTTGCCTCTCTCTCCCTCTTTCTCACCTCCCACTCCGCAAAGTGTGTCAGAGGCTGTGAGGCTGTGCTTTTATAACACTCTGCTTGGATTGATCCGTGGTGAGGCCATAAAGAACAGACCCCTCTCTCCTCCTCCCAGACCTCAGTACATTAGCCAGCTAATAAGCTGCACTACATCACCACCTGGTCCATGAAGGACCACTGGGATAGGGTTGTTTGTCCCTGTCAGCTCACTGACACTGGTCAGCCGGGGGAGTGCACAAGCTTTTTGTGTGTGTCTGTGTGCGTGAAGAGAGCATGGGGATTTTTATTGCCTTGTACTCCTTTATCTCCCTTTTATTTGATTCATTCTTACTGAGGTACACTTGAAAGTTTAACTTCTTTTGGTAATTGATAATTAAATTTAAAAATCTAGTTTCATATTCTGCATACAAACAGACTAAGATGAAAACAATGAATGTGGATTTTTTTGTCATGAGTAATTTTATTTGAGAAGAAAATATTCTACCTTCATTTTTAGAGATTTCACTTATTTAATGTTGCATCTATTGTTGGGAGAAAATGATTAAAAGCTTGGTGAAAAATAAACGCAGCAGAGGGAAAATGTCAGTTTTCAGTCTCTTGTATTGGTTCAAGCTCCAAAAACTCTAGATAAATGTCCCATTATGCAACGCATGCATGTCATTAGACCCTGACTGCTTGCTCAAACCCAGCATCCCAAATTCTGACAATCCTGTTGATATAGTTGTTAGGGAGGACGTACTGGCACAAGTAAACAGGTTTTTATGTGTAATCTGCTTAAGCGCTCCTTTAAACTTGTTTGGGATTCACACAGAGTCCCAATAAAATTAAATGAATGAACTGCACCTCAAAATTGAGCAGGATCACAACTCTTCACCCAAATGATTTGAGCTCATCCCTGTGTCCCTCCTGCTCTTGTCTCCTTGAGTTAGACATTGAACCCCCCCCCCCCCCCTGCAAGTTCTGGGAACACTGTCCTGTAGCATATTACCTCCCTTTGGAAGGTGTGAGCAGAGATCTATAAGAAACAGTCTATAATTGTTGCCAGTACAAGCTCCTATTGTGTGCTGTTGTATTAAACAGATGGGAATGTGGGGAATGAAGATGTATCGTGTGTCATCATCAGTGAATTCACCGTTGGGGATCTACTGATGTTTACCTGGACTCCCTGGTGTCTCCTGTTACAGTGTGTCTCCTGCGCTTCAACTCCGCAGAGAAACGTCTCTTTCCTGCCGCCCTCCTCCTCTCCTCCTCCCCATCCACCCCCCACGAGATCCTCCTGTCCTTCTTCTCCTCCTCTAATGACTTGGATCTGAGTCCAGTGTGTTTGGATCCACCGTTCATCATGTATCCAAGTGTTTGTATGCGTGTGTGTGTGTGTGTGCGTGTGGGGGGATAAAGAAGACAGGGCATGCAGAGAGACAGAAACATGCAGACATGCATAAATAAAAAAGAAAGACACACAGTGATTAGCATGCATAAAACAGACAATACCCGAACATGTAGGTGTATTTCAGAGAGGGTGAACTGGCTGTATGTTAGTAACTGTGGTTCACAGAAGCCAATGAGGACTGACCTGAGTCGTCCCCCAGGCCGTTCTGATTGGATGGACATGTAGCTGGTGCTACTGAGGCGGGAGGCACTGCTGGCACGGGAGAGGGCTGACACATCGCTCATATCACTGTCTGATGATCTCGCCGACATGTTGTCACTGCTACGCCGCTGTTCCGCATACATCTATAAACAAAGAGAGACGTGCAGGAGGGGAGAGACGTGATGATTTTGCACAGAAAACCGACATGTTTTCTTTATTTATAACTCATCCAGTGCAGGAGGAGGAGGAAGACATGGACGCTGACCTCCCGTTTGGTCTTGAGGTCCGTCTCAGGGTCGTGGGAGGCTGAAGGCCGATAGGAATGTACTTTCATCTGCACCAGTCGGGCTCGCTCCTCTACTGCGAGGGCTGGGACAAAAAGACAGAAAAAAGACAGGGAATAAAGAAATAAGAACCGGAGTTTCTTAAGGATGCAGGATCAGGTTTCAGACACTAGGTGGAGCATGATGTGTACTGATGTTCCATCACATTGGGATAAAATGCTATTTGCTGCTATGCTGGGTTGAAAAAGGTGGGGAAAGTCAGATGGGGATTTTATGTTGTAATGACAGAAATCAACAGCTATAGCCTAAAGGCTATGGCTGTCTGCACAGTTCATTCAAGCACCTTTTTTATCCCATCTGGCAAACCCCACCCATCTGTCAGCTATAACCAACAACAAGAGGTAAGAAGGAATAGAGGAATCATTGTGCTGGCATAGTGCTCCCCCTTTACAGTAGCCATATTCAAAAAGGTTGTTAAGTTGATTAGAATGATGATACATAGTGTTATTCTCTGCATAGGCTCCCTCACCATCTGTTTGGCAGAGTCTGATCATCCACCAAACACTAAAACAACTACTTTAATAAAAGCTGACAATGTGTTGTTATATGCTCATAAAACTTCTTTAAAAAGTGATAGCTCTTTCTAAAGTGATAGCAAGAGGTAGTGTTACTGAGGCAAAGACATTTGGTCAGTATTTGCATTTTGTGCTTTGTGTTTAAAGATAACAGCTTTATCTCAGTCTCAGCTCACTGCAAATGAAACTAAATCATCTCCTTAACTCTGCATTATTTGTTAGGCATAGATTAATGTGTATAAATGTAGAAAATAGCTTTTAACAGTTTGAGATTATTTCATCGCTCCCACACAACATACCTTGCTCTACGCTGCTGCTCTTTGCAGGGAGCTGCGGCAGCTGCCTGCCCCTGCGACCTGATGAGGGAGTCCCCGTTGGAGGAGAGGGGCTGCCATGAGGGTGTGCTCTGACGTTCAGGAACATAACAACACAAGCAGCACAAGCAGAGAGGAAGGGATAACGTACTGTTAAAGCTGTATTCTTCATTAACTGAAGTGACGCTATCAGAGAAGCAATAAAGTGCTTGAGGTCGAAAGGGCAAATTGGGAGAGGAATGAGTTGGAGTCATTGGTAGAAGAGGCAAAGAAAGTGGCACTGTATGTGTTAATACACAGAATGCATGTTACCACAGTATTTGTACATATCACAGAATCTTTGGATGTAATTTTAAATGTAATCCTTCACACTAACAGCTTCAGGCCTGATTCTTCCCAAAATGTACCTTGTCTACATAACCCACTGTCTAAGATCATATAACCTGCGAATATCATGCCTCTTAGAATAATCATGACTTTTGTTTCCTGAGTTATGAAAAATACCTGTGGTACTTGTGCATACAGTGTTAGCACACTCAGTGCCAGAGAGAAGAAATCAGCACACAGGGGAGCAGAGGGGTTGAACTGGCAGGGACATGCACCTGTCTAGCCGTGGCGAGTTTGGGCAGGACCCAGCCAGGGCTGTCTGGCCAAAGGGCCTCAGCGGGCCCCCTCTCCCCCTACTGCCCCTCAGGATAGAGGTGGGCTGGATACGACTGCCATCAGTGGGCAGGCACCAGGAAATAAAAGTAAATGAAAACAAAGAAATTGAAAAATTAAAATAGGATAATTTTTCTCTTTTCGGGGCAAAGTGTGCGATGCTGTCTAAGATGCACAGGATTTAAAATCGAACGATCCACAATCACAATACCTGTATTATTTTACAATAATACAGTACATATCATATATGAGATTAAGTAGGAGGAAAAAGCTAATCTAGCCCTGTTTGAAAGTTAGAAAAATTCAACTATCAGCAACTCTAAAGCTTACTACTTAAGTTTTATTATCTCACTTCTTTTATCTGCAAAAAACAAGTGTTAACATGACAATATTTGGTTAGACGAGAACAAAGTCAACACATCAAAAGCCCTGGGACTGTTGGACATGGGTTGTTGTTTCTATGCTAAACTGCAGGATATTGAAGATTTCAACCCTTAGGATGGAAGCAATCATCCTTTATCTTTTCAGGGAAAAAAAATCTTATTATGTCAAATAATTGACACTCGTAACATATCTATAGCTAATATGGTTCCATTTCAACCTTTTTCATCTACCTACTGCACAAATCCAAATCAATATGCCTGATTCTCCAACAACATGGTCAGCCATCATCCCTCCAGTGAGAGGATCGAGGTGACAGTAATAAGAGGAGGTGAAAAAAAGGCGAGTGAGTGAATGAATACATGAATGAATGATCTTACCTGTCCCCCTCGAGGCTTTTTTTGCAGCCCCTGTGACAGTTTGGACTTGATGAATTGCTACACTGCCTGTTTCAGCACACAGCGACCACAGAGAGAAAGAGAGAGGAGGAAAAACAAACACGACATGGAAAATGAAAACTGAATATTGATTCATATGGCATGTTCTAAATAATGTAAAAGCCTGAGAATGACACTAATGGTTTGGTTTATGGGGTTTGTGAAAGCAATATAGCTGAGAATTGTACATTCTGGAAAAAGATTTTTCAGCCAGCAACAATTTTACAGCAAAGAAAGTGCTTTCAAGACAGCCAAGAGAGGAAATTCAGAGCAGGTGCTCGGCAGAAAGAGCAGGTGCAGCAGAATAAAATAGGGATTACACAGCCTTAGACCACAAATATTTACAGGAAAAGGGGAAGAAACACTGCTGATCGCAAGATCTGTGCAACGCTATCATCCACAGGATGAGCTCTGGGCTTCAGTGTAGGCTTCACAATGTGGGGCCAGGAAGGTTTAAGCAGGCAAGCATAGCTGTAGCGCAATGTTTAAAGGTTTCGGCACAGCAGAGGAGAGCAGGCCTGATATACCTGTCGTCCTCAGGGGCCACATGTTCTACTAAGATCCGGGGACTTGGGGGGGTCTTGTGGGGCAAAGAGTTGGAGCACCTAGAAGGACAGAGGGGTGGGAGGAGGAGCATTTTGGGGTGGGAACACCAGGAGTGGTGGTTAATAAGTAAAATAAATCTGAGCATCACAACCACACATAAACAAGCTAATATAGTAGTAAATACACTGGTACTTGGATGCACTGTATCACATATCTGGGGAGCTACACTTGCTTGCTTTCTTGGTGTAGATAGATGAAGATTGATACCACTCTTATGTCTGTACAGTATATATGATGCTTTAACCTGGACATGATTAACTAAGCAAAAGAAAAGGAGGGACTATAACCCTGGCTCTGTCTCCATAGACTGATTATACAGAGGTACAACATGGCAGCTCCTATAATTGAAGCCATCATGCTAGCAGATGGGACATGTGCCAAACTATAAAGTTCAAAAATGGTTCCTGTCATTTTAGGTATCACAGTTATGTTTATTCAACTGTTACCCCCTTAGTCAACCTTCCTGGGATCAATGTACAGGACAGCATCATTTATTTATATCTGCAGGCGTTTTCTCAAATTATAGATATTTCAAAGACTCCAAATACTAAACAGCAGGTAGATGCTTTTTTCTGAAAGTGTGCAATTTCTTTATTTGTTATGATGGTGGGCAATGGCAAATTCATTCATGTATGACAAGGACAAATGACATGAACTGGGGTGAAGTCATGCAGCTTTGTAAACCCATAATATCGAATGATTCAATCTTGTAGAGAAGAAAATATTGTTTTGAAAGTTGTGACTAAACGAAACTATCAGCAGAGTCTGTGATTATTGAGTGTGAATTCATTTTTGAACTGAATCATCAGTGTCTTCATCAGCAAATTAAAGTTGATTCTTGTAATGTGTGATTTCATGTGATGTAACTTTCTTTTTATACCTGTCTCTGTCAGGGGAGTGAAAGTTGGTGTCTGGTCTCAGACAAGTGGTGCTGGCACTCCTCACTCTGTCCAGCGACGGCTGCAGGTCGCTGCACCGCCACAACATGGCAACATAGAGAGAAATACAGGAGAGAAAAAATAGAGATGGAGACAGGATGTACATGGACAGAGGGTGCAAGTAGGGGAGTCAGGAAGAGGAGATTAGAAGAACATGGGAGAACAAAGGGGTGATAATTAGGACGTAGACAAAAGGAAAGAGAGAAAGTCCGAAAAAGAAGGATAACGAGAGATCATTTTAAAAAAGAGAAGCAGACAGAGAGACAAAGAGAGAAAAAGGAAGGCCATCAGACAGTGCAGTAACATGGAATGGCTCTGATGCTGTATCTCCATTTATCATAGCCAGTCATTCCTAGCGGCCATACACTGCGAGACCACTCAGATGGAAGGTTGGTGAGTTGCCATGGGAACCAGGTCTAAGTGGATGAGGGGACTGCTTGTATGTGTGTGTGTGTGTGTGTGTGTGTAAGGGAATGAATGAGTGAGGAGGAGAGCAGCCAGTGTTCACGTTTACTCTCTGCTGCACACTCACAGCTGTATGTCTGTCATGCTGTTGGGTGACAACCAACAGATGGTTGACTTTGTGCCATCGCATGACATTGCAAATAATGTTTTCAGGACTAATGCGGCACAAGGATGGCAACAAGGGCTTACTGTTTGTTTAATGCTCTGCACTCGTCAGTACATGCTTAAGCCTCTGCTTTGTGTTGTCACATAAAAAAGGGGACGAAAGAGAGGGTTCTGGGTGGAGAGTGGACGGGGGATGAGGGTATGGTGTGTGGATTGGGTGTGTTCTTACCTAACCGTGACCTCATCAGTGAACCTGAGCACACGGTGTGTGAGGATGCTACGAGGCATGGTGCTAACCCCCTCTTGTCTGTGGGGTGCCTTGCTCTTTAGGCATGCGGGGAGGGTGGAGCTGTACGCCAAAGACCCCGCCAACACCAGGCAGGGAAAGACCCGCATTGCAAAGAAAGGCGAGAGGAAACAAAAATGACACATGCAACTCAACAGAAATAAGCAGAGAGAGACCAAGTGGAAAAACACAAGCACAAAATTAAGCAGGAGGCTTCTTGCGGATGATCAGGAGACAAAGAAGCAACATTCACAATATGGTGCAAATTAAAAAATGGTTTTCCTTCTCACAGCTGTATCTCACAGTTTAACAGTAAAAACAGAGGATTCTCTAAAAAAATCAAACACTGGGTCGCTGCAGAGTGGAAATGTACCTGCTGCATGATGCCGGCAAATCACTAAATGAACACATATTCTATAGTCTTACATAATAAATGATGTAAGAGAATGAAGATAGTTCCTCTTGCCCTCCCTGTAGATTGACCCTAAACACATATATGGAGAGATTACATGTAATGCTGATTACGTAACAGAACCTACAGATGTAAAGTCGTTCAGACGGCACGTGGTGAGGAAACCAAGCTACAGTAAATCTATATAATGTATAGGACGGTCATAAAAAGGATTAGAGCAGAACAGAGAGAAATAGAGGAAATTGCTTAGACGGTCTGTCTGTCTGTCTTTCTTTCTTCCCAGTAGCTTTACAGCCAGGACTGAAGCATTACTGTAAATCTGATGGATGATCATGACTTTTTAATGCTGCTTCAGAGACAGAAAAAAAGAAAAAGAAGAGTTCCCTACATTTCAGAACATTATGACTGTTTTGGTGATTATTATGATTCAAGGATCATCTGATTAATATGTTAAAGGACAATGTTGGTGGTTTTACTTGTTGTAGCCCACTAACTGTGACTGACACATAATGTACATTTCTGCCAACCATCTTCAAATCATTCCATGAGTTTGAGACTGATTTCCTCATAGTCGTTACTATGTGGTACACAACTACAGCATTTTGAAGACGTTTGCGAAAACATGCAAGAGCACAGTTTAGAAAGAATAGTTAAAAGTTTGGTCCCTATTGTGGGTCCAATTCTAGATCCTACACTTCCTATAATGCTAATAATACTTGTAAGAAGTAAGAAGTTTATCTATTATTTAGTTTGGAATGAGTTTGTAAGACATAAAAAAAAAAAAAAAAAAACAAAGAAGAGAAGATACAGTTCTGCACTTCCTTTGAGCTAAATGCTGTTATCAGCATGGTAACATGATAACAATGTCAGTATTAACATCCTGATGTTTTGCAGGTATTTTTTTAGCAGTGAATCACCAAAGCTATAACAATCCATCCTGAGTTGAAAATAAACGAGAGTCCATCCAATATTTTTGCTCACAACCAAAAATATCAACCACAAATTCAGGAGGATCATTGTTTAGGGAGCATTTATGTCTAAAGCTAATTAATTTCATTGTTACTCACATAGTTCCATCTGGATCCAGCTTGCAGACCTGGTGACTGACCTACACTTGGTTGGTTTTTCCAACTTCTCTTTATAATGTTTAAATTTAATGATCTGTCAGCAAAGTTTTAGTCAACACGACACTTTATTGGCACTCAGGATACGAAATCCAGATGGCAGAGCTCCCTCGACTGCATCTGTGACTCTCAAGAATATATATAAAAAAAGCTACTCTCTGAGATGTTTTGAAAAATGGAAAGAAATAATGTACTGACGTCACCTAGATATGTTTCACAGTGTAACAATGTAAAAGCTACAAAGGATTGCATGATACGGAGGTGAAAGCAGCACATACAATCAGCTAAAGCAGCACATGACAAAGCAACAGTCCAGAGGAAACACAAGCAGCACAGTGGTGTGGGGACATATGGCCATTTATTGCGTTGCGAGAACACCACCGCAATTAAATGGCCCAACCAACTCCACAAATGTGTCTGGGAAAGCTGGACAGGGACAGAGAGGGGTTCGCAAGAACGCCTGTTGCGCTAAGCACTTACCTGTAAATATCTTTATGGATACCGTTTACTAACAGGGGCATTTTGGGTGGGAGTGTGTTGCTGTGTCTACCTACGCCCCTGGTTATATGAGTGGAGATCATGCACAAAAAGCAAGAGAAAAAAATACAATACAACTGCTGTGAGTGAAGACATCCAATGCAAAAAATAAATAAGAGAGAAATTAATCAAAAGAGCTTTGCCTTCTTTGAGGTCAGCCATCAAGCGGGTCTGTAATCCCCCCACACACTGATCAGTGTGTTGTGTGTGTTTATGTGAGACAGTTGTGGGGGTAGACAATAGTCAGACATGAAGTTATGAATGTGCTACAACTACTTGACACTGATATATGTAGAATTTGTGTTCATGCAGTCGCACAAAAGCAGACATATGAGATGCATCAGGATAATTAACATACTGTGTCTGTAATGACAATGTCAGCATTGTGTTACGATGAAGCTGTTAAAGTATGGTGAGAATGAAAATGATGAAAAATGGTGTATTGTATTAAAATAAACCTGAATGGTGGTTGTCTGTTTTTTTAAAGTCCTTTTTTGTTACCTGTTTGTGTGCAGGCACTCGGCACTCCCACCCCGGATTGACCTGTGCATCTCCAGGACCTCACTGTCATTGCCATGACGATGGGTGAACAAATGAAAAACAACCCAGAGAAAACACAAAAGAAGAGGATGGCAACTCAGACAGGCAAAGTGAAGTTATGAATGACAGAAACCAGGAAATCATAACTCTGAGATTTCAATCAAGTCGGAATTTAACAATAGATAATGATGTAACAAACCCAGTATGACTAATTTCAAACTGTTAGTAGTATTAGTAGAACTTAGTTTGTTAATATCACACTGCACACACTGACTAATCAAGACAATAGTCAATCTTTATGAAATACAACTAAATACATGTTTAACTTGTGCAGACTCCATACGTACATGCTTTATTAATGCATGATGAAGGCCATAGTTGCTGAATGACCCACAGCATTGTGTATAATCCTCTTTCACATTGCATATCGAAACATAGTACCCCATCCCACGCCCCATGGGACCCACAGATCCTTAAAAACATGGTACCTGTCCTCGGAGTACTCATAGTCCGAGTCACCGGAACGTTGGTGCTCCAAGTGGGAATCGTGGTAGCGGGAGGGGGAGTGGGAGTGGTGGCGGTTCTGATGGATCTCGTCCAGACTCCTGATGAAAGCACAAATGTTTCCATTTAGGTCTAATATGAATCTTGGGATATTTCTTAAACATATTCCAATGTCCTTAAATGTCCGCCCAATTTTGGTCTGAACTGAAATGCGATGGGGAATGATAATAGTTTTAGAACATTTTAGAATTACATGGCAAAACACCTTCAGGAAATAACTCTTAATAACTGATCTTTTGTGACAGATATCCTGTTTCATTCACAAATTATTTCCAGAAACATTGCAGTGCAACATGGCGGAGGACCAGCTCCCTAAGTAGATATAAAAGGCCCATTCTAAGGTAATGAAATCACAACCATTGTGAGGTTAATTATACATTAATAAAAATTTGATTATGAATTGTATAATCCATTTATGTTGATAAATCCTCCACATTAGTCCTTTAAGAAGTACAAGTAAAAGGTTCTCTGTACACAGAGGAAGAAATACATATACAAGGAAAAGTAGTAACTTTGGGATGATATTGATTTTTCGTGGGTTGATACTAGTGAATAAAAATATCCACATATTTTTAAAAAAATTGTCATCGATTCATAAATTGTTGTTATCAAACCCTAAATGAAAAAATGTAAATGACGCTTGATATTTTACAGTTTAACCAAAAACCTATATGACAAGTAACAATAAATAAAAAGAAAATCAGAGGTATGGAACTTGAATTAGGAAGATAAACATAACTGCATTGTTTATTCTGCAAAACTGAAGTCTTTATATCTGCGATAACATAAACACAGATATGTCAGGCTCACGTGTATATGTAGCAGATGCTATCACCTATCTCATATATCATTCGGGCTCTAGTAGGGACACTAATAGAATAATGAATTCATTTCCAGTCTGTTGTTTGAGTTAAGGTCTCTCCTGCCAGCTGATACATGCTCATAATAACGCTGCACCAGCCAGTCGTACGTGATAAATCAAGGGTGTATCATTACAGGCTCGCTCATCCCCAACTATCATGGCGAGCCAAAGGTAAATATATAGTGAACAGTGTATGTCAGGGCAACATTCCAGCCTGCTTTAACATATTTGGCAGCCTCCCGCTCTCAGAACAATTAATAACATTGTCAGGCCAACAGCCATTAACAGAGATCTACAGCACATGGTGGTGATTCAGCCATAAAACAGTGAGATTAAGAGCCTTAATAAATACATGTTAACAAGCCGCAACAAGGATCTGACACAAATACCTTATAGTCACGGAGACATTGCATTTACAACACCTACACTGAGACTATTAGACCACAAGGTAATCTGAGTAAAATGATCAAACATTTGGACGGGTAATCTGAATTATATAATCTCAGTGAGGGATATGTTTTGATGAAGTGTAACTCAAGCTTTAAGATACAAGCTGACACAACAACAACACGCTCTCCGCTGAGAGCTGACCAGGTGATCGTGATGCTCACCTTTGCATGGGCACGTGTGCGGGCCGCGACCGGGCCCTGCACGAGTCCTCCCTGTGAGGAGAAACCGAGCGAGAGCGGTGCTGGACGGGCCGCTGCTGCTCAGGCACAGCCAACGTACTGCCCCGCTCTCTCTCCCTGGAGTTACGCTCTGCACCTACACACACACACACGTGCACAATTCAAACACACAGAAACACACACAATCATACGGAAATCATGTTGAATCATGGATTTGTGTGAGCAGAACATACACCAACATGGATACACACCGCAACAGACACACACATCCAGGCATTAGTTCTGTGTCCTTTGATGAAAGTGCACAAGTTGTGTGTTGTGCTACTGACGACGGCTTGAGATGCCATTCTCCTACAGACTGTAGAACATCTCAGCAGGATGTTTTACAGGCAAATGACCAGCTAGCACACAGGCTAACGAGTCATGTGAACTAGCCCGAGAAGCAAACTGTTTCTGCCATGTCTCTGTCAGACCTGAGGTTTGCTTACAGTTCCTGTTTAACCTTTTCACATGCCTCGGGGACATTTAACCACTGCAGCAGCAAATGAACAATATGGGACACAAAATGTAAATATCATACACTATGATGTGTATAATACAAGTCGATTGAGACTAAGTACCAATCTCTATTTCCATATTTCTTTTGTTGCATGTTGCTGACTTGTGTTAACATTTTTTAATGTACAATATTGTTGGCCCTCCACGCTACAACTTCTAAAAGAAAGATATGCAAAAGAGATTGTTGCTTTCGGTTATTTAGGGGTTGGTACTGTTTATTTTCTTCATAAGCAAAGTCAGGTGACCAGTACTTGGAGCACTTCAAAGGCTTGGACTTTTAAAAAGTACAAACCAGTGTACATAAAAATCCTGGAGTAATTGAATATACTGCTTATTGTAAATATATTATTATTATTGCTTATATTGTTCCACTGAAACAAAAGCTAAGGATAGTGGACATTGGTGCATTAAGAGCCATATACCACACAGGGACCAACTGATAAAAATGTGATCTGAGAAATAGATTTAAAATAAATTCTGATTATTTCTGATTTTTGAAATATTAAAGAGACACAACTCTCTTTGCATTGTATCTGTTTAGGTGCACAGTCTACTGTATGCAGAATATATGGTAGAGTACACATGCACAAATGTGTCCAGTAAAGGTCAATTGTTTGTGCGCATGATCACAATCTGAGTGTTTGAATCCTGATATAAAGAAGCATAATTATGTTCAACTAAATTGCAGATTGTGCACGATCATTTAAATTCCCCATGTGGAACATCACATGCGATTGTGTATAGTCAAAATAAACAATAGAAATATTTTTAAATATCTAAAGCAGCTTCACATTCAGCCTGACAGGAGAGGAAGCCACAGCAGAAACAGTCAAACAACAAAGCAGTTGTGGTGATTCTATAAACTCAGCTTCTAGTTTACACGTCCGGTGTCCTGTAAGTGAAGTAAGCAACCTCTGAGCAGGACTAGAAGCATGCGGGTGAATGGCAGGAGACTAAGTGGAATGGCAGTGAACTACAGTAGCTCCGTGCGTCAGTGTTCCTACGGCCCAGCAGAAGAGGAGAATCTGTTCAGTGCAGCCTCGCTGAGGTCCAGTACACTGCTGAACATCAGCAATATAAAGGCTGTACACCACAGCACTGCAATTCAAAAACTAGCAGTCCAGTTGTAATATGATGAATTGCAAAAGCAAGAGTACCTTTTGCTGACACAGCAAAGATTAATTGTTTTAATTTGGGTGCAACTTATTCTGAAACCTACAGAGGAGCCAAAAAGGAAGCTGGAAGATTTGGGAGCATCAGAAGGAGAGAGGAGGCAAGAAGATGCTGTCTCACCCAGTGCTGGACGCCTACATGCTACTACGAGGAAATACTCGGTAACCATGCCCTCCCCACCCACCTTTACTCACTACCATCAAACCATCATCAAACTCTGTATCTATGATGCGATGGGACCCTGCGCATACAAACACACACAAACACACATTTACAAACACGCATATACAAGACAGGGTAAGGTTGAGCAGTTCTGTTCCACTGAGAGACAAAAAGAGAAAGCTCAGTGAAGCAAAGATTAGCAACCACACGCTCGAAAGTACAGTGGGTTCACAAAAGAGATATGTATACATATATATATATATATACAAGCAAACAGCCTGGACATGTAGGGTGTATAACCAGACATACTCTGTAGCTTCTTGCTGGGGCTGTCTGCATGAACATGTCGGCGTGGGAGGTACGGAGACGGCTGGGGCAGAGGTATGGAAGACGCGTCATGTGTCTGGAGTTTGTACCAGTGAGGAATGTCGTCCAGCAAGGCCGTCTCCAGCTCTATCAGGATCTGAGAGGGGAAGGATGAGGGAGCAGAAGAAGAAGTGAACAGTCTGATGGAGCCACTGAGCATCAGAAGTGTTAGGGAGTGTTTCAGTGCTGCAGATGTTAAACACAAACACAAACCCAACCTGCAACAGAACAGACTGAGCAATTACATACGATTTTATAATTCTGTGCGGCAGACAGATGCTTTTTCTTTTTTTCTCTGTCTTTAACTATCTCATAACTCCTTTGATTCATTCCCCTGTTGTGTTCAGACCCATATGACTTCATGTCTATCCAAGAGCACGAGATTTCCATTTGATTATAATGCATTGTTAGATATAATATATTAAAGCAAATAAAAATGAAAATGTGTGCTTTAGATAACATTAAGTGAACAGCTCATTCCTTTATTGTAAAATCCAAACAAACGCACCCTTATGATATCAACACTGAGGAATAAAGGCATTTTAACAGTAAAAACTAAAAGAGGGAAACATGTACAAGAGTGCAAGCACACAGACATGGTGTCTCCTCTACCTCGCCCAGGAATTCACTCTCCTCCTCCTGCACTCTGGGCTGGTCCCAGACAGTGATCTCGAGCATGCGTTCTCTGAAGTCTCGCCGGTGAACGTGGGAATATATGAAGGTCTGGTTCCACTTGGGCTCAGCGTTCTTCTTCACTGTTTTAGTTCGCCGTTTACTCTTGTCACTGGAGCAAAGGAGTGAAAACACAGAGTTTAGATTACAAGAAGTGTGACCTTATAACAAGCATAGATGATTCATGGTACATTTATGATAAGTAATACTTGCAAGAGGGACCTGCAAAATAAGAAAGAAATTGTGTGTCCTTACCTCCTGTCGGGCAGGAAGTACATTTTGACGTAGGGGTTCCGAGGTCGTCCGTCTGGTCGGGTCGGCAGGTCTATGGCTTGAAGGACGTTGACAATCAGCTGATGGCCCACTTTGTCGTACCACAGCTTCACCTGAAAGGTTGCAATGACGGCTGTTAACCTCTTTCTATATTCATATCTATTCACAAACCTCTGTGCCTCCTCCTCCAGATACTCACAGAGAGCTGTCCAGGCAGCACCAGAGGGAGGTCTCGGAGGGTCCCTGGACTAGTAGGGGACATCACTGATATAGAGGGGCGGTCCATCTTTTGTGACTCAAAAGAGCTGGAGCCTGCTGATGGATGAAGAGAATAAAAAGGTTTTTTTTAACTATTATAGGAAAAAGCACAATCAGCACCCATGTCTGGAGTTCAAGCCCAATTTGAAGAGTGAATCATTTCCCAGAAGCTGTTTACACAAGCAGTAAACAATGGAAATAACTTCTACAGTCACAAAGGTTGCTCATATAAACACTTACTAGATTCTAGAGGAGGGTGGGACGACTCTGGGATTCTTGGGATGTCTCTGTAAAACGCAAACAAGAGTCTGTAAAGAAAATTAACTAAGTCATGAAAATAAACATCAATGTAGAGACAAAGTCTAGATGTGTACATTCATCTTTTTTTTAAAAATGAATGAGTTTAACCAAGAGTTGTGTGGTAGAAGAAGAGCAAGCACTCAGTCAAATACACACTTAAATATTAAACATGATGCGTAACAGAGAAGAAAGGGAGAGCTGGAAAAAAGGGGTTTTCTCTTGGATCTGAAGGATTTCTGGGGAGGCATGAGGACAAGGGGCTCCATCCATCACATCAACACTACTTACTGATATGCTCTATACACTTTTCTCAAGAAGTTTTTGGACATAATTCGGTGGATAGAGCTTTTAGATAAAGGAAGGAGACATATCAAAAGTGTCTGTCAGAATAAAATCAAATGGCAGCACTTTGGTATTTTCATGATAATTATTACACATTGATAACAGTCATCTTACCCTATAGGTCTTGAAACAACTATTTCCACTTGAGGTTCGGCCTTTGATTCAAGGATGATGTTGTATACTTCTTTCTTGGTTGCCCCTGGCAACGACTTCCCATTCCACTGCAGCACCTCGTCACCTGGAACAACAACAATGATGATCCAGCCTTATTCTATTATTCTGTCTGTCTATGAAAGCCAGCAGCTAACAGATGTTTGTATTTATTAATATCAAACTGAAATGTGAAAAGAATATAAAACATAGAGTGAGTCTGTGACATGTTAGAAACTGTTTCTTAGTTTAAGGACTGTGGGTGTTGTGTCCATGTTAAAACCATAGACTGTACAAATGAAAAAAAAATCTACTTAATGCAGAGTAAGACAACATTTGTGAGGATGAAACATTTTCCAGGAGGAAATGTGTTCCATTTATTGAATGAAGTGTTCTTGTTTTAAATAAGGCCAAGGATGGGGAATGATTTGTTGCTCTGATTTATTATCAACGTTGTCAGGGATGTTTGCTGATTCTTCACTTTCTTCCATGTTACTCCTTGTCACAAACATGCACCATGTCCTGTCTGTTTCGTCTTGATATGTCTTTTACACCGTGTTACGTGTGTTGTGTTGTTATACAACAAGGAATCATCTTTTCTGTGTTATTGTCCAGTTAGGCTAAAATCTGGCACGATTTTGAAGTTGGCTCAAATACATTCAAACAAAAGTAACGAGCCTGCTTGAAAATGAAGAAAGTTCAGAAATGTGTGTTTAAATGTATAAAGTAAAAGTAAGTAGTTTTCCTGTTTCCATCAAGAAAGTGGTCGATCTACTCAGATTGTAGAGGCTATTGTGCATAGCTTGCTACCGTTAGCACACTTCCCCATTGATTTAAATCACAGGATAAAGTAAGGGGTGAGTCCATGGTGTCCAATATGAAAGCGATAAGTTCAGTGGACTGTCACCTGCTCGGAGGTGTCCCACGACATCTGCCAGGCTGCCTTTCTTGACTTTGGTGATGAAGGCCCCAAGTCTCCCCGTCTCTGTTATCTTCCCTCCTACCACCTGCACACAAAGAAACAGAGGTGCATGATGGGCACTATTATACATGCTATTATAGATATTTCTTCACACAACAGCATTCACAGGCATTACAAAACATTATTATTTCTGGATTAAAAGCTTCCTCTTTAATCCCTTACTCTGTTCCTTTCTTTACTCACTTTCTGTTCTCTCCCTAAGCTCTGCTCACATGGTTCTCTAAAGCAAATGGAACACAACACTTGGATGATTTCCTGCTTACTTTTAGGCCGAGTAGGGACCCAGCCTCACGGGGCATGGCCGACCGCTTGCTTAATGTGATGCGTCCGATCAGGTGGTCGCCCTCTTTCGATGGCTGCCATGTAACTGGATGCTACCGGGGGACAAGAAGGCCATGAGGACAGCAGACCAGGTCATTTGTTTAAAGGAGTTATGACATATTATGAAGGTGGAGAGGGGGAGAAAAAGAAGAGAGGGTAGAATGAAGACATAAAAAGTGTAGTTAATAACTTTAATAATGAATATTAATGTCAGATCTTTTCCTAATGATGTCCTGCTGAGTAGAGGTTGACAGCTAAATGCTTTCATTACATAAGATTTGATTGTATGGGAAAACTGTGGTGATCATATGTGAGTGTCTGTTTGAATGTGAGGTACTGTAGGAACATGGGAGTTAAGTGGTCTGGACTGTTAGCACTCACATGCCACACTGCAGGATCCAATGGATGACAATCCCAGTCCCCTGCAGGCAGAAACACAAAGAGAGTTGGTCTAGCTTGTAATATGTCGTAAAAACACAAAGTGTAGATGTTAACAGATTGGGAAATGAATATTATTGTTTAAGTGTAATGAAAGAAAGACTGAATGGTGGGAAATGGTATCAAGGCCTCACATGACCCCAACCATCCATCTAATCATTAACTTCTGTGAGTGTCCCATGTGTAAGACATTATACATCCTTTGACCTTTGATAAACATGGTAGCATCCTACAACTGGATGGGTAACCTACAAAAAGAAGTGTAATGGATAAAAATGTATGATGTGAATTCACAGGTACAAGTAAACTTTCTCAGTTTCTTTGCTACTTGTAAAAAGTACCACAATGTATTTCTGATAGATGCAAGCTAGGCACGTTGTCACAGAGGAAACATAGGTGCTGAAACAATTTACAGTAACTTTTCTATGGACACAATTCAACCACCCAACCAGGAGGACAAGGAGACCATAACTCAATTGATGTGACGGACGACGGGCGTTTGTGTAGCTTGTGTTTAATCACGGGTGATGAATTTGGGAGCATGTTATATGTTAATGAGTCTGGGGTTTAACTTGGAGCTTTGCGGATGAGGATGGGTGCAGGTCTGCAAAAATGAACCTGTGCAGTACTCTGACACTGGTATGGGATTGTCCACCTCCTGCTGGCAGAGCCCATGAACCATCTCTACACTGTCACATGGATTAAAACACAAAATGGACTAAAACACAGTGTCAGCAGCTTAACTGGATGTTGAGTTTATGATTCAGCAACTAAGAAAAAAGCTAGGCTGCTTCTACCACTGTTGACTCATGAGAAGATGAAATAGTAGCAGTGAAAACACAGTTTTATTCCTCAGAAATAGGATGCAGAACAATAACATCTATGTAATATGTAGTTTATTATAGAGTGCATAGATAAGAAGATGTTGTAGTTGCACTGCAGTATGCCAACCACAAGAGTGCTGATGAAATCCCCTGCGTTAAAAAAAGAGCCATTTATTTGAAAAGTAGAAAAATTTAGTGCAGAGGAAAAAGAATTGAACTACCACTCAGGAAGCACAGCTTCAAATTCATTCATAATCAAACTGATTCTCTATGCTCCAAGTTGGCCAGTACAAAACTCCATGATAGAGCCACGCCACTATCAGGGCATCCCTGCTCTCATTAACACTGACAGATGGTCGGTGAGAGCAGAGGAGCTAACTGGCCCAGCATCACACCACTGGTCCACCACAGGAGTAAAACAACGACAGACGACATCAGGAGGGGACTGAAAAGATCTCAGGGGACTGAAGATGAACACCGAAGTAAAAGGGAGCAGGTAGAGAGTAAATAGAATTGCATGCTGTTGCAAAAAATAATAATTGTAGTAATATTCCGGGGGGGGGGTAAAGGGGAAAAGGACTGGTCTCACTGGTTAGCCAGTGAGTTCATGTGTACAGGAGATAGTGAAAATCAGACACAGGTCTGAACAGACTTCTCCAGCGCTGCTAATCTGGAATCTGAAAGTCCACTGAGAATGCTCGAGGATAAATGCTGACTCAGCAGTTTAAAGTGCTGAGTGGAGCGTTTGGGTTTTGGAGGATGAACACGCTGGACAGATTACACAATGTGAGCTGCTCTTCTAACTGATGCTACATCAAAGCATCACCTCTCCACAGGTATTAACGTATCATTGCTCTTAATAAGCTGTGTGTGTGTGTGTGTGTGTGTGTGTGTGTGTGTGTGTGTGTGTGTGTGTGTGTGTATGAGCTCCTCTCCAACCCCATCTGCTATTTCACACATTTCAGTCCCAAAAAATGAACAAGGCTCATGTGTACATAGGTCTTTAGATCAGAGGACCCTAAATCCCAGTTAACCTGCTTTAACTGCCCCCACCACACAGCCTTAAAGGTCCAGTGTGTAAGATTTAGGTGAAAAGGAACTTTAGGCAGAAATTTAATGTAGAATAATCCTCATGATGTCCGATGATGAAGGCCCTTTATATCTAAATACTTTATATTTACATCAAGGGGACCCTCTCTACGGAGGCCGCCATGTTTTTTACATTAGTCCAGACTGGACAAACTAAACACCTTTTGAGTTTTTATGACAACTGAAGCTACCACAGGTAGAGGGTGAGGTGAGGGGTGTTCAGCTGCAACATGCAATTCAAACACTAGATATCACTAAATTCTACACACTGTACCTTTAAAGCACTTTGTTGGATATTTGGTGTAATTTCTGTGCATCTTCAGTGTCATTTCAGGGAAGGCCCTGCTCGTTCCATTCCACAGTCCAGGCTGAGGACCAGAGGTGACCAGGCCTTTTCTGTCAGGTGCTCCCACTCTCAATCTCACTGACAATCTCCTTGGCAATCTCTTTATCCTCTTTTAAATCTCTCCTAATTCTGATCTTACTGACTATTTTTATCATCTATTGCTGTGTGATCATCAAAATCTTTTCACTCTTTCCTATTGTTTGCTGTCAATTTTTCATTTTTAACTCGTATAGCACCTTATAACAGTTTTTTAAAAGCACTTTGTAAATAATCGAACCGCCTCTAGAAACTGGACGACCACCTCTCTCTCTCTCTCTCACACACACACACACACACACACACACACACTTGTGTCACCTCACTAGCAGACTTCCTCTTTCATTTCCTCAGCACCTTCTTGCTCGTTCTCTTTACACCAACGTAACCAAATTGTTTTTATTCACTACCTGCTTCCATTTGACTTCAAACACTGAGTTAAAGTTGCTATGTTATTCAAGTTTAGCAGATTGGGAATCCACAGTGTATTATTAGAACATAAATCAACTGTTCAGGCATAAATAAATCCAGTTCTTATCTCTGAAATCCCTTCTATCTGATTTATAGCTTCAAACTAATAAAGCAGTATGTTTAGCTATTAGACAGCAGGAGGAGATCTAGTTTGCTTGCTGCCGAGGTTCATTTGACCTTGATGATAGCAGTGTTGTCATTCTCCTTAATGTCAGTATAATGTAAGTTTCCTGCTTTCAACCCAGTGCAGCAGCAGTTTACCCTTGTGCTTAAACACAGTCCAACAAAAAAGGGGAAACTTGTATTGATGAACACAGATAACTATTCAAATTCAAAGCTCATTGCTTAGCTGTTCAGCTCACAATTTCCTGTTTGGTTCATTGTCACTGCTCTCACTGAACAAAATGTGGCCACTGCCACAAAGGTTTTATGAACACACTTTACATGACCTGCTCAGCACCAAGCAGCAGAGGAGCTGCTTCACACAGTGAGACATTTCAGTGAATGATGGACTTGGACTTGCCCGGTGACTAAAATCATGACTCCTGATGAATGTTGATATTGCTGAGAATCTGCTAGATGAGTAAATAAGCAACAATTTAATATCTAGTTCCTAATATCAATGCAAAAGGTGATAATAAGTCAATAGCGAGTGTTCATCTGAGTTTAGCACACGTTTTGAACATATATCAGGGAAATTACTAATGACAACTATTAATATACAAATATACAATTTGCATTAATTCTCCAATAAGGAAAAGCAATAAAACAATAATAAGTATGACTGTGATTAAATTTTATTTAACAACAAATCACAGAATGCCCACTTTATTTTCTGAGTTGAAACTACCGGCTCCTGAAAAATTTGTGTTGGCAAAATTGAAGTTGGTCAAAACAGAGATGTGACCCGAGTCACACAAAAAATTAAAACAACAAACTAAACAAATTAAAAAACAAATATAACAATATAGCCAAAAGTCCATATAAATCAATATCAAGCTTATGTATTGTGCAAACACTGTGAAAGGTGTAACACACATCATCTGTTTTGAATTTGCCTCAGATTTGTGAAAAGTTAACAAAAAATATAGATGCCAAGTTAAACTTTCATTGTAACAAAATATGTTTGTTCCATATATCAATTGGAGGTGTAACAAAAGCGCCTACTTTTAATTGTGAGTCTACTATATTTTATGGAACACTTTACTTTGAGACACTTAAACTGCAGACACATAACATGAGGTCACTCATCACTTCTCATAAACCTGTAACACAGACTGTGACACAGAGGTCTCTGCTTCCAACTAGCAGTGAAACAGAAACATAACGTGTTGACCCTATGAAACCATCTGACTTGATCTAATGTATCTACGTAGGATATCATACATGATTCTGCAAAACGTGCCACACGCCACAGATGAGGGTAAAGAGAGATATCCTGATTTGAGTTCCAGCTAGCTAAAGAGTGTTTAAAACAGCTAATAATCCCAATCCACACCATCTACCCATTACCAGTCCCTGAGTTATAGTAATCTGGATTAAAACATCTGGAACAGGCCCCTCCTGTGACCAGTGAGAGAGATAAGCCGTCAGAGCACGGCTATCTCTAGCCGCTGCCTCTTGAACTCAAACTCTGTCACGTGGCTTACTTTAGTGCGGCCTAGAATCGCAACAAGCTGCGAAACACAAAGGTACCAAAACATCCACCAGCTTCTGAGCAGCATGCAACCACAAGTTGGTTTTTAGCCGGTGGTCCATCGGTGGTTGGCTGGTTTCAGCTGGCTGTTTGTAAAACATTACATAGCAAGCGAGCCACTGACCTAATTCCACAAATCTGCTGGCCTAAATCACAGGGACTCTCCAAATAAATGAGAGCTGTCCAGAGAGCAGCAGGGTTTAACCACAGCACAGAGGTGTAGATGACACACAGGGATAGTAATGCACTATGTGATGGGAGAGTGCTTCATCCTATCACTTATCCTATAGCTTTACTGTCCAAAATAAGCATATGTTGGTATTATAATAATCGTACGAGCCAAAATATCTCTCGCTGTTTTTTGCACATTGTCATAACTCCACTACCAAGTCTATTTTAGGAGGACACAACCATGAAGCAGCTTCATTATGGCTGCCTTCCTTGACCTAATTGTGTAAGGATTATTTCATTCTTTATTTATTTTTATCTGCTATTTCCAGGTGAAATGTGTGTTTTAAATTAACATGGGATCTTTCTATTTCTAAAGAGTATTAGCCGTTACTTATTGATGCTGTGGTTCTAATCCAGCTCACACTGCACTGAGTATATGTAGGTGATACAGTAAAAAATTGCTCGTGACAATGATGAAAATACAACTAATGTAGACTGATAGGCTCTGTATGATCCCTAGACAGATTGAGAATCATGTGCAGATTAGGGATGCTCATGTGAGGTAGGTGAGAGCTACAGCAGCTCAAAAACAACTTCTGGTGATAAAAAAAAGCTTTAACAAATAAATCTAAGGAACTGTTTCAATGGCAAACAATGTAAGGTATGTAAATTCAGATCGATTTAATTTTGAAAACTCGTGTAGTGAACACATCTGTTCTACTGACCTTTCTCACTGACGCTCTCCATGTCCACGTCCTCACAGCTGGTGTACTCAGGCGTGGAGCCGCCCTCCTCCTCTGAGCTGCTGATGGACATCTGCCTCTTGTTGACCCCACGTTTGCTCTTGTATGAACGTGGAGGGGGTGGTCGCAAAGATTCAGACTGGTCCGAGCTCTGGGAGTCCTTCCTCAACAGGTTATCCCCACCTTTGTCCCTTGGTGTCCGTATTGTACCTTGTTCTAAACGGCCCTTGTTCAGACCCCAGTCTGGAGGCACCGGTCCCCCAGGTTGGGGCCCTGATTTCAAACCGCCTCCAGCAGGTGGAGGCCCCCCTCCAACCCCCACGGTCCTATCCACAGAGTAGGCTCGGTGGTTCTCCAGGACCTTGCGGTCTCCTTCCCCACCCCCAACCCCACCCCTCCTTGCCAGACGGTTTTCAGGCACCTCACTTGCACTGCCTCCTCCACCTCCTCCTTCACCAGGTCCCAATCCAACTTCGTTGATTGCTAGATCACTGTGTCGTCGTTCATGGCGTACTTTAGACACCTTAGCATGCATGCGCATTTCCTGCTCCTCTTTCTGCGGTTTCACTGGGTATCGGGCCAGATTGGGGTCACTGCGATAACGATTCTGGAACTCCTCCTCGCGTCGCTGCCGCTCCCTCTGCTCTTCATCCTCTGGGCGTCTCCGGTGTGTTTCTGAACGACCCAAGTTCCCCTCTCCATCTTCGTACTCCTGAGAATGGATCTTCGCCAGCCTCCGTCCGTCTCCCAGTCTTCTCTCTCCTCTGTCACTGGGAACCACCCGCTCATCCAGTGATGACTGAGATGACAACTTCCCAGCTGGTCTCCGGCCACTACCACGCCCCATGCCTCCCTTACCATTTTGTTCATGGAGGGAAACTGGCCTTTTCCTGAATGAGAGGATAATTTGTTAAACAAATGTATCATATAGTCAGACACAGACAGAGGCACAGGTGCACCATTTCCATTAGTACAGGTGAGCGAAAGTACAATTTGTTACATGAATAAAATGCTAAGAAGAGACAGAAATATCTTGCACTAAGCACATTCCTTTCTATATTTGTAAAACCTTGTATCAGCCTTTTGTATGAACAGATTGCACATTCTACTTATCAACTTGAGACAGATGAATTCCTACCTCACCTACCAAATAACAACAAAGGGACTGAATCAAAGACCTCTCAAGACTAATGTCTGTGACCTAGCTTTTCTACGGTTTTAAGCTAGAACAGACACTGATCTATTTTTTTCTTAACCCAGGGATTAAAAAACAACAGCAGCCTCTGCCAATATACCATAAAAATGGGTGCTGAGCCTTAAAGCATTGTCAGCTTTCTCTGTTTTAAATAATGTGGTTCTCTTTAACCAGTTCTTATCATATTATTAATATTATATTAATATTAATTAAGAAAAAAGGTACAATTTGTTAATGTCAAACATTCTCCAGTGGCAGTTTGAAGAACACTATATCACAGAAGCTGTATTTTTGTCCTTTGATGCTTACTTTTCTCTGGGTGGTTCACTTTGAGAGCGAGAGCCAGGCATGGTGTCAGCACCCTTGGCAGCAGTGATACCAGCAGGCAGCTGTGTCCCGTCTGGCCCTGTGCTGGTGTTGGTGCTGGAGGGCGGGGCTTGGGACCTGGAGCGGAGTAGCTTCCTGTCCCGTTGGGCCTCACCTCCCGTGGCTGGGTCGTTCAAGGAGGTGCCCAGGCTCCCGGGCCGCACACCTGACCCCGAAAACCATTCTCCTGATTTGGTGAGAATCTCCTGCTGCTTACGGCACAGGTTGCATACCCACATTACCTACAGGGGTTTAAAAGACAGGAGGTGTTTGCACAGAGAACAATAACTGAATGGAGTTAACTAAATAAGTGTTCAGGCATGCCCATGACACAAAACTCAGTGGGACTGTAAACATTTCACACACAAATAATTTTTACTGAACATCAAGCCGAGAACCAGACAAACGCAGTATGATGATCTTTTATGAAAGCAGAGAAAGTTTCTTGTAAAAGTGGAATTTCACAAATAGCTGTTTTTCTACTCACATACATGAATTATTCATCCTAACAAAAAACTAACAGTCACAACACATTGATGTTCCCTTCATTCTCTTCCCTCTCTGTTTCCAGCTAATCCAATTTTTAAGTGCACTCATATGCAGATGTGTCGCTTTCACAACTTAGTGGCTATGGTATGTTTTACATTTTTTAACTACAGAAACACCTTTAAAGGTTGTGTTTTTATGGCCAACTAATAAAAAAGTGCTGCTTTTTGACTGATCCATTTTAATCATATTGGTGATATCATAAAAACATCTCAATTGCAAGGGCTACAAACATCACAGTGACACAGTAGTTGAAAAAGGAGGATGGATACATGAACTGATAACAATACTGTATGCATATTGGTTTAATCTCAAAGGAGGAATGTTAACACTATTCCAGTCAATAGTTTCCTGTGATATAACATGTACAATTCTATAAAATGCTCCATTATAACTGGGTAATGTTGCCAAGATGAGAAGAAATGATAAAAGTCTATTCTTCAGCCTCTAAATGAGATAACATCACATACTCACATGTCGCCATGGCTACTGAATACCACCTCACTTCCACAGCACAACAACAGGATTTATCTCCCTCCGTATTTATAATCCCAGCGGTTTATTTTTCCGAGAATAAATCCAAAACGTCAAAACTCAGTCGTCCCTCGTATTCCACGTCAAAATCTTGGCACAATCTGAAAACAAAACACCCCTGGGTCCAGAGGAAAACCCCAATATATGACTCCGCAGACGGCCGGTGGGATGGACTGTTAGCGGTCAGTTCAGCAGTTAGCAGTTAGCCTTCCAAAGCAAATTCATCATGGCCTGATTGAATCCTAGTTGGCGCATGTCCAGACTAATCTAAAGTAAATCCAGTGCCTGCACGGGCCACAGCTGTCAGGCAGCCGCCCAGCCACACACCACTCTCTCTCTCTCTCTCTTGCTGTCTTTCTCCACCTCTGTACCTCAACTGAGGGGGCCACAGATTAGCGGTGGCCAGTAATCCTTTCAGCTCCTCACCATTATTCAACTCATCATCGGCTGACAATACCAGCTCACAACTCATAACTTCTAACCTATAGCCACCCCGGAGAAGTCAATCGCCGCTTAAAATGAAGGATGTTTGTCTCCTGCAGGTGCTTGGAGCATCCAAAAAGGAAAAACACCCAACACCATCCATTGTCAATCTCTTCTATTGTTATTGTGTTTCTGTTGTGTGGCTTTTGCAGTTGTGATGTGGCTTTTGCTGCTGTGTTTTCTGTTAATGTGCTTTGTGTGAGAGATCTTGGTCACCGTACATTTCAGACGGCACACTCCATACAATAAAAACTATTTCAGTAGCAGACACTTGTGTCTTAGATGTGAACATCCATAAAAAGTATTTATAAACTTAAAGAAAAGGCTCTGCTCTTTGAGGGGGCTCTGAATCAAACCAAGCAAGACCCCCGTACAAGAAGAAGAGTTACAACACAAAACAAGAAATAAGGAGCGAGCTGGAGAGATGGAGGTTGTGACATCATACTGCACTGTTGTGATCGTCAGAGAACGGTGGGGAGGTTTCAGTTCATAATGTCCAAGCTGCACGCCTGAATGAATTTGATTGGATATTACTAATTGTACAACTTTGAGCCAAAAAAAGCTGAAGTCATGAGCCAATCAACCGATCCAATTCATAATTCCAGTGTTCCGTCTGACCTATAGACTGTATATAAGACATGGATGACATGACAGCTCCCCAAAAGTGAAGCCAAAGCATCTTAATCGCCCCCTGGTGGCTAGCTGCAGTCATAAACCCCAACCATTGTTTGAGCATGTGTCTGCGGGTCTCGCTTCATTTGTGAATAGTGGAAGGAAGAGGAAATGCATCCTCTGTCTTTTTATGCATTCCATGGTCTGAACTGATGCCTCACTGAGTAGGGCTGGTATTAAACTTCAGTATCCTATTAATGCCAACTGAAATGTGTTGGATCTTAGTGTCAAAGCTGCCGAGCACAACTTTGTACAGCTATACTTCTTTTTCACAGAAATTTGCAGAAATACTTGCACCAGAAACTGAGGTGCATCTTGCCCGATGCAAAAAATAAAATAAAAACGCTGTTGCAGGTTGTTCCCATGATAAAAATCAACCAACACAAAAACATTCATGGCTTTTTATGCCACAATACCAAGAGGGTCAATGCAAGATATAACGTCATGATGAGCACCATTGTATCCATTTTCATTTGGTGTTTTGAACAATGGAAAACTTGAAATTCAGCTAAATTGTCTAAATTGTCATGTGCCAAAAAAACAAATAAACGTACTAAAACTAAATAATTATTCTTTTCAGTACAAACTGTCATACATTCATGTCATTTTGCAGTACCCAAACCCTGGGTACAACAGATATATTGCAATGGGCTCCAACTACAGTTAGTTTGGTTTGCTTGTCACAGCCAACGAGGAGGAGTAAATGTTCTAATCCACGAGCTTAATCCACGAATGAGAGCATCATATACTGTAGAAGAAATCACATCAGGCTGTTCATGCCCAGTCTGATCTCAAAGCAAGAGACTCACAGATCTCATTTTCTAATGGCACTCCTTCATGTGTTGGTTATGTGCTCTAAAGCCCACACTGCAGATGGGGGAGGGTAATAAACAATACTTGTAGAACACATGGACACACACACAAACACACACATACACACACCCATGCACACAAAGCATATAATACATATAATCCTTTCCTGGATGATTGTGTGCTGTGTTCCTGGATAGCCCAAAAGATAGTGTGGGAATTAATTGCGTGTGAAACAAGTGTGTGTTTGTGTACATATGATGCACAAGCATCACCCAATAGTGTGTGCGTGTGTGTGACCAGCCGGAGCATGATGTCAGATTCTCAGCAATGCCGACCAATCAGCTCCTTCGGTCCAGGGGCGGCCCGCTTTAGTGTCACCTCGAGTTCATCTCGCTGCCTCACTGCGTGTTGTGGTGCGAGATGTGCCCTGAGAACGTGTCTGTGTGTGTGGAGATATGTGTACGCTATGTAGGACACTTTTAAAATGTTGTTGTCTAGAAATGCGTGGCGTGGGCGACTGCCTGTAGGCAAGATGTGGTGTGTGTGTGTGTTTGTGTGTGTGTGTGTGTGTGTGTGTGTGTGTGTGTGTGTGTGTGTGTGTGTGTGTGTGTGTGTGTGTGTGTGTGCGTGTGTGTGTGGAGAATAAGCAGTGCCATTGCTGTCATGTAATAATGTCAACCTCCTTCTGCCTAAAAAATATGCTTCTCCATGGTAACCAAATCACGGCGATGAGCCAGTGAGGGAAAAAGGGAGAAAGTGTGTGGCTGTCTTCCTGTCATTGGCTAGAGACCAACTGGGGGTTGCTCGTCCAATTTGGAACAAAAGCAGTGTCCCTAAAAAGGGAAAGGCAGATTTTTATAAGTATACTTTTGATGCTTTTTTGGACTTTATTTCGATAAACACAGTAAAAGAGACAGAAAGCAGGGTGTAAGAGTGAGCACGCTGTAAATGGTCCAGCCAACCGAGAGACAAACCTGGTGACCTGCTGCTCAGGGTGCATATGTGGTTTGCACTTTTATATTTGGCTATCACATGGCTGTGTTTTGGGTCAGTGGTTATGGTTGAGGTTAGGTTACAGTAAGTCTCCAGGAAACCAACATAGTTCACTGTAAAGTCCCCAAAGGTAACTTATGAAATAAATAACGTGTAAGTGTGTGTGTGTGTGTGTGTGTGTGTGTGTGTGTGTGTGTGTGTGTGTGTGTACCTGTTCATATTGACACACAGGTTTTTCTTTCTTTCCTTTCTTCTACCTCATTTCGTCTTATTTCCTTTCCTTGTTCCCCTCTCCCTCTTCCCTCCTTTTCTCCCCCTTCCCTCTTTGCTTTCGACTCCTCTCTTATAAATCTTCTCCTTTCCTTGCCCTTTATTTCCTTTTCCATCCTCTGTTCCTTTTCTCCCTTTCTTCTCCTTCCTCCCCACTCTTTTCCTACACTCCCATTTCTATTTTGCTCTACCCTTTTCATGTCCTTTCTAATTTCCTCTTATATCTCCTCACCTTCTGGCTCCACTGACACACCTGGCTGACTTTACAAATGAAGACACCACACACCTGTCACTCATACTTCTCTGCCCCCTGGCCTCTTTCCCTTCATTTCTCACCCCCAGCACCACTCCATCCATCTGATGACAAAATGGTGAAGGTGAAGGCGTGCGCCACCGCAGCTCTGCCGACAGCAGCAGCATTCAACAGCTCGAGGCGAGAGCAGCATTCATTTAAGCCGAATTGTGTGGACATCAGCTTTTCCTTAAATGGGCAGAATAAATAGGAACCTTGGGGGCAGGGGAGAAGTGGGGAAGGGGTGGTTGGCTTTCAGTCAGCATGTGCAGTGACCCTACTCTCAACACACATACACCTCGACAGAATGACATATGAGGCAGCGCTGGGTGTAAACTGCCATCGTTCAGGGAATGGTAAATCCTGAATGGTGGGAAGAAAGACGACCACAAATAGGCATAATGCTCCATTTCCCCTAATAAGGTAGTAGATCAACACTGCAAGCAGGCCAGATGCATTCAGTGGTGAGGGCGGCTGAAAGAAAAGCAGAGCTGTGGTGGCTTTAAATCCACGTGGCTTTTACATTTCTGATGTCAATATCACGGAGAAGACTCCATCCTATATTCTTTCAGTTCTCTATTGCTCACCACTCTTAAAGCAATTTATTAAAACGACTTCAATCCGCAGAAGCTAATAATTATGGTCTTATAATATAAATGTGATTCAAATGTTTACTTTGTGGGAAGATTACTCAGAAACAGCACCATCAGCGGTTCACCATGTCAATACACGTGCATAAATGTGTGGAGCTTCTGAAGGAGCAGTGAAGGGAAGGGATGTATTTTTTTTTAAATATCAAGAGTCGCTCCCTAAAAATCACTTAATCCACCGTTAATGGAAATCTCTGTGTGAGTTTTCTCTGTACATACAAAATTAAAAGGTAATTCTGTGTAGTCAGTATAGTATTATTACAGTCATGCAATACAAAACTTAATCTGAAGATAAAATTATGAGGGAGCAGACCAGAAACATCTCATTCCTCAGGAAAACAGTCCACACCATCACAATATGTAGGGTTTGTCAAACCGGCCTCTGACCCAAGCTTAGATTCTGAGTGTTTAAGTGTAATTGTGTGGTGCCTTCCCCAAATAATTATTTTTAAATGATGCTTCATTTCACCATTGAAATTGTAACATTTAAATGATAATTGCACAAGTACAGAAATATTTTAAGTTCACAAAAAGGGTTGTCTGAAAAACCCACATTTGAATTTACTTTCACTTTGCAGTCATGTCTTTTCAGTGAAGGTGATCGTAATAGGAGCTGTTACAGTATTACAAAGCCCTTCACAAGTACTGAGATTCTGGTGGTCTTGAGAATGTTGCTAATGACTTTTACCAGATCCAGTCAACAGAGTCATACTGTTAGACATAGAGTCAGTCATTTCAGTCATCCATCATCAGTCTCATACAACAAGTGGTGGCAGTTATAGAGGGAGAAATGGAGAAAAGACAGAAATTAGGAGAGAGATTGTAAGAGGGGGGTCAAGGTTAAATGTAGAAGCTTTACAAAGACTAAAGAGAGAGAGAGTGTGTGTGTGTCTATGTGTGTGTGAGTGAGTGTGTGTGTGTATGATAAGAGCAGGGTGTAGTGTGAGGAGGAGCAGAGAGCAGTGGGTTTGTCATCTATTACTGAGGAACATGATTGAAATTATGCAGTGCATCCTCCCTTCCAGTAAAAAGTGCAGTGTCAGCTTGATGCAGTGAGCGAGCGAGACTCTGTGTGCGACTGTCTCAGCGTGAATCGGAGCATATGTGTGTGTGTGTGTGTGTGTGTGTGTGTGAGTGTCAGTGGTAGATAGTGGGCCACACAGGGGCCATATACTTACAAATAAATATAAGAGCTGAAGTCATGTGCTGAATAATTCATGAGAGAATAATACTCTGTGTTTTACCCCACCAGTAACAAAAGGCATCTATTCAGCCCAGATTATCATACCCAATCTTTAATTTGGTATAAATTACCATTAATATTGGCACAGGAGAACGCAATCACTGTGCTTCCTATGGGCTTGATTTAAATTCGAGTGATTATTGTATATTCAGTACTTGTATACATTTGTGCATGTGTGTGTGTGTGTGTGTGTGTTTGTGTGTGTTTGTGCCAGCACCAGTCTGCGCTCCACCAGGAGGCAGTGCTCCTCTACAAAGGAGAATAATCGGTGAGTGTTTTGTTCAGTTTCTGGAGGCCATCTGGAGCTGACATTAAGCAGACATAAACAAGCACTCAGCCATTAACAAGCTGTAACACCAGTATAAGAGAAATAGCAGGGCAAGTTGACACAGGGCTTCGAAATACACATCAGCTCCTACACACACTTCAGGTAAAGCTTAGCCTTTCTGTCACATACTGAAATGAATCTGAACGTGAAACTGTTGGCATTTCATGATGTTTTTTTAGTGTCTTGTCGGTGACCATTAGATCAAGACAATGAAAACATCCACCCACTATTTATACCAGCAGACATAGACGACAGGGTACACCCAGGACAGGGGTGAAAATATAACAACTATATTCTGTCCTTTAATTTCAAGTTTCGGAAATTGATTTCCTTTAGCATACAATATCTTACTTCTGCCACTTGAGGTCTCTCAATAAAAACAATAACAAAACACCTAACTTGTACAGTAACTTTTTTTATCTCAAGAGACCGACCTTCAGGGCATTCACCAATCTTGAGTTGATGGAGTGTAAACCCAAAACCAGTAAAATGCCCATCAGAGATATTAACTCTGATAGCATTCAGGATCGTAAGACAACAGGGAATATTACACAGTGGATAATTGTTAGCAGATAAGATCACTGTTAAATCCTTTCCTTTTGTTTTTGTGTTTTTGAAAAGGTAATTTAAAAAAAGAACCCCCAGACTCTTTATATACAGATTATTGCAAAGTTTGAGCGGCCTGTTGTACCTAATCCTGAGCTTCAATTGGACTATTGCTGCCAGATGATGGGTTTCAGCAAACTGCCAATTCCGCTTGAATAAAAACATTCTAAACGATGTTTTAAAAAAATATATGCGTGGTTATCTTGGTTTTCGGTGTGTGAGAAAACAGAATAGTTATTAAACTGTATTTAAACCACAAGCAGCATTTGAATGAAAGACGTGTGTCAATCTCTTCTATTCTGACACTTCTTCCTTACCTGGGAAGCATTTATAAAGTGACACATACTCAGTGAATCCTCAGCAACAGGCTGTGCAACATCCCAAACTAAAGCTCACTCACAGACCCTTCACCATCTCTGACAGGGAGCAGCAGTAACAACACGTTTGCAGTGACCAAGCATTGGGGGAAGTGGTAAGTGGACAAAGTGGAACAAAAACAGTACCTGGGCCCTTCCCATCTCCCTATGGCAAGGCTGGTCTGGTCTCAAACACACAGGCAGGGAAAGCATGCACAGGCAAGTGTGCGTTCCTACTGCATTCAGATAAAAATGTTTGTAGGGTAGAGTGCTTTCTTACATGCATGCCAGGTAAAATGCCAATCCATCATCATTGTTTTTGCCAAGGTTTTATCACATTATATTATGTACTGCCCCCTCCCAGCACAGCCATGCCTACAGCCATAGGAAGAGGGGTCAGGATGGGTCAGACAATTCAGACGCCCCTGCAGACAGCCTTTGTTACGGCTCATGCTCGTTCTGCCCACTATGATAAATTTCAGGGTCTGCATTCATTCTCAGAATTAGAGTAGTGATGCAGGATCACCCTGGGACAGCTTATCCACAATGATCTGTCACACAGAAAAACGGATTGTGGGTCGGAATTCCTGTTCTGATGCTGTGAATGAGCACAGACCCGAGTGTGGAGGGGAGACAATAGTGGTGACCCATGCAGCGAAACCCAGCGAGCCTTACCCTGTCCTTCACTATGAGACACTTTGCAGGGGGAGGAGACAGACAATGGACACATAGTTAGACAGGGTTTATGCTGGAGAACAAATGTGCTGAGGACACAATAGATCCAGCTGGCTCTGCCCCACACAGTACAGTCTTATCTCTGAGAAACCATAGTTAACAGAAACTATGAACCATCAGGGACTTCTGCTGTTCAGTTCAGTCAGTAATCCACAAGTGGGTTTGTACACACACTGCTTCACTCCGATCCAGTAGCTTAGTCTCTTGCAATTGATGTTGATGTTTTTTTCAACCCTTTTCTTTCAGCTGTCACATTGCAGGTCTGGCAAACATGAAAAACACTGAACATATAGTTACATCACCTCTCCGGGCAGAAGTTGTGTGTAAGAGGACAATCTCTGCTCCAGATTTGAACATAGTAAGCATTTTTACCTTTGTGTGGCACAAACATCACATTCACAACACAGAGAGAACAAAAAATAAAATGCTAACCACTTTGTCTTCCTTTGATGCATGCAGTCCAGGTAGCAGTGAGAAAAGTGAGGGATGAAGTGGAGCAAGGAAGGAAAGAGAAAAATGAAAGAGCATAAAAGGATATAAGAAACAGGGATGAAGAGAGGGTGAGTGTGTGACAGATTGTGGGAGAAGAGGGGGAAGGAGGATGTGGTGCAAACATTTGTTATTTACAATCTGCAGAACTGATACACATACTTCATATTCAGAGTCTGAGGCGGTGGGGACGACAGTATGTGAATGTAAGTGACCACTGACATGTTTGGCTGCAGCGACATGCATGACCCAGGTTGGCGTGACCTGGGTGTGACTCATGACAACCTGTGACAACATCAGTATGTGTCACAGCTCCTCCACACCTAAGAGTTTATATAAGTCTCAATGAAAAAAATCTTTTGAATTATCAATAAGCTACTTTTACTTTTTTCATATAATCTTCCTTTTGATTTCAGGATGTAGTTTTTATGTAATTCTTAATGTCACCAATACTGTTGATTGATTACAACGTGACAAAATAATTATTCGATTATTTGTAATCCTTGTTTAAAAATACAGAGGGGAGTGCTCATGGCATAACCAGTGTTTGGATGGTGCCTTCTGCAGGGCGCAGGGCAGCACTGCACAGCTCTGCCAATAGGACCTGATTAATTATTACAGTAAGCTGCCTACGAGCAAATAAAACTTAATGGCCTCATATTTTTACCCCATATTTTTTATTTAACTGATGCCTACAGTGCCATAAATGTACGTTGTGTGTGATCTTATCTGAGAAGCGATTTTCGAAGTTTTCTTTATAGAGGGGTTTGCAAAAGACACAAAAAGACAATCTTTTTTATGACTTTAAAAAATAAATTGCCACACATACACACACACATTCACACATAGAGTTTAAAATTATGTGTATGTTTATCCATTTATAGAAATTACTACTCATTTTCTTGTGTGTGTCTAATGTAATGTAGATGAACAGACCATTTGGAGATAAAGGATTTATCTTACAAAAGTATTGTGTATTTATTTAATTTTACACAAGGATTCTTGTGTACTAAAATAGTACAAGTAGTGGTGGCAATCTTCTATAGCAGCTGTATCTTGCTATTTCAATTGGATACATACATCTGATGAAGCAAGCTACATTTTTGGAGGATATATTTATATTATCATTATTATTTTATAAAAGAACAGTAGGCCAAATTGGAGAAAAACTAAGTGATGCTGATGTGGAGTAAATGAGAAAACTGTGAGCAGGAGAGAGGGTTTAAAAAGAAACAAAACAAAACCCAAAGCTCACACTTTCCTAATCCTGTTATTCTGCTTGGCCTACTGGACAACCTAGGACAGAGGCAAGCACCACCAAGACTAAAGGAGCTTAATCATTTCCATAACATCCCTACCACACACACACACACACGCACAAACACAACCTTTCACAAATAGACATGCATAAAAGAAAATAATGAATGCTCTCTTATCCTTTATGAGGATTCATAAATTAAATTGCGCAATGATCTGTTAAATTAAGTAGTTGCATTTTCACAAATCCTTTTGAAAGCTAAAGCTTCTCATATTGAAACATGCCTTATTTGAAAAAAATACTGATTTGTGTTATTTTGAATCCTTTCATTCAGCTGAATGTATTGCTGTTATTTATAGATCACATTAACTCCATGCTAGTCTTGTTTTCCATGTTACAGCCTGCCTCTGTCAACATAATATTAATGACTTTGCCATCAGGGGTACTATGTTTATCCCCAGGCCTTTGAGTTCATGTGGTGCCAGTGTGAGTACAGGTCCAGCTGGGATGGGCGGATCCTGAACAGATTGGGGACCAGAAGGCCAAGGGTGTAGTGCCCACATTCAGGTAACAGAGTCAGGAGGAGGTCCTCTCTCTTAGGTTGGAGGGGAGCCCAGAGAACGTTGGGATGGGAGAGGGCTGGGACTTAAAATAGCTGAAACATGGGTGGAGGCCACACTGATCTAATCTGGTAGTCAGGACTTAGAATCTTCTTAATGGATTTGCTGTTATAGTGTGGGTCATTGATCTATAACAGTGTTGCTTCTTGGGTTTGTAGCGTAAGTGAAGCACTACTCAGTGTCTTCAGTGCAAAGTTTTTTTCTTTTTAGCCACTTTGACTTTATTGATTATGGCTTTATCTAATCTCCAGGAGGTTCTATCAAGTGATTTATCACAAGTTCTGCTAATTTGACACTCATGGTCTTTCGATGATTATTTGAATTTTGCCTTTTTGGATTCAGATTAAACACAGAAAATACCTCTTTGGTGCCAATAAGGACATTTTAAAATGCTTTTTTAATTGTGAGCATGTTTGTGAACTGATATAGCATTAAGCTTAAAGCCCTGCATAAGTACAGCCTGACAACAGTGGCAGATCTTAGGTTTTTCGATATCAGGGGCCATGAAAGGGCCACAATTTAGAGAGGCCCAATGATATGTCCGACATCCATCACAATTCCTGATTAAAGTGACCTTTTAAGTCATTCCTTGTTCAATGTTACCTCTACAGCTTTGAGCAAAGACACACATCATTGAATATGTTTTGAAAATTGTTCAAGTACATTGTGTTCTTATAATAAGTTTTTTTTAACAAATTGTCGTATTTATTATTAGTATTGTAAGTAAGTGACTAGTTTATTCAAAAATATTTACAAATCATCAACAAATTGAGCAAAGAGATGTTGACAGAAAATAAGTGGATGATGCTGCAAGAGCTGTTTGAGAAATTGTTTGGATACTTCAGAATCCAGGTTGAAATGTGATTGTTCTAAATGAAAGATTTCAACTGTTGTCCCTCACAACAACACAAAAACTATTTTTATTAAGCTATTTTCAGTATTGTAGTTTTTATGGTCAGGTTTTCACTGGCCCTGGTCTTTGTTAGGACGTGTTGCTCGAGAGGAGCAGCACTGTCACTGTGGGACATGCATGCTTGATGGCTGCAGTGCAGTCACAGGACACACAGGACAACACAGATGCTGTAACCGGTGTTTTCACGTTCAAGTGATCTCAAGTGTTTCACTTTATAACCATTCCACAACACTAACACTGCAGCCTCAGACTTAAATAATGGGCCGATGACTGGTGCCAAGCCATTCTCCCAATACACTTTGGTCTCACCAAAGTGTGACCAGGGAGCAAAAAAGCAGACGTTAACAAACACACAGCAGCGGAAGGACCAACAGTGCAACTACAGCTGGAATGAGGTGAGCACAAGAGGAAGAAAGATGTCAGAGGTCAAGTTTCTCACATTGTTGGAGCGCAGAGAGACCCGCCCTCCACAGCGAGCACAGAATTTGGTCTGGCAATAGGAGCAGTGGTGACCGCAGCCGTCAGCAAACTTGGTCTTGCGGCAGATACCGCAGGTGGGCGCGTCGTCCTTCTGCTGGGTCTGCTGACGCCGTGTCTCCGCCCCGATGCGACGCACCTCCTGTTTGTAGCTCTCAAACTGCTGGTGCAGTGTTCTAAGAGAGAAAAGAGAAAAGTTAAAGATTGACCATTAGGTGTACATCATGAATTCAAAAACATTTGTAATAAATCCTCAAGCAAAGTTCCAAGAGATCGTCCTGTATCAACACATTTACACAAAAACAAGAACAGAAAAGGACCTGGAGGGATTTCTGAATCAGTGATTCATTTTTTGGAATGAATAAACAGAGCAGTGTAATGCATGTGTGTGTTCGAGAACAACATTTCAGTTAGGGCTAAATAACTGGCAATTAGAGCACCACTTAAAAGGTGCCTTTCAAAAAAATCATGCAAGCGATAAAATGAAGCTGCGGCTCAGTTTTGCTCGGTGGCTCCCAGCCTTTCCCCTCTGCTTCCTGGGATGTCTATGATGGAAATAAACCAAGTGTGAATTGAAAATCAGGATGGTAACGTGCGCAATGTTGCCTCAACAAAAGTGTCAAAGTAATACAGCATTAGCATACCATGGCTCTCGTATAGGGGACCCAGACAGGCACTTTAATTACCTCCCTGAGTGAGAGAGATAGAGAGGAAGGAGATGGCTTCGTTCACAGCCTTTCAGTTAATTTGTCTATTTGTGGAAATAGAAAAACTTTGGTTGATTCTCTGGCAGCACACAAACTTCACAGTCGTGTCTGCAAGTCATTTGCTAAACTGAGACAATGCAGTGCACTGGCATTCATACATTTGCACATTTGCTGAAGTAAAAATGAGGCATTCACACTGAAGGTTGAATAAGTGAAAGGCTGACTATTAGCAGAACACTGAACACTTCGTGTTCTGTGATTATTGGTTCAAATTGAGAGAATTCTGCAAAATTCATAAAATACAAGTTTAACAGAGCAATCGATTTACTAGAATCTATAATTACATGTTCCATGATCGCAAGGCAACTTTCAACTTGCACATTTTGTCCAACCAACCACCAAACAATCCAAAATAATTCAGGTTACATTGATCACCTGGCACTGTTGAAAGTAGACATGTCCTCCTGTCTACAATTCCCAGTTGCCGGGTAGGAAAGAGTTAGAGGACATAACAGCTGATCTGTTGTCTTTTTGTGGTCGAAATAAAACCACGAGCTGTCCTCCACCATTACCCATCCAAAGTCCAGGAACTTCGCAGAATACTTAGAAGTACGCTTCGGAGAAAATGTCTCTTTTTAGAAAAAAGCAAATAAAACCTCACAGTTCTCCCAGAAAATACATTCAGAACATGTCAATCGAGCCATTTCTATTCCAGGGACTGAGTAGACAGATACGTCTTCACTACAGCCTTTCTAGCTGTCTGTGGCGAGTGCTGTGAAGCAGACACAGCAGACTGCCACCATACACAGTTGGAACAGGGTGGTGACTAGCAGACTGGGACACATCTTGGCCAATCAGCTGACATGGGGAACGGTTGCGACAGTAATTATGTCACAGGGAATGTTGAAAGAGATGTTAGGAGTACAGAGTTTCTGGAAAAATACATGGATCTTACATGGTTTTCTCAAACATGGTACAAATTGAATACATGGTAATTAACAGTTTAATTTTTTAAATCAAGATTATATAATTTTTTCTATGTTTGCATTAGTTAGTGAACAGTAGATTAACCTGTTAGCATTGCCAGTATAGTAGCTATAGCTCTCTTAGCAGGTAACCAACAAACAATTTGTTAAACAACCGCTAACTTTTGGTACATGAGCTAGCTTCAAGTAAATCTGAACCCTGTTATTTATATCTATATCTACTACTACTACTACTTCTTCTAAACAGAGAAAGTAAGAACTGACGGTGCTATATTTTCAGATAATTACCGTATGTGCCAGACAACATCAAGTTTCGATATCAAGTGGAAAATAAAATTAAAAGTCTGTCAACAAATACACTCATGGAATGTATGAATTTGAACTTAACATGAATATTTTTCACTCAAAACTGTTTAAAGAAGTCCTTGATTGAGCTGAAATGATGATACATGGATTCTGGATTCGACACAAACCTAAACTTAACTAATCCGTACGTAATTCGAATGGAAAAAGGACATGACAAAGCTACAGCAGTAACGTCATCAACCTGACATTTGACCCAGAGAAGCTATCTATCCTGCCAATGGGAGTCCAGAGGCTGAGCCAAGCCGAGGCACCATGGGAACAGCTGTCAGAAACAGAGGGTGCACAGGCAGTTGTCATGGCAACGTGGTGGCATCAAGTGCTGGGAGTCAGCAGGAGTCAGTGCACCAGCTGTTGCTGTTCTTAGAGCCATGGTTTCATCAGTCTTTTCTACTGCTTCCACACATTCAGCAGACAGGCATTGGTGAAGCAGCACAAGGTGACTTTTGAAATATAAAAATAAATCTGTGTTCTCAGCCTAAATCACGAGGGAGCTCTGCAGCAGTTAAGGGTGTCTCAATCCTCTTTGAAAAATTGTCTACATTAAAGATTCTGACGTCTGGTCTGGACAATACTCGGTTTAGAAAAAGTCATGCAACACAAAAGTGTCTCCTAGATGTCAGTATGTCGGTGAACATTCATTAAAATCTTGGCCCCACAACAGTATTTTCTCATATACCTTGATGTAAAGTTACTTTCATAATTTGTTAAAAATGTTGTTGTGGTTTTAACATGTCTCAGTTTGTTTCTGTAGCCATTTGGGGTCAGTAAAACCAGTTGAAAACACTGACATACTGTCATGTCGATAAGAGACTCATGGTCATTAACATTCATTTTGATTCATGTTTCTGTGTTTTTTTTGTTTGCTCTGTCTTGGTCTCAACCAACCTGAATAACTATAAGAGCTATGATGAACAGAATGAATATGCTGAGCACACTATGCTGCTGAAAGTGAAGGTTAACATTAAAACCAAGACAAGGAGAACATGGTTAATCTGAAATATTGTAACCTGTAGCCTACTTCTTAGTTCAGATAAAAGAGAGAAACATTAAGGCTCCAGTTTTCTTTCTCAATTTTGTAACTGACAGCTTTTCACAGTGCATCATGTCAGTGACAAAGAATGTGTGATGGTAGCATGCTCTCACCAAGGCTGCAAAGGGAAAGTGTCAGACTGGCACAGAACGGTGGATCCATAAATATAGATATACTGCACAGTTTTCAGTCACAATGACAATGTCAATGACAGGTGTGGAGTTACATGTGAAGAAACTATATGCATCAAATACACACACCTACAGTATCACCGACATGTGCAACCTCACCAACCTCACACTTTTAAAACCCAATGAATAGTCCAGGTTTCTGAGATCCCTGTCCTGTGAGTCAGCACACATGCTCCTCTATTCATCTGTATCCACTCTGTGAGACACAGGGAGAGATGTGTTCTCAGGTAAGGACACATTCTGTGTGTTCACTCGACTGTGAGTTCATTGATTACATGCCTGAACCTCACTGGGGGTCAGCCACCATTCCTGGGATCACAGGTGGTGGAAGAGCACTAACATATTTTGTTGCAGCAGATACAATCTTTCTTCCACTGATTTCATTCAAAAACAGGCAGGGAATATTTGCAAGTCCCAGTGACGATACCACATGTTTATTTTTGTTACCGTGCCACAAAGTAAACACACCTTTTAGATTGTATTGTTGAATCCTGTAGGTTCCGGCCATGTAGGAACAGGTATCTGATTTCTGTACCCAGCCCTACACATATACACCAACCCTGTAATGTAACAATAGAACTTCATAACCATTCAAAACATAATCCACTGTAATGTGTTACTAACACTGTTGGCATGTGGCCATAGCAGACTGTGACTAGGGGGGGTTCAAGTGGTGTGAACCAGCTGAACTGGGGCTGTCTCCTCTCTCTAGGTCATTGCCATGGGCCAGGAGGGACAGCCAGAGAGCAAGATGTGAGTTAGCCCTGCTTTGGCTTTGTCAAAACAAGTGTGCGAATGAAAACTTAGTAGTAAAAGACATAAAATCCAAACATACACATGTATGGGTTTTAATTTGCCTAATGCCACAAATATTCAGCTGATCATTTTCAAGGAATCTCTCCCTTCCTCCCTCTCATATCCTGTTCCTTCACTTTCTCTTCTTTCCACCCATCTCTCTCTTCTGGTGTGGAGTTGTTAATTAACACTGCTATGAATACATTGCCCAAGGATGGGAAGGGGAAGGTTCTCTGTGTGTGTGTGTGTGTGTGTGAGAGAGAGAGACTATTTCTGTCCCATCAGCTGATTCCTGGTGACGCCAAGACTTTGGAGACACAAAAAGTTAGAGAAATAGTTTGTGTTATGTTTCTGCAGAAATAGCTGAAACCGTCGCATCATGTCACAAAGTGTGATGAGACAGAATGGGCTTTGTGGGGCATTAGACACTGCTGAGTTAGAAAGATGCTCAGGATTAACAAGCCTTAGGGAAGTCTGCAGATTCATTAACATGTGTATCCTGTTTGAGATTTAATGACCTAAAGAAGAAGCCTTTCACAGTAGCAGCTGGGGACAACAGACAATGCCAGAATCATTCATATTCATTTGTAAAAGAATGCAGACTATTTTATGAACTAAGAAACATTATGATCTCCATCAACCTTCTATCTCTCTCTGTTTCTCACACCAGAGGGTAAAGGTCCACTTCGGCAGATTTGGCCGATTGAAAAAGGCAGAATCGACCTATTCCTGTGGGACGCTATATTGTACAAGTCCATCATTAAGATTTGAAGGCTGCATTGTTTCTGGGCAGCTGTGGCTCGGGAGGAATAACAGGTCGTCCTCTAACCAGAGGGTTGGCAGTTCAATCCCCGTCTCGCTCATTCTGCCGCAGTGTCCTTGTGCAAGATACTGAACCCCATGATGTGGTAGAGAAAGTGCTGCACATGTGTGAATGGGTGGATGGCAAAACTGTACTGTAAAGTACTTTAGTCATCAAGACTAGAACATTGATTAATGCAATTAATTAAAGTCTATGACATTTTCAAAAATTGGAGTCTGTCGATCATACACTGTTATTCAAGCAATGGCAAATTTACCTCATAAAATCTGTAGTTGGTCTTCATTTTACCACAGAAGTCAACAAAAGCAGGTTTGTCATGTCTATCAAACAACTGTGGACTTTGTTGGCTGAAACTGTTGCTAGCAGAATTTATTAATAAGGGACGTTTTGGACTTTTAATAAATACCCCAAAAATCTACAATATATTTTCCCAGTTTAGGAGGATGTGAAATGACCAATGACTTTGGCAGACCCAGTGCCATCTAACATGAGGTTGTCTGGAGTGTTAACTTTAATTATTACTCTAATTATTAATCTAAACTATGATGTAATGGGACCTTGTGGGACCGTGGATGTTCCAGTCCTGAAGAGTTACTTAAATAATGTAGTTAGCCAATGACACGCCTGCTTAGGAAGATATGGTCGGGAGCTAAGGAAGCCATTCACTCCTTACAGGTTTTGTTTTTGTTAAGACAAAAGAAACAACACTATTGAGATATGGTATACTGCCTCATACACATCATTAGAGAATGTAGACAACATGCGACAACAATCACGGGAAGTTTTTATATGAACGAACAAAACAAGCCTGTTGTATCAATAGTCCCAACACTAATGAGAGCACAGTGCTGAATAAAAACGTCTCTGCTTCTGATGGAGCTAGAGACCAGGGAAGACGACATGTCGACACATGCTGTGAGGCAGGCGGAGGAGGAGTCAGGCGAAGGCAAAGTGATCAGAGGTGATAAATGAAGGGGAGCAGACACAGACAGAGAGAAGAGTGAGGTAACGAAGTGGGGTAAAAAAAAGAGAGTCAAGAAGATAAAGGGAACAGGTGAAGAGTGTACTGACGATCCCAGAAGTCTTGCTATCTCAGAGAGAGATGGATAGACAAACAGATGTCTGCAGGGAGAAGGAAGAGGTGGTGATGGAAGGAGAAGGAGTGAAAAAGCAAAAGGATGAACAAAGAGAGCCAAGACGGAAACACGCGTGGGCCAGAGACCATCGGAAGAGAGAAGGCGATGCATCCGGAGCTACTCTATAAATACCACTTGAGAAGAGGAGTGGATGATAGAAAGAGGATGGAGACAGAATGATGGAAAGAGGATGGGCAGGATGAGAACAAGTAGAGAAAGGAAAACAAAAAGATGTCAACGACACTGGTTTATAAAAGCAAGCACATGAGTAATATCTTAAATTAAAACAATGTGATGTGTCAAAACAAGAAATAAAAATACGTAACCTTCCTGCTGGAGTGAGCGTGGTCTGTGTCAGTGAGGAAAATAAGTAAGACGGGTAAAAAGAGCCACAGATGGGTGCTTTACCAAATGCAAACATTGTCTTTGTTGTCTTGTTTGCCTGCCATGATGTCCTGCATTGAGATCTTTACATATTTGGTCTCCTCAGTCAAAAGGCTGTAAAGTGGTGCTAACGTCATAACGTCAGCAGATATAAAGCACCCAGATGGTCAGTGTGTATCAATCTTTAAGGCATCACATTCTCAAACAATCTGCTCAATCCAGTCTTTCCAGAATTCAATGTCACAGCTACATCTGCAGTAAAACTGTTGATTTAGTACACAAGCTTTAAAGCTGCGACAATAACAACACATGAACCTACGTCTTCTGCTTTCTTTGTTGTTTATTTTTGGAAAGAATCTCTTGGAAGGTCACGGAATTTTGCAGAAAAGGAGGCTCTGAAAAGTTACAAACCCTAGCACTTGCTCTTCTTCTCCATAGTGAAATGTGTCCATTGGTGTATGTCCTTTGGTATTGACATGAATATTGTATTAGCCAATCACAGTTGGATTGACGCGACAATCAGTTTGATTAATTCTATAGAACAAGTGGCACATTTCAGTACCTGAGAGCAAAAGTGAGATTAACATGATTCCACACTCCAGATCCGTGGGTGAAGAAGAAGAAGAAGAAGAAGGAAGAAGGAAGAAAAGGATTTGTCTAAGTCAGGGACCACAATTTACACAGAGGGGCTAATTATGTGTCCGCATAGATAAGTAACTAGTTTATTTAAGATTACTGACAGGTGCAGGGGCACTTTAGGGCCATTCCGAATTCAGCAGGGGCCAGTGAATCTGCCCGAGTAGAATAATAATAATAATAATAAGGAAACTAAAACGACAACACGGCGCGTCAGGAAATGATGAGGGGGAAGTGGTCACAAGTGTTGTTTAACTTTTCAAAACTTGCCACAGACAACGCTCAACGCAATTTTTGTGAAGCCAAATGCAAATCCGGCCATGGTACCACACTCTGGTGACACAGACTGAATCCTTGTGCAACACACAGCCAAGCAGCTTCAGTCCGTCTTCAGTCTGCAGCTGCAGACAACAGCCGCCCCTCCCAGAGCCTGTGCCTGGATGTTGATAACTCTTTTTATTGATGCTATAAGTGTTTTACCCATATCTATGAAGCAGAGTGCTTCGCTGGCATTGTCTCCTCAGTGGGTATGTGTGCATATTTGTGTGTCCATCATTCTGTCTCTCTCCTCTTTGTGCATTTATTTTTTTCCTCATATTCCATTTATATCTCTCTCCTCCATTTCCTTTACTTCTTTACTTGTCATACCTCAGTCTCTCTTGTCCTCAGAACTGTATATTGGATTCCACATGGCATTGTTTTATCCATCGTTTTCTCCACATCGCTGTATACAGTATATACAGTATATAGAGTTCTACACTCTGCACTGTCCTCTCTGTTTCTTCCTCTCCTAAATACTGAGACACACACATGCAGTGTACAAAGCCCCTGACCTCACACAGCCTGCTGGGTGATGTATAAGCCATGACTCTACTTGGTGGAGTAGTTGTGGAGTAATTATGGACAGCCTCTAATCCCCTCACTCTATCCCAGCAGACTCAGCTATAGCTGCCATTGCCCCCCCCCCCTTCAACATCATCTTCAATTCCTCCTGCTCTTCCCTTGATTTCCCCCTCACCAACCTCCATGCACAGTGATCTACAAATGAAATGATGGTGTATTGAAGATTATTGAAGATATACTGTGAGCATGATGGTTTATTTATGTCCCAAAATGCTGTGCTTGGACAAAATATGTGCTGTGGTTTTGTGCTACAGCAGGAGAGTAAATGAGTGTCAGTCCAGGCCTCAGCATGCTGAATCATCAATAAATGCAGTAGTAACGTGTTACATTTACTCCATTACATTTAGTCGAGTAGTTATGTCAATAAATTGTACTTCTGAGAGTAGTTGTTTTGCAGAATACTTTTTATTCCTACTCATTAATTCCTACTCATCATTTTCACTATCTATACTGCTGTAAACTGTGCGGTACATGGAAAAACTAAATTGTTAAGATTTACTGTATTTAGTAGAATGTTTTTGAATGATCACTCCTGGTTTTTTAAAATGTATATTGTCTTTTATCTTGTTCTGTATAGGCCTACGGCACTGAAACAAAACCATGTGCATATATTTGTGCTCTTCCGCTGTTTATCTCACGCCCTAGTTTGGAAGATGTTTATCATATGGCATTAAAAAAAAATTATTTACTTGCGTTAATTAGATGAACATTTTGAAGTTTGTTTTGAAAACTGAATGCATGTGCACACACAATGCAGGCTGCACCCAGGCCCTTCTTAAGTTTAAAAAAAAGTTTTTTATTCATGTTTGAAAGCAAACAGTGCTTAACAGCATGTATTTTGACATTTGCCTAGTTTTGAATATGTCACTTTATTAATTACAATCAATGTGCACTTTACATTGTTATTACCTCTTAATATACTGTCTAATGAAGTTACTCAATATACTTTTTGACTCTTCTTGAGTCATTATAATTATAAAGTAATACATTTACTTGGTACTGTTTCTGTTAACTGTGCCCACCACTGCATACATACATACGTATGTACACATATACATACAACAGTAAGTGTTCATTTGTATCTGAACTGAACTAAGATAAGAGACACTGCACTCTTTACTACGATGGGTTAGGGTTAGTATTGTATCTACTTTGAAATATTATTTTTACAAGGGCAGGAAGGTATTTTTGAAAAAATTATTCAAACCTTATTGTGGGGGAAATTCGTCATTTTTTTTCTTTTTCAGAGAGCCTGGTCAGCCCCAGCAGAATGCATTCTCATTAAACTTTAATGCTGGGGAGGTCTGGGAGCACTAAAGAGGCCACTCACCGAGCCTCACTCAGGTCTCTCCCTCTCAACACACCCACTCACAATCCCACCCAGCCACACACTGCGAGCCACCATTTCTTCCCATCCTCTCAGGCCGCATCAGTTTTCACTGTCACGTCGCTCCTCTCAGCCTCTGCTGCTGTGGCTAATGATTTACCAGATCTCAAATCAGCACAGCCAAATCACCACACCAACACAAGGCTGTTTCTCAGTCCACTGAGGATCATAAGAAACCACTGATTTTAAGGGTTACAGGAAATTTTGTCCTGGTGGATTTAAAAAAAAAAAAGGACAGATAGAAAAATACATTTAGTTGAGTGTCGGTGTGACCACTTGATTGTTTAACACGTAGTCAGTCAACTCTTTTCTGTTTATAGATCTAGTCCCTTTCACACACAACAACAACAAGCTATAGTACAGTCCTTGGTAATACATTTACTGCTCTGCCTATGAAACGGTTTCACTGTATACTCCGGTAAGATTCCTGAGGGTTAGTTGTACCATTTCAATATTTAATTACCATAATTACAATTTGGTTGATACTGTCCAGCACCAACCAAAGTTCACAGATCTCCAAGATACAGGCACAGCAAGCGACAAGCATTTGTTGAGTCTTGCGGGAGCAGCTTCTTCAGTCAGTTAATCTACTTTGCTGTCGGTGGGGAATGAATGTTGCTGTCTTCAGCATTGTTATGATATTCCTATATTCCTATATTACAGCTTGATGAAATTAAGAGACAGTTGCAATATCCTAAATCTATAAATATACCAGAACTATATTATTCCCAAAATGGGCTTTAATAAGAACGGTGAAAAGTATACAGTGTTAATCATATCACACACAGACCTGTCTGCTAATTATCCAAGAGTGGTGATTACTTTGATGTGTTTTGTACGGTTCTGTACCATAGCTCAGTCTGTGTAATACTGGACCCAGTTCAATACAAAGGTCCAAGATGACGGCTTGATAGAATCTGTATCGGCTGATGAGTCTGTCACCATCATGGGCCAGGACATCTTCATAGTCACTGAACATACATTTCCAACTAATCTATACTATCAGTGCCAGTGCATCCGTCACGCAGCATTACACATGAGTGTCACCACAGTATTTAAGTGCACAGCAATCTGACTGATTATTTCACACATAAGTGGGATCCTAACCCCCACTCTGGGACATAATTCTGTAATTTAAGTGTAACACAGGTGAACACAGTTTATTCATTTTTTTGTAAGAGGTCTCCTGTGCACTGCTCAGTGTACCTGACAGTACACACACATTTATAGCAGCAATTATATGAAAACCGAAGTCGTGCTTTGTGATACAGGTGAAGAGTTATAAAAGATATTATATATATCATATATAGAATTTGGCGGCAATTCACCTCCTCACGTCTGCCTCACCACTCTCCTGTCTCCAAAATGTGAAAAGTTGCGTATGCACAAAATGTGATCTAATAGAAATATGAAGCATATGATCTACTTCTCGTGCCAACATTCAGTGTCAGTGCCAATAATAGTGTTTTTCAACAAGTTTTCCAACCTGGAGGTTGTGTGTTCCCTCAGATATGAACTACAGCACCCCAGCAGGAAAACTGGACCTTTGTTGTCATGGTTACAATAATAAATACGCAAAGCATACCAGTGGCAGTCTCCAGGACCTCTGGGAGAAGCACAACACAACATGAAGCTTTTGGAGACATGCGACAAAGAGGACAGATGTGCAGACAAACTGAAGGACAAACAGATGTCCCACAAACACAAATCATGTAAACACACACACACACACACACACTCAGGCAGACTTCCATTCCACCAGGTGTTGCAGATACACCCGACTGCCTTTGAGTTCTTTTAATTAAGAGCAAAGTGTGAAGATCCAATTCAGCAGACTTTGAATAAAAACACACACACACAAAGCACATAGACTCACACTCTCTACAGCTGTTTGGAAAGAGTATAGGCCAGCTACAAGGAAACAGGACAAACTGCACAGTAACAAAGGCGATCTGTCTTAGCAGGAGCGGACTTTTCCTTCTGCAAGCTTTCATCCACAGGCCAACAAAACAGCAACACCATCTGTGTTTGTGGTGCAGTTTGTGTGTCACTTGTCATAAGTGCTGCGGCACAAGTATTCTCGATGCATGCATGCCTGCGTGTGTGTGTGTGTGAGCAGGGTTGTGTTAAAAACTATATGAGCTTGCATGTATTGACCTGTGTAAAACAGGAATGTACATACACATACATACAAAGTGCACCAGCATACAAAAATATACACCTGCACACATGGTCACAATGCAGACATTACACGCTATAGCTAATTAGTGGAATTCAACACTGGGCCGAAACTAAAACAGGTTAACAAGGAGAAAAAAAAGCTTGGGAACATCAACAGCAGCCAGTGAACTGAATATTTAAATATTTCAGGAACTGCTTCCAAGTGTGAGCTATTTTCAGACCTGATCCATAATTCAACATTAGCATTTTCCCTCACAAACCTTGAAACCCAGAGGTCTGCTATGGAAAATGCTCCTCCTTATCCAAGCTGAAAGATACCAACTTAGTTTAGTGGAGATCTTCTTGTTTTATCGCTCCAGAGACATAATTTGGTGACTTCATATGATTCTAGCTAATGCTGTTAATTTCAGTTAGCCAGCTAAAACTATCCTGAACAGACAGCAGCAGTATCTGAAACAGGGTGAAGATAAACACTTACTAATCATGTCATAGGAACAATAACTAAAAAAAGCCAAGTGGATACAACAGACGTTTAGAGGCAGGTAAAAGCAAGTCTACTTCAACAGGAAGAAGCGTTAGTGCAAACCTTTTGGCTCAGACATGTTAACACTACAATGAGGATTGAGTGGGTAGGTTTGCAAGTCTGGAAAACTTTTCTTTTATTGTCCCAAAAGCCATCCATAGATAAAGTTGTCTAAAAAAGGAAAAGGCAGGTGTCTGTGGCTCTCACAGGACTTAATAAACACAACCAATCATTTCATTCAGACCAGATTGCTCACTAGAGTACCTGTCTGTCACTAACCGACGTACCAGCATGTGCACAACCTGCACCATCCTCTCACTGAACAATGACCTTCAGCCAGAGAAACATACACTGCTGAAGCAGAGACAATAGCCATTCGTTTGCGAGGGAGTCACAGGAAAGTCGTCTTCTAGCAGTTGTCAGTGGGGAAGCAGCTTTGATATGAGCGCTGATGTGGGGGGTGGGATGTATTGGTTACATTTTTTCTGCCTGCTCTTGCTATCTTTTCCAGGATAACCAGATTCCAGATTACCTAAACTCTTAGGCCAACTTTTTATCTGCAGTATCACTTATCCTTCTTCCCTCTTTGTTCATACATTTACAGTTGTGATGATCCCCTCCTCCCTCACTTGGATACTAGGTGTCCCTATGCTTTATTCCTCTGAGCTGTAGGTGGAGGTGACGTCAGCTGCATCACCTGAGCTTGGTGTGCTCTGCCTTTTGAAAGCCTTGCCTCATTTATGCCTCGCTCTCTCTGGGGGGGGGGGGTTGGTCTCCCTGACTCCTGACAGCAGCATCGCTTCTTGTTTCCCTTACACACACTTAACTCACCCATTCATGCCTTACATGGCTGACTTACTGCTTCCTATATGTTGTATTAATTATATTATGTTTTTGTTGTTTGTAGCAGCCAACTCGTGTCATCTCCCTCCTTGTCTCAGTCTGAGCTTCAAAGTTCAATGTGTTTAGGAATTGGTGCTTTAACAGTTAGTGTATATAAATATGTAGAGCTAGACATTTAATTTATCATAAAATATAAATTACTTTTCTCTGTTAATATTGACACTATCACCATATTGTCAGACTACACACATAGACCAGAAAGAGAGTTTGTATAGCCGTTCTCAGACATGACCTCCAGGTAAAACCCGGAGAATTAGCTACATAGTTTACCCCCGAGTCTGATTTTCACACATGCACAACACAGCGGGTTGTTTTATGCACAGACGCGTTCACAACAGCATCAAATCCACATTATTAAGGCGAGAGATGGAGCAGCAGAGTGCAGCACACAGAGACAGGAAGTGACGTATTAACTCTGTCAGCGGGGATCCCCTGCTCTGTTCACACATCGACTTTTCCTAAATTTCTACGGACTTTACACAAGTAGATCAGGCGGATAAAGTCCATAGAAACTACAGAGCGTCTCACTAGGATGTTTGTGTTCACACATGCACACCTCCTTCACTCAGAGGAAGCAAGACAGTGTAATTCTAACTGACAAATGATCACACTCTAAAGCTAATAAGTCTAACATGTTAGCAAACACTTGCATAATTCACGCACCCAGTAGCCTGGAGCCACATGATGAACTGAGACAAATATCCATTTCTTGGTTTGGTGCTGGACAGGTAGTGTGCACTGGTTCCGAGTTGTGGACCATAAACCCTTCAAGACACTGAACACCTGTAGTGCTGTGGGAAACCTGAGAGTCTGGTGATGAAGCTCACCTATACAAATAGCATTGTGTTTATTCCACGTCTGCTGACTTGGCCTCATCTTTGCCGTCCGTCATACCAGCTTGCGAACTTGCTAGCTAGTATAGTGTCTTCTATGCAGTAACATTAATATTAGCATTAATATCTGTCCTCTACAGCAGAGGTGTTCTTGTGATTTAACCTTTTGAATACATATGGCTTCTCACATTGTCACACAAGCTGCATTCAAAGGCAGCACAAACTTGCAGATCTTTAAGGAGAGACAGTCACAGAGACTGAAAACCAAACTGCCCACATCCAATCAGAGGTCAACCTATGTCCCTGTGGACACTAGCGACCACATCAGACAGTAGACGGGGAGGGGGCGTCACTGCCCTTTAAATGCACCCTGTAGCCTCCTGCCTTGGGGAGCCCTGGTACAGAGAGATTAGCAGTGTGTGTGTGTGTGTGCATGTGTGTATGTGTGGGGACCCCTTACAGAAGCTCTTCCCATTCATTCTGTCTCCCCTTTTCCTCTCTCTTTCCACAGCTCTAATCCTTAAAACCTTTAAATCCTCCCTCCTCCTGTGCCCCAGGTCCTGATTTCTGCGTCTGTCCATCTGGTGTCAAGGAACAAACTCTGCCAAATCTGCACCTTGCACTGTCCCATAGATAACAAATTGTTCAGGAATTTAGTCAATGTTACCAAATTTACTATTAAAGCCCAAAATAGGTCCCAGTACTATCACTGGGTAAGTATGTGTACTTCTTTTCCTTAATATCAACAAAAGTGCCTCCATTAACCCCACCCACCCCCACTCCAGCCTTAAGGCCCTGTGTGTATGTCCACCCACATCTGAAATGTCTACAACCTCTCTGCCGAGGGCATCAATATTTCACACATTGTTTCTATATTTACATTTTGGAACCCACAAAAGCTCCCAGGAGTGGATGGGAACTTGGAGCATTGGGCGGCAGAGAAAAGACTTCTTGAGAGTTTTTTTTTGACGTCACATCCTCACAGGGGTTCGGTCACTGCTGCGTTCAGCATTTCACTCAGTCCTCACAGCATGAAAGCTCTCATCCACTTACATCCGCTGGATTAGGAAGTCAATGGTGGTTTAGCGAGTCAATGGAAGGAGCCTATGAAGTCACCAGTGCACTAAACAGCATGTTTGTTAGCGCTGTGAATCTGTGAGGGGGAGCCAATGTACCGACGTCTCATGATGTGACCAGAGCAAATTATCAGCGCCCAAAACCAGGTGTCGTGGCTCAGCAGCAGATCAGCTCGCTCCAGTTTCTCTCGTGCTGGAGGTTAAACCCACGACAGATAAAGTCCCATATCAGTCGAACCTTATCATTGCCAGCTGCTCAGGTCTCAGGAAACCACTTTGAACAGTGCTGACCAGGTGCAACAATCTCCACATAAGGTACAGAATGTTCTTTTTGGATGTGAATTCTCACTGCTGCTGAGAAATCATCGATGGCTGTTGTTTAGGGCCACCTCTGTCAATGAAGATTAAGATGAAACACAAACATGTGGTTTAAAGGCATATATGCTTGGCAATACAAAAGAAATAACTTTGTTAAAACAAAATAAATAGAAAATAATTAAATGTAATTAATTAATTAAGGTAACTTGAGGTAACTTAAGTAGCCTGATCGACAGACTAAACTGCAATTTCATGTCAGTCTGATGTTTTGCTCATGTAGTCTGATGCTGTTTGACACATTATATCATGATCAAAAAATGTGAGATAAATGGTAAAGGGTCTGTATTGATAAAACTCTTTGCTAGTCCTGACAGGATAGTTTTGCCATTCACCCAATCATGCTGTGCATCACGATGAACAGGACTTTGTCATCACACATCTCTTATACACAACCATCAAGTGCAATGTGGGGCTCAGTATCCAACTTCCTGATTAGTGTACAACCTGCTCTACCTCTTGAGTCTGGACTTACAATCAATTCTGTCAACAAACAACAGGCTTTACAGATGTGATTATCAAATCCATGTGTGTTGCCATTTTCTGTTTCTCATGAATGTAGCTTTTAAACAAACAATGTATGGAAGCTACATTCATTTATCATTTATGTATTTGCGTACATAAAAGTATATATCTGGCTATGTAGCAGGACGACCAGTCTTTTGATTGGAAACAGGTTTGGACACAAATTCAGCTTTGTTGACATGGATGACTTTAATGATATGGGGAAACGTATGAAGCTAACCTAAAAGAGAGAGTTTGCTAGAAAGCACATAACTGACACCATGCGACAATAATGTGTTATCAATGGCTCTATGATCAAATGAAGTAATTTAGTGTGGTTGTGTGGTTATATGAAGCTCACTGGGTCAGTGGATTGTCTAGATGATCTGCCAAGGACTCGATCATATATATTAATATCAATATTGTCTGAGTTTAAGAGATTAAATCTGATTTTCAGCATCAAAATGTTTCTAATAGCACACGTCACTTTCAGATTCTTATACCAGACTGTAACACTGCTTGTTTCTGACTGAAAAGACACAATTTACCACAGTCTCATTTGACTCCTCACCGAGTCATATGCAAATAGTCGTCACCTACATCTCGTGGGCTGTGTGTTTTCGATTGTGAAGGATTAAGACGGATCGCTGCGTCTTTCTTCGTAGAGTTTGAATGTTTTCCCTGTGTCGGCATGGGCAAGTACTCCAGCTTCCTCCCACAGACATAAAGGTTGGGTTCGGCTAATTCGAGACGCTAAATTGACAGGAGGTGCAAATGAGACTGAAGGGTTGTTTGTCTATATATGCCGGTCCTGCAATACGGTTGTGGCGTATTCAGCGTGTACCCCGCCTCTCGCCCCGTGTCAGCTGAGATTGGCTCCAGCTCCTCCTGCGACCCTCAAGAGGTTAAGTGGTATAGATGATGGATGGATAGAAGTATCCAGTATACACAACACATTTATAAGTTTAGGATTTTACAGATTTACTTTGCACTATTGAAAATAGTATTTCTGAACACGTGTATGATGGCTGGTTTGTCTTAAATCACTGTATCACTAGTTTATAGGCTACTGTATGTAATTTGATTTCAGCTGTCTCTTGAATAAAAGATGAATTAAAAAGCTTAACCAAGTAACAAACGTGCTCTCTGGCCTTGGAGGTCTTGTTGGTTTATTATTTAACACATGCAGTAGTTGCCCTCCAATGGCATGACGACAAGTGCCACACTGTCATGGCTAATAAAAATAAACACCTTTCAAAAAACAGTTAGAAGGTGCTTTACAAGTTAAAAATGACAAAAAGCAAGCAATAGGAAACAAGCAAGACTAATTTGAAGATCACACACTACAGCACAAATACATAAAATGAAAATAAGGACTCATCTGAAACAAAAAGAGGTCACGTAAGCTTGTGAGAGTCCAAAATGTCTGCATCCGCCTTTCTCATTTTCCCTGACTCATTTATTCTGCCCCAAATAAGTCAACTTCTGAAAAATGTCTATTCTATTTCTATTTATTCACGTTTATTAGCTTTTTACGTGATCTAACTACTGTATACACAGACATACCTGCTTATTGTCAGTATTCTGGCATTTAAAGCCCCTTTTTCTGTTAATTCAGTTTGGATTATAGCATGAACTAAATGACAAATGTGTAAAAAATGGAGCCCAAATTGTTGTTCTCATTAGTCTGATCTAGAACAGTGCAGTCTTGTCTAACAAACCTCATTCTGATATTACCCATCATGCACAGAGTGGCTCTTCGTTGTATGTTAACTCCAAATAAAGCTTCCCCTTGATAACTATGATATCCCTCCTTTCTTCTCTCTCTATCCTGCAATGTCTCCTCATATCCATTGTGTCTTGCATGATAATCCTGCACAATATGTCGTAGTAAATTTTAAAGAGCAGCAATTATTTGAATGGTTTTCTGAAACCACATTTCTCCTTTGTCCATGGTGTGCTGGTCCCCATCAATGATTAGCCAGATGATGAAGCCATTATTGACTGAACCTGAGCCTGCGCCTCATGGAACATTAAATACATAACTTCCTCTCAAGGGGCCCAGAGCAGCTCTCACCCAGCTTCCCTTCAGGCTGCAGTCGGGAAATGAAAACAGCCATTAGAATCGGAGCGAGAGCCAGAGTGCTTATAGGAGGCTGCACTGCCTGCGACGACAATACCCATCATTGTGAAGCCAGGAGCAGGGCTCTCACATGTCCCAGTGCAGGTGTGGGTAGAACAGATTAGCATGCAGACCCTGCTCACTTGTAGGGTTTGTGTGGGAAACCCCTGAGGCCTCAAACTAAAATGTAACAAACCCTGTATAAGAGGAAGGTGAAGCCCATCGTGACAGTGTGGTATATCACATATTATGTGTTTGGGACTTTAAAGTGACACACAGCTACTCTCTCTTTGGCTATTCCACTATAATGCTCCTTTAGTGCCACACATCTCTGCAATATGTCCCTGCTTATTCTCTGATTCTCGGTAGGCTATTTAACATTTGATCGAGGATTTCAAATGTGCAATATAACATAGCCTGTGTCTTCTAGTCTGTATCGTGTCCGGTTAGGGCCTGCTAAGATTCCCAACCACACCCCATCCTTCTCGCTCCGCCGAGGGGGAGCGCAGATGATCGCACTCGCAGCCTCGCCATGCACCGTGCGTCCGTCTGCCGGGCTTGTAAAACGGTTTGTTTCGCTCCAGGCCTGTGAGCTACAATGCCACAGTAATTCCCATTATTGCCGATCTCATCCCCTCTCTCTCTCCACCTATCTCACTGACACACACACACATCCACTCATCGTGAAAAAACACAACACGGATAAAGCCACTCCAGGCAGCATGCGTGCGTAAAAAACGGAGAACCGGAGTGGTGCCGGATGTGTAAGCTGAGGGATGGGGTGCAGTCCCCATTGATGAAAACGAGTGGGTAAGGGATGGATGATGCTATGATTCATCCAAAGCACCCCCCCACCCACCACCACCACCAGCGCTGTCACACCCCATCCTCCTCCTCGCGGCCCCGTCTACACCTGTAACACGTTTGACCCTGTTTCGGGTCATCTTTGGCTGCATATTGTTGTAATATTGGCTGATCCCACCCCCCACAATCCTACAGGATGTATTCGTGGTTTCACACACACACACACACACACACACACACACACACACACACACAGAGAGCTGTTACTGCCATGTCCTGTGCCGTTATACTGGTGAGTCAGGTTTTGGGGACACAAACTCCATTAAAGACAAACCTTTAGGTGCAGAGCTGAGGACAGACTACAGGATGTGGAGCGTGTGTGTGGGGTTGATCAACACAATGGTAGCCTCATCAGTAGTGTTCAACCGGGCATAGCTGTGTGTGTGTTCGGCGTGTTTAAGTTCCACCTGATAGAAGGAATGATGCTGCCCTTACTTTAGCATGGCTTGTTCTTTGTCCTCTTCCTCCTTCTGCCGAGCCATCACTGCCATGATGATCTTCCTCTCCTCCTCGGTCAGGTGGCTGAGGTCCGGCAGATCCGGCATGGATGGCGGCACGGTGGGTGGGCGAGGGCCGCCTTGGGGCCCCACGGAGGCGGACATCTTCTCCACCACCACCGCCGACGCCACCGCCGCCGCCCCACCGCCTCCTCCCGCTCCTCCTCGGCGGGTCGTTTCGGCTGACAGGTTCTCCCCGGAGCGTTTTCCGAGCCACACCTCACGACGCGCTCCGCGGGCACGGCGGCCGCGGCAGCCGCAGCTCCGGCGAATAGTGCGGGCGGCTCATGGTTGCGGGCAGCCTCGGTTGTGCTTTTGTTCGTCCACTCGCCGGGTGCTTCTCCCGCCACGCTCTGGTCGTCGGTACCCCCCGACCAACCCCCGCCTTTCCCACCTCCTCTCCCCTCCACTGCCCGGATTCACGGGGAGCCCATGTCCGCTAGTTCACGCCGATTGCTGAGTCGAGCTGTGCGGGGACCTGGTTCACACTGCTGGGTAGTGGTCCCTCCGTCAGACTGGAGCAGGATGTTGGACGGTATAGGCGGAGTCCGCTCTCTCTCTCTCTCTCTCTCTCTCTTTCTCTCTCTCTCTCTCTCTCTCTCGGTCAGTGATGGGAATGCAGCCCACCTCTCCCACCTTATTCTGCGGGGGCGCGCTTACTCATGAGAATGGGGTCCTCATCATCACACACACACACACACACACACACAGTCTTGTCTCCATGACATTACATTGACATTGATTTCCTGGAGACTTGCTCCAACCTTATTTATAGATAATACTTGCAGAACTCTATAGCCTTCCACTAAAACCTAACCCTAACACATCCTTAACCTGAACAAACCCACACCTAAACTCTAACCCTATCTAAAGTGAACCTACAGATTCATTTAAACTGTTTTAAAATGAACTTAATCTTAAAACATGACTTCACCTTCAAATGTAATGACTTTTGTCATATGGACTTGCATTTTGTTCCCATAAGGAAGAATACACACACATGCAAAGTGATGTAAATGTAAATACATCACGTATTAAACACAGTTGTATAAACCACATGTGTTTGAGACACATCTTACACATAATGAAACGTCTGTTACTCACTGGTTCTTTTCAGCACCGTGGACAGCTCCTCTGAACAGCTCCGTCTGCAGTCACGTGGTGTTTCTCCTCCTGCAGCTTCTTCAACAGATGAACTTCTTCTCTGGTTGTTTGACCCATGTGCAAAACAGGAGACTTTACAGACTGGAGGGGAAAATGTGCTTCTCGATGGGCTGCTGATAAATGTCACGATGAAGGCCTACATGATGAAACAAGAGCACCGTGATGTTTGGGTTAACACCATCCATCTATCTCATCTAACCTGTAAGAAATGATTGTAAAACATATAAATTGATCACAAAAATCTGAACATCTAAACTGTTCTTTCTACCTTTGATTTGATTTTTTAACATATGTATTTTAAATAGCTTAACCAACCTCTTTTTATCGATGTAATGCACGTTCAATTTTATATGATTTGTATTCCACTGTAGTAAATGGTTGTATTTATATAGAGCTTTTCTAGTCTACAGTTTGCCATTCACCCATTCACACACATTCATACACACATTCATACACACATTCATACAGTGCATCTATTAGCAGCACTTATTTTTGTTCTATGGAGCAATTCGGGGTTCATTTATACATTAAAAGGTTTGTTTTCTGATCCCTTTGGTTATGTGTTAATTTACTAATAAACTTGTATTTCACCATCTTGTGTTACTGCAGCTCACTGCGCACACCTCACCTGGCTACACTTTAATTCCAGTCCCACATTTTATATTCGCTGTTTTTAAAACAGACTGTAGTTGATTGTAAAATGTGGATGACTTCCAAGGCCCCTCTGAAGACACCTGAGATGTTGGAGCCCCCCATCTCCTCCCACATGCTCGTTTCGTATTCACACGCACGCTTCCAGGCCATACCTGATCGGGAGCTGGCACCGGTCCCTCCCTGATGACGCGATGCACGGGTGAGTGGCAGGCTCCGTCCAGCAGGTGGCACAAACCCCACATGCTCCTGTTGCCGCTGCTGTCATCCAGTGACGTCAGCGACGAGGTGACTGTACCGCGGTGACGTCAGCCTCTCGTGGTGCAGGATTTTGTCATCATGTGGGTCGTGACTAGGGAGCACCAGCCCCGAGTGACACAGTGGTGCTCCGGCACAGCGGATGTTTGGTGCAGACCTCGGATATGAATAAAAGCTGAGTGGAGAGTGTGGGAGGACAGGGAGCTCCTGCTCTAATGGATCTGTTCTTCACATCTAACACGTTCTCTGTCAACTCGATAGGGACACTTATTACTGGGTTAGTGAATAAGATGCATTTTACACTACTGTATAACTTATTATGGACGTTTAATATAGTAATATAGTATAGTATAGCTCTGTGTGGCTCTTGTGGTGGTATAGTATAGTTATATTGTATAATTAGCTTTCCACAGAAGACATATATATATATATAAATTTTTATTATGGCATTCATAAATTGCTCATATTAAAAAAAAGTCAAGCATTTTTTTACTTCACTTTTGTTTACGGTGACCCATATTGTCTGACTGCCATGTTTCAGAAAATTTACTTTTCTGCAGTAATTTATTTTACTTTTTTCTCTATTAAGAAGATTAAAGGGAAAATCAGCTCCAATTTCAATATGGCATTTATAGCTGAATTGCTCCTATTAAATATTGTTTTTATAAAAGTCCTTATGAGGTGACAAAGAAGATTTTACTTTAGAAAGTTTGAGACAATTAAAAGGAGATTTGGCAACTTTTTATTATTATTGGATTTCTAACTTCCTGCTATAAAATATTACTAAACAAATCCTTAAGAGATGACAGTGAATTTACGCCCCACACTTGTTCATGGTAACCCCCGCTGTCTGCATGTCAAGTTTCAGAAGATGTTACCAAGGAATATTTGAGGAAATGAAATGGAAAGTCTGCAAATTTTACTTTATGGCAGAATTGGACTGAACGGAGATAATCAGCTAAACAATGTTTTTCCACCTGCTTCTTGGCAAGAAATACAATATTTTTTAAATTATGCAAATAAAGTGTTGATTATATTGGAAATACAAATTAAGAATTCTAATGACCCTTCATTGTTTTGACAGGGAGCGAATGTTGATCATTACAATGGTACACTGCCATTCTGTTAATCCATGCAGATTGCTCACTGACTGGATGTAACAATTAATACAATGAAGTGGAATGACATCTAAAGGGGGACCAGGAGAATCGTCTTGTTTGACAACCAAATGTGAATCTGCCTCATGTAGCAGCATCACTCAAAGACAGGCTCTGCTGACATCAAATACACCAAGTTAAAGTTCAGTGGAGACATGATCAATCAAAGAGACTAGACCTGGACTTGAGTTAGACTGGAGATCCATTGAAAATGTAGAAGCCCACATTTCACAGATGATAATGGTGAAATACACAAAGAGAGAACAAACCTATAGTTATTGGACAAATGAAGTGAGTGAAGGCCAACTCACTGAGTAGGTATTTTCCTAATTCCTTTTACAAGGTGAAACTTGAATTTATTTTATTTTATCTACATTCATTAAAAACATGCATAATCTCACATCCCCAGTTTTCAGAAGAGGATCTCAGGCTGTGTCCTGGCTCTTATAGGGAGATAAAAAGGTCTTAAATATAGGGAGTGGCCAGCCCATAATTAATAACACACCCTAAAATAATCAGGCACCTAATGCAACTATGCTAAAATAACATAACAATTTGGGATGTTGTTAGAAGCCGAGCAACAGCATTCTAGACTAACTGTTGACAGATTGACTGATTTCTGAATAAGACGACTATAAAGGGAGTTAGTCAATGTGAGAGAAAAATAAGGGCATGAATGTTTTTTTCCAGATTTCTATGTGAAATAAAAGATTTAACCTTGACTTTGTTTCTGAAATGATAAAAACACGATTGCACAACCTTCTTAATGGGGTTTAAAGCTCAGGTTTTGGTCAAAGATTTCTTGCTGAGGACTCATGTGCTAGTTCCCCGAGGTTTGCTGTGATTTATGCTGGAACTGGGACCAAAGACAATTACATCAGATTTGAAGATGTTTAGTTGGAGAAAGTTGTTTGTCATCTTGTGTTTTATTTCAGCAAGTCAGTGAAGAGTTGCAATGTTTGATTGGTGATTAGAACAGCGTAACAGTGAATGTGGACATTATGTTTACGGATAATGTTGTCAAGGGGCAGCATATATATAAGGAACATAATTTGGGACCTAGAATTGAACCCTGGGGGACACCATACTGCACGTTAGAGGAGGATGAGACCACTTCTCCAGTCTGTCAATGAGTATGTGGTCATTTACAGTATCAAAAGCAGCACTGAGATCCAACAGAACTAGGATAGAGGATTTACCAGCATCTTCAGTCAAATGGTCATAGCAGACTTTCAGGAACATTTTGTTTCTGTAGAGATTCTGTATTGTGAAGGGACCAAAAATCAGATTGATGTTTCAAATAAATTATTGTCTGTCAGATGCGTTATTCATTGTTTGGCAACAGCTTTACCAGGGTCTTGGATAAGAAAGAGAGTTTTGAAACCAGTCTGTAATTATTGACAGCGGAGGGGTCTAGGTTGGGTTTTTAGAGGAGTGGTTTAACTAGAGCAGTTTAATCTCTCCTAGTGGTGGATGTAGACTTCACAACCTTTTAGTCTTAGAGCTTCTGGTAAGAGAACCCCCTGCTGGAGACCCCTTTGTAAAATGTATGTATGTATATTTTATTATCGCACATTTATATTTATAATTGACACTTTTGTTTATTGTGTAATCCTATGGGATAATTTGATATGTGTATTTAAATTTGAAAAATACATGTAAAATAATAAAGAGTGGAACAATGATCAATTTTAACCTTGTTAATAAATGTCCATATGGTGTAATTTTCATAACTACACATGAAATAGGGAATCAACACCTGGGTTTTGCAATGAAGAAAAGGAAAACTGATAATATGTCACATGAATTACCTGAAGAACCAGTCCCAATCCCATAATTTCACCAGAAACAGAAAAGAAGCTAGGTCTGGTTAATGATCAGTATTGAGTTATCTAACACAGCCTAGTCAGAGTCTGTGATCAGAACCAAGGTTAATCTAATTTTAGCAACACATTATTATCTGTCTGATAATGTTTTCAACCTGATGGTTCCTGTTATTTGTAACTGCTACACTTCTGATGTTATAGAGAGCAACACGTGAAAACCATTCTGATACATTGACCTTTGAGCACTTCTGTATAATTCACCCTTCTTCCACGTCAACTCTGGATATGATTTCTGATTCTGCCTGATTGCTTCCATTTTACCATGTGGGATTATGTAGTGCACAGCAACAAACCAGAAAACAAGCAAAGGTTGGTGTGTTTGATGAGGAGCTGGAGGTAGCTGGCTTACGTCGGGTGAGGATAGAGACAGGGTTAATGTGTATTTGTATAGATCTGCAAACATGCAGTCTTGAGTTACGTCCCAGCCATTCTTAGAACACAAAGGGTTTTCCATCGAAAAAAATCTAAACATGTCCTTTTGAGCAGAGTTGAATTTTTAGCTGTTTGCCATGAGAGACACTTTAAATAAGAAGTCTTAGCAAAACAAACCCAAAACTAAACACATTTTGGCACAATGTTTTTATATAACGATACAGAATGAGCTCTAAGCAATAATGATGAGAATAATAACAATAATAATCATCATAATTGGGTGATGCTTCAAATGGGTGATTTCCCACAGAATCAGGAGAAATCGCAACACAACCATATCCTCATCACTGTGAATATACTGACATCTAGAGGATAGATGAGAACACTGCATGTGCAGTGGACAGAAAGCCTTTTCCCTTCTTGAATCAGAGGTTGAAAAACTATAAACTTTGTTGAACGGGAGCCACTGTTTCATCAAATGATTAGTGAGGGATCAAATTAAGTGTTTAAATACAAAAGTGAAGACTCATGAAGTCTGCAACATGGGAATGTGTAGTTCGCATTTGTTAGCATAATCTAACATTCAGCAGCCAAAAGACTTAAGTTATACCAGAGTCGAAGCAGAGTCTGTCCAGTCTGCATTAATGCTACTGAAATTACCTATAATTCACCTGCAGTTGCAAGGTTGCCCTCTATGGAATGGACTGGACATGTTTTATTTTAATTAATGCAAATATAGTGTTGCTTATATCAGAACTGAAATGAAACAGTTCTAATGTCCCTTCATTGTTTTGACAGGGAGAACAGTTTTGATCATGCATGCTGATTTGTGAGTGATTGATTGGAGCGAGACAACCTCCCTGGATGCTGCTGGGATTCTAAGGAAAGTGAATGAAGTTGAATGAGCATCTAAAGGAGGACCAGGAGGAGCGTAATAAAACCTTACAACGATTCAGAAGATGAAAATCTACTTTTTCTACAACTTACATTGAAAACATGAGGCAAATTGGCAGAAAAATATCTCTACCCTATAAATGTTTTATAGGGTAGAGCTCAATAGACCCCCATTCATCCGGGTCTACTTAATGAGTGCCACTTACACAATGAATGCAGAAGAGTTACTAAATCAGTATTTATTACTACAGAGCACTGAGCAGCTATGTTTTATTGCTTATAAAGTCAACTTCTTATTTGTAACAGGACAAACATTTCAAAATCAGTGTTTCAATGTCTCACTTTAATTTTCAAATTAGATCATAATTTATACAGATCAGATTTATGTTAGATGTAAATATCCCCATGTGGAAAATGAAACTTTTCAGCAAACTAATAGTGAACTAAATACAGAAGTAAAAACCTCTGTTGGTCTGGATTTTGACAATCATAAAGTTAAAGCAAATAAACTATCAAATTAAAGTAACACTGCAGCAGCTAATCATGCTATTCCCTGTATATTAACTTTGTTATGCTCTACAAAGACATGGGGAATGGTCTTAACAAACATGGTTGTACCTGTAGATAGCGTACTTTTATAGTTTTGTGCGATCAAACATGAAACAAGTGGAAGGTAAGTTTTTATTCTCTTTGAAAGAAAGTTGAAAAAAAAGTTGCAAGCAGCCCTTTTACAACCAGAATCAGGAGGGTTTATAAGAATTACATTAAGGGTTCATCTTCACAATGGTTTACTTTGTTAACAGTAAATTAACTAGTATAACTTTTAATTGACAATATGTTAAATATAAAAATGCTACAAGTAACAGCTTTTACATCTTATTTTTAGAGAAACACATCACTACCACAAAAAGAACCAATATTTTCTATGACAATGAGCAGTAAACCACACCCACAAAATGTATCTATGTGTCAGTGGCCAAAGAATGAAAGATCTCATCACTGTCCAGTGTATTTCCTGTCTGAGGCTCACAGCTACACCCTATGTATGAATCTGGTATTACAGGAGGCAGGGGAGGAATCTGTATCGTTGACTTTCATAGATTTTGGATAAATAAAAAACCTGATTTTTAGACCAGTTCATTTATCATTTGTTACTTTTTCAGGTAATCAAAATAAATATTTTCTGTAAAAAATATCAACCAACATGATAGATTGGGGCATGGCATGGATTTCAGACCTGGGTAAAGTAAGAACTGGTTTACTGGTTTATTTTATACATACAGGACGGCTTGTATTGGTTTATTTTTGATTTCATTACTTGATCCAGATTTGTTGGGATGCAGTCCGTTTACTTTGAGATGATCTCAGTGTCCATATCTTCTTTGCGGGACACCACTTTTCCATCAACAATCTCCTCAATCACCACTCTCCTCCTCTGGGTAATGATTGGCTGAGCTGTTGAGGAAAATCAAACACAAAATGAAATCGGAATATTTAATTTAAATAGGTAGAGAGCTAATAATGCAATGGTGATATCAACTTACGTTTGACCTCTTTGACCTCTTTGACCATAGTCTTTTGTATGGTAGTCACAGAAGATTTGCTGGAAGAGCAGACAAAAAGACAAAAAATAAGACCAGTCTTACCACTGAAGATAGAGATTATACCTTATAGCCTTTAATCTAAACTGTTTATCTTTTCTATGTATATATATATATATCTGTATATCTGTCTATCTATTTTTATTCTTATCTGTAATTTACCTCACTTGTATTTTGTGGCTGTCTGTTCCAAATGAATTGCCATCAGCAGGGGCATTTAGACATAAGTGCTATTCCTTAAAACTATTTCTTTATCATACTTTTTGCTTTTTAAATGATCCTAAACAGTATGTACAGATCCTTACCTTGAATCCTCTCCATCCAGCAGCCTTCTGTACTCTGCGATCTCCATTTCCAGCCTGGTCTTGATGTCAAGAAGCTGCTGGTAATCGTCGGACTGCCTCGCAATGTCCGTCCTCATCTGGCCGAGCTCATTCTCCAGGCGGTTGACCATGGCCTGGAGCTGGCTCAGCTGCTGGCTGTAACGGGACTCGGTCTCGGCCAGTGTGCCCTCCAAGGCAGATTTCTGCACATGACACAAAACAAGGAGGAGATATAACAAGCCTTCTGAGAACTAACTGCTTGTTTTACAATTCCTCCTTTCATATAGGTTGCCTGAGGTACTAACAAAACCGAAAGACAGGTTTAGTGACTATTATTTATAGCATGTCTAGTCAAACATATTATAAACATATTTAAAATATGTTACAATGGAAAGTGTGGCAGACACTGTAGTAACACTAGATGACAAGATGCAACTGGTTGTTGTATAGTAGCGAAAAAAAGGAAATGCATGAAATGATGTGCTGCTGCATCTGTTCACGTGGGATATACCATACCAGGCTGAGCTGGGACTGCAGCTCAATCTGCAGAGACTGCAGGGTCCGCTTGAGCTCGTTGATCTCGCTGCGGGAGGTCTGGAGGGTCTCTGTGCTGTTTGACACCTGCTTGTTCAGTTCATCAAACTGGAGGACATGGAATAGGACATGGAAATGCTCAGAAAGGTCATTATTATATTTTAAGTTGGGTTTTTTTTGTTTATCTGTCTCGCTCCCCCTCACCTTGACCTTGTACCAGGCCTCCATTTCGCGGCGGTTCTTCTCAGTGATGCCCTCATACTGAGACCTGATCTCTTCCAGGACCCTGTTCATGTCATTCTGGGGCTTGGCATCCACCTCCACGTTCACAGAGCTGGTATTCACTTGACTGCGCATGGCTGCAAGCTCCTACAGGCAGAGCAACCATTAAAGGTCAGGTCAAAGGTAAAAGATGCAGGGAGAGCAAAAGAAGGAATGAATAAAAGAATAGACAAAGAGCCCGTTTGGACCACAGACATATTTTTGAAAAAAAGAAATATTGTATTTTTAGTAATAAACAATATCTTGTTCTGTTGCGCTCAGGTTTGGCTACCAGATCCTCAATTTATCTGATATCACCTATAGTATTGATTAAACTTAAAATGGATAGATACTGTGAAAGTGATAAAATTGTCAGTTCACAGACGTCATGATTAAACCTTGTCTGATATATTTATGCACTGTTCATATTGAGGAACAGAATGGAGTCCCTTTTACAGCATCTCCGTTAGTGAGCCGACTGTAGAGTAACTGGTTATCTGACACGTCTTGTCATCAGATGACTCTTATGAATGATTGTTTTGTGGCAGCACCCTGCCGCCTGTGGCAGCACTTGCTTCCAGTTACACAACTTGAAGGCACAGCAGTCATTTCAAACAAGTTTAGCTTTAATGTTTGTTTTTGCTTTAGTAAAAGATAACATCCCTAGGCTTTTGGCAAATATCTGACTGACTGTCTCATGAAAAACTCTTTTAATGTTGTTCTTAGCCTCTTTTCTCAGGAACCAAGGATGAAACTAATGGATAATGCTCTTTTATAAAAGATTCATCAAGATACTGAGGGCAGGCTCTCTGAGATAGTTTGATGCTATTCTTGGCTGCAGGACCCTCACCTCTTCATGGTTCTTCTTCAGGTAGACCAGCTCCTCCTTCAGGCCCTCGATCTGCATCTCCAGGTCAGACCGGGCCATGGTCAGGTCATCCAGAACCTTGCGCAATCCGGCAATGTCCGTCTCCACAGACATGCGCATTGCCAGCTCGTTTTCAAACCTGCGTAGGAAAGTGGCACGGACGTTCATGTACCTGCTCAATTACTGTTAGAACTAACAACAAAAAAAAGACACGGTGACGCTAAACAAAACCAGTCCAACCTGTATTATCTGTTGACCGTTACACCCCTGTGTGTGTGACAATATGTCCACTAAGTCTGGAATGACTGAACCAACATGCGATGTCATATCATAAAACTGCAAGTCATTATATATTTCTTATAGATTATAGGATATCATTCCTGATAAACTATTCCACTCACTTGATCCTGAAGTCCTCTGCTGCCAGTCTGGCATTGTCAATCTGCAGCATCAGCCTGGCATTGTCCTGCGTGGCAGCACTTATCTAAAAAAAGAAGCAGCATTGTCAGTTGTCTCTTCTCCACATTTAACAGCAACACAAAGATGTGTAGGTGATTCACACGGCCAGAATGTGGGGCAACAAGGTTTCTTTTAAATATGCAGAACAGTGTTCTTTACGCCTGAGTTGCATTCTACTGTAATTATTTTAAACTGTTGATGGCATCAGGTAATAAGTAAAACTAAACTTTACTTTCAATATGGCGTGCTTGCATTTTAAAGTGCAGCAACTGCACATACTGCAAATCCTCCATATGATTTACTCATGGTTCCTGGAGAGCCTGTTCTGAAGACACAGGACTAAAGAGTATTTACACATACAGTATTTTAATGAGGACTCATTAGGGTGGGGCACTAATTCAAAGTTTTATTCTGCACTCCTATCTGAGGAGGACAAACCTGTTAAATGGATGAATTTATTTTTTATTATATCCAACATAATTTTCTTAACACGAGTTTGGGGACACTAAATACAATTATTTGTAGATGATAATCTGCTTTTCTATTTATATAATTTTAATGATAATTATTGACATTATATTTAATATTGAAAGTTTAAGCAGTTTGGGGAAACTAAATGATATCACCTGTAGATCATATTTTAAAGAGGATTATTGACTTCATCTAAAAGAAGTGAGATAGAGGTTGGATGGTGCAGCACAGCTCGTATATAAGAGTGTGTGAGGACGGGGCAGCTCACCTTGTTGCGCAGGTCTTCAATGATGGCCTGGTACCTGCTGTAGTCCTTCACGACGGGGGCCTGGTTGTCGTACCACTCGCGGATCTGACGCTCCAGCTGCGCGTTGGTGGTCTCCAGGATGCGCACCTTCTCCAGGTAGCTGGCCAGCCGGTCGTTCAGGTTCTGCATGGTCAACTTCTCGCTGCCGGAGATGCTGTTTCCTCCGCCACCTCCGTACGCAGACGACAGGTCAAACCCGGAGCCGATGCCATCGGAGGCGTAAGACACCCGGACGTTTTGACCGCCCGCGCCTGCATAGACGCTCGTCCCGCGCCTGGAGCTCGTCATGGAGGGGAGAGAGGACAGGGACATGGCGGATAATCCTGAGCGGAGCGTCATGGGCATGGTGGCTTCTCTTCTGACTCTGGTGCTGGAGTTCACTGGAAGTGGTCTGATCCCTGGAGAGGTGCGGAGCAGCTGGTGCTGAGGCAGCCCGGAGGATGCGTTTTATAGCCGCCTCCCGCAGATGGGTGCGGCCGAACAGGTAGATGGAAAGATGCAGCTCACCGCCATCACAGGTGTGACCGCTGGGCGTGGTGAGCTGCCCTTCAGGTTTACTGTCCGCCATGTCTGAACCACTCTTACATTCAGGGAGGAGTGTGTCACTGCGCATTCAGGCTGACACCCGGCATGTCAGCCGCTCTGACAGAGGACTGGTTTCCTTTCACCAGGAAGAGCTGTGGCCATTTGATCCTTTTAAAGGTTAACTGTGTAGAATCTAGTGACATCTAGAGGTGAAGCTTCATGTTGCAGCTGAATACTCCTCATCTCACCCTGCACTTCCCAACGTGAGAGAGAACCTGTGGTGAACTTCAGCTGTCATGGAAACTCAAAAGGTTTTAGTTTGTACAGTTTGGACGGCAGTAAAAAAAAAAAACACAGTGGCCTCCTCCGTTTAATTTAAAGATGTAGCTATTAAATTTCTTAAAAAGTGAGCATTGATTTAAAATTTTAAAACCTTTGACACTGAATATTCAAACAACATCTATGTTCACACACTCATTGTGTCTGAACAGGTGCTTTGAGCCAAATGCTCATGTATGCATTAGTGTTGTCAGGGTACCAACATTTTAGTATCTGTACTGGTACCGACATGTATTTTGATACTTTCCGGTACTTTTCCAAATAAAAAGAGAACACTAAAAGTGTCATTATTGACTTTTTTTTAAAATAGAAAATCTTAGAACTATAACATTATGCATCATTAATTAAAATAAAATACCACAATTTTTTCCAGCAGTACTTTTGTGGAGAGTGAAGGGGGCTGGCGTCGCTTGCTTTTAGCACTGACTTTTTTTTTTTCATGGGTATATAAGTTATCACCTGTCGTTCTCTGAACTCCTTGTGCAGGTCTGGGTGCTTGTCCTTCAAGTGTTTTGCAAAGTTGGCCGCACATGTTTAGTAACACCGTTTGCACAGTGGTGCATCAGTGTTAATGGCTTCACCGTGCTCATTTGTTCTCAAGCAGAAGTAATTCCATGTAGCACTTCGTGCACCTGGTTTATCTACGAGTTGCGATGTGGTGATGGTTGCAGCAGCTGCTGTCTCTCTCTGCTCCAGTCTCTCTCTCTCTTTCTCTCCTTTATCTCTCTCTGTCACCAGACTCCTGCTCCGCTTGCTGCTCGCTCGCTCACTCGCTCGCCTGCTCGCCCCAGCTTGCTCACTTCGGCTCAAATTGGTACGCGGTGACGTCAAGCGCCGACGTGAAAAAAAAAAAAAGTACCGGTCTTATCCAAGCGCTGTATAGTACCATTTAAATGCATCAGTACCCCGGTACCAATTTAGTGCCAGTATGCCGAACAACCCTAGTATGCATGCTAGCATGCACTGAACTACGGGTAATCGGGTGACATTGTCTCTCATCATCAATGTGTCTTGTCAAAGTGTTTTCCTTTTTAAGTACAGTATTTCTTATTTATGCTATAATCAAAAAGTTCAACCCCTCACAAGGGAATACAGAGTTTCAACCAAAATGGAAACTTGGATTTGATTCAAATCATGAATAGCTTCTGCGATTCTTCCACTGACCTCTTTTCTAAAAACCTAGTGGCCTGCAGTCCTCTGTCAGACAGAGACCATTTCGTGACATGGTGTGGTCTGATTGTAATCAGGCTGGTTTGTGTTGGCCAGTCTGTCAGCAGATTTTAATTCAGATTACCTTGACATGCCAAAGGTATAATGCAGAAGCTAATCACAAAGCGTGTTCCCTGTTAACCCAGTGGCAGATGCACAGCATCGGGTTGTTTTATTGGGATGCAGAACTACAACTACAGTTCGGACTACAACTGATGTTCACAAGTATGACACGTGAAATATTTAGGTTTCTACCTTTCTGTCTTCTAGTTTATAATGCTAATCTACTGTTGAACAAATGCTTCACAGTGCAGATTAAAGTTGATCTTGGCAGAAAAAGTGGATAACACCTGGATAAACAAGGAAACTATAAAAACTGTACTTTTCTGCCAAGCGGCCTTGTTTCATTAACTGACAGTTACTCAGAAACTTATTAGGTTCCAACTCCCATAATAGATTGTTCTTGTGACTGCAGGCTTTTATCCAAGTACATCTGTGTATCATTTCAATTGTTCATAATGACCAGCATTGACCATGTGATGTAGATGAATGGCCTGCAGGTTTTATGATGGAAATGTGCATCTTTTATACATTTTAGTAGAAGGCTAATACTTGTAAAACAATTGCAATGAGATATGATTATCAATTAGGGAAAAGTTACGCTGAAAGTGGTGCTTGAGCTCAAAGTTATATAATCAATATTTTCATACTAACAATGGAACAAGTGACCATGTGTAGTGTGTTGACCAGCATTGTCACCCCATTCTGTAATTCCCTCAGTTGTGCAAAGTGTTATGGTACATTTCAGCTGTGGCCAATTTACCTTTTAACAGAATGATTTTAACTACAAATGTATTACTTAAACGGAGATACATTGAAATACCTAAATGTGTCAGTTTAGTAAAAGGTTATGAGTAATGTTTGTTACCTTTGTCCCTGAATGTTCAAACTTCATCAATGTGTACTTATGGTGTCTGTACTTAGGCACAGGTGCTTTGAGCTAAACACTCATGTATGCATGCTAACATGAGCTTCTTGCGGACACTGAACTACGGATAACCTCTGGACATTCTTTGTGAGAACACACATTTCCAGATGAGAGGATCTGGCCTTTCTCTGGAGTTTCTCCAGCCAGCCCTTTATTAAAAAGAGATAATGTCCCAATGACGCCATGTGAGAAAACAGCAGGAGATCGTCCGCAGGATCTGCAGGCTGTTATGGTGAATAACAGAAAAAAAACTATTCATGAGCTTGTGAAAACCAAAGATGAGACTCACAATTGTCAAGTGGCAACAAACATAACTCGAAAATACTAAACATACATCTGATGGATGTATAAATGTTTTAATGGAATGACAGGGTTTTCAACAGGCACATTTTTAATTATAAAAAATAGTTCTATCTTAAAGAAGGGCATGTAGACATAATTTAATCTTCATTCATTTGTCTATTGATTTGACCATGGTATAAAAAAATGAGGTGCAACTGGGATTTATAATAAAATAATAACTTTATTTGTATTGCACTTATCTAAACAAGGTTATAAAGTGCTACACACACAATAATCCATGACAAAAAATAATGAACTCAAATAAAAGGTTCAATTCAGTTACATTTTGTGGGCCAAATCATAATAATATTTAGACCTTACAATTTATAGAGATCCTAAAATCAGTTGATTTCCTGAACATTCTTGAAAGGATAGTTCACCAAAAAATGAAAATTCACTCATTATCTACTCACCGCTATGCCGATAGAGGGGTGGGTGAAGTGTTTGAGTCTCAGCGGTAAACAGTGTTTCAGCCAAATTCAATACAATTGAAGTCAATGAACCCCTTTGCCTCCATACTGCTTGTGTGGTGTCATCCAAGTGTCTAAATTTTCATTGTTAGGTGAACTATCCCTTTAATTTCAAGTTCTTGGAAGTATGAATTAAATGAATATGAATGCCATCTTCTTTAATTCTTCTTTAAATGCAAAATGACTTAAGCATATTGCATCAGTCTTTACTATTTCAGCCAGAGAAATCAGATAGGCTTTTTTATTTTGAATTTAATAGTTAAAGCTGTTATTGGTCGTGGTCACATGAAGTTATATAGTTAGAAATCAACTTAAAGAGATCAATAAACAGAAATTGCATAAAAACAGATAAACTAGATGTTTACTGACAAATCATTTTGATCAGATTCATGGAATGTCTGCATGACAGTTGGGACTGTGCAGGCTTTTCTTTTAAATAATGCATTACTTCCTGGTAATGAGTTCATCCACTAACTAAACTCAGATACATAAATATTACATGTCATTACAATATTATTTTGTGTTCATAATGTACATACATAGAATTAATAATAGTTACAGCCCCACAAACAATATCTATCATAATGAGTCTCTATGTACATGCATATATAGCATCTGTGTTACTCTATACTACCACTGCTGTCTCAGAATGCCTTGTTGGGGATTTGTTTGACAAATTAGGTTCTTCATGTTGTGTTATCACGTCCTGCTATGTTAGACCATCAAAGAGATACCTCTTCTCAGTTTATCTTATAAACTTCCCTGGAACTCTGCTGAGCCCAATCACTGTGAACTTTAAGCCCTGACTTGTTCGGCTGGGATATTTGCCCACACTTGGTCTATGCTAAAATGACTGACATCTGAGTGTGGCACTCCTCGTATAATTGTTATGTGAGAAGTGTTGTGTAAGCCAAAGGTGCTTTTTCAAAACAGTCAAAGTGATTATGAAAAAGATAATAGTTTTTCCGGCTCTGGTGCATATATTTCATGAGAATACATTTAATCTCAATGAGATTTTTTTTTGTAAAAACAGCAATTTACACAAATTGCGAATGTCCATGTGAAATCAGTTTCATTTATCATTTACAACCTTAAATTGTAAATCATTTTTTTCTGTTAGGTTTACCTGCTGTGGTCCCTCAGTATCATATAAGACCTGGAGTTCAATGGGGAAAAAGCAGTATGACAGTGTACGTTAATGACACATAATGCCTTCAGCTCTGCATGTGCTGTAATTTTCAACCCACTCCCCAGCAGGCGTCAGGAGGAGCCACCCTGCCTGGTTCATGCATGTGTCACATTAATTAAGCTGTTCCCTCCACTTCTCTTCATTGTCAAGTTGTAAGACAGCTTCAAAGGTATTTCCTAAATCTGCGTGTCATGTTTGTTTCCCAGACTTTAAACTATGAACTGTAAGGTATGATGTGTGACTGGTAGTTGAGATGACAAACACATAATTTGTCATCTCTACGACCCTGGTATGATCAGCATTAAAGTCTAAGGCGTGGAGGGTTTGCTTTATGGAGTGAAAAGGGTAAGGGAATGTGTTTGGCTGGAAATGCGCACAATCTGGTTCTGACATTGTCTTTGGGAGGAGGATGTGTTTATTGGAGAGTGTGTGGACCTGCGTGGCTGAGGTGCACATGACATTTAGGTCCGCCTTAAACTGCTTTCAGACATGCACTGAACTCCGGATAACTCCGGAGGGGCTGAATGTGAGAATGCAAATGTCAGAGTGAGAGGCTCCTGCTGCTGTGTCCATGTGTGAAAGACAAACTCCAGAGGAGGTCCAGGCCAAATTGTGTCTAGTCTGACTAAATTGAAGTGACTCTAACTAACGTCTTTATCTTTACCTATCATTTCATCAATATGCATATATCTCTATTTTGAAGAATATTTAAGAATATAATATATAATATAATAATTATTATGCAAACCTATTTGGCACTTTTTATCACTAGGGCGGTAGCAGTAAAAAATCAGGAGCCTCATACTCAGACATCTGCGTCCTCAGATGAAGTTATTCCTTTCAGTGCCTCTTACACTTGAAGCCAAAGCACATGAGACAAGCTTCGGCTGAGCATAGTCCCCACAGTTGTGGCTTCCAGGGAGTTTATGTGAAGATAATCCCTTCTGTGGTTTAGGTTTTGAACAACAATGCTCCCAATTCAGAACTGAGGTGACTTACATCACAATATCATGTACAGACAAAACCCTCCTGGCATGGACCTAGTTTTATAATTGCTAGAGAATGGATCAAAATCGTTATGTTTTCATAACAGGTGTCTCTTTTGTCAACGTCCAAAAGGCTCCTTGTACAGAGAATGAGGGGTCAAATGAGTCACGATCAAAGAGTTCCTTAGCGCCCACCCTTCAGGGGAACAGCAGCAGAGGAATCTAACGTCTCTCTGTTCAGTTGGCTGTTTCACTTGGCTCGTTTTCATTTTCCTGTAGACCGTGTCCAGCTCTGAAGCCTCGCCTCTCTCCCTTAGAAATTTGACTAACAAGTCACCACCTGCTTTTTCCTGTTGCTCTCACGTACATGAGTCCACTGACCAAACACTCCTGCTCATGCCGTGCAACCGAGGCTATTTCTTGGATCTTAGTGGGAGCAACGTGACGTTAAAAAAACAGGCTCTGTGGCATTCTTCATTTGCAGTCACAGCAGAAATCATCTGTCCCAGACAATGAGAATACAGCTGCATGCAACGCCCTGATGGGTGTTGTTTTCCCAACTGACAGCATCAGTATTGCAATGTCATCATCGCCGCCTCCTTGTCAACAGGACGACACTTTGCTGAAAGGGTATGGGTGTGTGATTATGGTAAGAGTCCTGTCAGTGCGGTCTGGCATTGTTGTTAATGAGCTTGTGTGTGTGTTTTGATGATCTATCATCTATCTATCTAGCGTCTCATGTATCTATCGAGCTTCTCTGTCTTCTTTATCTTTCTATCTATCTATCAATTTGTCTATTTATCTATCTTCTCTTTCTCTGACACACAGATACAAATCACAAGCCAAAACCAAATGAAAACATCACTTTTGTCCACCTCATCATTTCTCCTGGGAAAGAGAGATAGTCTCAACAGGTAAAATATTTTTAAAATAGTTGTAGCAGGTAGAACTGCAGGCTTAGTTGTCTGAACTAATAATCCCCACATCCTGTTTTTTTAGCGAAGCACAAGTGTTTGCCCTAGGGAGGAATACTTGCAAATTCACAGAGGTGAATTTTTGAAGTCGAAGTTGGCACAAAGACATAGATGAGAGAAGGAAATTAAATATTGTCCCAACAGTGAAACATCAGTAATGAAATATTACATGTCAAATGTGGTGAGTTCTTATCGTCCATGCAGACAATAAGACCTCATTGTTTCAGCTGCCGTTACGGCATGCAATTAAATTCTTTCTCTCATGCAAAAAACTTTTACTCTATCGTCTGAGTAGAAAGAAAAGGAAAACTTGTCCGTTGATGAGGTTTTGTCCTTATTTTCTATAAAATGTTAGACTGTAATGTTATGAAAAGAACTCCTCAACCATGATTTTCTCTTAAGACAGGCTAAATGTTTGAGTGGTGGTGGTCACTGCGAAACTGTTGCTCCTAAGACTGACCTTTGTTAATTCAATCTGTGGGAAACACTGCAGACACTCATGTTACATGTTTATTTTTATGTGCTAACCTTTAAAAGAATTGTATTTGAGATTGTAAACATTTATAAAGCAGCCCAAAACTGTTTTCCTTGCAAGGACATAGTGGAGTAATGGTGTACAGTAATGCTATGCTAACGATGCAAGCAATGCTAACTTTTTGCAAGCTGCCATACAGGCCAGGTGAGAGTGTGCTGCACTCAGGGCTGCAAGAGCAGGTGCAGCGGAGGCTGACAAAGATCTCCAATAATCTGTGATGAATTCATTTTACACGTCTATGAAAGCTTTTTTTGGTTCTGGTTGTGTGTTTAGCTTTCACTGGGTTTTGCGACACTGTATAGGGGAGACTTTGCTGAGGGAGGTGAGAGGCCGACTAAGCATTAGTTTTGTGCAACACCTATTGGCACTGAACATTGAATATAAGATTTATGATAAGAAGAAGAAGAAGAAATACAAAAAAAAAAATCTAATAACATTACATTGCAAATGAAAAAGATTGTAGTAGCATATGAGTTATAATGTTGTAGCCATAAAGCCAGACAGTCCAACAAGTAATACTCCCGGTTTAGCCTTTGTATGTGGAGGTTATCTATGTTGGTTTTCCTGGTTACACCAGCTTCCTCCCAAAGTCCAAACCCATGCAGATTGGGTTTAGGTTAATTGGAGACTCTTAATTGACAGTAGGTGTTAAACATGTGAGTGTGATTGGTTGAGACCTGTCCAGGGTGTACCTGCCACTCGTCTAATATCAGCTGGGATTGGCTCCAGCCCTCACACTGAAAGGACAAATTGTAGGCTATAGATAAATAACGGATGGATGGATATTGTGTCACTGACCAATAACAAATAAACAAAACAAACAAATCATTATTTCTAGGGCTGATGTTTGAGGTAAGGTGCAGAGGGTCCAAAATGGAGGAACCTGTTCTAGGCCATTAGCTTAGGTGCAGCTTTGCTTTTTATTAAACTGACTTGTGTCAGATGATAAATTACAATAATAACATAAAAAAAAAAAAAATGTGGCTCTTGAAAAAACTGAACTCTTAATGATTTTAGCAACTGATCTAGCATGTTTCCTTTTGACAGTTGCATGGTTAGTAGCTTGGAATGCTATTCTGCTTGAGAATCATCTACATGTTAAAGCCAGTGTTTCAGCTGTTAGCAGCTTGGCGGCTCATTCATGAACAAACCCTGCTTCTAGCATGACCTCCCTCACAGAGACCCACAGATAAACTGTGGCAATTATGCTACATTTTAGCATTATCCTGTGACTTCCATATGTAGCTACAGGGAACACATTCAATAGTTTTGCATAAGTGACAGAATGAATAACTTGTATTTAAGGGTTGTATGTTGTTATGTGCTAAATGACCTGTCAGTCAAGTGTGATCCAAATAACCGATTAAAATGAAATGTTTTTTTAGTTTGTTTGTTTTTGTGATAACGAGCCAACCCACTTGTCTACATAAGTCACAGCTTGTGCCTACAAATATTGAATGGAATCCTGATACCACACCCCTAGATTGACAAATAGCACCTTGAACATTTTATGGATGTCTAACCCTTAGCACCATAAAACCATAATATGTGTTTCGAACACATGGCTTTATTTGTTATATCTGCAGACTTTATATTCAAGGAAACTTTGAAGCTGCATGAGAATATTTTAACAAAACCTTTGTCCCAGACACACAAACACTCAATTATTCTCTGAAACCAGTTATTGAGCAAGATGCAACCCCACACAAAGTGTGTATTACTTGACTTCAGTGCACAGTGTATACGGACATCACATTAATTACAGTACATGCAACCTCTTATTAAAGCCCCACTCAAATACACACACGGATCCTATCACAGTGTTTCCCTGAACGTTCCCTCCACAGTTTGTGTTGCTCTCTGTTTGAAAGCAGCTCAGTAATCCTGGATCAGAGAGTACAAAGGGCCCCAGAGTGCTGGTGATGTAAGCACTGTGTCCCGACCCCACCGCTCTACCCTCTCCCGAATGTTGGACAGGGAGGACCATCCTGATTGTGACACAGAAGACTTCAGATTAATATACCAGTGATACTGGCAGACTAATGGCAGCCTGCCTCCTCTCTCTCAGAGGCCTGCTGCTGATGACCTGCGACACAGTGGCAAAAAGTGTTGACCAACTTCTTGTCGAGGAATGTGGCTAAGCTGTGGTGACTGGTGGATCGGCTCAGCGTGATCAGGCAAATAGACTAAGGGACTTTTGCTACCAGTTACTACATTTACTGCACTGTATTTGTGGAGGGTCATTTAGCAGTAGGTGAGTATCGCTGGGTAAACATTTACCAAGTTAACGCCTCTGGTGTGTGTGTGATCTCAGACTGGGGTGGCAGTTTGTTTGCTGTGAAAGCTGTAACTTTGTATTCGTGTGTGCATTCTGCAGCAAATCTGCCAGTCATATCATCTGAATGTTTTGACCATCATAGGCACTAGTAGCTGTGTTATGTCACTGGACTGTGTGGAAATATCAGCGGCTCCTTGTGTGTACCTGTAAACATTTGAGTGTGCAGTCTCTCAGGTCTCCCATGGACTTGCTGCAGGACTCCAGTCAAACCATGTGGGGTCTGAATGCCCGTTTGAAGGGCTTCCTGGAGCAGGTGAACAGGCTGCAGGAGGCCAACCAGCAGCTGGAGACTCAGATAGCCGACTGGGGGACCAGGACTGCATCACGCTCCCAGGACTGGTCCCAAAAGGAACATGCATTGAGGGAGCTCCGTGGCCAGGTCAGACTCATATTTGCTGAAATTTGAAATGAGTAGGTGAGCGTTTGCAATCAGCAGAACTCTTGAAAAAGGTTTCAAATGATCTCTTTGCCAGACATATAGGCACAGTCTTGATGTATATAAGACATGCTACCGAAGTATTAGCACTCAGGTTTTATTATAAAGCTTGGTGTGGGCATCCTCCTTGTCTGGCAGAGAACATAAGCAGGTGTATATCAAACAATGACTGCAATAAAAACACAGACACAGTTGATTGTAGTTGTTGATGACAGCCTCAAGCAACATCATGGGAACTTCCTCAAATAAATGATGTTAACTTGAAGGCTAGGTAAGGTAACGCACCTCACCTTGCTTTCAGGTCAGCATGTATGTAATGGTAGCAGTGCCACCCTGGTTTCAGGCTAAACATTGGTTTGAGGCTGCTGATTACTGATCATTTTGACATTATTAACAACCATTAGCAACCAACGGGATACTGAAACTTCAGCTGCTATCAAACTCAGGATCTTAAACAATTTGACTGGGGGAATTCATCAGCGACAAACCCAAAATACAAACCTAAATGTAAGTACCCAGATTGTACATAAGTCCACGAGGTAGAAAGAGAGGTTAAAGCCACATCAAATAAACCTGCTGCAGGGGATTAGGAGCAGATATGTGTGTCAGAACTCTTGGATCAAAGCCAGTGAGACACAGTCAGAATGCCAGCTGTCACATACAGAAAGAATGTGGAACTCTTTATTACTTTAAAGGCTGTTCAACTCAGTAGACCATTAACACCACGCACTGTGTACGGTTGCTCACATGACTCGACTTGATGGTTTTCGGCCGCTCCCTGGTTTTAGTGTCGCATTCTGCTTGAAGTGGAGGAGTAGCTGTTCTAATGACTCCCTGGTGACTCGCTGCACACCACGTCACTCATCTCAAAGTCTGGCAGACGAGACTGTGACTATGACAAGATCAAGCTCAACTAGTGCTATTGAGCACTGATTCAATGCCTTCTTGTTAACCTGTAGGATTATGTTCCTGTTTTTCTTCTTAAGTGGTTTTTCATATTATTCTTTTCTTTACAGGGCTTACTCAATGATGCGTAATCAGCCTTTAAGTTGTTATAGGCGTTAAAGGTGATCTTGTCAATGTTAAGATTCCCTCATCTCACAGGGGCTTAAAGATGTGAAGGTGTAACCCAAAATCCACATAATAGTCAAAGTTGTTATGATATGGAATATTCCATGCTATCTTTGTCTTCCCATCAACACGGGTGTGTCCTGTTCTGAAAGTGCTGCACTCATAACAAAACAAAAGGGAAATTAGGGTGTGTTAACTTCATTATGTGCGTGATAAAGGAAGAGGAGACTCCTTTGTTTGTGCTTGGATTCCTCCTTTGGAATCCAAAGACGGTTAAAGAGTGAGAGTCAAAATGAAACTGTTTTGAAGTTTTGGTACAATTAGATGATTGACAAATCAAAGAGTAGTATTATAAATATATAATTTCAGTTTCAAGTCTGTTCTACTCTGTTTACGATATGTATTCAATATGTACTACCTTAGCCCTGATTGACTATTTGAGCCTGCAGGCGAGGTGAGGATAGGAGAGACACACACTAAGGATTATCCTCTATTAGTAAGTTTTTAATAGAAATACAGTTTCAATTGTAATAATAGCATAATAGTTTGCTTCCGACCCGGCCATTTGTGGCGTATCTTCCTCCCTTCTCTCTCCCCATTTAAATGCTTGTCATATCAATAGAGTTAAAAATGCCTCATATCTTTTTAAAAAAGATCATAAATAGTTATAGTAATAATTATAGATATTTAATAGATATTTTTTCTACTTTATTAGGCGTCTACTGCACATGTTGAGTCATCCACAAATTCCATTTAGCAGGTTCAGTTTCAGGTCCCCTATTGTTCATGCTGGTTGACTGTCACACTGCTGTAAAAAAATGTTTTTAATTATTATGTAGACTACAAACAAAGCGACGGAACTAAAAAGTAACTCGCATGTGTAGGATTTACATGTGGTGATGCTATACAAAATAGCACGTCACAATACACAATACACAGTGCAGCCCACCTCATCAACTTATCATGGTCACTTTGACATCTGAAAAACAGAACATTGTCTTTCACATTCTTTGATCTAATCTGATGTCATTGTGTTGTACTTTGTGTTTTCGTTCAGGTTGGTAAACTTCTGATGGAGAATGCCCAGTTGGCTTTACAGTCGGACACCATGAAGTCCAGAGCTTCTGCCATTCAGTCAAGGTCAGCTGGGTTTGTTTGTAGTTTTCCTGAAAGCTCTAACGTTCCTCTGCATCACCCAATTGAGTCTAACCAGTATAGTCAGAATAGTCAGTTTGTTTGGCATGAGATAGCAGGCCATTAGCATCCATTCATTCTTAGAGGTTGTGCCCTGAGTGAGCAGGTACAGTGAGAAAAGATACAGGTTTTTAGTTTTTAATTAGTAACATCAAATACACGCCAGGACAAATTATGTTTGTAGCATTACTGCTCCGACTAAACTTATCCTACATTTCCTGTTTTCATGCTGCTGCAATGCTTTTCCAGTCATCTGCTATCAAACTCAGGCCAGTTTCTGCTACTGTGAGCCAACATGCATACAAATCCAGGCCGGGCTTTGTGCTGTGTCGGCACTTTCACTTATGTGTTTATGCAGACTGACACTGAGCCCCACCACCACATCCTCTGCCAACCATTAACCCATGAAGGACCGCAGCAACAAATAGATACCCCTGTTCCGGCCACTAACACCTTCTAACATCTACTGGTTGTTGGGAACTTAAGTTGGGCAGAAGACCTTCAAACGTAAAAGGAATATTCTCTAAAAAAAAAAAAGAAGCTCCATCTGATGCGTCTCCTGAGCAGATGAGTGTGTCTGTGAAACTCTGGACTGTGGTTATGACACACTGAGGATGATGTCAAGGCCTTTTAAAATCTTCTTACTAGTGCATGATTTGTGTCACAATATAGTTAATAAGCTATTATTGGAATCTCTTTTAAATCAAATAAGACTGGGAATGTGTCCTCTTGATCATCTTGATCATCTTTGTTTTCTTTGTGAGGATTGATTTACTATGAGGTTAAATGATTAACTCTGAACACTGACTCTGGGGCTCAGTAAATAACCTCAGCTGTTGACATTGTAGGTGTGAGACAGAGGAGCGGAACACCCGACGTCTTGAGCAACAGGTGGTTCTGCTCAGGGAGACAAAGAGGAAGGCAGACCAGAGCAGCATGATGCTGCAAGCGGACGTTCACCGCTCCATGGCGGAGCTGCAGGAGACGCACCGGGAGTTTGAGGTCACTAAATGTACCCCAAATGTCTGTTATGACATCGTCTTCGATGCTTTCCCTTTTTCTCTCCCAGCGTCCACACCTGCCTGTTTTACTGTCCCTTCATCCTCCTCTCTACCTGGCAGTAGTCAGTCTGCAATGTCTTGAATTATGCTTTTTATTGTTTCTAGTTCCAAGAGTGACCCACTTAGCAGTGGTTATGGCAACTTTCAACCACTTCAAATATTTAGTGGTCACACCTTCAATATCTTTTGTAATGTTCAAAGGAATAAATCAGGTGATGACAGTTACAGATGGCCACAGGATACTTTTAATCTTCTACATGAAAGTGGCCAGTTAGGGGAAACTAAGAAACATGTGCACAGTATCACCTTGGTTAGAGTTGAGTCTCTAGCACAGACTATGTAAAGCCCTTTGTCTGTAGCTTTTTCTGGCATTTGTTCCAAGTATGTTGTTGTCGTCAAATGTAAGCCCTAAACTCTTGGAAAATATTTTTTCTATGTGGTCGTCTATATCTGATTTTACAAAAGAACCTCTTTTAATTTTAAGGTCCAGTGTGTAAGATTTAGGTGAAAGGGAACTATTGGCAGAAATTTAACGTAGAATAATCCTCATGATGTTTTCACTAATTCGTTTCATCTAAATTGTATGAATTGTAGTTTTCTTTACCCCAGAAAAATCCCATTATATCTAAATACTTTATATTTACATTGAGGGGGGTCCGCTCTATGGAGGCTGCCATTTTTTTTACATTAGTCCAGACTGTACAATCTAAACATCTTTTAAATTTTTATAACAACTGAAGCTACCACACTTTCTTTTTCATATTTGGAAGTGGAGGGTGAGGTGAGGGGTGTTCAGCTGCAACATGCAACTTCACCACTAGATATCACTAAATTCTACACACTGTACCTTTAATTCAAGAGCAATGAATTAACAGCATAATTAAGCAAGGTTGCTGTGTGGGTTTCCTTTGGGTCTTCCCATAGTCCAAAGAAATGCAGTTATGGATCGGGTCAATTGGACCATAGGTGTGAATGTGAGTGTTGTGAATGGTTGTTAATTCTTGTATGTCTGTCGTTACCTGTCCAGTATGAACCCTGCTTCTCCAACCACTGTTAGGGGGGTTTGGCTCTGAGTTCACCCTGTGACCCTCAAAGGATAAGCAGTATAGTTAAAGGATGGATGAATAATGGATACTTTACAATGACAGCCTGAAAGTAGAGTATGTGCCACCAAGTAAGACTGGGAGAAAACAAGAATATAAATCTAAAAATAATACAATTATAATCCCTTATATTATTGAAACCTTTGGTTGGTGGAGGCTTTGTGAGCTGGATAACCCAGGGGGCTGGAAAAGGGGGTTCAAATGAGGGTTCAAACCTCATTTATCACAACCTGATTTATCATTTGCCTTTGACACCTGTTAGGATTGTTGTGTTCTACTCAATGGTTGCACAGAGACACTGACATGCTTTAAGCAGGCTTTAGACGGTTGCCTGAATGTGGTAGCTGATAAATGGAGACCCCATGTCACTATCACTGGGTCTTTAACACCAATGTTTTTATTGCATGGATGGTTGTGATATGGAGGGATAATCTGTAAAGTCTGAATACAGTTGGTAAGTAGTTTGACTATTAGCCTGGTAGACTGGCTATAACAAACACTGTGTTGTAGTTGGTAGTGGAGCAGGTTGGACCAGAAGAGCTTGGACAAAAGCTCAGCAACTGACTTTGTAGTTGTTCCATCAAAGCTGTAACAATATTGACTTGACTCGTGTGAAAATAATATGTCAAGGTATCAAATTACCAGCAGTAATTAATAAAACTATGGGACAGGCCTGCCCATATGTGCTGAGTGCTTGAAACATTGGTTGAAATATATTATATATATTACTTTAATTTGTATATATATATATGTAATATGCTAGTGATTTGACTATACTCTATAGATAGTCCCCACATTTTGTCCCCCACTTAAATATTTCATCAACTATTCACAGGCTTGCGATGAATCATGTCAAACTTTTAGCATGCTAACATAAACTAATAATGTTTTGCTCCATTAACCTCGAATGTACTTTGTGTTTTGTGGTAATGCCCTGGTACAGCATAACAAAGGTGTTGGCATGGTTTTAGACTCTGGGTAATGCTTTATAAAATGTGGATAGCTGATTAACCAGAAGAAAAACAAACTAACCAAGGGCTTTGAGGATCAGTTTGACACAGAAACATTTTGTCAGTTTAGTGTTGGTAATATATTAGATTTCAGAAAATGAGTACATTTGAGATTCTCTATTTTTTACACATCATGAACGTGATCCAGTTAAGTGGTCTTTAAATAGAAAAGTGCATAAAACACAATGTGAATGAGTGTGTGTGTGTGTGTGTGTGTGTGTGTATGTGTGTGTGTGTGTGTGTGTGTGTGTGTGTGTGTGTGTGTGTGTGTGTGTGTCCACGTTTGCATTTGACAGGATCCTCTGTCTACTCATCTCTTCACTCTGACCTCATCCTCCTCTCTCTTTCCTTTCCCACCTCCTTCTATTAGTTTTCTCAGTCCTGCTGACTAATACCTCCACCGCTCCTACCTCCACCACTACTGTGATTTGTCCTTCACCCATACACACATACACACACACACACACACACATACATGCACGTATGTAAGGCTGAATAATCTCCCTCACTTGTCTCTGCATTGCGATATGCCTCACTGCCCACTGTCATAAACACACACAATCACACACACTCACACACACTCAAACACACACTCACACGCACACTTGTCTCTTGCCCTCCTTTTGTCCTTTGCATCTTTGTAACAATATGTTCACAAACTAATTCCATCTCTCTGTTTAGTGTTTAGTGTTTCTCTCTCTCTTTACATCATTGACTCTCCTCTCATCCTCCCTCTCCCTCTCTCCCTGTCCCCCCCTCCCTCCTACTCCTGCTCCCTCTGGTTGGCTGTTTGTAGGCAGCCCAGGCTCTGCAGCTGCAGCGGGCCGGCTCCTGCGATGCCCTGTTAGCATCATCTACGGCAAAAGGAGGGGAGGAGGAGGATGGCACAGGGATGGAGCTCACCCGGCTCCTCGACAGAATCAGAGCGCAGTGCGACCATAACAGATTTCCCGGCCCAGAAGAGAGCCTCGGGGCCGTGGCAAATCCACCTCCAGGCTTGGTCGGGCCCAGCCACTCTGGTGCTGGAGCAGCAGCAGCAGCCAGAACACACAGAGGAGCTCTCAGTGAGGTGTGTAACATCCTTGTTTTCCTTGTGCATCTTCACTTAGCTTTTTTTTTTCTGTGCCTCTCTCATGTTGTCCTGGCCCACTGCCAGTCAGACACACCCTCAAGACCAACTCCAGACTCTCCGAGGTAAGGCAGACAGATGAACTGTGTGTGCTCCATTTGAGTTCAATGGTAAGTGGGCTGTTTTGTGACTGTGGTGAAAAGCTGGAGATTTAAGAGACACTATGACTCTCCCTCCTTTCTTCTTCTTCTTCTTCCAGATTTTCTGTTTTGTATGACTCTCCTCTTTTTCTAATCACGTCATCTAAATACTACATTTAGTACTAAACACTATCGCAGTAGTGTGTAACACAATATGATCTGTTACTAGTATGTCTGAATTATTCCTGATCTTCATTAGATATGTATGAGCCAAATAACAACTGATGCATTCTCATCTGTAGGATACAATCTTGCAGATTTGTATCCTTTATCTAGTAAATGTAGCTTTTTGTTATTTTTGCCACCTGCCCCCTAAGTCTGGATGCTTTCATTATCCCAGTGTTCCTGTGCCACAGCACAATGACTTTGTTCTGACAGTGACGATAAAGAGCCTTTGCCACAGGCTCCAAGCCACCACAGTGCTAAACCAGAGTATACTTTATGAAACACTGTTATTTACATCAGACTCATTAAGTAACGTTAACACAATGCTGCAGTCTAATGCCTGTGTGGTGTATGTATTTACCATGGCTGACATTCAAGTCAACTTTGAAATTTAGTCTTTTGGGGAACAATTTCATACTGGGTGAATAAACATACAATCAGCTGTATACTGTGGTGTCATGATATTGCTCAGGGAAAGATGTTGCTCTCTGGGTTCTTTACTCTATGAGTTGGCAAAGTGCAGACAGGAAAGTGAAGAATCTAAACCCTGATACAGACATGATAATATCCTTTTTAATCTTAAAGCTGTAAGGTGGAGTTTTCCTGTAAACAGACAAAAGTTACATTCAGTGTTTCTCATCCAAACATTGTGTGAATCCCTGTGGTCTAATAGCTATTATTACTGCTGCCATCAGTGTAACACACTGGTGTGAAACCGTTGACAGGTGTGTGTGTGTCTCATCATGCATGTGTGTCCTGCAGCATGTATAGGACACAAACAAAAGCAGGGGCCCAGTTCTAAAAACATAGCATTAGCAGTTGTCAAATCCTCCACAGGGCACCTTTAAAATCTCTGTAATGGAATAATATCAACTCTGAATCAGTGTGCACAAACTCCAGTAGTTTGTCATCAGTTTATACTGGAGGAAAACATTTTGAAAGCAGATTTTGACTACTTTTATAGTGAGGAGTAGGTATTTTTACTGAAGTAAAGAAATCCAACTTAACCGCATATAATAAATAAAAGTCTGATAAAGGATTTTTTGACCAGTCTTATAAGTAATGTCAGATATCCTCTGTCTAAATTCCTTATTGTGTAATTTTCCTATTAGATTAAAGAATGATTAATGCAGTAAAACAAAAAACAAAAAATAACTTATATAACATGAGTCATCTTCTTTTCTTGTTACTATCAAAATATTGGCATAACTGTGCTGAGACAGTTTCACCGCTCCACTGCATTTGAAGGGGGGGCGAGGATGGAGAGTGTGAAATGTTTAACAGCTGTACTGTGTCTCAGTGCAGCTTGTACAGCTGTGTGTACACTGGGTGTCTGCTCCACTTTCTGTTTATGCAAACTGAAACGCACACCACCAACACAACCAAATTCTCCTCTGACAGAGTGCCAGTGGGAAAAAGCTGTCGGTGGCTGTATGTGCTTCTCATCGAGCCTGTCTCATTTATCTTATGCATACATGAATGCATACTAGAAATTAACATGAGCACATTCTGCACACGAGTTATCCTATCTTACGTCTTATCACAATACTGGTATTGTGTTTGCTTGTGAGAAGTTAAATGGATATTTGTGTGTGTGTATATCTAGTTGAGAGTGAATATGGTGGTAATGTGGGTTCTTGCTGGGGTTCTTGGGCCTCTTTTAAAATCTCACCCTCCTCACCCCACCCAGGAGGAAGCAGCGTGGGCTCAGGTGAGCCTCGGCGGCTCCGCCTTGAGGGAGGCACGGGCCGAACTCGCAGAGGCCAGGAAGCAGTGGCACTCCCTGCAGGTGGAGATCGAGACCCTGCATGCTTTGGTAAGACAACAGTGACCTACATGCTCCTGTATCACCAGGACCAATTCCCCAGCTATCACAATGATAGCACTTCTCCTAATGTTCTCAATGTTTCAAGTACTTTCTTTTGTATAAATACTTGAAGCATTAAAACACCTCTTCAGTTATGTTAGACAATGTCTTTTCATGTGAATGTTGCATATAGTGTTTTTTTTTTTTTTTAGGGCCAAACAGCTTATTCAGTAGTTGTTGCAACAAATGTTATTGTCATGGTAGTGCTCGCAGAAACGTCAGCACATCACTGAAGTCAGACATTCATCCTCCAGGGAGAACGAATGTCTGAACCAAATGTAATCGCCATCCAATAAAGATATTTCAGTCAGGACAAAAGTGGTAGAACCTCTGGCTAACTAAAATGTAGCAACCTGTATACAATGCACTCAATTTCATTGTAAATGACAATTAGTGTAATGTATGAACAAAGATTAATAAAATGTAGAGTAAATCCTGCAACAATATTTTGACTACATTTTAATAATTCGATAATATTCAGTGGTGGTGGTTATAACATTTAAGTTTTGTTGCTATTGACTTTTGTTATCACAATAAAGTAATAATAAATATGACATGACTTAGTGCATATTAAGTTTGTCATGATCACATTTTCATTTTTCAGCAGCATCTCACATCCATTAACATGGATTTGTACTGTTGCACTCTCTGTGGTGGGAAGCCAGTGAGGGACTTTGTTCCTTATAACAAATAATAACATTATTATTTTCTACATGCTTCTTCGAATACATTGTTATTTAACAACCTAAAAATAATGTCCAGTCATTATGCTGACAGCCCGTTACCTCTTGCTATCCAGGAGAAAGGCCTGGAGAGCTCCTTGCATAACACCCAGCAGATGTACTCCAGCCAGCTGCAGGACCTTTCCCAGGTTATTGTTGGGCTGGAGAGTGAGCTGGAGCAGGTGAGGGGTGGGCTGGCCACCCAGCGTCAGCGCCACAGCCAGCTCCTCAACACCAAGATGAGGCTGGAGCGAGAAATTGCCACTTACCGTCGTCTCCTGGAGCGTGAAGAGGGCAGGTGAGGACAAGAGACCGAGAAAAGAATGGAAAAATCAGGGGAACCAGGAAATAATCATTCACTTGGAATTTTGTGGTTTCAGTGTCAACCAGGAAATACTTTTTATTTCTAGTTGGAATGGGTATTTCCCAACACTTTCACAGCAACGCCTTCACAAACTGTGGAAAGGAACAAAAAAAAAGAGAAAAATAGGCGCTCATTCACTGAAACATCTCCCTCCCACTTAAGGACAAAGTCAACAAATTCATTACTTCATCGTTTCCTTTATTGAGCTGTCAAACTAATAATTTCATGCGGCTGCATCTTGAGTTTGGTTGAATCCTACTATTCTGTTAGGGATTAGAGACTTAATCTTTATAGAAACAAATTATCCCCTGTTATTGCAGGTTGAGACACATTTAAGCTGTAAAAGAGAACACCCAAACAACATATGACACATGACTGTTGTAACAGTGTCTGGAAATTAAACGTGTACAGTATATCTAATGTAGTTATACATACAAAAAGCACAAATGTCCTGCTGACAAACTTCCTGACTCTGATTTAGAACGTATAAATCCAGCTCTCTCTGTAATCAGATATAATGATAAGCCCCAGTCTTCTATTTATCAAGCTGTTTTAATATGGAATATTCCATTCTTCTTGCATGGCCTTTAATTATCTTCACTTTGGACCATAGGTAGACGACTCACATTGAACTCCAGTGCAATTCCTAAACCAACACCTCTTCTGCAGCACTCATATGATTGTCAAGCTGTATAGTCTGAGGAGGGTAATTTTGTTTTATGACTCTTGTGGAGGTTACAGGGTGATTGATGTGCCACTTTTGGTTTTCCTCATTTCTTTAGTTTGCAGATGCTTTTCACTCAGAATCTGACTTTGAATGATGTCATGCCAGGAGAGACAGGACGTGACTTCTGAAATCTCTGTTGGTAGTTCTTATTCGAGAAGGGTCGAGAGTGAGTGGGGAGCAAGTGACAGCTCAAAGGGCTGTGTGAGGAAAACAAGAGAAGAGAGCTTCCTGATACAGTGAAGAAGAGTCTTTCTCATGAAATCACAAAGATCTGTGAATTATGTTTGCAAATTAACCAAATAGAAGACAGAAAAGATCACACTGATATTCCAGACTGTGCGAAGACAGTCTGTTTACCACCACATGAGGTTTCACACGTATTTTTGCAAAATATTACAAAAGAAAACTAAGTCTGTGTCTACAGCCTTGCTAGCCGCTCTGTAAACCTGTATTTGGGCACAGTCTGAGCCAAATGCTAACAATATGCTAACACGTTGACAATGACAGTATAAACATGCTGATGTTTAGTATAATCTTTAGTGTGTTAACCATTTTTCTGCACTGTTAGCATCCTAACTTTGATACTTAGCAAAACTAGGATCAGAGGAATTTCTTTACTTCTACATTTATCAGGCAAATACGTGAATGCTTGATCCAAATGAACCCTAACTTCATAGCGTAGAGTAACAGCTGGGTATTAATTGACTTCATCCTGTGAGGACCATGAATACTAATTTCCGTTTAGAGATTTTTCGATTTGTTAGTAATATGCAGCTGTTATTTGTCGAGTGGGTTCCATTTTTTTCTCTCGTGAAGATCCACATTCGTGTGGATGACACAATACACAATCCTATCAATGATCAAGTTCACTTATATGTTCCGGTATCATCAGGGAGATTATGATTAAAGGTATCTAAGGTATAAAAAGGAGCCCAGTATATTCCAACACACACAGACTCAGCTGTCTCCGTCTGCAGTCCATTTATCCATCGGCCTGCAAGGATGAAAGATCTGGTGTGAGATGCTACATCTCCTCACATCCTCCTTCTAACTGCTGTTTCATGGTTTAATTGCCTGTGCAGACTCTGGCAGGGTTGTCTATCTTGGGGAACCCCTGACATGCCCTAGCCAGCATAATTGATGCTGGATGATTATTGCTGCAATACTCTCGCTGTTGGATTGAGCACACACGTCTGTAATTCTACTTCTGTTTGAACAATTTGAGGCGTTGATGTGGTGTCTGTGGGTGATACAGCAGCACTGACATATCAACTTTCATCAGAAGTTAGAGATTCTTTCCGATGAGGAGCCTCCAATGTGGGTTTCCAAAGTATTCTCATTTGATCCGGGTTTGATTGAGATCAAAGTTGTAATTCTGTGATGTGATACTGCTCAAGTGATAATAATGGCCAACAGAGATGGGGGCTGGAACTCCACTGACAGACTGCCTCTGTTAGGGTGATGTTGGCAGACAGTTGCATCCTGGAACAGGTCTCGCAAGGATAAACTAAACAGATCTTAAGTTTGGACTACAAGAGTAAAAATATCGACTCACTGCAGCTCCAGAAGTTGCTCCCTACAGAGCTCAGTGGTTGGACCTTCTAACAATAAGTAAGATACCAGACGTCACGTTAAAGCTAAGGTATTTTGGGTGATATGTTCATTTGTTGAGACATAGATGTGACTATCGAAACCACTTCCAACCCCATATCCATCATTTTTACAAATTACAGCTAGGACACGTTTATTTTAACTAAGCATAATAATAATAATAACTGTATTTGTATAGCGCTTACCTAAACAAACAAAGTGCTTCACAAAAAAATCCATGGCAAGAAGAAACATTAAAGATATAACTTTAATAACTTAATTATTAACTCACTTACTTAATTATTGAGCTTCACAGTTGCTGGTGGTCAGATTGATTTTTTATCTTTTGACAGAGCTAAGCTAGCTTTCAGTCTTCTTTTGTCCCTCTCCTTGCTGTAGTATACACATCAAGAAAAGCCAGAAAGTTGAAAAGATTTCAAACTGTTGTTGTAACCAAGACACACACACACTTATAGTCTTTTGGCCACGATAACTCTGTATGCTGTGCCTGTGGCTGTAGGTACATGGGTCGGGACGGGCCGTCGATGGGTCTGCGACCCTGGAGGTCCCCTGTGGTGGAACCAAAGGAGAATGGGCTGGAGAACAGTTTCAGTGACCCGGCTGTTACTCCGGATGAACCCAAATCTGAGCCCCTACCTGAAATATCGCCACTCCTCCCTGCAGAGAATGGGCTAAAGAGAAGCATACTGCGCAGACAGCAAAGCCTTGTGATACTCACAGGTAACACACACACACACACACACACACAAGCACACACACACACTGCTACAGTCATGTTATGATTTATTGTTAATATCTTCTCACAGAACCAGAGCATAATAACGATTTGCCGATCTCCACTGTGAAGACTCAGGAGATCCTTCAGGGCAATGTTGTGCGGGAGAGTGCCGAGGGTCATGGCACCATCGAGTAAGTATCGATCTTTGTGCACCTCATTGACCTGCAGTCAGCACCTCTGGTTCAGTCCGAAATGTAGGCAGTTTCTATTAGCAGGGCCCAACAGCATCACTTTAGAGTACAGATATTTGTTTAACACATAAATGCCTTTTTAACAAATAACGTGTTTTCTTCCTGGTTAAATCCTCTGAAGCCTTATCGTCTCACTTACCCCTCAGGTTATTGTTGACTCATCAGTTCATAATGACAATTATCCTGCACCTCGGCGACGTCTGGTCCAGCATACCACATGTGTAAACTCTCAATGGAATTACTATTACACGTTGAACAAGTTGTCATAAAACATTAAGCAGGCTGCTCAGGTTCCCATGAGTAAGTCATCATAGTAGCTCATGGGAATTTTTCTGCCTTTAACAGTTTGTGTTTGATGTGGAGACACCAGCCTGGTGTTGAGTTTTAAGGGCATGGCCCTTTTTATTGTTGGGCGAGACATGGGTGGAATTCTTTGTTTATGCTTCAAGTGTTACCAGCCCAATAGACAAATCTACAAAGACACACACACACACACACACACACACACTCAGGTACTTGCATAAAGACCCACCTGCAAAGTCTCTCTGCCAGCTGCAGGGTGTTGAGTGTCTGTGGGTGTGTGTGTGGGTGTGTGTGTGTGTGTGTGCTATTTTTAATTTTAAGATCAGTTATTTTGTCTTGACGTTCCTAAAATCATTCCTGTATGATTCGTCCACTGACGCAATTCGTTTATTTATTTTATTTATTTTAGGAACTGAAAAGTCTGATAAACATATGACCTCTCTGCTTGCTGAAACATTTCCTTGTTGCAGAAACAATTATCTCTTAGTCAGAGCATCCTGTTTGGTGTGTCACACTTTCATATACAGTGCTCTCCTTCTCTGGAGAGTCTCTTCTTCTGTTCATAGAGATTTGCATCAATTTGAATTTATTTTGACTGAGTTTGTTTTGGAAGAGCCTTCACCGAGTTCAGATTTTCGCTCCTCGGTGCCATATGGTTCACGAATTATGTGCATTTTTCTACGGAACATGTTCCACTGTTCCACACAGGGCCCGACTCTCAGTCACCTCGCAGCTTTAAAGTGTTCTCCCTTGCTGCCCCCTAGTGTTATTGAACATGTTATTACACATCTTGCCTCACTTAGTTGTATTATGACTCAATTAATACAAAAAAGAATTTGTTGTTTTTGAGTCATGCCATTGACAAAATAAATAATGAGGTCACCTAAATAGAATCAGCCAGATGGCATTCACACTGAAAGAAAGACAAATCTTCGTATGTTCCCGAACAAAAGAAAAACAGACAAAATAAACAAAACACAGACCTACAACCTAAATTCAACTGCTTTCAAATAGATGATGTGATGTTTATCATGTGTCATCATCATCACCTCCGATGTATATACATGATTTTTAACATCTCTTGTCAGGACGGAGAAGATTGACAAGGTGATAAAGCAGTGGGAGGGCTCCTTCTTCAGAGGGAATCCCAAGCTGCGGAAGAAGTCCGTGTCGCTGCGCTTCGACCTGCACATGGCTGCAGCAGACGAGGGGTGTGCCCAGACTAAACAGGACAGCCTCCCTGACGTGGAGGTGCGTCTCATCATGAAGAGATCCCGCAGCATCCCTGCAATCACACAGTGATCACACCGGTTTGCAGATGTTTGTGGTGATACAGGTGATGCTGAAGTTGCAGAAATAGCATCTGTGTCAACGACATCTGGGGTAATGACATTACCATCATGCTTAATATGTATTTCTCATTATATATACTCACTTAACATCAGAACTGATGACTGAAACTGATTTCTCTCATCAAACCTTTCATCCATCTGGCTCTTGTGCTGATCTAATGGGGCAATTTTTTACAGTTTCAGAAAGCAACAACAACTTTATCACATATTTTCATTACATTACAATTTAATATGCAAAACTTTCTCTGTCATCTTTCTCAGTGAAGAAAACACTCCCCTTCATCCTGTCATTGTTTCAACTACTGCATTTAATTCTAATATATAAATAGAGGCAGAGATCACCAAGGCTGGATTTTTCTATAAGTTTTCAGTCAGGGACTGTGTGTAAATTATTAAGGGGGGGGGGGGGGGGGGGGTCTCGATTAATTTGTGTTATCTCGTGAGAGAAAACCTAATTTGGCACTACTACACCATCACAGCTCCCACTTCCACTTTATTGTATATCCTAAGAGCAGATAGAACCACAGTAATGTAACATAAAAGAGAAAATAATGTAAATATGACATATACAGTGACAATGAGTTCTCGGTTCAAAAATATAGATATGTAGTGAAATAAAAGTTATATGGTAAATATTTGATAGATAATTTTGTTATGTTGCTAAAATTTGCCACTATTCGAAAGCTATTTTTCATTATAAAATCACTTTCACTTTTGACTAACACTGAATATATTTTTTCGAGTCGGTATTACATGTACAGTCATTTTATTACACTGTTGACCCATTTTATAATGCTCATTACATCATACAAATCATTTTCCTTACACCACCCTGACATACATACAGCGGTACACTGTCAGCAGTGTGAACAGTGTGAGCTATTGCAAGCATGCAGCTGAGATCTGAAGTAGTAGGACGTAGTAGCAATACTACTTCTACTACTCAACTAGTAGTTTAAACTAGAGTGCACAGTTCTTTGTGCACTCTTTGTTTTTGATAGCAAAATAAATTGTCTTTATTCAATAGTGTAACATTACAAAGATAAATTGTGGGGAGGGTGTGGAATTTTTCCTCTTTATCATTATCAACGGGTCCAATGAACATATTAGAAGACAGGTCCATGCTTTTCAAACAAGAAGAAATACAGTGTTCACCCCCTCCCCTGTTAAATAACTGTCATACAATCCCTAAATGCTTGCACTGCAGACACTTCCAGCCCTAAGATGAACATCAGCACTGAGAGATACCCACAACGTGTTCATTTTGAAGGTCTTTGTCATGGCAGTCTATTCTGTATGTGAAGAAAAACAATATCAAACAAAAAATGTATGCTTTATGCTCTCTGTGATCCTAACAGCAGTCACACTCTCAACACTCGCAGAGTGTCTCAGAGATTCCCTGTCTTTAACCAGAGGAGGGCAGTATTTGTACATAGTTAACACTGCAGTGTCTATTCAAAGCTCCACTCGGGGTTGTGTAACACATGCTATCTGTTACACCTTAGATCTAGAGTTTTTATTCTAAGTATCATGTTTGGCACCAAAGATATTGGAAACAAGAACTGGACCATTGTGCGTTGCATTTGGGTGCCTCGGAATATGTGGAGAATATTTAAAGGTATTATCTATGCAGTTCTATGCTTAAGTTTGCTTTGCTTCATGAAGCACACTCTTCGTTTTGAGAGCTCTGTAACTTCAAAAAAAAAGCATTAGGCCTTTATCTTACGATATATTATTTAAAATAAAAAAAGAAATATGTGCAGACTGTTGTGTTTTCTGTCCAATGTTTTCCATCACAAGCTTAAATGGACTCACTGGAAGACACAAAGACTAACCACATATATTGTTTTACAGTGATTATGTGAGGCCCTGTTCAGACTCTGTACAGACGCTTTGATGTTGAGGTAATGGAAAAAGATAGTTCGCTCACAAATAAACACGTGTAGGCCCACCCACACACAACCTCAGGAGTTCAATGTGTAGCTTTTAATTGAAACAATTTGAACAAAAGTTCCATTAATATACAGAGAAATTGTTTACAGTGCAGTATAATAAATACATTCTGACCTATACAACTAGAGTATATGCAAAAACTCTGCTTTGAAATAAAAGGACGAAACAATATTTCAAGTGCTTTTCGTTACAGAACATTCAAATTCCCTCATTGATTTACATTTCATAACATCACCTGAAGTAGATTTACACTTCAATTTACACTGAAATCATTCAACATCGCAAACAAGACTAAATAAACTGCTGAACCATGTCTTAACCCATCTGTATATGCAAGAAGCTGTTTTAAACATTTTACACAATAACATGTAATGATATTCTGGGCAGCTTCATATATTCAGCAAGAGATCAATAATGTTGTGTGGTATTTTAAGTAGCAGTGTGCCATTTAATTACAATCATACTATACATTGTTGGCCCCCTGTCTCTTCTTCTTAGACCACTCTTCAGTCTTGTATATCTTCATATATGCTGCAGTTACACCTGCCTTTTCAATATGACTTTAATCATCTGACCATGTACAAAAAAATGCTAAGCGCTTGTCATTTACATTTTTCTGGTACTGAAGAGGTTACTTCAGAATTTACAGTTCATACAGACAGCATTAAATAAGGCCGCAAAGCTGCACGCTGTTTGAGTTGATTGAGTGCTTGTGTGCTTATAGCTTGGCTACGGCAGCCTGAATAACCTCGACGACTTTGTTGCAAGGCTGCAGGGGGTCATACTCTGCAAAGACGTGGCATACGTTCTCCATGCCTGCCTCGATGCCTTTGGCCACAAAGCCAAACATCCTGGCGGAACAAAGAAGCAACAGATCAGATTAGATTTGGATTCAAATTGAACAAAACAGACTTACAAATGTATTTATTTTGCACAGCAGAAAGTGAGCCCCAGAACCTGTGAGGCTTCACTTTGAAACGACTTTACTGTCATTAAAAAAAACATCATTCTGATATAGAAAGTAATGATAAACAGGAAATAACTTTACCTTGCACCAAACGTAGTACCTTTCATCCACCTGTGAGAGTGAAACAGTTCAAGTTTAAGATTACAATGGTGACATTTGTTTTTATATTTTCTGTTCACAAAGTCCATATAATGACCAATAGACACTTTACATATGGTGGTGAATTAATGTGACAAACACAGGAGCAGTATTGAGCTGATCTATGAGCTCTTTACTCTCATTAAATAGCATCAACATCACATAATGTTTCCAAACCACATCATGTTTGAAAGATGCGAAAAAAGAATCTCTTTTATTTCACTACATGTTATATACTCACAATCTATTGTCTGGATCGTCACCACCGTAGCTAAGCAGGTGAGCAGGGTAATGGCGTCTGAAGAAAAGCCTGTAGAACAGATGATTATGGAGTTAGAAATGCACAAAATGTTGAACACAAACCACATATCACTCCCATCATGATTTTGTTGTGTACTGGAAGGAAGATCTCTGCACAAAGTGCACAGGATGTGTGTTCTCTTACTTCCTGTTAATATCTGTCAGTGTAACACCCTTCAACGACACCTTCAGGTTGACCACAGTTGGTGTAAAGGATCCTGAGACCTTCTCAAATGTTGCAGACACTGCTCTCTGAACAGCACAAGGGCCCGTCAGCATCTCCGTGGGAACAGCATTCAGGTAGATGAAGTTGCAAGCTATGGAATGGATGAACTCTGTGTTATTATATAAGAATTAAACGTGTAGGGTAGCAACATAAGTTTAAATGAGTGACGTACCCTCCAGCCCCTTCCTGGTCGATTAAGCCGTATCTATTTTATACTCACAGGAAACCATATAATCTGCACTTCATAAGAAAGAGGAACTGTTTGTGTGTGCGTGTTTTTATGGGGAATAAAGGGAATTTACATTAACATAGCGTTTTGCTCATTGTGGGAACTGTTGGGTTCCTTCACAATCTCTAAGGTCTGACCTTGCTATGTAACGAGTCTTGAGCTGTACAAATAAAACCTAATTGAATTGAAATAGATATACATGAAATATGTATGGAAATAAATGGAAACTATGATACAAACCACAATACACCTATGATACAATCTTGTAGTGCAATACAGGACGACCCAACCGCGATAATACTACTCTGTTTCAAGTTCACCACATTTCAGAAATAAGTATTGTACTTTTTCTCCACTACATATATTAGATAGCTGCTCAGCAGATTAAGGTTCTCATATCAAGCTGAAACAATTATCTTGAATGTTCAAATCAGACCTTTTACCCCTCATTGCTACTGAACTCTGGTTATAACTTATATAACTCATATGTCTGTTCCATTTGACATGTGGACAACACTTCCTGCACTGACACACCATAATATGATGCAGCGTCCTTCAATCAAGCTCATTTACTACACTTGAATCTGCTTTTCCCGCCATGATCATTCGAAATAGCTGCTGTACTGAGCGTCAGAAGACAGGAAATCTTTCCTCCATCTGTTCGCTCATTAAAAACAAGATGGCGATAACGTTATTTAAATGTTTGTTATGTTAACATTATTTCAGAGGGAGGCCTGCTGACACCAAACCGGCATAGTTCACCTCAATCAGCAAGCTAGCTGTAAGCATCTCCAACATGGCTGCAACATGTTATAGCCACAGAAGAAGAAACGGTAAGACGGCACATTAAAAACACGTTGATGTAGTTTCAGAAAACGTCTGTAGCTGAAATGTGCCATTTATAAACAGCTGTTGGGCTTCCTCATTTGTCTGTTGTTCCTTGTTCTCCAGTGAAGTTTCACTCAGTAAGAATTGTTTGAAAAAAGCTTGTAAACTAAATCTCTATGATAAAACCTTCTGTTATATGCTAGTGGAAATAAACAGGGGTGAGTTGTATCTTATGTAGTCTCACCTGCTTTATTCTTGTTCTCTGAGGCTGGTTTGTCCTTTGTCTTTTCCTCTGCTGTGTCCAGATCTGTGTATGCAAATAATGCATTAATAAATTAACACACAAACACACACACACACACACACACACACACACATACAGTCTTGACTCGAAGACATTAATTTCTTGGAGACTTACTTGAAACTTACCTACATCCACCTACCTACCACTTCCCTAACCCTCACTCTAACCATAACTTAAATCTAACCCTAACCTTAAACCCTAGCCTTAAAGTTTAATGATTTATATTATGGAGTAAACAGACTTTGATCCCCACAAAATAAGTTAAACGTAGACCACCCACACACACACACACACACACACACACACACACACACACACACACACACACACACAAACTGAGACATAATAGGCTGATTTACTCACCTTGGGAGTGGAGCAGTAATTTGCAGGGTAAGGCGTAAGCGGAGATAGTGTGCTGGTAGACCAGGGCTGAGAGACTACCTTTAAAAGTAATAGAAAACCACAGCTTTGTCTGAGCATGATGGAGAAATTCATTGTGTCAATATGGAAAACAAAAAGTCAAATATTGGTGTTTTGTGTAGGTTATTTTCTAGGATGTGTATGGTAGCTTAGCTTTTTAACATTGAGTCTGGATATATTTGTTGTGATGAGAAGACATTGAGATGGAAGCGGTTATTTCATTTATAGTATTATGAGTAAATCAGGTGACTGTAATGGAAAAACATTTGCAATGTGAAACTGACTACAGCTCACTACAGCAAAGGTGAAGAAATGTGATGACTTCATTTTCTCTTCATCACAGCCATGAGGCAGGGACAGCAGTGCACGAGTCTCAATCCTTACACTCATAGACTCTGATAAGAGGGAAGACAACGATAATCCTTGATAATGGCTCTGTGGGTGTGAGAACACGCCCTGTGAACTCATACTTTTGAATAAATAACAAGAACCCTGCGCTGCTGCCCACCCACATCCCATGAGGCCAGACATGGCTGACTCAGGTCTGGTGTGGCAGACGTCACCAGAGCAGGATGCGCAGTCATATTGTGTCGGCGAGTGGATTGTAAGAAAAAATTATAACTTCTAGATGTGTAACTGTAGGTGTTGCAGGCTTTTACAGCACTTACCAAAATATGGTTCCTGAGAAGATCCTTTGACACGTACGCCCTTAGTGGATGATTCAATGAGGAAATGTCTGACAGCGTCTGAACTGCTCTCTCCTGTTTAAAAAAAAGGACAAATGTCAGGACATTTTACACTGAACTTTAAGTGTCATTATGAAGAAGTACTGGAAGTGATTATTATACCTCGTATTGATGAATTATTTTAATTGATGCATTTAACATTTTCTTTTTTAGTCTCCTCCACCACATACAGCCCTAAGCAACAAAAAGCAAGATGATCCCACAGCAAACCCACACATTTGAAATGATAGAATAGCCTGTTTCCCATTATGCAACTAGGGTACTTTACCCTAGCCACCACATATTTTCTATGCAATGCATTCATTCAATTCAACTGTACTTCTTTGAGATCTCTCATTTCCATCACATCTTATAAATCATTCATAATTTTGTGTAACAAAATTCTTGTTTCACTATAAACTGTTCCTGAAAACCCCAGGAAGAGAAAATATTATAGTGACATCCCTGGACCAAGGATAATTGTGTTTTGATTATCCTTGGAGATATAATTTAGCAGAGGAGATTGAAACCGACAGCACACTGTAAGCCTGCTTACAGTGAAATGGCCTTGGTGCCAACACACTGCTCTCATGTCTTTTATATCCTCATTCCAAAAACAGTTGAAAAAATAAATCTGTAAATGAAGTAAGCCTCAAAATTGTTTTGTGAGTGAGGTCCATTTTTTTCTGCTCAGATTGCTTACAGTTCCATAAACAGCTGGTTTTCCTTTGTGTTTACACAGGACATACTGTGGGTGGAAAAAATAACAGCACTGTCTCCTGCCTCGCCACAGATAGCTGGATGTCGTCAGACATGACCATACACATCAGCAGAGTTGAGTAAGTGATTCCCTGTGCCTCTCAGGACTCCGCTATAGACAAATGAGCTCAATGGGCTCTCTGCTACACCGTGTTCACATTGTTTGTCTGTGGAGGTGGAAGCTGCGGCATTCAAGGCCCCGTATGTCCTGTATCTGACCAAACACTGCTGTTTCCTTTAATGGCATGTGATTCAGAAGGGCTCATTAGGGTCAGGCCACTGCACTGCAATGATCATTAATGAAAAAATGTACCTGGGTAGGCGGAAGCAGTGAAGTTGGTGGGACTTAGGTTCACCTTCATGGCCAGACCGAAACTGCCTCTGAAAGAGGTACTGTCTCTCACCACAAATGTTCCAGCTTCCTTGTCTTTTACCAGAGCTTCAGCTAGAATGAAGTAAACATCACAGAAAATGCTTAGAGGTATCACAGAGATGAAAAAAGAACTGGTTATTATTAGATGAATTACCTTGAGAGCTCGACTAAAGCCACATTGTCTTCATATATGTTTGAAGTGTTTTTAGTCATTCTCACCTTCTGCTCTGCTGCTATGTGGACGGAACCAAAACTTTGAAGTGTCCATGACAAATTTCATCGAGGGCTGACTGCCACTAAAACGGGCCCGGACACCTAAACAATCATAAAGATAGTTATGTCAAACAGAGTTGTAGAATGTGGTAGCTGTTTTAAATTCGACTACTGTGACACCTGCGACTCACTGTGAGAAGAAAATGGCTTCGAGGGGGACACAGTGTCTGTCTGTATCATGTCCATTCCTGGTCCAGGCAAATGGATGTGCAGATTTGGTTCTGGTGCACCATTCACCAACAGTATAGGAATGTCGGTCAAAGACCCAGAGAGTGAAGCTGGACTGCTCTGTGCTCCTTTGCTGTGGAGCTCCTGCAGGTGTCCCTGTTTGGTCAGTGAGGGCCTGTCTGGGCTGGTATAAAACAGCCTCAGTGTGGACACATCACTGAAGGAGCCGGGCGTACCGGTGAGGTTGGACTCTGGAGAGTCCGCATCTTCACTGGCCAACGACAGGGAGCTATGCAGGATGGAAGAAGAAGTTGATCATTTTCATAGATCCGTACCCTGTTCTTATATGTGTTTCAGTTTGTATCAGTGAGCTTTAACTGTTACATTAGCATGAACCAAGACAAATGGAAAAGATAACAACACAGTGTTTAAGGTACATGGCTAAATTCTCTAATATGTGATTGTTGCCATCAAATATCTGGTTTTGCAGCATCCATCTAATAATTCCAGAAATCTTTATCTGTCTGTGTGTGGCTAGTTATATTCAGAACCGGTTATTTTATCGGCTTCCCACTGCATGCCCAAGGCAGAGCAGTGTCGAATTTGATGTGATTTGGATGCACAGAGTAAACAGGTGACCACAGCTCTGGAGCAGCAGCGGCTGGGGAAACTTAAGTGCCATCATGACAATAGCCACAACTGATTCTCCAGTTCAGGGTTCTGTGTACTGAGTTGAGCTTCTCTGAACTTTGAATAAACAGGTGAACAGCTCTTTGTGCAGCAGCGGTTCTGCAGAAAGTCTTTACTTACTGCAGCTCAACAGGTCCCTTTTACAGTTTCAGTAAGGAAACCTGCAACCAGCATCACCACAGACCAAATGTTTAGAATGTGCACTGCACTAATATTAACAATACATTGAGCTTTTCAGTGAGTTTTACCTGCCAAGGATGTAGCTGGTGTCTGAGCATGTTGACATGGAGAGGAGCGAGCTGGCACTGTTTCTGTTGGGGTGTGACAAGAGGGATCCTTGTGAAAACGACATGTCCTGCCTTGTTGAGGGAATTCTTCGGGGTGCACTTCCACATGGCAGCGGAGGCAGTGAGCACGTTGGGGAGCTGGAGAATACCGGCATGCCATTGGTCCTGCAGCTGAGACTGCTGTGTGAAGGGATGGGTATACTGGGTGACACAGACTGGCCCGTGGTATGCGAGTCGCTGGACGAACATCCTCTTGGGACCAACACGCAGTTGTAGATATCTTGATCTGAGCACAAGAATGGAGAAGAAAGTGTTTGCAAGAACAAAAAAAAACAGTCTACTGAAGGGAATTTTCTGAAGGATATGAAAAAACTGCATGGTGCCTGATTTCTTTCACTTCATGTGTTAGTTTTCCTTCAGCAGAAGGGACTTGTCATCCTGAAACTCACATATCTTTCATGCATGTACCTGTTGAAGTATTTCAATCCAAATAAATGCATTAAATTGTGTTTGCACAGTTTCTGTCTCAACTTGTTCTTGTACATCTGATGATCTGTCTGACTGAGTCTATGACCTCAGGAACATACTGTAGCCTGTGGGCAAGCCAGACTCATGGCCCCTGCAACCAGAGTTACATAATTATGACGAAAGCTCTAACAGAATCATACATACATTTTTCCGACTCAAAGTTGATGAGTATTGTTACTGTTTTGCAACAGAAGTACTTATCAACACCTCACCTGATTTGTGTCTTTTACTGGTGAAATAAACCAATGAATGGTCTGGTTTCTCAACACTGTTATTTCATGTACTTCAAACTCACATTCACTACATCTCTCAAGAAGAGACGAGAACCAGGAGATCCATGTATATGCTTTGACTCTGGTGTTCACATAATGAGCAGCACAGTTCTGAGTGAAGATACTGCTGTTCCACCCTCGTGTGTCTTGTTGGCGAGCTTCTCTGTCTGTTGCATGTGAAGGGTGTGGCACTTCTCTGGGCAGTAATCCCAGAACAGACGAAGTGGTGCAATTACCCCATTATAAAAAGAAATTTATCTCAAATCTCAAAAAGGGCGGGTAAATTTCCAAAGCCCCAGGCTATGTGTTCTGTCGGCTTTGTGGTTTCAAAGCGCTCTGTGTCACGCCGCCAGAGGTGCAGTTTGAATAGTGTAGCTACACAAAACACTCTTTACCTGCAGGTGGGCTGATGCATGACGGACTTTTGTTGACCTGAATGGGTTCAAATGTCGGATCCAAATCCAGCATGATCTGGTTGAGATTATCCAGTGAGATGTCGAGGTCAGAGTCACCATGGTTACCACTGGGCCTCGTGGGACTGGGATGTTGATTGGCTGTCTCCTGAGCAGTGTCCATGCGAATAGTTTGACCCACTCTCAGAACATGGTTGGGAATCATCTGGGACATGCCTTTAGCTGTAGGCATCATGTTAGGAGAGCTCACAATCTTCTGTGACAACCAAAGACACAAATACAATGGAGAGAGATCAGTTACACTGTCTTCACTGGAGTTACAGCCTCGCTTTTGTCCTCTTTGCAAAACAGACTTATCATAAATCCTTTTTCCCAGATACTCATATTCTTAGATAATGAAGTAATGTACTAAACATAAACACATCCTCAACTCTTTCAATATTTGGTGATTAAAGCGACTTGGCAACATTTGATCAGATGTTCTTTGCTAGAAGATGTTATGCATTTTAATGCAATTCTACAAACATTAGGTTAAACTTTGTCTGCAACCTTGATTCCAGTATACTGACAGTCACTGGAGCCTTCCCACATGTTTCTCAACCTATGCATAAAACCACTCAATAAGAAATGACACAGGCTGAGTAAACAGCTTACTTCAATGCTGATATCAGCATGAATATTTGTCCAGGAAGGGTGTGTAATATGAGGGATGATCTGTTCACGCTGTGCCTCCCTCTCCATGTTTCAGACAAGGAGTGGTGCTCAGTGAGTCACCCAGGTGACTGATGGTTACTATAACTACACCTGAGTGTTTTTCTACAACAGCCAGAACTCTAATGGTGAACATATTTTTGGAAAGTAGCTAAATGGCAATTTTCAGGGAATTTCAAAATGATTTTTCATCACATGAGCTGTAATATAACTTTTGAATTGTTCAGCACATCTAGTAATGAGGTATTGAGAGCATACAGATGGAGCTTCGTCATTTGTTTCAACATAGCTCTTTAAATCCAGTGCTATAACCTGCTGCAATAATAATAAAAGAATAAAAAACTATATTTATAATGAATTTGAGGCAATGCAAAAAAATAGTTCAAAGAATGCATACCTTATAATGCAACTGATATTCTGATCAATGAAGTGTTACACACAATGCACAAATACAACATAAACATGGCACAAACCATAAACACAAACACATAATTCCAAATATATTATTAAAACCCATAAAACTACATATACCTGTAGAGGTCCATAGTATGGTGGCCATTAAATTAATACATAGCTTTGTCAACTGATCTCAATATGAAATAAAAGGCTGCCATACCTCAGGCGACTCTCCCCATGGATCTTTTCATATGTTCTACATTGTTTATTTCATTAACATGTCTTAGTAAAGATAAAGTTAGATCCGCTTACCTTGTTTTCCTCTGGTCAGGATTCCACTGCTGGAATGTTGTCTCTACTCTCAGACTGTTCCCTGTTTTGGTTTGACACTTCATGTTCCTTACATGCTATTATTAATGAAGTCCCAACCCTTTTTCCACTGAGCCTATCAGCTACAAGGATCACTAATCTCTGCAGCTCCAACTGATGATGTCATCTTAGTTGTGTAACATTCATGACTAGAGGGCAGAGTTTTTGGCTTTAGATCAGAGACTCCCAGTAGCGTTTTATCTGATGTGTCTGATTTTGCTGGTATGGTTGATGAGTTTATTAATGCTGTTGAATTAGTTTAACTCCACTTCATATCTGTGGCCACATGTTCTCTGAGATCTAATGGGTTTTTTATCTCTTTTCAACTACTTCTGGTCTCTTGCCTGTGATATTGCAGGTCATTTTGTAATGGTGCATGTCCATCCACTCTGGGTGTTTCTGCTCACCTGAAGCTTATAGAAAAACAGAGGAGGCGGTAGCGCAGTCCATAGCGACTTGGCTTGGAGGGCTTGGAGGGTTGGAGGGAACCGGAGGGTGGCCGGTTCAAGTCGGTTGCTTAAGGTGCCCTTAAGCAAGGCACCGAACCCCCTGCTTTGCCAGGCGCCTTCATGGCTGTGTGGTCACTGTGTTCCATGTGTGGTCACTGTGTTCCATGTGTGGTCACTGTTCCATGCATGGTCACTGTGTTCCGTGTGTGCTCCGTTCACACAGATGGGTTAAAAACATGTTTGCATGCTGTGTGTGGGACCATAAAGATAATCTTAATCTAAAATCCAGTAATTTCCTCAGACAAACAATGAGATCTGGTGTGTAAAAGGAGTTAAGGATTAAGCTATTCATATGCCATCATCAGATAAATTTCCAAGATACACTTCACCATAAACCTGTTTTTCCATTTAAATTAGTCACTGTTTTTATAATGAGACCAGCCTATTTCCACACTCATTGTCGAGGACTGGGGAACTTGTTGTACCACTTAGCTCCTTAGCAGGTTCTGTGCACAATTCTGCCCATTGCAGCTGATAAACACTGACAGGCTCTTCAATTCAATGTTGAATTGACCTTTAGTGTCAAACCGTCTCAGAAAAGGTTGACTGTTGGGAGCTTGATGAGTGGAAACAGAAGATCTCTGGCAAATGTGTTTTCTGTCTGTCAGCAGTATATACAACTGTCTCAAAAGACATCCTGATTTGGTTATGGTGAGGGATTCCTCAGCTTTTTCTCTAAATTTGCTGTGAAGAATTAGATTCTCTTTTAGGGTAACCCTGGAGTCGTAACCTTTTAATGATGATGTCATCGAGGGTCAACTCTTATAACATCATATCTTTCCCCTCGGCATAATATGTGTTGGTTATATTACTTGCAGCTGTGTTCCTCATAATTGTCATGTTAATGATACTCTGAATATGTTTACATTATGCATATACATTAGTTTATTGCTGGAATCCATCTCAGAATCAGTAACTTTCTTCAGTTAAATCTCAACACGACTTGCAAAGACTAAAAGATGTATCAGTAGCTGTCCTGACAAACAAAGAGATATTTCATACATGGCTGAACTTTTACAAATTTATTTAGTCCGTTACTTTCTGTGAAGCTTTGTTTGAAAATCATATCCTTCTTTCAGCTGAGCAAAATTCTCACCTTGTGTCCTTTTGTCTCTATAATGAGCTATATTCTAATCTAAATTAAATTAAATTCTTGAAGGTACTTGTTTCCTTCTGCTGCAAGATTACAGACTAATTTCTTTCAGTGTCTTCCAGTCGCATTTAAGATGAATCTAAAGTTCTTCTCATGACATAAGAGAGAAGAATTATAAATAAGCCTTATAACACATTGAGACCTTTTTTACTGTGCTGATGTTATTTTATTTTTCAAATGTAGCTGATTCCTTTGAGTGTTTTTGTACTCTTAAATATATGCTTGCTTGACTATACTTACCCAGAAGAGAAAGCTTAAACTACACAGGAAACGGCTGTTAGCAGTTCTTATGAGCAAAAGGTGTTCAAAGTTCAAAGTGGTGACTTAGTCAAACTCTTGAACCTTGATCTTTTTCTATTATTAATCTACCTACTGATCCAACAATCATCTGTCTGTGTTCCAAGGAAGCGCAGTGTCAAATTTGGTGCAATTTGGACACGTGACGTGTTCAATATTAATAAGAATTGAATAAAGAGACACACAGGGCTGCGGCCATGAGGGGGTTAACAGGTGGTTTGTGAACCAAGTTTAGCATGTTTTCTTCCATGTCCCAGGATAAACTACAGCAGTGACCAACAACTGGCAGCCAATGGGTCAAAACTGGCCTGACATGCAATGTGTGAAAAAATAACTTGTATATTTCACATATGTGAAAAGTGATAAAAAAAAAAAAAACAACTCAGTTTTGTTTTATGAAAAACATTGACTATCGTTGCAAAAAACTGATTCTGGTTGTTCATGAAAGGACGTTACAACAGGATACGTCAGGCAAAGCAAACAGCCCATTCCAAACAGAGCGGGCAGTGCGTGGGTTCTCTTAATGCTGCATTTTAATACAGTTATGATAAATGCATTTGAAATTTCAGTGAATTTAAACTTATTTAACTAAAATGGTGCAAAAAATAATAAAAACAGTACACCAGTGTTTTTTTCTTCAGTGTGTTTAATGTTCAAATGGTGAAGTAATAACACTGTAAATGGTTTTTCATTAACACTGTGAATTCTCTGTAATACTGTACACTGTAGCCAAAGCAAAAGCTAAATATTGACTCTTCTAAACTAAAGACTGAACTCAAAATGGCAGCAACAGAAGCAGCAACAACTCACACAGTATGTCACTGAAATGACAACGTCTGCTATGTGCATGTCATATACAAGGTTGATGTGAGACTTATATTCAAATGTTCAACAGTCCACGGTTTGAAGGTGGGAATAGGTTGTTGTTAAATCTGACACAGCTTTATGGAGAGAACGTGGTGGTTGTCTCAGTGTCGTTGGCCACTGAGCTCCTCCTCCTGCCGCACGTATACCTGAAGAACTGTTCCTGGCTCATGCATCCAAAGTCCTTCAGAAGCTTCAGGAGGTCATTACGGAACTTTACTCCAATAAAGGCATAAACGAAGGGGTTTAAACAGCACCTCAGGAAGGCCACACACTGGGTGACATCTGTGGCGTAAAGGAGACGATTCTCATAGTGGCAGTCCTCGGTTCCCCCTTGTGCTGTAACAAGTGTGGTCCAAAATAGGACCAGGTTATAAGGTACCTGACAGACCAGGAAGACAGCTACTACGGCAAGAATCACCTTTATGGCCTTATTCCGTTCAAAGTTACGAGCCTGGCAAAGGGTCTGGACAATGCTGCTGTAACAGACGCTCATGACCAGGAGTGGAAGTGCAAAAGCCAAAACGATCTGGCTTGCCTGGATGCCGACACGGAGCTGGTCAGAACTGCTGGAGTACGGGGTGCAGGTTTTGTTGTTGATGGTGGTATACATCATGTCTGGTATAGAGAAGATCATTGCCATAATCCAAATGACAGCTGATGACACCTTGCTGAAAAACACGGCTTGGGAGCGGTGACGGTGAGCGGAGACTGCTTTGGAGATTGCAAAGTAGCGATCCACGCTGATGAAACAGAGAAGGAGCATGCTGCTGTAAAAGCTGACCTTGTAAATGGCATGCATGGATTTGCACACTAGCAGGCCAAGCACCCACTCTGCCATGGAGTTGGCTGCCCAGAAGGGGAGGGTCAGAGCAAAGAGCAGGTCTGCAAAGGACAGGTTGAGCAGGTACACATCTGTCATGGTCTTGAGACGCTTGAAGTAGAAGTAGGTTAGGATGACCAGGAGGTTTCCTAGCAGCCCCAGGAAGCAGATGATGGAGTAGAAGGTGGACATAAACCAGAGACGGAACTGGCGGTTGGATTCTTTCACACACAGTGCAGGAAAGTCATCATAATCCACAAAAGAGTAGTTATATTCTGAGTAGTTCATGGCAGTTGAATTATCTCCGTACTGAGACAAGCAGGACTGTAATCAAAGACACATCACACTTATAAATCAGAAACATTTGGCTATTAGTTTTCTGACCTTTGACACATTTTCCTTTGGTAAACCTTTACCGATGACTTCCTTAAAGGGAATGGTGAGCAGCGGGGTTTGGTTTCACCTCGTGGATAGAAATTACTACAAACATCTCATTATCTTTTATACTTCTAACTTCAAAAGCAAAAGATGCTGCACTTGTCTGTTTCTCTCACCTTAAAAGTCATAACCCATATCAGCACAGCTGGCACGAGGTTTAGAAGACCTGAAAAATTGAATAAATCATTGAACTTCATTCTGATGTTTTTGGATTCACCACAATGCACACTTCATTCTTTAATCTGAACTCTGATGGTACTCACCACTGACAGAAACCATGTTGACTGAGTAGGACGCTGTAGGTAAAGCCACTATACACAGATAAGTTCAATGTGTGTGATGCGTGCTTCCCCCTATTGAAATGAAAAAACTCCCTCAGCCTTGAAGTATCACGTGTAAAAACCAAGAAAACCACAGGCTCCACCTGAAATTTGATTTATTTTTAATTATTGGTGCTGTAACATACTGTTAAATAAAATATATACACAAATAAATCACTGTGAGCTGCATTGGTTAGATGCACGTATTCTATATGCTGGAGGCTGGCTACTTTTACATAAAAGATATATAACCTCTCTCTCTAGATTCAATTTATTCTCTGTTTTCTGAAGGGATATTAACATTATAAAAAAGTCCACTATACCACTACATTTTGGCAAAATCACTCCAGAAGACATAAGCACAACATTTGTGTTCAATTGGATGTTTTGTCAAGCATTTTTGTGTGATTTGTTAAATGTGGTCAAATGACTATGTTTGCATGACAGAGACAACTGTCATTTTATGAATTTATGCAAATTAGTTTCAGGGAAATCTGAGGCACTCATTTGTGATTTTTTGTTCAGAGCCACATGATTCAGTCAGTAGATAAGAGATCAGACACAGCTCAGCAACACCACATGTGTACTTTGACTTGTAATGTATTCAATAGTTAAATAATATTGGAGGTAAACAACAATATGCATCATCTTTTTATGTACAATTACCCAGTTTATCAGTTTTTAGTTTAAATGTGTTCAGCTCTTTACATTCTACTGGTTACCTGTCACTCAAATGCTTTATCAGCATGACCATAGTTATAAAATGCATTTAGTAAAATGTTTACATGTGACTCTGCCTCTTTTTCCTAAAACAAGGAAGTTATAAAATGATTTGTTTTTGTATTACTATAGAATGTAACATAGAATACAATGGAGACTGACTTTTTGTATTGGACAGCTGAAATGCTTTTTTGCCCACCAACTCATTAGATCTGCACATGCTTCTGCACACCTGTATCTCTGTGGTTGCGGTTTCCAGCTTTCACTTGAGGTAGAACTAACCACAAAGTAAAAAACACAGCAAGCTGCAGTGCAATGTGCATCGTTAATATTTACAATAAAAGTAATTATTGCACTACCTTGCAAGATGCTGCAACACTATATCCTGAAAACCAATGTAGGGTATCAGTCATTCTTTGGGCAGTAATGCTGAACTTGTGTACAAGTGTACACCCCCGGGTGAGGACTGCAGATTCTGAAAAACAGGAAATCATTACAATTCCCCCTCGTCTTACCCACTTCCCTTACCTGTACTGTGCACAAGGCAAACATGCTGCATGCAAGCATGTGCACACCAGTGTAGAATATACTTGTGTTTGATCATCAGAGAATAGTGTTTCACAGGATACTGCAAGATGTACATCGAAATTATCCATATATAAACAAAAGAATCATTGATTGAATTAATCTACTATTATACCACATCAAACATTTTTCAACAACTGAAGAGAGACCTGGTTCCGGGTAAAAAAGTTTATTGGTATAAATATGCAAAAGGAAATTCATTTTAAGACTGCATGTTTATGACTGCTCCTCAAGCTGTTTTACGACAACATGAAAATACATGTTTTATCAAACCTCGTTACACTGTGTACACAAATACGGTACATTTAAGTCTTCTGCTGAAAATTGCAATATTGACAACAACACAGAAATGTTCTAAGCGTACTGCTTTTGATTTGATTGACAGCAAGCAAACTTGAGAACACTGGTAGTTGAGCATTGTACAGCACTGATGATCATGTGATATAGGCTACTCATGAATTGACTCAGCTGAGCCCAGGATAACCAATCCACAAGTATAATTAAACTGCTGATAATAAATAACAAATATAACTACTACTAAGGACTACAAACTCCTGAGACAATACTGTCACTGTAATACTGATAGTAAACAAATATTCTCCTGCCAAGGAGATGGTCACTCAGCTCCACTCTTCACAAGCAAGCCAACTTATTTTGAAAAAAATTCAACATGCAAAAATAACAGTAAAAGCAACAATGACACTACAATACAGAAGACAAAGTTTAATATAACACTGAACAATGTTTGTCTCATGTGACAGCTTTGTTTTCATATACCAGCCTTAATTTGCAATGATCTGGGGCATGCCAGACATAGTGCGAGAGATATGTGTCAATATGTGCTGAAGAGGGCTTGTCTGGGTTCTTTCAAACGGCAATGAGGCCTGTCACTGTGTAGTGCTTTCACATGGACCACTGTGGAACTCTGCAGCCATTTTTTGGACAGGACCACTGATTTGTTGGCTTCAAGTGCTTTAAATGTTTCATTTATTTCGATTCAGCCCATGTCTGTGAGCCTTGGTGTTTTCAAACTGAACGCAACATCCTCTTTGCCTCAGGCTTGTCAAACAATGAGCCCATCTGAACACTGATAAGAGAGATGATACTGTGCAATAAATGTTATCAGGTGATCATAGGCCAACAGAACTAACAGCCTTACAGTTCACAGTCGGGTATGTGTTGGACTCAGTGGGCTGCTCTCGCCTTGCTGGGCCCCTCTGATGGCTCACTGGTCGGGGCATCTTCTGTCTGAGCAGAGGTGGTCTCTGAGCCAGTGTTACTGTCACTGGTTCCTTCCTCCATGGCTCCCTCTGGGACGCTCTCCTTGTCCTCTGACGCCCCTTCCTCGCTGCCGGGATGAGCCTCAAGCTCCTCTGATGCCTTCTGCTTCACTGAGTAAAAGAAAACAAAATTACATGATGTAAAATCAAGACAGCCTACATAGCACCAGAATCCACAAATAAACCCAAGGGTGGCTCACCTGGAGCGTCTGTGGTGTTGGACTCTGTGTCCTCGACTTCCTTGCTGATACTTTCAGCGAGAGGATTTTGCTGAGACTTGTTGCCATGTGTTGCACAAATGTGTTTTTCTTCTTCTGCTAAGACACAGGTGGGGGCCTCTCTTGCACCGCGGTCCCCTGCATCTCTCTCACGTTCTGCTATCCGCTTGCGCGCTGCCTCTTCTGCTGCAGAAATCTCTGCAGAAATCTTCTCCATGTCCACTTCCACTTTCATACAGCACAGCTAAAAAGGGCAGGAATTGGGGATTAAATGTTGAGTTTCGTTTTGGCTGACCATGCGTTTGCAGTTTGAACTGACTTAATGCAATTCAATAATGTAACTTAATGAACGAACATAGTTTGTCTCTGTACAAGGGTGTTTCATGTTCAGTCTTGATTTGACTTCTCAGTCAGTGAAAGGAAGGAGCTCTGTAAAGGATAAATGGCGCCGCCTGTTGTGAACAGGGGTCAGTGCATTCAGCTGCACAGCGCTGCATCTCATTCCAAAACAACAGTTATTATGGGGGCCACAAATTACAAATGATGACAGCAATATGATTGCCAGAACATGTGGATGGAGTTAGCAGCAGCTGGTGGCAGTAAGACAGATGTAGACGGGCACATAACCAGAGCTGCACACTGTACAGTTAAACATTCAAAATGAAGGTTGCGTGCGAGTAAGTGATGACCAAGAAGCCGTACCCTTTTTAGCTCATTTGTGAATGACTCTGTGGCTTCGATGAATTTTCTTTTCTTGTCCTGGTGGCGGTCTTCAATCTGAAGCAACTCGGCCTCCAGTTTTCTCTGTGACACAAGACACACAGGCACCATTGTTATGACATTATTGACCCATAAGAAAGACAAAGCTGTCAATGTTATATCCCACTTTTATGTGGAGCATAGAAGAACTGACCACAGCGTACATCATACCTGGTGTACCATCAAAGACTGGACCTGGCGTTTAAGGACCTGCATGCGAGCCGTAGTAACAACCGATCGCACATCTGGGACTACACTCTCACTGAGAATCTCGCTGATCAGACGATGGTTGCGTTGGAAACGAGTTGCAGCTGAGTGCTTTATGGAGAATCCGTCATCGTATTCTGAAGATAGGAAAAACATTTTGAGTTACGTTTGTCTTGTGTAATATATTTTTATCCCCCTGTCAAAAGGCAATGAGTAGAGTCACTAACGACTAGAATGAGAAGGCTTTGGCAATCTACAGCATGGATGATTCAAAACAAAAGGATGCAGATACTGCTGTATCTAGAGACTGTAAACATAAGGAAGATATTGCTCAATATTTATAGAGTCAGAGTTAAGTGCAGGCCATTATGTCAAAATACATCCTCAAGCAAAGCAAAACTGTTATTGTTAGGTGAATGGGACAAGTGGTTAATTATACCCCACTGTACGTGCACAGAAGTTCCAAGATATAGTCAGCAATTTTCACTCGTCAGCAAATGCTTGTAATGGTCTTAAATGTACACTAATTCAAATACAGGATGATGATGATGCATGAAGATAAAATCCAAAGAGTTCATCTACAGTGCGTCATCCGCAATAATCATCCACACTCGGCTGTGATAAAGACCAGATGGATCAAATAGGATTTCACTTGAATTTCAGTGAACCTTTCATGCAGATATGTTCAGAATAAAACACGACTATAATACTTATAGAGCCGTCTTTGGTTTCAGGTTTGTCAGCCATTGTATTAGTGCATTATATTTGTCCATTTTCTCCTTTGCTCACGTTTTGTTGGGATGTTTCGGGAGAACATAAAACAGCTGACCTCAAGTCAGTTAAGAATCTTTCATCAGAATTCAGAACAAGATTGTTGACGATCAAAACATTTACAGTAGTGTTAGTTTTTGATACCAAAGCAAAAAAAGAAATTCACATACGGCATATCGATGTGTAGTTTAGGTCAAGGCATGTTTGTCAGATTTAGATGTAATTAATGAGACATGGAGGATCTACCAGATCTACAAGGCAATTATTAATTGAAATCTTGACAGCATAGCAATAATTAATCACTATTAATTTGGATATTTAAAGAAGGGATATATAAGATACCTAACAGATTTAAGTCAAATGAATTTACAAGATGGCCACCTAAACAAAAACATGAGCAAACACAACAAATAAACTAATGAACTCATGTACTCTTCAAACCTGTTTACTGGTATCATATCAACATCAAATTCATTTTTTCATTTCAGTTGGTTTTCCACTTGCTAACGCTGTTGCACATGATTATAATGTGTATGTACCAGGTCCTTGCTGGCTTTGTTGTGGTAAAACTTTGCTAAATCTCTCTTTGATACAAGAGCTCTCGGAGAGTATTAGCTGAACTTGCTGCTGCGGTGCACCAATGTGCACACCCTTCAAACTTTCCACAGAGCAGAAAAAAAAAGCCGAAGGTTTCAAAGGTGCACGCATTGGTGCTCTGACAGAAAAACAGTATAAGGTATAACAAATATAAGGTAATATACTCTGAAGGTAGGGTGTAAGGATTAAGCTTCTCCAAAGTTCACAAATTCAGTGGAGTTAAGTCTCACCAACATGTGGGACATTTTCCACTTTTACTTTTTGCATAACAGCAGTATAACACTGTAGCACAGGGGTCACCAACACGGTGCCCGCAGGCAGCAGGTAATGATTTGTTAAAAGGGTTTGTCAGTGGCTCGTGAAAATGGAACATTTTCCTTATGAAATGTTGTAGAAGTGTTCATCTGAAAATGTAAACAATTGCTGAGATTAATAGAAATAAAGTGTTGAATATTGATATTATCTGTTTCCCACCTAGTTAAGTCATTGTTGATAATTATTGTGAGAAATCATTCACGTGATCAGTGTCTTCACACAGATGAGTATCATTTATCATTAATTATAATATATAACTAAAGGCAAACTGAACAAATGTGGTACCCATGAAGTAGCTCTCAGTTTCAACAAGGTTGCTGACAGCTGTAGCATAAATCACTAATGTTGATTCAGGTTATTTTGCATTGCACATTTCAACAAACAGTAAATGTACACTGGTGATTATATCTGAGCGGTTTTGTTGCTGATAATATAAAGCAGGAGAAAGTGGCGTAAGGCAGCAGCTTAGAAAGAATTTCTCTAAGACTGTATTTATTAATAAAGTACAATCTCAGAATATGTAGCCACCTGGAGAGTTAAATCTTATTTAATCATTGACGTACGTGCAGTCTGTTGAGAACAAACCCCACTGGGGTACCAGCTCTGACATTTTTATGGTCTAGGGTGTTTCTAAATTGCAATTGGTTTTATCGGTCTTTTCCTGTACATCATTATCTTCTCCTGTAGCCCAGGCAGACCTCAGACAAGCATCATTTCCGTGAGGTGGGTGTAACACAAACGTCCTCTCTTTGCTTGTGTGTCAGACTGGTGTGTGCATCAATCTTTGAAATGACAAGGAAAGAATGTAAATTACGCAATTACATCCAAACCAATGCAAAGAATACCTACAAAATGTAAACAGTTATGCAAAAGTTCTTTTTCCAGCCCCATAGCAGAGATTACATTTCAAAGGTAGCATTACAAAAAATGTGGATGGTTGTAGCTGTGTAGGAGGAGGGGAAAACATAAGTCTCTTGGTGTGCGGCCTGGCAACACTGTGTGATGGTTTTACAGTAATTACAGCTCTGTCCCACTATTCTAAAACTTGGGAGACAAAGCATTTAGCTGAGTGGCCTTACCATCTGGATCGTCTGCTGGTTGAATACTCATGTAAGGTTCGCCCTTGTCCAGTCTGGACTGCCTCTGGCGGCTCTCCTCTTCCAGAGCTGCCTCAGCGCGGCTTTTAGCATTGACATAGGCCAGGTACGCTGGCGAGTTGTGATAGGCCTTCATGCTTTCGTTATACTCAATCTACGGTGGAGAAGACGACAGGAATGACAAGGAAACAGAGACTGCAAGCACACTCCACATGTGGACCCTCATTTCTATCAACCACGACAGGATAAGGACAAAGGTTTACTCAGGACTGTGAGAGAGGAAGGAATGATGACTGGAGGGACCCACAGCTGTTGCAGACACATCTACTGGTCACCCATCAGAAAAACCCCAGGAACACCCGTTGTAAAACAACCAACCTTCTCTGCTTCGTAGTCATTCAAATAATCCTGTTTCTCCTCATCAGTGAGGTCCCTCCACATGCCACCGATTATCTTCCCAATTTCCCATAGCTTCAGATCAGGATTGGAGGCTTTTACTTGATCCCAAACCTGGTGATGAGAACCAGACATGGGTGTGGGGTTGGGTTGGATTGGAGGGGCTATAAGCGGTTATCTCTTTGCAGAGAGGTCACAAACCAGAGGAGGCCGTGTGCTTTAAGCTCCATCTTCAAGTGGATAAATCCCACTATGTGATGTGGACTGTTCTAGCTAAGTCCTGGACAAAGTCGGCTCGACACCTACCTCAATAAACAACAATCAGTGTCTGTAAAAAAAATGTACATCTTACTCTGAGCTGATATAATATCTTAAAAACATCCCTGTCTTCCAGCAGAGCACACGTTGATGCAAAATGCAGCAGTTACACACTGGGTACTTACCTTACGACTATATCTCATATATGGCATCAATGGCTTATCAGGTGGCTTTGGTGGTTTTGGGATATTTATTCCAGAAGAATTCTGGTAAAGAAAGAAAAAGGCATGTCGGTGTTGAGTGACCTTTTATACACTCTTAGCTGAGTAGAGCTTGTGAAAATAAAGCATAGTGCATAATAATCTAATTTGACATTTATCTATCAATTTTTGTTTACTTTATTCAAATATATCAGAAATTGATTTTGTATATCTTCAATTATATTGATTTAATTCACGACAGTTTGAGGCCACATTCATGTCAGAACCCCACCGACTACAATGGAGTGGTGCTGGCAGCTAAAAAAAAATCTCACCTAAGCTAAGATTTGCCCACCGTGAGACATAATGCCATTATCAGAGTCAGCCAACCACAGATTGCATGCAGCGACTAAATTACTGCTCAGCGGCCTGAGCCATGCTGAGCAGCGAGTCTGTAATGCCATGGCAACGCTGATGGCATGGGTTACTTAACATGGCTGTCAGAAATGCAGACTTTGAAAGCCAGGTGGTATTTGAATACACCCAGAAGGACTCTTAGCCGGTCTGCATCGTGATGGAGACAGCAGAAGGAGTTTGGAATGACACGCATTTTATATTCAGTCTCAGTAAGAGCACGAGTAAGCCTCCAATACTGACTATTATCCAATATCTGCTCTTTGAAGAGTGGAAATGCAAAAATATAACTGTTTGCTCTGAACTAAGCAAAGGTCAATGGTCTTATGAAATGCTTCAGTGCTATTGCAGGGGCTTCTGCATTGTCTTCCTTTGACTAAGCAAACTGACCGTTCAGTGTCGTGTTAAACTTAATTATAGATCAACTACTTTTCTCTATGTTATATTCTTACCGTTACCCGACTGTTGCTGCTTTGACTCCCTCCCAGTCTGTAGTTGTTGTAGGCCAGATGGCTGTATGGGTTGTACCCCACAAACCCGGCAGTGTTGGGCATTTGCTGATGGAAACAAAATGGGAAAGAAACACCCATGAGAAATGACATAAAAGAAGGGGGGGGGGGCATGAAATGAAAGAAAACCAATGAAAGAAGCTGAGAAAACAGCAATCACAGTAATCTTTTCAGAGGCAGTGGTGTATCAGCTCATCAGTCTGGCTTTTGGATTCAAAATAAAATGGAAATGATTTGACAAAGCATAAACTGTAGTGAAAAGGACGCCTCCACACACCAACATCAGTTTAATTTGTGATACCCAGGTGATAGTGGGTGATCGGTGCTGGTTACACTGAATACTCACGGTTGAAGGGGCAGGGGGAGGGGGAGGGGCATACGATGGTCTCTCTGTTGTGAAAGAAAAGGTCCAAATGACACTGATCAGCTCCAAGAGACAGAAAACTTCTTCCAGTCCACAATAAAAAAAAACTTTCTACATGACATCACAGATCAGCTGAGACCTGAATCACTGCAGTTCACTGTTGATGATTGCACAACACTAATGGAGCTGCTGTGTAGTGGTCACGTAGTTTCACATGGATGTATAGAAACAGTAAGTCTGGTGGATTTGAAGATACATTTTAGTGTCATCACAGACAAAGAGGTAGAGAAAGCACCCCCAGTTCCTTACTTGACATCTTAGCAGGGATCAGTGGGAACTCAGTCTGCTCCAGTCATTGGCTCTGTAATAAACACATTGTACAGCAGGATCAGTGTGTGCATCGTGTGGCGTGTGATGGATTGTGTCGACAGTGCTTCACACGTAGCACGAAACGAAGACACGCTACTGACTGTCACATAGCATCGCTTGCTAACACCGTTAGCTTTGACTTGACGTGCTTTTGAACACTGTTTGGGGAAAAAAGCTGGATGCCACTTCAGAAAACATGTTCGCGAGGGCGCTGATGTCAACAGCAGCGTCGATTTGAATAAGTCTGAGTGTTTAACCCTCCGTGACTTCAGGACTATTTATAATATAGTCACCGATGATCGGTTAACGTTACTGTCTCCTGGTTTTCACCTCATCGAGCGCAGCATCTCTACCACAGCCACAAGCTAGTGAGCGAGCGAGCTAACGTTAGCACATATTCGCGTTAGCTTGGAGCTGCAGTCTTTTGTCGTTTCCTAGGTTAGCTAGCCTGCAGCTGTATCCAGCAAGAGCTGCAGTTAACGCGACTGAGGCGACTTCTGCGTGTGTTTCAACTCTAAAGCTCCGACTGCAGACACAGCACGTGTGTTGTTAGCTCTGCTCAGTTAAGTTGGACTAAATAACCAGGGGACTGACGGCGAGCTAGCTGCCTACGTAGCGTAGCCATCCCCGTGAAAAGAAAATGACATCTGTGAGACAGTAGCATGCAACGTCAAAAAAGACATACAGATTCCCATGGGTTTTAATGGTGATAAGCAGGCATGTGTGCTGAAGCGATGGCCAAGAGAACTCACCCTAAAACCTTTAGTCTCCACCACAGTGTGCACGTTGTGGCTTTGACAGGAGGGCTAACCACCTAGCTCAGAGAAGCGATCCCCTCAATAAACCAGTGAAACGGGGTCCACTCGTGAGATTCCCGCAGAATCTTCCAGAATCGCACCCCCACCCTCTCCTCATCTCAGCTGTGCCTTGCGCCGACGCTGACGCCGATCGCCCTCAACTGTCACTGCCGCATCTTCCATGAATGGATGTGACAGCAGAAAACACCTTCCTTCCTCAAGGATCGAGGAAAAACAGAAAGGTATCATCCCAACGCAGAGCTGCACAACGGGATTATACACCTCACGTCTGCAGCTTTATCTTTAAACTGCAGACGTGCACCATCGTAATACCTGTCAAACACACAATGAACACTGCTTATTCCTGAGTTATATAGATGGAGAAAGCTGACCTACGTTGTAAATACATTACTTCATGTCAAAATGTGTCGTGTCAGTGCACATGCTGTACAGCTAACACCCATTCTTCTCTACAAGGTAATAATCTCATAATAAAAAAGTTGGGATGATTTCTTATGTCACCATACCGTAAGTTGCAGTGTGGACACTTCACAGGCTACTAAGCTTTTGAGAACAGTCAACGTTGCCCTATTCACTGGTCCCTTGTTGTTAGAACTGAAATACTTTGCATTCTTGTTCACATTGTTTGAGAGCCGCCCGGGTCAATAGTTGTAATAGTGTGTTCACTAAAGCTAACAGTTCTAAGCCTGGAGGATTTACCCTACATCTCTGTCCATTCAACCTGAATAGTACTTGTTTTGGATTTGTTAATTGATTGTGTTCATTGTGACCCTGTTTCTTTCTGTTTACATTGCACACTTGAGAGCTTATTTCATTTACGCTTGACCAGCATCCTTTATAATATTCACACAGTCACTGTTGTGAGCTCATCTCCAGGTGTGGGGCTTCAACTTCTTTTCTTTCAGCATGTGATGACCAGAGAGCCGTGTGGACTGGACAGAGAGCAGATTCCTCGCAAAGCACGGGCAGGACTGCTTAGCGCTGGACACCTGTGATGGAGGACATCTGGAGGTAGGATGGAGGTCACATGCCTCCTGTCAGCTACTGTGCAGGCTTAACACGGACACTCACACAGGGCCTCCCTGCCACAGCTTGGGGATTGTGGATGCCCAGGGGCAGAACTGGGCTTGTGACATTATGAATCAATCAGAGGAAAACCCGTAAAGCTGTTCTTGTAATGCAGATTCAGACCCAGTACTTAAGCCATACAGAGCTCTCCAAAATGGACTCAGGCAGTGGAACTAAGCAGACTTGAAAGTTTACTCTGGTAGAGGACAGTGGAGGTATTTTTAGAAGCCCCTGCAGCCAGATTATTATGATGTATCATTCCAGGGGTGTTCCTTGGACAAATGCCTCAAGTATTATCATTAACCTGTCCGACCATTGGCTCACCTGTCACAAAGACGTAACGGTCTAAAACTGAAAAAAAGATTTTGATAAAACTTACAGAGTACAAAAGTCCCCTTGATAAAAGCAACAGGTAGACTGATGAACTCAAAGTATTTAAAAACATTCAGATCATTGTAATTGAGATGTGGAGAGTATCCTGGAACACAAAATACACACTTACCCCGAACAGTAAGTTTTAGACCTATTAATAGCAAATCAACTTGCTCAAACAAATCCTCACCTTGGTAGTGCTATGCATGACTTACAAGGATAGTAATTCCCTTGTATCTAAACTTTACTTTCTATTTTCTCAATCGCTGTATACTTCTTAAATTATATCATATTTATGATGGATTATGGATATTTATTATGGATTTTAATAGTTGACATTTAAAATAGTTTGTCAGCGGCACTTGGCTAATTTTCCTGCAATGTTGTACCGCTTTGTGTCAAACAAGCTTCATTTCATAGTAACATCCACCTTTTCAAAACATAGTTTTGGCATTTCCACAGCGTCTTGTAATACATTGGCCAACTTACTGCGCATGCTGGCACTAACATGTCTGCATCAAACTAAAAGCTGTACTACAATTACAGCTACAAATAATAACAGCAACAAAGTTGACATTTCTTAAGTGTTTTAATTGATGTATTACAATGTATACATTTTCATCAGGTAAACATTTACAATGTAACTGATTTTTTCATTGGTTGATGATCTATATTTCAGTTCATTGATCACTTCAGTGTTTGAATATACTGTAACAGTCCTGCTCTGGACAAGATACACAAGAGCTCAGCTGTTCCCAACCCCAGTCCATTTGGATGCATGCAAACATTACACATGAACAGATAATATCAAAGTGGAACATTCTACTCTCAAGAAATGCAATTACAGGTCAGTACAGCAAAGTTAAAGATCAAGCAATAGCTATAGCTTAAACACACAGTTTATGTAGTTAGAAGGCCTTTTAAAAATCAAAGCCACCTCTCAAAGATTAAGACGATTTAACAGAGGAGCGTGTTTGAATGTGTTTAGTAACACCTCATTAGCTGATGAATGATAAGATTGGATAGGAATGCTGTGTGCATGCAGTTCATGAATGAATGAATATTGAGGTCTCAGGAGCTATTTGGTTTTTGATACTTTTAAACCGGAGCAATGATTCTCCACTCAGACCATCATTTTCTCTATCTGTCTGTGTTTTGGTGAACAACCATTGGCTACATCTCTTCTTTAATGATAGGTCAAACTGGTCATCAGGTGATCATACTGTGTCTCCAGCAAAGGTGATAAACTCACCATGGCTTCAATGATTAGATTACATTTCTAGCATATGCAGTTTGATTAGAAATAGAGGACCAAACGTGAGTTCTGACTGATATTAGGTTACCTTGGATAATTGTTGTATGTGATTAAACATTACAGGCTGTAAATCTATAGAAAGTTATTTGTTATTCTCTTTCATTTCATGTTACATTTCTGAGCAAATTCATGGAACAAAAGGTGCACTTGAAATGTTATGTGTACAAATAGTAGAGGGGTTGTTTTAATTCTTTAGAATTTCCCCCTCACACCCTCAAGTACCTTCAGGATACACTGAGAAACATCAGAGAAACCCTCAGACTGGTGACAACAGGCAACATTTGTCAAATTTATTTTCAGGATGGGCTGATCCATATCAGCTGGGTTGAGATTACTTGGTGAGAGCCAACCTAAAGGTTTTAGGTTTTTAGCCTTTCTTTTCTCTGACTATATGGATATACTAGTGCATTTTGGAATGATTAGAGCAGATTCAATATGGAAAAATGTGAGAAATAATAACGAGAACAATAATAATAACAACAACAACAACAATAACAATAATACTAATAATCATTTCCGTGGTACTTTTCTTATTTATATGAGGAGCTGAATAACCTCTGTCAGGGTCCTGTGCTCAAACAGTCATATTTAAAGCTTAACTGATATTGAGGTAAAATCAGAGTGTGGTAGTTTATTTCGTTTCAAAATATTATTATACTACAATCTCCACACTAAGGATTAGTTAGGTTGGCATTAATGCTGTTCTGTGTGGGGATGACTTGACTCGCTTTGTCCCTCTTCTCCACTTAATTCAGGCCCAGATCATTTCAGAAGTGACCACCCAGAGGAATCTTTTCTTGAGTCAATAATAAGTGTCCTATAGAACAGTGGGAGCAGGCTGTCCATATCTGGTGATGACAAACACCAGCATTAGCTTAAACCTGCTACTCTCATGCACTGCACTCCACCAGTACAAAAGAATTGCTATAAGAGTATTACCAGTTCGTCCTATGGTGTATAAAACATTTGAGGAATTGCTTAGTGACTCCTTTAATTATTAGTGTGATTGTCTATAGAAGATATGATGATGCTTAACTACCATTGACAGATTAACAGAGCACGGTTCTTATGATCATTACTATCTTTACTGCTACACCAGAGTCCTCCATTCAAGGCTTCATGTTCGCTACATGTTGCAATGCTGCCCCAAAATCATTACAAGTTATTACATTCTGCTTGTTTTTTTAAAAGACATCATACCTGTTATTTGCTGCAGTGGCCAATGAAACATTCAGTCAGTTAGCTGGGATGATAGTGCAAAGCTAATGTGGGATGTTACGTTCATATTTTGACAATAACATGAAATCACACACGGAAGGCCTTTGTCAATGACTTATGCAGATGGTCACACATTGAGGTGCTCCTCACACTTGGTGATGCTAATTGCACCACTTCCTGAAAATGTCTGTCTTCTGTTCTAATCCTAAACAATGCCCAAAAAAGTGCAGAAGCCATTTATTTTTGGTCGTTTTGGCACAATCAGTGTATAGCACCACCAAAGATCTGCCAAGCAGTCTGTTTGGAGAGAAGTCCTGTATGCTGCAAACATGAGTGTCACACTGGCATCTTAGCACCAGCTGGAAAAATCAGATTATCCTATCAGCAGTGTACAGAGTTTCTAGCCCAGCTACACTGCCAGTCCTCCTACTGGAGAGAGCTCGTCTGCAACTAAAGGGGAACATAGAGTTAACCACAGGGTGATGAAGAAAATCTATTCCAGGCTTTTTACAGATACAGTTTTTCAATTGAGTGTGTTTTCACTTTGGTCTCCATGTTGTGAAAAGCTATGGTTTATCCTATGATAATTCGAGGCAGGCGATTTATGCATTCCTTTGTTACCCCTTTTTCTTTTTTGATTAAATATGTTGTTCTCGTCCTATCTATTATTGCTACTCTTGTGTCGTCGCTAAACTAGACTTTGTGCTTGCAAACATGTTTTATGGTTTATTTTGACCAGTTTTCCAGATGGGGTGGGGTTTACAACGTATAGGACAATAAAGTAAGAGCCACACATTACAACAATTTACACATATTGTGTGAATAAACTAGTACACAGTTCTTTAATTGAGAATCTTTCTGGATTGTGCTGATGCAGTAATTAGTACTGATCTAGATGCTCCAGAAAGAATAAAACAAATATGAACAGCTCCCGTTGTGACTCAGGTCTGACTCTCTGCTCGGGTTGATGCATTTTCTTGTCACTATTCAAGAATACGACACTGAAGTTAGACTAGAGAAAACAACACCTTTTTCTTCTCTAAATATCACGACTACATCTCTTATCTGTGGAAGGGCTTATTTTCTGCCACCAGTCTAAAGACTATGGGCCTTAGGTTCACACAGTAGAAACAATAAACAAGTGCTTAAAACACTGATAAAAAAAACTGTCACACACAGAAACAAAATAGCAAAAGAACTCAATTCAATGGTTTCCTTTTTGTTGCGCAAGGTCAAGTATCATTGGCCTTCGTTGAAGTGAGGCTTTAGGGCGAAGTCCTTTCCTCATGTAGGTCTACTAATAAGCACCAGTAGAATTCAGCTGGTCCTGCACCCCCACTACCACACCCCTCTCCTCAATCCCTCAGGGTGGCAGTCATTAACTGGTGACAGTCCAGATCCCCTCGCTGCTCCAAAGGCCCCGGCAGCCTCATGCCCGTCTTCTGATCCACACACCAGCACTTTCCCCGCTGGCCATCACGTGCAGGGTGACACTGTGGGCACAAAGATCAATAGAATATTCTACTTGTAGAAAACCTTCATAAAGGTCCAGTGTGTAAGATTTAGGTGAAAGGGAACTATTGGCAGAAATTTAATGTAGAATAATCCTCATGATGTTTTCACTAGTTTCACATCTAAATTGTATGAATTGTAGTTTTCTTTACCCCAGAAAAGACCCTTTATATTTAAATACTTTATATTTACATCGAGGGGACCCTCTCTACGGAGGCTGCCATGTTTTTTACATTAGTCCAGACTGGACAAACTAAACACCTTTTGAGTTTTTATGACAATTAAAGGCTGCCACATGTTCTTTTTCATGTTTGGAAGGAGAGGGTGAGGTGAGGGGTGTTCAGCTGCAACATGCAACTTCAACACTAGATATCACTAAATTCTACTTTAAAGGTGAGTGTTGGTAATCACACAGGCTACACTACAACTGATACATTCGACCCCCTCCCATCTGCTCTTTTACGTCAAAGTTATGCCCCCAAAATGAAAGTTCACTGCCTAAAAACTGCTAGAAGCCAACTTCTTGGTGACTTGCTCTCCAACCTCCGACTATATGTCACCCCAGCTTGTATAAGCTCTGGTCATGTACAGTGAGAGCACGGGCAGCGTGCGTGCAGGCGCTCAGGTCAGTTAGTGACAGACAGGTACACCAGCAAATCATTTCACTCAGTCTGAATGAAATGGTCCTGCCCATTACAGTCCTGCCTACAGACAGCAGCTTTTTTGACCTACAAATGACCAACCTTAGCTTTAACTGCAGGTGCTGATATTTACTAGACATTTTAACGGACAAATGACTGCATGTAATATGGAGGGGTGACTGTTCCACATAACACCAAACTCTGCACTTCCCCTCAGCCCCTTTACTCTTGCAGTTCACTTTTAATATCCTCATCTGTATGTTTTCATCAACAAAGAGTAAAGAGCTCCAGAAATCCACTCTGCACTACCCTTACAACATTAACGACAAGCTAGTGAACACAGTGGAGCTTTTAGGAGATAGTAAAGATTGAAAGAACGATTGAAACCAAAACAGAGCTGAAACGGAGGGTTGCTCGGTGTTTGCTGGATGTGTAAGCAAATAAAAGTAATATAATATTTTATAACATTTGACACAGCGATGTTAGTGGGTGTTTCATCTACAGCATGTGGAGCTTCTCACAAGAATCAATTTATGCAGGTTTATATAACGCTAGGTTAGAGGTTAGAGAGCAGTTTAATTATCTTTAAAGAGGACTCAGTGCTCTGTTGGCAGGGCCATATAAATGACATCAGACCTGGCTTGTAAAGCTCTCAGGCATTTTTATTGTTTTACAGCTCTTGGGGTTGTCCTGCATAAATGGTTAAATGACTGGAGCTTGTCAGGTATAGCAATTTTATCAGCAGACCACATCAAGAGAATGTTAATGATAAACAGAGCTTTAAGTGAAGGTAAATCATACCCAACTGGAATTTAAAGATGCTAAACAAACAGGTATGTCAAGTAATTTCATTATTTGTTGTGTAAATCCTCTCAGATTCCTTCTATGAGCTTTTTGCAGTTATTGTTATTTGCAAAAGTTATCACAAGATTTACTGTGTGTGTTTTTTTAGGTTTTAAAAAGCTTCCAGTTAACAATCTCTGAGCAACTCTGCCATGAAATGATTCCTAGTTTCCTTCATGACCTGCTCTTTACTTCCCAATATTTTTTTTATCTGAGTGCAGCTTTAGTTAAACAGTAAACAGATGCCTGTGAATCTGTGCAGGCCGAGATACTTTAACCATGTTACACAACCAACACAACTCAGACTGTTGATGACTGCTGCCTTAGCAGAGATTTCCTTTTATCACTAGCTGAGCGACTGCTGCTTTGATTGCATATTCAGCTCAGAGCAGTCTTATCTGTGTTTTTATGTTCTCTCTTTCTCTCACTCTTATCTGCATAGTTGCCCAATCACACAAAGGCAGAATAACAAAGAAAGTAACCACATTAAAAAGCTAATCGCATCCATCACAGAAGTAAAGTGATTATTGTTCAACAGTTTAGGGGAAACCACTTTCCACGCATAGCTCAACTCTGGATTCCTCAAAGTAAATCCCTTTTCATTTGAGCTTAGAAAAATAAGACCTTGGCATTAACAGGCGACTTGGAGACACTTTGGTGTTGATCTTGAACTTGGAGGACAATATTTCATCGGCTGCAGGGCTGTTTTGTGATTTGGCCCACACATTGCTGATGTAGTTTGAAAGGAATTGTTTGAAGTAGAGAGATAGGCATTTTTATTTGTATCGGGTTTTTAGTGGAAATTCACAGACTCAGAGTGGGTGCTTGAAAGGACAGACCTGTTTAGGGTGGAAGTCTCCGTTCTTGTCACAGTTGGGTATAGGGATTGTGAAGAGATCGTCATGTGTGCGGGTATTTGATGCCAGTCTGTCCAGGGCTCTTTGTAGCTCAGCACGACATGGAGCCTGTAGGAGAAATCACTTGCAAGATGTGCATAGACATGTACAGTGGCCTAAGAAAACCGCAGTCTATGAAATGATGTCGAATGATTGGCTAGTTTTCCTAAATGGACAAGAAAATCATGAGTAAGTTTAGGTAAAGTTAAAAATCAGACACCATGACTTAAAAGATAACTTCGGTCAGTCACTGCTAATGATAAACAATTCAAGACATGTCTAAAAAAAGTGTCCAAGTGTTTTGGATTTAGTGTCTGCTCTTGTCTGCTAGGGTTAAGGCAAGTTACTATAATCTACCTGCTGAGTATTGCCTCCAGTGCTCATTATTTGGGAACTCGTTAAACTTGTTGCACAGAGGAGGTTTTTTTTCAATATTATTTACTGTCTTGGAAATAATCCAAACTTTAATTTTTCCATCATGGTTTATTTTTGGAAATCTAAAGTCAAAGGTCTGTTATGGCGTGATCCTGAAACTCAGGTAAACACAGGTTTTAACTTGACCCTGTTTGTGTTTTCAAAAGTACAGAGTCTGCAAATGGAAATGAGAGGTTTTTTTTACAAGGAAGCAATAGATCGAATGTGAATGAATCTTTGTGGCAGGTTTTTTGGTAAGTAAAGCTAATTAATATCCAAAAAAATGTGATTAAACAAGCCTGGTACTGACTCATGGGAATGTTATGATCATGGTCTTTCCAAACCTAAAACAGCAAATTACATGATGATGTCAATGTCCACCTGTACGTTATTTTCAAGACCGCAATTAAATATTATAGTGTGTAAATAACTAATTTATACAATTTATAACCCGACTGTTCCGCTTGTGGCTTTGGAACTATTAAGGGCCTAATGTAAAACACCTGCGGGGGCTGAGGCACGTACTGCACAAGGAAATGGCTTGGTTTGTTGTTTTCTGGTGAAACTGATAAGATGGAAGATTGTTTCTCTCACCAGCACCGCCTTGGTCTCCTCCCTGGCAGTGTTGCTCCTCTGGTTCGTGGATTTCGGAGGATGCCGGGCCAGGGTCTTCTGTATGCAGCGCTTGTCTTGTGGACTGCACCGGATATTGCTGTTGTTCGGGTGCTCAGGGATGATCTCATCCTGCCTGTCCATCGCTGTAGGGCAAGGAATAATGCTTAGGTTTCACAAATTCAACAAGAAGGTGAACAATACACAGTCAGAATTATTACGTCAGAAACGTTTTTGGAATTTTCTTGCATGGGTGTCAGTGCAACTCAATTCTATGATGTTAGCTTAATTTACCGAACCCATTATCTGCATTATTTGGCTGAGTGACAGATACAGATCAGGAGCTGCTCATCCTTCTATACATCCCATTCTGCTGAACATGGTAAAATGTAGGCTACAAATGAGGCCAGGTTAACCTCAAGGACACTGAGCTGTATTCCTGCTCTGGGGGGGGTTAATCTGTACCTCAGCTCCAGCCCTGGCTCTCTTCAACTCCTGCACAACAGCCTCACCATGAGCACTGAGGCTTTTTTTTAAAACATTACCCCCCCCGATCTGCCACCCTCTGTACATTGTGGTCTGTGCCACATTCACCTTTGCATCCCTATAATCCTGCAGTTCTGTGGCCCTGAAGGCAGCCAGCTGCTTCCTCAGGAAATGCCCCCTCCCTCCTCACACCCCACCCTTCCACAACAACCTTAGATTGTGCCAGATGGAGGTTGTTAGAGGGTATTTGCACTGTCACAAGTGGGCAGCACAACTGTGTGTGTATGTGTTTGTATGTGTGTATACAGGTGGTTAGTTTGAGGCACAGGATGAGCAAAATGATGGATATGGACTGTGTGTGTGTTTCTTATGCACATACATGATGTTGCCTTTCACCTGTGTTTTTAAGAGATGGCGTGTTATAGATCAGCACTGGAGTGAAAGAACTTGAAGTGGTTTTATCATTTTGAATCTGCTCTCAGTCTGATTACTGAACCACTGCCAGGGACCCAGTTAAAGTCTATTGGCAAGAGACAATGGTGGTGGGGCCGGAGCCTCTATAATCTTATGCTATGTAAAACCTTTTCTCAGGTCCACAATGCATGATGGCATGCTTTCACATATGTAAATCAGGACAAGCTTTTGTTAGCACTGTAGCTGTCTGGCTTCTGCTATCCCTGCTGTATTCAGGTATTGATTCTGGGCCATTTTCTGCAAAAATGATTTGAATTTTTTTTACCGCTCATTGATTGGAGTTGAAAGGTGACAAGGTTTCTCTAAACTTCACAGACAGTCCTCTTGCTTGGCTTGGCTTGTCTGGAAGGGAAGTGTCTTTTGCCTGTTTGTATTTTTAGTCTTGTTGCTGTTGCTCATCAGCACTTTCTTCCACAAGAGCCAACAGGGTTTCAGCTGTTTCCCTCGTTCCAAGTTGTTCTTTCTTGTCTTTTGCCAGTTCACAATTTTCCTATTCCACGCTCTTTCGCAGAGTGAGCCAAAGTGACTCCGAAATGGGTCAGGGGTGGCATGTCCTGTTTGCTACCACTGCTGGTTTCCATGGAGGAAGTTGCCACTTCTCTGTGTGGTTTCATTTGATTTGGACCAGCAGCCTTCCTAAAGTGTAATATCAGCCATAGAGCTACCCCAGTACACTGCCTGTCACAGGTGCACAGCAAGGATACATAAAGGTCTGCAGTAAATGTACCTTCATCATCCACCTACTAAATCCGCAATCATCTGTCTGTCTTTCTGTCGATCTGTATGTGGAACGCACATCTCACAAACTGTGTATCTAAACTTAACGCTAGGGATGTGTATTGCTTAAGGCCCAGGAAAGTGCAGCGTCAAATTTGGTGCGATTTGGAAACATGATTTGTTCAGCATAAATTAAACTTGAATTAAAAGGTGACTGTGTAGTTGTCAGTGTGGGCATGGCAGTGGGCCTTCAGTCTGTGGACAGTGTTGAACCTGTCTTTCTCTTATAAACTTCAGCAGTGGTCGGCAAGTGGGTCAAACCGCGGTCAAAATCACCACCAGATCACTTTGATAATGTGCTATTTTCTCCTTATCGGATGAACACAAACATTTAAGGGTGTAGTGGGTGCTGAAATCTGTCATGGCAACAACATTCATAGAATCACTTCCTCACAAGGTTTTGTTACTGCAATGCTTTATATCGAGCTGAATTACAGAGATTTTATTTTAAAATCTACTGTCTGGAGATTGCATCGATTGCTTAACAAAATTCGGAAACAGCCATCATGCAATGAATCAAAAAATAAAAGCAAGTTAATTAAATCATTCAAACTTTTATATAAACCTCACATGCAAACTGTAATGAAGCAAATTCAGTCTGCATTGCAGATAAACCAGGTAGGATGAACGCAAAGTTCTAACTTCAAAACGCACCATAGACTTTTTATAAAAAAGCTCTGCACACAAGGTCTGGCCCACAAACTATAAGTGACAATATATTTTAGAATTGTTTGATGAGGACTCACTTATGACAAGAAATTATTCTGAAGTAGCTCCGCAGCATTAACACAGGCCAAGAGAGCAGGCAGGTTTACAGCAGGCACTGCACTAGAACTCAGAATCAGGAACAACCTTCACCTCACATCTTTGGTGTTTAAACAAAGTCAACAAGACCCATTAAAACAAAAACAAGAGTATTTATCTACCTCTCAATGAGTAGCTTGAATTCATGATCAGATTAATTTGTGAAACCATTGATATAAATACCGTAGTAGGAAAACAATTTAACCACTTACTGTCTTATGAAAAAAAGCCAAACCTGTTGCACAAAAAACTGCCTGACCTAATCAATCCAGCTCCTACTTAAATATTTGTTGTCACATGTCGGTTCCAGCAAATGTATCCGTCACTTGTGGCGACTTGCCGTGTGAGCATCAATAATTTCTGTGAATCCTGATCATTGATTAGCGGGCCCCATCTGTTTTGATGAACATATTTTCTGTCACAGGAAAAAACAACTTTACACAAGTTTGTTGTGGTTACATCATTCCATCTACATTTTCAACACATTCAGTATGTTTACCTTCTCTGTGTAGTCTATAAAACAGTGACATAAGGGGTCATGAGATTTCTGATTCAACTGTTGTGTGTAAACCTTGTGTGTAAAATCCCCCTCAAATAAATATTTAGTTATGCTCAGAAAGACTGGCAGAGTGCTTTGCAATGGTTTATACTTCTACTAGTTTAGATCTTGATCGAAGCCAGAAGAGAGTCCAGTATGAGAAACATTTGTACAAAAACCTGAGATGCACCCTTTTAATGTTATTGCTGTTTGACTTCTCAAGTGAGGGGTCGTCACAACAGATCCCCATCTGCATATTTGATTTGGCATAAGTTCGAGGAAACCGGTGATCAAACCCTGAGAACAGCAGCCAAGCTGCTCTACCGCCCAAGCCACGGCCTCCCCAATGCACCCTTTTAAATGAAATGACTGCATTTGTGATCTTTCTGATACAAATACACTTAGAGAGCAAGGTAAACATATTGCCCTACTTGAGTTTAAGTCTACGTGAAGAGGAGCTTACCAAATGAGAAACTTCCTGACTGGGTCAGCCGATATAAGCTAATCTCACATATACATATCTTTATGGGCGTATGTTACTGCGGATAAGTGACAAACAATTGGTAAGGCTGCCCCTGATAAGATTCAAAGCATCAGTTATACATTTTATCAACACTGACAGAAGAAATGGCAGAAGCAGAACAGAAATGGCATAATCTACATAAGAGCACCGACTGTAACTTTTCTCACTCTGTTGGCAAGAGACACACACAAACTTTGGTCATGATAATAAAAACAATAATGGGGTCCATGAACAATGGCAACTTAAAATAAGTGAAAATCTGAAAAGAGTTTCCTGCAGTGACGTAGGAATTAACTTTGGGGAATATCAGTTCTACATGACATCCCTGTTGGGTGTGGTTACAGGTACCAGTGGATAGATGTGTATGATGTATGTATGTGTGAATGTATAATGTAATACATCATCAGGGAGTGTGAGTCGTGTCTGTTGGACACTGTGATTCTCTCAGCTCCGCTGTCCAGTGAGCTGCTGGGAACCTCACTCCTGTCACAAGAACACACACAGCTAAAGTGGAAACTGTTGTGCCGAGCTGACAACACTGTCAGAAGCCCGCCATGCTCTGCGGTAGTATTTCAAAAGCAAGCTATAACCGAGACGCCGACCGGTCTCTATGAAAAAAAAGGAACCAAGAGTGAAATATTGAAATTTGCAGGATGTTCCATCCTTATACAAGGTTTTTAGTCTTGTTTTCAAGAGATTCTGGCAGCTCAAAAGTAAACTTGGCTTACTACCAAACGTTTCACTCAACGCTAGATGCTTGGAGAGAGTATCAGACTTCTGATTTCCAGGAGAAAGATTTCTTTGAAGCAGTTAATCATCGCTGCAGTTTTAAGAACACTGTTCAAGACTAGCAGCGTGTGTTGTAAGAAGGCCAACTCTTTTTTATTTGTCAAAGAAACATATATCAACGATGAATCACAAGGACAAGACACCTGCTGTTGCACTGCCTGATACTACTCAAGCCACCTCCCTTTATGATAATAGAAAATAAACTGATAATAATAATAAACATTATACAACAGACGTCGTAAAATACGACATGTTTGTGAGTCTGAATCCAAAGAAGACACAGCAGCAGCTGTTTCACCCTTGAAGGAGCAGAAAATAATTATGAACTATAAACCCGAGGATTATTAAAATCATACTTGCTTCTTTTTCATGTCTCAGCTGTTACTGTTTCTGTTTGTAAGTATCTGCTGCTCTAACAATCCTCGTCACTCTGCTGCCGAAGCAGCTCTTGATTTTCATATTTTCGGTGAAGAACACCGGTCGGTTGCTTTGGTTTCTGCTTTGAAAAATTGTGTAATAATTTAGCTTAAGGCTTGAAACTCTTTTCAGCCAAATATAACATACATGCAGGTGTAGATCACAGGAAAAATATGAGTAGAGGATAGAGCAGGAAGTCTTTTAGATGGATCATCATCATCCTTAAAATCTCCTTAATCCTTAAATCGTGTGGTTCAGAACATTGACCTGTGGTGACATTATGACATGATTAGTGCAATAAGGTTTTCCCCTCCTCTGAGATTCATAGTTTCTTCTGTTGCGAAGAAACAATAAAAATGTTCATCTTGAAAAAGCAAGTTCTGAGATGTCTGAATTTATCCAACAATATCAACTGAACTAAGGTGGTACGTTCATTTGTAACCTCAGGGTCAATTCATTTACTTGATTTCAGATTTTATGAACTTTTATGTCGAAGTAAGCTGAGGTTCATTTATTGATGCACTGTTCATGCATGTGATCTATGAATAGAGGGAAACGTGCAACTGCAGTGAATTAGGTCAAACTATTTTGAGTCACATTATTAACTTAATTTTGAATGGACTGTTTCAATTATATGAGAAGGATCTTGAGTGGAAGGGCAAGTAGTGGAAATTAATAGATAATTTTAAATGCCTGGAATATTAATAAGAACCAATAAAGTATTTGATCATATATAAAGGCAAAATAATTATTAATAATCAAAGCTTAGAAAATGCCATTCTCAATATAATCACCAGCAAGAGGTTGAGGTGCAGATTGCTGCAGGGTTTCGATCAGTGAAATATTGGCCTGAAGTATGAAACATCAGTCCCTGATGATTCGCCGTCCTGCTCAGATTAAGTGTGTTTCACGGTCAGGACAATGTAGGATTGTTTGTGGATCTCTCTGCTCTAACACCAGGAGGGGGTCACTCTCTCACAGGGGACAGCAATTAGTTAATCACGTTTACTCCTGCATAAGAGCCCCAGCTGCACAAATGTGCTGCACAGCCCAAAGAAAGCAAATACACAAAAACATTAGAGGACATCTGCTCAAAGAGATTTGAAAATATGATTCACCCCAAAACTACATGCACATCTTTAACCAGTTCACAACTCCCCAAATGTGCTATGGAGTGCTCGCTAATAGGAGCACGGAAAATCTAGGTTAGCATGCTGCTTTCATAAAGACCTGTGTGCGGCACAGTAAATTGAGCATAGTTAGACAGAGTCTGGCTCCACTGACAGTTTCATTCACGCAACTCCTAACTCTGTGCCTGTAGGTGTAAGACTTCATATCTGACATCTGTATCGGTTTGTGAATAATATCCGTTTCACTTTCAGAGGGAAGCATTTGAATATAATTTCGAGGCAGACTCAGCTGGAATGTTGGAGCAGACGCCAACATACGCATGTTGATTAATTCTAAGTATTCGAGAGGGTTTCTAAGAATGGGATATGAAGAAGCATTAAAATTGTTTGAGACCTTGACATAAGATGGTGGATAGTGCTTGTTGTTACTGTGGAGATTCAGTATGAATATTATTAACATATTTTTGAGAGCAATGCTTATGTTTTAAACCCAAAAGAAAATAGTAGTTAGTGACTAGTGACAATCATGAGGCAGCACAGATATTTGACACACAAGGATGTAACTATTAGTCTGCTTCTACCTCATGGTCCTTTTCATTTTGAATTCTCTTGGTTTTTAAAAACCCTCTTCTATTTTTATCTAGCATGTTCACTGTTGCTAGGAGTGGGGCAGTGTCAGACATGTATTCAGGAGATGCACCCCCTTCTTTAATAATGCATTAGTACAGTGAATGCGCCACAAAGGAAATCTGCTTGTGACTGGAGTTGCTCCTCGCCTCTCCCCAATGCCTTTCTAATTGTCTCTGTGCTACCATAGTTTACATTGAACATTCTTATACAGCGGATCTGAGCTGCTGCCCAGAAGAATTGATTTACAGTGAGATTTGTTGGGCAGAGTTTCCCCGCTTTGTTATGACAGACTCCAGGGGTAAGGAGGAGTGTGGAGACAGAACTCTGCACTCAGATTACAGAACACCAAAAACAAAACTTCTGAACTTCCCGAAATGTTCCATCTACTGCCGCTCCACCCGGGAGAAAGGACTCCCCCCAGTGTACTATAACCCAGTTCCTGTCCAGCTGATCAGAAAGTGCAGCATCAGAGAACATAAATAATGTTAGGGGAAAATATTTTGCAAGATAAAATTGTGTTGATGGACAGAGATGGACCAAGCTCAGAAATCCCTCCTTTTTTTATCATACTCTAAACAGCTTTCCCTGTCTCTCTGATTCCATTTAGTCACGCTATGTGCCGGGCCTAACCTATGCTGGCCCTGTACAGAGAGCAGAAGGCTCTCATTTCAGCTCTGGCAGCAAGAGTGCCGATGAGCTCATCCTCATGAAGGAGCTGGACGTGGTGGGCGATGCACTTGAAGGCTTGTTAGGGTTGGGAGGGAGGGAGGGGAGCACCCAGGGCCAGGGGAAACAGATGCTGCATTGAAGATTCAAATCATTGGTGTTCTGACGCGAGTAGATAGCCTACTGCCAGTATCAGTAAATGTCTGGGAGCATAGACTCAGTGGGAGCAACACCAGGCCAGTCGATAATGTGGAACAAATGAAAGAACCAACTTGTCCGCGACACATTATAACAATTGTCTCATTCGGCAGAATGGAAATCAACACCACCCTTTGTGTAAAAAGAGAGGGGTAAACAGTGGAGCATGTCTCATCAGCAGAAAGAAGTTAACGTCAAAGCAGTGAACTGCAACTGGATATGCAGATAAGACATCCAATATTAAGACATCCCACTGAGTGAAAGTGGAAACAGACTTTCTGCTTTGCGAGAGGAATGCAACAACAAAAGAGGAGGACAAGACGTTGACCTAGAAAAGAGTGATAGAGACAATGACAGCAGGAAAGGATAGTAAGATAGTTAGATATGTGCAGCAGGAGGAGGAGGAATGGGGGCGTGGCATCCATGAAAGAGCAGCAAGTGAATTACTGATTGCAGAGAGCTCTAATAGCCCCAGACTGGCCACACTCCATTACAGTCATTTCATACAGCAGCTTTTATTACCTCCTCCCATTACACACACACACACACACACACACAGACCACCACAATGCATTTCACTCCCCGCACTACATGAGTATACCTGCAGGATTTCAGTTTAACATGAGCATGAATAGATAATTGCACACCCAAGGTATGCTGGGAAAGTGAGTTGTAAGTGTTGCATGTGCATTAACCAAATGTATGATTCCTCAACTAAATCAGGTATGATCTTCACTTACAGAACAGACATACAGAGAGCGGACACATGCACACACGCCCACCTCATCTATTCATCTATTACCACACCTCCTCCACTGGCCTCTCTGAAGCCTGCGCCGCGTCTTACAGCAGGGCTCCTTTCACACCGACCATCCACAAGACAGCAGAGGGACTGTGTGCACTCTCCCATCAGGCCATGCGTGAGGAGCTTGTGTGTGTGCATGCTCTGGTTCAGGGCTTAGCTGAGATTAGGGTAAACAAGCAGCACATTGTCACACCCCCCAACTCTGACCCTGCCCAGCTCAGGTAAGGCCCAGGCAGCGGAGACAGAAAATATTCCGGTTTGCCCGGGCGTGGGTCCACAGAGCAAGACGGAGAGAGAAAGACCAGTGTTGGAGAGGTTTGGTCAGACCTCGTCAGCTGTGCCTAACGGCTGTTGCATTCTTCAAATAATAAGAGCATCTTTGCATTTGCAACATTTGCAGAGATATCATACTTTCTGGAAATGTTTTGTTCTTTGAGCCTCTTTGTAACCAACACTATCTAAACTAAGTGAATTTGCCATCAGTTCACACACACTCTGACCCCTTTGTTCTCACCTGAGTTCTCTTCCATCTCCCGCTCATCGGTGCACACCCCCTGGCCATGCATCAGCGAGTGCAGTGGCCTCTCCACACCCCGCGGTGGGTAGCAGCGAAGGCCTGTTCCACATCGGGGTGAGTAGACGCCACAGTGCGCACCTTTAGGCAGGGCGCAGGTGGGACAGCAGCCGCAGCCGGGCTCTCGCACTGTCTCCTCGCAGCCGTCTGGCAGACGACAGCTGGCCAGCCTCTCCTCTGAGCACACGGGGCAGCGAATAGCTTGATCCGACAAGCACAGCGCCACCAGCGACAGGGCGCCAAACACCCACAGGCCCCTGCAGGATGGAGCTACACCACCTCCACGCACCATGGCAGCCCTTGCACCTGCACACAGTCCTTTTCCCTCGTGTATGGTCCCCTCAGCCTCCCTGCTCTCTCTGAATGTCGTGCAGCTTTTGATCACTTTATACTTCAACAGCCGATTTTAGACAAGCAATGGAGGATTGAGAAGAAAGCTTTGTCCAGGATGGTCTTTGATATTTTCAGCTGGTTAGTGTTTCAATTGCAGGGACACAATGCCTCTGCTGTATTGCCTCTCCGTTCCTCTGATTCAATTTCACAGCGCAGAAACTGGAGCCTGCTCTTGATCTGCTCGACTGGCGAATGTGGTGGTGATGAGAACTAGGTTTTGTAGTGTTGGAATGAACAGTTGCAGGAAGGATATCCACCAGTGTGCTCAGGTGAGTCTTGCTCTGTCTTCAAGTCCAGAGGCTCGCCCCCCCTCTGCTCAAACACCAAAAAATCTGGTCTACAAGTGTCCAAATGCAAAGCAGGTCATCAAAAGGCAGTGTTTTAAGTAACAGCTGCAGTTTCCTCCTCTTGCTTGTGTGCAGTGCAAAGGACTCGCTCCTGAGAATGGCTCAACACGAGTGGCTCTCCTTGGACTTTATACTGGTCCATGGACACGCCTCTTTCTACAGTGAGAGAGAAGCTGAAAGGCACAGCGGAGGAAAGCCAGGCTAAAGCTTTCTCCCTCTGTCTCCCTCATTCTCTCTCTATCTCTCTTTCCTACTCAGACACACACTCTCCCTCACTTGTCCTCTCTCGATCCTGAGTGCACCTAGAGAAGAAACAGCTGAATTACCCTCTCACACACAGAATACATTTATTTTTCTCCCCCACCCAGCAATTATTCTCTTCAGTCGCATTCAACTTATTTCATGTGAGCAGCGCTCAGACGTATTGATTTGCAAGTTGGGAGATTTCTTGACGAAGCATTTTGGTCCATAAAAAAAGTAAAAAACACATCAGTGCTGTTCCATTTTAATTAACCCCAAATGCCCAGCACACATGTATGTGCCTCTGGGGCTGAAACGTGGTTCAAACAACAAAACAACCTCATGCCTGCTCCCTCAACAGGGTCTCATTGTGTGTTTATGTGCGTGTGAATGTGTGTGTTTGCATGTATGCGTGTTCGTCCAGAGTCCAGTCCCCCTCGGCCCCCCACCTCCCACCCCCACAATTATGTTTGCCCCCAGATCTCCTTTTCTCTTTTTCCTCTCTTGCTACTAAAAGGCAAATGGACAGTCTAAATCCCCCTCCCCACTGCCGCCCTGCCCCCAAAGGTCCTAAAAAACCTTCCCACCGGTGGAATCGAAGGATTCATTTTAACAAGCTGCAAGCTGAGATAGTTTACGTGTGTGTGTTCGTGATCATGAAAGAGTGAATCAGCGTGTTGCTTTGTTCTTGTTTGCTGTGTGTGCAGATATTCCCTCCACTCAGCCTGTAAGGTTTTGAATCATGGATTTTATTGGTCAACATCCCTTTTTTTCCCTGTGTTTCTTTGCTTCCATTTTGCCATGGAAACCCAGCATGTATTGTAATGCCTTTGTGAGTGTGCTTCCTTTTTGCTTTTTTCTTCAGGCTGGTGGCTGGTTGCCATAGGCGGGTCATGGGCGGCAGCCAGGCCTTACAAGGCTGTGCACCACTCAGGTGGGTGCTATAGTGAGTGTTGTTAGTTACACAGAGCTCAGATTCCTCACCCGTCCCTGCACGCTTAATGATGAGAAATATGTAGTGTCAATAGTGGCTGTGGTTGGATATCTTTTTGCACATCTTTTCTTCACCCCATCTATTCAAGTCTGGTCCAGTACACAACAGTAAAGCAGAACTTGTTTGTATTCACTCACACTTTAAAATAATAAAATTGGTCTATTTCAAGTCAATAGATGGAATGATAGACTGGTAGTTGGTGGAGCTTTTTCTGAAGAGCTCATTAGAGCGAGCATCCAACACTCATTAGTTAGATATGCTGATGTGTCTTATTTATTACATTATACATTCTTATATTTGAAAGATGCTTTTGTCCAAAGCAGATTAAAATAAGAACACTCACAGGAAAAAGAGCACAACTCCCTCAGTTATAGAATTTAAAGTGTTTTCAAAGAGCTGGACTACAACTGTGCCTAGTCTTTCCATTGTGTGCAGTTGTTTTATTGATTGGGAGAGAGAAAAGTTGAAACGAAAACTAGCTTTTTATTTTGGCCACAAGATGGAGTAATAGCTCCTTAAATGGAAACAAGTACACAGCCATGTGAGCAGCCTGAACTGATGTGGAACCATCACTACCATTATCAGTTCTTTGTTTCACTCATAAATGTAATATAATAATATTGGTGCTCTACGCTCCATGTGATTAGTAAATTAACATTTACATCATGAACATGGAAATGATAAGGACTAATCCAAACAACTGGTGTTGCTGCTCTGCTGTGTGAACATGCTTTGGTTTCTGTTGCTCCACCTTCAAAATGGGTTCCTGTTCCTTTAAGGGATCTCTCCAGTGACCTTGCATTTATTCCATATTCAGATAAAGTCTGGTGGCGGAGATTGGAATCTCCTACTGTGAGAGCGGTTCTCCTCCAGGTGCTGATCAAAAAGTGGGTAAGATCACTTTATTCACATTACTGACACTCACGCTAACTTCCAACAAAAACTAAAAAGTACTTTGCAATGTAGAAACCTGCATCTCACATTTTTATTAACTATGTAAGAAAGTTTGGTATTGTCTTTTTTTTTGTCATCACTGAATGTAATTTAAGTTAGAACTCTCTCAATGCTGAGAACTTCTTTCAGTAACTACACAGTTTTTCGTTTTTATTGTAGGGCAATAGAAGTTTAGAAGTGCTCATCCCCGGTCAAACTTTATCAGATCAATGAGAACTGATACTAGGCTTCTTAACTTAGATTTTAAAACACAGCTGTATATTTTATTCCTTTTTATTATATTTTCAAACTACCTTCATGTACTGGAGTCTCACTGCCTGTTAGCGTGGAAAGCTCTTTTACGCTTGCTCCTATGTTACAGCCTTGACAGGAAATACATGTGCAGCGAACACCATGTCTTTCTCATAAGGCTAAATGTAGTTACAGGGCCGAGCAATCAACCATGGGCTCTTACCCACTTTCTTTTTTTCTCTAAACTATTTTTTCTGCCGTCCAACCAACAGGAACAATGCAATGCAAGTGTTTTTTCACAGGCTTTGTAGAAATAGTAAGGGGTATTTTAATAGTGACAAGAACATTAGAAAAAGTTATAGTCGTCTTATTGTGTCTGACTAAACGTCTCATCTTGAGTGTACACAGGAAACCCATTTTTTCATGTGTTAAAATGCGTTAAAGGTGTTAAAATTGTCTTTCTCTCTGTAAACACATCATGACAGAATTTGTCAAAGTGCCATCACAAGGAATAGTTATGAACTTGTTTGACATTTGTCTTCCAAAATATCTCTCATTTACCAAATATTCTAATTCCTCTCCACAGAAGATTTTTCTTCATAATGAACACAGACAAACATCCTGAATTTGCCTCCCCAGATGGAGACAGGATGGGTGAGTATCTGATTCTGTGGCCTTGGTATGAAAGTGATGGTGTTCAGGCTGCGCACATTGCTCCACAACTGCCACCATCCTGCCTCAGCACACAGGGGAGTACTGAAAGTAGTGTGTGTTGAAAGCTGAAGGAGTATGTGTGAAGGAACTTGAAATAGCAAGGTTCCAACACATTCACTGATCATGAAAAAATTATTTTAATGTTCACTTATTCCAACAAAATGTTAGTACATTGGTTTTGACTTCCCTTAATGACACAAAAAGGTACAGTAAGTATTTACACGCGCAAAATGTGTCACTTTTCAGACGTTTGCAGTGATGCTGCAGATGTGAAGACACAGGAGGAGGAAGGAGAGCGGGAGGACAGCTCTTACAGTGAAAATGGAATGTTTGTGGAAGGTGGGATGGATCTGTGTAGGTTTTCACACACACACACACACATACATACATACACATGTGAGTGGAATTTTTGTCTTCTTTTTTTTCCCTAGCCATTGTGACGAAACCAAAATTTACTTTAGGTATTAGTTAAGGAGCTAAAATTACTTACTTTTAGTGGTCACTTTGCATTTCTGCTTATCTGAAGGGTTTCAAAGGTGTCATGAATCAAAGTGTGGAGGAGGAGGGTTTTATTCTTTGACTTAAACAGGAAGATAGATTGATAGATACGAATTTTTAGCTCACTTCTGATAAAACTTATATCTTGATTATATTATATCAATCTAACATATAATGTTCTATATAAGTTCTTCAGAGACTCTTTGCAGCGGAGCCCCTTATCAAGCAGGGAGATTGTTAGATTTCTAACTATGACCACCTTGTTAAACATCTTGAGAGTGAAAAGTATTTCAGCTTTATGTCCTTGTCAAGTAAAAAAAAAAGTGTTACAGACAGCTTTCCGATTATTTCTGAGTGCTACCCATATGCCTAACTGGGTGCACTTCCTAAAGCCCTGCTCTGCATCTGATGCACAGCCTGCGGTTCACTGCTCTGAGACTCTGGACTCTATATTGGGCCTCTCGGAGCCCTGCGTATGCAGTTTCCATAGCACCTCTGAACGCCTTCCACAATATGAGGCGCTGCTCTTTAGCTCATCACCAGTCACCGCCAAGACCACAGTGTGGTTATGGATGGAACTCAGCTCACTGGGGGTTGGTTAACACTTAGCAAGTGGCTAGGTGAGAGGTCCTGCAAACCAGGCTTCAGGACTCTGCATGTCAGCATGTCATCATGTCATGTGATGCTGAGAAGTATGCATACAGCTGGGCAGAACCTTAATGGTGTGGCATTTGGACCTACAGTTGTTAGCAGCGTGAAGCTTAGGAAAATGTCAAGGAAAAAAAATAACAGGAAAAACTTGCAAGCAGTAGAAATGACAGCGGATTGATTCTCTGCCGAGATGTAACACTGTGTGTTGGATGTTTTTCAGCCTTTAAACAATCAATCTAAAATCTCTTTTTAAAGGCGCGTGCTCTCTCCTGCCTTGGTTCTAGTTTCTGTGTTTTCAGAGGAAATGCCTTCCCCTTATCTGAAGTATCTTCTGCATCTCTCTGTGCACTGGCCTAAATTAAGCTAGCCACACTTAGGAGATGTGCTCGCACTAATGTCTATCTGTCAGTTATAAATACAAATGTAGAAGTGAAGACATCATGCTTTGGTTGGACTGGTTGAATTCTTATCAATCTTATTCAGCCCCTTATTTGAAAATGAGAGCATCAAGTCAAGTAAAATTTTATTTTCACAGCACGATATCACAAATTACAGTAACATGAAGTTTCATGTTGCAGCTGAACACCCCTCACCTCACCCTCTCCTTCCAAACATGAAAAAGAACCTGTGGCAGCTTCAGTTGTCATAAAAAGAGAGGGTCCCCTCCATGTAAATATAAAGTATTTAAATATAAAGGTTCTTTTCTGGGGTAAAGAAAAAAAAATTCATACAATTTAGATGAAACAAACTAGTGAAAAGATCATGAGGATTATTCTACATTCAATTTCTGCCAATAGTTCCTTTTAACCTAAATCTTACACACTGGACCTTTAACAATCTGTACAGTATGAAAGAAAGTAAGAAAAATTATATTACAGTGTAGGTATCATACATTACAACATGTGTTGTGTTCCTGTAATTATGTGCTTTTTAATAACAATATTCCAGTTATTTTATATGTTTACAGATCAACTGCTTCTTTATGTTCTTTGCTTCTCCTTTGCTTCCTCTGTAGGTGCGATAAAAACTGAGGCAGAGGAAATGGAAGATAACGAGCAGTATCTCAAGACTGAAAAAGAAAGACAGATTGTACCAAAAGAGGAAGCAGAGGGGGCCAGTGAGGACGGGATGGAGGATGGTCTTGATGAGGAAAGGACAGAGGACGAAGACGATGAGGAGAGGGATGGGGATGGGGATGAAGAAGGAGATACCCTGAATGAGCCGCAGGACCTTTCACTGGTGGACTACTCACGTTACGACAGCGCGACCCTGCAAGACGCCCACGCAGCAGCAGAGGCTGCAGAGGGGACTTGTGTGCCTGGAGACATGGGGCCCCGCATTCAGACGACAGGCAAGCTCAACTGTGACATCTGTGGCCTGTCCTGCGTCAGCATCAACGTACTGCTGGTGCACAAACGCAGCCACACGGGTAAGCACAGGAACACAACCCGAACATCTGACCTCAAATACAACTGTTGTGCAAAGATCGCACTGTTGATAACATTGGGAGAGAGGTGCTTGTATTGACATAGTCAAAATGCTCGATTGAGTAACTATGATTAAGAACACGCAAGTATGAATCATACATGACGCACATTTCCTTACCAGAGCTTGAGGTTGGGAAATGTCTTCTATTATTTTTCAGATATAAAAGCCCATGCAATAAATTACAGCCACAGATCAGTCAGCATATCATAGCACTTTTATAGCGATTATATGGATCAGAAAAATGCTGAGGGAAGGTAAACAGTTTGTAAAATAATGTCTACTGTTGTAGAATGTGAAACTCATGAGGCCAAGTTTTCAACATGGAAGTCAACTGCACAATATGGTTGGTATTTGTGTGGTTTCAGTCGTGAGAACATTGTCTCTAGGTTTCTGACTTTCAAAGTGGATGTTGCCTTGTTCCCTTTTCAAAGATGGTGAAGGATTCTGTTTTTTGCAATTCATCGTCAGACTGGAAGCATATTTGTGATTAAAGATTAGCATCGACATTATTGAAATGTCGCGTGAAATCAGAATGTGTTTATAAGCACATCTTATGTTTAAATGGGAAATGTGCAGGGTTATTTTCATGCTGTTGTTTTTTTTTTTGTCTTCCTTCAGGTGAGAGACCATTCCACTGCAGTCAGTGTGGGGCCTCCTTCACCCAGAAGGGAAACCTGCTTCGCCACATCAAACTGCACTCCGGGGAGAAGCCTTTCAAATGCCCCATGTGCAGCTACGCCTGCCGTCGACGCGATGCTCTGAGCGGGCACCTGCGCACCCATTCTGGTACCAGCCAGCCACACGCACGCTCATCCACTCACATGTGAAGCTGATATGCAGTTTTACTGTATGCACCTGTGTACAGACTCACGTGGGTTTCTCTCTCCTTTTGAATCTGATCACACGAGGCCTGCTGAGCTGGCAAGGCTTTTCCAGTAACATCCTGCCGTGCACTCTCACACAGTCACACACATTACATATGACATCTTACTTACTCATTTTTCGGTTCACATGTTGTACCTACAGACAATGCGGCACACTCTTTTCTACATCATCAGTTTTGTATGAAACCGAGGAAATAATACTCTGTGTACCACTTAGATGTTTCATGTCTTAGTGATTAACTGAAACTCCTGCTTACAGTGGAGAAGCCCTTCAAGTGCAACCACTGCAGTCGCAGCTATAAGCAACGCAGCTCCCTTGAAGAGCACAGAGAAAGGTGCCATGTGTACATTCAGAGCAAAGGTCCCGCTGAGAGAGGTGAGTAGCCATCCCACACAAAAAAAAATTTCAAAACCCCAACACGTGCAGGTGGCACAAAGACACCGTTCAAACATGCACACGTGTAAACAGTGGTCACACATGTGTGTATGCAACAGGCGCACAGTTAAAGATGTTATTGCTAACAGTTCCTGTTTTTATAGCCTCATTAAATTAATGAGTTTATGGTGGTTACCCCATCATTACAGTTAAATAGAATACGGCTGCTGTGGTGTGGAGTCACTGCGCTGTGAGGACCGCTTCACATGTCTGTGGCAACTAAGGGGAAGCTAAACATGTACGGCAAATGGCTTTATACCAGCCACCAAACACGCACACACAAAACTACCCCCTCTTTGTGTAACTTCCCCAGAGAAACGTCTTCACATAGTGGCAGGACAAATGTACAGTTGTGTGACACCATCAATGCTCTGCTTCTGTTGTCAACAAATGTCAAAGGTTTATTTCTGATAGTGCTGTAGTGCTGAGGGAGTACATACTCTGTGGTCTCCTCTCCTGCACCGGTGATCTTCTGATCTTAAGTTATTATCTCGTTCCTCCCAGTGACGCTACTTCGACAGGCGGACGGTTGCTGCTCCTTCTTCACTCGTGATACTGTTTCATTGAGAAGAGCTCTTCTTCTTTCCTTCTTTGCACTTACTCTTCCAATCATTTGTCATCAAGCAGAGGACAGCCACACATCCAGGACTCAGATGGGTACTGAGCGTGCTCTGCTGCTCGACAGGCTCGCCAGCAACGTAGCCAAACGAAAGAGTTCGATGCCACAGAAGTTCACCGGTAAGAGCAGCTCACAACGCATACACACTAGGGTTGGTATGTCATTTTAAACAGGCTTAAAGGTCCAGTGTTTAAGATTTAGGTAAAAAGGAACTATTAATGTAGAATAATCCTCATGATGTTTTCACTAGTTCGTTTTCATCTAAATTGTATGAATTGTAGTTTCTTTACCCCAGAAAAGACCCTTTATATTTAAATACTTTATATTTACATCGAGGGGACCCTCTCTATGGAGGCCGCCATGTTTTTTACATTAGTCCAGACTGAACAAACTAAACACCTTTTGAGTTTTTATGACAACTGAAGCTGCCACAGTTTCTTTTTCATGTTTGGAAGGAGAGGGTGAGGTGAGGGGTGTTCAGCTGCAACATGCAACTTCAACACTAGATGTCACTAAATTCTACACACTGTACCTTTAAACTGAAAATTATGAAAGCCTCCATTTGTAGTTGAATTGATAGGGTTATTTAATAATTACTGATTATGGACATCTATATTTCAAAATCGAAGAGCTGCTACAACTATAATATGCAACTGACTTTTTGAATTATATGTAACTTTTGTGCTTTTTCCTCGCATTTATGCTTAACAAGGCAGAATTCATGTTTTGTAGATTGTAGATATTTCAAGTTGTCTGTCTGAGCTACTTGTTTGTTTGTCTCTGCTGGCTTTCATCTTTTATCAAACAGGAATTGAGGGCAGAGCAGTTGCCTCAAACCTGCACACATCACAGAATGGTCTCCACTGTCCTCAATTCTCTACCAGATTTGTGTCATGGGTGGGTATTTGTAAACATGCATGGTTAAATGAATGGACACATGAAAATAGAGACACTCATACTAAGTTTTGATTGCAACTAGGATAATAAACAGATAGCAGTTTCAGTAAATGGCTGACATGGCAGTGATTTCCCAAACTTTACGGTCATTCACAAACAACACAATGATTTTCAATAGCTGGCTCACACCTTTCTAGTTAAGCCCAACTGACACAATCAAGCCCCAAGCTGCTTGCAAGCGAGGGTGTATGTGCAAAAACCATCCTACTTCTCTCCATCAGGTTGACAAATCTTTCAATATGAGAACCACAGGGAGTGAGAGAAGTCATTTCTGCAACCGCAGAGAGAGAGAGAGAGAATAGGCATGTGGCGAGAAACGTGAGCAGGTGCCTCTCTGTCTGTTCGTCTGTGGCGCTCTGCATCAGAGGCCTTCGCCTGCGTCGTCTGCTTCCTCTCAGCCCTCTGTCGTCCTCCAACTTCTGCTGCTGGCTCAGGATGCTCTTTGGTCCTGTGAACGTGGTGTGTTCCAGTTCATGGTGTAGGTTTTCCTTTTTGTTGCCTTGGGTGGAGGGATGCATATTTTCTCATAGACCCTGTAGAGTCCCTTAAAGGTTTCTTTTTGGCTTTTTCTAACTTCTGCATGCTGCCTGTGCTATTTCTCTGCTGTCTTACATACACAGTGTTTAATATGTGAAACTCCTCTTGTTGAGTCTTTGTTCTCGTGTTACTGGTGTAGGCGACAATGGTGTCTGCCTCGACCTGAGCTTTAACAGGGAGCTGGTCCACCAAACTGATGCCAAGGACCCTCCAGGAGGATCTCCGGGGCCCGACGGCCAACATCAGCAACATCCAATCCTCACAGGCCCAGACGGCGATGCAGCTCCCTCCCACAGGCCCTACCCCATCTCATTGAGTCGCAATGACATCAACCCTCTGGGCCTCACCAACGGTCATAAGATAGGCATGTCACTCATGGGCCACCCTCGCAACGCCCAGCCACCCCTATGCATGGACTCATTCCACAATGACAGCTCCCAAATGTCCCAGCCCGTCATGTACAGCTTAGGACACCTGCTGGGGGGGCTGAACCACCAGAACGGCGTCCCTCACCCACATGCCCAGCCCATCCCCTTGTCCCATCCGCTGGATGCTTTGCGAGTGGCCCGGGCTGAGGGGGAGGCAGGACCGGGGGCAGTTTACCCCTGCAGCCACTGCAGGGTGATTTTCCTGGACTATGTCATGTTCACCATCCATATGGGATGCCATGGCTTCCGCGACCCGCTTGAGTGCAATGTGTGTGGCCACCGCAGCCAGGACCGTTACGAGTTCTCGTCACACATAGCCCGTGGCGAGCACCGCTTAGAATTGAAGTAACATTCATTCATGCTTATGTACATGCTTGCACGCACGCACACACACACACACACACACACACACACACACACACACACACACACACACACACACACACACCAACACACTGACACACACCAACACACACACACACAAAAGCAAGCTTAGACACAGATTTACTTATGTAAGTAGCTGGTTTTATCAAAAATGTATGATGTAACAACTATTCTGCTCTTGCTGTCTTTAATGTGTGTGTGTGTGTGTGTGTGTGTGTGTGTCTGTGTGTGTTAGAGGGTGATTTTGAGAAACATGGGAGTGTGACTAGTGTCAGAGTGATCTTAGTCACACTGTAGTCATTTAAAAAATGACCTGTAAAGTATGTATGCAGGAGTTATTCTACCTCCTAGTCATACGTGCATATTTCCTTAATGATCCCTGCTGACGCCGCTGTTTATATTTCATAATATGTCACATTCATTTAAATGTTCAACAAGTAGCAGAAATGAATGTATTATTTGTGTATGTGCTGTTGGTTTTCCTGTTATCTCTGTAAAGGTGTAAAAATAAAAGAGAGCCTCTTCATCACACGCAGACCTGCACCTTGTTGCGAGAAGTGTCAATTCAAGACTGCAGAGGAGAAAAAAAATCCTATTATCTAGAAGGTCACATGTCTCCTTCAGGCTGTGGTTTTGAGAGAAGTGCAGTTCACAGCTTCAAAAGACATCACCTCGCTCTGCACCATGTGTTGGTTTCTCACTCCTGAATATTTGACTCTTTTAGCACTGCTTGTCAGAAATGGCTCACAGGTTTGCAGAGACATTTTTGTCACACTAAATAAAGTTGTGTGTGTATATATGACTTAGAAAGTTCAAAACTGCAAAGTATCTTTAACACAGAGGTAATGGGTTATAAATAAATCAGGTTAAAGCTGTTGTGTTGCATTAAATCAGTAACAAAGAGGTAACAGTCTCCCACTGTATCTAAGTAATTACCTGCCCTGAAATATCATATGATACATGCATATATTATGGTATTGTTCATTTCATTACAGATTTAGATCTCATTGTTTCATCTATAATCAGAGGATATACACTTCAGTGGATCAGACCAGCATCCATCTGCTGGGGGAAGTGTGTTACTGCATGACAGTGAATTCCTCTTGGTGTGTTTACCGTGTGAATCGAACCTTCACTGATTTCGTAGACCCACAAATAAAATGAAGACTGGCTTAATATCATCGTTATTTGTTTAGCTAGAAGAAAGCACCATGAGAAAATATGCAAAAAAGAATTATAGTTTCACCCTCCCACTTAGCTCTCAATTCACCCACACAGTGCATAGTAAGACATTATGTCTGCCAATAAAACTACACTTGTGGAAATTCATCACCCATCTGACCCTGAGTGAATCAGAGAAATTCTGGTGAACACATAACGAGCACTTCACCCCCATTTCAGAGCAGGGACTACTTGGTTATGCTTTGCCGCCTTCAGACCAGAACAGGGCGTTAGCTTCATCCAGCTGCCACCACATTATCTGTCCTCTCCATCAGAGCCAGTTCCCTTTTCTCTCTGTGGGTCTCATGAGAAGTGACACTTGAGAGGTAAACTGTCTTCACAGCTTCATGTCCATATGTCAGATGAAAAAGCCCAGTCATCCATTTCAAAAGTACAACCACGCTGCTTCTCTTTTTCCAATTATAGGAGGTTGATATCTTCATCTTCTGAGTGTGTTGAGTAAGATTGTGTTTGTACTTCTTAAAATTAAACTCAGGTTTCGTGGTAATGTAGGAGGATAAAAAAAACTTTAGGACACGGAGGATAGTTTCTTAGTTTCTGACACATCACTTCTGAAGATAAAAAACAGGAATGAGACATGCATGTAGTGTGTGTGTGTGTGTGTGTGTGTGTGTGTGTGTGTGTGTGTGTGTGTGTGTGTGTGTGTGTGTGTGTCTGAAGTCCCATTTCCACCATAAAACTGTGCTGCCAGACAAGTTTACTCAGCCAGTGGAGACAGGAGTCATAATGCAACAGTGACGTGAGTGAAGTCAAACTGAAAGGTTTCTGGTGACACCTGCATCACTGGCCTCAACTTGACTTGAAAATCAGAATGAGATCCAAGCTGATGCATTTTAACTGGAAGTCGTCTGCATCTGACGCTGAGAGGAGCGAAATAAAATTCATGGAACGGGGGCAGGGTCGTGAGGGAAACTGGCCCTAGTTGAGATCTGATCAGAATCAGAATCAGAATAACTTTATTGTCCCACAAACGGGGAAATTTCTTTGTCGCAGCAGCAACAGGACAGTAGTGTTTTAAAAACAATAGCAATAGTGAAAAATAAACAAGATCATTTAAAGGTAAGAAAATAGAATAGAAAGAATATACTCCTATATACATATGAACATATTCAGTGTGCAATGAATTTACAAAAGACAGTGTGGCAGTGTGTTTACTAGGGATAATAAATAATAAATATGGGTATTTATAAAAATTGTATGCAGATGTATGCTACTGGGAGCAGTGATTGTAAAGTCTGACAGCAGCAGGAAGGAAGGACCTTCGATACCTCTCCTTCACACACTTGGGGTGTATCAGTCTGCTGCTGAAGGAGCTGCCCAGTGCTGTGAGAGTGACCTGAAAGGGGTGGGACTCCTGCACCAGCAACGATGACAGCTTGTCCATCATCCTGCTCTCTCCCCCCCGAAGGCCCCCGAAGAGCCTTTGTCCCATCAGCAGTCTAAAAAAAACAAATTAAAAAAATAGTCATTTACTAACAATAAATATGTCAACTTGTTAAGAGAGAACAATTCAACTCTCAGACCTCTTCAATGATGTGTAGCTTTGCTCAAAGCTGCAGAACTAACAGTATAAACGTGCACCTTGCTGAAGCAGGAAACGTGGTGGATGTTGGTAAAGTACTTGGCTCCTCTGTTGTAATTGTGGCCCCATTATGGCCCCTGACTCAGAAAAAACCTAGATCCACCACAGCTTGACAGATGTCAGGTGCACAGACTGGGATTCACCCTGTCTGTTTTTTCTTGTTTTCCCCGTAATAGAGTTGAGTCAACACACAAAGAAAGAACATGTATTATGTCATTTAACACTTCCATCAAAGTGTCGTGAGTGAGGAGGAGGAGGAGGGGGAGGCAGGTCGGTCTCTCTCTGGATGTTTGTCTCTTCAGGACGTCGGATGGTGAAATAGCTTGCAACTGCCTCCCTGCTGTTCTCCGGCAACCCTGAGGGTGGCGCTGTTGAAACAGAATTGATGGAGAAACAGCGGTGTCGTGTGATTGATCCACATGTTTTTCTAATGTCACGTATTCAACGATCGGGCAGAAGCGCTGCTGTGTTGTTGTTTCGCCCCGGTGACGAGTCACTGGAGGCGAATAAGAGTCTGCGAGCACGAGGCTGCGCAGAGACTGGACATAAATAAAACAACAACAACAACAATAAGTTGCCACCTTTGCTGCGACTTTTATTCCGACCCAGAGGAGCAGGTCTGAGCATGCGCACTGCATCGGTTCTAGGGGGACGGGGAGGACATCACGGAAAAACGCGTAGCGGCAGCACCACACACCCCACGCCGAGATTTCCTCTCTGCGCGGCGCTCGAACTGCGCGACGGACGCGGCCCGCGACTATGCCCGGTGCGGCGCTGCTGTGCGGGAGCACCACTTGACAGGCCGGGGTGAGGTCTGAGCCGTTGCCGGGAGGGGAATCACATTTCTTCATATGGGAGCAGCATGCGGGAAATGGTCGGAGGTTGCTGCGTGTGTTCAGACGAGCGAGGCTGGGCGGAGAACCCGCTGGTTTACTGTGATGGACACGGCTGCAGCGTCGCGGTGCACCAAGGTAACGTTAGCCGCCGTTAGCGTGCGAGCACCGCGCAGCTGCGGCGGCGGCGGCTGAGCCCCGGCGGCAGCCAGCAAGCGCTGCCGCTGGGTCGGTGGCTCTCTGTGTTGGTCTGTTGCTGTCTACGTGCGTGTGTGTGTGTGTGGATGTGTGTGGGAGGGGTCGGTAGGCGTGCTGCTGTGTGTTGTTTCCCCTCAGCACACATGATCACGCAAACGCACACGCACACAAACACAGGGCCAGACAGGGTGACAAGGAGCCTGGATGGCGCCTCGATGGCACCGTGGGTCCGTGCGGGTCCGTGCGTGTTATAGTGTGTGTTAGTCTGGCTCGAGAGGCGTGTGTTTAGCGCCAACTGAGCCAGGCGGGCCCTCCCGTTTGGACACTGTGTTGCCTTGTGTCCATTCGCTTTGTTGCATCTGTGGAGTGGGAGCCTGTAGTGAAGTCACAGGATGTGAGTGTAAACCTCTACCTGCTCCCACTGTGGGAGGCTGCAGGAGACCGAAGCAGTGCTGACTCCACTGTGCTCCCCTCTGCTGCCTGACACAAACCATATTTTGCTCCTGTAAGTCAGTGAAAGTGCCATAAGGTTTGCTAAAGTCAGATCAGTCCAGAGCAGATTCCTCAGTGTCACTCATAGGCAACTTACATGTCAATGTGTTTGTGTGACAGCATGCTACGGCATCGTCCAAGTGCCCACCGGTCCATGGTTCTGTCGGAAGTGTGAGTCACAGGAGAGGGCGGCTCGTGTGGTGAGTTCAGCAACATGACACAGATCATCCATCCATTCCTGCTTCACCCACTTCTCACCGATGACACACTCTGTGATGCTCTCTCCTGTCCCAGAGGTGTGAGCTGTGCCCCCACAAAGATGGTGCCCTCAAGAGGACGGACAGCGGAGGTAAGTCCCCCCTGAAACTGCAGGACGAGCCTCCTCGTCTGAGACGACACTGAAGATGTAGGTTTCCTCTTTATTCATAAGGAGTCACATCGTTCCATTGACTCACTGCCAATCTCTCCGTCAGGCTGGGCCCACGTTGTGTGTGCACTCTACATCCCAGAGGTGCAGTTTGCCAATGTCCTCACTATGGAGCCCATCATCCTGCAGTATGTCCCACATGACAGATACATCAAGGTACTGACGCAGGCTACTGCCTGGAGAAAATTGCACCAACACATGCAACATATTTGATGAACAGCTGTTTGTCCACGGGACATTATTTTGGAAGCTGTGTATCAAAAACAATGTAGTTCTCTGTAAAAGCACAGTTTTCTTCTACCTGGAGAGGGTGTTTATTGTCCTTTGGCCTTTCTGTATTTATTAGATGTATGGTAATATAAAGACAAACAGGAAACAAGGGGGGGAAGTTTTAGGACATGCAACAAAGGCTAGAATGGATCCAGTTTCTACGTTTACATGGACACTATTATTTTGTTATTAACACGATTAAGCCAATAGTCTGAATAAGACCATGTAAACATCATTTTCTAATAACCTAACGAGTCAAACTCTGAGCAAGTAACAATCAAATTTGGAGTATTCTGATATGAGTCACATTATGTAAACAAGTTTACCTCTAAATCAGATTAGAACATCCTAGAGGAGGTTTTTTTTGCAACATGGACATGTACGGCAGTCACCAACTGTAAGAAGACGTATGACCAGGGAGTAAACAGGATGGAAATATTTTTAAAGAGTTGTAGAGTTTGCAAAATTTGAGAGGAAATGCCTAAAACTGTAAATGACAGCATTGCACATGAAACTATTTCAAGTTGTGGTTTTAAAACAGGCAGAGGAATGTTGGGCAGAATGACATGAGTCATAATCATACTATGCTCTAATATGTAAATGGGAATATGAATGGAATATTCTATTAGCAACTCCTGCTAACATCATAATTTAAATGATTCTGAAAAAGGTCTTTAGTCAGAGTAGGAGTTGGTGTTTGGATCTCTGACTACGAAAGTCAGATTTAGTTTCAGTCCCGAAACAAACAGAGCTGGGACCTAGTTTTAAACTGTTTCCCATCAGTGTCAGCAGTCATAAAGAGAGATATCCATCATAAAAGAAAAAACAATGACACATTAACGACTTCAGCTTTAAGAATCAGTGACGAAACAGTTTTAAGACAAATTCAAAGAAGCACAACCCTTGTTTCCCCCGGAGCGGGAAAACCGTTCAGCTCCACATCACCATCGTTCCCTCCACCTACACGTTACCCAGATCTGAACGTGGCAAGGTCACGCCTGCTCTCTGGAGGTTGTTGAAAGTCTTTCTGGGAAGTGTGGGAGATTTCCAGCTGAAGTAGAAATAGACGAGGTAGGTTGAGGGAGAGTCGAGGAAGTACATTCACCACAGTTCAACACAAAAAACCCATTGTGATGTATTTAGCTTAAATAGTTAGCGACTTTAAAATGAGAAACATTCACTGGCGGGCGGCTTCCTGGTGTTTTTATCACTGGTGCAGTGCTCGTTCTAAACATGTCTGTTTGGAATGGACTGTTTTGTTTGGTCTGTTGGTTTCTTCTGAAACTGTAAAAGTGACCTATGACCAACCAGCATCTGTTTATTTTGGGCAGATGTTTTGGTGAATGCTTCTCATAAAATGAATTTGCTTTATTACAGTTCATCTGTGTGGTTTGAAGGTTCACTTAAGACTTAATGACCCAAGTTCACAACTTTTCAAAAATAAAGCTTTGTTATTCCACTCAGTACAAAACATTGCACCAAAATAATGGACTTACTTTGTAGACAAATAGCTAAAGAGGAAGTGATTCTGTGAACGTGTCTGCCATGAAGGAGATCAGCACCCGTGACTCTGGCAGGCCAGATATTACTGCTCTATTATAGTATTATTAGACTGTTGTAGTTTACAGCCACTGCTGTAGGTTATCTGAGGACGTAGGACATTTGAACTCAGTCCCTGACTAAAAGGCTCATTTACCTGTTCATTCACATTTTATTCATATAGAATGTGTAGTGTGTCCAAGTCTCACCAAATTTGACACATGTCAAGTGTGAAGCTGATAAAACTGATGTTTTTGCGAAATATACTTTCCACAGACAGACAGACAGACATTTGTGGAATTAGTAGGTAGATAAAAGTCAGTCTCTATGTGTTTGGACTGTTGGTCAAACCAAAAAAAACAAATAGGAGACCTTGGATAATTTTAATGAACATTTTCACATTTTTTAAAGATTTTATACAACAGTTACTTGATAAAAATGTCCACATGGGATCTTAAGTCTGTTTTCCATGTAAACTCTATGTATAGTAATGGAATGACGGTTTAATGCTGCACAGTGGCTGATGTAACACAAAGACAATGGGACCTGTACCACGCAGTGTAAGATACAGTGATCATGCCTCACACTGAGTGGAAAGATGTGCTTACACATTTTGAAATATTCTGCCCGTCCAATCAACCGTGAAATCACAGACTCGTTTCCAGCCATTACACCTTTATCATGCATCAGCTATCTTGTAACTGTCTTGTTTCTTCTGGTCTGTACAGTCTGTGATATTTTGCAGACTGTGTGTAACAGAAGCATTGAGCGCTGAATCCACCATGAACCAGAGCAGGCCTTTTAAAGCCATGCACATTTCAGAGAAATCAATATTTGACTCATGGACTCATTGGACTGAGCAGCCAGTCAATGCCGTGTGTGTGTGTATGTGTCCTGGTGCGTGCCTGCATATAAATGTACACATGTGAGTCTTTGTGTGCCTGGTTTCATATTACTTTGTCAGCTACAGTAAATTGCATGCAGCTTTCCGCCCCCCGTCAGAGCCATTCATCCAGATTCTGCTGCTGAATTCCTAGACAGCGGTACAATGGCCGACCAAAACTCGAGAAGCCATTCTTCTATTTTTACACGCTCGGTGTAGTTCTGTCTCTGGCCTTTCATTACACGGCCAACATCCTCTGAGGGGAGCAGAGAGCAGATGAGGATGTGTGGAGTAGAGCAGGAGAGGGGAAAGGGGAGAAAAAAGGCGAGAGAGAGTGGGCTGGAGTGAAAAGGTAAAGAGCCCGCTGTTCCTTTGTCCCGCACCTGTTGCTAGGCCTCTCGTGCCCCCCACCAGTCAGCCCTGCTGGCTGGGGAAAATCTGAGGGAAAGTACAAAAGCTGTGTGTGTGCATGAATGCATTTGACTGCTTGTGTGTGCCCCTGTGTATGCTTACGTGCATTTTGTGGATGTGTGTGCACAGTTTCATGGCAGTGAGGCCTGATGCATACAGGATGTGCGGATCCAGCCTCGAGCTCTAAATTTAACTATTTACAAAGTCTTGTCTGCACATATTGTTTTTTTGTTTGTTTGTTTTTTTGCAGCATCAATGTGTGTTTCCTCATCTCCTGCAGATTGTTAGAGATAAACCAGCCCACTTCTGTGCAGTAATATTTATTAGTCGAGATGAGAAATGCAAATACCTTTTCCTAGCATCAAGATACAAAAAGAGAATACTGGACTAGCGACAGTCGCTTTGATGTGAACTTTTTTCACAACATCTGGTGAACAGTTACGTTGTGCACAGAGCAAACTGTGTTCTGTTTGAAAGGCCCATCTGTTTGTCTTGACAAGCAAAACTTCCTAATCATTTACAGTTTGGATGCAGCTGTACTCACATGAAGAAGCTTTTGTCTTTCCGCACTGGAAACACAGTAGTTCACAGGATGAAAAACAATACAAAATAATTTGAGATATAAAAGAAGTAATATAAAATCATGACTCATAAAAGTAAATGATCACAATAGTTCGTATGAATGCACGAAACTACAGTGTTAGCGCTGGTGCAATACACTGAACAGAACCTCGCAAGACTGAAAAGACTTAACTCATGTTTTCACACAAATCTGGATTCTCTGTGACCTTTGCTCTTCTTCAGCTGAGGTATCTCCTGATTGTTATAACTTTATCTGTCCCCTCATTTCCTCTCGTCCCCATCTTTGTTGGGGTTCCAGACCTGTTACATCTGTGAGGACCATGGGAGGGAGAGCAAGGCTGCATGTGGAGCCTGCATGACCTGCAACAGACAGGGCTGCAGACAAGCCTTTCATGTCACCTGGTAAGTGTTACCTTTGGTGTGTGTTTGTGATTATGTGGAAGATATTTCATGTTTCATCTACAGCTTGGTGATATTTTGGACAGCAAGCTGGTCAATACGATCATAAACACATAGTCTCTCTTTAAAATATAGTTTTTTATTATATATTAGATGCACATAACTAATTGTGTGTGTCACCTGATATGATGAGCTGTGAAACAGCAGCTGGGAAAGGCAGAGAAAGAACAACCACAGTTCCTCAAAATGCAAATATGTATTTCCCTAGCTTACTTTTTGTTGTACTGTCTGCACTATTTTTTCTCGCTCTAGTTTTTTTAATCTCTTTGGATCCTTTGTGTAATCTAAAACTGATTCCTATCAGAATGCAGAGTTTTACCTTTTACAATCAGGGCTGAAGGATCGGCTGGCACAGTTTTGTACGTGCAGAGATGTGACATTGAATGCATCCTGCCTGGATCACTGATAAAAAAATTAGCACCTGACTCATGTGACATCCTGCACGTGTGCGATATCATTATCATCCTGCTTCCTTTTGCCTCTCACCCTGTGATGCCCTGTGTTCAGTGCTCAGATGGCCGGCCTGCTGTGTGAGGAGGAAGGCCCAGAAGCTGACAATGTGAAATACTGTGGCTACTGCAAGCATCACTACAACAAAATGGTAACGATCCTACAAACTTCTCCATACCTGTGTATTCACTGTAAGATGTAACGTGACCGCTGCTGCTGTTTTTGTTGACCTTTAGGTTGTTGACCTTTAGGGCGGGCACTGTTGTTCTTCCATTAAGCCAGCAGTGGTGTTAGTCACAGCTGAGTAATGTCTGTGTGAATGGGAGAGCCAGGACAGTGAGACTGGTTGCCAATGCTGTTGTGTGGTTCAGGGTTTGATGAACACAACAAGGGGTCTTCATTACAGGAGTATAACCAGATCTCTGTATTAGCGGGGCTCTCGTGACTAGGGGTGCAGCTGATCACATAACTCACCGGTCGGATCAAATCAAGGATTTCAGTCTCAAATCCGATCAAGTTCTGGATTAGCTGTTTCGTAATAAACCAAAAGATTTTACACCTCTCATAATAACATAAGAAATCTCCAGTGATTCCTCGTATTATTGCTTTCATCGATTATGAAAACAAAGTAATCGACATAAAACGATTATCATCCTGCGTTTAGTTTTGCAATGAGGCTCTTGTTTTGTCTTGCCTTATAAGGCCCGTGCCACACTGCCTGCATGAGCAGCAGCTCTGCTGTTTCTGTTAAGGTTTCTGGACTATTTCCTCAAATATAAGTTGGGCTATGTACTCGACTAAATGCCAGGACACTACTGCGGGTTGCCAATGCAAAATGATTGCCCCCGCTGCTTCAGGATCAGGGCAGACACACATTACATGTCTGGTAAACCCTGCAGCGTGTCCTCCCTCCTCACAACCCCGCTGACCTGCGCTCACTTTACACATTAACAATAAGCACCAACACTAATCAAAAGTTATTAGGACGCGTTTAATTTGCTCTAGAGTTTATGAGACACGTATTTAAACACGTTGGAAAAAAAGTCCAACATCTTCTGTGCACACAGTTCACCTGCAACACAAAACATGAGACGTAATGTGACGGACGCAGCCAGGACATCAGGGTTAGAGTAAATGATCTGGATTCATGATCTGACATCATAGATAAGTAGATAGTTGGTTTTGTGTAATCCTGCTAAATAACATTCAAACAAACAGACGCAAATGAAAATATAACCTCTTGGGCCGAGGTAATAATAAAGACAAAGGACCTCTACTAATATTTATAAATAAATTACCGAAGCAGAGATATTAGAAACAACGTTACAGATACAAGTTGATCCCAACTTGTATCCTGTGTCGACTGTGCACCAAAGTGAATCAGTGATTCTTACCATCATTATAACATTATAATTTATTGTATCCTGTACTTGTTATTTCATCCTCTCATGTTGGACTGAGGACTGACCAACAGACATCGATCTTCAGTATCTGCAACATAACACATAGATGACATAAGTTTATACTTTATTTCATTCTGTTGGTAACGAGTTAGTAAAGATTAACTTCAAGGTATAACTAACATGCATATTTGAGCTATAGAGATGCAACTAGGCAAATGTGCTTTGTCCTTTGGTTACAGTCATCCTGTTACAGTCATCCTGTTACAGTCATCCTGTTACAGTCATCCTGTAACATCCTGCTGAGTAACCAGCTACTGGTTGAAGCTTTACCAGACAGATGTGAGAGAGAGCGGTGTCTTCTCAACTAACTCAGCTCACAAGCAAATAAGCATGATGTCATGAAAGCCCTGTAGCTGTTAAGGTTTTATTTGATCATGAGTCAATGCTCACTTTCTTGTTTTGCTTTTTACAGCAGAAGAAGTTGCGCTCCAGTGAAAATACGAGCAGTTCCTTCAGTCATTCCAGGGGGCGCTCCAGCTCTCCCTCACAGGACAAACACCACCACCACAGGCAGAGGAAGGTTAGCACTGAGGGGGCGTCGACAAATCTACCTTATAATTAAAGAAATCTTTCTGTCTGTGGCTCACATATCTCATGAGCCATTCATCTTATGGGCACTTGGCATGCTTCCTTTTAAGAGCCCAAGGCAGTGCAGTGTTGAATTTGGTGCAGTTTGGACACACAGCATATAAACTTTGAACAGACAGGTGAACAGACCTCCAGTGGTGTCTTGGACTCATCAACGCAAGTGACGTTGATCGAACACAGTGCCTTCAACTGGTTTTCCAATTAAGGATTGAGCTTTACTGGACTTTGAAAAAACGGGTGAACGGCTCTTTGTGCAGCAGCAGTTCTGTCCAGCAACAGGTCTTTACTTGATGGTGCTCAATTACTGCAGGGCACTTTTAGAGTTTCAGAAAGAAAGCTGCAACCAGCATCACCACAGGCACAGGCACTGCACTAGCATTATACATTTTAATTTATATAAACAAATCTACGAAGACAAAAGTAGCACTGTTGTGGCTCTCAGCCTTGAAAATGAAATGTAGGTGAACACGTGTTGTTTTTTTGAAGGAATAATCATACGTAATGTTCTGGCCAGTTTGAAAGCACTAGTACCTGCAGATGTTAATATGCGTTTCCAAAAATGGGCATTGAACATCTGATCAAGGTGAAGGATGTTTTTGTACTTTTTGTGCTTATAATAGCCCACCCTTGTAACTCTGTGTGTCAGAACTGTTGGCAGCCGTTGACCTGTGGCTCAGGAGATAGAGTGGGTCGTCCACTAACCAGGGTGTCTGTGGTTTGATCCCTGGTTCCTCTATTCCACAAGCTGACATGTCGTTGGGCAAGATACTAAACCCCAAATTGCCCCTGACGGCTCTTAAAGAGAAAGTGCTGCACATACATGCACTTATGTGTGTGAATGGGTTTATGGTAAAACTGAATTGTATAGAGCTTTGAGTGGTCATCAAGACTAGAAAGTGCTCTATAAATACAGAGTGTTTTACAGACTGTATGCCTGGCAGGACCAGGTAGGACTCTTTACATGCCTTAACCCATGTGTATGCGTGTGTTTTCAGAGTCATAAGGATAAAATACGGCCAAAAGAGTGCTACAAGAAGTCGTCTGACAGCCTGAGCACGTCAGTGACATCCAGCAGCATAGAAAAGGTATGAAAAGCCCACCCACAGTGCGACTCAGTGTGAGAGTTAAATTAAGATTTAGAGGAATCGCGATGCCTCCGTCAGGAAACAATGCCAATTTCAGTGCCACACTGAAGAGCTTGTTGTGATGTGTGTGCAGATCTCCTCCAGTCACCACAGCAGCAAGGATATTGAGGGAAAATCCAAGAAGCTGAGCTCACACAGTCATGGTCATCGCAGTAAAAAGACAGGAAGCACTGGCAAGAGCTGCTCCTCCTCCTCCTGCTCCTCCAGTCCGTTCAACACAGGTAAGAAATGAACGACGACGTGTTGATTTTGTCAGAGGTGATAGACGAAGGTGAAATAAAGTCTACTTTGACCAGTGAGTTTGTTTGTTTTATCTCTGTGTATGTTCTTCTCCTGGAGGTGGCTCCTTGTCTTCTGCTCAGGATTTCCATCAATTCTCATCTTCATCCCGCCTGGAGCGTGACCCTGACCGAGGAGGTGATGACCACAGCGGAGAGGAGCGCAAGGAGCGTCACAGGAGGCCAGCAATCCAGGAGGACGAGGATGAAGAGGACAACGACAAGGAGGAGGACAAAGATGAGGAGGAGGAAGAGGAGGAGGACAGTAAATACCACAAGCCACCAGCATTGACTCCCGCTGACGGCCCCCTGGCAGGATCACAGGGTCATGACAGGTCAGAGAGCAACTCGAGTCCTTTCGAGAACAAGGTCACCATCTCTACCTTTGGGTCCATCATGCGCATCACCTCCTCGTCAGGGCTCGGCAGCAGCAGTAAGATCCGCAAGATCTCCTCCTCAGGGGACTACAAACCTTCCAAGTCTCTCTGCAAGCCGTCTCAACTGAGCACGCCACCGATCCTAGAGGAGGCGGACATGGAGGACAAAGCCACACCTCCACCACTGCCTCGGGAAAGGAGGCACAGAGGCAACAAGAAGAGCCGCCATGGACCAGGGCGTCCACGGGGCAGCAAGAACCGAGAGAGGAGGGAAGACGAGCTTCACCACCACCACCACCATGCAGCACCTCCTCCTCCTCCTCCTCCTCCTCCTCCCGCCTTAACCTCCTCAGTCTACCCAAGCCCATCCTCCATCCCACAACCCACCTTCCCCTTGACGCTACCTCCCACCTCTTCTTCTTCTTCTTCCTCTTCGTTCTCCTCCTCCTCTGTAGGTAGTTTTTCCACAGGCCGTGGTAACTCACTGCTTGGCTCGGGTGAGTCCATGTGAGCGGGTGTGTGCGGTTGCCCCCAAGCTTCCTGTGTGTGTCAGAGAGCGTAGAAAAATCGGTCTCTGTTTGTACTTTGGTGTGTTCACTTGCAGCGTGACTCTGTCGTGTCAAACTGTTTCCATGACACGTCAGCAACAAAGGAGCAGCTTATCTGTATCTCGGCACCTCACCATGTAGTAGAACAAGCAGCTCAAAGTAAAGTAAAAGAGCCCATCAGGACAAATAAAGATACAGTTTCATGGAACAGTTTTAAATAGAAATATTCAGTAAATCAGCCTCAGTTCATTAGTCTGTGTGAAGCAGAGAGATTGTCCTAGATAGTGGTTTTTGTGTGCTCTGCACACAGCTCTGTGTGGTAGTTTTCCTGCCCTACTTTCAGATTCTCTCAAGGACGTGAACTCACAGGTGCTGTGTGTGCTCATCTTTAGGGGCTCACAACTTTTGAGAAAAAATCAGAAATATTTTCTCCACTGACTTTATTCCTCTGGTTGTGCAGGTATCTACTCCAGTCTCAAGGACCCTCTCACACTGGGCGGCGGTGTTTGCAGTACTCCTCTCTCCCTGGGCGGAGGGGTGTGCAGCACCTCATTGTCCCTAGGAGGGGGCATGTGTAGCACCCCTCTCTCCTCAGGACTTCTCCCATCCCACGTCTCCTCTCTCTCTCTTCCTTCAGTCAGCGCTGTCTCAAACACACAGGTACTTTACACAAACTGTTGAACTGATCGGTCCTGATGAAGTGTTTCAGACTGAAAAGCTCTTTGCTGTATCAGTCTGTATCTCTGTGGGACAGTTTTCCAATTTAGTTTAACACTTGGAATAAACAGATCTAATGTAAAAATACTTAACAATGACTAACAATACTACTATTTACTGCTGCACTTAGCATATAGATTTATTTTATTTATACACAATGAATGAGTTGATCATACGAAAATTGATCTATAACTATTAGCGAAGCAAATTTTATTTTCATAGACCATATTCACAATAGTCAAAGTCACATGTGAGGCATCCCTCTTTCAGGACGGAAAGAAGTGCAAAAGATGCCCCGTATAACGGAGCACATCAACAAAATAAAAATATTTACAATATTCATGAGAAAACACAGTGTCTTAACATAAATGCCAAAATTAATTCAACATCGTACTTAAGTTGAGAAGGTGATGCCCATTGTACATGGACTCAGTAGTGGGTGATTTTTAAAACACAATCACCAATCATTCCTTCCAATTTGACAATGTACTCCTGACAATATATTGTATTTGCACCGTTTAAAAGAATGTTGTGTCAAAGCAGTGGTTGTTAAACTGGGAGCTCACGTTGCATCAGGCATGAAAAAGACCCTCTAGAGAGACTTGATTTAGTCTGTACAGCCATCTATAAGGCGTCACAGCTGTCATTTTTGAATCTGTATTTAAATGTCCCATCCATATATTCCAGATGACTGTGTCTTCACTGTGTCTCAGGTCCTTCCAGGTTCCAGTACCTCTTATAGCCTGACCTCCACCCAGCCTTTCGCCAGCTGTCTCTCCACAGCCCCGACACTGCCGCCACTACTGAGCCAAGCCCAGACCTCACTGCCAGGTGAGAGGAGGACAGTGTTATGAAACTGAAGCTAGTTTACGACAAGCTTCCACAGTAAAGCCTCTCCTGACTTAACTACTCTTCCCTTTCACAGAATCTAACATTAAATCTCCTCATACAGCACAACAGACACTACTCTTTAATGAGGAAAGGTACATGTGAAGCTCATGAGTCTCTGTCTCTGTTGTCAGAGTCCGACCTCGATGACTGTCGCTTTCCATGTCAGGGGAACTCACCAAGAGAGAGTCTTTCCTCACAGTGAGTCTCTTTCTTTACTTTTCCAACTGTATTGTTGTTACAGGATGTTACACTCTCTTGTGGGGCTGTTGAAAAGGAGTGAGCTGGTAACAAAGAGAAGAACTCTAAAGCACAGGCTCAGTTGGGACATGGTCTCACTATCTCCATCAACCATCTTTGTGCTGTAGCTGTAGTCAAATGAGATTGTATTTCAGCAAACAACAGGAAAAAGGCAGCAACAACCAAAGTGGATTAGGAAAAAAAAGTATCAACCACAGCCACAGAGTCTTGTCAGTAGTTTCCTCTCATGCTTGCAGCAGTGACTTTTCAACGTTTTTGACTCTCCGTTGTTTTCTCCTCCTCCTCCTCACCTAGGTCTCCCATGAGCTGTCTTCCTCTTCTGTTCGACCAGAGAGATGGGCTAGGTGCAGGAGTCAGAGCCCGTCCAGAGAACGTGCCTCCAGCCAGCTCCCACATCGAGCTCCTGCTGGAGAAACATGGCAACGGAGAGATGGGAGCCAACAGTGAGTCAGCCTGAAAAAAAAAAACTTAAATACAACAGAGGTTCCCATGTAGTTCCAAGAACAATTACTATAATAATATATAATATATGTTCAATATTAATACAATTAAATAAATGGGCAACCAGTGCTCTGTAGCAGTGGGTGGAGGCGGGGCAGTGAGCCTTCAGTCTGTGGACATACTACAGCAACGTTTCTGTTTTGTTTTCACACCTTGGCGGACTGACTGTCATTCACAGTTGCTGGTGCTGATCTTAGTCATTTCAGCAACATCCATAGAATCACTTTCCCTTTGACAATTGTTTTACAAAGTAAAAGCTAATTGGTCATTTTGTTGCTGCAATGCTTTATATAGAGCTGATATACAGCTTTTATTTTGAAAAGTTGTAAACTTGGGTCTAAAGTTAATGTCAGTTGCTAAGCAGACCTCTGAAATAGTAAATAATTCAGAATCAAATCAAAGCCACCAACCTGACTCTGCACCATAGACTGTAAAAGGCTCTGAACACAACATCCAGCAAACAAAATGAAAAGTGACAGTATATTGTAGAACTGTTTGAGGAGGACTCACTAGTGACAAGGAATAATTCTGAAGTAGCTTCAGCCAAAAGTCCAGTCTCACAATGTTAGATCTTAAAAATGATAGAAGACACTTCCTGGATCCACGCCTTTGACCAGATCTGCACCGAAAAGTTATTTAGCGGTTACTCAACTTTTATTGAGTAGTCTTTGCTTAATCCTGCTGAGGAATGGACAGGGGTGAAAACATAACCTTCTTGGCAGAGTAAAAAATACATTTTATAAGTGATGCCCACAATTCTGCTATCAACTCTATGCTCTCAATGCATACGGCTCCTAAAAAATGTATTTTAAATTAGAAAGCCAGAAAAGGAGAAATCCCACTTTTGTTGAGCTGCTCACAGCTTGTGGCGTCTCGAGGTCATAAACTTTGGTTTAGGGTTCTCATCTAGCTTCATTCAAAGGTCTTATGTAGGAAAATGCTGTGTGAAGAATGCTTCATGTAATTTGCACATGATTCTCTTTACTCAGAGTCTCTAGGCTCTGTGAGAACACAACCTGGTGATATTTAGAGATGATGACTGAACCTGTGGACGCGATTAGGGACAGAAAATAGCACGTCTAGAGGCACCATGCTGTGACTGAATTGAAAGTCTGTTCTCTGTCTGTTCTCTCTTTTGAATCACATACCTCACTGCCTCTCACTCTCATGCAAATGTTCTCTGTCATCGGCTGACTCTTTTTTTTCATTTATTATTAGCTACTTTTTCTTTCTCCACCCAGTGCAACCATTGTTTGTCCATTTTGCTGCACTTCTTATAATTTTTCGTACTTTTTCCCATGTGTCTACCATTGTCTCACTTTCTGTGTACCAACATAGAGCCGTCTTTTTTTAACCACCCCTCATAGTCTCTCGTCACTGTGTATGCTGTTTTACCTCTCAGGGTTCACTTTAGACTAATGAATGTTTATTGCTGCTCTGCAGAAACGAGAGAGGAGAGGGAGTCTGTTCTTCCTCTTTCTGTGATGCTGGGCACGCCGCGCACACAGCTTCTTAGAAAATTAATTAGGAAGCATTTCGAGGATTGCGTTGAATCCTTAGCTCAGCTCTTGGGGCACTGCAATAAACTCAACACTAAATATAAAACAGAACGTCCAGTTCCATCACCACTAAATGTCAGAGCTTTAATCACAATTTAAGTCTCATTTCTATGTTTTACAGCTTTGATAATCAGTTAAAGTGTAAGTGTGCAGTAATGGTCCTGTCAGTCTTTACAGCCCTTACATACCCATGGTCTACTAAAATAGCTCATATGTGTTTCATTACACGCCTCCCTCATTCAGGACTAGTCACTATTTAACAAGGACTCATTATTTTTCAGTGAGCAGTGAACTCGCATTTCAGACACTAAACTGAATTATCATCGTTTGTTTTGTCACTGATAGATGTGTGGCACAGTGGGTATTTTTACACGGTATGGACTACATCTGCGTTCCACTGTTAGGATTGAAGGGACACTTACTTAACGGAGTCGACCTAGTGCACTCTTCAAGTAAAAAAAATGAATCCGGTGAAAAAACAAAATATCAGTGAGAATAAGTGAAAACACCTGTGTGTGGCTACATGGACTGTGAAGTGGACTAAATGAAAGCTCCGCTCAGGTTACTGGGTGTGGGTATTTTACCGACACATGTTTCGTGGTCTATTATTGAATAACCATCACTAATTTATCCTCATGCATACAGTTTATTAACTGTGGTGTTATTCACCAGTTGGTGCTTCTCTGTCTCGTAACTTGTGTGACATAATGTAAAGTAGGACAGATACTGACCTCATTTTTATTCCTCCATGCCAGCGACAGTCATGTCTGGAGGCATTGTGTTTTTGGGGTTGTCTGTTCCTTTGTCCCACTCTCATGAACACGATATCTCAGGATAACTTCAGCACCCTGCAGGGACTTTTTCCAAATTTGGCTCAAACATTCACTTGGACTTTAGGATGAAGTCATTAGAGGTTTGGTTCTCAAAGGTCAAGGAGACCTCGGCGGTAACTCAAGAATTCATACTCTTTGCATGACAAAAGTCAACATGTGGCTCATAGGGTACCATGATTATGTGTTGGAATTTTATGACCAAATTGTCAAAGATCAACCTCATTGTGACATTTAAAATGTCTGCAAATACACTCTTCTGGTTTATATTTAACGTCATAGCTCAGGAACTAAAGGTGGTGAGTGTATTTCTGCAAACTGGACTGTTTGCCATATTCAGACAACCACAAGTGTTAAATATTTTAGACCTGTAAAGAGCTGTTTACAGTCAAATGAAGTGAAGGAACAGTGATTAAGTTAATTGTGTTGATCTACTTCCTTTCTACTAGATGGTCATATTCATAGATATACATGTGTTCAATAACATTAATAATATAAAGGTCATTAATGATATTTAATCTCTCCTCCCTGACCCCTCCCTTTAGTTGTGGAGATGCTCCAGTCGCTCCACTCCCTGCAGCAGGAGAACCAGCGCCTCCAGGACCAGATCCTCAGCCTGACGGCCAAGAAGGAGCGGCTGCAGCTGCTCAACACAGAGCTGGCTGTGCCTTTTCCTCCACACATTCATTCCGCCCTGGGTGCCTTGCACACCTCAGCCCAGATCAACTTCCTGTCATCCACCCAAGGTCAGGTTATTCATCTCTTTCGACCTACTTTCGTATAAAACCTAAGGACACGCCCACACACACATACACACATGCTGACTCTGCAGCTCACTTCTCACATTCACACACCGACCAACAGCCTCAGCTGACGTCTCTGACCTGCTACAGTTTAAATGTCAATTTGTTTAAAGGGTGCCACAATATCAACACTGATCATCGCATCATGATTGCTAGGTTTTTTTTCAATGAGTCAAATCTTACTTCAGAGCTGCACACGCATTCATCAGCCCATCTCACTTGCTCTCTTTCATTCACCTCTTTCAGATATTTGCATAATAGCAAAGAGCCAACTAACCCCTAACCCTAGAAAAAGGATCAGGTCTGACACGCAGATAAAAAATGTAATCATTAATCATAAAAAATTCTGTACCGGTTTTGAGCAAGTTCACATACGCATTTAGAGCCGATTGTAAAATCATGTTGATTGGTTAATAAGTGATGATGTCAGCATCACAGCAACTCTTGTACCAAACTTTTCGCTGATTTTCCGAGTTGAGAAGGATTTTTCCAATTTTCCAATTATTCCAACAGCACATGAACACACAATTATCTCTTTTTTCCTCTCCTGCTTTCTCCCCACAACCATCCAAGTGCATGCACCATATTTAAATCATTTAATCTGTGTATTATTTTCGGGTGATACTTCTGCATGAGCTCATTAGACTGTCATTGAAATAAATATAGTGATTTATTGATGTGACAAAGTGTTTTGCAGGGTGTAGTGTGACAATTCAAAACATGGTGGCTCATGTCAAACTTTGATTTTGTAGTTTTCACCCTGTGTTTGTACCTCTCTCTCTCCCTTAGACCCTCTTAGCTCCAATAAGAGTCCCCTGTCCAAAAGCTGCTTCCTGAATGACACCTCCTTTGTTAACTCATCTGAGGTGAGAAGCCATAGATCATGTGTTACACATTATACAGAACTGGATCCAACAGCATTAACAAGTGTGTCTCTGCCTCTTAAACCTCTTTGTATCACGAAATGTGTGGGGTTAACCCTCAACAGGATTTCATACGGGTCTTAACGAGTCTTAAAGAGTCTAAAATCCAATAATCAGAATTTTATAAAGTCTTACATTACATTAAATAAAGAAGTTAATGTTAAATGTGTATAGGTAGGTTTTGTTTTTGTTAATTTAGCACTTCTTCTGTTGTGCTTTAAAATGAGCTTTTTAAAAAAGCTGTAATGAAACTACAAACAAGACCAAGTGACAATTTATTGCTGTACACTCGGCTTGGCTTTGGGAAAGAGTATGGATACTTACTGCCTGTAGTTTGTGAGATAACGTGGTGTTTTGAGGGTTTTTCTCTTTTAGGTTTGTTAATCTTATAATCTTCAATTATGGGAGAGTAACTCTGGGACTCCAATATTCCTCCATATCTGCCATACTTGACATAAATCTTAAATTGAATTCATTATGGTCTTAAAAAGATCTGAGAAAGTTTCAATTTAACTTGTTGAAACCTGCAGAAACTCTGATACAGTGATGATAGTGATAATCAGTGTTGTCTCTTTCTGTCAGATGTGTACAGACTATATTTTTTTTGTTGATGCAGAAAGGAACTGGATTCACAGTAATAGCAAGCTGACACCTTAAATAGCTGACATGGACTTTTCTCCTCTTATTTTCCAGGAGCTCCACTCTGGTAGTCCGTCCCGCAGTAGCTCGTCCCTCTCTTTCCAAAGTACTCCTCCTCCCCAGCAGAGTCCGGCCTCCTTCGGCCAGCCAATGCTGAACGGCCTGAGTCGAGGTTTGAGCGACGGTCTGGGGACCATCAGTCAGGCTGGCGGCTCCTCTCTGCCGATGGTGGGCGGGCTGATGGCGTCTTTTGCAGGTAGTATGAACGGCGTGCTGGGAAGCCTGAACGGCGTGATCCAGTCTCCGGTGCAGAACGCCCCACTGCCCACACTCCCTGCTCTGCGCCCCCAACCTCCACCGCTCAACCCACAGGCCCTGGCACACGGCTTCCAGCTCCCCAAGAGCGTGAGCCCGTACGTACCCAGTACTGTCTGTCTTTCAATCAGCGTCAAAATGAATAGTTTTCTTTCATTTTAAAGGTGTGACAAAAGGTCAAATTTTATTTAAACTTAAAATATTATAATATAATAAGGTTGTTCTGTGTGTACTGTCCTCTGCTTTTATGACTATGATAGTAACTGCCACTAGATGTCGCACTTGCACCAGTATGTCAGACCAAAACAAACGTTACATCAGCCACACCTCCAGCCACAGCTCCCCCTTTCATTAAGGTTGCCAGTAAGTTGCTGCTGCAATGTGAAAATGGCCCCTAAACACACAACAAAAAGCCCAACAGAATATTTCCCCTGTGTACAGGAAAGCCAACAGAAAAACAATCCAGCCAGCTGCTGTGCAGACTGGTAGAATGGGTCTGTTGTGTCTTATTCATCGATGGTGCTCCAGTCAGTGTCTGAGCCAGACGCTTAAGTGAATGTGTTTTTTATCTACTGATTCTGCCGCTGTGCTCACTCTTGCAGCCCTGAGCGCAGCACACTCTCAGCAGGCTTGGATGGCGCTAGCTGCTAGTTAGATGTCTATCATTATTATAGCCTTGTTCTGCTGTGTGTCGACTGTATACAGTCGACACACAGCAGGACAAGGTTATGGGAGCTGTGGTGTTTCTGGTTAAACGGCATTGCAGCGGGCAAGTGACAGGTGTGTCACAGTGGGAAGGGGGGGGGGGGGGGGGGGGGGGGGGGGGGGTGATCATGTCCAAGATGTTATAAACCTAAGAAGTGCCATTGGTGTCAGAGGGAGCGACTCACATGCATGTCTGGACCAGCTACCAGAACACACATTGAGTAACGTCCTTCTCTGCTCAGTACTCCTTTACTTTACTGTATCTTTACACAGAAAACAGATGTGTGCTGCTGTATTCATTTATAAATATATATATATATATAAAAATATATATATATATATAGTTTAAAGTTGTTGCTTGTGTTTTCAGATCCTCTCTCCTGTCAGAGCAGCAGAAGCAGCTACTTCTGGAGCAGCAGCAGCAGCAGCAGCAACAGCAGCAGCTCCAGCAGTTCCTCACCTCCCAGAACTTCACTCCCGTAATGAACTCCTCTCTGCTACTTTATCTTACGCTCACCTGTACTTTCACACTGTACTATCCCTTAAGGATGTGTAAAAAACCTTTATTGACATGGAGTATTTGTTCAGAACAACCATGATTTCTCTTTCTAATATGATGCTGTTTATTTAGAGATGAGGAAAAGAAAAGCCTAAAGGTGAAAATCACTAGAACAAGGTTAAGTTCAACAAGAAGTCATTGGAACAGGATCATTCTCATTGGTTTATGGGATGAAAAGGTTTTTATTTTCCCAACATTCTTTTTGCTCTGACTCAAATGTTTTATGGTCAAGATTTGTCTCATAGATGATCAGCCTGGTTCCAGGTTTAAAAAATCTTTATGAGGATTTTCTGAAACCACACTGGAGAAAATGAAGTGGAAACTTACTTCACGAACCAGAGCTATGCTAAAAATGGGCGGTCGCTGTTAGTGTTAAATAAACTTTAATAAGACTTTTTAGCTTGGTCCATGTTCCAACCATTAATATGGAGGTGGCAGCATTTAGGACCTATTCTGTTGCCAGCCACTAGGGGCCGATCAAGCTGTATTGTCGTCCATCTGTTTATGCAGTCTATGGTAAAATAGATACAAACAGGAACTGATGTCACAGAACCACAGCTTGAGTGGGTGCTTCTCATTGGGACTTGCAAGGTCCCATATTCCCTCTGCAGACTGTCCTGTAAACTTTCCGCTCCTTCACCAGGAGCAGCAGGTGGCGGTGTGCCAGATGCTGCAGCAGCAGAGACAGAGGGAGCTGCAGCGCCTCACGCTTACAGGAGCACTCGCCTCCACCCCAAACTCACCCATGATCGCCCATTCTCCCAACCTGCTGTCCTCTGCTACAGCCTCACCCCTGCAGGGCGGCCAGGGAGGCGGCCTCTTCGCTCTGCAGGACAACGCACTTCACAAGCCCGGGGTGAGCAGCACCGCAGGATTGCTCATTGTGGTTGGAAAGGCTGCCATGTTTTGTTTGCGGTTTTTGAAACCTGGTGTAATTATGTTTTCAGGGTGGAGGAGAAAAGGGCGGAGACAAGAATGGGTGACGTCTCGATAACAGAGCAGCTCAAATGAAGATGCCGGGTGTCACACACCCACTTGAAGAACTGAAGTCCACTTTTAGACTTTTGAACGTCTCCCTCTCTGTCATCTTTATCTTAAACCCTCTTTTATGAATGTATAACAGGATGGACTTAAATGTCAAGGTGAAGTTTTTCGTGTTTTGAAAGTCTTTATATCAGAGGTTCTTTCATAGATTTTTTTGTGTAGGCAGCTTTCAGAGAGCATGAATTCAGTGGTCTCTTCTTAAATTGCACTATTTTGTTAGTTAGACCAATGGGGCTGCTGACGAAGGCAGAGCCAGACTTCCTGCTCGTCCCTGCAGGTGTTGTGTGGGCTTTTTTCCCCCCGACTTCTCAAGCACTGACCGCTCATGAATTCCCTCCATTCAGTCAGTGAGAATCACACCTCTGCCCCTTGTTGCAACCTCACCTGTCTTCCTTGATATGTCTTCCCGTTGTCTTCACCCCACCCAGATTTCATGCAGATCTTATATGTCTCAGCCTCTCACAGGCTCTATTGTGTAAAGCATGAATATACTGTCACTTTTCAATGTGTGGTCGGTGGCGTTTCAACATGAAGCTAGTTATTACCTCAAACTTTTTTACCACCTATTTTCCATTGTTGACATTTTGTGCTGACTCTTTACTGCAGTGGTCATATTTAACGGATATAAATGCCCACCAAAAATCCTGGTGTTAACTCAAAGTTAGTAACTCACGTAAATGTAAAAATGGCACGCAACCCTCTCATCCAAAATGGCGCCATTGAGCCACCAGGTTTTATTCTAAACGACCACAAGAGTTTCAAAAGCCTTTTATATCCTCCAAGTTGCTGTCGAGATTAAGCAGATGAAACCAAACATTTGGAAATTGTGAGAAAAAAGAAATGAATAGTTTTTCCTAAAGAAGTGAGCACTTTGCATGTTAGTAGTTAACAGAGCAAATTAGCCATCAACACAGAAACTTTATAAAGGATGCTTGGTACTAACTAGGCCACTAGGTTTTTGATTTATATGAGTATTTTGCACTCTATCCTCAAGTGTCAGCTTTTTCTGTTACTTCCATACATAGATCCTTTTCATGTCCGACGACTAGTTGTTCTTTTAGCAATACTGGATAGATAATGCCTTAATGATACTAGATTTACAGAGAGAACCACGAGCCTAGAGGCTGACTCTCCTGGTGTTTTTCTTTGATAGTGTTTTATATCGGGGGTTCACAGAAGGGGACATTACTGAAGTGAACTCACTCTTCCTAAACTCATTTATACTTTTGATAGCTGACTGATGATTTCAACAGTTGTGAATAACCGTATAGTGATAACTAAAGTGTCAAATCATTTTCTATTGTAATTTTTTGTGTCAAGATGCAATGATCTTTAGTTTGTGCTTCAGAGAACTGAGAAGGACGTTTTGAAAAACAGTGCGCAGTGGTGTCATAGGAAGACGGCCAAGATGTACAAGTTACGGTGCTGCCGTGGATTGCTATCGCTGCTGCTGTTGGCCTTTACTGCAGGGCTGTTTGAGCCTACGTGCACGGCGTAAGCCAGTGTAGAGACCCCAGCCCCTTTTACTCAGCCTGTTGCACCTTATATTCCACTTTCTAGTTCTGTATAAAACGAACACGGAAAGGGTTGGCTTTGCTGTTCCGCCTTCAAGGCAGCAGCAGACGTAGTCGTAGTTTGTTTAATAAGGGAGAGGCAGCATGGCGGGAAAATCGTCCAGGCTGATTCAGGAACGTGGCCATGTCATCTAAAATCACACACGTGGGCGGTTTAGTGGAAACCTAAAAGGGCGAAATAACAAGGGGTCGTCCCAACGGCAATATAGGGGGATGTCTGTGTAAAAGGGGCTTATGATAAACAACTTTTTCTCCACTTCATCATGTGACGCCTGAGTTTTCTCTCACATTTATCTTTTACCCTCAAAGTAAGGGATTGTTTTATCAGGTTTTTTCCCTGTGTTCTTTAACAATATCTTCTTGGCCTTTTAAATATTTTGTCACTTTTTTCCTCGAACATGATCTCCCATACATGTGATACGTTGAGTGATAGTTTGTTTTGTTAGCAGCTAATGTAGACGTCCGAAAGGAACTTAAAGCAGCTCACTAGTCGCTGATAAATACTGTAGCAATGCCAGAGGGAGAATGTTGATTCTGTTGATAAAGACATGAGCCAACGTGTTGACATGACTCCGAGTGGGAGGTCTGCGTTTCACCCACCATGTCCTTACGAGTCACCTCTCAACCATGTCCAGTAGATGGACTGAGGAATTCTGAGGCAGTTTCTTTCTCATGTTGCACTGGGGCACTTTGGGCCCAATTGTAAATCGTTTTTTTAAGTACCTTTTCAATTTTGTTGGAATTCAAGTTGTATACTTTATTGTTTGTGTAAAAACACATTCATCCTTTTAAGCTTTGAAGTTTGAGTAAGCAAGATAATCCATGTTCTGAATGTCGTACTGTGTATCTTTTATGTATTACAACATTTAAGCACCTGGCTTGGAATGAGGTTTGATGAAGAGCAAGTTACCTTTTGGGAAATGAGTTGCATGAAATGCAGTGACGTCTCTCAACCGTATGGCTAAATACCAAGTAATAACTATGCATAATTTTAAATGCATTGTTCCCTGAAGAAGAAAAAAGAAGAAATTAAATGAAATGAGCACTGAAGTTTAAAAAGGACATGCACGTTGTCATTGTACAGTGTATTTGAGAGAATTGATCAAAATGAATTTGACAATATTGAGATTAAAAGCCCTGTAAAGTATTTTGATATTTTTGTGTGTAAAATTAAAAAGGATTTTAAGACGACTTTTTTGTCAATAAATGTATTTTACTGAGTTGTTTTACATTTTCTCTCGGGTGTTGAATAATTTTAGCAGTGAATATTCTGTGTGCTTGACCTTGTGATTGCATTCAACACTTGTTTCTTTGAAAGAAATTGTCAAAATAAGTTGTGATCTGACCTAAAGGCCACAGCTTTACTTGTTTCAATGTTGATATTCCTTTACCACAGTAATGACATTGGTCCCATAAATTCTGTTCTATACTAGATGACCTAGAATTGCAGCTGAGTGGATGGTTGACTGTCGACCAGTCAAGTTGTAGGAAACGTGACAATTTCCCCTTCTGCTCCTGAGTTATTGTGTCAGACAGACTCCATGAAACAGATTACAGGGAGCTGTTTTATTCTGCAGAGTTAAAGTGTTTCTGCAGATCGATGTGAAATCACAGTAGAGTTGACGTTTGACCTTTTTTGATGTACAGTGTCATTACTTCATTTTATCCTATTTCCTATGTTTGTCTGACAATAATAAGTGTATTGATTCTTTAGTTACAGTTAAAAGCATGTTTTATGATGTCACATTCAACATGACCTTTAACCGTCTAAATCTAATCAGTTCCTCTTTGAGTCTAAGTGAATGTTTTTGCCAAAGGACGCACAGATGAAAACCCTGATGCCTCATGGTCATTGCTGAAGCTGGAGCGTAAAGATCTCGCACCATATAAAATAGAACAGATCCATTCAATTCAAATAAGTTAATCTGTTAGGAACGTCATTAGTGTAATAGCATCAGTGCAACATTCAGCATACAGCATTACATACAATATCCAGAGAGCAATGTGCCGCTTATAACTAAAAAGTCATTCATAAATAGTATTAGAATGAGTAGATTGAGCCCTGATGAGTGAGTTGGATGTAAGCACAGAGGTTAGCATGACTCTCAGTGAATGTGAAGGATCTGTCTCCAGCCTGAAGGTAGATGACTGTATCTGTAATGTGTGTGTGTGGTGTCAGAGGTTAGTAGTGTTTCTTTTATTCTAGCTGTTCTGGGCTGTGATGGATGTTACTGACGGACCTGGACCAGGCTGTTGTGTTGAAGGATATGAGAGCTTCGATAAAGATGTGCTTCAGATTTCAGTTCATAAGCAATGTTTAAGAAAAAAAAAGGTTCCTGTGACTCCAAAGGTTTGTAGGTATTCACACTACACTGGAACCTGTCACTCCCAAAGCTGATCTTATTCTTGGCTCCTAACTGATCTACAAAGCTGAGTGTAAATGTGTTAACCATTAATAAAACGGATGTTGTCACAGCCACTGACGACTTATTAGTGGATTGTACCTGTAAATGTAGGGTCTGCATATTTCATCTGATAGTTAGGGGGACAGTAAAAGTCCATCCTCTGCTTGGCTTTAGTGTTGCACCTTCACAAAGTCCCTACACTGTGTGCAGACCCAGTCCCCTGTCTGTCTCTGTGACTAAGGTAGATGGCTTCTCCTAAATTGGACAGTTGACACTTTGACTGACGAAGAGGAGGAGGGAGAAGGGGGAGAGGGGGAAGAAAAATAGGAGGAGGAGGAGGAGAAGCAGGAGAAGGAAGAAGAAGAAGAAGAAAAAGAAGAAGAAGAGGAGGTGTGTAAGAAAGTAGGGGCGTGGCTTCAGCATGCAGAGCTGTTTACAGTGAGCAGCCAATCAGCTGCGGACTGAGTAGAAGCCGCGTCGAGTCACTTCCTGTAAGTTTAGTGAAGACTCGACAACAACAGAAGAAGAAGTGACGACCAGACTCGGAGACTCTGCGACACTATGAACATGAGCAGACTGCTGCTGCTGCAGAGAGGACACACTCCTCTGCTCCAGGCCTCCTCCTCCTCCTCCTCCACGGTGAGACCTGCCTTCAGCTGGGGTTCTATCTGCACTGTTCTCACTGAGTCTTTCTATACAGTCTATGGTCAGGACCACACGTGTCTGAGTGTGTGGGCTTTTCTCTCCGATTCACCTTCCTCCTCCTTCTCCTCACCTTCCTCCTTCCCTCCTCACCTTCCTCCTCCACACTTTTTCCTCCTTCCCTCCTCACCTTCCTCCTCCTCTACCTCTTCCTCCTCCTCCTCCTCCTCCTCACCTTCCTCCTCCCCCCGCAACTTCCTCCTCCACACTTTTTCCTCCTTCCCTCCTCTCCTCCTCCTCCTCCACACATTCCCTCCTCCTCCTACCCTCTTCACCCTCCTCCTCCTTCCCTCCTCACCATCCTCCTTCTCACCTTCCTCCTTCTCACCTTCCTCCTCCTCCTACCCTCTTCACCCTCCTCCTCCTTCCCTCCTCATCTTTCTCCGCCTTCTCCTCCATTCACCTTTGACACACCTGTGTTTTCCCTGCAGAGATTGATTCTGAGATCTCTCACTGAGGGTCACATGTTGTCTCAGGTGCTGAGCTGCCTGCTCTCCACACAGCCGGTCCCTGCAGCCCGGCTGCCCTACAGAGTGAAGGTGTCTGCTGGGAAACGCTACGCCTGGTGTGCCTGTGGACACAGTAAGAAACAGGTGAGGACATCGTACATCATGGGGGGGGTTCAGGTGTCAGACACACCTGGAGCTGAGTGCCAGTCATGGCTCATTTACCACTCTGTGTCCAGTTTACTTTAAGACCAGTTTGAAAGCTGTTGAGAGACAATCTGCTTGTGAAAACTTGAATTTCTTGCTGCAAGCATGCAAATACTGAAAGCTGAGGCCTTTCTTTCAGGGTATTGAAAGTGTTCATACGGTTGAAGGCAGAATAATAGCACAGTTGGTTGTGTGCAGGGATCTACAGTAGTATAAAGAAGAGGACCAACCTGGATTCATTGAAAACATTCAAAAACAAATGTAAATATTAACGGCACAATGTGAAACCTTAACTTCATGACAAGCGTTTGTTCATTGTGGTAACTGTTTCTCTGTAATATTGTGTTGACCTTAAAGTGCCTTGAGATTTGTGTTTTTGCGCCATACAAATAAACCTAAAGTGAAAAACTTCTAGTACTTCACCATAATATGTAATAATGTAGTACTTTAATTATACAGGCCTCATCAATAAGTAAGTAGCAATACTTTTAATAATCACTGGTATTGAACACACAGCACTTGCTATATGCTCTTCGGTCACATGATATATTTATGACTTGACTACCTGAGAAGAACCAACAGACTGTGTGTTATCAGACTGATGTGTAGCTTGTGTTGCCCCCCCCCACACACATATTACTGTCAATAATCAACAGAATTCAAAGAGTCTTTACTTACAACTCATTAGCTTCCAAATAGAAGTGACAAAACAATTGGTGTGTACTTGTACAGATATCTCTGTGAGGTCCATTTTGAGGCCAGACTTTATAGAGTGCTGACAGTTTGGGAAAGTGAGGACATTTTGTCACAAGAAACAAATCCTCCGCAGGATTCAGGTGAGGGGTGGTGCAGAGGCAGGAAGTAACCTATTCATTCCACTGTGGAGTTCGCCTGTTTTTGATTCCATCACATTGTCTTATCAGCACTCTGGACGTCTTCGTCAGTGTGTTCTACATGATCCCCTGCTGTGTTCTCACATCCACTTTTGTGGACTTTCTGTGGCTTTATACTCGGGGGCCAAACAACTTCAACTATATTTATATGCAATTTAAAGACAAAATTGTGGATCCAAAGTGCTTTACTACACAAACATAACAGTGAAATTAAAAACAAGACAAAACTATTATTATCATCACTACCATCTCCAATAGCAGTGATAATAACAACAATAACAGCAATATTAATGTGTTAAAGATGTGTTTTCAGATTACTTTTGAGGGGGAGAATCAGATGATGGGCGGGAGAGAGGCCCAGAGTTTTGGGGCAGAGATGCAGAAGGCCCTGTCCCCAAAACACTTAGTCCTTGTGAGGACATGAGGGCATGGATGACTGTCTCCAGGTTAGAAGTACTGAGAAAGGATCTGAAGTCAACAGAAACTCTGGAGGCTCTCACTCGGACGTTTGCGTTCACACATACAGCTCCTCCGGAGAAACTGAGGAGGATCTCTGGAGTTTCATGCAGCAAAATGATTTGACTGAAAGTCTGATGATGCTGTATCCAGAGTTACTGACTGTACATCACCTAATCTCACCCCTAATACCAGAAAACTAAACCTCCTTGTTAACACTAGTTTTTGTAGGAATCCCCTCAAATCTCTTATATTGAGAATTACTCAATACAACCAATTATGTTTATTTATTTTTTTATATTGGGAGAGTAAAAAAGTGTGACATAATAATATGACATTAAAGAGATGTAGCGCAGCATAGGCAGTGTGTGATTCCCAATTTCCCCCTGGGTGTTAGGATGGGATCACCTTTGATGATGAGATTTCTGAAGTCTGTATTCACCTTTTCTCTCTCTCTATCTCTCTCTCTGTTAGCCTTTCTGTGATGGAGCTCACAGGACAGCAGCACCCAGCATCTCTCCTCTACGGTTCACCCCTGACAAAGACAGGACGCTCATGCTGTGTGCCTGTAAGCAAACTAAAAACGCACCATACTGCGATGGTTCACACTTCAAGGTCATCTTCCAGCATCTAGTGAAGTGGGTGAAAGGTGTGTTTAAATAAGCAGCAGTCAACATGTGTGTCCCTGTGAAGAAATCATATCTTTAGCTCGACAGGATCATGTAATTCACTAAGCTCTCAGGGTAAAACTTATTATTGATGATATTATGTATGCCATTATACTGTTGGAGAGATTTGACAGTAAACAGATATTAAACTGACAAAGGAGCTTTGGTTTCTGGGTTAGCGTGGTCATCCTCTAACCAGAAGGTCCCTTGTCCGCATGTTGAAGGTCTCCTTGGACAAGATGTAAAACTGTACTGTATTATGTATTTTGTTTGTTATAATACAAATGTACACTATATGTAAAAATAACGCAGGTGTCATAAAGACCTGACATTTTCTTATATCCATGTTTCCAAAATATATTAAAGGAATTTCTTTTCAAACATTTTCAGAATTAATGAATCTATTTTAAATCAGCCTTGTACTCTGGTTTCGAATTGATTTCAAGTTTCTTCACATTTTTTTCAAATAAAATAATAAACTGATGAAATTATTTTATAATGTAATATACTCACTATATCCCCTTGTATATAAGGCTAGGGGATATAGTGAAGATTTGACTGCTGTGGGCAGATCTCAGGTTGTCGGGTAAGAAGAATATAACTTCATTTAAACATCTTTGGACTTCTGTGTTTAGGATTACTCTCATCTAAATTGATATGGTATAATATAACATACCTCTCTGGTTTGTGTGTGTGTGTGTTTAAACAATCAGCTGTTTTTTATCAATAAGGGAAATATCATGACTTCAGCTTTGTGCTTGTATTGCAGTTGTGTCTTCTCCTGACAACTCTAGTTTCTGCACTTAAATCCTTGTCAGCGTTCCGACACTGCATCTCAAAAATATTGTTATAATGGCAAAGGTGACACAGATTAATGAGGACATCATGTCTGTGTCTTGCGTATTAGCTTCAAGTATTGGACTTGAAGGTGCAAATGAATAATTAATCATGTGAGGCTTTTATTTATTCATTCATTTTTTCAGTTACTTTTTTTGCCCTTGTACAAAACATAAAGATTATATGTGCAGACATTCACAATTCAATCCCAAAGGACTAAGAAGCCCTCGCTCTATGAATTTAACAATCACTAAGTTTACATGTAATCGTATTTCTTCATTCATCTGTCAGCCACTCCCACATCGTAGAGCGACACCTGCCTCCTGATTGGCTCAGCGGCGGACATGTGACACAGGAAGTGGATTCTCCTGATCGCCTCGGTCGCAGCTGTCAGACAGAAGCGTTTGTGTGTTCTCGTTATTTCTGTGATTGTTGTGTTGTTGTTGTTGCTGTGTGTGTTTGACTGAGCTCTCTACACGGCTCAGACTGGTAACGTCTCTCTCTGAGTCTGCTGCCCCTCTGTGTGTCTGTGAGCAGCAGTGTCAGTGAGGGTCTGTCTGTGGAAACACCATGAACGCGCTGGTGACTAAGTTAGATCACATGTGGATCAGCTTCACCTTCAGACAACCTCGGCTCCCAGCTGCAGCTGCTCCCAAGGTAAATATAGTCCCAGTGTTAGACTGTAAACAAGGTGCTGTTCGGCTGTCTGTGAAATCACTGCGCCGTGTTAAATACAACGAGACTGTATGTATGTATGTATGTATGTATACTGCATGTATGTATACTGCATGTATGTATACTGCATTTGTGTATACTGTATGTGTGTATACTGCATGTGTGTATACTGTATGTTTGTATACTGCATTTGTGTATACTGTATGTGTGTATACTGCATGTGTGTATACTGTATGTTTGTATACTGCATGTGTGTATACTGTATGTATGTATACTGCATGTGTGTATACTGTATGTATGTATACTGCATGTGTGTATACTGTATGTATGTATACTGCATGTATACTGCTGTATACTGCATGTGTGTACACTGCATTTGTGTATACTGTATGTATGTATACTGCATGTATACTGCATGTGTGTATACTGCATGTGTGTAAACTGCATTTTTGTATACTGTATGCATGTATACTGCATGTATGTATACTGCATGTGTGTATACTGTATGTATACTGCATGTATGTATACTGTATGTATACTGCATGTATGTATACTGCATGTGTGTATACTGTATGTATGTATACTGCATGTGTGTATACTGCATGTATGTATACTGTATGTCTGTATATTGCACCACTATACAGACATGTACGCTTTCAAACACACTGTCACCTCAGTACTTATACTATACTGACAGTATGTTAAGGAGTTGTGGGTGGTGGTGCCACCTGGCAGTGATGGATGGAATTTAAATGTTGGGGCTTATGGACACTTGGTTGACACCACAAAAGCAGTGTGGGTTTTCTGTAGTTTTCATATGTTTGAAAAACATTTGTGCACTCTAACACTTCACCCACCCCTCCATCGGCATAGTGGTGAGTAGATAATGGGTGCATTTTCATTTTTGGGTGAACATTCCTAGTTTACTGTTATTTTGAATATATTTAAAAATGGCTCTTTGTTCAAGCACATTGTGTTCTTCAAAAAAAACTTAGAAAATAAAAACTCTTGAATTGTAACATCTATTGTTAGTAAGTGACCATTGACAGGACATGGGCACTTTAGGGGCCAATCATATTTCAGCTTTGGCCAGTATCCCCTGACCCCGCCTTTGGGTTCACCCCGGCCACACATGTGCAAAAGTGAAACAAATATCGCAGGTCAAGCTCAAGTTCACCTCGGTTGAACTCCATAGCTATGCTGCAATTTGCGTCGCCACAGGAAGCAAATGTTTTATGCGCCCCCTCGCTCGCACAGACGAGGGGTGTTGCAGCAGGCAGGATGTAACTTACTAATTCTGCTTCTAGTATCTAGTAAGGATCTCCTGCTGTGTTCTCACAATGACTTCTGCAGGCTTTTTGCAGACTTTATAGAGAAAATCTTCAGAAACTCTGTAGACTCTGTAGGTTCAGCATCTTGCCAGACTAGGAAAGATCGGGGTGGACTACTGACGTGGGATAGACCTCTGAGCCACAGCTGCCGCGGAACAGTTGTCATGAACATCACCCAATTGCCTGAATGAGCCAGCATTCACAATATCAGGACCTTGGTTCTACTGTAGATCACTTTAATGGAAGGCAGCCATTTTGTATTTGCATTTATTACCTCCACCAAGTAGGCCATGTTTTGGGCCTCTATGTTTGGGCCTCATGTTTTTTTGTTGGTTGGTTCGTATGCAAGATCATGCAAAAACTACATTTGGCATTACTGTGAAACTTGGTGGATGGATGCAGTATTGGTCAGGAAAGAACTTTGTGTGGATCCTGATCAGTGAGTATTTCTTTTCATTTACTTTAGCACTGTGAGATTGGGCATACAGGGCTTCAAACTCTATCATATTTAAACTTTGACCATTGCTCAAAGACCGAGGTAAATACTTATTAACTAATTTAAGCAAGCTTTCAAAGATTGTTTTAATCCTGCAGTGTTGCAACACACATCAAAAGAAACTGAGAACAGTGTTGAAATGTCCACAGGTGCAGCTCTCCACCCTCCCTCCAGAACCTGTCATCCCCTCTAAGAAGCCTTTCAAAGTGGAGCTGGCTGGTGGAAAGCGTTACTCATGGTGCACCTGTGGGCACAGTAGGAAACAGGTACACTGTCTTAAATGCTGTCTGATACACTCACAAGTTAAAAAACATTCTATGTTTTGTTTGATTACACCTTTACATTCCAGCCTTTCTGTGATGGAGCCCACAAGCTGAAAGCCCCAGGACTGTTCCCGCTACGTTTTGTCCCAGAGAAGGACACCTCTGTGTGGTTGTGCGGATGCAAATACACCAACAACCCACCATACTGCGATGGAACGCACAAGCAGGACTTCATTGCATCTGCAACACTACACGAGCAAACTGACTCGTAAACCACTGCCAAAGGATTTTGGTTGCGGGGCGAAACCTCATCCTGGTCAAGGAGCACTAACTTTAAACAATTTTTGCAGATCAGTTTCGTCCAGGGACGCAGCTCACATGACGTGATCGGTGTCTGAATATTGTCAGTAATTCAAGCACGTGACATGTGATGTATTCTGGGAAAGATATGATCAAATGGAGGGAATGGTGTTACTGAAGAAAAGTGTCAGCTAAACATTGAAATATGTGAATGCACTGAAAAAACACTGAGCTACCAGTAAATAAGTAACTACTGTATCAACCAATAAATACTACGTTTTTCTAATCGTCAGATTTTACCGACGCTGTTAGATGGAGGTTGATTCCACCCTTGTACTCTGTTTGAGTTGTTTAAAAGATGAATACACGTCATGTTAATATCAGGATTTAAAGAATTCACTGTATCTTGTTACATTTCATGTTTCTTCATGTTTGCTGTCAGCTGCTGTGACACCTGTTGTCTTGATCATTTCACACACACGAGTCCCCAAAGACTCAGTAAGTGATCAGAGCTGCACAGAGCCTCCAATGAAAATGTGATATTATATAGTTGTGTTACTATGTGGACTTGGAACCTGGGGAGAAGTGACTCCTACTGTCCTACTCTGTCATGTATCAGAGCATAGGAATGAGACTATGACATTTCAGACTTTCTTCCCTAGATATACTGAATATATAAATGTAAAAGTAAAATGTAACTTGTTTAACTTGCATGTTGTGTTCTAATCTGTAAAAAAGCTGCTTACTCAGTTTTTGTACAGTACACAAGCTACTGAGTTAATCAGGGAATCAAACAGGACAGTCGGCTCAGAAAAACCTAGTAAGTAAACATTTTATTGACCTAAAACATGCACATATGGCTGATAAAAAAAGTATCAGTTTGTTGAAAAGAAACAAAGGGAATGTTGAAAACGATGGAACTACGACAGACATGGCCAAATATTCAAATCCCTTTTGAGTTCTTCGAGTGCCATGAGAGAGGGAACATGGTCTTCTGACAGACATTATCAGCTTGTGATGGTAGTGCTTGGAACTGTGTACATATAAATGCTTCTCCTGCTGGAAAATACTGGTTTGGATTGTGTGATCTGACCTTAACAAAGTGCATTGACAGTTTTACGTCACGGGTGTGTTACCTGATGAGCTTTTACTGGACATTTATACAGCAGTTATCAACATGTCTGTTCAAAGGCAAGGATCAGCTTCTTTTTTACTTTACATCCATCTGGAGCAGTGACGTGCACTTTGACGCCTTCCGGCATTTTGTCGCACGTTTTTTATGGAAGCCAAACCAAAGTTGAAAGAACATTGGAAATGAATCAGACCCACAGCATATACAATACAAAACGATTACAATATCTTGTATAAAAGATAAGTTTATACATATGTATGCACACATGCTCACATTTGATACATACTGTACAGTTTGTATGTGTGCACTGTTCTAGTCTAACACACATAAACACACACGCACACACACACGCACATACATACAAGTGTCTATTTGGCTGCACTCTCAGTCTTTGCTGTTGAAAGGTGATAACAGTAATCTGGCCCCCATTTGTCCAGAAGGAGAACTCAAGCTCCTTCTTTTGCTCTGAAGAAAAAAAGAAGGGAGCAATTCAAACACTGTCCTCCCCGATGCCCCGTACACACGTTAGGTAGCCGGGGGCAAACCGCTTTTGTCCCCTCCCCTCGCCTCCTCTTTTCCAGATCCGGAGCTTGTGCCATTGACAGTCACCTTGCGAGCGCTGGCGCCCTGTTTGGATGCGAGAGTGTGTCGTTGAGTGTTGTTGGGCACAGAGGTACCGTTGGAGCTTTGGATGGCAGGAGAGGGGTTGTGGGAGGTGGGGCTGGACTGCGAGGAGGCTCGGGGGGGCGGGGCTGCAGCGGGACTGTGAACCTTGTCACTCTGGGAGTCGCTCTCAGACGTCGGACTTGTGTTGACGCCGTCAGAGTGTCCCTGAGCGGCAGACTGGGACGGCCTCCTGCGCTTCCGGTTGGGTTTGACCAGATACTGCAAGGGGATGGGTCCAGTCTGCGGAGGAACACAGACCATCAATACCACTGACATCACCTCAGATTTTATGAACAGAAAAAAATGCACAGTTGATTACTTTAAATCTATTGTTAAATACTAAAGCTGGTGAGTGACAACATGCTCCTTCACACAATAAACACACAGTTACTTACTTTGTTTGACACACTGTCACTCACACCATCCTGCTGCAAGAAACACGAGCATCCACTACAGCGCCCTGCTGTTAGGCCTTAGGTTGTTTATCACATCTAGATGTAAATACCAGCCAGTAAAAGCTGTAATTCTGTCTTCAACCCAAATGTCTGTATTTAAGTGAGTTGGCTTTGCCTTTCCAATTCTTACATGGTAAGGTAGATTTTTTTTTTACATGTATGTAATAGCCAACAACTATTGTCCATGTAAAGCTAGAAGAGCAATGGTGTGTGTGTGTGTGTGTATTGGTAGAGCCGTTACATATGTGCTTTTTTGTTAATGCATGTGCATGTTTTTTTAGGTAAAATGGTAAATAGGCTGTTTTAAATATAGAGCTTCTCTAGTCTTGATCACTCAAAGCTCTTTACAGTTCAGTTTAGCCATTCTCCCCTTCACACACACATTTATACAGAGCATCTTTATTGCCCAAGGACACTTCGGCATGCAGTATGGGGGACACGGGTATTGAACAATCAGGAGACAGGAAGACAGGATCACACCAATGACACTCTGGTTAAAGGATGACCCGCTCTATCTCCTGAGCCACAGCCGACCCACAGCGACCATTCAAAATGTCATCCACTGAGCGAACAATGTTCCTGGGCTAAAAAGGCAGCGGGACAACAAAGGACAAATAAAACCACCAACATCTGGCTACTGTCCTCAGTGTGAAAAGGTGCTATCATCTTTATTCCTGAGTTTAATGGCATTGCAGTTGTCTGCCACCTCGGCACAATTAAACCAAAACACTGCAGTAATGCAGTTCCACCTTTTACACACAGAATGCAAGGACTGGCTTCTAGCTGCCATGCAGATCTGCTGCAAAGTGAGCACAGCCCTGAAATCAGATGCTGACAGGAGCACCAACCTGCGAATGAGATATGACCGATCGTTTCACCAATAAGCAGAGCAGCTAACTGGACTGTTTTCTGTCAGTTCTCCTGTCCTCAGGGAAACTTTACTGACTTATTCTTCTGGCTGTGTGTTTAGGAGCTGTTTTCACTGGGCAAACATGTAGCTGAGGGGACAGATGTGGCAGGCGAGGGTTTGTTTTGGGCCAAAATTGCTGGTGTTAGGGCAACATCTAGAGGTAATAAATACTGTGTACATAACTTGAAATCTTTTTCACTGCCACTAAAGCAATAATGTGAATTACACACATGTAACTAGAATATGAAACTAGAAATTAAAAACAGCAGAAAACAACAACAACACTCAATCTTGTTTGGAATCTGGATTACTCTGATACACTGAGCATCACAAACAATATATGTTCCCCGTCTCCCTCATTCTGCGTTTCAAAGTGTCCTTGGGCAAGACACTGAAACCCAAGTTAGCCCGGACAGCTGTGCCGCTAGTGTGTGAGTGATGTGTGATGGAGAAAGTGCTGTGCATAGACACACTGTATAAATGTGTGTGTGTGTGTGTGTGTGTGTGTGTGTGTGTGCGTGCGTGCGTGCGTGCGTGCGTGCGTGCGTGCGAGAGAATGGCAAAACTGTACTGTAAAGTGCTTTGGGTGGCCATCAAGACCAAAACAACACTATATAAATACAGACAATTTACCAAATACAAACATGATGTGTAGCTTCTGTATGATAGTCCCAGAACTTGACAGAAAGGTTACACGATCACTAAATCCACTTCCCACTGTAATTGTAATTTGCTCATTTCTTACACCAAAGAAGTGGCAGTTTTGAGTTTTCCAGTGCAGCGGATGTTATTTCTTCAGTTTCCACACGACTTGAAGTCCAAACATGTATCCATGCATGTGTTAATGGGAATGGGTCACATGAACAAACAGCATTGCCGGGTGCTGAACGTAATAAATCTAAAACATGCTCAAGAAAGTTGTCCGAAATCTAAAAGCTGTCACTCACCCGTCTCCACTCATAGAAGTAGGCAATATCCATGAGTGTGTAGTAGTCCTTCAAAGGCTCGTCCCCGTACAACACCTCCACCTGTAACAGTCGAGTCACACCATTCAAAAGCAAGGTTACGAGAAGAAAACAGCAGCTGCAGCTCATCACTTTACTATTTAAGTCAGTGAGACAAGCTTTAACCAGATGAGTATTTCTAAACTGATATGTTGTAGCACTATTCACTGTCAACTCATCCCACTAATTACTGCTTACGACTTGTATAAACAAAATTTAACACCAAATTAAATTAAAAAACGTTTCCTTTCATCAGACCAACTTAAATCTCTTGAGGTCCCAGCATCGTCCGTGTGTCAGACAGTAACTGGCTGATATTCCAGCTGTGCTTCAATAATGAAAAGCTAAAACATGACACTGATGCTTTGTTTCCTCAACTGAAGCTCATTACTACTGCTGGACTGTAAACAGAGTCAATCCTCATTTGAGCACAACACTAACTCAGTCTATTCTGTGAGGTTTTGATTTGAAAGCATTATAGAAAAGGGGGAAAACACAAAGTGCTGCACTGGGAGACAAACTGGAGCCAGTTCTTTTTGTCAAGATAAATATTCCTCACATCAACATCAAGCTTTCTCGACAAACTTATCTTCCCCATTTTAACCATCATCCCTCATGCCGTCTATTATAAACCACATGTTGGACAGAGAGAAAACCAATTCAGGTCAAGGTTATTGTGATTCCCCCTAATATGAAATCTACTCACAAGTGCAGTTACACTTCCACAACACAGTGTATGTTCTTTTTGGTTTGTACTGTGTGATTTTGATTGTAATTTTTTTTTTTTTTTTTTTATCAAATCTTTTTCAGTTCAAACAAATACACTTACAGGATTTTAGTGAACATGAAAATGACTAAATGCTGAACTCAACAAGGACAACATAGCAACTCATCATTTTAACAACATGAAGATTATTAAAGGTACACTGTGTAGACTTTTGTGATATCTAGTGTTGAAGTTGCATGTTGCAGCTGAACACCCCTCACCTCACCCTCTCCTTCCAAACATGAGAAAGAAACTGTGGTAGCTTCAGTTGTCATAAAAACTCAAAAGGTGTTTAGTTTGTCCAGTCTGGACTAATGTAAAAAACATGGTGGCCTCCGTAGAGAGGACCTCCGTAGTGAAGCACCTTCCCTCAGTGTGAGCACATATTGTAAGATTTGAACCTCAAACCTGAAGCAGTGTTTGTGGGTGTGATTAAGTTACTTTGGAGTTAAAAGTCCCTCCCATGTATTTTTTTATTACTGTGTCAGACCCCTGTAGTTTTCTACAGAGTCAACATGGCAAGAGTTGCTGTGTATGGATGCACTGTGTCTAATTACCCGATAGTTGTTGGGAATGTCCATCTTGCTCCGCAGGAACTTTGCTAAGTGCATGACGGACATGGCTGCCGGGCACTGCAGGAAGCGTTTACCATTGGACTGAGAACAAAGAGAAGAGTAGAGCGGGGATGTATTAATCCAGGGCGACGACCAGAGGAACCACAACACACATTTGGTGGCTTAAACTACTGCTTCACCCAACAGCATCTCAGAAATGAGGTTTTACCTTGTCTCCCTCCATCTCTGCACGCTGCATCTCATTGTTTCTGCAGGAAAACAATAAATACAGAACATTATTTACGGTTCTTTCCACTCAAACAGATTATCAGGTTTAGTGAGACGTACAGCAGGATTGACTGGAACCCTTTTGTTAAATATGCCTTTCACACAGGAAGAACGCAGCAGGAGATTCTCCGCTCACAACACTGAGATATCTCCGGAGCATTAATGTGAGGGGTGCATGCTGGACAAAATCAGCCATGGAGATCACGTGTTTATTGTTTACAGCAGATTGACATCGGCCCGTATCAGCAGAAGCTCCTGATTCTTATCAGTGCAAGTTGACATCTTCTTTGGTGTCTTCTACATGTGTGTAACATTTATTTCACAATGAAAGATTTGTGGGGGGTTTTTGTTTTGTGTCTGTCACATAGAAACATCAACAACATGCCCACTTGCTGGAGGTGAATGGAGGAGGATCTCCTGCTGCATTTGTTTTTATGATGGGGCTGGCAGGAGAAACTGTCCACAAGCAGACATTTGTGTTCTCACATACAAGCCCCACCAGATCATTTCAGGAGAGTATCCAGGGTTCAGAACATGTCTGAAAGCAGTTATACAGAGTTTACACAGGTCTTATTCCAGTGACATATTTCTTCAACTTTACTGTGAACAGATCCAGACTTTATTTATGTAAAAATGAGAACTGAGCGACTCACTTGTTCCTCTCGTAGAACTGTATGGACAGACTGATGATTTCATCCTCCGCTATGTTAAACGTCTCCACCACTTCCCCTGGTTCCAGCACACGGTTCTCTGCGTAGAAGTCTCGCCTCCGTTTCATCTCATCTGGTTTCAGAGGGAAAAAATGCGTTGTTACATAGACAGCGACAGCGACCACCACTATAGACTAAGAGTTTTCCCAAAAAATAATGTGTTGACTAACATCCTCATAAACATGGTCTTACCTTTGAATAACCCCGGAACAAGCTTATATACAATATCTTGAAGAGTTTTGTCCGCTCTTGGAGAAATAAGAAAGTTTCACGATATTAGACATGATACACATTGCAATCAGTGATGTGTGTGTGTGTGTGTGTGTGTTTTTAAAAGAACCCCTGTGTAACACATCAATAGTTACCTGATGCTGAGCTGTGGACACGTCTTGTGGACCTGGACGTCACATCGAGGACAGAACTTATTTGTCTCCAAGAAGGCAACGATGCATGTTTTACAAACTACACAGAGAGAGAGGACACGGATGCTTGAACCCTGATCTGTATCATCACCAGTTATGATAAGTAGAACATGGAGAGGACTCGGTGTTATAAACACTTGCAATTCAATGTAGTATATGAACACATTCTAGATTTGACTGTTTGAACTATTGACAGAAACCCTTCAAATATAACCCAATCAATTCACCACCTGCCTCCACAGTTACAACCAAGTTATATCAACACCTAAGATGCAGCATCAACAAAAACATGAATGTTAGTTGTCATGCATTACACTATTATTATGCACACACATGTCCCCTTTCTGTAGGCCTGGCTTTAAATTAACATTAATGGTGGGTGACATATGAGACTCAACATCCCACGATGTGCAGGAGGCTCTGCTCACCCTGCACAACACTGTGGGCTCTGTGCTCAATCCTCACTGGGGTTATAGTGGAAAAAGCTGTGTGCATGCATGTAATGCAGTGCAATGCTTCAATGAGTGGAACTTACAGGAGTGCAGACACTCTACGATGGTTGTAGCATCGATCAAGTAACCAGCGCACAGTGGACATGTGAGGTGTGGGTTCACATCTGTGATTTTAACCCGGTTGGGCTGCATTTTATCCATCAGGGCAGATCTGCAGGGGAAGCACACGACAACATGAGAGCTGCTGGCTGCACAGTAGAACACAGTGCAAGATGTTTGTTGGGACTAGGAGTTCTCTCCCGTGTGGTGAATGAGTGGCTGCCCTCAGACAATGTCTGCAGCTCGTCCTTGGGACAGCAGCAACAAAGAGAGGGAGCTGCTGCAACAAGAAAACTCCTCTGCTGACATGTTGCAGCGATAAATAACGTGGAGACAGCAGCAGCCGAGCGGCTACATGCAGTCTGGGAGGAGGTGGTGCACAACAGCCGACTACTGAATCACCCTGTGTGGCCTCATCTTGTGCATCAGCTCCGCTCCTCGAGCAGCGGGGCAACAAAGAGCGTTTCATTTCCCCGGAGCTCCGGCGGCCCACCGAGCCCCGAGACCGAGCGCACCGTGCGAACAGCAGCACCGAGGGGGTGCAGAGCCACGGGAAAATCACAGTGGTACACAAAGCAGCCATCTTAAATTCACTGACAGGGCTCTGTATGAGGAGGCGAACAAGAGACCGAAAATGTGACACCGTCCACTGTGCGTGCGCCTCAGCGAACAGCGGCGCGGTGAGCCCGACAAAGAGCCGCCGCCGAGGCGTCGTTCCTACCTGATCCGACATGAAGCTCCGCTCTGCTCCCACTCACGATCCGGATCAATTATCTGGACTTGGGCAGAATTTGCAGCAGCGCCAGAAAATGGCTTTTTTCAGCCCCGTCAGAGGACTGCCCATTTTGGATCACGTGATATTATTTTGTCGCCTCGTTCACGGGGCATGAGGGGGATCCTCTGCAGGCCCCGCTCCCTGTCTGCAGCTTCATGCGTCTGCACCCTCACACCACCACCACCCTCGCCTGTGCCTGCTTCGCGTTGCTTTGATTCGTTTCTGTCTGGAGCTACGCCGCTCCTCTGCTTGTCTGAGTCTGACTCACAGGGAGTTACAGGGCATCACACAGAGGGAGGAGAGGAGAGGAGAGGAGAGGCCCTGCAGGCCTCAGGTCTGAGGACTGATCCAATAACTGCACAACTATGAGTCCTGTTACTTTTTGATCTAAAATCTTAGCTATATCACTAAAAATGATTGGTATATATATGATAAATAAAACTATAAATCCAGTGATAGTTCTGTAGTTGCTAGAAGATGAAAAAATAATTTTAATGCACAGAGAAAGGGCTGCAAATGCTATTGAGGTCACTGACGTCATGTTCTGTGTATTTGGGTTTCTTCTTTGAATTCTACAATTTTAAAAAAAATTCACCGTTTTTTTTTTATAAACATCAGACACACTTTAGTGTTTTGAGACCACATATTTCAAGAAAAGAAATTATTTCCACTCTGTAATCATGTCCCTGGTGGTGTCCTCACACAGCACTTACTTTCAGAGGATAAATAAATAAAGTACAAACATTCTACCACTTAAACCATTGGAAGAGTTGTGTTCTGGCCAGGGGTATTAAAATGTTTAGGTTTTTAAATTAAAAATGTGAAATATATCACTAACATTGATTAGAACCCAGTGAAAGTTATAGGTTTATAAAAAGATGAAAAATAATTTTAATGGTAAGAGAAACATTTAGTTAAGAAGAATGGTTATGAATGTCTGATCAAATACATGATTAAGTAAATGAATCTCAGTATGATATAGAGTAAAGAGTAACATAAAGTGAACTGAGTTTTAGTTATTCTCAAGACAATCCGTTAAAAGAAATACAAGTTCACATTATTGTGATCATGTATCATGTAGGTGTTAGAACCATTTTATGAGTGAGATAAGAAATCTCCTCCTCCAGGTCTCTGCTAATCACAAACACAGCTCAGATTTACAGCAACAATAAAATATGACTACAGTCAAGTGTTTTTAGTGTAAGTGTAGGCTAAATGAAAAACACTGACCATACAGTAAAACCAGTTCTCTTATGTACAAGGTGGATATCATCAAAACTTTCATCCCAAACCCCGAGAGACACAGACTATAATCATTTCTCCATTTGTGACCACAATTTAAAATGAATGATGAGAGCTTTCTCTGAAAAAAACAGGTTCAGTCGCAACACGGCTGAGTACATAGAAATGTGTTGCAATTGTGTTGTCACAAACTGAGGCTTGAGAAATGAAACGAATAAACCTTTAATAAAGCAAAGGAGACGTTCATGATGGCATTCTTGGACAGGGCAATTTAAAAAAGGAAGATAAATCTAATAAACTATTATAATTGTTTGCATATTGTACTCTAGCTGGGCATTCATAAATATTTGGGTGACTCACATGAGACAGATTTAAATGAGAAATGGTCCAATTCAAAGCAACAGAGGTAAAGATGTCCAAACTTTTAGTCCCTAAACTGTGGCAAGAGCAGAAAAAACACTGGATCCTACATTTACCATCATGCAACTCAAGAGCATCTGTTTGTAAACCCACTGCTACCTGTGGACTAAAGCAAGCCCAAGGTGCGATGACCCTGATGACATCATCAGCCACTGATGACATCATCAGGGTTATTCCCTCAGTCTTGAAAAAGCTCTTCCAGAGTCACAGACGTCATTGTGTAACTGTGGAAATGAAACAAATACATGTGAACAATGTTGGAACTGTTACCAATAATATAACATACACAATTTCCCCCTGGGATCAATAAAGTATTCTGATAATAATTTATAACTCTCTCTCTCTTTGAAGAACCCATACTATATATTTTAAAAGTTTTTAACTCACTCTTATTCCCAATACAGAAACGGACATATTAAAAGTTAAATATTAGAACTGTTAGAACAGAGTAATATCACTTGCTCAAATTTTACCTAGAAAATGTTTAAGTATCATCATATTCATAGAAACGTATATATGGTGAAAACGTGATAGCTGTGGTAGCAGAAATGTTTTTAAACACTCACACCTCACTGTTTGAACCATTCAAACCACTTGTTTATTTCTCATGGCTGAATCTGTAATGTCACAGATGACTGAGGACATTGACCTCATATTCTTTGTATTTTCTCCTGGTAATTTGTGTTCTTTCATAAAATTATACACAAAGGTTTTTAAGAAGATTCCCTTTTTTATTTTATTTTATTTTAATCATTTACTGTTTTGAGGAAAATACATTATTCCCACTCTGGAATCATGTTCCTGGTGGTGTCCTCACACAGCAGTACCTCCATGTTTTTAACTAGCATTAAGTGGATAAACAAATAAACAAAACAAAATCCAATTCTAACACTTAAATATATTTTAAGAGGTGTGTCCTGACCAGGGGGTATTACAATAATTTTACCATATTAAGCAATACCATTTTTTTACTGTGGAATTCAAAGTTTGTTTATATCACCAAAATTGAATTAAAATTAAATTCTGTGCTATTATAATTATAAGTAGTTTGGCTGAATGATTTGATACCTTGTTTGTCTCTGAATGTGATGGTTGTGATGATGGTGAGACCTTTTGATGAACTTTAAGACAATCATGTTGCTAAAAAAAACATAAGGCCACCAAAATAAAAGAAAGACTGGGTCGATGAAGCAAACATTCAGAAGGAATGCAGCTATTGTTCATTTCAGAACGTGAAATATGAGTATTTTAATTTGCCTTGGTGACACTTTGAGAACAAGGCTTTTCCTCAGGCTCCTGATATATATTCACCATCCTTCTGTTATATGTCTTTTCTTTACTGCATTCTTTTCTACTTTATGTTGTTCAACACTGTAATCTTGGAGCAAGCTAGACCACAATTTCCTTGGGGATAAATAAAGTCTTATCTTATCTTCTTATCCAGCAGCCATTACCATGTTTTAATGATGCGCATGTTGTTTCCCCACACCTTTTTGTCTTAGTGTTGGAATTGAACACAACTATTGAGATAATATGATTCTAGTCAGCTTGAGTAGATCATTTTCAGGGCCACCATCTTCTCATGTACTATGAAAAATAGAGATCGTAGCTGAGCTCAAAGTGGCTAATAAATGCACTTTCAATCAGTCTTTTCCAGCAGTTTACACTGAAATCTGTGACACTAACATCTCTGAGTCTGAATTACTCTATAAATATGATTCTATACAATATTATGCGTATCATGTAAGCTGTATCTCACAGAGCTTTTGAAACATGATCAGTTCACTGCATTGTTTTAGCACCGATGCAGCATTATACAGGTTACAGCCATTTAAACTGGATCATCATGTAATAACTTCATCTGTTAACCTGCAATTATCATTATTACTATTGATTATTATTATTACTATTGATTATTACTATTACTATTCATTATTATTGGTTATTATTATTAGTTATTATTATTAGTTGTCATATTATTATAAGCAGAAGTAGTATTAATAATGTTATTGTTGGTATTATTATTATCCACACTACATGACCGTGTTTATTCCAGATTCAGATTTTTGCTTGAAGTGCGGGAAACCCCGTAGTTCTGTCGGCGGCCTGCTGGAGGCGCTGTTGCCTGTGCGGCGCAGCACGGACGCCATCTTGAGGAGACCCCGACCAGCGGCGCTGCTTAGTGACTGACAACAATCTGAGGCGCATCATGACGGGATTACTGGCTCCCAGCGAAGCGGCCTCGCGGCAGTAGTGTGCGTCGGAGGGAGAGGAGCTGGAGGACGACGGTTCACCTCTTCCCCCTGTTCACTGCGTGTTTCCCCCGTTTCCAGAGAGAGGCTGCTGGAGCCTGATGGCCGGCTAGCTGCTCCCTGGACTCCACCGCGGCCTGCTCGGGAGGAGGAAGGGTGGTGACGGCGCAAAATGCTCTACCGCTGACTCCCCGGCAAGACACTCATCCAGCGCCGAGACTCGCCGCGAGTCGGACGACGAGCACGATGCACTTATAGATTTTTAAACGCTCTTAACTCTCCGATTTTTTTTGTTGTGGTTTGTCTGTCGAGGAGGCTCCGAACGACAGCGAGCGCCGCCCTGCGTACCCCGAGTCCCCCCAGCCCCGAGACATGTCATCCAACTGCACCAGCGCAGCGCCTGTCAGCGCCAGCAAAACCAAGACGAAAAAGAAGCATTTTATAGGACAGAAAGTCAAACTTTTCCGTGCGAGCGAGCCCATTCTCAGCGTTTTAATGTGGGGGGTCAACCACACGGTAAGTACTCCCTCAATGTCTCGCTGTAGCGGGCGGGCGGTTTGTTTATGCTGCTGTTTTGATTTAGCTAGCCTGCTAGCTCGTTAGCCGGCTGACCTCATCTGTCAAGCCAGCTCCGATGCTTCCAGTCGCCATGTAATGTGTCTAATTCCCATCGCAGCGAAGCGCTTGCTCACATCGTCTGAAGGCTGACTCAGTGCTGAACCAGCAGCCTCCACTCGGCTGACAGTTGACCGCTGTCGCCGCTGCGAGCTAGCCGCGGTCGGCTCGTGTTGAAACGTGCGCTTTTTGCAGGGATTTAAAGTGCATGTGTTCCACTCTCTGCAGCTTTGGCAACGACTGCCCGAAAATCCAAGCTGTGCATGTTCGCGGGCAGCTTGTGCAGTTTCGCCCGATGCTGCGCGACGACACTCTGCAATCATAAATCATGGATGGTGGTGGAAAGTGTTTGGAGCCAAGTCGTGAGCTGCTGTAGTTCGTGCAGGCGTGGGGTGGGGTGGGGTGGGGGGGGGGGGGTGTGACAGGCAGCCGTAGCAGCAGGTCACACTCAGTTGCAGCTCCGCAGACAGCACCCGTACTGTTGTTCTAATGAACCAGCTCCTGTGCACCGTGCATGTAAACCCATTGCTGCGGCTTCATCCATCGCACAATTTCCATATAAATAGAGCCGGAAAATATATCACATTCACTTTTGGCTCAGGCTGCCAATTGCTATGAAAAGCACAGTGATGGGAAGACGCGACACCTATAGATGGATGGAGTGGTTTTGCCTTATATTCAAAACACCCTCCTGCTGTTGTATCATACACACACACACACTGGCACAGTTTGGTGGATGAGTGGCTGTGACACACAACTACATTCAGTGTGGAAGCTTTTTGCACTTGCTCTAAGTAGTAGAGCATCTGGTATCTGCGTTGTTGTTGACTTGATAGAGCAAGGTGTCATTTGTACCCACACCCCTTTGTGGTTCCTCCAGGTTGCACATACATGGCTGTACGATCAGAGACCGATGCTGTGGTGATCAAACCAAAATATGGGTGGTAAACTGACATGTTTTTGTCTTGTTTTTGGTCAGTCACACACAGGTTTGCAAAGCTATCCTTTGTAGGACTTTGTATTGACTTCCACTAGTGAGCAGCCTAGCCTAAATCCTTAAATCTAACTGAAACCTTGACCTTAACCTAACCACGGTTCACATCTTACCCCTAACCATAACCAGGACTTCATACATTACTTTAGGGAAATACGTTTTGTCTCGTTTGGCCTGGGTCCCCAATGACGCAAACTGGAAGGATGACGAACTGCTTTCAGACTTGCACTGCATTCCTCAGATTCCCTGGATTTTGTCCGGAGGAGGTGCATGTATGAACACAAACGTCTGAGTGACAGGCTCCAGATTATCTGCGGACTCTCTCCGCCTGCCTCCTGCTATAAAGTCTGTAGAAATTCAGGAGGATTTGACGTGAGAACAGGGCAGGGGGCGGACGTTAGTTTAGGAATCATTTTTGCCTCATTAGAGCTGGGCTTTGGTCCCCAATGAGGCTTACTGGACCTAACATGGTCATTGTTTATGCTGGAAAAATCCTAAAGAGATAACATAAAGAGTACACACACACTGCTACTGATCAAACATTAACTTTAACTAGTAGCAGCTAGATGGTTAAAATCCAAAGCTGCTGACAGCAGACTGGACCCTGTGTGTGTGTTTGTGTCTATATCTGTACTTACCACAAACCCTTGTTCGTAGCCTATTGAATGAAAAGGTGTGGTGGATAAAATGCATTCGACGACAGAACTAATGAAGCAGCTAATGGTATGGTTATCACTGCAGCATCTCCAGTATTCAGTGGGTGAACTTTGGCAGTGCTTGTGTGGGTGCAGCACACAGGCCTGGTGATTTGAGGTGTGGGTGGAAGCTGATTTAAGACATCAAACAGACTTCTCATCAAAGCAGCGTTCCTCCAGTCAGAAAATGTATACATTTTTAATCATGCCGTTGCTGTGATGCTGGGGGACTTCATTTCCGCACAGTGTCACTTGGTGTTTAGGTGATGTACTGTACACCACCTGTTTGATGCTGTTACTCCTTCAGAAACTAGTCTGAAACTATATATAATTAGCTGCACGGATTCATCAGTGTTTGTTTTTTACTGTACTGTCACTGCTCTTTCAGTGAGACTAGGGTCGTATGATTAAAATTGGCAACAAACAACAACTGTGTGGAATTAGATATCTTTTAACTGACTGATATAAATCTAGGAGTTAAAGCAACATGTAATATTGTCCATGCAGCTATTGCAGTGGTAGAATATTTCAGTGTCACTAAAACATTATCTGTGTTATTAATCATTTCCTTAAGGTCTGTGTGGCTGTGTTCATGATAATCTACTCAGATGTTTCTGAAGTGCTTGTGCCTTGGATGTGTTTCAGCAGATACGATCAGTGTCCAGGGGTTTAGCAGCAGCAGCAACACGAACTGTCAGTTTGTTTTGTGGCCCCAAAAGTTAATGATTGCTGCTGGTAAACACTTGCAGAGATTTGGCAGGATGTGTATGGGTCACATGAAACTGACAATACATATTTCTTTTGCAAACTGCGTTACAGGTAGACAGGGCTCTGTTCTGCACATTCCTCAGTTTGGTGTTTCAAGCATCTTGTGTTTGACTGTAACTGCAATGGACTGCATTTTCCCCTAGTATATTTTCAAACTGTGGCAATATTGCTGCTTTCATTTCTTATATATCTAATCCTACTTCCTAGTCTGTGTGTATGTATCATCTGTTTCTTCTCTCCTTCAGGCTCTTGTCTGATTGCTCTCTCTCTTTCTCACTTCTCTCTTTCAGATTAACGAGTTAAGTAATGTGCCTGTACCAGTTATGCTGATGCCAGATGACTTTAAAGCCTACAGTAAGATCAAAGTGGACAACCACCTATTTAACAAGTAGGTACATCACAGCTTATGCACTGTCAGCACAATCTGTTAAATCTGTAATCCAAGTGTTAACAAAAAGGTCACCCTGCCACTAGAGTTCAAAACACCTGCTGTCATTCCCAACATGATCGATAGCTTTGTTTTGTGCAATGATGATGCTCCTGTTATAAATGTGGTAACACGCCTGCTGAGCAATTAAAAAAGAACACCTCTACACCAGCTCATTCATCCATCCAGCCAATCATTTGCTGCAGCAGTGCGTTGCGTAAAATCCTGCAGATACGGGTTAGGGGCTGTCAGCTCATCCGGCTGGATTTATGTTCACATCAAACTCCAGAGTGATGAGAAACTGATCTCTGTGACTGTGACATGATTGTTGGTGTCAGACAGACTGGTTTGAGTTTAAACTGCAGATCTCTAGAGATTTGAACTGACAAATGTCTTGTTGTTGGAACTCAGACTAAACAGTATGTCTAAAATTGCAGTGGGTGGTCTACACCACTCATAGCCAGAATCTGAGCTTGTGCTTAGCCATGCTGATGGGATCAATAGTGGGACTCTGGATGTGGTCTGGTTTTATATATGTTTATATAGCAGTTTTCTGGTCTTATCAACCACTCAAGGTGCTTTACATTTCTGGTCCCATTCACCCTTATTCATATATATATACCATATACAGGCTGGGGTTCAGTATCTTGCCCAGGTCACTGTTTACTATCCTCTAATGGCGGCTCGCAACAGAATAATGTGTCACTACATGTCACAAAGCAGAAGTTGAAACTGCTTCTTGAACATGGCAGTGAGTCCAGTGAACTATTTACAGCATGAAAGAACAGCTGACAAATCAGCAGAAACTATGTGATGCTACAATGGCGATATTACTGGGGGGGGTCATGTTGCAGTGACAAAGATTGTTGTCAAAGCTCCAGTGAACATTTAACTGAGCAGCTTTGCAATTCAAATCATCCTCATGGAAAAGTAGCAGTGCAGAACTGAAGCCGGGGTGTGGTGTTTTCTTTGAACCGATAACGTAGAGAATAGAAGAGAGATATCTCCATCATTTGTCATTCACATTCCTTTCAGCTTATAGTGGTTAGTCCTTCAGCTTTTTGTCTGTGATTAATTTCAGGATTTTGAAGGTATTTATCATGATACATCTAATGATGTTGGAGTTAGGTTTGGTGTCTTTGGCCCCATTCAACCCTAGTTTTACAATGTGTCCCCACATTAGTCTCAAGTGACTACTTAATACACATAATCTCTGTTTTCACAGACCAAATGACCAAAAGAGAACAAGGGAGATGCAGCTGTGTACTTCCTGTGTCTAGTTTGCTGGAACAAGAATTACACCTCAATACAGATGGGTTGATTCATGTGTGACAGACAAAGCCAACTTGTGCATTTTAAGATCATAGGAGTATGATTTTTCAGTTGAGTAGGTGATCCTTCACTGCATGTTGGATGTGTTCACACATTTACTCAAAGCTGTCCACTTATCAATTTAAGTAAGATCTTTGGATACGATGCTTTTAGAAACGTGCATATCAAAGTGATAATTCCCACAACATTTTAACACCTGTTAATATGAAATACATTTTGTCCAAGTAAAGAGAAACCGTGTGATCACAAACCGTCATCGATTATTATCACCAAACACAAAGTTTACCAGTTACTAATAAACTCTACAACACAGTTTGCTGGTGTCCACAATAGAAAGTGTGTATTTAAGCATACACACTATGTTTTTCAATTTTGAGTGAGAATGTATTAGTTTCTTAGTTCATTTATAACATGTAACATTAAATTAATAAAACATGTAAATTAATTTAATCAGGTGAACAGGCAGCACCATAACTTATGACTGGTACAAATGAGCTGCATTTGGAAAATGTGCTGATATATAAATGTAGATGTCAACTCTGCATTTTATTGTTGTTTATGTACAATCCAAATAAAAGTAGAAATAATGTCAGCAATGACTCTCCTTCCTCAATTTCATGTTGTGCTCCAATTTTGTTCTTCCCTGTCAGAGAAAACCTGCCTAGTCGCTTTAAGTTCAAAGAGTACTGTCCCATGGTGTTCAGAAACCTGAGGGAGAGGTTCTGCATCGACGACCAGGACTATCAGGTGAGACACCGCTGGCTTACATGCAATAAAGTTTGATGAATGAAATCAAACAGAAATTCTTAATAGCTGTTGGGGATTTTGAAATTTTGATGACTTGTCTTTGTCAGAACTCCCTGACGAGAAGCGCCCCGCTTAACAGCGACTCCCAGGGTCGCTTTGGCAACCGCTTCCTTTCCAGCTATGACCACCGCTTTGTAATCAAAACCGTGTCCAGTGAAGACATCGCTGAGATGCACAACATCCTAAAGAAATATCACCAGGTAGGGATCCTCACAGCTGTGTTTTTACTTTGATTTCTTGAGCCGTTTTCAGACATGGACTCCGGATATTAGAAAACATGCATTCACAACAACACAAAGATCCCCAGAGTGTTCAGGTGAGGGTTTGCACAGCATGTAGGAGGCAGGACATAACATATTCTCATTCTGCTGCGGAGATCACATGTTTTTGTTTACAGCACATAAACACAGGCGTCGGCTCTTATCGTCAAAACCTCTAGAATCCTGTTGTCTCCCGAAGTTGACATCTTCGTCTGTGTCTTCCATGTGTATCGCACCTCTTTTTCATCTTGAGGTATTTGAACTCTTTGCTTTTTCTTTTCAGTTTTGCGCCCATTGTGTGTTATCAAATGTCATCAACACGCCCCCTCGCTTGCAGTGAATCCTCCAGATAATCCCCTGCTGCGTTCTGACATGGGCTCATACAGACATTACCCAGAGTTTTAACTGGGGGCTGGCAGGAGAAACTCTGCAGTTCGTCCAGAGCAACTGACTCAGACATTTGCTTTCTCACATACAGTCCATCCGGAGTTCACTGCATGTCTGAAAGCAGTTATGTTAAAAAAATAAGTACTGTTCCTTTCATTCAGTAATTAAACAAAAATTGTCAGTGAAAATAATATCTTTTTCTTTCATTTATATACATGTGAATGATGCTGCACTGCAGAAAGGATATGACTCTAAAAAGTGCTGTGTCCAGTTGAAATCAGTTTTGTATATTTGATTCCACGCTTACCGTAACACTCTGTGCTCTCTTGCCCTCACTCTTTCCAGTTTATAGTGGAGTGTCATGGCAACACGCTGCTCCCTCAGTTCCTGGGTATGTACAGGCTAACGGTGGACGGGGTGGAGACCTACATGGTGGTAACCCGGAATGTATTCAGCCATCGCCTCACTGTACACCGCAAATATGACCTGAAGGTATGTTACTGTATATTTGTGATATTGGATTATGAGATCAGGATGTGTCAAAGGGGCATGAGTCAGGAACTATTGAGTAAAATAAACTTATTGTGGCAAAATGATTAAAAATGCTAACATATATTAACTGAACAATGATCTTCAGTTTCAAACTATCACACAATCAAAAGTGAATCCCAGGCGAATCCCTCATTACACCTGTAACCACACACTGAATGAACCCTGTGTCAAAGTAATGACATACATACGTATGTCTTTCAAGCAATGTACGACCAGTAAATAACAACAATAGGAACTAGAATGTCGCTCAGAGCACGTACCTCCCCCAAGGCCCAGCAGTCTCCCTAAGAAACCACATTGAAATTCGCTAGATGTCGATTATTTGGATCTGCACCAAATTCCAAACAGTCATAAATATCAGTCCCCCAGCTTTTCCAACAGAATTAATTCAATATGTGACAGTAGCAGGGGAGCACACGCACAAAGGTCAATCTCACTAGCAACCGATTCCGAGTGACAGACTAAATAGTGAAAAATAAGTCCTCACATGAGAGAGACACTTACATTGCATACCACAAGTGAAGCTGAAACTGTCTGCGTGGAAATTAAAATGTTTCTGACCATAGTTGAGCGTGTTCGAGCATGCAGCTATAGCGGTGCAAACAGTGCTGCACACAGCAAGTTAAATATCTCTTATTATTTAATTCAATTTTATTTGTATAGCACCAAACCATAACATACATTATCTCAAGGCACTTTACATAGTAACATTTATAAGTGTAAAAAAATGTGGGTTCATTGTGCAACTGTGGCAGAACAAATCTGAATATGGTGGGCTAGCACATTTGAGATAATTAATGGGAAACACAGAGTCCCCTAAATATGCCAGAACGTTTTTTTCATCAAGCTCCATTAATTATTCTCTGAGAAGTTTATTTAATTTAATTTAAAGAGGGTGAAAAAAAAAGACTTGCTCCGTCCCCTAATCAGGATCCATACCAAAATTGAATGGGTTCCACCCTGACACATACAACATCCTTCCAGGAAGATTGAGAAGAGTATTTTTACCGAAGTTGTTTTTTAATTACAAGTTGAATTTAATTATTAATGAAATAATTTAATTCATAGCTTTTACTTGGATTCTTCAGTGGTTAAGGGTCATGGGCATCATGTTATAAATGCTGTTAAAGTATAACATGCAAGTTGTATTTTGTAATATATTTAAATGATAACCCCCCCCTCCTCATCTCTGCTTGAGGCTAGATTAGCTGCTGCTCACATAACATTCATAATTTCCTGGTAATATTACTGGACATTACAAATTCAGCTCATTAAAACAAATCTGGGTGAAAGCTGAATATGAAGATGCACAGTTTCCAGCAGCTGTGAAAGCAGCATTCAGACTGCATGCTTATTTACTCTCACTAGAAAAAATCCTTTAAAGCGTATGGCTGTCTTCCTGCCAAGTATTCTCTGGAGAAAACAACCTTGGCTTTCTAACACTGACAGTTTAAAAAGAAGCTGAAGATAAGAAGAGGAATGTGCTAACTCGCCCTCTGATGTGTCTGGAGCTGCTTTCACTTTTTAATTCTATTTTTATTCTCATTTCCCCTCGTTCGTAGGGTTCTACGGTCTCAAGGGAAGCCAGCGACAAGGAGAAGGTACGTTTTATTTCTGTGAGCTAACAACTGCTGACATGATGGAACAAAACCCCTGAGGCAAACTTGTCAAATGACGGCTAAATTAAGACATTATAAGTAAGCAGGTGTTTTTAGTTGTCATGCTGTCAGTGTGTAGAGCTCTGCTTTGAGACAGTTATTCACTCTCACCACGGCCACTGAGTCAGACCTTTGTCTTTATGTATTGGCTATAATATAACAGTTATGAACTGGTAGTTTTTTTTCTGTATCAATTAATCATTTCTCACATTATCAAGTAAAACTGCGATTCGGCTGTTGCTATATACAACCCACGACACTCCCTCTCTCTTCAGGCTAAAGAACTCCCCACTTTGAAAGACAACGACTTCCTGAATGAGGGCCAGAAGCTGCAGATAGGAGATGACAACAAGAAGTACTTTTTGGAGAAGCTAAAACGGGATGTAGAGGTAATAAATATAACCATGTCATATCATCTGATGTAGAACTGAGCTGCCTTACAGTATAGATATGACCCGCTGAATTAATTTGAAACTCCTTTAAGCACAGTTACAGGGCTCATCTGAGAATTTGTCAACCCTTCTCTGTATTTTCTTGTTATAGATGCCAGACCTCGTGTATCATAGGCCCTGTTAACACCTGACATTAAAATACATCCTGAGTGTGTCTCCTGTGATCAGATCTCACCTTCCCGCTCAATATGAAAATAATCACATACGTTATTTGTGTTGTGAAGACCAAATAATGTTGGCGGTGGTTGGACACAAACATATAGGCACTACAAATTATTTTGGTGCTGTGGTCCAGGATGCATTTCCTTTCATACAGCAAAAAGAATGAGGCCAAGTGCATCCCAGTCCATCTCTGAATGTGGTTTGAGTGATCTGATCTCAGGGCACATTGAGGACGCATTGAGTTCACACCTGAATTTAGCTCTGACCTCTTATGATCCAATCAATCAGCGTGGATGTTTATACCAGGTCTGGATGGGGTTGTTTACACACTGGCACAGGGAAAATTAGTACAGTATCCACCCCCTGGGTTGGGCAATAACAATGTGGTTCTTTGTTATGTTCATTGCTAGTGCAGTATTTGAGCCCAGTGGTTCACACGCAATTAATTAAAACCCCTTTAAAGGCTTTAATCTGGATTTTTGATTTGTGTGATTTCAACCATTAGGGCAGTTTTAAGGAGTTTTAAGCGATCATGTCATTATATAAAATATGAATTTGAATACATATTTCATATGGTTTGCTGTACCGACCGTCTCTTATGTGTCACAGTAAAAAACACAAAGGAGCAGATTTGCTCATAAAACACTGGACTGAGTGTTTTCTGTGCGTGTCCCATGTGTTTATCAGTTCCTGGCCACCCTGAAGATCATGGACTACAGTCTCCTGGTGGGCATCCATGATGTGGAGCGGGCGGAGCAGGAGGAGATGGACGTGGAGGCTGCCGGAGAAGAGGACGAGTACGAGAACGATGGCATGGGCGGAGGCGTTCTTACCGGCTCCTTCGGCACGCCTCCCGACAGCCCCGGAAACCCTCTCAACTGTGGAGGATTCTTTGGCCCTGGGGAGTTTGACCCCTCTGTGGACGTTTACGCAATCAAGAGCCACGACAGTGAGCGTTGTCTTTGACATCCATGTGACGTAGTGAACATGGCGGTAGATTTATATTACGACACAAACGGATGATGAGATGACGTTTATATTGTTTATTTTATTCAAGTGTGTTTATGGCAGCATTTCCCTTGAACTGCAGGTATTTTGGCAGTTTTAACAATCTGAGCTTACTTACAATAAAACTTAAAATTAAAGAACGCTCAACTAGAGTGAAATTGTCAAAGTAGTAGTAGTAGAATAGTAGTAGATGTGTCAAACAAAGCAAAGAAGCGATAGCAGTGCACCGTTGATCCCTGTGTTTTTCAGGTGAGAGTAAAGTATGTGTTGTTTTTTGAATAGGTGCTGTGAGGAAGGAGGTATACTTCATGGCGATCATCGACATCCTCACGCACTACGACGCTAAGAAAAAAGCTGCACATGCTGCCAAAACTGTGAAACATGGGGTGAGTGTAAACACGACTTAATGATTTTACACATTTAAAAAGGCGAAAGCGAATGGAGTCAGTATTGATTAAAGAAATTGTGTAGTAATAGAAAAATACATAAACTATTTTAAGGAAAATTTGGAAATATAAACACATTAATACTTATAGGAAATGTATAATCATAAATTAAGTTTTATTGTTAATTTAAAAACTCATTATCATCTTATACTTTATGGCCACAAAGAATAAATCAAATAGATTGTATCAAGTGTCACCAGATGAATCATTAATGAAAACAATAGTTACCTGTTGGCCTTAATGTTACCTAGTAAATTGGTTTTTCAAACTAATCGTCAGGTCTCTGGGTTCCTTAAAGTGCATTTAAGCTGATATAACACAATACTGCTTTTTAAATCACAAGTATTTTTTGGTGCATTGCATGTGTTGCTTCCTTTAACTCGTATTTCCTTTTTTGTTGTTTGTTTTTCAGGCGGGGGCCGAGATCTCGACAGTGAACCCGGAGCAGTACTCCAAACGATTCTACGAGTTCATGTCCAACATCTTATCATAGACTCATCTCTCATGTCCCAGTCCAGCCGGTCACTTCCTGTCATAGATCTGTCAGAAGCCACGCACTTATTTCTCCTCTCTCACCTCGGTGTTGGTCCATCTTCCCCCTGCTTCTCAGCCCCTTTTAAAAAGAACCCTCCAGGTCCCTCAGTCCGGACCAGTTTGGCAGGATGGATGTACCAAGCCTGTTACTGTCCCACAGAAACACACCACCACCTGGTTCCTCATCCACAGCAAAGAAAACTCATGAGATCCCTCCCTGAATTTGGAATGACCTCCCGATAATCTCCCTCTCCTTTTTTTAAAAATGTATCTGCTCCACAGCCACCTTGTTGCCCCTCACGCCAGCACGGAAACTGTCTCACTAATGCCTTGAATGAGTGTGTCAGCTTCAGCAGTTATCAATCTCTTAGTACAGTCTCTTCGGTTCCTGTTCATGTTGTTGTTGTTCTTTTGTTTTCTATTACACACACAGATGTAAAGGACTCACAGATGCAGAATGGTCAGATTGCATGACAAACCCTTCGACAGTCGCCATCAGGCTTTTCTCTCAGTAACAAAAAAAAAAAGGACAGCTGATAAATTGGAACGACGGTGGATCAACATTAATATATAATGGTGTATTAAGTAAATTAATGCAATATCAAAAATGCATGGCTGATGTGTACATGAGACTCCACCAGTAAGTTGAAACATCAAACCACTGAAACTTAGCATCTGAGTGTGATGACTAAAATAAGAAAAAAAAAGAGAAAAAAAATTGCTGTTTGAATGTTACGTTGCCATATTGTTTTTGAATATTTCTTGAAATTTTAACCGTGAGCTTGGTGGAGGTCGGTCTAAGAAAAAAAAATCACATTAAAAGGGGAATTCTGCAGCAAATACTTGTTTTATTACCATAAGGATCATTTTTATATCTTGTTTACATTAATGTAGCAATTTTGTGTTTGTATACAGTATTGTTTTGTTACCAACAGACATTAGAAAAAAAGGTTACTTGAAAATGATTCATTGCATATTAAAGGGAGTTTTATCTTGTTTTTGTTGTTTGGCTTTCCTCATTCAGTGGCTGTTCACCTGTTTTCAGTTTGTGCCATCTTTACCTCTGACAAGGATGTTCTGTTAGTTTGATCACTAAAAGCTGCTTAAGTGATTTCAGTGAAATTTTATGGAGGGCTGGGAAATGACTCGGGAAGACCTCATTACATTTTGGAGCAGATCCAGGGTTTTGTTTACTTTCTAACACGTGGTGAGATGGAGCATTACTCTTGGAGGTATCTACCCTGAGCTCCTCTATCTAAGTTTAATATAACTGTCATCCCACCTCACTTGTACATTTTGGGAATATCTTTTTTGTTTTTTAAGGATCCTGGGTCTTAGCTCGGTGGAATGTTTGGATGCTGCAGGAACGCCCCCAGAATATGTTGACAGGTGTCCAATGAAAATGAAACAGGTTGACAAAACCCCCATTCATAGGGAATATGTATGAAAATCATGTGAATCATATACAGTTGCCTTGGCAGACACCAGAACTAATAGATTCTTAACAGCACTACGTGTTATCATCTAAATAAGACCTGAGCGAGTATCTTTCGGAAGGATGTGTGTTCATCTCTCCAGGGAGTTTCAGAGACTTGTGGTGGGCCAGCACTTCATCTAGGCCAGGCTGATGAAATCAATAGAAACTATAGAGCGTCTTACTCTGATATTTGCATTAACACATGCACAGATACACGCTCCGGAGAAAATTCAGAGGAACCGCAGTCCATTGCATGTCTGAAAGCAGCTTATGTTCTTTTTTCTCTTTACTTCAGAGAATTGCCACATTATTAAGGGCAGGTTACATTAAAGGGCACTCAAGTCATTTTGCATTTGCCACTTCCTTTTCTGAGATTTTAAAACTGAAGAGCCCAAAGTATCCTGAATTGGCTCAAACTCAAAACAATGCTAGATCCTACACTTCCCACAATGCTTCTCAGTAGTCTACTTTTGTTAGATCCTCCCTTCCACATATACATACACCAGTGTTGGAGGATGCTTCTGCAGTGAGTTATTAGTCTGGAGCTGCCTTAGGTGTGAAAACAATACAAGAAAACTGAGTTCTCTAGCTAATCCTTATGTCTGTGATCACAAAACTGATGAACAGCAAGAAATACTCCACTCAGCTAACATCACTACTGTCTCCTGTGTTTAATGTATGAATTCAGTTATCATAGATGACACTTTGGTTGGATGAAGAAAAAAAAAAAGACCTGCCTGATAAGTAGGGACGAAGACGTCTGAGTTCTGAACAGGGCATGAATCGAGTGCATTGTTTAAACCTAATTTGATTTATTGAACAATATCAATAGGAAAAAAAGAAGAAGAGTACAGGCATTGTTTATTACTTTTATACAAAATATGTGTGGTGACGTGGGGGGAGAAACAGAAGCTCTAGTCCATCCTGGCCTTCAGGGTTCGTGTGGTGAGCTTGTCTTTCTCACTGTCAGACAAAAGAAAAGACTGTCAATCACAGCAAACATGTAACTCCACCCATCCTGAACCTGTATGTACTGTCTACTTGTTATTAGGGCCGCCAATCTTCCTCTATAGTCCCATTCCTATTTTAGTTATTTGTAATATTTCAATATATTAGAATTCTTAATGAGATTTCTACAAAAAATTAGCCTATTATTCTAATGTACCATGTACAAAGCAGACAGCCCGAAATTCATTCCAACATCCATACTTGTTATCACTGTACTTACATGACATTAACAACAACTCCCATGCCAGACACTGCATCCCTGTCAACTGCGTTCAGCATCGCCTGGGAGATGGTCTCAAACAGGTCCTCTGGTTCCTGCAGGATCAAACAGATCTCTCAATTAAAGTCAAGAATTTAACCAATCCACAACTAAAGAACCTCTGTAACCAGAATGTGGAAAACCTAGTTAAACCTAACAAATGACCAGTACCAGAAAGGAGAGTGTCTCTACCACTAGCCCCTTTGGTTCAAATGGAAAAAGCTGACACTAGATGAATCTGCCATTGGCTGTGGAAAACAAACCTGTGTAGTTTTCTCCCATAGACATTAATATGTCATATACATCATTTAAATGTAGAGAAATGTACCCACGGTTCCCCATTACAATGAAGGACACTGCAAACATGATACGTGCACAGTACTTGTTGACACACAAATAAACTGGCATTAATTGTTGTTTATCATCCTACAGACTTAACACACTACTTACCATGTCTGGCTCCCACAAAGACTCACACATGCCGTACATCTGCTCCGAACAGGTGCCACTCACAACAAAGTCCTCGGTCACCATGGGGCAACCGATCAAATCCAAGGAGCAGATGAACGGCTCAAAGGTTTTGGGATCTAGTCCAGCGATCACAGGCTCGATGTAGTACGGCCCAAACCTAACAAGAGCACCACACGTTAACCACACCGCCTTGTACTTTCCATCTGAACACAAGTGGACAGAATGAAACTGGAATCAGCTCGCTCACCTCTTCTCGTACAGTAGGTTGGAGACCATGCTCATGAAGGTCTTGGGCTTGATCTGGCGACCCTCCTTCAGTTCATACAGGTTCAGTCTGAATTTTAGCCTCTGGGATCTGAACACAAGGCAACAATGTGCAGTTACAATTAGTGTTATCGCAGAGAAGCTCCCCATTTATCAGCCCTGACAGATTACTATTACCATCATATTGCCACTGCACTACTTGTCTGCCTATTCATCTTGTGTTTCTGTTTTTGTTCTTTCTACCTCAATGTTTTGTTTTGTTCTATTGTATTGTGTTTTGTTGTGTTCTGATACACGAGCTGCTATGACAACTTAATTTCCCTCCGGGGATGTATAAAGTAATCTATCTATCTATCTATCTATTAAACACTGTACATTACTGCAATTATCTATAGTCTACAACCACATGTGTCTTGCTTTTTGATACAAGCACTGTCCATGTGTAAGTAAACTTGAGACTCTAGGTTTTTACTGGAACCAGTGTATACCATCATTTCACACTCACACTGTCTGAACATCAGTGGCCAGTCCAGCCAGCCCAATGTGCAGCCTATCTCCCATGGGAAAGATCTTCTGGAAATCTGTGGTGACCATCTGAGCCTGAATGCCAAATCTTCGGTCTGCTGCTATCGCCACGCAGTTCTTCCCCCGCATGGCCATGACAGCCCCTCCATTGTAGGACATAATAGACTGTATGGAGAGAACAAGAAGAGAGATATGTCCATCAGCCATGAGTCAGTCAATCAATCAAATGATTGGCAGTAAAAGTTCTGATCAAATCAAATGACAAAAGACAAACATCCTACCTGTGTCATTGTGAACACTAATGTTTCATTAGCTACAGTTGATTAATTAATTCATTTAATTAAAGCTTTATAAAGCAATGAGTGTAAATCGAGGACCTACAGTGATGAACACGAAAAATAATAATTATATCACACTTAAAAGCACAGATAGGTCCACTTCAGTATTTCTACCGTGCACATGAAAACATGCAGCTATTAGTTCTTTCAAAGAAGTCGACCTGACGCGAATGAAATACATGACAACTCAAATTGTGGCAACGTTAGCTCGTGTATGTCAAGCTAGCTAAGTACTCAGCTTTCTGACTGTCGTTGGCCTCGACTATTACACTTTATGGTTCTGTGTTGTTTACTGAAACGTTTCCTAAAATTGAGTTATCCAGGGAAATGGTTTTCAACTTAGCGTTAAACTCGCTGCTGGAAAATAACAGCTACCATTAAGTAGCATGCTAGAACTACCTCTGAGCTAACATTAGCTTAGCCAAGCTATTGTAGCTGTGAGCCTTAAATAACTGATCTGAAACCTGTCTACACAACCAGTTGTACTCAGATCACGTACTGTGTGGTGTTCTTACCATTGTGGAGGTGTTGTGGTGTTTTCCAAACGACTGGAACCTGGAAACTCTTCTCCTCAGCTATGAAGCAGCACTGTTAGCTGCAGCTTCCCACAGTGACTACACGATTTGGAAACACGGAAATCACACTAACCGTAAAATCCCTGCGTCATCGCGTACTCAAAGGTAATTGGCTGGATGAACGTCGCTCGGTGCGCAGCGCTACGCTCATTGGACCACACGGGGGCCGTAGAGCCGTGCGTGCATAGTTTGGTTGAGGCGTGTTCAAAATGAAATTGAAACAGGGCTAATCGTTGAAATGAATGGTTTGGCTTCAGTTCTCTGCTGATCCTCGGGTTAGCTATGCTAACAACACCTCATGATCGGTTCACGTCTCTGTTGGTTTTCTGCTAACCGAGTATTAATACATGACCACCTGGAAAAAGTACCTCAAAAGTAAAGTATCAGCATGTATGTAACAGGTGACATGAGCAAACATGTATTCATATTTCTACACCTGCAGCCATTAAAGTCAACATGAATTATCTCGATTCTGATCAAACGAACATGGTTTGTCTATCAACTATTTTCTACATGATTGTGCTCCACACGGCCTGATGAGGTTCTGAGTAAATAAATGATGTCTGGCACAAGCAACAACACACAAGTCATGTTATGAAACCTGGATGTGATCAATTAAAAATGTAGATGTTGATCTGATAATCACTCTTATTGTTTTCATTATAACAACTAGTCTGTCAGCGCTGACAGATGGCACACAACTGTTCCTGGTCTCTCTCTCTCTTCTCTCCCCTCTTTTCCAACCATCTCATCTCTCTTCCCCAATTTCCTTTGCCCACCCCAACCGGTGGAGTCTGGTTCTGCTTTTTCTCCGTTTTTTCTCTCCAGTCACCAAATTGTTTGCTCATAGTGGGAACTGTTACGTTTCATCATCGTTTTTCAGGTCTTGGCCTTATATGTCAAGTGCCTTAAGATATTATATATTATGATTTGGTGCTATACAAATAAAATGGAATTGAATATTTGGCTTCAATATCAAGTTAATGCGAGTACAATCAGAATGGCAGTGATACCATGAGTTTTTGCTTAAAAAACAAAAACAAATAAAGGCATGGTGGAAATGTTTTTTTATTCCAGTTGCTACTAACAGGAACACACCAAGTAAGAAGCATATATTACAAAAACATTTGAAATAAAATCAGGTTCAATCATACTGTAAAAATAAAAACCGTATATACTGTACAGAGTTCAGAAAACATGGAGCTTAAAGGACTTCCTAGGGTGTAACTTGAACAAATCAACCATCACAGACCGTTTGCTTTAGTATGAAATATAAATTAGTTTACCACTGTGGAATCTGCTTTTCAAAATAAAAGTCAAGTGGTTCTCTGTTTGAACTCATGACGGACTCCCACCACACCATCCACCCTAAGTACATTAGAGAGACAGATAAAGGAGTGGGTGGCCTACTCTTGCCAAGATTTTTTCAGTTACTTCATACACAGCGCAGTAAATGTGTGGTGTCTTCATCTCTTCATGAAGTTGTCCAAGGAGGCCGGCGTCCTCTGAATGGAGTGGATATTCCTCCTCACTCTGTCTTCTAAGGAAGAGCTGGCAGCGCTTTCCAACTTCATGTCACTGCAAAAGAACAGGGTGGGTGTTATTGAGGGTGAAAATTAAAACATGCAACTAAGTAAAAAAAAGATACTACGTAAACATTACTAGTGGATTTCAAAACAAAATAGACATGAGTCCAGAAACATCACAGCTTCATGACACAAACTTACTGGATGAAGCCGGCATGGCGCTCATGCTTGTCGTTCTGTTGCTGCTGCCGCTCCTGCTCATCTTGCCTCTTGTATCTCTTCACATTATTCTCTCTGTCCTCCTCCCTCTGCTTGGCCTCATCCATCATCTCCCGCCTCTTTTGCTCTAGTTCTTCTGCAGAGAGCTTCCTGAATCAGACAGAATTTTTTTATTTTTTTATTACAAGAACTGATTCAGACAATGCTCTGGATAGCAGAGTGCTCTGAACAGTATTTTCTCATTTCCTTGACCCAACCATCAGTCACACACAGTAAGTGCAAATCAATACATGTGGAGGAATTTGGCTTTGTCGCAGTGGCATTGAGAAGCATTTGTACATTTATAGAGCTTCATTAATCCATGATAACCAGTTTAGCAGTTTAAGACAATCAATGTGTGTGATGGCACAAGCTCAAAAACTTAAATCTACCTGCATTTACAATTGAAAACAAAGATCTTGCAAATAAGCACAAAACATCATAGCAAGTTTTAGATTGAATTCCATCATAATAATATAATAGCAATATAAATGGCACAATTCCATATACATGTAAAGATTTGAATGAAAATAATGCAGAATTCTGTTCCTGAAACTCTGTGAACACATACTTGGACACGTGGTTCGTCTGTCTGCGATAACTCTTCGTCTGTGGGCTGGAAGCTTTGGGTTCAAACTTCCTGTCGCTTCTGTGTGAAGAAGAGGAGTGCGAGTGATTGTCCCTGAAGCTCCTGTGAGGGGATCGGGAACGGCTCCTCTCACGCCGTGAGTGATTGGAGGGAGCTGAGGACTGGTGATGTCTGCCAGCATGGAGCTGAGAGGAAGACATTTTATGTTAGGACCCATCAGGGGAATCATTAAAGGCATACAGTACATTAGGTCTCTTCTCTTTACTGACCTGTAGACCGTAGCCTGGAGGATGATTGGAACGATACTTTGTGTTTGATGAAGAGTCATCTCGTGAATGTGACCTAAAATATACAGACAATGATCAATACTGTTGACTTAACTGAAATGATTGCCTGAATCTTACGAGTTCATAGAAAATATGGTATTTAAGGTCATGTTTTGCTGGTTGAGGACACATTAATCACATATACAGTAGATTTTCAAGTTATTTCTCTAACAATCTCCTTACAAACCTGTGTTTTTTCTCATCCTCCTCATCAGAGCTTGAATTTGAACTCTTTCTCTTGTGCTTCTTCTCCTTTCTCCTCTGTTTGTCTGCTTTCTTCTCCTTTTTTTCCTTCTTCCTCTTCTTTTTCTTGTCCTTTTTGTCCAGATTCTGGCGCAACTGTGAGAGAACCGACAGACATTTTAACAAAAAAAAATACTTGACAAGCTCCAGCTCCTGATACAGCACTACTTTTTTAAACAACACAACACAAAATCATCATGAGCAAATAAAATAACTGGAAATATTGCTTAAAATGCCACAAAGGCAAATACATATTAGTGCATAAGTGATTTGTTGGTTATATATGTATTTTTTACACATATATTGTAATTGAGGCTATTTACAGATACAAATAAATAATTATAAACCAAAATAACACACAAATACAACCAAATGAATACAGCTTGAACGTAAACTAGAAAATAAACAAACTTTAAGAAAAATTAAGAGATTCATATCTGCAAACATTAAGGCTAATATGAGGCTACTTTTAACATGCAACTGATATATTGTTCAGCCTCTAGTATATACAGCTATCATAAAATACCTGTATTACTAGTTATTTTACCATTTCTTTGATCCTCTTCATCTTCACAGGATTAGTCAAAACTTCTCTCTTCTTTTCTTCTTCACGTTTCCTTAAGAAAGAAAACATTTTAAAAACATGAGCTAATTTTGAAGCAGTGAAACATAATTTCAGCAGAAATGACACAAAACTAACCTGATTTCAAAGAGGGGGTCTTCCCTGATCTTGGCAGCCAGGTCGAGGTTGGAGGCAGTGGTGGCTGGGTTGAAGATGGACCCAGGTAGGAGGCCGGTCTCAGCTGATGGACCGCTCTCTGGCTCCTCGTATTGGTCGGTGATCTGCTTGTCGATGGAACGTCCCATCAGATACTCATCTCTGGACACCTGCCCAGCAGGGCCCTGGTACATCCAGTCCAGGCGATCATCCTTTTTTCTGTCATCATACAATGAAAATAAAAATTATTAAAAAAGACTATTCTTCTGTCTCAAGCACCAAAATATTGGTGTTGGTAATATGACAGAGGACTTACTTGATGGCACCACTGTTCTCTGCAAATCTGGTTATTTCTTCTCTGGCTCTTTCCTCTTTCAGCTCTTTCTGGAGCTCCTCCATCTTCTTGCATTCGGCCTCATGTTTCTGCTCTGCTTTCCAAACACGCTCAATGTTTTTCATAGTCTGGGGATGCCAGCTCTTTTTCAGGTTCTGTCAGAGGACAAATGAAATAAGTTTGTTATTGCCTATACTGTGAAAGGTAGTTTTAAATGGGATCAACAGAATAACACTGAAAACACTCTTAGTACGTTTGTATTCCCCTACTAGTGGGCATTAATGTTTTGACCTGATGATAACATGAACAGCAGTGATAACTTGGAAACCATGACACCTCCAGGTGAATTCTGAAGCGGAATATTTCAGAAGAAATCATGACACTAACAACTAACTTTTAATATCCACGAGGGAGTCTTCCCAAAGGGATTAATATAGTTCTATCGAATCTAATCTCTAATCTAACCCTCAACTCTAATGCTAATACAGCCATGCTAATATCAAGCTAATGCGACCTAGGTTGGTTGTTGATGTTAGAAACAGCTATCGAAATATCTACTAACTCTAATATTAAGACCTACAAGTTAATTGTAGCTCGTAACAGTTCCCAGTGTGTATTAACAAATTGTGTAACTAGCGTATTCACCAATAATCACACGGGTATCTTAAAACATCCATATTCTAAATGGAGTTTGGTGTGATCGGTCTCTAAATGATGGCGAAAGCGGCAATCGTGAATACAATATCTCGTGCTTACCAGGTCGCCTCCCCCCATGTTGAAATATTGGTCGTTTCAGTCCAAGAAGAAATGATACTGATCAAAACTGTTGTTGATAAAAAGTGGGACAACGAAAGTTGATCGCGAGCTAAAAACGAACTGCTCCCCGAGGTCAAAGAGTGACGTATTTCCTGTGTGTCTAATGTAGTTCCGGTTTCAGCTCACGGCTCTTCGTGCAAAATCAATCAGCCGGTAAATAAATGGACTCCGCACGAGCCGTGAGCGGCTTTGGATGCAATGTACAGAACTAATTCATACTGAAGCAGTTTACGTGTTTGAATATCATTCTGACTTTAAAGGTGTTTAAGCAGGAGAAGAAGAAGAAGCAGATCCAGTAGATGGCGGTAATGCACCTTGACGTTAGTTGCCACCCGCATATAAACCGAACAAAGAAGACCTTCCTTACCCCTTAAAACAAGGGTTATTTGAACACAATGCGTTTTTAAAATGGACATACCTAAATATAAAATACATTCATGTATATAATATGCGGATTATTTCCCCTTTAGACATGTCATGAACCCACAGATTTATCTTCTGATCCCTCGGGGTGTCCAGAACCCCAGACAGGAAACCACCCATTCTCTTAGAATAAGCCTAGTTTATGCTTCTTACAGTCCCCTCATGAAACCCCATTTAAATCCAATAAATCTGGATTTGTATTTGTATTTGTACCAAATTACGCACATTGATAACTGTCAGTTTCCTAAACATACCTGAATCTTATCTATGAAGAAACATGAATTATTCTATGTGAAAGCAACTAGAATGTTGAATAACACCCTCACAATATTAAAGAAAAATTTTTTATTGGCTCTCTCCTGACCGATACTACATCTTTCCACCAGGTTTCCAGTAGTTTTTGTATAATCCTGCTAACAAACAAAGATGAATACATAACCTTCTTGGTGGAGGTAACGAGGCTACTACATTAAAACTGTTAAGAATAACTATAACTGTAGATATAAGAGCAACATCTGATTGTACAGAAAATAAAATGTTTGTATTACCTTTATAGCAATTCTTGATTCATGATAAAATAATAACACTCTAAAACATACAACACTACTACTACTACTGCTACTAATAATAGTAAAACTTCACAATCTTATCTTCTGTAAATAAAGGTTTGACACACACACAGAATATAGTTTTTTATTTAATAAAGGACAATAATAGATTAAATACAAGTTATTACACCATGATGCTTAACTTAATAAAAGTTTTTAAACTTATTTTATAAGAGTTTCCACAACTAAAACATTTACTACAGCAACCAATTCAAAAAAGGTGGTACATTTTGTCCTACTGAACATAATAAAAGAAAATATCATGAGCCTATCTATAATCACATCAACAAACATAATGATAATAGTCAATATGAAATAATTGACTGATGTTTAAGCACTAGCTTCCTCATCTTATCATCTATACATACATACAGCAACATTGAGCCTCCAATAATGAAGGCACGCTAATGTAGAAATCTCAGCCTAATGTGTGTATTTGTTTACATACATCCTAATAGTGTCTTAAAGTGTAAAGCTGCTCACACTGCTTGCTACAGAACTATTGATCATACAGTACTGATTATGAGGGTTAACTAGCCAGAAGAAATTAGCCTACCTAAACAGATTCGGCTGCGTGTCGTTCAATTCCCTTGTATTTCATCCTCGACTGCTAACATCACAGTCTCTCTCTGTTGATCGAATAAATGGTTTGTCATATTACAACAAAGCATCTTGTAAAATGATTTGTGTTGTGTTGAGCATGAAAAACTGGCAGCTTCAGGCAGACCAACATCTGTTAATAAAATGTGTCGAGAGATTGGGATTATAGCTTGATCCGACATGCAAATAATTATGAAGGTGATGATGTTTGGAAGATAGTATTAGTAGAACAACACCTTGCTTCCCACAGGTTGGGTCCTTTAAGATTTTCTGTTGCATATTTATGAGACCAAAATAGAATCTATTCTTTTTGCCACTTCAGGGCAGCGGAACAGGTTGTAAACACAACATTGACATATTTTCACCACATGAAACTGTAATGGCAAACAGTTGCCAAATGGCACGTGCAGCAGATTCAGAGCAACAATAGCACTGACATGGAGCTTTGAATTTGTTCTTCTGCTCTTTAGCTGCTGTACAGTATACTCCATCCTGTCCACCACCTTGTCTGTCTGCTGTTTGGCTGGTGGCTGGTGGTGGCTTCACCATTTTTACTGAATCCAGTAGCTTGCTGCAGGACACAGGGCGGATGAAAGCAGCGAGACTGAACCAGCAGCAGTAAAATTGTGGCTGCTCAAATATGATAAAAGTGCCACTGAGAGGAACTGCAGTCAGATGATAATCTTTCACATTACACAGTCATTTGATCCGTTTGTTTAAACATATATTAATAAGTGCAGCTTTAAACCTTGGGACTGCATAGGCCACTGGATGAGGGTACGTCCCCGTACCCATGATGTAATGAAGTTCTGCTTTGTGCTGGAAGTTTCATTCAACACCAGCAGCTTGATGTGTTGACAGGGTGGATCTGTGGAATTGTGTTTATATCAGCATGTCCCAACAGAAACCAGGATTCATTTAGCCAGGCAACGTTTTCTCCCCATGCCCGACTCAATCTTCTTGTTCTTACCCAACAGGAGCGGAGGCGCCATCTCCAGCTGTTGGGACCACTACTTAATGGTTTGTTTGCTTTGTTCAGTCTATCTGGTAACCCGAACACATGTTTATTATATGATTTATATTATATGATATGATACTATATGATATTATGTGATATTATGTTATATTATATTATATTAGGATCACATCACATTAGTTTTTCATTGTGGACACTGTCACAGCTCAGAATTGTTGTTTGTTCTTTCATTCTGTTTATGTACCATTTCATTTTAATTACTTAAATACCAGCACACACACACCCAGTTCAGTGGCATGTACTGTCGAGCATGCAAATGCCTATTGACCTTTTAAAATTTTGAAGAAGCTGTTATTATATTCCAGTGTCTCATAACAAATTGCACAGTAGGCTGCACTCACACGGCGACAGTCTGAGACAAATAGAAAATATTGTCGCTGTCTACTTTCTCTGTGATTGATTTCATTGTAAACAAGTTAACAAGCCACCTTCAGTTGGACTGTAGCTCTAGCAGCAATGAACGTCAAGCAGCAAGTGGCAGCTTCTGCTCGGTTGCCTGCTCAGCCACATTTCACCTTAAGTAAACACAGCGGAAACTTTGATCCACTGGTAAAACTCATGCTTTCTCTGTGTGTTATAACATTTATGTTCACTGAGGTGGCCCAGTTGATAAACTCACGGGACAGCAGACGTGTATTTCCATCCAGCTTGCATTAGTAAAAGTCCAAACATGTCTTCTTTTCTCTATTCTATTGTGAAACTATGACACCTCTTATGACAGAGGTGTGACAGAACTGATGGTGAACCTTTGATGAAAGATGAAATTAGCTGGACTGCCCTGTCACACTAGAGACTGAGGGGTCTGTCTCACATTTCAGCTTCATCGGAGGCTCTGTGGTGTCGGACACAGACACGTTTGAGGATGTCTGGGGGGGAGTGGATGCATCAAAGCCCTTATCCATCCTGCCATCGCCATTTACCCTCTCCTCCCCATGTCCTGGCGGGGACTCGTGTGTGCGCATGTGCTTGGCCAGGTGGTCGTTGCGCATAAAGACTCTGGGGCATAATGCACAGCTGAACTTCTTGGCTCCCGTGTGCGTCTGCAGGTGGCGCTGCAGTTCATCAGAGCGTGTGAATCTCTTGCCACAGAAGAGCCAGTTGCAGACAAATGGCCGGTCTCCGCTGTGCCATCGTAGGTGCGCCTTCAAGTGGGAGGTCTTAGCATACGCTTTGCCGCAGCCGGGGATGTGGCAGTTGTGCATGTGCTTCCTTCTGCTGTCATCAGGGCTCTGGCCCAGCTGCTCAGCATGGACGCAGTTAGGGCAGCGACACGCGGCCTGACCAGCGCCTCTGGAAGAGGAGCGGCGCGGGGGCTTGGGACGGACAGAAACAGAGGTCTCCTGCGGTTCCTCAAGAGAAAATGGATCTTGCTGCAGCATTTCAGGGGCCAGTGGCTCCATTTTGAAGCCATCCTGGGGGAAGAGGTGAGGCGAGTGTGAGGCTGGAGCGTGTTGAGCTGAAGGCAGGGTGCACAGCTGTGGGTCAGAGCCGTAGGGCCCTAAAGATGGCTGCAACCCCATGGAACTCCCTGGGCTCACTGAAGGCAAACCTACACCCTGGCCTGTCTGCAGGTCTATCCAGCTCCCTGGTTGGACGTCCCTGTGGAGGTCCCACCACGAGGGGATGTTCATGTCTTCTGAGTTGCCACTAGGTGGGGCTGTCCGTAACCAGGGCTCGTAAGGGTGGGCCATGTGAGCAGTTGGTGCAGGTGCAGGTTTGTTGGTTAGCCGCTCAAGTGTTGTTCACTATCTTTCTGGTATGGCTGAGAAGATTACCACATACTGGAACGATGATGCATTGAAAAACCCTAAAGAAAGAAAGAACAGAGAAATAGTTAAGTCTTCAATCTCACATCTCTTTCCCAGCTATATTTTGTCAATGACTTCACTGGAGCAGAAGCTGCAACTTTGAAGTCTTGAGGTCATTCTTCTCAATCTGACAGACTTTGAAGTCATGCAGCTTGTGGCCTAAATCCTCCTGTCTCCAACATTTATATGGCCAACCCCGAGCACACCCCCTTCATAGCCACGGATACTGCAGTTCTCACGCTGCGTGGCCGAGGAGGCAGAAGAGAGGGGGAGACAGACGTGTCCAGGCAGAGGCCTGCCACATGCATCCGCTGCCAGGTACTTCCCATGTAGGACAGTCAAAGACAAGAGCAAAGAAAACAACATCATCGGCCCTGTGCAGAGGTAGTGGCAGCAGTGGGGGGAGATAAATGCTTGTAAGATTGGGGGGAGGGCCGAGTGAGAAGGGGAGTGTTGACAGGAGAGCAGTTTGGGGAAGGAAGAAGTTCCAGGGAGGTATGGCTGCAGGCCAAAGTCTATTTGTACGTCTCAGAGGTTTGTGAAGATGAAACCTGGCAGACAGGAGAACCAGTTTTTTTATGAATCACACATGATTTACAACAACAGCCCTCAAGGCAAAGCTACAAAAGGAGCCCCGTAAAATGCCCCGCCTCCTACACACTGGCAGCAGAATGCATCAGCAGTTGCAGACTGACGGCATTCATGAGAATGGGAGTCCAACAATAACACGCAACAATTCCTTTATGTGTATAATTATGTGCACATGCTCTCTAACAGTATCCTGTCCCCAACACGCTCCAAGTATATTCAATGGTGCATATATCAAAAGTGTCAGTTAGCCATCCCACGGAGGAGGAGGGGCTCTAATTTTTAAGGGTGACACAAAGCTTGTTAAAGCTCAACAAGCCTGTGGAAAATTATGACAAGAAGGTACCAGCCTAAAGGACTCGGCTCCAAACATGTCCGAGCTCCAAACAATCTTGTTGACTTCCACCACACCCCCATCACATCTACAATTATCTTTACAGCAGGAAACAGTAAAGTAGTCTGAAGCTTTAGAGACTGGTATCTTAGTCTCAAGATCAGTTGGTTTACTACTACTACTACCATATCTCACCAAACAAACTACACAAGGTCAACTGGAAGACACGCATCACGACTGATATGTGGATCCATCGGGGGGCACGTGGTTCCCCGTACAGGTGGCGTCACTCTGAGACGTCCCCTGAGTAGATGTCAATTTGTTAATTCTGCTCAACCAAGGGGATAACACATCTTCACAGCTTCAGAGTCAAAACCACTCAGAGATGCTTTCTGGTTGCAATGAAATCGTAAAGCAATTAGTTTGAAATTCCCTAATGAAAGGTCTGCTGCTAAAGGCCAAACTGATTTATTTCATGGTGGCCTGGAGCCATAAGTACTGCTCTGTAATTTTTTGGGAATGCGACTCAGACGCACAGCAAAATGGTCCAACCCAACTCCGTTCTTACTTTAAAACCGTAAACAGACCAAGACAGCAGCAACCTCCTCTCTTTGCTTAAGTGCTGGGAGCGTTCTGAGCTCCGAAGGGGAACAGCTGGCATAGGGGGGCCCCCAGGGGGGAACGGCAGCCTGGGAGGAGTAGGATGGTACAGAGCAATGACAGAGCTCTGGTCATAAAACCTGCCCGACCAAGACCCAGCACAGCCCCCGGTTAACAAGGCTGCCATCATGAAGATGCACAAAGAGGGAGCGATGAAGAAAGAACGCCATTAGCGCTTCAAAACATTTAAACACAGTTGCTCTCATGGATGTGATTTTCAAAATTACAAATTTGGAAACCTACTAATATGGCTTTTCCAAAAGGGGCTCTCCTTTTTCAGCCTTCTGATTATATTTTGAAGTCTGTTTAACAGCATCATTTACAGAAAATCCTCAGTCCATCCACCACACGTCTCCTAGCCCATCTTATCTTATCACAGATATAGAACAACACAATGGGAACAGAAATGCTGACTGTCTGAGTGTGGACACAGACTAGTTTGAGTCAAATGGCAATTCCAAGAGGTTGGTTTTAACTTGCTCAGTGTACAAGATGGGTGGAGCAGAACACAACGGTTGAGCAGGGGTCAGGTCAGTTGACAGAGAAAGGCACTGTGGCGAAATTCAAAATCCAAAAATTAAATGTCTGAATCTGACTTTGCAGTTATAATGTGCAATGTTCGGATTGAAACCACAATGTAACCTGCACAGAACCAGGATGGGAACATACAGTGCTGGAGATGGAATGTTTATCCCTCTGATCAGTTTGTCTGTTTTCTAGTTTGACTATGATTGAGAGCAGATAGGATGACAGCTTTACATCCTCATTGATTTATGGGTGTCTGTCTGATGCTGATTTATAAACAGTTGTTGAAAATGCCGTCTTTGCTGAATATTTTACTACAGTTTGTACAAGCTGCTGGAGTTGTTTCCCCTTACAGCAAGGTTTCACAGCATTTTTATCCTTCTGTGGAGAGAGTGCAAACAGATATCTATTTCACATTTGATTGGCAAAGTGTCATGAGTTGCTGTTATCCGCCACTTGAAGTCTGAGCACTGGCACTGCTGCCTTTTTAAAAATGTAAAAATGGACAAAAACTGGTTGTTTATTCCTCCCAGTTGCCATCTGAATACAATTCTATGGGCTTAATATGCTTCAGTATTTACGTATTAACGCTCAGCAGGATTAAATATCAACGATACAGACAGGATTTATTTCACGATGAGATGGCACCTTAATGTGGCAGTAAAGAAATACACATAATATGTTAAATTTAACTAGTGTAGCTATCAATATTGTCAAGATACACACATACAATCATGGAGAGCGAAGTACTTATGTTAAGTTACCTAAGTACTTGCACTTTCATGTATTTCCATTTTTTGCTACTTTGTGATATGCTTTAAATGCCTTTTTTATTTCTTATAGTTGATTTTACACATAAATGCATATTTTATACATAAAAATCTTTTTACAAAATATTCAATTTTTTTTGGATCAAACTGTCCAACATTATACAAAGTAATTAAAATTACTTCACCTCACCTCCAGACATTACAGCGTTAAAGTACCACATATCAAAACATCAATAATAATAATCCGATAATTTGATTACTCACTGGGGCCATTTGGCATAATGGTATTTTCATTTTCAATACTGTAACTACACTGTAAGTACCTTGAATGGAGAGCTTGTACATTAACACTGTGGTATTGATAATTTTAATTAAAAGTAAATAGTATATATCTAAATAGTGGCTGCATTTGAAATACTTCCATCGCCACAATCAAGCTATTGAATGAAACCCTTCCTATAAAAAAAAATGTAATTAAAAAAACTCCAAATGAAACACAATACATAAATTCACATTATCAAATCCAATGATGTGGACTTTTTCTTTTTAATTGCCAATATTCTGATGAATTTACTGTCTACATTTGCCTTTTATTGTCTGGGAAATGCTTATTTTCTCTCAGGTTTTAATACGTATCAGGGTTTTCTTCTTGTATGAAGAAGAGTCTACTTTTAAAAACCTAAATGATTTTATAGAAGGAAAAAGAGACGCAAAAATGAAAAAATGAGATCACAAATTAAAATTCACAGAAACAAATGTGTGGAGTTTCTCAACAAATGCAGATTTGATTCATTTTTCAAGACAACAGAGATTCTTCCTATGTTGTTTAACATTTCAAGCGACACATTATTCAAACTAACAAAGGCGTAAATAAATAAATTCTGAGTAAATGATATAGCAGGCGACATCCCATTGAAACCCCTTCCACGCAGAAAGGTCATACTGCTGGAGTCTAGCTGCAGAAAACGGTCAGTTAAACATAATCCACACTTTGATTGTACCTGAAAAACCTGGACTTTATATTTATACATTCAACACATATTAGTGAAAAGAACACAATATAATAATAATAATAATTACACTTTACATTATTTCTTTATCTTCTTTATTTATTATATCTGATTGCAGCTCATGTTCCTCAAGTTAAAGGGGTTTACAGTGTGTCTATTAAAAGTTCTGGTCATTGTAACACATTATTCACTTTTTTTATCTTCTTTGGTCATGAAGGGACTTTAACTTTTCTGAATCTGAATTGAAGCCTATAGGATGTGACTGTGTCATAATGAATGATTGATCATTGATATAATCTCTGGTGATAAGAATGAAGGTCATTTGATTTAGAATCCACATATCCTGAATAAACAGACACATAAGAGAGATGACAGGAGGTTGCAGTGATAGAGCAAACTCAAACTGCTGAGTTACCTGTTGTCTCTTGGAGCTGCTGCTGCTATCTTCTGTTTGGAGCCAAGTCGGAACCCTGTGTGAAGAAACGTGCTCTCAGCTCAGCTCTGTCGCTTCTCCCCTGCGTAGAAAGGTGCCCAGAGAGAAATAATATCCTCATCATATTTCAGCGGCTCCAGGTGAAGGACACATGCAGGTAGACTGTGTTCTCTGCACTGACTCACTCTGTGATCACGTTCGAGTCTTTGAGGCTCTCCAGGCTCCGCCCCCGGCGGCTCCGTGTGCTCCCCGGCTCAGGATGCGCCCTCGGCGGCTGCAAGGTGAGGAAGTGGCTCCCTGCGAGACTACTCAGGTGCCAACAGTAGAGGTGCAAGTACTTGTACTGTAGCTAAGTGCTAACCTGAGGTACCGGTACTGGTATCTTTATTCCACTGCAGTTCAGATAAGAGTATTGGGCTTTCTTTTTGCTTTGCTCCAGTTATTTGATAAGCTACTGGTTACTTTACAGGGGGTCAGAGGTCAGACGGCATGGTCAATGACTGTGGGTCATTTCTCAATGATCTGTTGAATAATGGCTTTATTCACCTTAATAATTCAATTATTAAATTACGCCAGATCTCTACCAAGATCTTCCATAGAAGACACGTGATGAACTTATGCTATAACACACCCATAGAAAAAAAAATGCAACCAACAGTATAGCTGCAGACAGCTGTAATACTGAAATGCTACTAAATAGATACTAAATACTATTTATTATTTATTATTTTATACTAAATAGTATTTTCATTGGTACTATACTCACAGGGTCCATTTACTTTACTATTTTGACTACCTTTGGTACATTGATGTACATTTTCTTATATATAAAGAACCTTTCAAATATTTGGTATTGTTACTCCAGTGGTTCCAAAACCGGGAACCATGAATTTTAATTTAATTTATTCCTCCCATCTTCGAAACTACAGTGTTGGCAGGTGAGTGATTCTGTTTGAAGTCTGACAACAATTCCAAAGTCTAAAAGTCAGAATCTAAAAGTCTTAAAAAATATCTAAAAGTCAGAATCTTAAGAACAAAATTATTAGTGGAATAATGACAGAGCTAAGGAACACCAGCCTTGTGTCATTTGGGAAATTGACTAGACGAAGACTGATTTATTCTGTCAAATCAATTTGTACAAATAGATTTAGCAAGTTCAACAAATATCGTTGGTCACAGCATAAGTGCATAACAGTTATGGACCTTGGAAATAATAGTTGGACATGAAAATATGAAATCAAAGACTACCTGCTACCTTTTCATGGCACTCCCCTTCCTTAGAAAGAGAGTAAATGATCATTTCTGTCAAAACATGTCTGTATTTCCTTGTTCGTAGTTGATATGAGAAGATGATATTCAGTTTGTAAAATAAACTATGCTCATATTTTTAAACATCATATTCGCAGCAGCATTATTTCAAAACTACAGAGTATTGATACCTCACATAAATACAACACAATATTCTTTTGACATCAGGTAAAAGGTACATCATAAAGATTTATCATTTTACACTTTATCGTTATATTGATGTTAGCATCTTTACATGTTGTACAGCACTGATGCAGTGACCGAGTCAGGGTGGTGACCACAGAGTGTTGAGACCTGGAAATCCTTTGATTGCAGACGCTCCTGAGAGGTGGTTTGACCCAGGCTACAACACATGCACAACACACACATCTGAATATCTTACCTGGCAAAAAATAAATAAGAAAACAGTCACTCCTGTGTGCACAAGTTCTGTGAATCAAATCATCTGCACCCTTCAAAGAAGAATTCATTGTTCTAATAAACTGTTGTATAATGTTTATGCCAAATGTTACATTTTTATTCTTTTAACATAGCAAAGTTCATTCTGTAAGTGACTTTGAATGTACATCACACATTTAATAGTTTTTAACATCATCTTCCTTTGAGGGCTTTTTTATATTTTGTCTCCTCGCTGAGTTAATTCCTTTCCTGTCACAGCATGTTGGTGGAGCAGCTTCAAATCAACTGACAAACACAGACCACAGACAGGCCGGCGGGAAGTGACTTCCTACCCTCTGCTTTTTCTGAAGCAGCACTTTGCAAATGCTGAGTTTAAAGTGATAAAATGACGGTCATATAAAAGAACCACTGGGCGATCTGCAACTATTGACCGAGGATTCAACATGAGCCTTGATAGATTTATACAATCGGATCATTTCATTTAGAGTGATTGCGCTTATCAGGAAATGTAATTTCTCTCTAAGATTTTTGCATGAAAACGTTTTTTACGCTTAAATATCTGCAAATAAAAGTCAGACAGCGAATTTAAATCGAATGGGATGAATTTGTTTCCAACACAGTAGAATTGAAATCAGTGTAATTAGTATAATATCTCAGTGACTCATATCTCTTACTATAATGTCTTTATACACTTAGAGGAGATCAGGCCACTGAATTGAAGACCACACACCACGGCTAAATGGTGTTTACCAACGTCTTCAAATAGTCAAGCTTATTTCCTCATGAATACAATGCAGCACAATCAGAAAGAGACTGCTTCGTAACATTTAATTACGGCACAATTTCAACCGGGGGCTTACAAATTCTCTTAATGATTTAAATGTGTTTAGATTGCTTGTTTGACAGTTTTTATTTCTGTCACTGCTAACATTTTTTTTGTGGAAGAGTATTGTTGTGTGTACATGAAAATGTTTGTGGTTCTTTAAAAACTCTCACAAGGAGGCTTTCCTACCGATATTTACTCTTGACATTGTTTCGACCAAATCCCTGTGAATTTCAGTGAGGTGAAGTGAGGGATTGTTTCGTATGACTGCAGCACCTTCGACCTTCACTGTTTACACCTAATCCATCTACCTATTACAAATTACGTTTCTATAGGTGTGGCTAATCAATTTTTAAATCATAATTATTTTTGATGTTATTCATTATCAAGCAAATTATAGAGATTGTGACATTAAATGACATTTTTGCTCTTGGTGTTATCACACTACATTCACAAACCAATAGAATGACTGCCTATTTGGTGGCTTTGTGGATTGGACAAATATCTCACATCTCTCTGTCATAGAGTCTCTATCACGTGTGACAAACTTCCAGACAATTATATGTATAAGTATTATATTTGACTATCTTTAAATGAAGCACCTGAGGAAACATGGTCGAAGTCTTGAAGAGAGGTGAGCAAAGAAAAAATGGGATTTGAGATACTGATGCAGGTATGATCTGCCAGTGTCTTTAATGCCATGTGTTATAAATCATGGAGAATCTGAACTCACAATCACAATTCAGATCATTGATTGTGATTGTGTATTAAAAGATCTTTGAAAGACTGACAACTACTACTACTTTTCAGTAATCTAGTAGAAACCAGACAGTGTAGTGATGTCAGCAGTGTATAAGACTTAAAGGAAAAATGTATAAACTTTTTTATATCAGGGAATGAAGCAGGGAATATTTTTTCAGGCATCAAATTTCCAGTTTTGAAAACTTCCTGAAGGCCTGGAAAAACATTTTACCAATAATGTTTTAAGTTTTACATTTTTGGATCTTGTGAACAGACATTTGAGATTGTAAGCTGCACTGAGGGATGCAAAGTGTTGATAAAACCCAGATTCAAAAATATATTTTTAAAGAGTTTGAGTGTGTATAGTATGAGGATGAGATACAGCATTATAGCCATGAAATAGGCCATAAATCTTGATGCATTTGGAAAGAATTAATGAATGAAGTGAATCTCCACACAACTGAGCAAACACCATTACTGGAGGGGGAACATGAGATGTGGGTTAAGTGAGTTCAGTTGATTTGTCTCTGTGAAACTCTAAGGTCAAAACTGACTCTCTTTTGTCAATGATAAAGAATATGAATTCATATTCCAAACAAACATGACCAAATTACCTTAGCCATACCAGGACAAATCCCTTTAAGAGTGGTCCCGTTAGTGGACAGTCAAAAAATCCATAATTTTTTACTAGCCCTCTTTGAAATTTGAATTCAAGGGTAACATGATTTCAAGGCCAACCTACGAATGGCCGATTGATTTTACATCCAGTCTGCCCTGACAGAGAGACAGGGAAGATGTTGTCATGAAAAACGTGGATGAGCTACAAAAGGTTAAGGAACGTGAAGAACAGACAGGGCAGCTGAGCTTTGTTATAGGGGAGAGAATGTCTCCAAGAGAGGATGACTGCAACACAGGGTTTAAGCTTGTTTACCCTTCTTCACTCTCTCTCCGACTGAGGACGGACTACAAAATGGAGTGATTCACAAAGTGATGGGGTGAGCAACAGCTGGTCGGTTAACATACTAACTTCAGTATATATCTCTGCGACGCAATACATTGATCTCTTTTACGCAATTTCAAAACAACCATCCATCCATCCTAAGGACGAAACAGTTGTTTCTTTACATTCTGTTGAGAGTCTTAGTTATTTTGAATGCTTTAAAGTTTAGTACTTACATATTGCCCCAATAAAGAAATAATTCAGCATTTGGCATATAACCCTTTTAACTTTCCCCCCAAAGATTAGATAATGATTGACACTCTTGTCTCTAATATGATGCCAGAGCCAGATACTGGTTAGCTTAGCTTAGCAAAGACATAATAGGGAGAAACAGCTCTATCCAATGGTAAAGAAATCCAATTAGCAGACCCTTCAAAAGTCATTAATGAAAACATAATTAATTTCTTAAACACTGATTCAAAAAAACGCTATTTTATGATATGGTATTTTATGGTATGGATATGGTTTTACAGGGGTTTGTAGGAAATCACACTGACCGAGAAATAGTTCAGCACAGATCGTTTCATCATTGAAATAGCCACTGTTTTTAAGTTAAACAAACAAGACACAACATGTTAATGAATGCTTTAGGGGTGCTAATGTGTGGATTTCCACAGTCTTTGTGCTAAGCTAATCAGCTCATGATGGAACATTTATATTTAAAAAAGCTCTCATGTAATGTTACGCTGGAACATTTTAATGGATATGACTTAATATATTGATGTACCTATTTGCCAGTGTCCTATACACACCCCAAAGACATTGCATCACTGCTTGTTAGTATCCATTGTATTTTTAATTACAGTAATTATTCAGAAACAAGTTTGTGGAGCTTTTGCTTTGGTTTCTCTAAAGGTTCAAATAGTTTACGTGAGAGATCAGTCTGAATTCTGGAGCCTACAGTTTTTGTTCTTGTGTGTGTGTGCGTGTTAGTGTGTGTGTATACAGCTTGGGACTTTCCTTAAAGGATATGTGTTTTGTACACAAGATTCCCATCACATGAAGTTGGTTCTGATTCTGCTTCACTGGCCTGTGGCTGGTTTGACTTGCCTGTTGTCCCACGGGAACCACACTGGTGTCCCAGACAAATCCCCCTGCCAACACGCCAGCCTCCAGAGAACTAGGCCGGCTAAAGCCCCACTTCCCCTCCAGCAGCAGAAAAAAATCCAAGCAAAGTAAACAGTAAGCACCTAGTAGTCAACTTCCTTATCCTTGTTAATTATTCAAAATCCCAAAGGAGAGACCGGCCCACAGTTGTCTTCTGAGTCTTTTTTTTTCTCATACAGGCACTCACTCACCATAACAGCCCCCCCTCTCCTCCAGCCTCCCCTTTCAACTTCAAACCCAGTCATTTCTGCAAGCAGCGCTTTGATTGTACCAAACACCTGTATTTTTCGAGGAGAGACTTCCTTGTGAGCCCCCGCCTCCCATCTTTGATTGTTAAACAGCAGTGGCGCCGTCATTACTGTCTGAGCGACTGATGCCGCCCAGCTTCCCCTCCCATCTTCCACCTCTGCCTTTTAACCGGAACTTTAATTGCTCAGAGAAAATTTGGATTGCTTTATTTTATCTAATTTTCAAAACCCCCTTGTGTGTGTGTGTGTGTGTGTGTGAGTGCGTGTGTGTGCGTGCATTCATTTGTGTGAAGGGTTGTAAAACTTAAAATGTGCCAGGTGGATTCATCAAATGAGGCAGAGTGGATCACAGATTGCCTTAAACTGTGCCTCAAATCAAAATGTCCTCAGGTTTGTTTTAAGAACTGGGAACTTTTCAAATGTTCAACATAAAGTTGGTTTTAACCAGATGGACACAGACACCCAACATTTTTCTAGTTCACCAGTAATCCTCCTGGAAGGCAGACAGACAGACAGACACTTACACACACACACCTTTGCGGCAGTAATACTATGCTTTATTAGACAGCCTCTCCTGCCATCCTGTCTCCCCCCTCAGATTAATATCCTCTGGGCTTCTCACCAGCTGTTTCCGTCCCTAACACCCCTCATCTTCCTCCGGCCAGCCCTCCACTTCACATGGCAGGGCTTACAAACTGGGCCACAGCGCCTGAGTGGCTTTAGGAGAGGCTCTTGGCTTAGTGTGTGTGTGTGTGTGTGTGAGCTGAATGGCAGATGTCTGGTCCACAAATCTTGAACTATTTCATGATGCTGAGTCACCGTGTTGATAAGTTGATGAAATATTACATTACCTTATTTGAAGAAAAATGAAACCAGGCATATTGTGCATACACTTGGGATAATATTTATTTATTTTTGCCTAATGCTGCTGTCATTGAAGCTACCCTGTTACTAATGTTGAATATCAAACAGTTCTTTTAGGAGAAAAATCTGTCAATCTGATTGAATACATTTTTCATCACAGTTTCTAATGCATATTTACCATGTTTGTTTTTCACTCCGTTCAGTTTCACTCTGAGCTAGTCCCTGTGCTTGTGAGTACTGTATATGTGTCTAAGGTCTCTCTTGGGTGTGTCAGCCTTTGGCTCAGGTGGGTGTTTACCTCTCTAGGTGTTTTTACTGTTTGTGTGTAAGGGCAGACAGGATGTGCGATGCTTGTCAGCACACTCCAGGAGATGAAAGGACGGAGAGGGTGTGGAAGTAGCCAAGTGCTGTTCAGGTAACAGGTTGTCTTCCCAGAAATCTCTCAAGAATTTAGTTGTGTTACCATCAGCAGACCTTGTGAGCCACGAGGGAACGGCATTCACCACCAGGCCGCTTCAAAACATAACTCAGCACCTTCCACAAATCTGGACATAAGTGAGCACTGATAGGGTCCAGGTGCTCAATCTCAAAACACAGCCATTAGTCAAACTTTCGGAGCAGCTAGGTCGGTGCTCCATGTTTCCTGTGGGCTCAGATGTGTGTGTGACCTGTTATTAGACAACCTACATTTCATTTATTGCATCAACAAAACTTTACCAATACAACATGAGTCAGTTTTAAGAATGGGGCCTACTGACATGCATAATAATGAGCAATAGTTGTTGACACGACAGTAGTGGAGGAGGGGAACTACTTCGTTTTGTCACTCACTGCAATGCAGCTGGGCAGGTTTTAAAACCTACGTTCAACATATCCATGACAATCTGTTCATAGCACAGGCATGCTACCAGTAATTATGTAAATGTGTGCTCTGTCTCTATGCAATGTCTTGTGTAAAAAAAAATGTGTTGACCAAAAGAAGACAAAATATTTTCTTTTGGAGTCAGGTTTGCTTCTGCATCCAGCATCCATGGGGCGACATTTATCTGGAGTTGTGTTCAAAAGTCCACCAGCTGGTTGCTTACTTTGACTTTTGCTGCTGGGCGGGTACGATGGGTTCTTGGAAAACAGCTGCATGGTGCTTCCTGTCACTTCTTGTCAGTGTCTTTTACATGTACTTATTTGATCCATTGTTAATATAATTGTTGATTAATCCATCTTAATTGTTCATCCATTATTTGTGTAGCTGATTTAACTACAACCTTCACCGGTGTGTCAACTTTTGTTACAGTTTTTTATCACTGTTCAAAGCTTTGATTGGTTCAAATGGGCAAACAACCAGCAGTAGGATTCAGGGGCCTTGAACCATTTATTTTTGTACATTATAAAACATCTACAGTAAAGTAAAAATCCATACACATATGGGCAATAATAATAATAATAATAATAATAATAATAATTTTGGGGGAGTTGACCCCTCCCTCCCTATTTTTCCCTGTTGAATTACTACCCTCCTCTAAAAGTTAGTGAGAGTTCCTCCGATTGGAGGTTGAGCCCCTATAATATTTTAAGAAATGGAATCATAAAAAAATCTTCAGCAATATAACCACAGATCTGACTGTGAGCTATTTTCAGATATATTTTCCATTGAAGAAATCATCCAGATTAAAACTGTTATATATACATATTAACTTTTAAAAATGTAATTTTCAATGCTGTGAGCGCTACAAAAAAAAAAGATTAATTCCCACTGTTGCTCAAGGCAGAAAACTGAGAGACAGAATAAAGCCAAACCTATCAGCCTGGCTACACCACCAGAGTTGATTTTGAAATATTTAGATAATGATAAAATATAAAATATATATAAAATAATGATAAATATTTTATTGACGCAAAGAGCAGGTGGAAGGTGTTGGGAAGTCGCTGTCTGTCTGGAAGAACTGAGCCCACAGACAGGAAATGTCAGCGACATAATTCAGTGAAAGACCAGTAATGGGAGACACCCACTTGATAAACCCACTGACAAACAAGAATTCACCCAACTTTAATTACACTGATTAACCAACATGTGATCCAGAGTGCTGGTAAAATGCAGTGGTGTGCAGTGTGGTCTCCAGTGTGCCATAAACTGTGTCTCTCTCAGACTACTTTCTTTGCTGCTTTTGAAAATGAAAGATCCATGAGCAGCAGAGACACAGACATTCTGATTCAATAGCAATGTCTCAATTCTGGGCTTCAACCATTGGAGGCTGTATTTGAAGGTCGATTGTGTCACAGCGGTGTGACGAGTCTCCCATTTTCAAAGGCTCCTGCAAGTTTGTTCAACAAATGCCTCCTTCCATCACCAAGCAATAAGAAAGAGCCAACGGTTGGGTACTTCTTGGGCCAACATATCAGCGCTGGTGATGAAGCTAACAAGCTAGCTATCTTGGCCGCAGAGCTGCAATTAATACAGCTGCTCAAAACAGCTAATGATGCAATGGTAAGAGCTGGAGAAGATGACGCAATTACAAAATCCTTTGTTGACCAAACCATCTCCTTTCGGTTTGGCCTCCACGGTTTGGGCCTTTGTGGACCACGAAGACTGTGTCCTCTGAAGGAGACAACTCCTAAATTGTTATTCCCTGCTAAACCTTGATGACATGCATGAGCTGGGGATCAAGAGGAATATCCACCATTCTACTGTTTTATTCAGTGAGTGTTAAACCATAGTTATATTTTCATTTCTGAACATGAAATCTGTTTGAATGTTTGGACTCTGCACCTACTAGAATAAATGATTAATGAATGGCCACCCAAGGCTTCAGAGGCTGCTGAGCAAAAAGTAGGTAACACAGACATGAAAAATGGTAAAACAAATAGTTTGCATTTAATTATACTTTTATTACCTCTTCCAAGGTGGTTATGTTTTTGCCTCTGTCCATTTGTTGGGAGCTTGGTTTGTTTGTTTGTCAGCTGGATTATGCAAAAACTACTGAACTGATTTCCACTAAACTTGGTGGAAACATGGGACAGGACCAAGAAAAAAATGTTTTGGTGCAGATGCAAGATTTCTGTCCATCACATTCTTGAACATTGCCAGATAGGGTGTTTCTTTATAAATGTACGAATTTCCCAGAGAATAATGTGTGGATCTTGTTGGCATATTAAGGGAACTGATATTTAGACTGTGTGCCATTTGGTGCAGCTTGATTGACTTTAAAGGGATAATTCACCACAACAAGAAAATTGCTTTATTTTTTACTCTGCCGATGGAGGGGTGGGTGAAGTGTTTGAGTCCACAAAACACTTATAGAGAGTTATAGAGTTTCAGGGGTAAACAGGATTGCAGCCAAATCCAATACAATTGAAGTACTGGTCCGCTGTGAACCACGCAGGAACACGACTCCAGAGGAGGATAACAGTGGACATTTAGGCTAAAAACATGGTGTCAATGACGCCATTTCGAGTTGAATCTGAATGTCGGGGCTTACAGATACTTGGGTGACACCACACAAGCAGTATGGAGGCATGTTGTGTTTTTTTAAAATGTTTGATGAAGTGGTCATCATTGACTTCAATTGTATTACATTTGGCTACAACACTGTTTACCCCTGGAACTCCAAAAATGTTTTGTGGACTCAAACACTTCACCACCCCTCCATCAGCATAGTGGTGAATAGATAATGAGTGAATTCTCATTTTTCTGTGAGCAATCTCTTTAAGGGGGACGATGGGCCTTGGTGATATGAACTCCACTGAGTGTCATACTAGTTCTTACATGCAGTAAGGGAACCTCTGCTGAGGGCAGACATAATGACTTTAAGTTGCACAGGATTATAAAAACTTCCCGGGTGTTGCACACAGTCCCTTGAACTCGGGTGCAGTGCTAAGCTTGATAATCAGCATAGAGTGGTGTGGCCGTCCTGACAAACACAGACTCATGATGAGGAGCTACATCATGGCTCGGCTGTGCTGTGGCTTTCCTCACAGGTGTGGAGTGGACGCAGTGAGACGGTGAGCTGTGCTTGTGGCCAGACGAGACGAGACCTTTAAGTACAGACCTCTGGATCTCTCCGTCACGTGACTCTATCTCCAACCTGCCTGCTCCCCGCCGGCCGTCCGCTCCCACCACTGACAATAAGAAGGTAAACATTTTCTACAGCAACACACACGCACACGCACGCACCCTTAGCTGTAGATTACGCACTATTATCCCGCAACTTCACCCCGTCACCCAGTCTCCGGTGAAGGGCGACGTGACGCGCGGGGACCGAGGCGTCGCTGTTCCGGGCAGAGACGGGCAGTGACAGCGGGGATCACACCGCACACCCGGGCCTCGTCTCCGGCATGAGCGCTCTCCTCACACCGAGCCCCACCTCGGGACCCGTCTGTGTACAGGGCGCACTGACGAGGGCGACATTATTTCCGGGCTGAAAGCGATTTTGTGGTCGCAAAACGCGAGACGAGAGCGAGAATGGAGCAAAGTGGCGGTGGGATTTGTGGAGATTACAGTGGGTGAAGCGCAGCCTCCTAATCCCAGTGTGAAAGGGACGTCTGCAGCTGACTCTCTGCTAATGTGGGGCATGGAAGGAGCCTCTTCCTCTTCACTCCACACATGCACATTGTGGTCTGAAAGGGTGGAGGCTCACGCACTGGATGTCGAACACAGACTCCAGAGATTAGTTTCAAATCAGAGGCTAATATGAGCTAGTTAGTTGGTAGGATTAGTGCTTATTATACACCCCATTACATTTGACTAGAGCTGTTTATGAACAGTCTATGGTGCAGAGTTACTTTAGAGAACGTTGTGTTCATCCTACCTGGTTTATCTGCAGTGAAGAATTTATTTAGATCTATTTATTATGATTTATTTTTTATGAAACTGAATTTGTCTTATAACAGTTCACATGTGTGGCTTGTATATAGGCTCGGATGATTTACTTAACAGGTGTTATTTTTTTCGTACATTGTATATTTTGACTATTCTACAGGTCTGTTAAGCAATTGACATAATCTTCATATCCAAGTGTGCAACTTTTCAAAATAAAAGCTCTGTAATTCAGCTCGATATAAAGCATGGCAGCAACTAAACTAAAGTGCTTCTACTTCTTAGACCAATTGCTAAAGAGGAAGTAATTTTATGACTGTTGATGCTATGACAGATTAGCACCTGTTTTACCAGTCAGTCTGAAATGGTGAAATAAAAATATTCCTTATATCTGAAATTATATTGTGGTGATTTTGACCCACATTGTCACCCAGTTGTGTACCACTGCTGTAGTTTATCTGAGGATATAGAAAGAGACATGTTCAGCTCTGTCCACAGACTGAAGGCTCACAGCCCCGACCCCACATATTAATAATGAAATTATCGCATGTCCAAATCGCATTAAATTTGACACAGCTTTTCCCTGGGGTATTAACAATATACATGCCTAGTGTGAAGCTGATCAATTGAAGGGTTCCTAATGTATGCATTCCATATACAGACATATACAAGACAGACAGACATTCCAGGCATTAGTAGGTAGCTTCCTGTCTTTAGAGCCAGTGAGACTTCTGAGTGTTCACCCACTTGACCGGTATCTCTCGCTGTTTCTCTGTTGCAGGATGGCAGAGGCTCCCATGTCATGTGATTGTTTTGTTTCCTTGCCCCCTGGTTCTCTCAATGACCATGTGATTTTTGGGAAGAACTCGGACCGTCCCCGAGATGAGGTGCAGGAGGTGGCCCACTACCCTGCAACATCTCACCCTCCAGGCTCCATGCTGGAGGTAAACGACCCTGGACTGCCACTGACTGTCCCGCAACACCACCACTGCTGCCTCTGCGCCTCATGCATAATTTCCCCTGACACCTACACTGCAAACTTCAAATGATTGAATTATATATCAGCTGAGAGTGTTAGTGCATCAGTATTCAAAATAAACCTGTACAAATATCCTGTTAAAGTAATTTAAATCACTGATTGAGCTTCACATAATCTGGGAAAGTTAGGCAGTTTATCACCCAGTGCTGTTACGCACCGTTTTTCCCTTAAAAGGGGTTTGGTTTATCCTCACTCTAGTTGAGGGTTAAGGACAGAGGATGTCACATCTTGCTAAGCCCTTTGAGGCAAATTATGATTTGTGAATATGGGCTATACAAATAATATTTTAATAGATTGATTGATATTTGAAACACTGTACACAGTCGCCGACTTGCAACTCTTTAAATATGTGTACTTAAATACATTAATTTTTCTTCCTCTGCTTTGTTTTCTGAAAGTAACTAATGAATATTATCATATACAGTGTCTTTGAGGGGACATATTTGTGTTAAAATTCATTTGATATTATCGCCCATGCTCTACCTTGCCTACTGCATGTCGTTCACATGACTCTGAAACCATCTGTGAACTCTAATATGAATTAAAGAAAAGCATTCTTTTCTCAGTCCTTCTGTTTCTTATGTTATTTTTTTTGCCTGCAGTGCACATACATCCAGATCCCTCAGGTAGAGCAGACTCATGCTGTCGTCCTTAGTAAACCTGCTTGGATGTGGGGCGCAGAAATGGGAGCCAATGACCAGGGAGTCTGTATTGGGAATGAGGCGGTCTGGACCCGAGAGCCCGTCACCCCCGGAGAGGCTCTGCTGGGTATGGACCTGGTCCGGTGAGCACCAAACATCTTCTACTACTGTAGTCATTAAAAAAACTGCATGGCTCATAAACAGCTTCAATTTTAGCAGTAAAGAAAAATATACTTTGGATGATGCACATTCAGTGGAAGTATGAATTTGAGCTTTGAACAGATGGGTGTGTGACTTGTCACAAGCATGTTATGACAGGTGAAGTGAGTACCGTAGAACTTATCTCTTCATCACTGTGTATAAAAAACGAATCATCCAGTGTGTAAACATTGACAAGCAACTCAACCGGTCTTCATAGTTTGTTAAAAAAAAAAAAAGACATACAAATACATAAAAGCATTACAATTATAGGATATTTTGCCGTTAGTAAGTTTTTAACATTTATAACAACATATCTGATGATTTACTAAGAGGAAACCCTAGTGTTACATCTGGAAGTTACCCGGCATGACTTTTGATTATCAGACTGGGGCTGGAGCGTGGTGACAGTGCCTGGGCTGCGCTGACCGTCATCACAGGCCTCCTGGAGCTGCATGGCCAGGGGGGACAGTGCAGGGAGGATCCTGAGCCCTTCAGCTACCACAACACCTTCCTTCTGGTCGACCGCAACGAGGCCTGGGTCTTAGAAACTGCTGGGAAGCTGTGGGTGGCACAGAAGGTCAGAGGTGAGGATGGTGGAGGGTACCTGTGTTATCTAGGCAACAAATTTAGTTTTATAGGTGCTGAACTGTTTATTTATTTGTATTCTACTGAGAGCAGAACCAAAATATCTTTACAGTTTAATTTACATGGCTTGTAAAAAGCTCAGATTTGTGGCTTCCTCACACTGAACACATTTTAGTGCTCTGTTTTTTGTTCGTTCATGTGCGTCATCAACAAAATGATTTTGTTTGTGCAGATTAGAGATCAGTTGTTACTTGTTAACTGATTGTGTGTGTGTGTACGTGTGTGAACATGTGTCTTAAGAAATTTCTGCAGGTAAAACATCTAAGAGGTTGAGGTCAATGGTAAATAATGAGGTTTAATCTAAATACAGTATCTAGCAGGGCTGTGTGTTGTTTGATGGTCATACTTTAGTTATAAGGCTCAGGCTTTTTGAACCTTTACAGCACATGACACCCTTTTTTCAAAACTTTATGAAATCCTGCCCGACCAAGTACTACAAAGAAGCAAGGACAAAGGATGACAGTAGATTATACAAACAAGAGCTGAAACACTGACTGACAGCTCAATGGTAACAAAGATCTTTAGATTTAACTTTGAATGGAGTGATTTATTATAGTCAAAAGACAAGAATCACTGTCAGCGGTTGAAAATAGCTCTCAGTAAATTTTTGCTATTATCAAATGTTTGAGTCACATTTGCTAAAAACTACAGTTCCCACTTTCAGAGTCTTGTAGGCTCTACGTGACATGCCAACAGCTCTCTGAGGCTGTACTTTCCATCCTTACATCAATCCTTACATCTATTATCTATGCCGCTTATCCTGTGAGGGCCGCGGGGGAAGCTGGAGCAAATCCCTGCTGACATTGGGCGAGTGGCGAGGTACATCCTGCACAGGTCGCCAATGTTTCTCAGGATCAACACACAGAGACAAACAGCATTGTCTCAAACAATTTAGAGTCTTAAATGAATCTGACCCAATCAAGGGTATAACATGCACACTCCAAAATTAAAGACTCAAGCTGAACTGGGATTTGTAGTGGCACCCTTTTAGGTCTTCCTGAGTATTTTTTTTTCCATTATAGAATTTTTGTGGAAGTCTAAGGACACAGAGTGATGTATACTTTACTGTGAAGCCCCTTGAGGCTGTGTATGAGAAATTGTTTTAAAATAAATGTTGACTTGAGACTTACCTGCTATACAAAACCAAATTTGGGTTGTGACAAGGCGTCATCATGTACTAACAGCCTCTTGCTCCTTTCAGAGGGTGTGAAGAACATCTCTAACCAGCTGACCATTGGCGATGAGATCTCTGCAGAGCATCCAGAGCTGCGGAGCATGGCGCAAGCTCAGGGCTGGTGGGACGGCGAGAGGGAGTTCAACTTCTCTCAGGTGTTCAACCCTGAGAACCCACCTGCTCGGATGGAACTGGCCAAACAGCGTTATAAGGGAGGCACAGAGCTGCTCCAGCAGCATGATGGTGAGAGTGGTCCACTACTACAGCAATCCCAGGATGTCCAAAGGCATCCTGGGCGATATTTTTGGGTTGGTCTGGTCACAGTGACCTCATGAAGTATGTTTTTCTTGAAAATAATATCTTAAGATAAGATTGAGGGAATGTCTTCAAATGCCCTTACGGACTTTCATTAAATCAGCCACCATTCACTTTGACTCATGGACCTGATTAGAATTTTGTGGTCAAAGGTCCAAGGTGATCCAAGGTCAAAGGTCACTGTGACCTCTCAAACACATGTTCTGCCTTGTGAATGTTGAGGTTTGGCACATACTGTATGTTCACTTGGACTCACTGATTAACTTATTCGATTTCAGTGGTCAAATGTTAAGGTCTGGAAAAACATGTTTTGCCCTCTTGAATGTGATATCTCAAGACTACCATAGGGTATTTCTCCAACTTTTAAAAAATTGTCACTTGGACTGAAAGACAATGTGGTTGCATTTCAGTGATCAAAGGTCACAGTGAACTTGTATGAATCTTAAATACTGTGTAATGGTGACTGTGAATGGCCAGTATGGCACATTATTAGCATGACTGACACTTCAACTTTCATAATCAGAAATAATTGTAAATTAATTGTCATTTCTGGTATCAGGCTCAGTGACAGCAGAGGTGATGATATCCATTCTGAGGGACAAGCCCAGTGGCATCTGCATGGACTCTGGAGGTTTCTGCACCACAGGCAGCATGGTGTCTGTTCTGCCCAGAGACTCCAGCCTACCCTGCATCCACTTCTTCACTGCCACCCCCGACCCCTCCAGGTTTGTCCCTGAATAAACTAAGAATTCCTCTAGACCGTAAACATCAGGTGAATCTATATTTATATATCTATTCATATTTACAATGTACTTTATTTGAAAAACACTATTACTGGACAAGGCCTAATTTTACTCTCAAATAAGACTCAGTTCTTTATTGCATGGATTTCACAAGATGTTAGAAACATTCCTCCTGTGACATTCTGGTCATTGTTGACGTGACTGCATGACAGTTTTTCTGCAGATTAGTCTGCTGCACATTCAAACTGTCAATTTCCTGTTCCACCACCTCCCAAAGCTATTCAGTGAGAATCAGACCTGGTGACTAGAGGGGACACTAAAGTCACTGAGCTAGTTTTCATGTTTATTAAACAAGTTAGAGGCACTTTGTGTCATGCTGACATGATCATTTATTGGTATTAAGGTTCACAAAAAAATGATTTTGACACTAAAATCCATTTTCCAGTTCTGGTCATTTTTAGATCATGGTGGGGGTGTGTGGGTCATTTTTATGCTATTCTATTCTCCATAGTTGTACAGAGTGGTTGTCTGATTTATTGTAGCCTTTATATCAGCTCCAACCAGTCTGACCAGTCCCATCAACAGTGTGTTTCCTGTCTATTGAAGTGCCGCTCGCTGGATGTTTTTGTGTGTTTTGTTGTGTGTGAAATTCTCTGGAGATAACCGGTTTCAGAAATACTCAAACCAACCACCAACAATCATGTCAACATTGATGTGTAACTGAAGCCAGAGACCAAAAATTGGCAGATTTGATTATTCTATGAAGAAGCAGTTGTTCCTACTCGATAAGATATATATATATATATCTATATATATATAGATATATATAGATATATATATTCCCAGACACAAAGAAAGCAAACATTTCACAAGTTTTGGACTCATTCTGAATTCAGTTGCACATTGTAAACATGCAACACATTTCATAGAGGCTGCATTTCTGAGGCTTTGTCTGAGGGAAAACTGCAATGTTATTGATGTGTTGTACCTTTGTGGCATCAGAAACAAAGTTATTAGCTTGAGCAGAAATAGTTAATCAAATAGACAATGAAAGGTCAAGACAAAGCTTTGATTAATGGTTTTTATAAAGATTAAATGGCTTTTGCAAAGATAGAGAACACATGTTAACAGAATACTAAGCAACATTTATTTACGACACATTACAAATATTGTTCACAAATCATCATGTATGCATGTGTTATGAAAATCTTTAAAACCTAATATTCTTTTTCACTCCATCTCTGTTTTTCTCACATTCTGTCTCGACTGTTGGGTTGGATTTTCTTAGTCTTGCGTTTCTCTCTTTCCTGTTCCTTTCCCTGTTAACCGACCCCACCTGCACCCTACTAGGTCTATATTCAAGCCTTTTATCTTCTCGGACTGTTCTGCTCCAGTGCCGAGGGTGGTCTCCCCACAGTTCGGCCCAGACGACCCTGCCAGGAAGCAGCCTCGCTTTCAGAGCCAGGTAGACCGCAGACATGATCTGTACAAGGCTCACCAGGTGGCGCTCAACAACATGGAGACCAATCCGGTGGGTACTGATTAACATTTAGGTCAATGATTGTCCAGTGAAGACCCTCGGGAAGCTTGACATCCACATTCATTTCATATAAACTCAAAGCAGAATCTTTCTCTTACTGAGGAGTGGAACTAGTTCAGTTTTTGCTGATAGATTACAGGAAAGTGGCAAAGCACAGGGCGGCCACTCCCAGCAGTGGACAGGACCTCACAGTTAGAGCAGACAAGACACACAGCCTCATGAGTGTAGACTAAACATAAACACACTACAAGTACACGTTCAAAACCAAAGAGCAGGGTTTAAATCACGACTACACTGCAACCAAACACCAACAGGAGAACACTGGCAGGTAAGTGCTCACAACAAAGCAGTTCAGCTGACAGTCCTGATTTAGACTGAGTTGTGTGTTTTGTCAGAAGTCAGCTCAAGGCTGGACAAAGTAGGCAAAACCACACATGAGTTTTGACTAAGAATAAATTTAAATGTAGAAATCAGACTACAACCAAAGAAAACCCTAAATGCTGTGGAAATCATGCATATACAGACACAAATGTCAATAAAGAAAAACTGAGTAGCAAAGGAAAGCACAATTATTGCACAAGCATTTGTAAGTACTTATAGTTAAACTATGAGTTGTATGTAAGTACATTACATTTTGACATTGGACCTATGCCTTAGACATTTGGTTTAGCAAAACAATCAACTTCATAGTTACGTTCTCGAAAGCTAGCTTGGATTTTCTGTATCACATTTACTCTGCTTTCTTTTGTGAAGCTTGATTGGCAGCGATTTTTAGGTTTGCAGTTTGGTTGTTGATGCAAAGTCCACTAGCTATGAAAATACTACGGTCGGTGGATTAGTATGTAGTTTATTTAGTATACTGTATATAATCAAATTGTAACAAAACAAGTGGCTGCTGTTTAGAGCAGCCAGACTGTGTATTAACCCAGATTAGCTTGTAGAGGAAATGGAGGTGTGTGTGTCATTACATCTACGTCCCTCACTACAGTCATCATGTTGAATTAGACTTACGTTGGGTTCTTTTACATGTACATTGATATTACATTGTAATAATATACCATACAAGGGCATTACCATAAATTGGTTTGAACAAATCCAAGTGTTACACAGTTTGACATCTCTGTGTCTGTGTTTTTCTCTCTGCACAGGATGAGGGCTCAGCTGTGTATGAGATTCTGAGGGACCTGGAGTCACAGTGTCTCAGTGAGATTTCAGCCATGCTCAGTGGAGAGATACCAGCAGAAGAACTGGGGGACTTATTTTTTGATTGCGTGGACACAGAGATTAAGTTCTACCAGTGAGGAGGTAGGAGGCTTCCAGACTTGCACAGTGGAAACGCTTACAGTGATCACGTTTGTCTGGGCCAAATTGATCACTATAAGCAGTTGATTACTATAACCGAAATGCCAAGCTTGTATGATAGTCCCTGAGGGAAAGGTAACAGCTGTTTTTAAGATAAGGGCGATATCACATTGCCAGCTCACGCTCTCTCTCTCTCTCTTGTGCGGACTCGCTGAGACACACACACCAACTCAGCTGACGTCTCTGACCCGCCACAGTTCAAACAATGATGGGTTTGAAATGACGCCACAATATCAACACTGATCACCACATAATGATCGATACTTTTCTTCAACGATTAAAATCTTTCTTCATGTGCACATTCATTCATTACTCACCCTGACTCTCCCACTCTCACGCTGACACACACACAGGCATGCATACACACAAACAGTTTCTTGGAACAGATGTTCCAAAAAACAATTCTTTCTAACTGTCTATTAGTGTATTTCAGTTTTAAGATTTAAGCGCATATAACAAAGACAACATAGGCAGTCTTTTAGATCATTTGTGAGTAATTTGCAAATGTCTTTGTTAAACTTCTCGATCTTCTCATGCTGATAGACTGTGTGGAAGTAAGAGTGAGCGTCTCCAGTAAAGAGAAGTAAGCGTCTAACGTGTGCTGTGTCAACCTGTCCTCTCTTACAGTGCCCTCAGGTGGAGATCTCTCACACTTGCTGAGTGGCAGGAGAAGGCCCTGGGACTGTCAAAAACCCTTGTGTTCCTTGTCTTTGATTGGCCTCCGCCTCACTCTCACATCACACATGCCTGACACCATTCCATCATTAACACAAACTAAATGTCTCAGCCGCACATTTCATTGGAGCATATTTATCAGCTGTATCACCCGGAGAGCAATGACTGCACCTCATTAGTGAGTATAATGATGTAGATTTCACAGGCGCATATGTAGAGCTGTGTGACATTGTACACATACTGTAGGTATGGAGTTTGTTTAACATTCTGTTTGTCGCTGCAGATGATGGGGCTGTCATTTGTTTGATGGCTTCCTGTCTAGAAAGATCTAATAAAAGAATGTGCATAGTCTCATCTGAGTGTTTTGTGAGCTCTCTGACCACACTGGTGAAATGCAGCTGTAGCTACTGGTCATTTTAACTGTGCATCCACATTAAGCTTGGTTAAACTTGTAAATTCATCTTTTTCTCACTATGTTCTGTCCAGACTTCCCGATTAATGTAAAGCAGCCCAGTGTGTAAGAGGCTGTGTGCCAGTGAAGAACAATCCAATCAATCAATCAAATTTTGTTTGTGTAGCCCATATTTATAAATCACAATTTGCCTCATCGGGCATGAGAACTAAAGAAGACAACTTGTAGCTGCCTTCGACTTTGTCCGATCGCTCGTTAGATATCAGTTTAGTAGGGAACACTGCAGAGCTGTTTCTTTTTATATGATGTCATGCTTGATATGGTTGCTGGTTAACATAGGGCTTATGGGTCACTGACGTACTGTTTCATACTTCTGGACCACAGAGTGTAACTGACTGTGAGTTGTGACTGGTCAGACTGGTTGTGTAGTTTAGTGACAGATGATGATTGTGTGGTTAAGAAGAAAACTTTGTGTCGTCTCTACTCTTACCTGTGGTTACCAGACGTTGACAGTTTGATAGTTTGTTACCTCATAAGAGGCGGAGAAAAGAGATTCATCTTGGAACTGGTAAATCAGAATAGTCAAAATAATCCTCTTTCATATTTCTTGACCCCAATGGAAAACAACATAAGGTCAAGGAAAGATGTGAAGGAGAGGCCTTGAGGAGTTAGGGAAGGAGAACCTTGGTGCAAAGAAAAAAACTACAGGTACACTCTGCATTTTGTTTAAAACCAACTTTATGTATAACTGAAGATGTGTGCAGACCATACAGTCTATGCTACAGTCACAAACTGTCCACCTACAGTTCAAGAAAGGTTTGTCACAGTGGACAGAGACTTCAAAACAACTGGAAACACATAATTTTACATGACAACGGCATTTTAAAATTTAGACAGCTGAATATGTCTGAATCTGGGTTGCGTTTCATTCCAAGAACCAGTTCACAATGTTTAAGTTCACCTTTGTTTGCAGCCACTTCCACAGGATTCAGGGATACAAAGCACTAAAGGAAATTTTGAAATACTGTCACATTATTCATACTTTATTGATATATTGTGACATTGGATTTTTGCCACTAACAGTTCAACTTCTTCAAATCCCACTTTTTTCCCTTTATCTTGAATTCTTGCTTGGGAGAAAAAGGCTTGGTTTCTAAAATGGTTTCTAAATAAATAAAGATGTTACTATAATACAAAATAGAAGAAAGGACCCCGCCACTTTATTATTATATAGCTGATATGCGTGACAACCTCCATTTCATTTCATTTCAAGGAGGTAGTTAACAAATACAAATCAATATAACATAATCATATAACAATATACAAACAAAATGGATTTTCCCTGTAGCTTTAGGTCACGTTGTGCAGCCTCCATCCAGGAGGTGGCAGTATATGAAACAGCTCGTTTCTGATGGGCAGCGCTGGAAGGCATGGACTCAATCCGCTGGGGATGGCGGTGATGTATCCGCCTGCCTGTGAGCCCTCGACTGTGTGTATGAGCTGACTGCGAACACTTTGTTGTGTTGTGATGTGTATCAGCTCTCACGCACAGTTTCGATATTTCCTCCTGGTTTCCCTCTTAAAGAAAGTGACGTCGCCCGGTGGAAAAGGTAATTTGTGCTAACTAGCTAGTGAAACCAAAAACCATCCCTGCAGTTTAGCTTGCCCTGCAGCTCGTTTATCAGCTCCCCCGAGGTTAACTTAGCGCACATGTGTGGCTATTACCTGGAAATGATCTGAAGAATATTGTCGACGATAAGAAAGTGGTGAGGTGGATATTTATCGCACCTAAGCTAACTAGCTAGCTACTTATCTAGCAGATCTAGCAGCCTCCTCATGTAAACAATAGTTAGATCAAGGGACAGTGGGACATAACTCATGTTTTCATCAAAGCCGGATTGAAATAATTATGGCTGGTTGGTTTTATTCCTCAGTGGTTAAAGGCTGCAGTGTGCAGTGAAAACCTGCACCCCTGACCCTCCCCAAATACCATCCATGTTCATGTGGTTCAACCTATGGTTTAATCTCACGCTGCCTCTCTTCCTTGCTGCAGTCTTTGACTTTCTTTCAGCGGCTGAAGTTGCTGTGAGATGATGTACTCGAACAAGGCGGAGCACAGTAACAGGCGGCAGTACAGGGACAGAAGGCAGTGGGACGACTATGATGACAGATGGGAAGAGAGGCGTGAACCTCACAGAGATTCCTATCACAAACATGGTGGGGATAAACACAGCAGCACCGAGAAGACAAACAAAACTAGAGGGTACAGTGACTCACCTCAGAGGCGGTACGGTAAAGACGCAGTGAGCAGAGACGGGAGCAGAAAGAGCCCAGTGAGAGGACGCATGTCTTCACCTGATAGGGGTGCTGCTGACAAGACACGGCGAAGGTATGCGAAGGATCAAGAAGACGATTACAGATTCAGGCGTGAACCAGAGGATAGAAAGCACAGACAGTCACCAGACAGCTTCTCACATCAACGTGTACCCAAGGATTTCAAACATGCACTTCCATATGAAGAGGATCTCAAATACAGGAAAAGCTCTCAGGACTCCAGGCACAGACACGAGGAGTATCCCTATAGACAACAACACAGTGATTACAAATCATCTATGTATTACAAAGACAAAGATCATCACGAAGGGAGATGGGACCATTCAGAAGAGAGGACCCGATCACAAGAACGCTCTACAAAGGTAGGACACAGTAAACACTGTTTGAGCCAGAGCGTTGGCATTGTGAGGACACAGTATGTCTTTCCTTTTGTTGTGTTATCTAACGTGTCTGTGCTGTTTTTTTAATGAAACTCTCCTCTACATTGAACAGAGTTGTGGCAAACCCAGAGAGAAGAATGACTGCCGTTCCAAGGGACACGAGTATCCTCATCAAAATAGAAAAAGGTCTCCATTAAATGAACCTTGTGGGCAGGTGGGTTTTTTCTCCTTCTACAACTATGTTTCTTAAACTGTTCAGACATGAACTCTGGAAAATGTCGGGTCCCAATTGTGTGGACGTTCTCTGGAGTTCCTGAGTTTGATTTTCACATTTGTTCAACTGTGTTCACAACAACGCTGAAATCTCTGGAGCATTCAGGTCAGGGGGGTGCAGCATGCAGAAGCCTGACTTTATGTAAACACATCTGGACTTTTGTCCTCTCACATACAGCTCATCTACAGAATGTCTGGAGGTTCTCTGGATTTCAGTGCATGTCAGCACAATAGCTTTAGTTTCATATTGCATATTACTGCAGTGCCCTTTTTCCTCCTCTGTCTGAAAGGTTCTTGACCCACCTCTCAAAAAGCTTAGTCTGCTATGATTATTCAGCTGGCCGTCTTTATTGTGATCTGTCTGCCGTCAGAGCGCGTGTCGGAAATGTCACATCCTTTTCCCAAACTGTTCCTGATCAGCTGCTGCTACAGTAACAATGGCATCAATGAGGTGTTTCAGGCTCTTTAGTTGCAGTTTTGCGTGGGAGTGACGCACTGTCTTTGCTTCACTCTGCCCCTGGACTTTGTAACTCAGCAGAGAGTTTAGAAGCACAAAACCAGTAAGATTGCTAACATGATGATCTTTATGTAGAAATAGCCATGGTGCTTTTAAAGATTTTAGACTGACAACAATTGAATGTAAAAGAGGTGCATGGCTGAACTGAGGGGCCTTAGTAGCCTTAATTGTTAGGAATGAAAGTGCATCAAGTTTGCTAGTCAGGAGACTAGTTTTTTGGAGTTTTGCAAATGTATTCGTAGGTTGGTTTCCAGGCTGCCCTTTTCACACAAAACACCAAACCTCTAGGTGGTAAACTGTCATTGTGAAATGAAATTAGTCTGTGGAAACAGGTAGTTTGGTTTTATTTTATTTTACAATGTGCACTGTGAAATGAGTGGAAACTAGTTTGACCATGTGTTTTGAAGTGGAGGCTGGTTGACCACAGTCCTGCTCTGCTGTACAGTGTGGGTGTCACTGATCTGGTCCCTCCCTGGCAAACATGTGGCTTATTTTTGCAGTATTCAACTTCATCTGAGGCAAGAGCTTCTCTCTTCTCTCTCTCTGCTCCACCTTTCTTTTCTTCTAACCATAACTGGATTTAAAAGGTCCGTCAACTCATTGCTGCTTGCTGCTCTATAGCTGATCGAGTTATCAGTTCAAGGCCAAAAAGACCATCTGGCCAGCGTGAAATGTCCCCGTGCTCCCGATGTGTAGGCTGCAACTGGACTGCAGTTATCAACTCTCTAAACTATGGTTTCTTCTGTGTGTTTCTCCTCAGTTATTAGAGAGTGACATCACCAACCAGAGTCCTTCTGTTCCTGAGCAGAATTCTACAAGGGGTTTCCAGCGTTTCCTCGATTTGCTCAACAAGGGTGTGAACGTTGCCATGCTCACCAAGGTTGTGACTCAGACCCCTCCAGAAGTCAAAGATGAACCACGTTCTCCAGCTTCATTCAACACTACAGAACATCAGTGGTCACCCAGTTCTGCTAGGAGGCAACAAGGAAGCCACCAAAATAACCACTGCTGGACTGAGAGCGAAGGATCCCAGAGAGTGGTGTCTCCACAGCGTCATCACAGGTCCTTCAACCCGAAGAGATGCTCTCCACCTGATGAAAAATCCCTGCTCAGGAGAGATGCAGGACAAAGCTACTACAGCTTGAACAGTAGATCCAGGTCTCCTTCAGTGGTGGGAAATAACACCCTGACCCCTGAGGATGAGCACAAGCACAGGCAGATGCAAGATGTTCTGCAGGCCATCGGCATGGATTTGGGATCTGAGGAATTGGGTCAAATGTCACATCGAATCCAGGAGCGGTTATACGGAAAGAAGGACAGAGACAGGGGACGCCATCGTGGAGGAAGTACGGAAAGGGACACAAGGAGGGCGATTTCTCCGAGACATCGCAGTAGATCGTCATCATCAAACAGATCTAATTTCAGCTCTCTGACTCGAGACAGTTACATGAAAAAAGACTCATGTAGTGGTAGTGCTCGGAGGGATGTAATAGAGGTACATCAAATACAGGTACATCAAGCTGTTGAATATGACCAGAATGATAGCAGTAGTTCTTTACAAGACAGTGAGCAATGTGAGACTATCTCCCAGGAAAGCCCTGCTGCTTTACAAACATTTTCTCCAAGCACCGCATACAATTTATTAAAACCACCTCTTACACCTGCGATGCCGCCATACTCTCCAGTGAACTATTCACAGCTGCCCTACCCAGCTCTACATCCATCTCTGCCTCCCAACCTGGCCCCGAATTTTCCCCATGTTAGCCCCAGGCTTTTTTTACCTCCCTACCTCCCTTATCCCATCATCCGGCCTCTGAACATCTTTCCATCAGTGCTCAACCAAACCAGTCGTCTACTCCCACAACACATTAGTAATCCTCCATCAGCCCTTTTTAACCAGGCGAGTATAAACCCACTTCAGCCACTGAACACAGCACAAAAATCAAAAACACAGGCAAGGCCCAGATGTTTGCAGGTCATTGAGACCAAACAACCCGGATGAAGAAAGATGTACAGTGTGAATGTATGTAAACACTGACTAAGTCACACAATTATCTTAAGCCTCTGGAAAACAGTAGATGATATTCACAGAGTCAACAGTTTGGGCCTTCAGCTTGTCCTGTTTTAACCCCAAATCACACACTTGAACATGAATTGGAGAGTAAAGAGTAAAGCCGGGAATGATGAAGACGAGAGAAGCTGATGAAATCAACAGTAGTTGCTGAGAAGTTAATTGACAAAACCCTCAGGAGCTAACTCCATTACTCAGTCTGTCCTTTAACCACAGCACAACATCAAGCTAAAGTAAAAACACTGAAGGTATTCAAAATCAGTTTTTTAAATGTTATTTACGACAGTGTCAGCTGCTTCATTCTATTGTTTGAAATGTGTTTAATAATGAAATACACTATAATTTTGGTTGAAATTATGTTTGTTTGCAAATGTGTTATTGTAGGATACACCCTTCGCCCTTATAACATGCACCATAAACAGAATGTGTGTTCGCAGCTCAGAAAACTGTAAATATCCGACTTGCATAATAAACACAGTGATTCAAAATAAATAGCTACCTAATTGTAATTGTATTGGTACTGAACAGTGGCCCTGGTTTCACATCACTGCATCATCTCAAATCCTTGGAACCAAAGTGTGCAAGACACTGTCTGCTAGCTGACATCATGTGGATAAAAGCTAACGATATTTAGCCTGGACAGTGACAAAAATGACAATAACACATCAGAAGTTGTTTTTGTTCAGTCTTCGCTGATGAGTTTGTTATTTCCATTTTTAAACACATTTTTAACAAGGTTATTAGCTATCGGAGAGAGTAACTTTTAGACTTAGTTTTGAATGTCCTCTTCAGTTCAGCTACTTTTTTAGTGTTACTGAAAAAGACAGATGCAGTTACTCGCAAGTACTGCACATATGTATTTTTAGGGGTTTGTGCCTTCATGGCTGCCCACTGTTCCGTGTGTGGTCACTGTGTGGATAGTGTTCCGTGTGTGCTCCGGTCACACGGATGGGTTAAATACAGAGGTCAAATTTCCCCATGTTTGCATGTTGCACGCTGTGTGTGGGACCATAAAGAGGAATCCTAATCTTAAGTATCCATATGACCCACAGTGCACCAGGAGAAGGTCTATAAAAGATGGAAACTGAGGAAGTGATGGACAGAAGTGTGATTTTGACATGTGTTGATCCTGAACAGGCTCAGCTGGATAAATAATTGTACTATTCATCATCAGGAATGACGTGTTTGTGTCCATCATGGGTACCAGAGCATGTCAACGCCTCGTGTATCTGGGTGTAGATTATCCTCCCTCCAGCAGGCGGCGCTGCTGACGTGTGTTTGTCAACACCACAGCGAGGTCCCTTCTTCCCCTGAAGCTTGGTCCTCTGGTCCTCATCCCCTGCAGACACTCAGCACATCGCAGGTTTCACTCCTCACGCTCAAAGAGCAGTTTTCACACAGACGCTTTTCATGAAAACTGCATTTTTCCTCCGCGACGTGAGAGAAGAAGAATGCACCGTTTGAGGAATCGGAGCAGGTAAACAGTCTGTTAGCTGCCAAGCTAAGCTAAACAAACAGTGTTAAGTGCTTTTACAGTGTGTCCAGGGCCACGGTTAGTCAATCCATGAATATTAAAACATGTATAAATGTCATTTAGCTTTGGTTTGGAAACTGTTTTCTCGACATACAAGCTAAAGTAATGTCTGGGAGGTTGTGTGTCTATGGGATCTTGTTTGCACCGAGTCAGATGTAGGTTATTCTGCTCAGTACAGTACCCACAGGTACCTGCTAACACACTTCAACCCATGTTTACAGGAAGTTCCCACACTGATCTGACTGAACCATGGATCCACATCAGTGGGGGGGTGACCTGCGAAGACTGCAGAAACATCTGGACCAAAGTGACAGTGATGTGAGGGACAGCATGAGGAACACCTCAAGACCTGATGATGGCTGCGGGTACTCGAGATACACAGCTGATGATGCACACAACAGCAACAGAGGCAGCGTGGCTGAGGAAATGAATGACGAAGAGCTCGTGAGGAAGTGTGACGAGCTACGAGAGATACAGCAGAAAATAATACTCAAGAAAGCTGCCCTCGCTTTGAAAACGTTGGAGCCAGGCTTCTCCTCTGATGCAGAAACACGTAACGGTGAAAGCCTTCGAGACAGAGTCAATTTAATTTTGCAGCAGCGGCATTCTCTCGGCGTTCTGCCAAAGGTGAGTGTTAACAGTTGATTGATCAGGTAATCTATCAGCAGTGTTGTGCCATTAGTTTACTGTGAGAAAATAGTGCTTTCAAGTTAATGTATTGCCTATTGATTCATTTTATTTGTATAACCCTTATCCACAAATCACAATTTGCCTCATAGGGCTTAACAATGAGCGACATCCTCAGCTCTTAAAGAGTGAACGACCGAAAACCCTTTTAACAGGACAGACCTCAGAGAGGGAGCTCTCTCTCAGGACGGACAGAAGTGCAATAGATGTCACGTGGAGCAAAGCACATCAACCAAAATAAAAATATTTATACACTGATGAGAATAGACATTGTCTAGCATAAATTGAAAAAAATGTATCAAAGTATTCCATGTACATATTTATATTGTACATTGTCTTATTGCTCCATCTGTTTATGCTCAGATCCTGTCACCCAAAAGGAGATTGAACTCATCCAAGGATGCTTTGCTGCTTGAAGATCATCCCCTGAAACTGAGAGTGAAGGCATTAATGAAGCAGAGATGTAGTGTTCCCCGTGTGCTGCCATCAAACACAGAGGTTTGTAATTTGCTATTACACAATGGCTTATTGTGTAGTGCAACACAAGCTATGTTGTTTATTGCGTAAATTCTAACAAGAATTTATCTATTTTACTGCCATAAATCAAAATTGGCATGACCATGAGTTCATATGTTAACTTATAATAAAAGTGTTATTACACTTTCAACTCTCCAAATTACAGCTTTCTTGAAAATGTCCATAAGTTTCCATAACGTTTTGGGGTTGGTTGTACTGAGGAAACACTAATACTACCTTAATAACTCAGAAAGGTAAAAGTCACATTCAGACATGGCTGAACAGTTGACAGTTGTTACTTTTACACCATTCTCTTTAACAGGCGTAGATAATTGCAGAGTTCCCACAAACAGACAATAGGCTGTCATGTTCATAAACTCTCATTGTTAATGAATGCAGCCTTTTGCATTCACAAGCTGACATTGCTGTTGAATAAATTGTACAGTACTTCTTGTTTCTCGTCTCTCTGCTGCCTCACTTGGGCACAGAGCAGGTGAATCCTCAGATTTGCTGTCATTGAGGAGCAAGGCAGCTGCTTTTGACAAACGGTTAGGTAACTGATCACTTTCCATTTATGGTGTAGAGCCCAAAAACACTTTGACACACAGCTTACGAAACACCTGGGTGTCCTGTTTTCACAAAGCACAGCCTTAATCAGGAAATTCAGTGTTGGTCAGATAAGTTCAGGAAACAACATCAAGAAAAGAACTTTGTTGTTCTCCACACAAAAAAACATGTATCTCTGACTTTTCCCAGGCCCTTGATGTAACACCGCCTCCTCCCAGCCAAAGAGTTACTTCACCAGCCAGGGAGGAGACCTGCAACATGGGTTTCCAGCGCTTTCTTAGTATTCTCAACAAAGGAGTGGACATCAACTTGCTCAGCAGGATTGTCAATGAAGATGGGGAGAATCTTGATTTGGGTGAGGAGCTCCTCAACATTGAGCCCTCTGCTGTGGAGGACAAGTCAGAAATGGGTGAGAGCCAGGGATCACACAGCAGTGCCTCCCTGCCGAGATGCAGTGGGACTGACGGTGGAGGAAGGGAGACCAGCTTGCCCAGTAGAGAGAAATCCCTCAATGACCGTCCCTCTCTGTGTGGTGATGAAGAGAAAAACATGAATGAAAAAGGAGATGACTCTTTATGCTTCAGCAGAGAATCACATTCTCCCCCTGCAGTAAAAAAGAAGAAGAAGAAAGAGGAAGAACCCCCAAAGGTGGATGAGCAGCATGAGCAGCTGCAGAACATTCTTAAAACTCTTGGGTTGAGCCTGGAAGTGGAGGAGATGAGCAAACTGGCAGACCGGACTCAGGAGAGACTATATGGAAAGAAGCCTGAAGGCAGAGTTGATGCTGGCAGCCGAGTGGAGCAGGAGAGTCGACAGAGAGGCTCCGACAGACAGTGCAGGAGCTCATCGTCTTCATCGTCATCGTCTTCAAGGTCGACCTCGAGGAACTATATCCCAAGCATCTCTCGCCAATGTCCCTCTCACACCTGGTACACGAAACAAAAGCAAGAGTCTGAATGCAGTAACTCAGGAGATGGCAACCAGGACAGCGAGGAAGCTCAGAGGGCCAGGGACATAGACGACGACAGAGGAGAAACCTCCTCTTATCTTTATCAGTATTTACAAGAACAAGCTTATTGCAATGCCCATCCCGCTGCTCTGTCTGAATTTTCAGATTACAGTTTGTCCCAGTGCTCCGGGTACACTGACTATGACGGTGCTACCACTAATTCTTACTCCACATACACGCAGGGTGTAGCTCCTCCTCCCCTTGATGTCAGAGGGTATCCCCACCCACCGGTCACAGACCATGACTTTCCTGGCTCGGTAGTAGCACCAAACATTGTTTACCCTCGTCGTAAACGGTCAAAGAGGAAATCATCTGTTAACTTGCTTGTGAATCCGGACTTGTCTACAAGTGAAGGCCAGGCTGGATCAGCTGGCCAACGCTGCCTGCAGGTCATCAGAACCAAGTCAACCCCTCAGCACTTCATAAAGCAACTTGTGTCAGAGCGAAAGATGAATACAGATCACAAAGGGAACCGTCAAACATGGATTCGACCAGTTCCAGAAGCACCAATTGTTAAAAAAAACCATTCAAAAGCTTATCACAAAAGAATGGCAATTCTTTTTAATAAAAAACCAGCAATGCGCAAAAAAAAACACTTAGAAGAAGGAGATTTAAAAACCGAGCAGCCAAAGGACGACAAAAGACCTCCGCCAGAAGACAAAAGACCACCACGACAGGAGGACCAAAGACCGTCTCCAGAGGAGGAAATAAAGGTGAACCTGAGGAAGAAGGTGAGTTGAGGATCGGTCTTAAAAACTTCCTCATCCATCTCCTGTAGGAGGTGTAGTTTTGTGATTCATTAGCAGACAAATTTCATTTCAGTCTAAAGTCGTGGAAAGTTAAATCACGCAAGGAAACAATTTCTTTTTCATTTTTTTTACATTTTATGATCAAATATTGCAACTACTTGATCTGTTACATCTTTCAAATAACTAAATCAATCATACACGAATATGTGACGGTGGGATTTGAGGTGTCCCAGATATAGAAAATAAGCAGCTATTATTCATTACTGAAACAGATCCAGAAGATGGAAGGAAATATGAAAATGATATTTTGATGCAGTGCCATAACATAAATGAGACTAGCTAGCTGCATGGCTCTGGGTGATGATGTCAGCCTATTGGCCCACCAGCTCCAGTCTGAAAAAATCTTTTGTGCAGACATTCACGGTGCCCTGAGGATTAACCCTGTCATCAATCATGTAATATGTACAAAGTATTTGTAGAAGAATGTAGACAGTGTAAAAGTATTGCATACATGAAATTGAACTTGCATGAATAGACAATGAAACGACTCTCTTCAGGTTTTTCTTTTCCTGTTTTTGTAGCTTGAAGCATTTAACCAGAAGGTGAAGCGACAAGTCCCACAGCCAGCCAACTCCCGAACCACTCACAATGAGTAAGTACATGTCAATGTTAAATGTGTGTCTGGAATCGGTGTGGTGAATAAAATAATTCACTTGATGAGCCTTAGTTGGCCTTATTTGAATATTTTTGTTTATTACAGCATGCATCTGTATACAGAGAAGATTCCTGGTCCATCATGCATGCAAACAGGTTAACCAATCAAGTGCAATGGAAATGCCTAAGCATTAAACCAAATGGCAGGGAACAGATATAAATCAAGGTCACTAGAAGTCATGTCAGGATTGCAGAATTGAGACTGTCTCAAGGTTCATCTTATCACAACACCAGCGATGGTAACTCCCGAAACAAAACACAAAACCTCCTGATCTAGTATTGCTGGGAGGCCTTCACTCACCTCTGTGAGACGTGGTCAGGTATAATATTCATCAAGCACAATATTAAAGGTCGCAAAACAGTGTTTTTGTATTTAAGTGTGTGATGACTTTTAAAGGTTCAGTGTGTAGGATTTAGGTGAAAGGATTTTTTGCCAGAAATTGAATAAAAAATAATTCTAGTGATGTTTTCACTGGTGAGTTTCATCTAAACTGTATGAGTAGTTGTTTTCTTAACCATAGAATGAGCTCTTTATATTTACATGGAGGGGGGTCCTCTCTGTGGAGGCCGCCATGTTTTTTGCTGTTACTACTGTATTAAGCTGCAACATGAAGCTTCACCTCTAGATGTCACTAAATTCTACACACTGAACCTTTAATGGAAACCTTTGCAAACTACTAACTGTCATCTGGCCTCATGTTACTTATGAAATTGTTTCTTCTTTTTTTCTGTAGATCTCTGGATTATCAAGACCTTATATGAATGTGCCTAGGTTGGACCTCATGTTGAACACTCATTTACACATACTTTTTGTGTCATGGGACTTTTATGGATTTGTCATATTTCCACATTTCTGCTGAATCCTTCTCAAACAAGTGAATGACTTCTTCAAAGGAAGGTTTTTATGAAATATATGGTGGATTTTCTCATTTCAGCCCTGCATTTCTATATATATATTATGAATTTGTTATTCTGTTTCATTCTGCATTTTCTTCTCTTGATACTGTATAAAATGTATAAAGAAAAATCTATTCTTCTCATATTTCTCTGCCTTAAAGGAATAGTTCTCCCAAAAATGAAAATGCACTCATCATCTACTCACTATTTCGATTGAGGGGGGGGTGGTGAAGTGTTTGAGACCACAAAACAGTATTTTCAGTTTTAGGGGTAAACACTGTTGCAATCGAATCTAATACAGTCAAAGTAACTGGGGACCGATTCTTCAAACGTAAAGAAACTATCCTCCACTGGAGCTGTGTTCACGTGTGAATCACAGCGGACATTTAGATGAAAACATTGTATGAATGAAGCCGTTTCGAGTCGAAGATGAATGTTGGCTTACGGACACTTAGATGACATCATAGGAGCAGTATGGAGGCATGCTATGTTCTTTTTTCTGTTGTTTTTTTACGTTTGAAGAATCACATTCACTTCAGTTGTTTTCGATTTGGCTGCAACATGTTTTGTGGACTTCACCCACCCCTTCATCGACATAGTGGTGAGTAGATAATGACTGAATGTTCATTTTTGTATTAACTATCCCTTTAACTCCATGTTTTTTGTAATCATGCATTCACTCACTAATGGCGGTTCACACACACAGTGTCTAATCATGACAATGTGAAAGCTGCTGAAAGCACAAATGATTTTTTTTTACAATAGACATGATTTTTTTGTGTGGACAAAAGAATCATTTTTTACTGTACATGTTTTATTAGAGGATCCTGGTGATTTTGTGACTCTACTTTTGATCCAGCGCCACCAACAGGTCTGAATTCATACGTCTTTGAGACTTAATTTCTAAAGAGAAATTAAAATGCTATAAATACTGAGATGCTAAACATTAAACCTGGTCCCAACTATTTGGACGGTCTGGCTCCAAAGCTGTTGAATACACTCTCGGCCTGTGGGGAGATGTGTTTGTACAGCCTGGCAGAAGATGTCTGATACTGTGGTATGGATGGTTAAGAGGTTTTGGCTTCGGTGGCTAAGGCAGTTCACACAGTTTGCACATTTTCACATATACAGTATCATACAGAGCAATATTTGTGTTCATTCAGAATTGTGTTTTGAAACAGCTGGTGATTTTATGTCCAATATTCCCCCTCCTTTAGCTCTGTGTTTTGTCTACCTACTCAGTGCTAATTTAGCATTGAGCTTCAATAGAGTTTGGCAGACAAAAGACAGGTGAGCCTGACAAAATAAAGCTCACTGGTGCTTGGTGAGGTGTTTTACAATAAAGAGCTAAAACTGAAAAAGCTTAATTGTTGTTGAATGATCAGTGCACAGTATTTAAATCACCATTAATAAAACCTTTGAAGACACAAAATCATTAATACATAATTTATGTAATGCTTCGTAGTTCTAAATATTAAATTATATTTTGAGTCTCAGTCAAATTATGGATTTGAAACACAGTGTTACTTTCTAACATGAAGGTCTAAATGCTGTTGCTGTGTCTGCAGGAGTACGTGTTTCATCCTCAGTGGTAATTGTTTTCTGAAGTTTTCTGGAAGCTGGTGAAAGAAGAACTCAGACAGCAGCTGATGTCTTATGCAGAATAATTTAATGTAGAATTGAAGCATCAAGGAGACCAGAAGGTGAAACAATATACAAATGCTAACAGAGTAACATGAGACATCGTCCCCCTCAAGTCTGAAGATGTCTCCTACAGCATCCCAGTATATCTCTCTCTACTTACATCACCCATTCTAACAGCACATTAATGAAAGGCTAGAATTGCTGTCACTCTCTATGTTACGTGTTGGTGTTCACATCCTATTGGATAGTTAAATCTAAATATTCATAACTAAACCACACTGTGTTCTTATTTCTTATCACTGGTGTTATTTAGAAGAGTTGAAGTTGGTGCCTCTCTGTCTGGCTCATCTGAGTTAGATATGAAAGTCCCTGAGTGTAGACACTACAATGTACTGTTGGTTGGTCCTTAATCTATAAGCTGACCTTGGTACTGCTCAGAGAGAGAAGGGAGTATCTGTGGAACTAGCCAGGCACTCTTCTCTTAATGGTGTACAGATATGATGTAATATACACTATATATACATAATATATAGTGGCATATACAGTAATGTGTGAGGATATTCAAAAGTGAATCAACAGTTACTATGTCCCCATCTACAATAGTGTTTCATACAATGACTGATCATAATAGTTTTATATAATAGTTTTTAAGTTCACTGGTTAATGCAGAATACTGATCTCAGAACTGTTGCACAGTGTTGTATTATAATAAACCAGGAAATGAAAGGATAACTTTCACAAGTGTGTTAATAACATTTATTCATACAGTGGATTATCCTCAGTGTGACATGGTAACACTGAAAACGTTGCACAGTAGTTTAACATTAAATGAAGTTCACACCTCAGGCCTTTCTCCCTGTGGAAAAAGCTCAAGCTGTATAGATGCTAATACCAGTCTGCATACATGCAAAAACAAATACATCCAGATTTGTCTCGCACCTTGTGAGCTTTGTGAACATTTGAGCTTTCAAACAATAATACCCAAAAAACAACAGCCTTGAACAAAACCAGAACCAAGACCTTCTGAATAAATTACTCAAGCAGTCACACAGCAGTCTTTGCACAGCTATAACTCAGAGTACCATCATCAGACATCATCGAGGAGTTGCTGCTGTTTTTCTATAAACAGGAGAGTGGGTATGATGTGTTAATCTCATTTAAAGTTCATCTTTATCCTCTCCTTGACAGTAGCACGCTGCTCGCTGGCTGTTCATGTAGGGTCTGCAGCCCAGAGTCCACACTGTGTTGAAGAAGGAGTCTGCCACCGTCTCACATGCTGAGGACAAGAAGGGACAGAGAGACACAGACATGTCAGTCAGAACATGGAGCATTGTTATGTCAGATTTACTCTGCTTGCAGTTGAGTTCGTACACCACAGGATTTAAGCACTTGAGTAGATGAATTAGTTTGAAATCAAAGGTCCAGTGTGTAGGAATTAGGGGAACACAAAGAATTAAAGTATATTCTTTTTGTAGGTGTTCAATCACCTGAAAAAAATGATTGGGTTTCATTTATTAGCTGGTCCTCTTCCATGGAGTCTGCCATGTTTCTAAAATAGCCCAGAATGGACAAACCAAGCATTGATTTACGAGAAGAACTTTCATGTTAAACAATCTGCAACTTCACCACTAGAAGGCACTAAATCCTACACACGGAACCTTTAATACTTTTTAATTTTAATTTCATTAAATTTGAATATCTGGAGATGCTGATGAACTGGAGAGGCTCTGTAAACTTGCACTCATCAACGAAAGTTTGAAATGTTACTGACCTTCAACCTTTGAAACAAAGCCGAGGCTCTTCTTGAGGTCGGAGCAGATGCTGTGGAGGCACCAGCGGAACTTGGAGTCACAGCGGTACTTGTTGGAGCCGCAGGTGTCGTAGCACATATCCAGCTGGTTGCAACACTTGGTCATGGCAGGGATGCCCATATCCATCTGGCACGCAACAGAGGTGATTCAGTGTGTGTGTGTGGGTTTTAGTTTTTAGAGACTGTAGACATTGATCATAATAGTTAGTCAGGAACATAAACTCTCTCAGGATCCATTATTTCACCAGCAAACAGTTGCCTTCACAGTACACTTATTCACAACAGACCTAGTTTCCATAATTCCATCATTCCTCCTCAACTTTGGTAAAGATGCAGTTTGGCTGATAAAAATCTTGTTCCATTAGCTCAGAGATGTTACTATGGAAGTAATTTCACCTTGTTTTTTAAAAAGTCCAAAATACATTTCAGCCACCTTCCCTACTCCACTCCAGTCGTTTTTCTTTTTCTTTGGAAGACAGATTCACATAAACACTTTATGTAGTTCCTATAAGAATTTGATGCAGTCAGAGGAAACATACCCCTTCTGGAACAGGAAGTCCAAAGAAGTAGGAGCTGCATCCATCAGGCTCTGGCATCTGGTATCCAGGACGAGGAACGGGAGGTTTACCTGAGAGCAGATCAGATGTAAGTCGTGTTTCACAACACGCACAGTGCACATGGGCTGGATTCTGTTTGACAACCAAAGAAATATCTGACACATTCCACATGAAACCTCTCCTATCACGCTGGGGTCACAGTCCATTTCGAGGCCCAATCCCAGTTGATAACAAAGATGATAAGTGGATGAATTTACAATATCAGCCTATAAATCCTATTCATCTTTAAGTGTTTGAGTTCGGTGTAATATGTTGCACCATCCATTAAATCCTATATACTCTTATTGATCATATTAGATAATCCAATGAACAGCAAGAGAGGTGCATTTACACTCGTTGAAGTAATTCATATTTTTTTCATTGTAATAACGTGGCTAATAGAAACATTATTTTCTGGTCAAAAATGTTTGGTTTAAAGTGTCTTTAATTTAAAACCACTTTAAAAAATCGAATTTAAATGAGAACTTGCTTTCATTTTACATTTGAATCTCCTTACATTTATAAAACCCTTATGTTGACAGATGAAGGTCACTGTCTAACGTGTGGTCAGATGAAGATCGTCACACGTCAGTTAAAAGATTGAAATAAGCTGATTTTCTTTTTTTGCCAATGTCAATTTAAACCAAAAAGAGAAAACATATGTTGTGTTGGGTTGGTGTATCTCATTCTGCACCATGCCACTTATTTGTTGAACAGACTTACCATATCTACAGTTGTATTGGCACACTCCGTCACGTCCGCCCATGAACTCCAGCATAGAGTCAAAGTAGCCGCCGACGGCCTCAAAGCCTCCTCTGACCGTGTTCATTGCCCACTCATCGCTCTCGTCCTCTGCCTGCTTGCCATCGGAGGCCTGGTCTGATGGTGGCGGTGGAGGCGGTGCTGCTGCAGAGTCGTCAGCCTCCTGACTGACAGCACTGTGGAGGAAGAGGCCCAACAGGAGCAGCAGGGGAGTGAGAAGGGCCCAGCGGGTCATTCTGAAGTTCAGACAGCTCAGTGTGAACACAGTGAAACTTCGGATACTGAGTGGGAAAACAGAAATACCCTCGCAGAGGCAACGCTGCAACTGTCTGTGAGGACTGAACTTTGAGCCACACACAGGGACAGCCTCATATGTGGAGGAACAAAGTCCAGCTTCTATCTCATCTTTTTCAACATGTCTTTTTATCAACTCGCTGATTGACAAAGAGTGTGCTTACTCATCATTCGGCCAAATAGATTAAATTACACTTTAATCCCATTAATATGAAACCCTCTCACTTTAGCATCAAGTGAAAATGTGAGAGCATCCTCCCTGTGTCCTGTGAAGCTGCTCATTGATCATCTCTCTGTGGGATGAGACATTTACTGTGTGGACAGGAAGCTGGTTGCCATTTAAAGAAAACATTTTAAAGAACAGAGCAGAACTGTATGTTATTTCACTCAGCAAGTGTCTGTCAATAATAATTAAACACAAGAATAAGAAATAATACCTCTACCTCATGTTTTGGATTAATGCAGTAAATGTTCTGTATAAATAAACCAGGTTTTTGAAGGAGATTTGATACTGAATACTTGTGTGTTGTGTATCTAAGCATTAAAAACAAGAAAGCAAACCAAAAAAATCGATTCTCAGAGACCAGGTTGTGTGTACTGTGATTTTCCATTGATCAATTGGTTCGTTTGAGTCATTTTCATCTTCACCGCAGAACTATTTTGTAAATTTCAAATGTTTAAAACTTGAGAAATAATTATAACCACACACACAGGCACAACCAAGCAGACAGGTTTCCTATTTAGATTTTATTTTATTTTTTCAGGAAAAAAAACACATTTTCCTAAGAATGCTTAATTCAAGAACATGCAAGGTTGAAATTGGGGAATCAAAGAATAATACAAAGAAAATAACGACTTCACACAAAGGCTTGGCTGTATGGGACTGGTTTATATATTTGGTTTATCTCAGGGAGGAGACAAACAGAAACACTCGTCCTTTTGTGAAGAGCACAACACACAACCACTGAACTGTAAGTGACAACTACAGCCACAGGGGGGCAGTCATGCAACACGATGGAGGCTGACTGCTTTAAATGCTCGAAGAAGAAGAAGACCGAGCTGTGACGTCAGTCCAAAACACGGAAAAAGAAGGAGGCGATGCGGTGATGTACGAAGCCATGTGAGAAACCACTGACTGCAGCTTTAGCTAAACTGTTGCGGCCAAGACAGAAGAGCTGAAGGATTTCCCCCACCGAGCAACACATACATCACGAAGAGGACAAACAAACATGGCGTTCTCGAACCTGTTCACGGGATTACCGTTGGACCAAGACGTCACGCACAGGTGCGTAACGCCACCTGAGTCCGCAGCTTTGTGGTGTTTGCAGAATCCCTCATGTTTGTCTGCTGGTGTGTTTGGTTCCACAGTGGAGCTGGAAAAAGAAAGAGGAGAAGCCAGGCTGAGCAGAGAGGCCCTGAGCACAAGGTGAGGTTCAGCTCCTTCATCACGCCTCACACAGGCGCCTCCACACGAGCTCGTATGGAAGAACCCGCATGAACAACAGCCATAACTTATGCACAGTCACAGAAATCCAAAATGTCTAACATGAAGTACGAAGGATATCAATAATTCTAGTAGGTAAATATGAAAACAATAAAATCCAATGATAAAATGTCCCAATTCTGACATAAATAGACAAATAGAACAACGTATTAATAAAGAGGAGAGACAGACAGACAACACAAACTTTTCGCACAACTGCTTCCGTCTAATTCCTGACCTTGCTTACCTTCCTTCATGCAAAGTTATCTATTGCACATCACATGAAATCTGCCCAGCAGTGGAATGGTTAATACTGATAATCAAACAGATTTTACTTGTTAATAAGTGGGCTACTGTACAAAAATAGATGCACCAGATTTTCAGAGGAGTAACCTGAGGTCGCCCGCCCAGTCTCTTACCTCTGTACTTCTGACGCTCAGCACATGATGACTCGTGCTTTTCTTAAATTTGTCAAATCTTTCTTCATTGCACAAGATTCAAGATTAAACAGCACAAATTTAGAACGGCAGAGCTCATACCTCCGCCAAGGCCCGACAGTCTCCTTAAATTAAAACAAGCTGCAGCGATACACATAGTCCCTGAAATTTGAGGGATTTAGTTTTTCATCAAGATCCATGAATTATTTACTGGGACATCAGTGAAAATGTTCAGAAAAAAACCCTGCCTTGCAATGATAAAGAAAGTGAAACACATTTTGCATCTGATTTTTCGTCATCTGTCCAGTGGTTTTTATAAAATCTTGCATAAAACAAACAACTAACAAAAAAAACAGATAGTGGTGAAAACATAATCTCCTTGGTGGAGGTGAATATCTTCATATCTGTGGGGAAAAACAAGTCATTTCATACATTCAATGACTCCGAAGGTCACTAATGAAGACAAGGACAAATGAATCTTTTCATATCAATGAAATATGAAGTAAACAGTCTGATATTATTGAAAATATTATTTAGTGGTCTGTCAGCGGTATATGTGAAGTAGACAAAATATTACAAGCTCCTCTGGTAAAAAGTCTATTCTCTAAAAGGACCACACAGTTTAATCGATATGTCTTTTAGATTCTTATTTGAATAAGAATGAAACAATAAAACAGTCTGTGCTGAATTAAGCAGCCATATGTTTATCTTGGTCCACATGTAAGTGTATTTTGTAATGATCGTGTCTGTGGTTTGTGCTGCTTGTCTGCACAATATGAATTAGTATTTCTGAAATTGAAAATGTTCTGATAAACCTTACAATGTGTGACTTCTATGATTTCCTTTTCCACAGAAACAAGGTTACGAAGCCCAGAGTAACTGGACGTACAACACCAAACCCGTTAAAGATGATGATTCAGCCGTAAACTACCATATGTCCAACACTGAACATTCGAGGACTGGCTTCTCCGACGACATGAAACACAACCACAGTGATAATTCTGGCCACAAGAACATGCATCACAAAGGTCAGAAAGCAAAAAAGAACTACAAGCAACAGAAAAATCAGGGGGACGGCAGGAAAAACCAGCATCATCAGAAGGATAGAGGACGATTTACTAATGGAGGTGGCCACTATCAGACTAGATGTAATCCAAGAAAATTTGGAGGACAGGGTAAACGTAAAGATGGCAAGCAGGTAAGCAAACTCCTGACCACACTGTGAGGAGAGATATCAAATATTAGCAGCCTGTTGTCTGCTGCATTTCAACTGTACACTGACAGTTAACTAGGCCTGATAATAAACAGCCGTGGGTAGAAAAAGCTTTTGACACTTGAGGGAAAAAAAGTTTGATTAACAAATTATAAATAAATCAGTAACAATCAAAAAAGGTGTTGTTGTGTTTTGAAAGCTATGGACATGTCTGAATGTAGTTTTTATTACCTGAACTATTCAATCATATAGTCCAGCCTGGTCCCTGTAAGTATTTTCCTTTTATTTCTTTTTTTACTGTAGACAGTCTCTATAGCAACATCAGAAATGGGAAACTCCTCATTGAAGCATTTAAATAAGGGCTTTAGAAATAAATCTAAACGCCCCAGAAGAGATAAGGGTATAAAAATATGCAAGGATGTAAAAATGAAAATGTATTTAAAGATATATATATATATATATTTATATTCATTTGTTAATCTAATGGTCATGCTCATCTTTCCTCTTAGGATTTTAAAGTGCCACCCACAAGACTTATGACACAAGAGTTCAAAGACCAGAATGCTTTGCTGGTGGATGGACAGTTACTTTGTCGACATTTCATTTGGGGACGCTGCATCAAGGCAGGTTATGACAAACGTCGACAAGTTTCAGTGTCTAAGATGGAAAACTGTCTCGTTGTTAGACGACACTGTCCTGACGGTGCTTTTCTTTATTCTTGCCTGTTTGCAGGGTGACGACTGCCAACTGAAGCACGTTAAGGGTTACAACGATTTCATCAAAGAAGTTTGCAAGTATTACGTCCAAGGATTCTGCACAAAAGGGGAGAGCTGCCCGTACATGCACAATATCCTTTGGTTTAACCTCTAATAACTAGTATAACTTGTGTAGTGTCCACTGCAAACCTGTCTGTTTGGAATAGGCTGTTGGTTTGGCCTGGGGTCAGCTTTCTTTCTACAACTGTAAGTGACCTGCTGTATTTGAGACCTGCTGCAGGTCTCCTGTTCATTCAAAGTTTACGATTCAGTATGTAGAACTCAGAACTGGAGATTTGCGTTGATGCCACTGCTGCAGAGTGCTGGTTGCTCTTTATTCAAAGTTTGTTAATATTGAAAATGTTGAGTTTTCAAATGGCCTGAAATTGGACACAGCATTTCCTCAGGCCTTAACAATGCAACACGCACAATGTGAAGCTGATACGATGAATGGTTCTTGTGATACACAGATTTCTAGAATAGGTGGATATATCATTCTGTCCTAAATCCCTGTTGGTAATTATTAGAAACTAGAGGCTGTTGAACATGTGATATTTCCTTTACTAAACAGAACAGTCCTTTCCCTGCAAGTTCTTCCACAGAAAAGGAAAGTGTTCTCACGACGTAGATTGCAAGTTCTCCCATGATCCACTTAATGAGACCACTAGCCGACTGTTGGAGGAGGTGTGTATGTGAATGTTCCTCTGAGTATTTTATATGCTGTGTGTGTGCGTACAGTGTGTTTACAGTTTGTGTGTGTGCTGAAAATGTTTCCTTTTACTTCTCCCTGCAGGTATTAAAACGGGACAAGGACCTTTATGAACTTTCAAAAAAGAACGAGCAGGAGTCGTCAGAACAACCAGCAAACACAGACGAGACTGAAATGACAGAGTCCGAGAAAACCCCTGATGTACTAACACAACCACTCAGGTATGCATAGTCAAACTCACACCTGTCATGGAAACATTAAAGTTATTCCTGGTTTGTATTTCATCTAATAATTAATCATCTGTACAAGTTGGGACCTTTGGATTTAACTGTTACCTGGTTTTGTTTTATTTTCCAGGCCTAACTTTTACAACAGTGGAGAAACAAACACTGAGCAGGAAGCTTTATGTAAGACTGAAGAACAGTGTGAAATCCCAGAGGTGGCTGTCCCTCGAGAAGCCTCAGATAGTGCCCATCCTCACAGCCCCCTGTCAGCGCCGCTTAATCACAAGGAGCCAGTTTGTTATTCAGTCGAAGCGATGCTCAGACCTCAGCTTTTCAAACCGTTCCCTAGTTTCTATACAACTCCTGGAAGTCAAGACTCTGCATCTCTCTCTGGTCCACAGAATTCCTCTGATTGCACGTCAGGCTCTGCGGACCAAAGCAAAGCTCCCTACTCTGTTGATGTTGTCAGGTCTTGTAAATCGGCAGCAAGTCTTATCTTTGACCACAAATCTTCCCCTCCTACTGCACGGTGTGTATCATATGCTCCAAGAACTGACTGTGAACAGCTCATTGATCCTCTGCTGAGCTCAAAGTATTCTCCAAATACCAGAGATGAAGCAAATGAATCCCAGGAGAAAAAGTTCAAGTGCCCGCCATCCTTCCACACGCACCCTGCCCTTATATCAAAGACATGTCCTGATCTTACTGTGGCCAGTGGGGATGACAAGAAACACTTTGGGGAAGTAGCTGCATCCTTGAAACCTTCTCCAAGAGCTTCCTGTGAAGTTAAGTCGGAGTTGTTGTATTCTCCTGCGACAGTGGCAGAGAGGTCTGCGTTTCCGTTTCGAAAAGTAGATATACAAAGAAGCCCCCACCTGCCTGTGTATACTTTACAGTCTGTGAAGTGTAAAAGTCAAGGTGTTTTCCCCACTAAGCTCAAAAGCCAGACATTTAATCCTCCACAGATGCGGCCACATCTGTCTGGTCTGATGTCGAAATCACAAGCCTCAGCAAAGCTTCTTGGTCCCTCTTCAGGGTTGCCAGAGTTTAAAGGCGGAGCTGCTGTTCCCGCTGAACCTGTCACCAGCTCCGCCAAGACAAATAACGCTGGAAACTCTGACGTTCATCATCTTGCAGCAAACCAACCCACTGAGACACATGAGCACTCCAGACAACTACGACCCACCCTCCAACCTGGCACACAACAACCTACTTCCTCTGACGCCACAGCAGAGTGCAGCAGCAACACGGCACATTGTGCTGACTCTTCATTTGGATGTAATAAGACATTTCATAGCCTTTTTGCAAGCCCCATCACTGACAGCCAGAAGCCCACTCCAGATTTTGCAACAACCTCCACTTCTCTTCAATCTTCCTGCTCTACTCCACTGTCCGCACCTTCCAGGAGTGACGATAATCACGTCCAAACTGTGGTCGAACCTGACAAGCCCTCTGCCAGGTCCTTCCTCTGCCTCTTCTCTTCCCCTCTCAGTGCTGCTCCTCTGCCACGCAAGGAGTCTCAGCCAGATTGTTCGAGGACCGCCTCCTCGTCTCAAGAGTCAAACCAGCTGCCTGATAACGCCACTCATTCATCAGACTCTCATCAAGGAGCTTCTAATGCAGAGATGCCTCTTCCACGTCTGGTCAAAACTGACGTCGAGCAATCTTCTCACAGACCAACATCTCCGAAATTCTCTCCTCGTTCGAAAAATGAAAACGAAGAAGATTTATCTGAGGCTGTGAGCCAACCTACAAAGCAGCAGGTGAATCCCGCCTGTCGCCTTGTGTCTGATTCTCTCAGCCCGACTCCTTGTGGTGACGGTGCAGAATCAACCACATCTCAGGCCCATCATCAGCTGCCCGACGTCTCATCGCCCAAAGGTAAGGCCACGTCACATGTCTTATGAATAGCAGCATGCAGAGACAGGAGGTAATGTATAAATTCCATTGCGGAGATCATGTGATTTTGTTGACGGCACATCAACACTGTCACCAGCCTTTTATCACCGAAATCTGTGGCAGCGCTTTTTCAACCTGACATATTTGTAGTTTTTTAGTTTTTTGAATTTTTGCGTCTGCTGTGCGTTAGAAACGTCATCAACACACACACACACACGCTCGTAAAAAAATCCAGAGGATCTCCTGAAGGATCTCTTACGCAAGCTTGTTCAGACATTCTCCAGAATCTTTAGAGAAAATAAGGGACTGGCAGGAGAAACTGCAGAAAGTTTGGAGCCTCTCACTCGGACATTTGCGTTCACACATACACCCTCTCCGGAAAACGTTGCGTGATTATCTGCAGTGCATGTCTGAAAGCAGCCTTTGTGTCGAGCTGAGCTCTAGATGTGTGCTGTTAACTCTTTGTTCCTGTTGTAGGATCTGCAGCCACTTCAAATTCAGTTCTGAAGACCCTCTTTCTGTGTCTGAGCCCATTCGAAGAGGATGGAGAGCCACAGCACAGTGCTCACACCCCTCTCCCTTCAGGTGGGTGCTGTACATGCATCCCAGTGAAAGTAATTTATAGTTATATCCATGGACAACATGTGACCATCCTGGTAGAATGGAACAGAAAACTTGTTTTCTTAATTGCATCACAGGAAGTGTAAAGAAGGAGCAGAGCGGCACGGGGGACGGCTTCGTTAAGCAACGACAGAAGAAGAAAAAAAAGAGACGAAAGAAAAAGGTATCAGGCATTTGACTGTGAGAAGCACAAGGCAGCTTCTATCACCCGTTCCATCAACTCTCAGACACTAAACAATGCTTGGAAATATTTAGTTCTTTTTTAGTTATACTTTGTTGACCTTTATTACTCAATGCCATCATCTGACAAGTCTTGCTCTCCTTTGTAAGTGCATACAGATGGTTAAAGGTACACTGTATTTTATTAAATCAAACTCGCAGAAATGTTTCATTCATGGACTGTCCAGCTGCAGATGAACAGGAACGTGGTGTAAGTTGGACTCATTAGGCTTTATGGTACAAAGTTGTTAATGTATCAGGCCGATACATTAACAACTTGTTGATTTTAATTTGCACATAGAATTTAGATGCTGTTGTGGCAGATTAATTTTATGTCTGCTCCATCATTATGTCCGCATTATGTGTTCCAACTGTCTGTCTCATTCTTGTGAATACTATCTCAACAACACTTTGAGGGAATATCTTCATATCTTGTACAAATATTCACTTGGATTCACAGAAGAACTAATTTAAAAAATATATAATGACAATATATTTGAGCAGGGGTGGGTGTGAGCGGATGCCAGCCAACTGACAGCGCACGCATGCACAGGAGCGCACACAAGTTTCAGTGAATGCTTGTTGAGACTGTCTGTGTTCGTAAAGACCAAATGACATTTTTACCCCAGTCTGAGTTTACAGATGCATCTGAAGACACTGTGTGTGTGTGTGTGTGTGTGTGTGTGTGTGTGTGTGTGTGTGTGTGTGTGTGTGTGTGTGTGTGTGTGTGTGTGTGTGTGTGTGTGTGTGTGTGTGTGTGTGTGTGTGTGTGTATGAGCAGAGAGAGAAAAGAGAGTGAGCGAAGTATGGAGGGGCTGAATGGAAAAAAAAAAAAAAGTATGTTGTGTGTGTGGCAGCTGATGACTCTGCGCCTCTGTCTGTAATCTGCTCCTCAGACTCCGTATTCCCAGGAACAGTCCGCTGAGAAGAGTGCCGCCCACCCCACAGAGCATCAGCCCTCTTCTCAGACCCCTCTCATCTCTGTGGAGGCAACGGTCGGGTCAACCTTCAGCGCTCCAGCTATGACTGAGCCTCAGGTCAGAAGCTCTGGTACTCACAACTTGCCATTCAGACCTGTGACGCAACTGATGCAGCACCACGTCCGACCGAGAATGAAGAACAGCTCAGAGGAAGGAAAATGGGAAAATAGGAATGTGGCGATACCACCACTCAAAGACCTTTTTAAGACTTTAGACACCACTGTTTTCAACCTCGGGCATTAACATTGGAGTTACTTTTGTTTTATCTCTCTAACAATCTTGAAAATCTCAATCTTTTATTCTTTTGGCACCAATGTTGAAACAGTGACAATGAATGTGGTTATTCTCTGAATCAAAGTCCAAGATTGTGATCTCTATAACCATGTGTTTGAATTTTATTTGGTTGTTTTAGTGTGAAAATCAAACTTGTTCACTCGGTCAGACATATGTTTGCCAAAAGTTTTGATTGAATCATATCAGTGTATCCAAACAATATTGCTGCTACGTTCGTATGTATTGCCAGTTTATTAGGTACATTTAGTTTTTGAAATACAAACGCCCTAATAATCTGGTAAGTGAGTATGTAATGCATTTGTTTACATTTTCTCTTTCTCTATGGTCAATCATGGAAACTCTGTTTATAAGGGGTGCACATATTTAAATGTGTGTATCCCTTATGTGCTAAATTTCAAACTCACAAGCTTGTATTGCATAATTTCTTCGAAACTATACGACTGAATTTTTTTATTCTACACTGGTATGCCATTTAAAAACTTTGTGAAAAATCTTATTTTTGTTCAGTGTAGATAAAATATTTGAATATAAGATACTAAAGACTTTATTAGTTCAATTATAGTTGAATAATCTGAGGTTAAAAAGTTACAGAAATATATCAGACAGGATACATGCATAAAATGAAAGTTTTATTTTTCTTGTTGGGTATGTAAATTACATCTTGAACAATGATTATCATTCATCATTACACCACAAACTTTGTATGCTGTGCATATATGTAAGATATGTGTATGAAACATGCTTATTAAAATGATTTCTTAACAGGAATATGATGTCATAAGTCAATTTGTGAGATTGTGGAGAGAAAGGATGGGTTAATGAGGTCATGAGGTCAGCGTTCATGTAATGTATAGTTTTAAAGATTGTTTGTGCGCCTCCTGCAGGAGATAGGCTGCACTTACTGCATTATATATTTCCACAAGTATTTAGGTGTCATTTTTATGAGAGGTGGTTTCCGTTAAATTTCAAATTCAAATTGTGAGGTGAATAATTTTGTTTTTCCTTTCTTGAGCTACTGGAAAGTTGTCAGCTTAGATGTTGCTGCGATACTCAATAATGCTGGTGTGCAATTATCTTATGCCTCCAAGACATAGTGTTGAACCACACTCGATTAAGTGTCAAGCAGTTTTAACTCCATTATGTTTACACAGTGAAGTTATGTAATCAAAGGAGAAATAAGATAAATATTACATTGTTGGTGAAAACTGAAGGGTTTTCGCTTGTGAACCTTTTAGCCCAGGATTCAAACTGGTTATACCTGAAATAAATTCTCCTCACAAAGATTTCTCAGCATGGAAAGTACAAACTTAGTATTACATTATATGATTTCATGCTTTTAAAGAATAGTAAGTGTTGCAGTGTGCGCACACTTGTTGGGAAAAGCTATTTCTGGACAGATCAATCTTATTTAAATTGTTGCTTGCTAGTCGGCAGTAGTTTGGTGTCTTTAAAAAAAATTGTACAACTCAACACAACATACAGTGACACATGTTAAACATCTGGTCTCACTTTTTATTTTTACTTTAATAGCATAACAATTTAACAATATTAAGGCACGACACTGCACAAAGAATGATATAGAACCTGTGCTGAAGATCACAGACAGTTAAGGCTGTCTGATGGTAATGTTACAGTATTTTACAGTGTAAATAAACATGAGTAGAGACCGCACCTCGGCCAGGCTGCTCACCCTCATCACCCTCATCAAATCTACAAACAGGGAGCATGTGACCAGGCCTCGTGTGGCTCTACCGGGAATTCAAACTTGCACATGGTATTACATGTAATAACGACGCTGTAAAAACTTTGAATAATTTGACAAAAAAATCTGTAAAAAAATGATTTCGGTTTCTTTTGCACAATTGTCATCATGCGACCTACTGCAGGTATGGGACATCAGTAATATGATAACAGGGCTGTCATATATGGAGGGGTGTCTGTCAGCAGTCTCATATCTGATGCTTCTGGTGTTCGATCAGTTTCCTGTCCAGCGTCACAGAGTTCCTCACGGTTGCTGCGAAGTTGGTTAACTTCTCTGTGGGGGATCTTGTCTGTAGGATGTTACTAAAGTCCCATATGTAGATGTCTCAGTGATGACTGAGCAAAGGTTTTTGTATAAAAAGATATAAGATAAGTTAATCAGTGAGCGAGAGTCGAAGCTGATGGTTATGTGTTGAGGATGTGCTTGGCCTGTCTGTGCCCTCTCCAGGTCATAGTGGCGAGGAGGTCGTGTGGCATGGACATGTCAACATCCTCTTGCATCATATTCTCCATTTGTATTTACAAAATGTATTCTGTACACAGGACATCTACTGCATGTCAGTCTGTCCTGGAGGAGGGGTCCCTCCCCAGTTCCACTTCTTCAGGTTTCCTTCATTTGTTCTTTTTTTATTTATCAGGTTTGAGTCTCTAAGGACAGAAGGTGGGATTTGTTGCACATCTCTAAATAACTTTTAGGCAAATTCGTGATATATGGACTGTATGGATAAATATTTGACTTTACTTGGATCATTTGATTTTGCCACATTCAGCAGAGCCAGGTGACCACCTCCCTTTGTGTCTAATCTATATGCAAAGCCAATCTCACCATCTTGTGACTCCAGCTTCATATTTGGAGTGGTATCTTCTTATCCTACTCTCAGCAAGGAAGCAAATAAGCCTATTTCCAAAAATGAAAAGCTGGATGTTGAGTGATTTTGTTACGTAATTATGATGCACATGCTGCATCCTTTTAGAATGTAAATGTGATTTGTTTACTCTGATCCTTCCTCTTTCTCAGCTGCCTCGATGCTGTCTTTGCCCTTATCATCAACCAGAATCATTTTTTCCTCTGATGGTTGTTCAGATTTGCCCTCAGTCTTTGATTGGCTGTCTCCTTCGGGGAGAAGGTCATACTCTTTGTGACTGTCAGCCTGAAGAGCAGCATCCTTCACCTCTTCTTCACAATACGTCTTCCTCTTGAAGCAACCAAGCTTGTGTTGGAAGCAAGGGAAAAAAATCATTAGATCACATCATTTCAATCTGAATTCAGTAACTCACATTCAAGCATCAGCTCTGAATATGAAGGTTTAAGGCTGTGACTTGTATTTCAGGAGTTGGGGACCACTTGGAATAAGAAATGACCTCTCACCTTACACATGATGATTGTGGTTATGATGAGTAACAACAATCCCAATCCAACTCCTGTTGAAATGATCAGCTCTTTATTGGGGGGAATTATGAACTCAACCCGAACCTCAATCTGTAGGCAGAAATGTTTTTTAAAGTGATTCCTGGGCCTAAAGTCTGTGAATCTGTGTAAAAAGACTGAATTTACCAATTTCTTGATTGGATCGTTGTCTTTCCAGGAACCATCATGAGACCGCTTCTTTATGAATCCATTTTTCCTCTGTTGGTAATAAATATGATAAATTAGGCATCATGGAAAAGATTTAAATCAGCATCTTTAACAGGACATGACTGTGGTCAAACATCAGCATACCTCTTGTTTACGAGAATCCAGCACGTATTGTTGCCCGTCATATTCAACCCCTATGATGCTTCGGAATTTCACCTCCCCGCTGTCTCCAGTATATCGTTTCAGAAAGTCAATATTCTGCAATGTAAGAATACATTAATCAAATATATATATTCACCACTTTCAATGATTTACTGTAAGTGGAGTGTATTCTGTCAGTGTGAGTTGTTGCTACATACTTTGGATCGTTCTTTGAGATCCTTAAAATGTACTTCTCCAGACAATGTGAACTCAGTGGTTGACTCCTTGTCCAGGATGAATGTGTCACATGCAATGATTGTGCAGTCACCTAGCGGGCAGTTCTGTAACACAGCAGTGGTTCATTTCAGATTTGTAGATTCTTGTTTGTTGAGAATATTTTGACACTGAATATGTTTCACTTACATTTGGTTTGAGGTCAGTGATGCTGCAGTGAGTTTTGTTCTTAAAAGAGAGAAAGTTATTGGGGGTATTAAGAGTTTGACATTTCATAGGCAGCAGCATTATCAGTAAGAAGTGTTGTGGTAGTTAACAAATTACCTGCTGGACAGACACTCGATGATCCTTCATTTCAAAGTCATGTGCCAGTTTCGTTGGGAAGGACAGAGACACGTTGACAGGAAAAGCCTTAAATCCTGGATTAGCAATCTGGATGGTGAGAGACAGTTGGTCCATTTAAAAATAGCAGTCCAACATTTTGGGAAATGTGTATATTCACTTTCCTGTCAAGTCAGATGAGAAGATTGATGATACTTGTATATAAATAGTACATTTACCTTATGTTGTAGACTGTAACGGCTGTCAGAAAAGTTTTATTTGTCAAGCTGCTCATTGATTTGAAGATAAATCTACTTCTCATCTCAAAAACTTAGACCGTTGGTTGTTGGGTTTGCACATTCACAGCACATACATGTGTCTGTCTGGCTGATCATTGGCTGATTTGAATATGTTACTACTCTAGAGGTTTTTTTAAACAGTAAGTCAATTGTTGTATGTTAGATGTGTGGTATTGTTACCAGAAAAAAAGTAGGGGGGGGGGGGGGGGTCTTAACAGCTGCATGATGAATGTTTGTTGAGAAAATTGAAAGACACATTTCTTTGATAGTTTTTACCCTGTATGTAATCTCCATTTTTTGAGGTGCAGGCTCTTCTGGTGTGAAGTTCAGATATGTGATGCCTTCTTTCCTGAAAAGAGAACACAAAACAATTACAGTGTGCTGTAAAAATACATTTATCAAATTAATCGAATAAGCTCCCATTACAAAATGGGATTTATTTAGACAGCCATACTTACACTGTTATTGCCATTTTAATGTCAAACTGTACTGGGATGCTTCTGGTCAAGTTATTGTTCCTGGTGATGTTTGTGTTGTCACTGAGGAAGCAACAAAGCAATTCGTGAGAATACTGGTATTTAAGAATTCAGGCTAACTAATCCATAAAGTCTCTAAAAGTGGAATAGGAGCCAGAGCTTTCAGCTATCAAGCTCCTCTGCTGTGGAATCACCTCTGTGATTCAGTTAGGGAGGCAGACACCTTCTCTATATTTAAGAGTCGGCTTAGATATATAAAATACACCTACTCACGTATAGCACCATTACTGGCAAAACCTCTATCATTACAATTGTCATTGGGGCTCCCTTCTTCTCTGTTAAACATTTTCTCTCGTATAAATACTTTAAGCTTCGACACACCTCTCCATTTATGTTTGACACTATCTTTTCTCAGGAATATTGTTAATGTTGTTATTTGGATGTGCTCTGTTACATGTGGCATCTATTGCACTTCTGTCCGTCCTATAAAGAATCCCTCATATACAGCTTTCTCCAGGGTCTCTAAATGATTTCCTCTGGTAATAGTTTTTTTTATTGAGGGTTCTACATGATGTGTAGAATTTAGTAACATCTGGTGTTGAAGTTGCATGTTGCAGCTGAACACCCCTCACCTCACCCTCTCCTTCCAAACATGAAAAAGAAACTGTGGTAGCCTTCAGTTGTCATAAAAACTCAAAAGGTGTTTAGTTTTTTCAGTCTGGACTAATGTAAAAAACATCTTTCACCTAGATCTTACACACTGAACCTTTAAGGACGGAGGATGTCACACCTTGTTGAGCTCTATGAGGCACATTGTGATTTGTGAATATGGGCTTTACAAATAAATCAAATCAAATGAATAAAACGTGGAGTGTGTTGGATTACATTACAAGGCCTCTACCTTCTTCCGGTAACAGTCATCGAGATTGTGTCATTCCACTCGTACTCGGTCATGATGTAGAAAGAAGTTATAAACTTTGCCTTCACAGAAAAAAGAAAGAGGTCAACAACATTTTCAAAGGCCAAAGTCGTTTCATAATCTATACTATTTCACTTCCTGTCTGCTGTGAAGTGGGTGCAGTTTCACTCACAGAAGATCTGCTACGATACACAGGAAGGCTGACACCGCACACAGTTCTGTCATACACTCCTTCAAGGTCATGACAGCTGTACAGCGTTGGTCTCGATGCCTGTGTTAAAAAAACATGCAAAAAGCTGGATGAGCTTTACATATAAATACAATGCTGTGATACTTGCACGACCCTTGACTGTAAATTAGAAGTCTAGTTGATTTAAGTTTGAACTTTCATTTATGTTTAAACAAAGACTGGGTTCAAACAGCCTTTGCTGGCAGTGCTGGGTTCTGTGGGTGAAACTTGTTCTCCCTGACAACCCACACATCCTGTGAGGGTTTCAAACTCCAGACAACCTCTGTTTTGTTTGTGCTCTGTGACAGTGCAACAGACCTGTTTGTTGTATTTCTGCATTTAGCAGTGGAGGTTTTGACAAATTCAAATTGATTTAAAGTTATTTTTTAATGTTATTCATAATCAGTATCATTCATTTGGGGCCAAATCTAATATAAATGATCATGTCAGTTCAAGTATCATTGTGAAGGTGAATAACTGGAAAAATTTGGAATCAATCTATTGTCTATGTGTACGGCTTCTCAAACAGTTACAGTTTTTTAACCAAATAAATATTTATTTTGCTACCTTTGTTTGCATTGTCCATGTGTGGTAAAAGAATCAACCACACACAAAGACGCAAAAATTGCGACATCATCTTTGACTGTGTCAGTGTTGTCTATCTGATGTCTTTGTAAAGAGCCAGTCCAGTGCCTGTTCTAAACCTGTCTGTTCGGAATGGGCTGTTCTCTCTGCCTGTGTTTATGCTGTGGATGGAGCTTCTTCAGATTTCTTCCCGGTCATTAGTGAGTCCTCCTCCAACAGTTCTACAATATACTGTCGATATTTATTGTTTGTGTGCTGAACATGTCTATGGTCAGAGTGAAGTTAGAAAACTTTATCCTGATTGGTTTATCTGCAATGAAGAGTTGATAGTTAATTTCTTCATAACTTGAGGGTACACTGAAGCTAAAAATAAATCTGATTGGCTACTGGGCTGTATGGCAGTACTATGAAAGCCATGATGCTCGCTCAGAAGATCAGACATCATTACCTCTGTCTTTTTTAAACTGAACACCTACTGTCAGTCAGCAGAGTCAAAAGCTGTCCCATTTTAGAACATAGGACAAGATGGACAATATCCCTGATTAAGAATAAAGAAATGACATGTTTACATCACCTCTACAAGAGTCATCCTGGAGAAGGAGAGGCCTGGAGGATAGTACATTGTGAGGCTGGTGTTGTATGAGTCATCACCATGATTGGACAGTGTTATAGACACGTTGAAGTAGTTATCTTCTGCCACCAATAAGGTCGGGGTCCTGGGAGACACAGAGTATGTTCTTACTAGTCGCACGATGCCAACATTACAGTTGCTGCACTGTGTTTAGTCACATATAGTACGTACGTGAAGTTGAAATCCACCTCGAGTTCAGCAACACAGTGGTCATTGTTTGTACATTGCTTTTCAAAGGGAACCTGTAAAAAAGAGATTGCTGCTTATTTGAAAACACCGAGCAAGAATCAATTGGTTGCCCTACATCTTTCAGTTCAGAGTCAAACCTGAACAGTTAAAAAAATGGTTTCTGCATTTATGTTTGTTTCATGTATCTAATTGAGGAACTATAAAGTTTTGTTATTAATCCACAAAGATATGTTGATGTTTCTGCCTCCTCAGCAGAAGCTTGTGTGAAAGTTTAAGTCACTCATTTATCTACATCATGATTTTTTCAAGAAATCCACATCACATTTTGCTTTTATCGATATCGATCAGCTTGGAACTTGTTTAAAGAAAGTCTGTAAGGATACAACATCATAAGACGGCCTGCAGCCATCTGCAGTGCACATACCTCAACCATGGCCGTCCTTCTGCTGTCCACATTCAGGACGGCACCCGCACTCTCACTGTGGACTTGGGAAAAGTTCAATTTGATGTTGATGGGTGATAAAGTGTCTTTCACACATTTCTATGAGAAAGGAAGAAAAGTAATTTGCATATTGTTGAAGACATATTCACAAAGCAGAGATTTTTCATTTTAGAAATTGATTTCAGCATGAAAATAAAAAAAATATAGTCAAATGTACAAGTATTTTGACGGCTAGTGTTACTGGTATGTGACTTGAGGGTCCAGTATTATCAGCTAAATGTATCATGACGTGACAGAAAAGGTGTCGCTGCATGGGGAGGTGGGTTGGTGAGTATTTGAGCTTGAATAACAAAACAACAAATTTGGATGAGTGAGCAGGGACCCCTCACACATTACCCTTAGAATGATTTGGCACAGCCTACTTTTCATATTTCCACTGTTTTTGTAAATTACACAAAATACATTTCTCAGAAAGACGTTTGACGTGTATAAGAATATTTTCACACTGTTTACACAGAATACTCATATATCTTGATCATTTAAATGAGTGAATTTCTCCATACTGGCATGTAGACAGAGTGGTTGAAGCAAGTTTCAATAGCCCTCAGGTTGCAGGTAGAGGTATGATTCCTGGCTTTCTTGTTGTTTTCAAAGAAACCTCGGTAAGTTTGTCTCGTTGGATCCACATTAACTATGTATGAGATGTTCAGTCCTGAGCTCATCACATCTATAAAGACACACAGCAAGATTAAAATACCTCATTGATAGTGTGCACCATTAACAGCTCTTAATAAATCTGTTCATTGGCTCCGGTCCTTACCGTCGTGGCTCTGAGTAGTTTCTTCCATTATAAAGCAGACTGTTAAGGTCACCATGGGTAAAGCTTCATCTATGTTGTCCACACAGTCAAACCTCTCAGTGCTTATTTCCTCAGGTAGAAAAGAGAGACGTGCCACGACGTTGAAGACAGGACTGGACCTGAAAGACATTAAAGATTAATATTGATTAAATTAATAAAAAAATGTAACATTTATTATTAGACTCTTATATCTGAAGGACAATGGTAAACTAGTGCATAGAGTAGAATCATATTTTGGTAGGTCGTATAAGAGAAGGTTGATATTAGTGCCTTCAGTCCAACTGACCTTTATTTTGAAATCAGCTTAACATTTTCATGATATGTTGTGCCTTTGTTTATTAACAGATGTCATATTGTAATCTCTTTTATTTATAATATTCAATTCATATGTTCAAGGTTCAGGGGCTTGTAAAGCTCTGTGATGTAGAGCCTCGTTATGATCTTTCTGAATTTGTTAGCAATTGTCCATAGAAAGACAGGGTGTACAGCATGCACATCCCAAAAAACATCCCTTTTTATCTGATTCTGACTTAGCCATACTCTTAACGTACACAGTATCCATACCTCAAGACAACAGCCATGCCCTGTGATCCAATCACAATATCTGGGAGTCCTTCCTCTCCGAGGTCAATGCGCCCATCGATGGCCTGGCCAAAGAATCTCATCTCAGGACTAATTTCCTGTCCCATGATTCTCTGTAATAACAGTTTAGAAAATTGAAAGTGGGCACAGTTTGCAAACAGATTCTAAGTTACTCATTAGAGAGGCGGTGGAAACACCGGATGGTAGATGCTGCTCGACAGATGGGGTAACATCCATAAAACCACAATACAGCCAAAGCCACAGCTACTGCTCACTACAAAAAACATCTGATAATCTGTTTTTAAAGTCACATGCATTGAAACTGATGGATCTGGTGGAATTTCAGTACAAAGAGTGAACAAACCAAGAAATAATCTACTACCTGGTATACGAGAAGTGTTTTTGGACAGAGAGGGGGGTTATGTTATAACTTGAGAGGGACATTTCATTTGAAACATTGTTATTCTGACACCAATCTCATAGAGCAAAAAGGAAGATTGCCAAAAACATAATTTATGAGAGGTACAGAAATCAAGAAGAGAAATGGAAAGCATGTTTGTTGCACGTAAGAACACTACAGCGATGAAGTGAACAAAATGGACCCTCTGGGAAGAGTGGACTTGTATTTGTAATCTTGTAGAACAGGGGTGGGACAGGAATGTATCTTCTTCCTACTCCTTTTTGGACAGAAAATGATCTATGTTACTTTATGTTACTTAATATTTATGTTTGTTGATTCATTATTTTCTGATTTTTCCTGCAAATTAATTTTATTCTATCCTTTTCAAACCTTTGAAATGAACTAAAGTAAGATGCTCATGATGAGACACATAAGTTTTAGAAGTTATAGATGAAATAAATAAATCATGTCCTTCAGAAGATGTGAGTTTTTGTTTTATTCATAAGCCACTTCTGAAAATAAATACATATATGTCTAACTCTTACAGACTTTTGACAGACAGTGTGGAGACGACAGGAAATGAGGAAGATTCAACTAAAGTCCCCATGGTGGATTCGACCAGGTGAAATTATGGTTTACCTTATTACTTTATTCACTGGGTTTCCTTGATGCACTACTGGTTGGTGTGTGGTTGATGAATCTTTCCACAGCATGTTAGTAAAAATATAATATGTCAAGTTTTCCTCGAGCTCACCTGGCTGAAAGTGCTGCGTATCCCATTGCGTCTGTCACCAAGGTAGATGTACACAACCCCTCTGTTTTCATCCTCAAGGGGGGCTCCAACAGCAACGTCTCGGAGTCCATCTCCATTAATATCTGCAAGGCTGGAAATGGTGGAGCCAAATCTGCCCATGGATGGTGCTGTCACATTTAGTACAGTTGCCAGTTGCATCTGTAGAAGTCAATTCATCATGAAAACAAGTGCATCAATTAAAAAAGTAAAGCAAGAAAGTAAAAAGCCTCACAGTAAACCGGAGGCTTTGTCGCTGCCCCCACCTTCTCAGACAGTGAGTAGACGTAGACCAGGCCTTCTCTCTTCTCCTGGGGCTGATAGAACAGCGGAGCTCCCACCAGAAGGAAGTCAGTGTCACCATCTGAGTCGATATCTACTGAGCTCAGCTCTGCACCAAAGTAGGAGCCAATCTGAAAATGTGCGGCATACAGAATGTCTTAACATGCACTCGCCAAAGCATTTTTTAAAAACCTGCATGTATTTGAGTAAACTAAGGATAATCATGTAATGTGCTTCCAAGAGCTCTGTCATTTCATTTTCTCACACATTTACTCACAACTTTGCTGCATCTGTAAATACAAAGTAATTGTGATTAACTGATCTCCCTGATTGCTTCAATAAAAAAACAGCTAGCAGGGCCCGGTCACCTGTTTAATGAAGCTTTCTGAGCAACTTCGCATAGTAAAAGCTGATGTCTCTTCATAGTTGATGTATGAGGGTTCTAGTCTCCAAGGTGAAAGTAAACCCACACATTCTTGTTGTTCATTGAACAGCTAGTTTTATGGGAAATTACCCCAAAAGCAGATTTAGTAGATTTATCAGTTTTCTAACTTCACTCTGACCATAGACATGTTTATAAGCAAAATATGTAATTACGTTTTGATAAATCATATTATAAAATACCTTTTCAAGACAGTATGCCTACCTGGGTACCATTTAGTGTTTGGGCTGCGGTCCAATCCCCACCATCACGTCTGAAAAGTACGACCTGTCCCGTGTGCTCAAATCTTGGTGCACCCGCAAAGTAAAAAGGAGCGTTGTCCTTCTTTCCAAGAGAAATAGAGTATCCTGCAACAGTGAAAACAGGAAATGTCACTCAAATCAAATGTTCATTTTATAAGAAGCCCAGTGCTTTACAATACAACGCTATTTTAACTCTCAGTTCCATTGCCATTTACCTCCTGCCAAATAAACCTATTTTGATAAAGGGGCAGGTGATATGTTAATGATGTGTAAATGACTTTACCCATGTAGGAGTCCTTTTTCATGCGTGGATCTTCAATTTTTGTTTCTTTTCCTTCATGGAATTCTTGGAGAGAGCCCAACCAGTCCTTTGAGCCCACTGCACCCAGGATCAGTGTTTTCTGTCAACAGAAAAATGCAAGTCTTGTCAGAGCACAGAGTGGAGCTACCAGTGGGTGCTGTGTCGACTGTCTGAACTGCTGCTGTCAAACTGGTTGGTCCACTGAGGCAGTGGAGAACCGTGTTTCATCCAGAAAAACGATGGAGGATTGTAAACAGTGGTCCCTCAACGAGGCAGCTGCTTTGTATAGGAGGAAATTAACCACACTGTTTGTCTGCCCCTGTCAATGGAAACATTAGTGACTTCACTCACGTTATAGAAGGCAGCACTGAATCCACTCTGAGCCATTTCGTCCAACATGTCTGCTCCCCGAGCCACACTGGAGCCTGCATATGGAAACAAACTAGTTCACTAGTATTGGTGTCTGGCTATGGCTTTTGTTACATTGTTAGATAAAGAGGAAAGAAAATATCCAACATCACCTTCCATTTTAAAAATCCTTTTTTGAAACGTCTCCAGTATTCCCGTCAGTCCGTTGTAGTCCTCAATTTTAAAGGCATATTTGTCCGTTGGTTGTGAAGCGATGGCTGTGAATTTTTCTAGCATGACGTCTTTGACCTGAAATCAGAATGCAGTTTGATGTTAATTCAGAGGTGGTAAAGAGAAACCACACAGGCTGATGGTCTGTAGAACATTTCAGTTCTGCACTGAGAAGCGCAATTGTGCATCTCTGTAGGAGTGAACAGAGCAGTCCCATGAACTGAATGTGTCTGTGGGTGGATGTGCATATCCTGTGAACCGTTGAGCTAACATCTTCTCTCTAATCTGACAGGTGCATTGATAATGTCTCCAGAAAGTGATGTGCAGAATTCTGACATGCAATGCATTCAATATTAATACAAATGGGATAAACAGGGGACCAGCACTCTGTAGCAGTCAGTATGGGCAGTGTGCCCTCACCCTGTGAACCAATTTCAACACTCTAACCTCTAAGTAGAGGAAGATGTGGTAGGGTGTAAGTCCTCTGATAAACAACAGCACCAGATCATTTTGCTGAACTGAAACAAACAGTCATAGCAGTAACATTCACTGAATCACTTCCTCTTTAGGCGTTAGTCTTTAAAGTGACAGCACATTGTTGCTTTATATCAAGCTGAATTACAGAGCTTGTGGTTTAACAAGTTGTGAACTTGAGTCTGAAGATTAAGTGCTCAACAGAACTCTGAAATAGCTGACATACGTAACAGCAGTGAGGTAAATCATTCTAATTTAAGGTGAATATTGGTGATCTGGGACTTTAGGTAATGAGGGACACTTGAGTCTGGTTATTTCCTATGTAATATGTATTTATGGACCTGTCTGTTTAAACTGTTTGATCCAAAAAAGCACAGAAGAGCGTTTGACCTGCAGCCATTGGCTTCACAAAACACGTGGAGAAGACAGTGGGGGGATTGATGAATAGCCCCAATAGAAAGCAATAGCAAACTACTGAGGTAGACTACAAGTAGACTGTTTGATATGCAATATGCCTACTTACATATACTAGCAATAAGTCATTGCTGTTCTCTTCATCTCTGTCAGACATTGTCTTACGTATAAACATTGCACCTTTTTATGTCCTCTGAGACCAATTGTGGTTGGTGAATATGGGCCACAGAAATAAAATGGATTGATTGCTCGAATTTTAATATATTGAAAAATTAATAGAATAGAAGAATAGAAATATTCACAATTCTTTTAATAAAAGGGTTATATTGACCTTGATATGCATTTTTTTAATCCTAATACAAATGTCCCAGATTATCAAATTCAGGCAGGATTTTCTTTTTTGGCACAAACAACACTAAAGGTCTCCTTTTTGAAATGGCCATGCTCCATTCTTTCTTCGTAATAAGTCGGAGAGGTCAAAATAAAATGAATAAAAAATATTACTCGAATTGACCCTATATACAAACCACACACATGAACAGTAGCAAATCTAAATTCTGTTTCATTTTATGAAAAACATTGACTATAAAATGTTCATTCCACATAAACCAGGCAGGATAAATACAAATGTATCTTCACCCTGCACTGATTTAAAATCGACAGTATATTGTAGAACTATTTGAGGAGGACTCACTAATGACAAGGAATTCTGAAGTAGCTCAGCAGCATTAACACAGGACAAGAGAACAGAACATTCTATACAGGCTCTGAACTAGTAATACAAATAGAATCGAGTAATAAAACATATAAGATCACAACTTACCCCAATGACAAAGCGAATGATCTGTTTCTTCTGATATTCTTCAATAATAAGATCTGCGTTTGTATCACTGGGATCGCCATCTGTGATTATCACCAAAACTTTAATTGCATCAGGAGAGGCACCTACATCTGGGTCTTCGAAGACATTTTTCCTGAAACAAACAAATACCAATGTAGTTTTTCAAATGCTCAGAATAAACAAAACTCCAATCTATAAGTATGAATAAATCAACGATTCTAACTTTAATAACATGCTCATGATGTTAATGTATCATTGGACCAGCTCTTTATCGAGCGTTGATATCCCTCAACAGTAATGTCAATAACATTTCTTGTACATCCCAACTAAGAGTCATTTTGAAACCTATAAGTTTAATGTCACTGAACTCACAACACAAATGCGAGGGCTCCATGTGTGTTGGTGAGCTGCCTCATGTGGGCTTCTTTCCGAAGTTTACCAAGAGCTCTTCCGTCTTGATAGTCGTTGAAGGTAAATACCGTCCTGAATGTTGAGGAGAACTGAACTGCTGAGAACTGGAAAAATACATAAAACAGACAACACAATACAACAATTTAACATACTGCTATTTCTATATAATTCAACAAATAAAAGTCATGAACTCTTTCATGTTGCAGTGGAGCAGTGACCTTGATTGATGTGTTCTTAAGGCTCTTCATTATATCCACTATGAAATCTTTATTTTTGCTGAACTCAGCTGTGGTCATACTGCCTGATCCATCAAAAAGAAAGACAAGGTCCACTGTCTTTTTGGTGCATTCTGAAAAGAAATATACAGAATAACAAAAGTTTGTTTGGACAAAAACATGCAAGAAGAACAAGATGTGAGACTTTTCCAGTCTTTTATCATCTCTCACCTTCGAAAGCAGGAGTGAAAGAGGAGATTTTGTGAAGACGATCAGTCATCTTGTAACACACACTGTTTAGATAGGAGTTCTCATTGCATTCATGGGCTACACTTGGGCTGCAAACCTAAGTCCAAACATGAGAGGTAAAGGAATTCAGATTCATCACATTGATTTGTTTTGGTTTTATCAAAGTATTGGCCTTTGTGATTTGCTTACAAAGAACTGGGAGCTTGTGGAGTCTGCAGCGATTGACAGGCCGAGGAGCTTCACTGGTAAAGTTCTATTTTTCACAGTAATGTCTGAAACAGTAGCATTTAATTAGTACAAGAATAATGCAAAGCATTTCAGCTACACCATCAAGTCTCTATTTTATGCTTTATGTATTGTTGAGAAGGAAACTTTATCTGTGTGTGGTTAATTGTGTAACATTGACTGTATTCAACATAGGTATTTATATACCTTCAGCATTGAAACACTGGGTGTTTTGGTTTTTGACCTGTCTGCATACTCCTCCAGATCCATTGAGCTTCAGCGGCGCCGTGACAATTACCCTGAGAATGAGGTGAGCAACCATTGAAGTAGTCAAAATGGCACAAGCAACAACATTTCAGCTCAAAGGAAATGCTCTATATGTGAAGCAGGATGTGAGGTCATGCTTTTGTGATGAAGAGCAAGATCAGGATGCATCATTCAATCAGTTACATTTTTTCACACCTCTGCAGAAGATGTAAACCTCATTTATTTTCCACATCTACTTCATGAGTACTGATTATGACATTTTTAGCAACAGTTATAATCAACTGAAACTCAAAGTTAAAAATGCACACGTACCCTTTGTCTGTGCCAGACATGAACTGAAGCACTTTGTAGCCAAAGAAATCTTTCTGTTCACCAGCATAGACATCTGGATTTGTTGTATCAATGTTGAAAGCCAAAGAAAGAGGGGTGGCTGCAATAAAAATAAAAAAACTTGTTTATTTTCTCGCAAGTTTTAATCAGAACGGTGGCTAAATTAATTTGAAATGAAAAGGGATCATGAGAATTTCAGAAGAGACTATAATTACTGTTTCAGAGACAATATGAAGGTTTAAAAAAGTTATATTTGAACTTTGTCAAGCATCAACACTACACCTGTTAAGAATACATTGATCTACAATGGGTCAACAGTGTTTCTACACAATTCATTTTTCAGATAATTAAAAAAAAAAGTAGTTAGAAAGTCAAATGAGGCTAAAGTGCATATGAGGCAAATGGTTTTCGTCCAACTTAATGCTCTTACGCATATTCATGATTGATATAGTTTATATATTGTATGTATATAACATAGTGATGCTCTCTAATATTACAGTTTCAGTATTAAGAATATCATAGTGATGTGGCAGAAAAAGACATTTTTATCTTCTACTTCTTCTTTCTTGTCCAAACTCGTTGCCTAAAATGACCCTCTACGCAACTTAAAAATTGACTGTTCATTTTCACTTTCAAACTGATCTTCAGCCAAATTGACACTGGCATCATTTTAGCTTTTTGATCATTTTTCACACATGCACCTCCTGTAGATTCACTGATTTGAAAAATTACGTTCACAGCATGAAAAGCAAAAAAAACAACTTTCTTCTCCTCAAGGCTTCCAGTTGTTGACCTTGATGTGATATTACACCTTGATTGCACTGTTCACAAGCAGCACTGATTTGAAAGGATATGAATATTGCAAATGTTAAAAGTATATAAAATGCAAGGGGACAACAAATTGAAAATAAATAAAAAAATGTTTTGCTTGTCTATTTATGTTTGCTTGAAGCTGTACTAATCATCTTTATATTTTTTAGATCAAATGACTATGTAGAAATTGAGAGGTGTCATAAACAAACTCACAGAGAATTCACACCCTGCTGCTCTACTGTTGTGTTCTCTCTCACAGTTCTCATCAATGTCAATTTCAAGAACAGCAGCAGGCACCTATTTTGTAAAAGCTCTGAAAAGCCATTGCACGCAAATATATCTGCTCAGCAACAAATATTCAAGTTGAAAGAGTCAATTTATTAGGTTTTGCAACTTATAAGCATTTTTGGTCATTTTTGTTCTAATCCTCAACACCTCAAATACACATGTATTTTCTCCCAAACTCACATAGAACATAAACCACCTCTATCTCGAGGAGAAATTCTGTCTGATAAATGTAGGAAATATTATTTTCTTACCTAGCACCACCATGTAGGTGAGCAAGACAATATGACGCTGGTCTTGCATCTTTCACCTCACTCTTCTCAAGCTTCTTGACATTTATGTGTGCAACACTTCCTGTGTGCTTTTCAAATAAGGGCGTTTCAGTACCAGGTGGTTGTGAAACTTGTCTCACAGCAATGCTCTCAGCAAAATGTATCTCTTCCCTCACACTTCCCCTTTACACTTGTGACTCTGAAATCCTTTATTTCTCACTCATTGTTACAGGAAAAAGATAAAGGAAACTGGTGGTTATTCATAGAGCCTCATAACAGGAGGGATTTACATCTTACATCTATAAACAGGTCCAAAAAACAGGAAAGATGATGATGTTACAATTAGAACTTGTGAGAATCTTGCTGTGATAAGTAAATCACCACATGAATGCAGAGAAGTTGTACTGGTTAACTTCCAGTGGTGGAAGAAGTATTAAATAAATGCTTTGGTGGAATGTGACAAAATGTATTACTGTAAGACAAGCTCTATACTTAGTAGAAATTTGAGAACCATTGAATTTGAATATTTTCTTTGCATACCACATTTTCATCTAATAAAGTTAAGAGGGAAATGTTGTTTAGTGACAGTTACTGTATAGTTTAATGTGGTTGCCACAAGATAACAATACCATTGATTATTTTTTCTAGATCAGGGTTCATAAAGGGGCCACCATTTTTGGTTTTTGTCACACATCATTCAATATATTTTGATAATTATTCATTGTTCAAGCAAATTGTGTTCTTCAAAAGAGCTTAGAAAATAAAAGCTCTTTTTAAAAAAAGACTCCTGTCAGGACTGTGCCAGTTAGATTTTGCCTGGGGCCAGTGCCCCCTGGTGCCATCTCTGGATCTGCCCCTGCAAAATACTAATACCATGTTGTATTTTTCCCCGAGTAAAGAAAGTGAATTAGCAATACCACAGTATGAAAACGTTTTTTGGATTACCCAAAAATGAGTAAAAATTACGAAACTGTCTGCATGGCTTGACAAATCAGGAAACAGAATGCACATTCTTCTTAATCTTTGGCAACTTTAAACCACTGTGCAGCTGGAAAAATATATGAACACATTAAAAATGATCCTCTTTATTTATCAGAGCAAACTCTTACAATGTCCTAGAGTGAGCACCAGGATTTTGAACCTTCAGAGAAAAGTCCACAACAGGACAGCCCTGTGTTATACAGCCCAGGGAAATGATGTCCACGTGTGAAGAGAAATACAAAGCTAAGTTTTCTGGAGTAATTCCTCCACTGGCTTCTGTCAGTAGAGCTGGGAACTCCATCTTCAGGGCTCGAGCTGCAACATGGAGCTCCTGTCGGTGAGATACAGGGTGGGGCAGGGTAGTGTTGTTTCATGTGGAGCAAAGTGACAGAGTGAGTGGAGACCGAGCAACGACAATGAAGACTGACTTTAGATTGTGTTGTTTTTACGTTCTCTACCTGAGCTTGAAAGTTGTCCAGCATAACAATGTCTGCTCCTGCTGCAGCTGCCTCCCTGCCCTCGTCTGCAGAGCGACACTCCACCTCGATCTTACTGCTGAAGCCACACACTGAGCGGGCAGCTCTCACCGCCTGCACAACAAACAGGGTGTTGTCTTCTTGTGATATGTTTTTCATCTCCATTGCTAACTTTAACCACTAATGAATAATTTTTTGATCCACTTTTGACCACAAAACATGAATTGCTTGTTTTTAAATATTGATTATTTGAATTTAACTTACATCTGAAGTATTTGAGGTTTTAAAATTGCTTGTGAATCAGTGTGAACAAACAATGGCTTAAGATATGTAGAAGCAATACTTTCATCAGAATATATGGATCCTGAAACACAACTCCAAATTTTTGGTTTTGGTATTTTTTAAAAGTGGGGCTATGAAACAAAACATATTTGCTTTGAAACTATAGGAAGACACATTTTCATATTAACTGGATCTTTGCTTCTGCTGTGCACCTCTGTGATACTTCCTGACGCCCAGACATGGTTGTCCTTCAGCATCACCATTCCACTCAGGTCCTGTCGGTGCATGGACACGCCGCCAACCAGCATGGCGTACTTCTCCACCAGACGGAAGCCCGGGGTGGTCTTGCGTGTGCCAGCGACCTCTCCATGCCATCCTCCTGCCGTTGCCATAGCCTGGAGCTGAGAACAGCGAGTGGCGATCCCAGAGGCCCGGGCCAGGCAGTTGAGAGCTGGCCTTTCCCCAAGTAGGAGGCACCTTGCCGGCCCTCTCACCACAGCAGTCAATGTGACAGCATCTGGGCCTGTGGTTAAACAGAGGACACAGGAGGACTGAGATCTAATGGCGGAAAGCAAGATATCAAGTGAACATACTGACAGACTGACATAAACCTTCTTTTTTAATGAAATCTGTCACGTTACAATGAGCAAGCAGGACGTGGGTTCTCTAAATCAGTATTTCTTAACTAAGCATACGTGTAACCATAAGGGGGGGTGCAGAGATAGACTGTGGCATAGCAACCAATATGAAACAATCCTGTAAAATGATTTGTTAAAAATACAGCGTTGTCCACATATCTGTGTTCAGGAGTCAAATATTCATCTTTGATCTGAGAGAGAGGAAAACAATGTCTGTGACTGTGAAAAGCTCTGCTCAAAACCACACGTTTTCTCGATAAGCTGACCTAATTAACTGATCTACTTGTGTAAATACCTTTCATTGAAAGGGCTGGCTTCATAATTACTTTTCTGACCAGTTTATAATAAAAAAGAATTCAGAGGGAGAACAGACAAGCATTCAGACTATTTTTCAGTTGAGATATTGGTCTGTCATTTTAACATTATTTATTTTATGCATTACCTATTTTATCAGTCTCATTTTTAGGAGCATCAAATCTCAATTGTCTTTTCAATTTATTGGCTGGACAGGCTCCTGGGCTCCAATGATATCCTTGTGATGCACGTATGTGTTAATTATTCTAGTGTTAGCTCAGTGCAGACAACAAGTGGAAGTAATACCAAAGCAATTTTTTTCTTATTGTGCATGGACAGGTCAACAACAACAAAGAAGTTTCCCCTCTAGAGATCTATCTAGCTGGGTTAGCTGGGCCACCTTCAAAGATCAGTGTACCTGAAGCCTGATCAGACCAAACAGTGTGCAGCTCCTTCACACTCCTCTGAAATGAAGCAGACAAACCCTCCGCCTGCAAGAGACTCTGCTCCTCATCCCTCAGGCTGTGGCAAGAGTTATTTTCAGGTGTTTATTTGAGCTACTTATTTCTTGTAATGTACTGGGATCAGCTTTTTGGTTTGGATGATTGAGTTTTAGTGTTGTAAGCCACGTCTTCCCTTGAATGCCAGCACACTCCCTGATTGACCAGGTATGTGAGACATACTGAATTTTGATATCACAACACAATGGTGGATCTAGGATTTTTCCAAAGCAGGGGCCATAAAAGGGGAAACATTTACACAGAGTGGCCAATTTAATTTCTGATTCAGTAAGGTGCACCTTTTAAAGCATATTTCTTTTTTGGCTTTTATTATGACAGGACAGACCTGTGGTGAAAGGGGGCAGAGAGAGCGGGGGATGACAGACACAGGCTGGAATCGAACCCTGGCTCCTGCAGGTGTGTAGCCTCAGGATTCACATTTAATCAATTCCTTATTTACTTTAAGCTCTATAGCTTTGAGCAAAGACACACATCATTATATTTACCTTGAAATATTTTCCTTGTTCAAGCACATTGCTTGGAAAAGCTTGGAAAATAATTTCTTAACACATATCATATTTATTGTTTGTATTCTAATATATCGGTAGAAAAATACTTTATTCAAAAACAGCTTTTGACAGGATACAGCCTTCTACATGTTGGCCCTGTGATCGACTAGCAACACCCTGACACCTCATCCAGGGTGCACACTGCCTCTCGCCCAGTTTCTCTGGGGATTGGCTCCAGCATCCCTGTGACCCTTGATGGACAAGTAAAGGATCGATCAATATTACTTTAAAACTAATTTTCTTTAACCTGTGACACCTGGTCTCTGCTTCCCTTTGTGTATAATGAGTAGAAACACTGTCAGAGCAGTTTAAATCCCTGATAAACTGGTCACATATTGAAGAAAGTGTACTGTTCCTACCAATCTTGGCCCCTTCCCGATAAATCCAGTCCACAGTGCAGCCAACCTCAGTGAACACGGCTGTGAAGAAGGGACTCCCCGCCAGAATGCTGTGTGGCATCTTACACAGCAGCCTGGCCTCCACCTCCTGTGACCCCACACACACCCCTGCAGGGTCAAAGTTGGGTGTATCCTCTGCCAGCCACTCTCGTGCCAGCTGGGCCAGAGTGTGAGGTGGGATCGAGTGAGCTGCCATGTGTTTGGGGAGAGACATTCTGAAACAGGAGTTTTATGGAGACAAATTTGTTTCTGGTTGACATGAAAGTTCAAACATATAAACTGATAACGACACCTCATAACCTTCAGAGGGCCTTCTTGTGACTGTCACTGAGAATGCCAGGCCACGAGTGTGTAGATGTTTCATGATAGATTTGAATTATTCAAATCCAGAAGAGAATGATCACAAGGGCAAATAATACACTGTAACAGACTGCACACTTGAGAGGCAGCTTCATTAGTATGATGATATGATTTTCATACTGTAGAGTACTTTCAGTTAATCACTTTAATTATACTTATTCATTAAGTGACAAAATAGAGGTTCGGGGTGTATGATTTAGGTGAAAGGATCTATTGGAATAAATTGAATAAAAAATAATCCTAGTGTTGTTTTCACGTGTTTTATCTAAATTGTCCCAATTGTTGTTTGCTTTACCTGATAATGGACCCATTATATTTAAAAACTTTACATTTACTTTGGGAGCGGGTCTTCTCTACGGGGGCCACCATGTTTTTTTTTACAGTCCTCCAAAGTCGATAAAGAAAACCTTGAGTGAAGTGAGTGAATATAAATTTTTTTTTTTAACAGACGATTAGGACTCTGAGATTACAACCCAATTTAACAACTGTGGGAGATATTGGAGTGATGTGTTTGACAGCATTGTCCAACTAATCACATTTACAACTGAGGGAATAACCTCTGGAGAAAAGCTGTTAATCCCGCCACTGAAGCTGTTCTATATGATTCATGGTGGACCAGCACTTTACTAAGAAACCTAATGTTAGTTTGTCCCCTTGTTTGTCATGTTGTTCTACATATGCTGAAGAATCCACTGCTTCTACAACAATACTCTCAAATAGACATTATCACAACTGCATATTCTGCCATGGTTGGACAACTGGTCCAAGATTGGGCCAGCACTAATAAATACAAATGATTAGAGTTACTTACTTCCATCAGGGGCCTTCCTCTTTCTGTTGGTAACAGTGGAGTTGTAGCACTGTGCACACGGAGCCAGAGCAAAAATGTGATGTGGAATTTGCCCCCATGTCCATGTTGGAATGTTTACAAGCTGAGAGCTAACACAAGGCTTAAGATTGATTGTTGTGACCGAGGCTGATTGACATTAACTCACAGACTGAAACTGAAAAACTCGCTTGTCTCACAAACTAGTGATTTGGTGAAGTAAATACTGTATATAGTTTTTTATTCGTGGCATTGTGCATACAAAACTATACTCTTCCCTTTTTCTTTTCCTTTTTTTATTTGCTTCACACCAGTGAGTTTTCATTGTATGCCCTAAAGTAATGGTGGCTGTCATCGATTTTATCCCCACAGACTTCAGGCTTTTAAGCACCGGTGGTAACTTTATAGACTGTAGACAGTCAGGGGGAGACGAACTGGTAGAACTCACATTGCAAGTATTTACCTTTGGGTGAAAAAAATCAAAAATGGCCCCTTTATAGAAAATGGTGTGGCTAACTGTGGTCTGTGGAGAAACTTGTATATACACATCCTTTATATTGAAGGTTAAAATTTTACATCAGATTGTCAGATCCTTTAATATTCCAGGAGGAATCAGGCACCATTTATAAATGGTTTTTAATGTGTAACTTGTGACTTTATTAAAGATAAATAAATTGTTAAATACTTTGCAAATCACCTCTATTCATTAACAACAACAACAATATAATAATACCTTTTTGGGTTGACAGTAGGACAGCTTTGTTGGCTTTTAAGCTCTATAATCAATTAGGAAAGGTTTCCAACTGACCATTTGACCTGCAACTTTTTTGAAAAAAAAGCTAGAGAATCTAAACTGTAACAACTTATTATGGTTTACATTGCAGGTTTATTGCATTGTTATAAGAATTATTTGGTTATAAGTTACACTATTGGGCAGATAAACCTACAACCCCTAATGAATGATTTATTAAAGCAAGGTTTGGTAAACCTGGAAAAGCTAGCAAGAGCACGCAACAATATACATTCCACACAGCCCACCACCTCCCATCAGTCTTTTCGTCAAAGCTACGCCCTGCAAACAGTGCTAGAAGCTGACTCATGGCTCGCTCATTTCTGGTGTCTCTGCTGTATGTGGTGCATGTCACTCTGGTGCATGTCACTCTGGTGCATGTCTCTCTGGTGCATGTCTCTCTGGTGCATACTTCTGATGCATGTCACTCTGGTGCATGTCTCTCTGGTCTGGCAGTAACCATGGACAGGGTGCATAGCAGGCAGGTCAGTTAGTGACAGACAGGTACACCAGCAATAAACCATTGTGTATTACAGTCCTGCGATGTCCACAGACATGGTCCTTTTTCCTTCTTTATCTTTTCAGGTGACTTTATTTATCTATGGCTATCAGGATGTGAAGAGGAATTCAACAAATAAGATAAAGCCTGTTAAAATAAGTGCAGACTATGAATGCCTATATAAATAGGGCTAATAATGACTCACCACCCATTCCCCCCAACATTGTGACACAAAAGTTTCTTCTAATTAATGGCTTACAGACAATGTAATTAGTCTCTGATAAGATCATCCTTACAATTTAGGCCGGTTACAGTTTGTAGAGAGGGTACTGTTACTGCTCCTATCCTCCTGTGTCTGAGTGTGATAGAAGTATGGGTTCTTCAGGGTCTTGGGTTTTCTGTCAACATGGTTGTGAGGAGCACAAAGACAGGAAGTGACCTGCTCTGTGCACCGTGACTTTTTCAGCATTTCCTGTCAGGCTCCGCTACACAACAACAGCGGTGACGTCACACGGCCTGCCCCTGCTCGACTTTGCGCGCTCCCGACGCCCACGAACGCGAGCAGAGGCTTCCTCCACATCCAGAGCAAGAACCAGGAAGTGAAAGTATACACATGGAGGGTGTGTCTTCCCCTGCCAGTCTATGTTTTATTTTTAAAAACACAGTCCTCCTCGGATAAATAAATGGGGGACTCAGCGAGAACCAAGCGGCGGGAGCAGCTGAAGCGCTGGGCCGGCTCCTGCACGGACAAAGCGTCGGCCGTGCCCCGGCGGAGGTGGCGGGGCGATGCCGAGGAAGGAGCAGGGGAGCCGGAGGCCGAGCTGAGCGACCCCCCGAGGGAGCAGCCGGATTCTGTGGTCTCGGAAGAAGTCAGCCCCCTCCTCAAACGACGGTGAGGAAACGACTCCTGTCAAACAGTCCCACAGCGAGGGCCACATAACAGCTAGCTTAGCTTAGCATAGACATCTCCAGTTATGCTAAAGGAGGAATTTTGCGTGGGCTTGGACAAGAGGTGGACAAAATACCAGACACGCCACCCCCCCAGCTTCTGAATTACCACTAAGTTACCTGTCTGATGAAGCTCGGAGTGTTTGTTGAAACGTCCAGTTGTCAGTGGTCGTTTCTCCTTCGGTGTTTCTCCTGTTAGCTAGCTAGCAAAGTGTCCTACAAAGGGTATTTGTCAGAGTCTAGTAGTATCCCTGTTTGACTTTGCTTATCGTGATCCATCGGAATGGTGTATATGATGAGAAGAGACCATCTCTTTTAAAGCTTTTAAAACTATGTGTCTCTGCTAATCTGTGTTTGGGTTAGTATCACTGTCTGGAAGTGTCTGTCACAGCTGCAGCTTCACCTGCCACAAGGGCTGCACCAATATGATGACTGATGACATTGGCTGCATTAGCACAGAGCTCACAAGTAGACCCTCACCATCACTGAATGCAACACACTTACAGATACATTTGTGTTACAACTCCATTAAAAACAGTGGCTTTGACAATCACTAAGTTAAAGGCTTGCATTATTCTACATCAGTCTTCCCCATCTGCATGCCGAAGTGTCCTGGGGCAAGATACTGAACCCCAAAAGCGCTGCCCATAGATGCACTGTATGAATGTGTGAATGGGTCAATGGCAAAACTGTAATGTAAACTGCTTTGAGTGGTCATCAAGACTAGAAATGCTCTATATAAATATAGGCCATGTACCATTATTTAGGGTTGACTTCTTCAGTAGGAAGATGATGGGCACGGGGCTGAGAGCCACACACAAGGATGGAAATCAGAAAAAATCGAGAGACAAATTTTTTTGATTTTCACATGATATGTTTCAAATGGCAAAAGTATACAATGTTGTTCTCACTGTCAGCTACAGGACAATTGCTCTGTGTCGTGAGGTGTTCATGTTCTGTAAATTCCCAGTATGAAATTCAGTTGTGTTACAATGTATGGTTGTTACAACAGCTACCCAGTAACGGCATCTTGTTGCTTATATCCTGTCTTTAGGAAAAGTGTGAGGTTTGACAGGGCTGCAGAGTTCCTTGCTGCCTGCGCCAGCGGGGACACGGAGGAGGCTCAGGTGATGCTGGAGGACGCCAAAGACACCAAAGGGACAAACAGGGAAGAGGTGGTAGAAATTATCAATTGTTCTAACGCTGATGGAATCACAGCTCTGCACCAGGTGAGGCAGCTTCTCCTCCCGGGGTTTCAGTGAAGTCATTGGCTGATGAATAAGAAACATTTACAGTTGCTTTCTTTTGGTTTCCTCTCCACAGGCCTGCATAGATGGCAGCATGGAGATAGTGACCTTCCTTCTGGAGCAAGGTGCCAATGTGAACCAGGTTGACAGTGAGGGATGGACGCCACTGCATGTTGCCGCCTCCTGCGGCTACTCTGATATTGCAGAGTATGTAGTATAATATAGCGTCATCTAAGATGTGTATTACAATAGCCTTTGCCACTGTGGGGAGGTCAGAGTGCAGCGTGGGTGCCAGAGTATTTCTGCATTCAACAATACTAACATTGTTGGTGTTTGGCAGCTAAAGCACGAGTGGGCTGGCCTGGCACACAAATACGTGCAGCTTGAACGATTTAAGAATTGATTCACCTTTTCTTACAGTCTCTTTTCCTTGTGTGAATAATTCCTATTGGCTTTTCTTTGAAGATGTAGTGTAACTGCACTGTAAACACATATAATGTGATAGAATTAGTTGTTCTCTATTTAGAGTTGTTTGTCCCTGTGCAGAGCTTCTATAGTTGAAACAAATTCTCACTCTGTCCATGTTTGTTTTGACAGTTTCCTTTTGCAGCAAGGAGCATCTCTCTCTGCCGTGAACTGTGACGGTGATGTTCCTCTCGACATTGCTTTGGATGAGACCACTGAGTCCCTTCTTCAGGATTACACTCTGAGACAAGGTGAGTGATGTTCCTTGACAACCATTCACCTTTTTTTTAAGGTTGTGTTACATCTGGGGGTTAGTTTTGTGTGTTTTTCTCTCCAGCACATTGTCTGTTGCATTAACAGAATGTGTTTTTTCCGTATGTTTGTTGAGCTAAATCGAGAGACCCTGATTGGCCTGTTCATAGTTGTATTTGCTGTGCTGGATAAGGTGTGAAAAAGTGGCCACCTTTGCACTTATGTCTCAGCATACAAGCAGAGTTTATATTATATTGATGTTCAGGAGATATTCGAAATAACGTCTTCATAAGAATTTGAACCGTTTCATGTGTTTGGGCCATTCTTGGTTATAGTGGGCTTCGATATCTAGAGGACACAACCGTTTAAGGCAAATTTAAGCTTGGAACAAACTAGTTGGTGTAGCGTGTTGTCTGATGATGCTGGAAAGGTTTTAAAACTGTATCACATGGATACAGTAGAGCACGTTTTTGGACAACCTTTCCTGGAAGGTATTCATAGTGCTTTTGCTTAAAGTTGCAGTCGGTGTTGTAAAAGATGAAAAAGACAGAATTTAAGAGAGAGGTTTTGAACTTGGATACAACTAAGATGAAGCATTATTATCTAAAATGGAATGCATATTAAGTGTGTGTCTCATATTGTGAGCACAGATGCAACAAGGGATTGTTTGTATTGGACACGTTCTGTTTGTGGCAAGGTGTGGACTTGGAGGCAGCTAAGCGGCTGGAGGAAGAACAGATCATGAAAGATGCCAGAACCTGGCTAACTGAGGGCCCACCTGCCGATGTGCGACATCTCAAGACTGGGGCCACCCCGCTGCATGTGGCTGCAGCCAAAGGCTACCTGGAGGCTCTCAAGTAAACACTTCTTTCTAGATTTTTCTTGTCTACAATTGAAAAATTTGAAAATGTGTCACTATACCAGGCACTGGCTGATTTATCCACAGTATATTTTGGTTTGTATTGTCGTATACAGTTCTTTCTGGTCTCCTGTTGACACCTTGCTCTTGTGTGGTCCAGGATACTGTGTCAGTGTGGGCTGGATGTGTCAGCTATGGACTTTGACGGTTGGACACCCCTCCATGCAGCAGCACACTGGGGCCAGGACGAGGCCTGTCGCATTCTGGCTGAACAGCTGTGCAATATGGAAATCCGCAGCAATGCGGTAAAGGCCCAAACAATACTGAAAACCTGTCCTGATATATTATATGTATCTTCGATATTCTTCTTCTTCTTTTATATAAGTCAGGATAAAGGTATTCTTTAATTTACAGGAAGAACATTTATCATAACTGACAGAATTGTGCATACTACATGATAACTAATAAGGATGTAAATCTCAACAACACACTGGTTTTCCATTTCATGTGTTATGTTGACATGTTGCTTCCACTTAAAATGAATTGGACCTTGCAGGGTCAGACGCCATTTGATGTTGCTGATGAAAGTGTTGAGGAGCTGCTGGAGGAGTTACTACAGAAACAAGCCAATGTGAGAAAATGTTTATGATTACTGGTATCGTGTCAATTAACTTTGTGTAATTTAGAAGACTGGTTGTCTTGATCTCACTCTGCTGTATATCCTCCTCTCTCAGTGGCGTAATGAACAGTCCATACTAGATAGGCAAAACCAGCAAGGCTCTGCCACTGCAAATGCACAAAACAGACGGCGGAGGTTAGTGTCTACCTGTTACCTATTCTAAATCATACACATTCTTCCCAATGAAAAATATTTCTATTGTTCCTTTCCTCCTTATTTTACGTAAATTAACAGATTTTGGACAGATGATAAAAAAAAAGCCATGTCTTCCTGTCCAAAATCTCATTGAGATCAATATCTGTCCTATTTAATGCTTCCAGGAGCTCAGTGTGCAGGATGAGCAGTAAAGACAAGATGAACGTGCAGGACCAGTCTAAAGAGAGGGGTGTCTCTGGAGACCTGGAGCTTAACGAGGAGAAAGAGAGCAGCCCTGGTAACAACAGCGGCTACCACAAGTTCTTCAACTTCTCTGTAAATAGCAAGAGAGAGATTGTGCTGATGACAAACTATTCACTTCTCTTTCCTCAGAAAGTTCCACAGTGTCCAGTCCAGACACAGAAAGTGTGACCACATCTACAGTCAGCCCTGCTGATAAGGTAATACTCACTGACCAGTGGAGAAGTTTGTGTATTTCTGTCATGATACACTGTTGACTGAATGTGACCTCGCACGCCAGCATTTCACCAGACCTGTAGAAAATAAATGTGTCAGGTGTGAAGGCTCTTTAGAACGGTAAGAGCATGTGAACAAAAAAGAAAATTCCATCATTAATTATGTTTCCTCACTAGGATTAATAAAGTTTTAACTGGTGACAGCTGATGACAGTGAAGCAAATCTTCTCTTCTCTTCTGTGGTTTAGACACCAGAGGAAAAGGATGATGAGGAGAAGGAGCAGGACAAGGCGAACCGTACAGCAAGAGTTCAACCCACACCTCAGACGAGGGACGCTGCCGCTGAGAGTCCCAACACCCCCAACGCTGACAGGCGCAAGTACGAAGCAGGAACCTCAAAAAATATTCACAACCAGATTGTTTTTGTACAATTGTATCATGTTTATTTTCTCTGCAGATTTTCATACAGCTGCATGTTGCATAAAGGCAGTTAAAATTACATAATGCTTGTAATATGTAATATATCATTTGTGGATGTTTGTGAGTTCAGGTTCCAGGCTCCAGTCAGAGACGAGGAGTCTGAATCTCAGAGGAAAGCTCGCTCTCGACTCATGCGTCAGTCTCGCCGCTCCACACAGGTATGGTTGACAGGTCAGGGGTATTGTTATGATTTTATTATGTTATGATTTTGTCAATACTTATGGATACTCCCTATTATTCCAGTACTTTATCCATACTCTTGTTGGTTCATCTTTATTGCTGTAGCAAAATTAAATAAAATTAGAACAGGATTAGAAATTATTTCTCTTTTAATACTGGAGTGGCAGGCCACCTCCGCCAAGGCAACACAAAAACGCAAAACAGTCCTCTTATGTTTAAATTCACTAGATCAAGATCTTTGTTTGGATCTGCACAAAATTGCGGAAAACTCATAAAAAAACACGATCAGGGTTCATGAGTTATTCTTTGAGACATTAATGGAATGTCAAATGCAATGCTAAAGAAAGTAAAAAAAAAAAATCTGGATATGCACCAAAGTTTCGTAAGTTCTTTGTGAGTCATGACCCACCCCTACACACAGTTTTTCTGAAATCTGTTGAGTAGGTTTTGTGTAATACTGTTAAATCACAGAAAATCAAACGCAGACAAAAACATAACCTCATGGTGGAGGCAGTAACAACTACTATGACTGCAAGATTTACCTCAGCAAAGTCGTCATCTAACCTCCATAGTATCAAAGTGGGGGAAAAAGTGATCAGCCCATACTACTATAGATAAGGGCAGAGGTTAGGTATTTAGAGAGTTGCGCAAATGAGGGTTCTTTTCACAATTATAGAAAGACATGCAAGTGTGTGTGTGCGTGTTTGTGGTGGAGCTCAGCCTTGCCCTTGGGCCAAACATAGACTTGAAAGCACCGAGCTGATCTCACTCCCAGGTTCCTTCAAGCACCAATAAAAGTACCAAACATACAAAACAGTCAAAATCCAGAACCGCGTTTAGGCGATATCCCTACTGCATACAAAGGGGTGGGATCATTGAGTGTCTGCATCATCTTTCTGCATTGTACACTCACATACCTTTTGTATTTCATGTCCTTCACACAGAGCTGCATGGGCTGTTTTTGTTGCCTTTTATTGACTGGTGCTCACTTGGCAGGTGTTAAACCTCTTGTGTGTAAATGCTGTTGGGTAAACACAGTACTGTATAATGATTTGAGAGACAGACAGCACTATACCAAGTGACCAATTTACTGTGTGATGATGTGGTTAACCTGATTATTCCAGGACTGTAGAACCACTTTGCACATACCATGGTACAATTTCACTGCATCATTATCTTTTCATTCACGATGGAAAGGTTGTGGGTTTTTTTTTTTGACAAAAACTGCGATTGGCCTTTGAGTAGTTGTTTTTTTTTGCTCTGTGTGGACAGGGTGTGACTCTGACAGACCTGAAAGAAGCAGAGAAGACTGTGGCTAAAGCTGCAGATCCAGTGCCTCGTAACATCCAGCCTGTCAGCCCCATCGTCACCATCACTCCTGCTGAAAGAGGTGAGTGAGGTGGACAAGCTGCAACAGCAAATGGTGATGGTAACAAGGGGTTTTTAAAAGTCTCAACAATATTGTGTTGTTTGACTGACAAGATTAATTATTTTTGGGGCCATTTCTCCCACTCACTTCTGTTTACTGTAAGAATGATACTGAAATAATGTACATTTTGGCGGGGTGCTTTTCAGAATTGCAGTTTAAAGGAAATGGATTTCCTCACATATTTTCTAAAAGCTCTAGCTGTGAAGAGCATTAGGTGTGGTTGAGCTGTTAGGGCAGCTATCACACATATACTCTGACCTCTTACCACACCCCAGCCCTTATATTCAGATGGGAACTGAAACACTCCCTCGCATGTTCATGTTTAGATAAATCAAGCTGTGAGTGAGTTCAGTAAACATATCAGGTTTACCTCATCAGCTCATAAATAGAAGTAGAGCACTTTGTTCATGTGAGCTCATTTCTCTCAAGCCTCAACATGCACTGATCTGGAGCAAAGAGTGACACCAAAGATAAGACAGCCTCCTGGATCTTTTAAAGTTAAATTTAGAAACTGATCACTCCCATGTATAAGTTACTCTAATCGATCCAGCCTCACAGAAACAAGCTCTGTCAAGCAGCTTTTGTGTGTTAGCTGTGTTTGTTAATGTTATTGTTTCTTCACTTTTAGAGTTCCACATTGACCAAGATACAGTTAGTGAGATTTTTGACGCAACAAAAAGTCCCACAGACCTCAGGAGTGTTAGCTGTTGATCTCCATGTTTTCCAGACACAGACCCAGTAAAGCAGGTGGAGACAGAAGGAGAGAAGCGTCTGGGAGTGAAGGACAGGAGAAGAGGGAGGAAGGAGAGGCGCTCCACTGGCATCGTCCAGCCGGGAGGAGAAGTAAGACACAACCTCACATCATCGCAAACATGGGCGTTCGCTGCCAAGCAAATTGTACTTTTGTTTTTGGTTTGACACCCAGGACTTCATTTTAGTGAACCAGTTAATTTTTTCTTCTGTTCTTGCAACAATACCTGTGAACTGAAAGTTGGTGAAAGGTCAGCAAAACGACTTCCTCTTTCACAGGACCCTGTTCAATGAGCCCACTTCTAAATCTTTTTAAATAAGGCAACTTGAAAAGATGATGAGTTTTGTTTCTTGTAAAGTGTTAATCTGAAATGCACGGAGGCTATAACGAAACCTGATCATAAGCTGGTAAGCTCCACTGAGCTGCCTGAACTCCACACACACACACACACACACACACACACACATGCTGCGCAGCCAAACTTTGTTCCAGAACTCACTGAACTTTATTGGACATCTATCAAACCCCACATTCTACAAAGATGCCAAAAATCTGGTGGAGTTTAAGGATGAGGAGAGATGATGCAAAAGTCATCTAGAATGTTTTTGTTTGGTGACATAGCCATTAAAAACAAATCAATCAAATCCTGATATTACTCAGTGTGAACATCCTTAACCTTTGATGAAATGCTGTAACAAGCTGATACAGTATATAGGATTCTGTTAGACAGTGTGGGATAAGATCATTTAACAAATTCATTGAATCATTCTGTATATAAGGTGCTTCTCTGCCAATACTATTAAATGCTTTGCCAATAACCATAATTTAAAAAAAATCTATATATGACAGTCAATGGTTAATGTTGATATTGTGACAAGCTGCCACAAATAAAGAAATGTTTGGGGAAATCACTAATCTACTCATTCCAGAAATCTTGATGTTGAGAAACGTTAATCTTATTCTCTTAATACTTGGCACGTTCATTATAAAAGGCCAAAGGAAGTGCACTGTCAAATTTGTTGTGATGTGAACTCTAGATATGTTCAATATTAAATAGGGAATAAGCGCTCTGTAGCAGCTGTGGCTGGAACTCATCAACGTAAGTGGTGTTGTCGATCACGAGAACAGTGTGTTCACGACCAAGACAACTGATTCTCTGAGTCGAGCTTCACCCAACTTTAAAGGAAACAGGTGAACAGCCCTTTGTGCAGCAGCGCTTCTGTGGACTGAGTCCTGCAGCTGGTGTTTCTGCCGCAGTTCAATTGTTGCAGGTCTCTTTCACAGTTTCAGAAAGAAAGCTGCCATCAGCATTGCAACAGGCCAAGCTAGCAGCCTATTCCAAACAGACAACAAATACTGCACTTGTGTTAGTGCAATGAGAGTATATGTGAAGGGATGTGTAACTGAAAATGTGAACCTGTCTTTTTTTTTTTTAGAATGACGATGAGGATGCTCATCTGGATGATACAAACAATTTTACCACTTCCAAGTGAGTCTGGCTATCTTGAACTGCCCCAAACCTTTCTAACTATGCATTTGCATTTTCAACAAAAATGTTCTTTTATTTCCAGAAGGTTAATTTGATTGTATTGAAATGTATAAATCTGTGTTGACCTGTGCCTGAAACAACAGTGTTGGTGTTGATGATTCTGAGCTTTACAAGTCTCTTGTGTGTCTCCGCAGTGAGAGTCCACTGGAAGACTTGTCCGCTGACTACAGAACGGTAGGTTCTGAGCCTCTCCTTAGAAAAGATCACACATTCCTAATAATACACCTGAGGGCCTGAAAAGATCTAGAGAGAAGCGATCGGAAACCCCAAGGAGCCAAACTATTCCCACCTGCACACACAGAACTGTATGTAACAAAATGTTGTGCTCTAAATGTCTGTGTTGTGTGTTTTCTATCAGCTGTACTTTAAGGTACTGCAGGAGAACCTGGCTCTGAAGGACAAGCTGCAGGAGATGGATCTGCTGCTCAGCCAAAACAAAGTGGAGCTGGAGAGACTCCGACAGGTTCGGCAGGTTTGCTGCTTCCTCTGATCATAAAGTTTTAAAGAGCTGCATGTGTCTCTCAGTGTGCAAGAGTGTTGCTACATCCACGCTTCTACGTTTTGTAACGTTTCTGACGTTCACACTACTGCAGAGAATTAGAGCTGCTCAAACAGAAGTTTGGAAAAGCTGCTGGCCCCATTTTAGTTTGAAAACTCAGGGGCTGTGTTTGAGTCTGGACAGACAGAGAGTGTTTGGAAGTTTTCAGGGAGACGCTCCAAACTGCTTGCTGATTGGTTCTTTTTGGTGAAGACATAGCCTTTTCTAATTTGTCAGGCATCTATCACATGACCCTCTTCCTAAAGGACACGACTGACATCTACTACTGCTACCAGTGTTGATGCAACAAGGAGAATGGATTACGAGTGTTGCTGGCCCTGTTGTCTTTGCCAACAGCTGTTGTGCAGCTAAATTCTGTGTTTAACAATGATATAACAGCAGATAATGTGTTAGTATGGACAGGGATTAATAATGATTTAAGGCCAATATGCTTGTGTGGACAGTTTGAAAACAGTTTTTAAAATAAAAACATAGTAGTACGGTCTGTATGTTTGTATGTGTTGTGTATTTGGTCCAGGTATTAGTATAGTGTTGTTGTAGGGAAATACAAACTGTCACATTATGGGGACTCATCTTGCTTATGTGCACATAAAGCACTTGTGTTAGTGCAATGAGTAGGAAGGTACGTAGGTAGGTTAATGTTAGTAGTTTAAGAAACTAATGTAAGTCAATGTAATGTCCTCTGAACCGGAGACATGACTGCGTGTGCATGTGAGTGGGAACTGATGTTTATTTGATCAGCGATGAACAATGACTGTAAATATTAAAGACAAGTAACAAAGCAGCTCCCAAAAAGGTGAGGCTAACATGTCCTGATTGCCCCCTGGTGGCTGACTGCAGTATAGGTCATCTTCCTCTATGTGGCCAGATGGACAAAAAGTATTTTTCATGTTCTGTCTCCCAAAGATGTTGATCTGTCATTCTAGGTAATGTTTTGAGTGTTAAACTTAAGTTTGGTATTGAACAGTCATTTGTCACCATAAATAGGGTGCTAGACGATAGAGATGATTAACAGCTGAGACTGACTCGTGATTGTTGGCAGGGATGTACCTGCAGGGCCTCCACTCCCCAAAACACCACTGCGCAGACTTTGTCTACAAACGATGCTCACAGCTTAAAATGGCGGCACACGCATGCAGTCATTCATCATAACAACGACAGCATGTTGGACTGGATGTGTAGTTTTGAAATGAATTTATTAATTCTGTGTCCGTTGTAGTTGTCATAGACACTTGTGTGAAAGCAGTTAATGAACATTGTTTCTCCCTGTGGCAGAGCCAAGAGAGCAGCACAGACAGACCGGCCCTGCTGGAGTTGGAGAGATTTGTGAGTCTCAGCTTTTATTTCACTGTGTCTGTTGGAATTAACCTCCTGTACCATCTGTTGCTTCTTGCTTTGGTAGTTCAGCCCGTCACACCTCCACTGGTGCCCTACAGATATTATGCAGTGATGCAGAAATAATATTTCTAAATGGTAGAATGTTAGTTAACAACAGAAAGAAATGCCACCTCTCTTTACCTGGAGAAGCTTTTTACAGGGGGGGAAGTTAGTTTTTCTCTCGAGTTGTCACGTTTACCTGACTGTATAAGATGTGATGGAAATATATAACAACAGAAACCCAGGTATCAGAAACATTTGAGAAACTTGCACTTAGGTAACAGGAGGCAAAATGTTTGCTCACGATTTCACACTCTTGTGCTCACAGGAGAAGTTGGCCCTCCAGAGGAAAGCAGTGGAGCTGGAGGATGAGCTGAAGGTACTCACGTTCACTTCAATACACACCACAACTGTTCTGAATCAACGTGACTGTAATCATACGATGCTCTAATCCCAAATCCTTAAATTCCTCCTGAGTCCTACGTCATATCTGATGTGATACAAATTCAGATTGGGTCATTTAAAATGATCCTCAGTGAAAAAGGGGTTTTACATATGTTAGAGCTTCACTGTGCAGAATGATGGGTGTGCAGAATTTGACACTCAGAGGCTGTTTTCACATTCACCTGCTGAGGGGGAGATGTTTCTCTCCACTCGTCTTAAACTCCAGTTAAATTTTTATAATCACAGTCGCCAGCCTGCCTCTGTTATTTGGCACTGAGCAACAGTCCCATTACCTCCTGTAGACTCACAAGTGTTATGTTGAAAAGTGCTCATGTTTAGTGGAACCTCGGGGGTGTTGCTCTGGAATTAGCTGAGCTGTGGTTTTAGCGTAAACCTGATATCATCTGGTGTCTCAGAGTTGTTTGAGCTTTTAGGGATCAATTGGATCAGAGAAATGTGTTTTCTTTTTAATATGTGGTCTCAATGCCTCCGTATCAAACTGGACCACTGACATCCTGAAATAGACTTGGGAGTGATCAGGATAATTTTACAGCTCCTTGATCAGAAGATTAAACTCTGCTTGTTCCTGACGGTTTCTCAGGATTGGATGAACCCACAATCATTCTCACTGCTCGACTCCATTTTATCTCATGCTGCAAAAACTGAAATGATTCCAGTATAGATCTGGTAAAACAGTCACAGAGCTGCCGCAGAAGAGAGCCACAAAGAACGCTGTGTCACGATTACATTCCCAGGAGAGTAAAATCATCAATGTGTGATCGTGTTTCCGTAGGTTCTGGGGGACCTCAGAGCAGACAACCAGAGGCTCAAGGACGAGAACGCCGCCCTCATTCGAGTCATCAGCAAACTGTCAAGATGAACCTGGAAAAAAACCTACATGGAGATGAAAAGTATTACAGGATTTATTTGTTATCCAACTCAAAAGACACAAAACAAGGAAGAGAGAGACGCAGCATCAAACACCTGCAGAGCACATTTAACAGTAACTGGAAGAGCGTAGAGATTTCAGGGTTATTAGCTTGTGTTTGGGCCTTTATGATTTGGCAGATCTACTGTATAACAAGCTGAACTGCACCTCCTGTGGACTGACAGGGCGTCCCTGCTCACATCCACTTTTATATTAAGTTTTTATTGTTGTATTTTTTAACTGGAATATTTTATGTGCTTTGCTTCTGCAACACTTTGTATAAAAATCTGTATTAAGAGACTTAAAGCCATGCACAGTGTGAGTTCATAGTCATGTTTTAGATAGATTAACAAATGCCAGTCATGAGTGAGGGGGTGGTTATTAGAAAAAAAAACAAAGAAAAAAAACAAAAAAAAGACAGTAATGTGCCAAAAACCCAGCCCTGGTTGTGCATGTCCTTTGGGGAGCGCTCTTTGTGGTCAGTGCTGTTTCTCAGGATGAGTGTTGGGTCGATGCTTCCTGCTCTAGGTGACCGCTGTAAACGTGGACCAAATCTGCATGCTCATTCCTCCCCCGCTCCTCTGAATGTATATTTAAGATGTATATTTATGTACAGGGGCCATCTGTCCTGACAGTGATGTAGACGTGTTGTCGTGGTCTCTGTTGTACAAAGGGCGCAGAGTTTCGGGTGCTAACCAGTGGACATCAGATGCAGCTCATGTACACGGGCATTCTCACAGAAACCGTCGGTTACAAACGTCACATCTTTCAAGAGGTTGTGGAGAACGCACGCTCTCTTCTTTGTACTGTAAGTCGGTAGATATTTCACTTTGCCATTTTGACTGGATGCTTCTGTAAAAGCAACAACCCCTAAGCTAAGTATTCGCCCCAGTGACGGACAGCTGTTATTTTCTAACAGACAGGCCAGATGGGTCAACGTTTGAATGTTTACTCCTGTTTTAAAGAAAATAACTCTTGCATGTCAAATTGTATTTTGATGCCGTGCCTTTCGATATGCATTTGTAAGTAATATTTCTATTTTGCTTTGGTAAACGTACACCGTTAAGTATAAAATACAGTTTGGGCAAAAACAGTTCAAGGCTCTGTTGTTTCTTTTAATTTGTGAAAAATGTCTTCCCAGTATTGACTGAAAATCAGTTTTCATCTTTACTCTCAAAGGTCAGTTTGGTCCCTCAAAAGTTAACACCAACTATAACTGTAAAGTGGTTGTTACATATGTGTTACAAATATGTGAATATATACAAACAGCTTGTCCAGGTAGGAACAGTTCTACAATCAGTAAAACATCACAACGTTAGAGGCCAAGTTGAGCAAAATTTTTATTGACTGAGAAGAGCAATCACAAATGATGACGGACTATACAACCCCACCAGCATGCCAGCGTTTTCATAGAAACTGTACAATGTGAAGGAATGTATGGAGCAGGAATACATCGTTATCATTATCAGAAGAAACTAAACAAAACTTTTACATCCATATGTTCTGGTACAGTACAAGTCGCTTTCAATCTAGTGTGACAGGTCACTTGTGTTTCTCTTGTAGTGTCACTGGACCCTTCGTGTCACTGAGGTCTTTTTGAGGGTCACTGGGTAAAAACACTGATGGCCTGGTCAGTTTTTTATTTCCTCCTCTGCCAGTTTCAGTCTGTGGGTGAGACCAGACACCGCAGAAGTCTCCGGCAGCAGCAGACGGTGCCTGGCTCAGCCTCCTTCTGTGGTTTCTCCGGTACTACGCCACACTTACTTCCTGACTGTGGGCTACGAGTTATGAAGCTATCTGAGGGGGAGCGCTGAAGGGGAATGATGTACATTAAGGCAAAGGGGAAACAAACAAAAAGAGAAAAGACTAAAATAGTAATGCTTGTCGCCGTTTTACTCCACGCGATCGAAGTCAGTGCTAAGGCCTCATGGCTAAACGGAATGAGAGGGCCAATGCTGATTTTCACAGGGTTTGGTTTAATTTCTCCAATTTTTAACATTCAGTCCTCTCCAATTAGGAGGTCAGTTTATTTGGGGGTGGGGGGGTGGGTGTGTGCAGCTGTATGTGAATGACCTGTAGAAACAGTCTCTTCTACAGCAGGGCTAACAGAGAAGATGGTAGCGAGAGTAAGCCCTTGATATTACAGATGACTGCTCGTGCACACGGGGCATGCTAAAGACAAGAAGTTGAAACATTAGTCGATACATAAGGCAGCTTATTTCTATACCCTTACACCTTTGACTCCCTTGTTCACTTTGGTCCCACTCACTGTTTAAACAGAGCGAGTGGGTTGATACATTTAGGGCACGGAGGGAGATGCTGAAGAGCAGCTCTGAATGAATTGTTTTAACAAGGCAGGTTCTGGTAATTCTATCAAAAGACAGCGAGCAAAGTAGGCAAGCAAAGCCAGGGGAGGGGAGGGGAGGCGGGGTGGTGGTGCGGTGGATGTGGTGGGGCCCGCTATGAAAACAACAGCTGATTAACAGTGATGTGAATACAGTCACTTCACACAACGATTGATACACTTATATAAAAAAAGGCAAACAAAAGTTGATTGTACAGTTGCTTTTCCACATGTACTTGATACTGAGAGAGGAAGACACCATTCTGGAAAGGTGGAGGGGGGTAATCTCTTCAAGCAGCAAAAAGACTGGGAGGAGTGGGGGGTGAGAAAGTAACGTGCTACATGGCACAGCTCAGTGTGGGGGTGAAGGGGTGAGGAGAGGGGGTGAGTGAGGATGGCAGGGTTGTGAACGATGGTAAATCATGCGCAGGTGCAGGTGGGGAGATGCTGGACGGAGTGACGGGCGGGGAGGAGGTGGGGTAGGGGGGCTGCTGCTACTTCTGCTGCTGCTACTGATGCTGATGGAGAGGTGGGATGGAGAGGTGGGAGGGACACTGGGGTGTGCGAAGACAACGAGGCGGGAACTAAGGCATGAGATGAATGAAATGCACAACCAAGTAGAAACAAAGAAGGCAGAAATGGTGGACGCAGGGCAGGGGATGAGGGCAGCGGCTGAGGAACACATGGGGGCAGAGGGATTTTAGACTCCCTCGACCCCCCCACAGACACGAAGGCCTCTTTTAGTCTTTCCAGTCTTTCTTGATGTTGAGGTTCCACTCCCAGGACAGGTGGTCGTGCTTGTCATCGTCAGTGAACTTGGATTTGATGGCGTAGTTGCCGCGGGCCATCGTGCCTTTAGGAGCCTCCTCCACCGTGGTCAGGAAGTCGTATTCATTGGGACGAGGCCCGTAGCTGCCAACCATGTAGTCTGATTTATCAACTGGTAACAAACGGAAAACAAAGTTAGGAGACTTTATTTGACTTCATCAAGAATCAGCAATAAGTATGAGGACTACCCCCTCAGCCACAGCCGCCCCAACCATCTCACCTGCTTCACCTTTACCATGTGTAGTGTTAAAGGTTCAGTGTGTAGAATTTAGTGACATCTAGAGGTGAAGTTGCACGTTGCAGCTGAATACTCCCTCCCATTCCCAACATGAAAGATAACCTGTGGTGAAATTCAGTTAAAAAAACTCAAAAGGTTTTAGTTTGTCCAGTTTAGATGACCCCCCCCCCCCCTCCATGTAACTATAAAGCTTTTAAATATAGAGGGCCAATTCTATAGTTAAGAAAACAACAATTCATACAATTTAGATGAAACCCACCAGTGAAAACATCGCTAGGATTATTTCATATTCAAGTTCTGCCAAAAATCCTTCACCTAAATCTTACACACTGAACCTTTAAGGGATTAATGACTTAATAAATGTGATGGTCTGTTTTTGTGTGAAAAGCAACAGAGACGAGGACACACACACACACACACACACACACACACACACACACACACAATGGTCTTAAAACGATGACAATAATATTAATTGCAATAAATTCTGGGAAAATACATTGTACACATATTGTCCAATGGAATGTGTTATTGTGACATGACCGTAATATTTTGAATAATGCACCAAGTTAGAGGTTTCCTTGCACAGTTTACAGCTTCAGTTCTCTAAAAATTTCTTTCACATCCAAAAACAATAAACAATGAAGCTAAATGTGCATTGCACTGTTTGCTCTCAGATCAGTGTCAGTGTCTTCATGGCATGGACTCCACATGACTGCATCACATCAGCAGATCTGTCAGCTCTGACCAGTGTGGCTTTTTTCTCATCAGCAGTGTTTGTCTGCAGAACAGCTGCTCACTGGATGTTTAGTGAACATCCCAGTTTCAGAAACACAGACCAGCCTGAAGTCACTGAGATCACATGTTAACTCATTCTGATGTTTGATGTGAACATTAGCAGAGGCCTCTGACCTGCTGGATTGTATGTAAGCATTGCTGCCACATGATTGGCTGATTAGTTCATGGCATGAATAAGCAGATGCACAGATGTCCCTAATAAAGTGCTCAGTGTATACTATAATCTAAAGTGAACCTTGTTCCAAGTCTAGAATCTCACATCCACAATTGCTTCTAATATTCATTGCAATTTTTTAAATTATTTCTCTACTGAAACATATTGGTGAATTTATTGTAAATATTTTGTAATAATTGATGAGCAGAAAAAAGTCAGAGATACGGTTGGTTGCTTAGTTACAGAAAATACTATTAGCAATCATAGGTAAGAGCAAAAATGTGTTTTCCTGGGCTGAAGAGGAGGTGGAACTGTTACTGACAGTTCGCCAGATTTTTACATCTGAAATGGGGCCAGCAGCTTTTTTTAAAAGTTCTCCAGTTCAGGGGCTCGTGAACTGTGGAGTATTGTGGACACCACAATAAAACCCTGAAATGTATTAGTGTGGATACCAAATACAAAATGTGAACAGACCTGTGGAGGACCCTGTTTGCAGTAGTACTGAGGACCATATTGAAACACATTAAGCATCTAAACTGAATTGACACTTGCACTTGCTAACGGACCAGCCTGCAAACTGAACAAGGTAAATAAACCTTTGTTTGTTTGGGAGCTCATTTAACAAGATGATGTACAACGTGAAACACATAACATCGGAAGATACTGTTAGTTTTTGAAGACTCTTTGTGTTGTTAGCCAAGGAAAGAACTTATTTGATTGGCTATACTCAAAGGATATTTTTATATATATAGGCAGAGAACGCATTATGACATCAGCATGCAACCAAAAAATGGACTTTCCTTCTTTTTTCTTACATCAAAATGTAACATACATTAAATATAACTGGATTTTAGGAAGGCTAATGAAAATGCATTTCCAAGTGGTCATCTGATACTCAATATTTAACTGGGCAGATAAATTCCAGTGGAGCAAACACAGGGAACATGTTAAGAAGAATAAGAAGTGTGAAAAAGTGTTCACTCACTCTTCATTCCTTTCCTGTATGTTTGCTGCACATACTTCAGACCCGAAACAATCTCCCTGTTCACCTGCAGAGACACACCCACACATTGTTAAAGACATATGGCAGAACGACAGATGTTCTGTATGTTTTGGTAATAACCAGAAGAATAGAAAGACTTGAGCAAAATTAAATTAAAAAGGAAATGAATATCCTGATCCTGAACATAACTACATGGTAGGTTCTCTCTTTTCATGACTACTACTCGTCTACTGCTCCAGATAAATGCTTGTTGTGATCTTAGCTGGATTATATACATACGGTAATGAGTTTCTTATGATATATTTCTTATAAATGATATTTCTAATAGCATAAAGTAAAATAGAGTCAATCTATTTTACTGGTCTCAAAGGGATAGCCTAAAAATAAGCATAAAGTCCACCGTAAGTGGCTAAGATAGCGGACTTAGCTACATGATGGTGTGTCTGAGGGTCCATGAAGGCACCTCGTAGGAAGATATCAGTGAACATTTAGGCTTAAAACACGGTGTGAATGTTGTTTCGAGTCGAATATAATTGTCGGGGCTTGTGGACACTTGTATGACACCACACGAGCAGTATGGAGGCAGAATAGTTACAACATTTAAACAAGCTATTTGAGTGGATGGACTGTTCTATTCTATGGAACGTCATTGTTTCATTGTGCTGCAGCAGCTCTCACCTTAAAGCTGATCTTTATTTTATATTCGACTCCCTCCTTTAGGACAAAGGCCTGCTTCTTAAAGGATTCCAGGTCTCCTGTTCCAAAACCACAGAGGAAAAAAATTCAATTCAATTTTATTTGCATAGTGCATAATCACAATAAACATTATCTCTCGATGCTTTATTTAGAAGGTTAAGACCTTAAAACTGAGAACAACAGTTCCTCAATGAGCAGCACTTTGGCGACTGTGGAGAGAAAAAACTCTCTCATTAACTGGTAGAAACCTCTGGCAGAACCAGACTCAGTGTGGGCGGCCATCTGCCTCCACCTCGAAATTTTATTCATCATAGTAACAATGATGCTATTATTACGTAACATTTGTTGGGTACTCCATAGAGTGAAACCACCTTATTGCCAACAGCCCCCTTAAATTCAATCAAGGTGCACTAAACTTCACAGACTCAGATATCAGCTCTCTAAAAGCAAAAGCTCTATCTCACAATGTTATATAAAGTCATTATAAATTCCTGGATCCGCCCACAACAAAATGGAATGGGTTTCTCTCCTGACCCATACCACATCCTTCTACCTCGTTTAGTGGTAATGTGGCCAGCAGATTTTGCACAATCTTGCTTACGAACAAAAACATACCAACAGACAAAGACTGGGGTGAAAACAATGTCGTGGCAAAGGTAATTATAGCAGATATACCTGCTCACCTGCACTAACAACCAGGATGAACACAAACATCTACTGCACGCACATACACAGGGGATGACACACTTGAATGACAAGCACCCAGACCTGCACAAGGAGTTCAGAGAACGACAGGTAATAACTTATATACCCATGAAAAAAAGCCACATTCAGTGCTAAAAGTAGCTCTGGAAAAAATTTAAGCCTGTCTTTGTGGTATTTTATTTCATTTACTGATGCATAATGTTATAGTTCTAAGTTTTTCAATTAAAATACAGTCAATAATGACATTTTTGGTGTTCTCTTTTTATTTCGAAAAGTACAGAAAAGTATCGAAATACATGTTGGTACTGGTACCAAAATGTTGGTACCATGACAACACTTGTCCAGACTGGACAAACTAAACACCTTTTGAGTTTTTATGACAATTAAAGGCTGCCACAGTTTCTTTTTTATGTTTGGAAGGAGAGGGTGAGGCGAGGGGAGTTCAGCTGCAACATTTACATGTACAGTCTACAGTCTTTAGTCTAGTACAGTAACAGAGCAATGATGAGTTTTCGGGAGCTCTTCTACTTTTTCCATGTTCAGTCTTTTGGCAGGTGGCAACGAACATCATGGTGCATCCACTGACTTGGTGCACTGTTCCACCTTTTATTTTTATCTCTTGAAGATGGAAAAGATGTTTGAAAAAAAGGAGGAAAGGAAGCCACGCTTTTTGCGAAGCCGTCTTTTCAAAGAGGAGACAATTGATTCCTCAAGTTCTGGCGCCCTTAAACGAAAGGCAAACAGCAAGTTCTGAGGTTTCCACTTCTTACGCAAGTCCTTGAAAATGGCTTTGTCAAGGTCTTTGATTATCTGTGGGTTTACAGTTAAGTCAATGTCTTTGACCTCCGCCCATATTCCCTCCAGCAGTTGATGACTTATGTTCATTATGTCGGCACCGATCCTAGTCATCCTGGCATTATCATAGATTTTTGTGATGAGCTGGTCCACAAGAACACTGACATACATTTTATATCTTTCTGCTTCAAACATCTTTACATTCTCTGATGATACTGACTGATTCGATGAGTAGTTCCCCTCGCTGCTGACCAATGATGGTGTTGACTGATTCGATGAGTTCCTCCCCCTGCTGCTGACCAATGATGGTGTTGACTGATTCGATGAGTTCCTCCCCCTGCTCCTGACCAATGATGGTGTTGACTGATTCGAGGAGTTCCTCCCCCCGCTGCTGGCCCCTGATGGTCTTGACTGATTCAATGTGTTCTTCCCCCTGCTGCTGACCACTGATGATGTTGACTGATTCGATGAGTTCCTCCCCCCGCTGCTGGCCCTCGATGATGACTGACTCAATGTGCTGTTCTTCCTGTTGTTGACCACTGATGATGTTGACTGATTCGATGAGTTCCTCCCCCCGCTGCTGGCCCCTGATGACGACTGACTCAATGTGCTGTTCTTCCTGTTGTTGACCCCTGATGGTCTTGACTGATTCGATGTGTTCTTCTTCTTGCTGCTGACCACTGATGATGTTGACAGATTCTTTGTTTTCTCCTCATTGCTGGAGATCTCTGATGATGTTGACTGCTTCGATCTTTTCTTCCCTCTGCTGTTGATCTCTGATGATATTGACTGCCTCGATGTGTCCTCCTCAATACTGCTGATCCCTGATGATGTTGACTGCTTCGATCTTTTCTTCCCTCTGCTGTTGATCTCTGATGATATTGACTGCCTCGGTGTCCCCTCCTCAATGCTGCTGATCTCTGATGATATTGACTGCCTCGATCTTTTCTTCCCACTGCTGCTGATCTCTGATGATGTTGACTGCCTTGGTGTGTTCTCCTCAATGCTGCTGATCTCTGATGATATTGACTGCTTCGATCTTTTCTTCCCACTGCTGCTGATCTCTGATGATATTGACTGCTTCGATCTTTTCTTCCCACTGCTGCTGATCTCTGATGATATTGACTGCTTCGATCTTTTCTTCCCACTGCTGCTGATCTCTGATGATATTGACTGCCTTGGTGTGTTCTCCTCAATGCTGCTGATCTCTGATGATATTGACTGCCTTGGTGTGTTCTCCTCAATGCTGCTGATCTCGGATGATGTTTCCATTGAGTCAATGGCATTTAAAGCCTCTGTCACTCTGTCTGTGTGGCTGTTAACCTGGTTATTCAGCCACCAGCTTATCAAGGACAGGAAACAAAACACTCTGGTCTGTATGTCTGCATACATGCCCTTATGTGCCTTAGGGACAGCCACTGGACTTGAACTGAGTTCTGCAATCTTTCCAGGTATGATGTGCACATAGATGAGATCAGAAAGCTGTTTTGTGAATGCAAGAACCTTTTCAGATGTGGGCTTTTTCAGTGTTTGGGAAGCACAACCTTCATTTCCACCTCCCTGCTTCTCCTGCTTCAGAAGCACAGCATCAATACTAGCTATCAGTGAGATTATTGCCCGCTTGCTTTTGATTTCAGTCTCCGTCTTGAATTTCTTTGCGACCTGTGTCAGTATTTGGAGCGTCCCTGCTGATGCAAAAGTCTTTATGAAAAGCCTATTGATTGTCCGCATTCCTTTACGGACTGAGGAGCTTGGCTCTTGAGATTCCCTCCCCTTTTTGCTTTCCTTAAGGATTGACTCAACAATTTCATCCAAAGCCTCATAAATCTCTTGAGAAATCGAAGCATTGAGCTTAAGACTGTCATTGAACTCATTAAAGAATGTTGTGATGTCAGTCAAACTATTGTTGATTGTTTCCTGGATAATCCTCTTTACACTTTCTACACTGCTGGTTGGTGAATCCTCTGAGGAAATTTCCGACTTGGAACTGATTTGCGACGAGTGGGAGCTTGAAGAGCTCCTAGCCTTCTGAACAGAATGGTCTGTAGTGTTCTGCTCTTCTGAGGAAATGGAATGACTTAGCCTGTGAGATTGACTCTTGAACAAGCGTTTGATCTGTTTGTCTGCCTTTAACGTCTTGCAGGCATAACAGATCATCTCCTGGAGTTTATTTGGGTTAATGGTGCGGGATGGTATCCCAGAGCTCACACAGGCTGAGCTTGTAGACAAGATGGAGTTGACAGTCTCCGTCACCTCCTCTACAACAAGGTCTGTGAGTTGATCCAAACTCTTAGAACGTTTTGTGTTGCCTGGTGAAAAACCGTTATTGACAGTGTCGCCCAGAATGGACTGAACCCTTTCCTGAGACACAGGTACGTGGGTACTTTGCTTCGAAATGGCATTGGAAACGTTCATCATTAAGTTCAGCAGAAGATCTGCCAACAGTATTGTTGTGGCTTCATCCGGTTTGCTTGACTTCAACAGCGTCCACTGCTCCGCGGTGATCTTCTTAAAAAAGGAATTGAAGTATGGGCGGACAGTCTCAGCATTTATGTCTGACTGGTTACCAGATTTGAGAGTCTGTGTCTGAGTTGTCTCCATTGCAACTGTTGTATCAATATGTGTGCGCAAAAAAATAGTTTTCTTTGAGCTGTTCACGCTTGCGTTTTCCAAAGTGTCTTGTGAAGAATCTTCTGTTTTTGCCAATTGGCTGGTTGCTTAAGACTGATTCTTCACTTCCTTTTTGTCTTTGACTAAAGGATGATTAAAGGAATTTAAGCATGATAGGTAATAAAGGCAAAGAAATCAAAAGAAAGGAGTTTGAAGGAATTGAATGATCAAAGGAAACTGCCAGTGAGAAGCAGCCCCACCCCTCAACTGTGACTGTAACAAAGGCAGACAAAAAGGTAATCACTCATTGAACTACAGTGGGTACGGAAAGTATTTAGACCCCTTTAAATGTTTCACTCTTTGTTTCATTTCAGCCATTTGCTAAAATCAAAAAAGTTCATTTTATTTCTCATTAATGTACACTCAGCACCCCATCTTGACTGAAAAAAACAGAAATGTAGACATTTTTGCAAATTTATTAAAAAAGAAAAACTGAAATATCACATGGTCATAAGTATTCAGACCCTTTGCTCAGTATTGAGTAGAAGCACCCTTTTGAGCTAGTACAGCCATGAGTCTTCTTGGGAATGATGCAACAAGTTTTTCACACCTGGATTTGGGGATCCTCTGCCATTCTTCCTTGCAGATCCTCTCCAGTTCCGTCAGGTTGGATGGTGAACGTTGGTGGAGAGCCATTTTCAGGTCTCTCCAGAGATGCTCAATTGGGTTTAGGTCAGGGCTCTGGCTGGGCCAGTCAAGAGTGGTCACAGAGTTGTTCCGAAGCCACTCCTTTGTTATTTTAGCTGTGTGCTTAGGGTCATTGTCTTGTTGGAAGGTGAACCTTCGGCCCAGTCTGAGGTCCTGAGCACTCTGGAAGAGGTTTTCTTCCAGGATATCTCTGTACTTGGCCGCATTCATCTTTCCTTCAATTGCAACCAGTCGTCCTGTCCCTGTAGCTGAAAAACACCCCCATAGCATGATGCTGCCACCACCATGTTTCACTGTTGGGATTGTATTGGGCAGGTGATGAGCAGTGCCTGGTTTTCTCCGCACATACCGCTTAGAATTAACACCAAAAAGTTCAATCTTCGTCTGATCAGACCAGAGAATCTTATTTCTCATAGTCTGGGAGTCCTTCATGTGTTTTTTGGCAAACTCTATGCAGGCTTTCATATGTCTTCCACTGAGGAGAGGCTTCCGTCGGGCCACTCTGCCATAATGCCCAGACTGGTGGAGGGCTGCAGTGATAGTTGACTTTGTGGAACTTTCTCCCATCTCCCTACTGCATCTCTGGAGCTCAGCCACAGTGATCTTTGGGTTCTTCTTTACCTCTCTCACCAAGGCTCTTCTCCCACGATTGCTCAGTTTGGCTGGACGGCCAGGTCTAGGAAGAGTTCAGGTCGTCCCAAACTTCTTCCATTTAAGGATTATGGAGGCCACTGTGCTCTTAGGAACCTTGAGTGCTGCAGAAATTATTTTGTAACCTTGGCCAGATCTGTGCCTTGCCACAATTCTGTCTCTGAGCTCCTTGGGCAGTTCCTTCGACCTCATGATTTTCATTTGCTCTGACATGCATTGTTAGCTGTAAGGTCTTATATAGACAGGTGTGTGCCTTTCCTAATCAAGTCCAATCAGTTTAATTAAACACATCTGGACTCCAATGAAGGAGTAGAACCATCTCAAGGAGTATCAGAAGAAATGGACAGCATGTGAGTTAAATATGAGTGTCACAGCAAAGGGTCTGAATACTTATGACCATGTGATATTTCAGTTTTACTTTTTTAATAAATTTGCAAAAATGTCTACATTTCTGTTGTTTTCAGTCAAGATGGGGTGCTGAGTGTACATTAATGAGAAATAAAATAAACTTTTTTGATTTTAGCAAATGGCTGCAATGAAACAAAGTGTGAAAAATTTAAAGGGGTCTGAATACTTTCCGTACCCACTGTATATTCATTAGCATAGTATTAGGCTTTGGTTTCACAGACAATAGCTGCTTGCTCCATCCACTCGGATCTACTGACGGACGGGTCGTCCTGCTGGGAGCTCTGCTGGGGTTGGGTTTGTGTCCGTAGCGTATTCGTGCCATATGGTGCAACACTCCCGCCCTTCTGCGCGTAGCAAAAGTCTGCAGTCAAGTGTGTGGCTTGTCTCTCACCAACACTCCCTGGAGTAGTTCTGCTGTTTTGGCTCTGTGGGTTCTGTTGGGATCTGGTCGTTCTGCCCTACGCTGGTTCTGGTGCTGGCTGGTCGCTTTATTCACGGCATTCACCCGTGTTGATCGGCTGGTGGTGTAACCTTGGGCAGGCAATGTCTGATGCCACTATTTTTAACCATTGATATATTAATTTGGTTTATTTGGTTTTGTTCCATTTCTATAAATTGTAGGTATTTTGTAGTTAATTTGTGGATTACTTGTTTTTCTTTCTTTGAGTGTGGTTATTTTATTTTCTATCATTGGTCCTGAGTGTGTGCATGTGTGTGGATGAATGTGTTTTAATAAGTGACCATTGCTGTTTCCTTTTGGCTATCAGTTTACATTTTATGCACCCGTGGCATAATTTTAACTTTTCTTTTTGTGTTGGATAGGTGCTGTAGGCCCCAGGCAGCAGCCCAACTCCCTGGTGGTGGTGTTCTTCACGATTCCCTTTTTGAGTTGGTGTGCAGTGTCACGGCTGTGGTCCCGTCCCCATTTTAGTTCCCTGCTGCTGTGGTAAGCCCCAGCCCTGTCCTTCCTCCCTTTTGATCCCTATGGCTGAGTGCCATTTTATCCTGTCCTGCCTGGTATCCTGATAGCCAGCATATTGTTTGTTTTTCTATTGTTCAGTGTTAATTTCATTTGTGTTTAATAAAATGTATTTTTTATATGGAATGCTCTCTGCCCCTGTGGATAATTGAACATGTGTGATCCTTAAACCATTCCCTCTCTAATTTCCTGGGGGTGAAACTCCCCCAGGTGGCGTTGTTGCAACCAACCACAACGCAGTCTGCCACATTCATCACATGATTGAAGCAGCGCAGCTCAAGTTGGCTGCATGAACTAGCTCGCAAGCATCGCTCCACCAATGGCTGGAGAGCTCACTTAATATTTGGCGGTTTCTTTATTGGTTTGACTGTGGGGCTGCACATTTAAAAAAATAGCGCAATGTTCATGAGAGGAGCCCCTCTCTGTCTCTGGTCCCCTTCGCTGACAAAAAGTGTCCTTGGAACTGAGCTCAATGTTTTGGAGGGGAAGGCATTGGCAGTAGTTCTCGTTAGCCGTTTTCAGACATGACCTTTAGGTAAAACCTGGTGAATTGGCTGCAGAGTTTACGCTTTGTCTGCCTTTCACACATGCACAACGCAGCGGGAGTGCTGCTGATGTCGTCACATGCTCCTTTGGTGTGGTGTATGCGCTCGTTTGTAAGTGACGCCGCTTTGAGTCGAATTTGAATCTTTGGGTTTACAGACACTTGGATGACACACACACTGCTTAATGGTATTGAGATAATGATTTTAGCCAGCCCCCTTCACTCTCCACAAAAGTAGCTCTGGAAAAAATGTAAGCCTGTCTTTGTGGTATTTTATTTTATTTACTGATGCATAATGTTATAGTTCTAAGATTTTCAATTAAAATAAAGTCAAAAATGACATTTTTTGTGTTCTCTTTTTATTTGGAAAAGTACCGAAAAATATCAAAATATTTGTTGGCACAGGTACCGATACCGAAATGTTGGTACCGTGAGAACACTAGCTTGTGACACATATTCAGAGGGATTTTTGCGGAGTCCTGCATGTGATGGCCTCTCCCTGGGTCTCCTTCTCTACACAGTTTAGCAGGGATCCACCATCAGACGTGGGTTGGGTACCGAAATCTGCTTCCTACACGGCAGATTCTCTCTGGACCGAATCCAATGCAGATTTCAGTGCCTGAGCTCTGTACTGAAATACTTGTCCTGCTTACAGGAAACACAAACATCAGCCTATGTGTTTAGTTAACTTTTACTGGAACTGACCTTATTGACTGACTAAGTCTTTATGGCTCATACACAGCAGGCATGTAAGGGTTACTGCAACTTCACAAACATATAATGTGCATGTCATCCAAATTCATCAATGAGAGGAAATCATTCTGAAGCCATTTGCATCATCTGCAGAAACCTTGTTGATATAGTTTAAGCTTTATGCTTCATGGATATAAACTTTGACAGCCCAGGACGTTGTAAGTGCAGTGAAGTGGATTAACTGAAGCCTCACAAATGTCACAACTTGTTTAGAGTATTCATTCAGATTATAAACAACCACCTCTCGCTCACATCGATATTTGAACTTGAGTGACATTTTCTAATGTTACAGATCTTAATATATCAGTTCTGGGAAGTAAATAACTTCTATGATTGCATGAAAGTTAGAACATGAAGTTAGGGGGTTTACTGAGGACCAAAAACAAAGATCATTTCTAGTGTGAGGACAAAGTGCACATGATCTATCCACCTGTGCAGGTCTCATGTTCAAGATCAAGCTGATCATCACAAAAACTATACAGTATCTTATTAACATTATAGTTTTGATATTATAAATAGATTATAGTTGAATATTCAGCATCACTCTAGGATATTTGGGATAAAAATTCACTCCAGGGACTTGTATTTACTGAGTTGGCAGGCATTATAGCTGAGAAAGTAGGAGACTGAGAAGTGATGCAGGGGAAGGGGGGCACAGGACAGAATGTTCTGGATGGAAGCAGATCTAGGCCAGCTGAGGCATGAGCAGCTCTCACAGCTTTCACAGCTCTCAAGTCTTAACCGCCAAATTGTCGCTGAGAATTTCCACAGTCATTCAAACCTTTGTAGACTGATCTCTAAGCAGTGCTGGATGGAAATCAAAACAAGCAGACTCAGGGCTGAGTCTAAAGTGATGCTATTTTTGATTGGAACAAATATAGTTAGTGGCATTTTTAAACAGTGAGTAGAATCAGGTGAGAGATACAGAGGAAAGATGTCTGTGCTGAAATGTGTGGAGCATGTGCTGTTCAACCTGATCTTAAGTCTCAGTTCGGTTATTTTGTTATTGACAACTTTTATTTTGATGTAAAAGATCCACTATCTATCAAATTGATTCGATTTGCAATAACAATTCTACTGTATCAGGACTTTGTGGTGTGACATAAGGCCAGTGTTTGCAAATGCAACACAAAACTGTCTCCACAATATAACAAATTTAACACTGTACGATACAGTTCTGTGTGTGTTTGAAACACAGCCACTTTGTGTGTGGACAGTAATATGTGAGGTGAATTGATGTGGCTTTACTTTTCTACTTGGTAATTGTAGTCTGTTGTGTCCCTGTCTGCATAGAGACTATAAACAGACAGACAGACTTTTTTTGTTCTCTCATTGGTGATTTAGACATTTTTTAAATCCAATATATATTTATGTTTGTATAAATTAAAGATAGTTGAGCTGCTAATTTCACTATATTGACGTATTTGTGCAGTTGTAATGTCCCTGTAATAAAGACCAAGTTTATCTGAAAGCATTAAGCTTGCCTACAATGCAGCGAGTCATTTGCTTTACACATACCTGTTGTTTTCAGAGATGGCAAAAGATGTTCATCCATGCTACAAAACTATCGACATCTGTAGCATCAGTGCCACGTGTGAAAAAAGTCCTACACAGCCCTGTGTATACAGAAGGCAGAACAGGGACTCACCTTGCAGGTCCAGGACCAGGGGGTCTGGAGCGCTTTCACACATCAGAGACATCCTGATCACTTGGACATTGGGGACACCGGGGTCTGTGACAGGAAACAGATGGTTCAATGCAGAAAACTAATTTGCTCTCAGACATGAAATCTTAGACTCTGTTTTGATATCATGTAGGTTTGTGTACATGACCTACTTTGTCCTAAAAGCCATTTTGATGAAACGATAACTTCAATGTCACACTTGTGTGGAAGCATGCAGAGACTTAAGAGCAGACTCCAAACATTTACAGGAGGCCTGCAGCTGTCCAAGTGCACAGGCCCGAGGGAGATGAAAGCAGAACATCTCTGCAGTAGTTGGGACAGACTCTGCATTAATTAGACTTCAGGTTATTCTCAGTCACACAGAAGAAACCTTCCATCTTCACTGAGCCAGAATACTGATCATCAGAGGCCCAGCAAACCAGAAAATACTGCACCCGCTCTAATGAATGCATGTAGAGGACGTTAAGCTGTAGGAGGTGAAAGGTTAAAATGGCCCCTATTGATTTTACTTAACACTTATCATTTCAACCATCCCCAGCAGATTTACTCAACTGTGGCTGATAAGCATTGATTCTGTTAGAAATAGGAACAAGTTGTTGGCTGGTTAATGTGCTCTTTTCATGCCTGAGTCTGTATTATTCACACATGGTGATTGCAGGTATGTGAAAGAACAAAGATCTGGCTTTTTGCTGTTCATAAAAGAGTATTTGTCCACAGTAAGCGTGAAGGTGATCGCTGCATGTCATTGATTTCATCACCTTAAAAGCTCTGAATGTGGAGTACCAACACTTAGTGCTGTGAATCAGCCACACCCAGGAGACGACAGGCGACAGAATTTGACAAGGAAGATGAATGCATTGAATAAATAAAGATGACATCTGTGGTTCTTCTGACTAAGCTTCTTTTTTTAGACTGTCCCCTAAGTGTCCAATGCTAGGACTGCAATGCAGAATGTGGAGCACTTTTTTATTAGCATAACTTAACATAAACACATCTTAAAATATTGAAAATTCAAATGCAAGGGGAAAAAATACAACAAGTTATATTCTTCTGCTTATGGTAAATGGTTTGTATTTATATAGCCTTTATCAAGTCTTGATGACCACTCAAAGCGCTTTACTTATCTAATTAATTTCACTACAGCAGTTTAAATACAAATGAGACCTCAAAACATAAGACTAATCAGAGGCATCCATTACAACTCATAAGCAAAACTGAGAATGTGCTCCACAGAAAGGTATATTTGGAATTTAGGCCCCTACGCTACTTTAAGTGAGCCAGCTTTTGATTTAACAATCACTAATTTCCTGTTTCTAACTTTGTCATGTCGACCACCACCCTTCCTTTTTCTCTATCATACACACACACACACACAGAGCATTACCAGCCACAGTGACCCCAGCGCCGAGCAGGGCTTCCTTATATTTGCGTAGGCTCTCATCATCCTTATCCAGCTCGTGAATCTCTTGCACCGTCTTTTGGGCTGGTGGCTTGTAGTTCACCGGCTCAGGCTCCTCATTTTCGGCGGCAATGGCTGCTAGCTGCTCTGGAGTCACCTCATCCTCAGCCATGTCTGGACAAAGATTATGTGCAGGGAAAGGGAAAGACATGTCACATTAAAAGGATAGAAAAACATATAGCAGGTTAGGGTTTGAGAGGAAAAAAGAAAAATTGGAAAAACAGTTTGAGATGGACAACATGACATGAATTCTTCTCAAATTCCCTGATAGACACTTGCCTCTTTGAGGAAAGGTTGTAAATCACTGGACAAACAGATGACCACAGCAATGACGCCAGCGAGGAATGCTGATGGAAAGTGTCCAGCTTACTGGATGTGCTGCTGCTCTGTGGATGTTCGGGTAACACAGCAGCATCAGCGTTTCTCTTTATGCTGCTGTTGATGACCGAACTCTGTCGATGTAATCTGTACATATTTCTCTGAAATTACATCACCGCCAGGAGAGTTGTGAATGAGGCGTCATGCATCACATGATGCAAAGCCTCTCCCTCCAGGGGTGGTCCTTCACAGGCCTAGACATTATTGAGGTCAGAAGAGAAGGACTGTGTACCTATGGTATGAAGAAAATTAGCCCACAGGGCATCACAGTGGGTTTGAGTTTCATTTTGACAACAAATAAACTTGCTTGTTCTCTCTGGATTTCTCTATCATGGGTTGTGTCTTGCTGAAGACGTTGGTTTTGAGAAAAAAAAAGGCCTCTACAGAAACATGACACGGAGATAAACAAAGCCAGGAGGAGCACTGTTGATACCAAAAGACGATTCACTTTGAAGCCAGCCCACCCGCAGCACCTCACTGACCCAACAGGCCCAGAATACCTGTTTGAGTCACACCGCAACCATTTTGATTTCACTGTATATATTATGTTTACACTGTATATATTAGTTTTTACTTCATTTAGATGTTTTTTTATATAAGATAAGTATTGCATGCTACTTATTATTACTTTACTGATGTTTATTTTTGACTGAAAATCATTAGTTGCAATCAGGTGGCGAAATAACTGTCAGCCAAATAAATATTTGACATGTTTACATTACACAACAACAGGAACCACAGATATGCTTTCTGCAACCACTCTTAGACATTAAATGGTGGTGACGCATCTCTGCTTTTAATTTTGACAGCAACAGTAGAGATAAAAAGGGATGTTACAGGTTTGTGTTAAACCAAGAGAGCTGACAGTGCAGCCCACAGTGCCAACGTTTAAAAACATACACTGCTGCACAAGTAACTGTAGATCTAAAATAAGTGGTCAATTACTGATGGACATTGAAAAACTGGAAAGAGGAGACAAATATTGTTATGAAAAATGTCTTATCTTGAGTTGTCATAACTGGTGTACATAACAAATGTAAAATAGGGCTGAGGACCAGTGAAAGACCAGAGACCACATACAGAGTCCCCCATCTGGGGCAAAGTGAGAGTCAATGAACATACCTTTCTGCGGGGCTCGCCTCTGACCTGCCCAAACTTGCAGCTGTCAGAGGAAATATCTGAACACAGTAAAGGAACCAACTCTTCACTGAACACCCCTTGAATCTCACAATGACTCCACTCTATGCATAACTAAATTTGATATATCCACAAGAGCCAAAATTTAGATCAAGGCCATTTGGAATGACAGGAGGAACGTAGGTGGTGGTGGGGGGGGAGCTTCAGAGTGGATGCATTATGTAACTACTGGCATTAAATCCTCTGTCACTGTGATAAAAAAAAATCAAGGGGTTCCACATCCCTTTACTTGAGGTGGAAAGAGGAATGTAGAGACAGTAGCAGGACATGCGTCTGAATGATTTGTATGTAACACACTAACAACAGTGTCCGGTCTCACTGGTCGTCTGCTTTGTTTGCACAGTGCAAGGTTCACAGGGACATGACTTAAGATGGAACCTTCAGCTCAGCAACACAAAACATCAACGTTAAGATATTCAGGATTGGACTGGAAGGCAGTTTGTCAGGCCCACCAAGGAAGGAACTGCTCACTAAAATAAGACAGGAAGCTAGAAAGTTCAAATTCACTGACAGGAGTGCGGAGGAGGCTGGAGACAGACTTCACCTCTGCCTGTCTGGGCCTCTTCTGAGTGGATCTCCTTCAGTATTAGAGATCAACAAAGGGCAGGTCTGCGGGAGTAGGTGCCAAGTCTTCATGAACAACTGCCAAGTTCACGGAATTCATAGAGGAAATCTCCACTCAGGAATGTTGATCTGCACATATCTGGACACATCAATCATAACAAATCACAGCTGTCAGATATAAGTGTAACTAACAAATCAGTGTTTCCTGTAAAAGCAGGCTGTGCTGACATGATCGTTGCCTCTTCTGTCCAGCATTGCTGTCAAGAAGCTAACCGCAGCTGCCATAAACCAGCTGCTCACCATCATGACTGTGTGTGTGTGTGGGGGGGGGGGCGAGCTTTCTGCCAATGTAGACTGGAATCTATTCAGACCACACCGCTGCTTCTGACAGCTCGCCGAGGCTAGCAGCAGCTTTCTGCAGAACTTAGCTTGTCTGGGTGATTACATTTCTATCCGACAGCGGGACTGAACTTCTGTCGACGCAGACCCTCACACACAGGGCGGGACCGAGCCGAGACAAGAGGCGAGTTGCGGCTTCTATGGGAACAATCCAGAAAGCTAACAGGAGCCGGCGGCTAGCGTTAGCTCGACAAGTTATCTCCAGCTGACGGAGGCAGAGAGGGACTGAGCGGGTTTGAGTGACGGGCTCCGGACAGAGTCGCTCCAGCAGCGCTGTTTGCTCCCGCCGCTGCTCGGAGGACACTTACCTTCTTGTTAAATGCAGCGGTGGTCTCCGGTGCCTCTGCAGTTAGTGCGGTCTCTGCGCTACTGTGCAAGTATGGCGAACAAGGGGCCGGCGCCGCCCCGCGCGCTACACGCGCAACACGGTTCCCGGAGACAGGTACGCGCACGCAGGTGACGTACCGGGCGGTGCCGCGCGCCGCCAGAGATCCCGGTGTGATGTGTGTTTTCTGCAGCGACAGTTTCAGGCTCCTTCACTCTCCAGATCTCTCTCTGCATGGTGTAAGCACACTGCAGGCAAAGGTACTACTGTTGTTCTCCCCAACATTTGACCACAATGATATTTACAATGGATGACTCATTGCATTTGTCCCATGTCTGATGGTGATATCTGCCATCTTACAAACTGCACGTTTACAAAATTCTTTAAAAAAAGTAATAAAATTGCTGCAGTATTGATCTGACATGACCTGGAGCTCGTGGTGGCTATAGTTTACAGGCGGATTCATTCCATCCTGCAGCAGTAAGACTGTACAACCAGCTCCCAGTGGGACGACACACACTTTAACTGTGCAGTACAATGGTTCGTGTGCAATCCATGCACATTCTTGTATTTACACTGCATATGAGTTTTTATGCCATTAATTTTTTTTATATCCCTCACACTTTTGGACCCCACTTTTTGCTTACTGATGCCTGTTTTTGACTCTTGCTGGAGTAATATAAAACATTTTTCAATTCAGGGACTAAATGATTCTTATGATCGATGTGAAACAGACATTTCCTCTCACTACTTGTGTCACTATTTGTTTACCACTAAATGACTCACTTGACAACATTCAGTAAAATAGACCCACATCAGATACTAGCAAAACAGTATAGGTGTACTTCTGCTTCAATTTGGTTCAGTTAATGTAAAAGAAATAAAGATGCTCCAGTGACTTAGCGAGGGATGAAAAAAGCCAACAAGGCTGGGACGAGCTGGTTAATATGCTTACTTCATTAAGAGGTAAATAAGTGACTGGCAAGTAAAATCTATTACTACCAACATTGGCTTAACTTACATGTGGCTCCTTACAAGGCACACTCACGGTTAAAAAACACTGGAAAAGACATTTCAATAATGTATTTATATACAAAACCCTTTGAAATACATTTAACATGAGCATACAGTACCAAGTGACAGAGCTGATGTTCATTAGCATTTTAACAGCACATTGAACAGCAAATCAAACCACTGAATCTGGTTTATATGATAATGATAATTAAAAAAATACAACATGTTGCAGGTTTACGGTAATTGTCCAAACGTTAAGAAAAGAGCACATGAGCTGATGGCCTAAGAGAAAAATAATCAAAAAACCTGCCCCAGACAAATTGCTACAAAAAAGTCAAAATAATCCAAAGGTCCATACAATAAAATGGCTGCATTAAAGTCCAATCCACCATATCACATTAACCTGATTGTTTATAATGTCCAAAATGTTTTTTTAAAAATTGAACCATAACAGCATCCTCTGTTCTTCTAACTGGTGTCCATCTGAAACTAAAACAAGAAAAGTGATTACTACATTTTCAAGAGATGTTTACAGTAGAGATATTTAAGAACATTTTACTCCATCAGAGTAGCTACCTTGGCATTGTAAGCATCCAGCTGGGCATCCAACTCCTCTGCAGAAAGCTGGGGTCTGTTTCCACCTCCACCTCCTCTTCCACGCCCTCGGAAACCACCACCGCCACCACCACCACCGCCGCCTTGCCTCTTTTCACCTCGGTCCCTCCTTTCAAACTTGGGTTGACCGAGTCTGCTCCGGTCAAAACCTCTGTTGGAACTAGAAAAACACCAAAGAGATAAGCCATTCGCAGCGGAGGTGTTACTTTTATATATATATTGTAGCTGTTCTTCCCCATATTCAATTCAATTGTATTTGTATAGCGCCAAATCATAATATACATTATCTCAAGGCACTTTACATAGAAGACCGTAAAATATGATTTAATATATAGAAACCAAACAGTTCCCACATATCCACCCTACAGCCAGAGTACATGACATACCTTTGTGTTGACGGTCTATGTTCATCGACCTCTGACGTCAATTGCTGGATTTTCATGGGACGGCCTAACAAATTAATAAAAGCAAATGTAAAATGTGTAAGAGAACTTAACATGCTTAAAGAAGCAAGGACAACAATACCACTGTAGAATGAGACCTGAATCCTCACCATCAAGTGGGACACCATTGTAGTGCTTCATGGCTTTTTGTGCATCTGCCTTATTTTCAAAGTGAACATCTGCCGTTCCTTTACTGCGGCCAGACCGATCATAGTGAACAGATGTTTTCTGTAATGGACCAAACTCTGCAAACAGCTCCTGTGGACAAAATTAAAAATGTCAGTCAAATTCACAATACAAAGACGTGGCCAAAGTGGGTTCACAGAGTTTTGTGTATTACCTTAATATCTGATTCGGAGACACCAAAGTCAAGATTGGAGACCAGCAGTTTGCCGTTACTCTCTACACTCCTGTCACGTCCGGAGCTCGGTGCCCTGCGTCCGCCGACATGATCCTCAAACATGTCATGCTGCCATTTATCTGGTAACTCTCTGGGCTGTGAGGAGCAAGAAAAGATGTCAACACAGTCTTCAGAATCCACATGTTCTGCCAAAGATTTACAAGAGATGGGCCGGCGCAGAGGTTACTCAAGAAAAGTGACTGGGCCACAAATTCAAAAGCACCAAATGAGTAAGATGCTTGATTGTGAGAGCTTTATTAAGAAGCAATCTTTGGTTATATTGGTTCCATTTGTCGTAGAACTAGTCAGTGTACACAGTAACTTTTGTGCTTACATTTTTTAACTTTTTTTTTTAACAGAAACAGAATAAATGTATGAGAGACGGCACAATACTACTTTTCAATGGTTGTCTCTGGGTGTAAACTGTTAAGATAAAGGTTGTGAGGATTATCTGAAAGGCCAGTAGTTTGAGGCCTAATAATCTAACTCCTGAGACTATACCCAGTTGGGTAGTGAACAGTTTAGGGGTCATCCAGCGTTTCCACGGGAAGAGTCTGAAGATGGATGTTTGATTTTCCTCGGAGAAAGAAAGAGACATCTTCCCAGTTAGGTAGCGGTGGAGTACATAGAAAGAACGGGCTTGAGTTAGCGGCGTGTTCTCCCTGTTGCCATTTGAGACTACACATCCAGCTCACAGTGACCTCCACTCTATATGACTGGGGATACTTTTTTTTTTTTTTAACTCTTGAAACTAAACTTAACACACGCTGGGTGAAGTGTGGCTCACCGCTCCTCCTCACCTGACCCCTTGTGCTGAAATAAAGAACCACGCATGGCAGCCATCTTGACAAAGGAAACATCCATCCTCTCGGTCGGGGACGTGTTTATAAAACTGTTTCACCTCGGTGGTGTTCAGGTTTTTAAACGGCGAAAATGGAATCGAGCCACTGGTGAACAAAACACCGAGACACTCCGCGTGGCTGTGCGAAGCGATTCGGGGGAAGAACGGATATCTCCGGCCATTATAATTACACCACGAGACGGATACAAGAGGGAGCTCAACAACACGGCGTTTTACATTTAGGCTCCGTTTCAGCAGATTCGGTTTCATACCCTGGTGTACGGTGCGGGCCTGTTGTTCCTCTCACGGTTGAAGTTACTCTGTCGACCCCGCGTTTGCCTCGACGAGCCACCGGCCCGACCTGAACTCGCACCGGGCCCAGACGATCCTCCGCCGCGGCCGCTGCCTCCTTTCTTGTTCATCTTGATAATGTCGTCCAGAGACATGTTCATCTTGTCCGACATCGTGGTGCTGGGGCCTGGAAGTGGCGCCGAGGACGAACAAAGAGCTTTCAGCGTGAAGAAGCGGTTCAGAGGTTATTTACTTCTCCGGCGGCGCGGGTGTTGAAACGACCGGAAATGAATAAATAGGATACGGAAGTGACGAAGTCCCGCCCCGCCATTTTTTAAATAAATCTTTATTGAACAAAACATACAGAACAGTTCCGCACGCTGGTATTAGAGCAGGGAAGTTGATGTGACTTCCAAGTTGGAAACATGTTGCAAATAGTTAATATGAGATTTCAATAAGAACGTTCTTTTTGAGGCGAGGTAGCATTTAAACTTAAACAGTAAAAACACAATAAGGCAATCATTAAAAGTTCTGGTATTACACATGCAAAGCAGAACAGGCCTGAATTAAAAGTTAATTTGAGGCAGAACATCCACAATAAAACAGAATGGGGAGAAGCGGGATAAAGACAGACAAGAAACAATTAATGTGACAGTTAAGATTGAAAATGAAGGTGAGTTTGTCACACAGATATTATCAATTCATTATTTTACCTGCAACTTAGTCTGAAGCAGTGTATTGTTTTTGACCCTGTGTGTGTGTGTGTGTGTGGATGCAATATTTTTGATGTATGACTCTACGACTGTTTGACTGTATGAGTGCTGTCAGTTTAGGTTTTTCTCATTCCTTTCTCTATAGCATAGTGTATTTTTATTTTTAACTTTTTTTTTCCTTACAGGCCTTTTATCTATTTATTTTTCACCTGCACTGTAAAGACTGCACCTTAATTTCGTTGTACAATGCCACATTGTTACAATGACAATAAAGATTTCTGATTCTGATTCACATGGAGTTGTCCCACTTACACAGTGGTAGATTTACATTTACATTTAGCATGACTTAATGTGTACAAGTTCTTCAAATTTACGTATTTTGTCCTTCAATTGGCAAATGATGGCCTGCCTGTTATTCCTCTCCTTCCTCATCCTCTTTAAATGAGTTGATGTCCACTCCTTTAAATATATATATATATATATATATATATATATATATATATATATATATAAGCCTTGGAGTAGTCTCCCACCACACATTGGGTCTTTTTCTACCATCGAAAAATCATTTTAATTTCGCTTTTGATTCTGCCTGATTCTGTCTTCTGGTTCTGCTGTTTACTTTTATTGCATCTTCCTCTGGCACCATTTTGACTTACTTTGAATCCATATTGTATTGTTTTTCCTTTGTCCCATTTAAGGCACTTCAACTCCTGTTGACTTTCACGGGCTATATAAATAAATCTGACTTGATTCTTTACTTACATGAGGTCACACCTGTTTAAAAACACACTCAGGCCTCAGGTATGTTTAATATATATATCTCTAGTTAAAGTGTATGATGTGGCATTATCCAAAATGCATGGTACGTTTTTATGTTGGCGTCTTTAAAGACCCTCTGAAGAGTCTCTGTGTTTGATCTCTGATGTGACATCAGCAGCGTCCAGCACAGGAGCAGCAGGGAGCCCAGTGAATCTGTTTGTTTCACAGCAGGTGACTAACCTGTGACCTATGAAGCCTCTCTAGTGGTGGCAGAATGGTTCAACGTGTTTTCAGTCAAGTAAATAGTATGCACACAGACACAGATGGGTCGTTGTGGGACTTTTCTGCTTTGAAATGTTTTTGGATGAGCTTTTGTGATACCAGAGTGTGAGGTGTTGCATCTGGCTCAGCTAAACGGTTGTATCACTGCAGCAAGATACACAATGCTGTTGTCACTGTGGCTGTGTGTGATTGGATGTGACACTTTGTTGCAGGGTTTGTTGAAACATATTGCCGGGGTCTTGAAAACTGCAAGATAACAGATTGTGAGGGAATTCCAAATGTATTTTAAAGTGATATAAAACTTATTTAAGGGAATGCATGAATAACAATCATACTGTGACCCTCTCCTTGAAATCGTATGAAATGTTCACTTCTTCATTATTGGATCTCCTCAAAAGAGGATTGAGACATGTTTAGAGTGCTGTGATCTGGATGTTATTGGTTATATCTCACATCTCCTACCTTCATATGATGAGCACTACATCATGTGACCACACATCATTATGCCACTTCCAGAGGATGTTCCCAGAATTAACAATCAACAGAATAATATCGACTCCACTGGCACCTTTGAAGAGAACAGAGGAAGGACTCATTCATTCAAAATTCGACTTTATTTGAAATTTTCCCCAATAAATGTTTGTCTGGTTCACTTGTCTCTCAGAGTCCTTTGGGTTTTATTGTTGCAGATCCAGGATCATGGCTATGGCCACATCATGCATCATTTTGGCAGCTGACCATGGATTATGATTACGACCAACGAACCCTGATTCCAACTAGATTGCTCAGATATAAAATATGCCCTCTCACATACATCACCATTACTGGCAATACCTCTATCATTTTAATTGTCATTGGTGCTCCCTGCATCTCTGTCAGACATTTTGTTTTGTATAAATGTTTTAAAGGTCCAGTGTGTAAGATTTAGGTGAAAGGGAACTACTGGCAGAAACTTAATGTGGAATAATCCTCATGATGTTTTCACTAGTTCTTATCATCTAAATTGTATGAATTGTAGTTTTCTTTACCCCAGAAAAGACCCTTTATATTTAAATACTTTATATTTACATTGAGGGGGTCCTCTCTACGGAGGCCGCCATGTTTTTTACATTAGTCCAGACTGGACAAACTAAACACCTTTTGAGTTTTTATGACAACTGAAGCTGCCACAGGTTCTTTTTCATGTTTGGAAGGAGAGGGTGAGGTGAGGGGTGTTCAGCTGCAACATGAAATTTCAACACTAGATATCACAAACACGCTGTACCTTTAAACATTGATACACCTCTCTATTTATGTTAGACACTGTCTTTTCTAATGAATGCTGTAAATAATGTTACTTTGTTGATGTGCTCTGTTATGCCCAACATATACTGCACTTCTGTCTGTCCTGAGAGAGGGATCCCTGACTTTCGTTGAGTTTCTACATTTTTCAATATTAAAAGTTTTTCTTTGGTAGTCTTTCCTCACTTGTGAATAGTGGCTATACAAATAAAAGGTGCAGAACAACAGTGAGCCTGGTCTCAGTCAAAACACTTGACTTTCAAAAGTTGCTCGAAACAAAATGAACTGTAAATGTATTTTAAAGCATCAACAGGTTATAGAATTTTGAGAGTGAAACATAATTCGATGAAATAGAACTGAACATTCTACAACTCCCAAAACTGCCTTATAGGCAACGACTTGTTTCACTGATCCTGGAATGAACACTCATATTTTTCAAGATTTTGGAGTAAACTCTGCTGAAATGGACAAAATAAGAAAACTGGTATGATTTTTAAACATTAATTTTCTATAATCTCAACCAGTCTGTTTCTTCATGTTATTAATTCATGTTTAATCTAAAGCTTTTGGAGTTAATGCATTAACATTTCTAATATCCAGTAAGCTTCACTGACAAATACAGTACGTTTAATATAGTTTGATAGAAATATAAACAGAAAAGGATGATTTTATGATTGCAATTGAGTTTCTTGGGCAAAAATAGGCCTTATATTTTCTCTCAGTGCTAATACACATTACTTGCTGTCAGTGTCTCTGATCAATGATTCTTGTGAGCAGGAAAAGCTGAACTTGTTGCTACTACACAGTCTAAGTAACCAAAGGGTAGCACCAAATGAAAAAAGAAGAATGAGCAACAGACTGGGTCTGAGAGCATGAGACGTCTTTCATCATCACATCATGATGACATAAAAGAGGAGACTCTATCAAAGTTGCGACCGGTTTCCCCACCAGTGGAGCTCAGCAGGATCTGGCTGTCCAGAAACAATCTGGAGCAATGGTGCCACACGCCCTTCTTCACTGACTCTGTGACTGGCTGCTTTGTGAGGGTAAAGGTTGAGTGCAGCTGCAGAAAACCAGGTCATTGTGTTTCTGAAACCGTGGATGTGATGGAGACTGGGAAGGTTTACCAAGTTGATACGCAGACACGCTGATAAGCTGACACGCAGACACGCTTGACTTTATATCAAATGATACATTTACAGAGAGCGAGTTCATGAAGTGGAAAGAAGAAATTATGGTTTCTGGAATGTCAACAACAAAGAAAAGGCCATCTACAAAGCAGATGAAGAACTTGATTAAAAGAACATGTAATAAAAGTTTATCTTTATGCTTTCTGTTGAGGAAATCTGTGGAAGAATACAAAAATCCTTGAGGTCCAAATTCTGTGGCAGGTTCAGATGAGTTTTATTATCTGAGCAGTGGAGACAGACATGACACAACAAGGCCGTACTACACCATTACATCAATACAAGTCTAAAAACAATCGGTAGTGGGCCAGGCTAATCGAGGGGTCTTCTGTGAAACAACAAAAAGGTGAACACAACTTTAAAAAGTCCTGGAAATGTTCAACTACAATACAATACAAAACCTTTGTCATATCTCAGTCTGCATTTGAGGGTTCTGGTGAAGTGAATTTATGTGTAAGTAAGAAAGCCTTTTCGCAGGCCATCTTCTTGGAAAAGTAGTTGCATAGTTTTACAAAGGCGTCTCTCTGTCTCAACACAGAGCTTGATCTGGACGCATAAAGAAAATGTCAAAAAACAGAAAGATAACTAAATCTATTTTCTCTCATATGTCAAGTTTAACAGATTCAGTTTGTCATTTTCATGACAAATACCTGGATTAAGAAGTTGTACTGACCACGTTTTATTTGGCACAATGCTTTATGTGACAGAGCAATAGGCAAGAGCCAGAAGTCTTAGTAAACTGTGGTCATATTGGAATGCATTGCAACATTTCACGTAAATGCATTGCAACACTCTAGCTCTGTGACATGGGTGTGCTGTATGTAAGACTCAGAGAAAGTGGTGATTGTGCCATAGAACACATTATTACTAATCACAAGGGCTGTGGAAAGGCTAGTCTGAAGCTTCATAGCTCTCTGGCAGTTCCAGGAAGCCATTAGACAAGTGGGTACAAATTTCATAATGCAAAGATTTATTCATAAAACCGTATTGTGAATAAGTGATTTTGTGGTTCAGGCCAGTTTTTAAAAGGCTGTAATCAATGACATGGAATGGTCAATAATCCTGATGTTGCTAAATGCTAATACAAAGTCACAAACAACAGTAGTGTTTGTTGCAACTCGTAAAACACTATAAGAACATTTTAAGTAACGTCACACTTTAATGCAATAATAAAGATATTTCTAATTCTGAAAACTATTAAATGTTATATTTTGCATGAGTCCCATTCGTTTTGTGTCTCCGGTATTATGCCAAAATAACATCAGATTAATATACTGCCCTTCCGCTCTAAATGATACAGCAACACCAATAAAATAATGATGATGTTGGAGTCAACACATAGCTTTGTTTGGGGAGAATTTTATAAATTTCCAGAGTCAGCTCAGAGCTTTTCATAACAAACAGTAAAAACAGTGTTGTCGTAAGTTGACCTTTGAGAAACAACTGGTGTAAAATCCAAGTCCAGTCCAGAAAGATCAAATCAGAATACAGATCTTTGTCACTTTAGTGATGAAAAATTTGAATATAAAAATATTTCTACATAGAAATACAGGCTACAATTGACCAGCAATTGCAGACAACAACATACAAGCAAAAATAACAATAATTAGAACTTTTACAATAGTTCACTTTGCTTCTTAAATTAATGTTTTAGCGTAAAGTTTTAAATGGATAAAAGGTGACTGATGATTGGATGACAGCTGTAAACTTTCAGTAGCAAACAGTATGTTCATCATGTTCTTTTTGAAGGCACCTGGAATAACAGCAGTTAATGCAAACTTTAGTTACATAAAATGCAATATTGTACTGTATGACCTCTGCTTTGAGGGTGTTATACGCGTCCAACAACCGCAAGAACCTTTCATGTCCATATAACTTTTCACATCCCAAAAACCTTTATACCTCTATACACAATTCAACAATTTCAGCTCAACAAATGGTCAAACTACATCAGATACACGCCACGGAGACTCGGAGGTGCATCCGTGTTACCATCATTATTCTATTTTCAACCCATAGCTGAGCCACATTTCTGAGGTGTCAGTTAAAACACCAGCACTTTACAGAATCCATCCTATCCATTCTGCATTAATATGCAGAATATTGGTTTTCTATTGAAGACATCCTTTAAATCTTTAAGTGAAACAAACCAGCACCAGAGGATACCACCTATAGAAGTTTTTAAGTGCAGCAAGCTGTTACATTCTCCTTCACTACTCAACTTGAAGGCAGTTTCCATTTTGCATTATGGGAGGCATACAGAGGTTAAGGTTAGGCACCCTCCTGTAGACAAAGTGAAAGGTCTGTGCACGGGGTCGGCTGAGCAGCTCAGACTTGATGCGCTGAGGGTGCGTGTCTGGAGCCAGCTGCTGGCTGGTATCCTCAGTAACCAGAAACAGTGCATAGTTCTCTGTGTCGGGGATCTTGAATTTGTAGGCGCAGAGCGAGCTGACCTCCTCTGTGGTGGTATAAGAGTGGACGACCAAGGTTTTGGCCGTGCAGCCTGTGTCCACTTCCTGCAGGGCTACACGGAGATAGTTCTACAGAGAGATACAAAAGGTCCTGTTTTAAACTTTGCCAGAAAAGAAAAAGATGAATTGTACAAGCTGCCAGTGAAGACATGCGGTTAACATAGAGCCATAGAAAAACATCACATGCAGTTGGTTCAATGTTCCACAAGAGGGAGCTTTCTACCAAAAATATAAAGCCATAGATCCAGATACACATGCGGTGATGTTAGTAGAAAATTGTAGAAATATTCCTTTTCACTGATTTCTGACATGCACCTTCCCAGTGCTGCACAGGAAGTTTGGCTTTATATGGAATTGGTACAACTTTGACTCACTGCCTGGAAGTTCAAGGTGGGCTCAGGTCAGGCGTGATACCTGAAAGTCGTCCACAGACGGCACCGAACGCTGGGCGGTGCGTCGGAAGTGCCACTGGTGCAGAGTGTTCCTGGCCTCGGAGCTCAGCACCCGGGCTGCTTGCTCCTCCTGGAAGTTCTTGATGAGGGCCATGGCCCCGTAGGCGCTGGTCAGGTAATAACCTCCTGGGGTAGAGACACGGAGAGGAAGAAGTTTGAAAGCTTGAAGCTGGATGTAGTAAAAGAAAATGGAAAGTGAAACACATCATGGTCATTTATCTAGAAATGAAAGGTGCTGATACTGCAAAAACACTGATATAAAACATGTCAAACAGTTCCTCTATCATCTGATCCATGTCTCCCTTTATAGAAATGAATCAGTTATTCATAAAGTTCGGGAACAGATTTAGTCACCTTAAAGGGATAGGCCACCAAAATTTTAAATTCACTCCTCATCTGTGAACCACTATGCTGATGGAGGGGTGGGTGAAGTGCTTGAGTCCACAAAACACTTTTGGAGTTTCAGGGGTAAACAGTGTTTCAGCCCAGGCAGCCTCTTCTTTAGACATAATAATAGATTAACATAACATGCCTCCATATTGCTCGTGTGGTGTCCTCCAAGTGTCCACAAGCCCCAACATTTATATTCGAGACACTTGGACGACACCACACGAGCAATATGGAGGCATGTTATGTTTTTTTTCTGTTGTTTTTTTACGGTTGAAGAATCGGTCACTACTTTACTTCACTTTACTTCAATTGTATTGGGTTTGGCTGCAACACTGGTTACCCCTGACACTCCAGAAGTGGTTTGTGGATTCAAAGACTTCACCCACCCTCCATTGGTAGATAATGAGTACATTTCCATTTTTCGGTGAACTATCCCTTTAATGTCTCGTGGAACACTTTCACTGAATGTTTCCATATTTGATCTCAGGTATTTATGTCAAAGCAATATTTTCAGATAATTAACTAATGTTCAAAGAAGGTAACACGTACATACACATGCATTGAAGCCGTTCTAAAATGAGCTCATGTGCCAGACAGGTTGACGCTAATAGGAAAATATTTTATTCTGGGTTTCTCTTTTCCTCTGAACCTGTTCCAGCCCATTCAAATCAAACACGGATTGGAATTTCCTGTCAATGTCATCAGGGCTTTCCTTCCCATGCCTGTGTCAAACTCACTCAATGCAGCTTCCTTGTGAACTCAACTCAGCTGACACGTTCCCGGTAACAGGTCTCTGTTACAATGAGTCTTTCAGAGAGAGAGACGTGTTTGCATTTATTTCAGCAGCATGTGATAATAGAAACTGCATCAACTAATAATCACTAACATTTCTAAGAGCTTTAGGTTCAATTCTGACTTGTGTGAACTATTCAGTCACACAGAAGTCTTTGGCTTACTTGACGGGCTGAGTAAAAGTGAGACTACAGAAAACAACATGTTGCACCTGTTGGATACAGCAGCTATCAAATCTGGAGTCCAGTCAATGAAACCAGGTGAAGGTGTGTACAACATGAATCATTAAACACATCTTCATCCACATCTCACCTAACTTATGATTAAGAAGTGTTGATTTGCATAAAGCTGGAAAAACATATGATTCTGTACGACAGATATCTGGCAAGGTCAGCTCAGTTAGAGCCTCAACTCTCACCCAAATTAAGATGCTGTGGAATGAATTCAAGCGAACTACTTAATGAGCTCAAGCAGTTCTGAGGAAGACATTCCTCCTGAATATGGTGCGCAGCTTGCAGGGGTGTTGCAACAGGCTTTGCAAAGCCAGCCCCAAGCGGTGTTTGTACACAGTATCAGTTCATCTAAATGGTGGAGGGGTTAGCGCTTAAACTGTACTTCTTTACTATTACTCATGTGTATGTAAAGTATACACTGTTTTGATTCTGGTAATAGAAGCATGGTTTGAAGATTGGAATGATGTGGTTTGGTATCATATGTTTTGGTCAATGTACCCCTCACCCCCTGGGTTCCTTTTGCTCCCAAAGTTCATTGAAACACTCCTGTGCCAAAGCAAGTTTGAGCAGTTGTTAAATCACTTTACAATCACAATACTTTTTACACCAGCACTGAAAATGTTAAATCTTTGTGTTCAGTGAAAACACATAAGATTAGAATAGTTTTTGTGTTATTAGCATTAGAGCATTGAGTTTGTGACTCCGATGACAAATAAATACACACAATGTGTTTCAGCTGTACTTGACATTGTCCAGTGTCAGTCTCTACCACAACATATGTGTCATATGTGACCCCGCCCCCCCACCCTTGATCTCTAATGATATGAACAGTTTCCAGTTCCTTATACAACAGGAGATGTGCCTTCTGTTCCCATAGTGTAACAGGCTTCCCCCAGGAAAGACCCTTCTTCCCCAACAGGGTGGAACTCTTTTTAACCTCACGCCACACTGTGATGTGCCTAACCTCATGATGGTGATATACAATATCATATAACTTGCAGTGAAGCCACAAGGTAACTTGCAGTGAAGCCACAAGGTTTCTGACCCATACATTTTGCTGCTCGCCACTGCAAACATACATTGAAGCTGGTTGCCTTGTACCTTGCCTGAGTGCCCCCCCTCCCCACTCCCCAACTGGCCTCCACTCATGTTGCATTTTAACAAAAATCACCAACAGTCATAAGTTATTAAACTTAAATTTACTTTGTGTTTGTTTGACTCCCTCTAGAATTTATCAGGCATGCAGGGCTCCCGCACACAGGAAGTTAGTTTGTTTAATGTTGAGAGAAGAAGAAAGAAGAAGAAAGAAAGAAGAAAGAAAAAGCGACACCCAGCTTATCCAGGCTATAATCAGAGTTTTTGCAGCCATTGTAAAACTTTGGCAAAGCACACAAGTCTTAACCTGAATGAATCGGGATGTGGAGAGCAACAAAGAGACTAAATCCATATTGACGTGTGTGTGTGTGTGTGTCTGCCCCCAATGCAAAAAAATCGTGGAGGAAACACAGAGGTAAATCACTTCAGGTAAACAAAACAGCTGTTCGATCAAAATTTTTTAAGGAATAGTTCAATTCAGTGGAGACAGTGGGAAGCAGTTAGCCTGACTCAGTCCAAAGTAAAGAAAATGTGCCTCAAAACATTTCAAATGCTCCGTCATGAACAGGTTGAATCTTGCGTGTTTATTACGTACACAACAGAAATGTAAGACTAAAAATGTGTGTTTTGATGGAGGGGTGGATGAAGTGTTTGAGTACAGAAAACACTTAGGTTGTTTATTGGGTAAACAGCGTTGCAGCCAAACCCAATACAATTGAAGTCAATGGAACATCTTCTTCAGACGTGATATAACAGAAAAAACTGAAAACGCATCCATACTGCTCCTGGTGTCATCCAAGTGTCCATAAGCCCTGACATTCAAATTCAATTCAATACGAGGTCATTTAGACCATGTTTTTAGCCTAAATGTCCTCTGTACTCCTCGGCCTGGAGCCACGTTCACACACAAGCTCACATCTCTATGCTCTCGCCCAACGGGAATGTGACGACATCAGCGAGAACTTCCTGCAGCTATCGCGGGAACTCGCTGATGAACGTGAACGCAGATCCGAAGGAGGATCACAGAGGACATTCAGGCTAAAAACATGATGTAAATGACGCTGTTTCGAGTCAAATTTGAATGCTAGGGCTTACGAACACTTGGATGACACCACACGAGCAGTGAGGAGGCATTTTATGTTTTTTTGTTGTGGATTTTTTATGTTTGAAGATGTGGTCACCAGTTATTTCAATTGTATTGGATTTGGCTGCAACATTGTTTACCCCTGAAACTCCTGAAGTGTTCCCTCCATCAGCATAGTGATGAGTAGATAATGAGGGAATCTTTCATTTGTGGGTGAACTATTCCTTGAGGAGGAGCTAAGTGGTGGTAGCTAGGCTTACCACATGCTGACTCCAGCTCTGTACTTAATAGAGAGGTAAAAGCCAATATATGTGCTTTTGTAGTGTTCGTCGAGTGCAAGCTTTTAAATTGCACACCTAGAAAGACATGGATCACTTGAAGTGAACAAATCTCCAGCACCTACCCTCTCCTTGCAGCAGAGACGGGTCCAGCAGCTCCATCATGTACTGGATCTCTGTGTCCAGCTGAGGCATGTCACACTGAGCCACCACATAAGTCAGCATGGGCAGGAAGTCGTCGGCACCGTACATCCTCCCTGGAAGGAAGCAGAGGGGGAGAAGAGAGGCAGGGGGTTGTGGTGGTCACACAGGTCAGACGGACGAGGCAACAGTCATTAGAACGCAACAAGTATCGAGAGTAGACTGAAATGAGCTTTCGTCTCAGGCTGTGTGCTACATGCAGTGTTCATTTAACACCAACACTATACCTGAGTTATCCTGCATGATGGTGTAGATGAGCTTGCACACACGCAGCAGCAGAGACACCTTTTTCTCCGGGGAGTACATCGTCCTCATGTTTAAGAACTTGTGGCGGATCTTCTCAATAGCCACAGCGTCAGGGGGCACAGCCCCATCCACCCCCAGCTCCTGGGGCCTCTTGGTCTTAGCCAGGGCCAGGTTCTCCCTCAGCTGCTGCCAAGCTCCACTGCTCACCTACAGGAAAACAAACACAGGCTTTAAGGAGTCACTCGGGCAATGATGTTTGTTCACTTTCTTGCTAAGTTAGCTGAGAAAATCAGGTACATTGAAAATGAAGCTGCAGCCTGCGGCCAGTTAGTTCTAAAAATTACACTGAACTCTCTCTGTTATCTCCAATTTCCTGTCTTAGGCATGGTTTGTATTCACTCTTAAAGGTTCCCTGTTGAAATTTAAGGAAAGTCCACATCTCTCATAATGGACAATGATTTGTATGTAGGATTATTTATCAAGCAAATAAAATCTTCTTTATATTAATGATAATGAGAGAACATCAATAATAACGATTATTTAAGGTGTACCAACATCTGTTTAGAGTACATTATATATAATGTTTTTTCTTTTTTAATTTTGAACTCCTACATCTGATATAATAAGAACCAGCAAATAATCCAGACCTGGAAGTCATGTAAGGCCACCTCAACCACGGTCCTCAGAGGCTTCAGGACACACTTGTGCATGGCCTTCTCAAGCACCTGGTCTGTACACACACACACACACAAACAGATAAGATAGAAAGAGAAAGTTTCATCTTTCAATCATGTGAAAAAAATTAGTAATATTTTAAAACCTTAAATGCATCATAGTGAATGTTGTAAGACTAAAGACAGGACATATCCCATAAAACCTAAACTGTGCTGTCTATTACTATAACTACTATTATACAAAGTCAGCCATCAGCCCAACTCAAACCATAATCTAGTCATTAAACCAAGAAGGAAACAAACTGCACAGAATCTTAGTCGTCTTCTTTATACTACCTTTAAACTATGTCAAGTCTATTACAGTAACCCCAGTACATACAGTACTGCATACGGTCATGTGGGCGTACAGTGAACTGATCATGGGCCTTTTAAGGTTAAGGCTGGCTTTTTAATTAAACCAATTTTGAAGCAACAGCATTAGAGATGCAACAATGAGCTGATTAATGAATTAGTTCATTAAAAAAAACCGATGAGCAACTATCCTTAAAAAGGAAAATAAGAATATCAGTGAACCCATGTCCTGTGTGATGACTTGCTGCCAACATGAATGTGCTTTAGACAACCTGTATGTAACAAATGGGGGGAAGTTTGGGTTTATTCCAGAGGCAATCGGACTGGTGAACAGTAACAGTTCAGGGGACGGTTAGATTTGAACATTTGTTTCCTCTGGCACCTCAAGTATTTTGAAATGGATTATTTTGATATCTGATTCATCGTTACAGTCATTACTCAGCTGATGGTTCCTAGGTGTCAAATGTTCTGCTTATACGACAGTAAACTGAATATTTTCTAGCTTGATCCAACAAACAACATTCTATCAAAGTGTAGGATTTCTGACTCATGGCTTTCAACAACTACAACAAGATGAATAAATAACTAACCTCTGTGTTTGACATTCAAAGACTTAAAAGTCAGGTTTCACCTAATAGCTTACATATTTGTCAAGTAAAAGGGCAACCTCAATGTTAAGTGCTGCTCTTTGAGGAGTTTAAGATTACGCTGAATCTGACCAGGTTGTGGATCAAACATGGAGCTCAACTCTGTTCACAAGTATACCATTCACTCAGCTGACATGAAACCAAAGGTTGAGCTTGGATCTTACAATGGCTCCATCTGTACCTCAGACCTACGTCCATAGGCTTCATGTCATTTCCTGCCTACCTCAACTATGTCCAGCATGTACACTGACACAATTGTGTCTTAGCGCTGACAAGTCATGGTGCTAATGCAATGAGTTACACGGGAGAAAATACATGTTTTGCAACAGTGTAAACAAATGAGCATGAAAACACAGGAACTCTGTTCTTGTGGCCTGCCTTTGCGGCGAAAACACCAGAGCAGCACAAATACGAAACACACAATCCTACACAGTCCACTGTAAAAATTCCGGTAAGAAAACTAACTTGTTCATGAACCCACTCATGGGTTCTGACAATTCTGTCAGATCCTCATGTGTACACAAGGAGGGGTACAGAGGCTATTCAGGATGCTCCATCTGTCATACTGTGCACAGGCACACACACTGCACTCACTACACACACACACACACAGAGCAGACTTCCTGATTCCTTCCAGAAAGGCTCATTTCCTTTGCATATTGAGCAACGTTTGTTATTGGGCTTTATCTGGGCTACAACCTGTTCAAAGGCTTCCTTCAAATGCCATAAGCTGAAGGAGAGTGTGTGACATAAAGAGAAACACGCGACCACGTCAACATACACACTAGCACATACCTACACTGAAAACATGAAACACTCACAGAAATGTACACGAGAACAAACTTTATATCTGTACAGAAATGACAGTCTCCCTGTTTGTTGTCATCCTGTCACGGCCATAAGTCAGTCAGAAGTTTGTTCTTTAAGCTCGTCTTTTTCTTACAGACTTTTCAGATAAAGTAACATTTCTTTTCCAAGATGTCACTTTGAGCCTTAATGTAATCCCACTCTCTCCCACTCTGTACACACTCAGGAAAGGAGCACAGGCATCCGACTGTCTGCCTCGCTGCTTACACGTTTCAGTTTTTTAACAACTGTAAGCTTTATGTTTTTCTCACATTTTCCTTCGATAAAGATAATTTTTTTTGCGAGTGTGAGGCATTAATGCGCAAATCTGTGGTCTGCTAGCACAGCCAGAGTGGATCACTTCTCTGTCTCTGAACAAGGCCTTGCTGTTATTGTTTACAATGAACAAGGGATGTGAGATGCGTGCAGAGACGTGCTTACATATTCATGCAAATTCTCTTGTCCACAATAATCTGCTTGGACTGAAACGGCCTTTTTACCATCACCATGACCTCAAAGGACAGTATCAACACATCTGATACACACCACCACGATCAGGAATATATATCCAAAGTGGAAACCAAGTTATCATATGTTACCAAAAGCAGATGCACAAGAGCTTTGCTTGAATGAAACAATGAATCAGAAATCATCTGATAAAAGAATTACAGTACAAATTTGACCTGACATTTGAAGCCAGCTCTAATACTCAAGGCTGTGAACACATTTTGACGATGACCAAAAAAATATATATCAATAACCAACTTGAATAAAAAACACAAAATTAATCTCAACACTAAGAGCATACGACTATAAACAGAGTCCAAGAATAACTCATTGGGGCACAGCACAATGGCATTTCTGTAACTCAACACCTATAATGAGGCAGACTAATATGGAAAACTTCAGCTCTGAATCCCAAGACAGCGGCAAGCCTGGGCACTAGCTGAACATTGTCAGTGACTAAGTCATTTTCAAATCCTCTTCTGTAGAAATAGTAAAGGGGTTGTACTTCTCAAATAATACTGGCATGAAAACATGTACGGAACTGAATGCTGTCAAAGATAGCATATGACTAAGACATCACACACGTGCCCACACATGCATTAGTAGATGTTTCAAAAAGTATGGACACACAAACACATTGACAACCTCCAACTTTAAAAGCTGTATTTAGAGTCACGGTTTACAGATTCTCAATTTACTTGTCCTACTTACCAATCTGGTCCTCAGGTATTAGTGACTCTATTGGTGGATCCAGCTCAGAGCTCTGGCGCAGGTAAGCCTTCATCTGTGTCATAAACTGCCTGAGAGTCTGCAGAAAATCCATCCCTGATGTGTTACAGCACCGGTTCTCCTGAACAAAGCTGATGTAGTCCTGAACTAGGGAGCCAAAATATGAGCTTTTGTTCCTGGACAGCTCTGCAATTCTTTTCACCGCCCGTCTCTCCGGGGTCATGAGCGAGCTCAGCATGCCGCTTACCTTGCGAAAGCGTCCCTTCAACGCCCTAGGTAGGATAAAGGACCCCCCACTAAGGCTCACACCAACCTTTCGCCTCCTAGCTTTAAAGGATGTACGAAGGCGCATCTCTAGATCAGTCTCCAGGCCGACCCCATAATCCTCCTCTTCATCTTCTTCGCCGTCCTCATCCTCCTCACTGCTGTCCTCCACTGGGTCTTGATGGTTGCGGTGTCGAGACGGGCTGGGGGCAAGGCCTAGGGAGAATCCAGGAGATTGGGAGTATTCCAGTGAGTCAGAAGAAGAAGTAGACATGCTCATGTCGCTGAGACGCTGGCGTCCCCTTTCATTAGGACTGGAAGGACTCTGAGCATTATTCTCCAGTAGTACATCAGCGGGGACAGCAGGCGGAGGCTGGCATGATGGAAGCTTGGCACGGGATAGGGCCCTGGCGATAGTCTCATCGTCCATTGCGATGTGGCAGCGGTGGGCCTCCATATCAGGCTTTTTAGGCCTTGGAGGTGGTGGGTTCGAAGGCACAGTGAGCGGTGAGCTGGCGCCTTTGGTAAGGCTGCTGTGCTTGGCACCCATTGGTGGTCGAGCAGGAGCTGGGCGCTTGCTGGGGGACTGGTGTTGTCTCGTAGCCACAGCAACAGCCTCCGGCATGCTCTTGGGTCTAGTGGTAGCTGCTGGAGGTCCAGGTGGAGGTGGCGCAGGGCGTCGGCGTGGCATTGAGCGTGGGGGAGGGGGGCGAGGGGGAGGGAGCCTAGATTTTCCGTTCAGTTTGATGTTGTCTGTGTGTTGCTCACTAGATTTGCTGCTGCCCGACGGCTTCACAGATGATTCACCCACATTCTCTGGGTGGTTACTGGACTTGGCAGCATGTGGAGGAGAATCCTCTGCACAGTGGCGATGGTGGTGTTGATGTGTCTGGAGAAACAGCGGGTTAACAAAGCACAGAGGACCACTGGAATGCCTTCTCTCCAGATTATAGGAAGGTGGAACAGCGTGGGACCGTAAGGTTGGAGGCGCGCTCTCACAGTAAAACCCGGTGTGCCTCTGCTGCGACCCCCCGCCTTCCCTGTTCCTGTTGGTTCGCTGGGGGCTGAGGGTACGGCTCAGAGGGCGACAGGGGCGGGGGGAGGTGCGACGCTGACTGCAAAGAGCAGAGTCCCAGAAGCCTATAACAAACAGACACAGAAAGTTAAACATTACAACTTTAAGCTTCACATAGTTCTCCTAGTACAACTAAAAGTTCACAACGAGTCTTTAAATGAGAAGATGAGTCAAAGAATAGATATAAAAGAACAAAGCCAGTATTCTCTACTATTTCTCACCAACACATCAGCTGTTCAATCAAAGTTCTTACTTTGTGCTCTTTGCTTGTCTTTCTTCTTTTTGCTGGTCGGAGAAATGTGGTGAGTTTAGCTCCGTGTCTCTTGGGTCTGATTCACTGAATGCCGACACACACCCAGAGACGTACAGAGGGAGTCACCCGTGCTAATCACAGAGTGGGAGGGCACTCAACACACCACACGGCACGCATTCCCAGTCTTTCCACTCTTCTTCCTGCTCTGTTTTCCTTCTCTCGTAATTCAAATAGAGCAGTGTTCCCCTGTAGCTCCCCTAACGGAGTAGTTTTTTTACAATTTTTTTATTGTTCAGAGAATTGATAGCTATCTGCAAACCTTATGTACATGATCTTATGCCTTTTTCCTCTCGTGCTTTAAATCAATGCTCTTTTTTAGTTTTGTGTCAACTATTTGAACAGAACAGACAACAGATCATACACACTTTGAAGCATATGCACCAAGACTACAGCCTAAGTCTGGTGACGACCGGTTCTGCAGTCTAAAAATGGAAATGTGACCTCTTACATTCCTGGTGCAATAAAGAAGCAGACTCCAGCTGACTGCTGGTAGAGCAGTTTCAGATGTCTCATAATACCTCAGTGTCTAGAGAGTGAACTCTGACTGTGGTATTCTCACGGGTCCATGTGAGCAATGAACACCTGACACTGCAGAGCACGACTGCACCAGGCAGCCCAACCTCAACCACCCATATAATAATGACTGACCTCACGGTAGCACGAGTTGAAAAAGGGCTTGCTGTAAATACTGTAATATGTTTAAATCTAAAGAATCTTTCAAATAATACATTTGTCTGTGGTCAGGTCAAAGACTAATACAAATTACTGGCAAAAATATGCATTTGTCATTTACTTATTTATCCTGTTGTGTGTTGTTTTTCATGAATGTGGTTATGTAGCTGACAAATCTAGTCTTGATGATCACTCAAAGTGCCTTACAGATCCTTTTTTCACCCATTCACACACATTAATACACTACATTTATGGGCAGCACGTTTTTCTATGTCAGGTGGCTTGGTCCAGTATCTTGCCCAAGTACACTTCGGCATGTGGAATGGGGAAAACTGTGATTGAACCACCGACTATCTGGTTAAAGGACAACCCTCTCTAACCCCTGGGCCACAGCACCCAACCTAAAAACTCTGTCACTTCCTGCCTGGGTTTCATTACATTACATTACATAACATGGGTTTCAAAACCCAGGTAAAAGCCTTTCCATGGACAGGGATGATTTTCGCCTTTTGGGGCAAAAGGAAGACTTTTAATGCTCACCCCAACCGGTCGAGGCAGATGACCGCCCACATTGAGCCTGGTTCTGTTAGAGGTTTCTTCCTGTTAACAAAGGAGTTTTTCTCTCCACAGTCGCCAAAGTGCTGCTCAGTGTGGGAACTGTTGGGTTTCTCTAAATCAAATAAGATTTTAAGGTCTTGACCTTCTATGTAAAGTGCCTTGAGATAATGTATATTATGCTTTGGCGCTATACAAATAAAATTGAATTGAACACATGTGAAAGGTTTGTGCAGGAAATGACTCATGGACAGTTGATTTACAGCAACTGAAAAATGGTTAAATTGAAAGCTACTGAAAATAATTATGACATTGAATTAAATAGGACGTCTGTTTAGCTTGAAAGACACTGTACATGTGCTCGGCCTGAATAAGTTCATAACTTTGTTGTGTGTTGACACACACTTTCTACATAATAGGGGGGGTTAAGATATCTAAATAATTGCTGTAATGGTCAAAAACTGGAAGGTATGGAGATCCTTAGTCCTATTTCTCACATAGCTGCTGTCAAAACATCTGCTCTCTGAAATGGTCTCTAGTGAGATTGTTCTCCTGGTGGAGCATTTTATGTGATCTGGCTAAAACCATGATTTCACGACTGCTGTAAAATAAAGCTGGACTTCCTTGAGAACAACAGAAAATAATCTCTGCAGCTTCATGGTTTTCCCCCATAAAATTATAATGTGAAGTATAACTGCCGTCACTCTGCCGTCATTCACTCTGTTGTTCACTCTGTTGTTTAGACGTGGCTGTATTGTGTACATAAACTTTACTGAAATCACTGCTCCTGGTCATTGCTCCTAAACAGCACAGTGTTGGCCCAGCTTTAGAGAAGAACTGTTCCAAACTAATATAACTTAACTTTGTTGTACAATGGGATTAATGCAGTGATGAACCATTCATACTTTAGAGAGAATAAGTTAAAATATGACTTTGTAAACATGTAGTTAAAGCAAAACTTTGTCCAAAAACTGTATATGAATTAGGGGAAATCAGAAATCGAGGTGTGTCTTTCTGTCAACAGGTAACTGACCTGAGATTGAGGGAGACATTTGAGACATCAATGACTTAATTTCACTGAATATAAGAGTAACACTAACAGCACTATGCCAGCACCTCTACAAGGCTGTATGAAGGCACAGTACTAACATGCTCATAGAGTCAATGCCAACATACTTCTGTTTACCAGGTTCGCCCTCTTATTTTAGCATGTTAGCAATGCAACTTTAGCACTAAATGCAAAGAGACTACAACTGAGTCTGATGAGAATGTCATGAGTTAAACCAAAGTATGAGATGAATTAAAAACAAACATCGGCAAAAGCTTCATACAATCCATCTTATACTGCAGAGATGTAAGCCAAAGTGCAGCACCATCCCTAACACGACTAAACATTCTAATAGCACCCTAGATATCCAAAATGGACCAAATATTCATGATAAATGCTCCAGTTAATAAGTTAAATTCGATTCAGAGCCCACCACTCGATATCATACCAGCACCCTCACTTTGTTTGCCCTCTGGTGGGGAAAATAGGGTGCAAAGTCACTGTGATATTCAAATGTCTGAAGCTATTTGCAACATGTGTTTGTGTTTCACATGTGCGTGCCCAGAGTCCACAACACAGATCGAGGCAGTCTGCATTTAGACTTTAAATAGAAGCTCTCCAGTGGAGAAGGGAGTTTCCCTTAATGAATATATGAGCTTGTTAAGTGAGTTTCAGAAGTTGGCTTATACTTTATGGGTTTTTCTGCTTTTTCCCAATGGAAAAAGGAGGAGAAGAAGGATAAAAGTGCAAAAGCAACAACAACGATGACTAACACCCACTTCATTCTCAGGAATACAGCCATGCTTATACAATGACAGCATTTCAGGTTTGTAAATACCAGTGACACAGTCTACTGGATCTTACGTTAGCAGTCACACTCTCGAAACTTGTGTGTTTTCACACATTTTTGACTGTGGTATGATGGTATGTGTGTGTTTAGACAGCACACAGCCGACTGTAGCTTTCCACTCGCCACTCCCTTCCCCCCACACTGAGCACTGAGTAATGTCGTAGGCTTCCACTATAGGAAGCTGACTCACTGCAGTTGCACAGCAGCTGGGCCTGGAATAACTTGACAGAGATGAGGTGACTAAAACTGCTGTGAAAACAGACCCAAATGGTCAGTGTGAGAAGACAAAGGAAAATAAACAAAACCTCTGCACAGAAATGCTGGTTGTTTCATTTGTCTTTGCTTTGTATGACTGACAGTTTTCATGGATATCGAGCGTCATCATCATGTGCACATGCACAGCCAGGGGGCAGATAACGTCCAATAATCAATCAATCAATCAGTCAAATTTTAATTGTATGGCCCATATTCACTAATCAGTATTTGTCTCATAGGGTTTAACAACGTGAGACATCCTCTGTCCTTAACCCTCAACAAGAGTAAGGAATGAAAGCTAATGACGAGCTGATTCAGTACCTGGAACTGTGTGAATTACAAAAATAGTGGTTGGCAATGTTTACAGTTCCAATGTTCTGGTCACAGCTCTGGGTTTTATAAAATCTGTGGATGATTTTAAACTGCAGGAATAAATAATAAGTAATAAGAAAGGGTGTTTAAAGTTGATTATTAGATTTTGCCGTGGCTCTGTGTTTGATATGTGTTTACAGCTGATAGAGGAGCAGGCTGATGGCTTTGGGTGGAGGTTGTGTCACATGTAATGCTATCCAGAAAGCAGAATATTAGATGCTAATGTAAAATATTGATAACCACAGTGAGCAGGGCTCTCAGCAGGCAAACAGCATGACAACATTATTTTGTGCTAACATTAGAGAGCGAGGCAGGCTTGCTGTTTTCACCTGCTTCCAGTCTAAGATTGGAATAAATCTCGGCAGTTATTTTTTTATACCTGCATGAAACTACTTTAAACTCGATGAACAGGAAAACACCAATCTAAAAACAGCATTGTGCCTTAAAAATTTATCAGCACTGAATTAATTTGTGGTTCAAACTTGGAAAATCTCCAGCAAGGCCGCTCAAGATGATGAGTAAAGACATAATTGAAGATACCTGCTCCGAGCTGAGCCACCTCCTCCAGCTCTTTCTGAGTCTTGGCAGATGCAATGGCCTCTGGGAGTTTGATTGTGAAAGGCAGGACATCCCTAAGGAAAGAACAACAAGCCATAAATATGATAAAAAACACAAGAGAAAGTAGAAATACACTAAAATAAGTTGGACATTGGATAGAGAGTATGACTCATCATTACTGTTCAGTGTACTGAACTTTATTTTTAAGGTTATATAGCAGTTTTGTCAATGACACACCCTGACAATAGTGATAATGCCATGAATCTAGTAAATGTGTTGACGCACCCTTTAATTCCAATCATAGATGAAAATCTCTAACAATTCAAAATATATCTGTGTTGGTATCTAACATGTTGCTCAACCAAAACTCTGAGCTCCATCTCCACAGTCACATGCACTGCTTTGTTTCTTATTGCTTGTGGCACGGTTTCCCACTGTTTCCCGTGTCTGCAGTTTGAGTCTGTCTGAGACCCTGGCACCAGCTAAAACAAGAAGTGAGAGCCCTGGGCACTGAGAGTTGACTGCTTACTCGACAAACATTCTTTTCACTTGTGTAAGGTTCCATCCTCAAATCCCCTCTCGTCAGAGAGTAGCACACGGAGAGGCTGAAGGATGTGCCAGATGGACACAAAAGGAAATGTGTATTTACCTGCTAATACAGTAGAAAGCCACCAGGCGAAACAGATCTGCGAAACTTATCCCAGATCCCTCGAGAGAAAACGCTGCAAACAAATGAAAATGCAAATTAAATAGGAGTCCATTTAATAAACACATTCTGCATGTGAATTTGTAGAGTCTGAAGGCGAGGGACAAGGTTTTGGGGCTGGACTGATCACATCTGAGCAGGTTTCGGTGGCCCGCAGGGAAACATGTGGAGAGCAAAAGAGGAGGAACACAAATTGGCTTTTTAATTTATCTGCATTCATATACAGATAGCTGTTAATAGAGATTAGCCAAAATGTTGGACCTAAAAACACCTGCAAAAAGTATCACTGTTTGTATTTAGTGTCGAAAAACCTTTGACTTGTGTGATAAAAAGAAACTTGTAGAAAGGGTACGATCTATATCTGCTGTCTACACGGGAGAAGCCTCAAACTATTGTCTGTTGTGGGGTTGAGCTGTGATTATATGTGAGGGTGGAACCATATTTCAGACCCATATTGAGAGCTGGTGATGGGGTGGAGTGACACAGAGAGCAGTACCACACTGTATCGAGCACGTCAGTGAATGAGGGTGCAAAACAGAACCAATAGCAAACATTTAAAGAAAACTCCTAATGGGATAGAGAATCTGAACTCAGAGTCCCCAAGCACTGATAAAACCCTCAGTTACACCTGCTGCACCTTCCACTGACCTCATCACCTCTGGCCATGTCGACCTCTGTTGAACTTTACTGCTTTGGTTTTTGCAATGTTTAACTCGATTTTTTATTATTGCTGTATAATATGTTGTACTGTTGCAATAAACATTTTAACGTGAGTTGTCTGTCTGAACCATTTTAAAATCTGTTTTGGAAAAACCTCCTCTGGTTTTAGTTTTTCAAATGTGAGGGTTTCTCAGATTTTTCTCTGCTTTAATAGACAATATTGAATATTTGCATCAAGGTTTGACAAAAATAATAAATTGTTTAAATTATTTCCCAGTCTATTCACTTATCTACTACAAGTGCAGGTGTGTTATTTTTCATGCAGTGCATTTCGGCTATCTCAGAGGCCGTTTTAAGGTACAGTTCACCCAAAAATGAAAATTCACTCATTACCTACTCACCACTATTCAGATGGAGGGGTGGGTGAAGTGTTTGGGTCCACAAAACTGTTAACATCAGAAGTAAATAGTGTTGCAGCCAAATCCAATACAATTCAAATGTAAAAAAACATAAATGCCTCAGTGAGAACTCACGGGTATCATCACATGTCCCTTCGGCAAGGAGGCACGAGCTTGGTTGATGTGCACGCAAACATGAACACGGCTCTGAGCTGAAGATAACAGTGGACATTTTTGCTAAAATCATGGTGTAAATAAGCTGTTTCGTGTCGAACTTGAAAGTCAGGTCTTACTGACACTTGGATGACACCACAGGAGCAGTATGGAGGCATGTGTTTTTCACCAGTTACTTTACTGTATTGGATTTGGCTGCTACGCTGTTTACCCCTGAAACTCCAAAAGTGTTTCGTGGACTCAAACACTTCACCCGACACATAATGACTGAATTGTATATTTATATGAACTATCCCTTTACGAAACAATAAGAAATAATGCCTTTGTTAATGAGCAAAGTGAAACCGTTCATTCACATGGCTGACTTGATACAGCACTGTGTGCAGTGCGAGAGGCTAACTGAATAGCAGCTGACCCACATCTAAAGGCCAAACCAGGCCAAAGGCACTGCGGTCCCTCCCATGTGTGCTGTCATTTCAGTACAGAGAATCCACAGCTGCTATGTCATCACACTTTGGCAACAGCTCCAACTCTCTGTGTGGAACCACAACACGTGCAGGACGAGTTATTCTAATACTAGGAGCATATTTAAATCATATAGGTTTTAGACATCACAGTTAATAAAGACACACAACACTAAATAAATGAATCTTAGTGCACACTTATGGTAATCTATGTCAACAACGTGACACATTTTAACTAAGGTGCACATGTTCAATAAAGATACAAACAGCTAATAAATGGTTGCAATATAAAAAGTGCTTTGGATATAGATAATTATTTATCAAATTATACTAACAGTTCCATAGGACATCTATTTTAAAAATCAACATGACCCCCAATGCCAAGGTCTCTCTCTCTATCTCTCTCACATACACACACACACACACACATGCGCACACACGCGCACACACACACACACACACACACACACACACACCATTGTGTTTCAAGCTGATGTTCCGGTCACACTCGTTTCCCATCTCGGTATGGGTTTATCTTTGTACAAGCTGAGCGGACAGGAAAGGAAGGAAGAGACTTTTCTTTTAACTTGCTGACCGAGAGTAGTGGTAGAGGTGGTTGTGGCTAAATGAGACACAATCAGGGAAGCAAAGGAAACTGGACTAACACAATTTGAACTTTGTGATCTGTCATTGTCATTACAACAATAAACTTGAATGAGTTTTGCTAACAGTTATTTGAAGCACTGTTCCTAAAAAGGTTAAAGGTGAAGCGTGTAGAATTTAGAACAACAATTCAAACAATTAAGATGAAACAAACTAGTAAAAACATCATGAGGATTATTCTACATTAGATTTCAACCAATAATTCCCTTTCACCTAAATCTTACACACTTGATCTTTCATTTACTCTTTACATTGTGACCTGTCTGAAAAACATCTGTGGTAAAGATATTGCATCTCAGTCAGATATTGCCAATACTAGATTCTGTGGGATCATCTTTTGAGACAAACTTGAACACAGAGTCCAACTTGTCAATGTATTTGACATCCTCTGAAACACTACAGATCCTGACTTAATCCACGAGGAATCCTGACTCCAGAAAACATACATATTACTCACTATACTGGCTCTCTTTGACAGGAAAATGGCTGATGGGAGTTTCTGACCGATCCTCCTTCAGACGCACAGACAGAACCTTTCTCTGCAGAACAGCTGACTTCCTGACCAGGAATACCTGCACCAGAGAGGAATCATCCGTCATGACATGTAAAATACACTTAGATAACAGATGAACAGTTGTATCACAGGAGGGTAACTCCTCACCCCTGGTGGCTGCTTGAGCAGAATGCGACTGGCCTCCTCTTCAGTGATCGCCAGCAGCAACCACACTGGGTGGGTTTGATTCAGCCTGTCCAACACGCTCATCCTCCTTCGCAAGGAGTCATACCCAGAGTCCCTTTCACCCCCAACCCCGCAGCAGTGGGGGGACTGCAGGTAAACGCCACTCACCTCACTCTCCAGCCTGGCAGCATGACAGAGAGAGGGACGGAGTCAAACACTAATGCCATCTGCTGGTGATAATGAGCAGCATAGTGAATAGATTATATTTACAAATACTGTTGAAGGAAATATGATTTAGCAGAACACTAAACAAAGCAGAGCACGGCAATAAAAATGTTGTGCCTGACTGAGGCAGATATTATTATCAGATATTATCAGGAAAAAACAAGATGAGTCAGGTTGAGGAATGTTTTGTCTAGAGCAGGAGAAATGTATGAAATACAGCGTTACCCCTGCAGATCCATGGGCTCCTTGTCTGTGGATGGAGAGGTCTGGACCATCTCCTTCTTCAGCTCCCCGATCTCCATTGCAAACGTGTCAATCAGCTGCAAGAGGACAGAATGAGAGGCTTCAGAATGTCAGAAGGACAAGTGGGGGGGGGGGGGGCAGCAATAAACGAAACTGACGACATCTGTCAAATGTTGATTACAAATTAGGAAAGTGAGACTTTGGGACGGACAGGCTGCACTGGTCAGATCTGTAACAAAGGGCAGGGAAATGGTTAGTCATGTTTCCTCTATGTGGACCTTATTTCCTATAGACAGGAAGCAAAGCATTGTTAAAACAAAAAGAAACAAACACAACATTGAGAGTGGGCTGCAAAACTTCCCAGGTTGTTCTGTAAAGACCCAAACAAAGAGATTTAAACATCTGGAGGAATCTGGACAGGAAGCTTGTTTGGCTGCATCCTATATCATATCACCTGTCATTTAAATCTGTTTGGCAGAAATTAGTCAACAGAATAAAGTGTGGAGATGACTGCTCATCATGCCTTTTGTGCTGGATTTAGTTTCAGCCCACAACTATTTTGGCATTCGAAAAGCATTACAGATATGGAATGTGTTTTACGATCACTTATACCAGCCTCAGAAAGCACACCCCTATCGTCCAAACAAGTAAACAGGCAGTATGCTGTGTTGCCACTGGATTCAGAGAATGGAGCTGAATCTAAAAACATGTGTGTTTCGCCTCTGTGTTGTGAGAAAGGAGTGAGTTTTCTTCCACACAAATTGTATTAATTACTATCTGAAGGCGCTTGTCCCTTTCCTTTCACAACACTTCTTCACCACTGAAAACCAGTCATCTTGAATAAAAAACAGTGTCAGAGTACATTCTGGTAAAGTCATGCCTAAATCAGCACAGGTAAACCATTCGCGCCCAAAAGGTACTTTTTAAAAAACAGTTTATAAGCTGCTCAGTTAAAGCCTACAACACAATTTGTTTTCATGTTGTCTTGTCTTTTCCTGCATTTTCCACATTCCCTCCCACCACATGTTAGAGCGCTCAGGGGATTCAGGGCCCGCTGTAACATTACTGAGCAGATGTTGAAATTTGGATGCTCTGCACTGAGGATCTGGGTCAAACAACGCAAACAAAACAAGGCAGCCGCAGAGCACGGAGTAATGAAGACCAGAAATTTGAGGTAATCGAGGAAAGTATGTTGACATCAACTGCACATGGAAAATTCCAGTCATATTATCAGAGTTTCTTGATGTTTTTAACTCCAAACATGAAGTTCAAACTCAAAGAATTACACAGGAATATTCTCAAACTTTAGGTTTTGGTTTTTATGAAATTCGTATGTCAGAACCACTGCTTCCATTACACATTTCAACCAATAGGAGGCATCCTTTAACAAACTATTCTCCACCAGGCGGGCTGCAGGCCAGACCGCAGTAACCACAGCCGCCCCCTCACAGGACTAAGTCTATTCTACCTAAGTGGAGCCAGCTCTGCTGAAGCCTCAGAGTCCCTCAGCGTTCTGTCAGGTTAAAACTCATACGACACAAATGGAAATGAAACCCTGCACTTCAAATTAAGACTGGTGACACTCAGTCTTGTGGTGACACAAGTGACTATTCCAGTCTTCACAGGCGACCAGAGACAGCCGGCGCTCTCACACAGCTAAACGTGTCATTTTCTTCTCAAGAGATGTGAGGAGCCTAAAATCAGAAGCTGCAATCAGCTGAAGTGGCAGCTCAAACTGACCGACCCCTGAATTAGTGCTGAGTGACTGCAGTTAATCCAATAGAGGGGAAACATTCAGAAAAACAAGCTTTCTCTCCTTCCAGTCCTCGAAAACAACAGAGAGGCTGTTGAAGGTACTTCATAACTGTGTAACTTGATTTGCACTATTGTTCATGGGACATCAGTGTTTACAGTGGAGCTCTAGCTGATCTGTCAACAGAAAAATCATCAACTATCTTAATATTCTGTTTTGAATAAACCATCTTTGGTTTGTCTCTGCTTTAATAGAAAATATTGAATATTTTTGCGTATTTAAAATGTGCATCAAGGTTTGTAAAAAATTATAATAGTTAAAAATTAGTGTTAAGATATATTTATTAACTATTCATAACTAATTTGAATCATTAATTAAGTATGTCCCAGCATGTTCTGGAACTCAGCATTATGTACTTTTGTAGGTGTGTTGTAATCAATGTTTTAAATACTGTTATTTTGTTAATGTGTTCAGTTACACTCAGCATCTTTTGCACTTCTGTCCGTCCTGGTAGAGAGATCCCTCACATGTGGCCCTCTGAGGTTTCTACGTTTTTTTCCTCTGTTAACAGGTTAGTGGATTTTCCTTACTCTTGCTGAGGGTTGAGGACAGAGGATGTTGCACCTTGTTAAAGGTACACTGTGTAGAATTTTGTGGTATCTAGTGTTGAAGTTGCATGTTGCAGCTGAACACCCCATCACCTCACCCTCTCCTTCCAAACATGAAAAAGAACCTGTGGAAGCTTCAGTTGTCATAAAAACTCAAAAGGTGTTTAGTTTGTCCAGTCTGGACTAATGTAAAAAACATGGCGGCCTCTGTAGAGAGGGTCCCCTCAATGTAAATATAAAGTATTTAAATATAAATGGCCTTTTCTGGGGTAAAGAAACTACAATTCATACAATTTAGATGAAACACACTAGTGAAAACATCATGAGGATTATTCTACATTAAATTTCTGCCAATAGTTCCCTTTCACCTAAATCTTACACACTGGACCTTAAGCCCAGTGAGACAAAGTGGGATATGTGAATATAGGCTATACAAATAAAATTGAATTGATTGATTGATTGTTATTTTTAATACATTGCATGTCGGCTATTTCAGAGGTCTGTAAAACAACCAACGCAATCTTCAGCTCTGTAATTTAACTAAATATGAAGCATTTGCAGCAACAGAACAAACATTGTGCTTTTACTTTGAAGACAATTTGCTACAGAGGAAATGATTCTACGAAAGTTATACCAAGTGTGAAGCCGATAAGTTGAACGGTTCGCAAGTGGGTAAATATTCAATTTATGCATCTTTACAAAACGTGCCAAGGCCTGGCAAAAATAATAGAGTTTAAAAATGACTCATTGACTAATGATTCATTAACATAGTATCTTCCATTTTGTTCTCTTATAAATTATCATGATCAAAATATTCAGGAACTGCTCATTAATGATTCATTATTAACTTGCTACTGATTTGATACTGTTTTAATTAAATTATTACACTAGAAACCTGGGGCCAGGATCTGCTTCAGTGTTCCAATACTTTACACAACACAAACACACAACGGAAAGAGTTAATCCAGCCATGGAAACAAGTAGAAATATTGTTATTATGTTCTGTTAATAGACAGGCATTGAATTATCTGAATGAAAGTGGGGGAATGAGGCCAGAGCAGAAGACATGGGAAATTCCTGAGCTATAAAATGAAGGTCAGTGAACACGAGAGCTGCAGAGTGACTGGATCTGGGCAGAGTGCCGTGTGCAGCTCTAATGGTGGCGCTCATGCTGGCCTTATTTCACTCTGACAGCTTTTAGAGGAAAAAGACTTATATTCAGGAACACCCTCCAATAACAAGACTGTGCCTTTCACTAACTTTTATAAACCTAACCCACTTCATTCATCTGGGTTTGTTTCCCCTTTTATTGACTCCATCCTCTCTGCACGACACTAGTATACACAAATAAATGTGTGTGTGTGTGTGTGTGTGTGTGTTTCTGTAGAGGTAAGTGATTCTCTGCATGTGCTGCTGTTAAAGCCATGGATGGAGTCAATGGGAAACTATGTGTTTGGTTTTGTCACACAGACACACACACCCATAGCACTTTCACAGAGGGAGCATGATGGAAAAAGCTGCAGAGGAAATAAGAGGCGAGACAACATTCAGTTTTGTTTCATAGTTGTGGTCTAACTGTGTCGTCTGAAGTTTTAAAAGTGGCTGTTCGTGCATTTAAGCTGGATGAAGTGAGCAGACGCTGTCAGGTGAAAGCTGCAGTACAAGGCTGCAGCTGCTTTAAATACAGAATGCAAAGTAAGTTATGTAAAACACAAAATAACAAACACCTATTGGGATTATATAATACAGATTAGTCACAAGGGGGGGATGAACAGAGGATTAGGACGATTGAAGGATTTTAACGTCTGAAAATAAATCGAACATGGACCATTCACTGAACAGGATCCACTAAGAGAACCTTCTCAAAACAGTTTGTCTTGTCAGTCAGTCACATTTGAAATGTTTATTGCAGCAGCAGAACTGAGTAAGAGTTTAAGTGTAAGCACAACTTCTGTTTTATTGCTGCAATGCTTTATACTGAGCAGAATTAGAGCTTTATTATGAAAAGGTGTGAAGGTTGTGCTGGTTGCTTAACAGACCTTTGAAATAGCCGACATGTAATGTATGAAGAAACAACACCAGTTCAGTAAATCATTCAATTCATACATGAACCACACACATGAACAATAATAAAGAAATGAATTTAATGAAAAACACAGACTATAAAATCTTCACTGCAGATAAACCAGGTAGGATGACCACAAAGTTTTCCACATTCACTGTGCACCATAGACTGTTTATAAAAAGCTCTGCACGCACACAATACAAACTGACAGTATATTGTAGAGTGGAGAGTAGCAGAGGCATTGACAAAAAAAAATGGAGGGATGGGAAATCTTTGACCGGAAAACTGGTAGTTTGTGCAAGATAGAGAAAGCAGCAGTAATAAGTGTCACAGATTCCATTGTGTATTTAAATTTATTTAAATTACTGTATTGTTATAATGACACAAAATCTTTGTACCTGGCAGGCCTGTGTTGTCAGTGTGTAGCTATACGTCCACTTTTGAGGGACCCTTCCTTCTAACCTTCTCTCCCCTTTCTGTCGTGGTACTCCATGGGAGAAGAAAGTGAAGTTATGGTCAGTGTATGTCAGCTTCTTGTGTATTTAAGTGTACTAGTTAGTTGAAAGTTATTGTATCATATGCTAACCTATCTCTGATGTTCAATTTGTAAAATATGTGTAAAAACCTACTGTTTTCACTCGGTCTGTCACAATGAATCACCTCCAAGACATTTCCTTTCCATCAAATAAACCACAACACAGACAATGCTAGACTCCAGGGATTACACTGTCATGTGGTGGAACTCTATCTGACTGTAATCTGACAAGAAAAACAATCCGATAAAAACTCCTTCAGTTTGACGACGCATGAGCTGCAAAAAGTACCAACACATGCACAAAACTTTTTCTGGTGTCATTTTCACAATGTGCAGCGTGTTTCTGTATTTGTATGTGCTGTGACTTTTTGCAGCGCATGTGTCGTCAAATTGATGAAGTTACTTTCTTAAATTGCACGTGTTGTCTTCATTTGCAAAGCGTTGAGCTCTCTCTTTGCCACCATATATGTCATTGTTTACACTGAACCAAACACTGCCCCCATCTGTGATTTTTGTCCCACCATGCCTGTTCTCCTGTTTACAAAGATATCAATCTGTCACAGCCTCCTAGAAGGTGGGATAACAACCCTCCCCTACTCTGTGTTCACACCTTTTATATAGAACAGGGAAGCAGAATACAGGTGCAAAATGCTTGGAGTGAATGTTAGTGGAGGAGAAACTGCAGAGGCAAAAGAGGAACCATGAAGAGAGGCAGAAATGGGGGGGGGGGGGGGGGGGGGGGGGGCATTAAGACAGAGAGGGAGAAAGCATTTCATTACTCCTGTGTATGTGTTTGTCAGGGAGCCAACACGAGCAGCTGGCTTTCTTCAGTCCAGCAGAGCTTCACTATATGGCAGAAAGCAAAGGAAAACTGTACAAAACATACAGCTCCACTTTAAGATGTCATCAATCAATACTCTATTACATTTCCTGAAAGTATGAAGGAAAGTGCTCAGTCAGAACAAACAGTGTGCGGATAAAACCTTGACAGGATAAAAACAGTCTCTGAGAGAATAAATCCATAAAGTATTTTAAGACTTCACAAGTAAAGAGTTTCTGAAAGACACAGACCTAATGAAATGTGACTGTCGCCAGAGAGATGCTTGTATGAATAATATAATAATCTTTACACATGGTGTGTGTGAAAGGATTGATGATGTTCACTGGACTGGAATGCAGGTGATCAATAAATTACTGTTGATCACGCATTGTAGCAGACTTTTGGTAAGTGTATTGACATGAATTAATCTACAATGTGTATTAAAACTGAATACGCTGATTTGTTTGTGGCCATCGCCAAAATATGAACACTGACCACGACATCATGACTGATACTTTTCCTAAATTGGTCAAATCTTTATTCACTGCAGCTGCACGAGATTCGTTCAGCGCCTCTTCAACCTGACTCCTCTCTCTCTCATGCACATGACACACAGACACACCAACAGGGACATCGGACACTGGGTCAAAACAACATCATTTGGTTTTAACTAACACAAACGACATAAGTGTTAAGTCGCATGTAGAGTGGGGAAGTCAGATCCATTTTCTCAGGGAATAATTCATGGATCTTGATGAATCTGCAGCTTGATTGAATTTAATTGTTGGGCCTTGGCGAGTGCCATTCTAGCTGCTATCTTTTACTTCAGTCTCTTCAAACTCAACACCACCTGGAGATGTTTGAGCTCTGCCTGAACAGTGACAGATGGAAATTGTGGCTGACATGAAAAGTTTTAAACAGAGCTTGCTCAAAAAAGGGGCAAATATTATTGTCTGTTTGGCTGTTTCTCTCTTCTAAACACAAGTTGAGTCAGCCTAAAAACAGGAAGATAAACAGGAAATGAATCTTTTACATTTGCAAGGGATTTTTTGGAAAGTCCGCAGTGTCATCATTACCTTAAAGAAGCTGCCGCTCCTGTCTGTCAGGCCGCTGGGGGGATTCTCGGCTGAAGAGCTGAAGGCCATGTTGTCCTCCTGTCCTCTTCCGTCTGAGTCTGAGTGTGTGTGTACGTCTCAGACAGTGTCTGCCGGCGCCGGAGCTCTGTGGGTCAAAAACACACTTCTCTTCAGATACTTCAGCTGTGGCGCAACCAGAGGAAATTCTTGCTTTGGCCACAGAAGTATTATGGAGGTGCTGGCCTGCTGGAAGGCTTTCTATCTGTCTCTTCCTCCTCTCCCTCCCTCTCTACACATCCACCTCTGCTTTCTCTTCATCACTCCTTTGACTCACCCTCAGACCATTTTTTGAAAAATCTCATTCCAATCCTCCACTTATTTTTGGTTGAACCAGTTTCCTCTCACCTGCCTCTCCTATTTCCTTCCATCAAATTTTCACTCTCTTTCTTTTTCCAAGATTTTGTTCCCATGTTCTCATACATACATAATTAATTTTCCATTTTGGCGAGCCTCACTTCAAGAACAGCTGCCTTTCTTTCCCAACCATCACAGCAACGTTTTTAGGCCTCTGGGCTTTAGTAGGACACTAGTGATGGAATTGATGGAATTGAACAACCTGAAAATTACCTCAAATTAGCAGAAACTCTATTTAAAATAATGTGTGTGTGTGTGTGTGTGTGTGTGTGTGTGTTTGTGTGTGCACACTTGCGGGACACAGTGTATATATTGGAAAAATTATATATCATTTGTATCATTATGTACTTCCTTATGTTTCTTTTATCCTTTTCTTTTGCCATTACTTTTAAATGATGTATTAATTGATCTACTGTCTTTTTGAATTTTGATTAATTAATTATATTCATTTGCTTCTTGTCTCTGATGTTTTCTAGAAGAAACTCTATTTAACTTTCGTTTTCTTTATCTTTCTTTGTTTGGGATGTGTCCCTCCCATATCTCTCTGTTTACTTTCTTCTGTCTTTCTTTCGTGTCCGGCTGTTCACAGTCCTTGCAAACCAGGAGATGCTCTGTCGATTGTCCACCCACACATGCATTTTCATCTCACATAGCAAGGAAGCCCCCCACCCTTTATACCCTAATTGCAGGGCAAAAGGGAGAGAAAGCAAAACTTAGAAGATCATGTCAGGATACTTTTGGGCAACTAAATGTAAATGGTCTATGTTGGCCAAATTAACCTGTTAAAGGCCCTGGGGCCAACATTTGACTCCATCAACAACAGTTTATATGGATTTATTTCACATAAACCATTTGATGCTTCTATGGTTCCATGTTTGTCATTTGATTGTTAAAGTAATATCTGTATTTTATATAATTGGAAATTCAGGCAGAATAAAGGCCATGTGATTACCACAGTCTTTATATGAATGTGACATGACTGAGTTGTGTTTACAATGGCTGTAAAGACATTTCACTCAAAACCATGCGTGAGGACACACATGAAAAGTCAGGGGATCACCGAAGCAAGATGGACAATGTTTGCATCAGCAAACCAATCAATAGCCGCTGTGACATTGATGGACAGAGTGGTCCTGACATCTGAGCCATCTGAGAGATGATTGGTCTTCTTATCAAGAAAAAACTTTAATAAGTTCCATTAATAAAGAAAAGTAAACCGAAAGTCGGTGAAGTCAGTTACCGTTAATGTTATCTACATATGTGGTGACCTGCACAATGTCTCAGTCCGTTTCCTGACTGTCTGAGAGTGGAACTGACATCTGTCTGCCACCATAGGTTTCATTTCCACAAACATAGGAAAGTAAAGAAACAAAGAAACTGAGCGCACAAGGGAAACATCTAAAGAGGAACTTTAAAAAATGATTCCTACTGAGGAGATTCCAGTAAAACAGTGAGTGATGATTCTCAGAGTCCTCGCGCTGTTGATTCTGCAACAGAGCTGCGCTCAGCGGCAGTGCCAACAAAAACTCTGACCGAAAGGTAAATAATGTGTCCACATGCATAAACCTCAGATGCTGGGTACTGTAGTAGTACAATATAACTCCCACCAGTGCAGATCCTCTTCACCCTGCCAGAAACGACCCATGGATCACATCAAACACTTCACTAATGTCTTTTCCTCAATCACGGATCACTGTGTGTGTCTGTGTGTGTGTGCAGTCCATATGTATGTGCAGGTGTGTGATCCTCAGCTGCAAGTAAACAAAGACACATCTGAGCGTGCACCCCTCCCTCACAGGACCAAGGACAAGCCCCCACGCCCTCCTTCCCGCACAGACACAGACCTCTTTGTGTTTAATACAACGATAATAAATAAAGAATGACAGCAGGACTTCATTAAGCTCTGGAATTTTTGTTTTTAACGTCCACTCTGGTGGTGCGACCCTCATTTTCTCCCAGTAGGTGTGAGGCTGGCTGTGAGGCTGCTGTCCCACATCAGAGTTGATGAATAGCCTCAGTGTTTCTGCTTTTAGTGGCAATGTTAAATTTAATTGCTTAATAGGTGCTACCTTCATATGAAGCTCCCTTCACATGCTAAGTTCTAATTGATGACTTTATTAGCAGTTAAAATATAGCTTGGTTATAAGCCGTTAATAAGATCAACTATTGTTCTGAAATCCATTTGACCACTGTGAACCCTCCACCTGCCCTTTATTTTTTACTACAAATTCACTTGATGGACTGGTTAACCAGTATGTATCTAAAATCTTTAAATGTAACTTCTTAGTAACAAATAAAAAGTTCAGGCCTGATGACTTGATTCAAAGAAGTTGCATTTCATTAAGCTGACACTTTTATCCAAAACGACATACAATCAGTGAATTAACCATGAGGGTACAAACCCAAAATGTTTTTATAGGCAACAGTGTCACTGTGTGTAATGCGTTAATGTCACCCTACTGTCAAAAACAAGACATGGCTCAGAATTCAGATCATAAAATTGATCTTATATCTATTATTTGATAAAAGATAAATATGTACTGCACTGTAGAAACGAAACATTAAGGCAAACTAAAAGTTCAAGGCAACTTAGACCAATAGATTTTTGAACTGTAACATTTACTTTTCAGACTCATGAGGTCACTTTGACCTTTGGCCACTGATCAGTTAGTTCTTTGAGTCCAATGGGCAAATGGTCACATTTTGAATAAGTTTGCTGTAGGCAGACTTGAGATATCATGTTTAAGAGGCCAAAAACATGTTTTATGAGGTCACCTTGACTTTAACCTCTGAGGACCCAAATGTTTTTTGCAAAAAAATGCCAAGAATGTGAAACTTCTGAGAGACTGTGTTCTAAACTTGGCCTCCAAACTGAACATTTTTTGTTTTGCCACAATAAGTTATGTATTGAGGCCAACTTTACAGAGTGGATTTAATTAAATCATTTGAGGCAAATACTTTGGGAAGTTTAGAATGTCATCAAATTTAAAATTTTGTGATAATCATAGTTTTAGTCAGTGAATATTGCTGAGTACTGTGGTTGCAGCCATATTATTTACTCTATTTTTATCCCCATGACTCTGTATAATCCTCAGAAAACTGCAGGGACTGTTTCTGTTTCGCTCCACACTGAATGACACTCCAGCACAAACACACTGTGGTCAAAAAAACCCGATAAAACTAACATTTCCCCCGTTTGTTTAAACTGTCGGGACAACGTGAAGCACTGCGGGTCAGATGTGAGATCCAGTGAGGAGTTCTGTTAGGATGATGGGGCTCGACGCTGCTGTCCGAGCAGGAGGAGGAGGAGGAAGAGGAGGAAGAGGAGCAGCTGTAATACCAGGGCCATGTTATTGACCTGAGGCAAACCAGATGATGTGTGTGTGTGTGTGTGTGTGTGTGTGTGTGTGTGTTTGTGTGTGTGTGTGTAACCGCAGAGCAGAATGTGGGTAAGTAGTTCTAGGGAAGTTCAGCTGAACCGACTGACTGTCCCATCCATGTTTTTGTAGTTACAGAGGAAGCTCTTTGGTTTTTATATAACACACAGGAATCTGTTAACTCAGTTTTTCTTTTTTTTTACCCCAGTACAGAAGGTTAGGATTACCTTCAGCTTTTTCATGAAACGTTCGCCAGCAGTTAAGACTCCTATCGCAGCTTTGCGAGTCTCACAATAGCAGCATAAAAAAGCCAAACATACAACACCGTGAAGCTGATCAGCTTTCACATGTATTAAAAGAGTCAATGGACTGAATCATGGTCAGAAAGTGTGTCAGGAACCAGCACAGCCCAGCCACAACTTTCCACACTGAAGGTCAGCTGAGAAAAGCCTGCGCTGTTTCCTCTGGGCCACTCCCCTTTAAATGAGTCCCAGGAACACTAGATGGGTGGAGGTGGGGGATGTGTCTTCTATTTTTCATTGGAAGAGGAGGACGTAGCAGAAGGGGCAGATGGAGTGAGAATTTCCTGATGAACAGAAAATATTCTAACTATTGTAATTTTCCATGGCGAGTGTTGAAAGACACAAGACTCCAAGGAGGGTGATAACTTCAGTAAGAGTTGTCACTCGTCTCAGAGCAGTAACTCTAAAGATTTCCCAATCAGCATGTTCATGTTTTGTCTTCAGTATTTAAAGGTCCAGTGTGTAAGATTTAGGTGAAAGGGAACTATATGCAGAAATTGAATGTAGAATAATCCTCATGATGTTTTCATTAGTTTGTTTCATCTAAATTGTATGAATCGAGGGGACCCTCTCTACGGAGGCCACCATGTTTTTTACCTTAGTCCAGACTGGACAAACTAAACACCTTCTGAGTTTTTATGACAACTGAAGCTACCACAGTTTCTTTCTCATGTTTGGAAGTGGAGGGTGAGGTGAGGGGTGTTCAGCTGCAACATGCAACTTCAACACTAGATATCACTAAATTCTACACACTGTACCTTTAAAGTAATCTTTCGATGTCAGTATATCTGTGGTAAGGACGTCATCCTGTAAGTCTTTTCTATGTTAAAATCAAGAAAACTCTTGAGGACACTTCTCATAAAGTAATAATCTCACCTTTGTGTCACTTGTCAAATTATGTTTTGTAGCATCTTCTAAATGATCAATATCCTCAAAGGCCTGAGGGCTGGAAACAACCACTTCAACTTGGTGATAGCTGTGGTTGTTGTAGGAATTGACCTAGAGCCTGTTTATCAGTAGAAAGAACACAGTGACACAACCTATGTGTTAGCTTTTTACCTCAATTCAACTCAATTTTGGCAGATCAAGGATTGAGTATTTTCTCACATTTTCACTAATTGCCCACTGAATGATTTGTGGATCTAGATTGATTTTCTTAAAACAACTAACATGCAAATGTTTTTCATTTCTTATTAGCATAATTTATACTGAAAATAAAAAATGTGCAGGGTGGGGTGACTGACACGTCTAGGCCCGCCTCAAATTTGTCTCATTGCTCATTTTGTGCGACATAAGAAAATAATGATCACTAGTGTGTATGAAAACATATCATCAACACAGATACGTTTACGTGGTAACAAAACTTAAACTTGGCGAACATCTTTATTTGGATCAAGAGTAAAGATTTTCATCATGTAGCAGATGAGTTCATTTTCTCATCCAGATGTTTTGAAGAATCTTTGAGGGTTCTGGAATTACCTCGAAACAGCTGTTAGTGTTGTGCAGCCTTATGCACTTTTTAGTCACGCTCAAGGGCTCCTGCAAGTCTAGATCGGATACTTCCATATTATACATGATGCTACTGTATTTCTTAACAGTTTCTGTTAATAACATTACAAGTTAACTGACATGAACAAGCCTGTAGGTGGAGTGGTATTTTAATGTGTCCCGCTGTAAATAGGGTGAAGACGATGGGATGCATGGACAACACATCCAAACACGCCCACAGATCATTTTGTCCTTGGGGCCTGTTGGCTGGTAACAATTTTCAAGTGGAATCCTCAAATAAAGCAGGAGTAGAAGAAACTATGACAGTAATAAGGTTTTGGTGGATACACTTAACACTTTTTCACATTTCACACAGCTGAGTGTTGGATTTAAAGGCCCTGCAGCAGGATTACAACAGACAACGCTGCCCTGTGAAAGCGTTCAGTGTTAACATCTTCCACAGGGACACTTTAATCTTGCACTGGTAACTCGAGTCCCCGCTTGTCCAGCAAAGATGACATCACTTTTCTTAGACCTGTGTCTTTCTTGGTTCTGCCTTCAGGTTGCAGACTGGCACGACAAGACTCTAATACATTCACAGCAGGATAATCAGAATAATCCGGCGATCAAAAGAAAAGCAACTTAAAAACAGCAGACAGCAACACTAACTGTCTCTGGAGACAAAAACAACTCATTACTCAAGCACTGACAAGCAGCAAGTTATTTTTAATTAAAATACCTTTCTGCTGATTCACTTGCACACAGCAGTAAGAAACCAGGGCTCTATGAGCCAAAACAGCCCCTTGGATCTGCAGCGATGTTAATCTCTTTAACAGATTCCACAGAGGCTTAAATGAGGAAACTGGCCCCTTTATTATCGTGATAAACATCAGATAGTTGTTCATTTAGAAACAATCTGAGAGAGCAGCACAGAAGTGGGCTGCACAGTGTTCAGGTTCCTACAGGTCTGGCATGTTTGGATGAACTGGAGAAGCTGAGACATGCTGCAACACCACATACAGAACTTCAGCTTTTACATAATAGGGCCTTGATGGTAAAAAGATGTGAAATAAAAGAGAAAGGAACTGCATGAAAATAAATAGAGAGAATGTGGGGCAGAAGGATGTGCATTTTATTTTGCTAAATGGAGTCGACTTTTTTGTAGAGTAGAGGGGTTTACCTGGTTTATTTTTTACGCTGATTCATATTTTTTATCTTTGTTACAATTTTATTATCCGTGGAGGTTGGGATAAAAACATTTAATCAGCAGCCTGTGAGTCCAGTAATCCACTGTCTGACAATAATAAGCATTTAGTTTAAGTGTTTTGTTTTTTTTAATCTAAATTTTGTATTATTATGTTGTATTCACACCGAATGCAAAGCCAACTTAAATTCAAAATGAAACATTAGCGTGAAGTGAATCAGTATTCAGTATGAAACTCTACAGACAGGTCCTGGCACTGACCTGAGCTAGCAGGTCCTCGAACTGGTCCTTGGTCAACCTCAGCGTAGTCAGTAGTCCGCCTCTCCTCTTATTTAAAGAGAAAAGGTGAATATTGGTGGGTTGTTTTTTACTCGTGTTGGTCGCACAAGTCCCGCAAGTAAACGCAAATGATCCTGTGCCCAAACCCGTGCAAGTAACGTAACATAAATATTTGCCTTGCGTTGTGAGCATCGTATCTGCATTTCCCACAGAATGAATTGACGGAGATAACGGCTGCCTGTGCACGCACCTAAAGGTCACTCCGAGTGATAGTACACAGATGTAAAGTGATAGTTCACTGAAAATGTTAAATTAACTCATTATCTACTCACCACTGTGCCTATGGAGGGGTGGGTGAAGTGTTTGAGTCCACAAAGCACCCGAATCCGATGCAATTGAAGTAAATGGTGACTGAGACTTCAGACATAATAAAACAAAAGAAAAACATAACATGCCTCCATACTGCTCGTGTGGTGTCATCCAAGTGTCTGCAAGCCCTGACGTTCATAATCGACTAAAAATATAATTTACACTAAGTTTTAAGCCTGATTGTCCGCTGATATCTTCCTACGAGGTGCATTGCATTGCCACTTCCTGTGGACATTTAGGCTTAAACACGGTGTCGATGAATTAGTTTTGAGTTGAATATGAATGCTGGGGCTTACGGACACTTGGATGACACCACAGGAGCAGCATGGAGGCATGTTATGTTTATTCTGTCGTTTTTTTACATCTGAAGTCTCGGTCACCATTTACTTCAATTGTATCGGATTTGGCTGCTGCAAAGTTTACACCTGACTCTACAGAAGTGTTTTGTGGACTCAAACACTTCACCCACCCCTCGATCAGCATAGTGGTGAGTAGATAACGAGCATAGATAACGAGGGAATCTTCAGTGAACTATCCCTTTAAGGGTGAAAGATAAGTTGTCACGTCAGAGAAATAATTGCATTCCATTCCACTAATGCAGCTAAAACTATGAGGTCTGACTGTCGTGCAAAAATTCTATGGAACATAGCAAAAGCATGTGGCAGCACGAGCACTCCGTAGTACGACAACACAACCATGCATACGGCAAATAGCTAATATCAAAACACAAATAGCAAGTACTGCCCTGCACAAACATCAAACAGCACTGCACACGCCAAGTTAGAGCTCACTGATCTTATTATGAGAATAAAAATGATGAGACAAATTTTGGTTCTTTATGAAACCATGGTGGGACCAATTAGAATATGACGGCTGCCAACAGTCTTTACAGTTATAGGGAACCACTGCATTACACCTCTATTTCGAGAATGATCACACCTTTTAACATGTTTACGTCTTTCAGAGGTTGCAAGGGGCTATTCTAAGCCAAGTAAGGGTCCTGACATGACAGTGAGGGTCACGCTGTGTTTAAAAGTGAAGGTAGAGCACAGTGGTTTAGCTCTCCTCACAGTATACCTTTTTTTTTTTTACCTTAAAATGACACACCGACAGAACGGGTCCTGCAGGCTGTACCATATGGAAGTATTTCCAGGAAATAAAAAAACCTTTGAAGTCACTGTGAGAATGTGTTTGATGTGTAGCCAGGCACATGTGTTTCCTTATACTAGACACTTCATATTGTGAATGCTCGAGGATCTGAGCCTCAGTCTTACTTGACCTCACTGAACTTTAAAAAAATGCTGCTGCTGCGATAAAATCAAGCCAGAGCAAGTTCAGATGCTCCTGCACACACACACACACACACACACACACACACACACACACACACACACACACACACACACACACACACACAGAATAGGATAGAAACCTGAAAGCTCATCTAAACCATCCCATCCTGTTTACTGAGTTGGTAACACACACACACACACACATACACAAACACACACCATCACCGCTGTGAGAAGAGAAACGTGTCAGAGACAGTTGGATGAAGCTGTCTGTTTTTTAATGAGCGCCCATTAACCATGTCCCACAACACTCACATGTTCACTTCACAGACATGTCTGACAATATCAGCTTTCTGTCTCCACTCACCTCCAGTCAGTTTTCAGGAACTCCTCCGGCTGAGCTCCATGAAGAAGAACCAGCTCACGGTGGTTGTTGTTCGGTTTAAAGAGGAGGGGGACACCGAGGGGCCGGTGTCAGCGGTGGATTACATGGCTGGACTGAGGCTCCGGGACAGAGACACAGCGTTTGGATCAGACAGAGGAGGAGGAGGAGGAGGAAGAGGAGGAGGAAGAGGAGGCTGCCGTAACATGATGCCTCTGTCTGATTGGCTGAGGAGATGATGGCGAGTTTCACCTTTACTTCTAATCCTGTTGTGACATGTTGACAGTCAGACTTTATATTTATTGGTTGTTCTGTAAATGACAGAGTTTCCACCCAGCATGTTAATCTGAGGTGGAACATTATACCCAGCATAACATAATATAAAGTACACATACAGTGTTATTGTGGAATAAGGTTTCATGTCAGGCCTTCTATTATTAATGTTACAGCGGCATGTTAAATATAAGTCAGATTATTCTTAAGTATATAATACTGTGGCTTCCATACAACAGGCTACCTCATCTGAGGACTATGGTAAGATCAATTTCTGACATCTAAAAATGAACAACTGATTTCTCGGTCCAGTGTTTAGGATGTAATGAACTCTGTCAGCACAAATGCAACATAATATTCATGATGATGTTGCATGTAGGGTGTAGGTACAGTCTATGAGCTCAACAATTAACTGCAATTAATACAACCCCTGAATTTCCTGTGTCGAGATTCTTTTGTGTTCACTAGATTGGTTCAGCGTTGCATTAGGTTTGCCACAAAGAAACCATGATTTCTGCACAATCTGGAAAATGTGGCAAAATTCAACAAGTACTGGGAGTCTTAAAAGGGGGATAATTCCTAATGGTTTATGGGATGCGTAGTAACTTCACTCTCAGAATAATAATGAAGGCCACTCTTTCTTGGACCTTCAAGGTAAATCAAATGTCTTATATCATGATTCATCTTGTAGCTGTCGGCCTGGTTCGAGGCTTACAACTCTTTCTGAAATGTCAACAAAGAAAAGGGAGGGTAAATTTACTTCTGGAGCCAGAGCCGTTTCTAAAAGTGGCTCATCGCTGTTTTATGCTCTGTCTGGCTGAAAAAGGTTGCCAGGCTCTACACAAAGCCTTTCATGTTTCCTGTTACCTAAAAGCCCCAGTCGGTTCTCGAGGTATTCCGCTGGTTGTCATCTGCACCTTCAACACTAGACATCACTAAAACTTAAAAAAAAAAAACGTACAAAACTATTTTGATCAATATTTCCTTAATTGATAAACGTGGTCACCTAAACCAGCCTCTAGGGATACTCTTTTGGGTAGTTCTAGTGCCGGTCCCAAGCCCGGATAAATGGTGAGGGTCGCGTCAGGAAGGGCATCCGGCGTAAAACTTGTGCCAAAACAAACATGCGGATCACAAATAGGAGGGGTAGTGGATATATTGGCATTTGATCTGCTGTGGCAACCACGAAAAGGGAGCAGCCGAAAGATGAAGAAGAAGAAGAAGATAAATGTGGTCACCTGGGGGCAGCAGAAGCTGTAAACACACCTTCATAAAGTTGTTAGGGTAAAACAGCAGCATTAGCTTTGATTTTGAGTATCATTAAGTCAGCTCTGTGAACTGCAGCCTGCAGGTCATGTCATGGGAGTAAACCAATGAACAATAAACAACAGTGCAGGCCAAACAGTAAAAACATTGAGCTGAAAGATACTTAAACTATTAGAGCAGAGGGAGGAAGAGCTGAGTCATCGTTATCTGTGGCTCCACAGTTATAAACTTATAGACATCTTTGAGATTACACATTGTCATTTAACTTAGTGTTGATACAACAACATTAATTAACGCTGATGTAACAAGCTTTTGTGTAGCTATACTGTATTCATTAGTATGAAAAATTACGATTTGTCTCATAGAAATTGGTCTAAAAAATATCAACATATGTTATAATTATTAGAATGTGATCCTGAGATTTAATCACTGCATTTAAAAATTGTTGAATACTATGAATATGACAGAAACGGTTCAAATCCATCATTATCGGTGCTATAATAGTGTGTCTGTAGTTAAGGAACATGTGCTTAACCAGAGTATCATAAGTCCAGCTCATTAACAAAGGGGAAGAACGAAATGTGTATGTAAATCAGTTTATTGCAAGAAGACCACTGGGAACAAGGCAGACATCTGTGTCTCTCTCTGGCTCTGAGCTCCGAGTCCAGAGGTCCTCATCAACAAAAAAGAGGATTTACAAACAATTCAAAAGACATGAGCATAAAACGACATGAATTAGCTGAACTAATGGTTGTAGGCCTACATTCTAAATACTGTATATATCTCAAATATAACTGCTCAGTTATTTAAACATCTGTGTTTATGATAGCATATCCCTCTGATATGTACAGCATAATAAAGACAGTGTCTTTTTGATCTGGGAGACGCATTAAAATTACACACAAAATAAACAGAATTCTGAACAAGGCATGCAAACCTTCCAGTATTTATCCCTATGAAGCCTACCTGAAATTACATCCAATCCACTGTTTGTGTAAAATAACAGCCAACTCTGAGGGTGTAGCACAGCTCTGCAGCGCTATCTTGTGGCCGCAGGAGGTGCCTCAACACCTACAGAGGAGGCTTTTAATTAATAAGCAATTCTATTAACAAGGGAATCTTTCATGGTAAAATTAAGATGAAAGAAAAATACGCAACTTCCACATTTTTTTGAACACATGCTGAAACAGAGTGGCAATACTGTTGACAAAGGTGGTTCTTTTTTGGCTCAAATACAAGCAGGAGAATGGCCACAGGCGTGGGGTTTGAAGCCTCAAATACAAAAGATGGCACAAGAGTTCAAGCCCTGTGTAAGAGAGGTGAAAGGTCAAAGCTTCATGTGCCATTTACATCCTTTTTTACCTGAAAGTGAATCTTTGACATCACTTATTTAACATGCACAGGGGTCAAGCTCCTGCTCATGTTAGGACCAGTGATAAAGATTTTCTCTCCATGAGAACTCAACCAGGCCGGGTGTCATCTTCCAATACCACTGTGTTTGCACCAATATACAAATGTGGCCACATCTTTCCAAACTATACAAAACTTATAAATTATAAAGTTCTAAGATCTTAAATATAAACAACATCAAGTCAGATTCCAGTACTTGAATCATATATTAGGTACAGTACATTGTACAGCTCCATCAACAAAGAGTGGAGAGCGCTCCATTTAACACACTGTACATTACCCAAAGGGCTGAAACTGGAGGTTAGACATGATCTTTGAATAAATTAATTCATAAATAAATCATGATTATGTCTTCCCAGTAACAGTGGTTTCCTTGGTTCCCCTCCAGATTGTGACACACACACACGCATTCACACGCAAGCACACACACACACACACACACACACACACACACAGACTTTGCACAGCTGGACATTACACTGACTTCCATTCATTGTGGACAGCCTAACACTAACCTTTAAACCCTTAACCTAACCTCAATTAACACCTTACCCCTGATCTTAAGCGGGGCCGATCAGAAATTAAGCTATGACAAGCACACAAACACACACACACACACACAGTGGACTAAAGTTGACTCTTAAGTCCGAATCTACTCGACTCCTCCTGTTCTAAAAATACTTTTGGCTTTAAGAAGTAACGTTAGATTCAACTCAGAGATTTAAAACTAACTCTTTAATACAGCACAAGAGGTCTACTGTCTAGAGGGAGCTTTAACTTCAGTAGTTACATGTTAGAGTACCTGTAGACGCCTTGCAAAGATAGAAGATTATTTCTAATCCATAAAGTGACAGTGCTGGATGTCATACCCAGGGAGATCCCTTTCTCATGTGGGTTTATTAAAGAACAACAAAGCCCACATCTACTTGGATATGCCTGTAGAGAAACAAACAAGAATAGACTCTATGTGAATATTGTTAAATATCGAGATTCTCTCTGACAGTGCAAAGCTAGACTTGACTCGTGGCTATTACAGCATGCTACGCTGGCTGGTGCTGAGCGTGGTGAGTGTGTTACTGGCAGACCATACCACTACAGTAAAGCATACAATGTTGCAAGACTGATCCAGATGTGCATAAAAGAGTCCTGTATATCAGCTCATATTAGTACTTATATAATCCTCAAATATATACAGAGAAAGCCAGTTTTTACTTAAAAATACCTTAATTGTGTGCTTATATCCAATCTTGTACAAAGAGTAACAAACAACCCAGCTAAAAGTCGCTGTACGCGCAGGATTTCTCTCTTTCCTCCAGTCAGTCAGTTACAGTAGCAGCTTCTTCACCAACAGTAGCCTAACTGTCGGTGTTAATACAGTTACGTTCTTTCCCGCCGACCTTTCGGTTCATTAGACAATTGGCAGCAAACACAGCTGCTGGGACTTTCTCTCCACGCCACCTCTCCAGTCCCCAAAAATTCAAAACCTCCTGTGTCCTCTCTCTTGTGTGTATTGCACCAAAGATAAATCATATATATCTCTATTTCTCTATTTGAAAAAATAAATAGTAGGACTTGGTTCCAAGGTGCCAAAAAACTGGAAGCCAGGTGAGACTTCCTCCATCAGTCAGATGAAGAAGTAGACGAAGAAGAGGAGGAGGAGGGAGGTCAGTGGATGTCTCGGCACGTTGGGAGGTTGACGAAGATGAAGACGTTGAACTCGATGAGGATCGAGAAGCACAGGAAGATGGCGTACATGACGAGGCAGACCAAGCCCAGTCGCCAGTCCAGAGTCCATTTGTTTAAATGGACACCGAGAACCTGCAGGTGGGGAGACGGGATTAGAGACAGAGTAGGGTGCAGAAATAAACCGGGGAGGAGGTCAGCATTGCAGGTGTTGTACTTTGAACATTCTGAGGGTTGAGATGCACAGAATTTAAATTGTCTGCTTCATGAGAATGTTTAATAGGATAGTAGGGCATCAGGACTACTGCATTTAGTTCCCAAAAAGTAGTCGACTAGTCGAGTAATTGTGGGAGACATATTTTTAAACCCTTTTCAATGTGTTAGAGAGAAATAGGATGTTTGGTGGTCAGTGACAGGACGTTTAGATATAAGACAACCGATTGTTGAATGCCTTCCTCGTTTACTCATTTAGCGTGCTGCTGCATTAGCCACAAGCAGGTGTAGCTTTAGACAGTTTTGCATAGCGCTGATATTTTTGTTGTACATATTTTGCAGCTGATGGTTTTATCTGCTCTGGTATTTCCACACTGTTGGTTTTAGTCGAGCAGCTGAATCTGGTGGTCTGCCATGTTTCTTACTGGCTTTTGCTCTTACTGCTTGTTTGCTACTTCAGCTCCCACTGCACAGAGTTTGGGCCCAGTCACACATTGGTGAATAAGAAGCGAATATCTCAGGTCCCTGGCCACATTCCGCAAAGTTGTAAATGGATACTTACTGTGAAGAATACTGAGGCAAGCAAGAGTCCAACCGAAAATATGAGACCTCTGCTGCTAAGATGGATCTGTAGAGACAGACACAGAGTGTTATTCTCTGGGATATTACAGTATTTTATAAAAAGTCTGCCATTAAGGACATAAGGCAGATGCTGTTGTCCTGTATGTTTGTCCTGATCCACACAGAATTACATCCTGTTTTTAATTCAGTTGGGGAGACTGACTGATTTAACCTATTCTGAGATTATTTACCTTGTGAAGAAAGTGATCCACATGATGGCTATCAAATACTATTTTACTAGAGTAAAGTGATCAACTCAGCAGTGCCCCAACAGATAATCTGTGGGTGTTTTAGTATACGACAGTAATGGTGAACTCCCCCATCAGATTAGTGTTCTTGTTCTTCCTGGCCAACATTCTTTTCTGTTCTACTTGGAACCTCCTCTGGCTGAGCTGAGGAAACACTCACGATGGAGCCGTAGTCGATGCAGAGTGTTTGCAGCGCCCAGGGCAGGCCCAGACCCACCAGGATGTCAAACACATTACTGCCTATGGAGTTGGAGATGGCCATGTCTCCCAGACCTGAGGCAAAGAGAGCAGCACTGTCAAGGTCTGTCCGTAGTCGCAAGACAAGTCAGTAGTGACAAGCAACAGTCTGCTGTGAACTTCTCTTCACAGTATTCCTGCTTCACGGAATAAATATTTAGATTTCTACTTGTTTTAACAGACTGTGTTGATGCATGTGTGTGTGTGTGTATGCACCTTGCCGTGCCACTATGACGCTAGCCATGCAGTCAGGGACGCTGGTGCCTGCTGCCAGGAAGGTGATGCCCATGATGACATCAGGTATACCAAGTGTGAAGCCGATCACAGTCACCTGAAACCAAACACATTCTATCTCATGATACTGTCTTTTTTTTTGGTGTAGTTCATCAGTAAATAAAACCATGTAAAACCACAATTCACCAACTTTCACATGTCAGAGGTGTAAAAATGTTTAACGCCAAAAAATGTTAGAAAAAACGTATTGGCCCTGTTCAGACCTGGTATTAACATCCTTCCTGAGAGATCCCATCAATGTGTTAAGTGCATCTGTTCACACCTGGTATTGCATCCTGAATGTGAACACTTGTGATCGGATCTCACTTCCACACTCTGGGTACAAATGATCTGTGTGATTTTATGTATGATTGTGTGCATGATAAAAATAAAGTTGAAAAAAAGAGACTATCAACATCTGGACCAGTGTGTGTGTGTGTGTGTGGTGGTGTGTCTGTGTGTGTGTGTGTGTGTGTGTGTGTGTGTGTGTGTGTCTCTGACTGGACTGACCATCCAGACCATGATGTATGAGAGGCCAGCGATCCAGATGGTGGCGGTGAAGAAGGACACCATGAACCATCTCTCCCAGCGGCGCTTGGCACAGTTGGGCACAGTGAGGAACAGGAGCAGGGACAGCGGCCACATGGTCAACCACTTCAGTTTATTGCACGCCCCAGCTGGACCGAGACAGGAAGAGAGTGGATATCAGACAAACTAAATCTTAAACATTGAATAATTTTATTTCTAAATGTCATCTGTGACAAATGTACCTGGAATTTTGAACGGCACCAGGGGGCCTCCGTTATCATCTTCTCCCTCTCTCTCCTCATCGTTCTCATTGTTCTCATTATCCTCAGTTTCATTCTCCGTCTCATTACCAGACTCCAGCCGCTGAAGTCTGCATCTCCCATTCAGACCTTGCTCGGTCCCGCCCATGCCATTCTCTAAGCCCCGCCTCCCCTGACTCCTGGCCGCTGAGTCTGAGTCGCCATTGGTGATGCGGTTGACTCGAGTCTCTGAAGTGTTGATCAGTCTTTGTCTCTAGAAGAACATGAAGATATCAACACAAGAGTTCCATTAACAGATGTGGACATAACTAGTGCTCGTTGTAAAGCTGCCTGCTCTCTTGTCCTGTGTTTATACTCCAGAGCTACTTCAGAATTATTCCTTGTCATTAGTGAGTCCTCCTCCTTTAATATTGAACATGTTGTCCAAATCGCACCAAACTCGGCTCTGCACTTCCCGGGGCCATTAATAATACAGATGCCAAGTGTGAAGCCAATATGATGAACAGTTCACAAGAGCTTTTCATATACAGACAGATGTTTGTGGAATTAGTAGTTAGATAACAGAATCACTTTGAGTTGAGCTATCTACTTTAAATCCTTACATTTTGTATTCATATAATACAAATCACAGAAAGAGTCATATTTGTCCTAAGCAAATTTCTTTTTCCTTTTATTTCTGTCAAAATCCCAAATTTGTTTGGTTTAGGGTCAGTCTGCAGTAGACAGTTGTCTGAGTAATAAAACTGCCTGTGATATCTAAAAGAAAATGAACATGCAGTTCATTCTCTCTTCTGCTGAACTCAGACAGGGTTATTTGGTTTGTATTTATGCTGAGACTCATAGAGAGATGATAAAACTTCCTCTCAGGGTTGCTCTGCGAGGATTCGACTTCTTTTTTTCCAATCTAAAGCTACTTGCAGCCTATAAAACTACATACCTCAAGATAATGTAATGTGCCTGAGTCCATGTATAGTTTGGTGTACATGTACCTCATTGATGAGCATGCGGGAGGCCATGGTGAGACGGGTCCTGGGGGAGAAATGATTGGTGATCATGATCCTCATGCCGGCCTCAGAGAAGGACAGCTGGTGGGGGTATGCAGACAGCAGCTCATCCACCATCAGCACTGATGGCTTACAGTGGAAGTTAGCTGGGAAGGAATAACACACACTTTTTAGCTGACTGCTAAGCTACTTGTTTACTGTGACACTAAATACGAAATGCAATCAAACTGTCTCCAACCTCCAGTCTCCTCAGAGGATTTGAAAACCAGTGCTTACCTAAACAAATAACTTGCATTAACTGCAGATGTTATAAAAAGATTATTCCTTCAAAAAAGGGCATGAAGGACAACATCTGGAACATAACAACCAGAACAAGAGGAATTAGTCTAGAAATGTTTACAGTTCTCTAAATGTCTACACTACACAAAGACATTGGACAATATATGGAAAGGAAAATGTCAGACAGGCTTATTTGTTTCACCTCAGAAACAGCCACACTAAACAGCAGCTAGTACTTCATATTATCTCATCACGAGTGGACTTCCACTTTCCCCTGTGTTCACAAAGCATCTTTACTGTTCAAAATGCTGCTGCCAGGCTCTTAACATTATTCGACAGATGGTCACATATTACACCTATGTTAACCTCTCTGCACTCGTGTTTATCATAAACGCTCTGCAGGACATCGTGGACCTTCTGCACCCACGCGCCATGAGCGGAGCAGTTAGACCCTCCGCCCAGGACCTTGAAAGAACACTTCAGCCTCTGTTCAGACAGGTATTGATGTAACAGGTGTGAAATAAGCTTTAAATAATTAAACACAAAAAGCCAGTATGAGGTTCATGCTGTGGTACAGTGAAAATACAGTGGATATAAAAAGTCTACTGTTAAAATTCCATGTTTTTGTGATGTACAAAAATTCAAAAGATTGATCATGCCAGATTTTTTCCCATCTTTAAAGTGACCTATAATCTCTACAATTCAACTGAAAACAAACTGAAATCCTTCAGCAGGAAAAAACACACAACTATAATTGTGGTGTACACAAAGATTTAGCCAAAACTGAATCTGTGCACTGTGTCATTTTAACAGCTGCTGAGTCTTGAGATACATACAGTTGTCAAACCACCATGTCAAACTTCTCCAGCTCACAATGTCAGGGCACGGTTCTAATTTGTCCATTCAGTTTCACTTTTGAATGTGATCTCAGCAGGTTTCCATGTCTGAAATGTAGAGAACTCTACACTAGCTCCCTGTCAAACATCACATGAATTACAAGAGTCTCCTTATTATCCTTCAAGGCTCTTTCTTACATAGCACCTCCGTACCTGTCTGACCTCCATTATATCTACACACTGGTCCATACTCTCCGATCTTCCTCCTTCATCCTCCTCACTAATCTCTCCTGCCCTCTTATCCTCTATGGGGTCTACAGTCTCCAGCTGTGCTCGCCCTCGTCTCAGGAACTTTCTCCCACAAACCATCTATGACTCTGACTTTCACCCACCTGCACGTCTCACCCCACAGTCCCCCGCTTTAGATTTGCTTATTGTGTGTGTGACCATGTCCAGTATGTATCTTGTTTTTACTATTGTTGATTTTATACTTCATCAGCCTCTTATTGTACATTGTTTTATTAGTGTCCTAATATTTTGATGTCTTTTGAATGTTGCTATATAATTAAGGTGTCATAGAGGCACCCATAAATGATCATTATTAACTTCATCCTGTCTGTTGCCACAGGCCAATATGTGCCACCAATCCATTTCCTCTGCTGATCAATAGCAGCAGCAACATTAACAATGTCAGCTGTTGTAGTTACTTTGTTTCCTTCGAGGTCAGACATCACCCACCAGCCGTGTTACAGTAAGACACGGTGACAAGGTCGTGTCACAGAGGTGTCAGACATCAGGCTACTGTGGGGACCATTTGTGACGCTGCACATTCAGACAAATCCAGCCTGGCAACCCTGCTGAAGCAACTGCCACCTGCTACCCCAGTTCGCTGTGTTGCCTCATCAGCACCCCCGAGGAACAAGTTAGCAGGGTCACTTGTTCTCACCGGAGGCAGCAGTCAGAGTATCAGACACAGAACAAGCTGACGGAGCAGGCAGTGCTGAGGAAGGTCGGAGCCAGCACCTTGCACCGTTCTCTATTCTGGTAGCTGCTGTTGTTGTGCCCCGGACTTTCTGGGGCACAACAGTGCAACAACAGTGCCCTCCCTCCGCACCAGGCTGCATGCTTCTACCACCCGGAGGACTCATACTATTCTACTGCATCATAATATTCTTCTGTGTCCTTGGTCTGAAGTCATATTTAATCAGCCAAAGAACCAATAAGCACAAAAATACTCTTGTGATGCTGACCGACAATTTCTTCAATTCATTCAAACTCCTCTAAAACTATTGCCTTGACCTCTGCAGCTGCTCGCCATAATATGTTTTTTGACGAATGATAGCATAAGGATACGAATGTAAAGCTCCACACACAGGGGGCGCTGGGAATTCTTCTCACCTCCATACAAAGCCCAAAAGTCACAGTGTGGAGGGGCATTAGATGTGAGGATCAATCCAGGACAAAAGGCACAGAAGTTATTCAGTAAAGTCAACCTTCACTATCTTTTCGGGGAGAAGAACAAAAATAGAGGAGTGATGGTGCCCCCGCTGCCTTTATGCAAATTTCATTGCGTCGAGATGAGCAGCTAAAACCTGCAGAGTCCTGTTAGAGGGTAATGCCTGAGAGATATGGAACAGTTTCTGATACCTTTCTTGAGCAGGACTGCAGTAGCATCACACGTGACATTGTCCTCCAGATCGGAGCTTCCTGTCAACCCATTGGCCAGACTCACAGAGCTCTTCTTTCGACGGTCAAAGTAACGGTGCGCTCGGCCGTTAAACCTGCCAATGACAAATCAGTTAAAGGGGAACGTCGCTTTTCAAAACAAATACCAATCCACCCAGCTTGTGGGAATGACACTCACTTCATGATGAGGATGTAGACTACATACATGAGAACCAGGACAAGAGACTCCCACCTGCCACACAAACACAAAGTCAGTCAAATGTGCACTACCATTCAGTGCAAACATCAGGATTCTACAAAAAGATACGTACCAGCAGACCTTCTCATCGTAAATGAACTGAAAAAACAAAAAGAAGTGGACATTAGGTGAAGGAAATGAGTCAATGTTGAATTTAATCTGCATTTCTGCTCCACTAGAGGGCGCAAGCAGTCCAGACTTCAGAGAGGCAGAAAAGAGGCCAAGGCTCGACATTCTGGTTTCATCTATTTCACTTAGAGAAAGACTTGTTTGAACTCTCCTCTGTAGCTGTGTGCTGCACACATACATTTATAGATGACCTTGTGACACACTGTCATAAAGCAATGATGTGATTTTCTGCTGAATCTTTTTTGTTCACAGGTTATGAAAAGATTTTAAGTTTGAGTATATAACAAATAATCACGTTGTAGATGCTGATAATGTATTTCATGAATAAAAATCATAATCTGTAAAGTAAAAAAACCCACTACAATGTGTAGTATACCCCTTTGAAGTATAATGTTGCATACAATTCATACTTACCTCCACAAATGTGCTTAGTTACTTTCTACCACTTCTCCTTTTCAATTAATTACATTACAAAGGGAGATTAAAGTGTCAATCAACAAACTCGCAATTGTTTAGATTTAGTCTCACACTGCATACATATATTTTTTTGACCACAAGATGAATAGCTGTAATTGAAAAACTTCTAAATCATACCTGTATATTTTATTGACTTCCTACAATCTAATTAATACTGCTGAGGTAGAGAGTATGAAAATGTAGGAATGGATACAATGGTTAAGTGGAAGTATAGGCATCTGTGCATATTTCCGCAGTCACCACACACTTCCTGGTGTGTCCTGAATCTTTTCATGTGAGTCTACAAACTCTTACCGCGATGAGGGCCATGATAGAAAACGTGTAATAAATGGAATCTCGGAGCAGAGCCCAGTGAGAGAGCTTCACGGCCTGCGAGAGAGAGAGAGAGAGAAAAAGAGAGAACAGAGATGAAGCACAGTTCACGCCTCTAACATCATTACCATACTAATGTAAACAGCCCAGCTCTGAAGTTGACCTCCTGATTCATTTCACAGTCAGTGGGAAAAGCCAATCGCAAGGTGCCATCCTACGTACCAAAGGTGCCCGTGTGGTTATCTACTTTATATAATCAGATACAATGCAGGGGCCCACGATGCAGTGACTAACGCTGTAGCACTCTCCCACACGGCGTTCGCACTATATACGCAAGTAAAGGGTCAGGAATCACATCTTGAACGTGCCACTCCCAGCCGTGATACCGCTTGCTGCTGCGAGGCTGAGGGCAAAGTTAGAGCATAACAAGGCTTCAAATGTTTGCTTGTGCTCTGCTTCCCTGTACAATAGCTCTTTGTAGCAGGGACCTGCTACGAAAAGCCAGCCAATGGTAATAAACAGTGGTGAGGTGAGGTGCACTGCTTGGCCTGAAGACGATTTGACTGCACCCATTCCTTCTGAGCCCCATCACACAGCCTTCTCCCTCATTATCTCACTGTGATTACATAACGCTCAATCTGGGATTGCATCACTGTTTGGAGTCCGGTGCATATATTTTTCAGAGCGGAGAGGTTATTCTTGTTCTTCCCTTATTTCAATGTCCCTGGCACATCAGCTAACATCAGAGAGAGGCTGCACTTTATTATGTTGTTTTGTATCTCGTGTACAACATCGAGGACGCACAGCAGAAAAAGATGTACGAACTCTCTGCTGTGTACATTCTGATGAGATTTTGTACATGTGGCTAAACAAAGAATTACAGTGTATACTATATTTGAAACATGTCCTCACGAACCAGTGGCTCCTCTACAAAGAGATGTGCAATTGAAAGGAATAAAACATCATAAGTGTACAGCTTTTTTATGTTTTAGGAGTTTATGTGCTCGAACATTCTCAAAAACCATTCATAAAAACATGTGTAGAGGTAAAGATTTTAGTTATATCTAAGACCAGCAGTTCCCAGAGAGATTAGCTGAGGGTGCTGCATGATTTTCCTCTTTTTTGATTCCACAAGTAAAAAGAATGAAGAAGAATGACATTTGGGTATTTACTTGTTAAACACATTAAAAAAGTAAAATATGAGCATTGACACATAACCCCCCCAATCAAAGTATTTCTTAAAGGTCCAGTGTGCAAGATTTAGGTGAAAGGGATCTATTGGCAGATATTTTAACGTAGAATAATCCTCATGATGTTTTCACTAGTTCATTTTATCTAAATTGTATGAATTGTAGTTTTCTTTACCCCAGAAAAGACCCTTTATATTTAAATACTTTATATTTACATGGAGGGGACCCTCTCTACGGAGGCCGCCATGTTTTTTACATTAGTCCAGACTGAACAAACTAAACACCTTTTGAGTTTTTATGAAAACTGAAGCTATCAGAGGTTATTTTTCACTTGTACACATGCTACACACTGTACCTTTAAGTATGTACTTCAGTCACAGCTACAACTAGTGACAACATAACTCATAGTCATCTCCAATCTGATTTTGTCACAGTAACGGCACAGTTCCAGACTCATGACCTTTCAGGTAAACAGCAGTTAGAAATAGTGAGAGAAAGAATTGGTAAATTTAGGCTCCAACAGCACCGGGGAGGAAATCACTGTTTAAACAGCCAAACAATCAAGATCTTTGAAAGAGGAGTGGCCTTATTTGAAAAAGTTGAGGACTACCATCACTGTTCTATATGTCTCATATCTTGTCTGTGGTTTACACATTAGCTCTGAACTTTAGTGCACGACACATGGAGTCATACATGCATAAATCAACAGTGTGGACATGTTCCCTGCGTAGTTCTGCATGAACATGTGCATGTATGCATGAGCACTTCATACCACTTTGTGTTTATGTGGCAGAATATGTAAAGGGGACATTAGTTAAGCTTTCCCGAAAATGCCACCAGGTCAGCAGCAAACTCTGCTGTGACATCATACCTGGCCAGCGAAGAAGCCACACACGCCAATGATGCAGAGGATGTTGAAGACAGCTGAGCCCACAATGGTCCCCACGCCGACATCGCCTTTGGTGATGAAAACCCCTGGGGAGAGAACGAGCCGAGACACACACACACACACACACACACACACACACACACACACACACACAGATATGGAAAATGAAAAGAGGAAAATGTTTAATACAAATGTTGAATCCTTTCAACAAAGTCTATGTAAAATAGGATTTTTATAACAAGGATGTAATAATGTAGTGTGAGGATAAGTTTTAGTTTAATAAGTTAAAGTTTTTGATATTGTTGTTTCACACAGAATTACAGTGAACACACCTGTGATGAAAGAAAAACAAACTCCATATGTGGCCTTTATGTTGGCTTAGATGGGATATTATTCAGTGCTGTGACTGTTTACTGCAGGTGCCATGGGATGATAACATTACTGTTAAACCTCGAATTAAAAGGCATATCTGCTTCCTCCCTGACACAGCTTACTGCACCATGCCTTTCAACAGAAGGAGAAGAAAGTGAGGGATGGATGCAGTAAACACTGCACCTATGATTGACGTGAAGAGCTCAGGAGCTGAGCTGCCAGCGGCCATGAAGGTGGCGCCTGCTACGTCCTCGCTGAGATTGAGACGCTGGGAGAGAGAAAGGGAGAGAGAAAAGAAGAGGAGACTCACATGAAGTTGAGTGAAATTTTCCCACAGGAAGTAGTGGCTGCTGTCACAAAATCCAGACTTAGTTTTAGACACAAACAGTAGCAGATCGGTCACTGAGCTGATCCTTAGGATCCACTCAAAGCTTTGTTTATTAAAAATAAATTCTGCTTTCTTTTCTAGTAAATCTGTGATTATGGATAAGATTTCATTAATATTCAAAAAGACACATTTTAAGTTATTCCGGTACATGCACAAAGCCTTGGAGATGATATTTCAGTTTCAGCAGTTTTCTTTTCCTGCAGTGAAATCCAAAATGTATTTGACAGTTTTTGCATTAACATATGCTCCCTGAAACTAAAGATGTAAATACACAACACAACTTAATGTTTTTCTTTCAGATCTGTATGTGTAACCAGGATTAGTGTTACACTAATGTATTAAATGAGCACAAAGACAGTAATAGCCCTATTGTATGAAAGTATAAAGCCAAGAGTTTTTTTCCCCTAAGCTTTTTCTGACTGAAAGCTCTGGGGAAAGCAAGAAAGATAAGTTAGACTTGTTTGTCCAACTAGCAAGGAAGAGGAAGAAACAAAATTAAATATATTTCCTGAAAGTCCAAATCATTCCATTACGATGAAACCTGGTGGTTTTCATTTAAAAAGCGTGCTGCATAATACCTCACATATCTTCTCCATGGAGGGGACGAAGTAGTCATCACACACCAGAGCTAGGGCACAGAACATGTAAATGGTCTGTGGAAGGAAAAAGAGACAGAAACATTCAGGGATCAGTGATGTTGGTTTCATCATATCACAGAACAAGTGCTGATGTTTACTACCTTCACAAAATATCCCATTAAATTTAAATGATCATGAAAAAGGAAACAGGCCTACTAATTGAGGGCTACAGAGTCGGAGAGCAAATGCAAATGCATTTCACTACATTAACGATGATCCATAAAAAATTCATAAATAACGTAACAACACTATTTACATTTTTAAATAGGGGACTTAGATTTGACTTTTGCTACATGCTGGCATTAAAAAGTAAACACTGTACCAGTTACTAGATACTCGTATACACATTTAGCCTTTTCTCCTACTGAAATGTACCATCTAGCCAAAACTAAATAACAATATCTGACACATAATAACATGATTTGTTGTATATTTGTTCACTAAATTATACATAAATCAGCTCAGCAGTCTCTTTACCCTTTGTTTTTTGTTTTTTTAAAGATACTCACACCTCTAACAAAATATGGATTTTCTCTCATCCCACTTTCAGGCAAAGCATCCACAGTTTGAAATCCACCAGGTCTCTGAACTTGAGAGCTTTTCGTTTACTAATAACGTATTTTCAAAGCAAGAATGACATGGTGAAAGAATATTCCTTCTTCCCTTTGTGCTCAGAACCGACAGTTCTTCTACTTCCTGTTTCTGAAAGAAAGATCTGTGTGTGTGTCTGTGTGTGTGTGTGTGTGTGTGTGTGAGTGTGTGTGTGTGTGTGTGTGCGTGCCATCAACCAAGGGTTTGTCCATTCAGTGCAAGCAACAGTCAAAGGTCACATGTAATCCTGATGACTGGGTTTAATCTGGATTCTGATGTAGGGTTGAGAGAGTGAAATGAAAGCAGCCTTTATCATCATCTTAAGTCTACTGTAAGTGGGTGTCAGCATCAGTGAGTATACAAGCGTACTGTATATGCTGAATGTACATTTGTTTCCACTTGTGCATATGTTTTTCGTGTGCATGCAGAAATGGAAGTCCTTAAAAGTTATGTTTGTGTTTCTGAGAGCAAATCTCTTCTGAGAAGTGATGATGCCAGTATTAATGAGTGGTGCAGAAATGGGGGTCAGCAGTATACATAAGCTGCCAAGACAGAAAAGTAAAATACTGTGATTAAAATTCAGAAAAGAAGCTTCAATGCGAAACGTTTACAGTTTTCTGTCCTTTAGCTGAATCCAACACAGGAAACATACTTGAATCTCTGAGTGCAGCTTCACTTAAATGGTAAATTGTCTGTATTTACATGGAGCCTGTTTAGGTTCTATGACCACTCAAAGCTCTTTACAGTACAGTTTTCTCCATTCACCCATTCACACACACATTTCTACAGAGCATCTATGTGCAACACTTTCTCTATCACACATCACCCATTCACTACCAGGGGTTCAGTATCTTGGGTACTGGAAGGATGACCCGCTCTGTGGCTAAATCACAGGGCAATACAACAAAAAGACGGCAGCATCACATCCATATTTAAAGCAGCGTCCTTAATCTAATACCATATGCTGCTACTGCATTAATGCAGTGTAATACCAACAACATTAGCCTCATGGTGACATGACATCTGTGCTTTAATCTGTTTAGTTGTTTTTAAATAGAATTTTCAGACCAAACATCTTGGCTTCACGAGGCCTTTAATTTTTATATTTAACAACAATTAGCAAGAAAATAAGTATTTATTAGGACTTCTCTGGTTAAAAGTACAGCTGCAGGTTGAAAGAGGACTGTCAGTGCATTCAAAGCCAGATTAGTGTGATGTCAAGACCAATAAGTCCCAATTGTTTAAACAGAATATTAGTGAATGAATGTTTTTTTTAAATGACTTATATATATATATTTTTAAATGTAGTAAATGTAGTGCTAAAACAATTTTGATATCCACGACAAAATTCACATCATTTATAAAAAAATGCCAAACATGTTTTCACTACTATATCCTTTATATGAATGAAATATGTTTATAATAATAATAACAATAATAGTAATAACATTATTAACTGATCTCTTTTGACTGTTGGTTGGGCCTACTACACATTTGAGTTTGTAACCTTAGGCTCTGGAATGTGTTTTTTCACTTTTGTTTTACAATTTGAGGGATTTAACAATGAATTGATTATTTAAAAAGATCAACAAATTAAATAGGGGAAAAAAATAACATCACTCAACTTAATTTCTTTCTCATTTCAAGGGGAAAATGCTCCTGGAATAGATTGTAAGAGAACGAAACAGTAAACATTTTATTGTTCCTAAGGTCAGGAATGAACTTTAACGTCAAACAGATTTGATTGACATTTCAAATATGATTTATGTGTGAATTCTCTCATTTTCTAAACATAGACAGCTGTAAAAGTCTGCAATCATCACATCTGTATAATAAACTATAGTACTGATTGTCCTTACAACCACGGAGGCTGCTGATCTCTCAAAGGAAAGCACAGATACAGCTGCTGTAAAATGAGTACATTATTTTAAAGGTTAGACATCACAGGCACAAAGCTGGTGATGATATACTTTGTTTTTTAAATATCTAAGCATCCTAGAAAAAGTTACTTTTATTTGCCCTTCTGCTGCAGGAAAAGGCTAACTCAGAGGGTGGCTGCTCTGTAAGTAGCGACATTGCCTATGTCAGGCGTGTACTGGCAAAAAGGCCCATTCTGTGGTTCTTAGTGCTCGGTTTATGCACAGCAAAGTTCCCTGGAGATGCTGCTCTGCTGGCATGAGCTTCCATTACAGTCAGCTCCCCAGAGACTATTAGCAACAGCGAAACACAACGTGGGCCATGTGGCTGGAACACTGTGCATACTTTGTGGCAGTCATGTTGGAGTGACAGCAGAGGGCTTCATTTAAGCCTCGGTCTTTGCTTATTGCCCCCCCGCTGGGCCACGCTGGAGGGGAGAGGAGGAGAGCATCGTGCTGCTGATCCAGATTCTTTCCCGCTCAGCCGGCGAGGATAAACTACCTTGCACCATTTGTTCATCCTTGCTTTGGATGACAGCAGGATGAACAGAAGGATTGAGTCACATTGTTTAAATTGAACACATTAAAGTCTGTTTCCAAGAGTCTAGTTGTTTAAAACCTTTTATAGATTTAGAGAGAGCTGTAAAATCTGATTAAATGCCCCAATCATCATCACTGACCATTAACCAGTCCTCTGCTGCACACTCACACGCTTAGTTTGAGGTAGAGTTATGAAGCTATATTGGTACTTTAACTGCTACTGGCATAACACACTTGATTTTTCGAGCTTGTGTGGTCTGGTTGCATTGTGGGAAATGTAGTTGTCATGTTTTGACAAGAATGTGTGGAATACAAAGCTAATATCGCTGGCTCTGCTGCAACAATTATGATCCCATTAAAAAATCTGCCCAATGTAAGTCTAACAATGACACTGGATACGAGTTTGTAGACTTTTTTTACTGGTGAGATTTAAAAAAATAATAAAATCAACAAATCTCCTGATTAGACAAAAAGCAGCGTCTGTCTATACTCTCCTGTAGTTTTAAGCAATGTTGATTAAAGAGAGTGACATTTTTGGGGGGGTTATTTACAGTTCACACACATTTGTTGCTCTGGAAAGTATTCAAGGCAGAAGGATAGTGTATATAACTGCATCGAAATACACGACAGTGCCAGTGTTCGTGTTAGTGAAGAAACGTGTCATCTCACTCAGTGGTGTAGTTTTAATAGTTTTGAACAGCGTAGGAACACTGCACCAGGTCAAGAAGACGGATGAGACAGATACTTTATGGGATATTTGCCAGATTATTGACAAGCCATTGACCGATCCTTTTAAGAGTGATGTAACGTCTCCTGCTAAAACACTAAAGGTCATTTGTGCACTTAGACACAAACAGACATGTTGACACACATGCAGTAAATGCTCAGGCCAACTTACACACAGGACATGCAGGGCCACGGCTCCTTCTGTTCGCTCCTTGTTTGTGAACAGGTCTGTTGGGAACTCGTGCAGAGCTGGAAGGGACAAAAACATGGCGTTAGAAAAATTCATAAACGGTTTGTCAGTTTGTGCGTGTGCATGTGTGTGTGTTCCAGCAGATGAGGTCGACCATATGAGCACAGAAACCCTTTGAACCCGTGTACTGACAAGGAGCCCTGCCCAAGTGAGTGTGACAGTCTAACTGTGCCCTTCCAAGGACCGTGTATGATTCCTCAGAGAGCAACTAGAGGACACAGAAACTGAAGAAAAGTGAGCGTGTGGAGACAAAGTGAGGGCAAAGAGAGGAGAGACAGCATAGTAAAAATAGAGAGGGATATTTAGGGGACATTCGATGGGAAGTAGGGTGGAAGTTCAGCTGATATTCGCACACAACTTCACATCTCTGCATGGGAATGTGAGCACGACTGAGCAAGTGCACAATGGAGAGAGCAGGATAGAGGGAAAAGTGGAAAGTTGGCAGAAGGTGGGAGTGTGAAGAAAGACAGAAAGAGGTGAAAAAGAGGGGGTTTGGCATTTAAGGGTGACTGGAGTTATTCTAACCCCGCTCTCTGGCTTTTGACTCGCCTTCCTCTCCCAGCCCCACAGTCCCCATAACTGTGACAGGCGCTTTTGGCTGCCAAGGAGCGTTCCGGAACCTGTGCCTCGCGTCCCTCAAGCATCGACTCGTCCATGTGATCATCTATTGCACACGACTCAGGAGCCCACTCACAGGCCACTGCTCACATCTGTTGCATATTGCAGCAGCCTCACTATTCCCTGGGAAAGACAAGCGCTCTGAATCAGGCACAGAGCATGTGGTGCAGCAAATGGCAACATGAGAATTCTAAATGTTTTATTGACCAGCACAGTCAACATGGAGGAACTATTCTGGGAGATCCCTGGGAAGAGTGAAAAATCTATAGAACATAAATGTAAGAATGACAAACATGGTACATTTACCTGAGTAAGAGATACAAAAGAAATCTGACCAGAGATGCTGATAATTCAGAGGACAACATGCTACTAACTCGTACATGCTACTTTTTCAGCAGGTTTCTGTGTGAATGCTGAATATTGTGTGAGAGTGAGTGTTTGGTTCTGTGATAACTGTATTTATACCCAGAGAGAGATCTTGATCCCAGGAGATCTTCCTAAGTAAAGGGAAAATAAACAAACAAACAAAGTAACAAACAAAATAAAGATATAAATTGCTGAAAATCCCAGGGCATCTCATGCATACAACATGAGATTAATATTAGATGGTTTATCAGATTAAGGAAACCAAGTGCAATCAAATCATCAAACAACACACATGGCAGTGCAAGTCAAATTTTCACAGCAGGATTTTGAAGAGATGAGAGTAAGTAATTTTTAATGAAGCAAAGCACAGTGGTGCTATGAGCTAAATGCTAATGTCAGTCTGCCAGAACACTCACAACAGGAATGTTGACAGGCTGATGTTTTACAGATAAAGTTTACAATGGCTACCATAGGCGTAGTTCTGCAAAAGCGTATGCTCCAACACTTTTTTGTGAGGTAAAATTACTATATGACATTTTAGTTCTAGAGTCATTCTGGAGCTATATTGCTAAAAACCTGCGGTAACTTGTGTTGCTATTTTTAACTAATAACTGGATGAACTTGGATTTGAAGGTTTGAATGACAAACATAAAGGGAGGTTATCCGTTGCATCATTCACAATCACTGGAAGGGCAGGTAGACTTACCATGAGTGGGAGAAAGAATGAAGGAATACACTAATTTATGAGATGGTGAAGTTTCAGTGGTTTATAATTCAAAGTCCTCTAACTCTTATTATCATAATAATAATAATAATAATAAAAGTACATTTTATTTATACAGCACCTTTCATACATAAAATACAGCGCGAAGAGCTTTATAATAAAATCAAAGACGTGAAATAAGAGATCAATAAGAACATAGCTACAAAAAAAGTTTCAGGACAAAAGAATACATAAAACTATAGGGTATTAAATTAGGTAGAAAAATTGAATAAAGACAATGGTGTTAAAAAAGAAGAATAAATCAATTAAAGCAAGATCATAGAAAGAGGTCTTGAGTTGTTGCTTAAAATTGTCACTAGAAGAAGTTTGTGTGGTGTGAGTTTGTTCCAAACCTTTGGTGCATAGCAAGAGAAAGCTGCTTCCCCAAACTTTTTATAGTTTGTTTTGTGGATATTGAGCAAGCCAGCGGTAGAAAACCTGAGGGAATGGTTTGGAACATACTCCGATAAACAATCAGTAACAATCATGTATGAGGATGCTGTACCATTAAAAGACTTAAAAACAAGTCAAATAAATCCTCAGTGATACTGAGAGCCAGCGTAAAGACACTAAAACAGGAGTAATGTGATCTCCTTGCCTATTTCTTGGTAAACCCCTGGCTGCTGAATTATTTCAGTCTCAACTCGCTCACAACATGTTGCAGACATAAAATACAAGAAGAAAGGGTACTTCACTTCTTTCCCACTGTTTTCTCCATTCTCCCCCCGCCTTGTACTCTGTTGACCTATTTGCATCCTCAGTATCTCGCTGTGTTTGAGTGGCTGCAGTCTTCCTCTGCACTGTTCTAGTGCCATAACTTCTTAGGCCTAACACGATGCAGAGCAGCCTGTAAAAAGCCACAAAGGGTACAGAGTAGTAGAGGCAGAGGCAGAGGGCCATCTCGCAGCGACAGCTGGATGTGTTTAACGCTGTTACAGGCCTGTGTTCGCTCGCTCAAACTCAGTCAAGCCAAAATGCCAAGCTAATGTGTGAAGTGAAGAACAAGAAGCTCTCGTGATAACAATTAGAGCCCAGTGTGGATGTGAAAATTGTAAAAAACACTGTGAAAATGTCAAAAAATCAGCAGCACTAGTGATACATTATGAGAGTGAAAGAAACGACTGAGAAAAAAAGATAAGAAATAAAATCAAACAAAATGATCTTAATGGTGAAAGACTTCTCAAGTCTTTAATTACTGTCTCAAGAAGCCCAGTCTCAAGACACCTAAGTACATGTGAGAAATAATAAGAAAGAAACCTACTGAAGCTTCATGTAAACAATGCACATCAGCAATGAGAGGTTCCTCCTAACAGCACCTGAGGCTCCTTCTGAGTTGGTAACACACGCTCACCGTGTCACACTCGTACGTAGATAGGTTTAAAACATATACTCTTAAAAGATCATTTCTGTTGTACTACTTATTTTTGTAGTGTTGGCTACTTGTGGCTGTTAAAGCTCTTTCCTCTTGTCATGTAAAGTGAAGCATGAATTTATTATCATTATTATATATGCATTACCACAAACTAAAAATATAGCCCATGAAAAAGGCCACCATCATTCAGTATGCATTAATGATCATTATTATTATTGCTCTCAGACAAGGACATTAAAGCTTATGCAGTCATGCACTGACAATGGGACAATGACATGTGACCGTGCAACTTACAATTTAAATCTGCTCTAACAAGATGTGGGACTGTGTGCTTTTGAAGGAGCCTTCAAATTGGAAAATGCAATCGTGCCGCTGTGATGTAATCCATCTTCAAACGCAGCCTCCAAAGGATGCAGCCCCTGAATTATGACACAGCTGTTGTTGCAGAAACCCTAACCCTTATGCACTTAGAGATTGTACCCACTCAACCGAAGTGATATTGTTCAAAAACATCTATTCAGGAGGAGTTGACAGGAAACTAGCAACTTTCTCCTTATTACAAATCAGTGTAGCATCAAAATGATTTTGAAACTTTGAAGCTAGAGTTTGTTATCTGTTTCTGATTCACTCACCAACCTTCTGGTTATTAGACGACCCCCCCTGAGCCACAGCCGCCCATCACGTAACATTTACACTGTTGATTGATTTTCTGGCTCTTCACTTTTCATCTTATTTGTTGAAACCCACTTCATGTCCCAATAACCCCCAACAAATAAGAATCTGGTGAGCAAGTAACAGACAAGTCAGCTTCTATTCAGGTAAAAATTGTTGCATAATGTTGCTTTAATCTTCCTTCCATTGTCTTTTTTCCAGTGGATTTAAAGAAACACAATCAAAGTACATTAAGGTGAATGTCTCGCACCAACAAAGCCATCCATCAATCACAAGGACCCAAAACCGCTAACTTCTGACTTTATACAGTGATCAGTTCAAATGCTCAAAGTGTTGCCAGTTTGTTTCAACTGTACTGTGCCTATCAATTCACTTCTTACGCAACTGCTGCATTCAAGGAGTGAGTCACCCTCACTATTCAAACTCATACTCATTCAAGACAACCAGGCAAAAAACAGGCGGTTCTTTCAGGGCCAACAAAAGAGACCTCACGGCAAGAGAGAACTGTCAAGGGCAAATCACTCTACACATACTGTAGCTGAACACTGAAGTAGAATTAGCACTATTTAAGTCCCAGGCCCATTCAGAGCAAAGATGGTACTTCAAGTATTCAGTTTGAATCTGGGTTTCTAAATATTTTACTGAATACCAAACTACTTTCAAGCTGTTTGATAAATACCGTATGAGATCGCGGTTGCAGTTTTAGGGTTTAGATGATCTGTCAGTGGTAATTAACCTATTTGTCTGTGACTCGCATGCACTTACACCCGTCCACGTTGACCTGTTTCATTGATATCAGTCCTCCGGCTTGAGGACCTGTAAAGTGTGCTCGACTGTATCCATCTGAACACAAACTCCATAGCAACAGAGTGAGTGTCTCCTTGAGGCAGAGTGTGTTTAAGTGGCAGCAGGGAGAGGTGGGCACAAATAATAGACTGCTCGCCTTAACCTGAAGGGCGTCACTCTGCTGCTGCTCCACGGTACACTTGCCTTTAGCGAAGACGTTTGATGTACTACATGCAGCGCACAGGCTGAGATGTGGTGCATTATGCATGATGTTTGGGAGATCAAAAAAAAAATACCTGTGCCCTGGTGTGTGTTGGTGGTGTCAGGAGCGGTGGACAGATAAGGAGGATGGAGAGAAGGGAAAGGGGGAAGTTCCAGTGTGAAAGGTGTTACCTGAACTTGACAGCTAAATCAATAATATTCCCTCAACAGTCATGCTGAAAAAGCAGAGCGAAGGGAAACTGAATTGTACTGAGAGCAGACGGACAGAAGGAGGAGAGAAAGAAAGACAAAGCAATGGAGTTGGCCTCGTAGTGCAGTTGTAAGTGAGGTTGGGATGAACCCTTAAGCACTGCTGATGGTGCTCCGGCCCCACACACACATGCACGCACGCACACACATGCACGAACACGCACATGAAGGGCCAGTGAGATTTCCATTGTTTCCTTTTCTGCAATCATCCTGTTCTCCCCATCGTCCTCTTCACTGTGCACCAGTGGCAGTCAGTGCATCAATCAGCAATCAGGCTTCAGCTTGCTGGGGGACACATTATGCCTCAGTCTGCTTCCTTCTCCGGTGGAAGCTGGGCCGCCCGCCTGCCTGCATCACTCCGTGCCAGTCTAATTTATAAGGCACTTTGGAAGGAGCCACTGTGAGCCACTGAGGGGCTCTGAATGGAGATGTAGCATGACTTCTGTTTGGCTCTTTTCCCTCGTGATGGAGGCTCTGCTGCACCTTTGCTTTTCCTTTATGCAAAATTGAACACGGTCGGCTGCATCACGCTAGCAGCTGTGTTGAAACATTTACTCCTATGCTGTCATCATCCTCAGGTTCTTGTTTCCACTTACTGTGGCTTTCTTTCGCGTCGCGTTAGCTGACAGTATTGACACACAACATTGAATTCACAACTTCATTTTACTCCTTCATGTCACAATTTCAAAGGGGCACCTTTCCATATTTTCTGTCATATATATATATATATATATATATATATGCTTCACAGTCTACTTTACACCTATAAAAAGGGCTTTATATAAGAACATTTGTATATATGGATTGTGATTAAAAGACAGAATCTACCTTCATGTCAGGAAATAGGTGTAATATATAACAGACATCCTGCTGTTCTCTGTGGATGTTTGCTGTCCACTCTCATAGTCCAGATTGGATCTGTGTTTATACACGAGGATGAGGTGGTGCTGGATATGTCTCTGCAGGATTCCAAAGAGGCCCAAACTAATATCAACAGTTTCAGAGACTTGACTGAGGAGCTGCATGATTCATTCATTAATTTCATTTTTTTTTCATTTTCACATATACCACATACCATATACCATATACTACTCTGTGTATTGTTTCATTCATTCACTAATCTCCATTTGAATTAGAGGAGCTATCAGGTGGTGTGTGTCTGTCCTAGACCTTCCAACACTATAAGGAGTGTACGGATGTGTTACGAGAGCAGGAGGTACAGAAATTAACACATTTCTGTAAATACAGTCACTTTGAAATGTACCTCTTTTGAAATAATGTGCATGGAAAAGACAATTTCTTTGTGTTCAACCAACAGTCCAGAAGATATCTACAATAGTGTAACACAGGGGGGAAAAACTAGTTTAAAGCCAGGATGACATGCCAGTATATATAGCCTGAAGGACATTTTACCACCCCTGGTTGAGAAGTATCATACCAAATTAATTGCAACTGTGGGTGCAATGTCACCCACTACATATGCACTGCATGTTCCATCACACACTCGCCCACTTTCTATAGACTTACTAAGGGCAGAAGGTTCAGCCCACCTTCCCTGAAAGGTAATGAAGTACCCTTAGGCCCTTAGGTCAGAAACATCATTCCAAAATAAATTGACTTTTGTAAAAAAAAACTGTGCTTACAATGTAAAGTGTACAAGCACATTCACACAGCACTATTGTATATTGGGTTATCACACTCTGCCATCAGGGGAAATTTCAGTTCAGTATCTTGCCCAAGGACACTGCTGGAGCCGCAAATGAACCACCAACCTTGCTCTACAACTTAAGCCACAGCCGCCCGTCACATAACATTCACACTGTTGATAAGTTTTCTGTTGACAGGCTATGGTAGCTTCAGCACTAGTGAGCCAGTGTGTACATTTATTTATAGAGAGGGAAATAGAGAAGAGGAAGTGGGAGGACAGTGCACATGTATATGGTGGTGTTTCACTTGCTCTTGGCCTGGAACTCTTTCCCTTACACATCTACTGTACAAATCCCACTGGACACCCACTCTTGACATCTTTACCCTACACTCCCCCACCCCCTCCATCTTTCGTGGTTATTTATAACCATCACAGAGCTGCTGATGAAAAGGTGGAGTGATGCTTGAGCGTCTTTGGGGATTTCCTGCAATCTCTGCTCTTTAAATATAAAATATCGCTCCAAGAAGCCCCCTGGTTCCTCCTTCACCACTATCTGCCCAGTGCCCAGTGTCTTGCTGATCTCTTGCCAGCAGGAGAGCTAAAACCACAGGCTGCTGCATGTTGTGGTTAAACTTCAGATATGGATGCTAACTTCATATCCTGGCTAAGGAAAGCAGACCGCAAGGCAGGCCCACTCACTCACTCACCTAAATGAAGCTGTCAAGACGAGTGAACAGCAGAGAAACCATCAGCAATCCATGCAGGCTATCCCTCTAACACAGGTCCCACTGATAACCAGCTATATGGATGTTAATGATTTCATTAAGGGGTAAAATGCGTTGATAAGCTAATGTAGTCACAGTGAATTATTCAGAGTGTCTTAAGTGGGTTGGCCTGCCCGCTCAAACTGCTAATGTGAGCTGCCTCTGTTAATGTCTCCGTGCTGTTAATCACGAATGTAGTTTATGATGAGCATAATGAAACTGAGGGAGTGTGTCAGGTTGACTTTACAGAGAAGCACTAAGCAGTAATAGACAACAACAAACTTCTACTCCAGCCTCCATCTCAACGGTGATGATGTCACCTCTCCCAAGTTACAGCCGGGGAAACTTACATAACACAGGGCAAGGCTGCGTATGCTCTAAAGGACGTTTCGGGGAGAGAGGGCACTATTGGATGTTTGGATGTGTGTGTGTGTGTGTATGTGCAGATATCCACTCACTTCTGGCTGATGATATAATACTTTCAGGCCGTTGTCATGGAAACGAATGGGCCTTGCTGGCTGGCTGGCATGTGTGTGTGTTTGTGTGTGTGTGTGTGTGTGGGGGGGGGGGGATACTTGGAGGGATACTTGGTATAAACAAGACCCAACCTCTGTAGTAAAGGCTTGAAAGAGGATTTCACTTGGTGTGTGTGTGTGAGAGAGAGAGAGAAATAGAGAGAGCGAGCGAGAGAGAGGGATGGCACAAACACACTGTGATCAATGAAACATTCATACAATTTGATGAATTACTGTCGGTGAGTCCCTTTACGAAGACACTGCAGCTCGATCGGTCATATTCAGTTTGGACGTATTGGTCCACATATCAGCCTATCACATCATCAATCATCCTAGATTAAACACAATGGGCTGAGCTGTTATCTACACAACCTTATTCTGAGGCAAAATGAAGAGGAATAAACACGCCCAAAGACAGAAATAATAACCTCTGTCACGGAGGTTCCTTTTTTCACCGCAGTCCATTTGTTCGTTGGTTGGTTAGTTTGTTTTTAAGCGTAATTACACAACACCAACTGTTCTGATTACCACAAAACTCTGCTGATGAATGTGCTATGGGTCAGGGAAAAGACTCACGAAATCTGGTGGATCAAAGAATTTCTTTTCATCCTTTAACAGTGAGACGGAATGATTTCAACATTTTCGTCGATCATACATCATCGATTTTGATTAAATGAATACTGATAGTTGTGCAATGTGGTGGAGTTATGAGCTCCACTGAGTGTCATTCTAGTTCCTTATTAGACAGGAAAACTGAACATCAAAGCTGAACCAGGAAGTCAGTATGAGTTGTTGAACTGGCATGGATGGTCTGTCTGTCTGTGTCTGTCCGTCCGTCTCTGTGTCTGTCTGTCTGAGTCTCTGTCTGTGTCTTTCTCTGTTTTTCTGTCTCTGTGTGTGTGTCCATCCGTCCGTCTGTCTCTGTGTCTGTCTGGCTTGTTTTTATCGATTTCAAGCGATTTAAATTTAATACAGAAGACAAAAATTAAGATATGTCAAATAGTCCAAACCTGCCTTGCCCGTGGAACAGATATTGATATCAAATGTGTTAAGCAAGACACACGTATCACGTCAGCCCAGCTCACATGAAGCATCGTCGCCAAGGAACTGTAGTGAACTGCAAAGATTGATCCATGAGTGTTCACAGCATCAGTGAATCAACAAATAAAAACAATGCTGATTTCCTTCTGCATAATCTGCATGCAGCCCACTGGATGGTTATTTTTCTCCATTCCTGGCTTCAGAAAAAGGAGACAGCTGCTGTCCATTCAGTTCCTCAGCTGCTGACCAGTATGTCTGTGTGACAGTTCCCACCCGTGCAGCAGTCTGTATTTATATAGTGCTATTAGTGTCTTGATGACCATACAAAGCTCTCTACAGTACAGTTTTTGCCATACACCCATTCACACGGAAATACATACAATGCATCTAAGTGCAGCACTTTGTCTATCACACATCACTCAAACACTAGGGGCAATTTGGGGTTTAGTAGCTTGCCCAGACTTTGGCATGCAGGACGGTAGAGACGGGGATCGAACTGTCGACCTTCTGGATAGTGGCTCTACCCATGGAGCCACAGCTGCTCCCAAAAGTTAAAACTGTTGAAGTCCCTCAAGCAAGAGTTGGGGATCACAAGTGTGATCAGCATGGGTAATAAAACAAATCTGACCCAGGTTGTAACAAACTGAAAAGATTGTCTAGTTGCTGTATTCGTTTTCCAGTGTGTTACTCAGTGTTATCAGACTGTTGTACATACGCTCTGGGTCCCAAAATAGGTTTATAGAATTAAACAAGGGGCCGACAGCAGACCTGTGTGCCATGACGATGGTGATAAACATCAGTTAAATATGCCATTAGAGAATTCCCTGCTATCTCACACAGCAGTCAGAGCGATATGGATTTACAATACAGCTCCCTCTGCTCTCCCTCTCGCTCTCGTCAAACAAATATCAGCTGGAAGCTATCCAGCCCATTATGAATGCATTTTGCTAATTATGCACAATGGGAAATGTTTTTTTCTGTGTGTGTGTGTGCGTGTGTGTGAGTAGTCACTGTGTTTTCCCTCTATTAAAAAAATCTCCTGAATGAAGTGATAACCACTTTCCTAGCATCCATCTTAAATCACACAGTGTTGATATTTTGTTTGGTGGTGAGGATGACAGAGGTAGATATTTAGACTTGAAAGGAAAAGGAAGTGTCTTTACGGGGTTGATCAGTATGAAAGGTAAACTTTAAATACCAACAGTATCAAATATATCTATATATCTCCATCTTTAAAAGATCTGAATCTGTGTGGATAACAAGGAAAAAAAGATGTGCTGCAGCTGGCATGCACACTTGTCTTGTACGCAGTCAAAGGGAATAAGTTCATTGAAGCGCAACGCAATCACCCTGAAAAAACAATCTGACTTTCCTCCCGATTTGAAACACAATAATATTGGCTTTCCTGAAGCTGTGAGATGAACAGCCGCTCAGCTGTGGGGCAAACAAACCCCTCAGTGAATATGCAGCACACTCTGCAGCTTTACAATGCTCACCGCTCAGCCTGTGAAGCTCAGATCAACAACTGTTTATCACTCATGATTCTGTTTTATAGATCTTATATCAAGTCTGTGTCCTTTAATCTGTTGGTTTGGGAACCTCAGCAACAGGGCCAAGAACTCACTCATCAATATAGTGAAAGTGAGCAGTAAGATAATAGGAGTGCAGCAGAGTTTCAAAGACAGGTAGGAATGAAGGCTACATACACACACACACACACACACACACACACTCTGAATTCCAGATGTTGCCTTCAGGCTCTCGATTCAGATTCGTCCCTGTAAAGAAAAAACGGGTACAAGAACTCTTTCATCCCCTCAGCCATCTCTCTTTTAAATTCAGGATGGGGGTAGAGTTAGTGTGACCACGGCCAATCACTTGGCTGAGTGTGCGGTGTAGTGTTGTCTTTAATGACACGAGACAATACAAGAGACAATGGGACTCTTGTATGGTGGTGACAGGGACGATGTCGACTATGATGTCTCTGATGAGTATGTCCCTGATGATGGCTGCTGTAATACGGATAGCAAGATGCTGATCCCTTATTGTACTACATGTCCATGTTCTTTTCTGTTTTTCTGTTTTATGTCTTGTGTTGTACCCCTTGCTGCAAACACAAATTGCCCTTTGGGGACAAATGAAGTTGAAAGTTGAAGTGGCTCCTCTCGTCTTTGAATCTTTTATTTTTAAGAAAATAGGGAGGAAAATGAGTCCTGGTCAAAACTGGCTGAATGAAAATTACAAATAAAAAAAGCTGCCGGACCTCAGCCCCTGGATCATATAGCTGGAGACAATGCATTTTGGGACTAGACTTTTGGTTGGGAGGTTGAGCAAAGACTGACGAGAGCCAGGCTTACCCTTGGAAGTGCGTCAAGTGAAGCTTTTAAAGCTTTTGTGGGGATGGGACGACAAAGAGTGAACAGTGAGGACAACAATAATGGCAACCAAGGGGATGACGATGCCACTCAACGATATAACACAATTTTGAAAAAGGTGATTAAAGTTGCATTTCCCACCCTCGGGATGTGTTAAAGCTCATCCCCGTGTTCATCTCGTATATTCTGAGCGCACGTGGAGGGCTGGGGGCCTGTTCTGCACATGCTCAGTGGGCGATGATGATGTGGGCTGACACATCGCATGTCGTGAGCGTAGTTACCGTGCTGAGTAATGTGACATTTAAGGACTCCTGCTTTTCTTTTTTTTTTGCCTTCCTTGAACTGTTTACAGCACGCACACAAACCATGCCCGAACACACACACCATGCCCGAACACACACACCATGCTCGAACACACACACCATGCTCGAACACACACACACACACACACACACACATTTGCATGCATACACATGTATGAGTCTTGCTTCCTTCCGCGGAAAATACTTTTCTGCATGATTTCACTGTGACACATCTCTCACTAGTTCATGTCTCTGTGTTTCTTCTGTGATATTTACACCGTTTACTATCTCTTTAATCACAATTACAGGAGACAATCCAAGCAGTGGAAATGAGAAGCTAAAGAAGACTCCATACACAGATCACACCACCAACAAGGACGTTTGCAGAATGATCAGGCAACAAGTGGGACAGCATGAAGATCTGCTGACCACAGTGGAAACTAGAATGGTGGGTGACAAGCTCAAATGGACATGCTAAGACCATTCTACAGGGTACAGTCCAAGGAAAAACAAAGTGAGGTAGACAGAGAAAAAAGATACCCTTACAACATTGCTGAGTGGACCGGAGGGAACTTTGCCACAACACATGTTCTCGCTCAAGATCAAAAATGATAGAATCGATTGGTACACAGCGCCCATCAACCCTGCGGGTAACAGAATCAGTAACAAAAACAGTCCAAAATGTCTCAGAGAGGACTGAGGAAATGTGCGGAGGTTCACTGCTGACACAGTTTGACTGCTGTGACAGGATTTCCATAATCTTACATGATCTGTGCATGAACACGCTCAGGGTCTTTCTTCATGAATGCACATCTGCAGTTCGAGGTTACAAAGGATCGACTGTGAATGAACAGTGGACTGAGAGAAATCTGGATGGGAATAACGAAGGAGGGATATATTTTTGCCTCCTTCCAATTCTATGGTTGAGTTGTCCATGAGTAAAAGTTTGAAGACCAATTTCATCCGTGAATTGTTCTTATTTTTTGTAATTTTTGGTATCATTTGTATTGAATCAGTAACAAAAACTGATGACAGGACGACATTGTTCATGTAAAGTAATTAAAATATAGCAGAGGTCTGGAAACAGAGAGCGTAGCAGCATCCGTACAACAAAGTCTATCAAGGTAAGAAACACAGGCAGTCACACAATCAGACTGTACACACAGTTAGCCCACCTGAACTGACGGAGAGTACTCAACCAGAAAGTTGATGTGTAATCTGCTAACAAGAAACAAAATAGCAAGATGCATCAGGATTGGTGCTGGCTAAAATGAATGTTTTGTCATATTTTTATATGAATCAAGTTCACATATGCAACACTCACTAAAGCTTTCACCTGCTTCCACCTATTCACCTTTTATAAGTTAGTCCAGCCACATACTGTAAATGAGGGAATCAACTCTCACTTGAGTGCTGTGTTCCAAAAGGTAAATCTGTTGAAGCAGTGCAGGTGGTGGGTCACTGACTGACTTTTTTCATCTGGGGCTCATCGTTGCTATGTGCACTCGCTGCTGAGACCATTCAGTACTACAATATACTTATGCCTATACTGAACCAGACCCTGCCGCTGACACCAGGTCTCATACATACTCACTGTCCTCGGTAATAAGATGTTGGCCTGTACGTGGAAAGATACAGATCAGATCGCCAAGGAGGATAAGGCCTCACAGACTTTGTTCAATATCTCAGAGTCACGGAAGAATCTGGGGCAGCCTGCTGGCCTGTTACTACTGAGTTACTAAACTAAACCAAACCAAACTAAACTAAACTTAGTGTAGTTTAGTTTTCTGAGAAAAAACATAAGAAAAGAGACTCAACTATTCTCTGTGATATATATATATACAACATTATACTATTATTTTCACAATTTTACATGTATTTATGTGCACAATTAAAAGAAAACTCATTAAAAATGGCCTTGAAATACTGTATAGTACTTTAGAGCGTATTGCTTTACTAAAACAGTTCTGAGGCTTCTCTCATGAAACTGTCAATGATCAAAAATGATGTTTGAACACAAGATGACTGAGACACTGCAAAGCAAAACCGAATCAACTATATTTCCTGGGGAGTAGACACGTAGAACTCTCCGCACATGATTAAAGTGGATACTCGTGTTAATGGTCACAACAGAAAGCTGTTTACTTCCTGGTTATGTTACAAGAAGTCCCTACACAAGAAAAATCCAGTGTCGTATTTCATATCACATCTAGCATCACACCAGCAAGGTCAATCAGTGCGGCAAAATTCATGGGGCTAAATTTGGCCATAACTTTTGCCTCTCAATATAACGACGATGACTCACTTTTAAGAAGTGTACGTCTCCATGGCAACACAGGCTGCACACCGGCGCAGGTTAAGTTCAGTCTTTTGAATACATGTATAAAGTGCAGCTCCTTGTGATTCATCTCTGAGGGTTCAGTGCTGCATTCACATCAGATGAATGAGGGAAGTGATTTCAATTCCAGGCAGAAATGACCTGTGTGAAGAGCGACAGCACTGAGACACATGGAGATTCCTTTTTGTTTCCCATCACGATTCATTATACAAGAGATGCATGTTTGTAGTATTGTCAGAGCAGCTTCACTCTCTCGCTACTAAATATTACTTCCAAGAAATAGCAGGTGCATTACCGAACATTATTTGAATATCAATAATGAATGAATTTTACTTTGCGCTGACGTTTCTCCGATGATTGACTGAAGCAATTCATTGTACCCACGTTCCCATTACCTCAGCACGAGGCCAACTTGGTAAATAGGACATTTTTTCACATCAGCAGTGTGGTGACACAGTACTGCATCAAAGGTTTTGAACACTGCTTTAATGCCCAGCACCAACAAGACTATGAACCCGGTGGCTTAAGAAAATATTCAGAGCCCTTTACCTTTTCTGCATTTAATTGTGTTTTATTTGTATGTCTTTGACACTAATCTATAAACTAATAAACCAACAATGACAAACATAAACCCTGTTTTTAAATTTATGCAAATGTGTTAAATATCAAATGACTAAATCTCTCACAGAGGTATTCAGACCCTTAATTTGATATTTTGAAGGCGCCTCTTCGGCAGCAATTACAGCTTTAAGTCCTCTTAGATTTATCTCCAGAAGCTTTGCACACCTGGATTTGGCCGGTTTATCCCACTCTTCAAAGCAGATCTTCTTCAACTCTGTCAGATTGGGTGGAAATCGGCAGTGAACTGTCATCTTCAGGTCTGGGGCTTTGTGAAGCCACTTCACTGTGGTTTTCTGCTGTCCATTACTGTTACTGATGAAACGTGAACTGTTGCCCTATAGTCTGAGGCTATTTGCACGTTGGAACAGGCTTTTATTAAGGATCTCTGTATTTGGCTGCATTCATCCATCCCTTAAATCTGAAAAGTCTCCTGTCCCAGCTCCTGAAACGTTCCCACCACCATTCTTCATGGTTGAGATAGTATTAGTCAGGTTATGAGCAGTGCCTGGTATGTGGCAGACAGAGTTCTGACCACAGGGGTCAGTTTTTGTCTCATCAGTCCACATAACCTTTTTTCCTTTTTATCTTTTAAATTCCATTCTGGCAAACACCAAACTGCCTGTCAGGCCTTTTACTCAACAGGGCTTTCATCAAGCTTCTCCACCATTAAGGCCAGATTGCCATTGGGATGCTGAGATGTTTATTCCTCTGGCATTGTCTGTGATCTTTGAAGAACACGTATGAATTGTTGTTACATACATTACAAAGAGCTTTGAGTGGACTAGACTAGAAAGATGCCATTCCAATTGCAGTCCATTTACCCTTATTGTCTTGTTACTCAGTTTGGCTATACAGTTTTTAAAGTCACTGTGTTCCTGGCGACACTCAAAGTATTATTAACGGTTTCATACCCTGTCTCTGACACAGGCTATGAACACAGAGAGTTGCTTAAACTTTGTGGCTTGGTCTTGTTCACGTTTGTATAAATAGCTTTGCCACAAACATTGCACACTTGGCCACAATTTGGAATGCCATTTAAAATAAAATCAATAATTCAACAAAATGTAGAAGAAATGAAGGGGTCTGAACACTTTATTAAGCCAGTCTACATCCTTTTCCATTTTTTGTTTTAGATGCAATATGGGTTTCACTTTTGTAAGGTTTTTTATGATTATTTTTCTTATTTATTTAAAATGCAAAATCTTCACAAATTGTCTGCAGCATATTTTAAGATAAATATATGAATAGTATGTAAATAAAGTCATGGATACTGCATTACTGCAAGTCTAAGCTTTAATTTGAGTAGATTTACATAACTGTTTGATTTGACATAGCTTCTTGAGGTCTTATAAAGTAAAATATCTCTTGAATGAAGAACCACAACAATGTGAACGAGCCCTGTTCAGATTGGCCTGTTTGTGGGCTTGTTCCTTTGAAAATGAATCAGCCGTGGATCAGTGGTATATGCACATCAGCAGAGCTGGGAGTGGGGTACTGTTTTCACCCTTTGTCTGTCTGTGGATGTGGACCAAATAACAAAAAAACTCATATATGGATTTTCAACAACTAATTGGTGGGAATATTACTTGGAAAGGTTATCTGGAGGGTATGCTTGACACATGAACATATACAGAAGCCCATCCATCTGCTGAGCACTGTAAAAACTTCCTGAATATTTTAATTTGACAATAGCTAATTGTTTTGGGTACATTTGAAAAAATAAAAAATAAAGACGTACCAGGAAAATTATAGAATGCCAGAAATGGTAGACAATAGAATACAAGTCTTGTTGGTGACCAGAAAAAGCCCTATAATGCAAGTGTGTTCTAGGCAGACATATTTCATTGTCAATAAAGAAATCTCAGTGCAAGTAAAAAGGAATAAAATAAAGGAGATAAAAAGACCCTGCTCCAGCTCATAGTAACAAAAAGAACTGGAGTTTGGAAAACAAAGGTCTACGTACTGACTAAAAAAAATCAACCTCTCCCAAAATAATGGAAAGAGGAAGGTGTGGACAAATTGGAACAACTCCTGATCCAAAGCCACCACCAGTGTCTTTGTCTTCTTTCTGGAGGTTTTATGTGAGATCATTAACATTCAGCCTAAAAAGGCATGAAAATGACATTTTACATATATTAGTTTAATGTGATGTGAAGCGCCTTATTTGTTCCTGACTCAGTTCTGTTGTTACTGTTTTCTGCCTTTGAAACGCAGAATAAGTGGAGCAGGATGAAATGACCGGCAGGAATAGATGTTGCATTACCTGTGTTTATGAGATACAAACAAAACTGCTCCTTTCCTGATGCTCTGAAAAATATCCACATTCCCAGGATGCATTTTAGAGAAAATACAGCTCTTTCTAAATTGTTTTTGTGACTTCAAAATATTTTGGTTGTCTGTAACAGATATATGTAAAATATGTGATTTTTATGATTCAGATTTATTGAAAGCTTAACAACAAGGATACTCGTATATGTGGAGTTCGTATGGGCACTTAGTGCTTCATCCATGATGATGATCGACTTTGATCTAGATCTGTAACCAAACTGAGCATTCAGGCATGAAGATCACTGCTCAGGGACACAACCAACAACACAACAACAACTGAGGCAGCTCACTGAAGAAAATCACAAACAAAAAAACAAACTGGGCAAAAAGGTTAAGTGGCAAAAGGAAAGATGCTACTGAGAAAAAGGTAGCTGTACAAATGTCATTTGCCTGACAAAATCTAACTTGAGAGATGCACAATGTGTGGAGGTACTACTCTGGGATGGATACCTAACAAATGATAGTACCACATCATTTCTGAACCTGAGACACCTGCCTTAAAATGGATTTAACTTTTACAGCACAATGACATTAGAAAAGTTAAGAGGAAAAAAGTAAGGTAGAGAAAAGTCTTCCTTTGTGGCCTAATAACCCAGATTGAAAGCCTTGAAAAACCTGCCAAACACCTTTAACACCATTCATACTCTCCATGAAACACACGTAACAAGGGCAGACACAGATCTCAGACTGCCTGGTGTGCAGATCTGGCAGTCATCATCAAAGCCTAGCTGCTCAGTTTATTAGTGTGGGAGAGATTATCCTCAGATAAGACAGTCTGGCATAGTGAAATACTCTAAAGCATCAAACACCTACATGACCCTGCACTTTAACCTTTTACATGCTACTGTGCAGCACCTGTCTGCTGACTGGGTTAGACATGCAAAGGCAGAGGGAGTAATTGCCTTCACGGGGTATATAGCTTGCCTGTCATCCTTTCCTCACGCTATCAAACCACTGCCTTTACTATGAAATACAGAATCACTGAGCCTCCCTTTTAATTTCACATATTTTAAATGTCTTCATCACAGATGCTTCATCATGTCAAAACAATCCATTAGTTATCTAGATTGTGAAAGGAGGTTAAGATGTTTATTATGTTAACATTAATTATTTGTTGTTCAAATTCTCTCTCATTGAATTTGATCTAAACTCTCCACTGTCTAATGAAGTTAGTAAAGGCCTAAATATTAACAGGTACCAACTAGCAGACATTCCTGTCAGTATATTAACTGTATGTTCAACGTGCTGTTCAAGACAACACTTTGTGTGAGACACTGTGCGTCCTCTCAATCTCATGGGAAAGCAGCAGTAAGGGATGATGTTGGTGGCCTCAATGTCTCAGTTGGGCAAATCTTTAAAGGTGTGTCAAGCCACTTTTGCTGGTGACAAAAAACCTGAGCTCCAACATCAGACACATCTCCAACAGAGATGTGTCTGATGTGATTAGAGAGAGAGGAAACATCCCCATTGATCAAATGAAAAAAGATTACAAGGTGTAGCATGAGTTTTCCCTCACTCTCTCTTATAAGTCTCTTGAGGCAGGGAATCAGTGGGAGCCAGTGTGCAGGGGACTCTCTGCCTTGCTGGGCTAATTGCTGTGATGGATTTGTGTTATTCCCCAGAGCTCCTGCTCCTGCAATAACACAACAAGAAGACTTTGCCAATCCGCACGTTGGTAGGCTATGAAGGAACTGTAACTGTTAATACAGTTGTTGCTGTTGTGAAGGCAGCAGCAGCCTACACAAAGCTAATATTGTAATTTGGCAGAATGGATTTCTCAGAGGAAATCATTCTGGGTCCCCTCTGGGTCAATTTTGCATTTGATTAGTGGGAGGCTACTGTCAAAGTATTAGAGGAGCAGTGTTTTTTTCTGATGTCGGTGATGCTTTTTTATTTGCCTCTAGAATGCTGGGAGGAGTCAGTGTGACTGCCCACGTGAAGTGAGGGAAAGGTGAACAAACATACACACAAGTGCAAACAGACACGCGCTGAGGAACCTGCACACACACCAACACAGTGCAGAAACTGGGGCTAGCACCCTCACATTAATCAATACTATTCTTAATGAGGCTTCCCTTCTAATGGTTCAACTTGCAGCCACGCGCATGCGTATGCGCACACCACATTTCTCACAGGGAAGCCCTGATTAAGTCATAGCAGCCTCCTTTCCTAAAATGGAGTGTTGCGTCGGAGCCGAGCCGAGTGCAGAGGAGAAGATCTTTAATAACGGAGGAGGACAGCCTCCGGGGAAAGACCCCTGGAGAGAGCAGTCACGTGTATGTTGTACAGAGACCTGTATCTGTTGAATCACACAACCAGTCCTACTGTGCACAGAGCTGCTCGGGGGGGTTTGCATTAACCACTTGTGTTTGAGAAGAGGACTAAAAAAAACACATGCTTGGTGGACTGTAGGAATGTGTGCATTTGTAAAGGGTGGACAAGGATGCGTGTGCTGTTGCGTGTGCATTTCATCAGCTTTACTGCAGATGAAAACTACAGTATGACTAATCTCAGATTTCTTCAGAAGGAATGGATTTTTCTTATTTGGGGACATCAAAGCACAACATGGCCTTGCACACTAGATTTGGATGGCAGCGTCATCAAAATGAATAATTCTTGTTTTCCATGATAAAAGGAAGGTCAAGATTGTTAAAACACACACACATGCACGCACCAACACAAATACACACCCACAAACACGAATACTGGACATGAGCTCCAAACCTCTTTTAAGGCAAAGAAACTATTTTCAGTCATTTGTAAAATAATGAATAAAAGCCACAAAGTTACTAAATGTGACCACTCTCCAACTATAAGTGTCTGCCTGTGTTTCCCTTGACAGAAAAATGAGTGGTGGAGTGGGGGTGGGTGGTTAAAGGATTAAACAAGCGTGTTAAATGAACAGAAGCAGCGAGGTCTTCACAATTAAAATCAGAGAGGGGGTCGTAATGATGGGCATGATGGCTGTTCAGCAAATGACAGCCTTCCTCCCTCTCTGTCTTTATGACTCTCTCGCTCAGATTTCTTGCACCTGATCAGCAGGCCTCTAATTTCAAGCAACAATCAGTGCAGTGAGCGCGGCATTCTCCCAGAACACAGAGCCCATGTTGGGACGCTTCCTCATCAGCCAACCTTGTGCACCGCCCGCTGTGGAAAACAGTTTGCACAATTTATGTGAGCTTCTACATGACTGCACACATAATTTGATTAACCAACTGACAAGTATTTATTTAGTTATTTATTTATCTTATCTTAAGCCATGCTAGCAACACGCCTGTGTGGATGTCACAATATCACAGCAACATGTGGTTTTAATGCCATGAAATTCGATACAGACGTTCTTGGTTCCCAGAATTTGAATCCTAGGGACTTTGGTGATTCCCTGACTTTTCCTGACCTTTCTGGCTTTGGGTGAAATGTCTCAAAACTCTTGGAGGGACTGCCATGAAATTGAGTACAGATGTGCATGAATTATAATAAATCTTTTGACATTTCATCTAATGTCACCATCATGTCAAAATGTTAATTTGTTCACGTTCACTTTTACTTATACTTTCACATGTTCTCTTGTCTCCCTCATTTTGACTATATGCTGTTGTAACATTATCTTATCTTACTTTGTATCATGACATAAGAACAGAATTGATGGCATTGATTCCCATTTTTGGTAAGGTGCTAATTAGTAAATGTTAGCATGCTAACTTATTTCAGATCCTCAGAATTTTCTCCTGAAGAAGTCCATGATTACCTGTCTATAGATAGCCAGGAGAATTGGATGTGAGAATCGATACTGTAAGCACCTTCGATGTGAGGTGCCTACAGTATCGAGGAAGGCAGGAACGTGACAAACTTGTTGAAGCACATGTCGAATCACGGACACATTTGAAATCACAGGGCTGTGTTTGACTGCTTGTGTGATCCCATGCCAACAGTGTGGGTGTACCTGGCCCCAGAGGTGGGGAGACAATTGATTGGAGCAGAGGTATTTTGCTTTTTTAAGCAATAAACTATTATTTAGTGTTAAATTGTTGTAGTTGGCTTAGGTATTATTTATCATGTCATTTTGTAAAATAATTCAGGTCCAGCTACGTTCAGGCACCAGAGCCATTTTTTTAAAGTTAGCACTGGCATTGGAAAAAACCTAAACGATACCAAACCCTACTGTGAAGAAAATGAACAGGGTAAAACTGTTTTACATATGTAGCAGTCAAGGTCCCCTAGACCTCTAAAACAGACTTTGATGGGAAGAATTGGAGGAAAAAATAGACAACATTAATTCTACATTGTACTGTGATGCAAATAGGTCTCCCACATGGAGGGTCAGGCATATTACATGTATAGATTCAACTTTTGCATTTTCTTTCCTCTAAACAGTCAGATGAACGTCTCCCTGACCCCACACAATCAATTACATTTTATGGAATTCATTGTACAGGAGCAGAAATCACCACAACGTGCTGAGACTTTCACAAAATCAGGTTATTTAGCAAAAAACCTCACAAGAGAATTACCCCTCCCTCGGAGGGAGGTCAATTGTCTCCCACTCAAGGTAAAAACTACAAATGTTAATGCGATCAGTATAGGAGTCACCTCCCTCCTTCTTACCTAGTACACTTTATAACAGGGCTGAACATTAAATTTCCTTCCATCTACGTCTAAAAATAGCAAAGGACATCTGTGACGTTCGGAATTTAAGCATGTGTGAGGTCAGATGAGAAATTCCACAAACCATGGTTTTACATGTCATGCCTAAATGTCTTCCATTCAAATCCTTTAAACACGACTGATCTCAAACTTTACATCCTGACACACTACCCTTGAGTGCCTGAAAAACAAGTCGCTGGGTTGATAATAAGACAAAAAGGTCACCATAGAAACAAGATTTTTTTCTGAGGTATGGCCACTGTGGGGATAAAACAGGAAGTAAACACAGAGGGATGGAACAGATGAAGAGACAGATGGGGAAAATCTATGTGGAGGGAGTGAGAATGAAACCTGCAGGATCCTGAAGAAAATCAGTGACAGAGTGTGAAAACCGCTGAGGCAGGAAGAAATTCACCACCCACTATAACCTGCACTCAAGAGGAATCATCTGACCCCACTATCTGGGTTACCCCACATTAAGGAAGAGAAAACAGGGGGTCCAGGAAGGGAAGGAAGACAGAACATGTCGGGGGTAACCATTTGTTTCACTTTTACTTTTTTGCCCTATCCTGCTCTCCCGCTGTTCCTGGGGGGGAGAACCCTTCTGTGTTCTCTCTTTCTTTCATCCCGTCTCCATCTTACCTGGAGCTGTGCAGTTCTTAGTTTCTTCACTCTCTATTTCCTCCAGGCTGCTGTTGTCCATCTCCTGCAGTAGCCTCCTTCCTCCCCATCTCTCCTGGTCCTCGCTGCTCTGGCTCGACATGTCAAAACCTACATAGATTGCCACAGAAACAAGTTTTAAAATATAGATTCCAGTGACCTTTCAGAGCAGCTAGTGCATTTCAATAGGTTGTTTTATAATATAACACCTGGGTTCAAACGGTGATACCAGAACTATGCTTTCCCTTTAAATGACCATGATGAAAATATGAGCATGGATAAATAAGGTAATCTAAAATTGAAAAAATATACGATTAATTTCAAAAGAATTAATAAACGTGCGAAAACAAGAATCATACGAGTTTAAATCATGCCCTATTGGTGCGAGATGGGTTTGAAGTAAAGTCTTGCACCCAATCTGTGGGTATTACTTTTGATATCATATCAGAAGGTGCGATACATGTATGTAAGTAGAGACATGTCAAAAAGTCTTCTCTGCCATTCTCTTGAGGGCAGTACAACATGTTGATTTTGCCAAGTGAGTTTGAGGTAGATGCTGTGTGTCTGTAGCAGCCACCAGCTCAATTCTGCATCATCTCATGGCTAGTTTGCAATTATGAAGCAACATTCACAGTGTGGGGTTCTGGTCGTACAATGAAAGTTACTACTACGCAGAGAAATATATGTAGATGCTGCATTAGCTGCTGGATCATACGTCAAGGTCACCGTCAAGGGACCTGTGGTCTGTCGGGATAAAAAGCACTATGACGTTTACATTGCAAAAGAGATCAAAATTTTATTATATTAAGGTTTTATGATCAACATATTGTAGTAAAGGTTTTGTTTCCAGTTACCTTTATTTGAAAGTTAGGTGTAATCGCTGCTAAACAGTCAAGAGACGAGTGGAAATTATACAACTATAATGTGTTGTGTATATTGTGCAGTTGTACTTTATTGCAAGGGTCAGTATTGGTTTAAATATTCACACCTGATCAGACCAGTTAAAAAGTGAAGGGCTTAATCATGCTCCCTTTTAAAAACATGGGATGGAAATACATTGATACTGAAGAACACTGATACTGAGCAACTCAGTTCAGGATATTTTGATTTCTTCAAGTGTTTCAAAGTGAATGAGTTTTGTTTTGAGCTGCAGCACAAGAAAAACTAAAATAATGGGGATGTGAAGAGAATAAGCCATTAACACATTTCATGATAATATTAAGGACGTGTCCGCAAGTCAAAACCAAATCCAGGTTTGATAAATGTGGGTTCCTTCAGACAATGAATTATTTTCAGTAATTGAGTTCATGCAGGCTAACACTGATACACCTTATTTTGTAGTATTCCATGTTGATTGCATAATTAAAACTTGATGAAAAATGTAAGCCACTGCTTGTCTTTGTGTACAGGTTTTGGAGGTGTTGGTGTTTTGCAGTAATGGGTAGTGTGGAGTCTGTATATGTATATTGACAGTACACTGTGGGGGTTTAGATTCTTGTTAGCTTTATTGGGCAGTGTTTTCATCATGGGGTCCCCAGCATGCAAACAAGGACGCACACATTATGACATAATATATGTTGCCACCACTGTCGTACTAAGCTCAAATTAATGAGCCCAGAAACACAGTAATGTGTCAGAGAAGAACAAAACCAGCAGGTAACATAGATACAAGCAATGCAGGTTTAAAAAGTTCAAAAAGTGGATCTACAGATGTTGAGGAAATGCATTCAGCACAGATGTTCATCAAAGACACACACAACACAAATTGATGACACTAAATGTAAACACTGTTTTTGTACGTTTGCAACTAAATGCCACAGGGCACCATAAATTCTCACTCTAAATGATTTTGGACACTGGAGAAAAGTGTCTCAAGCTGAGATGGAGATTGGATTTATGACTGTAGGTTTCATCATGTGGTCGTCAACTTGCACCTTTGCCAGCCTGAAATCTCTAAAAACCTCTGCCAAGTATGTTTCCATTACTGTTTGTGTGTCTGTTAGAAGGAATCCGCAAGAATTACTGAACCCATTTTATTGAAACTTGGTAAACATGTGGGGTCTAGAGGACCTAATAACCTTTGGAGTGGATTTGATTATGGTGGATCCAGGATTTTTCCCCACTTTCTTTGACCCTGCTTGATAGGGCTTGAGCTTTGGCACATATGTGTTCTCAGAGCTCCTTTCTAATTAGAATTATGAGCAAGCACGCAATGCCAACTTCTGGTGCTTCACAGTTTTCAGTGACAGGACATATTTTAGTCAGTGTCACACAAACACAGACCACAGATATTCAATAACCAGACGTGCAGCAGAGGGCCAAGCTGGACAATTATGTTCATGAAAGTCAATGACTTGTTTTGGAAGTGGAGTACAATCTATCTGGACATAAACAATAAAGACATTTGAACAATTTTCAGTTTCTACATCCAAGTTAACAGTTTGTGTCTTGAATGTTGCAGATAGCAAAGTACATGTGAAGCAATCAGTTGTATTTTTGAAGAGCAGGCTTCTGATCTCTGTGACATGAAAGTTTGATTCCTTATGTAATAGCCGGGTAGTGAACAGCTGGAGGAGCGCACCACAGATGTGTCACTTTGGCGTCCTCCTTCCAAAATTCATACATTGAAGGGGAATTTCATGTTTTTCCTAAACAAAATCCTCTTAGGGGGTGAAGCAACAGCACAGTGCACAAAGTGAGGCTCCCACTGTGGCTACATCTGCACATTCTTCAAGACAGCAGCAACACCAATGAATTCATTTCATACTTCAGAGAGCTCAGCAGGAAGCCTCTGCCCTTTCCACCCTGCCAACTACAAGGCTGGCCTAAGAGACGGATACAAGTAGAATTAAAAAGCCCAGCTATTGAATAGTCCTCAGGGCACGGCTGAACTTCTCACCTGGCCTCACCTTCAGCACACCCCACCGGGCAGCCGAAGCAACAGTGAGGTTTGCGTGTCAGTCCTCTTCCCTTCCCTCCCTTCTAGCTCTCGCTATCTTGCACGCGGAGAAGGAGAGGACGAGAGCGGGAATGATTAATGTGCCGCTGCGAGGAGGAGTTGAGTGCTCCGCTTCCAGCTCCACAGCATCGAGCTCCATTTAGCAGAACTTCATTAAGCACATCATAAATAATCAACTTTAATTGATATTCCGGCGAGCTGATTAAGAGTTAACGAGAACACAATGGGGACAGGGGAAGTGCATTAAACGTGCCTGTGTCGTCTCTTGTTCGAGCACATGCAGGGAGAGAGCAGCTCTGTTGCATTTCCATAAAACCAGCATATGCAGAGGGGAGGATGAAAAAAATGACTCACACTGATGATGCACAAATCATGTGTGTATGAATATTCATGCAGAGCCCTCTGTCCACGGAAAGTGATAAATACTTCTCACTTTAGCTGACGCTGACTCAGTAATCAAGAGGAGTGTCGGGGGGCCACAGTCAATGACAGATAAAAAGAGAAAGATAGGAACATGTAGGCATTAAGTCAAGTGGTGTATGTTTGCTGTACTTAAGTTATTTATCATCAGGGTTACTATTTGCACGCTTTGGTGATCATTTAACAGACATGTCAGAGAGAGAGAGGAGGGGGGGAACAGTGTGTAGCCATTTTCAGTAACCTGGAGAGGTGCAGGCCTATACCCTGGGGCTCATTGCCCTGATTTCACCACTCTGCAGCTAAAACACCTGAACATGCAGGAGCCTCTGCATCCCTCTGCCCCAGAATAGTTTCCCATAGTTAAAGCTCAGATGAATTCCCATTATAGCCCACTGTGTACCAGTGTACCTGTGTGACACCTTGACATTTGTCCCATTTCTTTTTCTTATTTTCTTCAATCAGGTCATGTTGTGCAGAAGTTAACTCCAAAAGGACTTTACTATGATTTAAAAAGAACATAATGTAGCCTGTGCTGGAAATGGTGTGAACACACACACTTTTGTTGTTGTTATATCTCTGAGGATGTGAGTTAGCTTAAATAAAATAATTTAGGGGATTACTTACTTAGCAGACCTTCTTACCCCTTATACCCGTGCTCTACACTTGGTTCTGCTAACCAGCTGTTAATGGATATAAGATTCATTCACTGTTAGAGCTCCACGGCTATGGAACAACCTCATCCCCTTTTAAAACTCTTTTAAATTTGCATTTTTATAAAACAACTTTGAACTAAACTTATTTTGTCAGATTGTTTTTATCATTATCTTGCTTTTAACCAGGTGTTTGTTTGTTTTATTGCTTTATTTCACTGTTTTACTATCAAGATTGCTTTTAACCAGGAATCTGTTTATTGTATTGCTTAATAAATAGATTTTAAACAGGTACTTTGATTTACAATTTCTTTTGCATTACATGGTTTCAATTTGGAATTGCCCTGCGTGTATTTTTTCAGTGAAGCACTTTGTAAACGTTTTGTGTTAAAGCTATAATTTGAAAGTCAGGATTATTTACACCACAGAAAACGATGATTTCCCATTAGAACGGGTTATCATTACCACATGTTGGACTGATAACACAACAGTTCAAGTAGAAAGCACTGAGGAACGTATGTTCATACACAGCTGCCTTCATGTTACACTCCTGTCTCTGCAGTACAGTGCTGTTGTGTGCAGCTGAACTAGACCCAGTGGTGTTGCTCAGTGTGTGTGAGTCTAAGCAGAGGATCAGTGTCCCCTCGCCGGCTCCAACCTCACCTGAATGATCCGCTAAGAAGGAACAGCCCTTGACGAGCAGCAGCAAGCCTCCGAACAAGCAGATCTGGATCCACACCAACTCCTTTCGCCTTTTCCGCCTCGCCCGGACCTTCCTCTGGGTCGGCATCACTTGCGGCGGCCGATTCCGTTGTCGGATACCCGGCAGAGACATCCCCTCTACCGCTGCCACATCCATGCGGATCCCCAGAGAGAGAGAGAGAGGGAGAGGACGCAGCCTCCTGTGATTCCCAGAGAAGTGACTCCTCTCCCAGGAGCGGAGGAGCAAAGTACAGGGGAGGGGTCTGAAGGGAGGAGGGGAGGGGGCGTTTTAAGAAGACGAGGAAAAGTTGCTGGGGTGATGTGAGGGCTGATCTGTGAACACGGTGGGCAACACGGTGAGATCCAGCCCCGAGGTCTGTCTCCTTCTCATGTCATGATGAAGAAGTGAGGAAGAGGAAGACTGCACCAGCTCTCCACGGAGGAGCTGCTGAGCGAGGAGGCAGAGAGACACTGAGGGAGACCCAGAGAGAGAGAGGGGAGAGAGAGAAAAAGACAGAGAGAGAGAGAGGAGAGACAGAGGGGGGCACTAAGGAACAGTGAGAGAGGGGGGAGATGGGAGAGAGAGAGAGAGAGAGGGAGTTGAGGACACTGAGAGGGGAGAGAGAGGGGGGCACTGTTAGAGAGAGAGAGAGGGGAGAGAAGGGGGTCACTGAGGGACAGCGAGAGAGGGAGAGGGGGGCACTGAGAGAGACTAAGGGACATAGAGAAAGAGCGATAGGTACATTTCGGGGACTTAGTATAGACTCCATTATTTCTAGGAGACTTACCCTAACTATACCTGAACCTTAACCTAAACATAACTGTGACCACTGACCCATAGATTAGCCTTGTCCCAGTTGGAGACAAAATGTGTCCCCCTAATCTAAACTATTAAATAGACTTTGGCTGATGGAGTGCAGTGAGACTGATCCACAACAGTGACGTTGCCACCCTGGAACCAAAACAATGAGCTGAAAGAAACTAAAATGTTCTCTGGGTCTGAGTCAGGTGATCATTCTAATCAGAATGAGCCACAACAAACACAAAGTGTGATCAAGGTCATAGATGGATCAGATGCAAGTACCATGAAACCGGTTATGATGTGTAGGGGAGTCCAATCGTACAAGTCAGCAAACTATTCTTACTTCAAAGAAAGTCCCCCATGATAAGTTTTCAATAATACAGTGCTCAAATACTAATTACTGGTATGTACAGACTTACATGTTGTTGACATGTACTAATGGTAAATTAACACACTAAGTGCAGGTACAGATAAATACACATTTCATATAAGACAGTGCTTTGTTAAATGCGCTTACTGGAAGTTGCTTTGGATAAAAGCATCAGATAAATGATATGTAATGTAATGTTAAAAGATATGCGAAGATGGCTCGATTCCGGTCTCCCCCATTCTGTGTGGCTGAAGTGTCCTTGGGCAAGATACTGAACACCAAATTGCCCATAACAGCCGTGCTGGCAGTGTGTGAGTGATGTAAGAAAGTGCTGCACATAGATGCACTGTATGAATGTGTGTGTGCATGGCTGAATGGCAAAAACTGTTCTATAAAGTACTTTGAGTGGTCATCAAGAAAACAAAATCTCTACATAAATACAGACCATTTACAGAACAAACCACGAGAAATAATTTCAATAGAGTAAGCACAAAAACATATGTCATTATCAACTGGGAACGTTCATAATATGTATAATGTTTCATTTTGATGAAGGTGTTCAGCTATATTTTGATCTTTATTTCACAGGGCTCAAATAGTTTGGACACAAAAAAATCAAAACAAAGTGGAGAAAAATTGGACCGTGTTGGTTGGGTGTGCTTTTCACTGCCCTCTTCTGGTAGTATCTTTTATTGATAATACTTTACTGTACAGATAAATTACAGTGTACTGATGAAGAATAACACAAATCTTTGTTTGTGAAGCTGCACTGCTTATCTTATCACCTTGGTAGTCATTTTGGACTAATATCACTTACCCAATCAAACATACACAAACCCTGTGAAGAGCAGCCAAACACAACAGTTTTTCAACGCCTTACAACCAAACAACCTCTTCTACAAACAACAAGGCAAAAGAATCAGATCAGAGGCTCCAGGTGGGTCCCCTAAAAATACACCAAGAAAAGAAGAAGTGCTTGATCGAAAGACAGCAGGGATCTTTTCTAAGAAGTCAGTCAACCCAACGTTTGTACGACATCAGCCCCCTGTATCTGAGGAAGTTAACTCAAGCACAGAGGCAGTTGCAGAAGAGGGTATAGAGTCCACTCAGCCAGGACAACCAACAAGGGAGAAGAAATCTTTACAAAACCAATGTGAACTGGCCTGGAGCTTCCTTCAGAAAAAGCAAAATGGCATCAATGCAGACCTAAGCAGTGTCCTTGAAAAGATGAAGAGCAAAGTTGAGAAGAAGCTTAACAGGATGGGTAAAATCATCTTCGAATACGGAGCGGACAACAGAAATCAAGTCCAGAAGATGGTGGAAAATAGACTGCTTGGTACAAGAGAGTCGAAGAAAGCCTCAGAAGAGCAGAAGGGGGGAATCAACATACTGCAGGAGAACATCAAAAGCCAACTGACAACCTTGAGACAAGCAGAGCGCCTAAGAACAGCTCGGAAAATAAAAGAACGAGCAAGAACTTGATTCTTTAAAGACCTCTTCAAGTTCGTGAAATATCTCCTTACCACAAAGGGAGGAACCCTGACTTAGAGGAGCACCTGGAAAGAACACACTCTGATCCAAAGAAACAAGATCCGATAGCTATTCCATCTGATATCCCACCCAATGAGCAACCAGAACACCAAATGGATGTGAGCCCTCTGAAATGGAAATAAGTGGAGAACACAGTGAGATGGGCAAGAGTGTCATCAGCCCCAGGCCCAAACAGTGTCCCATGTAGGGTCTATAAGAATGCTCCTGATGTTTTTTGTTCTTGTGGAAATTAATGAGAGTGGCATGGGTTAAGTCAATATTACCCAAAGCTTGGCACAGAGCTGGAGGAGTACGAATACCAAAAGAGGAGGTATCCTCAAACATCAGCCAATTTCGGCCCATCAATCTCCTCAATGTAGAAGGCAAGGTCTTGTTTTGCATCATAGCCCAAAGACTGACAAGCTACCTGGTAAAAAACAAGCTGGTGGATACATCAGTCCAGAAAGCTGGAATTCCAGGGTTCTCTGGATGTTTAGCAAACACTAGCATGATCTGGTACCAAATCCAATGAGCCAAGAGTGAGAGGAGAGAACTACATGATCTCGCTAATGCAGTTGAGTCAGTACCACACAGTGTTCTCTGGGATGCTTTTGACTCCTTCAAAGTACCAGAGCCCATGATATATTTGGTTAAACCAGATTTTACAACAATATGGAAGCATCTTGAAAGTGGGCATCATCTCCCCACTAGCGTTCACCATGGCAATGAAGGTGATTATCAGAGCTTCAAAATGGGTGGTAGGTGGTGAGCGACAAAAGTTAGGGGTTTGGCTAAAATCAATCAGGGCCTGCATGTACAACATGGAGCAAGCCCGAGATTGGGAAATGTTGGTGGACATGGGCCAGCGGCTTACAGTCCCATCACATAGTGTCACTACCACCCTGAGACCAGACCTGATACTCTGGTCTTACACCATTCATGTTGTCTACTTGTTGTATTCATGTTGTAAACTTTGACAGTACCCTGGGAGGATAATGTTGATGAAGTGAATGGGAGGAAAAAGCTGTGGTATGCAGACATGGGATTTGAGACAGAACAACGTGGCTGGAAAGCAATAGTTTGCTCTGTGGAGGTTGGCTGCAGAGGTTTCCTTACAACATCCACCGCCAGGTTGCTCAAAGATCCGAAAGTCCACGACCCGCTGTGCGCCAGACCATAAAAGGAACATCATGGACTGCACAACACTGGATCCCAAGATGCTATGAACATACACCCCAGTCTGATCAACCTGTGGTGGGCCTGCTTTAGAAGAGGGTGTCTTACGATTAAAAGGCTGATGATACTGAGGTACAAAACTGACGATATGTCCCTCAAATCTGCTGGTGGTCACTAACATCTGATTACATCAACTGGTGCTAGGCATTAGTGCGATAGAACATACAAGGGGTACTCTCCATCTTGTCCTATGTTCTATGGGACAGATTTTGAATCTGCTGACTGAGAGTAGGTTTTCAGTTTAAAAGGCATAGAGGTAATGCTGTCTGATCTACTGAGCGGGCCCCTTGAAGTAGTACTGCCATTCAAGCTAGTAGTCAGATTTACCTTAAGTCTCAGTGTACCCTCAAATTCGGCCTATATCGTTGATTACAAGGCCAAAACAATTGATGACGCTGAAGTGCACAACTGAAGTTATGTTCCTAGCATCCGCTGGTGGCCCTTAACACCTGCTAACATCTAATGGTAGTTGGTAACTTCAAGACCTTTTAACGTAAAAGGGCTATTCACCCCATCTTGTCAGGCTCGGGACAGGTTAGATTTACTGTGGCATGTTGTCATTACACAAGAGCAGTTAGATCATGTTGGATTAATTTGACTTGTACCTGCTTGAACGTACCACTCTACACTTTGTGTTCACAAAACATAGATACCCCTGTGTGTCTTCCATTTCTGATGATTTGACTGAAACAAAACTTAAGGATAATGACAAATACTTCACGTTGGCCAAGTGGGTGTCTTGATTGTCGGGCCTGAGGTTTCATATAAATAGCACTGGAAACTTTCCAGCAAGCATGGAAAAAGTGGTCAGGGCTCTAAGCAACTGGTTTCATTATGCTTTTTTTAACCCCTTGCAGTATGAGGCTAAGTCAGATCAAACAGGAGACAAGGAATGCAGAAAAGAAATGAAGGAGATGTGACTGAGTGCTGCACTTCTTATTTTGGAGAAAATAATCCAAGTTTATGTTTCCAAATAAAATATGTCTATTTCTTAGCATCACCTACTGAAAGGAAACCCCAATGGAAAAGCCACACGTGACTGGAGGCCTTAAAGCTGCCTTGAAGCCATGATTGTCGAACTTGCAAAGCAAGCACGGACTGGGCAAGGAGTTACTAAACAAGATGAATTCCCAACCTCTCAGAGGCACACAACAGAAAAAAATGAGGGGAAGGAGCAAAGAGGAAGGAGGGGGGGGCAACAAATTAAATCCAGTTAAATTGTTTTTCCATAGCCAGTGGGCTTGGCAAAGGACTTGCATACACACACAAGATGTAAGATAAGTAGTTGAGGAGACAACCAGAAACAATGGCTTCAGATGTAAGAGAATGCCTGGAATTTACCCCACTTTCCCATGTCCGACTGACACCGCACCCACTCCTACTGCCCTGCCCTGCCCTGCAGCACCGGGTGTCCGCACACAGACACACAAACCGCCATGTTGGTTTGACATACAAAGGTGATTCCACAGACAAACCCTGAACATCTGCCCCACACAACACTCCCAATTCACACCCCATTACAGCTTTGATCTACTGCAGTGGTCTCAGACACACACTACTCCCTCCTTTGGTAGAAAAACCTGCCTGGCATTAGGCATCACAGTGCGTTCACTGAAGAGTAGAGCTGTAGTTATAGATGTTGAGGAAGCTCTGTAGTGGGGCTGGTTAGCAAGCAGACATATTTGGGTCATGTCTTCGCAGTCCAGGCTACAGCAGCTCCTCTCACTTTCCTTGTGCTCTCCACAACATGAAGGGGGGGTATGGTAAGCTAGGAATAGCTTGCACTAGAAAAAAAAGTTGGGACAGTTAGACGATGCAGGTGGTGATGCTGAAATGGGAAACAAGGACAAGCATCTTTGCTTTTGCATCACACAAAACAAGCAGAACAAGCAGTGGAAAACCACAAATGAAGCGCAAGTCAGCTTTTTTCTATTGGTGTCTTTATAAAATAACAAAATGTACATTCAGATCTGTCGAGTGACAGCAGGACAGCATAACAATCACAAGCATTACAGTAGTAAACACCGGATAATGTGTTTGTGTGTCTGCCCAGTCACACAGGTTCACTGAATGTGAAGCATGGCCGGCTCCTCTCCACAGGTAGAGTGCAGGTGTTGGAGACAAACCCACTCACATAATGTGGGTTGGTGTTGAAAGTTTCAAGGCTTTTTATTTGTTGTGCTGTGTCTTACCATAGACTGTATATAAAGATTGAAGACATGACTGCATCCATAACCTGAAGCCAAAGGGCCTTGTTTGCCCCTGGTGACTGGTTGCAGTATAGGTCATTACCACTGCCTCCTCCATGTTAGTGGATTGACGTGAACCAAAATAAAACGTCAAAGTACATGTTAAATAACATTTTCCTAAAGATGGTTTTCCCTTTATTTTAAGTAGTTCGAATTACTCAAATGTATGTCCATGTTTTCCTTAGAGCTACAAAAACGTGTCGTGATTGGTCAATAATGTGCAATGTTCATTTACAGGATATTTTGCCTTCTAGTGGTACCAAGGGGAAACATTGCCCATTTTTATATACAGTCTATGTGTCTAACCAGAAAACATTTGTCCTATTTACCCAGAGACATTTCTCTCAGAAGACGGAAAAGAGCATGTAGTTTACAGAGCCGAGCTGTGCAGGAGCAATTTCAGTTGGACCTTTAAACATACATTCTGTTAACACAGGTACAATAATCTTTTAAAATTGATTTTACACGTGTAGCTATGCCAGTCACTGCTTCAATCAATATTGCAAGGCTGTTACATTATCACTGTCCTGATGATCTTTTGACGCACTCTAAGCCAAGGACTTGGAGCCCAGCTATGCTTCAGGGTCAGTGCCATATCCCTAAGAAGAGATTATGTGGAGACAGTCAGCTAAGAGTGAGACAAGTAGGAAGAGTCTGAGGAGACGGATGGACAGAAAAAGACAGAAATAGAAATAAATGTGGACTGACAGGCAGAAGGAAAAAGACAGAAGGAAAGCACAGAAAACAACTGAGCCACACAATGTAGTGCTGTTGATGTCTGTTCCATCCCGTATCACCCATGTTCCCTCTCTATGAACTCTTGGTCAATCTCTCACTTCCTCTTTGCTCCTGTGTTTACACTTAACGGGCCCTATCTGATCCCGAAGACGAGGGACCAAGGACACCAGCGAGGGGATGATGTTCTGTAACAGGTCAAAAGAATTCTGCTGATTTCCAAAGAGGAAGGAGGACAGTCCACAATCAGGTGTAAGTCACTGAGGATTAATGCCTTCCTGAGGAAACTGGGTTCACCATCATGTCCCCAGTGCGATAACTGCAAGACAGAAAACAGAAGAGTCATTTTGGTCTCTGGCTCTTATTTTTTTTTGTTATTAATCAATAATATCTGGGACAAATTACTTTTCTGAATGGCAGCCACAATTTTACTCCATTCAGATCCACAGAAATATATACAATAAACCAGCAGACAGTAGCAGCTGTAAGTTAGTGGTAATATCAGATCAAGGTAGGCTTTAGTTTAAAATATGCATGGATCATTTATTGTTCCTATTGTATATTTAAACAAACATACAGAAATAAGTGAAAACAAACACAAATGAAATGCATCGGATGCTTGCTGTATATACCTCAGGAAGTCAGGAAATGCTGACTATTTTATACTGAAATAGTACCATTTAATAAAGATGACATTATATGATGATGAATGATTGTTTGACCTGAAACATGTCTCTTCTCGTACTGGATCCAAAGGTTAATGTTTGACTACAATGTATGATTCTAAGTGACGTTGTGATGTCGTCATTCCTACTATATGATCCCATATTACTATCTCTCTTATTATCTATTAATATAAGCTTTATGTCCTGTCCTATACGATGCAGATAACTTAAAGATGGCTTCTGTGAATACTTTGTGACTTCTACATGATTTCATTTATTTGACATCATATGACAGGGGATCATTTTGTGTTCAATACATGCTTAAGATTGTGATTCACTGAGACATCATAAGAATTGAATTATTCTGATCACATTTTTGTTGACATCGACCGATCAGCTCAAAAAGTTAATCATGTGGAGATAAACTCCCAAGTAATATGCTCACCAAGTTTGGTGCAAATCCAAAAAATGTTTTGCTGAGTTATTTTGTCCAGAAACACACACAAAGCAGTAAAAACGACCCCGCTTGTACGGCTCTGCCTCTGCACAGGGTAATACAGCTTAAGGAATAAAGTTTTTTCAAAAGTAACACCCTCTCACTTTAAAGCAGTTAGAGGGAGTTACTTTATTGGACGTTTGTGCCACTTGAGGGCAGTGCTACCAATAATTTAATCTGCATAGTAGTCTATAACCTGTATGACGTTTTCAGGGCTAAAACATGTTTGCAAATCCAATAGCATTTGTTTGGAGTGAGTTTTCAACTAATGTTCAAACTGAGGTCCAATGTTTCCATTGCTTATAGTTTTCTATTTATGTGAACAACAGTGTTAACCACAAAACAATGAGCTGACTCATGTCCTCCATGCAGCTGAGGGACACTGCAGAGGTAGGTGGTTCTCGTCAGGTTCATCCTTCATATTCAGTCATTAGATGCAATGCTAATTATTACAGAATGTAGATTAGTGCAGCTTCAAAGAAACACTGCCCTTATCCTGATCCACAGTGGGATCCGAACGTCGGAGACTTCACTGCTGATGATCTGCTCTATTTCTCCAGAGCAGATCATTTGGTGCTTAACAGTTACCTGAATTATAAAATTGGTATGGTTTTCTGGTTACGGACAGACACTGACACTTTAAGCCCCAATTAGATGTCAGGTGATAAAAAGGCACAAAGCTGTTTAAGCAGCCACTTATAAATTTAAAAATGAAATTACATCTACTGTCTAAAAACAGGTATAGGTGAATTAGAAAAGCATTTTTCAATGTGGGTTGGATATTGCTCACAGCAGAAACCTTATAAACTATCAAAATTAGAACAGTGCCGACGGGAGGGAAGGAAAACCGGGAGAGATAATGGAGGAGTCGAGTGTCACATCGGCTCGTTCAGAGGAAAAGCGCAAACTGCTCATGTTTAAGTCATGCAAAGCAAACCTCAGGAACACAAATTCCCTTTTTAAAATATGCAGTGACAAAGCCAAGCAAGCAGGCCCCTTGTCTGACATCTCTCTAACATCCAAAATCCCCTCGTCCACCTCTCCTGCCACCACAGCGCATGCGTTTCCAGAAGTGCTGCATGTGCACTCCCCCGCCTCACACCTCAAGATGAAAAGAAGAAAACAAGTCTCCTGACTTATCAGACATTTTCCTTCGGCTTCTCCTTCTTTCTCATTGACTCCCTCTTTCTCCCATCTCACCCTTCGCTCTGGCTCTCTGTCAGACAGAAAGATCTTACATAACCAGGTCCTGAAGCTTCCATGTCTTGGGGCACATATTTACCCAACATGCACTTGGGGATTACATCGCAGGGCCCCCTGCTGCAGGAGAGTTTGGGATAGGACTACAGGCTTACAAGTTCCTACACGGGAAAGTGTTTGTGTGTGTGTGTGTGTGTGTTACAGAACAGACAAAGCTGTACATAAGAAGACAAAAATAAAGCACCACACCTGTGATGGTATCATACATGTTTCTATCTGTATGTAACTGACTACATATCTGTAAGAAGAGAGGAGCAGAAAGCTTGGCTTTGCAGTTACAGTGCCAGTTTGACGGCGTGTCCGTTAATGTGCGTGTCTGTGAGAGAGTTCACACAGGGAGACGAGCTGTGCCACAAGAGCCAGCAGCGGCAGCAGCAGCAGCCTCAGCAGGGAGAGCAGAGGGGACACGGAGGGAGCTGACTCAATGCCTCCCCATCTCTATTCTCCCAGAACTCCACTCTTTTTGCACTAGTAAACAAATACTGAAGGCAAATAAGAGCAACCCCTCCTCCTCCTCCTCCTACAGCCCCCCTTCCTCATCCCCACAACGTGAGCCACAGAATGAGAAACAAAACAGTCTGTCTCTCATGAGCGTTGCCGTATTTCACCGCAATGTCAACAATAACAAAGAGAGCAGGCTCAGGCAGGAAAAGAAGACGAGGATATTGAGGGTAACTGCTTATCACTGAAAATTGCACTGCGATGTTGTACACGACACAATGCACTAGTGTAATAAATGGAATAGAACCATTTTTTGTTATACTGTATTTGTTGACAGTGCAAAAGAAATAAAAAAGATAACTGCAATCTCTTACAAAGAGGCACAGCTGTAAACTATCTGAGCAATGTATCTCCCAACTGCTCAGGGTTATACAGGACACTTTTCAATGCATTATGCTGCGACTATTTACATTTATAAATGGTTGTTAGAGGTAAATCAAGAACAGTAAATATTGTATAAAGGTTTGAAAAAGCTCTTTTCAGACATAGTATCTGTATCATCGTTCTATTTAGTCCTGAGAAGAAATTAACAGATCTGACGTGAGAAAATTCACTGTGTTTGACTTTATGAAAGCCTGCACTAATCAATATTTTTATATTAACAATCAAAGTAAATATCATTTGTGATGTGAAAGGTGTGCCAACCTGAACTTTATTGATATATTACATACATTCATTACAGCTTGCTAAAAATGAGTATTAATATTTTATTAATTTTCTTCAGTGTTACAGTATTCCAAGAACTGCTGTTAGGAAATGGAGAGCATAAGTGAACACAATTTCCCAAAAAATGTACAGTCTGAAGTATGTTCTCTTCTCTCAGTGAAGTGATTCCTCTAGCTTTCCTTAAAATCATCCAACATAATTAACATCTCATTATTCAGTTCTCAGGAGTATTAATTCATGACTTTAATGATTTGGTTGCCAACAAACAATGAGGTGTATTTCTATCCTAGAAAAATTAGGATTAACTAATCAATCATGACCTCTTGCACTGTACTGAACTTTAATCTGTCCTCATTAAAATTATATTAAGAATGCATGCTGCACGAGCGAGTACTCAAATCTGAACAAACACAGAAAAATATAATTTTAAATTAAAAAATGTATCAACATTTCCAAGCTAATTTAGTTATTCTTTCATATTCTGTACGACAATCTAAATATCTTCTATATCTTATTCCATTATTATGTTCCAGTAACGTGGCTAAATCTTCATTTAAATACCAAAGAGCTGTTTTGTGGCATTCAACTTACATTTTGTTCATTTATTATCTCGCTTACCTTTAAAAAACATATTAACTAAACATTCCCAATTACAGCTTGTACTGTTGTGTGTATGTTTCTGTTTGATAGTAACTGTTTTTTTCAGTACAAACAAGTGAAAGTTCCATAAACCTTACAGTTGAGACTGATTCACAGTTTCCTCTTAGGTTGACATAATTAAAGACACTTGTGATACTTTAAGAACCTGCAGTCTGGTGGTCTGTATGAGGGTGTGCTGGAAGTGGCTACATGTGTTTGTGTGTTTTTGTGCGTCTCCTTGGCTCCCTCACCCTGCTAACCTAGGGCTCCCTCTCTGAAGACACGTCACCCTCTGCTCCACTACTGGCGTTCGGGTCCTGTCGGGAACGTGGGGCGCCCTTCTCCCTGCCTGACTCTGAGGGGCCTTTGGAGCGCGTCTTCTCTTTCCTCTGCTGCTGCTTCTCCTGCTTTGACAGCTGAGAAGAAACACAAAGAACAGGAAAACCTGGGTCATAAATACATTTTTTACATTATAATCATATCAAAGGAAGACGCACAGTTATCAGTCATCTGTAAGACACATTTCATTAATAATAGATTCTTCCATTAAATTGCCCTTAACAATATGTATGTGCCTCCAGAGGGAGAAAAAGAGTTAAAGCAAAATCCACACACGTGATGAAAGTCAGAGCGATCCACATTTACCTTCTACTTGCCTTGTCCTTATTCCCAGACACATGCCTGAACTCGATGCAGTCAGCTGTGGCATGATCGGCAAGCTGATATTTACCATTGATGTTTTAGAAATAAATATTTTCTGCTCATTACCATAGAAGCCCTTCTAAAATAAAAGGCCTGATACCCATTTTGTCAGTTAGCTTCTTTCTATGAGTGACGTTTACACACAAACCCAAATCCTTGCATTTGAGTTTATTTTGTGTTTGTCTTTTTCTCTGGATGTCACAAACATCTGTGTAAATGGATTTTAAAAGTTAAACTCTTAATAGAACCTAAAAAAACGTTACCTAACTAACTTCAATTGTTGCCTGTTTAATCATGAATATTTAATGTTGTAGAAAAATATTGAATCAAGACTTTTAAAGGGGTTTGTTGTGTGACACAGGCTGAGGTGCAGCTCTGATGGCTGCATATTTCTGTCTGAACCCGAGCTGAGTGTGAGAGAGTATAACCGACCGGCCCGAACCTGACAGTCATTTTGTTTTTATGTCGACACCAAACCCCAGCCTGATGTGTTTAATGTCAGCTGAAGCATATAAGATTGTGTTATCCTGTCTCACAATTGCTGTTACCATGGTTACAACTTGCCTGTTTACCCTGATTACACATGTGCGACTTGCAAATGGCTGTGAAAGCACATTGGTTTTTATACTGTATGCTCACATACAAGCGTCGGCCTATGTGAGCAAACATACCTGAACCCAAACATTTAAAACATTTTGTCCGAGCCCTGTGCACCATCTAATCTAGCTCAGGTCCACTATCCACCCTTTGACTAGTGCACTGTGTGCCAGTCTCCTTTTTCTGTCACTCGTTAAAAATATTAAAAACCTCCTCAATCTGTGACTGCTGCTGGTGGCTCCGAGGTCTGAGGCACGACCGCACTGCATCGTGACTTGCACATCATGACCTTTGCAGTGTGTTCAGCATTTACCCAAAGGTCCCAACATGCATGAGAATGAGCAAATTTAACTAAACAAATATGGAGGAACACGTCAGCGCCACAGAGCATCACTCCACATCTGACTAGTCTTGGTGAATACACAGCCACTTCTAATCTCTGCTCATTTGGAGCTATTCTGGGTCGTCATATGATCACTTCAATGAGTCTATTGTTGTGACTGCATGCACTGCCTCTCACACGCTCCGAAATAGCCCTTCACAATGCCACTCAGTGCCGATAGTCACTACTCCAATCAAACCCGCTCCTCCTTTTCTCATTGTATTCTTCACAGTTCATGAAACACCACAACAGTAATGAAGAAGTGGGTATGCTGCCCGTCATCCAAAATAGGCCTGTAAACACAGGTGCTAAAAGTTTTATGGCTGCTGTGGAAATATTTATGAACTGAATGTCATGTTAAAAATCCAAAGCACTGCATAAGACATTACATTATTCAAAGAGCACAAAGAAATTCTGTGTTATTCCCACTTGAACCCATTAACATGCTGTTGTATCAAAGCAGTCCTGCGCTCTCCGTTGATGATATAACATCTGGTGCATAGAAACTACACAAACGTTCAACATCTGAATACAAAATGGACACAGAAGAAAACAAACTCCAGTCTTTCTTTGCCACGAAGCAATCATCACTTGAACCTCTTAAACCCAAACTCTGATTTACGACCTGATAAAACCATGACCTAACATGGTCAAACATTACATCATTTCTGTGTGGTTGGTTTCAGCCCAGAACGCGAAACAAAATGCACAAACAGTCAGGTGAACAAACAGAAAACGCAGATGAGTATCCAAAGAGAGCACATCCAAACAGAATGAGTTTCATTCCTCTGGATAACACCATTGTTTGCCTGCTGCTTGACCCTGCAGTGGACCAAATCCCTGATTCATGGAAAGAAAGGAACAGTGTCTCTTGGCCGTTGCTTCATCCGCCCCAGTGCCAAGCTTTGCCTATTGGCTGGCCTTTTATCCCTCATGTTCAGCCTTGGCTTTGGCTCCTCGGCCCCCACAGCAAAACATCCCAAATAGACAAGATTAAAATTCTGAGGGCTGCTTAATATCCCTCACTTTGAGCAAGCAAGCCAAGCCCCGAAGAGGGAGAGCAGCCAAAGCCGGGCCGGAGCCAACACATAAGGAAGTTGGCTGGGTCCGATGGACACAATCAGAACTGATTCAGAAAGATGGAAATATGAACTGTTAATATATATATTATATGAATAAGTGGCTGCGAGACACACCTCAGTTACTGAGAAGGAGAGTTTCATATCCACATTAATTCCCTTATGATCTGCACTTTCACTGCTACTGAAAGACATTACCAGTGGTTTACACAGAGGGATAGGCTGCAACTAACCACTATTGTGGTTTGGTTTTATTTACAACCCAATATACACATAGCAGTCTTGCAAATATATATTCAATTGACACAATGAACCTCCCTAAAGACAGATTCCTGATGAATGCAGCAGTTCTGAAACTGGGGGTATGAGTCATTACAGGGGGAAATACAGAGCTTAAACAATATAAATCACTGCAGCTCTTTATATTAATTGCTGGAACGGAGCCACCATTAATGTTATTGGTTCCATCTGTGCTTTTTGCACTATGGTAAGTCAAACTGTCTGCTACCGGGGCCTTGTTATGAAGGCCAATTCATTAGATTCATAGAGCCTGATGGTTTTCAACATCCAGTTCAGTGCCAGTTATTAAGAACAAGAAACATCGTGTTAAGTTTGATCTGAAGAGAAATAAAAACAGTTGTGCTCATAAGCAATTTACTCAGTTACCCAAAACATGAAAATGCATTTCTCACTTAATACTTCACAAATAGTCCCTGCTTGTGATTAGTTTTGCTTTGCTTTTGCTTAAACTGTGCGCTTGTACTCAGATTTCCTGCACTTCAGCTCTTCTCATCACACTTGCTTCTGTACGAGCATGAAACGTCTCAGATTTCTCCTCTGCTGTGGGATTTTTCTCTTCTGTGCTTTACCTTTTTGAGAGTTCTGGATGGGGTGCCACTTTAACCAGGTTCATGTACTGTGCAAGTAGAAGTTAAGCTAATGCATCCCCAACAAGGGTGGGACAATTTCATTTGTCTTTACCACACTTGGCATTCTATTGCTTGAGGAGGTAGAAAACTAGAATTACAGCACCACGGTTGTATACCTCTGCCAACCAGTGCAGTTTCCGTATACATATTTTTTACCCAGATTCGTATAAGGTCACTGTGACCTTCGACCACTGAGATGTAATCACTTTATCTTTGAGTCCAAGTGAACGTTTGTACCAAACTGGATGACATTCCGTCAAGCTCATTTTAAGATATCACGTTCAACAAAAAAGCATAAACATACTTTGTAAGGCCACTCAGTCTAAATCAGTTTATCCTTGAGTCTAATTGAAAATTTGTTCCAAGTTTGAAGAAATTACCTCAAGGCTTTCTCAGACTGACAGAGGGACAGAGTGACCGAGGGACGGACGGAAAGTACAGACGGAGGGACAACTCAAAAACACAATGCCTCAAGCCGCTGGCTGACACTGGCGCAGAGGCACAAAAACCAAAAGCAGAGGAGAAATCCAAGAGCAGACATTTACACATGCAAAGAAGCAGTGTAAGGAGAAGAGGAGCTGAAGTGCAGGACAACTGAATGTAAGAGCACAGTTTGAGAATGGAGATCTTGAATGGGGGAACAACCATGTTAGAAGTGACAGGTTGAGCATGGTCACTTGTTAGGTATCATTGTGCAGCCTCACAGAGCCACGAGCATGGCTGTAGCCTTCATATCGTTTCATGCGTCAAGTGTCTTGTTTGCTTATTCAGTCCAAAATGAGACATACATGTCCAAATCATTAACATAATGAAGAGCTGGTCTGAAAGTATGTTCTCTTTTCTCACTGAAGCAGAAAGATGAAAAAAAACTTCTCTGTATCTTGAACCTCACAATCAATATCTTATTATTTTCAATGAAACCTTACAGACATCACATTAATCTTATTTTCACAAACCTGACCAGACACTTGATTTAAACTTTAAATACTTAATGTTCCTCAGGAGGTGGAGTTCTGGGAATATTTTGTTTGTTACTGAGGTTTGATTCTTGTCCCCGTTCACTGTAAGTTGTCAGAACCTAAGATGACAAATGTCCTGTTCAGTTGATCTGAATCTGAATCACAGAACTTTTTTTTAGCCTTTCCCTTAAAGGAATGGAGCATGTGGAGACCCGTCGAGCTGTCAGAGCTGCTGTCAGCATTTACCGCAGATGATTTATTAACTCTTTTTCCATTGTTCCGTTTGAAAACGGGTGTGACCCTGGATGTATAAGACAGCATATCACGGTGAAGAGGGAAGAGGATGCAGGGAGCAGGTCCCCTCTCTTAGGGACAGGTAGGACAGAGGGGGAAATTCAAGTGGGCACAACAAGCTCCACAGAGCCTCCTCACGTGGGTCTGTGCCAATCATCTGTGGCATTCCACACAGCACTGACGCACACACAGAGGTACACTTGACTAACCCAACTGGGAGGATGGCAGCGTCGCCACGGGGGTGACTGAGTGAGGACACAGTGAATCAGTCCCGCTCCACATGACTGTGGAAGAGGTGACAGTGGCAGACGTCGATCTTGGCAAGGACGTGATTGTTACTCTCTGGGTGTTCTAAGTTCTTTTTGAATAAATATCCAAATATAACTGAAGTAATTCACCATCCTTATTTAGCTTAAAGTAGTTGAATGCTTTTACTATGGTGTACAACATGATACCAGGAGACCGCATGTGCTCCTGCTAAGGATTACTTCTACAGTACTGAGAACCTGTGTCCACAGTTGCAGATACATTAATAAACAAGCAAGTTTTTCATTTTTCACAGTTGACCCAAAGTTTAATACAGTCAAATGTATCCAGGGAATGTCACAGATGTACTTTTACCAAATGTAGAACTGTCCAATACATCACCACATATTAATCACCCATATATTATCACAAATACATCAGTATTGATTAATTGATTGATGTCGCAATGTAATTAAAGGCAGCAGTGAGACATCAAGGATGTATTTCAAAAGAGAAATTGGAGATCATTGCAAGACAAGCAGGCAGAATCGTATCTTTTGCCACTTTAAAATGTACTGTTATGTCTGTTTTAATGTTTTTATGTTTTAATTTTCCAACAATAAAATGTTATTAAAAATGTGTAGGTGCTGTATGTTAATGTTGGATCGGTACTGGCCTCAAAGATGGGTTGTCCTATATCATTGACAAAAATATTTATCAGATGTAGAATAATATAAATTGTAAAACTGACATATTAGAGTGACTGCACTCGACAGAAAAGCAAATATCACCATCTAGTGGTTCAAATTAGAAATAATGTGACTGCTCTAAAAAGAGGAATGACTCTTTGTGCACATAGTTTTTTTATTTTAGTGCAGCTACAGAATAAATGAAAACCAAAAATTATTTTACATATTTGCTTTGAAATGTGTTATTAAAATGTAACTTTAAAATAATCTAAAATGAAAAGTTCCACTTACTAGTTTATTTCTTTAAACCACACCAGGCAACTGAACCATCTCAATAACTCAGTGACATATGGTTAAAAAACAAGTAAAGAGCTTGACTTTCGGATTCAGTTAGGATTCATTTACCCATCAAACAACTTGAAACTTCTCGTTTAACGACCTACCAGTTTGGCGTCTGTGGGACCAGAAGGAGAAGTCAGTTCAATGGTAACAGGTCCATCATTTTGTATGTTGACCTGCATGTAGGCTCCAAACTTCCCATCTAGAAACACAAAATAAAAAACACACACAAAGAGATTGAACAAGTCACAAAGAATCAACACTGAAAGAAATCACATACAGCTATTTATATATATATATATATATATATATATATATATATAACTATATTACATATATGCAGCACTGCCATAGACGCAGTTTAGTAGAGATTAGTACAACCTAAATGGTGCCACAACCTGATATTAACACGCAGTACAAAGCAGTAACGATGCTTCATGAAGACGCAGGATAACATGGAGTCTGGAGACATTGAGGACAATAGATGAAGGTTCTCTACGAGGAGAGGGTTCAACTTTAATGTTCTCTTTTCTTCCGCCAGCTCCTCAAGAATGATGACAACATCTGCACAATGAAGGCAGGGGCCGCGGTGAAACGCGCTGTATCATCATATTTCTCTTCTGGTGGGGGGACTAATTAGGAAGCCTTATGCTACCCTTGCTGGGACACGGTGTTCTCCGCACCTGCTCCCCAGTGGGCTGACCCAGTTCACCGCCATCACATCACAGCACCGATGAGCCGCACCTCCCAACCCCTAAACTGCCATAACCCTACACTGAGCTGGGAATACAGACAATTAGAGAGCAGGGGGGACAGGGCTCTGGTCCAAACTTAGAAGTGAATGGCAATAATGGTGACCCTCAAACCTTTTCTTTTAATTAGCTGTGAACATCCCAGAGTCTTTTCACTGTGTTGTCCTGACTGCAACCTCCTGGGACTCTGCACAGTTGAGTTCTAACTGTTTTTAAAATGAAGATCTAAACTATTGCTGTTAATGATTTTTTATCTGTTTTCATATATATGTACACACACAAACATATATATAAACATATATACATATATATATATATATATGTTTGTGTGTGTGGGGGGGTATGTTGGTGTACAGGAAGGTGTTTTTAGTGAATATAGAGTCTAGAATTTTTTTCCATCTGTGTTTTAGATAATTTGGTCTTGCACTGTTTTATTTAGGTCTTTATTAGGTCTCACTATGTAAGTAAAATTATTATTATTATTATTATATGATTAATATTGACCTGGTCAAACTTTTACACCATAATCTGTCATGCCAATCACTTTGATTGTCTTTTATTAATGATAATTAGTCAAAGCACATTTAATAGCATTGTAACTCATAAGAACAGGAGACAAAGGACACAGACTGTGTGGCCACTCTTCATGTTAACACCACATTCAGCAGATAGATGTTTTCCACAGTGACAGTGGAGAGCAGTAATACACTGTGGCTTTTGGAGCCGAAGAGGCAAATATATGTAATGCGATTTTACTAATTTTGGCATTTACAATTACAATATGAGCAACTCACTCACTGCACTAGGAGGAAAGCCCTCAGTGTGTCCTCCAGCTGCACCCCTGTGACTCTTACTGTTCTCTGACCCTGTTCAGACCTGGTATTAACATCCATCCTGAGAGATCTGATCACAAGTAGACACATTAAGACACACACCTGGCATTAGAATGCATTCTGATGTCTCCAGTGACCACCTGTGATTGGATCTTAAGTCCCCGCTCCATATGTAAATAATCACGTGCATGATTTTTGTTCGCTAAGTCTAAATGATGTTGTTTTTATACAGTCTGAGTTTACAGCTGTGTCTAATGACTGAGTGTTTGTGTCGGTCTGTCTGTGTCAGAGTGGAAGTGAGAGCAAGCTGAGTCAGGAGGGACTGAATAAATGAATGTGTGCAGCGATAAAGATAGATCGTACCAATTCAAGAAAAGTATCAATCACCACTATGTGGTGTGGTTCTTTTAAAAGAAAATCGATATACAAGGACACTGAGAAGCTTAAAAAGATGTAGGGAGCCAGCTGAGTAGATCGTCTTTCATATGTGGCACCGGGACACATTTTTGTTCCTACAGTGAAAAGAATGTGGCCACACGCGTCCCAGACAACCTCCAGATGTGGTTTGAGTGATCAGATCTCACTGAGAATGCATTGGGTCCCTTTAGACCTGAAGTTAGTGGTGACCACTTGTGATATTATATAGATACTATATTCAGTTAATTGAAATACAAAGAGGTAATCTACTATAAAAACTGCAGGGTATAAGGTCAAACAGCAGCTGGAACGCACCACTGTAGGACTGTGAAAGGGGACAGTAAAGATGGCGGTTGGGTATTTACTCACCCTTGATGAGCTCTGGCTTGTAGGAGCTCCTCATGTTCTCCAGGATGTTGTTGTAGAAGGGCTGGGCCAGCTCTGCAGGCATGGCTGAGTGGAAGTCTGGCTTGTTGCCCTTCAGTATGCACTGCAGAGTGAACTGGCTCACACACAGCACCTCAAAGTCCCGGTCCATAACACTTTTGCTCCAGGGTCGCCCGTTCTCGTCTTCGAACAGCCGCAGGTTGAGGATCTTGCGTACTCTGACAGCAAGAAGAGGATGAGAGGAACAGCTGTGAGCTGCAGTGAATCATCCACTCTGTTTGTAACGAGACTTTACGAATTCCTCTGATCAATCTAATCAAAACTGGTAGCCACACTAGATTTGCAATGTATACTATTACTGCTGAACATACAGAAAGTATTCATATGAACATTATGTACAGTCTATGTTAACAATTAAGTTACCTTCATTGTTTGTCAAAGTTATAATATTGTTTTGGAGTAATTAAATTTACATGTGAATATTTATACTAAGCTGCTATTGATGAATATTGACAGGTTTTTAAATGCACTTGTACTCACAGTCTTCAGATCCCATTCAAATCACTCATTCAATTTCAATTTGTGGAACGTGCATAAACTGTGTTATCCATCCCACTCTATACCAGGTGAGCATTCATTTCAGTCTTTAATTCCTGATGCATTGCCATGGCTGCAGCAGTTTAATGTTGTGTCTGGTTAATGTGGAGTTAATTCTAACAGTTAGATATACTAATATATGCTGTATGACAATGGATGACCTTTAGACGTTTCCCTGTGCTGTCTCAGTTTGCAAACTAAGTACAAGAGCCTTTAAAAATGTGCGGATTAGGACGTATGATGTTTCCTTCTGCCATTTCGTGAAGTATAAATATAAAGTAGCGTTAAATGTATTTGTCATGTACCAGTGTTCAGATCCCATTCATTCGTGGAACGTGCGTAATCTGTGGAACCCCCTCCACTGAACATCAGGTGTGGTAACACTACCATGACACACTTCACCCGGGGTCATCTCAGCCACAACATTGTGTGCAGAGACTGTGGACGAGTGGATGACACCACTCAGCCACACACTCCGAACACAGCAGCGTGATGACGTGTGACCCAGTCAGGGTGCTGGGCCGCTCACTCACATGTAGTCAGCATCTCTCTGGGTGTCCTCCACAGACACACCCAGCAGAACACACAGTCCTCGGCCTATCGAGCTGACCTGCTCCTCTCCCACTGCAGGAAGACACAGAGTGAATGAAGAGCTGGATGAATGAAAGACAGGAAGCAGCAGGGACACATCGGACACACAGAGGACACAGAGGCGTCACTTGTTTCCTCTGTCTGGACTCTGGTCCCTCACAGACACGCCTGACTGTCTCTGTTGCCCACGCTCATTCAGCAGTGAGTGCTAATGCTAACGCTGCTAGCTGTAGCTAACATGCAAGGACAGCGGACTTCCTGGATGACAGCTGTTAGCCTCGGCTACCAAACATTAGCGTGACACTTTCAGGAGCTGGAGAAAAGCATGTTACCTGTCACCGTCGCCTTGGTAACCCTCTGCACGATCGCCCTCATAGTTTCGCTGTTTGAGGAACACACGAGCGCACCGCTTCCCAGCTGTCGCCACCTAGCGGCCGCAGCGCGCCACACGCTTCCTCTGCTGGGACACAGCAGGGGCGGATCCAGGGGCGGATTGAATATATCAAGATATATTGAATGATGTGTGTCTTTGCTAATACTGAACTGTAATTTGTATATAAATACAATTTCTGGTTATGCACTCTATTAAAATAAACCAGCAGTTACTAAATCGCTTTAATTAGCTATTAAACTGTTCTACCTGTTATAGAATAATTGCTCTTTGCATGTTAATGCATGTCATGATAATTATAACATATCATATAATATATAATGTTTAATGTCACTTTGATCTTCAATTTGTGGACACACAATTTAAGAATTTCCATTAAGTTTTGTCGTAGATCACATGTCACAGTAGGGAGAACACAAGGGTAAATAAAATACAAAAACACCTCTGTCAAGACCAAACAGTCCCCTCATACCACCATAATTAAATTCACTGGATCCAGAGTTTTATTTGGATCTGCACCAAATGACACACACTCGTAAATCTTAGTACCCTTAACATGTCTGATTCTTTTTGTCAACAGCCATGAATTATTCCCTGAGAAATCTACGAGAATGTGTCACACTGTTATAGAAAGTGAATTAGCCTTCTGATCTGAATCTGCACCTAGATGAATTTCCGCTGCCTTGGGTCATGTTCCACCCCTCTGCATATTACCATCAGTTGAGAAGTCTTGGCGTAATCTTGATAACAAACAAACGCTGACAAAAACATAACCTCCTTGGTGTAAATAATGAATGGTGGCTGAATCTAGCTGCCTCGGTAAAGTCTCACTGAAAAACTCTGATTAATGAACATCTATCTGACTCTGAGTACACAACAGTTTAATGTTTCACATGTGTATAATCTATTTCAATCGTGCTGTGTCAGTACGATATCAGCATGTAGTACTGGACTGTTGTGTGTTAACACTAGGGTAGTAGCACAACATTCTGTTGATCTGTTCATAATAATGCTGTAAAAGATATTAAGTGTCCTAATGGCCTTTGATAATAACATTATAAATAAAGATAAGGGAATCTGAGCATGTTTCAATATTATTTTATTTAAGCATTGTGTCAACTGAACAAGGTGGAAGTGTTATATTTATTTTTAACAATATAACATTGTTAATATAACAACGTTATTTGTGGTGACAGTCAGTTGGCATCCTAACACTACGACGGCTTGAGTAGACTGCATTGGACTCTTCCTCTTCCCACATTATAATGTTTTCACACACAAGCATAAACTCAAAGTTTTACTCATGACGAGATTGAACCTCCAGTCCATTGAGTCCTTTATGCTGATGGAGCTACTTGTCACTGCCTCCAGTCCCAGGATCACTGAAGAATGATCTGATGGAACCGGCGATGAATGTGCTGTACGGGATGCGGTCGTTCTTGTAGATGATGACAGTTTTGGTGTGAGCTGTCTCATACACAACTCGGTTTGGATCGTCCTCTTCTTTTTTTTCCTCTGAGGTGGAAGGAGGATATAAAGAGGGATTTGGTGATCAGTAGGTAAACTGGGTGTAGGGCATCATTTAACTAAATTACCAAAGTTATGTTACAGTACAGAGGTAATGTGAGCAAAATGTATTTCAAGTCAATTTTCCAAGATCCCCGACTTTCAGTCATTATTATTATAATCAGCTATTATTCTTGATGGATCACCATGGCAGCAGCATTCAGTATCTTGTTAATATGGAGCTAACATTAACAATTAAATAATATATGTACTGTATAACAATGCATGGCGTTCTCAAAACAAAATAACAGCGTTTCACAAATTAAAAACATCAAGTAAAAACATATGAGGACTTAAAATCAGTCATAAAAGAATAAAAGAGTAAAAACACTCAATGAGTGACAGGAGTTTAAGCATGACCACACATTACGATTAAAAAAACAAGAATGCTTTCAAATCAGGGAATGTGTTTGAAATAAAAAGATTGTTAGAGATGAACTAGTTTAAGTCAAACTCGTGTATCGTTACTGCAGAAAACTTGCATGTCTCATGGTGAAGAACAAAAAACTGTTGTCAGTGTGTCACAGAGAGAGACTGTGAACACCAGCCACTGACATTAGAATGGCAGTAAATCTACAAATATTACTAATCACCATTCACTGGCACTGTCATAAATATTCTCTTGCATAACTGGCTCTGTCTGTTTATACAGCTTATTATTGGATGTGTTCACACTGAGCACATTTACTGTACTGTACACTCTCTCCTCTGATTGAATCCATATTATCCCTGTAGCTCACTGATCAGCCAGGCAGCCTCTGTGATTGTATGTGTTAACACAACAGCAGAGAGAGAGAAAGAGAGAATGTGAAGGTCTCTCACCCAAAGTGACATCTTTATGACCTGGGTATGTAAAAAACGCGTATGAACCGATCATGGTCCAGACACCGAAGGCGTAAGCTGCTGCCGCTCGTGTGTGCCACTTCGACACGTTGTTCCACATCCTGGCTGCAGCGGCTCTGTGGAAAGTGTTGGTCTAAAGTCTGAGTGTTTTCTTTTCCTCCAGTCGGGTCACTCAGCACTGCGCCATGACAGAACCACCGGAAGTGCGAAACACAAGTTCCGGGGCGCGGCCAAGAAGATTTAAAGAAACATGACAAATATATGTGTTGTCAAGAAATGGAAAAAATCTATCTATCTATCTATCTATCTATTTATCCATCTATCTATCTATCTATCTATCTATCTATCTATCTATCTATCTATCTATCAAACTACAGTCTACATTGTACTGTTGGAATATAGTGAGGAGGAGTCTGGTTAGAAATGAATTTGTGTTCAAATATATGTTATGTTCTATGATGTATTTATAGGTGTTGTGTCCTTCAATAACCAATTTGTTTGTGATGTTGCACGATTGCAATGTGCAGCCATGTTCTATGGAGACTGTGTGTCCGTCCTGCTGCAATCTTAATGTGAGCTGAGCCCCTCTTTGACAACACTTGAAACTTGACTCAGTCCTGAATAAAATCAATCAATCACTACTTTCTTGACCAGTTTTCCTACAGAAGACATTTTAAAACATGATTGAATATACAGTATATTTATGTGACATATACATCTGTTATTTCTATTAATTCAAGTTAATTTCCTGCATTTGACATTTCAAACCATGTAAAAAGACTAGGAACTATTTTTAGTCATAAATTAATAATCATAGGTGCATTATGTTCACAGTTCATAAATAGGTGATTTCTGTTACATATCTCAGGAGCTTATGTGGGTGGATTGTAGCAGTGCCAGTGACGACTCACACACTATTTTATCTAAAAGGGTATCACACAAAATGAGTTTATGATGCACAGATGCTATGAAACACCTGTGGCTGGCAGGTTGCCTGTTGATAAGAGAGTGGAGACATGATTCAAAGAAAAATGATGTGGTTTGTTTGTAGGACTTTCACTAGAATACAGTTGGTATTTTCAATACCATAGTAAATGGACAATGGCTGTGTGAGACTTTCAGCCTGTGAATGATCAAGCACTGACAATGGTCAATAATATTGGTGGCACAGAGGCAGTGGTGGCCCCCCCCAATTATATTCTGCTAAGATCCTAATAAAGGCTGGCCTCTGGGTATTCATATCCACTTGTACTTACAACAGTGGTAATTGAAACTAGATTGAATGCATTGAAATAACTTTATTCTTTATATATCATAAAGCCACAACTTTAATTACACTTTTACACAGATTACATTTCATCTGTAACTTGAAACTGTTATGATTAATCCTCTAACTGGATTATGAAGAGAGGAAACGTTTTTTCATAAACTAATCCACTCATAAAGTTCCATGGTGATATTTGTTTAAATTTGTATCCCATTCACATGTAGTGTCTTGTCTTAAGCTCTCCACTTGCCAGCAGACATACCTGTCTAATAGCATATAGCTGCTGGGTGTGGATATTTAAAATGCCACTCAGTCATCCCTCCCTGTACCGAACTTTTAAAGCAACGAGAGTTTAGAAAACAACACATCAGGCTCATGAAGAGTTTCACGCCGGAGGTGTTGTAGTCAGTTTAAAAAAAAGAAAGATTTTAGCCTGAACAAAGACCAAAACAAAGACGATCTGACTGGTTTAAAGTTGAAGGTCAAATGCATCAGTGGAGACTGGAATGTTGACTGCTGTGAGCAAACGAAGAGCATCACAATGTGTTGTTAATTATTTGCTGTCAAAACAACAGATATCAGAATTGTCATTTAATTACTCATACATTTCTTTGAAGAGCATTTCAGACTTTTCATCATCAGATCAAGCAAAGGACCAGTAAAGTTTCTATCTTTCTTGAGACCTAAAATCTTCATTTTCAACACACGTGATTTGAGATTCACAGTTAAATCCTGACTCCACAAATCCACGCTCCAGAATACCAGAACGTACCACGTATGATTAATGTGTTCTATTAATGAATCTGATCTGATCAATGTGTGATAGGAAAGATGTGACGCATCCACATGGCACGCTACTTAAATGAATCATGGCAGAACACTCTCTTTAACCTCGTGTCCTGCAGCAGCAGTCAGAAGTTTTCAGCACGAAAGCTCTGTTGCAACCGCCAGCACCAAACAGCACACAGACCAGCAGCTCAACACTGTGCAGCATTGCATTTAGCAGATATAGAGGCACATGTCTTCAAAGGAGTGTCAACAACACACTGGCCATAACAGCTTGGTGAGGAGATGATAGCAGATGCGGTTTTCAGTTTGTTCCACTGCCCCCAACTGGCCTAAAAAAATATCATTTCTTGTTGGAGCTAAAGAAAATGCACCTCCAGCTCCAAAACAGCAGTGAAAAGACTCTTTCCAGTGAGGCCATCATGTGTGTGTGTGTCCAGGTATTACTCATGTTGTGGGGACACAACTCTGTTAATACGGTGACATTATGGGGACTTGTATTCCTTCTTCTACTTCTTTGTTCGGTTTATTGGCGGGTGGCCACCAACATGAAGTTGCATTACCGCCATAATCATTAAATTTGAATGTGAAATGTGTTAAAGTGAGGTTTAGATCAGTTGAAGGGTTATGCAAGTAGTAATTATGGCTACAGTTAGGATAAGTCTCCAGAAAATCAATGTAAGTCAATGTAATGTCCTTTTAAGTTATGGAGACAAGACTGTGCGTGTGTGCTTGCTTGTGTGTGTGTGTGCGTACTTGTGTGTGTGTTTGTGTGCAGGTGAGTGTGACATCATTGTGACATCACTGTGTGAAGTGTTCTGTTTTTCTCTGTTCTGATCTAATGTTAGTCCATGAAACTCCAACACAACATGCATTTTTAAACTCAGCCTCTGGAAATAGGCACTCATGATGCTGCAGAAAGTGTTTTTCAGCTCCACTGAGAGAGAGCAGACAGATCTGGTTCAAAGCACAACAACAAAAAGTGTTTTCTCACAGCCTCCACAGTAGAAGCACTGTTTCATCTGAATTACATGCAGAATTTAAAATTCTCCAACAGTTTGTCGTGGCCGTGGGTTGACTCAGGTTTGTCTCAATGAACAAAACAAGTGAATATTTGGATGCATATGAATATGCTGAATCATTATCCTCACAACTCACAGCAGAGCGGCTGAGAGCCATTTCTTTGTCTGTGCTTCAGCAGGAATGTTTTTTTCCTTTCTCTTTCATTGAGTTTCAGGTATGTTTTTCAAAGCATGTGAGATTCAAGTTCACCATGACTCACAAAGCACGGTCATCTCTGTTGGCAAACAAAAGTCATTAGTAATACAGAAGCGCATCACATTGTTTAAAGTTATACTGTCTTTATGATTCCCTCTGTCATTCACTGAGCCCAGGGCTATTTTTCCTGTACTGTCTAAACAGAGTCTATATCATGGGCTGAAGCAACAGCCCCCTCTACCTTGTTGGAACTTGTCGACTGAAGCCATGAAACAGACAAAGCTAATGCATAAACTCTGCAGGCACATGTAAGTCCCTCGCACGGGACACAGTGTATCCCTTCAGCACCTGGACTTTATGCACGGTGATATAGTGAACAGGATAGTGAGATTGTTTCTTCTGATGGGGGCATAAAGGGGGGACGGGATTATTTTTGCACAAATGTGGTAAGAGGTAAGTAAAACTGAAATTAATTTAAGTCATATTTGTAAATCAGGTTTCAGGTTGTAACTGTTCTTAAAAACACCTGACTCCTGCTTTAAAATGCTAATAAATCACAGTATAATTCTTACAGATAACAGACAGAACTATGATAATAGTAGAGGACTGCAATCACATTTTATTGCTCTGCTGAGAGACATACAGATTGTATATTATTAGCTGCTCACAGGCTCACAGTGGAAAACTGGAAGAAGAGCAGAAGTGCTTACAACTTGGTAGAATTGATAGGTCAGGATAAACCTCACTGATCATACAAAGGGAACATATGAGGATAATCAAGCAATACAAGTTGTGAGGGACTAAAAAAGATGCTATACATCCCAATTATCTTCAACGTACATTTATATTTGCATTCTAGTGCTGTAATATCAAGTATAATGAGAGATGGGGAAGTTTCAACAAATAGTTTGAACACAAACACAACAGCGCTCAAGCAAAAATTGTGTTTGAGGCATCAGACCTAGGTGCTGGGAGCTCGCAGACTTAGCAGCATGAGATATAGATACTGTACATGAAAGTGTTGAACATAAAAAAGAACATTAATTATCACTGTCTGTCTAGATTTAATCGTTGCACAAACAAAGCAAGTTGAGAAAGTGAATGTCTCCTGTGAAATCAAAGTATAAAAATGTGGGCTGTATCTCTGTTCATCTGCTGTTTTACTGCTCATTATGTGGCTTCAGGCTGTTCTGGTGGTTTGGTGGAGTTAATGTTTGTGGGTAAAATTACTGTCAGCTACAATATTTCCAAAAAGACAACCAGACACCTCCAACTGTTGACGGAAAGACTTTTTATAACTATGTATCTCTGGTTTGCTGGTGCCGGATGGTGATTTAAAAAACAAGAACATATTGAAGTGTAGATAATTAGATGATAATAGTTGATGGCCCGAGGAGGCAAATATAACCATGTCTCTCACGCTGAGCATTAAGAAAAGGATTTGAGAATTTTGTGTCAATAAATAATATAATTAAAATTAGGATCAGACACATATAATGTTTTAATGTAGTTTTATGAATTATATTTATACAATAGAAAACTAATGTTTTCCTAAATTCCATGTTGGCAGATCAGGTATCACTACAGAATGTCTTAGGATGCATGAGAGCAGCATGAGACCGATTCCCTGGTAATAGCAAAATTATATCGGAACATTTCTGAATAATCAAAACCTAAGACGCTTGTGGTTTATAGTGAAATCAATCATGATGGCATGACATTAATTTGATTATATGTTTTTCATGTCTCATATCCTTATTTAGGTTGACTCTATTTGGAAACTAGGCTGTAATCCCCATGATATATGGATTCATTTCATATAAAATAACACAGCAATGAAAATGAGTGTGCTCGATGAACATATTAGACTGAAAAAAGTTCTCTGCATAGTTTGGTATTTCTTTTTATTATTACTTATTTTTTGTTTGTCTGACTTTGAACTCCCCAAAAATGTTCAAATATCCATGTATATGTATTTAATTGTTTAATTATATATATATTTGAATAACTCTTGTAGGCTGAGGCTGCAATGGTTGAAGGAATCTAATCCGATAAGGCAACACATAAGTTGCGTTTAATAGTTTTACATTGATTGATGGTTAGATTAAGCTCTAATGCATCATACTCACACAAACGTACCATTCACCACTCACATATTATTCAAACCTCCACAGACAGAACATTTGCACCCTCATGAACCAGAACTGCATGATGATGTTGGTAAAACGAGATTGTGAACTCCCCAGAGCCCCTACAGAGGCAGACGTACCATCACAACCTTCATCGTCATTGCTTTCACAACACACCCAGGGTTAAGGATGTACAACATGAATAAAGAAAACATTGACACATTGACACGCACCAAAAGTCCAGCTGTTGCACAACCATACATCCGATAAAGTGCATCTATAAGCTGCTTGCACGGGCAACATTGTCATATGGGAGTATCACTGGATAATGCTCAATGCTGAGCTGCAGTTTAACAGTAACAAAAGATGAAAAGAGTCAAAAAGTCAGTGAGTTGAAAAGATTTTTCATCATAAAAGATCCCACTGTTACTGTAAGAATACAGCAGCAAACCCCCAGAGTGGATCAGCCTGACAAACCGTTGCTCTTTATTTCTAATGATGTTTTCTTCTAAGGATCGTGTGTGTGTGTGTCTGTGTCTGTGTGTGTGTATTCATCACATTACTATACTGAGGTATACATGTTTCAGCTCGGATGTTTTACAATCACAAATGTTTTGTTGAGATTTTATTTTGAGTTCAATTTGTTTATTTCCACAGACATGTTGCTTTAGAACAGAAAGTCTGTCACTCTCAGCGAAAGCATCCAAGTATGCCTGAATCCTCCTGCTCATTGTGGTTTCTCTATCTTCAGCAAAAAAACAATGAGCCTATATGATTTTCTTGATGTGCAGTATTTGGAAACTTGAGACTCTGGTTCCCACCAGTGGTAACATGGTAAATGACTCAGTAGCAGAAAGCAGTACTGACCCACATCATACACACACAAATGATTACACAATCATTTTAAATTAAATCCATTTATAACCCCACAAGCACAGTTTTACAGTGACTAGAAAACTAAATGAGGAACAAAAAGCGAATATATATTTAATGTAGCAGTTTTATGTTTATTCAATTTATAATTCAACATTATAACTTTTTATTTTTACTCTTATTAGATTACTGTAAATTGACTATGTGAGCATTTGCCTGTGCTCTGACTGAGTCTGTACGTACCACTGTCCAGTGTAGGATCTGTTTCAGTCTGTGCGGCAGCAGCACAAAGATTTCATGTCATTTCCTATGACTGAACCCTCAGATCTCTTTCAGCCCAGATTCCTTTGTAATTTGCGTCTATATTGTGGGTCTTTAAAAAAAAAGCAATGCCACATTTATCAAGTGAACAATGAGCTCATGTCACATCTATACAGCGTCCCAGTGGCACGTCGGACTCCAAAGAGCCTTTTCCTCAGGCGACGTGAGTACAAAGGAAAGAAATATGACTACAGAAAAACAGAAGTTGCTCAAAAGAAATGTGTGCAGATCCTGCCTAGAGGTGCATTGACATTCCACTTCAGTGTGATGAGCATCGAGCTTTCATGTTGTACAAAGTATTACAGCTTTTACAAACTCTATGTATATGCTGTTTTTTTTGTTTTTGCCACAGATAACACTAGATGGACAAGTTAACTACAGTCAGGACTGTCAGCTATGGTGGAGGGGCAGGAGCAGGGAGCAAAGGTAAGATGTGAAAAGTGTTTTCACACAGAAACTGGTAGTGCAGTGGTGCATTCACCTTTTAACTTTGGTGCATTTTATCGTCCACAAATGTAACAAACCACTCATATTGTGGAAACGTGAAAAACCAGCACTTACTGGCATCAACTCGACGACAGAGTCGGATCATGTATCAACCACCTGACACACACCTTATTGACCCGGGGGACGTCAGAGCTGGTGTGACTCTAATAAAACACTTTCACAAATGTCTTGCTTTCTCCAGAGGTTTCCTTCCACACACAAACAACAGCAGGAGATTCTCTCTTCAGACGCACGTAACCACAAAGTTTGAATTCCGCTGCAGAGATCAAGTGTTTTTGTTTACAACAAATTGACACGCCCTCAGCTCTTGTCACCTCAAACTCTCTTGATATCTTCGACGTTGTCTTCTACGCGTTTGTCACTATTTTTCCGCTCTTGAGATATTTCTATTCTTTTAGTTTTTTTCATTTTTGGCGTCTGTCGTGTGTGTGCACACCTGGGGCTCTTACACTGGGTCCTCCTGAGTTTCTGCAGACGTTATACGAGGGGAGGAGGTGGAGAAAGTTCACAGAAAGTCTGGAGGCTCTCACTCTGACATTTGTGTTCAGTGGATATCTGAAAATACGAGGTAGGCGGGTCTTGCACATGCTGTACTAGCCTCGCCCTGACAGGGAATCGAACCTCATAACCTCATCCTTTTGTAGCAAGGTACCAGAACAATGAGTGTATGGGACGATACTCAGAGCTGTGTAAATAGTTTTTGTCAGGGCCATGTCTCTGGAAAGAAGAAGTGAAAACTTTACACAGTGAAACAAACCTTTGAAAGTGGCACGATAGAAGATTTGACAACATCAGTGTACATGAGATGATGAATTTATATTTTATGAATTTGTTTTTAGAATAGAATAGAATTTTTTTTATAGATTTAAAAATTAAAGCTACAACTAATGTCTATGACTGATCTGTAATGTAGAGATAGGTTATGTGAGAATTATCAACCAACTCTGATCAGACATGTTGCTAGAACCGACTTGCAGCCATTTTTAGTAGAAGGCTGTGTTTGTCTGCTACTGGATGTGTAAACAAACTGTTTATGACTCCCATTAACCAGACCGTCTATACATCAATGCTGTTTTTAGTATTTGCTCTGCTGCTTCCAGGTGGTCAAAAAGTGATGGCAGGTTTAAACCCCTCAGGAGGCAGGCAGTCATTTTTTAGACCAGAGGGATCATGAGGGTCATTCAGCTGCAGCACCAGCTATGTTAGATGTTCCTGCCATAAATCAGTCTCATCTAAGAGAGCAGGGATTTCATGGTGCAGAGGAACACGGCATGTTCAGGCACAGAACCAGGCGAGTGCAGTCTTATCTCAGGAATGTTATTTCATGATCAAATATTTTCAAAGGTCAAACATCAACACTGACAGTTCTGTCTGGTGATTTAAAGCAATTAGATATTAGCCATCAAAGTATTTGATGAAGGCTGTGATAGGATCTTGCTTTCAGAGATGTAAAAAAACCCATAGGATTTCTATTTTTTAAACATGATTTTTCTTTTTCCTCCCAAGGTGATCTTTCCATGAGTTCAGGTGGGTCAGGTGGAAGAGCTGCGTCAGGAGGCTCCAGTGGCACAAGCAGCTCAGTTGTGGTAACATCCAGCCGCTCCGGTGGATCAGGAGCAAGCAATGGCACCGGAGGCATCAGCATCACGACTGCGGGAGCATCCTCGGCTGATGGTTCTGCAGCCTCTGGGGGCTCCGGGGCAGCGTATAGAGCTGCTGGAGGGGGGTTCTCCGGCATCTCCTCTGGTTTTACCAGTGATGGCAGAGATGGAAAAAGGGAGGGGGGTCAAGGCTCTGTTTCTACAGTGACCAGCTACACTTCAGGTGGATCCGGAGAAGCAAAGAGAGGGTCGTCCTCTGCGATCACTTATTCTCCAAAGGAGAGGAGGAGCATGAGCAGCATGACAGCAGCTCTCTCCGATGTGTTTGATGGTTGGTTATTGGTCAACAGCTGATCACTGTGTGTAGAGGTGTCAGCAGCACCAAGAAAGTGAAGGCTAATGTGATCTTTTTGTGTCACCATGTTTCAGAAAGTTCAAGCACAAGCTCCTCTCCAGAGTACAGCAGGAAGGAGTACGGTCAGTGTTCAAATCTCAAATTGTTCCCTGGAATGGTCAAAGGAAGTACAAAGGGAATCACGAATGAATGTCTTGCAGGCACATCAAATGCAACGTCAGGCTCTGCCACCAGGGGGAGAACGCAGAGCAGAGGTAAACCATGAGGGACAGCGTATAAAAACATGTCACTTACATACATGAGATTATTCACCAACACTGCTGTCATTTCACAGAGAGTGAGATCAGAGCCAGACTTCAGAGTGCTTCTCCCTCAGCATGCTGTGAGTGTGACTTGCCACATCCATGTTTATAACTGTGATCATCAACTATAACTGGTTTGCAAATTGAATTCAAATGCAAATGTAAACACTGTGATCCTCTACCGCCCACTGTTGCCCGTGCTGTGCAGGGACGGAGCTGGATGATGTGAAGCGTCTGCTGAGAGGAAACTCCACCAGCACCAGCCCCCCTCGGTCCCCCAACAACACGCTGCCCATCCCCAAGAAGGCCAGCGTGGAGGCCCGCAGCATGTCTGAGAGCTCCACCACAGGTTCAGACAATCAGCTCCCACTTCGTCTTCACACTGCTTCTCACTCAGTGGTCAATAGGAAACATGATACTCATGAAAAAAGTCTGTCCCAGCTCATGATTGCTCCTAATAACGTTTGCAGATTTGCAGTTCTACACCACAGTTGTAACTAAAACTGAGTATGTTTCTGGACAGCTACTTTATTTATTCATTAGCTTTGCACAGCATTTCATCAGTTTTTAGTTTTTACAGGTTTATCTAACATTTTCACTCGTTCTTTTTAGACATCCCCTATGGCAGCATTTGGCCTGGAGGTGTGAGCAGTAGCTACAGTTACAGCCAAAACCCCAACAACCTGTCCACTAGCTCCACTCTTTACCAGTCAGGTCAGTAAAATACATATGACAACCAGTAAAAACCAGTACTACTAACTAGTTTTGTATGTTTCCTGAGGAATTTGGTTATATAACATATTGTAATATTGTATCTAACTCATTAAAGGTCCAGTGTGTAAGATTTAGGTGAAAATGATCTATTGGCTGAAATTGAATGTAAAATAATCCTTGTGATGTTTTCACTAGTGTGTTTCATCGAAATTGTATGGATTGTTTTTTTCTTTACCCTAGAATGTGGCCTTTATATTTAAATACTTATATATATTTACATCGAGGGGGTCCTCTCTACGGAGGCCGCCATGTTTTTTTTACAGTAAACTGGAAACTGGAAAGACTAAACACCTTTTGAGTTTTTATGACAATTGAAGCTTCCACAGGTTCTTTTTCATGTTTGGAAGGAGAGGGTGAGGTGAGGGGTGTTCACCTGCAACATGCAAATTCACCACTAGATGTCACTAAATTCTACACACTGTATCTTTAACCATTGCCTGCCAAATATATGGTGTGTATATAATATTATTATAATAATAATGATTATTATTATTATAACAACTATTATAATTATTATATTTTTATTTTAAAATAAAATAGGATTGTATTCATATGCAGACTATATAGAAGATTTTTAATGTCAATGAGGCTTTTTTGGGTTATATTCTGTATATATAACCAAAAAAGCCTCAATTCTCTGATGATGAATCCATTAATTCATCCAATCTAATCCAAATAACTTGTATTGTATTGTTTTGTTTTGTGTTGTGTTGTGTTGTATTGTGTTGTATTGTATTTTGTTTTGTTGTATTTTGTTATATTGTATTGTATTGTGTTGTGTTGTGTTGTGTTGTGTTGTGTTGTGTTGTGTTGTGTTGTGTTGTATTGGATTGTGTTGTGTTGTATTGTGTTGTATGGTTTTGTGTTTTGTTGTGTTGTGTTGGATTGTGTTGTATTGTATTGTATTGTATTTTGTTTTGTTGTATTGTGTTGTATTGTATTGTATTGTACTGTATTGTTTTGTGTTGTGTTGTATTGTGTTGTATTGTGTTGTATTGTATTGTTGTATTGTGTTGTGTTGTGTTGTGTTGTGTTGTGTTGTTTTGTGATGTGTTGTGTTGTGTTGTGTTGTGCTGTGTCCAGGTCCAGGTCTAGGACTTCAGAACAACATGACTCTCAGCTCTCCCTATGTGAGCAGTGGCCTCTCTGCCGGCAGCACAGGTGAGCCTCATCCATCACTGTCTGCAGGTTCACGTCCTCAGCTCTCACTGACAGCACAGTTTCTCTCTGCCTCAGCTCCAGTGTACGGTGTTCAGAATAATCTGACCAGCACCAGCCCCACTCTTCTCTCTCCAGCAGGAGCCAACTCCCCAATAGGTAAAGCACAACAACCCCAAAAAAATGTTTAAATGAGGTTTTGAGCGTCACTAGTAGGGTTGCAAAGGAGCGGAAAATTTCCAGTACATTTCCAGAAACTTTCCATGGTAAGTTAAGGTGAGGAATTCTGAAAATATTCCAAATTGGAACCTTTCCATGAGAATTATGTGAATTTATGGGAATTATTGGGAATTATTGGGAATTTATGGGAATTAACTGTAAATTGGGGGTAATTTAAACAAACTGGATCATATCCAAATATAAATGGAAATATTTTTGTTTTGTCATAAGCAGACATCCATGCAACTCCTCATCCAGCAAATGAGTGGGTCAGGCACATGCCTGGTTGGGGGGGTGTATGCGGAGAACATTCAAAAATCTCTTCCAGTTGCATAGACTGCACGAGCAAAACACTCATCTGCATTTCTCTGGCTACGTTCATTAGTCGAATCAAAGAATCCTCTGATACCAGAGGGACCAGGAGCTGATGAGAGGGTATCTGACTCTGATACAGCAGATTCATTTTCCCCTGGAGTGGAACTCTTGTCTGCTGAATGTTTTGAGTATGAACTCTTGTATGGTTACAGAAAACCATCTTGTAGGAGTCTGAAACAGCATCACATTTGAGGTAGCTACCGCCACCATAATAAGCTAGCCTCTTAAATAGTCAATGAAATGAAAAATAGCCTACATTTAGCACCTATTTTTATTTAATATTTCCAAGTTAAACATCAATACTATTATAGATCAAATATATTTACCCCATAATATTATCAAAACTTACTTGACTTCAGATAGTCCTCGGGCTCATATGTGTGGCTTCAATAGTCTTGAAATCAGATGATGCATGTGATGGAGGAATGCACAGTGCATGTAGTGGGTGTGGCCTCAATAGCCCTGCAGTAAGCAGTGTGCTGTGTGCATGTGATTGAGGAGTGTACCTGAAGTAAATCTGGTTGTTTTAGCCAAGATTATGCTACAGTATAATTTCCCCAACTATATTTAAGTTCCCTGTTGAGCGCCAACCTCCAATTTTGTAAATTTCAGATTTATTCCTGTTAATTCCCATAGAAAGTTACCAACTAGTCCCTAGTCACTAGTAAATTAAACAGATATAACTATGTGTTTTTGTCACAGTCTATGGTGTGCAGAAAAATTTGTCTGGCTCTGGAATAAGCACAAGCACAGGTGAGCAACAATTTCAAAATAAAATGCCAGATTAGACAGATGAAGGATAAAATACATACACGTACCCTGTCATAGTAATATTAGTAAACTGCTTTGCATCAAGGCAAATTGAATTTTTTCATTCAGTCACTCAGAGATTTGAATGTGGTGTGGTTTGTTTCTCACAGTGAGACCCAGCAGTCCCTCTGCTGACGACACCTCAGGAAAAGACTTTAAGTTTGTGCTGATAGAGAAGGAGAACGCTCCCATCAGGAAGGAGTCAGAGAGGCTGGTCGTGACCAAAGACACAGGGAAGCAGTTCATGTCTGCTGCACCTGCTAGTACTTCTGGTAAAATTACCACTGCTACAATACTGCTACTGCTTATACTAACACTGATATACATCCTGGTTGCTAAGATTGCTGCAGCCACTATAATAATATTAAGGTTGTGATAATTAATAACTGTCTTATAGTGACCTACTCTGAAGACTCACTGAAGAGAGAGAAACAGAAGTTTTCAGCCAACACAGTGGCAGAAGGAACAGATGCTAAATGTGAGATTTAACAAACTCTATTGATTTTAATTGAAATCATACACAATACACTCCTTAATTGTAATAACTGCTGTTTTAATCCTCAAAGCTTCAGCCCTGAAGGTTGCCACAAAAGACAAAGCCACATATGCAGGTACTGAACACTTCACACACATTTATAATTCATTCCCTTCCAGGAACTACATTTTTAAAATTTTGTCAGATCACATGAGAAGAACTTTTAGTTTGAGAGATGTTAACTAAAGTTGTTAATTCCAGGTCTGAAAAGAGTTTAAGCTACAACCAGGAAACTGTAGTTCAGCACAAAGAGACAGCCAGTGTCCTCCATGTGGAGCTTCCAAGCAAAACACTGGAGGCCAAGAATTAGTTCAGCAAATTTTAAAAAGGAAGAATTTCAGTATCAACTGTGCAACCACCTGTAACAAAATTTTGTTTCGATATTTTATCTTTCATAACTACAAAAATGTCTAATTTGCATCCAATATACTAAGAATTTACTATCAACACTGAATTTAAGCCTGATACTATAAAGTACATGTGATGCTTTTTCCAGAGATGTTTTATGAATCTGCTGTCTTTATGCATCCAGTCCAGTTTTCTTATTTGTCTCTTGCATTTGTACTTTTTTTTCTCAGAGATCCGAAAAGATGAATCAGGTTTTGGCTTGTGCTCCTGGTGCAGCTGGTGGAAGTGGCTGCTGGGCCTCCTGCTCAGCCTGCTCCTCCTCCTCGGACTCCTCTTTGGACTCATCGCTTTAGGTAGGACAGGAAAACTCCCCAATTGTTCTCTAGTGTTTTTGCCTTCATGAGGATCAGCAGAGGGGATCTCCAAACGTTCACCAACTTCTCTCGTATTTCAAAGGTGAAGAAGTAAAACGCCTTAGGAACCGCGTTGAAGCCTTGGAAGCCATCAGTGGCACCCCCTCAGCCAGATCCAGTCGCTTGTCGGCCTCCTCTGGCATCAACATCATCGACCCACTGGATTCAGCATATGTGGACAGGAGTTCCGCTGGGTCCACCCTGACCCGCTCTGACAACAACATCAACCTGGGGGCTGCTGGGCCGGGGGGAGGAGGCGCAGCGGGCGCACCGAGACAGGACAGCACTGCACTGCAGAGAACTGTTCAGCAGCTGATCAGGGCTGAGCTCCGCTCGGATGCTGTACGAGGTAAGACTGAATAGAAATGAAAGAAGTTAGATCAAAGCCAACCAGTGAAACAACCTTCTGGACACTTTCATGTAATTCATCACTTTTTTCTTCTACCTTTAGAAACACTAAAAGGAGAGAGAGGAGAGCCAGGATCTAAAGGTACATTTACACAAATTATAGAATCATTTAGAAACTGGTATGTTGTAGATAGTTGACAGGCTTCAAACTGTAAGTCTGGCTGTTTCTTTACAGGTGACCCAGGGGTACTAGGACAAAAAGGTCAGGTTTTTTTCATGAACATAAAACTTAAGAAGTGAGTGATACAAGAGTCAGTCTGTAAACGGGAACAATGTACTAAAAATCAATGTTTTGCAGGGGATAGTGGTTTCCCTGGTCTGCCAGGTAAGACTGAAAAATCTGCACGTGTTGTGGGATTTCTTTCCCAGAGATGACAAACTCATAACTAACTGCTGCCTCCTCCCATGTATCTTTCTTATTATTTCTCCAGGTCCCCAAGGGCAGATGGGTCACCCAGGATTGGATGGGGCCAGGGGACCAAAGGGAAGTGCAGGTAATGTCCAGCTTCAGTTGTTTTCCATAACTTGTTTAGGTTGAATGGAGACAATTTGAATGAGCTATTTTTCTCCTTTGTATCCAGGTGAACCAGGTCCTGATGGACCGCCAGGACAAAGGGGCCGTGAGGGACTGATGGGCCCCCGTGGAGAGACTGGCCAACCTGGTTTTGGAGCGAAAGGAGATCAAGGTAGAAAATGTTTTGTGTCACATAAGTTAAATCAATGGAACTTTACTGGTTATTCAGCATTTGAGAATGAAATTTGGTTCTGCTCTCAAGGTGGGCCAGGACACCCTGGTCCTGCTGGACCTGTTGGGCCAAAAGGTAAGGTCAAAGGTCATGATGGAATTATAGATCAGAGCAGATCATACTAGTGTTTTTTAACATCTTTGATCAAACAGACCAAAAAAATCTCCCTGTAGTATGTTAACAGATTCTATTATTTGATTTAGGTGACAAGGGAGAGCACGGAGCCTCAGGAAATCCTGGTAAAGACTTGTAAAACATGAATAAATTTTTTTTTCACTAATTACTGATTGACAGACTGATTGTTTATTTGTTTACCTGCAGGTGCTCCTGGACCAAAGGGTTACCAGGGTGAAGCAGGAGCGCTAGGACCAAAGGGTACAGTACCTTTCAGGCTTAATCTCGTTTTAATCCAAAAGATCCTCATATGAGCTAAAATACACAGTTTTTCAAAGTTGTCAAAAATACATAAAAATTGTTGTGAGATAATGTATACGAAACTGACCAAACTTCAGTGAAATGATTAGGCTGTTTTGGTTTTGCAGAGCACTGTCGGCTTAGTTAAGTACTGTAGTAACGGAAGATGAAGAATGTTGACCTTTGTCAATGACTCATTGAAACTATGGACCGTCCTTATTGCAGGTGACAGAGGAAGTCCAGGGGTGCCAGGACCCAAAGGCGAGCAGGGAGAGTGGGGACCACGTGGATCAGCAGGTATGTGTCAGTCTTGCACAACATGAATAAAATGTATTTCTCTGCCAATAAACTCTAGTTTCAATCAAGTACACAATACTAACAAAACAAACAAGTGTAAATATTCTTCACAATATGATCAAAAATTTTGGCTAATGTGATTTATGTTAGCAAACTCTACACAGATATATTCATATGTAAGTGATCACTGAGTCAGTTTTCTGACTCTGTGAGTCTTGTGCGATTGGGACAATTTGAATTCGAAGATTTGAGCTGACTTGAAAATATCACATACATACTTTTGGAGAAGGATGTTTGATTATGAATCTTTGACTTGTTTGTTATTTGTGTAAATCAGGCTAATGTGTGCATCCTCAATAAGGTATAACTTGTGTAAAGTTATATCAATAATTGTGTTTGTGTAGGTTTATTTATTCAAATGTGTAATAATTCTACAAATTTTCATTCAGATTTTTTTGAAGATGCAACTAACAAAACCTCAACAATGTTTTCATTAAAAGAAAAGGTTCTAATTTTGGATGATTTTTCGTGTCTTCATGATTAAAAAGGTCAACCAGGACCACTTGGACCACAAGGTCCTGTTGGACCAAAGGGAACTAAGGGGAGTACAGGTGAGGAGAGAGCTTCACAGTCATAATAAAAATGACATTTGTTAAATAAATAAATTAGTTGATCATGATGCCATAAGAGTTATGTGCCTGGAAAACTTGGTCATTTCAGTTGTTGTGACCACATGTTGTAAGAGTTAGGGTAAATACATCTTTCATTAATAAGGGAACATTAAATTACTTTGCAAAGAAAAGATTTTCAGAGTGGAAGAAAACAGGAAATAGTATTTAACAGTCAATTTAAAATAGGATCCAACGAGAAGTCAGAGAGGAAAATAGTTACTTAGGACAGAGAAAAACGAAACATGGGATTGTTGTTATATCCTGTGAACTAGAGTCTCTGTGTATAATCTGCAGGTAATGCAGGTTCAATGGGACTTCCTGGAGTCAGAGGACCACCTGGACTTCCTGGAGATATTGGACCCCCAGGTACCATATAACACTATCCAGTTATGGCAGCATTCATAATCAACTGGAATGTTATGAATTGTGTTTATCAATTATTGCCTGAGGAATTTCAGGTAGTTTATTTATTAAGAAATTACACTAAAATTAAATCAGTGTTCTTTTTCTCCAGGCAAATCCGGGATTCAAGGACCCCCAGGTATGAGAATAAGAATAAATCAATGCTTTTACTCTTCTTTCAGATTAGCATAAATATATTTATAGATGTGTTTTCTGATCTGTTGCCACAGGCATCGCTGGAAACCCAGGACAACCTGGTGCTCAAGGTATTGCCTCATTTCTCTATTACTGAAATATATACTACTACTTCTACTGAAAGTTAAGATAAAATAATGAAAACACTCAAATACCCACTCAATGTTGGAAACAAAAATAATGAAGCTTCAATGAAAAGAGATCACTGCACATTTATGTCCATTACCACTTAATTTACTGTCTGAGCTGTTGGTAAAAGTGCTTTACAAAGAGGACAATTAAAAACAAAAAATTAAGGACAACAAGCAAAATAATACAACTTAATAATGTAAAAATCATTGACAGCAAGTAAAACAATGCATTATCATTTAATTTGAAAAAAGTTCAAAGTAATGGCAAAAGAAAAGGATAAGGAACAAGTCATAGTTTAAAACAATTTTTTAAAAGTAAGTTTAGAGTTCGTCAGGTAAACTGTTTCATGCTATGCTGTTTTTTAAGGTTGCTATATGAGAGCTACATCTGAACAATAAGTAGTAGTAAACTTTTCTTTTTTTCCCCCCAAACTACAGCCTTAATGTTTATACTCTTTAATTTATGGCTTTATAAGATCATTTTAAACTAAAACTCTCTAATATATACAATGTCATCTTCCGATTGCTACATATCTAATGTTAAGCTTCACAATGTAGTATAATATAATGCTATCTTTCAGGTTCACCGGGTTTGCCTGGTAATGTCATCACTCCAAGTAAGAATTGCAGTACTTGTACTATTGTAAATGAACTGAGTGTACTAAGTAGGCACTTAGTTTTGGGTATTGCACTCTAAGTGGCCTTTTGTAAATTTCTATGTTGTTCACAGTTGGCTCTGACACTGTGGCCATCCCAGGACTTCCAGGGCCCGCTGGGCCTCCAGGCCCTGCTGGATCCCCTGGTTTGTCTGGTCCCAGTGGCCCAGTTGGTGTCCCAGGACAACCTGGTAAATCCAAACTCCTGACATATATTAAGGAGCTTACATTGTTCTAAACTTTTTAGATGCATGTGAGGATCACAGTAATTGTACCATGACTCAATCATTTAGGTCCTAAGGGTACACAGGGTGAGAAAGGAGAAAGGGGACAGAAGGGAGAGCAAGGAAAACCTGGCGAGCCGGGCATCAGCGTCAGAAGTTCAGAAACTGTCAGTTCCACTCGAGCTGGTAGTAAGTACCTCTGTATTTCTTTAATCATTTACTATATGTGGTATTAGTATCAAGATCATACTGTGTGAGGCAGTAATACATGTCGAAACATCCTCTATCTTTTCATTTCTAACTGGACTTTCCTCAGTAGCAGGTTGGCCTGGTCCACCAGGACCCCCAGGTCCTCCTGGACCATCTGGTCCTCAGGGTCCTGCCGGTATGTTGGAACATATTTAACAGATAACAAGGGTGTTCTCGAGCAATTGTTATATGTTCTTAGATCCCACTAATGGTTATTCAAATTTTCTGTTACTTTTGTTTAGGTGAGACTAAACAAGGTCCTCCAGGACGCAGAGGTCCTCCAGGAGAACCAGGTAAAGGCAGTTGTCAATATACCAAGTATTGTTCACAAAGTTTAGTGTTTTCACACAAAACTAAGTGATCATATGTACAATACAGGATATAATCTCTCTTTCTCTTTATATGGTGATGATTAATAATGTTGCTGTCCTCACAGCTGTTGGCTATCCTGGACCCCCAGGAGAGAAAGGAGAACCTGGCAGCTTTGTGCCTACATCAGGTTGGTGGGAGGGAACTCTTTGCTGTAGATTGACAACATACTTGGTATTTTGATGCATTTTTAATTCTTTTGCCTCAGAGACCTTCTTTGCTGGACCACCAGGACCCGCTGGTCCAAAGGGTTCACCAGGTAGGTCCAGTAGATTAGATGTTTCTTAAACTGTGTCTGAATGTTGCAAAAGTTTGAAATTTACATCAACTTATCATTTCTTCTCAGGCGATAGAGGGCCACAAGGTTACCAAGGTGAGAAAATTGTAAACATCAGTCATCGTGTCATGAATGACAGATATTATACGCAACTTAATGTTATTATGTTTGTTTCAGGTGAACCAGGTCAACCAGGTCAACCAGGTCTACCAGGGGCACCAGGTGTTGGTGAGTGAATAACTTTTAGATTTAATGGATTTTTGTAAAGATCCCCAAAGGATGTACTCAATGGTATTTCAATCTCTATTTCTGCAAATTATTGTGTTGTGGAACGAGATGGCAGGTGATCTGCTCATCTTTCAGCTACTTTCATCTTGTGGTACCATCAGAATTTGTTAAGTTTATATGAAGATATTTCCATTGTCAATAATGAACCTTCAAGAATCTCTACTGCATGTTCACCAGTGTTTTGGTTTTCACATCAGGTTTCCCAGGTCAGCCTGGACCTAGGGGGCCTCAGGGACCACAAGGACATAAAGGTAAACCTGTTATCAAGTAGTTTCTTAGATACAGGTTAAAGGTTCTGTTTTGTTCATGTGTTATTACACAGGATTAAGCTATAGTTAATGGTTGTATGAGAAAATGTTTTGCTCTTTCTGTCTGATTTTCCTCTGTTTCCCTTGAACATGTTTGATTTTTTCAATAAATCAGTTAAAGCAGTTCTTATCGTAACATTTGTATTTGTATCTTCCTTGCAGGTGATGCAGGATTCCCCGGAGCCTCTAGTGGTAAGACCATCCTAAATACCATATCATATCAAATCAAGTATCAAGATAATGTCTGAATACTAATCTTTAATAGTCTTGCTTACTCTATGTGTTGTAGAGTAAGCAATGTGCTGTGTGTTTCATCTAAATTGTATGAATTGTTTTATTCTTAACCATAGAATGAGCTCTTTATATTTAAAAACTCTCTGTGGAGGCCACCATGTTTATTTACTGTTGTCCAAACTGGAGAAACTAAAACCTTTAGAGTTGTCATGGCAACTGAAGTTCACCACAGGTTCTCTTTCATGATGGGAAGGGGAGAATGAGATGAGGAGTATTCAGCTGCAACATGAAGCTTCACCTCTAGATATCACTTAATTCTACACACTGAACCTTTAACTGATGTGAAGTGTTAGTGTTAATCACTCATGACAGAAAAATTAAAGCTCGTATATATTGCTTTCACAATTCAGCCCAGGTTGTGCAGCTTGGTCAAGTTGTAATTGCCAATAATTTTGCAGTCATAATAATGAAAATTTTTTAAAACTATTTTAAAAGTTTTTCCTACAAGTACAATGAGGTTTCATTTGGGACTCTATGTCATTGTACCAGGTGGTTCATTCAGTCCTGTCCCAAGTGGAAGAGATGAAAGTACGACTGGATCAACTGATGTGGGCCAGTACATCGCAGAGTACCTTCAGAGTAAGCTGTACCCCTGTGCCTCTATTTACTTTGGTTTACACTATATCACAACACATAAGGATGAAACAAAAAAGAACTAAACTCTTGACCTGCAGATGGAGCCATCAGGGAATATCTGGCTGGACCTCCTGGGCCTCCTGGTGCTCCTGGTGCTCCAGGAGCCCAAGGGAACACAGGGGATGGGCTGGTTGACGATGTGGCCAATCGAGTCATTGCCTTCATTCAGAGTATGATCAATTACACAATATTACACAAATGTTACAGTGATTAAATCATAGGATCAACTGTTTTCATGGCAGTTTTGTCAACCTCTGTATGACCTTTATCTACTGTCATCAGGTTCAGGTAGAGGATACGATGGGTCTCTTGGACAACCTGGACTTCCCGGGCCTCCTGGTCCTCCCGGAGCCCCAGGGGCCACAGGGAATGAGCTGGTGGACGATGTGGCCAATAGAGTCATCGCCTACATCCAAGGTAAGATCACACAATAATGTTACATCTATTATCACAAAGTATCAACTCGTATTATAACCGCAGAAGTTGTATAACCCTTACCCTCTGTATTCAGGTTCAGGTAGAGGGTACGATGGGACTCCTGGCCCTCCTGGTCCTCCAGGTCCACCTGGTGCCATCTCTGTAAATGACATAGTCAGTCTTTTACAACGTAAGTTTCATAAGATGTTGATAAAAAGGTGGCATACTTAGCAGAAGCAGAAACTCAATATTTGATTGGAACACAAAATTGTATAATTCACTTCAATTCATTTCAATGTTATTTGTATAGTGCCAAGTAATAACATACATTATCGCAAGGTACTTTACATTTTAAGGTCAAGACCTTGAGAGAATTACTTCTTCATCATTTTGTAAATGGGTTGAAAAGATTTTAACCTGCTATGCTTGTCTTGATAAAAAAAGACCTGTGTTAAGGACATTATTTCAACCTGTGAAAGAAAACATCAGTGGTGAAAGCCATTAATGGACAGGGACAACTTTTTTTTATCAGATTTTCTCTAAGAAATCTCTAAGTTATTCTTTTAATGCAGCTACTGAGAGCAAATACTGACACTGTGAATTATTTGTGTTCAGGAGAGGATGTCAGGAGATACGTTGCCGGTCCACCTGGTCCACCGGGACCACCTGGAGATCCAGGTCATGGTGGTCAGGGATTTAACACCCACCAGGTGGCTGAACGGGTGCTCAGTCTCATGAATGGTTAGTTACAGAAGAACCTAGGTTACCTATTTGAAATGTAAACTGTTGAGAGAACATAAATGAGAGGTCTTGTCTGTCACCAGAGAAGGGAATGGTCGGTGTCCCTGGACCACCTGGACCCCCTGGGCCTCCTGGTCTACCTGGAAACTTGTTATCAAGTAAGAGACACAACAACAATTGTTTGATTATATTCTAATCCAGACTGATACAACTTGTTTCTTAAAAACTTACAGTAGATCTAATACCTGTCTTAATCTAGCACATGTTCAAATTTCTTTGTCTCACTAGCTGGGTATCAATCAAATGTGGGCATTCAGGGGCCTCCTGGTCCTCCAGGTGTCCCTGGTCTACAAGGACCACCTGGACCAGCAGGGCCACCTGGCCCACAAGGATTTGGCAACTACATCAGCTCTGATATTCGTGACTACCTGCAAAGTGAGTTTGACAGAAAAAAATAATAAGAGAAAGTAAAAACACATATTTTCATCCATTTGTTCCATTGCGTCCCAAAGGTGTCGCTTTCAAAGGCTCACCAGGCCCCCCTGGTCCCCCTGGACCTGAGGGCCCCCCTGGTCCAATGCAAGGATTGGTCTCCTATGCTGGGCATACAGACAGAGGTTCAATCACAACAGAACAACAAGAACATTTCAAGAGTGAGTTTAAACTTCTAAAATATACTGTCTCACCCAAGAAAGGCTTTGGCTTTTGCAGCACTACCATAATAAGTTTTAGTCTGTACCAGATTCATACAACCGTAACAAATTGTACAGTGTATTTATGTAAGTCTCCATATCCTTTCTGAAGAAAGCATTTTATATCACTCCTACAGCTATGGATACAGAATTGGTTCTTGAGTGATTTCCACAAAAAACACTACCACAGGCCTTATAGTCCCTTTTTATTGACTTAAAAAAAGTCATGCCTCTATTACATTCATTCTCATTCTGACTTTTTGGTCATAAAATTTAAAATGTCTCTTTACCTGTTCCAGGTCATAGATGGGTTCAAGGGCATGAGTATAGGTTAGAGTTAATGACATGATAGATTTTGTGGACAGAATTATTCATAAAACATGATGATGTACTTTTTAGTACATTTTAGCACATATGCTAAATATATACAAAGACCATAGGAACTTACATGAAATGAAATGCTGCATATATAGTGGACTTGGGTTATAGACAAAAGGCCTCTTCATACACTTGCACTAACAACCATTCAAAAACATTATGCTGAGGGTTTAAGTAAGTCTTACCATAACTGTCACTTCATAGATCTGTCTGCTTCATAGTCACATATTAAGTCATTATATTGTATTGTCTCCAGGTCAAGCTCTGGGAGGAGCCATGTTTGGGCTTCCTGGTCTGCCAGGCCCTCCTGGACCCCCAGGACACAAAGGAGAGCCAGGTGTGCCTGGCGCTACATCCTGGAACCTGGATACTGCTGACTACTCCAGTATGGCTGTCCGAGTAACTGATTACATCAAATGTAGGTGGCAAGACCCATGTCAGCAATGACAAAATTCTGCTTGAATCTGTCAATACTTACTTCTATGGTCTATGTATTGTATTTTATTTAGCTTTTTTAATTCAATCTTTATATAACCAGAAAATGTAGAGATACATTATTACTTTTGCAAGAGATATTTGGCCAAAATGGCAGCATAGGACTGTGACATTGTTACAAACAACAATCACATTTAAACAAAGAAACCTGACCCAAGAAAAATCAGGGATATCACAATCTTATATTGTATGTGATGCTTGAAAGACATTAGTGATATTAAGGCAGCGTTACTAGACAAAGTTTGTCTTGTAGAAATTTCAAGCCCTGGGAGCACAATAGGAAAATGCAGTTATGCAATGTTCTGAGCAGATAATACTGCACACTATCTATCTCGAGTATCAAGTATCGATATAGATAGTGTGAGAGTGACAGGTAGATAGCCTAGAATGCATCAGGTTAAGTTGTCTCAGTGCTAATGCTTAATATACAGTATAGTACTGAACCTTACTGTCCTTCACATGCAGCCCACAGTCTGCTCCGTGATGTTCTGAGAGACTCTGACCGTGTTGTCCAAGGACCTCCAGGACCTCCTGGACCTCCAGGAATACCTGGACAAAGCCAGTGGGTCGGCTCCCGTGAAAATGTTGTGGACATGGTGGAATATCTCAAATGTAGGTCGATGAGCTCTATGATCACAAACCCTGACTGACCATCTGTTACAGATCAGTTAGAACAGTTAGACAATTATTGACATTTTACTGTCTTCTGAAAACTTGTAGTGCGAATGTCTTCTGCTATTCAAGGTCTTTGCTCACATTCCCTCCAGTCTTGTCCAGTCGGACAACTTTTTATCTTCTTCATATTTAAGTCAACCAGTTGCCAAAAACTTCACATGTATCATCCATTCTTCTCATACTTGCAGCTCGTGGTGTGCTCCACGATATTGTGAGCGAGTACAACAGCCGCATCTTCCAAGGACCTCCAGGACCGGCAGGCCCCCCAGGTCCGCCAGGATACAGCGGACGGTCTGGTTCATATGGAAATGCAACAGAACTGCTGGAATACATCAAATGTGAGCGAGCTACACTATTATTCAATTAATCACCGAATTAAATATGAATGTCAGGGGTAGACTTTTCATGACCTTATCTCTTAATTTTCCAGTGCATGGCCTTCGTGACATTGAGCGCACTCACAATGAACGTAACAGCCAAGGACAACCGGGACCACCTGGCCCTCCAGGTCCACCGGGACACAGCCGCTTGTTTGGTTCCAATACAAACGTCTCTGATTTGGTGGAATACATCAAAGGTAAAGCAGAATTTAACAATACACACCTTTTATTTAAAAAGGACAACGTAGGAGCTAAAAATGTGAGGATGAGGATTTAAAAAAAGTGTTGTCCTTCACAGCTCATGGAGCCATTGTAGGACAACCTGGGAGACCAGGACAGAAAGGGGAGATGGGATTCCCCGGCATAAAAGGAGACAGAGGTAAATGTGATTGAATTGTACAATAAATAGTTGCTGGTAATATTTCTTCACATTTAATGGTGATTAAACACAGATTAATCCAGACCACAAGATGTAGGAGTTAACTTTGAGTAATTACTGTGTTTTTCATGGCTTTTTCCCATTGGTCATCTGCAGAGACACTTTATAATGACTCTGTCTGTCTGGTCACAGGTGGACAAGGTCCTCCTGGGCGTCAGGGACCCAAAGGACTAAAGGGTGACAGAGGTCAGTCATTATTTCACATTCCGTCTTGGGCCTGAAGTCAGCTGCATTTTAACATTGGTGACAAGACATTTTTCAGATCTTCAAATCATGATTTAATTTCATCTCATCTGCTGCTGTCAGAGTAACAGCGAGAGTTTGTGAAAGTGTAGGCGTACTCACAGTTAGCTGGATCACCACGACTTTTAAACATCATGCATCAATTTCATCTTCACACACAGGCAAGTGACCAGGTGTTATTATCACAATGAACTGTGATAGCCATGTATGATACAAATTGCTGAAAAATGAATTGACTAAAAATGGAATAAAAAATTGTGTTTGAGCAAATTTGATCAATTCAGCTAAAAATATCTCTTTGTACATTTCAACTGAAAAAACAAAATGTCAGTTATAAGTAATGTTTGATGTTGAAGATTTAATACTGAACTCAAGTTTGTCTGAAATGTTTCACTAATCTCTAAATCTCAAAACCTAATCTGCATCTTGTGAAGGTCTTCATCAAATTGGCCATTTGAACATGGCGACAGGTTTTTCTTTCTGTTATTATTCCTCCTGTTTAAATTTGCCATTAACAGATGTGCTTTTGCTGTTAGTGGGGAAAAATCCACAGTACAGTAAAAGAAATATATTCCACAGGCAAAATCTCTCTATATCTGAATAGGGAAACACTGCTGCGATAAACAAAAAGGGAATTTAACACTGAACATTTGAAATTATTCACCTGATTTGTGTAACTCCACTGTTGAATCACTGTACATGAGTGTTGCAATAGACTACATTCTTATACAGGAAGAGGACTGTGTGAAGATCTTGTTTCTGTGTTCATAAATGAACATACTAGCTAATGCCATAGTGGCTAAACATATCTGCAAACCAGTGGCGGATCTAGGATTTTTCTAAATCAGGGGCCATAAAAGGTTTTATGTTCAATTTCATTCAAACAGTCATGGATCTGAGCAGGTCGTACTAAATGAAAGCCTTTGTGTTGTTTTCCAGGAGATTTCACAATGATGACCAAAAGACGAAGGAGGGACATTGGCTTCTGAGAGCAGCGTCTCTGAACATATGGACCTTTAAGTCATATCTCTTCTCTATTTTCAACGAGTTGTGTAAGAATAAGGACGGACCATGAACTGAAGCACACACTAGATGCAGCTCACTCGTTTGATTTTGTAAGGGACGTGATTGTATTTTCATTTCCATAAAGATTTATGATCAGAGATGTACTTGTGAAATCAGGGATTATGTATAATCATGAATAAGTCTGATTGTAACAGACACTGTATTGAGGGGTATTATTCAGTTTTTTTGCGTGGGACTGATGGAGCTGACTCTTGCATTTCTTTTCGTTGCAGTGGAGATTTTCTCATCAAATCAAAGAACAAACTCAACTGTAGTAGAGAGGAAACAGTTTATTTACAGCAAAATGAAAATCTACATTACATAGCCATTCTAAAAACTATACATTTATTTTAAAAAATGCACAATGATTTTGATATGGATCATGTTTTTTTTCAATTCAGAATTCGATCAATTTAATCGATTTAATCTACCTGGACGAACATTGACATTTTGAAGTTATATTTGTAAGCTGCAAACCTCTAATGATTAAGTAGAGTAGAGTATGTGTGTGGGGGGTCATAAATAGCCATTGAGAATATTTTGCAAAAGGTGCACAGCACTCCTTCATTATGTTTTTGTGCATAACTTCTCAGATATTAAATACATGTGACAGACATTAAAGCCAATCATCAAGAAAATGAGATGATGAAATGGACCAATCGGTGGTCAAGATGGCCTAAACCAGTCAGGTCCATTTTCTGCATCAACTGCATCAAAAATTACACAGTGTAAGCATCACTCATGATACTTCAGCCTAAAATAAAAAAACATTTGCTAAAGGCTCATGCTCTGCTCTTGTACTGTGTGTTTGAAAACTGCTGAATGAAACAATTCTGAAGTTGTTCATTTTCTATACAAAACCAAGAGTTACACAGCATATCCATCTCTGAAGTATTAAGGCTATTAGCTAGCATGTCAATGAAAACAGTATTATCAATACAATATAAAGAAGAAACAAAAGCCATGAAGGCCTATCCATAATACACCTGGTAGCAAAATATCTCATGAGGAGGCATATGAAGAAAAGCAAAGTAAAAACAAAGGACGTATCATCACCTGTGACTGCAGCTCAGGTTATTTTTGTTGAATGTAGCTGAACTGAAGCTGGTTGTGGTTTGAATTAGCTTGGTGAGTTTCATGAAACTCTTCAAAATGATTTCAATTCTACTAAGCGGATGAATGACAAATTGCTTTTGTTATTCATCCCTGAAGAACTTACTCCGATGGATACACAACTTTTTCTTGATAACAATAAAGTGGTGCCACCTGAAAAATAAAGCAAAGAAAGCACACCCACAAACAGGTGCAGAAATACTTGTTCAACAGCTACTGCTGTGATTTCCTTTGAGTCCAATTAACAGTGATTCTTTGTCTCTACATGTAAACACTCTGTCCATCATATGCAACACAGTAACTAATGGTTTACTGCTTGTTGCCAAACAGTCGCCTCAAGTCTGACGTGCTTGAAACGGGAAGGCATTCTGAAGAAAAACCCTGAAGGAAGGAAAAAGATCCTACATTTTCCATTGAAATAAAAATAATACAGACGACTAATGTATCACAACCTACCACTGACACAAACAGATATGCATGATTTCATAAAAATATACTGTAGCATCATTCCTTGGATATGATTGATATTAAAAATGTGCTCCGTCCTATTCATCAGAAATACATTCTAGTTAATGATCAATCATAAATGATAAAGTTGCTATTTTATATTGAACCAAATTAAGTGGCATGAAAATCCTTTCCTTAGTGCAAAAGTCTAAATGAGAGAATATTTGAGCAGCAAATAATGATCAGAATTTCTTGGATTTAAAAGCCAAAAACATCAAAGTCTACAGGCACTGGATTTGATAAAAAACATTTTCAATCACAAAGAAGGTCGGACAGAGAGCGACTTTACTTTAGTGGTTTCGAGGCATCGACTCAAACACTAAATCTGTTCAGAATTCTCCTTCAAAATGACAGTAACAGTATGAAAATACGACAGAAATGAAGAAATAAGAGTCGAGCAGAGCAGTCGACCGAGGAGCTACGTCCAGTTACAGAAAACAGTTTACACCCTTACAGCCAAGGGCAAGGCAGCACAGGTTCAGTCTTTACTGTCTTCATGAGCGTGTGTGCTAATGTCCATGTGCGTATGTGCGTTGTGTTTTTTTGTTACTAGAAACCAGTAGAGTGGACGCTGGGGATGGGGTAGAATTTGGAGATGCGGCTCTGGTTGGAAGGGTTAAGGCACTCGGACTCTCCGCTCATCTTGAAGAACACTTCCTGTTCCTGCAGCTTCCTGGCAAACTCGTCCTCCAGGGCCTGCAGGACACACAGGAAAACACTTCAGAATTCAGCGTTACAGCCCATCTGTCCCCCTGCATACCTGACCTGATACATTTGAATTGATTTGTCAGAGAATAATTCATGGATCTTGATGGAAAAAAAAGTTTTACAGGACAGATATTTATAAATGTAATCAATGTGGTGCAGATCCAGATAAAAATGGTCTAGAGAATTTAAATGTGAACACACCCAGGAACTTATTTTTCTAGTTATGCACACAGTGACGTGTCTGTCTGAGAGTGTGGCTTAAGGTAATACTAGAGGCAAAGGAAATACTACTAATAATATTAATATGATTTCAGTCAAGATTAACCTACTGCAAGATCAGCTAGGAGTCAGGTTTAGTGAGAGGATACAGACCGATATATAATTTGGGTGTAAGAGACACTTCACCTTCTTCCTGGGTCGTAGCTTCTCCCTCCACTCCTTCAGCTCCAGGCTGTGCTCCTCATCCAGCTCCTTCAGTTTCTGGGTCTCGTGTTCGATAAGCAGGTGGCACTTCTCATTCTGAAACACAGGGAGGTGAGGTTCAAACATTACTTTAATGTTACAATGAATCTTATTTACAAGGTTACATCTTGTGTTTCTTTTGAATCTATACCTGCAGTTGCTGAAGCTCTCGGATGTTGGCGTCACACTGCAGCTGTAGGTCTCTCATCTGGTTTTCGTGTTTCTGTTGCTGGTGGAGCCTCTCGTTCTTGTGCCTCTTCTCCTCCTGAGCTGCAAACTGAACGATAGCAACACAGGTAAATGTAGCTTATTGTTAGACCCTCAATTTTCCCATATATTCCATCCACCAAAGTACCGAAGAAAATAGGTTCAAATGAATTTATACCACTGCATTCTACACAGCTCAGGTCATTCACCTGTTTGACTTTCTCCCGCTCCTGTTCAGGGGTAACAGCAGCTCCGGTGATACGAAGGCTCTTTTTAAACATAGCCATGCGCGTCTTGGCCTCGCTGCGCTGAATCTTGGGCAGTCTGGTTCTCTCCTGTGTCTGCTTGTTCTTCATCTCTTCGATCAGACGCTGGTTGTAGCGCTGCATCTGTTCCATCTCCTGCAAAGGGCGCACACACACGGAAGGATGTGAGAGATGTAGGGAGCTGTCAGAGCAATCTTTTCAACCTTTATTTGGATACTTTTTTGACAGAAGCAACAACTAAAGGGAATTCTGAAGCTGGAACGAGGTTCAGAGAAGTCGTAGCCATGTAAAGGAGCGACAGGAAGGCCGGGCCTCAAACAGGCGTGTACCTTCTCATGTCTCTTCAGAAGCTGGTGTCTCTGCATGAAGTACTGGTCTTTGAGCTGCTGCTTGAACAACTGGTGTTTTTCCTGCAGATGGCGCTCTTCCAGCTCCCACATAGCAGCCTCCCTTGCTGTATGCAAACACATGAGTGAAGAAGAGACAAAGCTAAATGACAGCACAGAATCCAGATCCAGGTTTTACAGGCACATAGTGGTTTATATCTTTTCAACATTAAGATTCACACTGAGAGCATTCGGCTTCTCTGTGGTGGAGGGAAACAAGATGGAGCACGGGACACGAAACATTTGTGGGCTGAAGTTACCTCATTAGAAGGAAACTGCTGGATGTTTGAGATGCTTGTGTAAACCAACATCATCTCAACTAATGAGGTTTCAGCTGTTAAGCTTTGAACAATCTCACAATTTCTGTTCCCAGTAAAAGCTCTTTAAAACATTCCTAAAGCACAGCTACACCCTCCCGTGACTTGGTTCACTAAGTACATGTATTTCTGAGACGTTTCTGACATATTATCCACAGGATCAAGTCCGAGCCAGTGCTAACTGCTAACATGCTGCTGTCTGACAGGGCTGAAGTAATAATCTTCAATGGTGTTACATGTTGAAATACATGGATAGATGTGACTGAAAAAATTGAAAAGGATTTGCAAATAATTCTAGGAAATAAAAAATGTAATCTGTTTGATCCTATACTTTTTGTTGGAATCCATAATCACAAAAAATGGAGAGGTCACATCTCAAGCTATGTTTTGGTGGAATGTATATTTGTGCAAACAGGGTTTAAAGTTTGTGAATCATGAAATTAAAACAATGAGACAAGAGGCTAAAACACTGATTGGAGCGGGGGAGAAATACAGACATATTTTAATAATTTGATCCACTGATATTTTCAAAATTAAGTTGAGCTTAAAGCACATACACATGTGTGAATTAAGTAAGTTCGAACTGCTTTCTTATTCGATTTTTCGATTTGTTACATAATTAGTACTAGGCACTTTTTCTTGTATACAACAAAGTGCAGTCTCATCATGGCAGAAATCAAATATGCCTATAATTGTTCTGAATGACCACAGCGGAAGGTGAGATCATTTAACACTAGTGTAATAGTGCAAGTTTTCACACAGTTTCCCCAGAATGACATTCATAGAGCTGTTGTTCACATTTAAAGTGGCACAAATTTAAATTAATAAAAAAAGCCAATCCTAGTGTGAGGTGAATGTGAATGCTGGATTGTCATTTTATGATGGTGACAGGATATATTCAACACAGACCCTGATCAAATGTTAGAGAAGTGCAGCTGGAGGAAGTTTATGACAATATCGAGCCATTCAACATGTAGACATACAGGACAGAAAATAAACTCATGTTTATGGTAGATTACAGACTGTTCTGACCCATGTGACAAGAACACAGCATCACATGAGGCTGCACAAACATGGTTAGACATAATTGTTTACCTCGGAGCAGCTGCTGCTTGTGGTTGAGGCAGTCTCTCTCAATGGTGGCGAGCTCGTGCTTGTGTTGCTGGATTATCTTCTTCAGAGCGCTGTCCAGATCCTGCTGCTGCTTCTGAAGAAACTCCTGTTCCTGGACCAAGGATGATACAGATTACAAACAACAGTTTACGACCACACAAACACAGGTAACACAAGGTGACAACAGTAGTATCTAGAACACACAGAGCACCTGAACCCTCCATCCAGAACAATTAGTGAAATATCTTAGCCTCATTAGTGAGGCCCCTCTGCACTGACAGGAAGTCTCTTTGCCGTATTCAGAGAACAGGCTTTAGGGGGCCGGCTGAGTGTGTCAGTCCCTGTGTTCGAGTGTGTTTGCCCGTCTACAGGCTCTCTGCCAAGTTTACCTCAGGTTAAACACAGCTTGAGCTGATGAACCAGACAGTTACAAACTGGCAGCAACCACTGTTTCACCTGCTTGTTAGTCACATTAATCCGGCCTACTTGGCTCAGCTCACCAAAAGGAACCAGACAGTAAACTCTCAATGTAGCACTCACTGTCACACAAAATATTTGCTTTTCAACCAACTTTTGTATTTACAGAGTATAGTGTTTCTCCTATATAGTACAGACTTGGCAGCGCACAAGGTCAACTGGCAATATTTCTTTTAATAACAAAAGGAGACAACAACAAAGAGCCATTAAAGCTAGGGTTGGTAATTCTGGAAAAGCTAGCAACAGCAGCATGAGTAAATAAACCCACTTACATCTGAATTTTGTCTGCAATGGGAATGGATACATGTTTAAAAAAACATATGTATACACGCTCATTTTTTCTTAGAAACAATGCAACCAATAAATCCCACTTAAGTCACTTAAATCCTGAATGGGAGTCTTGCACATGGTGCACAAGGACAACTGAAAGGATAACATGGGCCACTCCCTGTGGATCGCAGTACATTACAAACACTGCAAACACACACATTCTGAACCTGTGGTGGGCACTGCACTCTCAGGTAGGAAGGTTTGGAGGACGGAGTCAAAAGTCAGCAACAAAATGAACAACAAAAGACACGTAGAGGAAACAAAGCTCAAAATCCACCGCAAACAGAGCCCTCGTTACCTCCTCTGGCGATGCTTGGATAACATCCTCTTTAAAATGTTTCATGATAGCATTTGTCACACGCTTTGGAGAAAGTCCCTCTCCCTGTTTGCCCTGTGTCAGGTCAACAATGGGCAATAAGATGAAAATAAAATGAGACAAGCGCTGTGGATAGATTAGCACTGGATGAAAAAATAAATGAGATGTGGCAGCAGAGACTGATTTAGCTCCTGCATGGCTAAAGAGAGGTTATGTAAACACTTATAAGACAGATCAGAGAGGCGTGTGTATGTCTAAGTATCAACGCAACCTGCTATAAATAGGAAACTTACAAGCTCCCCTTCTGGGCAGGTAAAAAAAAGTTAGAGGGAGTCAAAGACAGCAGAGTTGTGTGATCTTCATGCTTACCTCTTTCTTGCGGTTTTTCAGCATGTTCTGGTACTTTGACAGCTCTTTGTCCTGCTCTGCTTTTATGCGTTTGGCCTCGTCCCGGAGCCGGTTGGTGTGCTCCTGCTCCAACCTCTCGATCGTCTGCTTCTGCTGCCGCTCCAAATTCTCAACCTCCTGGTCATACTGACGCTTCTTGCTCTGATGGACACAGAGGGTCACAGAATGTCAACGAAACAAGTCAGTGGTTCTGAACAAAGACAAAATTTCTTCCAGGGACTTTTTGAAAGACGTGGAAATGAGAGACTTGATCCACGACTTCATCATGGTTCGACATTTCAGAGAATCTCAAGTGAAGAATGAAATGTGTACAACATCAGAGGGTAGACAAATAAAATCTATATTACACAAACAGCTGCATGGGTGGCTCATAGAAAGTCCAACTTTCTGAGAAATATGAAGCAATTCGAATAAGGCCAAACAGATACTGCATGAATTGAACATAAATTGATGTCTGTTTTTCCCATTAATTATCGAGACAGATGCTTACCACCATTTTGCGAACCATCTTTTTTCTTCTCATGATAACATTAGAAATCTCTAACTTGGTGTTTTGCTCCTTTGCTGCATAGTGCAGTGCAAAGGGAGATTTGCTGCGCAATTTCAGCCATTCTCACTCACACTATTGTACTACCACCTTCTCTCGTCATGGTTCATTTTACTGTCCACGTAGACTGTTTTAATAAACACAGCACGTGTTTGGGGGAAGAATGAGTCATGTGTGCTCCTGTAAGACTGGTGCAAACCCTGAATCTGGCCCTCTGAATTTCTACAAATCAGAAAAATCTGGATCTCTACACAAAAAGAAACAGAATAGTAGTCAGATGAGTCATCATCTTTTACACTTTGCTCCCATCTGGAAGGGTTTGTTTGCAGAAGGTCAAAGTAAAACTTCACTTAACAACCACACAGTGAGTTCGTTTTTTTAGAACATGTCCAGGAGCTTGCAGCCACATGGTCCCCAGCAGTTTCCTCAAGGTTTTTCAAAATTTCCTCATTATGCTATAAAACTTCAAAAGAGGCAGTTGGAGAGAAAACTACTAAAAAAACTCTCAAAAATAATGAATTTAATGGAGTGTTCACAGAAGGGTTTGGATTAAAGACTGCCACTTTTTTTTTTTTAACTATCACCCCTTGAAGGTTGATTCAGAATAGGTGCAACATCAATTCACTGACGTGCTCTTCTGCTGTATATTTCTTACCAGACAACGATAACTCACATCAGACATAAACTTACTGATAAGCCTTGTTGTATTTTCGTTTAATTTATCTGACTTTCCCTTAAATTATTGAACTTGGATTGAAAAAAGAGAGTAACATATTTTTTTCCCGTGTTAAGCTAGGGCAACTGGCCAGACACTTGAGTTTCAGATGATTTTTTATTTTAAAGGTTCAGTGTGTATAATTTTGTGACATCTAGTGGTGAAGTTGCATGTTGCAGCTGAATACCACTCACCTCACCCTGCCCTTCAAAACATGAAAGAGAACCTGTGGTAGCTTCAGTTGTCATCAAAACTCAAAAGATGTTTATTTTGTCTAGTCTGGACTAATGTAAAAAAAAATAACATGGCGGCCTCCGAAGAGAGGACCCACTCCATGTAAATCTAAATTATTTAAATATAAAGGGCCCATTCTATGGTACAGAAAACAGCAATTCATAGAATTCAGATGAAACTAGTATATTCAATTTCTGCCAATAGATCCCTTTCACCTAAATCTTATTCACTTACCCTTTAATGCAGGTGACCCCAAAGTAGATGTGTTGTTTATGCACCTTTGTGTAGAATTTGTGGTTTAGTAATTCATTAAAATAGCTGTCTTAAATTTAAGACTTAGTTTTGAGGTTAGAGAAAATTGAGGTTAGAGAAAATCATGTTACACAATGTTGGACAAAGTCCATACCAATGTATTTAAAACTAAAACAATGTCCATCCACACAAGCTTTTTAGCTCTGTAAAAGTAATAATATATTATTAACATATCTAAAAACGCACATCACATGATAATTTGCATACACTGGGCGTATGTGCATGCTTGTGCTAACATGAAGCAGAATATCTGCAGTCAGTTGCTTTGCAACAGAAAATACTATGAACAAGAAATGACAATGGTGAAAAGTCAAAGCAGCGACTTCTTTTCTTGGACCGATGTTTAAACTCTTACTAAAAGTGGAAACGGAATCATTCTAAATGTCTCAGTGACAAGTCCACAAGAGAATTAAAACAAAAATGAGGCCAGCAATGTTTCAAAACGCTTCTGTATTAGGTCCTTGAAAAATACAGAGTAGTGTGGACAGTAGATGTAAATACCACTTACTGTGGTCTCCTGTTCGAAGCGGCGGTAGATGTGTTCTTTTTGCTGCTGCAGCTTGTTGCTGAGCTGTTGCTGAGCCCTCTGCTCCTCCTTCTGCAAGAGACGCAGCTCCCTCAGCTCCTGGCGCCTGCACAGGTGCAGGAGGAAGCAAAGCCAGAAAAGAAAGAAAGAAAAATGAAGAAAATATGGTAATGGTAAGATATTTTTTCACTGAAAGCAGGTCACTATGGTGAACTGGCATCACCTTTAATATAGTTCTGAAATAGAGCTTTGAAGCACTGTGCAATGAAGTACAATTAGGTAATAAAGATTCAGGATCTAAAGAGCTTAACTCCACACTGGCAGCTTGTGCACTGAGGAACTCATTTCCATGGTATTTGCATGAGACTGGTGCACAGGGTGTGTATGTAAATGAAGGCAGGTGAATACCTCAGGAATCTCATCTCTTCGTTTTTGGTGTCATTATCAGTGATGATCTTTGATGTCGTCACGCTCACTTCCACTCCGTCCACAATGAATTTGCGAGTTTTCTTCAGTGTCTTCTTCTGGCGCTTGGTGTCCTGGAAAAAGGATTTGCATATATGTATCATCAGCTCTGCAAGTCTGACATTAAACAGCTTCATGTATTTTAGGAGTCAATCGTTTGCAGACTACACTTGTCACACTTGAGTGTGTCCTGTTTATGTTACCTGTATGGAAACAGAGCCAGGCTCTTTTGTCTTGGACAGAAAGCTTGAGATGGACAGATTCAGGTCTATGCTGCTGTTATCGGCAGCAGAGCCCATCCCTGAGTCTGAATCTCTCTCTTTGTCATCCTTAGCTTTGTCCGGAACTTTCTTCTCATCTTCTGCATTTATTTTATCCATTTCGGTGGGTTTCTCTCCATTCTCTACTTTGGGGACACCTTTATCTTGCTCTGGAAGCGTCAATGAGACCTTTAGATGTTTGTACCGGTCCTCCTCCTCTTCTGCCGGTGTGTTTGATTCCTCCATAACAGCCGTCTTTTCCTCCTGAGGACCCTCGTTGACCTCTGACATCTCTGTGGTGGCAGGAACCTCAGCTGTGTCCACTTCCTTTTCATCCTCACCAGCTATCTCCATCTGCTGCATTTCTTTAACAGGTGTCTCTGGTTCAGTCTCTTTTTCTGGAGAGGAAACATCTTCTCCTGCCTCTAAAAGATTTTCTTCAACAGGTTTCTGTTCTACCTCTCCATCCACAGCTGGAGTGTTTGATGTTTCCCTGGTTTGCTCTGCTGCTGCTGCAGGGTCAGCAGCCTCCTCCACAAAGCTAGTGTCCACCACATGGTTGGCCACAATGACATCAGTGGGTGTTGGCACGGGTAGAACTGGCTCAACCTTCTCAGGGACAGATTCCAAGACGGACGGAGAGAGGGGGATCTTCTCATCCTCTGAGCTGGCAACGCTGACATCAGATGGGGCACGTTTGTGGCCCTGAGGCAGAAACAGTAGGTACAGAATGTTAGATTCTTAATTCCTTTTTCGTTTACCAAAATGTTCAAATTTAGCCAAGGAAGTTTGTTACATATTATATCACTCTCTCTTTACTCCCATATGTCCTGTTTCTACACCCTGGACAAAACTCTTCAAGTAAACACACAAAAAACTACAATCAGCAGTATTAAATTACTGAATTCGCCTCACCAAAGCTGCCCTATTACAACTTTTGTTCTATGAGGATATTAAATATATTTGGATGATGAAACAAGCCATTTTGGTATAATAGGGAGGATTAGATGTGCAAAACAAAATGCTAACATTTTCTTTAAGTGCAAACATGACGTTAACCCACCCGATGTGCTTCTGTTTCTTCCTCCTCTTCTTCTTCTTTGTGCTCTTCAATCTCCTCTGTGACCTCAGCCTTCGCCTCAGCTATGATCTCCCGCAGCGGTTTGCTGTCAGTCGTGGTGGACAAAAATGAATGCTGTGAAAGGACAGAAAAATAAAATGGTCATAAATCAAATTTTGATTTAATTATCAGCAGCTGAGGCAAACACTTCACCTTCTGCAGTAAATGCACTTCAACACAGTTGGCAGCAAAGTTCCCACAGATTTTGAGATATAAATTGCTCACAGTGTAAGACGCTGCGACTATTTCTACTACATAAGACATGACAAAGTAAGTCCAACAAACACACGATCAACACAGGCTAAATATTTCAATCTTTCTTTCCTGCATCCTCCTGTTACGGCATCTCTGTTGGAGATTTTCTGTCTCAGTGCACTTCACAATAAAATTAAAAAAACAGATCAGTAAACTTTAATGCAAAGTCAGATTAGATTACAAATACAACGCGTCTCTCCTCAACCTCACCTTTGTTGGCTTTGAAATCTGCTGCACATACTCTATTGCAGGCCTGAGAATATGAAGCTTCTTTGATATCAAAACCTTCATCGGTGGCAGACCACCATTTTGTATTTTCAAGCCCATCTAGTCTTCCTCTGCGCAAATAAATCCTTTGGCTGTAGGGTTTTGCTGTATTTCCTGTGTCTGTGTTCGGATGTGTCCTTTCTGCCTCTCTGGAAGTAAGTGGCTCTGACTTGGCAGAGCACCTTAAACCCTATGGAAAAAGAAAATCCTGCTACGCTGACGTCAGCTCAAGCACAAAGGGATGAGTGTCAGTCCTGCCAGGACACACGGTTCAGTGCTTAACACTAGGCAGGTAAACAGATGTCACCTAGGACTCCGCTACTCTGACTGGCAGGTGGTACATGAGTATGGGATGGGGAACAGTGATTATCACTTGATTTAAGTGGTTAAATTTAGGACTTGGGGGATCTGGTAGAGAGCACAAGAATTATAATTCTGCGTAAATGTTAAAGAGAGCGATACCTGTAGAAGTTGTGTTGCATTCCACCTGTTGTCCACATTCTTGTCCAGGCACCGCTTCAGGAAATCACTAAATTCTGGGCTCCTAAATGGTGGAAATAGCAAAATAAGTCAAGCACATTTAAAAACATTTATTTCCCCTTTAAGAATCTCTGTTCAGCTTAAGTTTCTTGAATAGTGACTAAAACAAAGGCAAAAAGAAGCAGAATCAATAGATTTGGCTTGTTCATCCTTGTCTCTTCCTCGATGATAAAACTCGATGCTGTGACTCACCAGCGTGACGGCTGCATCAAGGTAGGAGGATCGGACTTGGCTATTTTCAGCAGGACTCTCATGGGGTTCATCTCGTGATTGGGTGGCTCAATCTGTGCTAGCTCAATCAAGGTGACCCCGAGGGACCAGATATCAGCCTTGTAGTCGTATGGACGGTCCTTGGACGTCTCGCACATCACCACCTCAGGGGCCATCCTGGAAGGAAGGAAGGGAAGTCATTAAAAGGAGATGTAGGGATTACAGATGTTTATTTTATTTTGTGCAAAAGTAAAACTGATACTGAGTAATAGTTGTGCAAAAAAGAGTTTGAATGACTATGAAATAGCAGTTGGATTTATTTTCCACCCACCAGTAAGGCGTTCCAATGAAAGAGTCTCTCCTCTGCAGTGTTTTGGTGTTTCTGGCAGACACACCAAAGTCAGCTGGAAGACATGTGATTGAGCAGAAATAAGTCACATTTTCCGAATGTAACCACAAAACAAACCAAGTCTAAAGTAAAAAAAAAGTGAACCTCTGAGCAGCACAATCACTATTCTCATACGTGCATTAAATAAACACACAAAAACAACACAGCCTAAGAAACCATATGCTGCTGTAACAGCACTCTTACATTTGCATGATGACATCACATGTGAGAGTGAGAGTGAGAGTGAGAGAGAGAGAGAGAGAGAGAGCACCTGTGTGTTATGTCACGGGGACAAAATGCTTGCTGTGTATTATTTTAATGAGCCTGTTCCATCCATCAGCAATGAGTCACACCCCTCTACGTAAGCTACATTACTGCATCTGCTGCATGCATGTGTTTGTGCACACACTGAGCAGCAGGACCCAACAATTGCTGTTTATGTGTGGGATCTAATGTTTTAGAGGGGTGACTTAGTCTTGAGTGTAACACAGACACTTCAGTCCTCCAAATAACATGATTACACACCAAATCCAAATGTCCATCCAAACACTACCTCACTCTCCATTGCCTACCTGTGTTTCTCTATTTCTCTCACACTCTCTTTTTTCAGCGGAGCTGGGTAAATGACATTTCAGCTTTTGATTAACGTCCAATCCCAGAACCAATGCCTAAGCACCAAGGCAAAGCAGTGTCCGACCCATGTTCGACTCCAGCTGACACAAGAGTTATGAAGGAGCTAATGCTCATTGACCCACACAGACAGACCACTGATGCAGGTCTAAACTTTGTCACTGTGTCAGAGTGAGTGGTATAAAATCTGGGATGAATCAGGCTCTGCAGTTTCAGATCTGATGTCTTCAAAATAATTGGTTTGTTTTTATTTTGTATTTTATAACTTATTCGTAGTGGCAGGAAAAATGAGCAGAACTATAGAATTAGACCCACATTTTCACACCCTGTGATAACATGTAAATAATTAGCTGTAATGTGACAATTGTTTGTGTCACAAGCTTCTGTAAATCTTCTGCATTATGAGTAAGAGCAGCACAAGGCACAATTTACACAAAGTCTCTCTTATGACTGTTTGACATGCATAAAGCGTAATTTCACAAGAGGGATCATGTGAACTTGTAAGCTTCTTTCATTAGAGCAGCTAAAACAAAACCTGTGTCAAACTTCAAAATGTAAAAGCTGTTTTCCTACTCTATATGATATCACATGATACCTGAAATCAGCTGTTTTCATCAGTCCAGATAAGTGAATGTAATGCTGTGTTGTGAATGGAGGATTTCACTGTACATTTCTTGTTGGCAGCAGTTCAGTAATGAGGAAACATGATGAAAGTACATGGAGACTATGGCTAAAGGCGCATAGCCAACATAACTAAGCTATGAACTCATTTATGATTTTCCCTGAGAATTTACATAACTGAAAAGGACAAGAAATACTTAGACAGAAAAGCTGAGCAGCCTCTTTGATTTTTCTGTATGTTTACTATGTTTACTAAATCACCTTTTCCTCATAGCTTACAACAATACTCATACTCTTGCTTTCAAACTGGGAAAAATAATTTGTAAGTGAGATCTAACTGTGACCTTACCCAGCTTGACATCTCCGTTTAGTGAGAGGAGGATGTTTCCGGCCTTCAGGTCTCTGTGGATGATTTTATTGTCATGGAGGTAGACAAGGGCCTGCAGAGTCTGCTTACACACCACCCTGATCTGAGGCTCTGTCAGGGCTCTCTCCAGTTCTGCAGAGGGGGACGAGGTTCATACAAACAAATGCTTAGCATTCCTTACTCTGGTATACAGTTATGCAACCTAATCGTAGGGCTAATCACTCATTGTATTGATGAAAGAAGAATGTGTACGTGGTCTAAAGTCAGTGCCCTTTTGATGTATTAAATTTGCTTTTTAACTTTGCTGTGTAGTGCTGCTCTCTAAACAGTTTCCTTTTCAATCTTGTAACCAGAGACTTTACTCAAAGAGTAAATTGCTGACTCACCGAGCATGACAGCATCCACAGCCCCTCCTGCACAGAACTCGATGAGGATCTGCCATCAAGACGGAAAAAAAGGAACAGAGTTTTGTTATTTTCCAACATCTGGGAATTGGTATTTATTTATGTAAAAGTGTGTGTAAGACAGTGTATTCTGAATATTTGATATTTAGAGGTTAGCTATGCTACAATCTGCATTTTGAATGGAGGTGAGTGCAGACCATTCACATCAATACACAGGCTGGAACTAGTGGCTTCTGAACTCTATTGTGATGGTCTGGATGTTTCTCAGTTTGAGAGATAAAAAGCTCAGTGTATCTATCGTGCTGGAACATTCAGTGAATATTTAGAGTGCAGAACTACTGACTTGGCTGAGACAATTTGAGAATGAACCTCCACTGCATGAATGAAACACTCTGAGCCCTTAAAGGCATTTAGGAGCTTTCAGTATGGCTGTTGACGTAAGAGGATTGGCCCAGTTGGGGCCACTTTGTGGAAAGGTTTTCACACAGCTGCTGGGTAGCTTGCTAGCTACATTGCCAGGCCTTACTCTGTAAATAGGATTAGAGTATCTAGGAAGTATGATTATTAAAGGGGGTATGGCAAAGCATCTGGAGCAGGGTGTTTTTATTTAGCTTAAACATGAGGTAAGCCTTATAGCATGGTTCTAACTCCAAACAGAAATTTAAGCAAGATTTATCTAAATGTCGAACTTAGGAAGCGGAAGTAGCTGCACTTTTGCAAATTTACTACTATCCCTTAGTTAAGAGCTTTGTAGTAGGATCAATCTGTAATTTAAATAACAGCTTACTTCCTGAAATAACATCAGCTCCAACTTTCACCAAGGACCAATAGCATTCCACAATTCGGTTGAGCTTTTCAAGACTGTTCCACTTCCAACAACAAAGCCCCTACAAGACATACAATGCCTCAAGTCTGAGAACAGTCTTGGCTATTCACGCACACCATTCTAGTGTTTCTCTGTAGGCGTGCTGTTGTTTTAGTGGCCATGCTGTTGTACAATGGCCCCCACAGTGGTTTGTCCAAGCAGCAGCTGGCAGAGAGACACATGGGCCAGGGCTGTGGCTTCCTTCTGGCTTTGTTTATTTGACACACACAAATACCAGGAGAAGTATGCACCCACATATTTTCTAATCCATTCATATGGCACAGAGAGGGAGGATGTGAGACTGCATGGTCTCACCTACAACTTCGAGGCCCAGAAAGGATGTAAGTGCGGCAACATCACAGTAACCAAATCGTGAAACTGAAAACTGCAGCGGGAAGCAGGGGTCAGTGGGTGAATTTAACCTGCAGTTGTAAAGTAAGTGACCTCCCAGACTCTCATGGGATTATGTGGAATAAGGGCTTTCATCTCCAGGAGGAAATGTCCTGGATACTCTCTCCTCTTTGCAGGAACAGGTGCCACACAGGCCAAGATAAAAATCAACAGACAGCCTCCATCAGGCTGGGACCATTGTTCAGAGGACAATGGAGAGGAAAAGGGCGAGCAAGCAATCAAACGCACTGATATTAAATACACAGGTAATCAGGAGCGTTTACAATGACCTGACTGTCTTATTTTATCCTTGTGTATTGACACACGAGACACGAAGCAATTTAATTAACTTCACTGCTCTTGATACCCACATCACGTTTGTAAATCTGTCCTTGGACTACATATTTGATCTGTTTTTGGGAGAATTGTTTTAAAATGTTAAAAAGATAATGTTGTATTTGTTATTTGTATCTGCCTCTTTTCCATCCTGAGGTATTTGTATTCTTTTTTGGGTTTTTTTGTGTTGCGTCTGTTACAAACTCACTGTAAATCCTCCAGAGAATCTCTTACTGTGTTCTCACATGGGCTCATTCGAACATTGCCCAGAGATTTTAGTTAAGAGTGGTGGTAGGAAAAACTCTGGAGAAAGTCCACAATAACTGACAAAACTTTATCTGTACCATAGACTGACACAGATAATCAGGAGATTATCTGGACTTGATAGCAACTTAACTGTATCTATACAGCTCATCAGTATTTAAAGGAGTCCATGCCTGGTGCTCCATTGGTGTGAAACTGAACTATGAATAGAAGAATCACTGTCTGTTGGTTTTGATTGTCCTTGACAACCACTCATCAAATCAACTTCAAACTTTATGGGTCCACGCTAGAGCAGTGTCATCTAAGTGTTATCAAATACACATGTTCATTTGGAGACAGTATCAGCTCCAATGAAAAACAAAGGGTATAAGCCCTCAAGTGGATGGATTATAAACTGGTATGATGATTAACAGCTCTGAAAGATGATTCTTGTGTGAACTTTGGCCTTTGATAACATATTACTGAAAGGAACTTGAATACACAGCAAAAGTCTTGCACTGATAGTACAGTAATGCAAGTTTAAAGGTCCAGTGTGTTATTATCAGAACAACTGCAGCAGTGATTCATAGAGCATGCTTATATGGAAGGGGAATTGTTAAAGGTTCAGTGTGTAAGATTTAGGTGAAAGGGAACTATTGGCAGAAATTTAATGTAGAATAATCCTCATGATGTTTTCACTAATTCGTTTCATCTAAATTATATGAATTGTAGTTTTCTTTACCCCAGAAAAATCCCTTTATATGTAAATACTTTATATTTACATTGAGGGGGTCCTCTCTACAGAGGCTGCCATGTTTTTTACATTAGTCCAGACTGGACAAACTAAACACCTTTTGAGTTTTTATAACAATTGAAGGTTTCCACAGGTTATTTTTCATGTTTGGAAGGAGAGGGTGAGGTGAGGGGTGTTCAGCTGCAACATGCAATTTCAACAATAGATATCACTAAATTCTACACACTGTACCATTAACTGCTAAAAAATGTAATGATCACTGTGTGTTTTAAAAAGTAGTTCTGCTGATTTAAACTGCTGTATTAGGGTGATACTTCCCCCCGCTCTGAAGGAAATACAGAGGAAACACTACTAACACTCTGCCTCCAGAGAGCTCTTTCCACTACTCACCCAGAGTTTGCTGTCATAATAGAAAGCATCAAGCAGTTTGACAATGTTTGGGTGGTCACAGGAGGCCAGGATGTCAATCTCCACCATGTAGTCCTCCAACTCCTCCTCGGTCTTTGTGTCAATAACTTTGGCTGCGGCTAGGATGCCCGTCTGTTTGTTCTGGGCCTGTGGGATGAGAATGCTATTAGACAGTTGAATGGCCAAATAACTTGTTTAACCTGCTCAGATACATCTCGCTGGTCTCATACTGAAATCAAGTTCAGAATATCTGTGCTTGTTCACATTTACTGCTCTGGATAAACACACGGAATCTCTGAGATGCCAATCTTGGTTTATGTTAGAATTTGAAATTGTCTAGACCTCAGCCCTGCGACAAACACCCTGTCATTTAAAGGTTCTAAAAACAACAAATAATACTTGGCTTTACCGCGTCCCAGTGAGTCAGCAGAGACATGAGACATGAGACGTGTCTTGTTACAGAGGAAATTTCTCCTGTTTGTTTTGGCCTCACTGCAGGCAGGATGTGCTCAATGAAGTTGCTGCTGCGATATGGGATGCAGCCCCTTCCTGGTGACCTGCCCGAGCTCTGTGGTCATTTAAAAAAACTGTACAATCTACTCCTTGGTACTAACGCTGACAGCCAAGTCTCTCCTTGCTGAAGCATCAAGGGTGTATTACAACTGGAATAACTAAAAACACTGGACATACTACAGCATAAACACAACACTATAATCTACTATTTGTGCACCTCTCGTCCTTCAGTTTGACTCTGGAAGACAAACATATAATGCTTTCATGTAATAAAGGACCATAAAAGAATTGTTTTGGTACTGTTTTCCTTCATGTGAGCCATGCAGATGAATGCTGTGAAACTAAGCACCTCTGACTAAATCACTGAGCAAGAAGATTAGGATTAATTTAAGCATTACACAAAGGAATGAAATCTTGGGCAAGTCCAGCTATTTCAAAGCATCCAAAAATAGCCTTTGGCAAGAAAGACAGAATATGATCAAATACACTGGTCTTATTAGCCACAGACTTACTAGTATTGGACTTGAGGAGCCCTCCTGTGTGATAATATTTACTCCCACTGCAAATGAGGCTCCTGTCTTCAGCATTATTAAAATGATGACAAGGTGCTGCTTTGAAACTGGGTCTGGTTTTTGGACAGGGGAATAATGTGGTTTGCTTTTAAAAGCAAACCAACACCTATGTGCATGTGAATGTGTGTAAGGAAATGTCAACTTTGCTTTGTGAAGACATGGGTGGATCTGATGGCCTGTGGTCGTCTGTCACGTGCAAACAAGCTTCAGGAGATCACCAACAAATTGGATGTGTGTGTGTGGGGTGGGAGCTCAGCAGTCATGTCTGCCACCAGCTCTGTCACCAGCAGGGCTGGTGCTGTGGTTTGAAGATGGTGGGTGGGTCACACCGCTGGTACGATGTGTCAGACATTAGTCAGAGGGGAGAGGATGTAAAACACAAGTCTCACACAACATCACACACAGAGAGGAGAGGCTGTTGTCCACCAACAGCAGCTCTGATGGGACTTCACATACCTTGAACACTTTCCCAAAGGCTCCATCTCCCAGTTCACCGATGATGTCCCATACCTCCTCTGGGTTCTCATCTCGGCGCACATGCTCGTACTGCTTCTTCTTCTTCTCGGACCCCAATTTGAAGATTTTACGGAAATTAAAAAATGACATACTGAGTCCTGGGTCATTCAGTTCCAAAGTTCAGAGAGGAATTCACTTTAAAAACGAGTCAGTGTCCTTGAAAGTGTGACTGAGGCAGCGAGAAAGAATAACACATGAGTGTTGTCAGCGCGGAGCTTCCAGAGCAGGGAGGATGGAAAACCTAGCTTAGCCTCGGACTGTTATGTCCAGTCCACAGAAAAGCTCTTCCGCGCGCCATGGCTCATTGTTAAACGCTAGAATAATAATGAAAGTGTTAACCTCGACGAGCTCCGTCATCTGAAAACCAACTTAAACAGGACTTTGGTTTAACATCAATTAATGGTAGGAGCTCGCCGTTGTTCAAACTCCTGACGACCCACTGGCCCGACAACCCCTGCGGGCTCTTTCCTCAAGAAGCAGCAGGAGATGAGGGAGCTTTCCTTCCACACAGTTGAACTCCGGGCTGCGGGTCAGTAGTTTCCTCGGAGCTGAAGCCGGGTCCGGGGTCTCGGTGTGTCCAGGTTCGCTCACACAGTAGAAACCCTCATATTCTCGAGCCGCGGGACGGGTTCGCTAATCTAGCGGATTTAGTGTCGGTGCGCGTTCACGCGAGCGCGCGGCGGTCGCTCTTTCTCTCAGCAGCCCCCTCGTGCTGAGACAGTGAGCGCGGTCACGTCGGCGCCCTGCCGCTCTCTGCTGCCCCCTCTGTCCGGGAGACTCGGCGCAACACGCATGGGAAGTATTCACGAAAACGCGGCGGCGTATGTTCGCGAATAAAATCAGCCCTCCCGTCGTGCACTGCGTGTTTGTCGTAGTGTTGATGCGTCCACTGGCTGTGAGCTCAGCAGTCAGGTGTCTTTGTGTTCCTGAAACTGCATTTCCCACAAGGCAGTGCGAGACGTGAACGCGCCGCAGACAGAGTACAATGCTTTTTGAATACTTTAGTTGTTATCGTGCTCTCCTACAACTTTAGCACATGTTTCCTTGCACATCACAGAGATCACCTTAGCTAATAACTAGTTCACAGCGTAAATCGCGTCACGTGACAAACCTCTTCACTTCTTTCTCAGCTAGCTCACTCTCACTACTGACAGCTAGCACAGTCTGTGGAGGAAACATGGAACCCTGGTGACTAATTTGACTTTGCTGTGAGGATAAGATGCAGGCGGCTGCGGGGGATGCAGCGGAAGAGCTGCCCTCCATAATGTGGGGGCTGGACCCGATGTTCTCTGCCTTCTGCAGACTGTATGTCAGAGACATCCTGGACATGACTGAGTCCATACAGGTGCCAGGTAACACCCACCTCAGCGACACTCAAACTCAGGTCTGATCGCTCAACTCTGCATTAATAATAATATGATTACAACTAACTTTGCAACTTAGCTGCATTATCTATCGATGTTAACATGTTAGCCATCTGTAGCTATGTATTAGTCTATAACTTATACATTCTGGTTTGGCTTCTTTGTGAATTAATATCATCACTGTACGTTGTTGCAACTTTGAGTGACTATAAGTGTTTTTTTAAAGATCTCTCTAGATGACATGTGCATGAGTGACTCTTTAATTGATGCTTTTGACGTTTGTGTGTGTGTGTGTGTGTGTGTGTGTGTGTGTGTGTGTGTGTGTGTCCATTCATGTGTCATAGGTATTTACTTCTATAACTCACATCCAATCTACAAAGTTGATGTACTTGGGACAGTAGTTTACAGGAGAGAAAGAGACGACTTCTTCTGTTATGGAGGTAATGCAGATATTTCAACAACTAAAATGTGTGTGTGTATGTTTATGTATTGCAGAAAATATTGCACAAATTAGTTTAACAATGTCCTACCTATGAAATCTGTCTGTGTGTTTGCGACCCACCGTGGCAGTGTCAGGATTGATATGCTGTAGATAAAGCACAGTGTCCATGTCATCCTCTCCTTCATTATAACATGGTTTGGTATGGCCACTTGTGTGTAAAGATCAAAATCAGGCTCTGTAAAATTGTTAATATTGCAGGGAAGGTGATTGGCCAGGCACAAAAACAACTTTGCAATATATTTGACAATGCTGTTCACCGGAAGGCTAAAGTCATAATCACAGACATCTCACACCCACTTCTGCTCCCATCTGGCTGTGGATTCAGAGCCCCAAGGTCTATACATAAGAAGTCCTTTATTCCCAATGCCATACAGGGATTGAATACAGATTCAGGATCAGGGAATCTTATAATGTATTTTTTATACTGTTATCTTATGATATTATGTTATTTATGTAACTTACCCACTATTACCTGTTCATTTGCACTACTGTATTGTATGCGGTATATTGTATATTTGAATTTTATGAGAAGCCAAAGACACATTTCCACAGAGGTGAACAATATAGTCAGTCTAATCTAATATGTGTTTGATTACATTTCACAAACTGACACACATGCTGTCTGTTTTACAGTGGTCTAAAAATTACAAATTGCTTTGGTCTCAAAAGCAAAACAGTCCGTGTCTGAGCTTGGTTATTTTTCCTTCTATTTACAGTGGATGATGGTACTGGTGTTATAAACTGCCTGTGCTGGAAGAGCGGCCTGTTGAAAGAGGAGGAGGATCCTGGTAAATGTGAGTCTGCACATGTTTAAATGTCTCTGTTAATGCGGTTTATGTTCACCTCAGCATTGGACACATGATATAACAGAAGTTTGAGTTTGCCAAATCACCACTCACTGAAGATCATCTCCTTTTAGGGGGGGGCATATTGTTACATTCAAATTAGTTTGTATTAGCGTTGTGACATCCTCTTTGCTGATTATGTAAATAACACGCACATCATGTCAGTATCAGCAACTGTAGTTTTACATCACTGACGTAAATGTTCAGTGTGATGGATTTCTGTGAGATCTAGTGGTGATATTTCATTCTGCAACCACTGAAGATCTCTCACCTCACCCCTTACAAGCATGTAGGAGAACCCGCTGTGGCTTTCAGGTAATTTAAAAACATAAAAGGCCCTCTCTAGAGCCAGTGTTTGGTTTGTCTCTTCTTGGTTGCAGTAGAAACATAAAGCATTTTGCGGACTCCATGGAAGAAGACCCACTCCCTCTGTAGATATAAAATCAACAATAATAAATGAACAATAATACAGAGTTAAAAAAATAGTTTGTCTTGTAAGTTGAGCGGTTCTTCGGATAATCAGAAAATCTTCTACGTTTTAATTAAACTGTAAATCTCACATGCTTTTACCTTTAATCAATAGTCACGCTCCAGCTTGAGGGACACAGCATTAGTATATTCAATGTATATATTCATCTAATATAATATTTATTAACTACAACAAACCACACTAATATTCTGGATTATTCTGTGATCTCTAGCTGGAGGAAGGTCTAGTGATGCAGTTCCCGGAGCCTTCAACCCAGTTGCTGAGCTTAAGAAGCTGAGACAGGCCCAACAGAACCGCTGCTGCCTGGAGATTGGAGAGCTGCTCCGAGTCAGAGGACCGGTCAAGACGTCAAGGCAGCAGAGAGAAATCATGGCCTCCACCTTCTGTGAGTGAAGAGAACTGCCCTTAGACTTCTTGTTTAATCTGCAGCACATAGTAGCTGTTTGATATTGGAATTCACCCTCCATGTTTACTGAATTACCAACCTGCTACATTAAAAACATATTAGAATAACCCAAAGAAAAGTACCAATATCTGGTTGTTAACCTCAGAATGTATAAATGCTCAGACAAGAACACGCATTGGTTCACACAGTCCTCTACCCACACACACTTGTGCCTTGCAAGGTCACTCTTCACTGTGGCATGCTGTCTCATTTTGTGATGTCCTACAAGACTCTTTCATACACATGTACACAACCTCACACAGCACATACACGGTAGCTCTATCTTCTGCTCATTCATCACGTGTGTACCTGTGTCCATGTGTGTTACCAGATAAAGTGAACGACCCAGTGATGACAGCCCAGATAACGTGGATGATGGAGGTTCCCCAGCTATACAGACAGTTCTATGACAAACCACTCCAGCTGCAGATTACCACACAGTGAGAGACCGAGTCGAGACAACCAAGGATCATATCCAGTGTTTTGGCCAAAATATTTTCTGGTGCCCTGAAACAGCATTTAGTTGTTTGTTACATGTAAACTCTTCGTGAAACAAATGAAAAATGGATTTGTTGCAGTTTCCAGATGATTGGTTCTCATCTCTACCTACTCAGTTCTGGAAGAAACTGATCTGTCCGATCTACATATGTACATGACATAGTCAAAGTGGCCTCGTAGACTCTGTACAGCGTCATGTCTAGTTTTGTAAATGTTGCAAAGTTAGTACCAGAAAATGTACTGTTAAACAAAAATCAATTTGCAAATGCAGTTGGCAACATCAGAAAACTGATTTATACTCTCAGTACACTTCACCGCCTTTCAAATCCCCATAACAAACTTAACATCACACACGTCTTTGACATATAGCATCATAGCCATTATACTTTCTAATGCACCAGAATACAAACAAACAGAAACAACTTTTGCATAGATTTAACTTAATGAACCTAATGTAGATCAAATATTCACTTTCCTTTGACTCTGTTTCGGCTTCCACCAGTCTTTGTTTTAAATACATAGTTCTTCTGCTACTAAAAGCTCTACAGCATTATAAAGCTAGTCACTAACCTTTGTCTGCCTCCTGTTGGGTGGTGGTCAGGGTGTGTGCTGCAGGTTTTGTAACCATTTGAGATGACATGAGAGCAGTAAAGACGGTGACAGAAAGATTGTGCTTGCCCTGAAGAGAGCTGTGGATCCTTTCACATTACAAAACTTATTTGATCAAATGTGAGCATAGATGTAAGCATTAGTATAATTTATTCTAAGGCCTCGTTTTTGTGTTTGTTCTTCAGGGCCTCGACCATCACTCCCCTCAACAAGGCAAAAAATATCATTGAGGATTTCTTTAAGCAGCAGTCGCTAAGCAGGTTTAGGCCTTACAATGTTCAAGACCTCCTGCAGCCTCTCATCTCCTGCCAGCCTCAAACATCTGCTGACCAGGTATGCCAGGGGCAGAGAGAAATAAATAAAATAATAAATCATTGTATCTAAAAGTATGTACGTATGCATCTGTTTTAAAGTCTTTTATTATTAAAGCTGTGATTTTGTGTCCTGCTGCTCTGTGGCCGCTCAGGAGCCTGTGGCAGGTCCGTCTGGCTACCAGCAGCTTCGGCAGCTTCTGAAGGAAACCCTGGACATTTTACAGAAAGAGGGCGTCATATACCGCAAGGTCAAGTCTCAGGATGAACTCTATCATGTAAGAAACAGATTTTCTTCTTCTTTTCTACCCATTTCATGGGTTGTTATTGTGAGGCTTTATTAGAGATATGTGTCTGTCTAATGCTGTTGCTCCTCACTAGGTGACTGCACAGGATAAAGATCTATTCATAGCTGTAAAAGACATCATCAGAGAAGACTCGAGGAGAGAGAAGTGTAAGAGCATGTTCTTGTATTCTAAATGAAGTTGGAAACTTTTGACTAATATTGACCGACTCTAGTTTTAGGTTTGACTGAGTGACAGTCCTCTCTGTGGCAGCATTTCGAGTGTAAGAGTCGTAACTCTTGAGCTGAAATAATCAAAAGTGAAACATATTTACCTGCTTGCACTATAGGGTTAATGTAATGTCTTCTGTTTCCAAAATAAAATGTTTTGTATTGTAACATGTGAATAATTAATACAATATAAATCCTAAATAACTCAAGGAAACACTGAAAAATGGAACAACATTAATTAGTCTCCATATAGCCTTGGTTTGTATGGATATATACTGTACCTGTGTGTTGTTTCCTCCTCTGCCCGTAGATGCAGAGAAGGGCTGCCACATCCTACACATCCTGTCAGCCGTCAGGCAGAGGTACAGCCTCAACGTGAACAAAGCGGCACTGGAGCTGGTCCTCAAAACACTGGAGTGCAACAGTGACATTGTCAGCACCAGTGAAAACCATTACACTGTGTTTTAACACAAGTACAGTGGGTTGGGGACCCCCTATTACAACATAATATTTGTCACATGGCTTATTGCTCCACAATGTGAGCGACCAATGTGAGTAAATCATATGATTTAAAAAAGAAAAGTGATGGACAAGACAGGAAGCTGTGTTAATGCCAAAGTGACTGCTGCTCTCAGAGATGCCCTTGCTCCACATTTGGTCCATTTTATATCATTGCTTTTATTTTATGTACACGTGCCAAGTTTACATGCTAAGTTAAGTATAAATCATTTGATAGACGTGAAGAGAGAAAATGAACTTCAGGGAAGTTATATACATGTGTAAATAAATAAACATGCAAAAAAAACGTCTGCTTTTTTAACTGTTGACAGTGAAGTAGTTATATCTTCGACCACCAAAATCAAATCAGTAATTATTAAGTCGTAGTAAAGCTTAGTGCCAAATGTGAAAGGATTCCCACAAGGTGTTCTGGAGGTAGAGCTCAAATAGAAAAGTAGTCGGTGAGTTCACAGCGACCTCGGACCACCAACATCTAATCGGTTCTTCCTTGATTCCAAGTTAATATTTTACTGATTACGAAGAAATTCCCTCAACATCCTGTTCACAAGAATACCATGAACGGATGGATGTACAACCCGGAAATATAGTGCCCTTGGCCACTGGCTGTCACTGGCACGGAGGCATAAAAATGCAGCTCATGTGTGGCTGTATTAACCTTCTCAGGTGCCCTGGGAATAAAAAAGGCAGCTGTTCCTCCACTGGTCATCATGAGCAACATACATGTCCCATTAGCCCCATGTTAGAGCTGACCCAAATCATCTGAGCACAATATTACCCATATAAAAGAGTTATAAACATATTGGATGCTGTAACACCACATGCACCACTATGTCATTTCTGAATATTGTTATAATGGTAAAATCTGAACAGAATAGCCAGCATTTTTCATGTAACACAAATATAAGGGCTCAATTATGCCATGTTAACACCTCATGTACCACAGATATACAGGGATATAGGAAATGTGTTAGATGTATAGGTGTATGTTCTTTATAGGCTTTATTTGTATACATTGAGACACAGACAATCATTTCAATCTAATCAATTGAATATCACCCAGACAAAAGAGCATAGAGTTTAACTGTTAAGATCTTCACTACTTCATGTCCTAGATTTGCTGTGTATTAAATTAAATACTTTAAATTTGTGTATTTGTAACATATAAGCACAAAACTGAATTAAAGATATAATGATGACAGGCTCTAAACTAGAGGTTTGATAGAGGGAACATTTTTAATACAGGGCCTCAGTGTCAGGTATTAAGGGACGACCCAGCTTAACGTCATTATATCAGTTATATTATATTACCAGGGCTGGATTAACCTGCCAGTGAGCCCTGAGGGGCAAAAGCCATAGACACATTAAGCTGCCTGTGTAAGTCGGTTGAATGCAAATTTGTTCAGGAATACACAAATGAAAGTATACTATCTACTGACATTTGAAAACATTGGATTTTTACACAGGGGTGTGAGACAAGATGAGACAAGAATTAAAAGACTAAAGGGCCCTCCAGTGGTGGCTGCTCAAAAGAGGTTGGTCCACGTTGACGCAGCAGAGGCTGACATATTCTGACTACCCTAGTCTACCTCAAAAGCACTGGACATTTAAAATAATACAAATGATCTGGTTCATATTGATACCCTTTTTAATTTAAACGTCATGGCAGTAGTGATAGGCAACTAAACTTCAAGAGCAAAGTGTAAAATCCTTGGTTTGCACTCTCAAGTTCAAAATGGGATTGACCTGAAAAACCATTTTCCATTAGATTCTATCATAATCAATTAATAATTGGGGCGTGGGGCCCAGGGGCAGTTACCCACACTGCCTGGCAGGTAATCTAGCTCTTGCATATTAACATACACTTACTCACCCACATTACCACAAAGCAGTGACACACAATTCCCCTGGAGCATAGGGCCCCTGCAGACTTGGGCCCCCTGGGAGAAAGCTTATACTTTAGCCCCACATATTAACATACACCTATTCAAAGGCAATTCTACAAAGGAGTTGCCATGCTGCACCCCTGGAGTATTGAGGGCCCCTGGGGGTGGTTGGGTCCCCAAGGCAGTTGAGTGGGTTGGGTTCATTGCAACAGTAAATAAAGTAGATTTCAATAAGATGACACTGAGGTGGGGTTTTAAAGGTTTATCTGGGTTCTCTCTGTCTAAGGACAGAGGATGTCCTGATGCTGGGGACAAATATTGGATGGGATGTTTTAATAAAATCAAATCGACTTGAGCTGGTCCTGGTGAGGATGCTCTGTCGAAAAACATTCCACTGATTCAGACATTTCTCTTATCTTTCATTTAGGAAGTAAAAAGGACAAGTGTAAATCGCAGCCTCTGTCTTCAGGAGCGTGCTCGTGTTGTGCGCACGGGGGCAGTGTTTGGTCGCTAATTGGCTCTTTCATGTGGAGCAGCCTGCTGCTGATTGGTCGCCGGCGGAACATCTGTATCCATAGTTCCAGCCGCTCGTGTCTCCGGCCAGAAAGCTGCTCGTGACTCAGAGGCTGGATCCCTGTCATCTACCTGATCATTATTATGACAGCTCACAGCGCGTGTAAGAGCACCCTGTGACCCGCAGCGTATCATACTGAAACACACCACCAGCCTACAGCGGCGCCAGATGTTCGAGACACATTGTTCCATATCCTCTCAAAGTTATGAGGACAGAGTCGAACCGCTGCCGCATTCTGTCGATCAGCGGCACAATCGTGTCACAGGAAGGCAAAGCCACAGCGCTTTTTATTCCAAGTAGCTGAGGACGCGAGTGAAGCCCATCCCACTCAGTTCCCCTAAATTCACTGCGCCTGCTGGAGCCCGGGGGCCGCTGGGCTGGATGTGCCGGTGCTAACGCTGCGTCCATCCTGTCTCCTCCAGGTGGGATGCGGATCCTGTCTGCGGACACCGCGGCAGACACAAAGGAGCGAGCCTCACTTTCTGTTTTTTTTTTTTAAAGGTAACCACCTCGATCAGCACCGGCCAGCCTGTGCGTGAGTGTGTATGTGTGGGGGGGCTAATCGCCGGATATATCCGTCTGCGCACATTTCAGCCGAGGGGCGAGCAGCGCGCGGCTCTAAGTGGACTATCGATAAGTTTCTGATCAGATCGACGCTCGTCGACCGGGAGGAAGAGGAGGAGGTGGCGGGCTGCTGCTGCTGGTGGGTGTTTTTGGGGAGAATCGCCGGCTCTCCTCGAGTGGAGCCCACGGACTGAACTGCTCGATGACACAGCGATGAATGTTGTGATTTCGCTGCCGTGATACGAGGAGGATCCGCGCGTCTGGAGCCGCCGCAGCTGCCCGCCAGCCCGCCCGGCTCCCTCCGCTCTCCGCCCGCCGCCTCTCCATGCAGAGCCTCTGCAGGGTCAAGATGCAGTTCCGGACTGTGCTGGACGTGAAAGTCGTGGACGTGGAGAAGAGGCGCAATCCGTCCAAACACTACGTGAGTTGCCTGCACTGCCTCATCCTGTGTCACCTTTATCCCCCCCCCCCCCCCCTCACGCTCAGCTCGTCCCATGTCAGCGGTGTGTCTGTGTCCCTCCGGCCTTTTCCCAGTCCCAGCATGTCACCTAAACGCCGCATTTAGTCCAATAAACGCAGCTTAGCTGACAGCAGGACCACTACCAAGCTAGGCTCATTGTTAGGACCCTTTATATATATAGTCTATGGTTAGGACTCCACAGTGTGTTACTGACATATAGGTGAGCTGTCAGTGCTGTTGTCAGTGAGCAGCCTGGATGTGTCCAGCACTGTAACCTGGTGCTGCAGGTGATTGTGTTGGACTTCCTCACACACTGTCAGCTCCTCAGATGTCCATGATGGAGCCCTGCTCTAATGCTTCCATGTGCTGTTGGTGGTCACCTGCTTAATAACTGAAGACCAAATTACATTCATGATCAGTGCAAGCTCACCTGCGTCTCTCATGGAATTGTAAGGTGTGAGCAGAACTTCCACAGCCACACACTCCTCACAGCCTCACAACGATTCTACATAGTAGAGGATTTCGTTAGTAGAGCATTAAAGATGACTGTGTATATAATGCATGACTTGGGATCCATCTTAGTCCTCTGACAAGTAATCACATACATGCAGGATTTATTTATGTAGCTTATAGTCTCATATAGAATAGCTTCAATGAAGACAAAGATCCTTATGTGCACATTTACGTTCAGGAACATGACCGTTATCCATAGAGACTGGCAGGTTTAATGGCAAACAGACAGAATGAGGGACATTTTTTCTTTTACTGTCCTGTGTATCAGGACACAGAGGATGTTCTCTTTGGTAAAATGTGTGCTTGTTTCTTTTGGTTGGATGATTATGAAAGACTTAAGTTCTGCTTCAGGAAGGGAAGTTTTGTAGTAGCAGATTTTTTAAGGCAGTCAGTTAAAGAAGGCAGATTTTTATTTTTGTTATGACCAAGCTGTAAAATAACAGACAGCAACTTATACCCATGAGGGTATAATTTCATGTCTAAAATGGAGATCACCCTGTCTGTGAAATGATCACTGGATCCTGAATACTTCTGCACCCAGTCCAGTTGACTAAATAATCTGATTTAATGGCTGTACATTTTGATATCATATAATATGATCTTCTTCAGCAGGTAGACATTTCCTGGTTGTCTATGGACTCATACATGTTGAGATGTGGATGAGCTTATGAAGGACCTCTCGTCCATGATGGCCTAGAAGTTACAAGAGGTTTAAAAGTTCATTCCAGATTTTGGAGACACTTGGCAGAACAATCTTGGAAGGTGTCAGACTTTATTTTAGTTGAGATTTAAGTTGTGTCATTGATTATTTAAAAATAATCTAGGTCACTGCTTTCCACAGTCACAACAGGCTTCAGTAATTATTGTTACCTTCCCGATCCTTGCATCCTGTGGCCTTATCAATACCTCACTTGTTATTAGAGCCTGTGTTGGGCCTCTGCACTTCATGGCCCCAGTTCAGATCCTATTTCCACCTCATAAACAAGTCATAATAAATGACCATCATGAAAAGAACATGATCTTGTTCATATGTAATTACAGTCCTGCAGACCCTCGGGTCTAATGATATCTTAGCACAATTAGCTCACTTGTCTGTAAGGGAGAATTCACAGGGCTCCTGCCATGTGTTACCATATATCAGACATACTGTACCTGCTTTACAGAAGTGAAAAAATGTTATAAATCCTAGACATGTAGTAGTTTTATTGTCTTTTCTAGAACAATATGAGGATATGATGTAGTGCATCACATCACTAACACACGTACTGTATTTTACTACAGGTGCATAGCATGGGGGTGGCCTCCGTGAAACTGATCCCTAATCTCTGACCCTGTCGAAGCATCACTGTAAAGGGCCCAGGGCAAAAATGAGCCAAGGGTCCCTATTGACACCCCCTCCTTCGTTCCTGTCACTCTTTGTGCATTGTTCCTTCAAGTATTCATCAAGTACAGTGCGAACAGCAGAGTACACATGGCAGCTTAATTATAGTTTGCCTAGAGCTCTTGAAACCAGTACGCTCATACTGGCATCCATAGCTGCCCCCAGGTTTGCTGCGTTCCAGGGAATTTGTGTGTACTTGATGGAACACAAACTCATTTATGCTCCATCATGTAAGAACAACTACAACAGAAATTCAAATGTTCTTAAAACAAGATGTTGGTAAGATAAGGTAACGATGCAAGTCATGCCTGAAGACATTGCAGTTAATATTGTGCTTCAGTGAAGCATATTACCAAACAGATTAATGTATTCAAATGACAGCTAAACATATGATATGAGATGGCTTTGGCCTTGTGGAACCTTCTCGGTGAACCAAAGATTATAGTTTAGGATAGCATTAAAAATGGATGTTGGGGAAACAGCTGGTCTGGGTTTGTCAAAAATAGAAAATACACTTATAGTATCAGCACCAAAGCTATCCAATTTACATGTCATATCTTTTTGCTTAACCCGAAAAGAAATGTGTAAAATGTCAAACTGTGAATTTAAAACTTGAAAACGTTTTTGGCAGAGCCAGTCTCAGGTTCCCTCTGCTTCCAGTTTTATGGTAATTCACATAAAAAGCTAATCACTGCTTGTCTCAAGGTATATATTTAATGTACAGACACAAGACTCACTCCCACTCGCTCCCATGTTGTTTTTGTCATGCTCTTTGTTAAATGTGAGGAACCACAGTGGAAATAAACCATTGGGCTCATCTTGGTTATTTATTCTCAAAAATTGAGACTACTTTTAATCTGTATTTTTCAAATTTCCCCCTTGTGGGACAAATAAAAGATTATCTTATTTAAATCATATACCCATAATTCAGTCAAATTCACTCTCGACAAGGAAAATACTAAAATACAAACCCGGAGAACAAATAATTGTATGTAGCTGACTAAAATGATAAAATAGGCTAACAAGCAGGATTCTCTGGAGACAGTAAAGTCTGCTATTACTAATATATACTATTATTAACTCATACTTATTGTTTCCATAGCGTAGCTTGTCAGTGTGATAGCAGCTGCCCAACTCAGTTTAGCTCCTTAGGTAGACTTGTTGAGTAGAAGCCAAGCTTTATTTTAGGGTGGAAAGATTCCGAAACCACTGTCTCTTTACACAATATAGAAAGAGAACCTGTGATATCAGAACCCCCAAAGCCCTGCAGATACAGCCTGTTGAGCGCTCATAATTTATCATGTAAATTTAATGCAACACAACTCATTTTTATTACATAATTAACATTATAACACATGCAAATTACCAAATGAGCATTCTATTTAAATTTAAAGGTCCAGTGTGTTAGATTTAGGTGAAAGGAACTATATGCAGAAATTGAATGTAGAATAATCCTCATGATGTTTTCACTAGTTTGTGTCATCTAAATTATATGAATTGTAGTTTTCTTTACCCCAGAAAAGACTCTTTATATTTAAAAACTTTATATTTACATTGAGGGGACCCTCTCTACGGAGGCCGCCATGTTTTTTACATTAGTCCAGACTGGACAAACTAAACACCTTTTGAGTTTTTATGACAACTGAAGCTACCACATGTTCTTTTCATGTTTGGAAGGAGAGGGTGAGGTGAGGGGTGTTCAGCTGCAACATGCAACTTCAACACTGGATATCACTAAATTCTACAAACTGTACCTTTAAGGCAAGCTGTATATTCTCCAAATATGACACATTACACCTGTTTTATTGCTTTCAAACTATGTGTAAAGCTAAAGTTGAGTGGGTTCTGATTATAGCTGTGCTATGTTTTAGATTCCTCCGTCTCAACGGGCCGGTCTGTGGCCTAGTTTCCCGAGCTACCCTGTCTCTGGAGACAAGGCAAGCCACTGTGAGAAGGAAAGGAGGGAAAGAGGGAGAGAGAGAGAGAGAGAGGGAGGGGAGTAGAAAAAACAAGAGAAAGACAATCTGTGGCACCCATTGAATCTCATTTGTAATGTTTGTGAAACCAGCTGGAAATGCTTATCCTGTGAGAGAAGGGGGGGTTGAGGCTCGGGGCTTTGTCAAAGGGAAGTGCTCGTTGGACCATGGGGTAAGCTGGATCGCTGGGTCGCAAACACCTACCATCAACACACACAAACAACTCAAGTTCTCCTCCTGTGGACAGTTGTGTTTGTGTGTTTGCAGGAGGAGGTGATAAAAGAGAAAGCAAGGTTGTGCTTTCGGCCATGTTTACTATAAGCTTCTGTTTCTCCGACAAGTCCCAGTCCCCTAACATTTCATTTTCTAGAGACTCCTGTGCGGCACAAAGGTCCAGACTAGAAGACGGTGTTGTTATTTGGCACCATAAAACATCTCTTCAGAGAGCTGTTACCCACTCAAATATTTATTGGCCTATCAAACAAAGAGTGATATCTCGGTGAAAAGGGTCCCTGTTTTTAGATGCTCACCCCGACTGGCAAGAGGCGTGCTGCTGGTGGTGGGGACATCTTTTAAAAAGGGGACATGTTTTGGTGATGCCATTGTTCTGGATAGGGTGAAGACTAGCTGAAAGTGCTCAAGGGATGAGTGTGTGAGAAAGAGAAAAGGACGAGGTTGAGTCAGGGGCTTAGTAAAGTCGATGTGCTTGATGCTCAGTTTGCTGAGCCCTAACTCGGAGACTGATACTGACAGGAGTGTATTCTGGGCTGCATGCACTGGCACAGGTTGTTGACAAAATCGCAGGATGTTGTCATTCTAGCACTGTTGTTAGTGGGACCTCACATTCAATGTGTTCATGTGTTCAGTGCCAGATGTTGTCTGTGATTTTTCTGAATATTTTATTTGTCTTAAATGCATTACAAAAAGCTGTATTCCAATTGCCACACGTCTCCTATCTCCTATTCTGTCTTGATTCAGGGAAACATCACATGATGTGGTGATCGAACATGGCCTCCGGCACCTTGGTGATCTTCTCAACAGCTTGAGTTCTGATTACATCACCCAGAGATGCTGATGCTCTGTTGAGAGACAGAACATGTGTGGGCATCATGTGTGGCCTTGACTGTGCTGGCCCTGGTGTTGTTTTCATGGAAAAATGACGTTCCCAGCATCCCTCTATGTGTTGTCGTGCCGTGTCAGTCTGTTCTGACATGTGTTTTATGTGTAAGAGGATGAAAGACTGTGGAGCAAAGGAGAAAGAAGAGAGAACTGATAGCAAGAAAGAGATGGCTTGCAGCAGTTTATGTGAGATAACTGGATAGTCAGGGAAATTGGCTAAAAAGTTCTTAGAATCAGACTGGCTTGATTAGCATGAAAATATATTCTTTCTCTACTGAAGCACTCGAGCATGATTTGTTAGAATTTTTTTATCGAGTTACTGTGACTTTTCAATAGAAATGATTCCCTCTGGTGCTAGCGCAGGTGCACCTGTGTGCGCATATATTAGAATATGGAGGACCGCCAAAGTCTAGACACTTAATGGGAACCACTGGGTTAATAATTATTATATAATATATTAACCAAAAAGTACAGATAATCTTACAAAGAATATTTCCACAAATACTTAAACTTGAAGGGATGCTCCAGTAATGTAGTATGACCACCCAACAATGCATTTGCCCTCATTTCTTTGGTGTGTTGAGTGTCTCTTGTTTGCTTTTATGGCCTGTTACTCTCACTTCTCTCCCCTGTACTGTTTTCCTGCAATAAGGTCTAATAAACTCACTATGTGCCACCTGCTCAGCAGCAAACAGCTGACAGACAAAGTTAGCAGCTAGCTGGTGAACATAGTTGAGTATTAAGAAGCTTAAATGAGTGATACTTCCCATAGAGATTGGTGGAGACCAAAAACAGCGCTAAAAGCAGAGTGGATATTGGACTTACCAGGAAGAAAAGGAAAACATACTCCAAATGAATGTCAGTGTTGCGCCATGCCTGCTGGATGTGTAAATAGGCAACTGTTCCCTACAAATTCCTCATATAAACTTGATAAAGTGAGGCAAGGTAAGGAATGTGTTCTCAGCTTTGTGAAATACTTGAAAAACCTTGAAAGTAAACTGTTGGAATGTCTTATAGTTGAAGATTCGTGACATGGACGTGACATTCCCCTCAAGGTGAGGGACTTTCCTTGAGGCTTCTTTTAGCAGCCGTAGCACTTTAAATGGATCTGTCTTGAATGATGTGTGATGCCAAAAGGCTTAAAAACATGATGTCACAGTTAATTAATTGAAAGTTATGGCCGCCGTTGTGCTGATGAAATTTGTCTTGGTGTGGCATTTTTTATGAGCACAGCTTTGGAGGTCTGTTATTGATTCTTGTTGATTTGAAATTCACATATTAAAGTGCTTCAAGAACCTGTGGTAGCCTTCAGTTGTCTCAAAAACACAAAAAGTGTTTAGTTTGTACAGTTTGTACTACTGTAAAAAACAGACATAGAGGGCCCACTCCTGATGTAATTATAAAGTATTTAAATATAAAGAGCCCATTCTAGGGGTAAATAAACAAATCGTACAATTTAGACGAAACACACTAGTGAAAACATCACCAGGATTATTTTATATTCAATTTCTGCCAATAGATCCCTTTCACCTAAATCTCTCACACTGAACCTTTAAGTCTTTTAAAATACAGTTAACTGGAGTCCATCCCAGAAAAACCCACTTTTAAGGCAGTGTTTGTTGAAGTTGTTTCCATGAGTACATGACCTTGTCTGACTTTTTACTTTGCTTGGATCCAATACAGAATTACTTAAGATTGTTCTTTTGCGTTATACAAGTGGAAATTGTATCAAGGAGACATCGTGCGAAGGATGTGCCTGCCGAATGTACACTTTTCCTTTGCGGCCCTTTTCACTTCCTGTGCCCACCACAGAGGAACAGAAGGCGTGAGTTGTCTTTGACCACAGTTAAAGAAAACTGAGGCGTCGGCTTGGTGTGTGGTTCGAAAAGGGCACTGTTTTGGCTGTTTTGTTGTTCTGTCTTCCGGCGATTCCATAAGACTCCCTTCTAAAGCATGCAAAATGGAATTGTCCCACAGTTTATTTCCCCCTTGTGCCAATTTGTTGGCTTGCTGAGACAAAGCTCAGAAGAATTTGCCAAGCTTTCTTCTCATTTGTTAACCCCTCTGGTTAAACCTATCTACTAACTGACTGCATTAGACCATTAGACTATGGGCCAGCAATGGTTCTATGTGGAAGGACTTTAATCCCATTAAACAAGAATTTTTCCAACCTAACTTTTTTTAGTCAGATCGTTTGTGCTTTCATGGTCTAAAAGTCTCATGGGTGTCTGTTTTATATGTTACTTAAATATAGTAGTTTAGGCGGGGTTCACTGCATTTAGTGGCTAGGCCCACATTCTCTGCCCCACCAAGCACTCCACTCTTTTGCCTTCTCTTCTTGAAAACTGGAGACTGGGTCCGGGCTTTCCTCGAAACTGTAAGTTATTGCCTTTATTTGTTTTCTATCGATACTTTCTCCTATAGTTACTGAACTGTGTTTGTGTTCATGTTATTGGAGAAACAATTACTTCAGGAGAGGCAGAGGGGAAATATAAAGTAAACTTGACATGAATATTCATAGCCCTTTCAGACGAACACAATGAAATAATCAGAGGTCCAATTTGTTCCGTCACAAGAATTCATTTTTCTGTCTTTGCCTCTGAGCATGAATAAAAGTTTTGTTTTCAAGTCCCACTTCCTCAGTGGGAATAACAGATGTACACGTTCTTTTCTTGCTATTTGGGACACTGAAGTCCCCAAAGCCTTCTTTGAGTTATCAAGTTTTTTCTCCGTCATTTGTATTTTCACTGCATCAAATTTTAGACTTCTTTGAAAAGAATGATGACATCTCAGACATGGAGTATTGACTAATCTGCGATCAAAGCCCCTTTGTTTTTTTATTGAATTAGAGATTGTCTCTGAATGATATTGATTGATAGTGTTCATTAAAGGAGCTGCTTTCATTCAGCTGCAGTTACTATATGCACTGAGACAGCAGCACATCTGTTCAAACATAGTCATATCAGGCCCTTTACGGTAATCTACAGTGATTTATGGCTCAGCCTGGTCATTGTTTCCTAATCCCTCGATACCCATTTTAGCTTTGAACACCTTCCTGTTTCCAAATGCTGCCTTGTTTATTAACAGCTCAGTGTTAGAAATCAAGAGATCATGCAGATTTCCACGTGAAGCAGTGAAGCTTTTATGTGGCCTCCTCACCCAGATTTCAGCCTTCATTTTGGGATTGCATTAGTGCCTTATTGGTCCAGACATGCCTGCTGTGCAAGAATGTCTTGCAGCAATCACAAGACAATGTTCAATTCTTTATCTTGATTTCCTTGGTGCAGAAATCCCCACACGAAGTACAAAGTTAAATCGGAGACTTGTTCTTAATGTTTCACTTGCAAAAAACTCAGTTTGTCTCAGTTGCTGCTGTGAAAATGGCTCAGTTGCTGCTGTGAAAATGTCTCATCTTCCATTCCATCTTATTATATGATTATATAATTGGCAGACAGATAACTTCCTAAATGACATTTTAGTGAGTCATAATTCTTTTTCACAAATGTTTGATTAGGGACATTTTGGCTGCACTGAGTACTCACGACTGGATGTACTTGAGCTCTGAGTCAAACCATAACATGCTGGCTTATTTTAGTCATCGCATGAGTGTGTGCCATTCTTCATTGAGAAGTGAGGGAAAAGCAGCCACCATGCAGTATGCAAAACAAAACAGTAAAATGTCATTACTGACAAATCAGAAGATGTTCACTGCTGGATTTGACTGGAGCAGTCCAGGCTCCTATAATTTGCTGTCTGTGCTGACTGAATAGGCTATTTGGGGGACTCTGGGGCGTTACGTTCAAGCTTGATATTTTGGGCAATGGCAGATCATAGATGGTTACTGTTTGGGTTTTCCACTGTGGTTGGCGTCATATATCCATGTGCTGCTGGGGGTTTAGATCTTTTCACTGAGTCCACTGGCTTCTATCTTACACCTCAACTCATGAGGCATGATGGAAGGACGATACCCTGTGTGTGCTCTGTAAATGACTTTGACCTCAAAAGACTGCCAAACGCTCACAGCCACATAATAGATGTGGAGTAAATTCCTCACATATGGCTGTAGCAGTATGCATACACTCAAGGAAATGCAGTTCAGAATATATATGTATATTGTACAGCTATAGAGGCCCTGTGAGGCTGTCCTCAAGCACAGCAGAACTTTGAGCTAAATCAGTATACTGACTTGCTAACAGATATAATGTTTACCATGCTCATCATGTTAATTTACCATGCTGATATTTGTTAGTTAACACTAAATACAAAATTATCTGAATGCAATGGAAATGTGATTAGTTTTGCATGTATATAGTCTTGAAACTATTCTGAGTACTTGTGCCAATGAAATAAAGTACAGCCTTTATATAGACCTTTAAAAGCTAGCCTGAGTCCCCATGTGATGTAACGACACCTTCGCCGTCAATTAACTCACTCTTCTATTCAGTTGTCTTTTAAGAGTTGCTTCATTATTGAGCAGTGAATAGAGCTCTTTGCAATGCTCACCAGTCCTTGTTATGCTACAGAAGGCACAAAGACAATTGGAGACATATTGCTGACTGTGGCCATGTTAGCTAGTCATTGACTTTTGTGATGTTGTAACTTGGCACTGCCCCAGGGAGCACATTTTCACAGCAATAAATGCCAAAGCTAATGGCTGTGGTGCCACCCCACCGTGCTTAGAACAAGTTTGTCAATGTAGTGTGACAGTTACAACTTCTGGATGCCAGTAGCTCTGTTTGCTTGGGAGTGAGCATACTGTCTTGGCCCCTTGCCAGCAGCAGCTGAGCCCCTTCCAGGAACGGCAACAAGGCCTTTTAACCCTCGGCTTTGTTGTGGAACCTCTTTTGTTTCAGGCCGCTGCCCTTCTTACGTCAGCGCCAGGGTCTTTCACTCAACCTCATTCATCTAGAAGCTCTGCTGTGGTGGCTCTTGGCAGGTACAGAGGGCCGGATTGACAGTGAAAGATCAGTCAGAAAGATGGAGCCTGTTTGAATAAGGACGAGGAATAGCTTGCCAAGGAAACAATTTGCCTATATTTCATCTGAATGCTATACATGAGGCAAAGTCAATCGTTTCTCTATTCAAAGCGGCTTGATGCTAAGTGGATTCCAATTTGTGCTGTGTCTGGGCCACTTAGGTGGGTGACAATGGTAATAATCTAGCTGTATTAGTTCTACATTGAGCATACACAAGATGCATACAGCCTTTCAGCTCTTGGTAGGTACCAAATAAACAGAAACACCATGAATATATTTTGTATTACCTGTTATTACAGTAGAAAAAAGATACATTGTGTCAGTATTGTAAGATTATTTTCTATATTCCATATAAAAGTCATGATTCATTGTGATGATCACAGCAAGCGTACACAGAGAAGAATATAACTTCCCTACATGGTCACAAGATAATTTTGTGCATCGTAGAGTCTAATACAAAAAATCTAATGTTTTTGTCAATACTCATCTTAGTTCATTCAACCTTATGGTAATATGAGTCTGTCCTCTCCAGACAAACATTGGATGTTTGTTCAGATATCTGAACACTTGAGTGTTTTCCACCGATTACATCAACGGAACTTACCGTGCTGATCGTGCTGTGTATTGGTTCCTCCAGACAACAAAGTTCCTTTTTCAAGTTGAACGTGGTTACTCCCTCAGCCAATTTTTATTATTAACCTCAACTAGCAGAGGCAGATGGCTGCCCACACTAAGTCTGGATTTGTTGGATGTTTCTTCCTGTTTTCTCTCATGAGGAACTGATGGGTTTCTCTATTATACTTTAAGGTCTTCACCTTACTATGTAAATGGCCTTGAGATAACATATGTTATGATTTAGTGCCATGCAATTAAAATGTATAATTAAAAAAATTTTTTTTTTGCATAACAGCCATATACCTTTTGGGAGACGTTGGCAATGTCCTGCAGAAAAGACTCACAGGGAAATGAATTACAGATTATTTTGATAGCTAGCTCAGAATATATTGACGGATTATCTAATATTTTGCCCACCCACATTTACAATTACATATGAGGGGGGCAGAATATGAGGATAATGTAAGCTTTAAAGAGCTTTATTAAATTTTGTTTTCTAGAGGTGTACCTAATGAATGAACAGCTCTGTATAATGTCCTCTTCAAAAGCTTGTAGCCTAATGTTATATAACAACTAATCCACATGAATAATTCAACATTCAGAGCGAGTTTCTGAATACCTCTCTATCATAAGTTGAGAGATCCCACCTGCTCTTAACGTGCCTGATGAAAATTTCCTGGCCCCTGGATCTGTTACCTTGGTTATCTATGTTGCATTAGATTAGAGATGATAGCAGCATCACTTACCTCCTCTTGACGGATAAATGGACTCTATCTCAATGTTATCAGGCTTCTCAGGGCTGCAGCACAGCTTCCAGAAGGGTAAAGGCCAGCAGGTCAGGGTGCTGACAAAAGAAGGATGATGTCACCATTTACCCTGAAGTAGCAACCATTGATGGATTTATGACTGTGTGTCACTGAACCTTCTTGTTGGGGGAATTGGTCTTGGCCTGTGTGAGCCTGTTGCCTTGGCTTTGTGTTACAAGCAGAACCACAATTAATTCATATTTATTGTTCGACGATTGCTGGAAAGATTAGCAGAGTAATAGAAGTTGATTGATAGAAAATCACTTAATCACCTAATTGTTTGCCATGTATTAAACACCCTCTCAAATGTGAAAGTTCCTTCTTATATTGCAATTCAATATATATTCATATATTTGACTGCTTGAGAAAAAGCAAGCAAATTGAAAACAAAGATAATAAAACAAGAAGTTACATAGCTATTTTTAACTTTTCCTTTTTTCTCTTGGCAGGTATATCTCATCAATGTCACCTACTCTGACAACACCTCCCATATCATCTACAGAAGATACAGCAAATTCTTTGACCTACAGGTAATCTTCCATCTCTCATGGAGTCCCCTGCAGTGTTTGTAATGAAATCTGTAATCCTGATGTATTTTGAAAACATCAACCCTGTGAACTTGCAGCATTGTTTGGTATAGATTAATGTGCAAGCCTTGCGACTGTTCATTGCCGTCGTGTCTCTACCCATGTTGTCCACACCTCGTCGACCTCAATGAATCAATGTGTGTGTTAGTAATTGGTTGGGGAGCAGGGGAGGCATGGCTTGTATCCCTTAGCCTTGCAGAGACGCGGCAATGCACCGCATCTCTCTCTCTGTCTATATTTCCACCCCTCCTTCATTCTTTCCCCGTCTTCCTCTCTCATCTCTTCTCTGCCTTGTCCTCAAAACGTCAGGGAGCTGACAGGCCTTTTTTATAGTACAAGCAAAAATCACATGGAAGTCAATTTAATGTAACATGCTTTACTGTCGGTCACAGATAGATTCTCCTGAGTTAGCTATTCTGACTGTTGGATCCTTTAACTATAGTCTTATATGGATGAAGTCTATTTCTATTTTCTTGACTTGGCTCTGATGCTTTACCCTCATGTTTAAAGTTTCTGTACTTTATTTATTTTGGAACGGAGTGGGAGGTGAAGTGAAAACACTTCTCTGTTTCTCAGATTGGCTGTTCCACACTGAGTGAATGTTTGTGTGGATGCATTTATGCCCCTTGCACCCTCAGCTCACAGCAAGCTGATACCTTATGCCGCCCCAGAGGTCTCCAGGTCACCAGTAAATATGAAAGGGCTGTAGTGAGAGACTCATAGGGGGCACTTCTCAATAGCGCTAGTGTGCTACAGTCCAGCAAGAAATGATGTTTCAATCAGTGGAGGAAAGATCCTTTCTGAAAGGTTCCATTGATAACCAGCGGTGCAGTGTGAAGTGGAAAATACACCCCCCCTTGCAGTTGATTACTCCCATTGTGGAGTAGGAGACAGAGGTAGAATATAAATAGTGAAATGCAAGTGAAGCTGAATGTGTCCCCAAGTCAGAGGCAGGCGAGGTGAGCAGCATGGAAGTGTGTCTTCCCCCTGATATTCAGCCCCTCACAGTCAATGGTTCACAGATGTCCCAGCACAAAATCACTCCGTCACTCAGTTTGGTATGGCAAGATTGATTTTGTTAGCTTTGTTAGATGGTGCAGGGAAAAGGTCACCCAAGTCAGCCTGCTCTTTATTGAGTTGTCAAAGAAAGTGCCTCTCGCATGACCAAAGTCTGGCAGAGTTTGGCCAGGCTGTCTTTAAGTGAGTTCTATTGTGAAAATTCCTTGTTACACATTTCTGGGATTTACCAAATGTCCTTTTTTGAGCACACAGCAATATATCACCACTAACACGTCAGCACCCATGTCTTACTTTGCTTGGTTCTTTGATGTTTCCATTTGCACTGTAACATTGTGTGAATAAAACATCCACTGGCAATACTGATGGATGAGCTTTCTAATACTCACTAATCCTGCATCTCTGCTGCTTTATGGACTGATAGTAAAGTTCTCTGCCTGGTTTGATCGCTAGATGCCTTTGATGGTCCTGTTTGATCCTATTGTTTTCAGAGCAACCTAGAGCCTCTCCTGTCCAAACATTTATCTGGTGCACAGACCCTGCTGCTCTCAGCAGCCCTGCTAACCCTAGGGGAGAGAAACATGGATGGCTGCTCAGAAACTGTTGGAGACAAAGAGCAAAGGCTGCTGGATACTATGTCCTAGTAGAACAAGCTGTTTTCCTGGAAACACACTGGTCCTAGTTTTGGTCTGGTACCAATATGATAGAGGCCACAGATGTTGCTTTGACTGACTTATGCTGCTTTCAGACATGCACTGCATTTGCAATTGTTAGTTATTTTGAAATTTCTCCAGAAGTTTTCCTTCCAGCCTTTAGTAAAATGTCACAAAAAAGTCCAACTGAGCCCATGTGAGAATACAGTTGGACAATTTCTGGAACATTTGCAGTGAGCGAGCAATGACAAAAATAACAAAATAACACATGCAAAACAGGAAAAATACAACCATCTCAGGATGAAGAAGAGGTTTCATACATATAGCTGTTGCAGATGATGAAGTCAACTTGGAAAAACATTGATATTCAAAAGCTTTTGATGACAAAGGCTGACAGCGGAAATTATACATCATGTCCTGTCTGTATTCTGTGATCTTCCTGTTGTGAAAGTCAGACTTGGACAATCACTTTCTGCGTTCTTAAAAGGCAAACCCGGGAATATGTCTGGATGCAATTTTATGGACATTTTCCAGAGTTCATGTTTGAAAACTGCCTATGTCCTAGTAGAACATAATTCTTCTACATCCAACCTGGTGTCAATATGAGAGAAGCCACACAATTTTCTTTGATTGACTGTTTCACTCTTTATTTTTGCATGTACAATAAAACTTGCATCATTTGATGTCAGACAAACACAACAAGTCATTTGATGTACTGGATGTAGCACTAACCATTCAACATCTATTTGTGTCCTTCTACTGTATATTAAATTAACTTACACATGCTTTCCTTCTGTGTGAAGACAGCTGTGTGGAGAATGTTTTAAAGTATAAATAATAGAGGCCATATTAGCAGTATTTAGTGGCCCTCTGTGTCATTTACAGCCAGTAAAATGACTTAATTAATGCAAAATGTTGCTAGAATTGCCCTGCGTGGGAGCCATTTTGTCTACTTCTTTTAGGATAAAGTAGCCACTCTCTCTACCATGCTTTGCAAGTCCTTCAATTAGTTCTTTATTTCACTGCCCTGCTGGATCAGAGTTAGATATTTTTACTGTTTCTGGTCCTTTTACAGTTTTACCTGAACAATCAACTTACCCCATTGATGTGCAAGACAAAAACAAGGCAAAACCCAGACAGGCAGAAGCTTTTACACACTCATACCCTCAACGTCTAAACACATACTGTGTACTGTTTGTCACTTAATTACACTGCATTCATTTTCTGTATACTAAACCTTACATATTTTCTGCTTCATCCTTCTGTTTCTTTTTTGCTCATCCAAGTAACGGACAGCTCACCTTCCTTGTCAGGATGTGACTGGCTCTTCCTGGCTGCTGTGCACTGATGTAGGTTTTGTCTCAGCCAAACCCGACCAGTGAGTCAAACAGTGCGTCCTCTCAGAAGTAGGCCGCCAGAGTTATTCATCAGAGGGTAGGTAGGAAAGCAGGGCAGGCAGGAGGAGCAGGTCAGTCTGAGGGCCGGGGAGGAGAGGAGCAGTGAGGAGTTACAGTGGGATAATGATAATGGTGGTGATAACGAGGCAGAGGAGGACTGTGATGAAATTTCTGAAAGCGATGATGATAATGAGAACTACAACAATACTTGTGGCGTTCTTATTGAGATTCAGGATGCTGACAAAATTAATGATGCAGATGGAAGAAGCTTAAGATACTTAGTTTCCTCAGGGTCACAAATATCAAAAAGCCTTTAGAAGCATGTTTAAAGTACCTCTGAGTAGCGTGTGAGTGTGCCCACGGTGTCCTTGGGTCCAGTCACTACCTGGAAGATTCTCTGACTCACTTTTTACGAGGGTCTTTTGTTTGTTTTCAGAAACCGTCTCTTTCCTATGTACGAGTCTGCCCTTGTATGAGTCGCCCTACAGCAACGTTTCCTTTGGGGAGATTTTAATGAAACATCTTTCCAACATAACATTTACAGTGATTAGTGTATTTTTGAAGAAGCAGAAGAAGATATTAGTCTGGTTTGCTTAGTGACTCAGTTTCAAGGTTCAGACTTTTTTGGAAGTAGCTTTTGCGGATGCTAGCAGCAGGCTTCCGGCAAACAGCAGCTTATATTCAGTGCAGAAAATTATACAGTAGCTGCGGTCAAAGTGCTTAAAATGAAGGTCACTGTCTAAGTAGGCTGTTTTATGGAAACATATGTCTAGACCACAAGGCATTATCGGTATGCCATCCTCGAGGATAAATTGCTGAATAGTCAGGCCACTTGCTCAGCCTCCCTGTCCTTGAGGTGGTCTGTGGATGTACTGTAACTCAACTGAATGAGAGAGCCCATTGTTTCAGGTCGAGGATAAAGGGCTGCTTTATTTTTTATGGGCGTGTGAAAAAAGAGGGAAACATACTTTTTAGCCCCTGCTGAGAGGCAGAGGAAGGACACCTACATGCCTAACACAGGACCCGTTCATGCGAGTTACAATCAGGCACTTGACAGGACGACACGTACCAGGTCCTCACTGGACTCATGGCTGGGGGGGGGGTTGTGCAGGGTTTCCCACAACTATGTTGAAGGGATCTGGAGAGTGAGCTAAATTTAGGATGAATGAGAACAGTTCAGTCATATGTGGGACATTTGATAAAACAGACCGATGTGACTGGAAGGTGACTGTGAATGAGGGCTGAAAAAGGAACTGTCATGATTTGACATGAAATAATAGAAAAAGCGCTGATGTAAATAAAAACTTTCAGAAAAAAGAAGATATCTGATGAAAACGTATCTAAATATATCATGGTAGACTTGTTAATCTAAAAGCAAGACAGAATGACCTTGTAAAGCCAAGTTGCAATAAAATAGTCATCAAGAAAGATTATATAGATCTGTTGAGATAGCACCTTTTTAAAATGTATTCTTAATCTGGATCTCAATCAAAAGACAGAGACTCAGGAGGTGTGTGAGTGTTTATGAGTGGGAAGTTTAGGAATTGGCTAAATCATTCAAAATATGTTAACATTTTAAATCCTTTGAGAAATGTTGTGACAAAGCAACCAATTTGTCAAGGTTAAAAGTTAGGTCATCTCAAGAGATGTTTAAAACACAAATTAATTTTACTCTAACAATGACTTCAATGAACAGAGTTTGGTTTAAGTGGCATCTGTGAGCTCATTTTTATGGTTTTCCAAATTAGCAAGTCCACTCACATCAGCCTGTTTTCAGCATTGAGATTCAGTGGAAAGTTCTAGTGAACTGACTTTTTGCAGCACCAAACTACAGACAGACAGATTGACCACAGGCTAGTAAACACAGTGACAGATTTAGCAGCTGAAGACCCAGATATTTCCCTCAAGAGTTGATGAAGCTAAAATAGAGCTAAACGTAGAGTAAGTACTGGACAATGTCAGAAGTGTTCATTCATGAAAGTGACATTAAAGTAAAAAGAACTTTACATGTTTAGAGATTGAAGTCCTGATATCAGAGATGCACAGAGGGCAGCAGTGGAATGAAGAGATCAACTAAAGTTAATGTTAAGCTGGTAATGCTGTTAAAGTAGTGTCACCTGTGGGTCGTACTGTCACTAAAATCAAGTGGTTCCATGTGAAAATAGTTTGGAAAGAAATCGTCTCACCACAGTGAGGCAATTGATGCCTCATGATATGGATAAAAAATACCAGCACAATGATGTTGTTATATTATCATTCAAATTGCAGGCTAAACCATAATTTTTCGTAAATAATTATGAATTATAATTTATATTTTTATTCATAATTACTTTAAACTAAGGAAATACATGATCCATTAGTGAAAAACGTAATTCAAATAGCAGCAGCCCCGGACCTACGAATGTCTGGGTCACTCTTAAATTGTTTTTGATATGATCGATCCTCTATGTTTACATGGAGTGATTCTGTGTTTTGGACTGAGGGGAGATCCTCTCTGGTCTTGTGTTGTGTGTGGTGAGGTTGAGGCTACAGGCCCTCCCATGGCTGGCAGCCTCTGCATGTAAAAGCGTGATGGCTGAGGAAGAGACTTTGGGAGTTCATGAAAAAGTCTCTCTCAAACCTACTCCCTGCATTTTCATGTCTTTTTCGGAAGAACTCTATAAAGTTTAGTGCATATTTAAGTGGATGGTGATCAAATCCAGTGTATTGAACAGATGCAGTATAGAGTATAGAAGCCTTTCCCCACTTCCCCTGTCGGTGTCCTGTGTTTGCACTGCTGCCTGTTACCTGGAGATGTGTGACAGTGGACAGACTTACGCTATTGCTATTCTCTCCATCTCTGTCTTGTTTTTTTCTCTGTGCTTGGCTGGCCAGCCCTCATGTTTGTGTTCAGCCCAAGGACATCTCCACTCAAATGAGATGGGGAGGAGAGCGTATGAAAAATGTCAACTCCGACTTTGTGCTTGGATATATCTGTGGCAGCTCTGCTTCACACTGAGCCATGAACAGAGAGGATGCTCAAGGTTTTTTTTTCTTTTTCATTACATATGTAGCTCAGCCGCCGCTATCTTCATTCTTCATCTGATAAATCACACAGTGTTTTTTTTTATACTCCTACTGTATATCTCGATGAGTGAGGACAGTCTGTCTTTTCTGTATGTTCGGTTATTGTTGTGCAGACAGCTCACACTGTTGAATAGCTGAATGACAGATGTTATCAGCAGCATGTGATACAAAGAAACTGTATGAAGTGATTTCCACAGTTATTTATCTGCAGATCTGGAAGGACACACCAAGGAAAAGGAGAAACATTTCATATGTCCTGACACTAGAAAGCTGTGAATTTAAAAGATGTCACATGGATGTCAGTTAATGAAATCAGTTCCTACTTGCTTCCTTGTTGCACAATAATAACATGATCATGTTTCAACATCAACATGTCTTGCTCCTAGATAGCCACTTCGATTGGGGGAAAATTATTTTCAGGTCCAACAAGAAATGTATTTAGCATATTAAAACATTAAATATCTCAACAGTACTTCTAGTGTTACACAACAAAACACACTGTGTGTATTCTTGAGTTCTAGCAAATGTGTTGAATGTATTTAACAGATTTCAATTCAATTGTTTACATTGATGCTAGATGATAACTTTGCAGTTCTTCATTTGCAGTTCGTTGACAGGACGTGGAATAGTGTGAGACTGACAGGAATGTGTATCGTGCTGTAGAGCTTGGCGATGTGGCCAAAAACAAAATAAAAGTCTTCATATCATAGTCATTATCAATAATAATTAAAATAAATGTCACATTATTATTTCTTTTAACTTTAAAGACTGATTTTTGCTCATTTGTGAAGTTTGTGGTTTCAGACTCTTCTTATGGGCAGACAATGGCAAACAGCAAATGTTTTATAATTCTGAGAGTGTGTCTGTTATACCTCCTAACTGTGCTCAGACAAACCAGGCATATCAATATATATTGAACTTTTGTTATTTTGCTATTGATGACAATTATATTGCAATCATTACTGATATTGTTTTATTGTCTAATCAATCATGCTACATGTTTGAATCCTTGTGTCTGTCTGCAGTACAAAACAAAACAAGAACCATTGAAGCACTGCTCCATAGTCTATCAAGTAGTCAAAAACTTGAACCTAAACTTTCAAGTCCCACACATGTCTGACCTGAGAACAGAATAAGAGGTGAGGTTCTTACAAATAAAAATTATATGAAAGATCTACAAATAGCAGCTTTGAGGTTTTGGTTTCCTACATATTGTTGTCTATGAAAGATGATTTATATGAAGTGCTTCTTCTGTGCCACTCATCTCCAGCCCATTGCCTTGAGCCCCACCCATCTGGCATTCCAAACAGGTCAAAACAAACCTTCCCTAAGGGTTCTTGCTGCAGAATTGAAGACTAATATACGAAAGCTATACCTCTGCTTATCTACAGTATCGGTGATAGTGACCAGTCACAGTCCACTGCGTGTCCTGCCTCACCTCTCCTGCTGTAGGTTAATGAGTAATGACTGAGCAAACATCAAGTGAACAGCATGCCTTGGACACAGGCATTTAATGCCAACTAGACAGATAGAAAAAGCAAAAGGCAAATCTGACACAGAGACATGCTGAGATAAGAGATGAGAATTCCCACTGGAATTCTGAGCAGAACCCAGGTGTCTATCACCTCTCCTCCTGCAGTCTCCATCAGCCTCTTCCCTATTGGTTTTGCTTCCCTCCACATGCTAGACTTATCACATCTTCCCCACCACCTGCACGCGCACTTCATTCATATCTCATCCCTACAATGTCTCAGCCTATCTCTCGCCCCCACAGCTTTTATAGCTCTCTCTCTTTTCCCCACCAGCTTGTCTCTCCTGAGAAACCCATGCCTGTTTCCCACCCTCTCTCCGTCACCACCATCTCCTCTGAGCTTGTTTTCTTGGATGTTCCCAGGGTCAAGTGCATTAGCTTTGCTCTCAGTTCTATTGTTAGTCTGTCTGTATGAATTTGTGCACAAGTACATACATTTTTCGGTGTATTTGTGATGCATTACTGGATTTTCTCATGGTCATCCAGGCTGTTATATGATGATCCAATTTTCCCCCTCTCCATTTCAGTCAGATCACATTGTAAAGTCCAGACACAGGAGAGGTTTTAAAGGAATTAAAAGACATTCAAATTAAAACCCCTTAGCGTACCATAGTACCATTTACTTTTAGAAAGTTAAGGTGGTTCTCAACCTTTTTTTAGCCAGTGCCTCATATTTCCCTAACCGCCCCATCAAATAAGATAAAGACTATCGTCATCAGTGAATATTAAGAGTATTATTCATTATTCCTTTGATGATAATTTATACTTTACAGATTGGATTCATATTCTTATTATAATGATGTATGAACTACTGTGTTACATTATTTACAAACATGCAAATTAGAATTTGACCTGGGTATTATTAGTAATTAATCTAAGAAATGATTCTTCCGAGTTTATAATGCATTTATATATCTATATGTCACATATAGATATATAAAACATATTCTAACCTTCAGGCATTACATAGGACATAATCAATAAAGTTTATTCTTGAATGGAGTTTGGTCTGCCTTTTTTGTGCCATTTTGAGCAGGTTAAACCTGGTAAATGAAATTAATATACTTATTAAGATGTTAAAAGTTAATGACTGGACAAAACCTTTAAACAACACTACAGATGCAAGTTAACTCTCCTGTCTCGGCTGCAATAGAGTTGATGGTGCTGCTGTGGCTCAACTTGTCAGGTGGCAAGTGTTTGATTTTATGTATTGTGTTGAGAGAAATTAGTTTATTTACATTCATTATAAATGCATAGTCGTTTTAATATGGCAGAGTTGTAATGTATGCAGTTAGTCCTACCTATAAACCACACTGAACAGTTATAGTATGTGTAGTAGTTAAAAAAATCTGAAGGGGAAGAAGACCATAACATTTTCTACATGAGGATATTAAGAATTAGAGCCTCTATTTTCCAAGATTACATAGTAAAAGCCATGTTATAATTCTTTATAAATGATACTGTGACATGCACGGAGCAGCACTCCAGAAAGCTGAGAGAAACAATGAAGTGAAGTGTCCTTGGCAGAAACAACACACTGTGTAAGCTAGTCACATTTGTGTTAAATGGCAGGTTTTAATATTAAAGCTACACTGTGTAGAATTTAGTGATATCTAGTGTTGAAGTTGCATGTTGCAGCTGAACACCCCTCACCTCACCCTCTCCTTCCAAACATGAAAAAGAACCTGTGGTAGCTTCAGTTGTCATAAAAACTCAAAAGGTGTTTAGTTTGTCCAGTCTGGACTAATGTAAAAAACATGGCGGCCTCCATAGAGAGGGTCCCCTCGATGTAAATATAAAGTATTTAAATATAAAGGGTCTTTTCTGGGGTAAAGAAAACTACAATTCATACAATTTAGATGAAACAAGCTAGCAAGCTTATTCTACATAAGATTTCTGCCAATAGTTCCCTTTCACCTAAATCTTACACACTGGACCTTTAAATACCACATTCTTTTACAAGTCATTGCAAGTTTCAACTCATTATTGGGAATCTTTGGTGTAAAGGCACCTTAAACAGATCCCCTCCCGGGTGCCCCTAGACATTTCCTCAATGCCCCTAGGATGAACCCTATAGAATCGTTTTTTTCCAAATGAAGAAGCACAAAAAATGTGCCAACAATACAGTTTGAAAACCAAAATGTACAAAGCTAAGATGTGAAATGCAAAGAAAGACATTTCCACAATCACAGTAGCAGGATTGCTGGCATTTTGGTTCTCATACAGCTTTATTTAGCATTTAGACAATACTGCAGCCAAAAGGTTAAAATAAACATGATTTACAAAGTTGTGTCATTGCTCAAGAGAAATGACCCTTTATTGTGACCAAATACTAGCTAACTAGCTTTCTTCCCCTGGGGGCATCACAGGAAGTCACAGTGTCCCCTTACATTTATGCTCAAGTACTTTTCTGTACAATTTTCCAACTTGTACATTTTTGAGAAGTAGCTCACCACAAATGTATTTTCCCTTTCACAACATATTATTTAAAATTAACACACACCTTCAACCTTGCTCCAGTTTCTTTGTCATTGAATAACTGGACAAAGAAAAGCAGCTTATTTGAATTGACTTTTTTCTTTCTGGTTTTCTGGCTTTCTGCCCTTCTCTTTCATGCCTTCTTTACTTCTGTCGACCCACTCATGGTTATTTTCCAAACCTCACTTCTCTTTTCCCCTCCACGCCCTGAAAAGTCTGGTCCAGGCAATGCACTGCACTGATCACCCTGTCTTTCTCGTTCTGTCTCTCTCTATCTTTCTATCGCTCACACACACACACACACACACACACACACACACACACACACACACACACACACACACATCTTAGTTATGCCCTACAGAAATCCACCTTTCCCATCACTACTAAATTCCAGACCCCTTAACCCTCACCTAAACCTGCCCCTAACCCAGACCATGACACCTAGTCTTAAACCATGTACAGCTCATTGAAGATGTGCCCAAAAGCAGCCAATATATCCTCACATTTCCAAAATGCCATGACTGTAGACACAATAGGGTCTTATAGTCAAACTGGCCTTCACAAAAATAGAAGTACATACACACATGCAGAAGGATGGCACTACCGATTCACCCCAACAGGGAAAGCCTGTGGTTTGGCCAAATTACCCAAGGTTTGTACTGGCTTTCAGGATGGAAACTCTTGAGGCCGTCAGGATGGCTAAATTAGGTCCTGCATTTCTCTGCTAGTCCTGAACCCTGGCACAGGTGAGAGCCCTTCCTCTCTGCCTTGAACTGTAAGTTGGCTGGCCTACTTACTAAACCCAAACTAAAGCCGGCAGTGTGTAAGCTGACACTGTTCCTTTCCTCACACTGAGGTTGCAGCTGCTTGGGAAAGCAAAGCTGTTTTTCAAGGAGGCAAATGGCCTGAAAATGCCACCGGACGTTTAGTCAGTGCTTCTATTAAATATGAGGAGAGGTTAAACTTTAGCAGAAAGTTCATAGAATAAAATGATTGGCTGTTTCTCATGCCTTCAAATCTGAAATTTATTTTGAGCTAAAAATAGTCATCTCTGGCTTGATGCCATTAATTTTCAGTATGTGAGCTGAAAAGCAAATGCCTGCTCAATTATTATTCTCTTCTACCCACAGTATGTTTACACACAACCTATTCTCTCATCAACAGCTTATGCTCTTTTATCTCTTTGATTAATGTAATTTTAATGACTATATGTGTGAGTTAAGCATCCAGTTGTCTGAACTTCAACACCACTACCTCCGCTGAACTTGTGAGTTGGAGAGAGCAAAACATATGGAATGTTACAGTGTTTTGAAAACCCTGCATTTGCCTGTCAAGGTTCTCCTTGGGCAGGCAAGGTTTTGTTTAAACACAGTGCTAACACAACTGATACATTTGGCAAACTAGCTTACGCGTTTTAACTTTGATGAAATTATTTACAATTTGAAATTCAGTGGTGCCCCTCAGCACAAGCAAAGCAAATACTATGCTAGATCAATTAAAGGTAAAAAATAGACATCAATTAGAGCAATGCCAAATAAAAACATTATATCCTTCCTGTTTGATCCCATTAAGAATGCAATGCTATGTGTTTGCATTCATCTTGTAAGTTACTGCCCTCTTGTGGTGGTATCAGGATATTGTCTATGGAAGCTAGCTTGACCAGCAGCGATTGCATCTATCGTTTCTGTTATTTTCATTGGAGTGGCCATGTGCTATTGATAGAGGCTAGGGCTTGTTAAACATAGGGGGCAGCATTCGTTTTTAGACAATAGCGTGTATGCATTGCAGTTGATCCTGGGATGTTTGAGCAGCTACACACTGACTGTGTTGGCAAGCTGCCCTTGACTCAGCTTTCACTGTTGTGAGATCTCATGTGCAGATGTATGTGGAAGCTGTACATCAAAAAAACTTCATCAACAGTCTTTATTTTAGCTGTAGTGTAAACAAGCAAATCACACTGCGATGTACCACAAATCATTGTCTTTGTTGTTTTACTAATCCGCTTGGACTATAGGGCTTTAGTGGTTACCACCTTATGTCGCACCCACACTGACTACTATATATATATATATATATATATATATATATATATATATATATATATATATATACACACACACTACACTCACTTTGTATATTGTATACAAAGCATTTTGGCATTGTATATAGGCTCCTATAACCTAAATATATAGTGATGCCTTTATCCTGCCACAGTTTCATGATGATACAACATTTTTCACAACACAAAAGATCTCTAACTTTGTTTGAAAAGTGTGGTCTGGGGAATGCCACATCAACTCTCGCAGCACATCTGCGGACTACGCACTGGCTGTCATACGAAGCAATGAGAGCCACCCCCAGGGGGGGGTTTGTCACAGTAATGAAGTACCACAGAGAAAGCAAAAAGTGTATTTGTATTTTCTGGCAGTTACTTCATCTGTGGGGCTACACTCATGGCATTACCAATTTGTGCAGTAAGTAAAAAAAAATCAATATGGCCACAGCCATATCATTGTAAATTGAATCTCTCTTGTTTTGGGGTGCAGGTTGGATTAAAAAAAAACAAAAAACTAATGGGAGATGTTACCTAGTAATCTCGGAAATTTTGATTTTTTATTCATTTCTGTCAACAGATTCATTTTTTAATGAAAACATTTGTTAGTTTCAGCCCTAAAATGTGACCAAGCAAACACATATTCCTGTACAACACCATTGGGTGAAGTGTTCATATTGACATGAAACCATCACTCATATGGCAACACATGCCACTGTGTTTTAAAGGAAGATCGAATTGTGGTTCAGCCCCTCCAGAAATTGGGATCTGATTACATGAAGGGTCTTTCACAGTCAAAGCCCATCCCTTTGCTCTGTTCCAAAGGCCACAGTGGGCTCTTAGGCTTGAGACTGAGGAGTGACGAATGAGTGACTGTGGACAGGCAGAGGTTACCACATCCCTGCACCTGTTGTGTTATTGAAACAAAGGGGAGCCTGGTTGCCACATGGGCAATGGAGCCCCACAGTGTTGACATCTCCAGGAAAATAACTCAAATTTTTAGACAAACTCGATGCCCACTCCACACCCACACATGCTTTCACTGCATAATATAAGATGCATGATACCAGGATCTTATGTTCCATCCATATATAATGTGCCAACCCTGGGCAGAGCTTTTGCCAGGGTGTTGGTTTATATTTAGAGGCACAACTGTGACTGATTGTGGCTGGAAAGGAACGCCTTCCCCCCTCAAGCTCATCTCAGACATCTGTCTCTCTGAAACTAAATACTGCCGGCATGTTCCCACTTGTTTCATCTGCACCATTAGTTTCCATCCTGCTGTCTTTAGGGTCTGAGCTGATAGAGAAAGTAAAGTTTGATCTGTACCACAGATTGGCTCAATCGCTGTAATTTTCAAGTCAAGGAAGTCTAAGACTCTTGCATCATTATTCCCCCTGAGCTGCTGTTCCTCAAAAAGAAAATGAGCTGAGGGACGGAAGAGGGGAGTTGATGGATGGAACAGAGAGGAAACAACATGTTAACATCATGGAGACTGGAGATGTGTTGGTTTTATCATTAACTTGATGTTTGTTTGCAAACACGAGTGCAGGAGCAGTGACCTTGTCACGTCTTCCCTTCAGAACAGTGAGAACAGATATGCTGGGTCCGTGGCCTCGCTCACTATCACCACGATGCTGTGGAAACGGCTCAAAGATCACATGGCTGCCTTGTCATGCTGGTCATGAGTTGCTCCAGAGGTTCAATGCATGAGTGTTTATTTCCATTCCACTCTGTTCCACTGCTGTGAAGCCTGGGGTAAACCCTCGCTGTCACGTGACCACTAACAGGAAGTGAGGCATCAATTCACTGCACAATAACAGTATGGCATCCCTCAAGTTTATGCCAACTGACTCTCACAGCTCCTTATATGGAGGCTCTATTCTTAGCACATGTGGCTGATATGAAGACGGAGCTGCTGTTCAACTCTTTCTTTCAACACAGACCCTGTCGAGTTGTAACTGTGGATTATACTTTAGATTTAGATACTTCATATTGTCCTTGAAGTGGATGTTGTGTTGATTTGTTTGATTAGTGTTCTTGTATAAAGTTGCATTTTGGGGAAAAAATATACCTGGCCCTATGAGGCAAGGAACATGTAAAATCACTGACCACCACTGACACAAATCAAGATCAGAACCATGGGATTTATCATCATCAAATTAAACAATGTTAAAACCCCATGCTGAGGCCCAGCAGCCCCCACACTGGAAGCCTCCCTTCTGATCCTGACACAGGAGCTTTTAAAGAATCTCGGTCCACTGGCCAGGTGCACCTCATTGATGACAGATTGGTTTAATCAGGCTGGAGCAAGAGGAGAGACAAGAGAAAATCAGGGTGACAGAACAGGAAACACATACAGCCATAACAGACCCTAAGACAGGTGCTTAAACAACTAGTTGATCAATTAACGAAATGATAAACTAATAATTATTTTGTGTAATTTATTAAGCAAAAGTAGCAGACATTCCCTGGTTTTTATCCCCTCAAGTATGAAGACATGTTGCTTTCCTCTGTTTCATGTCATTGTAGATTTCTTATTGTTTGACTTTGAATTATAGGTTGGACAAGCCAAAGGCATGTCCTCAGTTTTCTTTCTGACTGGTTTCTGTTTTCCTTAACAGTTTACAAAAAAAAAACCTGTAAACAACATAACAGCTATCATTGAAGCTAATCATTAACTGCAGGCGTGAGACCTTATGTTGATTCCTACGATCTAAGAGCTGACTTTGGACTGATTAAACCCAAATCAGTCCAATCACATAAGGTTGAAGCCTTGTAGTATTCTCCTTGGTCTCAGGTCTGTTTGTCAGTATGTCTAGTACCCAAATGAACAAGTGTAGACTGAGTTTAGTTTAGACCTCTTTATATACAGTCTATGGTTTAGACACAGTTTGGTTAAGTCTTGGTTAGAGGTGAACCTCTCCATTAGTGCTGATACCCCTCATGCCAATACCCAAGCTGCCACAGCTCCCTCCACCACCCCTCCTCCCTATATGCTTCATTATGGCATTGTTGATTTAACTGTGATTTATGTTCATAAATGTTTATTAATGGGGGATTAGCTCTCTCAGCAGAACCCCAGCCAACGCTTGGATTGTTTGAGGTGTAACCATTTACTATCCTTGGATGTCTTTTTAAAAATAATTAATTAATGCACATTAGGTGTGGGTACATTTTCCAAGGCCATATTAGAGTGAGCTCTACAAAATATCCTGGGTTTTATATTTGGATAGGACCATGTCACATTTATCACACACAGAAAGGGGCTTCTTTTTATGTTTTAAGTTAATCTGTACTCATTCTGACGAGAGATAAAAGAACCTCATCTTCTTGCTTTTTTATTACCTGACTCCCAACATTTACACCAGTGGTCCAGTGCTGCACAGCACCATCCAATCACGTCCCTTCACAACTCTTCTTCACACTATCTCTGTGCTGGTTACCAAGGAGACAGTGAAGTGAAGTCTGGGAAGTGGAGCAACGGTTTGGCATGAGCCTTTTTTCCTTTTTTCCTCTTCTCGCTCTGGTTTTACATTCTAGGGACTGAGAATTACCACCCGGACTGATGATTGCGTGTTTATTATATTGCAAGTGAATTAAGCGAGGTGCTTAGTGCTTCACTCCGCAGCGTACAGTGGGTATGCATGCATGTAAAAAGGGGCAGTTGTGTCACAGGTTCCGTCACCTGATCCTTGCGCCCCACCTGCTCTCACCATTTTCTCTCCCTGTGATCCAGCAATTCCTGGTGGGATGTGAACACACTTCCTCTTGCCAGGAATCTGTCAGGGCAGCGTGTATTTCAGGGCGAGCTCGACAACTGGAGATAGTTTTAAATAATGAGCAGACCTTCATCCAAGTGGGCCATTTGGGACCGGGGTGGGACGGGGAGGTGCTTGAGTGTTGAACTTTGGGGAAAAGGAAGCCGGTGAAAGTGGATCGAAGATGACATGAGCCGAGAGCTGACACGTCAAGCCTCAGAGGGGTTTCTGTCCTTTCCAGTTCTAGCACCTGCACATACATGAGCACACGTATAGCATATATTTACTCAACCACACACTTTCTAAACATTTTGCTCATCTCATATTTCACCACATCATTCATCTTTGTGAAGAGAGTGGAAAAAAGGGGTGCAGCCACATTTTGAGTAAGTGTTATAAATTCAGCATGTGCTACTCTGCTAAATGTTAAGTTACTTGTCTATCATCCGTCCACCCCTGGGTGTCTGCCACGGTGGGTTGTAAATTCAGCAGGATTTTTTTGTCCCAGGCAGCATGGGGAGGGGGTCCAAACAGCTGGGCCTGCTTCAAGTTTTGTGCTGCTGCAGCAGCAGAGCTTATTGTGTGGATGCAGAAAGCAGCTTTATGAAAAGCTCCTCTAGGAGGGCTAGGGCTAGGACTTGGGGTTTTGGGGGTCTTTGAGATGACTGAATGAATTTATATAGATCTTCCACTCAAAGCACTTTACACATTCAAACCACCAACCTTCTGATGAGTGGACAATGTCGCTCTGCCTCCTGAGCCACTGTCGACCATGAATCTGGATGAAGACTGTTAAAGTGTCGACTCTCCCTCCCTCTCTCTCTCCCTCCCTCCCTCCCACTCTCTCTCTGGTGTCCTCTAACTCTCCAGCCAAGTGGAACCAGGTAAAAGAAGACAGGAGTTCAATGAAAAGGTGGATGCGGATTGACAGATGGACAGAAAGAACTGGATCTAGGGAACCATGTGTCAGGAGGTTGCTTTGGGGATTTGATAAAGTGTGTGTGTGTGTGTGTGTGTGTGTGTGTGTTTGTTTGTCTGTGTCAGACTGTCCCACTGTCTCCACACATATGGAGCCCCACCAGGCTGTTTGCTCACTTAGTTCCCCAGGGTCTCTTACAGCCCTTGGCCATCAGATACAGACATAACTAATCGCTTCTCTCCTTTCTCCTTTTTCCTTTAATCATCTTCCTTCCATCCCCCAAGCGTACAAACATATACACACACATGCTCACTCTTCATCAGCTCCTTTCCATCTCTGATTACTGTAGGAAACAGTTTGCTGCAGTGCTGTAAAGTACAGTACATCTGCTGGTGCTCTGCATCTCTCCTCTGCTTTTCCTTTACTTTCTCTCTAATCCCTCTCTTGAATGATTTATTTGAAGGGTGAAACTGGGTAAACACAATAGGGCTGACACATACATATACACCCCCTGCCCTCTGCTGCATCTTTCTTTCTCTGTGCGCCTCGTCTCTTTCATTTTCCCTGTTTCGGCTCCACCTTTTTTCTGTCTCTCTCTCTGTCTCCATCCTCCCTCTTTCGCTCTTTTTCCTTCTTCCTGCACCTCCAACTCCGGTGTCAGCACTTCTCTTCTCACCATGTCGGTGTCTTTATGAATAAATCTGAGCTCGTTTGACTCCTGTGAACCCCTCGGCTCACCGACCCACCGCTGCCCTGCTGCTCTGCTGCCCTTGGGACTAAAGATGTGTTGACAGGATTTGATTTTTAGAATATGTGTGATACGCTCATGTGGGTTTGGGATTAAATGCATATGAGGGTTGTCATCCCCAAAGTGCTGCACATCCTCTTTGAAGAGAAAAGATGAAAAATAGATAAAAAATGGAAAGTACATTTTTTTTTAGTCATCTCTGGGAGCCATATTTGCCAGATATTAAGCCTTTCTTTTTTCGAGTAAAATAAGTGGAACAACTCATCTGTAATGCAGGAGGAATGGGATTTTTCAGCAACAAAACTTAGGTTAGGATAGGAGGGTTGCTCTCAGTACAGTTTAGGTGCTGATGGAAAGGAGTTCACACTACGTGACTTTCAAAATCGTTAAATGGCGGTGCTGTCACACTACACTACTCGCTGCCTTGTGATTGGAGTTGTTGTGAGTTCATACTATATGACTGACTGACAACGGTGGGGGGGGGGGCGCGCACTACAGATCTAAGAAACCACTGGCTATTTCTGGTCTGCTCTGATTGGCTGTAGTTGTCCAGATTTGTCTAGATATTTAGCCAGCTAGAAATCTAGTTGGAGGAGGTGACATGCTCGTGAGCCTATATCCCGTCTTTGAAAAGTTCATAGGCAACTGCCGATCTGACGCTGATTTGGCTCTGATGTAGAGCTTTTGTCATCGAATTTGTGTGCAAGTGGGAATTCGGCGGAAAAAAATTGTGTTGTGTGAACTAGGAATTATTCTGCACCATAGAAAGAGAAATGCACCTCCTCCTTATACCACCATTACATGGCATCAGTGAGATCGTGATTACAAGATGGGGAGTTGTGTACACAGTATTGTTGATGCTAATGGGGTTAAGTGGCCAGAACATTGCTAGGCAATGACAACATGAATGCTCATATTTTTATGTTGTTTGAAGTTAGAAAAAAATCTCCATTTTCCTTGGAGGTATTAAGAATGGAAACAAATGACTAAAATGACAATACAATTAAATCACCATTCAATGAATAAATGAAACATTTGCGTAAAACATATGGATGTTAAATATGGTAACATCTGAATTGGCTTTTTCTCTTTTGCTAAACTGCATTCTGGCTCCAGCTTTATATTTAATATTGACTCTGATATTTGCTGTTGACTTATCTTACTGTCACACAGAAACCAGATAAGCTTATTTCCCAACATGCTGAAAGTCAAACTTTAAGCTACAAAACTAAACTGTTTTTTTTCTCATCTTCCCTCTGCAGATGCAGATACTTGACAAGTTCCCAATTGAGGGAGGGCAAAAAGACCCGAAGAAGAGGATCATTCCATTTCTCCCAGGTAGTAGCCTGCTCCTGAGCTCCAGTTATCTGAACAGGCTCCCATATTAATAATGTATGGCTGGCACTCGCGGGGCGTCAATATGAGCTGGTTACTGATGCCTGCCTGTGGTGCATGTGTGTGTGCCTGTGTGTGTATAGTATAGCTGTGTGTGTACCATGTTACTGCTGACAGGCCATTATCAGTGACTTTCAAATCTCAGCTGATTGCATGTCTGTACGACTTTGTGTTTATGTTTTTGTCGAGCTTATGTATACGCGTTTGATTACTTTATTATGCGGATGTGTGTGTGTGTGTGTGATTTACCTTGTGCATGTCCTAGTATTGATTTAAGTCATGCCACATGTGCTCATCTCTCCTGCTGCAAGTCGTTGCCTGACATTCAGGTTCATGGTGACCTACAGTACGGCTTGGCAGTGATCGATGGTGGTATTTGTGGCAGTTCAGTGTCCGGGGCAGAAGGGCTGAGAGGAATTCTGCTAATCACACTGATGTCTTGTGTAAATATGTGTGTGCATCTATATGTTTATGCCCATGCATGAGCCCAGTATCTCCTGTAAATGCTCTCCACCCTCAATCCCTCCTCGTCCTCTGAATCTGTCACCTGGCGACACATTATTGAGTGTTTGTTTGAGGACACTTGTGTTAGAAAAAAATTGACTCAAATGTAGTCTGCAGGACTATAGATCAGATAAAGGTCTGTGATAAACATGCATTAGAAATCACTTAATCTTTACTTGTTTGATATCGGATGTAAAAGCAATACAACATTTAGACATTGAGCATTTAAATTGGTAGTACAAATCAGTAGTCATATACACACTAAACATTATCATTATTATTATACACATGTATATATTACAAGTAAAATACTAATAGCTCATGAAATAAGAAACAGTAATCCAACATCATTTATGCATCGACATTAAATATTATTAATATTAGACAAGGACATTTGATCTTATGCCTCACAGCTCTCATCTATCATTACCAGCAGTGACATGTGATCATGTGACAGACTTACAATAAGTTACACCAACAAGGGCAAGATTATGAAAAAGTGTCATTGAAGCTTCGAAGCAACGAAATTGGTATTTGACAGAGCCGCATACCTCTACTGTATAGTTATGGTTGAAATCCAGATACTGTTGTATTTATAACTTTAAATTATTTCACTTTGAATCTTCGACGGACCACTTCTTTATCTAAAAATGAAGAAAAAAAAGTCCAGCTTGAACTAGAGACTCAATTTGAAGATCAAAGAATTTGATCATAAGAAAGTTGAAAGATATTCAAACCACATACATTAAAATCTAAAATCCTGTTTTTGGTACCTAATTCAATTAGATTGTATTGAAACTTATTATCCTCCATGATAAGATAGCTATGGTTTTCAATCTCAATTTTCCCATTTTTTGTTCAGGCAAAGTCATCGAGCATTTTGCATGTGTGAAGAGAACTTTTTACATTGAATGTCTGAGTCTTTTGCTAAAAAGGATAGGAAAAAAACATGGTTATATATGGTTATATATAAACAAAGTGATGAAATGAAAGAAGTTTTGGTTCCAAAAATTTCAAAGTTATTAAAACAATACCCAGTCTGGTAAAAACTCCCCCTTGGTCTCTTTTGAAAGTTATCCTTTCATACTTAACATACTTGTAAATATTCTCAGTCAGTTCACATTAGTCAATTATTTATTTTAGTCTCCTTAAATAGCAGCATGCAAAAAAAATGTATAATGTAAGAAACCCCCCAGAAGAATGAAGTGCATACCGTCTGTATAGGGGCCTGTGATCCTCAGTGGTGGGCTTTATTGCTCCCAATGTGTGGGATGAGAGGAGGGCCTAAAATGCATGTCCCATGTGTGAATAGATCCTATTTGTTATTTAGAAAGCCATGTCACAGACAGAGGTCATGGAATCCATAGGGGGACAGACAGCTGGGTCTTTGAGTGTGGGATTGAGATTGGTTTGGCCATGATGAAGGATCACCCCCCTGCATTACCACCATCTCCCGGCAGTATAGGGTATTGCACGCAGCAGTCTGCATTGTGAAATCAGCTCAGATAGGATGTTTTTTGGGAGGTGCTTTGTGCATATGTCAAATACTTTATGATACATGTATATAAATACTTTCTCCTTTGTATCAATCACCACCACCTCCTACCTTTATTTGTACTTTCTCCCTCCTTTCCTTCACTCCAGGCAAGATCCTGTTCCGGAGGAGTCATGTGCGAGATGTGGCCATGAAGCGGCTGCGTTTCATCGACGACTACTGCAGGGTAAATATGCCTTACTATAAACATCCTTCATTTCCCCCATCTGACTCTGGGGAATGTCCCCCAGCCTGTGAGGGGTCAGAAGTCACAGTCTATACCGTCCCTTCACATGCTTTAAACGTGGGGTCTGATGCTTAGACACAATTGTGGACGTGGAAAGAGTTTACATGGCGCTCACAGTGACGAGCTACAATATTTATTAGTGCTTTTCCTGAGCCTTAAATTAATCTACTGTGACACTTTGGTTTGCAGAGGCAGTGAGGGACTTGACTCGGATGGGAAAACTTTATGATCTTTGCCGACTGCAGCTTTGTTTATTGTCACATGCACCACATTCAGAGAAGCAGAGCGACCTAGTTGTGCATCCAACTTCTCTGCCACTGCACATCATGAAACAGGCTTTGAGGTCTTCCATCATTTCAAACTCCCACACACTAATAACCTCATCCCCTCATTTGAGAGTCAGGAAAAGAAAAAAGAAAGTTCTCCCCTAAATTAGTGTCCTTGAAAGTAATGGCGTTTCTCATTCTATAGTTCAAGGGAGACTCGCCTTATCACTTCCTGTTCCTTCCCTTATTAAGTTTTTATTTATCCTGGTTTCAGATCTCTTCCTCCGCCCTACCTTCCCCACTTCCTTCCTTCCTCTTGGCAAAAAGCCAGTGTGTTTGTCTCCATACACACAATTAGGCAGCAGTATCGTTGGCCTGCATTAGGAAAGGTTAGTTACAGTATCAGCTTGGTAATTGGGACCAAAAGAAGTAAAAAACCAAAAGCAATTATACACATCATGAAATGAACTCGATCCGTAGCCCAGCACAAGCGAGGCTTTATGAAACGGGAACCAGCTTCCTAATTACCCAAATGACCCAAGTGCTCTAATGTTTACAGTTTGCTGTAGCGAGCCGGTTTCTTAGCTCAGCACTGTGGAGCCTGTCGCACTGTTTACTTCCTACATCCTGTTTACGAGCCAAACAACAGAGAGGAAGAGTAATTACCCAGTGTTGTCAAAGGATCTGCTCTCTGGAGATTGCGGGATGGTGAGTCCAGCCAGCTGTGGGTGCACAGCCAGATACGGCCTCTTCAATCACAACTACAAGGCTCTTTCAATAATATAGGAACCAATGAATGAAATATGAAGGGAGCTCGGGTCTGTGCCGATCGTGCATGTCACCACACATGTTCATGGTCCAGCACCCCACTACTGTACATGAGCTATGCCTTTGGTGAAAGCAGGCTAGATCATTAAATATACATGGTTAGCCAGACATACGATCCTCTCTTAGACTGTAGTTTGGCTTTGTCAGTGAAAGTACAGGGAGAGAACAGAGGAGCAAGAATGGCTGAAATGGACTAGACATTTATTTCCTCTAATTGATAGTGTGATTACCTTTTTGCTAATATAAATATGACCTTTAAAACCTTTAAAAATGAGGAAAACAAACCTTCACATTTGAAGGAATCAAAGATTTTTAAAGTTGCACCAGCCATGGCTTCTGTGGGGCGGTGGAACGAGCTGTGGACACAACGCTGCCATACTCTCCAATCTTCCTCCTCACTACTCCTCCTGCCCACTTATGCTCTATGGGCTCTGGAGCTTTCAGCTGTGCAGCCCCTCATCTCTGAAACTCTCTCCCACAAGCCATCTGTGACACTGACTTTCTCCCCACCATCATCTCGTCTCAAAGCCATTTTAAGACTTGCTTATTCTGTGTCTTGTTTTTACTATTGTCGATTTTATACATACTCTATTAGCCTATTTTTATATATTGGTTCATTAATCATCTGATATTTTGCCGTTTTTGCATTGTTATTATGTGTTTTAAATACAATGCATTATTTATTATTATTATTAACATATTGTCATCTTACAATTTTATGGTAAGGAAAACAATTTCCCATTTACTTAGTACACTCCAAAAGACTCAATTTAAATCTGATATTAAAATGCATCTTATTTCCAGATTGTATCACCAGAGTGCCCTATGATCACTAAAATGATATTTTTTGATCGTAGGCTGTTCTTTTTTTTTGTACCCACTGTTCTCTTTCTGTCTGTCTCCTCAGGCGCTGGTGCGACTCCCCCCTCAGATTTCTCAGAGTGAGGAGGTGCTGCGCTTCTTTGAGACGAAAGCTGAGGACATCAATCCCCCAGTGGAGTGAGTGTCACATACTGTACATACTGAACACACAAACACACGTACACACACTGGATGTATGGACTAGTCAGACTTCTGATTTATGTGTTGCTGTCCTGCAGTGACACCATCTTTACTGTGGTGGCAGGGTCAGACTGAACCTACTTTAACTGACTGAGAATGAAGAGAATGAAATTGTACTTGACGTCTGCTTTTGGGGGAAAAAAAACAACCACAACATTAATTGCAGCTCTCCTCCACCTGCACTGCGGTTACACTGTGTTTTAGCACGTCATAAATAAACGTTTCAGGAATTCTGTCATCTAAATAAAGCAGTGAACAGTCAGCACTGCTGATTTGTGCTCGCGGTCCTATTCCACTCGCTCTTATCATGCTGCCTAATGATGTTATCTTGAAGCAACTGACTGAAAGGACAGAAATGAAAGGAAATTCAGTCTATCCTGTAATCACGATTTGTAGCTGCTGTTCAACAAAAGTTTCATAGTCTCACTTCCAGCTATGTATCAGCAGAAACAATGTTTCAGCATTTGCTATGTTGTGTTAATAAATTTACAAATTGTCATCAGGGTTTGTTTTTTCGATGAATTCCAAACAAAAAAATGTCATGCTGCACAGGTTTGTAGATTTGTTGCATTTTTTTCAAAGGTGAAGCTTGTTGTTTGAGCAGCTGCAAATCATGTGCACATCCCATGAAACACACATGGATGCTTAAAGGAAGGGTGGGTAATTTCTCTCTGAAAACACTTTTAATATTACTTGTTGAAATCCTCTTTAAGTCCTGATATCCATCAATAAATAAAGCCGGTGTCTGCCTTGGCAGGAATGTAATAAACATGATGATTAATTTGGACCAAAAGAAAGAAGAGACGATAGCCATAAGTTAGCGAGTGAGTCATGGAAAAGTCATCCTGTAGCAGTCGTGAGTCAGTGCATGTTTATGAAGTTTGGGAGAGTAGCTATGACGCGAGCGCCGATGTGAGGGGGTGGGATGTATCGGTTGCATATTTGTTGCATAAGTGTAGCCTGCCCTTGCTAGCTTTTTTGGGATTACCAACCCTAGCTTTAAACAACTCAAAGCCGAAAGACAAAAATATAGGTCTGCACACTTTGGCTCCACTTCAGTGAAGCTTTAGTTAGTCATCCACCATGCTCTTCATGTTGAGTCTGAAGTAGAGCATGCAGCTCTGGTCGTCGGTGGATGTCTCAGTAAATCTGCATTGAAAGGAGCTACAGTGTGTGCACCATTGTTTCTGCAGCTGAAAACCACACACAGCACAATGAGCTCATTGTGGCGATTTGCAGGTGAATAGTTGTTTGGTTGTCAGTGAAATAAAATGACTAAATTTGGCCACACAATGTTCAACATAGTTGTATTTTGTTTGTATTTTGATTAGTGTATATCGACATGCAGCTTCTCCTCGACAAGAAGTTGCTGAAAATATAATTTCATACCACGTTATCGCAGGTTCACAAATGAGATGCCACCACAGTAATGATGGCGTGTTCACTTTTGCCTACAATCTGACAGATACATGTGAATTCTCACACACACACAGGTGTACGTGCATGCATTTAAATTCATATGTGTGCATCATCCTCTAAATGTTAGCTTCTCTTGCATGTTATTGTTTCGCATCAAATCCTAGAAATGCTGCACTGATGGCTGTAAGCTCATTACCTATCTGTCTGTTCTCGCTTTCTACTCTATTCCCAAATCACCTCTCTCTCTCTCCGAGTTCGTTAAAACCTCCTATCAGGCCAGGTGGAGGGGGAGTTGATGGCATGAGAGTGGGGGGGTGCAGAGAAAGAGGATTTGATGGCTGTGAGAGTGGGAGGAGGAGAGTGACTTGTTTCATAGCAGGAGATAGCCCCTTTGGGTAGTTTTTAATTAAAGAACACACTCTCCTCTCCAAACCTCAAATGCCAGTATCGCACTACTCATTTGCAACTCTACTCTTGTTAGACCTGGGCTATGTTTTTTTAATTTTTTATTACTCCTCTCCTTTCCAGGCAGGATTTAGTGACCTCTGCCTGTAACAAATTTTCAGTACAGCCCGGCGCCACAGGTTATCGCCCCCTCTCTTCCTCTAAATTCTCTCTATCCAACTTGGCCCCATAAATTAAAGTACATTTAATTGACGCTGCATCGCAGGTTTACAAGCCCCCCCCCCGCTTGCACACATATTCTTTGATCAACAGGTCTGGTTTTCTCTCTGTCCACAGCTTTCAATCTTCCCTGTCTCCATCTTTTCAACCGACTTGTGCCCTTGAGTTTTTACAGTTTTTTTCTTCGAGGAACTTCTGTCTTATATATCGCCCACTCTCTTACTGCCCTGTGTAGGCCATATGTATTCTGGTGCATAAAGAAATGGGATTAATCGTCTTCTCTTGTGGGAGATGGAGATGTACATGAGGAGCATCATTAAAGTGTTTTCCCAGCTCTGCCTTCAACGCTCACAGTTTGTTAGTCTGTGAAACACGTAACAGTGTAATCATTTAAAATACTTTCATTCGATCAACTGAATAGATGGATTGCAACTCTGACTTGAATCTTACAGAGATTCACTTCAGACAAAGGATATTCAAGGACACAATTAAAGAGGTTCAACCTCAAAATTAGACAGTGGTGAGAATACACAAGAGTACCATACTTAAAGGTACAGTGTATAGAATTTTTAGATATCTAGTGTTGAAGTTGCATGTTGCAGCTGAACACCCCTCACCTCACACTCTCCTTCCAAACATGAAAAAGAACCTGTGGTAGCCTTTAATTGTCATAAAAACTCAAAAGGTGTTTAGTTTGTCCAGTCTGGACTAATGTAAAAAACATGGCAGCCTCCGTAGAGAGGGTCCCCTCGATGTAAATATAAAGTATTTAAATATAAAGGGTCTTTTCTGGGGTAAAGAAAACTACAATTCATACAATTTAGATGAAACGAACTAGTGAAAACATCATGAGTATTATTTTACAATTTCTGCCAATAGTTCCCTTTCACCTAAATCTTACACACTGGACCCAGTTTTGTGCGATTTGAAGTGATACGTTTAATGTTTATATTAATTGAATAAAGAGGCGACCAGTGCTCTGCAGCAGTCAGTGGCGGTTGAACTAGTTGCGCATGTCGCCTTCCACCTCCTCAGATAAACTGCAGCAGTGGTTGGGTCAAACCGCAGCCATGTGATTTTGATAATTTGATTATTTTTATTTCGCCATATTGGACTGACAGAGAGTGACACAGACAGCCTGACCCATTACAGTGCTGATCTCCATCATGGCACCAACATTCATAGAATCACTCCCTCTGCAGCAATATGTCTACAAAGTAAAGGTTTAATGTTTGTTTTGTTTAAATCAAATCAAATCAAATTAACATTGACATTGTTGCTGCAATGCTTTATATTGAGCTGAATTAAAGTTTTGCACTTAGGTCTGAAGATTCCAACAATTGCTTAACAGACCTCTGAAATCATCCAATGTGTTCAAATAACAGCAGTAAGTAAATCCATCAAACTTATATATAAACCACACACATGAACAATAATAAAGCAGATTCTGATGAACACAATATTTTTAAACTTCACTCTGCACCATAGACTGTTTCTAAAAAGCTCTGCACACAACGTCCAGCACACACACATTGTAGAACTGTCCTTTACTCCTAGCTATCGTCTTGTTTGGTGTCTGTCTCTCTGGCTGAAGACTGAGTGCAGGCAGGCGGGTCGGTTAGTGACAGTTATGCCGGCCAATGAGCTCATTCAGTTAGAGTTTAGTACAGTCCTGCTATTGCTACAGAGCCAGCCCTTTTTTCTGTCTTTTTTTCCAGACAACTTTTTTATTTAAAGGATTTCAACACAGAAATGTATGAACTCTACCTTTAAACAGCAGAAATACATTTGTGGCTGTCGACCATGCCATGGGGTTCCCACCACGACAGCCAGAGACGAACCAGTCCACCCATTGGGTGCTCAGCAACATCTTTTTATTTAATGCAAACAGAACTGACAAAACATTTAACTTAAAGGGTCCAGCACTTTCTGCTGGACCTTTAGCTTCACCCAGTCTCTTCCCCAGTGTGTGTTCCCAGAGGCAGCTCTGCTGCTGCCTTTTCAAGCATGAGGATCAATCAGCTAACATATCTCACCTGTGCTGACTGAGCCTCTGTGGTGCAGGTGAAGGTGCTCTCCCAGCCCCTTCACCTGCACAACATTGTTCATGTCTGATGTTAATATACGAATAACGCCTCATTAAATGTATGTGACGGGGCGACAAGCTGTTGGCAGATAACAAGTCATGTTGTCTTGCAAAAGTTAAATTTCCCATATGCGCAAGGATGTGATTCTATATCCCCACTGCAGGTGTCTCAGCTGCAAAGAGGCTAAATCTGTGGCCAGGCTGCAGGTGTATCAGCTGCAGCTGAAACACATCAGGCTGTGAGGCAGTACAGAGGATAAAATGACTGTGGATTTTGTGCTCCACAGACATTTTTATCCCAGACTTCCTATGTCTGAACGATTTTTGGAACGATTTTGCACAGTCTAATGCTGTGTTAATTGCCATACATACCAAGACAAGTGCACACAGCTAGAAACATCCAATAAGACACATGGTGAGGAAATATTCCACCTTTTTGTCCCACAGAGAAGTGCTTTACTCACGCAGCCATTAAACGACACTATGAAAACAATATTAGCAGCTGTGGAGTTAAGGTCACAGTTTGAACCCAGTGATGGCGCAGTAGTGGAGATCTCAGTCTGAGTAAGTACTGTCCTCCAGTCAGCGTCAGATCAAACAGAGCCAGTCTTCAGGTTTCTCTGTTTCCCTGCAGGCTTTCACTCTGTCTTAATAAAAGAGGAAAAGACTCAGGGGAGTGAACTGCCCACTCTCTGTTAAAAAAAAAGAAAAGAAGACTGCTCAGTTAATGGTAGGTAAGATGTCATGATCCAGAGGACCCGATTGGGACATGGAGGATAAATTAGATGGGTTCCTCTTGTTCCCTACTCGTAATGCATTTGCTAAATGAAAATGAATCATGGGGGAGAGTATATAGGAATGAGATTGGCCGATGATTTAAAGTTGAGATAGGCATGTGTGTGTTAGCAGTGCGTGGATTATTTAATGTTCGTGTGCAAGTGAAGATGTGTGTCCTATGTATTGGAGAGGAAGAGAAATGATTTGAAATCCTGAGAAGGATGGACCACTGAAGAATAATATCTGTCATGGTGTGTGTGTATGTGTGTGTCTGTATGGTTTTATGCATGTGGCATATTTTGTCCTACATCTTCATAAAGAAGCAAACCTGAATACCTCCTCCCTGAACGTTCAGTATCTGTAGCTACAGGAGAAAAGAAGTAAAAGTCAAAGATTGATTTTATATTTGGAGCAGGCAGAAAACACGACAGATTGGAGTGGCTGCCAAATTAATGTTGACAGCCTGTAGCCAGAACCTGAAAATGAGATGAGCAGGAGAAGATATGAAGCTCTCATTAAAAATGTATCTGACAGATTCACTGGTGTAGCCAACTTTTCTTTTTTACACTGTTTTTCACAAACTAGTCGACTGAAATATCGGACGAACTGATTCTCATAAGCTGAAACTACTGATATCATTTTCCAGCTCCTGAAAGCGATGTCCCACAGGTTTTTTCCACAGAGGAATCACTTCTCTGTTTGACTGGTTGAACTACTAAACACAGTGATCACAGAGTAATGCGACAAAAGCTTTGGCTGGAGAAGACACCTGCACATACATAAAACAACAGCACAGATTCCTTTCTGGCCTTTTGGTCTCTTCTGCATTGAATGTTAATCGGCTGCAGCAATTTCAACCAGTGGAAGAAACAGGCAGCACCTGCTAAAGATAATAAGATGCTTCCTGAATTGCTTATAACTGTTTCATGTAGACGTTTCTATAGCAGTTAGTGAACTGTGACATTGTCCTTCCAAAAAATGTCATAAGAAAATGGTGATGAACCTTTATGTAAATTGACGAGCCATGAAAACAGTGATATGGTGAACAGAAAATGAATGATGCAAGTTAATTTTAGCAATTTATTTTTAATACCCCCACCAAGGAGGTTATGTTTTCACCTCTGTCCGGTCCAGGCTTTTTTTTCAGTCACTTTTTCAAACATTGTGAGATATCACCAATTTACCAGGGAATAATTTATGGATCTTGATGGAAAAATTAGGCACATTTAGGGGACTGATATCTATGTGTGTGTAAGTTTGAGCAACTTGATTGAATTGAAGGGGACTGTTGGAGGAATTACGTAAGTTAAGTGCAATTTTAGTTTCAGTTGATTTTGTGTTATATTAAAACTCTAAATGCACTTAAATATTGAGTCAAACAAGTGTCTTGCACTAAAGAGAATTTCCTGAATCTGTTTAAAAAAAAAAAATGACTTGCAAATATTGTGCAAGAATTAATCTGTTCTTAATAATCGCTTGCTTTAGACCTTTAAAGACACACACACACACACACACACACAAATATGTATATCATGCAAAACCTCCATGCTCATCTCTCTCTCTCTTAAATCATCCAAACCTTTGTGACCTCAGGGCTTTGTGACTTTTTATCCATCATCAGAAAAGTAACAGGATTATCCTCATCTTCTACTCATTTCTTCTGTACCCTAAAACTTGATGTGACCCAGTTTGAGCCCAGAATGATTTCTGTCCTACCCTGAAGTCAGCCAAAGGCAAATGAGCTGAAACGGTAACTTACAGCGCTTCTCAAAATTGTTCCCTCCAGCTTCACTTCTCCAATCTGGTGTCCTCAAACTGCCTTGAGTGCAGTCAAGCAGAAGGGATGAGGGATGGCTGCGGAGACGATAAAACTGATATATGGTATGAGAGCCTCTGTCAAGGTTAAAAATCTAAAATGAAATTGATGCCCCTGAAAAGGTCATAGCCTACTTATCAGGTCAAAAAGTTAAAAACCCAACAAGGACGAAAAGTCAACAAAGTGAGTGAAATTATAACAGATACTGAGTTTGCATGCTAAGTAGGCTGTCTCCATGGCAACGTGTCAATCTCTCCTAAATGCCAGCTGAGGTGGTTAAAAGTACCAGAAAATGCTGTCAGGTGGACTGTTTTTTTATTTATCAAAGTGCTATTTCCAAGGTTTAAAATTAACTTGTTTAATATATATATATATATGGCAAAAATGCCATATCATTATTGTTTTCAGGCAGGATCACAATCCTCTATCTAATCACTATTGTCTTTCATGTTGGATTTACTGACAATTTTGCAACTTACTTAACATTAATAACATTAGGGCTAAACACATCAAGTATGAACATTCAACAAGAATTTCGACATGGACTTGTATTCAACTACTGACTTTTGCATAAATCCCATCCCAAATTTAGTTTCAAAAGGTAAACACTAATGTAAGAAAAGTATTGATCATTATGTGGTGATCAGTGTTGATAATGTGGCGTCAATTCAAACAAGTCAACCTTTATACTTTAGCGAGCCGTTAGCTGAGTCGTTGTATGTGTGTGTGTCAGCATGTCCGCGAGAGAGAGTGAGAGGAGTACGGTTGGACTGAATCAATGAATTAAAGAGTATATATAATTCAATATTGTACGCTGTAGTACGGTTCTAAAGATCTCTCTTCAAAGGCAGATGGTAGAGATGTTTAATAATTCATGATCTAATATCGTAGTATTGTACACCCCTAGTGTGTGTGTGTGTGTGTGTGTGTGTGTGTGTGTGTGCGTATGTGTGTGTGTGGAGAAAACTCCAACAGGACCACACTCAGGGTGGGGGTGGGCTGCATCACCTGCTTAGCTTAAGTTAAGCAGGTGAGATTGAGAAACTAGGTGAGGTGGGGGGAGACCAGGAGTAGATGTGGAACTGCTGCATGTAAGCACTTTCAGACGTGTTGGTATGAAGACAATAATAACAGCAAGGGTGGGAATCAGACAGAAGATCCAAAAGTCTTTTTCCACGGGTCCAGAGTCCATTTACCAATGACCCACCAGCAGACAGAATACCAAATGAGGATCCAGACAAAGAGCAGTGGGGCAGACTGAGCATGATGATATTTCAGTGATGGCTGAATGGTCCTGAGCACAGACTAAAATGCTCATTAGCAAAAGCAGGCAGGCAGACAAAGTAGCAAAAGAACTTGTAAGTACTGATGTAGTGCGTAGTGTGTTAGCCAGTATGGTTGTGTGCATCTGGCTGCTTGATCCAGTGTTAAAGTTCTGCTTGTAGTCGTGTCATCGATTAGTGAATCAGAAACGGATGTGCAGGTGGTTTTTAAAGGAAGCAGCAAAAGCATTTGAATGTCATCTTCTTCGGCATCCTTCTTTTATCCTGATATGTATGCATTTGTTTGTTTTTAGTTTTGCGTCCGTTGTGAGTTAAAAGCACCATCAACATGCACTCGCTTGTGGAAAAACCTCTGGATAATCTCCTGCTGTGTTCTCAAATGGGCTCAGCTGGACATTATCTTGGGGTCCTAATGGGGGGCTGGCAGGAGAAACTCCGGAAAATATCCACAGCAACTGACTGCTTTCTCTCAGTCCCTCTGGATAATATAAGGGAATTATCTGAGTTCAGTGCATTTCTGAAAACAACCACAAACAGACAGGGCTAAAAACCTTACGCCAGATCTCATCGTCCTGTAATCTTAGCCCAACAGTTAGAGTGTTATCAATTGTTACAGCAGCAATGAAAACAGCACCGGTTCATTATTGTGTATCCCATTATATTATTTCTGTTGGAATTAGCTGCTCTCACTACTGGAAACTTCATCTGTGCTTTCTGCTCTGCGTTCTCTTTCACACTGCAGACATCCCAGCCCCTTGTTAAACTTTTCGTGGCAGGCTGCCAAAAGTTGCTGATCATCTCTAAGTATTCTGAGCAAAGAATGTATTTATCCCCTTTCCCACTTACCCTGCATAATTGGACATCATTGTGATGAGGTGGCATCATTTGTTAGCAAGAGGTAATTAGCAGTTGAATGGCAAAAAATCCAACTGTCTCATCTTGCTGATTTTCTGCTTTACCTGATTTGTCAACTCTTTGAGAAATAAATATTGACTTTTGATAACATGATTCTTTCCCACATTGTAAACTACCAATAGAAAAAGAAAAACTTTATTTTTCCTTGTTTAGTCAACTAAGCTGCTTAGCTAGAAGCCTGTGTGCTGTGAATTTGGTGTTCAGCATGCGAGCCCAAAATTTGACCCTGTGCAGACTGCATTTGTGCCAGAACAGTAACGCAGAAAACACTTACAACTCTTTTTCAACTCATTCTATTTTCATGTTATTTAGTCAATAAACGACAGCGTTCTCCCATGTCCTTGTACCCTGTTTGTAGTAGAAGTACATATAATCAAGGCTTTATGCAATATGTGGGTAAGCCCTGGAGTGGCTCTCCTCCTACCTTTATGACTTAGTAGTTTCTTGATTGCAGCATCCCAATCTGAAAGTCTGTAGTGTGGTGTACCCCAAGGTTCTGTCATGAGTCCTTTTCTGTTCTGTCTTCTGTATGTTCTTTCATTTGGCACACATAATTAACTTCACTAATTGAGTTGTAAATCTATTACAAAACCTCATAATGTATTAAGTTCAATGCTGACAAAACAAAAAGTTCCTGTATTGCCCCAGCTAGAATCAACCCAAAGTCAATGGTTAGCGTAGGGTTTCCTATTTTAAATAACAGTGTGGAACAGGCACTGACTCTTCACCAATATGTTTAGGGTTTCATTTATACCTGCTTTTTGAGCTGAGAAATATTATAAAGCTACCTATGGATCAGAAACTCAGATTGAAATGATTAATCCTCTTTACCGATTTTTGTGAAAAAGTCCACAAGTTGCTTAGATGCAAAACTTTTAACAAAGTCATCAAACAAGGCCTCACACATTTCTAAGGTCCTCTGATTTGTATTTTGGTTCTCACTTCAGGCTTAAAACCGGTCGTGGCTCATAAACTTTGGCACTTTGACGTAGAAATTTGATAAAGATGTGGACAACTTTTAAAAACTAGTCAAGTATTTTCAGGTTTGGACTTTTTGCCTATTTTAATTTACAAAAGTTATTTAATGTATACTTTCCATTATTTCTGTATTTTTGTTTTCTTAAGTCTTAAGTTTTTCTTCAATTCTATGCACTCCATTTCACCAACTTCTTTCCCTACTCTTCCCATCTTCTACTCCTCCCTCGCTATTGTCCGTGAGTCATGAAGCATCTTTCCTCCTCTTTCTGGCCTCCCACCTCCATCTTTCTCCTCCCAGTCATCTGTCTGTTCCACTCCGTCTGCTGTGAGCAGAAGACAGGCGACAGACTCACTCAACCTTAATGGATAAGCTGCTCCGTTCCCCTCACAATTAGGATCGATAGCACTCACTGGAGACCGCACAGCAACAACACGGGCAGCATGCAGCACTGGTGTTGATGGGGTTAAACACTTTGAGCGTGTAAGAGTGGTGAGGAGTGGTCAGCTGAGTGTGTGACCTGTGGAAAGTCTTTTGTGTACATGTATGTGCTTTCATGTGTGAGCGTGTATTGACCAGTCTCTAACGGAGCAGTTGTACACTTCATGCAGTTATATTTCAAAATGTTTGAGTTCATTCCCAAAGACATGCAGCAGCAGAAAAATAGAAGAGTGTTATTTTTCAAGACTAAATTGGTCTTGCTTGTTGTCAGGTGATTTCAGTTCACCCCCATCTGTTCTACATCTCTACCGTCTCGCCTCCTTTTTTTCACAGGTCATCATTTTACATGTTTGCATTCATCCACCCGCCCACCCTTCCATTTGATGCGGTGTCTGACTGACTTGTGCTCTCCCCCTCACACACTTACTCACAGGGTGTTGTCAAGGTGGGGTTGTCGGCTTGCTACACTAATAGCTCTGGGAGGAGCGGCCTGTACGTGAGTGTGATGAATAGAGCTGGCCGTGACAACGGTGGCCACAAGGGTGATGAAATGCGTCCACTTTATCACCCCCTGGAAAAGGATGGAGGAGAGGAGGAAGCAAAGAGTAATATGGGCTGGGTGCCAAGGGTTGTGAGGAGGTCAAACAGAGGCCAACAGTGCACTGACCAGCCCTCGATATCTCTGACAAGCTGCAGACGACTTTAAAATAATCAATACACGAGGCTGCGGCTGCAGTATATTGGCATTTAGGTTAAAGAAGCGCACTCTGAACTCGGCATCATTTTTATGGCTAGTTCTAACTGTGACGTCGTACGTTTGTTTACCCCCGCCAGTCAGTCTCATTCAGGACTCAAGCCTTGACAACAGCCAGTGAGCTTCTGCTCTACTACATATGATTGAATTTTCGGACTATGATCTGATTAGAAAAAGGAGCCATGTGCCTCGCAGGGCAGCACAGGAATCCATCCCATCAATCAAAGCTCAGAAAAATCCCTCAGACCGTTTGCAGATTCTGCTGTCAGATACAGTTTCCTCCTGCCTCTGCCTATGCTTTGAGTGATGTTGACCCCTATCTGTGGACGATAAATACTGCACCTCAGCAGGACTCTGAGCTGATGTCACTCTCGTGTAATCAGCTGCTGCTTTTTGAAGTCGAGCAACTTTGATGTTTAATGCATTTTGAATGGACCTTCAGATGGATCTAAGGTTTTTCTTCTTTTTGATGTGTTCATATGTCCTGCAGAATAATTACTACATAAACATGGATAGCTCACTCCTGTAGTGCAAAGGCCTGATATGCAAGAACAGCAAACATTGCAGCTGAAGGATATTTTTATGTGTCAAAACAAATAAGTTGTGTTCACATATTCATACACTCGTATGCAGATGAGAACTGCTCAGTGTAACTACTCAAACTCACAGCTCTCATCTAAATGTCAATGTAAAAGTGATCATCTGAAAATGGAAACAATTGCTCAATTGATCAATATTCAACACTTCATTTCTATTAATAATGAAGTGTTGAATATTGATATTATCTGTTTCCCATCTTGTTAAGTCATTGTTGATAATTCACATAGATGAGAATCATTTATCATTAATAATAATATATAACTAAAGGCAAACTGAACAAATGTGTTATTTCAGAAGAGTGTATCAAACTGGTAGCCCTTCGTATGACTCAGTACCCATGAAGTAGCTCTCAGTTTCAAAAAGGTTGCTGACCCCTGCTCTAGTAAGTCTCCACATGGTGGCGTACTTCACAATACAAATAGAAACTGAAGTTCTTTGCACCCTCACCTGCTCTATGCAGTCAGGCCACTTGTACAATATTGTGTTCTCTCACAAACCTCCAGGGCTTTCTCTCCCAGATTTACTCACTGTCTGCTCAAACACAAACATTTTTCTCTGACTCTTGTTCTGTCTTATTTCTAACTTCCTCTTCCGCTGTGAGATGTATTTCCTCTGGATGGAATTTCTCCCCCCTCTAAAACTTACCAGACACTCCGCAACCCCCACCAACCCCCACCAACCCCCAACCATTTTCTTTTTGGGGGACATTCATTTTTCCTCCTCTTACTAAGCATTTTCGTCTGTATCTTGCATTTTTATTGAGGCAATTTGCATTAGACGCGGGTCGTGATTTGTTTTATCTGTCTGTGCTTGTGGTAGGCAATCATATAACTATCAGCCTAAATGTTATTATCTTTTCCCTGCAGACGATAGCGTTGACAAATTTCTCTATTAATATGCGCATACTGCATTTCCACCATGATGAAAATGTTGGCCATTGCCCCCCATAGGCTACTGTAGTGTTAGACACGGCTGATGTTATCATCATTCATCATGCCCCCTCACAACCCTCCCCATGAATAACAATAGTGATCGACCTTGGTTTGTGGCTGGAGGAGCAAGATGCTGCAAGATTATCAGATTATTACAGGGATAAGACATGAACTCGTGCGATTGGTCAGTTTTGGGGCTGCCGACAGGGGATTGCTTAAGTAGCAGGGTTACCTCCTGGTGATGGGGTGAGGACAGATTTGGTGTTTTGGGGCTAATTACAGATAAGTGTGTGATAATGTGTTTGTGCAATTTAGAGAGTGTGGACTAATGGCGAGACGTTCTGTCTCTGACAATGCCTTTATTTAACTTCCACTATAGCCATCAATTTTCAACTTATCTCTATGAACATCGAAGGCTGAAAATTCTTATTGACACCGTGTACACTTGTCAGTACTCTGAGAGAAAAACCCTATTCACCACCTCAGATGACCAAGTAAGGTCATCTGAGTTGAGCAGGAGGTTGAGTTAGGATTTAGATATTATGCAAGAGTTAAATGTGAGTTCAAATTCAAGCAACAAAACAAACAAACATTTTTCGTTTTTTGGTTATCACTATCATAAACAAAAAGTAATTGAATTAAACAAAGGCTTAGGCTGACCAATACCACATTTTGTTTAAATCTAAGAATGTAAGCACAGTGAATAAGTAAACAATGCTTGCAAATTACTATTCAAACATCTATGTGAAAGCTGATTTTGTAATAGAATAAGCAGAAGTATTACATAAAACATATGAATGTTGTGCCACTTCTCATTAAATAGAATATTTGGATTTTGGCTGGACAAAAAAATCTTTATGAAGATGTTAACCTGGGCTCAGAGACAAAGTGACGGTATTGTTTTTATCTTTTGACATTTCATGGACTGAACAATAATAGATGAATAAATAAAATGTTTATAATAATAATTATAAACATGAAAATAATAATTCTTTAAAAACTGTCAATTGCAGCCATAGGGCCGTGTTATTATCACATTGTTAAACCACAAAGAATTTGGATTTTATAAGGGTTTAAGGATATGCATATAAGAGAGAGAGACATGGATTCTAGTCTCAGTCCTCCTGAGTGTAGAAATAAAAACCTAATATAAGTTTTTAACAAAACTAAAAGAAGTGTATCTGCTCTTGTGTGTGCAGCAAAGTGTTGAGGTTAATTGATTCCTTGAGTCCAGCCTGGAGGGTCAGTGCGTACGCTGGGCTTTAGCCCTGTCATGGGCACGAGGGCTCAAAGACAGCAGACGATAGGGGGTAATTTGGGGCTCCTGAGGGGCTTAGAAGAGGTAGGCTTGAGGTTGGTAAGGTTAAGGCTCAGGTCCGGATTTGGTGACATTTTGGGATGTAGGGGGTGGGGAGCAGGGATGAGGAAAGAGAGAGAGAGAGAGAGAGAGAAGTGGGGCCAGGGCGATGATCTCTGTGTTTATTTATTGGTCTTGCAGGCCTAGCAGGGAGCCATTAACTGTCATTAACTTAAAGCAATTATGCTAATACTTGTAAACACATGTGATTAGCACTTTATGTTCCAACCCTCTCATATAATTCAAATTAGTGACTTCATTGTCTTCATGGACTCATTTTATAATACATTGGATCAGCCTCTGAAAGTTTATATAAAGAATTTGGTGAACCTTTACGTAATAGTAATAATACAACTTGACTGGCAAGCAAGTATAATGGCAGTCGAAGCTTCCAAAACTACACAGGAGTTTAGGTTTTTATCTCATGTCTTATATTAATATTTAGGATGTGTTTAGGTTTTATTTTCCTGAAAATTTGAGTTTCTAACTAAACTGAAGCATTTTGAATTTTGAGGGAGTCATGTGTAAAACAGAATGACAAACTGAACTATAAGATCAGGGCTAGTGTTTTTCTTTAAGAAACTTAATCCAGCTAACACCCTCATTGTGTTCACTCCTTAAAGCCAACATAATCCTAGAGAAGCAGAACTGCTGTGAGTATGTGTCGTAAATACCACTTAATGGAGTACATGATGTTAGACAACAAAATTAATACTGTACTTACTTCAATAAAGGTAATTATGTAAATTTAAAAGAACACAGATTCTGCTGTGTTCTTATTCAAATACTCGTTCATAAGCATTTTAAACTCTTGCCTGTCGTCAGCTGACCACTATGCGAACTTGCCTGACCCATACACCACATGGGCTGCCTCAGGATGCCCAAAGCTGTCTTAGCCTGACAATCCACATCGAGAGCTCAGAGCTGTGGAGCTGATAAGACTTGCATGGAGGTGCTCCTGTGTCATGGAGCTGTGGTCAGTGAATATGCTGTGACTAAATGTCAGCATGTGATGAAAAGCGTGTCGAAATGTGCGTGTTGAGTGTGTCCTTGTATGCTACTTGCATACCTTTCTGAACCATTTTATAGGATATAGATTTGTAGTCTACTCATGTGAATTTCACATTTAATGTGCAAAATAGTCAATATCTGTCTGTTCACTATGCCTCCAGTTATTTTTACTTAATTTCTGTAAAACAGGAAATCATTTACTGTAGGCATGTGTTTAAAAAAAGTGCTTGTTGGATTTCATTGACACAAAATAAGGAACAGCAAGGTGTGGAGCAGAAAAGTGGTGACTTTTTTTTTTTTCTTAAGACAAAAAAAAAATCACTTCAGCAACAGCATGACAAAAGATCATGGATCGGCGTTCATAGCATTCTGAGGCAGCCATGGCGGCGATGGGTGGGATTTTTTCTGCTGTCTTCTCTAGTGGTCGCTGCATTGCTTATAGTAAGGTGAACTAATCTGAAAGGTTTTAATGTAAGCATTAACATTTCTTACACTACCGGCAGCAAATAACTTCAAGACTCAACTTATGGGTTAGGGTTATCCTTTGCTCTTTGCACGGGTAGTCGACAACTATTTGCAGGATTTCTTTACTGGCTGCAATCCTGGCCTTGAAATTCTGCCTACAGCCACATAAAACAGCCCTTTCTTCACCACTGCAATATGTGTTCTTCATGTCGCCTTTCACCCCTTGCTTCCTCCTCTCCACACCTCGAGGAGACGTAGGAAAAGAGCTGGCAGCCGGTGCTGGTTGCTCAGCCCTCGAGGGAAGAGTTTGATTTCAGCCTCAGTGACTTGGGTCACTGGATGGAGTCTGGACTCTGTGTTTCTGTTCTCCCTCCTCTTCTCTCTGTACTTTGTCCCACACTGCTCCTCCTTTATGCCCTAATGCTTTGCAGATGCCTCCAAAAACGACCTACCTCTAAAAACAAGGCCAAAAATAGCCGGCTGCTCCCCCACTGGCATGTAGTCATGTAATGTTACATGTAAGCGGCATAGCTGACAAACTAAACATCTCTGTGTTTTTACTGGGTTACAACAATAATGTCTCCTCTTGTTCAGAACGAGGCTAATTAGGTTCTACTGTGATTAGCTGTTAGCTTTTAGCATGGCTAATTGGCCTGTGTGTTGACTAATATTTGCCTCCTGAGCTGTATTAGTGGGCTAATGCTCAGATGTCAGGTAGGCCTGTTGTTCTAAAGCCCTCTGTGAATGCTTAAAGCTAACAACCACCCACACGTGCTTCAAGCTAACCTTTACTTTGACCTGCTTTCCATGACAACAGTAAAAGCACATGCTATTGATCCAATCAGGAGTCACTATGTAGAGCAGTATTTTCTTTGTGGTGGCCTCTGATCGTTTATGGAGAATCCAATACAGCACAGCTTTCTTTGAGGCCTTCACCTAAGTTTGAGGGATTTGTGTAGATCAATTTCAGATATTGATTTAACTCAGTTTGCCTTTCACACATGCACAACAGCGAGAGGTTCTCTGCACAGACGCATTCACAACAGCAACACATTTTTCAGGCAAGAGGTGGAGCAGCCGGGTGCAGCAGACAGTGACGTATTAACTCTGCTGCGGAGATCACGGGAATTTCTTGGCAACACAGGCACCGTCGTCAGCTCTTATAATCACAAACTCTCTTGACATCTTCGTCGCTGTCTTCGACGTGCATGACACCGCTTTTTCACCGTGAGATATTTGTTTTCTTTTAGTTTATTTTTATTTTATTTTTGCTTTTGTCGTTAGAAGCGTCATCAACCCCCCCACAAGTTCCAGGTGTGAATCCAGCCAAGGATCCCCTGCTGTATTCTCACATCGACTTCTGCTGGATTTCTACAGACTTTATACCAGGAGGCCAGGCAGAGAAAGTCCGCGGAAATTGGGGAGCGTCTCACTCGGACACTTGCATGCACATCTGCGCCTCCTCCGCAGACAATACGAAGAAATTACAGAGTTCAGTGCAAATCTGAAAGCAGCAATAAAGTTTAACCACAGAATACTTACGTCTTTGCATTTCTTCTGATTGGGACTTGTTTATAGAGCTCCGAGGTCGTGTTTGCCTTTCAAACCATGCACAGCGCGAATAGCTTAACAGGCTCCCTGGGAGTTGGTTAAAGAAAAGTACTTTTCATGCTGCTGCTTCTGCTGCTGTTTTCCACCAAACAAAACTCATTCTTAGGCCCCTGTACTCACCTCCCTGATAAGTAACAACAAGTAATTTCCAGGTCCCACACCTATTGTATTGTCACTCTGTGTAGCTTTGTCAGTTAAACCAGCGGGCATTCAGCATGCATCTAATACGATGTTTAATATATAGTTAGATAGATAGATGAACTTTATTGATCCCAATCGGGAAACTGTTGTGTCACAGCAGCAGGTCAAGGACATTCACAACGAGTAAGAACACAAAGAGACAAGGTGCAAAATTGCAGTGTTTGTTTTGACATGACTAAAATAATAAATATGACCATATGTAGTAAAAGGAGTATGAATATAATATAAGCAAAATAAATAAATAAATTGACAGTTATCGTAGCAGTAATTACTAGTAAGTACTATCAGAGGTGGGAATTGTCTTATTGCTGTGGGCAGGAAAGACTTCCTGTATCTGTCCTTGCGGCAGTGGAGCTGAACCAGTCTGTTGGAGAAGGTGCTCCGCTGTCTGTCCACCAGGTGGTGGAGAGGATGCTTTTGATTGTTTGCAGACATTACGCTGTTTATATTTTGGTTATGTATGCTTCGTGTACTTTATTCATGTCACTTTGTCCATTTTAGGGTTAGCAAACCAGGTAGGCATCCTGGTTTACAAAGAGGATTATAATGCTGTAAAGACTTTGACAGAGACCTCTTCACCAGATGACCAGAGGGCCTGCTGCCCTGTTCAGTCATAAACTGAGGGGGACCACAACAAAAAGGCTACAGGCTCAATGCACATTATTTTACGATGGGACATGGAATTAATTACCAGAAATAGAAGAAGACTCCTAGTAATTCCAATTGGAGTGAATTAATAGGAGTCCTCCCATTAAGGTATCTAATTCGTGTTTATTTCTATGGACATGTGATAAAACCATTTACTTAAAAAATGGTTCAGCATCTTAAACACTATTGCAACAAGCCTTCAGTAAAAAGGACAAAACATCCGTGGAAATATCCTTCCAATTCTGAGGCTTGGTCTGTCCACAGCATAGTTTCCACTAAGACACAACCAGACGCTCTGCAGTACAGCACAGTATAAGTCATTGGCCACTGATTTGAATATCATCCATTCCACATGTATTAGAGGCCATGTGTCTAGCATGGCTGAAGATGGATGGAATAAAGCAAGGGGTCAAGTCCCGCTCTCTGTGCCCCACTTTCGTGACAATGAAGCATTCTGGATGCTAGCACACAGTGATCTTGGAAGAGAGGTCGTATAAAGGCTTTATTCATCTGCTGTGACCAGTCACAAAGAGACAGATACATTAGATCACAGGGGAACGGATGAAGGGACAGAGAAAAAGAGAGCTGGGACAAGCACAGTGAGACGAAAGAAGCAGGAACTGTTAATCTTAAATGCGACATGGCTTTTACTGCATATGTGCTGTCTCATCTGTCTGCCCTTACCATGTTTCTTGTAGAGCACTTGCGTATCTGTGTGTATTCATGTGCACGGCCAGCATACATGTCAGTGTGCCTCTTTATTAGCCTGAGTGCTGTTGCATCGGTAGCAAGGGAAAGTTTTCATTAACCTCATGCAGTGAGAAGGCATTACCTTGACCGCTGGCGATGCTGCCCCGAGCATTATGTGCTCTCCTGGCACTGCAGTATAATATTCAGGGCCTATTTACTCTGTATTACACCTGACAAGATGAGAGGTGCCTCATTTAAGAAATGGGCTGTTTCACAGGGGCCAGGTCAGTCAGCTGACTTAATTAAGGATGCTCTTGCAGATGGATTGTTGATTCAGAATCTAGGGGAATGACGGTGATAATTTACATGACATACTTACTGACTTAAAGATGTAATATGTTAACATTTGTAAAAATGACTAGACCCATGTTATATTTTGTGTTAACTTGTGTACATTATCCAAAACAATTCCAAAAATCTTCAATCACAGAGAAATCCCAAATTTTATTCAAGGTAACAGGACATTTCATTTCGGACACCTTTCAATTGCATCACATCGGCTTTAACCGTGGCTTTGCCTGTCACTGCTATTATTCCAGGTCAAACAATGACAAAGGAAAAGAACACTGGTAAACAGTTAGCCAGTCAGCTTTTCCTTCCACTGTTTGTATTGGTCACACGTAATGGACCATGTTTACACATTACCATTTGCTGTGTAACGTGAATAAAACTGTAAGACTTTACCTCATCTGTGAGTATTATTTTGCCTGACCCATCAGGTAGATTTTCATTGTCAATGTTGTTGAAGACAACAGCTCCCATGATCCCAGGCTACTTTATGAAATCATCAAACTGTTATTGCTTTAGAGAGAGACCCCTGGTCGGTGAAATTACATATTGTAGGGTTAACACAATCACAGTTGTTCCTACGCACACCTACTAACATCACACACATCCCTCTCTTACACAGAAATGTACTGACTGTCATCAGCTACGATTTGGTACACCTCTTGAAAATGAGAGTCATGTTGCTATCACTCATCAAGAGACCACTTCACCTTTTGGTCTCTATATCCTTTGTGGGGGTTGATGTTACTGCCTATATGTTGGCTATTTTTAACTAAAATATGGTATTTCACAGGGGTGAGAAGGTTCTAGTATGATTCAGCTCTTTACTCCAGCATTGAGCTTCAGTTTTATTGCCTCTGTCTGTACTGCTGCAGGATGACGTGGCTACATAGAGGTTAGATGAGAGTTTTGATCAGTCCTTGGGCAAACTGAAAAGGACACAGTGATTGTGTGTACCGCAAGAGAAAAAGACAGGGAGGAAGAATGGGAGGGAGGACGGGTAGTGATGATGGACAGATTGTCAGGTCTACGTTTCTATAAATAGCACGTATACTGTCTCACCTGATCTCCGCCTTTGTTTATCTTTTTTAACTCAATTGCCACAATGCTTCTGGCACACTGAGTCTGTAAGGCACTATTGACAGATGCCGACGCAGACCTGGTCAGCACAGCAAACCTCATACACAACTCTGTGTCACCCCCCCATGTATAGCTTAGCCTTGTGGTGTAATCCCATTAGAATCCATTAAGCAATAACTTCAACTGATCCTTTGAAATGTGGGGAGAGGTCGCCTTCTTCTCTGACAGGGCGAGGAGAGGAGGGAGGGAGGAAGAGAACCAGTAAAGAGGATGGCGGTGCCGCTTTAGAGTCACATGACCAATTTGTGTCTGTTGCAGAGAGAATGGGCAGCTGGCCAAAGTCATCCCTCCCTCTATATCCGTCCTTCACTCTCTGTCTCCCTCTCTCGCCCTCAAACACATGCATTTGTTAGTGTGCTAAAGCCGACCGCATGCATGTGTTTTTGAGTGAGTCCAGTTGCCAGCTTTTGCCTTTCAGGAGTATCTGAATTCGCATGCCGTGACTACATGCGTTGTTGTTGACGGAGCGGCGTCTGTTGTCACTAACCATGTCCCTCTTGTGTTGCTTCTCCTTCAGGGACTATGGCTCCAAGCGCAAGTCTGGTAAGTCACCTGTTTTATCTCTAGCCTTAACGAAAGCTAACTTCATCCTCCTTTCTTTCTCAACTTGTTTAAATAAGAATACTCTATGATCCCAGGAGGGACATTATTCTGAATCACGTTTCACTCTCAAACTCTTTCAGTGACTTGTCTGTTATTTATGTGATGTCAATGTGTTGTATGTTCAGTGGTCCTGCTGTGGGATGCTGACTTACTGTCCACTGTGTCTTAGGGTGGGTTCAAAAAGCTGTCAAGCCCTCTCTTTTTGGCTGTAGATGTGCTTTGCAGTCCAGGGTGGGGTCTCAGAATAATAATTCTCAGATAATTCTCTGGCAAGTGTTATTTTCTGTTATTCTCCTTTTGCTCCAATTGAAGTTGTAGATGTCAGTTTTTGTACGACACCTGTAGTTTTGACGATAATTCAATAATGAATGAGAGATGTTTTTGAAGCTCTGCACTTCTAACGGTCTTAGCTTTTATCCCGATGTGTGTGCTCTATTGTCTTAGGACAAAAGCTGTAATATATCAATTTAGTTCCACACATGCTATTTAATAGAATATACAAATATAGAAAAAAAACCATCCAATCATAGAATCATGTGAATTTATTGGTCAAGCCACAAAACAACCAGCCTGTTTAGCTCTAAGATTATTCATTCATTCTTTGCTGTCACAGAATTTGAACCTCATTAGTGATTATAACAAATGTGTGGCTCTTAGAAGGTATTAGCTACAGTATAGCTGCTTAACAAACATGTTGGTACATGTGAGTCAGTAATATATGAATTCAGGACCCCTTTTTGTTTAGGGGATAGTTAGGAATCAATCAATCATACATCTTATAAATTACTGAAGAGAAAATGCAGGAAATGTGAATGGAGACTATATGATTCTCTTACTGCAGAGACTAGCTTGTCTTGATATATACGTAGCTTAAAGGTTGTGTATGAGACTGGAAATGTCTCGAGAAAGTCTTTGGTAATGTGTAGCTCGGAAATAAAAGTTAATATGTAGTGACCCCTTGATTTCTACTTAATCTATAATAGTTTTGTATAGGTTGAAATTATTTCTTCCAAGTAAACAACTGTTGAAATCGATGATGTGTTTATTTTTGGACCACAAGCACAGGCACCCTATGACCCTCCTGCAACGAATCGGTTTGCTGCAGTCCCAGAGAGCGCTCACTACCAATTCAATTACATCTACATTCCAAGTGATTTGATTTCTTGGAAGCTGATTGCTTCTTCAGATAAGCCAGCATGTGTTTTTTTTGCCTCCGCATCCCCTTAGTGAGTGTAGCACATTATTGAACTTTCAAACAGGTGGCTATGGCCTTTGTGTTAGCAACCCAAATCTCTGGGATGTAGCCAAGTTAGATGCCACTCCACTGACCCAGTAATCTCAGCTGCAGCCTGAAGTAACACAAAGTTAGCGTAGCGAGAAGCTGTCTGAACGTTCTATTTTTAAACTATTTAGACGAATGCACAACATCTGCAATATGTCAGATGGAACGATCCCTTTATGAAGGAAAGGTGGAACATTTTCTCAGTGAGCAGACCTCTTCACAGGATTTCCCTGATTTGATTCTTGTAAAGAAATTGAAATTGAAAGTGAAAAATATCAATTTCCATGTCAGTGTTTGCTTTTTTTAATGTATTTAGAGGTGGTGCCTTTTCTCAGGCTGCTCTCAGTGTAAATTCCTAAGATACGTTTGAAGGCTTCTCATTTAGAATAGTGAGTAGCCATTACAACCCTTTCACTTTCCTCTACTCACATCACATCCACTTGTTTTGGGAGCTCCCTCTAATTTGATACCATATAATCACAGCTGTTTTCTGTAGAGTTTTCGGTTTTTCTTCTCGTTTTTTCCATTCACTGACGTTAAAAGTACTTTTCCCCAAAATCTGTTTTGGAGTTTAAAGGAATAGTTTAACATTTTCAACCATGATATGTGTCACAGGAGGCGGTATCACGGCATCTTCTCATTACATTCAAGTTGCCAAGATCTATTCCTAGAGAGACAGACTAAAACCTGTGCTGACTAACTGCATCAGGAAACCCTCACTTAGTTTTTGTGATCAGTTTTGAAGTTTAGACAGAGCCAGATCAGCAGTTTTCCTCTGCTATCAATCTCAGCTGATCGAGACTGCATGCAACTGCATCTGGAGCTCGGCTCTGTACTTGATGTACTTGAAGTACAAAGCTGATATCAATCTTCTCATCTAACCCTCAGAGAGAAAATGAAAAAGTCATTTCCAAAGTGATTACCTGTTTCTTTAAATTACTTTGAGCGGTGTTTTCTCGGAGTGTTCATTCATGATGACTGTTGCTGCTTTCAACATCTACTCTGTTATTGTATTGTTAATTCCAAACAGCTGGAAATGTGAAAAGCATACATTCCTCTGCACTGGGGAACTTTTCTTAGGAAACATAGGATGTTTTGAATGTCACTGACTGCTAACTCTAGATTGTGTAATATCGAGTCACTACAGAGGGTGGGCAAAGTGGATAAATCTGTAACAGATGAATAAGTACTGCTGGACAAAGAGTTCTTCCAGGATTCCTTACTACACATCATCTCTAATAGATGGAACATTGGATATCCTTGCTCAATGTATTGGCATAATCTTAATATATAAAAGTGTAAAACCTGAAAATGAACTTTTCTAACTTTACACAATAGTGTGGATTAGAACTTACAAGGTGTACATTTGTTTTTCTTTGGTGACCCCTGACAGAAAACACTGATTCATCTCTCTTCAGAGACAGTAGGGTCGGCTCCAGGGAGTTTCAGGGGGTCACAGCTCTGTACTCCTTCTCTGCTCTGCGGTGTGCAGATGGAGCTCATACTCCTCTGTGTGAGGGCCAGATTTGGAGGGAACGGAGGACGGCTCTGTTTGGGCCACAGAGGCCACAAGGGTTGAGGCTGTCAAACACCAGTTTGTTTACGTGGCACAGTGGCTAAGATTTCAGATTAACGTCGGAATGGCCAGTTGAATTTTACTCAAAGGAGGGAGGAGGGCTGTGTCTTAACTTGTGTGTGTGTGTGTTGGTGTTTTTACAAGTTTAGGTTTAGTGGACAAGTGCGGTTTGTGTATGTGGACAAATCTGTTAAGCTGTCAGTGCTAATTAGGATTTTAGAGCCAGGTTGTTGTACCATCAGGAGCTCCTCTGCCAACAAACAAGTTTATATGACACTTACACCCTCCATTACCTGCCTCCACACAAGAACACTTTAAGAATAAAACCCTTCTCTATGTTGACCTTTACACATACACCAGAGCACTTTATTGAGCAATAACAAGACCAGTCCACTCCCCTCACACCAATGTTGAAGACACAGTGAAGGGAGTATTGATTTCAGAAGATGAACACTAAAATTGTATTTTCCAAGTTTGTACCTACAAGGCTTTGGCTAAATCCACAGCAGTACAGTTTTTTTTCATAAACCATCAAGTGTGTTATGGATATGCCCCACGTCCACACAAATCCAGAATACCTTTATTTTGATCATTTTAGTTTGAAAATGCTGTTTTCAAAACTAAAATGTAGAAGTATCAATGTTACCTTAGCACCCATAATATAAGTGTGAGCAGTACAGGTTATTCCCTGGTGGTGGTGGTGTGTCTCTGAGGTTTGTTAAAAGAAGAGGGAGAGTGTGGACGACCCAGAGGTGACGGTGAAGTCACAGAGGTGTGTGGTTTGATCCCTTCCTGGAGAAGAGCACCCACACCGTGTCTCTGTCCCAGCTGGGACTGCGAAACGTCTGTGACACAGTCAGAGAGAAATTGTGTAGTCTCTCCTCCTTTTTTGCCAAACACTGTATCGATACGAGTTATCTCCATCCCGTGGTTTGACATTGTCAGTGTTGGTGTCATTCTCGACTGTGTTCATTTTCACAAGTGTCAGATCAATACTGGTTAGCTGTAATTTGTTATCAGTCGCCTTTGTCTTGATGTCAAGGGTTAATCACTGAAACTCTTGACTGTGAGTGTTCTTTTTGAAAATACGGGTGAGTATTATGTTAAATATTTAAAAGTGAAGTACATCATTTTGATGCTTATTATCACTTAAGGATACTCCACCAAATGAAACCTTAAAATGTGGAGGCTGCAAATCTGAAGTCTCTGCATCTTTTCTCTTTCTGTCATTCTTTAACTTCACTCATCCCATATCCCGTATTATCTCTCACACTTTTGTGTGGGACGCTCAGGTCAAGTTTATTTATAAAGAATATCTAAAACATCCTGAACTGACCAAAAATGCTGTACAATAAAAAAGTGAAGAGAAAAAAAGTTACACAAAATAAAATATAATGGGAATAAAAAGTCTAAAAAAGCAAAAGTCTGAGAAATCATGTTGGGCTTCAGTTTATATATATCATCTGCGCTTGTCTGTTAGCTTTGTTTGTTGTCTGGTTATTACCAGGGACTTTGTAATTTGCAGCAGATCCAAATAAAAATCCAGATCTAGTGACTTTAAATGTGGTTTCTTCTGGGGCCTGTTGGGTCTTGGTGGAGGTGAGTGTCTATTATTTTTTGCAACTGAGCAACCAGCTTCAGATATAACGGCACATACATGATCTCTGTTTGTGAATGGTCTTGTGATGAGGTGCATTAGTGTATTGTATGTACAGAGACCAAGTCTTGCCATAAAAATCAATCAATCAATCAATCAATTTTTTTAATAGATTTTTATTCCAGATGTCCAGAGGTTCTCACCAACTGCTCCTCTCTCATCAGCTGCCCTCTGCATTTAAAGGAGGAGAATTCATGAAGGAAAAGCAAAAACCTTAATATTAAGTGAAAACACTGATGATTTGACTTAATGACACATCGGCCACTGACTATAAACGGGATCCAGCTTGGCGGTGCACTTTGAAAATAAATCATGGATTACCCAGTGCACCCACTGAACATGTGACAAAATAGGTAAATGACTCTGGCACGCATGTCCAGCTGAGCCAGATCAGTAGTGATGTCTGACGAACCTTTTGAAGACGTCTGTAAGCTTCCTTCTCCTTGCTTCACTCATTTTCACACATAGCTTTAACCTCTTAAAGTAAAATTAATGCAACATACACACAGAAAATGGGAGAAAACGCTCAAGATTAAATTCAGGCCTCAAAGCTAGTTCCTTCTCATTAATTAATGTCTTGATCAACTGGCCTGCATTCTATGGTGTAATTGGAGTTTCTTGGATTTTCTGCTCCATCCATGATTGTCCTGACAACACTCAGAGGTTTCAATATGTTCAAGCACGTCTGACAGTTTAATTTGAACTGGAGCTCGCCAGCTATTTCAATTTAACAGTCACCAAATATTGGAGGCCGCAAACTGTCAGTGTCTGACCTTTTTTTGTTATGTTACATTTTGACCCGTTACTTCAAGGGAACAAACCAGGGCTCGTCGAGATTCATCCAGGTTCAGGTTTGAAACATCTAAGAGTAACTTTATTATTATGCTGCATTATAACAAAATCAGGTTGCGACTTCAGGTTTTATTCACTAATTCATGTGAGATACACAGCTTTAAAAAAAAAAATCCCTCATATTTACTTCAAATTACGCTGTACTAATACTTTCTCTTCCACTCCATTGGTCCTCCAGCCACAGGACTTAGCTCGTTGATGGAGGAGTGGGGGTGGAGGGGTGTGTTGGTGTCAGCGGCAGGACATTTCCTTTCAAAACACAATCTACAATGTCGGTAGAAAAACAAGATGGATGGCTAATAAGCCCCTCCATTCCAAACCTAGAAAGCAGGGCTTTGCAGATGCCATTTTTCACCGTCCCTACAGGCCTTTAATTGCAGAGTAATGTAGATGTTTGGGGTCAGAATTCCTGGAAGATTATCCACAGCAGCAGAAGGGACAGAGGGAAAAAAGCACTGCTGTTCCTGCTGGTTTGTGGCGTCATCACCCAAACCTGAAAGGAATTAAGCATCCATATGTGCGTGTTTGTGAGGAGGGAGGTGGTGGGTTTTGCAGAGACGACCCAGAGTAGAGAGGAGAGGTAATATCAATCAGATGTTGAGCACTACACACGAGCAGACGGGCGGGTGGGTAATAATCACGGTATAGGGCGTTACTGAGCGGGGTTTGACCCTGGCTGAACTGGGACCAGCCCATGTCTCTCCCTCTGGGGGCAACATCAATCCAGCAAATCTCCTGAGGCTCTGGTGGATAGTGAGAGGGGATTTGGGCTTTTATTATCTCACGTGAGTCAACGGCAAGGAGCTGTTGGCTTCTCAGCAGGGGCAGCGCTCACCCAGATTCTCCAGTGCAGGAGGCTGCACATAAAGCATGAAAACCTGCTCCCTTCAGAAGAAAGCCAATAGTAGGAAACAGCAATCTTCATGATGACTGTTCATTTTTAAAATGTGCCTTTCACTTTGGATGTTAAACATTTATTTCAAGTGCAAATAAAACCTGCAGTTACACAGTCTTTATCAAAAATTAAAAAATGATTACCTTTACATTTTCAGTCTGACTACATTGATTCTTTATACAGTTAAGATAATTATGGGACAGCCATTGACTCTTTTCATTGTGCAAATACTTTCATCAACAATAGTAACAAATTCTCAAGAAAAAACATTTATGAGATGATATTAGTGTGTTTGACCTCATTGTCTTTGGAGCACTCTGTTTGAAACCTGTTTTCTAACAAGCGAAGCTCCAATTTCACCTGTTTGTACTAAAGTCCATATAATTATTTTTCTTAGAAATGTTTAGTTGTGCTCTTATGCCTATACTATTTAAGTTTTAATGGGCTGAGAGATTTTCATACATTTCTACATGTGAAACAAAGAAAAAACAGTCTTTACAATTAGATCTGCATTATCTAAGCAGAATAGAAGCACAATATGATTCTTTATATCCCAAATACAAGCACACAGGTTCATTGGCGTGTTTTGCACAATGTTTTTTTTTCTTTAATTGTGTTATAGAAGGCATTCCTGCTTATTCTCAGCAGCTGGCCCTGCCCAGGACCTGGTTCCAGTTCCTAAATATTGTTATAGCCTGTTTCATGGGAGTGCTGCTGAACTACTGCTGGCCCTCTTTCAGGGAAAAGAGGACAGCCAGACACTAAAATGTTAGTTTGTTCTGACAGATCTCAAATCAATCTTCAAATCATGGCTTCCTAGAAACACATCAAGGCAGCCTCTCTGTTTTCATCCTGCACCTCTGTCACTGTCCTCTCCTGTGCATGGTTCTTTATTTCCTTCTTGGGGACTGAGAGGTTGTTTTTTTTTTTAGATGGGGGTGTAGGCAGAAAGGAATTTCTTTAGAAGTGGCTGACAGCCATCTCAGACATTCCAGGAGGTGGAGATATAGAGATGGAAGAAATGGAGAGAACGATGAAGCTACGGAGGAAAAGGAAGCATGGGAAGCTGGTGTTATGCAGCCTGAGGGACGAAGGGTTCGAGACAGAGATTAAAAATGGAAGAGATGTTTGTTATGTAAAGTACCAAAACATTTGTTTCTTGTACTCAAATGCACTGAATTCTCATCAGTGTAGAGAAAACACAGAGTTTAAAACACAGGCCATGATACTGTTTATCCTTCCAGGACTTTAGAGATAATATACATTGGTTTTAGTGGGGCGTTCAAATTTCTTTTGTTGCACCAGCACATACTTGCACATCCACCATGCCTTTTGATACCTTTATAATACTTTTTAAACATAATCTTTTTTGGGTTGTTTTATCATATCTGAGCCATGGACATTGGACAGGCGTTCCTTGCAAAAGGCAGATATTAACTGTGTTGCAATTCAGGGGCTGCATGTTGCGTCCCAATTTTGAATGCTCCTTCCAATGTGTCCTGTCCAAATGTGTCCTGTCCACTTCGAGAAAAGCAGGCTCCAATTGGTTGACCCTTCCTGCCCCAGCCTATCCCAGGATTCATTCATTGAAAAAACATTTTGTGACGAGACGTCAAATGCTTAAGTATCAACCCTCAACTCACCCGAACAGCTAATGGTACATAAAAAAACAAGGGGCATTAAAAAGTTCTTTTCCTGACCAACTTTAGCTCTGTTGCTGGGCAACAGCAATAAGGGCGGGATGAGCTGGTGACGGCAATCATGGAAAGTCATGAAGACTGCCTCCCATGGGCGGGTAGACCTCACCCTACAAAGGTCTCTGATTTACTGTACTGCACTTAAGGACAGTTTCTAGACACTTTTACTTTGTTTACTTCCATGTACTTACTAGGCCATATACTTCTACTCCACTACTTTGAAGATGTATATTTTACACAACAAGCTTCAAATATCCAACACATAGTTAAAGATTGAACCAGTGTCTGACTCCTCAAGTCTTACTGAAAACAGTGACATTACAGATGTCTGAGTTGTAAACTGCTCCACCAAACGGTGATATTTGCCCTTTAAACTTCTCACATGAACAGTTCTATAAACATTTTATCCATCAAATCTGAAGTGTGCAATAATGCATTAGTCAGAAAGACCAAACCAGTCCTGGTCTAACTACATTTTGCTGCTTATACATATGCACTAAAAAGGTTTATCATGCAGTACTATGCAGCAGTATTTTTAGTTTACTTTTTCTTCAGCAAAGGATTTGATCACCTCTTCCACCGTTTAGTCCGTCTGTCAGTGACGTCGGGTCTGGTCTGGGACAGGTGGGAGGAAAGAACAATCAATACTCCTTACTTTGAATCTGCGGTATGTTTTAAGGCTGTGATGTCACTCGAGGAAGAGTGCAGGGTGTGGTTTTCACACATTTTCGTCAAGCAAATCAGGAGCAGAGTAGGGGCAGGTCAGAAAAAAATACCTGTAAAGTATCAGGTGCACTGGTGCAACCACTGAAATGTTTAGTTGCTCAATTTGTGGTTGGACGCAGTGCTACAGGTGTGCTCTACCATACTTCTGCTTCTGCATGCTGTCAAAGTGAATAATCTCTCTCTCTGCTTCTCTTCTTCCTTCTCTTCTTCTGCAGTATGGATGTACGGCTTTACAGACAGCCCGAGGAAAGAGGCCTCAGGTAGCCTTGTGTGTCTATGTCAACATGTCGAAAATGCATGCACTACTGTGCCTGTGCGAGAGTAACGCACCAGCTGCATCCCTTTAGGTTTTTTTTCCCGGTTTATTTCTTTTCACACTTCAGCTTTCCCTCTACATCTGCTTTGCATGCGCTATCATCCTCTCCTTCCACCCATCTGCTGCAGTTCAGCCTCTCTTTCTCCACTGTCTATCCATCTCTCTCTGCAGACCTGCTTGGCACTCAGTGCTAGAAAGGCAGAGCGTGGACTTTGGGTCAACATGTGGCAAAGCGCCTTAGACCCAAAATGGGCTGTCAAGTCTGGTCCGATTTGTCCCTAACACTGTTTTAAATCACTTTATGTGACCCTAATTCAGCTGTGGGCGTGTGTCGTAGTGATGAGTTGAGAGAGGTGTGGATTTGAAATTGTTTCTATTGCCAAATAAACATCTCAGCAAAGAACATTCTTTTCCTGAAAATATAAACATGACTTTGACACAAAGACAATCAAAGAATTGCCCATCTGGTGTGTATTTAGCAAATGTTCTTGAGACATTTAGCTGTAATGGAGGCATTGCTGGGGAAAGACACAGATATGTTGTTTCCTTCCATTAGAGTGAGCTTTCAGTGTGTCCATTGGAATAACAGAGACAAATCCTCACAAAGTGTATAGAGGGTGGAAAGACATTGCATGATTTTGAGAAAAAAAAAGTTGTTCAACGTAAGTATTTGAGAATGAAGGGCAGAAATGTAACAGGTTTTGGGGATTTATGATTTTCTCAAGGCGTGGCTGCCATTACAACTACTCACAGCTTTTAAATAGCTTTATATGTTCTGCTTTATTACCTCTGGCTGACTCTGATGGCTCCATGCATACAGGATGCTGACATTCTCAGCAAAACTGTATGTTTTTTTGTCTTTATTTTCTCCTCCTGGGAGAAAGCTAAAGAAAGACAGAGATGAATACCCAGCCTCACCCAGTGGGGGAGGTAAGGTTAGTTACAAGGGTTGTAACTATGTAAAGATGCTTCAAAAGATTTCAAGCGCTGCACAGATGCTTTAGCCTACTTCTTATTGTACTGAGCATTCTCATAAAAATATTACAAGGCCGCAGTGAGGATAAAGTATTCAGCTGCATGTATTCTAAGTTATTCCCTTATCTCATGTTTATTTGAGCCTCAGGAGAGCAACTTTCTGTCAGTTGGATAGAAATAGATGCTACTTTTATTCTCAGGCATGGTAGTTAGGCAGAGATTGTGTATTTGCTCCTCCTTTCTTTGTATTTTGTACATGTTCCAGTTGTTGCCATAAAGTGACAGATTGTTGGGCTCTTTCTTATCTCATGCAGTTGGTGTGATGATGGCATGAACATTAGCTTTTTCAACTTTGGTAACGACATATTGCAGTGTGGGTTATTACAGCTCCTCCCAGAGAATTATGTGCTTTAGGTCAACCCTGTGTCCGCTGTCAGTTTTTAGTGGCAGTGCAGCCACAGTTAAAGTTTTAGGATGGACGTGTCAACACACTCTTCTCTGACACACAGACAAAAAGAATAAAAGCTTTTTGTCCGCTCACAACATTATTTCAGTTTACATGCGGAGGGTCTGATGAGAAGGAAGTGGATGCAGGGTACACAGACTCTGTCAAGAATTTAAAAAAACAAGCCTGCCAATGCCTTTAAAGTAAAAAAAAAACTTGAGTAATTGATCATTTGTCCGCCCCAGACTTAGGCATCACAGTTCCACACCTAGCAACCCTCAATGTGGCCATAATATATGATATGTTGTTTTTCAAAGATTTTGTGTATTTTCCAAAACATTGAAGTATTTCTTTAAAAAGTAATTTACAGCTTTGGAACAACTTTATATAAGGAATTGTGGAGCCTTTAAAACAAATCGGACATGTATTAAAATTAAATTTTTGTTACCAACAAATCACTTTAGTAATATGTTTCCACATAGCATCTGTTTATTTGTTCACATCGTTGACACAGACACACCGAGATACTTGAACAACAGAACACAATGTTATGGGTGTGAAGCAAAATCTGTTGTAATGTCCCTCTGAGCCTGCATGATTGATTTCTTCTGTGGCCAAACAAGCAAAAAAGTGTGCCTGCAACTCGGATCAGATGTTGACCGCAAGGGTGAAATCACTGCTGGCATCGAAAAGGTTAAACATCAGAGAGAAGGAGAGAGAGAGAGAAAGCAGAGTGGCCTAAACCCCAACTGAAATGCTTTCTTCTTTTGTTTCACATAAACATGGACCCAACCTCCTTCTCTGTTCCTCTCCCTCTCTCTCCCTAGTCCACTCATATGTTTCTATTTAAGGCCAGCAGTGCCGACTACCATGATTGGTGTGTTCACCCCCCCTCCCGACTCCCTGTCCAACGGCTGGCTCCCAGCGGCAGTGGAGGGGAGGCCTTTCCACTCAACCGCACTGTTGATTTTCCACAGGGAAACTTCACCATTCTTCCACTCATTCGCTCCCCAGTCTTCCCGTCCAGTCGTTAGCTGCTCCCGTATTTCTCCTTTTTTGTTTTTCCCTCTCAGTCTTTTCCTTTGGATCTTAAAGTTTGGTTCATGTCATGGATCCGGCTTAGGTGGAAGATGCAGCTCCTGCAAAACAATTCTATGTGGTCCCTCCTTTTGTTTTGATTCCTTCCAATGCTCCTCAGTCCTTCGCTGTGGGCCAGAGGTCGACTCAGCTATATGGCCAGACATTTGGGACGATGCAGCCAAGTCGTGAGCTCAAGTTCTGATTGGTCAAGGGGGAACAGCAGTGGAGGGGAGCGGGGATTGGCTGATGGCGGCGTACCGGGTGCACAGCGGCAACAGCGGCAGTGTAGTTGGTTGTGGTGGGCGCTCGCGGGGTGCCACGGCGGGCAGGTGGCTGACAGCCTGTTTCTTCCCCTCAGGGATTGACAGCTCGGAGCCCATGGTGCTGGAGCAGTACGTGGCCGTGGCCAACTACGAAAGGCAGGAGAACTCGGAGATCAGCCTCAAGGCCGGCGAGACGGTGGATGTGATTGAGAAGAGCGAAAGTGGTGAGTTGGTTGTTTATTGTTCATGTGACACAAACATGTGTGTTGACTTCTGTTAGCCTGATGCACAATAAGATCTTTAACAGAGCCTCACTACTAACACTGTATGTTGTGTTGAAGAGTAATATCACATGTGGCTCCTATACACATTGTTGGAATTGCTTGACATGTCGTTTGTTTGTTTGTTTCTTCCTGTTTGTATCTGCCCCTCTCTGAGTACACATTAGAATCACAAACATACTCCTCCCTTACACAGAGCGTCATGCTCACTCAGCACCTCTCTGTCTCCCTGCTCTTGATTTTACTCTTTCTCTTTCTAATCCCCTTTGTCTGTACGGGTCCCACACTCAAGCCTCCCTCCTGCTCCTCTGCTCTCCCTTCGTCTTTCCCCTCTTCTCCTAATCTGACCATCTCCTAGCTGGGGCTATTGGCACCACCTGGAGGTACTGTTTGGCTGGCAGCAGTCAGTGTGTGGGTGTGTATGTGTGTGTGTGTTTGTGCATGTGCGTGTGTGTGAGGCAGAGTTATGGCTGGAGGCCAGTTTTTTGCCTTTTGCAGCAAGAATGTCAAGTAAATTCAGAGGCATTTTTCAACTTTTTAAAAGTGAGATATGAGATGTTATATCGTGTAGGTGTAAAGTTAAACATAGTCAGCATGAAGTGGTATCTGTTGAGTGAACTACTCTGGTAATGCAGAGAGTGCAGAGTGCAGATCAGCTGAACACTTGCATCGCCAATGGATGCAGCACCTCACTTTTCACCTTGTATATGCCACTATGGAAACTGTGTTTAGCAATCCAGAGCTGGATCTCATTTTCCACGCAAACGGCGACTTGCAGCCAGTGGCTTGTTCTACTCAAGAGAACTCAGCAGAAAGCCTGACATAAACCTGCTGTGTCCCTGTCATTCTCCCCCGCTCTTATCTATTCACTGATTACACATGCAAATCCATTTTCTTTGAGTTATCTCGGGTTGCGCAATATTGAGCGATTATGTGCCTTAATGAGTCAGTTTTAGCATCGAACCAGCAGCTCGTCAGTTTGTCATTTCTCTGCGGGCCTCACATAACATTTGGTGCCTTTCCTCTTTGTCTGCTGTCGACATAAAAGAGATAAGTGGTAAATGAAGTTTCGACAGCACAAAGCAGTCGCATAGGAAATGATTTTCTTTTGTCACGTGGCTTTCAGTCAAACTTGTTCTCGAACAAAACTCAATGTCCTCTTGAGATTTGCTGATGCGCTACTTTCCAGTATCCCTCTCAGCTTTGTTTAGCAGAATTTGACAAATGTCAAGTGGGGAAATTAATTTCTCTCATGTATCTTTAACTGCTAAGTTTTAATGAATATATGTGTCCCTCGGTTACACAGTTATCTTCTTTGGTGATCCCTTTTCTCTATATTTAGCTTCAACAGCATGTGCTCACCAGCTTCATTCTGATTGTCCAACACTGATTGATCCAGCAAAAATGTCTTATTTCTGAGGAACTCATGGATACGTGTGCTGTTGTCAATTACTGGCTAAAGAACTGGAGCAACAGCCGTGATGATGATGAGGATGATGATGATGATGTCATCAGTCAGGGGCTAAGCCAAGACAAATACATCTGAGACCTTGTATAATATCCCACAACCCCCTTCCCTCTTTCAAGGCTTCTCTGGTCAGAGCATGCTTATTTTCTTTGATGTTTTCAATTCAAAGACACTGACAGTCTGTTAATTGGAGCTTATTTTCTTTAACAGTCAGTAAGTGTCAGTGGAATACTGTGATATCTTTCATCATTTCCAGAAAATGCTGCAAACCATATTCTACCTGCTCTTTTTTCAAATCTTGTTTTTTCCTTCACTAATTAGGCAGAGATGGTATTGTGTGTAATAATTTGCTTTTAATCATTCCAACACACAATATTTCAAATCATTTTTGAGTGTCTGAAGGCTTAACTTGAGTGGAATCAGATGTTCTTCTGTCTATATAAGAAGTTGTTGCCCTTGCAAGTCTAGACCCAGCTGTTTAACTGAACTATGTTAACAAGGTCCATCATCAAATAAAAAAAAAACATATCCCAATCATAATCTGTGTGGGGGGATGTGAGTTTCTGTGTATTGTTGTTGTATCTCAAAATTTAGGAGCTGCTATTTAGTAAAGTGAGATTTATGAAGCACCGAGAGGGTAAAGGGGGGGGACCGGAATCATCCCTGAGAGAGGAGTAGAGGCTTCTTCTGGGCCATTGTGTCCCAGCTGGAGAAAATAAGTCTGCTTATGTGACCAGTTAAATGTTTTGGATAGGGAGGCAGTGATGTGAAAGAGACTGAGAAGAAAGGTGAATGTTCAAAAGGTTAAAAAGATACAGACCTGTGTTAGATCTTGCTAAATGAGAATCCTCTTAAGGGTACCAAACTGGGCACATGGAACAATGCAGCTGTACCACAAGAGTAAAATAGAAGTGGTAGGAATATATTTTTAGCAAATGTTTTGTGAATTTCTGCACAATTTCTTTAACAAGTCTGGGTTGTTCCCATGTTGTCAATCAGATGCAGAATGCAGAACAAGAAAACATTTAAATACAATAAAACAGTTGCCAGAGTACTTCAAGTTTTTTGTAATGATCAAACGGTGTCTGGAACCCCAGCATCATATTTTTCTGATGTTGGACATGGCACAGGGTTGCGTATGCCAACCGTTTTAACTGTTCAAAACAATCCCACATTCACACCCACTTACACAGTTATTGGTCAGATCTATGGAGATAGGTGTTGCATTAAAAGTTGACTGAAGTTAGTTCATCTTTTTTAACAGACAAGTTGGTTTCAGACTTGTTTTATTAAGATAAATGAGCAGTCATTTCATTCATTCCTCCTTTTGAGTTGTGATGCTCAGATTTTCAGTCTTTAAATCATTTGAGGAAAGAGTTTACAAAGTATAGGCTGTTAAACCTTTATTTTAAAATAAATATTGATTTAACCCTTTCTATGAGAGAAGATCCGCCCCACCCATATGGACATTAGTTGTTGGCCTTCAAGCCTTCAGGCTTTACCTGTGCATAAGTAATAGATGTACATATGTTTTAAAGTGACGACAACTGTAGCTTTGGGATGTGTTGATGGCCAGGAGGTTTGAGATCCTGACTCTGAAACTGCAGTGTTATCATGAAGATGTCTGGAATTGCCCTTCTTCCCCCCCCCTCCATTGTCTAAGGTCAACTGTTTACTGTCTTGCTCAACTTCTACTCCAAAAAATGTACCTCCCATCAGTGTTATGAAGACATGGCCTCAGCTATTGCTTTTGTCTTCCTGCCTTTTGATATTCATGTCAGCGAAGGATTGGTTAAATCAAGCAACAAGCCTTCCACCCATTTGCCAAAGAGACGGAGGGGAATATATGGTAGGGGGGGCACTTTTTTCCCCTTGTTTCATCTGGCGAGAGCCCGAGACTAATGGATCTGCCAGGAGGACCTTGACACTAAACTGCAAACAGGATTCTTTGGGTTAGTGTGCCACCCAAGCCCCAACACCAGCAGGAGAAATCATTTGCCTAAATATCCTGGCCCTTCTTGTTGCCAAGTTCCAGGGGCATTTCATCACAGTTGTTTTAAAGAGATTAGACAGATTTGCTTTCCTCTCTCTGGACTTGACTCTACACCTCACATGATGCCTGACCCCCTGCTGTGTTGCCAGTTAATAGTAATCCTCATTTGGAAAATAGAATATAACAACTGTTGTTTTTGTAGACTTCAGTCATAAATTGTTATAGTCCACAAAGAAAATGTTTTACTTTTGCCTTTACAAGTCAGCAGGTATCATGCTGCTGAGAGAATCAAAGCCTGGAGTTTTGACTGCATTTTCCCACCACATCTCCCACTTCCCAGGTGATCTGGAGTGGTGGGCAGAAACTGTGTCCTCAGTTCTGTGCTTGGTCTGTCTCAAGACTGTTCCCTGCGTTGACTACTTTCAGTTAGTATCAAAACCTTCTCTTGCATTAGGTAATTTATATTTCAAGCTCTACTTAGCTAAGAGTAAGCCTTGACTTGTGGCTATGAAATAATTACTGCAGTCGAGTGTTACAGTAAATGGAAAATGTCAATAAATACATCTGCATTCTGGCAATGACTGGAATTTACTGATATTGGACAGCCTGCCCTTTAGGCTCTACTCGGTAAGAAACTGTTGGTCTCAAGCACACCCATATGTCTGGATTACAAACAAGAGTTTATTCTAACTGCCTTGGATATGATCATTTGTTAGGGCCAGTGCACTGATGCTGCGAGAAACCAAGTGTTTTTGTAATGATTGTTATTATGACCCGAGACCTATTGTTTTTGAAGGAATTGTCATTCTGCTGCAGAAACTATTTTAAAGGCCTCAGGATGGTCAAAAACTCACAAACTTGATTGGGCTCAGTGCTGCCAGGGGGTCGTACTTGTACAAAATTTGAACAAAAATTAATTAATCAGTTTGACAGATTTTTGGTCAGTATAATCTTAAGACCTTTGTGCAACAAACTTACAATGATCAATTAATGAACTAAACCGTTCACCATTACATTTATAGCCCCATTGAGAATACAGCAAAGATCCAGTAAATTATGTCGTGTGAAGCATATGAATTTGAAATCGTTGTTTTATGGCACCATCATAGAATGAAGTATTTCACAGTATCATTATCAGTGTGGGATGAATTTATATTTTAAAATACTGAGTGGAATGTCAACGGACAAATGATCAAAGTGAAATAATGGGGCTCTTTTTACCAGGCTTGTGTGAAGGGATCTTTAAAAGGTGTTGCATGAGAAGCCAGCTTGACATAGCCTCCACCTTAAGCCGTCAAATGCATTTCATGTTTTTAATTAAGGTGTACTGAGGGCTAGTTTTAAAGATGTTCTGCATCACAGAAGGCTGTTTTGGACAGGACTCACATGGGGGGCTGGATGCAAGCATTAGACTGCATCAATAAGTGTTGTACGTCTTGAGCCAGGAGATGGCCCACTATCATTCTCACAACACCCTAGCAGTAAAAACGTGCCCAGCAGCTTCAGCCATTTCATTCTTAGACTTGAGCTCAGATAATCTAGGGTTAGTGGGGACTGAACTTTAAGCGGACCATGTAGCCACTTTCACAGGCTCAGGTTGAAAACAGCATGTTTGAATAAGCATAGCAAAAACATGCACAGAGGTACTGCCAGAGAATCTGACAGGCTGTTGGATTTCCTGCATTTCTCAAAAGTCTGTGTTAATGCTTTCGTCATGCTCGTTCGAAGATGACAGATGGGTGTCTGTGCCAGATGAAGATACAAATGGAGGATCAATGCTGAGGTTTAGCCTGGTCCCACAGAGCGTGGTATTTAGTCAACATTGGTTATTGAAAACCCCACCGCCAGCTGTCCCCTTAAGCTTGAAACAAGTCTGGCTCAGTTACAAGACCCCTGCTTTTTATGAAATTTTCAACCAGGTAACATGAGCTTCAAACTTGGTAATGCCTTCATCTTACAGTGTCAATAAAGACCCGGTCTTTGAAATTGGCTCTGACTTTCTAGGAAGAAACAGCATGAAATGGGTTGGGCGCCTCCTCATATACCCTATTTTTAACTTTGAGATCAGCTTTGAAGTTTCTGAACGTGATACTCTACCCCAAAAACAAGTCTTTATATATGAAACACACACATTTTATGTTTGAGAGGCAACTGTAAAAGGTTTGTAGTTTTCTTCATGGTGAATCGAGGCTATGGCCAGCATACACAGTTATGTATAATGACTTCCAATAGCCGCAAGTTTTCACACCAGAAAAAGTATTTTTGAACCACTCATGCTCAACGATCAGTGTATTGAGTTGGGCTTCACTTTGTATGCATTGTAGTATTTCCCCATTGTAAGGGTGACCTTTAAAAACTCGTTATTGTAGCCTTAATCTTCTTCAATGCGGGGGAAAATGTGGGGATGCTAGATAACTGGGATCTTTTTAAAGAAATACTGTTATTCGTTGTTGTTTTATTTTGATGGGCAATCAAGCTACTTAGTAAAACAAGAAATTTATATTTCTCTGGCAGTTCAATTCTCACATACCCCAAGCACTAGTTCTGCACAGGACATGAAGTTTAGCCAGTATGGGTGTTAAAATGTTTATGAACATTTATGTAATTAAAAATGAAGTATTAATGTAATATTAATGACTATATGAGAAGAGGAATGACAGCTCTGTTGAAGAAAACATCTCCCCCTTCCTGGTGGCTGGCTGCAGTAGTTCATAAACCCTGCCCCCTCCATGTTGTTCGATTGGACATGGACCAACAAAAAGAAGAGGTAAATGCCAAATTGATTTTTGGTAGTGTTTGTTCACATGAGTGAGGAGAGACTGACTCCCGATTGGACAGGTCGATGTTTGAATGGCGCCTTGATACCATGGCTCCACTTCACTATCACTACTGACTCCAGGCTCCAGATCACCAGTGCCTAATGGCAGTACCTGTATCAAGATTATTTTGGCTTCATTTTTGAACAGTGGGAGGTAATTGGGATGCGTCGTCCATCTTTAATACAGTCATTGGATGAAACGCATATCACATAAAACAGGTTTTTCACTTGGGATGATGTATGATGTAACATATAAAAGGCCACTACACCTTGGAATATGTCCCTTTTGTCTCCTTGCATTGACCACAGTCATCCAGAAGAAAGAGTTGTCGCAAACAGTAACTCTCACTTTAAGTACAGTAGGTGTAACTGCTGCATGTATGGTTCTCATCATCTTGACAGTGTCCATCAAATGGATCAAAATTATATTTGTAAATGATGAAGCTCTTGGCCGGAAAAGCATTGTTGTTTTAATATCATAATGAATCTGGTGTGGCCATGTTAAATATAACAAAGTGGCTGATTTCACTGCTGCATCAATTGTTGTGCTGCTATTTTAAGCATATTCTATGCCTCCCCCCACCCCCCGCTTATACTCTGCAGTAAGATAAGCAGCCAATTCAATCTATTGCCCTGAAAAGCAACACTGCATTCCAGCACTGGCTGCACTCCATGGAGTCTGTTCCTAATTAGAGGCTTTGAGGAGGAGACAAGAATGAGTGTCACCTTGTGGGTCCCCACCGAATGTGGCGTTTCTAACAGACATCATTGACGAAGCTGTCTGATGGCTGTTATGAACATCCCAAAATGAGAAAGAGAAAAAGTGCAGCGTTGTTGTTGGGCAGGAAATTAGCATGGAATACTATGGCTTTGAAGCTCCTGCCAAACATCTGCTGGCTCTCCCCCTTTATCTCCTCTCTTTCTCCACACGATTCTTTTAATCTCTCTTATCCTCACTCTCTTATCTCTCTCACTCTCTTACTCTCTCTCCCTCTTATTTTTTATCACCCTTTCTTTTTGGATCAAAACGCACCTCATACATCTCCCATTCGTCCAAACCTCTCAAATGGGGCCCAGGTTTATGACGGTCAGTGATTAATTTACCCTGTTCAGTTGGTGTACTGTGTTCACTGTGACCTTCACTTTGCCTATCGGGGAAAAAGCAGCCAATTATTGCCTGCTAAGACATGGTGTAGCTAGAGAGTCCAATTAGAGCTGAACGCTGTAAGAGAAGCCAATTACTGCCCTTCCACTACATATTCATATTTTGTGCTGTGTGTGTAATAAATGTGGGAGACAGCAGGTGTTGCTGCATAACCTTTCCGAATTTTAGTCATTAGTTACACGTCGCCTCATAAATCCTCCAGAATAGTTGGGTATGTTATGTCAGACAAACTAGCAAGAGCGTGTAAATCAATTTAGAGACAAACACCATCGTTAGACCTGTTGTATTTATTGTTAGCCTTAGGTAAAGAAGGTGGGGTTCCACTTCACCAAGTACCTGGGCAATAAATGACCTGATGCCTGAGAGGAAATGAGCACTCATGTTCTCAACCTGTGAGCAACACAATGCATTATTGCTGCAGCCGAAGCTGAGAGGACTCACTCAGCTCTGGGAATGCTTTTCTCATTGGTGTGCCTCACTTAAACACACACATATACACACACACACACACAGGGAGGGTGGAAGCAGCCACTAGTATGATGATTTCAACCTGTTTAAACAACAGCTTTAACAGCTTCTCCAGCTTCTCCTGTGTGTACTGATGGCTTTACAGTATGCATTGCATTACCTCTTATTTGCTCTGTCCAGTGCCAAAAACACCCACCCCAAAAACAGGCTTTGGCCACTGTGACTCCTGTTTTTCCATGCCAGGCCATATACTCACACATGTGCACTTATTTGTCATGTTTCAGAGGAAATGTGATATGTCTTCCCCTATGTAAGGTTCTCTTTGATTGCAACTTTAACCCTTTCCAGGGAGCGCCCTGGTTTTATTTGAAGCACACAGATCTCCAAAGAAGACCAGATTGCTGTGACGCTTTCATTTTTCCTCCATGTGTTGGATGTAGCATTCTCTGTATCTTTAGAGAACTACATACACATTATAATAATTTTACCAAAAAACCATTGTAATCAATCTTACGTTTGAATTGCTGCCTAGAATGATCAACATATTACTAAATTTTTGTTTTTCTTCTAGTCAGTAGTGGATTTAGTAATGTAAAATCTGACATGAGGCTGAGTAGCAGCATTTAAGGACATAAAGCAATATGCCATAAAGAGATCCACTGTGTGCAAAGTGGTAATTAATCGCAGGTGAAAAGGAAAACTCAGTTTACAAAATGGCCTTGATTTATCCTGTGGCAAGCGTTAATGCATCAGTAAATACCATGACAATGCATGTGTTGGACTTTAATATTTCTTAAACACAAACTGAGAGTTTTGTCTCATGTTTGCTCCGAGTCCCATTGTCAACAACAACATTTGGATTCATCCTCTGGGGATTATTTCATGATTAGTTGGCCACTGAACAATGGAGGGCGACAAATGAAGCAACATTTGTGAGCCTGTTTGTCCTTTCCTTTGCTCCGTCTGGCTGCATCTTAGATCCTGATCTCGTCCTACACTTTGCATTTTCTGTGAAAACTGTAATCTGTCTACAGGCTGCTCACACATGATGATCTGCCCACTTCTCTCAGGGCTCAGATCTGCCACACATGCCAGCTGACTTTTACAGTGACAGAGCGACTGCTTCTCTATATTTCTCAGTCCATCTCTTTACCCACATCTGCACTTCCAGTGTGTTTCCTCACCCCTTGTGTCCAGTCTGGTCTACTCTCCGTGAGAGGGTCCTCTTTTATCAGCTCTTACTGTGCCTACTTTGCCAGATAGATTTATAGGGGAACTACGTCCTGTTAAAACTTTGCTGTGCTCCACCATGTGTGCACATGGTGTCAGCAGCTTGGTGTGTGTAAATTACGACAGAGACACTACGTGAGCTGTTTCAGGTCTCTTGATTCTTTTGATTCAGTGTGCATGTGAGGAAATGACAGAAACAGATATGTAGTAATCAGGAACACAGCTACAGAGAGTTGTGCAGTCGACATTTATTGAACCTTGTGAAGTAAAACTATTTTTATTACTATTATTGTAAATCCATGCTTTCAAATGGACTCATGATTCTGGTATCAATCAAACTTTCTGTTTTCATTGTGGGCAGTTCTGAAGCAGTTAAACTCACAACTGCTGCGATCTTAACCCGCACACAACCGTGACATCACATAATTCCTTTTGCATGGTGGTGCATGATCATGCCTGTCTCCAAATTATCACACAGTTTTAGCTCCCACCATGTTTAGAGTCTTCTGAAAATGTAGTTGCACAGTTACTCTCATCATTTTGTCTTGAGCTCTGTGGTTAATGTTCTAATCATCCAATTTTCGATGAGCTTTATTAGCATTGTTGTTAGGATCCTTCTTTTAACTTAGCAGCATATGGGGGGGGGGGGGGGGGGGGTAACACTTCTGTTGAAAGTGAATGGTCACCTCAGTCCTCTATCAGCACGGAGAGTTATTATTCTGTTTTTCCACCATGTGCCAGGTGGACTATGGAAGAATAGCTCCTGCATTTGTCTCTGAAGTAATCGTCCTCTCCTCTGTACAGGTGGCTCCAATTCGTCTTTAGCTTTTTGAGTAGTCGCAATGAATCAGGCTATGAAAGCCCTAATGTGTTTCATACGGAGCAAGCTTTTCTCACTGCTTGGAGGACCTTTTATATTCCAGCAAAGCTGAAAAAATAAATTAAAGCCTTCAGGAATGAAAACACTAACTCTCCACTAGAAGAGGAATCTGAAGCCTGAGAGTCTGCTACAGTTCATGCATAAAAACAAACAACCAGGAGCTATGGTATAAGATTTAATTAGCATAACTGATGTGTCAAATGCATTTCGATATGAAACATCTACTTCAACTCGTTGAGGCTAAGCAGTATTCTGCTTTAATACTGACGGGTCCGAAGAAATCTAAGCTGGCGTGGTCTGAATCCGGACAGTCAGCAGGCGAGGACAGACAATCCAAGGTAGTGTAACTGTGTTGAACTTCAGGCTGGACGAGCTACACTGCAGGTACTGTCCAAAACGCCATGTGTGAGTGTAGACCCTCAGGTTGACTTAACTCCTGTGTTGGCTGTGAGACATGACCCACTGTGGGGAAATAGAGGCGAGACAGTGTTTCAGTATGACTTTGTGTGTTAACTGACTCACAAGCTGTCCCAGTCTGGGTGCCTTTGGCCTCAGTGAGCTTACATAAGTATGAGGAGTTTAATTCGTTGTTGAATTGCTGAACAACAAAGAAATGAACAGTCATTTAGATGATTGATTACACAATTATTAGTCGTTTATTATGTGGGAAAAAACGACTTGCAAACAAAACTGTTTTGATTATGTCACCTTATTATTTCTGAATAACTGCACTGGATTATACGACTGATTCCATTACCTCTTTGTTGTAATCAAGGATATTGTTAAAGAATTGTTTATTCACGAATACAAACAATTCAACTTTTTATGCAGCATTAATTTATTTAAATGATTACCCACATAGCTATGTGTATTACATTACAACAGGGCAGTGCAGTCATCTGAAAATAATCCATGTTCCCAGTCACGTTCCAGTTTTTGGCTACTCTATATATGGCTGTGGAACACACCTTCACCCTGCTACCATGACTGTTCCCTATGATACAGCTCTGTGTTACAGGCATATATTTTCCACCTCGTTCATAGTATGTGTTCATGTGATTGGTGTCTTGCCTGCTAATAAAAAAGGGTGTGATGGGTTGATTCCTCCTGGCTTCTCCAACCACATTATAGAGTTGAGCCATTAGGCCGTAAACACACTGCTGCAGTTATGACCTAATTGTTGGACTCATTTGAAGAAAGAAAAAAACGAATCATCTTTTTTATACTGTCTCTGTAACTGCACTCACACATTCAATCACACTTACACAGGAAATGACACTTGAGACAGCAGGGTTGCCCATTTCAATCCCTGGGATAGTGGTGAAACTGAGGGTGTGTGTATCAAACATAAGCTCAGAGCAACTACTATTCCCTCCTGACTTATACTGTACTGCTATGTGCCAGCTTGTACCATCTATACACAGTGTGTGTGTGTGTGTGTGTGTGTGAGTGTGTGTGTGTGTGTGTGTGTGTGTGTGTGTGTGTGTGTAGAGACAGAGAAGAGAAAGAGAGTTGTTGTGCCTTATTTTGTAGCCAGATGCTGGAACACTAATGAAGCCAAATCTCTGTGACCGTTTTTTAGTTACTATAGGAATGCTACAAAGTCAACACTCCACAGGACTAAGACTTTTTTTTAAATTAAGTTGGAGATGTGTCAAAATGTGCTATTGATGAATATAAATGTGTTTTTGTAAACTTAAAATGAAATCTATAATAGAAGAGTGATCACAAACGTCTCATTTTTCAGTCGTCAGGCAAAGCATGATCTCTACCACTTTGGTCGGGGTTAAAGGTTGATGTAAAATGAGTTCAAATTCAGTAGTGTAGTGTTGATTTATGATTCAGCCCTGAGTGGAAAGCCTTTCGGTTCCACGAGACTCCCTAAAGAAACATGATTATGCAGACCTGGAGGAAAGCAACCAAAGGGAGTCTGGGAAAGTGTGGACCATCCAGCAAGTTTCCGAGCTACTGCGAGGAATTCTTGGCTTTACAAAGCATCCCAGGACATTATTCCTCGAGAATCTTTAGGTAGCAAGTCAGCATGCTGCGGTGACTCGGATGAAGCATGTGTTTCTACAAGTCATCACCATGCTAGTGCTAATGCAGTAGAATTTAAATGTACACGTAATGACGCCTGATGACTTTGATGATCTCCCAGCTTTTCCTCTATCACCCCATGATGTTGAAAGCTTTGGTCTCGAGTGGCTTGTGATAAAATTTGATACAATTTAGCAACACAGGGTCAAAATATATAGTACTAGGGCCAGGGACAAGTTGTAATATTACAAGTATAAAGTAGTTATTGAGAACAAAGTTGAAGTAGATGTTTATATGTAATATATCATAAAATGACCACTTTTCTCATTAAATATTGTCAAAGTTCTTTTAATATTATGACTATTTTCAAAATCAAATTTTTTCCCTTTAAGTGGCCTGACCACCTACCCATATTTAGTGAGACAGTGAGTCCTAACTCATTAATTCAGATGATACCACATCTTCCACATTTGCCTTTTTATTGATTGAGTAAAATGGTTCCACAACTCTTGATTGGATTGCCATGGAATTATGTACAGACATTCATGGTCCTTTCAGTTAAATGGTAACAACTCTGGTGATCCACCAACTACTTTTGTTCCCACACCAGATTTTAAATTGTCATAAAGTTAAGTTTGCTATTATTACCAGGATATTAGCCTTCTGTTGTTCATAAGTACAGCTTCACAATGCTCCTTGGATGTCTGTGCGTTGTTATACTGCATAATGCTGATTTGCTCAAGTGGGAGCCACTAAGATTGGTGATGACAGTGTCACAGCATGTTACTGACAGAATAACACATTTCAAAATAGGAAGTCATGAAAAGTAATGCATTAAAATCTTCATCTGCACAGCTCCGAAGTGCTTTTTAAACCTCTGGTGATCTGTGTTTTACTTAAAGCTGCAACACTACGTTCTCCAGTTTCTCTCAGAGTCTGGTTTAGTAATGATGAGAGCTTTCCAAGTAGGTGAAACTTCCTCCAGCCGTCTCACATCTCTCTGTTACTCTGATACAGACATGCCCTGCATATTAGATGTATTGTATTATACACAGACTTAATGGGCTATCATGCTCATTTACCATCACGGTCCATTGTGCCCGCTGACATATGTGATATGTTATTTTCATTGATTGGTGTAAAACACCATGTGGGACTAATGCTTGCTGCCATCCCACAGGCCTCAATGATTGTTAGCGACGCTGATGTGATCATCTCTGCCTTTTATTCACCAGTCTTTTCCCTCTCTCCAGGGTGGTGGTTTGTCAGCACAGCAGAGGAGCAGGGCTGGGTGCCAGCTACATACCTGGACTCCCAGAATGGAACCAGAGACGATTTGGATCTTGGAACTTCCAGGACTGGAGAAGGTTAGCGCAGACACACAAAGACACACACACAAAGACACACACAACATTGTTAGATTCATAAAACACAGAAAGACTTATGTTTGACTGACTCGTTATTTTACAAGTCTGCAATAGAACAGGCTTTAATTTTTTTCAATAATAGTTTTTATTTTTTATTTGTGGCCACATCTGAATCTTAAATCCTAAAGCAGTAAGCAGAAGTTACTTGCTCATACACTCACAAACACACTTCCAGTCACATATTAGGAACCTTGAAGACCCCTCGCAGCACCATGGTGAAATGGTACCAGACCGCAGCCAAAGGATTTGCAATATTTTGGCACCACAGAAAATTCTTTTCAACTCCCCCGGGAGGCAGCAACTCTTGCAGGAGCCTCAATTTGTTGTGACCCTTTCCTCCCTAATGTTTAGTCTGACTGCCCGAGTGGAGCATTTCATCACTGATTCATAAGCCCCTTTCTGGTTTTCGACCAAATCTTAGATCTCAACAAGGATAGTTTGTTGTGCTGTATAGGTGCCACTGGATTATCTAAGAAATAATTTGCGTCTCATCAAGATGTGCTAATCGGCATGCATCATTGAACTGTACACTTTCTGAAAGACAATCACACACTGTGCTAGAATTATGACACCTTCAACAGAGTTGTCACACATTTGCTGCTCTCATCCCATTTAGCATATTGAACGTATATGAGAACACATGTAGACGCTTGCCAGTCCAAAACATTGCAAAGGCACTGGCGTCACTTTCCATGTAGCCTGAGAAAGACAATAATTTAACTGTCCATGTAGTTAGAAAATAGTTAGTGTTTCCCTCATAATTTGTTTTAATCATGACAGAGTGGGAAAAAGATTGATGTGATTGATCGTCCTGTAAACATGCACGTTGCACGCTCTCATGTGCTATGTCGTGTTATAGCAAGGTCGGCTGGCCGAGCATGATATGTCTGTCAGAGAGATGCACACGGCTCAATCAGTACGCTTGGATTTTTTTGAGTGGTGCCAATGGCCAGTCTGTCAATGTGTTTGCATGTGTGTGAGAGAGAGAGAGTGTGGAAAAGAGCACATTTCACAGCTTATTATCAGAAGTCTAAAAAAATAAATCAGATCTATGACAGGCTGCCACATGTCCATTCTGTTTATTCATTGTGCTCCATGTAAATGGGCTTAAAGGGGAACTCACAAAGGGATTTTACACAAGTGAGTCACTTGAGTCAGACTAAAGCTAAACAGACCTCCTGCTGTCAGTCTAGCAGCTGAAGGTGACATTAGCTGCTTCTAGCATAAGATAACATACCTGAATCTCTTACCAAACTTTTGGTAGTCGAGTGGGTAAATGTAGGCAACGTAGACGCCAGAGAACATGTGGAACAAAAACGATGTATCGATGCTTCTGTGCCGATTTTTCGTTCTCTTTTTTCCTCTGATCATTTTGAGTCTGACAGTGTTACCACAGTGCAATGCTAAATCAGTGGAGAACTCTGTTGATCACTGACAACACAACATTAACAGTAATAAATATATCTAATTGGGCAAGAAGCAAGCAGTCAAGGGTTGAACTCAATTATCTAAACAACATTCAAATAAACCAGAATTATCCTTTAGTCCTGGATCTGGATCTGGCAGCTGTTTTAAAAGACACACTCATTTAAAACAACTGTTAACCAATGCACTCAAGTGCATTCATGCAGGAAGTGACTGAGCTCACAGCTACGTACAAGTACACACATCTATGCACATACACACACTCCCCCCATCCTCTGTCAGTGGCCCCCATTTTCCCATTAGGCCTGGTGTCTTTGTGTTTGCACACATCGTCACTTCTTATTTCTGATCTACCCCTTCTCGCTTCCTGTCGTCTCTTACATCTCATTATCTCTGCGTGGTCTGCAACCTGATTCCACTGACAGCTCAGCTAGCTGGAGATGAACCGACAGGCGCTGCCCAGCCCCGCTGAAATTACCTCGAAATAACATTTCCCTGTGTGCCTTCCCTTAGCTGATATTTCAATTAGGAGGTCAACGGGAGTAGGGTGGTGCTCAGTGGGACGGAAGGAAGCAGAGAGGAATCAAAGGGGAGAGGAAATGACAAGAAGCAGAAGCGCACAAAGGGAAAGGGCGCATGTCGAGCATAGGGAAAGATGGAGAGATCAGGGGGTGAAGAGAGGATATGAGATGGAGAGACTGAGTGACAGGAATTGAATTACCTCAGTGGAAATAGATAGAAGACGAGTGTTGTTTCTATCCCTTCTTCCCCTCATTAATGTGTTTGCTCTTCAAATGGCCTCGGAGAATGCATTAAGATAGGAAAATGACTCATCATGTTATGACAGCTACTTTATTATACAAGGTTTGAAGTAATACGTAGTGAAAGAGGTCGAGAGCTACCGACTCCTACTAACATACTGTAATGTATGTATCATATAACAGTTCATGTCAATATGATCTGAACTCATCAGGGGAGGTTACAGTCATGTTAGCTGCTGCCAGTTATCACCAACTAACATTAATTAACATTATGTTTTATTCACACTACAAATCAAGTCATTGTCATCCTGTCTTATTCTTTATGTCACTAGGTACTAAAAAACAGGAAATGAGCTGATCTATCAGAATTTTCCTACTGCAATAGCAAATTACTTTGACAATTGTATGACTTGTAACATGTTTTTGATTTAATTGGATCCTATATTACATGTTATATAATGAAAATAACAAACTATATATAAATATATCCAACACTTTTCTTAACATGTTTCACTAAAAATAAAAATGCAAGAAAAAGATGTATATGCCTAATTGGATGCTCAAAATGTATTCCTCATTTATATTCAGAAATATAATCTATTCCTCATTTGTGGATTCCGGCTGTGGAGTCAAGAAACCACAGCTAATGTTGTGTGTTCAGTCCTTTTCTCTGTTTTATATCATTATCATCAGCTCTGGCTTGGGAGGAAGAGCAACACTGACCCCAAATTATGGCTGGTGTCCCCGTGTGTGTGTGTGTGTGGGTGAGAATGTGTGTGTGTGAATGTGGCTTGTAGCATACTTATAACGGTGCAGTGCTGTTTGTCGGACAAAACAAGGGATTTAAAAATGCCACTTTGATCATGGGAAATTGTGAAAGGCACTTTATCCCATTAGAAGCATTTATTAGTCTAACTAAATACATGAATAATAGTTTTATTGATGGGAAATCCTTTGATATAGCTGAGGTCTGTGGTTGCACGGCACACACTGAAACTCCACAGAAAGCTGTGTGTTTATGAAAGTCCTGCTGTAGCTGTCTACTTACCTTCTTGACAGAGGAGAACACTGATGCCTGCAGGTTTACCTTTTTAAACTGTAGCAAATCAATGTGCATTATGCTGTGTCTGGTCAAATGTTAAAAAAGTATGAATCAAATCACCATGCTAGTGCTAATGCTGTATAACACATAGTGGTTAGCCACAATCCATACTGAATAAATCAGGCAGGTGCTGCCCCCAAAAGCTCAAATGTAATCTTACACATTTTTATTTTTGCCTTTGAGTCCACACACTTCACAGTACAAGAATTTAAGAAATGTGTCTTAAATTGAACTGCAGAATAAGTTTTAGAGCATAAATTAATTAATAATTTACAAAACCCCAGCAACTAACTGGTTATATGTTACTTTTATTGTTTCAGCAGAACATGATCTACTGACCAACAGAGGTTGTTTTTTTTGCCTTTATCCTGAAGAAACCTTTTTTAATGCTAATAACAACTTCCTTTTTTTTGTTGCTTTTGCTTACATTTCTAACTTTTGCTTCTCACAATAACTCCATGTTCGTTTCTTTGTTTTCTCTGTTTATTTGCCCCTAATCCTCATCAGTTACTAAGAGACGCAAGGCACATCTGAAGAGGCTGGACCGCCGCTGGACCCTCGGGGGTATAGTCAACCGTCAGCAGAGCAGAGGTGAACATAGCGACAGCGGGCACACATGCACACCGCACATGCACACACACAAACACACATAGAATACAGAGTCAGGGTAAGTGTACACATAACCCAGATGAATGATTCTATTTTATCTTATTTTGATGAAGCCTGCGGGGCAGGGCACACTCAGTGCCCCGTGTGTTGGGGTTGTTCCATTTGAACTTTGATATTTATTTGTCCGTCTATGCCTTGATCAGAAAGAATTTATGATAGGTGGCCATGAGAGGTCATGACAACGATGGCATTTACTACTTTTATTCCCAGTTAGAAGCACGATTCCTCCGATCATGACGCACTGACAGTTTGAAAATCCTGCGGTGGGTTTTCCTCAGAATGAACCTGTGGTTGTCTGGGACATACAGACTTTCAAATGTGAATGCAGCAGCTCAAATACACTGATGATGCGTCTTGAATTCACTTCTGATTTCTCTCTCGATGTGCTGAAGATCTTACTATTGTCAAGTACATTTCAACTGCGATCCACCACCATCTGCTGTCAGCTAATACATTAGAGTCACGTGTAGAGTGAATTTAAAATAGACACCGCAAAATATTACTAACGATTGAATAATGAAAAGGAATAAATACATTAGGATGTTTAAAATACCAAATCTTCCTGTAATCTAATTAAACAGGTTTTAGTGTTGCCAGACTCATTAGAGGATCCGGTTACCTGGTGTTTCAGAGCGGACATTCCTGTGGGGAGAGAGAAGGAGACAGACTGCGTGAACTGTTTTCTGTGTTTTAGGGCCCAACTGTAAAAACCACAGAATAATTCATCGAATCCACATGTTTGATGTGCGCATGATGAGCACATAGGTTTCTGCAACAGTCTGATGGCAGTTGCAGAAGAATTAAGCAGCGGATGTGAAGTGTGTAACTGTGCCTTGACTGTGCACAACATCACTGCTATTAGAGACTGTAGATAGAAGAGATACACGCTGCCTTCAGATGGCTGCAAATGAGTCACCAGACTACAGGAAAGGCCTTCAGTATAGAAGTCCTTTGCCAACTGCAGGGAATGACAAATTAGGCAAGAATTAGAAAATACTATTTTTTTTGTTGCATGATCATGTGTGAGCACTCATAAATAAAAGCTGAAATAAATACAGAATTGAATAAAGAGAGTTGCATGATGGTAGACAAGTTTAAATAGTTGTGATTTCACTGAATAGTGACGAATATATAAAGGAACAAAAAGCACCAGATTATCTGTGGAGCACATTGCGAGTAACAAAAATACCAAACTGCTGTGGTTAAGGAAACAGCCCGACTTCACCTGTGAAACCACTGCACTCTGCACCAGCACTAAAATAGAGCTCTGTATATACATCAAACCCACCCAGGCAGCCATTAGGAATCAGATGCTGAGTCATTTTCTCTCCACAGAGGAACACACACGTATTGTGGAAACTGCAGTTAAGTGTTAGTATGTGTATAATGACAATAATAATATTCATGCACTTTTTTTATTCAACACCATTCAAAACACAGTTACAAGGTGCTTCACAAGTTAGATGACAAATGTAAAGCAAATAATAGGAAACAGTTAAAAGGAATTTGAAGATCCCACAGAATCAGAGCACAAAAACAATAAAAGAAAAAAAGACACATACTAGAGATACTTTCTTAGATTAAACCATAAACTTTTACATTTATAATAAAAAGGATTAGTGTATGATCAGGTAATGTAAGACTAAGATGCAGAAGGTCAAACAATTCTCAAAAAACACCTTTGACAGGAGGTGATTTAGCAAATTCGTATTCTCTGATCAGGTGTGAATTACAATTATTCTTGAGGAAATAAAAGAGAGACGAAAACTGAAATGTTTCTGAAAGGCACTCATTCATTATACTCCTTCCTCATACACTGAAAAAGTATATGCTACCTCTGCAGAGCCTAATTCTGTGGCCCCTCTCTCCTGTACTTTCACATATTCTGTGGCCATGTGGTAAACAACCTCATTTACACCCTCGCTTGTCAGCCAACAACAACTGGCCCTGACTGTCCACCGGGAGCAGCTTATTGGGTGGCCATGAGTCAGCTCCGACAGAAAAATCTCAAATCTCACTCCATCAAACTTGGACACTCTTCAGCTCGCACTGAGCAACAAAATAACTGGACTGTATTAAACAGATTTGGATAATTAAGGATTTTCAGGCCCCACGGCACAAATGCAACGACCTCGACGGCCGCTGAGCCCCACAAACATAACTGACTGCGCAACGCTGTTTACATAAAGCTTCCCTCCAGGTTTAAAACGATGATAATGACTTTCACATTTTGCTTTAGTCTTGACAAAGAAGCACAAACCTGGAAATGTTATACTCTTTTACAGTTAGCAAATTACTTGTGGATATGTCCAGTCACTGTTGCTCTAATGCTGAAAGAGAGAGAGAGAGAGTCTGAAAAAACCTCTCTAAAGTGGGCACTTCCTCATCCAGACGTTCTCAGACCATCAGTGAGGCACCTGTCTGGTTCCAGTATTAGTCAGGGCTCCTATCAAATGCCTCATAGTTATTATCATAATATAGCCTGGCTGGACCGGCTCGTGTTACCCCTTTCTCCCTTTGTCCCAGACCACCGGGCAGCAGGGCATCCTGTAGATTCAGTGCACAATCAGAGGAGATGGAACAGAGCAAACTCATGTCGAGTGGTGCGTGCTTCCACTCTGGAGATTATGCAGTGACTAACGTACTGTACAGGACAGAAATAACACTCACATGGAAACAACCTGGGCCCCTGCTGCTTTCTAAAAAACACATGTTTGAACCTCGTAAAAGAAAGACAGTCATACTATGATCAGCTCTGGCAGCTGAGGCCTCATTTCCACGTTGTTCACTCTGTTTGGTTTTGTGGGGCGCAGCAGTGGAAGCTGTTGAGAGACAGGAGACCATTACTCATTCACTCCCCCCGCGTAGCTCATGTAGCAATTCAAACTAACTGCCTTTTACTCACAGGGTGACCAAAGTAGCAATGTTAAAGGATAAGTATTTTCATCCTTCATGGACTGGAACCAGAGTGTGTAGCACATCAGGTCAGGGGAACAGTGTTATCCAGGTCTGTTGGAATGTCACCTAATTAGACATGTCTCGCAGTGAGACTTGGCCCAATTGAGCCAGTGGAAAGTGTAAAAGTGGGGCAGCAGCCCAACATGCTCACTGGTTTTACTCACACAGACCTCAACCTCTGGATGAGTCACCAGCAGAGAACGAGAGCATGAAACACTTGTGGAGGCCCCGCTCTGAAATTCAGTGTCAGGCAGTAGTTCAACTCACATTTTTCTTCTTCTTGACTTAACTTGCCAAAGTGTTTCGTTTTTTTGCACAGTTGATAGCTCCTCGATTTGTGCGCAAGTTCAACAAGTTGTCAGATCGTTCAACAGCGAGGGCGAGATATTTCTTATTGGAATGTGTAATGGACAATATGACAAACATGCCCACTTTATGTTATAGATGGTCTCAAAACATCTGACCCCCCCATGATGACTATCGTGCTTTCTACTATCTCCTGCTATTCTCAACACGTATAAACACTTTTTATCATTTAGAGTACTCCATCATCAAAACAAGCTGTGGGTTGACATGGAGATGCTCCCTGTGTCGAAATCAAAGGTTCTGTGCTCATATGCTGAACATCTTATATATCCATCACTGTATCAGATTTTAACCTTTGGTCTTAGTCACTCATGACACATCCTATGTGATGTCATGTCTGTGCCTCTTACCCTGATTTTAACGATTTCTTTCTTTCTGTTTGCGTTATTGTATTGACTTATATTTATGCATTGTTTGGTGTCCTTTGGTGTCTAGAAAGGTGCCATGAATTAAAATGCATTATTATTGTTATTATTTAAACCAAATATTTGACCAAACCTCGGGCCAGGTAGTGTTGCTGCATGAGTTGCAGTTTCATCATCATTTATCACAGTCTATTTGTAGAATATTGTTACGGAGGCTAAAACCTGAGAAACCTTTGCCAGATCTGTCTAATCTAACGGTTTGATGCACTTCCCACTCTCAGCACATCTTTTTGCTTGAAAGTCATGTGACCAGAAATCAGAGCAGCTGTACTCTGAAATACATGGCTTGGTATCTGGGTAAGGTCACCACAGACAGTTCTCAGATGGTCCCAATGTATGAAGAGGTTTGTGCTGGTGCCTTTTATTTTTTCTGCACCTGTTGATATGTAACATATTCAGAAAGTCAAACTTGATTGATCTAAGATGGATTTAGAAACACTGCAGTGTGTCTGTGATTTATTGGCTGAAGGAAACACTGATAAAGCCTCATGTAAGGTCAGACAGGACAGTGGGACGGTGACTGGCTGCATTGCAAACAAGCTACGAGCTCCTGGACCAGTAGCTTTTCTTTTTTCCAATGTTGAAAATAGTCTCAGCGTGAAACTGCAGCTGCTGCTGCTGCCTGGAGTCATGTCCAACTCAGCTCCTGTGGATTTTCCAAATATTCATTCACCACCACTCTTTGCTTTGTGACTGCGTCACTGTCTGTCGATATGTTGTCCAATTAACTTGCACTGTCTGTCCGCGTCCGCCTTAACTTCCACTTTGCTTCAGTCATATCTGGAACAGATGTGTGCCAGTATGTGCAGGTATGGTTTGTGTGGAGTTGCTCGGTGCAGCAGGGGTCGCTACTGAGCCAGAAAGTTAAAACACCCTGTGCAATGTGTAGAAAACTGGTGTGAGAGGAAGTTACCTCAACATTTCTAGCACTGTTAAATTAATTATTCACAGCTAGAATTTGACAAACATCAAATTTCAGTCTTTCCATGTTGCTTCCATCCCTGTCTTTGTGAATGGAGGCGCCACTGTTCCTGTGTGATAATGCATTGCTGAGATTGTGATAAGAAGTGGGTGACTGAGGTTTTACAGCTCTGCACAGACACTTGAGATACAGCTTGATTTAGTAGCACTAGAAAGGACAGAAACAAAGACCATTCACGTAGGATTTATGTTCTCGGAGGATGTAATTTGCTAATGGAAGAGAGCAGTCGTATAATCTGCGGCCTGTTTGCTGACACAGGTTTCTTTGCCTTGTACGTGACGCTTAATAAAGAAGATGAAGACTTGCTCCTGAGATCTAAACAATAAAATGAGGGCACATTTGGAAATTAAATGAAATGACTGAACCTCTTCTGCGGTCGCTCTTACACAAAGCCAGGTCAGGGTGTCTTGACCTCTCTCAGGGTGCAGATTGGCTATTGACGGTGAAGTGACCTCACTGTGTACTCGGCAGGGGACGTGCCTCACGCTCTGAGACGCCCTCTTTTCGCCCTGCTTACAGCAGTCACAGACCACGGTAGTTTACAGCAGGTCCCTAACTGATTTATAGAGTCCTGCTGACCGCCAGCTCAACTCACTGCTCGGCCCCTGCAGTGTGACGCTGGAGCCAACGCACACACACACACTCAGGGATGGACACTGAGGCATGTGTACAGCCCATGAAAGACACACACACACACAGATGTGATTAATAAATATGATTCATTTCATCTTTCATTTTTTGCTCCGCTCCTCTGGGAATTAGATGCAACAACACAATTTAGCACACACATTTAGGTAAACGTTCCAGATTCCTCTGTAAGCCATCCCATTTGTTACTCCTTGTCCATCTGCAAGTCCTCACCCCAGCCTCTACACACACACACACACACACACACACACAACATGCTTTGCAAGTCCAGGTTTAAGGCCAGACATTCCACTCCGCTCCCCATTATTGACCTCAGCTGCTCTGAAGGATTGGCAGCAGAGGAACTTGACTGGACATACCCCTCCTATTGAAAGCATGCATCTATACCTTTGAGATAGTATCGATGCCCCTCACATTTCCTTTAACAAGCTTACTCCCCTCAGCCCTCTAAGGTCACATTCTCTTAACTCAGCCTGGTCTCATCTGCTTCTATGTACCAATCTTTCGTCTCCCTCGCTGCTCCCTTCTTCTGCATTGGTGTCTATAAATCCCCAAAACTTCCCTTACTCCTCACTAAACCCATTGTAGGATTTCCTTCCCCACAGGGTCCTCGAAGCCCAGCGGAGCGTGAGAGAGGAGTGGCGGTCAGGGATCTGACAGGGTTGAGCTTGGTCCAAAAATCTTATCTCCTCCAGGGAGGCCCTGATGTAGGCCTGCTGCTAGTGGAGGAATCTCCCTCTGGAGGGACATGAACACACTCTATATGTGTTATTGATGTGAAGCGCTTTGAGTTGCACTTGCTGTGTGAACTGTGCTGTATCAATAAAGTTATTTTTATGATTATTATTGTTACTGGATTAGAGTCCAAACAGCTTTAATGAGGCCACAGCATGAGGGTGAGGTTCAGCCAGTAGAGGGAGTTGTTTCACATTATTTTGTATGACAATATGTCATGTGTCTGTGTTGGTATGGAAATAGTCAGTCTTCTAAGTAGGTCACACTTACCATTTTTCCTTTCCTAAGGTTTTTTTTGGAGAGTGTGAACTATGTCCTGGTTCAAGTGAACAATGTAAGACAGTCTGATGATAATGTTTCACTCACTTTTTCTCTCTCCTGTTCCTCTCATCATCTCCAGAAGAGAAATATGTGACGATACAGCCATACACCAGTCAAGGGAAGGATGAAGTCAGCTTTGAGAAAGGGGTCACCGTGGAGGTCATCCAAAAGAACCTGGAGGGCTGGTGGTTCATCAGGTGAGCAGACACTGACAGAACGGCCGCTGCGTCAACCCCACACAGTCGAGAGAAACGGAATCTGTCAAATTTCATCCACTCTCAAAGCGAACGAGTCCTCGGGGAATGCTGCCAATGTTCACAAGAGTCATCGCTTAGCGCCGTGATCAAGGCTGCGGTTTTCTGCAGCTCTCATTTGCGTAATGGTATCGAGGAAAAACCATTAACATATGGCGATGTGCACAGATCAACTGGCTGCTCTGCCTGGGACGTCTAATGTGTATGTGTGATTCTCTCTGCATATTAGCACATGTGTGTGTTGTTTACCCAGCCAGTGTGTACTTCCTGCCAGTTGTTTGTTTCCTTGTATCCCCGGGGGAATAAGAGTGGAGCTCCACTGCACAGCTGATTGCTATCACATGCTGCCTCGGGGCGTCGCACAGACAAATGCATGTTAAGAGTGTGCATGCTTATACATATACACACACAGGCGTATAGGTGTTTGTGCCGCTGTGAAATTTGTGGTAAATGGATAACATGCTTACATTTCCATTGAAAAACCATTTGATGTGTGCTGGATCAACAAAACATCACTTACACTGACGCCTTTCATATTTGGTAGTAGTAGTTTATTTATAATTTATAATTTGTATTTTCTACACTATTTTTAAGAAATATATATATATATATATATTATGATATCTACTATGATATGTAGTCTATATATTCTGTATTGCTGATACTTCTCTGGATTGTGTATATTTAAGATGGCAACTCTTTATCAGAAGTCTAAGAAAGAGCCTTGTGCTTGAAGCCTTAAGTGTGCAGATTTTCTTTTTTCAATCATTAACATGCAGACACAAACTGCTTGTTCATGCAGCTTGTTCACTCCTCTGCCGTCACTGCAATGCACAACGAATCATCTCAGAGCGCTGTCCAACAAGAAATAATCCTCCAGATGTCTGTCTGAGTCATGCTCCTCTCACTGGGCCTATTTCTGTGCAGCCAAGTCCAAGCAAGGGGCATTACGAGGACTCCTTGTGGTCGCAGTTGGAGCGCTCTCTCTTGAGCAGGAAATCGTCACCTAGAGGCAAATGACTCAGTTGCATTTGAAACATTGCTTATTGTTTCACAAAGCATTTTAAAGTGACTCATTTAGCATAACAACAAATGTTGAAATGTGGGGAAGCAGCATCTCCTTGCATTCATTATGTTGTCTGCTTACTGCCTCTGGCTGCCTCCACCTCGCTTGAATTAGAATAGTGTCATTTTTTTCAATACACAGCGTCTTACTCTGTGTATTGCAGACTTGAATACAAGAGAATGAGCACATTTACAATTGTTCATTTATTTTTGTGTAGGTTATTGTTCCAGCATATGTGGAGTGTTTTCCTCAGTAGTTCTATTTGAGGGAGTCACAAAAGATGGTTTGAAAAACAGATGACACAAGAGGAACGCAGATATCCAGATTTTTAACTACGTTTCACAGAAAACCACCATTTGGTTTTAGTTTAGCGTTCAAACTCCATGCACCCAGAATGAATAGAATTCAGGCTTTCTAATGTTAAAGCCTATGAGAAGTCCAATGACACGCTTCAGGAATAAACTGGCATTTATGTGTGAAATTGGTGCAAATAGTGTAAAATAAGGAATTTTCAGCAAACTAAAATATCAATAATCTCATCTTTATGCATTCCAGATACTTAGGGAAAGAGGGCTGGGCCCCGGCCTCCTACTTAAAAAAGTTGAAAGACGATTTCTCCCCCCGCAAGAAGACCCTGACGGGCCCTGTGGAGATCATCGGCAACATCATGGAAATCAGCAACCTGCTGCAAAAGAAGTCGGTCAGCGAGAAGGACATTCAGACCGACGGAGAAGGCAGCACCACGCCGGAGCGCCACATCTCCAAGAGTGAGATCAGCCTACCCATGCCCTTTAGCTCCGAAATCAACGCTGAGACCGGCAGGAGGCTGAGTGCAGGCCGTGACACCAACAGCCCCTGTCTGGGGATAGCAGCGAGTGCCGCTCTTAACGAGAATAAAGGGAGAGGCGAGCCAGGGTCCCCAGCAGTTGCAAGAGTGGCCCCGCACAGAGTGGAAATTGGTGAGTATTAGTAGTGTGATACAAGACAATTGATCTTTCTGTACCAGCAAATGAATCAGTGTAGCTAAAGGGAGGAGGATTCCTATGAGACATTAAGACATGTCCTTTCCTGTTTGTGTAGGCTTCGATGCTGTAGGTAAGAAACATGGCCTGTGTATCTAATGGTGGTGGTGGTGATGTTATAATACTTATTTGTAATCACACTAACATGTGAGGCTGTTTAACATGGGATTTTAAAAGGTTTGCTGTGTGGAATCACTCACATACTAAGAACATTTGTGTTTCCCAGCAGAGTTTTGAACTAATGAAGGATGAGTACTCTGCAGTAACATTTTAATTAGCTGTCATTTTATTTGTCAGGGTCTCCAAATCTGAGACAGAAACCTCCCCCAAGGAGAGACACCAACTTGGTAAGACATTTCACAATAATGAGTTCATAATAATAATAATGTAATGATATAATATGAAATAGCATAACAGTCACTTAATACACGTAATAATGATTTTTAATTTTGTGCTATAATACTCACATACTTCGTTTCACTAATAATTTAGTAACAGAGTCACTTTTACAGAGGGGTATTAGTGTTTTAATAAAGTATGTGAATACTTCCTCCATAACTGCTGCTAAATTAGAAACTAATGTGTTCAACCAAAACAACTTTTCTTTTCATTCCTTTAAGTCATTGCAACCGATATTAATAATATTAATTGTGAAATATTATTTTCTGAGACTATTTTCACTGTCTATTACTGTTGCAACCTTTCCAACCCTTAAAGGACAATGACAACACAAGTACAATTTCAGCTTTCTGTGATATTTTGAATCTGTGCAAACATATATGTTCTACACACTATGACTTTATTATCGTGTAGAGTCATAACTCATATCATAAGATAAATGACAGTGTTATCTTTATGTCTTCGGCTGTATTCATTGTAAAGTCCCAGTCAGACACAATACACTGATGATGTCAGTGGTTCATCTCTCCTCCTTTGTTGCTTTACAGGGATTCCAGTTGCCTAAACCACCAGAGCCCCCTGCTGTGGAAGCAGAGTATTACACTATAGCAGATTTCCAGTCCTCTATCTCTGATGGCATCAGTTTCCGTGGAGGACAGAAGGCTGATGTAAGAGGCTCGATCTACACTGTTGCCACTGAGATGACACTGACGGTCCTCGTTGAATATGTATTTCACAGACAGACAGGGAAGCTGAGCCAATAGAAATATGACCTTGAAATGTGTGTTTGAACCTGTTGTAGAAAGAACTCTCTGCAGAGACTCTTGTGTATTGTGATGTAACCATTTTCATTGTTGTATGTTTGAGTTTATTAAATCAGCATGTCATTGATCGTCTTATCGTAGGTCATAACAGTTACCCACGTCCCTGTCCTAATCCAAACCCATTTCAGTAGACAAAGTTCTTTCATTAAAAATAACTTTGTTGTGCAGGTGATAGAGAAGAACCCTGGAGGCTGGTGGTACGTGCAGATTGGAGAGATGGAGGGCTGGGCCCCCTGCTCATACATCGACAAACGCAAGAAACCCAACCTCAGCCGTCGAACCAGCACCCTGACCCGGCCCAAAGTCCCGCCGCCTGCTCCACCTGTGAAAAAACAAGAAACCGAAGATGCTCCCCCTCCGGGTAACTCTGCCTCCAAGGTCTCAGAGCCACCTACTAGGCCTGTGTACGAGGAACCTGAATATGATATCCCAGCAATTGGATGCGAAGGTGAGTCTGAGACAGATTCTTTGAAGGATGAGCGCCCCCTGGATGTGAAGATCAGCAACGTGGTCAGTGACAAGTACCGCAGCTCCCCTCCTTCCTCCAAGGCCTCCCCTCCTGTCTGTAAGGCATCTCCCGCATTCAGCCGTCGAAGAGCCTCTTTCAGGTCTGTAGAGGAGGGAGCTAAAGAAGAATGTATTTACGAAAACGATGGTTTCAGGCCAAGCAGTGGCGTTGAAGCACCCTCAGCCAAAGGTTCCAGTGAGCCCAACTCCCCAAAGAGTTACCACTCCTCCACTGTCCCACGAAGACCCTCTGGATCCTCACCTCTAGCTGGAAGGCCAATGAAGACAATGACGCCAGAGATGAATCGGAGAAGTCAGACCCTCGGCAGACACGTAGACATCAGCTTCAGGTCCCAGGACAACAGCCCCCTCTCTTCATCTGATGAATTGAGCAGAGGCCCCAAGAAAGTCCCTCCTTTTGCTCGGGACGTGGAGCAGAGAATAGGTCAAAGTCCCTCCACCAGGCCCAAGCCTTCTGTCAGACCTAAACCCCTTCTGACTAAATCAGAGCCGCAGAGCCCTGAGAGGATGGATATCACTTCTTTGAGACGGCAGCTGAGGCCTACAAGTCAGTATCGACACAGCATCAAACCTTCTCGTGGGGACGACTCTGAAACAGCATCTGTCATCTCATCAGAGGACTCGATGTGTTCTCGCAGCACCTCAGATCTCTCCTCGGTTTACTCGAAAGGGAGTCGCGGTGATTCCGATGTGGAAGGCCCCAGTGTTTACCGTTCTCTGGATGCCTATAAGAAAGTTCAAGACTCTGAGATCAGCTTCCCAGCTGCGGTGGAGGTGGAGGTTCTGGAGAAGCAGGCGAGCGGTTGGTGGTACATTCGTTGGGGCTCAGAGGAGGGATGGGCTCCGTCCTACTACCTGGAACCTGTCAGACACATGGGCGATGCTGGTGGGATGGACTCAGATGGACACGGGAGTGGTGGTGGCAGTAAGTCCAACAGCCTGGAGAAGAACGAGCAGCACGTTTTGGCCCTCAATAACATCAATATTCAGGGTCTGACACAGCAGCATCCAGGCATGAGAAGGAATACCCCGCCGATTCCTTCCAAGCCCCCCGGTGGCTTCTCGAAGCCGTCTGGGATGGTTAACGGAGGTGTGCGAATGAGAAACGGTGTACGTCAGGTGGCGGTCAGGCCTCAGTCTGTATTCGTGACAACAACACAGCCACCCAAGGATGCACACTACATGACGGGGTCTCTGAGGCGAAACGAATCACTCGGTAGAAGTGATCACTATAGTTCTGGTTCTGCCACTCTTGGTGTCCGCCGAAATGCCTCCTTTAGCACCGTGCGGCCACATGTAGTCGTTGAAAGTCAGACGAGGCCCGCCGAACGCTCCAGCCTGGGGAGCTCCTCGGGGAGCGCATTCAGCACAAGCAATGTTAACCAACGCAACGGCATCCCTGTGTCCACTGTCCGACCCAAGCCGATAGAGAAAAGCCAACTGATCCACAATAACTTCGGCAGGGATGTGTACGTGTCAATCGCTGACTATCGTGGCGACGAGGAGACTATGGGTTTCACTGAGGGCACCTGTCTGGAGGTACTGGAGAGAAACCCCAACGGATGGTGGTACTGCCAGGTGCAGGACAGCCTGCTTCCCCGCAAGGGCTGGGTCCCATCCAACTACCTGGAGCGAAAAAAATAGAACCACCTCCTCACACATCCTTCCCTAACCCTTCATCCCACCTCCCTTTTTCGATGTCCCCGTGGAGACATGTGGCATCGCTCCTCAAGAATGTTACCCGCAGTCTCCTGTAAGCAATATGTCCTTGATAATGTACATTTATGAAAAGACTGTGTGAAAAAAAGGAAGTTGTTTTAATCTGATAAGGAAGGACACTTTTAGTGCTGGTTTACTAAAATGTATACAAAGTGTAAAGATTTTAAATATTTTGACCATGGGAGTGTGAGATGGGGGAAATATTGGATCTGTCAGCTGCGAATGAGGAGTCTTTGAGATATGAAATGATTGGGAGTGATCACCTCTTAAAGAGGTTTGCCTCATGTAATGCAGAAGTTGAGCAGGGTCATGGCGATGCTTATTCCTGCCCATCACTGACTATGATGGCCAATAAGTGCCTTTTATATTTGATTACCGGAATGGAGGTTCTAATTGGTGAATGGTAAAACATTAAATCAACCAAATCTTAAGAGTGCCATAGGCCAATGAACACCACCAGTAGTATTTCCATGACCAAGTAAGAGCTACTCTAGAGAGTGAGAACAAAATGGTCAAATTGGTCCAACACACAAAAGAAAGATAGAAAAACAGAGATTTAAGAACTTTAGTTCACCAGAGAATCGAATTGTTTTAAAACATAAAAAACTGAACATTTAAGTCTCATTATCAGTATTTTTATTGCATTTCATTCTTTATTTTATAATGTCTTGTGTTGATGCAAGTCTTCCTTAGAGAATTATTTCTGCTTTCTTGTGACATCTGATTTTCACCAACAGCCTGCAAATGGAAGTGTTAAAGCTCCTTATCGAGTCTGATGGATGGGTATAGTTTTCTCATAGATCCTAAATCCCCACAGTGATATGTTTAAATGAATCCCAGATATAACTTCGTGGGATAACAAATAAATCTGTGAAACTTGCAGTCTAACAATAATAGTTGGATATTTTATTTTCCTTTAAAGCAGCTTGAGTTCTCTCCAGAACAAAACCACCTCATATCTGGGTAGTTAATACCCTCCAACAATGAAAACAATTACAACAGTTTACTCTAGTGTTTCTAGCTCCAGGAATAATTGATTTTGTATATATTTTGTTTTTATTAGTTCAATAATACTGCTGTTGTGAAGTTGTATTTGATAAGTACTGGAAATGCAGTAAAATCATTGAATCCCAGGGACATATTTGCTCAGCATTTAGCCCAAAATGTGATCAAACCAAAGAGAAATATCAGTTCATTGGATTTTTCTTTTTTCTTTATTTATTTATGGTACAAAAACGAGGTTTCTGAACTGTAAAAAAAGGTTTTCCTGGAAGCACTTGATACATTTTCTCAGATATTGAAGTAAACAAGTAAATTGTTATATTAGGTTTTACTGTGGAGTTCTGATTTAATTGTTGAATAGAAAAACAACATAGTCTATAAATAGAATTGAAGCCTTTTCCCATTTTCAAAATAATTTAGGTTTCATATCACATTTTTTAATGAATAAATCTTAATAAAAAAAGAATATGATTAATAAATGCCCCCCCCCCCCCCCCCCCCCCCCAAAATGCAAAAGCTAAATTGCAATAGGGAAATTCTGAGCTGAAGTCCAACTTTCAAAATGCCTGTGGCTGATGTTCAAGACTGCTGAAATACATTTTCTAACGAACGGCTGAATCTGCCGTCATGAGGCTGAACACTTACTTGTGATTATGTTTCTGCTGGACAGTATGATATTATGAAACAAAGCACAGTACCTGCTAGATCGCAGTTATCTTTTTTAGCCAAAATGATATTTGTTTTTGTTTGTTACCTTGTGATCACACAGTGTCAATAACGAGGAACGAAGTGGGTCAGTTTTGTGAATTAGTGCACTTTAAACTTGTTTTATGGTGCATTAATGTGAAGATGCAGTAAATACTCAGCATGTTATTTATTCAACAAGTTTTTGGTAATTATTTAATGTCTCTATTCCCCCCACCACCTCAGATCAGAGGTGGAACTCTCAAAGTCTCTTTGAGTAGAATTGGAGAAACAGAGACCTCTTGTGGTAGGTCGAATGTCCTACAACATGATTTTATATCATCCACAAGGCTTATTTATCGGCCGTCCTACCTCAGTGCAATAAGAAATGTACTGCTGGTCAGTGAATCTCCCCGAAAACTGTACAGAAATTTTATGTTTCTTATTTTTGTTCTTTTTTTAAATCTCAGTGCAGCTAAACATTTTTGTAGCACGTGTTTTGTATTGGGCAATATTTTTTTGGGAAATTTCCAAAATTCCTTTTTTTCCTCTATGCTGTGTTCTGCAACTTTAGCAAATCATGGACACTTCCTTCACCTTTATTGTGCTTTACATAATGCCTGATTTTAAGTATATTTATTATAACATTTTTATATTATATCACTGACAATCACCTCGTCACACCTTCAAAATATGTCTGCATAGTTTTATACGGACAGATAAATTCCCAAATACCAGGATTTACTTGAGTATTTGAGATATTTGGACCCATAGAAAACACAATTAGAAAGTAGGCAGTTGATATTTGCTGTGAGGCAAATCCCATCCAGACGACGGCATTATGTAAATGTGTTGAATCACTGTTAACTTTTTTGCTCCAGCACGTTATTATTACATATCGCTTTGTTTGATCGAGCTGAACTTACTTTGCAAGGGAATGGTTCTGTGTTGAACATACAATTAGCTGTGTAGCATCCATCTCTAGTCATGCTTTTATTTTTTCTGTCTTATTTCCTCTTTATGCCCCATTTTGTCAAAATCCTTAAATGTACCTGCGAGAAAATGTGCAATAGATAAAAAGGAAGCGTCATGTTTCAACAAGAGGAAAAAACGTGAACGTCAATGCCCTTACGTGTGTGGGGAGAAGATATTCCCGGTCAAACTGCCAGTCATGAGCTTTTACCATCATGTGAAGTGGAGTGTGTCAGAAAGATGTGAGGCTCCAAACGCATCAGAAAAGCCCTTGGACCAAAGCAGCCGTACGTGATTGTTCATCATCTCCTGACGTCACAGACTTCTGTAACAATATGAGAGTCTCTGCTCCTCCTGCCTCGCATCAGCAGTGGACAGAGATTTGTGAATGACATGGCAGAAACCCACTGACCCATTCTGTACTGACATTACAGCCATCTGGGGTCACAGATGGAGAGTCCCGTCGTCAGGGGCCCTTAGTGGCCCCGCCCTGAGCTGTCACGTTCGTGCCTGAATGGAGTTTTGATAGTTTCTTGTTTTTGTGTTGTTGTTTTCCTCTTGGTTTTTTCTGTGTGCGCCCCCTCGCCACCTACGCCGATGCCTCTCTTGACATTTACCCCACCCTATGTCAGACTATGTCAGACTTTTCCTTCCTCACCAATCACCACATTGAAGGTGACATTTGAGTCTCAGTGGTAAACAAGAGGCTGGGGGGAGATGCACGCTCCTTTAGGCCATTTCAGTTCAATCCATCAACTTCCAGGATGTAGGCCAAAAATAGGATACAACATCACAACCTTTTCTCTTCGCTGAGCCCCAGCAGGCCTTATCTAAGTGCTACAGGTGAATGCGAGCACACAGGCCAATGCAGGTATGGGACTTGTATCCATAGAGGCTTCTGTTTGGAGAGTTTATCTTTAAACTCCACCTTAAAAGGACACTCAAGTGTTTTGGGAAATAATAATGGGATATTCAGTTTCTTGCAGACAGTCACGATGTTAAAATGTTTGATTTGGAAAGTATCCAAATATCTCTTAATGAGGGATATTGAGTGCATTTGGGGATTTTAAACTGGTGTACTATAAATTTTACTTTTTTTATTGAGAAGCCATATTTGACACAAAGTACATGAGGGTTATCTTTAAATATGGAGCGTAAGCCCAGAGACTGTTAGCTAAGTTTTGCATTGAGAGGGGATGCTGGGAAAACTGCTTGTCTGGATAATGAGAAATCTCTGGAGATGACTGATGAACAACAAGTTGTGGTTTTGATGGCAAGAGGTGAAGACACAGTCCTACACATAACTCCCTGTTATACCACAACTTTTCATTTCTACACTGTTTGTGTGCAGATGCAACAAACACAATGTAATGTGCTGATTACTGAGCTTCAGAGATGCTCATGCATTCAGTCAGACTAGCTGTTTCCCCGTTTACAGTCTTTATGCTAAGCTAAGCTAACCCTCAGCTTTTCTCATGCAACTCTCAGCAACAAAACAAATGTTTCCAACATTGTTTCCCAAAAAATAATATATTATTTACAATGATATATTTCCTATTCCGGTCCACTGACTCATCCTGTCGCAGCTGCATTGCTCTTAAACCTGCTTGTGCATCCACGTGGCACAATAGAAATGAAATTGTGGAAGGTAATATTTTTTGCACATGCCAACACACTCATGACAATAAGGAATCATTCATGCTGCAGAGGAAATATATGAGTCTCCTGACATATTCCTGGAGGTCAACCAGGTGAGACGGCTCCACCACGCCCGGCACCCATGTTATCCCTCACTCCCTTTTTATTTGAACAAATGGACGACACCTCTCGGGCGTGAAGCACCTTAAGCTCTGCAGCTTCTAAAAACTGGCTGCTGCCAAAACATCCTCCACGCCCCCCCTTTCTCTCTCTCTCTGTCCGCCATCGCCACATGTATCTCTCTCTTTCCTCGACACAGCCCGGCACTCTATTCCCAGCAGTGAGATGATTGAGGTATTATGGTTTGTGATGGAGGGACAGAGTTGTTTGCATGTGTGTGTTTGCTTGATGTAATGGATTGTTTGCAAGTGTTTAGCTCAGGCGAGAGACGTTAGAGATCGTGGAGCAGACGTAGCCAGGTCAGGATGCAGGGAGACACAAGACGGATCAAGTGGTGGATTCTAGTAGACGTGGTGAGAGTGAGGTGAGGGCGGCTTTGATGCGAGGGAGATTAAAGACTGGTGGGCAGCGCTTCCACTTGGAAAACTGAGAAATAATAATTTCTTTTAACAGGGAGTCGGCCCACTCTATCAAAACTCCTTTACCCACCTTTCTGAAAACCTGACACCTAATGAGCTCGCTGCTTCTAACCCTGAGCTCTGAATTCTCACCAAACATTGTTTTAATTGCAGCACTTGAAATTTTTGGTAGCTGCTTCAATAAGACACTGCAGAGACAAATCAGTCACAGCATACGGCAGCTTCTCGGGGCCTCACTCTCCGTCCGTGGGAGAAAAAAAAACCTTTGGAGCAGATCCCACGTCTAGTTTTTAGCTTCTTTCACTGTCAGTGTCTTCAGATCTCATGTAGCCCAGAGGGTGAGAGAGTCAAGCTGGGTGCTGGAAAAAGTTTTTGGGAATAAGACAAAAAAAAAATGGCTTCATATGGTGGATTCCTTGTGGCTTTTTCTTCCCCTGACGTATTCCTTTGTGTCTTCACTGAGTGCAACACAGGTTTGGAGGGGGTTCATTCTTATCTAATGAAACAAGCTTTAATTCATAATGGAAAGAAATGAAAAAAGAGCAACAGCACTCAGCTCTGGAGTTAATGAAGACAGGAGTTTGATGGAAGGAGGGGTAGGTTTGATAGGAAAGTTTGAGTAAGTGTGGGGGAGCAGGTGGGAGGTATTTAGGGGGTTGATTTTGTAGGTTTCTTAATTAATATCTAGTTTTTGTTTGAGTGCAAGGGAAGAGAGAAAAGAACAAGCAGAGCTGCAGGGCTTTTTCTTCACTGGTGTATAAAAAAAGGAAAAACAGGCCTGTGAATAAGGGAATGCTGATTATTTATGTCATTCAGAAAACTTCCTCACAGAATGGGAGTTGTTTGACGCACCAGCGGGCATCAGCGGGAGCTGTCTCCCAGCTCCAGAGAGGAGGCTGTGTTGAGGAACGAGACGCGCCGCTGTGTCTCTGTGGTACTTTTCTTTGTCTCTGTTTGAATCCCCGTTTCTAATTAGCACAACAGTGTGTCTTAATTAACCTTAGCCAGTCAGACGATATTCCAGCGCTAACGGCTTCTTAATCAGCGAGGCTGCTGCCACTCTGCGTGGGAGCCTGTGCTGCTGGATGGAGCTCAGCCATGTTTGTGCGGCGGAGGCGAGCTGTCAGGAGTGATTGATGCTGAGTGACAGCTGACGTAGATTCATGAGAAGGTGGAGCCTGTTTTTAGCCTCGATGTTGCATTTATAGGATTGGATTTGACACCACCCTGCTGTGCAAAGCAGTGTGCCAAAGAAACCTGGAAGCCTGACGCCGTCGAGCTCTTGATCTGTAAATTCTGACAAAAACAATCCGTTACCAGCATGACAGCCACACTCAGAAACACAAAAACAACTGCAGGCCTTGAGTTGGACCAAAGGAGGTGCTCTTCTTTTTAGTTCTTGGTTTCTCTCTGTTTCCTATTACCATCGTTGTTATGCAAATTGTGTTTAACTCTTGCAAACCCCTCGTTTTCAAAAAGATTTGCCATGAGAAGGCTCAGGAGGCTTTATACAACTGTAAAGTTCAGTGAATCATCCAATGATGACTCATCTGGCTGCCAAATCACACACAGTGAAAAGGCCATATATACATCGCAATGTGCAGCAAGAAGCAACAGAGTCCAGATTCCTCTCTGATGGGAGACTTTCTGCACATGTGCATTCCTTTTTGAAAACAGGACATTTTTCTTATCTACTGTTTCATTTTGACAAGTCTTGTTCCTTTTTTTGTATCTTGTACATGTTTACATTGTATCTCGCATTGCCCAAAAGAGAAACAATATTAAATGTATTATCTTTGTTGTTTTACACCGGCTGCTTTTTTATTCGTCTCTCACATCAGCTCACATGTGCTCCTGCAGATAAAGCCCCCCCCCCACCCTGCTCGTGCTCCATCCTGATAGTATGTGACAGTAATATTACAGATTGAGACATTTATCTTTATTCTCCTTATTGTGTGGGCCAGATTAAGTGAGTTGAGATGAGGAGCAGAACAATGCACCTGGTTATAAATAGCAGGGTATGAGTCATGGGAGGAAAGTGTGAGGAGGTTGAGAGCGATGGATGAAGACGAACGAGCTCTCCAGGCCCAGTCCCCCGCTAAGGAGCACAGACAAGATTTTCTTTGCTCTCCGGTATCCAAATGTGTTTGGAGAGATTTATCACTTGTGTCTGAGGTTTCATGAAATTTACACTTTACACCTCTGCACCAATGAATCGCTAAATGTTCACCTGTTAAAGAAAAACGTGGCTATTCTGGTTTTTTGGAGACAAATCAGAAATATGGAAAGAAGAAATACCTCAATATAAAAATGCCCCAGTTCTGCATTTAAATTGCTGCTAATTGTCGTCTACTACTTGGATGGCTTTGTTGCATTTTGTAAATACTTAGAATTTAAAGTAGCCTACATTGCTTTGATCCTGTGAAAATGTCTAGTTCATTTTGCCTTAAAAGATTAGTCAGATTCTGGAAACAAGATGGATGCCAACTATTGAATATTTTAAGTCATGGAACTACTGCTGAGCAAGAAAGTTCAATTAAATAACCACCTTGACTAAAGGTCACTTCTTATCTTTAAACTGTTTCTCACAGTCTTCCTCATCAACTTGTCAATTCAATTTCATTTGCATATAGCACCAAATCCTAATATACATTATCTCAAGATACTTTATAATTTTTAAGGTCTTGACCTTCTATGCAGAGAAGCTCAACAGTTCCGACAATGAGCAAACACTTTGTTGACTAAGGAGGGAAGCAACTCCGTCATCACATGATCTAATTATGTAACTTGTCACATGACGACATGCTGGGGGAAACTTCTTGATTTCATTAATTGTGTGATTACAAGGGAGCTAATAAAGATTATAAGATGTGACTGAAAGCCCAATAAAAGCTCAGTGGCAACACTTTAAATCATTTCTACTAACTTCCCACAAAATGTCCTGAAAAGACTTGTGTAATTTGATGCTAATCTTGAATGAAAAACTAATTTGGTTTTAAGCGCTGATTCATTTAAACCAAAGTAAACATTATTAATCAGTAACTTCGCACTGGAAGTAATTAGTTGGAAATGTAGCTGTTGAACAATTGAATTAAAACTTTGGCAGCAAATTACATAGACGGATAACTCTGTGAAATTAAGGTAAAGCACTGAAACCTCATCACATCTTTTCATTTTTTTGTTGTTTGAGATGTAGTTTCTGATGAGACCCTTCGCAGGCTGTACACTGGGTGCTGTGACAGTACATGTACACTAGATGGCTGTATTGAGCCAGTGTCCAGGCCTCGGGCGGCACTGACAAAGAACAGACGAGCGCAGACATTTTCATATGAAGAGACCTGCACATTACAAACTGAATAAGTACTGACAGGGAGTCTTGAAATGAAATTCTGTTGAGATCGGTCCTTTCTCCCAGTCAATGCAGCATATCTAATAACACTGAAGGATGGTGTGGCAGAGCTGTGAATGCTCACTTCAACAGTGACAAGTCTTACAGGCACTTTTCCGGATGATTCTTTCCATGCGATTATTATACTCTTTTACTCCAGCACCTTATCCTGCTCTTTTGTTCGGAGCAGTTGTAAATCATGCAGACAGACAGATGGCCCTCACGCTGAAGAGACGTCTGCACGAGCTGCCTCATCAATATACTGCAGTCATTTTAAGAAGAGCTTGTTTACGACTTGTGTTTTGGGCCTGAGATCTCCGACCTGTCACCATGGAGTCCCCCAGCAGCTGTGGTTAAGCCAGAGGCTGTGGTACATGCTGTAACAAGGGGCCGGGGCCCACGGTTCACTTCACCCACACCTCAGAGAGCACGGCTGGCTCCATCTGTGTTATAGTGGAGCTTCCTTCACAGTGTCTTTAGTGAGTCAGTGACAGAGGTGACGTGCAAACAAACTGTGAACACAACACAGGAAGAAGATGCACACAACCTGATGGGAAGTGAAGCCAGAGCTATGTCACAGTAAACACAGTGCTACACACACTACACAGGCCTACACACAACAACACAGTGCTACACACAACTACACAGGGCTACACACAACTACACATTGCTACAAACAACTAGACACACAACTAAACAGTGCTACAAACAACTACACACAAAACATGATGCTACACACAACTACAAAGGCCTACACACAACTACACACACAACAACACTACACAGGCCTACACACAACTACACACACAGCAACACAGTGCTACACACAACTACACAGTGGCACACACACAACAGCACAACTACACAGGGCTGCACACAACTACACATTGCTACAAACAACTACACACACGACTACACAGTGCTACAAACAACTACACACACAACTAAACAGTGCTACAAACAACTACACACACAACTACACAGTGCTACAAACAACTACACACAAAACATGATGCTACACACAACTACACAGTGCAACTCACAACTATAACCACAACTACACATTGCTGCACACAGCTAGACACTGTTGCACACAACTACAAGTCACTAAACAAGTGACTCACACCTCTGCTGCTGGCCCAGTGGGACGTGTCTGTGTACAACCTCCATCCATCAGCAGACAGAGGTGTGTGTGTGTCTCCTCCTCACGCTGCCACCAGCTCCTCACACAGCAGAGGCACAAACCTGTGTTTTAAAGACGTCCTGGTGGTGAGCTGCTGCTCCAGCTGGCTCTGCTTATGTACGAGTGCAGCTGATGACCGCTGGCAGTTTACAGTGAGTCACTGCAGAAGCTGATGTCAGGAGAAACAAATAAAAGCAAGTTTAACTACAGCTGCACTCATCCACCTCCGCCAAGGAGGTTATGTTTTCATCCTTTTCTGTTTGTACACAGGATTATGCAAGAACTGCTGAATACATTCTGGATCCATTTAAAAATTCTTTTTCACTTTCTTTAATTGCGAGATTGGACGTTTTTCACCATTTTCCCTGTTTCCCCGGGGAATAATTCATGGATCTTGATAAAGAAAAAATTACAGGCACATTAGGGAAGTGATATTTTTAAGTGTGTACGATCTAGTGCAGCCTGATTCGATTTAAAGGAACTGTTAGTGGAGGTATGTGCTCTGCTGAGTACCACTTCTTTGTGCCTCTTGTTTTCCACAACATAGTTATAAAGTGATAGAATGTTCATCGCATTTTATTTAATTTCTTTCATTTTGAATTCATCCAATATTAATCACATTTATCCAACTTTTATATGTATAGCCCATATTTAGAAATTACAATTTGCCTCATAAGTGCAGTATAACCAGCTTATCATGTGAAATAGCAATAATCAGTTGTTTGCCAAGATGCTAGCATAACAACTTTATTAGGTGATAATTTGTCAGTCATGTGTGCCTGTGTGTGTTGAGCCATGTGTCTGAGCAAAAACAAGTTCACTTCATAATAAAAATCACATTTACACAAACACATCTGGAAAGTTTATTAACCACAATCATCCGACTCACATTGAACAGAGCTCACAAACAATCACGAGTTGTTTCAACTGAAAAAAGAAAGAAAACAGAGGATTGTAAAGAACTTCAGCTGCTGTGGCCAAACACAGAGCTGCTGCCGAGGGAGCTTCAGCCGCTGGTTCTTGTCTACATGAAAAATAACTGCGTTCCACTGATGCTCGTCTGTTGTTGGTCCTGATGTTCACGCTGCGTGAACACATAACTCATGCAAGACAAAAAAAAACGGGTAAGATCCACAGAAAGAGTAGTCTAAATGTGCTGCTGTGTGATTGGCCAGACACAGAGAAAGACGTCTTCACAGAGAAAGCAAACACACAAGAAAAGCAGGTCTGAAGGAATCAGTCCTCACATCAGTGATGGACAAATAAATAATACATTGCAGGATCAGTAACATTCAAGGAGCCTGTGGAGAACTCTGCAAAAAAATTTAAATGGCAAAGTGGCCTTGATGAAAATGTGTTTATAAAATTATGATGAAAACCTTCATCCTCTGAGAAATGGTTATTTACAGTAGCTTGGTATGAACTGTTTATCAACTGATGTTGTCCAAAAACTGAAAATTTAAAAAATAAAGCCTCAAATAAATACAAGATTTTGCACAAGGGAATAACATTACAACAGAAGAGAGATTTTTCCATTTGGTCGGAGTGTCTGCACAAAATCAAAACATGCCACGTTTGAATCTCAGAGAGCAACGCTGGCCTAAAGATTTACAAGATTACAATCAGTAGCTTTATAAAGTGACATTTATCATGACCATACAGTGATGGCTTTTGAGACTATATAATGATACGAGCTATTAATACAGGAGTGGGTAGTAGGGCTCCCTTACATGGGCTCACACGAGAAGATAAATTACAAAAAGAAGACCTGAAATCCAGGGATTGTAATAAAACCAAGAGTTTATATCCTGCACCCAAAAGCAATGAGGTTTTGATTGTGTACTGCAATATTTCTTATCACTGCGAGGAACAAGAAACTCTCTATATCCTCACTAGTAGAAAACAAGAAAACATTTAGAGCCTCATGCTTTTGGATAAACAAGAAAAAAAAAAATCTTCGAATGATGATTATCGATCCAAGCAAACTTAAAATACAAAAGAAAAAACACAGACAAAACTTTTTTTTCTTTGTTTTTTTCAAGTCAAGCACACTGAAAAAAATCATTTATCTCTCTAAATACATAAGTTAACATTCAAATGTGAATTAACACCTCAAGCAGTAGCGTAATCAAACTGTAATGTGGGAGGAGGGATGTGTGAAACATCTCTGTCAGCGTTTGCCTGGAAAGGACAGCTGGCAAATACCATAGCAGCAAAGGTCTGAGCCCCATTTGTTGATTATCTACAAAATGAAGTACAATGTCTATTAAAAAAAAATGGCCTCTCAGCTGGGAGTGGGGGCGTGTAATAAGCTATGGCTTACTGCTGAGCTCTGGTATTTACAGGTGAAATTTGTGGGGGATGGATCAGGACATTACATGCTGAAATAAAGGGAATAGGGATCAAACTAATAAGGATAGGAATATTCAAAATAGGATCTTCTTATACCTCTGCCCCTGAACAGATTTCTGTAAAGGATCTCTGCTGCTGGTGAAAGTCTTGTCACAAATATTTTATACACTTTCATAGTTAAATACTGGAAATGTCATGGATTTATATTACAAAAATAGCTTTTAATTTGTGTGCTTTGTCTCCTCTGAGTGAACATTTTGTGACCGTTTGCGGCACACGACAGCGTTATTTGGTAATTTGTCAGGGGGTTTGGGAAACGGCAGGAAACACAGATTACGATGCATTTGCATGTGACAAATGAACCCTCTGTGCGTTAAGGCAGGAGGCTGAGTTGTATCTGCGGCGGCTTCTCGATACCATGGCAACAATCCTTTGACTATGTGCATTGTTAAGGGAGCTATTTTTAAAGATCTGTCAATTCGTCATGAGTGCTCACAGTGTACTAGGCATGGTTATAGGTAGAGTCTGGGGAAATATTCATGTCGTTTTAAATAAAAAACCATACGATCGGCCCTGAGGAGAATCCAAATTACTGTTGTTTTTTTTCACACTTCCTTTTCCTTTCAAGAATACGAAGCTGCTCAGTCTGCTGGACGCAGGCGTGTAGAGTGTGTGTACAGGTGAACGTCCTCTCTGACGGTATCGGGGCGCTTCTGAGAGAACAATGCTGTTTTCAGTGCAACGCATCACACTGCAGAGCAAGCAGCTAGCTAACACAACAATATAGCAACCACTGACTTTTGCAATAGAACTACCATAAAGGTACATGAGATTATACGAGTACAACATGTGTTACAATCCTACTTAATATATTCAGCACCGCCTTGCATCTCTAAACACATCACTCACTGTTAATCACCACGACGATTACAGAAACCCATCACTTCATCATGACGATGCCCAGCTGATTTCTTTTCATTTCCAATGCTCAGTTACACACAGACACAAGTTGTGACGTACTGAGCTGATCACGTGCTGCGGCTGTGCTTTTCATTCAGAAATGTCCGTCAAGTTGACGGCATATTCTAGAGCTTCAGTCACCCTCTGATAAGAGCTGTTCTCCAGACCTTCAGCCCCAAAGAGACGGGTGTTCGTCCCTAATTCATACGACATGGCTCAACAAATGAAAGAATTTGGGAATTTTTTCTTTCTTTCTCCTTCAAAGTATTTCAAGTTCCCAGGAGAGAGCAAACCCTTCTGGCAAGAGCAAAGTTCTTAGCGGAACCTCCTGCCACTTCAAGTGCCGCCTCCGCAGGCAGGCTGTGACAACTACTCGAATGTGACAGAGACCGTGCCGTAGAAGCGGTACCTGCCTTGGAAAAGGTCATGAGAGAAAACCGACCAACAATAATTGTTTGAAAATACCAAATCAAAGTACCAGAGCTCATATTCACTGAACTTAGGCCTTTCTTTCCCTGACTCTGGGATTTTCATGAGTCCATCCGTCCGTTTGCCGCCGCCCTCTTACGTGCTGCGGTACGTCTTGATAATGTCTTTAATCTGTCTTCTGCAGATGGGACAGCAGGCGTTGGACATCTTCTTGAGTTTGAGGCCGCAAGTGTAGCACAGACACATGTGCCCACAGGCGTAGATGACCGTGTCCACCATGTTCTCGTAACAGATTGAGCACTCGTCAGACCATGGCCCACGGCCTGATGGGAACGTGGGTGACTTGGGGAGGCTGACTGGTGAGTTTGGGGTTGTACCTGTGAAAGAAATGAAGGTGAAAGAAAAGTACACAGATCAATTATTTGTACACAGCTGAAAATGGAATGAAGTTTCATATCAGTGCCTCAGTAGTATGAGTATCGCCTACATGAGGATATTTTCATATGTTTTAAATTTACTGTCACATGCGATAAAATCTGAGAAACCAACAATTAAAATTACAATTGTTGTGTATATAATTTATATTGTTTTTGATGATTGTAAAATGTATTATTTAAAGAATAAAAGTACAGAATATATACCACTAAGAACTTAGTCTACCAGCTACATTATATATCTCTATTCATTTTTTATTCTTTTTATACATAAGCCATGTTTCTTGCTCCTGAACAGGTCCCACTACATTTTCAACAGAATTCCGTTCATTTTTAGACCATTTCAGTTAAAAAAATACTCCTCCACCCAAAATCAATTCAACTGGCATGAAAACAGTCTCTACCTCTATCTCAAAGAAGACGTGTGTTGCATCACACCCATTTACATAACAGCGGTTTGTGACATAACTGCACGTGCAGAACATTTTCCTACATCCAGCTGCAGCTGCAGCAGCAGTGGGACTTTGTGGTGCTGGCCATTGTTCCTAACTACTGCAGGATGACATCTGCTCACTATCCCATAATGGCTTCCATTCAGTCCCCTGCGGGGTGATTGATTCTCTGCCTCTGTATTAGTTGCTCCCTATCAGGGTGGACCTACCTCCTGCTGAACTGCAGTAAGCAGCAGAGCACAGGCCTCCGTTAAGGACTGGATCCGAGCTGCCGCTGCCCAGGGCGCTCGGGGTGTGTGGGGAGGAGGAGGGCGAGCTGGGGTTCGATGTGGCACGCGGATCCCCGACATGAGTGGAACCTGGTTGGAAGAGAAAAAAGCAGCGGGTTAGATGGTACTGGTGCTGGAATCACTTCAGTAACCGGTCACAACAAATTTAATAGAAATGGTCTCTGAGACGTGAATCTTGTGTCACTCTGTATTTTGATGACATAATACAGAGTGACTCACATGGTCACTCTATGACATGATCTAACACTATACTGCAAAGAGGGAAGTGGTAAATGAAAGAGGAGGCTTAAGTCAAGGGTCCATCTCGGATATTTGTGTAAGTTTTGTGTCTGTTGCGTCACTCTCATAACCTCCTGCTGAATTACAAAAAAGGGGTTCAACAAGGAACAATTCGACTTAAAAAATACTAATTAAGTATTAAAGTCCCATCATCAGCCACTGTAACAAGTGGACTTTAAAGGCTAAAGCATTGTCAGATGAACAAAAATGCCTTTTTCATTCAGGACTTCTTTTTTCCTTTTCTTTGTTCTTCAGTAAATCGTAAGCACATCACTATAGTATAGCAGGACTCTGTATATTCATGACAACATAGTGATCACTCCTATCAGTGAGAACACTCATTTCATTATTGTGCACAGATTCAAAGAGAGAGAGGAGCTCGTCCTTTCAAAAGACAGTAGGTGTCTTCCATTCTTTCCACATCCTATCTTTACACAGTGCTCAGCGAGACAAATGGGAATTCCGATCAGAGTCTCTGGAACATATGTCAGAATGCCAGTGATGCCTGGAAAGAGGCCACCATGTGAGTGGAGTTTAAGACATCAACATCACAAGATGAACATGTGACCATACAGTTGCTTTAGTCAACACTATGTTAGATCAAATTAATGGACAGAATGATAATGTTAAACATACAGCTCGTGGTGAACAGAGCATAAGATTTTAAGCCTCTGGCTCATAATTTGGGTTGAATATCCACCAAACTCTCATTGATCCTGGTTCTAGCTGCAGTACACAACTAATTATGGAGAGAGAAAACTTTGCAGCATCAAACAGCAGAAAGTTGGTGCATGTTAGAAATGAACAGGTGAATATCCATCAGCCAAAGAGCCAAATGTTTCTCTTGTGAGAGGAAAAGACAAAGCTGAAAGTTGTTACTACTGTAAATACACATATTTTTGCTGACATGTCAAATAAAATAAAAAAATGAAAACAAGCAAAACTAATTAGCTGAAACTTCCATTTTATACAAAACACAGTATCAGCAGATATGCAATATGTAGCATAGTATAGAATAATAAAATACAAATGCTTGGTGAGGGCTTCCTGCAGGCCATCTCAAACTAATCTAATGACATGCTCTGTCATTTAAAATAACTTCAATAGTACACAGGTAGTGCAGAGGCACTAAAATTCCCAACAAATTAAGATGCAAATGAGCTCTCTTGCAGAGCAAGCATGTAATCATCCACAAAGAATTCCCATCAAATGCTTTGCTGCTTCTAAAATGCAGATTACTTTAATTACCTTCCCTGAAGCTTTGGGTCAGAAAAAGCAATTGAGCAACTGCATCAGAAATCAGCTGCTGAGTGCACATTAGATGTTTCACAATTTCAGGACCTGCTTTCTTTCTAGAAGCATCACTGTGGTGAATCTTACTGAGCTGCATTTATTTCATGGTCTGTCTGCTCTCCTGGACAAATGACAAAAAAAGTGAAACCAGAGTCATCTGGTGTGAGAGAGTCAGTGACGATGACACCCCTACGCTAACAATGTCCCGGCAGTCTGAATCTCTCTGCTGCCATCTGCCTCGGCAGTCTGATCGATCCAGCCAATGCCAACACACACCGGCCTGTGTCACTTTAGGGCCGAGCCTAAAATGGGTCATTGGAATTTAGAGAAACTGTCCCACCACTGCCAGGTCATAAAGTGCACCAGCGTTTTTTGTAAGTGTTGATGTGGCTTCTTGTCACCACTGCCCACTCCTCTATATCAGGACCTGTTAGATGTGGCATCTCAGAGTGGGGAGGGGGTTAGTCAAGAATCTCTTTTGTTTGCATACCAGGGGTTGCCCTAGTGCTCCCAAGCCCCTTGGCGCCTTGACGTGTGTCTGATATGTACTGTATGTACAGTGTGTAACATGATGTAACAGGTCAGTTGTGGCACTGTGAGTGAGTAAATACTTTTTTAGCAGGGTAGGCTCCATTATCCTCATCCAGACATGCGTGAGATGGTCAACCCATTGTCTATATATAGATACATCAGCCACAAGTAAACACCGCACATAAGGTGGCTGGGAGCCTCACCGACACGTCGCTGTTTCATCACAGGCAAACCCACGATTTACTGTCTATGACATTCAAACAGGTTCTGAACTCTCCTGACTCCTTAAAGACCAAACCACGTCTAAATAAAGTTGTTTATGGGGAGATGTTTTGCCAGATCACTGGAGGGAAAACTTCCAGTAAACACACACATAAACGCCAGGAATTAGACAAAACATGGGACAGGGAGTTCAGCTGTGGTGGGAGTTTACACTGGACAGTTTAAGTTGCACTGTTACCACTCTTCTTCAGGTCATCATCCCAAATCAATTTGACAAACCTGTCTGAGAGCTGCATTTTTGGTCCAACTGTTCGATCAACGTTTAGCGATATCGCCAAGTTCCAAGATGTCTGCGGTGGCCAAGCAACCAATTTAAAAGCCCAGGTAGTAACAGAGCGAGCTTTTCATTTAAACACAGTAGCCTCAAATGTTAGCATCGTACGAGAAACGTTGGTGAAGACACGAACTCAGATTATAAAACCATTACCAACTCATAAGAATGACTGTTCTAGTCTGCCGCTCATATATATGTTTGAATTATTAACCCAACTGTTTTTTTTTATATAAGCATGACAGCTATTTCAGGTCTGTTAAGCAATCGATCTTCAGTCAAATTGCTAGAAAGGAAGTGATTCTATGAATGTTGTTGTCATGAGAGAGAGCAGAACCTGTAACTCCTGTGAATGTCTGTGTCAGTCTGATATGGAAGAATGAAAATAATCAGATTATCAAAATGATCTGACAGGACAGATATTATTGGCTGCAGGTAGTGTTAGTGCCCCCCCCCCCCTCCCTTCCTCCCTCTGTCCATCCCTCCCTGTTAATCCCCCTGGCAGGCGGGCACCTCCCACCCAAGGCAGCTGAGGCAGGATCTGTGGTGCCCAGCCCTGATCCCGCCTGTTCACCACTAGATTAAACCGACCTGGGCGAACAGCTGTGAGAGCTGGGCTGCAGCTCTGTGGCCACATCTCTACGCCGATCTACCCCACCCATCATCTTATCCGTCTTTAGCACATACCCAGCACATCTATGGAGGGAGCCTCTTACTCTAAAGCATGGGAGCTATGTGGGGTATGTGACAAGGGAGATGGGTGGGGCCGGTGATGAGGAGGATGGTGGAGGGCAGGGGGAGTGTGTTTGTGTGTGGAAGGATCACCCCGACAGCCTGCAGGCTTGTGTGAGTCACAGATTTTGGTCACGCTTTACAATGCAACCTCAAAAAGCAATTGAAAGAAAGAAAGGAGAAGAGGGAAAGTCCCTAACAAATGGTTTACATTAACATTTCCTTGGTTAGATTTCATCCTCTGACACAAACCCTTTCTAAATGCCTGGCTGTTGATTTAGCTGCAGAGAATCTCTTGTTCTATCACAACAAAAATGCACTTAGACTGTGTTTTGTGTGTGTGTTCAGATGAGAAAAGCAGCCGAGATTAGTTTGAGCTTGCAGCTACCCTGCTGCATTAAAAAGTCATAGTCTGTTTCTGTGGTGGAGATTTTATCTAAAGAGACAAAGTGGAGGGAGGACACAGTCGTGCATCCCTGAGCTGTTCAGGCCAGGTACAAGGTGTACTTCCATACATGCATGTGTAATAGCACATAGCAGAAACTGTGCGCCTGCACTCAGATTTCCTGCACTCCAGCTCTTCTCCTCACTCTCACACTGCTTCTTTGCACGTGTGAAATGTTTGCTCCCTTATTTCTCCTCCGCACTTGAATTTACTCGTCTGTGCTTAAACATATTTGTGCAACTGGAGCGAAGGAAATCTAAGTGCAAGTCGAGCACATCTAAGGTCTTGAGTGAGAGCACTGCAAAATCTGAACGTGGGGTTGAAAGTCATGCTCTCAAACTGAAAGACTGCACTCTTAAAATAAAGAAAAGGAAGGCAGGACTGTGTTTGGGGTAAAGAAAAGAGTTCTGATTTTTTTCTTTGAAGAAACTTGGACTTAGTGATAAAAGGCAGCACATGAGATGATCATGTAACACTGTATACTTGTGTGTGTGCGCATGCATGTGGGCTTGTACGATTGTATGTTTGTGTGCCTGCTACTGCACTAGGAAGATATTTGTTATGACTGAAAAAGAAGAAAAAAGAGAAGACAAGAAAGGAGAGAAGAGAAGAGAAATGAAGAGAAGAAAGGAGAAAAGAGAAGAGAAATGAAGAGAAGAGAGAACACCGGCTGAGATGGCAGAAGATGAGAAGAGGAGAGTGGAGTGTGGCAGCTGCAGTGTATGAGGATGTGGGTGGTGAGACGCTTCACTTGAGCATGAGCGTGCTGACATTTTAATGGAATCTATAATACATGTGAAGTGGGTCACTGGATGGGTGTCCTATTTCCACGGCACGAGGCACAAGGTCTCCTCGATATCTCTCGCTCTCTCTCGGCTGCTCTGTTTCCTGTTTTTTTGATGTACCCACACCAACAAGAGATGTTTGGACAAGACAAAACTACTGTGGGGACTTGAAAGTCTATAAGCTGATGTGCACTGGGTAAAACTGAAGGTGGCATGTCTCGGCATGGAATATCTTAGAGAGACTTTCATTCAGGCCTCATCCATACTATTGTGTTTTTCTTTTGAAAACGGTGTTTTCAAACCAATGCTAACCACGCAAGCATTTTGACTCTGCACCCATTTTAATCCCCGTCCACACTATCATGCCTGAAAACGCATATTACGTGACCCCTTGGTATGCTGGGCATGTGAGTAATGTACTCTCTACTGGACACGGGAATTGTTGAAACATGCATCACAACACACACACACATACAATAATACATAGATCCTACACGTAACACAATACACATAGCCACGTCCACACATGCCTTGTGCCCATAGCTCCCTACATACATACATCCTACATTCAGATGTTGGGTGTAAACCAGTGGTAGGCAGTTGTGTTTGTCATGTATTTCTCTTTATCTATTATCTATTTATGTTTTAAATTGACTACTGTGCTCTTATTATATGGTCTTATTACTAAGTACTCTGACTTGTTATTTAGCATCTTGATGGAATCATTTTCAAACTTCTCAATTTTAGCAGCTCTAAAACTCCAGAGTATTGTGGTCGGCAGGTGTATCTGTAGCAGAGTTAATGCATTTTCAAACGAAGTAGTAGTGTGGATGTAGCATCGGTGAGTAGGGTGAAATCATTCATCTCTATAAGTACTGGACAGACTGCTGTGAAATTGTTTTACAGTCAACCCTCCCCCAGAGGAAAGATCCTAATGTTGATCAGCTGACTTTAAGTGTAGGTCAAAATAACGACTGTGGTTTTGAACTATAAGTAAAAGTGGACAATGATCTACAATCAACAAAAGATTACATTAACATCAATATTCACACAACTGACAGATCTTATGACTTAACTCCACATGTCTATCTATTCCTCTCAGCTTACCCATTGTAAAATGTGTGATTCAGGTGGACCAGCCAACCACCATGAGCTGGTGTTGTGCACCTAACCTGCTGAGCATTAGTAGAGCAAAGCTGGAGAGCACCAGATCTCTTATAGGGAATGATTGTAAACTGTAGGTGGCAGTAATGTGTCAAAAGTTGCCAAATATCAACCAGGAAGGGAAGAGATGGACAAACAAATAAATGAAGAAGTTAAGTGCAAATGTCATTTGTCTGATTTTATGAATGTGTCACATACTGGTGTAAGCTAGAGCTTGGCCTACATAGAGTGAAGCTAGCAAAGTGGTTACAGTATTTATTTACACAATTTAATGCTGAACTTGTAGTGACTGTCAACCACAACCAAACAAGACACGTATTCACAATGTCCTCTATGTCCCTGACTAATGGTGTTGAATAATGGTCAGAAAGGTGTTTTTGCAGAACATTATTGTCACTGTGAAATGTACTTTTGACATTTGGGACACCATCTACTCATTGTTTTATCCAATTAGACATTTGTGTGAATAATGTGCTGTGGGGGGGTCACAGCGATCATGACCTCTGACCTCTTTAAACTTATATCTCATCAGTCCATCCTTGAGTAAATGCTTGTGCTGCCCACCCAGCAAGACTGTGACAGATAACCTGAGAAAAAAAGAATGCCTGTGACTATTGCTGTCAGCAGCATGGAGGCACAGAAACATCTGGACATTCCTTAAAGTTAATGATATGTTGTTTTCTAAAAAAACAGTCTGTCGACAACAGCTCGGCTGAAATGATCTTATACCTCCACCAAGGAGGTTATGTTCTCATTGGCGTTTGTTTGATAGTTAGCAGATTTCCAGTAAATTTTGTAGAACTGTTGAGCATCGAAGAACCCAAAGAAGAACCCAATGCATTTTGGAACACATCTGGCTAAACAGGTGTATCTAAGAATGACATTTTCACTTTCTTTAACGTGGCAACATTTTTTAATTTCCACTGCTATTACCACTAATTCAACTGTCGCAGTATCAATACCACCAAGAGTCAATTCCTTGTCCAGGCACTCTAGCCTGACCTGGGCCGACCTCATGTATTTGTTTGAGTATGTCTGCTGCCATTAGAAAGCTCCACTGCTCCATGCTTGGTTTGACGTGAGAGCTCTCTGTGATGGTTGCATTATCTTCCCGTCCCGTGGAGCTGGAGCCCCCTGGGAGTAGCTTTCAAGTTTAACATCCCTCATTCCAAGCTGCAAGGCTTGGCTCAAAGTCAACTTAACTGAAAGCTCAATTGCTCTCCGGTCAACACGGTGCAATAGATCAAGAGTTGCAGCATCGAGATAAGAGTCACTTCCTAATTGGAAGCAGCTGGAATGTAAAGATGATTCACACCTCAGTGGGACTTCCAAGATGTGCTCTGATAAAGGGATGTGCCTCGAACCTGCTTCATTGTTCTGCTATTCCTGTTTTGTTGTGCTGCCAAGGTCTCTGCTTTCAGTAAATTGCTGTTGGATATGTACACAGAAACAAGTCGGTCTGTGATGCACTGCTGCCGAGCCAAAATGTGATTGAATGGTAAAGTAGGGATCTGTGTGTGATAACACAGGATCTGTTTACTGTACCATACAAACTACTGCCAAGTCAAAATCAAAGGAAGGTAAAGAGGAGACTGACGTCCACGAAAGCTGAATTTCTTCCATTCTGGCATTTTCTGAAATAATCCTCTTCACCCGCTATCACCACATCAGAGCTTTACTCAAGCTCACTGGGATCTGCAAGCTCACTGGGATCTGCATTGACATAGCTGTCATGGAGACTTTGTTGTCAGCTGATGTTAACTAGGTCAAGCTATCAGAGGACGACATTATTCCACAGTGAACATGGCGAACCCCAAGTTCAACATGCAGCAAGGTTTCCTGAGGGAAATATAAAGTAAATACAGTAAATCTGTTGATAAGAGACAGGTATAAACTTTATACTCAATCTCTCTTACATGTCTCGTCACATCTAAGGCTGTTCCCCTCTAACCTCTTTTAACCTCTGCTTCCTTTTCCGCTGCTGTCACCGACGAACAGCAGGATGTATTTATAGATGCTTCTTCCTCCACAGACAAACACTTGTGACACCTTGGAAAAGGGCCTGAGCTGTTTTGACTTTTACTCCTCTTAACGGCTGCTTAGCAGAAGAAAACTTCTACAGCTACACGCCTCAGTCTGAATTATACACCTGTCAAAGCTTTATCACTTTTTACTGCCAAGCATGTTCTGTACCTAAGTGAATTTAAAAGGATGACTTGTTAAAAATTATGTCTTGTTTGCACAACAGCATTTGCGTGGCCCTTTCTTTTACATTTACCGTCTTACTTTGTGAGTGGATTCATATAGACAGCCACTAGCAGAGCTGTCCTCCACTGTGCATGCTCTTGAGTGCAGCCCCCACCCCACCGCACAACTGCCTGCACCTTGTTGGAAGGCGATGTGTTCAGCACGGGCAAAAATTAAGTGTGGAGCCAGAACTGCCAAGCACCTTCCCAGCTTCAGCCATTATCAGCGTTTAGAAAAGGGTAAACACACCTCAGGTGTCACAGCACACTCCTCTCAGGCAAAGTGTCCGCCCCGCAGAGACATCATGTTGTCCCTGCTGCACGCAGGTCACATCCCTCCCTCCCACAGCCTCTCTCTCTCCATGCTCGCTTCCTGTTTTTCATCTTCCAGGGTCGTGACAGAGCATCTACTTCTCTTGCTAAACTCACGTGTCCAGATACTTCCTGCCTCTAGACATCTGTTGTGACATACAAAGTAACAAAGTGCGCTCCCGCTCCTTCTTGACCCTCTGCCACCAATCACAACCGTGGCTGTAATTTCCAAAGGCAGAAAAATGGTTCCCCAAAACTGGAATACTGTCAAAGCATTTAACACTTAGCACTAATAGATTTCAGTGTCAGGAAGTAAGGGAATTAAGCATGGAGCTGGGAGCCTATATCATTGTTGTCCTCAGTCAGATGAAGATCAATATGCTAATCTGTAAGTTTCCATCCGCAAACAAGTCACTGGTTATTTTCAACATTAATTACTTAATTGCTCCTTCGAGTGATTATTAAGATGGAGGGACAGGAGAGGAGGTAGATCAAACACTGTCCATGAAGATCAGAAGTTTTACTAAACTACAGAACTTAAACCCCCACATTAAGCATTAAGCTCTATGAACCCCTGTGCAGCACTGGGCCAGGTGGTTAGCACTGTTGCCTCACTATTGCCGGGTTCAAATCCCAGTTCAGTCAGTGAAAGGATAAGTGGTATAGATAAGCGGTATAGATAATGGATGGATGGATGGATGAACTTCATAATGTTGTTTAATGTACGACAGTTTCAGTGTTCATTAAAGTTGTCTACTTTTATAACTGTGTAACATATTTACACAGCAGCCACCACTTAATGGGTCCCACAGGAGGAGTTGTTGACATTCATAAATATGAATAAATACTACAGTCTTCTTACAACTACATTATAGTGTGTTATAAACTATGAAATGAAGGTTTATATTCTGCTTATAGATGTTAATAAGGGAAGGTTAATAAGGGAAGGTTAAATATTTTACAACTGTAAAAATGTAAAAATGGTGAAAATCATTGCCTTCTCTCTCTTAAGTAAACAGCAGAACTACGGTGATTTGATTGGTCAGTGCGTTCTCTCACTGTACACAACAGTTAAATCATCTTCAGCTTTTTTGGTTGTGCTAGATGACCTTTGTTATTTTGCATGAGCACTCTGCTTCAAAGCAGGCTGCATGTGTTGATCGTTCTTCCAAACAGTCCCTGTGCAGAGTTTTCTCAAAGCTTAAAGAGCCACTCACCCAATTTTACACATGAAGATCAGTTTACTAATCAGATGCTTATCATCTCCGGGGTGGGCTAAACAGCAACATATGTAAAAGGTAAACCAAAGCTGATACTGGATTTAAGATACTTTTTTATTTTGCTTGTTATTTGTCCTTATATGGGGGGGGTCCAAGACCTGCCTTTGGTTTCTTGTTGCTTATCATCTGAGGGCTTCACAGATACAGATTATCATTGCTTATCTGCAATAAGCTAATATATCTGCTTTGTCTATTTATGTTTGGCTAAGAATTATGTGATTTCATGCACTCTCTTACCCAGAATCCTTAGCTGAGTCACAGCCCCATGCAGACCGAAGAACATCCAAAGTGGGCGGGAGTTGTCGACACACACTTGCATGCCAACATTGGTGCCATTGTGGCTGAGGATGACCTCCCCCTCCTGGTTGACCAAAAAGCCCAGAATGTCACTGCTTTGCAGAGGGGTGGGCACCCGACACACTGCCCAGAACTCCTTCCTGTCCACCAGAGCCTCTGGATTGTAGGGCAGGTCGCTGGGACGCAGCACTGCCGGGTCACAGGATGTCACGCCATAGGACAAGGAGCCTGAGCGCGCTGGGCTCGATTTGGTGACTTTGATGAAGACAGTCTCCCCGGTGCGCAGGGGCCGGTTGGTGAAGACCAGCGTGCGCTCTTCACGTGCATGCTCAGATCTCGCCACTGTCTGCTCGTCCAGCGTCTTAATGTGGGCGCCGCGCAGCTGATGAAAGTGGAGGTCGCTCTCCAGGGCGGGTGGCAGGAGAGAGGACTGCTGGGAGTTGAGGGAGTTCTGGGGAATGGGGCAGGTGGAGGAGGAGGAGGGTGAGGCCAGGTGGAGGGTGTGGCGGTGGGCATGATTGTGAGCGTTGCCTCTATCCTCCTGCTGCAGGTTGAGGTCACACAGGCTGACGGACAAGCGTGAGTCGTCTGCTTCACGGCGCAGGGAGGAGGAGCGCACAGTGGTGAAGGAGCGTGGGCGCAGGCAATCGGGAGGAACGATCTCACTGCCTGGAAAAGGAGAGTGAACAGTTGTTAATGGGGGTCTTACTCTGTTTTGCCTTTTTAACAGTTTGCATGAGAAGAAGTTTACAGTCAGCTGAATTCTTCTTGTGAGCCTACAGTGCTAAGAGGGGCTGAATCTGCAAATAGTCTCACAACAAGATAAACACGGAAATTTTGCTTGACTTGCACAATTCATAGGCAGTGTCAGGTAGTTCTGATTATTCTATGCTGCAGCAAATTGGAGTGTCAGAAAGTCTGTTTCAAGATTAAGAAATTATTCAGTTGCTCATATTTCTGCACAGAGATGAATCATCTAGTTTCATCTAGGCTGCATGGCTAACAAAGAAAAAAGGACTGCCCTGAAATATCCAGTATGCATGCATGGACGTGTATTGGATGTGTATTTGCAGTGCAAACGGCAGTATCACTCTACGTGTCTTTAATAGCAAGTGGTCACAAATACACACACTAATGACTCCACCTCTGATAAGCTGCCTTGAGGTTGCTTAAAGTCTCAACCTACGCTTCGACATGGCTGCTCAAAATAACACCTCTAAATGACCCTCCCCCCCTTAACCTCCTCGTCTGGTGTTAGGGGTAAAATTAGCCTGGTGTCCTCACAGAGCTATAGAGAGAGAGAGAGAGCGACTGGTGTCACTCTGTGGTCCGGTGCTAGTGTGTGACGTATGTCTTTGTGTATTTGTGGGTCTGATACAAAGAGGAAACTAGAGACAGACCACAAAGGAGGTTATGAGGATACTAAGAGACCCTCCTCTGTCAAATTAGAGGGTGGAGGAGTGAGTGCAGGGTCCTGGGGGGTTGGAGGTGGAGGGTGGAAGACAGTGATCAGTCACTGACTGAGCCTCTCCAGTCCAAGTCAACTACGGGCCCCTCTATCGGACCACGACCTGAGGGCCTGACTCCAGATAAACCTCTTAGCTTCAATTACCAGATCTGTGGGACAGGCCTCTTACTGCAAAGTGCAGCAGTGAAAACAGAGCAGTCAAGCCTGTTGTGAAGGCAATAGCCAAAGAAAGATAGACATTTTACTCTCTAAATTAGATTTAGTATTTTTCTTTCTGTTGCAAATCAATAACAGCAAGTGGTAACCTGATAAAAAGCAGTGCTTTTATGTTGAGACAATGTCTTTTCAAGGTTTCATTTAATTAATGCACAAATCAGGTTAGTAAATTTAGTACAAATGTTATGTGGACTTGTAGTTGAATAAAATCTTATGCTTTTTAGTTGAATAAATGATTAGGCTTTTTATTTGTACACTGTCTACAGACGGATAAGTCACAAGATTTGTTTTCTAGAGTTGATACAATGCTTATATTCATCTAACAAAAGAAGCCACACTTCTTTAATAATAAAAGGCAGTCATACAATAGCTGCCTTGGTAAAAATGTCTTAAAAGTGGAAATCATCATCTTTATAAAGAATAAATAAATAAGGCTTCAAATCTGAACCAACCACCCAGGTCAGGTTTTTATAGAGCTGTGACGTCACAGTTACTTTGGTTGAAGTGGGTTTCAGAAAATAAAGTCATTTTAATTCCAAGACTTTAATGGTCATAAAATAAATGTAAAACAAATAGCAGAATAACAATATAATATAATAATATAGTCTTTTTAAGCTACAGGTTTGTCAGAGCTACAGGTTTCTGTACATAAAAACTTAAGGAGAGTAATCAGCTGCAACTCCCAAAGGTGCATTTCACTACGAGAAACCCAATCCCTCAGTTTAAAGAGGAATCTAACAACAGGCTGAAACGCTGTGGGTCAAGGTTAGGGTTGCCTGCGTCACCTCTGATTGCTGTGAACAGACATAACCAGAAGTGATGTCACGTGGTTCTGAAGTTCACCTGTACAGCACCACAGAGAGTTTTAACCACTAGAGGTCAGCAAAAACAAGATTTACAGTGGGTATGAAGTTATTATTGCAAACAACACTTACACTTTGTTTAAACCTGATAACGCAATCTGCCAGTTCATTTACTTAACTTTCAGATTCTGCATCACAAGAAGAGTGTGGTAACTAGAACTCTAAAGGTGCATTTCACACAACATCTAATCAAGAATTATACAAATCAGTTCCTTTTTGATTTGACTTTTGGATGAATTCAGTCATTACAGTAAAAAAAAAGAATCTGATTAATGCTTATAACCCACTTTCTTAGAGCAACAGCAACCAAATGTCATAGGTATTGTAGTATTTAAGCCATCTGCCCAACTGCTGTGGAGAGAAATACAATATCAAAGTTAAAATAATTCTGGTATTGATAAATAATTATGGAGGAAAACTTTATGTCAATTTCTAACACAGACTTATCTTATTGCGTACCAAAAAAGCATTAAGCTGTGATGTCCAGTTCAAAAGATCAGATAAACAAACACTGTCATTAAGTCCTTCCAAGATCCAGATCCAGATCTTCACTAAAACCTCCTCTAAGAAGTTAACCTTAAAGTAAACCTTCGTCACCCACAGAGACAGTGGCTGACATCGAGTGTCCTGCTGCCAATGTGTTGAACTGAACTGGAGACGACAGCAATCTCCTCAGTGTTTGATCCCCGGAGAGCGATGTGTCTGATTTTCTGCATCATCACTGAAATGCTGTGTGATGAGCTTGTGTATCTGTAAAGCTGAGATAGCATCTCTGCTCCCTCAAAGCCACGTCAACCATCAATTAATGTTAGCTGCCATCCAGGAACATGACGCGTTGTGATTAATGTTTAATGGAACTATAAGGCCCTGTAATTGTGCTAATTGATTTTTCAGAGCAGCAGTAAATAGAGAGGACGGTGCCTTTGGTGAACGAGGCAGCTCCCTGAGACTACTAATCAACCATTAAACACCTCTCGTGTGCAGCAGTTAACTGGGAGTCCCTGAGGCTAGCTAAAGATGACTAGCATGCCAGCTCGGATTTCATCTTCGGATTTCAATTCCCTGGGATGGACTCTCAGCCTGCATGAAAACGCTCGCCAGAACTTGGAACAGTGGAAATGAACGGAGCCTGATAATGTGTGGCTCCTTAGTTGGAACTGAACAGCTTGTGTTGTCTATTTCCTGATTTTATGACACTTCCTATAGACACCATAGGCCTAATGGAGTAGCCTTAATGTGGCAGGAGCCTTGAATTTTGCTCACATGATTGAGAAAGCCGCTCATTTGTCAATGCACATGAGGAGCAGGCACGCTAACTGCTCAACCACAAACCGATCGTGATGCCAAGCTGTCAGCGGCCCACTCTGAATTACTGAGGGATTTGAATGACATCGCCAAACGAAATTGTGCGTTTGTGTGCGCCTCTTTCAGAGCCGTCCATTTCTCTGCTGCCCATCACTTCATCCAATTGTATTACGTCAGGACAGATGTTGCAAGACCTCAGGGACATGGAGGGGGACCGGAGCTGGAGAGGATGACGACATGTCCCGGGGGGAATAACAGCGGATGGAGAGCGAACAGAGAGGAGAGGTAAAGCTGGGGAAGGCAGGCATGGCAGCATGTGACAATGCTGGATTTATGTTGAAAGGATTCGGCGGAAACTTCCAACGAGCTGTAAATCATCTTGCTTGCTTTCTCTCTCTCTGTCACACCAACTCTAACTCAAAGGCAGGATGTGTGAACACAAGCGCATACACACGGTAAATTGATTCCTCTAAAAAATATAGTCTTTTATCAACTATTTTCAAAGCACTTCTCCGAGGGTTTATGTTCCTTTTTATATCCTCTCCGTCTTTTTCAGCCTCTCTCACTTTTCAAAGAGAAGTCATTTCATAGTAGCTTTGTCTGTCATGTATTCTTATTTTTGCCCCTTTATTCATCAAAGGCCGGTGAGACAGGGGCTTTGCTGTACTGTATGTGCTCCTAATGCACGTTGTTAGCTTGGAGGACAGAGAAAGGAATGAAAGGACTGTTGGACATCCACCGTGCATTTCAAAAAGCATGTGTGTGTGTGTGTGTGCGCACAGTGTGAATGTGTATCCGTGTCCGTTTGTGACCTCACCAGCTGCAGTCTGCTAATCGTGGTGCACCTGCGTTTTTTAGCTGATACAGTCCCTTTGTCCTATTGGCCCTTTTCAAATCCACAACTCACAGATGCTCTTTCCCATTGAACAAGGCCAAAAATCTGCACTCTGAAATCAGCATTAAAGTCTCACTCTGTGTGTGTGTGTGTGTGTGTGTGTGTGTGTGTGTGTGTGTGTGTGTGTGTGTGACTGTAACCGGGACGTGGAAGATGCAGCTGCTGGCACCGTGAGCCAGGAGGGGTTTAGAAGTGAGTTCATCACCTGATTCATTCATTTCGACTAGATTTCAAACCGAATGCAGCACCTGTTGGACCGAACCATTAATGAATTCATGCATGGGGAGTGTGAAAGTTACGGGTCAGCTCTTTGATTGGACCTTTGAAAAACCGAAACCCATTTGGCATTAGCATATTCTCTTTCTCAGTTCCTCTTCTGACCATTTTTATTCAAATAATTAAGCACCTGTCGAGCTAATCCATTATAAATATGTGGACAAGCATGGCGGGGGATGGGAGGGAGAGTGGCAGCGTGTCTATTTTGGCCGACGTAGGCTTTGGCTCACACTGTAAATGTTTTTGATTAGGGAATAGCCACAAAGCAGGTTAGCTAATGCTGTGCATTGGGAGGTGGATGGAGGGAGAGGCTGGCTTAGTGGCTTTGCTAGTCTGAGCAGATGGAACGTGCCAGGGGTTTGAGCCAGTGTTGGAGAGAGGGGGGTGGAGGTGGAGGATTTGCTCTCTCTCACGCACACACTCTATCTCACAGGGCTTATCTTTATCCATACTCTCTGGAGGGTTTCATCTGATGTCAGCAAAGGAGAAGAAAGCTGGAACTAGAAACAGAGGAAAGGGAGCTCTTGTGAGATTTGAAAAGAGATGAAGAGAAAGGAAAAGACGACGAGAAAAGAGGAGAGCAAAATTGGAGACAAGAGGACATGAGGAGCCGATGTACAGTAGATGTGAAGGGAACGGGTCAGCCGGGATCAGCTATGGAGGTAGAAGAGAGAGATGGATGAAGCAGGGAGTCAGGGAGATAACACGGGGTCTTTAAAGGGAGAAAGACACAGTGTAAGGCTCAGTGAATGACCCAGGGATTAGGAATCGAAGACTGACCGGTCAAGTAAGGGAGAGACCGAGATATAACAACTGAGAGAGGGAGAGGGTGTGAGAGGTATCGTAGAAGAGAGCGATGAAGTCAGAGGGTCTTTGTACTAGATGTTTGGGATGTTCTTTATTCCCTGGCACTGGCCCAATCCCCAGTCCCTGATCGAGCTGGGCAGCTTTGAACCCCGGGCTTTTGGAAAGAGCAGCAAGCTCCCAGGGCGACACATGGTCATAACAAAGAGTCAGGCAGAACGCCCGGTAAGTCACAAAAGCCCTGTCCCTTAGGTCATCGGCAGAATTCAGCATGTGCCGCCCCTTTTCTGCCAATCAGCGTGCCAGTCCCTCAGCATTAATAACCTCCATCATAAGGTCCTTATTATAAAGCCCCCTGTTTTATTCCTGTGCTCAAGCATGCAGGAAGGCTGTTAATAGGCTAATTATTTATTACTGGGAGAAGACTGACGCCCTCACATGCACATCAACACCTTTGCTGCCGTTCATAATTACAGAAAACTGGTTGTTGTACCACTATGCTCAGACAGATCAGTTTGTAAAAAAAGCTGAGGATGAAGGCTGTAACTAAGAATTATTTTCTTTATTGATTAATCTGCTAAATGTTTTTTTCTATTTATCAATAATGGAAAGTAGCCAAAGTAGAATTTTTGTTTATCAAATAGTTTAAAACTTGAATGTATTTAATTGAATTTATAGCAAAGAAAAATGCAAATTGTCATATTTGAGGAGAATTATGAATGAATTATAATGAATACTCTGATATCAAAATAGCTTTTTTTACAATGTCACTGTTGACCCTCAGGGCTGGATGAGTTCACCAGCAAGAATGATGGGAAAGAAATACAAGTTAATAAGCACATTTGCTATTGACTTTAAGTACCCTTTAAAGCATTGCACATGAAAAACATGGTTACCTATTTTACAATCTTATTTCTGACCCTGCTCACTGATGGCCATCCACTTGTTTGAACTGAGTCATAAAGTACCATTAACCCTGTGACTCCTTAAATAAAAGTGTCTACGCAGGGTACAGTAAACACAGTGTTGATTTCCTGTGCTGCTGCTTCAGAGCTGCTGGACCTTTCAGGGGATCTTCACAAAACGTCCTGCTTTGAACTACAGTTTGGGTGAAGTCACTTCTTTTTGAGCTCAGGAAACATACACACCGAGTTGAGCAAAAACAGGAAACTCCCCATAAATCTTGACAAGTTACCTCTAGTTTACCCCTATTAAACATTATCTGTTCAGTTTCACACTGCTGTAAAGTTCAAAATCGAATTATTGAACTTATATCTCTTGTGTCTGTCTCTTTGAAGAGGAAATGAGTACACTGAAGGATCCAGCCAAGGTACGGTAATTTAAACCCGATTCCAAATGCCAAATCACACAAATTGGGTTTGTTCCTCTTAGCCTTTTGAGCTCTCAAACCAACAAAACCCATAAATTATATGAAGGGAACTCAAGCCAAGAAACACAGCATTGCTGCATTTACTGCGCTTGATGGCCAGAGGACTTTACAACACAAAACCTGCAACATTTCCCAGACAAATACAAAAAAGTCAGATTTGCACCGTCTTCTCTGCTTTGTGTGTTTTTGTTGGAGGGTCTGTGTGAAGCATCAGGATTTGTAAGTGCTGCCATTAACTGGGAGACTGAGTCCTGCCAAGTCAAACATCAATGCCAGACAATAATCAAATTATCATCTCTCCCAGAAGTACAGGAACCCTCATCTGTCTTTGTCTCTCTCTGTGCTGACACAACACATGTATCACTTTTGTCATTCCAGATGAATTCACGTTAGTGGAGCTCCAGGAGAAGAGCACAGTGCACAGTAAGGTTAGAAACCAAAAAGAGCAAAAACATCAAGTATTTCTACATTTTTTTGTTATTTCGTTTTAAGTTCTCTGTATCGCACCCAAGAGTTTTAGTATCAAGCTCATTTAAAGTATTTGTTTCTCTGAACACTTTTGGACTTTTATAATTAAGTCTGAATTTTAAATTCGTCTCAAATTAAATGTAATAAGTTTTTCATGTCATTAGCCTCAACCAGCCATCGGCAAAGGAAAACATTCTCAACTGATGTGGGAGAAGAAGCAAACTCAAGGGATACCACTGACGAAGGCTGTGCTAACCCACTTCTCTTTCTGCTCTTTCATCAGCAGGAAAACAAGCTTTATCACTTTTTACTTCACCTATAGAGTCAGAGAAAGTAAAACCTCTGAGAACATGTAGGCGTAGAAACCAGACTTCCACCTACATCCATCAGCTGAAATATGAGAACACAGGGGACGCTATGTCTTTAAGAGAAGACATCCTTTATTTTAGCCTCAGCAAAGCGGACGTGCTGTGAAAGATCCTAAACCGGACGACCCTGCCTCCTGAGATGACGCGCTGTCAGAGATAAGGTAGCCTTTCCAAAACGGCTGAAAGACATAAACAAAGAGTCAGGCCTGCCACATCACATCTTCGTTTATCGAACTGTTACGCACTTGTCAACTTTGTGACAGCGTTTAACGACAAGCTGTGATTCCATATAATTATCAAGCCAATCCGAAGCAAACTTTTTGCAAAAAAAGGAAAAAGCATGTTTCCATCAAATGGTATGGCGTGAATAAACCAGGACACCAATTTGCCCTTGCATGTGTAATGTGTTTGATTGTTTTTTACTACTTATGTTTCTGTAGAGGTAGCAACAGCTGATCAGTCATGTGAGCAGATATTCATGTGGTTTTCTCCCATTTACCACATTAACTCTAAAAAAAGTAATGTTTTTAAGGTGAGGAAAACATTTTGGTTTCCTTTCTCCGAATCCACACCTGTCATATGCACATAAACACACATCACCGGTGATTCGTGCTGCAAAATAAAGTGTGCAGTTACATAAAAGAGAGGAGGAGATAGTGATGATTTCATGTATGCAATAGATGTATGGCAGACAGAAAAGATTTTAGGTCATGGCTGCAACATATTGTCTGGTTGCATTGACCAAAGTGGCTGTTTGCTGAATTTTCATTCATTACGACAGCTTCTCTGCTAGAGTGACAGCTAATGTTGCTTTCTGCTGGGACAATGAGACCTTATTCTCGGGTCAACAGCTCCCATGTAATTCAATCCATCACCTGCAGACAATCTCTCATAACACCGCAGATGTCAGAGGCTCTTTAGTGTTTCCACTGCAGATGCATTTTCCTGATGGACTACAAAGATTAAACTCTCTTCCAGGACACTGTGCAGCTGATTTGCTGTTTTGGGGTGACAGCTAAATTGGCCAACTCCTTCTCTGAGTCAGCCTGGTTGAGAGGTGTTAGCAGCCTCTAGGCGCTGCAATCAGACTTTATTCTCTTGTCCTTCAGGGAAGTCCCAGAGAGGGCCTGTCTTGATTAAAGCTCCACTGTGGCTGACTCATACTCATCTGAGTCCGGCAGACTTCACAACAGCTGGAGTTACTCAGACACACAGCCTCCGATGTCAAGTCCTGCTGTGTGTGTAGATAGTGACAGCTAACCATAGGACCCGTAATATACAGTATGTATATATAAAACCACCTTTTGGGCTTTGTTAAATTTCAAGCATGAGGGAAAAGCTACAGTCTGCTCCAAAGATGATCCTCTTCCCCCAATGTTGTACTTGCTCAGTTCAAGGCCAGGTGCAATCACCTACCTCAGGCACCTAAGCAGAGATGTCACTACATATGATACCTTTTATCTGTAGCAGAAGCCTTACATTATGCATGTGTTCATCACCTTCAATGTTGCTAAGAAGGTGAGCTATATCACAGCAAAGCACAATGCAGCAGGAGCAAATCAACCCTGTGACAAAATTGCATGAGCGTCTTCATGTGTCTTTATATGTTACTATCACTTGCATGTTAGACTCCTCTGAATAAGTACATGTGCATGGATTTGTTTGTGGTATAGAAATCCCATCACCTTATCTGTCTCAGCTTCATTAGCTCGCTGGAGGGTGGGACATGAATCTGAAAATCTGAAATTGCTGTCATCATGCTTACAGAGGTGTGAAACCATAAAATCCGCCCTACCCCCCTTGTTCTTGGTATGTATGATGTATCCCAGTGGTGATTCCTGCAGGGCGGATTATCACATGATACGGCTTCTATTTCAATCTTTCTACATCAAAGGCATTCAAAATGTCGCCCAGGGTCATCCTCTACTGTTCTGCTTTGGCACTGACCTCAGAACAGCCTCAGGATGGTGAACAGATGATATATCTCAAGACACAGGGGCACATGTAAGAAGTCACTCCGAACATGTGCAAAGAATTTTTTTTTAATAAATTAACTACATTTTATGTAAAAGGCTCTTACATGATCAAATGTGTTTTTTTTATCTTCAATATTCACAGCATTGACTGATTAAAGCTGCACTGATATAAAATAGTTTCACTCTAACGAATAGTAAAATGACCATGCAGATATTATGAGAATAATAGCTCCTGTTAAGTGGTTGTTGGAGACAACAATGGAGCTCAAAGGAGAGTTGATATTGAACACATGGATATACTGTATATTAGGTGGACACAAATCAATCAACTGACTAAGGAGGTAGAGCAGTTTGCCATTACAGGTGCTGAGGTGTCCTTGGGCAAGATACTGAACCCATAATTTCCTCTGCTGGCTGTTTGTGATTGATGTGGTAGATAAAGTGCTGTATGAAAGTGTGTGAATGGCAAAATGGCTGTACAGTGCTGCTCTGAGTGGTCATTAAGAAAAGATAAATGATAAACACGGAACATTTACCATTTCAATAACAATTTTATGTCAGTGTTGTGATTAGTACTTATTTCCACTGACTATAATAGCCCAATAATCATTTAATATGGGCTTCAGTTATTAAAAATCTGACAATACAATCAAATTGTGTCTTCCTGTTTTAGTTAATCCAGTTAAATCATTAATTTATCACTTTTTGAGAATCTATTGTCTATGTATGGGCTGTACTAAGCGCCATATTCATTTTGTCTTTGGTGAAGGGCAAAAAATGGGATCAAATAAATTATCTGTGGATTGTAAGATCAGGAGGTGAAAACACTGAGCGGTAGAAGAACAACCTGTGATATCCTGTGACAGGACCTGCCTTCCATATCAGTCATGATAAAAGACAGCACCCACCAGGGTGTTCGTGAAAAAAAATACTCCCTGTATACTGACAGTGAGTACAGGGATCTATTAAATGAAATGGGCGACATTATGCAACAGCTCGAAGCAGAAAGAAATGAAAACAGGTGGAATGGCTGATTTGAATCAGCAGTGGAACTTGCTACTGCTGCTTCTGAAGGCGTGATTATGTGTGTGTTTGGGTGTAGCAATTTCCCAGCTGAATGGAGACACTGCCAGAGGCCCCCTGCTAATTTACACTATGGAGGGGCCATATACAAAATGTCTTTGAGCAAAAAACTTAATCCACCATAGAATTTTAATTCAATCTTTATGTAGCGAGGATTATAGTATTTCTGAGTAGACACAATGAATAATGTCACTCGCTGATGAAAAACACTGAAGAGAATATCGCCTGCTGTAGCTGTTATTGATCCTGGAGGAGAAATTTGGATATAAAAGCTCCTAAGAATGGAGGTGTTAGATGGAAAGAATGGGAGATTTTGAGAGTGTGTGTGTGTGTGTGTGAGATTTTGAGAGTGTGTGTGTAATACTCAATGAATTAAAGTAAAAAGAGGTTTGAAGACAAAATGTCTACAACAGTAAGAAAACATTTTGCAACAACAGCTAAAACAAAGTTTAAGGAGGGTATTTACACGTTGAAAGGTTCAGAACGAATAAATAAAACACTTTTTTTTTACCACTTCTATGCTATATTGTGTTTAATTGAGAATCCAAGCCTGGAAAAAAAGCAAAAGCTTCTGAAATGTTAGATAAAATAAGGAGTGAAAGCAAGGGAATGGCCTCAGATGTGAAAGCCCAAAGCCCTATCGGAGGAATAGGAAAGGTTCATGAAGCGTTACGCACAGAAATGTGATGCACAGAGCTGACACAATTGGCCATTGAGCGTCACAAAGGGCCATGTCTAGTCTAGATGACGTATTTCTATCTTGACCTTCGGTGGCGTTCCACCCTTCTGAACAGGCCCCTGTTTGTGGGGGCAGATGTCAGTCAGATGCCCCCCTCAGGAACAGGAGCCCCTGCTCTGTAGGCAGCGCTGCATATGGTCTAAACATAAAAAGACAGCAGAAATGACTTAAGTAGAGCTGGGGAGAATCTTGGGTTTTGATTGAAATGGTGCTTGAAGCAGTGTTTCAAAAAGGTCAGGCATTTTTTAGATAGATGCATTACAGAGGGTTCACAAAACCCAAGTCCTTTGCTATTTGATACTTGAACCATTTTCTGCTCTTTCCTTTTTCAGGCCACTGTTTTACCCTTTGGAAAACAGGAATTCATTGAGACAGAGCATGTTGAATATGGCAACAGGACTTTAAGTTATGAACCATAAATTCCATTAGGGAAAAGCAAATACAGCAAGAGGAAGAAAAATAATGCAGAGATAATGCACCGTAACCCTTCATTAATGAAAACTATGATAAAAATGTTTTTTTTAGACAAAAACAAGGCTGTAAAAATAATGTAATAATGTTGCTCTGATTAGAAACACAGTTGTTGTGTCTGTTAGTGATATCATCTGATCTCTTCTTGGAGGAAACAGTTATGGTCTGAATTCATCGATAATCCACTAAGAAATAGAGCTACAATAAAACAGCTAAGAACATTTTTAAAACGTAATCAAGTGCTAATGTGGAGGTAATGTTAATGTAAGTCATTTACTTTTAGGGAATTAGATGAGATTGGAGAGAGAGCGGTTTGATCAAATAGACAGTTTGGAAATGCTACTTAAACTGAGCTCAGTTTGTGCTGTTAAGACAGCTGCAGCCTTAAAATGCAAAAATTTAAAAATGTAAGATGAACGTGAGACTAACATGTCACTGATGAAAACGGACAAAAATGTCCTCAGATTTTGTTGCAAAAAACGAAGACAATTCAAATGACCAATACACCTTTACTAAACTAAAACCAGTTGCCAAAACTGAAACTGAAATATCAACCCCCACCAGCCGGGAGATACCAGTGTCAATCAACACAGTGCACAATAACAATCAAATGTGCTATCTGTGGGGCTATTGACCCCTGGTCTATTTTTTACAACAGCACAGGGGGGGGGGGGGGGGCAGCACTGAATCTCCAGGGAAAAGAAGTATGTGTATACATTCTCTCACATCAAAGCCTCGGCCTCCGATTTCACGTCCAATTCTTTGTGGTATGTATGCTAAGCTACCTAGCATACCTTGATAATGGACAACAGTGCACCCCCCCCCCCCCCCCCACACACACACTGCTTTGGTGTAAACATGGGGCCAAATATTGGTCAGATATAGATAGCCTTTGTTCATTGTTCTTCCATGACTTCATGGAAAGCTTTACTGTTCACAGGGACAGGAAGGTAACCTCCAGGAACGACATAAACATGAGGACATGAGGAAACCTGCTTTGATATTTACAGAAATGTGTAAAGTGAAAGAACTAAAATGTGACGTCATCTACATCTTTAGCCATCAATGACAAAATAGTGATGACACGAAGGACAAGAAGGAAAACATAACACAATCTTGGAAGCTTTGAAGAAAGGATGTGTGAAAACAAGGACCTGCGATTGTTTAAATCAAAACAAGATGTCCTTGTGTTGTGCTTTTCTCTAAAACAGTCACACGTTTATAGAGGATATCTGCAATACGTCCATCATAAAAACACCTCATCAGGGCTGAATTAACCTACTGGCAACACCCACTGATTCACATGTTTAATAATTGACACACTTTTTTTTTTTTTTTTTTAAATTTAAACAAAACCCCAATGGCTCAAAAATAGAAGATATGCTTTATAGAGTGTTTTATGCGGGACTGTTTCATGGTGGGGAGCAGTGAGTCATCACAGGGTTACCAGGCAAACACAGAAGATTCCAGGAATGCCCAGCCAAGAAACCATATTCTATTATATACACTATTATATACTATTACTTTCCTTTTCCAATTCAGTTTATAAGAATAATCAATAAATAAAATAACTATAAATGATTTCCCCAAGCAGTAAACATGGGGCCCTTGAGGACTGGTGGGAGTCCAGTCCTTGGGGCAGTATTCATGGTTTGTAATTCAGTTGAGCACGTACACTCTTCTTTAACCATCTTACCTAGCAGCTGCACTCCGCGGGTCAGACCGTAAACATCAATGAGGGCCCAGAGGGGCTCAGCTGTGCGGACTCCGCTGAAGAACAACATGGGGCTGGACTCATTTATGCGGTAGAAGACTCTGCCCTTCTTGTCCACCCAGAAGGCGATAACGTTGCCCTCGTTCGCAAACTCCTCAGGCAGGGCCTTGGCCCAGAAGCCACTCTGGGACACCAGGTCAGGGCAGGCATACTTAGGCAGGTTGTCTGGGTTTATCCTGGATGGATCTTTGAAAGTGAACCCCAGACGCAAAGCCCCACTCCAGCAGCACTGCTTTTTAGTGATCTGTGGAGGGGAGAGCCAAAGTGGGTTTACTGGAATTATTTTCAACAGATTTGAGTTCTTTGAAAGTAGTGCTGATTGTCAGTTGATAATGAGGCACTTCATTAAAACTTAATCACTTAATCACCACTAACTGTTGGCTTCTACCTCCTTTTTGCCTGTGTTTTTACTCTGAGACCGTAAAGTGTAATCTATAATCTCATAGAACTAAACATTACAAAGACTTTCAAATGCTGGGGATATGACAAATAAACAATACGTAAATGCAAAATATCCATCAGACAATATTCATCATCAAAACTATTCATGCTGGTAGACATACAACGTTGCAACAGTTCCTGAAGTCCTGCTGGGGAAGATAAGGCTGCAGCTAAGGGGGACTATACCAGGATCTGGCATCTGTCTGTGGTAAGTTGTTGTAGAAGATAAACTACTACAATGTACAGTGATTGGTTGAGACCTGTACTTGCAATGCAAAATTTCACCTCATGTGAAAGTACGACAAAAAAATAAAACACTTCTAAAAAACACATGCAAATTAATCACATGGAAAAAAAAAGCCCCCAGTGTATAAAGACCTTCACTATCAACTTAATATAAAAACAGTCCAATCGTTTTGACAGTTTAAAAGCTCCCTGACTCATCAGAGCTCAAGTGCTCCACTCTGACAGAAGAAAATACCTTGAGGCGGACTTGCTCGTACAGCGCTATGGGCCTGTTGCTGAAGGTGATGGCGTTGCAGAAACTGGCCTGCCTCTTGACAGTCTTCTGGGCAAGATCCATGACAATCTGGGAACCCTTGGCGTTTGGATGGAAGAGAAGTGGGCTGATGGGAAGGGGCCCACTGACACTGCCACACTGGATAGGCAGGCACCTCTTGGGTTTGTGGTGGCATCGGTGTGACGTGGATGGGAACGGGCCACCGAGTGAGTCTGAGGCAAAGTAAGAACAAACACAAAGACAGATGAGTTTCTCTGTGAAACAAAGTGTCCTAATAAGAAGCAGGAGGTTCAGTTCAGTCGGAATTAGTGTTTTTGTTATACATTTTCTGAAAAGCTTTGCATCAAAGAAAATACTGGCAGATATTACTGCATAATCTAAGATTTCTGAGTTCTTGTATTTGGGTCTGCGTTTATAATTTGTGAGCAGTGGATTAATAAACTAATCAGTGATAATCACATCGGGCCATGTAGGGTGAAAATTAAATCTCCACGCAGGTCAAGACTGCAACAGAAACCAAGCTACTCAGTTTCTAACGTTCACAGACAAGCAGAACTTTAGAAAGACAATGGATGTAGTGAGTTGGTCCAAGTCTACTGTGAACCTTTTTAAGGGGCATCTGTCACCACAAGTCCACAGCCAAAGCCATGTGGTGGCTGGAAGATAAGTTTCAACGTATTATATAACGCTTAATAACATGATCCATTATTTGGCTAAATTTAAAATGAGATCAAGACACAATTCTTGTATAAAAACAAACAGCAGGCCATCGAATACCAAACAGCCAAACAATCCAATCACAAGTTCCGAACAAGACTAAATATCACACATTACACTGTGTCATGTGTTTCACCCCGAAAACCCGAGAGCTCTATGGCTGCTTGCCAAGACTGAAGACGTGTAGAGGAGGGCTTGACTGACTAGATAATTACACGCATGGGCAATAAAAGTGTCTGAACGGCATCTGGGTGAGAGTGGCCGAGGGGGGTACAGCCACAACACTCGAGCAGCTACTAGAAACAACACTTTCACAGATTTTCCAGAGCTGGTAAACACCACAGTAAAATGACTAAATGACTATTCTGAAGCTAAACTGAGTTGAATTGACTTTGATAGACAATCGCAAAAATTCCCCAATCTGATACTCCTCCAGTATGTTACACATTATCATTCTAGGGTGTCAAATGATTTCCAGAAGTTTCAGTATTTGCGTTTGCACATTACATCACTCTGTGGTGAAATGGTTCAATTTATAATATTTGTGCCCGTGTTCTTGCTGCACCAGTTTGTGATCCATGCTACACAGACTTCCCATTCCTCACCTGGGTTGTATTTGTTAAAGAAAGCAATAATGCTAGTTATAGCAGGTTCAGAGAAAGGTGGAGGGTTCCATTCCTGACCAAACTTACTACACAGTGATGCATTATGGACTATTGAAGCTACTGTCTTTGCAAAAATTAGGATGTCTGTCTCTTCTTTGATTTCTCCAGTGAGATTCGCTGGCTAGAAAGAAATCTCATCACCTTAATCCTAAGGGAGTGTTCTATCAGCAGAACCTAATGTTTTTTCAAGTGTTTTTCCTCCGATCAAACTCAGTTTTGTTGGAAACATGTCAAGACCAAATATTTGGCCACTTATCTTTGGGAATAAGAAACCATAGACAATGATCAACAGTAGAAAATCGAACTTCAAGTGTTGCAGACAGTTCTGCAAGATACATGAATCCAAAAAATAGCATTTGCTAACTCACAAAAACGAATGGCCCTAATTGAAAATGTCAAAGTGAAATTATATTTAATAATATTTGGTTTATGGCGCTCTGGGCTCTGTAAGATCACAGAGAAGTGTGTGATTTGAGCAAAGCTGAAGCGTACACTGTGGCAGCAGCAGATGTCCTGTGGAGTCCCGATAAGACCGTGCTAGTCTTTGAAAACAGCATGCTTTGTGTCCTCACTTTCTTTGTCTCCCTTGTTTCCCTCTTGTCTGTGTTTATCTAGTAATGACCCTTCCAGTTTGTCACCCTGTAAGCGTGTCTACCGTTCAATCTGGCCCCGACCTAAAAGCATCATCGAGGCCTTTTGTCTTAGGCAGAGCCGCAGGAGAGCAGTTGCTGAATGTGGCGCACATGGTCTGAGGCAGATTGAGCTGAATGCATTAGCCGGCTCTAAAGAGGCGCAGCTGCTGTAGAGGGAAACAGGCAATGTGTGAATCCATGTTCCTTAGCAACCCCTAGTATTTTAGGGTCTTGATCAGCACTATCCACTGCTATCAGATAGGATAGAACAGATGGCTTTTGTTTACTCGGACACAATAAAATGATATTTATAGTCTCAGATTGGGGCTTTTTGTGACTCCACCTGTGTGTGTTTTTCAAGTCCAATCAAACAATGGGGGACATCAGACTACAGAGCAAAACAAACATCTTACTTTGTTTTTATCTTGCTGTCAAAAAGGGAGGTGAGCACCACGAGCAAAAACATCCACTCGTTGATCCTATGATCCAGTCCTGTTCCAGATCCTATGATAACTCGTATTTCCTTCAGGTTTAGCACAAAACTCATTTTTCAGGTGGAGCACAAAACTCATTTTAGATTGTTCAGACAGGAAATTTCTATTTTCAAACTAGACTTCCTGTGTCATATTTTATCTTCACACAGGTATGCAGCAACATGCAAACAAAACTACTTATGAGAGTATGTGACAGCAATCTATGAGTTTGCTTTTGTTTCCTTTGTAGAAACTTTTTTTTTTTTCAGAAGAAATCACATTTTGCAGTTTCACCAAAGCAGCCTTAAGCCTAATGTCTGGTCTCAGTCTTCTAATTACCTCAGCAACACAAATCCTGGAGTATGCTCATGAGATGTGACTGCTTGATGGAAATGGCTTGAAACTGGCTACTGTTAACGTCCATCTGACTCTTATAAACGCTTCTTATAAACAACTTTATGCTCGTGTCATCTTGGGGCGAAAGCAGTTTTAACTGCCCCGCAGGAGCCATTTTGCCAAATGTCAAGGATATGTTATTATGAACAAACAGTGTGAAAAGCTTGTATTCCTTTGTCCCAGAGCATAGAAGTCTTTATCCAACTAATAACACACACACACACACACACACACACACAATCCCTCATCACAATACAGAGGCCTGTGTGTGTGGCTAATAACCGTCATACCCCACTGAACATCTCTGTGGAGCAGTAAGCCAATCTCTCACCATTTCATTTGGCTGACGACGGTGAGTGAGAGGTGAGCTGTGTGTGTGTGTGGGTTCTTGTGTGTGCTCTCTCTGTAGACTTGTGTTACTCCTCAGCCATCAGCTAAGTGGTTTACTGGGCAAACAGGATTTTACAGGGGGGGGGGCGAATATTCAAATATTTGCACAGTATTTGGTAGGCAAATTACTCCCTGGTTCCAGGAAACAACTGTAAAAGCTTGAAATATACCGTATAGAATTGTAACAAATATGGTGGATGATATGCATGGTTTCAAGCCTGTTTAAAAGCTTTGATGAGTTGTGCAGATAAAGCATATCAACATGTTTCTGTTTCCTTGCCGATCCAAACACAGGTAACCCCTCCCACGTCTCCTAGGTACGCTGAAACAAAACTTAACTGGTATTTGCAGGTATTGTTGACCCAGATCTCCACCATGTCTAACCATTATGTCTAATTTTAGCACCGTGGAAACATGATGGGTTTGTAGCATCTAGTCACAACAGCCTATCAGTGTTTATCATGCACAGGTAGCCCACGTATCAACCCACTCCCTCTTGTTGCTCTGTAGAGCCTGGTTTATCACTCAGCCTTAGCTGAGACCTGAGCAAAACTACAAGCACATGCACAAACACAGCTTGTGGACTTGTGATGGCCTCGCATAATAAATGTTCAAGTCACTGGCGTCATGTGAAAAAGCAAGCATGCAGGGTGTGACATAAAATAACAAATTCTTCCATGTTTGCATTTCAAGTGGAACCTATCACAGTGTGCAGACGAAGCCATTAGTGTGATTTATTGTTAATGTGCTGCTGTGCTTTAGATCCATCAACTAAACAATCTCTTGAGAAAACATATTTTACATTATTTTCATGTCAGGTGGACTGTTATGCTTCAACACTAATTTGTTCTCTTGGTAAATACAATCATTTCCATGTCTGGAAAGATTTAAAAAAAATAATGCAGCTAAAGGTTACCCTTACTCTGGATAACTTCTCCATTTGATTTTGCTCTCAGCGACTCCACCGACAGTGTCATTTACAATGCTGCCAACAAGCCTGGAGGGCAGTGGCAAACAATATCTTAATGATGTTTATATAGCAGTGTGTGGATGATGTATTCAATCCCACTGACTCATGACAAAAAAGCACATCAGTCTGATGAACAAACGGAGAAATGAATCACGCAATAATAATGGTGATTAATTACACGAATTATCATTCAGGCTTAGATGCTTAAAGCCACAGCTCAGCCGTGATGGCTTTATGTGCTATATGCACTATCAGAGTCTCACAGCTTATGCATGTGTAGTTCACAGGGTATTACATTTCCTCATCTACAAATGTACTTGCATGTGCATTTATACACGTGTGGCAGATGCTACACAGATAGGCCAGCGTGTGTGAAACCCAATAGTCAGTGTATGGCTCAGGGAGACTACTACTGCTGTGACAGTTATAGTTCCTGTATCTCTGCATGCCTGCTATTCTACCTGGGGACATGTACCAGGAAGTCATCACAGACTCATCACTCATTGTGATTGGTGGTAACCAAAGGGCCTGATGTGCTGCTGGTGCTCATGAGTAATCTATTGGTTCAGTGTTGACGGACATAGATGACTCGTACCCATGGTAATGATGCATAGTGGGGCTTTCCACTGTGACACCAGTCAGAGCAGGTCAGGTGAATCTGTAATTTTAAACGTTACTCTGGACTAAATAGGATATGCTTGGATTTGTTAGTTTTTTTTGTTCTCTGGTTCATTCATTTACAGACTGAATTGCCCTGTGTTCACTTTATTCAAGCAGCCTATGCATGTGTTTATGTTGCTCTAACAAATCAGTAGTAATGTTTTTCTCCAGCTGATTTCCTTTTCAGCCACACAGACTGCAGCAGGGGTTATTGTGACTATTAAAGTATACATTTCAAAACATGGAAGCAAAATTATTATTTAATAGTTATTTATGACAATAAATCTACTTCCTGCTCTCTGTAGCACTCTCCACCAACATCGCAGTGTATTCATAATAATGTATTCATGTTATAACAGTTGCTTGTCGGCTGCTAATAAAGTAAAACTTTTGAGGGCACTGAAATTACATGTGGCCCAGAACAATGGCTTAAATTGTGCATTCAACATAATGGTGCATGTACATACACGCTAATATATTTATTATGTCCCTTCTTAATAAAACACCAGTTTAATTACCAATAAATCCCAGTCTCTCCAATGGATGCCTTCAACAATCCATATTAGGAAACCAACAAGAACTAAAAATAAGATTGTAATGTCTTGACATTGCTTGCATTGAGCCCCCTTCAGCAGAAAAACAACATGCAGTCTTTCACAAATAAAAATAAGTGTTTTTCAACAGCACCTGAAGGCAGCACCAAAAATGAAACTTATGGAGTTTGCTTTGCAAACTTGTTGCTTTATGTCATCTTGGTTCCCCTGTAAAGCACGGGCGAACAAAGCAACCATAGAGGATCATGGGACAAGAAACTGTGGTTAAAAAACCACTCCCAAATTATCGGTGAACTTCAGGCAATTGTCATCACTTTTGGGGGGTATTAGAACAAATCTCTGCTGAGCAAAAGTGACGAGTGGCGGAGCTAGCACCACTAGCCCCCCATCCAATCGAAAACAATATGCTTGTATCTTTTTTTCCCCATGCTTACCCTACTGTAAAGACACTCCGCTATCAATAATTCACACTGTGATGACCTGGCAGTGAAAGGTGAGACAGCGGAGATGATCTGGTCTGGTTGACGTCATCAACTATGGCCCACTATTCCCTGGGTTGTTACCGCATTCTCTAAACCAGCATGATTACACAACTCTAATCAATAAGGGATAATATTGCACGGCCTCATACGATGCAGCACAATGTAATCCAATGACACTTCTGGCAGTGGAGAAGGGCAGGCTGCTGGAGAAGCATAATGATATGCAGTGTATATTGACTGAAAGCAGCCACGACGCTATTCATTACTAGCTGCAAGTTACTGTGTGGGTGCTGTCTGGAGGGTGACCTGTCATGAAGATGGGGATGGAAGGCCTTCTGCACGCACGCGCAGATTTGTACAACTGCCACTTACCTCAACTAGGACTTCAGACCTTAACTCCTCCCTATTTAGAACTGGAAGTTTAGCCAGTTTCAGCTCGTGTTTATACTGGAAAAGGTCAGTTTGAGGTTACAACAAACTAGTGCACGCACACAGACGCACTTTGCATGTTTGTTGAACAATTAGGGTCGTAAGGGTTGTATATGTGCACGTGACAGGATCTAAATCCTTGTGCTGAAAGGTAACAGAGTGTTATCCCACAACATGCTATCTTGAATCAGAGGAAGTAAGACATGGACAACACTGACACATGCTCTGAAAAACGCCACCTGACCCTGAGAAATATGTTTCTGTCACACCAGGCAACTGTTGAGGTCTGATTAAAGCTATCTCTTTCTAACTGCTGGTCTCATACACACAAAGAGAAAGAAAAAAGAGAATAAATAGGAAATATTTTAGGTTGTGGTTGGTGGCTTGCATGCTGTATTATTTATCTATTCTCCTTATTTGGCATTCAATAACCTGAGGCATATCCCATGACATTACTGAGATCAGATCTTTTCTGAGAAGTTAAGAAACTTCACTTTGTTAAATGGTATCTCTTCAGCTCGTTGCAACTTTGCATTTAGATTCTGAATCAAACGCTGTTCGCATGGAGCCAGACGCTCCGTCGAATAAGCCTGTACAGCCGCAGACGTTGGCCCACTTTCAGTCAATCGGGAGCTCAGAAGTGGAGCTCCCACACACTCGGCAGACTCAATTATGCAACCAACTCAGCAAACACTGCTGGGATGTGCTCTGGTCCTTCCCACCTGAGAACCTCCAGCAGAGGTGCAGCTTTAGAAAGCATAATCTGTTCCTCTGTAATTTACACCTTTCGTAATGGTGAGTAATCATGACAATATTCTGGGAAATAGCTTTTAATCTAGGAATATTTAGTTCTTTGAAAATTGCACATACCCCCAAAGCACAGATATAAAGTGGAAGGTAGGGAACTGCAATATGATAATATACATGTGGTGTCATCGTAGAAAAACATCTGTCATTAAAATTATTCTTTGTTTATTTTTCTTAAATCACTCGATGTGGAACAATTTTTCGTCATTTGGAGAAAACTTTACAAACAGATGCATTTCATGTGAACACAAAGAAACATAACAGAATTCAGAAAATAAGGACTCCGACCATTGGCCATAGTCAAAGGGTTCAAATTTAATTCTTAATATCTTGAATTTATAGTAGATAAAAAGAGGCATTAGCAAAAGCACTCAAATGCTTTCTGTCAATGGCCGACGGTCACCATAGCAACACTTTGTACCTGTGCAAGATAAGATTCAGCTGAAGGCTCTCTTCTCCACATTGGGACTGACAACAGACTCTCTCTCTCTCCACTTGTAAACACAACTTTTCTGAATGTACATTCTCAGTGTTATCACACATCTTTACTGGATATTTGTCTCTTCTTGGTTAAGTAAGTGGGTCAAACCACTGCTGTTTATGAATAACTGGGCATATGAATAACTGCCCGCTGCTATGAATGCTTCAAATCCAGTCATACCACTCAGCAGAAGGAAGTCAGCCAAGTTCTGTTGCTTTCATAAGCAAATCCCTCAGGAGTTTATTGTTAGTTACATTGGGAGCCATCAGGTAACACTGTGTACTGAATGCACACGTAACAAAAAGTAACCTTATGAGGGGTTTGACCATGGTCCCCAAGGAAAGGTGCCACAGTGTTAGTCTCCTCTTCCTGCTGTCTCAAACAGGGACAGGCTAACTAATTGGATTAATCTTGGGTCTTTAATTAGAACGATCAGGCGAGGCTGGGAGAGCAGTGACTTCACTTTTCCCTCATCAGTTCACTAGTATAAAAGCACTATAACGTGATGATGATCATTCTAGTCAGTTATAAGTGAGTTCAAAATCATTGCTATTTCTGTTCAGCTCCTGTGTTGCTGTAATATTATTCTGCTGTGGCTGTAGAGAGGGGGCAGGGAGGGTTACATATACATATATCATGATGGGTATTGGTGCTTGTCAACACAAGGAGCATCAAACAAAAGACCCTCAAGGCCAGAAGCTGCAGCCAACCCCCCCATGGACGTACACAATATAGCAACCCTGAACGTTTACATGGACACCAATATTCAGACTACTGACCCTATTCAAAATCAGACACTATTTCCATTATGCTGTTTACATTGGCTGCTGATAGAATATTCCATTCATATCCCTATTTACATGTGACAGAGTTCAACCTGATTATGAGTCATGCCAATACACCTGATGTTATTTCGTCGTTTGTAAAACGACAACCTGGAATAGTTTAATTTGCGAAACTACAGTGTGCCATTTTGGCTGTTTTCTTTTTAATTTCACAAAAGCAACAACTCCATCTTGTTTAAACCCAGGGCATTCGTCCTCTGAATGTGTTATTCAGGTTAATGTATTTAAAAATCCTGTATCTTATTCAGATGTATTGTCTCAATGGGGTTAACATCAGAATGCTGGTCTCCATGCTGAGTTAGTCAGTGTTGACTTCCACTGTTTATGAAGTGACAGTAAGCCCACACTAAGCTCATTAAGAGCTCTTCAATAGACAAACCTATACAGTGTCCTACACACTGTCACATTCACACAAAGTCCTGAGCACATGTTGTTAAAAGGTCAACACCAGCCTTCTGCAAGATGATATCAATCTGCTAAAAAAACACTCAGCTAGCTGTATTTGCTCATAGCCACAGATCATCATGTGAGATGGATGCTTCGCCTTCAGTGTCAGCATACAGGAACCAATGGAAATCAATGTATTGATTTTTTGCTGCAGCACACACTGTCTGTTTATTAATGAGGGGGGGGAGCAGAGGGAAACCCCACATGCTCCCATCATCCTTCACTGAATCTGCCCCCGGGTCCACACAAACACACAGTAAACAGTTTCTAACAGTGTACTGCCGGTCTTCCTTAGAGGAGCTGGTGACATCCTGTTTGTTCATCTTAAGTCAAGTGAGGCTGCTGCGTCTCCAGACCTGGAGTCTAATTGCCGGAGTGACGTCACTGGGAGCCGAGCACAGGCTATAGTAACAATATGGAGCCTGACACACAGTCAATGAATTAACATCTCAACACATGACAGAGCGCAGCGTCTCAGCCTCACCGACGCAGCGCGCACATCCACACATGCGGCGTGAAAACACATGCATTTTTACCGTAGAAGGCATTTCGTGTAATCTGGCCACCCATAGCTTTATCCCTTCAGTCCTGCTTCGAGCCTGCTGGGATCACTCAGACGCTCCGGACATGGCTGCACATCCGAACCCCCAGCAGCCCTGCGTCGCTCCTCTCCTCCGCCGACTAGATGCTGCACACACTGGGAGCAGGGACCCACACCCCCGCGCTGCTACACATCCGCGAAGGCGACACCCTCCCCTCTTCTCCACCGCCACCATTCACCAGGAGGCCCCCTCCCTCTCTCCCTCCCCCCCCCGTCCCACTCTCTCACTTACACATTTACATAAGAGGTGGAGACTGTGGCTGAGCGCTCTTTAACGCTGTCACTGCCGAGAGGCTGATGGAGGTGGGGGGGTGACAGGCCCGGATCTACACTGCTCACAATGGGGGGGATTTGGGGTGGGCATCTTTTCACACAGTGTTGGACAAGTTTTAAAGAATGTGTCACGATAGGAGATTCAACCAAGCCCTGGCATAATATTAATAATAATAATATTTTTTTTGCACATGCCGCTCTCTCACTAGCGCCCCCAAACGTTTTAATGCCTGCGCAGAAGCACACATGCAGGTGATGAGTAGTAAGGAAGCTGTGAACTGACAATACTGCAATTAAACACAACACTGACGATTATTTTTAATGATACATTAATAGCCCAATGGCATTGATATCGGATCATTCAAATTAAGATGCATTTTAATCAGATAATAGTTTTGCCTTATGTCCAACCGGCAATCCAGAAATCAGGAATTAATCAGGGGGAATTAAATAAATGTGATTGACAGATTTAAATTGCACAGTTGACCAATTGGGCGGGTGGAACAGATATTTGGGTGAGCATTGCCCACCCCTGCCCACTTCTAGATCCGGACCCGGAGGTGAGCGAAGAAAAACTGCATGTGAGCTTTTGCACGACAAAGAGGTATCCACCCAATCATTTGATCCTTTAAATAAGTTGGAGCCAATATTTTAAGGAGTGGATTCGATTATTCTGCATATCTTTCCACATAAACAAAAATAAAAGCGATAGGCCCACATTGTGAGTCTAAGTATGGACCCGGAGCCTCAGAGAGCAAGTGGTCACATTCTTTGCTCTCAGCACTCACTCCTCCACCTTCCATACTTCCTTATGTGCCTCGGGCTGCTGGCAGACAGACTGGGGTGAACCCTCAAGAGTAAGGCCTCTGACTTGAGCTGTCATCACGTATCCGTGGTGACCTCACGGCCCTCAATCTCAGACGCCACTGTGTTAACTCTGGGCCTGAAGCTGCAGGCTCTCAGATAATGTCGCTGTGAAGGACACGCTGGGGTAAACCAGATGTATGAAATAATAATCTTAACAAAAGCCAGGAGTGGTGGAAGAGGTATTAAGAGCTTTTACCGTCGTAGTTTGACATTGAGGGATATACGCTTATTTGATTGGAGTTTGATGAGAAAAACTTCTATGCTACTCCTGTGTTTAAAGCAACACTAGGTAGTTTCTATGCCTTAAAATATCAGCTTCAAAATTGTTTATCGGTACAAAAACTTACTAGGGAGACTGGAATGCCTGTCTTTGTCACAGCGCCCCCTGGAGGCCTGGAACAGCACGAGTCTGGTTTAACATAGAATATTACGCTGCATCACAAACCAACAACCAGAACTGGAAGTTAGCTATAGAATCATGGCAGTAACCACTGAAGAGGACATTGATAAAGGAAACAAAGAAGAGGAAAAGAGAGAGTGACAGAGTAAGAAACTTTTCACTCATTGCTGAGCTAAAAGAGGCCAGAGGATGCAGGTGGATGTCATCTGGGTGTTGTTATTGGACAAGTCAATCATAACTTTGCTTGTTTGCTATATCTTGTGCTGTTCTGCTTGCTTGAAGTTGGGCTGTGTAAGTGAAGTTGTTTACTTGCTAGTTTATCATCAGAAGCCAGGAAAACCCAGGTTTAGCAAGTTAGCCCAACAATTCAATGGGATTTGATGCACGTCATGTTCGAACATTGATAACTGCGTCTGCTGCATTAGCTTGTTCGCCTTTATGCTATTGTTATACTCCTGTGTTGAGTGCAGTACATGTGCAAACATTTCTGTCATGGTTCTTTGACTTCACAGGTTGCTGGTTGACAGGTCCCCTCTAAGTCAGCTTGTCAACAAATGCAAAAGGCTCAGACTGCAACTCGTATTTACGACAGTGAATCACACATCCCACCTACAGGGGGAGCCCGAGTATAGCCAAGAGCAAATCTTGAAATGTGTCACTTTACTATGCAGCTACAGACAACAGGGTGGTTTAGTGGCCTTGAGTAACGGTGGCTGATTCTGGAGTGTACGCAATTATACTTATTACGATAAGACTTCGTGCTAACCTTGCCACAACAGATCAGCCCAAAACTAGCTCATTTTTTTGTATTAAATGTCCGTAGTAGCTTCATGGATACAAGATATAAACTATGATATACTTACGTGAACAGGACGGAGCAGGCTCTATAATATTGTACATATTTGTTTATGTTTACACACTAAATCCTGCAGGTAATAATATTTACATGTCCCTGTTTCCACATAAGTTTTAATGATGCCGACAGTGTAACCATAACAAATACTCAATACTTGGGCCTGTCTGGGATGTTGATCAAAATTAAATCAGGACCACAAGGTTTAGTTTGCTAAATCATACACTGTAGACTTCTACACACACATGGTGCGCACATTTGAGGTGAGGACAGTTGGTGGAAAGTGCTCATAGCACAATGAGAGGCTATAACCACATTTGGTTTCATGTATCACCTCTGCAGAGAATTGAAGAAACCTGGATTCAGGATTATAGTTGATTTAAGACACTACAAGACTACCTTTAATACATATCAAACAACTGAGGTTAGCTTCCTTATTGCATTCATCAATTCTGTTACTTCAGTACAGGTCAACATAAAACGATTTTTATCAGAAAGTGATTCTATTACATTTTGGTAAACTAGATTGGGGCTGGTCAGTAAGAGCAGATAATTACCTCAAGTCAAGAGATACATTTTTTCTAGAGTTTTTTTAGATTCTGAAAAAAACATCAATCTAAGAAACACCAACAATCAGTTGGTTGGGAATGACACCATTATATTAAAGTTGTTTTATCACGCTGTAAGAAGAGCTGTGACTGGACACAGGCCAGACGAGTTACAGGAAGAAACATCAGGCCGGGTATTAATGTGGCCATGTCAAGTAACCTTGGAGATACAAGCTACAGGAAGGGCCTGAAGTGCAGTGCACTTCCTCTCCTGGCTTGGTGTGGCTGCTATACATGTGTGCATGGTTAAAACATCCTTCCTTTACACAGTACCTTTTTCTTCCTGTTATAATAATGCAGCCACCACTCTGTCGGCCTTAACCTTTAAACAAGAATGTACTTAAAATTGCATTACATAATATAACTTATTCAGGTTGGCTGTAGTTCAGCTAGTATCAGAGGGGAATATGCATACGACTTCTCTGTTTATGCACTGCCTTTCTGACAAGTTACAAGTTTTATGTTAATTCCGTCCATATTTCTTTGACTTAAGGGGACATCCCTGGCTAATACCTCCAGCATTGTCAACAGATGTTTCTTCTGCTTAGCTTTGCTGAACCGTGGATGCTTCAGAGTTCTGACAGTCCCTTCAGAGTTATCTGGTGTTTGCACAAGAATAGAGTCTGCAGATATCTGGATGAATACAGTACATTAATATGGAAATCTGACACCACATGTGCTTTTAACACATGCAGCGTTTTTTCAAGACTGTCATCCTTGGAGGAATGATGTCATCAGTCTTACTCCGACCTAGATTTTCCTGACTACTGTCCTCCCATGTCTTTGTAAATAAAAACTGTTCTGTGAGTGGCCAAGGGAGAAGTAATATTATGTTGAGGCAATATGTGTGCTCACATGAGAAAGCTAACATTTCCCTTGCATCATTTGCATGATTTTTCATTTGCATAATTTTCCCTTAAATCCACTGCAGATAACAATGTAAATAAGAGAGCAATCAGATACAAGATATATACTACAAGAATATTGTATAGGGAAGCATATACAAGTCTTAAAGGGCAACTCAAAGCATGCAAGTTTGACCTGAAATAATGAATCAATTAACTGATCAGCCAATTGGTAGAAATTTAATCTGCACATACAATTTTTTGGAATTAGAATTTTTATATTTCCAGCAAATAGCGCCTCTAAAGAACATATTTTCCCCTTATTCTTTTCCAAAATGTCTGCTAAATTAGTTTGTTGCAGTAAACACTTTCAACACAGATTCAACACACTTCTACTTTCAGAAAAGTCTGTAAACAACATGCATAAACATAATCAACTCCTCTGTGGATTTCAAAGAGCATACAGGGAAATTAGCAAGGTTAGCCTTGCACTCCAATAATACCATATAAGTCTCCGCTTACTGCCTCATGTTAGTATTCATTCATGAAAATGTTAACAAAGAGTAGAACTTCAGCCACAGTACAAGTGCATGTGTTGTGGATGACCATGGCTTAATGTGAGTGGGAAAAACTGTTGCATGGTTTTTCAACAAAAAAAGACATCAAATTTACTTAGAACAAAAAAAACAACAATCAAACAACTCATACACAAGAACTCAACTCCCCCATTCTCTGTGAGGGCCTGACAAAAAAAAAAACATGGCCTTTTATACAATGTCACTTCCTGTCTGCAGCCAATCAGCACAGCTCTATGAAACGATCACCACTTTGAAGCAGGTGGCAACAATCAGTCAGTGATCGTTGCTGTTGGCACTCAACTGCACCTACACACAAACACTGGTCAGGTTTAAAGGGTCAACCAGGGTCAAGAAGTCGAGATTCTCCCACAGATCACCTGTTTTGGGAAAAACTGAACACAAGTGAGAAATATCATAGCATATATATCAACACAATTAAACTACACACTTAAAATGGAGGACATTCACTCCATAGCATTTCTCACCCTCTCTCCCTTCAGCTCCCACTCAGGAAACCTTGACAGATAGTCGGCAATGAGGGTTTTACTACCTGGACAATGCTCAATGGTGAACTGGTGGCTGGGCGAGACACTGCCGAAAGATCCTGGCATTTTGATGCTGCATTGAATGCATCCACTTCAAGGCTCGGGGTCAGTCTGCAGCTGGAATTCCCTAACCAGCAGGAAATAGCTTAGAGAATCAACTGCCCACTTAATGGTAAGGCTCTTTCTGGATGGCAGAATAATTCTTCATATGGTCAAAAGGTGTCAGGATGGGCCTCTCCTAGTCTTGTTATCACATCCAGGCCAACAGCATCTTACATGATCAAGTCCAGCCAGTCGTCTGCACGTGCGCTTTGGTGAGGTGCATGCCAAATGCATTATTTTACAACACAGTTGGTGCTCTATAAATTAATGAAATACAGTATATGGTCCTTTAGTGAAAATCTTATTGCTGATTTATTTCTCACGACTCCTGCAAAGCGTCTGGACCACTCGTAAGGTTGGTTCATATCTGCGATTAAACACTTAAAATCGGAGATAATTGTTGAATGGAACAAGCTTTCTTTAATCACTTGGACTCACAACTTGAGAACCAATCTGTTCTCGCATGAGGCCCATTGTTTGTCAAATAAGCTCTAATGTTACTTTAACTGCTGTCAGCATGAGACCTCAACAGTGCCAGTATTAATTTGTTTAATGATTTGTATTAAGCAGCCCTAATATTAAACTGGTGACCCCTGATGTAATGCTACACATAGTCCAGGGTTAAGTGTCAAGTAACTGTTACTCCAGGAGCCTTTGCTCCCTCTCAACAGCCAACAATGGCCTATAGCCCTAAACCTTTTGACCACAATCAATCCCACACATTGACCAGGAAATTCTGCCTGACCCTAACCAACCCCTATTGTAGAGATGGCAGATAAGAATGAACTTTTATAATTTATTTTTTATGATGAGGGTTTTGGGAAGCACTGACCAGCCATATTAGAAAATGTTCATATTCATCTGTATAAAAGGCTACAAGTATTAGTACATTGATTTCCGATATATTTCATTGTATTGTGTTCTGGATGATTAAATACTCATTTCAATCTCATTCAAAAATGGTTGGTGCATAAATCCATCCTGTCTGTCCACGAGTATCTTTTGTGTTCTGTGAGAACCCATTTTATTTGACAATGCCACTGCTGCACCTCAACAGTGTTGTATTGTCTGTTGTCTGACACAGATAGAGGAAAATATGTGTCACTAAATCATGAATTTAGCTACGTTCAAACCAACAAGTCCACCAACGTACATGACGTCACCTCTCTCTACTCTCAGGGCACAACCCATAGATGCGAACCAGCAGGCGTAGTCATAGTAGCGATAATTAACACTCAGCTGGTTGGTTAGGTTTAGTAAAATACTGGGTTAAAATAAAGACTTCCTTAGTGTTAGAGACCTTTGTTGTCATGGTTGCAATAGTTAGCACACATTTGTGGACAGCTCATTGTTCCACAACACAGACCAACCTATGAGCCTTTTTTTATAGGACAGTCTCATTAAAACAGAATATAAGTGGTCACAGAAGGCACAAGGGTACAGAGAGGAGGTGCCCTCCCTTCCCTCACATGCCCTTCTCTCTGACTCTCTAAGTACTAACAGGAGAAACTCTTATGTTAAAGTTTACTATCCATTTAGCATCAAATGTAAGTGTACATATATGCACATGTGCTCTGTATCTATGTGCTAGTTTATCTATGGTGAATGGACTGTAACTCTACAGATCGCTTTTCTTGTCTTATCGACCACTCAAATCACTTAACAGTACAATGCACATCCACCCATTCACACACATTCACAAAGTGCTACTGTTTGCAGCACCTTTTCTATCACACCACTCACTCACTGCACACAGTGTACTCACGTACAATGAAATTGTGGGATGGTTCTCTCTGCAGTCAAGATATGTAAAAGTGTAAAAGTATTGATAAAATATAATGTAAATAGAAACTGTTGAATCCAGCACAAAACAACAGTATTGCTGCAAGAAACGTTGACAAAACATAAATTAACATAGCATTAACATAAATAACTATATACAGAGAATAGAATTTCCAAAAAGTGCAAAATGGTGCAAAAATGTTGTCTGTAGTTGCAGTCCCTGAAGATAGAGTATGTATAATAGTAAATAAGTTATGTTAAGTGGAGTTTGCTTACTTCTGCTCAGCTGTAGTGACCTTGTTTTAGCTGTATATCTTTATCGTCCTCGATCCTTCTGTCTGGTATTTGCACTGTGTGTAAGAAAAGCTTCTCAACACTGGATTACTCAAACATACTCAGCCAATAAAGGTGAATTTCATTCAGGCATTCGCTTATTTCATTATCAAGGTAAATGAAGAAAATGAAAAATAAACGAGGCTAAGACAAGAAAAATGAAGTGTTTAATGGCAGCGTGCAGCCTTCAGCCATCATGTGGCTTGATAGTCTGACATGGTGGCTGATGATTAACTAAACCTCATCACCACATGTCCCAGCATGCCTCACTCTTTGACAGCAGCTGGGGACCAGACCTAGACCAAAATTGCCATGACAACCACTGCTTGAAAGGAATTGCGTACGTCTTACAGAGACGCTATAAGCACACACAGTCCATTAGTCCAATGAAACAAAGTGTTCCTGAACAAATCAAGAAAGTAAGACGATAATATTAGATATAGAGGATAAATAAGAGTAAAGAGGAGTAATTGTGCAGCAACATGAGAGCTGTGCAGAGCTGGGTCTGCTGTATCTTTCTAAGTGATTTGTATATAGTGAAAGGGAATCTGGCAGCAGATGCTTAGTGGCAGAGTGGGTCTCCTACAGTTGGTATTGTTTGAGAGTGCTGCACTGCACGTGTGTGCAAACAAACCCTCCTATTCAGCATACCCTCAGGACTCCCATCACAGGGCTGTTTTCAACATGAGCGACAGTGGAGCCTTGGACAGATCCAGAAACACGACGAGGTGGAGAGAAAAGGGAGGAGAGGTGGTAAACCTGCGAGAACACTCACATTTTTGCAAAAGTCACTTTGGATCATTATGCGATATGAAGAAGACAAGATGAGGAAAAACTGAAACAAAGCAGAGAAAGGTGAGAGATAGCAGGTAGGGGGCATTTGCACAGTCACTGCAGCAAGCATTGGAATAATGATGGTTTCCTCCTTTCATAAATCCAGCCTTATTGCAAATCCCTTTCTTTCTATTCTGAGACATGCCCTCAGCAGGTATTTCAGATAACTACACTCTTAGTTATTAGCAGAGGTGAAAGTTAGTTCGAGGGCAAAGGATGTCTGGTGTAATGTAGTACTTTTCATCAGAGTTGTAGCAGAAGAAGTGGGGAGGTGATAATTAGATCTGTCACTCTGCTTTAATATCTCTCAGAGCTGCCTGGCCCTGGGCTGGATTGTTGCAAAGACATGCCTCATTGTCTCTGCTGCTGAACTGAAACCATTTCCATGTCTAATATTCAGTGGCAAAATATGCTGGTGAGGAGTGATGGGCTTCAGTGGGGTATCACTGTGGATATGAAAGGATCTGAGCTGGTAGTTTAATAAGGCCACATGCTGTCTGGTGTATACATTTTCAAATATTATCACTATAACAATAGCCTAAAGCCATGCCGAAGGGCCTGTGAGGCTGCACAGTGGCATTTAGAGCTAAATGCTGCCACTGAGAGTGCTAAATTGTTTACGTGTAGCAGGTGTAATGTTTACAATGCAAACCATCTCAATTAAGTATTTGCAATTCAGACCTTTCAGAAAGTGGTCAGCAAACGACTTAGTGAAATGACCGTCTTCTGTCGGTGTCTGGGCTCAGTTTTGGAAATAAGGTGAAGAGCCCTTGTTAAGTTAGTTTAAATGGGAATAAGGACGAGGAAAAACTTTCAGAACAAACCCCCTTCAACTATGCAACAAATAGTGAGCTTTAGTGCTGGTAGGTGGCATATTGTTACTGTTGTCTATAGGGTATGGCTGGGGTTTCCACCATGTTTCCAGACTTTGTGCTGAGTAATTGGCTGCTGGCTGTGGCTTCATATTTATCACCCAGACAGGAGCATGGTTCTGATTAGAGATGTACGGATCGGCTCTGACTACATCCGAATCTGCATGTATTCTCTCCAATTTAAAGACCCCCAACTGCATGAACATTCCACTCCACCTCTATGTGGTAACATATAACAAGAAGGCTGGTTTTAATTAAATTCACAGTCATTCAATTCGTGGCCATGACTTATTTAGTTGTGGGAACGAGATAAATAACACTGGACTCATAACTCATGGCGAATTATGAATCTGTGCTTTTCTAACAAGACCTGGCAAAATGAACTGAAGAAGCCTCTTGGATGAGAGATGAAATGTGTTTACTTAATCACATGATTTAGCCATAATGAGCTTTAGTTTGACACACACTGATGCTGATTGAGGCAACGCTGTCATGGAAACTTTTGCAATTAATACTCAATGAGATCATATGGCTGTGACGCACTTTCATCCTAAGCATCTGACTAAAAAACTAAAAAGAAGAAAATGATACGGATCACTTAAATCAGCTGAATTCACATGTGTCTGAAGAACATTACATGGCAGCAATTATTGGAATATTTCAGTCTTCAACCAACGTTGTGCACCACCCGACCATTACTGAACTGACGGACCACCATTGTCATTTCTAGAGCCACGCTGTGACAGAAACATATGTCCAAAGTAAATTAGTCTGCATACATATTTGTCCATATTCATATGAAGTCACAGTGATCTTTACCTTTGACCACTGAAATCTAATCATTTAATCAGTGAGTATTCACATGTAATGCATTGACAAGGCAGAGTGACATCAACCTCTGACCTCCAAATTCTAATCTGGTCATCCTTGAGTCCAAGTGAGCGTTTGTGCCAGATGTAATAAAATTTGCAAGGACAAGAGGTGACCTCGACCACCCAAATCGAGTCACTTAATTTGTGAGTCTAAAGCTGCTGTCAGAATTGCAATGAACTCACGGAGATCCTCCGCAGAAGCGGTGTATGTGTGAATGCAAATGTCCGAGTGAGAGCCTCCAGATTTTCTCTGCCAGTAGAAAGTCTGCAGAAAGTCTGCAGAAGCAATGTGAGAACATAGCATGGGATTCAGTGCGGGCATGTGGGGGGGGGGTTGATGAAACTTCTAACATGCAGCAGATATGAAAAAACAAAAAGAAACAATTATCTCCTGGTGAAGAAATAGAGCCACACACGCAGAAAACATTGACGAAGATGTTTGTGGTGGTAAGGGCCGACGCCGTAAACAAAATCACATGAACTCTGCAGTGGAAATAGTACATTTGGTCCTGCCTCTGCCTGCTGCACCACCCCTCACCTGAATCCTACAGGGAATTTGTTGTTGTTGTAAACGTGTCTTGGCAGAGAATCTCATGCTGCGTTGTGCCGGGGATCATCCGTGGGAGAAAACGGCTTTAGTGAACGTATGTAACAAATTTGAACAAATTCCCTCAATGTTGTTGTGATACCATATTCACAAGCTAAACAATGTGCTTTGTGAGGCCACACTGACCTTGACCTTTAACCAACAAATTCAAATCGGTTAATTCTTGAGTGCAACTGAGCGTTTATAACACATTTTAATAAATTCCCTTTAGAGGTTCTTTATTGCGTTCACAGGAATTGGACAGATGAACAATCGAAAAACACAATGCCTTCGGCTGCCTATTGCCTGCGTGGAGGAGTAAAAAAAGATTTTACAAGGAAACTTTCCTGTAGCTCTCCTGTCTCTTACGTGCAGGAGTACATGTGGTTGTAATTCATCCCATAACAAATCACTGAGACTTTTAAATTGCCATTCCGATCATGATGGGGTGTTTATTGTTCATTACATTAGATTAACATGGGACAGCTGCTGCATTGGGAAACGCGAATGTGCTTGCATGGATGTTTGGTGTCATCAATCATGTGGTCGTGCCGGTTTAGAGGTTCAGGGGTTTCCAAACCATGCCGTCAGTCAATCAGCGTACTGCATCAGTGACTCATGTCACATTTGGCAAATGGATAGACACCAAGATAGATTACCAGGGCTTTCTTTTAACCATTTTTGTGGCCCTCACTTTATTTTTCCTCTTTTTTAATCACAGTTACAACCTGTGCTCTTTTATGCTTTATTTAGATCCTTGAGGAGCTGGTTTGACAAATTAGATCAGAAATAGATTTCTTGAAAGTGCTAGGATTGTCCCATTGAGCTTTCCTAGTTCAGAATGGAAGTGACCTCAGTTACAGCTTTTTATGTACTCACTAAAATGATTTTTTAATTAGACACAGGAGAGGCCATCAAAGATATTACCCCGGGCTAATCTGCTTCTCTCCTCATTTGGGACCATAACAGAATGATAAGCAGATTGAGGTGCTGTTTTTAAGGCATATTTTTCTTTTGTTCACACAGCTCAGACCTGAGTGTCAGTTTCTCTCTAGCCAGACACAGGAAAACACATATCTCATGCTTTGCTCTGAGTTTGAGAAAAGCACGAAAAAGTGAGAGGAAAGGAGTCACAGGATTCAGCTGAGATCTGATTGCTCCAGGGTATAAGAATCAGGACGTCATGAGGAGCAGGGTGCTGGATACAGTATGCAGTGCCTGATGCAAACACAGTGTTTCCAGGGATTTTCTGTGCTGTACAGGGTTGCAGGGCATCTATGAAAAGAACTGCATTTATTACCAGTTAGATATCCTGCAAATAATAGAATAGTGTAATGCAGTATGGGTTTATAACGAGTCACCGCTTTTAAATCCTACATACTCTACATGCACATCCACACTTTGAGTGACGTTAATCATATTTTTTCACTATTTTTGGCAAGAAAGTATGAAAAATGTGAATTAAATGTTGTTTATTTTAATTGCATTGTGTTTGAAAACCCATACTCTGAGACTGAACAGGACTGCGAGTTACATGATAAAACCTAGTTTGTTCACAATGTTGTCCATCACTGTTGGAAACCAGATATGTTCATAGTTTCAAAAGGTCACACACAAAAGGACAGTGAAAAGCCGGCTGCCACAGGTGGGGAAGACACAAGAATTGTTTCAATATGGCCAGAATGGCAGACATTTTCAAACAGTCACAATGAAAGAAGAGAGTGAGAAAGAGAACCATTTAACCTGACTCCTTTCTCACCTCTGCACAGCTGGCATGTCACACTGTGAAGTGAACGTTGGCTTGTCTGTTCACAATAGTTAAAGAAATTGTCAAACACCAGACTTCTATTCTATTATGCAGCTTTAAAATGCTTCCTGCTCTTCACTATCTCTGTGTGGTTCTTACAGACGGCCATAAAAATCATGGGAGTCTGTCAACATCCCAATCTACAGGCTATTATTCACCAAACCATAACAAAACAACTCCTTCTTTCCGACGATGTTGTGATTTTATTCTTCAGGGACTCTGATGACCAAGGTACCTTTCCCACTGGAACAATAAAGTACATCCATCTATTCCGCCCCCTTCCCAGTTTGTTGCAGATCACAATACAGTCACCAAACACTAAACTCAGAAACACATCTTTTGAGCTTGTTATCTAGAAAAGTTTTTGTCAAAAATGTTGCACTGAAAATTATGTATTAGTAGTAGTGAGCTACAGTATATTCTCATCCAATAATGTGAGACTGTAGTGTTGTTTAAGACTGATCCACAGTGATTCTCTAACCTGTCAAACTAACTCCATCTGGTTTTATTGTTTTTCACTCAGCTCCTGAACTTTCAGTTTACAGCTCTCTGCTGATTGATACGATGATGCCTTCCATTACCAAACATTAACATCATGATGGCATTAACAAATCATTTAGACAAGCTGTGGCTGGTTTTCTTTATATATAATGTTCATGTCCTAGTGACTCGTATGCAGCATCACCTCTGACGCACTTGTGGAAAAGGGGGGGCCATGATATTGAACGATGAATATTTTTCCAACTCATTTCCAAGTAAATACAGTGATTAACATTCTAATAGCTGAGCTATTTACACTTTGGTTATTCTTTAAAAAAGACCCTCATGTCTTCCACTTCTCTTTTGAAATAGATGACGTATCTGAGCAATGACTCAAAATTAATGAAGGACTCCTTACCCTTGATATTTGAATATAATACCCACTTATGCTGATGATGTGTTTAATTTTATGCCATTGGAAGACTTTAAATAATAAGGACTTTACTGCATCTGATTCACCATTACTCATCACCAACGCCACTACTTCCTGGCTTACATGTCTGAACACGACTTTTAGAAGAAGTAAACAGGCCAAAGTCAGGGGCTCTCCAAAGCCCATCCATCCATTATCACTACCACTTATCCTTTGAGGGTTGTGGAGGTTAGAATCCCAGCAGACATTGGGCAAGCAGATGGGTACACCCTGGACTGGTCACCAGTATATCACAGGCCAACATTAGCTGCTTCAGACATGCACTGAACCCCAGATAATGTCCTGAAATCATCCAGCAGGACAATCACCTGTGTTTTCCCTGCCAGCCCCCTAGTAAGAAGAATACAGCAGGATATTGTCTGGATTAATCACAACAAGTGAGTGGGCATGTTAGTTATGTTTCTAAAAAGCAACGGACGCAAAACCGAAAAATAAACTAAGCAAATACAAATATCTCAGGATGAAAAGAGGAGCCATACATGGAGAAGACAATAACAAAGACGTCAAATTGGAAAACAAATTTTGTTGATAAAGGCTAACACTGAGGCAAATTTAATTGTCCTGACAATTTCTGGATGTCATGTTTGGAAACAGCGACACACAATCAACCACGCTCAAATTCACACTTATGGATAATTAAGAGTCTCCAATTAGCCCACCCCCAACCTGCATGGACCGTGGGAGGAAGCCAGAGTCCTCGGAGAAAAATAACACAGAAACAAAGAGAATACAGAAGCTCCACACAAGGTTCGGACTCTATTAAACTTCTTGCTGTTAGGCAACAGTGCCAAACACTGCACCACCATGCCTTCTTCTCATCAAAGTTATTAGGAATCATTTTCTGGGCTCCATGTATGTACAAACTTGTGGCAAGCTGTTGATATATTGTAACATGGTGGACCATCTTGGTGGTTTGGACAGTAGCTGTAGGTGATTTGAATAATGAGGAAAATGAAGGTAAATGTATTAATATAGCATGTTCTAGTCATGATGATCACTCAAAGTTCTTTACAGTACAATCTATTGCCATTCACACACACACATTCACACCATAGCGCATCTATAGGCATCTATGGTTTGTCTATGAGGGGCAATTCGGGTTTCAGTATCTTGGCCAAGAGCACTTTGGCATGCAGATGGGGAAGACTGGGATCCAACCATCAACCTTTGAGTTAGAGGATGACCCCTCTATCCCCTCAGCCACAGCCACCCAAGTGGCATTTTGGTTTTATAAATAATGCTGAAACCTTAAAATCAAATGCAAGGACAAGTGACTACAACTGGCTTTTAAAATGGCTCTTAAATCTTTATCAAAGTGGAGGGTTGAGCTGAAAAACCATGCTATAACATTTGGCATGCAGCTTTAGACCAAAGTAGTCCAAGATTATCCCTTTTAAAACCCATTTCTGTTGTGACTCACATTAAAATTGTGCTTCCATCCAGAATGTAATGTCACTTTGTCTACAGAGAAATACTGTTTCTGTGTTACATCATCATGAGTGTGGCAATGAAAGGACATATTGTGTTTTGGAATGATACCTCCCAAGGGTGAGCACATATAACAGGATAAAACAGGATGAAAACATCACAGAATCTTTCACTGCAGGGCTGTTTCCTGAAATCCCGACTACACTAAAGTTGATCAGAAATATGGTTACCGGTCAGAAGAGGTCAGACGCGGAGGGAAGGTACAAGTTTGGATGAAAGTAATGATTTTAAGAAACCAATTAAGCAGAAGCCTAAACATGAGAGGGATCCTTGTTTATCTTATGTTACCTTATTTCATAAAGCAAGTTTCTAGGACAGCTTTCTTCCATCTGCGCAATATTGTGAAAATTAGAAACATCCTGTCTCAGAAGGATGCTGAGAAAGTCGTCCATGCATTTGTTACCTCTAGACTAGATAACTGTAACTCTTTATTATCAGGATGTCCCAGGAAGTCTGTGAAAAGTCTCCAGTTGGTCCAAAATGCTGCAGCACGAGTGCTGACAGGAAGTAGAAGCAGAGATCACATTACTCCTGTCTTAGCTTCTCTACATTGGCTCCCTGTAAAATTCAGAATAGAATTCAAGATCCTGCTCCTCACATATAAAGGTTTTAATAATGAAGCTCTTTCACCAAAGAGCTGATAAGACCATATTCGAATGGGAGGTAGAGCATTCAGCTATCAGGCTCCTCTCCTGTGGAACCAGCTCCCACTCTGGGTTCATTTACTTATTTTACTATACATGTCATGTCAACTATGTGCTTTTTTCTCCCATAGTTCCTCTCTCTCTTTCTTTCTCTCTTTGCAGGTATCTCTTACTCCACAACTGCAGGATAATAATAATAATAATCATAATAATAATAATCATAATATTATTAACAACAATACTTATTATTAATTATTAATATATGAATTGTAGCTGCTATCATTAATAATCAATAACGTCTTTACACTGTTATTGTTTACAGTCAGATCTGATACCTGATGGTGCACAAGTATTCCTGGTCTCTCTCGCCTCTCTCTCCCTTCTCCCTCCCCACTATCACTCTCTCTTCTCTCCCCTCTTTTCCACCATTTTTTCTTTGCTCACCCCAACCGGTCGAGGCAGATGACCGCCGACATTGAGCCTGGTTCTTCTAGAGGTTTTCTTCAGTCGCCAAAGTGCTGCTCATTGTGGAGACTTTTGGGTTTCTTTATTAAAAAATTTTTAAGCTTCTATGTAAAGTGCCTTGAGATAATGTATACTGTGATCTGGCGGTATACAAAATTCATTGAATTGAATTGAATTTCAAGAAAAAGTAAGGATACCCCATAGCGATAGATTCCAGAAAGATGCTGAACTGCTGATGCGTCAGTCTTGTGATATGTAATTTCAAGGATAGTCATAAGACACAAGCTCATAATCCTGCAACTCTTCCATAAAAAAAGGAAGTTATATCTCTATGCCATGGGACCGCATTGGTTTAAATCTGCCTGAATGTCAGAGTCAATGATTCATAGTCAGGAGTAGATATCTGTGATATGGCTGCTGAGAGCAGCTATGTGAGAAAAGATCAAGTTTTGGACCAGCGGGCCTGCATATCAGACAGGAGGACAGACCAAAGGTGTGACCAGGGCTGTCAAAGTAAAATGGTAGATAAACTTTTTGAGATTGAATGTGCCGCCTAAAAAAACTATTAGTCACGAACACAGTGTAAACAGAAAGCAGATTGTTGACTCTGCAGTTGGTTGCTTATAACAAAAAAAAAAAGAGGAACGAGGAACAGAGATGGTAGAAAGTAAGAGCTGTTTTCACACCCAAAGGTTAGAATGTGCACAGCGTAGTCCAGACCTTCCCCATGCTTTCATCTGATAACATGGGCGCTGAAATGAAAAGCAAGACGTTCTGCTTCCCACACACACTGCTCACACAGCCGGTGTGACCAGGCGCATTCACGCTGGTTGATCTTCAGAAGTTATGTACTGTCGATGCCCATTGGTGTGACACTTCTATTATTTTCAAACATTTGACCTGATTTTTACGTGGTTGTGTCTCTGCTCAACCATTAATCAAATAATGTGAAAAACAAAACATATAAAAACATAAAAAGCGAGTTATCACCTGAATCTACAGCTCTCCATGAGGGAGCTTGATAGCTTTTAAAGTATTAAGCGACCAGTTGTGTACTGTCGCTGTTGACATGATGTGGCTCCAAAGTTCTTCTGTATGCTATCTGTTAAACAACAAACAACAGACAGACCCAGTTAGAGACAAGCATTAGAGTTGGTAGAGACCAAACAGAGCTACATTTATTTTTACTGAATCACTGAATTGAATATCTGACTTTCATTCTCTCCTCATGTGGCCAAAACGTTACTCCAAATAAATAATAAGTTTGCTCTGTAATTACATGACTGCTCCTAACAAATTTCCCAAATTAAGTTAATTTATGTCAAAGCAGCTAAAAGGAGTTAAATCAACTGCATTTTACACCCAACACAAAGCAGCAATGCAATTGTAACAGCAGCACAGTTTACAGTTTCCAATATGTATAAATTACAAATGCTCTTTTGCCCCTCTGAGCACCCATGGGTGTGTTGCTCTTGTAACATCCCCTGGACAGGTCTAGGGGTATAGCTAGATACAGTAACACAATAATCAAGAATAATAGAGAGTCAGAGTTAACAATTACATTCAACTTTTTATTGTCCAGCTGTATCTGATAACAAAAGTTTACACACATGAATGTGGAGGAGGATGGGATCATATGATTATGCCAAATAAAATGTTATAAATACAACAAAACCAGGCCTGACTGACCCTCTTAATCCCTTAAACAAATCCCCAAAACAAATGCAGGGGTGACCCCAACCAATAGCCTGGTGTGTTTAAACAAGAATAAACTATGTCTGTGGAAAATGTAGAGGGCACCCCAAACTTATATGAAGTCCTCACCCGTCATCCACATACCCTTTAGTAAACAGAAAAGAAAACCTCTGCTTCTTCTTTTGGTTAATTGGCAGGTGGCAACTAATGTCAAGGTGCATTACCGCCCAAAAAACTAAAGACGAAGGGTCTTTTAAGTGGGCCCTGATTGCTGATAGGTCAGCCTGGAGAGTGATTGATTAGCATGGCCAGGAGACCAATCACGTTGATCAAGATTGGAAGTTGATGCGTGGACTGGACGGAGCAAGCCCCTATTCCATACCAGGTCTTAAATCTGTGTAGAGCAAACTGGGGAGGAGGAGAGAAAGAGAAACGGGAGAAAAAAACCCAAACACTCTGCTCCTGCCCTGCACATAACACTCTTAAAATGAGGTGTGGTTGGCGCAATTCTACCTTGAGGTAGTGGAAAGCGTTTTTGAAAAACAAAAACCTGGCCTGAAATCATCCAGAGCTCACTCAGTCTCAGTCACAACTGAAAATCTAATTGAAGAGATCAAGAAAAAATAGTTTAATGAAAGTTGGTTGGAACAAATCTTTTATTGGAGAGTAATCATGCATTTAGAGCCATCTGAACAGAGGCAGAATCACTGATCAGGAATGAGGCTGAAGCCACTAACAGGCAGTTAGTGGGAGGCTGTGTGTGACAGAGGATTTGTGGTAGAGGAAGAATGTGGTGAGGTGACCATGTAAACAGAGAAACACAAGGCAGATGTATTGGTTGTGCAAACTATGAGAAAAATAGCTGCTAATGAATGGCAAAGTATTCAGTGCGGAGACCTCATCTTAAAAAATGTGACGGCTTCAAAGTGACAAACGGACAAAATGCACACGGAACTCTGGGGATGAGTGAAATCTATCATTCCTGGTTTGTTTGAGGGCCCTTGTCAAGCTCCCGAACTCTTATGGGTTCCCCTGCTGTGGAGCAACCGAGCACAGGCCATAAATTAAAAACACACTTTCCCCCTGAATTTGATCCAGTATGACAGAGGAAAAATGTCTCTAGCACAACAGCTAACTAGCAGCAGGTTCTGAATCCGGCTTCAGGTGATTAAAGTTGACATCAGGCATGCCGGATGATTATATATATATATTTATATGCAAATATATATGAAATATACAGTATACATATTTATATCTACATATCTATATTTATCTATAGATAATCCTCAGTAACTATTGTGTTACCTATATTTTCACTTGTTTTGAACCTTCCAACCCCCACCCTTCTTTAGGCAGGAAGAGGGAGGTCGGTCAAGTGAACCAGACCTTTCATCACATTGCATCTATAATGTTAGGGACAGAAACGTCTCTCCTCCAGCAGAGAGCATGGACAGTCCGAGACACTACTGCTGGCCTGGAAAGCATGGGATTCTGGGTGGTTGTTAAAGTGCAGGTGGTTTTATGCTCTAATGCCCGGGCCATGGCTGTGGAACGGCTTGCTTTTCAAGTCGGTGCCCATGTCAACAGATTACAGTGGCCACAGTGCCTGCAGTCCAGCTGCGCTGCTCTTCTAGAGGTTCAAGGTCTCGACTAATGTTTCTGTTTGAAATATTTGCAACACTTCCTGTACCAGTTTCAAAGTAAAAGCACTCCAGCGTTTCTGTCGACTGAATCCATTCATTTGTTTTAACAGGGATTTGATTGTTATTGCAAGATGAAAAGCTGCATACCATATTGCCTGGCATTATATCCAACTTTTATTCAAGGAAATACAGTAGTAACACCAGCAGCTCCGCAGACAAGTGCGACATGCAGCAGTCTGGCCCGAGCGTAAGGGTTTACAGCTGAGTCTGAGCTTGTTCTCATGTTTGCAACCATCAGAAGCTCCCACTCCTTACTTCCTCTTTTCTCTCTCTCTCACTCTCAGTCATGCCCACTCACTCACACACGATCTCTCCCACACCCACGATGTTCCTATCTCTCCACAGTAAAGCTCTTGTTAATGTCCCATGGTCACACTGCTGGTGACAGATGGTAAAGGCGGGTTGAAAACTCCCCAAATAAATATGTAATCCCCTCCTCACATGGACTGTAGAACAACGCACATAATCCCGTCAGAAACACTACAGCAGCTCCGCGGAGAAGCAGGCCAGAGGGGAGATCACCCTTTATGTGTGTGTGTTTCAGTGATTTGAAAGCAGTGCCTGTGTGCCTTGGTATCACACCCTTTACTTTTCAAGTAATAGAGGTGATGAGGTCAACTAAACCATATGCAACACATAGAGATGATTACAATTCACATATCACATGAGTACTTATTTATAATGCCGTCATCACTGGAGTAAAGAGCTCCAATCTATCAGTGCACATTACAGATTCACACACCAATAACACTAAAAGTGTTTTCATTCATTTGATTTATAAATGTTTTACTTGTTCTACCTGTATGGCAGCCAGGAAATAATCATAAGGTCTATAACTATTGTCCAAGCACAGACCCCCCCCCCCCCATAAACACAGGTGCACTGCCTGCGTTTACGCACAGTGACAGATGTGTTTTAATGGCTCCATTCTGTGATACAGGTGCAAATAGCGCATTGTGTGGAATAAGCAACTTCAGGACAGAGGAAGTAAAAGAAACAGACACCTCACCCACCATAATAAGAAATAATTATTACATAAACATAATATTAAAGCATTTTATTACAACATGAGTTGATCGTAATGAGTTTCTCTGGGACTCTGTACTTCCTTTGAATCTTTTTCCGTCAGAAGTCGATTTCAACTCATTTCCACTTCTTACGAGTTCTTTCCATTGACTTTCCAAAACACGTTAATTCAAGTTGTCATGTTGTTTTTACTGCATGTATTTCTCCTTTATCACACTATACTCACATTTGGCTGTTGTTTCATTTAGCACCAACGTTCAAAATAAATTCTAAATACAGAGGAGGCCTTTTTAATTTGAAAATAATCATCTTCCCATTCTCAGTGCTAGCATGCAAGGCATCACTTAACATCCTGATTAACTTGTCATGTTGCCAACATTCATTTCCACTTTCCAACTTCTCTTTGTTGAACTGTGCAATCAAAATCATTTGTATGGTTGACATGCTCCTTTTGATCTGCTGCCATACAGAAACCCTGTTTGTTTCAGGTTCTGGTAAAGGACAAGAAAAACAACACTGTTTTCCGTTGTTAGCATTTTAAGTATTAGGTCACTTTAAGGACAAGTCAGTGACCCCCTCTTCATTTTCCAGCCACGAAGGCCTCAACTCTGCAGATAAGGTCATCAACAAATGCCTTTATGTTCTATTTCATATATTCTGTGAATTAACATGAATTATTGATTATTTCCATCGGACATTAAAATCTTTTAATGCAACAGTCAACAGGTTGCTTGCATGTCTCCACTGGATTAAAAGTAGTTTAAAGCATTAATGTATTATCTCATGTAACTATCTTAAAAGCTAAATTAAAGCAAAAAAAATGTAAAATGTGAATAGGAGATAATGGACTTGACACTGGGCTGGATTCATTTGCTGAAAGTAGTGTGAATTCAAGAATTGTGGTTTACTTTTGCGTCCCTATGTTTTCTTTATGTTTTGTGTACACAACTTTTTATTCTTTTCCTGATACAATTAATCCAATTGCCACAAACTACTTGGTCAAGCTGAACTCGGGGCCCAGGGTCTCTATGGGCCTGTGACTTGGGGACAGTTGCCAGGTTGTTTTCGAAACCTCTGTCTATCCTCATGATCATCAGTGAAGGGAACTCTAATCAATCATGATCTAGTTCCATTTTGTTCAAGACTTCTCCAAAGCAAACTAAGCATCAGCAATGTGTGACTCTATTCCTCAAAATGTCACCTGGTCCTCAAACACTACTGCTGAGCCTCTGACTTTGAAGTACATTAAATGACAAGCAGCCATTCTATACAACTGTAAGGGTTAAATAAATCATGGACCCAAAATGTAACATAACATTTCCTGTTTCTATTCTAAGGTTTCCATGATTCACAAAGTTTTTCCAGAACCCCCCACGAATGAATGATCTACTTCTTCCTTTATAAACTCTGTGGAGCTGTGCAGTACACAATGCAAACTGCTTGGCCCTACATCACCATAAAGTACCATTAAAACACATCTGTCGCTGTGCGTACAAGCAGGCAATATTCTCATCTTTATAGGTGGGGAGTGATTAAATTTATACACTTGGATAGCCGTTACAAGGCTTGTGATGAACAAAGTGCCATAATTCTGTCCTGGTTACCACAGTGTAAACACAGGAAAACAAATAAAGGCAGAGAAGAGAGAAACTAAAGCAAACATAAAGCCATTGCCTGACTACATAGTTCACTGTTTCACTGTTCTAAAGGTAAAAAAATGAAACTTTTTATCATATTCTCACATATTTTTAGACAAAGTGTGACACTAATACAGTATAACATAACAGGCTGCTGTAAAACAATGCGTCATTGTTACTGAAGCCCTGTTCTAAGATTCAAAATGCATTCATAACAATCTTGTGATAGCTCCTTGTCTTTGAATTGTCTTATATAAACATGAGACATTGTCTAAGCCGTTGAGCTCATTGAGCACAGGCAACTGTCTGTGCAGGAAAACGCTGGCAGTCTTTTTTTTTTTTATAGCTAATGTTTACAAGTGCAAACACTGCAATACAATGCCTGAGGAGCTTGAATCCTCCTAGGGGGTGGCAATGTGCCCATATCACCTCCCTGTGTTTGTGTTGCTTTTTTTAGGCAGGTGTTAAGGATGTTTGAAAACACCCCGGGCAGGCAGCTGTACTGTCGGTACCACGTTACATAAGTGCGGTCAACTGTCACAGTACAAGAAACCACTGAGTCACTGCTACATCAGGAAGCGAAGAAAAGGCTTGAAATGTTTTATTACTATTTCCTGGGGTATATTTTGTCTATTTTAGTTATGACTCCACTAAGCAGTGCAGTGTACTTGAGATATGGCCCGAGGTCGTCTAATTACAAAACAAATACAGTTTAATTTCATTTAATGACCACTCCCCAAAGAGTAAGTACACATAGTCCTGATTAGGCTGTGTTCGAAGTTCAGATGAAACAAACAGTTCTCTCTTACGTTCCAACTCTGCCGACCTTTATTTGATTTATTCAGCATATTATTCTAAACAAAGTTAATTTTCATCTTTGCAGTACATATTGTGCTGCCTTTGGTGTTGGGGAGTGGTGCACATTGTAAGCTTAGCGGTCATGAGTAAAATGCAGCGTTGCAACAGCAATGTGGTTAATGATTTACTAAGTTAGTAGTCAGGTAACATTATGTTGGAAATGCAAAGGCACACCCAACATTGCCGCTGTTCTCGTTCGCACCCCATCATTTCCAGAACGCCCTCCACTAATCCTCTTTACCTTTCTGAACTCCTGCACATCGACACACCCTCCCGCACTCTCAGATATTCTTCTTCCAGGACTACCCAAGCAAACGTGCAAATTCCTATGTTAACTTTCTATTCGACAGCAAAAATAAATGTCCATTGTTTTGCACCATCTCTGCAAATGAACTCGTTACAACTCAGAACTGTCAGAAAATTGCAGGGTTCAGGGTTGTGAACATGATAAACTCGACTCCGGCAAAACTTCCGCTGATGCTGTTATCATTAATAACACATCAGTAAATATCATTTTCATTATAAAAACCAGTCTGACAGAGCTAAAATATGACAGTTATACAACTGTTCCTGTTCCCTTTCTCTCTCTCTCTCTCTCTCTCTCTCTCTCTCTCTCTCTGCAGTCATCAGTGCTGCTCATTGTGGGGACTGGTTTCTGTAGTACTTGAGATAGTGTACAGTATGTTGTGATTTGGCTCTATATTTTTATATTGTGTGAACATGAACACAGGTAGTAATGACAGCATTGTGGATGTAGCATTAGCAAAGCTTTTGTGTTTGTTGTGGGTTACAGGGTTTGTGGGCAAGAAACTGAAACCAAAGAGGCTGAAGATCTGTGTACATGAAGGAAACCAGTCAGTCAGTACTTATCTGTGGGTTCATCATGTCCAGTGATCTTTCCCTTTCAAAAGTAGATGTGTGGTTAGTACAAAATATTGATTAGTGCAGCCTTTAACAAATACCACAAACTACAATTGGATTTCTACTGTTGTACGAAAATAAAGGAAATCCATGTCGGCCCTATAATCAATGAGCTATGTGTGCTGTATGATTTGTAGTGTGGAAAAATGAGCTGAAGACAGCACATGTCAGGTGTGGTGTGTGTGTGTGTGTGTGTGTGTGTGGGTGGGTGGGTGTGTGTGGTAACAGCATGCCCTTGTGGTGCCCTCACAGTAGTGTCTTGTAGAGGAAAGAACCATTTGGAGTTAGTTTGCTCTAATGAAAGAGCAGCGATGCACTGCTCAGACTGGGTGTTTCCCTCCTCCCTCCTGTCTCTGTCTAAATGGGCTGTGTCACAGCTCAATGAAGCAAACCTTTGTGTCCAATAAAACACTCTCCACAAATGCATTTTCTCTCCTGTCATTGGCTCTATGAGACAATCAGGATGAAAAGTAACCGCACAACTTTGCCCCTTCAGTGGTACGACTGCCATTCAATAGAAATAAAGGCGGAGATTTTCTGTCCAAAACCACCACTGAAAGTGTCCTTGAGGGAGACATTCATTTAACACGCTTTTGAATAAATGTTCAAAAATAACTAGATACAATTAATAAACAAGGAGAATGTAATTTGCTGTCTCAGTGTGCAGGTTTTACACATTATACAGACTTTCTGAGAGGTGGGGTTCATTTCTAAAAAGGATGGAGAAATGGGCTGGAACTAAACGGTTGTTTACCCATGAGGGATTACTCTACATCTTGTTCTGCAGTGCATTTGCATTCCCCATGTTTGCCTCTCACTTCATCTAGCTCTCTCTGCATTTCCTGGGAGACACACACACACACACACACACACACACCTTTTTCAGCTACATCTGTTTGTGTCTCAGTTCTGAGTATCTGTCTGCGTGAGTTCGGTGAGAAAGTACGGCAGCTTGTACTTTCCAACATTATGTTTGTGTCAGCGACACCATGTTCAGACGCATTTATTCAGTAATGCAGCATCCCTGAGGATGACTTTCATCTAAATGCTGTTGCACTACCTCTGTATCACATGACCAGCTGTAGTTAGTGGCACTTGATCCATCACAGATTAAAATACATCCAGTAAGTGGCAGGAAGTGCAAAAAACTCAAAATCATGATGATATTAGTCTGATGCATGAACAACTCATTTGCTACTATGAGCTTGCTTTGTACTGGCAAATACATTGTCTTGTAAATAGCTCAGTCTTGGACTACTGTTCCAAATATACATATACATTCTTCCATAGATTCATAAAAACTTTCAGAACTTGGCAGGAATTAATGATGGTTCAAAGTGATGTCGTCACAGGTCATGTTTCATGTGACAAGAACTAAAGATTTTCATCTTAACAATAAATGACAAGAAAACTGCAAATCCATTTATTTCCAAGCAGGAAAAGCAGAATGTGTTGCGCTTTTTCCGATATTTTTTTTCTGCCAACTGATTGATCAATTTCTTCACTTGACATACTGTATAACCATATTACAGCAGCATACACAGCTGTGAAGCGAACAAACTGACAAATAGATGAAATATGTTGAGATGGAGATTGCTCTGACAATGAATGGGGAGTCATCACCACAAAGCTGAGTCAGCAGAGCTATGAGAAAACCATTTATCCTGCTCAAAGCACATTAATGTACTGCAAGTCTGTACCGAAGAAGTGAGGGTGTCTTTGAAATGTGAGCTGAGGGGGATATTTGTGTGTGTGTGTGTGTGTGTGTGTGTGTGTGTGTGTGTGTGTGTGTGTGTGTGTGTGTGTGAGTGTTCGGAGGGTTATAAACTGTATGTATGACTGGGTGCATTCATCACTGCCTCGGCATAGAATTGATCTGCTGATATCTCTCTTCCGTATCCGACCAATCGCAACATCCAAACACCAGCAGCCACCAGCCTAATAAAGTGGGATGCAGAGCAGCACCAACATATCCCCATCCCTTCATTACTGAACGGCTGCCAGTGACGACGTCTGGTCCTCGTCCTAATCAGTCATCATCTCCTGCTGATAACGCTCTCTGAAAACCATCACCATGGGAACTGTTGCGCATGTTATGGGTGGTCGTCAAGGAAACCTGGCAGAAAAGCGGCCCCTTTTCTCTCATGCACTGCCTGACTCACTGCGCTGTGCTCCTGCGATGTGAAAATAGCTGTGCGATCTTAGAGAGTGTGTTCGAGATGGAGAAAAGGATGTGAAAGGGCAAACTGTGTACTTGTGGTGATTATCCCGATGACAGCCACATTTTAAACAGTTCCCTCAGGCTCATTTCTCCCTCTGTAATCCAGATGCAACAGTGGGATCAGGACTTTTTTGTACTTTACGTGATAGTATTACACATGGCTCAGCTTTATAGTTGCTATATGAGGATAATAAGTTTCTTCAGCTTTTGATTACTCAGTGCTCAGATGGATTTTGGTATTTTACATGAGATTTGTGCTTATAAACACCTGCTTAACGTCATTACTGTTACTCCTCTGTGTATAAAATTAACCAAATTAATGGATGCATTGAATCACATCATGATTGTTTACTAAATTGTGAGTTTCCAGTCTTTTACTCTTCACTTCGCACAGAATCCATATTTTTTGCTTCTAACTTGTGAATTCAACTCTCAGCATGTTTTTTGTTTTTTCTTACAAAAACAAAGTCAACTCAACAACAAACATACGATCTAAAAAGAAGAGCATTCGTTTTAAAAATTCTTGGTTTGACAGTAGGAGAAAATATTATAGTTCAGTGCTGGAGACCTCATAAAAACAACCTGCTGGAAAAACAGCCTCGGCTCAGGGTCTGTTCAAGCTGCGGATCCTGTCACGTGATTGTCTTTAGCAAATGTCCCTTTTTCTGGACTTTTTTATTCTTCAAGGGTCTTTGAGGTTAGTTTTGCTTTGTCAGCTGGTGTTTTCTTGGTTACAGGGCTCAACCATTGAGTCAATATAGGTGAGAATTTCAGCATGTATTGTAGTCCTATATACTATTTCTATTGTTATTCTTATTTTTCTATTTCTTACTACAGATTTCCCTTGCGGTGCTACTTCTACTTCAATTGGGAATAAAGGCAATAAAGGTACATCTTACCTTAACTTATCTCAGTTTATCTTTTCTTACATTTTGTTGCTAATTTGCTTCTATGCCTGTGCTGTGAAAGAGTGAGAAAACAAGAGCTTTCACTGGTGGCAGAGGGTTTTAAAGTGGTACTACTTTCAGTTTGCTATGAATGAATAGTAATGCCGCCGCCCGGCAGCAGAGGAGCAGCGGGCCCGCGCCTCCTGCAGCCTGAGACGGGAGCTGTTCTTCAGCACCACCGCGCAGCTGGAAGCTGACCCAGGAGCAGCAGCAGCGCAACGTGGAGGCTCCTCCACCTCTGTCCTCTGCGTAGTCTGCCTACACTGTCTGACGCGCACACACACGCACATACACGCACACACCGCTCGTTTCTCGGGAGTGCTGTGTGTGTTTTCAGTTTGTGTTGGGTGGTGGTCACTGACCTTTCTGCGAATTGCGGAGTCTCTGGAAGCCCTGCTGTTGTCCTCTCGAGACATTATTGCCCATGACAAGATGCTGACGACAACACACCGCGACTTTAAACAGGAACACTGTCGGTGCGAACGATGACGACCCAATACACAAAAGACAACTCGTTCGTCCTCGGCCCTGCTGTACTGGGGGAGGGCAGGGCTGGTGTCGTTTCTGATGAGTCCTCCCTCCACATCACCACACGACAGAGGCGCAGGAGGCAACAGGCAGAATCAGGAGCACAGGTGGAGTCAGAGCAGAGAGTCAGACCCAGAGCAGCTGATTCATCCTCTATTCAGAGCGGAAGCAGTGGGAGACATCTGCATGCAACCTTATATTCATATATTTACGAGTAAATATATATTTCTTTTATATAAAATTATGCTTTACAATTTTGTTACAGTGTTAAGGCAATATTGGCCATTATAATAAGCTAACACTATGGAATAGCTCAAATATCCAGAGGGCCTAGCTATCATCAAACACTTCAGTTCAGCCTGCACCTTCTGCATTCATCATCTGTCTGCATTGTGTAAAGCTGCCATCTAGTGTAAATCAATAATAAACAAAGAAAAAAACACAACCAACAGAAGCCATGTGGGGACAGTTGGGGTTTGATTTCCAGTCTGCTGGTTCTGATCCAGCAGCAGCCTCATAGAGCTCTATTGTAGAAACTGGATCACATTATGTACAACATATAATAGTAGTTTACTCTAAGTGGGAGTGAAGTGCCAGAGGAATTGAATATCTGGTTTTGTTCTGTTTTGGTCTGGATAAAGCTCACAATTCCAATAAAAACCCTTGTCTTTTAAAAAGACATGCGTCCCTTTTTACTTTATCATTCAAGAAGACTTTCAGAATTTCAGGATCCCAAGCAAATGTATGCCTTGTTGTAAAAATGTTATGGTTACACAATAAAATACTGAAAACAAGTATATTCATTTTCACAATCTCATCATTTCAGCGCTGGTTGATTTGGTGCCATCCATATCTACTGTAAATGAAAACAACCAGCATGACCATTGTACTCAAGGTATTATATTTTCAATTGTATGTTTCAATATCATACTATCATATAGTACTACTTTATTACACAATGAGGGAAGTATGTGTTGCTGCTAATTACACTATATTTACTTTCTCAATTTTGTTCAGAGGTAAATGTGTCTTCAGTCACAAATGAAATATCATTCTGCTCAGAGAAGTGATTGATTGAATTAAGTTTCTTCATTCATGTCTGAAGACTACAGTTGATTTGCTTGCAAAATGAAGTTTCCACACTGAAGTTTTTATTGACTGACCCTTGGCTGTGTGGAGAACATGAATATTACTATATTTTGTCTCTTCTGTTTAGATGATTTGAGAGTGACTGCTGTTCATGCTGTGAGTGCAGCATACATACCAGTTGTACCTGGTTTAATTTGCAGTTGGCTGAAGTATGACTGCAGATGTTTAAGCAGATGTTGTGCCCGGTCATAACAGTGGGAGCTGGTTGTCAAATGTGTGTCTTTAAAGCTGCAGCCATCAGATGGAGAGAAGAGAGGAGAAGTGACCTTGCAGGGATTCACTTTCACATGTTGTTTGACGGCAAACGAAATGAATGGGCAGGCCACACCCACCCACACATCTCTGGCATGGTAATTTAAGGTGTGAATGATTTTACATGAAAGCCTCAATCAGGACAAGAAGCGAGACAGGAAGTCTGTGTTTTAGCTCATCCTTGCTGCACAATTAGCCTTTGCGCATTCTGACAGTTTGTGACTTTGTTTGTCTGTTGTCAGGAGGTAGAAACCTGGAGAAGAAAACTACACTTTGGATTCTCTGAGGAACTAATTCCAGGTTATTCTAATGTAACATCTTTGTCTTGTTTACCATTAGCTATACACTATAATATCTACTAGAATAAAATGTTCTCACCCTTATTTGCTCCTATTGTTTCTGATATAGATTGCTTAGATTTTGCTGGCTCTCTTATTTATATTCAGGTCACATTACTCTGGAATGTGTCAGTTACTGCAAACAAATTAAATGCCAGTTTTGTAATTACTGAACGGCATGAACATTTCTATATGCTTTTGGACAACAGCTAAATCAAACTTTTACAGAAACACAATCAAGATCCAGTAAACTGAGAAAGCACTGAGAATTAAGGTGAAAGCAAAAAGAAAAACAAACATCCCACATCACACGTTTTCTGGCAAGCAGTGAAGTACACAAGTGTTTATTTGGAAGTTGAAGTTTATATGTATTTTTGTTTGCCGCAAACTACACTGAACAAAGATGTTCTGTGGTTTTGAAATGTTGGAGGACAATGTTGAGGCTATTTGAAGGCTGCTGCTGCTTTAACCTTCCATCCTGACTCATCACTGTTCTTTTTATCCCTGTGATAAGGGGGAGCTGAAAGAAATTTGATTATCCTGTTGCCATGTAAGATGTTACAACCCACCCCTACATGGATTACAATTCATTCCCAACAACACTATGATTTATTGTAACTGATTTTTGAAGAAAAAAAAATATTTTGACCATCCAGTAGAGACTGATCATTGCTGTCAAAGAGAGATTTTATTTAAACCTGTATGATTGGAGAGGCCACATCATGCACTAGATTAAAGCTAGTGGATGGAGTGTCCTGGTCATGTAATGGTTTAAGGAGTTATCAAAACTCATTAGGCCATGATTAGGCCGTGCATTAAGACGCACATCAGGTAAATTAACTTATTACACAAATTGAGATTTCTCAAATATATCTCAAAAACACAAAACACAATGGAGCATGGGGGGTCAGAGGAGCCATGGAGCGTGGGATGTGCAGGAGAGCGGAGATAGTGTGTCAGTGTCATAAGGTGCATGAACACAAAGTAAAAGGAAAGAAGCGAAGAGGAACTAAAACAGCATAACAGAGCAGCTCCTGCAGAGAGAGAGAGCGGACGTGGCAGCAGCAGTCAGAGCTTTGTAGATTGGGAACACTGTGTGATCCAGGTGATCCCAGCACCAACGATCCCTGCCCCAGCCACCTGGCATCCGAGTCCCTGTTCACACTCATGTTAATGCCGCATGTAAACAGCGTCTGAGCCGCAGGAAAACAAAGAATAGACGACTACACTCCAACAATGTCAGTCACATGATTGACAGTGTAAATTAAAACTATGAAAATGTATGGAGTCCAGATATCATTTAGTTGATTCCTTTTAAAATAAAAACTGGCATCTACATTACCCACAATGCAACTTGACCACTAGTAGCGTGATCAGAGATTAGGGTATTAAGTAGCAATTCTAGTGGAAGCGTATCTAGCTTTGAGCAGAAATGGGAAGGGGTTGAGAGAATCATTGCAATCTCACTTTTTTCTTACACTAGACCTAGAGATTAATTTCATTTTCAAAAAACTACTTATGACAGGTTGTATTCTCTCAACACCAGGAAACACAATTTGGTTTCCCTTTAATCAAATTGTCACCAACTACCAGTTGATTATAGTATATTGTTATGTGTTGTTCCACAGTTATCACCATTTTGGATCATTTCCTATCCTCACACAGTATTCCTCTGACAAATGCAGCATTGGGGAATAGATTACCCTGTTCTTTCTTTATGCATCTACCAGTAAACTGAAGTCCCCAAGTTGACTGTTGAACGATTGTTGTCAACTAAGTTTTTATAGCAAGTTAACAGCAAAGATGTTTCAAATCTCTTATTTCAGCTGCTGTTGTATTTAATTATCATAGTATATTGGCTTCAAGGACCAGTTTATAGGATGTAGTGACATCTAGTGGAGAGGTTGCAGATTGCAAGTCACTGAGTTTCCAAGCATGCCGACAAACCTAAGGTCATCCTGAGGTAAAATAGAACAATGAAAGTCCATCTTTGGAGCCAGAGTTTGGTTTGTCCATTCTGGGTTACTGTAGGAACAAGCTGGTGCAACATGGAGGACCTGCTCTAGATGTGATAACAAGGGCTCAGTCTAAGGTAACACAGCGATTCTTGGTTTAAGGTGCTGATCATAGACTGGTGCTGATACATTAATGAAATATTTATGGATAAAATATTTCACTGGTGTGTATAATTATGACCTCAGAACTACATGTTAGAATAAATGAGACACACAGAGAGTCAGATTTTCTCTGTATCTAACATCAGACGTTACTTTTTACTTTTCACTCTTTTTTTTTACAGGTGGAAGATAAAAGACACAGCCACTGGGCTTTCTGCAAAACAAACACTCAAAATCAATAAGGGAAATACTTTCTACATGAGTAACAGGTGAACATTGGCACAGATAAAGGATACACCGCTTTGCAGAGAGTGTCAGAAAGGTAGAAAGCCCCAGCAGGATACAGTCCTACTGGCCATCTCTGGCATACATAACTCCAGAAGTGTAGCACACCGGCTCTAGGCTGCTTTTTCATCGCTCTTTGATGTTTCCGAATTCAGCTCGAGCTGGACCCCCAGGTCTGTCGGATCTCCAGAGAACTGCAGAAGAAGCAGAAGCTAGAATGGTGGCATGGCAGTCACAATGGCGGCCATCAGACTAATACAGGAATAGTTATTTCACTATATGCACACTAACATGGCAGTGGCAGGCTTTGTGGGGTCCTCATTCTTCATTTACGTCACTCTCATTTATTTCAAATCAGCAGGCTTTTACAATCCATACATCACACAACATTTTCCATCCTCTGACGCTCATGTGTTCATGAAGACATGTTACTTTCAACTCTGCTGCAGATATCAGGGGAATATAGACTCTGGCAAGAATGATGTTAATTTTGGCAAGATGCACAAAGTCTAACAACTTCACTCCAACAGAAGTAGTTTAAAAACGACTGCGAACCAAAGTTTAAAAACTCAACTCACGTAAAATAGATTATGATGTGAATATAGAACATGCACAGCCTCCATTTTTGGAGTAGAAGCTCTGATCTCATCACCCCCCACCAAAAGTATTTTTAAAAACACAGCACAGAACAGCAGGGAATGAAGAACAGCTGCAGACTCAGAGCCTGGAGGTGGAGGTAGGACTTTTGGAATGCTATATCAACAGCAGCATTAGCATTAGCAGCAAGCAACATCATAGCTTTCAGGTGAGCAACGTGGCAGCAGAAGAGCGAGCAGAGTCCTGACGGATTATGTGATGAAAAGGGTGAACTGGATACACACTATAATGCAGTGAGCAGTGTAACTGTGAGATTACTAGAAGACTTGATCTGATTCCCAAAGCTCCTGGAAACTCTGGTATCTGCTGTGGCAAACTGCATAACATAGCACAGGGGGAGGGAACCTTCTTCTTAGGAAGGGCCATTTCAGTTTTTATACAACCTTTGAGGGCCATATGAAATTTAACACAACAAATATTGCACTGACCTCTAATGAATTTCTCTTTGGCGAGAAATGATGTCAGATGGTAGTGGTGATGATGATAGTCTCAGATATTTTTTTTTTTTGCCGGTATCAGCTTCTTAGCTAACTTTAGGCCACCTGCAAGAACATTTTTGTATTCTCATCCTAAATCTTTCTTACATTTGATGAATGTTATTTGTGTGTATTTAAGCATATGTGCAGGTGGCTGGTAAATATGCATGATTAATACCCCCAAAATACCAAATAAGAAGAAAAGAACTTCACGAGTTTCAGAGACTGAATTCCTGATTTCAGAGATCCTTAGAAGAAAGCCTTTAATTTCTAACAGGGTCAGGATTGAAATTAGAAGACTAGAAAAAAGCTGTTGATGCTGTGCCACCTGTTACTGAATAAAGGAGAAACAGTAAACTATGAAAAGGGCTTTAAAAAATATTTAAATGCAGCAAGCTCAAATGCAAAAGACACAAGCCAACTGGACTACTTTGCAGCACGAAGGAGTTGTGTGCTCCCCAGGCCATCAAGTAACAACATTTAGCAGAATACATTAAGAATTATATTATTATTCATATTGCAAAGTACAGAATAATGAGGACAGAATAATGTTAACACAATTATAAGGTGTAATTTATGTATTTATTTATTATTGCTCCTAAGTAATGAAATATACAATCCATTAGTGAAATACTTGATCTGAATAACAGCAGAGTAATATCTCATGAACCAGAGATATCAGTCTTACGTACCTCTTAAGAATAAATGTGTTCATGGGCATGAGGCCCGTTTCCCTGTCAGAGCGATGATGATCATCTAATTTAACCGCATGTTTGCTGAGGTATTTATTCTTAAGATTGATCTTTTGTGGATCTGCAGAACTGCGGATCCTGACTCTTTGTTAATTTCTCTTGGAAAGCAACATTCCACATCTTTTTTTTCATGGCAATCCCCATGACACTTGTCAGCAATGACCCAACAACAGCTACCTGTGTGTCTCTCACACTGGCCCTGACCTGAAAGCCTCACAGCCAGAACGGACCACTGGAAGAACATGTCAGTCCAAAGTTTTATGTTATTTTCTTTAATTAAAAAAAATGCTAAAATGATTTTGATCTGTATTTCTGAGTTGCTTTTATGAAATGGTGTGGGGATGTACACCCAGAGAGTGGAGGTTCTCTAGTCCAGATTTGATTTTGTTGTTGAGAACAACATGGTGTGTACATCTACTTTACTTCTCAAGCTCAGGAACATGCAGATATAAATCATCTTCTTGTATTTACTGCAATTTTCCATGCCTCACAAAGGGACACTCTGCAGTGGCCTTAAACTATGAGTCTGACCAAGCATTTATCTGAATCTTAAAAACTTTTCTGAACCTTTTTTATTTACAATTATTGTAAAGAATATGTTTAATGTGATCTCAAAGTGACAAACCAAAGTCTGTAGTTTTTTTCATCGTCTCTCAGGTTAGTATGTTAGTTTAATGGCCTGTAAGTTCAGAGTTCAGGTTCACTTACTCTGCTTAAAATGCTCTATATCAATGATTATGTGGCTCCATGTCTGTGAACGGGTACATATGAAACTGGTTGCTAATACATTTACTAACTTAAAGGGGATTGTTCACCAAAAAATGAAACGCGTTAGCATTGCTACATCTGCTAATGGACTTTTTAGGCATATAACACGGTGTAAATGATGCTGTTTCCATTCGAATATGAATGTTGCAGACACATGGATGACACCACAGGAGAATTAATGAGGCGTGTTATGTTTTTTTCTGTTGTTTAATAATGTTTGAAGGAGTCACCTTGGCTGCAACACTGTTTACCTGTGATACCAGTGATTTGTGGACTCAAACACTTCACCCACCCCTCCATCGGCATAATGGTGAGTAGATAATGAGTGAATTTTCAATTTTCTGTGAACTGTCCCTTTAAGATGATCATTTTTTTTCAGTTTGAAAAACGTGGAGTGCAGGCTGAAGCCAACTAGTGCTGCCAGAACTGAGCCTGTTGAGTTGGCAACATGTGAATCTACCAAGGAAGGTGAATTTAGCACATCAACACTGTAACAACAGGAAATTACACTCCAGCTTGGCGCAGATAAAAACATGATGAGACTCATGCAACCACACACACACTCTACTATCCCCATCTGTCTCTCAATCTTTCCCACTCTCCGTCTCCTTTCTCACCATCGATTGTTTCTTCCCGGCTGTTCCTGTGGCGAGGTGAAGCGGAGCCATGCCAATCACACGTGTTGAGTGATAAACACTCAGCTGTTGTCTCCATCGTTTGGCTCTCTCAGTCTGAGTCAGAGAGCCACAGTTGATTTGGTTGTTGACATTTGTGGTTTGCCATAGCTTTAAGTTGTTAGTGACATTTTGCACATGGCCAATGCTGAGCTCACTGTTAAACAGTCTTGAAATAATTTATTTTCTGCTGAGCCCCTGCTCTCCAGTAACGAATAAGTTGTACAAACCTGCCATTTTGACATCTCCTCTAGTCCGATGTTGTTTCTCCCCTGCACTGCACCGCTGACAGATCTTGAATTACCAGAGAAGCGAGCAGTTACCATATAACCGAGAAGGCAGGAGCAGCTCCCACTGGAAAGTCAGTAAATAACCCAAAGCTAAACTCTCTCACAACAATTCACTTACACACCTGCTACAGCAGAGGACAACCAATGTCTGTGTGTGAGTGTGTACATGTGTGTGCATTGTTTACAGTATGTCCACATTGAGTTTGTAGCCTGCACATGCATGTTCATAAGGGCTCAGGAGAGAAAGAGGAGCAGCAGTAACAGATCTGTCAGTGGGTTCACGCTGTGCAGATGAAAGACGCACAGAGCGCTCTCATCTCAAAGCGTTCATCGCCGTGCCCCTGTCCACGGCGCTGCCGGCAGAAAGAACTAAGCTGTCCTGGGAGTCCCGTGTTGCTTTTTGTAGGCGCTGCTGCTCCTTTCGCCTCAGATAGGTTGGACCTGAAGGATATTTGACCTTTTTGCAAAGATGGAGAGGCCTCTACTGTCATTCCTCTTCAGGAAAATCTGTGCCCACCTCCATCAAAAAGAACCTTGTTGAACCTGAGTAGTAAACGCTTTGTGGTATGACTATCTTGACTGCAACTACATGTCCTCGTATCATGCACAGCTCAAAAATAACCTCTCTTAAGAGTATGATTCATGCTGGAGCTTAAGTGTCTTCAGCCCCCACCCATCCACCCCCACCTCCACTGAGTTCACATTTACACCCAGCTAAAATTGCTACCATCTTCACTTTATGGTGCTTATTGTAGAATTATGACCAGAGGCAGACCTGATTCTATACCTTCAGAGGCATAGATCTTTGAATCGTGACATCTTTATCTAAAAAAAAAAGGTGGGAGTGAATTCTCAGATTAGATGTGTATGAGGAAAACTCAGACTCCCCCCTCCTACACCACACCCCCTTATAATGGAAACATGTCTAAAGGCTTCAGTGGACAATTTGTCAGAGGAGGATTCTGTCACATGGCCGCCACAAGGGGGCACTGCGTGGACACGGTTCATCATATGCCAGAACACAGAGAAATCAACCACATCTGCTCACACACATGTATTCCTCTTCCAGGAGATGAGAGATAATAATTCATTTAGGAGAATGGAAAATCTGTTTTTTTTAAACTATACATTTCATTTAGATGCATCAACAATCAGAGCGCTACAGAGGCAAGAGGCCTTAATGTCTCTCATGGGGTGGGGGAGCATGCCAACACAGCACGCTTTTGATGTGCCGGCACATGACGTGCATTCTGATTTCACTTGAGTAGCTCTCTTCATGCTGCCGGATGATTGTTGTCATTTCCTGTGAAGTGGAGGTAGTAATTCATGAAAAGGAGAAGGCTGAGAGAGATAGAGAGCACATATAGAGGAAACAGGGAAGTAAGGTTGAGTTTAGAAACATCTAAAGCAAAAGGAAATAAAAAATGAAATACCACTGTGAAAATGAAGAGAGCTGTAGATGTAATGCAGCCAGAGAGAAGGGAATCAATGTGCTAGCCCTAATTCTTTGTGACACAATAAATATATTACCCCTCCTCTTTCTCTTTCTCCTACCTTCCTCTTTTTAAAGCCTCCCCTGCCCCGCCCATCGCAGTTAAAAGACAAAGAGGTATATTAGATGAGCCGGAAGTTTTGAGACTGAAAATAACAAGAGCCATCTGCCAAAAAATGCCTGTAGACGCACATGGAGGTGCTGCTCAAGGAGACACTGAAACCCACACACACACGCGTGCCCATACACACACTCATACACAGACACCATGGCTGATACAGCACCAGCCTCCTCTCTCTCCGTCGCTTCCTGTCATGACCACAAGTGTCTTGATGACAGGAAACCCGCCTGACATCTTCTTGGGCTACTTCTGGGAAGAGGCAAAAACTCAAATGGGTAATGATTAAAGGGCCACACCAACTACTTATTATCATAATAATTAACTTTTCACATTACCAACTCAATAGTTACGACATCTATTGCACTCCTGCCCATCTTGGAAGAAGGATCCCTCACCTGTCTTTATTTCCTGTTACAAGTTTTTTTGGCACCACTTTCTCAGTTAAAAGGGGAAATTTTGGGGGTCAGTACCTTGCCCAAGGACACTTTGGCATGGGGAATGGGAAGGACTGGGATCGAACCGCCGGCCTTCTGGTTAGATTATTGATTTGAATAGCCCTGGGCAATATGGTGGTGCAGTGGTTAGAAACTTTCACTTCACAACGAGAAGTTTCTGTTAGCTGACCTGGGCCTGCGTTTGTTCTCCACATGTCTGGGTGGGTTGTCTCCTGGTACTCAAGCTTCCTCCAACAGTTTAAATATTTTAAACTGCTCAAAGTTATGAATGAGAGAGAATGGTTGTTTGTTTTAATATTCCCCCCATTCTGTAGAGGATGTGCTTGAAAGAACTCACAGTAACTCTGACAACATCATCAGGGTTATTATGTCAGACTTGACAAAGCCTCCACCAGGTAAGAGAAGATAGAGTGGATTGTTCCTTTAAGATTTGGTTGTTTAAAGTCCTGTTTCAGTTTCATATACTGAGTCTTGTATTTTGTTCCCTATTTGACCATGGAAACATGATATAAAATGCTTTTTCAAGAGAGACCGGACCAAAACCAAAACATGTTAATATTCAGTATATAAACAGTAATATATTTACATGCACCCTAGTATCCTGGCTTTGAGTGCTGGTCCTGGTTTTATCATCACTTGCTATCATTTACTATCATGCATATAAAAATCTGCTCAATGAAATCCCTGTATGAACATTGTCTTGCAGCCACAATGGTCTGAATCTGTTATAATTTGCAGGAAAACAAGTGCAGACAGATGTAGAAGCAAGTGGGACGAGTTAAGTTGCTCTTTAATGAGTGAGAAAACCTTACTGAAAATATCAAAAAAACAAACAAGAAAATCCAGGAAACTGAATCAATGCTGGTGGTAATGATTACACATTCATAGATTAAATCTTTTATCACTAAAAAATTATCATTGACAAACTGGTGTCCAGACTTTTACCATTCACTGCTCTATTTGGTTTGGCCTTTGTTAGAACATCGCTGGTGATGGAAGAGAGCAAGATACGTGGTGTCAGACTGTATCATTAAATCTGGACATTATGACTAACAAGCTGATGCTGACATGACATACATTAACATCACACCAGGGAGGATCTTGAGATTTCTCTAACTTGGTTTAATGCTTATCTCGATTTCTGAAATCAGGATATACTGTATGTTTTAGATATGCTCTTATACTTTGTAATTTATTTGCTTTCACTTTTATTGTATAGCTTTCACTAAGGCGGTCTTGTAGTAGTGTTTGAGTTGGTCTTTATTTTCCTCCCTACACTCACAGTACTTAGATACATTTTAATCATCTTTCTCCCCTACTTTCGAATTACTATGATCATTGTTTTATACAATGCACTAATAATCATTATGTATTATAATATATAATAATAAAAACAATAGTAATGATAATGCATACTTTATTTATATAGCACCTTTCACAAAGATGACTAGGGAAAAAGAATACAAAAAATCAAAGACAAGAAGCAAATCAGTCTGATGTCATTTAAAATGGAATACAGCAAATGATATAGTAAAAAAGCTCAATTCAAAGACAACAAATGTTGGGATACAAAATCTGAAAGCGAAGAAAACAGATACAATTAACATACAAAGAACACCTGACTCCCAGGATTCCTTATTTACATCATTTAAAAGGTAGTGTCAAAATAAAAGATAGATTATTTGAATATATGTATGGTATGTAAGTAGTGTATGCATATTGTAAATGCATATTGTTGTATACAATAGATTACAGTTAATTGCATATACAATTATATAGCAACAATACATACAATAAAGTTTTTTGAATACATTTGATTCAGATTGTGATGTTTATAGACAAAACTCTTTACCGCAATGTTATTCATATATGACATATTTGATATTTAATAACCATCCAAATTAATTGATTACAAAAAAGTAAGCAAAGCAGTTATCCAAATTCTTTCTAACTGATACCTTTATAATCTTTATAACATTTTTGAGTCGAGAGTTAAAGATATTTCGTAATTAAGAAGATAACATAAAGCTAATTCTGTTCCTAAAAATGATACTTAATTTCCCACCTGAGCTGTTGTAGGCCACCGGTTGGCGCAGCCATCGAGGCTGAAATGGTGAAGAATCATCTCGGTCTAGTGGGTCTCATGGCAGTGGACTGTGTTAATGCCCACAAGGAAAGCTGCATGAATTCTGCAGAGGGAGTGTTATTGAAGCAGTCTACCTGCGAGAGCTGTGCAGAGGCATCAGTGATCAGCACACGGCACAACCTTGATGGATTTTTCAACATCAACAGAAACTTCTGCCATGCAGATTTTTTTAAGATTCCACCAACATGTCGAGTACTGCTCTGTTCAATCTGTTTCATTCATACCCAACAAGACTTGCTGCACAAAATGAAAGCAGAGTATCGACAGAGGACTCGATCCATTTCCTTATCTATCGTTGAGCATAAATGAGCCTTTACCCTCAACACTGAGCTGTTTATACTGTATGTGTGTTCTGTGTTATACTGTGCTCCACAATGAACATTTATGTTAGTCAAGCATATTGTATGTGTAGAAGTGAAGGTGAGGCTGAATCTTTAATCTAATTCTGCGCTCTTCAGTGATTTTATGCAGTGACTTTAATAGCGACCGGTGTTTAACTGTGCAGGCCATGACCTAGCTATTATTTCAGACAATCTGAATACTGACATTTTTATGGGGATTTACAGTATCTGTTACAAGCGAAAAATTTACCATTAATGGTCCATGTCCTCTGTATTTGACTGCCTTCACTTTTGCACCACAATTTACTCCTCCTCCTGCAGTCATGCTTCATGTTTTCAAAGGTGTTTGGAGGATCTACTTCGTTGCTCCACAAGTCACGGTCCGAGAGAGAGGTGCTCGTGCAGACGTTCACAGGAGGTCAGGTAAGGACGATGAACTCAAACAGGCCAGTCAGGATGTCCACCCCATGGATGCATGATGAAGGGATGAAAGCAAGAAGCAATAGAGTATAAAGACAATGAGCAAAGCTGACCAGGTTTAGGTCAAGAAGTGCAAACAAGTGTTCTAGATCAAAAGGCTATCAATACAACAGGATTAGTGAGATTAAAAAAACCACTATGTTTTAGTTGCCCATGACGACACTGACATTTTTTTTTCATTTATTTAATCAACATTCTGGTGCAGCTACGACCCCAAAAAACGATTAACACACTCCAAACTCACCCACTTTGGCTCCTCAGAGAACAAAGCCACATCTACATATCCCATAATCCTTCCTTTTAAGAGAGTCAGGAGAGGTCTGATTAATCAATTGTCTGAGTGACTGGACTGTGTCCGTACCTGACTACTGTGTGGGCTATCTGATGTTGTGATGGATGAGCTAAAAACATGCTGCCACATTAATATGTTTCCCCGAGGTGATGGATGGGAGCCCGGGAATCTGACGGGGAGGTCAGCAGCCACGATGCATTGCACAGCGACCAAAGGGAGAACACGAAATGCCCATTTCTTATGACAACCCAGACGCTCATGCTTTCTGACACTGTATGCACTTAGCAATGTTCAGTGGTCTCTCTGTTGCACACAAAGACTTGATCCCTCGCTTGTTTCTCCCTTTTATCCCTTCATGTTGATCTATCCCCTGTCATACTTTAGATTTCTGTTTTCATCCAGGTTTTACTTTCACTCCTGACAGTGTCACCTTTTTACTCTTTCAAGAGATTTCTGTCTTCCAAATCGGTCCTTTCTTTTACCATCTCTCTCCCGTTGTATTTTTTCTGTTATGTATACTCTCATCATTTTCTGTGAGACATAAAAATAATAGGCTTTTTCTCACCACTTTAAGCTTTCTTTCAGACTTCATAGCCCACATCCCGCCACTAAATTAAATGGCATACTGGCACACTCGTCGTCATGCAAGAAAAATTGTAGTTATCAAAATGTCACAAAGTAAATTGTTTTGACTACAATACCTACTCCCTGTCACCCTCCTTGGGCAGAGCTGAGGTTGACAGAAGCAGGCCCCAGAGACATGTTGAATAAGCTATGAGCCTCACCGCAGGCTGCTGAAGTTAGTGGTGTGAGATATATAAGCCTGTCACTTCCATTTACCTTTTCCTGTTTGAGCTCATATGAAGATCCTCCATGTTTCATTGTAAAGGTCACACATCCTGCAGCTCCATGATGTAACTGTCACACTGCAACAAGACGTACCTAGCATGTTATTTCACGCCTAACATCATGTGTCAAATTTCACGTCACCCAATTTCTTCGCGTTAATCTGTTTATGAGGAACACATACAATTTGTTTACACCACACAAATGTGTCCAAAGCAGAGTGACCATGTTATGCTGTCCTGATTCCAGACCTCTGAATCAAAGCCCACATCTCACATTTTTACTGACGGCTGTTTTGCCTGTTGGAAATGCAGCCAAGCTGATTAGAGCTTTGTGGGCAGGATTAGGAACGGGACGTCATCTAGCACAGCTCGCAGACTGGCAACAGAAAAGGCACCAGATTAGACTGACACTCGTATAAAAGGTTATCCTAAGCGTACTGTGATTGCGATCAGCATAAACTTTTTGTTTCAATTTCGGGCCTTGTCTACACTAATGGATATCTTTTTCAACAGATATTTCTTTCCCTTTTTAAAAAAAATCTCTGTCCACACAAGATAACAAAAAGGACTAGAAAAGTTCAAACAAGCCTGCCCGACAAGTAGGTGTCGATGGTGGCCATAAAGTCCACAGGACGCATCTGTCAAATAACATAGATGATTATTGTGAGCTTATTCTCTTTTGGCAGTAGCAACTTAAAGCCAAAATTGTTGAAGGTCATCGTTTTTTTTAACTTATTTCTTTGCTCACAGTAATTTGACATCTGTTTCATCACCTTATTAAAGGAAGGACCTTTCTGGTACATGGTCTAAGTGCTTTGATTTACACCAAGCAACTGTGGGCATGCGTAAAGTAAAGCTGTCACTGTTTCTCAACGCTCCTTTTGACACGTGCACATGGATGCAGATTTTGAAAAAGGTCGGAACACAGAGGAATGAGTACATTTTCTAAATATCTGATGTAGACAGGGCATCAACTTGAGGGGGCACAGCTCACTGCATAAAGGGTCTAGGTTTGAATCTTACTCATGAGCAGGGTCTCTCTGTGTGGAGTTCTAATGTTACATGTTCTTCCCTTTGTCTACATGAGTTTTCTCCTGGTACTCCAGCTTCCTCCCACAGTCTAAAGACATTCAGGTTAGGCTAATTAGAAACTGTAAAAGTGCCCATGGTCTTCATTTGTCTCTAAATATCAGCACCGTGATAGGCTGGCAACATGTCCAGGGTGTGTCTTCTCCCCCCTGCGTCCCAACCCTCAAATAATAAGTAGTACAGCAAACAGATAGATGGATAGATAGCTGCTGACTGATTACTATAAAGAGCTAGATTCAATTCAAATATGGCACAAATTTTATCCATTTACAGAAAATGCGAATGACCGTTTTCACCAACTACCATTGTAGATGTCAGGAGTTTGTTTAAAGGTTCAGTGTGTGAAATTTAGGTGAAATTGATCTATTGACAGAAATTTAATATAAAGTAATCCGATATGTTTTCACTTGTAACTTTACTGTTATTATCTAGATTGTACGAATGATTGTTTTCTTAAACCTAGAATGGGACCTTTATACTTAAATACTTTATATTTACATGGAGGGGGTCCTCCAAACTAGACAAACTAAACATCTTTTGAGTTTTTATGACAACTGAAGGCTACCACTGGTTGTCTCTCATGTTTGGAAGGGCAGGGTGAGGGGAGGAGTATTCAGCTTAAACATGACACTTCATCACTAAATGTCAGTAAATCTCAAACTGAACCTTTAACAGAATAAATAGGAAGTGGCACTCATTCGTTATTTGGGTGCTATTTAAGCATTGCATGCAACAAGATGATGTGCTTAAAAGAGCACCAGTCAAACATGAAATGATTAGAAATGTCGTCAAAAACATAATCTCCTTGTTTTGATTAATATTTATTTTACTAATCTGACGAACGTTACAATCTGCCTACCACTCCACACATATTTCATCTGCCACTATTTTCTGTCTCTCCAGCAGAGCAGAGTCTTCATGTGGAACTTTCAGTCACATGCTTCATGCACATAATGGTTTACTCGCTATGTTTGCTTCCATTGCATTTTGAGGCATTTCACTTAAAAAAAAAAATCACCTCACTTTGCGTGAAGAGGTTTTTGTTGTGCAAATAACAAATACACAAAAACGATAGCAATTTACTTGATGATGTTTACTGCATGGACAACAAGTGCTTGCTCTAAATTGGTGATGACAAAATTACAAAAATGGTTAACTTGAACTCACACTATGTAATGAAGTAAAATCATTACAGCAGTTCACTCAGCTGTGATTACTCTGGATAATCCCCAGGCTTAGTTTACAACAACCAATTTGCACCAAGGAAACAGTCCCTATGAAAACGGCGTATTCTGTACCAAAAATGGTTTCTAAGAGGCTCTGACAGGCTTGCTTTGATCTGAAGTACTGCTGCTTCTAAAACACAGCTCTTTAAAGTCCTAGCCATCACCCCTCCTCATGAAGAAAGGGGCTCTAATAGCTCTTCAAGGTTCTCAGTGTAAGATGCAAGGGAAAGGAGGGCACTCCTGACAATGTCATGCGCTAAATATTGTATCGATTTTAAGTATAAGAAGATGACTGCGTATTCATTTTTGATTAACTTGGGCAGCATTGTGCCAAACTCTGGCCGACTAAACGAGACATGCTTGTGTGAGCAGCTGTGATGTGGAGGAGTGAAGAATGTCGTCCTAATGATGTAGACTTCCTGACTATCACGATACAGGTGTTACAATTCAATATATTTTCAAATATGTCCATGCTGTGAGCCATTTAAAGTGTTGAAGTGCACACAGTAAGACAGTGGATGAATCAAATGCCTTGTCTCTGCTGTGCTGCAGCTCAGGAGGAAGATCAAATCGTCTACTAACCAGACGGTCAGTGGTTCGTTCCCAGCTCCTCCAGTCGGTACCAAAGTGTCTGGGAGCAAGATGCTGATTCCCAAATTTCCCCTGACAGTGTGTTAGTAGTGTGTGATTGATGTGTTCCACTGCATAAATGTGTGTGAATGGGTGAATGGCAAAATTCTATGAAGTGCTTTGAGTGTTCATCAAGACTAGAAAAGTGCTATATAAATAGAGACCACTTACCATTTAGTGCTATCTAGCGAAAATCACCACTGTCTGTATTGAATACAGTCATAAAAATGGAAATGTTGATTTATTTATACATATAATATAGAATCATTTTATAATATAAACAAGTTAGTGGTGACTGTACATCTTTGTTGCACAGCATTGTTGTCTAATGTTTCCTACATTTCTACATCGTTATTCCTGTTTTTTTCTGGTGTAGTCAGGTCACCACAAAATGATTGTTAATGATGATAGCACAGTGATCGATGTTAAAATAACAGTAAGTTAGTTTTACTTAAGCCACTTTCAGACATGCAGAAAACTCCAGATAATTGCCTGTAATTATCCAGAGGGGCTAGACGTGAGGGCACCAATGTCCTGCCAGCCCCCAAGTAAAAGCTCTTGATAATGTACGAATGAGACGATGTGAGGACACAGCAGGTGATTATCTGCAGGATTCACCACGAGCAAGTAGATTTTCTAACACTCGAAGTGCGATACTGAAAAAAACCCTAAAGAGAATACAAATACCTCAGGATGAAAAAGGGGAGCCACATACGGCAGAGACACAGATGTAGATGTCAACAATGACAAAACAATGAGATGCTGGTGTCGATAAACAAAAAACATGTGACCTCTGCAGTGGATTTTATATGCCGTGACTTGCCTCCTGACTGCTGCACCAGCCCTCACCTTAATGCTCTGTAGATTCCTGTGTTGTTGTCAACACGTCTGACCAGAGAATCTCAGGCTGTCTTCTTCATGTGTGAAAGTCAGGACCCCAGAGTGAGGACATTTTTCTGGAGTTCATGCCTAAAAACAGCTGAGCTTGTCATGTAGTTTCTTAATTTTAACAAGATGTGTGCGTTGCTAGCTTAACTACCTGAAGATAAGCTTTTAGTGTCACTCAGACTTCTCAACACTTCATTTCTACACTGCAATTTCCTCTTAAATATCATTCATCACATACACAGATACCAACAGTTATGTTATTTTAAAGTCTGTTATATTTGTGTGACGCTTGAGGTCTCAAATTTTATTTGTATCGCTCATATTCATAAATCTTAGAGTTTAACAGTCTGTGCAAGGTGCGTCACATTTGCACTGGACAAGTTTTGTTGCTGCAGATGTGTACATTTCAACAGAAAGCTCAGACCCAGAAGCAGGTCAAGATTATCCTAAAGCTGGAAAAATACCACAGCTGCACAAAGAGCAGACCTGTGCACATGGCAGGTCTTGCACTCTCACAGCCAAAGATAGCTCACATAAAAGTCTGTGTCAAAAAGTCATTTTTAGCTTTCTCCTTAAGAATGAGATGAGGCGCAGCACAGGAACACGTGTCAGTCACAAGAGCGTAACAGATCCTCGGATCTCAGATCCAGATGGTATTTTCCACTGTAATTGCCTAAACTTACTGGCACAATAAATACTGACATATTGCTTTAAACCTCAATCCTGTACCACAGTAGCACAAGTCCTGAAGAATTAACATAGTTCAGATGTTAGCACAACAGTACTGCAGACTTTAAAAGTAATTAAGTTTAATTCAAAAGAAATTGCTGAAATCACTAAATATAAAGGAATTGCACCTAAGCTTCAGCTAATATGATAAAAAATATTAGTGTATGAGTGTGTTTGTGTGTGTGTCAGATTGCTGTGCACATCGATTTTTATTTTATATGAGAGTATTTTTAAGAGTCAGAATTTATATTAGACCTGGCATGTGTCCCATGCAGTAACAGTTGGGGATGGCTATTAATTTAGTTTATTATTTTCCAATGCCACACACACACACACACACACACACACACACACACTCACGCTTCTATCTTAGTGAGGACACCCATCGGCATAATATATTCCCTATCCCCTTACCATAACCCTCACTATCCAAACTAAATGCCTAACCCTTACCCAAACCTAATTCTAGCCCTACCCCCAAAAACCAAGTCTTAAACCTAACACAGCCCTTTGAAGAAGTGAGGACCAGAAATGTCCTCACTTTCCAAAAATGTCCTCACTATGAAGGGTCTATGCTTCAAATTGGTTCTCATTAAGATATAAGTACAGGAACACACACACACACACACACACACACACACACACACACACACACACACACACACACACACACATCCTTGTGTGAAGATAACATTAGAATTCATGCCACTCACCAACATAGGGTCTAATGACATGCTCCATAAATTATAACATGCAGGGCGTTGAACATAAAAAATGTACATGTGTTGTCGATGAGGCAGAAAAAAAAAGAGCGAGGAAGCAACTTGGGTTAAATATGGCAATTTATCAAAGACGACTCCTGGTTGTACGGCAGCACTTTGTCTCGATTATTGGGTTGCAACACAGACGGCTGGATACATTGCTTCTGCAAACAGACGCTGATGATCGAAGTGATAATGACTAAATATAGCAGAGACCCTGCATTCATTCACAGTCATTTTCTCCTGCATTTGTAGACTTTGTGGTTATCTCTCTGAGAGTCTCTCTGGAAGAGTGAAAAACAGTTTTGGAAAGGCGCTTATCAAAGCAGCAGCCTGCAGAAAGGCTTTGTACTACAGTGCAGTGTGATCGCAGACAGCTGTCCTGAGCCATGTACATTCATTTCTCATGATGCAGTGCTGTTTTGCAGTCTTTAATGGGTACGACAATGTACACCGAATAATTATGATATTACAACAAGTTTTACTTCACCTTGTTGCCTGGTTTTCTTTCTCCTGTGTCATTGTGTTTCGGTGGGAGTCACAGCGAACACCAGTTATTCTTTCTGAAGCTGCTGGCACTCGTCTCTGTAGCTTTCAAGTAAAAAAAAAGAAGAGGAAACTCAAAGTGTACTTCCCGTATTTTTAACCCAGTGGGGCTCAGAGCTGGTGTTTTATCATTTCCATTTCCTTTGTAAGAAATTTCATTATAGTGCTGTAATTTTTTTCCCTCTCTCCAGATGTAGCATCAAAAGTCACTGTTCTTCTCAGCTTACTGCCAAAACTTCACTTACGTTTTCCTCGCTGTCTTCATGTTCAGCCCTCAGCCTATGTCACTGTGCATTACAGTGCAAACTTCTGGTTGGTTTAAAGCTATCATTTTAGTCTCAAGTTGAAAAAAAAGAAAGAAACAAAAAATAATTCTGCATTACAGTTTGGACTTTTAAACCCGCTGACAATATTCCCTTGTTGGCCATTAAAGCAATGTCTTGCTGAGGGTGGTGAATAATATTTCCTACGCTGAGCTGCCACAATAACTGCTGTCATAAAGCGTTGGGCAGGATTTCGAACCCCAGCCTCCAACTAATGGTTTTCTGAACATGTCTTTACCTCTGACTGGCTCTTTGAGTCACCCAAACACTTAAACAGACACGGAAATTTCCCTTTTGTTGCTTAGAATCTGCCAGCAGTGCACAAAACACAGCTCGATAAATCAATCCTAAACTGTAGCTGGGGCAGGCAACATAGTTAAAACAATAAAATTCTACTTGGGCATTGCAGTATGGCTATTGATTTTAACCCAGCGTTCCTCCTTTAATCAATCATCTTTCAGCAGCATTAATTCCTGTTTCTTCATTTCCTGAGGTGACCACCTGTGGGGTGAAAGTAAACAGGATGTTCAACCCTTTACTTTTGCCAGAGCATCGGAACAATAACAATTGTTTCACGAGGGAGATTGACCTTCTATGAATGAGAAGAAAAATGTGTGTTGCTAACCTTATTCAGCTTGTAGACAAGCTGTGTGGTTGAGCTGAAACCCAAGAAAATATTAAAAATTGATTTTTCTTCTCATGTCACTTGGTATCCAGAGCAGCAGCTACTGTTAAAGAAGCATCCATTGGTGCGAGTTCACACCATTTCGGGGAAAACACACTCACAGTCAGTCCACTGCTGGTTAAAGATACTTGGGAGTGTTTCTCACTAACAATAAGGAACTGTTCTACAGTTGCTCCGCTCAGAAATCCCTCTCGAATAAGATTATTTGATTTTGTGCATGTTATCTTGGACTGGGGTAAAGTGAGCCTTGGTGCTCCATGATTGGATTAGCAGACCCATGCGCGGGGAGTGGTGTAATGCAACCCAGAAACCTAATTTGATTTGGAAAGGATCGAGGAATGTAATTTGAAGTTTCTTATCTTGCCTTATGTTGGAGGGGAGATGTATTAAAAAACATAGCAGGATAGCCTGTGTGAATGCTGCATTGATCTCATACAGATTGAAACAGGCCGAAGCCGTTAACAGAGCATTTGACAAATACCAGTAGTCATCCAACAACAATGGGAGCTGATACATTTATGTTGGTGTAAATCAGTCATTGCTGCTTGATTTTTACACTCATTATTTTAGCAATGGCAGCCCTCAATCTAGCTCTCTCTGTTCCTGACCCATTCATACGTGCAGCGACACTTGCTTGACACTTGTGTGCAAAAGGAAGTCGTGCTTGAATGCAAATGAAAAGGGCCACGGAGCCCAAGCTCTATAGCAACATCACAGTCCGCAGGGGTCTTTCATTTGCAGGAACCTGTATGTGTTCAGATAAGAAGGACGTGTGTTGCCATCCACAACTGAGGAGCAGCTTGTCAGCCTTTTAGTGTGCTGCCATTGTGCCAATTAGTTCCCCAGCAAGCGAGTCAGTGAATTTGACAAGTTAGTTGTTAAGTCAAATCATTCACGTCCCCCTCACTTCATTAAATAAACAGGCTGGCAACTTCAAATGTCGGCCCTCAGTTTGAAAAGCTAACAAGTCATGTTCCTTATTAGGTCGGGCCTGGTAACATTTCCCTAACACATCCAACGCTGCTCACATATTCATCAAATGTGTCACATACAGCAAAAGGAAAATATTAGCAATTGTTTATGATTTTTCAGCCCGGAACCCAAAAATAATGACGCCATCGTGACTGTCACTATACTTTGAGCTACTTCACAAAAAAATATTTTATTACCTATTTAATTACACATGTTGTGATGTTTCCCGTGATTTCATTCTTCACCTTCCAACTGCTATTTTATCTTTGTAACAATTACAGCTGAGATTTAAAATTTTTACCAGTACTCATAAAATGTAACCTAGGGTCATAATATGCTGCTGCACAGATGGCCAAATGGTTATTAATACGCGTTTCCTACAATTGTTCAATTTTTCTAACTCATAGTCTTCAGCCCAAACAACAGTGACTTCAGTGGCATCACACATGGCAATTAAACAGATTTCCTTTGGAGCCACACATATCTGATTAAACCTTGTTTCATATCTACTCCCCAAGACCAGGGAATAAACTTTTCAGCTCTAAAAGTAAGATGGAAATAAAAATGTCTACGCCCATGTTTCCTGTCCATCTGTCCCCAAACTTTGTGAGCTTCTCTCATTATGAAATTCATGACATACTTGTGAAATCAATGCTGTGACACAAATGTGAAGGCTTCAGCATGAGGGGTTAAACAGACGCAGAGAAAGATGCAGTGCCGATGTTCGGGTTAACGTGAGGACGATGTAATTTGTCATGTCGCCTGTTTACTTTTTCACTGACACAGACAAAAGTGAAAATAAAAGCTGCATCAATCAAAGCTTTGGGAAGAGATACAGGACAAGATGAGGAGACTGAGAGGCAAAGAAAGAGGAAAGTGATGGAGATGAGAGAAGAAGCGCAGCAGCATGTGCCCCATCCTGCGTACAGGGGGTAATCTGACTGTCCCGACCAAATTCAAACAATTGTGGCCTACTTACCGGAGAGAAAGAATGATTTTGATTACAGTGGAACCTATAGTCTTAGTTAACCCTAACCCTACAATATATAATACTATAATACTATAGTTTTACTATATTGTTGATGATATGAAAAGATTGTTGTAAATCTTATCGGCTTCATACTTGGCATGTACATTTTAAATAGTCGGAGAAAGTGCAGTGCCACACAACACGTTAAATATTCATATTAAAAAAATAAACAGCTGACCAGCCCTCTGGTCAGTCAGTGGGGGAGGGGCAGTGTACCCTCAGTCTGTGGACAGATTTGAACTTGTCTTCTTCTACGTCCTCAGATAAACAACAGCAGTGGTCAACAACCGGGTCAAACCATGGGTCAAAATCGCTGCCAGATCATATTGACTTTTTTATTCCACCATATTGGACAGACACAGACAGACTGAACCAGATGGACTGACACAGACGGACTGACACAGACAGACTGACTGGCAATGGATGCTGGTCCCCGTCCTGGCAACAGTGTTCATAGAAGTGTTTTATATTTGATCATTTTTCAGTGTAAAAGCTTAATGTTCATTTTGTTGCTGCAAGGCTTTACACCGAGTGGTTATTTAGAAAAGTTGTGAACTTCGGTCTGAAGATTGTGTCAGTTGCTTAACAGACCTCTGAAATAGCTGACATGCAATATGCAATTTCATTTTATGAGAAACAATGACTATAACATTTTCAATTATAGATAAATCAGGTAGGATTTTCTCTCCACCACAGTCTGCACCACTTTTGGACCCCACTGTACAGTATATGTGAATGTGTGTTTGTGTGTGGTCAGTTTTTGTTATTATGTTGCTGGTTAATCAGGGGCCCAATTTGAATTTTGTCCCTTCGTCCATAATTTGTCATTTCTGGCCTGATCCAGTATCAGTAACAGAACTCTTGAGAAGCTTTTCTGATGACATTAGTAGGTACTGTGAATGTCTTTCATCCTTGATGTTACTTTCCAAGAGCCACCACCCCCTCTCTGGTTCAAGAATGTCACATGAGCATTGCAGTTGTGTCCCGATGTTGTAAGTCAGCGTACCGTGTCACTCACCTGCTCACTCGTTGACTCGCCTTTTAAATTTTGCATGCTGCCTCCTGTTAACAAGCTGGACTTCTCATGGTAGACACTGCAGCTACCCCGTACAGAGGAGGACCAAACAGCTTCACTCAGTTCATTTATTTTGTGCTGCAAAAGTCATTAACTCGGCGTCGACCATTTTTTTGTTTAAGCTTTCATGTGATCCCATTAAAACTCTGTTCAAGTCCAATTTTGGCCTCTTCGATCTGCCAATGGGGACTGCCAATATTAATGTACTGCACTGATGTTTAGGGAAAACAGGAAACATATGAATCCAACAGGCTTTCATGTCACAAAATGCCATTTTAAAAGAAGAGGTCTGATACAGTTTGTATCAAAGTTCTTTTTGATTCTCTTTTTTGGTTTCATCATCTTTTTATATCAAGTCTTTGATAGTTTGAAAAGAAGGCTGTGGATCAACTCCCACTTTTCTCAGAGTATCCCCCAATGAGAAGCACAGCAACCTCGTCACATGTTTTCACAGCTGTAATTATTTAAGTGTCTCAGTGTACCCTGGCCTGACCCCACTGCACACCTCTCTACTGCTACATGTGCAACACTATCTGTGTTTAGATCTTTACTGGTTCACCTGGTCCACTCACTATGTTATACTGGCTGCCTGTCTGACTGACTGACCAATTGACATTCTGTCCTTTTCTTTCTTGTCAAGGTTAAATTTGAGATATAACGGAAGATGAACTCACCATATTTTGGTCCAAGTCAGTTTCTCATTGCCAGTCAAGAACCTGAAGATCGATGCCTCAATGCAAAACCCCCCTAATATATAGATTTAAGCCCGAGGCAAATTATCAAATAGATTGAGTCAAAAGCTGTGTGCAAAATGTTTGACTAATGTCAATATTCTTTCCATATCTATGAGGAAAACCGTGTCATCTGAGGACTTGGATTTATTATCATTTACAAATAAGAAGACTAAGAGTTTGCAGCAACACTAGAACATCTATGCAGGCTGCACTTGGGTGTGCTTACAGTGACAATGCAGATAACTTAAAGCTAAGCAGATGTAACATTCACAATGTTTTTTTCCTTAGTTCAGTGTTAGCATGTTAATATTTGCATAATGGAACACACTTACAGAGCCCGTTGGGGAAGTCAAATGTTTACAGGTATTTGATCATTTACTAAAGAATTGGGAAAAATCAAATTCTGAGCTGATGGTGGTGCTCGATGACAGTCAGATTTATTTTTTACATCCATAATTTATGTTATAACAAACATGGAAGCAAAATGCTGTACTCCAACAATCAGGTTGCAGTTAGCATTTTAATAAAACACAACACATCCATATAACGTTTATAAGCTGATTATTCATTTCTATCAGTCGACAATCAATGGTCAGTTCCAAGTGCTAGTGGAATTTGTGCATATATGTCATCAGATCAGGATCACTGAGTGTCAACTTACTGCTGGAACATCAAGGCATGATGGAAAACAGAAGGATTCACTCTTTGGGGACAAAGAATATCAACACAATATTCTATGGCTGCCTATCTAAGTTATTGGTGATAAATTGAATTTTCACTAAAAGCCGGAAGGCCAACCTGTTGGTCGTGCTAGAGGTTAAGTCAGAATGTCATCTGTGAGAAGCATCCTCTGGAACCCATGGCCTATGAATGTAATTTACTGTATGGATAACATTTCATTCATATCCAGCTGCTGCTGTATTTCAGTGGAAACCTCAGTCAACCTTGTGGTGCCACTACAGGTGAGAAAGAAATGACCAAATCAGAAGGACTTTGGGGACCATGATTGCCTGTACAACATTTTATAACAATACATTACTGTGTTTGAGACATTCTAGTTTACATCAACTACCCAGCCGAAAGCAACACCAGAGAACAAAACTGTGTACATAGATCATCGGTCTGGCTGTACTAATATTCTTGGTATAACAACTTAAATTTTGGTTGATTATTCCATCTGAGCATAAACAGAGCTTTGTGATAACACTGAACGTCCCAGTTGGTTGTAAGGTACAGAGTAGGTTTGCAATAAAATCTACAAAGATCCTTGATAAAATATTTTGCAAACAGATGGGTTTTGACCTGACGTTACCTCTGATAACACCAGTTGTAAGCTCAGCACTGAGTAACTGTGCTTTCTATATTTATGTTTGGTTTCCTTAACGCTGTGCATTCGTTTTTTTAGATTGTTCTCTTTGTAATTTAGCCTAAACATGCAGCTAATATAACAGACTGTGTTCTCTACACAATAGTTCAGTGATATAGCTGTTCACTGAAGCCCTACATGACTTTTTTTATGTCTGTCCAGAATTGTCCAGATCTTTGCAGGTTGCATCTGAATTCTATTCTACAAGACTTCAGTCAACTTCAGTTAAGAAATGTTCAACAATATCTCTCAATATGAAAGTTGTGTTTAACCTGAAAACAACTTTTATTGACCCCTGGTTAGGTGAGGGGAAGGTTCTGTGTGGGGGAAATATCCTACTTGCCCCAATATCTTTTTTTATTGGACAGTGGACAGTAACGAACTGTAGTAAAATGAGAGGATAAAGAAACATCATATCATGGATGCACAATAGCAGGAGTTTCATTATATTTGTACATATTTTGTATGTTTGTTAGTTTGTCAGTGTAATAACAAAAACTACTGAACAAGTTTCCATTAAAGTTGATGGAAGGAAGGGACAAAGGCCAGGAAAGAAGCCATTGCATTTTGGCATGGATCTGGACGAAGGGACAGAACCAGGATCTTTGTTTCGATTTCTCTTTCAGTGTCATACTCACCAATTTCCCAGAGAAAGGACTTGGATTAAAATAACAGATTGAGTGTGTGTGCAGTTTGGTGCAGCTTGATTAAATTTACAGGGACTGAGGGCTATTCTAGTTCATTCTTACGAAGTTTTTCACTGAGCATATGCCTGTCTTCTGCTGGACGGTGATTTCCCATTAGCTCTCTGTTGACATGATGGAGATAAAATACTTTTAATCATATGGCTCTTAAGAGTTTTTGGTTTGAATTAATCAATAATTAATAATAGAGAAGATTAATTTCATGCCTTGTGTAAAGGTCAAAAAATGATTGATCAAATCCATTTTCAATGATTGTGTCAGTGGATTAGCTCCATGACCTCAAACACGTTGGTGAAGATTCAGCCATTGAGTGTTGCTGAGCTGTTTTTCTAATTGTACCTTTACAACACAAACCTTGTTGCAATGGGAGTTGTATTGACAAGAGTAAAATCTCAAATTTGTTTGGTCAACTTGTGAGCAGGGTTCAGCTGCTGTTGATGTAAATAAATCCCTGATTAATGTTGTAACTTAATGTGCCCAGGGGCTGCAAAGACAGCTCAGACCTTACAACATACATTTATTAAGTACTAACTGCAACCAGTAAACTCATAACATGATTTAATTTGATTTGGGCTTCAGTCTCCCAGAGCGGCCACAAAACATAGATAGATAAATCTATCTATCTATCTATCTGTTTGTCTGTCTGTCTATCTAAGAAGCACGCTGTGTCCCTCATGGGAAAAGAAATATTTTATACAGCGTTCATAATAATGATGACTTTGTTAATCATTTATTTTTGTGATAGAAAGACAACCACTAAAAAAAAGTCCTATTAGTCTAAAATGAAATTGCCTTGACTGATGATGCCGGGCTACACTGCCAGACGCACATTACACAAAACACAAGCCAGGTATCCTTGTACCATGCAGTATTACTCTGCCACATGTCCTCCCTCCCCAGCTAACCAGACGTTATTAGGACACATACAGTACTTGAAGAAGAGTACATGAGACATGTATTTAAACACATGGAAAAACATTCGGTGCAAAAGAAGTTCACCTGCAACACACAACATGTAATGTGACGCACACAGCCAGGTGTGACGGCCCTTATGTGTTTTCCTCTGTTGCAGGTGTTTTGCTTGCCTCTGGGAGACTCTGCCTACTCTTTATTGCTGACTAGCTGCACCAGCAAGGATGAGTATTAAAGCCAGGCTTTGGACTGATCATCCTGCACCTCCCCCACACACTTTCAACTGACTTGACATCTTTTGATCCATTAAAAAAATGCTTTAACTTCAGCTTTCCTTGTAGACCTCCCTTCATTGTTGTGGCTGAAAATCAGCTGGTCATAACACAGGGCGTCAAGGTCAAATAATTGTGATTCAAATATTGATCAAAATAATCACCATTATAATTTTTGCCATAACTGAGCAGACATAGTACCCAGACCAATTAGCAACGTCATGTTTTTTTGCTTTGCTTTCTATCCATCCTGAAAAGCAGGTTAAGCCAATCACATCTGTTCTGACAGGTTTCTGTTTTCGACCTGGACCCAAAATGCAGTCACAGACAAAAGGGATGGATTAATAAAAGGTATAATGTAATTTGTGGAAGTGCTAAGCAGGGACAGGCAGATGAATGGATTAAGGTTGGTGGCAGAGTTTGATGCAGAGAAAAGGCGTTGGTCGAGTGGCCAGCAGGCAGGCTGGAACTGGTATAGCTGGCTGGCGTGCAGGTGTATGTAGCAGCGAGCAGACTGGAGACTGCCTCCTGAGCACAGGGAGATGACAGGTATGTCTCGGCACAAGGAAACAGATAAGTGAGATAAATAAATACAATGAACCAGAGAGTTGGCCGAGCATCACACAATTTATAATGCATTCAGCCGAGAGCATGTAAAATGTAATATATGTGAGTGTATTTGGCAAAGAGAAAGCAATTAAGAGAAGTCGAGAAATTGTTGTAATATTCGATGAATTTCTATGTTCTGAGTCTGAATGTGTTCTTTAAATAAATGGGAAATGTAATTGAATGTAATTGAATTATATATATATATAATTCAACTAGTGAACACAGTGACCTATTACCTTGGCATAATTTCACAAATGCATGGACTGACATCCAACTGACATATTCACGATATGCATGCATTCACATGCTGATATCACCTCTTTGTGTGCACAATACACTGTCAATGTCAGTTTTATTTATATAGCACATTTAAGCACACAGAATAAGATAGAAAGTAGAATAATTAAACTGCCATGCATGTTCACAGTAAGGTCCAGTCATAGAGGCTCACAGGGAAAATGAATGTGTTTTGTGCATGTGCAGTATGTATGTTTAACAGAGCGAGACTCAGTCAGCTAACCAAACTGGAAGGTGTGTGGATCCAACAGTTCCCTGGCTGCAGTGTGTAGACACCAGAGGCCTGAACAGATGGATTTGGTGGGGTGCACCGGAAGGTTTTTGTGGAACATGTAGTCCTGCTGTTCACCACTAGCCGACTTAACCACAGTGGAGCTTGTCATAGAAAAGGCCAGAGGATCCAGGGATGAATACATATGTGAGATGTGTCTGTTTGTTGGTGATCTGGGCCATAAAATGTTCTTCTCTTATGTTTTTATTTGTCATTTTCCAGGTTTTAGCTGCCAGTCAGCAAATCACAATTATAAAAAAGCAATTATGATATGTCTGACTGAGCACATCGCTGAAAGTGCCTACAACTAACAAAATGAGTTCCTGTCAAACTGGAGGGAATTACACACTCACAATAATACAAGCTAGTGTGTGAATTCCTTATGAATTCATTGTTCACTGTACATCCATCATTTATTCAGAGATAGTGGGGCACAGCAAGTAAGCTGCCACCACTGACAGAGAAAATATGTAAGGAATAAAAATGATTCCTCTCAGTGCTTCACAGAAGTGTACAGAGCGGCAGTAGTATAAAATAATTAGTGAACCGTGGATCTCCACTGGGGCTTGTGCTGTGTCCGAGTGTGCATCCCAATGTGGAGAGCATAGGCCTTATGCCACACAGTTCAAGTCATTAGCAGCGGATGTCACAGTTGTACCAGAACACAGATTCAAAAATGGATCAAAATCTACATGAGGTGAAGCACAGAACAGGAGAAAGTAATTAGAATGGTTACAAATGGAGAATATTGAAAAGTTTGTAGTCCATATGGATACATTTCAAATGTCTCCATTTCAATAACTGTGATAAGAATGCACACAGTTGAGTTCTTCCCCTGAGTCCTTGTGCTGTATCGTTTGCAGATCCAGGATTGATGCTGTGGCCACATTGTGGCTCGTGATGGTGGATCGTAGATTGTGAATGTGGAGCATAGATCATGAGGGTGGAAAGCGAATCTGAGCTCATGAAAGTGGATCCAAATGGTGGTGGCAGCCGATGGTGGACAGTTATAGTGGATTGTGGACAGTGATGGTGGATCCTGATCGTGGTGGCGGCTGATCATTAACTTTGGTTACAACAAGACAGGTTGATATACAATACGCCTACCCACAGATTCTACCATAACTGACAATAACTCCTCCATTTCAGTTGTCATTGCTGATCAGACATTTTCTTATGTATAAATACTATGAACATTGACACGCCTTTCCATTATGTTAAAAACTGTTTCTTCTAATCAGTGTTGTAAATATTGTAATTTGTTCAGCCACATGACGCATCTATTTAACCTTTGTCCGTCCTGGAAGAGGGCTCCTTCACATGTGTGTCTGAGGCTTCTACGTTTTTTTGGTATTTTCTCCTTACTCTTGTTGAGGGTCAAGGACAGACGTCATACATTGATAAGTCCTATCAGAAAAAATTGTGATATGTGACTATAGGCAATACAAATAAAATGTAATTGATTGATTGACATCGATCTTATAGGTGTTGAAATTTCACGGTGAAAAGAAAATTATCAACATGTTTGTGGCATTCACTGGAAAGTCAGCAGACCAGTAAAGTCAACAACCTCTTGGAACTATGAATGTTCAGGATTTACCTTTTCAAATCAAAGATGTAGATCTCATGTCATTAGGATTCATCCTCTGGGAACCATGAATATCTGTACTCAGGTTTTTGTCGATAAAAATGGTAGATGTTGAAATTCTTTGCTGGATAACTGAATAATTTGACCTGTTGGTTGCACTATAACAAAAACAAGTTCGTTTTGGTCTCATTATAGTGAGGATTAAAACAATGACATATATAAAATTGGCCATTATACATAATACAATCAAAAGCAACATTTTAAAGAATTGTATGTTTTTGTCCTTAATTTATCAATAAACCATACACAGCTACACATATATATAAATAAATGAGGGTTATATAAACACAAACATACATGATATATATATATATATATATATATATATATATATAGATATATATAGATATAGATATAGATATAATAAAAACTTCAAATCAAGCTGGACTGTGCAGCCCTGCAGGAATAGAAGCTCCCAGCACATGGAAAACATTAGGATTCACTGCTCAGAGTACAGCAATTTACAGAGGCAAGTCTTAATCACATTCATTTATAATTTACGCATGGATTATTTCTAAGCACAGACTACATTTAGAATCAGTTATCCTTATTGTTTACCTGACACCGTTATATAGAGTATATAATGATACGACCAGTTTTTGTCAAATGCAGTTGTAAATTCATGTAGAGCAATTAGCATGAGAGTTCTCATGCCCACTGTGTGGGTTCCACTAGATATTATCACCATTCACAATTACATGTTAAATGTAAATGAGCTGTAATTATTTGGGTGTAATTAAATGTGAATGTAATTATGACGTTCATAACATTAATTTTGAAAGCGGCCACAAGTATTCACCATTCTCAAAGTAGTGGCCAAAACCTGTCACATATTTATTCATCTTTTTAGGGTCTGTGTTACACACACTGTGAGTATATACCCACATATCCGGAGGCATAGAGAATTTGCTCTGTGTTATGAATTTGATTTTCCTTCAGCATTCTGTAGCCTGCTGTTGTAGCTGATAACATTCAGTTACAAGATTCAAACCTGACAGATCCAAACAACAAGTCGTGTATCAAGCCCTTCCACACTTTTGCAGGACACAGATTTAAAGATCTAGACCGGGAGCTTATTAATGTCAGGGCTAGCTGTGGTAACTTTGCAGTGGAGAGTATAATCTTCCCTTCTTCGTTCAGGATCTCGAGATAATGTTAAAGTATCACAGCTAGAAAGATAGAGGTGTTACAGAGATTCAAGCTTTTACATTTGACATGTGGTAATGTCAAGGAGGTTCTAACTGTGGAAGCACCTCAACCTGCCCCCTTTCCTTTCAATGCAAATAATTTATAATAAATAACAATGAAAAATATATGATAATAAGCTCAAAATGTACGTTGTAGCAGCATTTTCTCTCCACAATTCACCTGCATTCTCACACCATAGTATGAAGCAATGACTTAAAGCGTTTTAGATCTTATAGATCATATGTAGATCACTGTTTGAGAAATGATACAAATCTAGCTCAAAGGTAGCACTTTTTACTGCTCCAAGTTGGACGGCCACGTCCTTGTTATGGGCTACTAATATATGCAGCCATAACAACAGAAAAATAAAACTATCATTATCATTTTCCTCCAGACAGTTAAGCCAAAGAGGGCAAATGGGCTGTTGCTGCGCCTACTTTAACTCGGCCTTGTCCTTGGTCTCGTGGGCACAGCCTGTGCAGACCTTTAATATAAAAGTGAGTTCTGTCTGGTAATAAGCAATATGTTTTTAGCCTGATGGTGGAAATGGAAATCAGTTGATCACGTAGCTGCTTCCACACAATCTCTCCCAGACCTTTTGACTCTCTTCTGTGTGGTCTTAAGTCTGCTGGGGAACTTACGTCCACCCTTCTGCTTTCACCCAGCATGCTCCAGGGTTAAGTCTGCCACACCGTCATCCGTGGGAAGGCAATAGCTTTTGTTCACCTACAAGCACTACTGCTTGTGCCCCCAGCAACTGACTAGCAGGGTGGTTTCCCACTGTTCTGTTATTGTTACAGCCTCTCAAGAAGAGAGAACATAAAAACAGCATCCAACCAACCAACCATTCACCAACCTGTATCTGAGGAGTCTTCTTCCCCCAGCTCCCCAGCCCGGCCCACACTGGTGTTTCTGAACTAATAAGTGTTCAGCAGACCGTAGGAACATTTGTTGTTGGCCCTGCTGAAAGGTGGGCTTTATCTCTCTAATCACAACTAGACATTTACATAGCGGGTTGAATAGGCGGAACAGGAAAGCAGTGAGTCATTGTGTTTGTATGAGGTAGACAGTGAGTCCTGGAAGGCATTGTATCAACTGATACTTCAGGAGACCTTTAAGTTTCCTTGTGAGTCACACCAAGTTATTTTAGAAGACATGACATCTACATTGTCAGGCTGCAAACTACAATTGAGTGAAGGTATAGCAATTCCGAAAAGATATGTTGAGTTAAACTTGTAAACTGTCAAGTTTCAAGACAAAACTCCTATTTCCATGGTTCAGTCTTTTAGAAAAAATCTAATTTCAAGATTTGGACAAATTGATTTTTGGAACCTGTAATAACAACAGTGCCTCAAATTGCAAAAATATCCCATGTCATTTAGTTACACAACAAAAAAAATGTGAATCCTTGTCTCAGTCCTGACAGTAAAAATTGAGGTCTGATGATCACCAAAATCACTTATGTTCCTTTTACCATGCACAATGATACACAATGCCCTGGTAAGTGTCCAGTCATTTGAGATGCATCTGTCAAAACCAAGACCAACCTTATTACCAAAGTCAACATGATACAGACCCATCAATGTCTGTCCAAAATTTAATGGCAATCTATCCAGTAGCTAGTTGATATTTAAATCTGGCCCTTTGGATTGACTATTTTCTTTTTACCATGGCTGGAAGCCACCAGTAAATTGAAATAGTGGGTCAATGGTTATCCTGCTATATGGAAGAATGTAGGTTCAAAATCTATTTTATTATCTAGAAACTAGAAACTTATTGTTAGTAATTCAATTCCTTAGAACTATATTTTTGAGGTATTACATTTCTAGTACTGTGCAGTAACAGGGTTGTAAAAAAATGATCTACACTAAATAAGATATCCATGAAATGTGATTTTTGATCTACTTTTATTTTGTGTTCTGATAGCTGGACGTCTTATTTTAAGAATTACAATAATTCACCTCCTTAAATTGGAGCACCATCATCTTTCTCTTTAATTTTGTTTTCACTGTGTGTTCAGCCTTTGTCTGTTTGAGGATTTGGGGATGTTTAAAGAGATGACTGTCTTCTGGTAATTATTACAGATTGCAGCCCACTCTTTCAGCTCACGTTAAACTGATTCATACTGCAACAGCTATTAAATTAATTGAAGAGAATGTGTTCTCAATACCAATGGTAATGATTGCATTTGCTTTTCTGTCTCATGCCATTTATCTTATTGTGCTGATTAGTCTTATTCATATCAGGGAAAGAAGTGGAAATCCATGATATGACCACCAGATATTGTAATATGGGAACAGTTTATTATTTAACATTATTTATAATTTATTGTTTTATTGCCATTGTCAATACATGATCTGACAACCCATTACAACCCATCACCATTGTTCCCATATAGAGCACATCAATCTTTAACGACAATAAATATGCCAGTGTTTGTATGTGTTTGTCATAAGAGACAGAAGGATTGTAATCACATGACAGAGGTGCCATCACAACAGAGAACAAAAATGAAACTTATTCATGTTACTTAGAAACCCAGCCTAATCTCTTTTTTATGATTGTCGTATTTAAGCCCAGTTTTCACAGTAGCACCTCTTACTTTAAAATTTTAAGTCTTACACTCACCAGAGGAAAGGAACAAATCTATCCCATCTAATTTTCTGGTGCCTCTCTGCTGTCTCATCCTGTCATTATCTGCCTTTATATTTCTCTCTCTCATCTCACTTGTCTCTCTAAGACTTTTACACACTGTACATGCCAAGCTCACAAGACTTATGAGTGCCATTCAGTACTGGCTCTATTCTGCCTCGCTCAGGAATTCTTTCTCTGAACCTTTCTTTGCTTAGAAGCGACTCTACTTACGAACGATCAAACAGACTCAATCCAGATGCTCAGTGCGGAGGTAATGTAACACGTAGCTTTAACATTTGAGATGAAATATGCTTGTTGTCTCCTCAAAGTTTAAGGTCCTCACTTCATTATGTTTTTGTAGACACCTATTCACATACAGTGTGCAGTACAGGTGTGTTACTATTTTAGTTGCATGACACATATGTATTTTTAATGTATGACCCTTTAAAAGGATATTGATGTCCTGACTTAACATTAAAGAAATATGATCCTCGTCTTCACAAAACCTCCCCACCAATTTGTCAGGTGTCAGCTCCCTGCTCCTGTCAACCGCTCATATTTCACTCTTCATTTAATGATTACCGCCCCACCGGTCCTGTGACAGGGTGTCAATGGTTAATGCTGGAGATGCTAGCAAAGGCTGTCTCTCTCCCTACCCACTTATGCTTAAAATATCCTGTCATACTTTTATCTTTGTCTCTGTACTTGCTCATCTATATAATTATTTTAAAATCATCTGTCTGTCTGACTGTCTGTCTGTGTGTGGAACACATATCCCGGGAAAATGTTCGTCTCATCAAACTCACACCGGTCGTGTGTATTATTAAAGGCCCAAGGAAGTGCAGTATTGAATTTGGTGCAATTGGGATACACAATACATTCAATATTCATAAACCTAAAATGAACAGACGACCAGCGCTCTCTAGCAGTGGGACTCATCAATGTAAGTGACATTGTCGATCATGATGTTCACTTCAGGTTCTGTGTGCTGAGCCGAGTGTTGAACTTTGAATAAACCAGATGAACAGCTCTTTTGTGCAGCAGCGGTTCTTTGGACTAAGTCCAGCAGCATTACTGCGGGTCATTTTTACAGTTTCCGAAGGGAAGCTGCTACCAGCATCACCACAGGCAAAGCAAATAGCCTGTTCTAAACATTTCCAAGAGACACTGCAGTCTTTTTTACTTCCAGCTTGTTCCTTTTTTTCTTCCAAAGAGTCACCAGGTTTCTAGCAAGTTTTCATCACCACTGTGCCAACTGAATTATTCCTCAGCAAGTGTTGCCCCACACAGGTTTTCCACGTGTGGCCTCTAAACCCTGTAAGCATGATCCATTCTGTCCCTGACTGATAATCTTATCACCATGAAGTTCTAAAAGAAGAATTTGTGTCATTTCATTCTGAGGATTTTTTGAATATCTTATTCATCTTTGTCTTTTAAGTTTATGTTGTGTTTGTAGTCAGAGACACACAGAGACAGTTCTGCTTCTCTTTGAACTGGTTATACCATGAATAAAACAGGTCACGCCAAATCTCCACAATCCTCATTAAGTGAATTTCACACCCTTGTGCGTAATTGAATGCAGTGCACTAACTATGTTTTCACGTTCCAGCTCTGTTAACCATTGTTTGAAGGCATGTTAAAAGATGTGTCTTTATCTGTCAGTGGCCACCTGCATGAACTGACACACAATGAAAACAGTATAGCTGCACAGTTGTTGTGGTTAGTCCGCCTGAATGAGGGATTCAGTCGTCTCTCTTTGAAGTAAAAGCCGGTTCTTTGCTGAACCTTTGAGTTGGAGCTTCTCTCTGTGTCTCTGCTTTAATTACCTACACAAGAACATGGTTTCCTTTTACTAAAGTCGAGCAATTGTATGTGTTGCAGTTGTTATATGAGGTCCTAATAATACAATCCAGTGCCAATTAAGCCTTATGAAGCCTGTTCTTCATCCAAAGAGACCCTTAGCTGCTTCTCTGCCTCCTCATCCCGATTTAAAAAAAGAATTCATTAACCTTTTAAGAAATGATGTGCCATGGCTTTATGGTTATAGGTTTGGGGGTGGTTACAGTTGCTCATTTAATTCCTGTACCTACACGTATTAAACAGTGTGACAACCTTCTCATCCCAACAGTTAAAGGGAAATAAAATCTGTGTGAACTACTTGGCGCGTCAAGTACTTGGTGGAAGTTAGTTTCAACTTTTGATATTCGTGGCATTAATGTTAATCAGTAACCATGTACTGCAAATCTAGGTGCATCTGTAGAAATTTGGCAAAAGTAAAAGCAAATGAATGGGTTTCCATGTGCTTCTGGAATGTGAATGTCAGAGATTCATTCAAATAAGTAGTTGCAGTAGTAATAACATATGACAAAAGTGCAAAAAGGCTCAAATGGTGGGAGACCAGAAAACCATGAAGAAAACATGATGTAAATGTGACATTTGTGCTTGTTTCAAGTATTCATTTGAGAAAGGTTACCGTCTGCTTATCAGTGCACACAGACCGGATGCTTCATATGACTTTACTTTTTGCTTTCTTCAGGGTTGCAGAACCTTGAGTTACAAATTAGTCCCATGTTTCACATTACATATTGTTGTTTCTATACCGCACAAGATTGTGTACACATAGAGATTGATTCTCTTCTGTGACGTTTTGTCACAGACCTGCAAATAACGTTGGATTTTTAAAAGTATCCCTGATCTTTTGCTTACTTCAGGCACATTGTTAATATTACAGCTATGATGGTGAAGGGACCTCACCTCAACAAAATAATCCCCTTCCCTTACACCTGGAATGAAATTGTTTTTATCCAGATTGTTTCTAGTTATGATTTTAACATTATGGATTTTAATATGATGAGTGCTATTTAATACGTCTACAGTGTTTACAATGTTCAGTGTGGTCACAATCTGTCCTCAGTGTGTTTTAAGTGCATTTACACATTGCTTACAACACTATCAGATTAATCACTGAAACCAGATATTTTAATGCCATAATACATTTTCATATTAGTGTTAAGTTGCCTTAACCTAACCAAATTAAATATATGATTAATGTACTGCATTTATATCGTGCTTTACTAGTCCTACTGGCTATATACCAAAGAGCTTTACAACATAGGTCGCATCCACCCATTCACATACGATGCTTCTATATATTCTCTGTCAGTTCAATCCACTGCAGTTTTTCTTTTATTTAAAACCAATGACCCTCCACCTACATGGAGGAAAAGAGAAAAAGGCGCAGCTCTCTCTTTCTTGTCTAAAGTGGATTTATTAATTCCCTCTCAGTAGGTGGGGCCCTGACACAGACCACAGCCCGCTCTGGGAGCACAGCCAACCCAAGGGACACCTGATCTGGGCACTAACGAAGATCTTTAGCCATTTCAACTACATCAGTATGGCAGTCTCTCACCACCAGCCTGCCCTCGCTGCCTCCTTAAGATGAATGAAAGGACAGGGGTTGGGGCTTATTAGACACAAGAAAATTACCTCACTTTTCTCTCCTGCTCTTTGATCCCTCGCCTTCTGTCTCATAATTCTCACAGCCTTCCTTCCTCCATCATGTGCCCTCATATTGTCTCTGCTGTATCTATCTGAAAATGAACAGGAATGAGAATCACAGTGGTTCGCATATTCAATCCAGGAAGCGCTCCAGTACCGACTCCCACAGCCACTGGCATCCGTGCAGTTACCAAATCTCTCCTGGAAATGTAGTGTTTTGGTAGAAGGAGTAATTATTTCATCCAGGCTTGAGATTCTACCTGTGACTAACCCAGGAGTACTGCCCTACATTTCTAACAAGGCCACTACTATTTCATATATGACATGTTTAATAAAGACTATTCTGGTGTGAACCCTGCATTTGCGTGTGAGAGTCCATCCTTTTCTTTCGCTCTGTGTCCTGATACAGAGCAAACCGCAGCTAATGAAGCAGCACGAGGAGGAAACAAGGCTGTGCATTGACAGCCAGAAGGCAGAGAAGCGAAACCACGCACGATCTTAGCCAACGCTGATGCTGAGCTGAGCCGACAGAAGAAAGAACCGGACCAGGTAAAGAAACAGACCGAGAGAGGAACAGAGACGGTAAGACTCAGAGGGAGAGAGAGATGTGGAATAAGGGAGGTCTGAGAGAGAATGGGGGGAAAGAAGGGGGTTGTTAAAGTGGTCTTTCCTTGCTTCGCTGAGCTAACTGGCTGCACTCACTGCTACAGGGATGAAAGAGACCGAAGTCTGGGTCCACTCCAAGCTCATTAAACACAGAGCCAGCTTCTCCCACTGAAGCCTAAAGGTCCCTGTGACCTTGCTAACCCTGGACCAAGTAAAATGCAGCTGTCTGAATGCAGCCCCCCCCCCCCTCCTTTCTGTGACACACTGGAAGGAGCATCATTTGCTATGCACAATAAACGAGTCAACAGGTGACCAAATAGACCCTGACCAAAGTGACACAATAGAATGCAAGGGAGAGATAAATGCTGTGTGTGATGCTATATGTCACTGTTACAGCCTTCCTTCAGGGACTGTGTCTCTCACTGCATGTCTTCGCTTTGATGCTGGCAATGGACACATACTTCAATCAGCCACAACAACCAACTGTCATGCTGCAATCTTTTTAAGCAGAGCCAAAAATAAGTACGTTGATGAAGCCATTCATTTTTGTATTCCCTCCTGAGGGGTGAATCACTGTTTTACAGGATAATGACTCTTGACTTGAAACAATAACAACAGCAGCAGAGCTAGATAAAGATCAGAGACTGTCTCTTAGAGAGATACTGAGCTATGGTGTCATAGCATGATTTCTTACACCCTTTGAACCTGATTGATGTAACATGTGATATCCAGACTGAAAGGGTTGCACCCCACTACTTTCAAACACAAACATCATGTATCATTCCAGATTGTTATCTCCATCACAGATAGAATCCAATAAATATGATATAGTAAATAACCTGTTCAATGATTATAACTGTATGTTTAGAGCCTTGTGTTGGATCTGCTCAGTGGCTGCTGGGGCTGGCTTCAGCTTTGCTGCAAGTCTCCAAATATAAGTTGTTCTGAGGTAGAGAATGTTGTCCACTAACAAGAAGTGTGTTGATTTGATCCATGGCTTTGCATTTCAAAGCGGCCTTGGACAAAATACTGAACCCCATTTTGAGGTGTGTGATAGAAAAAATGCTGCGTTTAGGAAGGCTTTGGTCAATAAGCGTTATATTAATTCAGTCCATTCACCCTTTACAGCAGATGGACTACATGTTTTCTATACATTGCACTTCAACATAGTTATAGACCCTGCAACCAGGCCCTGAAAAGGCTTTTTATTCTGCAGATGTTCTGAAATATAAAGACAAATTTGTGTGGTCTGACAACACCTAGACAAACTGTACAGGGAAATAAGATGAAGTCCACAGCGACACAAGCAGCGTCAGGGTCTGGCATAGCACTACTGTGAGGTAATTGCTAATGTCGGCATGTTGAGAGGCTGATAATAACATACCAATGTGTAGTAGGTATCTTTTTTGGTCTTCCTCAAAGTAAAATATTGGGCAAACTGAAATATTGACCTGATGGGGATGCCAGATGAAAAACCTGTAATCAGAAGTTTCTAGTTCATTCTGAGGGGAGCATGACTGACTATACCAAACTTCTCTGAAGCTTGCGAGATAAACAGCCATCCCACACTGATAAAAACTAAAATAATTTTAAGATATAAAGATTTAAGATTTAAAAAACGTGTTCTTTTATGAAGATGATTGAGAACATCTATTTCACCGGTATATATATATCAATATTGAGTAAAATGTAAAAATAATTGATACATTTAAGTAAAAAGCATGACTGAGCGAAAGAGCCAAGGGTTGAAAGGATGAAATATGTTTTCAAAAAACAAAAATCTAAAAGAAAAAAAGTTAACTTTTACCAATTTACAGCGCCCTCTGCAGCCAAGTGGTGATTAATTCTGTTCAGCTCCATGTCCAAGAGATTAAATGATTCTAATGTATCAATCTTTTGAACTCTGACTGTGTCCAGTCTGTATCCCTTCCTGAACCAGAGAAGCAGCCATTGTTACAAATGCACCAAACTCTGTTCAGAATTCTTGATAGTTTAATTTTCCTGGCTGAATATGGGAAAATAAATGATGGTTTCCAATGACCTCCAAATAATCTTCACCTGATTCTGGCAATAGAAACTGCGAATATCAGTCAGTCACACAATTCTCACAGGAGATCGTACCGACTCACCAAAGTTAAGTAGAGCCAGAATAAAGATCAATGTAGTTTTGAAGGTAAAAAGTTGCATTGTGTTATTTTAAAGCCAATGTGTGCAGGTCTTTTATTTGAAATTGGTAGAAAATATAAACTGAACCAACTTTACAATTAAGAAATGGAAATTATTTGAAATATGCTATAAGCATGTAAAGATCGCAAACAGCAGCTTCAATTTCAACTACCTATATACTTACTGTGGACCTGCAACTAATCTTCCATTAAAACAGGGTGGATTAGTGCTGTGAATAGGCGCCCACCAATCAGTTACATAATTGAAACCAGTTATGTCAAGTTTTATTAAAAAGTTGGAGTTTCTTTCCAGTGGGAAAAATATCCAGTCAGTGTCAGGCTGTGTTAGATCTCATATCTGGAGCAACAATCTCCACTTTCACCATTCCTACTTGTTGTTTTGGTGCTGTCTTTACAGAGGAGAGTCACTGCAGGGACAAATATGATCAAACTGATGTGGGGACGGAGGTAGCTGAGGGCTGTTTGGGGGTTTCTGGGGATGAAGGTGACTGAAGGGTTGTTTTGGGTTTGACAAATGTGTCTCTATTAGATCCTATTTTAACACCAATGTATATATGGTAATGCTTGATTTCAATCCCTGTACTGTAGATAGCACCCTGAATTGTTATTTATAGATATGATATAGTAGATAGTTTTTCTCATTACGTTATGTTTTAACTTGTAAATGTATTAGATTAGGTATGGTTTTGTTTAGACATGCAGTATATAGCACTGTTTAAAGATACAATCATTAACGTTGCACATATAGTGAAGAAGCATCCAGTGAAACATTTTTGAAGTTTTTCTTTTTTGTTGTAAGGGTCTATATAAGTAATCCTGATTACACAACAAACCTACCTATTGGTCTCAAAATACTATTTTTGTCTAACTATAGGACAATGATCCATAAGTAGATAGATACATAGATCTATAGAAAGATCGGTAGACAGATGGATAGATATTTTTAGAACACACTTGAAATATTCTAAGCATTAAATATCAAGAAAGTGTCACTTTGAGGAATAACATTGGAGCAAATGCTAAAATTGCTAAACCAACCTAGCCAGAAACCAGCTTGTTGCTTTTCAGGATCTTTTTAATTGTCACCACACACTTAAGCAAACTTAAATGAGCAAACATAAATTGTCCCACACAACCTTTTCAGGTTTCTAAGCTCAGGCTCTTCCTGGCTCCCCTTGTGTGTCTGTCCTCATCCCATGTGTCTCTTCGACAGATCTGCTGCTGCCTTTTGTACAAGAGGATCAATCAGCTAACAGCCCTCAGCTGCGGTGATTATACTTCTAGTCTGGCAACCAAAAATCCTCCATCTATTAAAAACTGACCAGTGGGTAAGCCACTCGAAGTGCTCTGTAGCTGCAATATCTCCGTCCCTCTCTGGGCCAGTCAAGAAAAGCTTTTCCAGTTGCTTGTCACACACTTCTAAGAAGAGGATAAGGCTGCTATTCCCTCAGTCACTCCTTCTTCTGCCCCTGAGAATTTTACATTGAAGAAGAAGCACAGCCTCGCTGTTTCCATTAGTGCTGGTGCCGCGGCTCAGGCTAGCGCTAGCACCCCCGCTAAACAAGCTTAACTCCAATGGCACGCCGACCATCAGAACGAAGACCTGGTCCCTGCTGCGCTCATCAACATCCAGTACTCAACACAGGTCTGACATCACATCACGCCGCACAGAATTCTGGGAACTGCAATTCCTGTAACTTCACTGGGAGTCCCATTCGTTCAACCCACTGCTGCAATGTCTCCTCAGCTTTGCAATCAAGTCTTGTAGGTAATGATGTTAATTTGGTAAAATATCAGACAGACACTTTGTTTACTATGGAGAGGTCTCAGTTGTCCTTAAAGAAAGCGATCCCAGACTGTCAAAAAACTTGATTATGGCTGAGTTTAACATAGTCTAAAGAGTTTACCAAGACATCAGATATGAAGTCTATCCTGATCATAGATTCGAACTGGACACCATACAGCCTTTATATCTAACCATGCCATGTCTTATGGAGGACCTCTTTTTTAAGAGTGCCACAAATCCTTCTCTGTAAAAGAAGCACTCTACATCCACAGTTTTTTTAAATTAAGACTATACTGGTCCATCGTCAATCTGACTCTTATTAGAAGACACAGGCCCCTTTCCTGTGCTGGATGTGGGTCGTTTTCACACATCGTAAGCCTCTGCCCCAAAACAGTGACTCGGAAGGAGATGGCCAACCCAGGTCTGTGTGTCCTGAATACACCATCTACACCTGTCCCTGTATCAGAGCTTGGCAAAGCTCTGACGAAGCACCCAAATCGTTGTTTTGTTAATTATTTAATCAATGGTTTAGGCCAAGCTTTTCTGTCTGGTTTAAGTGTTCTGCCAAAAGTAAGCCATGTCTGTTATAATCTCCTTTCAGCTTTGAAAGAACAAAAAATACTCAACAAGTTCCTATCTAAGGAGGTGGAGAAGGGCTACATGATGGGGCCATTTGATGATCCTCTATTTCCCATATTTCACAGGAATCCTGTCGGTATAGTGTCTCGGAAATACTGAGGTAAAAAACATTTGATTATAGATTTGTCAGCCCCCCCATGAAGATAGCGCTCCCAGCATTAATAGCCTCATACCTCTCTCGCAGTTCTCCTTATACTATGCAACTGTTGATAAAGCAATTCAGTTCATCAAGATAGCTGGCAAAGGCACATGGTTATGGAAGGCCAACATAACAGACGGTCATGCCCCTCCATCCGTCTCAATGGCAAATACAATTTACTTTTCTGTCATAGCAGCCACTGCATTTTCAATACTCTTTCAGAATCCCTTTGTTAGATATTGCTCAATAATTGCAACTTGCCATTTGCTCTTCATCTACCTGACCATTTCCTAGTAGTCAATTATCTCCAGTCCAAGCCAAATAGATGCATTAATGCACTGAGAGTAGAGAAAACTCAAGGCCCTTTAAAAAGGATAGAGTTCTGAGTCATACTATTAGACAGTGACCTTATGCAAGCATCACTACCCCTCGCTGGTGCGAATTAGAGAAGCCATGAAAAGTGCGCTGGATGCAGTTTCTATTACCAAACGGGAACTCTTTATTGGGTCACCTTAATTTTGCCATGTGTATCATTCCCCAAGGTAGATAATTCATCTCTAGATTATTGGACCTCTCAAAAACTGTGGACAATCTGCATGATCTTGTCTAGATGAAGGATGTAGATCTGATCTAAAATCTAAAATTCACAACGACATAACTTGCCCTCAGATTCTTTACTGATGCTGCTCCCTCTTGGTTTTGGGGGGGATCTACAATAACGAGTGGTTTGCCGATGTTTGACCCAAATAACTTCTGGCTCTTCCCTCTTATGTTCAATCCACTGCTCTGTTAGAATTATATCCTATTGTCATTGCATGCATTTTCTAGGGCAGAGGAAACAAATCATAGTTTACTGCTATAATGAAGCAACCGTAAATATCATTAACAAAGGTCATTCCTCCATTCACTTTATAAATAGATTTATCAGATGTCTAACTTGGTCATGTGTCATGGGCAATTTTCACTCTGCGTGCAGCGCACTTACCTGACTTTGACAATAAAATAGCTAATTATTTATCCCAAAATAAAATTCCAGGAATTCACATTTCTCTGTCTCAGCGCTTCACATCACATGAACTCTGTAGACCATTACATGTGACTTGGTCTTGCTTAGACAACAATAAATACATACGACTCTGGTGGACCAAAAAGGCAGAAACAAAAGTATGCAACAAAAAGTGTCCTTAATTTCAGGCAGGGTTTAAATAACAAATACAAATCACCAAGAACTCAAAAATGCTCTCAGACAAAACAGGGGAGCAACACAGGAAAAGACTGGAAATACTGAAAACCTACAGGGAACACGACAAGTGGTGAAACAACACATGGACATGGGAATGGCATCTCACAATGACAAACTGACAAATACACCGGGGAGCACAAAGACTTAAATACACACTGAACTGATGAGAAACTAGAGACAGGTGGCACAAGACAGACAGGTGAGCCTGACGAGGGCAGGAAGTCTAGGGGGAAAACACACCAGGAGCAGGGACTACAAAATAAAACAGGAAACAGAGGAACACAGAGGAACACTGAGAGGATAACAAAGATAACAAATGAGTGCTCTACTAGGAGATTTTAAAGTTATATACACTTGTTCATTATCCCTTCCTGGAGGCTTACCCATCCCTGGCATTGACCTCTGATGGTGGTGAGGCGGCTTTGGCCTGCTGGTGTCCTTAGCAGTCTTCCAGGCATAATTGCTCCATGACTGGCTCTTTTTGCGGATGGCAACAAACACATCAGCCAGTGTGGCACCTTCAGCAGCTGATTTAGGACCGTGCTCCTTAATCCAAACTCGAAGCTCAGGACACAACATTCTCAAGTATTGTTCCATTATAATGATTTCACTAATTTCTGCAACTGGTTTAGCTCTAGGCTGGATCCACTTCCCATAGAACTCCAGACATACAGATCTTTTGGAACCTCTGCTTGTAAGTCTCATGGTTGAGATAATATTTTTGTAGTAAAGCAGATCATAATCGAGTGAATCATCCACATATGCACATGGGCACCTTCGCCTTACCAGTCAACAGTGAATTACGGTGAGAGACAGTAAAGATTAGGTCACACGGTGCTGCAACTCTCTCAAATGAAATTAGGAAGTGTTCAACATCTTTATTTTATGTCCATTTCTCTAGTTTGGGCTCATTAGATAATCGAGATTGACCTGTTGAACCTGTGGATGGATATATTCATTGTGACAGGGAGGAAGCTTGGGCCTGTGAATGGCTCCATCAGAAACCTCACCCCTTCTCTTCTTCTTCCTCATTGTGTGTGTCTTTAGAGTCTACCCCATTTTCCTCTCATGCTTCTCCCTCAGCACTGCATTGCTAATAATAATGAAAAAACAGGGATAGGCAGTAAACCTGTGTCCTCAACCAGCTGATCCTACCACTGCCACCATATGGGGAACAGAGAGGCAGGCAAGAGAAATCACAGGTTGTTTTATTTACCCAACGATGAACAAAATACAAAGTTCTGGGCCCATAAAACTGGTCAGCTGACTGCTACTGTTTCTAAACACGACACCACTGGAACAGGGGTGGCTGTGGATCAGGAGGTATTCCAGTCCCTCCAGGCTCCATTCCAAAGTGTCCTTGGGCAAAATAGTGAACTAACAGTGTATAAATGGTGTGTGACAGAGTGCTGCATATAGATTTGCTGTATAATTGTGACTCATATTCTAAAGAGCTTTGAGTAGAAAATAAGACTAGAAAAGTGCTATACGTCCATTCACCATACAATCTAATATATGTCCCCTATGATAAGTGAATGGTGCTCTATTATTATATCACTTTCATATAGCTATATAATCACAAACCAACATATTAGAAAATTATTAGGCTGGTTAAGGAATATATAATGGAGCTCCAGCATTCTTCTAATTTACTCACATTTTTATGTAGTTTAGCTTCCATAATGGCTCCATATGGGAGTGCAATAATCATAATTAGCTTGAAGAGGAGAGACGCTGAGGTAAAGGCAGGAAAAAAGCGGCTAAAGAGGCTGGAGACAATTACCGGTAAGTAAACAGAGAAACAGAGAAAGAACAGGAAAGAAGACAGGAGAGACACATGATAAGATAAAGAAGGAGTTGTCAATGACTTGATGGAAAGACAGAGAGCCCCGCTCTTCAACGTTCAGCCCCAAACCACAGTGGATTCGTTTAAATCAAAACTCTATCATCCCTTCTACTTCTAGGTTATTTCTGTAGCAGGAGGCAATGCTATATAACCTTTCAGACTGCAGTCGGTCCTCAGCCGCTTCGATAAATAATCAATGAGCCTGAATTATGCACTAATAAAAAGGCTTCTCATTTTGGATTATTTTATTATTAAAGTTTAGATCTTTCAGAGTTTTCCCGGGTGCTCGAGGGAGAGCCACACTTGATACATGCAGTTTCAGATTAAGCACTGGCTTTATGGTGTTTGGCATATGGTTTTATTCTTTTTCCAATTCAAATGATAATGAGGACTTTAAAATAACTTTGGACTAAAGGCTATACCGCGTAATTCTCAAACCAGCTTTCCATTTAGCCAGAAAATTAATTAATAATGGACAACAGTTCCGTGCTCTCACACCTCCAGGGGTCCAGAATGACTTAGGCTCTTTATGTGGCCATTTGTTTTTGGTAATTTAATCACTACATTTTTGCTTGGTAACATGCACCACTAAGCACAATTAAAAACTGAAAATATTATGTCCTCAATTAAATGTTGTAGAGGGGGTCTGTGTCAAGTTTCAGCAATTACTTCACTTGACAATAAACAACAATGTGCTATATGAAAGGAATCACTCCAACAATCACCTGACTCTGCAGTTCCCCTTTCAGCTCAGTGTTCTGGTTTATGCATTTATTTCTTATTTGTGATCCTTTTCTATTGTTAATCTTCATATATTCACTCTCAGTTTATCTCAGCTTCCGAGCGTTCACCAGTTGGTCAGATACTTCACTCTGCCTAATGTCTGTTATTTTGCAGGTAACATTCAGTGTTTTTTTTTATTTGGGTTTGTATTTTAAACAGTTGCCTAATGCATCACATGGAGCAGCGCTCATGAGAGCTGTGAAAATGCTAAAATTGAAGGCTAGAAAAGCAAAAACAGTCAATTGCGCCGTGACAGCATATGGATAACTACAGGCTGCTTTTCTTTGAAAACATTAAACATGTAGCATTCAGTGTATTGCAGAGGCGAATGGATACCTATGGTTTTTCTGTAGAAAACCGTTGCAGTTCATGTTCATCACTTTTAATGAGAAAGGTTGATTCATGCTTTTAAAAACACAAGGTCACAAGATGTTTTCTCTCTTTGATTATATCTTTGAAATATGCATCAGTAATTACCATAAGCCTTTTCTCATTAAAACATGGCTCTTTAAACATATTTGGTCATCATCTGAAGTGGAATATGACATGGAATGAAATTGAGGAAATTCCCAATCCCTGCAGCCCCTTCAGCATCTCCTCTCTTTGTACATTCCATCACAAGAGACTGTGTTATCAGCGTGTGTGTGTCTTTACACACACATTACCCCCTCAAGCCCACTCTCCACATCTCTCCCAGCCAGCATCAACACTAATGGTGCAGCTAGCAGAATCATACAGAACACACCATATGCTGCTCCCAGTAATCGGCTCATTAGGTGCCAGGCGACTAACCCTCTGCCTGAACGTAAATGTGGAAACAACATAGACAGCCAGATGCACCTTGAACACTTACACATGTGCAAACAAACACACATATATAAAAATGGTTCCTCATGCAGAACCAAAATCTACTGTACACACACACTCCACGTACACTTGCGGTTCATTATTGCATGCTGGGCCTCTTGGTCCATGATTATCATATTGCTCTCCCAGTCTTTGTGACTCACTCCAATCCCCCGTGAGTACTGTGCCACTTTATGTTGGGCTCAGGCCTCCCCTACATTTCTTTGTACAATCATGTCCATTATATACATATCTAGTTTTTCAATGGGCTTTGGAGCTGAAGAGATCTGCTGGAGGGGCTTTTTAGGGCTCTGCATGTGCGTGACAAATTGATGGGATGTTAAAGCACTAGATGACTTTCTTTATAAAAAGGAGATAAAGAGATTGATGTCAATCTGTCTGTGGGTAATGTTTTTGTTGAGACATTGTCACTTTTCATTTAGCTTGAGTTTTTCTCTGCAGCAACACCAGGGAAATCTGACTGTTTATCTGATACATTTAGCACCAGCTCACTAACTTTGTGCATTTTGTGGGCAGGTGGCATATGGGTTATCACTGCGTATTTTCAAAATGAATATTGCTGATAAGTGTGAAAAAACAGACACAAAACTAGAACTTCTTCTTCATCTTTTGGCGACTCCCTTTTCCGGGTCGCCAGAGCGGATCATCTGCCAATATATCCACTACCCCTCCTATTTGTGATCCGCAAATTTGTTTTGGCAAAAGTTTTACGTCGGATGCCCTTCCTGACGCAACCCTCACCATTTATCCGGGCTTGGGACCGGCACTAGAACTACTCAAAAGAGTATCCCTAGTGGCTGGTTTAGACACAAAACCAGAACAAAGAATTGAAATGAAAGTTGCTCAAATCTAGGTGGTCAAAAAAATCTAATGAATTCTTGTTAGTTCCTGCAGGACACAGAGTCATGTGCTCAGCTGTGATAAGCTGTCAGCTTCTGACAGGTTTATGGTCCCTCGTCAGTTACTCACCAATCACAGCCCATTCTCTCGACAAAGCGGCCTCTTTAAATACAACCTCCTCCTCACCAATCCCTCCTCAGCTACACTGCCACTCATACTCTCTGCTGGCAACTTGCAAACTCATGAAGCACGATTATGATCGCTAAAATGTCATTTGGATCGTCACTCTAGTCACCATCTCCACGCTCATCATGCCTCATCTCGGTACAGACGAAGGATCCCTCATCGAAACTCAGGCTGACGAGGGTCGGATGAAAGAGCAGAAGAGATCTAAAATGTCCGCTCTAGTTCTCGCCAGGCAGCCAAAGCTCCTCCATCTATTAAAAACTGGCCAGTGACTAAGTGACTTGAAGTAGTTACTCTTTGGGCAAGTCATGAAGAACTTTTCCAGTTGCTTGTCACACACTTTCAAGAAGAGTATCAGGCTGCTATTCCCTCTGTTACTCCTTCCTCCATCCATCAGTCATGTACATCGAAGAAGAAGCACTGCGGTGCCGCTGCTCAGGCTAGCACCCCCGCTAAAAGAGCTTGACTGCAATGCTACAGCAACCATTAGGACAAAGACGTCATCCTCGCTGTTCTGATTAACATCCAGTCTTTCCTCAGTGAGATTGGTTCCCCCCTCCATGTCCGGGAGAACTGAGAAAACTCTCCACAAACACTGCCTCTAGGTCCGTCTTCTGCTTTGGCCACAGCCACGGTGGTCAGCGCGCTGCCAATCGACGTCCCGCCACACAGAACTCCGGGAACTGCATTTCCTGCAATTTCACCAGGAGTCCCACTCTTTCGACCTGTTGCTGCAGTGTCTTCTCAGCTTCGCAATCAAATCCTTACAGGTAACAATGTTAATTTGGTAAAAATTCTGATGAGTTGACTGTCAAAAAAATGGACACCTCTCCAGCCATAATATCAAACCTTGCAATGTCCTACGGAGGAATTCTGTTTTATGAGTAATTTTGCCATGCGTATCTTTTCCTTGGGCAGATCATTCATCTCTAGATTATTGGACCTCTCAAAAACTGTGGCCAAACTGCATGATCTTGTCAACCTAGAAGAATTGAATTGAATTATATACATCGCATGCCTGCATTCTTTTGGTAATAATTTCAGCAGTCTGCAGCATGCTTGCTGCTACAAATAGATGTATTTATTTATTTATTTATATTTTATACATAGATTATTTTTCTAGCTCTGTGCTGGGTTTCCATTGTTTTGGGGATTTTCATGTTCACCTCTTTTATCATAGCATGCTGTGTGGCTAATCCAGGGAACATCCAAAGGATGGGGTGTTAGGGTAAGGGTTAGGCCAACTGCAACAATCATAACTGTATTGTATTGTGCAATGAATGTGATTTAACCAATGAAATGTTCCTGACTGAATATTTATTATTAAGTATTAGCATGAAGATTGGACAGGGGAACTCTTTCTACTGGGCTCTTTCTACTATTTCATGACAAACCAACTAAAGATGCTGGTGTGCACAGTCACTGCACCCAGTTGTGATTCATCAATCCTGAAATGGTCATTTAAAAATGTTTGTGTATCGATTAAACAAACAATATGCAACATTTCAAATCTAAGGTTGGCAAGCCTGGAAACGTTAGTAAGATCAGGCAACGTATCCCAACCCTTCATCGACCCTCATCAAATTGAATTGATGGAAAACTTGCTAACTTCTGACTATGGTCTCTGCTTCAGTGGTGTATATCTCTCCAGCATAAGCCTGGTCATGTGCAAGTGAGAGCACGGCAGTGAGTAAAAAACAGGTACACCAGCCAATCGTTTCATTTGGTCTGATTATTAAATGATTGAATGGTTGTGTGAGTGCCACAACTTCATTTATTGATGGCTACGATGAAGGGAAGAGGAAATCGTAAAAAAAATGTTTGCTCTTGCTAGACAAAGATTAACAGTGTTGTGACTTTTTTTTATTTCGGACTGATATTTCACTCTAAAAGAGAAAGAAACAAGTATGTCTAATAATGTTCGGTTACTAATATGATGCTAGTGTCACTGCTCGCTTAGAGCTTCCCTGTGTGTGTGTTGTTTGTAGGATACTGAATGATGACCTCTCACACTGTGGAATCTACAGTGCATCTCTCATAGAGTCAGATAACATAAATAAAACAGAAATGTTTGAAAGTAGTTTCTTCTTCTTTTTTCTTTCATCATGGCCTGATAACAGGATCAGACCAGGGGCACCTCTGATAAAAATTTCTTCTGAAGGTACCTTTGCGCATGCTGTCAAATAAACAGCTGTGGCCGCAGTTTTTTCACAAGCTTGTGAAGGTAGAATTAATACAGTTGAATACAAATGTTGAAGACGAAGGAAAATAGTTGTGGCTTTGGCTTCCAGACTGAGGTTTTGATTAAACTTTGAGTCGGGAGGCTATCAGTGATACAGCAGGCCAGCTTACCTCAATGAATCAATCACATACAGTGCATACCTATACTGTGCTGCACGCTGCCTGCTCAGCAAACACACACACACATACATAAAAATCAATGTATTCAGCTCCTTCAAGTTTTTTTTTTCCTTTATCTTGTAGACTCATGCGTCCTTAAGAGCTTTTTATGCATCTTTGATGAGGCCCCATTATATCTTGGATCTGTCTTCTCTTCAGTGACTTGATTGTGTGACAATGTATTTAATGTGATCAGAGACAAGGTTGAGGCCTTATGCAAGGACATAGTATATAATTTAATTATCCTATGCTAATGACATCAAGGAGATGCCTCAAGATTGATTCTCACAGCTTGATTCTCTGTCAGTATTTGCCTAATGAGTTCTCCATTATCACCATTTGTTCTCCTCGAAATGAAAGTCTAACGTCTCTTGCCGATCTGACTTTAAATGTGAGATCATATGTCTCTGGTTCACCACTCAGTTGCTCAGCATATGGCTAGCTTGACTCTGTCAATGCATCATTTGAGAGAAGGAAGAGGCGCAGCAGAAAACAACCTTGCATTTGAAAAACGTACGGAGGCACAGACAAGTGTTTAAAATGCCAGGGCAGCAATACAAGCATCTGCAAAGCAATTGATTGGGCCACCACTGCTGTCTGAATCGCAATTTCATCCATTTACCTCTGTTTCAGCCTGGGGCATGATGATGAAGAAAGGGAACGGTTACAGAGTGGTGAGCTCCCAAACACATTACCCTGCCTCACCTCTCTCATTCTAAACAGTCAGAATTACAACTGTCTCCAGTGAATTCAGAAATTCAATCAGACTTTTTATTCAAAATCACCAGAACAAGTTATACTTTACACTGCCCTCACCAAGATATTCTTTTTACCAAAGCTGCCTGACAGGAACCCTGAGCAGTGAGATAGTCACACAGGTTAATGTATTTGGAAGAGAAAAAGGTTATCATTACAATTATCATCCAAACATCCACCACAGCTTCCTGGCTCCATTTGGACCTAACAGCCCCATAGAAGTGATTTGCACACACAACTTTCCGGTTTTATCTCAAAATGACATTTCTTTCCCCACCCTGAGGGAAACCAACTTGGACTACTCTGCAACACTGGGCTGGCGTAGATTGTGTCACTGCCTGGTTAAAACCAGTTCATATCATGCAGATTAAATTCAAATGTATTTTTTAAATCACTATCACAAATTACAGAGCAGATTAAAAAAAGGAGTGAACAAAGTTGTCAAAGTTTAATTTAACGTGTATTGGCTGACATCAACTCATCTATTGAGTAACAAGAAAATATTCCACAATGTGCTGGTAAATGCTGGTATATGGTGTTTATTTCTGGCCTTTATTCAAGAGCGAGATATTTCAGACCCTGCCCTAGCATTGACAAAGGAAGTTGGCCAGCCATTGTTGTGGGTGTGTTAGCTCTACTTTTTTCTATACCTCTACAGTAAATAAAAAAATTGCTCCACACCTCTGTCCAACTGTAAAGTTACTGTGCACTACCACTGTATCATTGCAGAGGAGGTCAACAGACACAAGATTTTCAAATGCGATGGTGCTTTGACGTCCAAAATTACAGAGAGGAAGCAAACGCCTGCTACCTGCTGCTGAACATGAAATGCTGATGTGTTTTCCCTTCTTTAATAGCTGTTGAGTCATTGCGTTTCTGTCATCAGGAATATAAATATGGCAAGACTGTATTTATATCGTATATATAATATAGACCAATGTTGGAATATCCTGTCAACATGTGTGCTGCATCTTTTTCATTGTAGTTTATTTATTTATTTATTTTACAGTACAGCAATGTCCTGAAAAAAGAGAAACAAATCAATATATTCGCAGCTTTTGGATTTTTCACCTACACTCATAGACTAATGACCCACACTCAGGCTCAGCATATTCACAAGAGCTTTGTGAAATAGAAAAGGTTACGTGTGTCAGTATCATTTTTTACAACCCCCGCACATCCAGGATTAGCTGATTTCAAAGATTCACTATAGAAATGGCTGATTTCCAAAACATAAGAACCTGTCAACAAACACATTTACAGCAGGAAAGTGCTCACACACACTCACACACAGCCAAACCTATAGGCTGCACACTATAAAGTACACAGTACAGCCTGGTGAAACAACTGCAGTGGGCCCAGGTCACCCCACAGAAACCTCAGGAACAGTGTAACAGATGTGTTGGATATTTTAAACCATCACTGTCCCACACTGCTCTTACATTACTCATGTGTAGGACACTTGGATCTTGGCAGTGATCCTGGATCCAACCCAGTGTGGAGATGTTTTCTCTCTTTCTCTGATTTTAAATCCATAAAAACAATCTGATTGAATATTATGTTCGCATTGGCATATCTGGAATTGTTTTAGAGTTGATCGGATAACATAAACAAGTCAATCAATCAATCAAATTTTATTTATATAACTCATATTCATATGTGTGACTTCCTCTGCCCTTAACCCTCAACAAGAGTTAGGACAGACAACAAAAAAAACCTGGGGAAAGACATTATCTGAGACTCTGGGCTTTTGTTTGACATTCTATACACTAAATAAATAGGGTGCTTAAGTAGTAGTGGCACATAAATGTAGAATATACAAACACAACACTGACATATTAGCTTATGGTTAAGGCAGTCATTGTTGCAAACATGTATTTACACGTCTAGCAAACATGAAGCAGAATATGTTCAACACTCTGTTTTCTGTCTTAATGGTTTATAGTAAAATAAGTTTTAATCAAAGCAGCAAGGAGATGGTGACATTGTGAAGTAGTGCATGGGATTTGGTGTCTTTACCACTACTGCCGTCACTTCAGCTCACAGTTTGAGAGGTTTCTAGCACACAGATAAACACATCTGGGGCCTCAATTATAACCGTGCATACGCACAAATACAACACTTCTCACACAAACGTTGGGATTTATAAAAACAAACTTGACAGGAGAATGTGCACACTTTCACGCAAAATCTGACCCATGCATGCAAACAGTTTGGAGATGGGAAAGTGGAGATGCAGACATGAGGAGGTGGACTGAAGCAGATTATTCATCCACTTCATCATTAACATTAAAACCAACTGCTTTATTTGTGCTCGTGCTGTTCCATAAGAACCTTCAATTGAAAAAGATATAAAACAACTTATAGCAAATTACGTTTAGATACCATTAAACGGCGGAGTTGCAGAGCCGAGTCATTAATAGTTTTAATATCTTCTAACACTGTGCGTGTATCATCAAGGACAAGTGTGTGTAAAATAGCTGCAGTGAACGTGACTGTGCCATTAGGAGCACAGAGATCACTCACAAAAATAAACTATTTACTTTCAAACTTCTATTTCCAAATAACATCCCAGAGTGGAGGTTAGAATCCACAGTGTGAAGTAATCGGTCCGATTGCTCTAAATATATTAATACTGTGGTGACATTCATGGATAATGCTGCGTGATGGATGCACATGAATGGAGGGATGAGGAGGAAACAAGGGTTCAGCAATGACAAAGATTTTTTGTCCCATGATGATGACTAATCAAGTGATGTAAATTTTATAGATCTGTGATCTTGGATCTTTGTCCTGATCTGAGTCCAGTATTAAGTAGATTGACCCCACGGAACCGACCAATCCCAGTACAAACACAAGCATGTAATAATAATTCTGTTAAATTCTATAGATTGAGGACATCACAGCTGCTCTGAATTTAATAATCCTACAGTTTGGGATTATTAAAATACCAACAGTTCCCTCACAGTCTGACAGTGTGAAGTGATTTTGTTTTTGCCTACACCTTTGAGTTAGATTTTTTTGAAATTCAGGCTCTGTTCTCTCTATCGTCCTCACTCTCACTCGGTGTTTTAACAGCAGCAGCAGTGTATCAGTGTATTTTCCTTATTAGTGACATCACTGCTGTCCTATAAAACCTCCACCTCATTAACAAACACCTCGATGTCAGTGTCAGAAAGTTTTGCTTCCTCTTTCCGTCGCTTGATGCTGTGACTCTGTCATGACTCACTGTGGAGACCCATTGGTCAGCAGGATAATTTAATATTCACGAGGGGCTTTGCATTGACGATTTATTCTTGAATGTGGGCATGCAGAGGACGGTATATGAGGCAGGTCCATGTAAGAACATTTGCAGGTGCACTGTGTTTTATAAAGACAACATTGCGTTCAGGTATACGTGCACATGGTTTTACAAATCTGATTTTTTGTTTTTGCATACGCCAATTTCGGCTGTACGCATGTACACTTTTAGTATGAATCCTACCCACTGTTTTATAAAAAGAAAATGACAGAGTAAAGCACTTTCATGTTTAAGATCAGTAGGCTACACAGAGGGTGTTTGGACAGCCGAGCTGCAGCTAATGTTCACGCAGTTTGTTTCTCTGATAACTTATTATCCACAGAGGTTTCCGTCTCTTAAAATCTGTTTTTCAAAGGCTGCTCATGTTTGTGCTTGTTTGTCTGATAATTTAAGATCCTGATGTCCATGACTAAAATCCTTAAACTGGTTCAAGATATATTGATTTGTAACAACCAATACCTAAAAGGTCGAGCTTCTCACAGAAAACAATGTGCAAATGGAATATGATGCTACTGACAGTCTACCACATGAAACAAACTGTTACAAGTTCTTTTGGTTTGGAAGTACACAAAATAACACAAGTGTGGTCATTTTAATTTGGAAAACTTTTAATCTTTGATGTATAAAAACACTGTCATGTCTCCAGGATAGTTGAGGTCATGTTTTATTTTCTTCCTCATGTTTCTTAGTTTGTCTTCCTGTTTTATTTTGTCGTACTCACCTCTAGCTCGAGGTACCCCTCCTCCTGCCCTCCTCTGTTTCCCACTCCTGTGATAACCTGCTCCTCCCTTATGTGTTGCACCTGTCTCCCATATCATGTATTTGAAGGTTCAGTGTGTAAGATTTAGGTGAAAGTTTTGTCAGAAATTGAATATGAAATAATCCTAGTGATGTTTTCACTGGTGTGTTTCATCTAAATTGTATAAATAGTTGTTTTCTTAACCGTAGAATGAGCTCTTTATATTTAAAAACTTTATATTAACATGGAGGGGGGGCCTCTCTGTGAAGGCCATCATGTTTTTTACTGTCGTCCAAACTGGACAAACAAAAACCTTTGAGTTTTCATGACAACTGAAGCTACCACAGGTTCTTTTTCATGTTGGGAAGGGGAGGGTGAGATGAGGGGTGTTCAGCTGCAACATGCAACTTCACCTCTAGATGTAAATACATTCTACACACTGAACCTTTAAACCCTGTGCTCCCCTCCTCCTGTGCCGGTTCATTTTTTCTGTTTGAGTCAGCGGTCCACCATTATTCTTCCTGTGAATGCCCTCGTGTTACGACCTGTTTTCTGTACATTTTGACCTTTTTGCCCAGGGGATTCTGGATTCCTCTGCCTGATTACTTGGACTGCCTTTTGGTGTTGTGAACCCTGCCGGACTCTGTAAGCCTTTGTACTTAACTGCGAACCTGTCCAGTCATGCTTTTGGGCCCTATTTGTGTCAGTGTGAAACGCATCATATTGTTATCATCATACATCTGGTTGGGTGTGCTCCATGGGACATTGTCTTCTCTTTTTTGTTCGGTATTGAAGCACTGCTGGTGTAAAACTGCACTGGTGATAGCAGCACATCAATCAATCAACCATATTTTATTTGCATAGCCCATACTCAAGCATCACAGTTTGTCTCATAGGTTTTATATACATCTGAACCTTGTAGTGAAGTTGTTGGTTATAAAACTCAAGCTCAAAGCTTAAAATGCTCTATTAAATTGAGGGGAACTGAAGAGCGATGATTGGTGATAATTCTGCCTAACAACAAGGGACCCCTCTACACACACTCATTTGATCTATTGTTAATAAAGTGCAGCTTTAAAGTTACAGAGAGTTGAATAAATAATAGAAATATATTTCAGAGCGATAGTTATTATCTTTTTTCTGTTAAAAGTGACTCTTATCGTAGTTTGACAACAAAGTAAGTGTATCCCCATGTGGGAGACGGGTGCAGACCGAAGCTGCTTCCCATCATCAGTTCACATACACAGCTTGACATAGCCCATGCAGTTTTACTCATGGCTTTTGCTCGCCGTGTTGCCAGACTTGCAGCAGATTGCATCAATGCCACCACATCCACTTCTGCCAAAATTGTTGTTCAGCTTGTCAGTTGTTATTTCGCTCTGCCCCGTGTCAAAACACATTGATCTGGACATATCTTGTCTGGTAACGCTGTCCTGTGAGGTGGGTGCTCCAGAACACAGCCTCACCCCTGTCTACAAGGCACTTGAAATGAGAGCTGGGGAAGATGCTCGCCCTCCCTCGCCACCTCTGCCATATCTGATTTGCCTCAGTAATTTAATCATATGAGTGTTCAGAGCTGAGATTGGAAAACACAAGCAAAAACGTTGCTGACGTAAGCCCAGGTGAGATGGGGCCATGAGATTTGTTACAACAATGCAAAGGGAGAATTGCCGAGCTGATACAGTCTATAAGGATCAGAACACAGAGAGAGCGCACAAGATGGACTGACAGAGGTGTGTGTGTGTGTGTTTTTGTCTGGGGGGAAAGACATGAACCTGTTGATAGATTACTGTGTTGGATGGGAACTGTAGTGGAGCCTTATTCTGACTACCTCTATAGAAATAATGGAAAAGGGAAAGATAGCAGCAAATGAAGCATGATGCCCTATCATCCTCTTCTAGCACACACACATTCACATAAACACAAACCACAGCCACCCATCAGCTGTTATTGAGAACGTCTTAGAAAAAGGATGCAGAGGACACAAACTCCATTTCACTCTATCCTCTCTGAGCAATATGGATAATACTCGAGGAAGAATGGTTGGTAAGAGATGGGATGGTTCTTTTGTGGATGTTCACAATGCCAAAAGTAGAAAAACAACAAAATAGGTTATCTAACTAGATTTATCTGTGAGAGTGCTCTGGTTAGAATGAATGGAAGGAACGGTTTGGATGGTAACAGCAACTTTCAAGGATCGATTAAGTATGGCTCCGAAACTGTGCCCCCATCTCTCCCTCACCCAGGTTTGCCTCTCCACTGTCAAATAAAACCAAAGCACCCCCACTACTTTGCCTCTTTTTTTTCACATTGCACTTATTTCCATTCTGCAGGTGACTGAACTGTCAGCTGACCTGTCTTAGATGACACTGTCAGTCAGAGCTGCTGAGCAGAAACCCTTATTACACACCACATCCCATTCAGTTCAACAGTCTCAGCTACTTTCCACACTCTTCAAGCACATTTCTGTTTATTGCTGTCTCACCCGTTCTCACCCATCACAGCAAAGTTCTGAGTTTCGGTTCCTGTTAGTGCTCTCCAGGTTTTTTCTGTCTTTGGTGATGTTTGTGGATGGGAATCCAGCGAGAGATCATGTTCTTCTCTCTGCACTGTCAGCTCCTACTGGTTTACTGGGGCACCTGCATAGAGAGGGGGCACTGAGAACTGCACATTGTAAACTAAGAGAAAAGAGGAAAAAAATATGGTAACTTTGCAAAACCAAACCAGTATCACATTTGGCTATCATAAGAATCAAGACTTTAAAGACTGAGGGATTTCGTTTCTGAAGAAAGAACCTCACAGACTTGGAGGAAGTTGTTGTTCGATCTGTGTGATATCCAAAGGGGTTTCATAGTTTCACAATAAGATTGTTTCAAGATTTTGGATCTATTTTGTTTTCTTGTAATATATAATTTCATCCTCAAGTAGGACTTTATTCTCATATTATCATGATGTCATACGTCACAAAATTAAGATTCCTTTCTTGAGATCTGATGTTGCTTTTTCTTCAACATGGCCCTAATATTCACTCTTAAATACATAACTTCCTTGTCGTAGGTTGTAATACACAGGGAGTCCAACCAGAAAAGGAAGGCAACTTGCAATGAGCACAAAACAGAAAAATCAGAAAGAATAGCAAGAATCAAACACAAAGAAATTGAAGTGTGAAGCATGAAGACCAGGAACTGCGGAAGACTGCGGAAGACCAGGAAAATAAAACAGAATATGAAATGAGCAGAGCTAGTGAAATGATCTTTTCCTTGCACAACTTTTTGCCAAAGCAGCTTGTGAGTTATCACTGCATTTAATATTATGTGGGGACAGCTAGCAACAAGAATCTTTTACACATGGTTTTGGTTTAGTTAAATGTCTTTTAACCATGGTTCACACAGTACCACAAGTCAGTGTAAACATAGGTGATAGAGTTAAAAAACAACTCCACTGTAAACCCTCATTTTAAGTGTGATATGTCACCCAGCTGCTGTCAGGAACCTATATGTATGTTGCCTCTTGCAGTCGATGTCACAGTCATAAAATAGCCCCAGAGGTTTTAATGACAAGTGGTTGACAGGAGCATGCTGAGACCTAATCTTTTCTTGTGCCGACTGCCGTGTGTGACAGGTGAAACAGAAACATGAGCAGGCTAAATGAGATGAGCCGTTTTATCAGTTTGGTCTATCCTGCTACACTGTGATTCAATGCAGCTAGAGGTTTAACCACCGTGTACCACAGTGCAGCATCCTAGTATTGAGATTTAGATTTTATTCTGTTATTCTGACAACTGTATTGAACAACTGAATGCTGTAGGGAAACACAGTCAAGACAAAAAGGCAGGAAGCAGGAAGGGAACAGAATGTAGGTTCACTGGACTGGTGCTCAGTTCAATGGTCTCTGCAGCCTTTTTCAGCCTTTTTTAATCTTATGAGAAAACCCAAGGAACCTTCTAATTTTTCTCATCACAGTTTTATATTTCTTTCAGTGTTTCATTGTGAGGTGACCTGGTAAGGGGCTTCTTCAACTGTCACAGACCAAAACACCTCTGAAGGCGATTAAATAGAAGGAGAAACCATCAGAGCATCAGAATATGCGACAAAGATAAATGCTTTAAGTGCAGTTTTTTTGTCCGTCAGCCAGCTTCAGCAGCGCTCCTCTGTCAGTCATTGTTTCAGTGAAACCATCAGTGATCTGAACCTGAAAGAGCTGCAGGGACGTAGAACATAACAGAGAAGCTTCTAAAACCGTTAAATGACCGTTAGCATTTCTAATGCTGCGATGACGTATTAAATATATTCCAATTATTGCAGTAATCTGTCTTTTTAAATGTGTGTGCTCTTACCTGCTCTGACAGATGAATACATTTCCTCCTAAAAGCTTCCCCCTGCAAAAAGAGACAACCCAAAAGCCACCATATAATTTCACTGACAAAACTGTTCATACACTGATCCTTGTCAACTTATTCTGATCCTGGCACACACAATTAGAATCCCTTAAATATATAAGAACATATGACATGTAAAATTCTTGATGTGTTGCTTTTTTTCAATTTCAGACACTCATCCATGCGTCTTTACCTGCTCTATGGGAACCAGTGAGAGTTGCACTGGGCTGTTTTCAGAATAATGGGACACCTTCTTCTGCTAAACTGATTCCTTGTCCACATAAACTATTAAATGAAATCCAAAGATTCCGGTTGTCCCTATATGAACCAAAAATACGCACTGCTGACTGAGACATCACATTTCTATTTTATAATCATGAAGTTTTAAGTGCATGTGAAAGCACATCTTTTCCTCTGATTGTGCTGATGCAAACTTTTTTTCCCTATCTTGAATAAACAATGTTAAATATTTCACTGACTTTTAAATGAAATTGTGGGACGCTCAGTCTGAGATACAGCATATTTAAAAGTGTAATGAAGTCCATCAGAGAAACCATGCACCAATGTGAGAAATGCAACAGCACAGGAATAAAACAGGCAGGGTCAACAGAAAACTGGTCAAATTTATAAAATGATTATAATATAAAGATAACAATAACGTATTTGATCAAATCTTTTACACTTACAGTTATGACATGTTTGTGTGGTTACAAAGGAGGAGGATGGCATGCTATAATAATAATAATAATAACAACTGTATTTGTACGGCACTTATCTAAACAAAGTTACAAAGTACTTCACTAGAAAAATAATAAAATCCATGGCTAGAAGAAGAATAAATTACGATAAGGGTTATTCAATTCAGGTAGATTTTTTGGGCCACGGGGCGGTTTAACCATCACGTTTGAGCTCTGTAAGAGTGCTTGCTGTAATGAAAATAACAACTTCAATTGTACGTTGGTTTCATCAAGTGTTTCAGCCTATTAATCACAATAACGTTGAGAGAGACTAAAAGTAAATCTGACTCGCTACCAGCTTGTGTGGCAGTGCTCTGAAAGCCATGTGGCTTGCTCAGTAGATCAGACATCATAACCTCTGTGCCTTTTTTATTCTATTTATTTGTTTTTAAACTAAATTTAACTAAATACCTACTCTCATAGGTGGCATTGTCAGAAGCTGGCAGGGGAGAGGGACCTCAAGAACATCATACGTGAACTCTATAAGTGTCATTATTGTAGTGAAAGTAATTACAGGTCGCATGTTAGAAATGCTTTCCTGTAAAAATAAGTTTTGAGCAGTGATTTAAAGATCGGTATTGAGTTTGCGAGCCTAATTTCATCCGGCAGGGAGTTCCAGAGCCTCTGGGCCCTGACAGAAAAAGCCCTATCACCTTGAGAACCCAGCCTTGACCTATGGACAGCCAACAGGGACAGGCTGGCCGATCTCAGGTTACAATCGGGATTATAAATAGTCGAGAGCTGCAAAATTTCGGTTGGGGCCAGCCCATGTTGGGCTTTAAAAGTTATTCAAAGAATCTTAAATTCAATCCTGAATTTAACTGGTAAACAATGAAGAGATGCAAGATTTGGCGTGATATGAGCCCTACAGTTTGTATTTGTTAAATTACGAGCAGCAGTGTTCTGAACAAGCTGCAAACGAGTTACCAGGGTTTGGCTGAGGCATGTATACTGGGCGTTGCAATAATCCAGGTGGGAGAAAACAAAGGCATGTATTACCTTTTCTTAATCAGCGAGGGATAGAACTGATTTGATTTTAGAAATGTTTTGTAAATGGAAGTAGAAAGATTGAATGATTTGGCTTAACATGTGTTTTGAAGTTTAGATGGGGATCGAATGTGACACGTATATTTTTAGCTGTTGTTTTAATATTGGTTGCTGCTAGCTGGTCAGACCAAAGATAATTATTTCAGTTTTATTTGAGTTTAACTGAAGAAAGTTAAGTGACATCCATTCCTTAATGGCAGATAGGCACTCTGCTAGGACACTCACACGGCTAACGTTGTCTGGCTTGAAGGACAAGTATATGTGGGTGTCATCAGCATAGAAATGTTATGATATCCCATTAAAGTGGCTGATGACGTTTCTTAATGGGAGCACGTACAGCGAGAATAAGACGGGACCAAGAATAGAATAGAATACTATGTCGTTTGCAAAATCCTGACTGGAATTGGTCGAAAATTTTATTATTTACACATTCATCTAGCAGTTGGGTCAGAACCACTTGTTCGAGGATTTTAGATATGAAAGGAGGTTTTGAAATGGGCCTGTACTTTTGTGGGAGTGCTTGGTCAAGATTTGGGTTTTTCAATAAAGGCTGAATAGTGGCTTTCTTGAAATAGTCTGGACCTTGGCCAGAAGAAAGGGAGCAATTAATAGTTCTAAGAAAGCTAGGGCCAATAGTATTGATAACTTACTTTAGGAGTGATGTGGGTATGATGTCGAGAGGGCTTGAAGATGAGTGCATGTGCAACACAGTATCGATGAAATTGATGAAAGTTGCTAAGTAGAATGGGACGGGCCGGATACTCTGCAATATTGTGGATGATGGAGGTGGGTGGGGCAATGTTGGTTCTAATGTCATGGATTATTTTTTTAAAGAAAGATAAAAACTTTTCACAGCCAGTATGTGAAGTGGCCAGAAGAGCAGAAGGAGCAGGGTTTATAAGTCTATTGATGGTTTAAAAAAGGAATCCGGGATTATGGTGATTACTAGTGATTAGTTTGGAGAAATAGTTTGCTCTTGCAATTTTACTTTTGTTATTATAAGAAGTTAAGATCTAATGATCTAAAGATCTAATGTGTGGCCACGGTTATGAGTTGGACCAGTCACATGTTGGACTAGATTAAAAAAACTGTGATGTTGCAGAACTATTGGTTGGGTCATCAATGTAAATCAACAATTATAGCTCTATCATAGTTTAAGACAATGAAAGATACAAGGGGGCAAAATTAACATTTGGTTTGGGAGTGCGATAAACTACTAAACCAAGGACCGGAGCGTTGCTGCAAATTTTGAACACAGTAGCCTCAAAACTAGAAAGAGTCTCTGTGTTAATGGGGCAGCAAGTAAGGCATTTTTTACAAACAACACCTAGGCCACCCCCGGCCATTTTCCCAGGGAGTGCTTAAATATTCATAGTTTGGTGGGCAGAGCTCTAGCAGCTGGGTGTGATCTCCAGGAGACAACCAGGTCTCAGTTAGGAATAGAAATTCTCAATTAGATGAAGGAATTAGGTCATTCAGTAAAAAAGATTTGTTAGAAAGGGACCTCACATTGAGGAGTGCCAGTCACACAGGTACACTCTGGCCAGCAAACGGGGATAACGGGATAAGGTAATTGAACCTGCCAGCAGTGTTATAAGTTTTTTGTTTGGCCTATAGTTAATAACAACAGGTATATAATAAGTACCCAGTGTGCGGGAGAGGGGCGGAATTTGCTGTTTATATTGATTAGTTGGTGGCTGTTTGGGGTAAAACTCTGCGGTGCTGCGCTCAAGGGAAAGGTTTCTAGGGGGCATGTCTGGAAGGTATATAGTCAATCTTGGGCAGCAGAGTGTACAGCAACGTCCCCGTGCATTGGGATGGAGCCTATTTTTTGTGAAGAATGAAGAACGTCCCCAGAACAAATTGAAGTTGTCATCAAAACTGAGGCAGTGGGCTGAGCAGGCGGACTGGAGCAAACTATTAAGACTGAGGATTCTGCTAAAGCACCCAACTCTGCAGTCCAGTGTGGGGATAGGACCAGAGATAAAAACAGTTTTGCTACTGGTTTTCAAGAAGTTGAAAAGCTGTTCAAATCCTTCTTGGTGAGCTCAGACTGCTGAAGAGCCGTGTCATTGGTTCCCACATGGACTATGACTCGGATTATGGACGGAGGGAGTGAGCGCAGTAGCCCCGGTAGTTTTTCGAGGATGACTGGGACCGTGGCCCTGGGGATGCAATGAGTGACTGCATTGAAGAAGCGGACTTTCCTAGTTATGGAATGGCCCACAATAAGTGTTTGTGGGAAGATAAGAAGGCGAGGAGAAATCTCCTGTGTGTTCGCATGGCAGGAGCGAGCCTGAACTGCTTCCACACTGTGTGTAGAAGCCACTGAGTGATGAAGTGATGAATGTGTAGGTAAGCTAAGTAAGGAGGCAGCGACCTTTGATCTGGATGAAGGATTATTTCCCGATTCTGGGCGGGGAAAAGAACCGGTATCCACTGTGTGTGTGTGTGTGTGTGTTTGGGGGGGGCTCAAAGCCAACAGGTGCTGTTTTCAAGGAATGATCCCGAGGGGGGAGATCAAGTGCTGCAGATGGATCTGCTGGATGTGTCAGAGGTTCATCAGACAGGGTGGTGAAGCGGTTGGAAAGTGGGGGTGGTGAGACAGTCTCACCAGAGCCCCTCTTACGCCCGCGGACTACGACCTCAGCCCAAGGGGACTGGTGATTTGGAGTAGAGCAGGATGAAAGCCGGGGTCAGGTAGTGCTTTCTGAAGTGAGGCACAGTCGCAAGGCACAGATGGCGTGATGTTTTGTTAGTTTACTAGTCAAATATAGGAATATAAGATGAACTGAATGTGATTGTTGTGTTAAACCGGCGAAATTAGGTGACATTGAGTAGAGGCTATGCTAACGAGAGCGGCCAAAGCAGGTAACGTATGTTGTATCTCAAGATCCTGAGATCTGATCGGTGAGCTCTGACGTCTTGCTACAAATATTGTGTTTGTAGTTCCGGGATCTAGCCTGGTCAAGTACAAGATGGTAGCAAATACCTGGAAGATTGGCAGATTGAGATGGAGCATAGCTAGCCTGAAGTGATGCTAGCGGAAGCAGCTGGGGTAGGTAGCGGCGCAAACTGTCTAAATTTACGATCCTGAGGGACAAGTTAAACAATCAGATCTACTATAATGATAGAAGCTGAGAATACAAAATGATCTTAATGGATTGTCACGGCAGGTACGACAAATAGAGACAAAGCCCAACTTTGGAACCACATTAAAAAAAATACATTAGTGTTACCTGATGGTGATTTACACTTTAAACAAAAGTGTATTTGTATTTCATATTTCATTCTGTGTGAACTTCTGCCCTCAAAGACACACACACACACACACACACAGACACACATATAGAGCTCACAGCTGTGTTTTCAGGCTTCTTTTGATCACTTGTTGAGCTTTTAGCTTCATCACTAATTCAATAGATGTGGAGTCAGAGGATCTACATGGAAAAAATAAATCAGTGGATATTAACCCATCCCTCAGTGCTTCCTTATGGGTTACATTTCCTTTAACAGCAGCCCAGCATTCATCCGTCTGTCTGGCAAAGTAAGAGAGAAATGCAAGGAAGGTAGTGAAGGCAGAGAATTCTTTGTTTCCACAGTTTGACCTGCAGGGATTCTTCCACCTCTCACCCTATTTTTTTCATTTTTCACTCCCTGGGTTTTACTAAATCTGTTGGTAAGATACATGACCAGTGTAATTTAAAGGTCTTGTGTGTAAGGTTACAGTGAAAGAGAAAAGCTTTAAGCAATTAAAGGCCTTTTTTGTGATCAATTATTTATTGAAAAAATGCAAGAAACACAACATTTTATATAACCAAGCAAAAATATATAAATCCGTTCTGAAAATAAGTAAATAGCTGAATTTAGACAACCAAAACAAGGGGGGAAAGGACCAGAATGCAGACACAATATGATAATATACAAAAAAGAGGATAAGAGACGCCCAATGTAAATGCAATAATAGACAAAACGACATGGGCACAAAAAAGTACAATAATGAGTATTCAGCAGTATTGTGCAATAAAACATTACTCAGTAGTGTATTGTTGTAATATTATAACACAATGAGAAGCAGTGTAAAGAATAACAATATACAAAACAATAATTATATTACTAATCCCAGTAACTCACAGCCGCCGTCTGGACAGCTCACAACAAATGTTTTCCAAGTGGAACAGCAGTTGAACTTCAGAGTGCAATAAGGATTTCACAATAAATAACTTTTACCTTTTACACATTTTTTCACAAAAAGTTACAGGTCTGGAAACCGTGGGTACGTGACCTGCTGCAGGACTCTTGTGTGAAAGTAATTTCACCATTAAAAGATACAAAAAATGGGAGACATGAGGTTTACACATGAAATTGAAATATAGTATGGTGCAGTTTGAAGATGCTGTTTCAGAGGCTTCATATTCCAGCTGCATATCACTCAGCGTCCAGTATGTGTGTCCCTACAGGCTGAAGCTCCTCACATCACATTCGCCCAAAAGTACTGGGCACTGGCCCTAGCTAAAATCGGATTGATTATTATTATCTTAAATAAACTAATCACTTACTAACAATACTAACAATAAATATTAACATTTGCTACATTCTTTTTTTTATTTATTAGCTTTTCTGAAGTACACAAAGTGCTGTGTGTGCGCTGAGCACAGACTCTGAGCTGTGTTTTAAAAGGTTAAAGGGAGAAAATGCTGGAAGTGAGGTAGACACAAGAAATGTTTAAGGCTTTTGAGGAATGTAAAAGAGGAAAACAACCTTTGTGTTTCTTCTTCATGACATTTGATGACTCATAAGCAACCCCACCATGTGCAACCCTCCTCTAACGAACCTATGGCTTTCAGTCCATATTTTCATCTTTAGTGGTATTTCTAAACTCAACCGACTTTATTAACTGATGGCATTCCTCTCATCATCAGCCCCAACCAGCCGTACACTTGAAATGTGGGTGTGCAGGTCGCTCTCTGAATCCACGCCTTCCTGAAAACACATTTTACTCTCATTCTCACCATTAAACATCTGTTGTTTTTGTAATTCTTTGGATTATGGTACAAATATAGTAACACAGTACTGTTTAACGTCTAAGAAACGACTGAGTCCACTGTATAATATTATTTACCGCACTAATGTGGCATAGAGCAGGGTAATTACGAACAGGACAGAGGACCCCTGCCTCTAGAGTAGACTGCAGATTGTGATTAGACAGAGAAGTGGCGGCTGTGGCTGAGTCCTCTTACTGGAAGGTTGGCGGCTGAATCCCAGCCTCTACCAGCTGCATGCCGAAGTGTCCTTTGGCTAGGGACTGAACCCTGATTTGTCCCTCATAGAAAAAGTGCTGCCCACAGATGCACTGTATGAATGTGTGAATGCAAAACTGTACTGTAAAACTCTTCGAGCGGTCATCAAGAGTACAGCTGCTAAACAAATACAGACCATTTACCATTAACATGTTTATTCTCTGTTGTGCTTGCAGTGACATGATTATTGTCTTTTCAAGCTTTCTGTATTAAATGTTCGTCTTTAACATCTCTCCTCTGAGCTCCTCAGTCCCTCTCCTCCAACACGCTGGTACGCAGCCAAATCTGTGTTCCACCTGTTTTCATTGTTGCAGCTGTGGCAGAACTCTTTATGGTGCGAGCAGGTGAGAGATAATGGATCTGTGGGAGGGAGTGTGAGGTAACCGCCACTGTTACCAAGATACTTGGAGTCTGAACGCTGCTGTAGAACTGGGATGATTTCAATCTGCAGTAATGGTCCTCTTTCCTCATGACTCACTCGCTGACTGCAGTGCCGGGGCCACTCATTACCGCGCTATTAAAGGACAAAGGAGGACATAGGCATCATGCATGATATCCAGCCGTTACTACGGCGACTGTGAGCCCATTCTTACCATCCATCAAAATGGCAACTTGTAGAGTTTGCCAGCCCCCTGCCGAGTGTGCGGGGGCATTCCTGGTGCATTATGCTGATTATAAACAACCGTAATTGTGATTGGTTTTGTCAGTCATTTCGTCCCCCACCATATTTACCTCTCTCATATTGAGATCTCATTTGTTTGTGTCACACTTATTTACAGTGCAGCAATAAACATTTGTGTGGCAGTCAGTAGACTGGCAGTTTTTAACCTCCTCCCCTTGTAGGTCAGTCCGTTTATAAATATAATAGTGAAAACTGGCTTGGTTTTGACAGTTTGACAGCTCAGATTTTTATGAACTCTCAATTTAGAGCAGTGTCATACGGCAGCCTTTACCTGATAACATACATTTTGATCTCTGCCACATAGCTGGCAATTGCCTCAACACCCCTATGCAGACAAATTGCTCACACAGCATGTTTTGTCAGGCTACATGTTCATAATGATGCTGAATCACAGTGGAGGTACAATATACCTGTGAGCGGTCTTTTAATAGTGCCACTCCTGTTTCTTTGTCCTCTTTTATTTTTTGCTTATAAACCTCTCAGTCGGTGTAAAGGGGCGCGCTGAGCCAAATGAAAGGATTCTAACTCATTTTATTGCAGTTGCTCCGGAAGCATGGAGCGACTCAGAGTCATTTGTTCTATCTGGACTCAATCAGGACATGGGAGCGGCAGGAAATTATAATGATGGCGAAGAGTCCATTTGGTCTCTGGTTCTGTCTCTCTGCTCCCTACCCCACCAGGTCATATACATTCTGAAAGCTTGGCTGAAGAAGAGGAGGAAAGAAAACCAATAGGCCAAATATAATACTGCAATATCAAAATAAATATCCAGTTTATTTATCCTGTTATGCTGTTTATACAGAAATCTAATATCATTTGAGCAAATGTGTTTCGTGTTAATAGTTTGGCTCCAGCCGCTCCTGCCATGTTACTTAAAAATTGTAACATCAAACAACGTAGCCTCTTATTAGGCAACAAAGATGGACAATTAATCATCTTCTTCATTTGTTGTGTTCTGGTTTCAGAATAATGAAGACAGGTAGAAGATAATGGAGCCTCTTCTTTTCATGGGAAACTATTGTGTGTTTCTCAAAATTAAGTTCCAACTTGAAGGCCATCTTTTGTCTGAAATGGCTTGAAATAATTTTTCCTTTGACTTGAACAGCAAAAAATCTCCCAAACTGCCTTTGGATTAAATGTTAAAGACGTCTAGTTCCAACCCTGGTCAGATTACCTGCTGACCTGATTACTCTAAGTGTCTTTATGAATATAAAAGCATGATAATCACTGAGAAGTGCTCCCTTTATTATACACATTTCACACCACATCACAGTTTTTTGTCTTGTCAAACTACTGTTACTACAGTAAATGTTAGTTGTTGAATGACTGCCTCTTCACAACTTAAAACAAAGAAGATAGTTTGCTGACGTATGTAGCTCAGCATTTTGTAGCACTGGTTGAACTAACAAGGTATGGTTGTGTAGAATTCACAGGAATTGCTATTGCTATAAACTGATAATAAAGATAGACCACATGACTCCTTCAAAAAAGAGAAGCCAAAATATCTCGAATGCCCCCTGGTGGTTGGCTGCAGTATAAGTCATAAACCCTGCCTGCTCCATGTTAGAAGATGGGGCCAAACTAAATAGTCGAAGTACATGTCAAATTATTGTTTCTCAAAGATGGTTTCTGTCATTTACAATAGCTTTCATAACTTTTCGGTAGGTTTGGTTTTCATTACTTATTTGATGCTATACAAATGAGGACAAATGTCGTGATAGACAGCTAAGACTGACTTGTAATTGGTCAAACGTGTGACTGGCAGGACCTCGATACCGCAGCTCCATCACCTGATCACTACTGCACAGACTCTGGCTACAAATGACGTCCTTGGCACAAGGATGCAGCCTTAGCTGTCCTTTCTGGATAGTGGGAGGACTTGGAGACAGACATGTCATCCATCTTAACATACAGTCTGTTGATGTTGTGATTGCGATACCACCACATCCCTGATTGACTAATTAATGAGATTTATCAGATGTAAACTCTGCGTATAAATATATTACTAGCTGTGTGTCTGATCCCTCTCTTCCACTTCCACTCTCTGTCTGTTACCCTTTCTATGGGAAAACTACAAAACAAAACTGGATCGTGCAATCTCACAGTTTACACGTCTTTTACTGCTCTTTATGGTTGATTTTTTGCAGGGTGTGGCAGTTGACCATGTCACGGGGCTCTCCCACACACAGCCAGAGACAAACCAGTTGCTTTGCAGCATCACTTTATTAAACAAAACATAAACTTACAAAAACATAAACTTGAAGTACCAGCAATTTCTGCTCAGTGTCTCTCAGTCGTGCATCTCCCATGTGCGTCTCCCATGTGTCTCCTCAAGGCAGCTCAGCTGCTGCCTTTTAAACCTGAGGATCGATCAGCTAACAGCTCTCACCTGCGCTGATTGATCCCCTGGTCCAGATGAAGGTGCTCTCCCAGCAACCTCCACACAGGGAATTAGCAACCTTAATAACTCAAAAATAATAGTGACTATCCTCTAAACAGAAAAAAACGGAATCACACAGGTTTTTGTTTCACTGTAAAAAATGTAAGCACGTGATTAATCACATGATCACTTGAGAGCTGCTCATAAAGGAAATTTTTTTAAATTTTATTTAGGGATGGGTGATCCCTGTAAAGCTGCAATGTCTCTTTGGACCTCATACAGTTGGTGTTTTTGGCTCTTTACGGCTCAACCCAGAGGCGAGTGTGTGTTTGCTGCTGAATGCTAAGAAGCAGCTTCTCTCTGAGAATGCTATCTGCAAACACTGGCGGCCAAACACAACTCATTTTTGTACGTCAGCCCTTTGCTGCCTTTACTGTCAGACCCGTCTGTCCTGCGTTAAGACATGTCTGTTTTGATGTGTCTTATATTACATTTCTGTTCCTCCTTTTGTTTCTGAAGCACATTGTAACATCAGTGTTGGAATCTGCTTTAAAATGAATAAAGTCTGACTTTGATTTATTTTCTTAGACTTTGCAATGTCCTGCTACGCTCAAATATTTAAGCTTTGATGTTGCAGATTTGCAACCTGTGAATAAACATTTGCTTACAGAAGGTATTCACACATGCGTCTGTCACTCACAATATGAAAAGAGGCCTCATATGAAAGGATTAAGCCTTTGCCTAGGATCAGCTTTTGGGATTTTTGTGCCGCTTGCTCTCTGTATCTGTGGAGCGCTTCAACCCGCACCCCCCACCCCATCCTCCCTTTTTGGACCTTCTAGGCTTGGGTCGGTCTGATCCGAGCAACTCTGTCACTCACCTCCGTGTTTGGGAAGACACAAACTTGCACACACATGCACTCGCACAAAGACCAGGCTATTTTCACAGCTGCTACCATAGATGTTTGTGAAGAGGCACTGCATATGAATGGGCTCACTGCTGCTTGCCCTTCGGTCCTCGGTTTATGAGTTTACTCAAAGTGAAGATCCTTCACCTCCCCGTCACCGTCTATCTAGTGGTGCCCCGCAGGAAATGGAGTTGACATATACAGTAAATTCTCAAATTGTATCTGGGGCACATTTACCTCAGCTGCAGAACGAGGCCAAGCCTTTATTTGAAACAGATGTCTGAGGCGTAATTTTACGTTTTTCAGAAGTACTCTCTTTCAAAAACTGAGCATAGCATCGAGGCCAAGCTCGCATGAGTTCAACCAAACATAACATTTCAATTGATTTTGAAAGAGACAAGCTTTAAAAAACATCTGAAGTGCATCTTGAATGGTTCTAACAATAACTGGGTTGATGCAATGTGTGCGCAAACACGTGTTACAGGAGCAGAGGCGTGCTGGCTCACTGGAGGATTATTTTTTCAGCAACCACACCAGTGTTGGTGAGTGCACGCGGAGGTTTTATTGAGCCCTAACTGGTGGAACTGCGCCTCCCAGCATCATGACCCAGAAGTCACTGAGTTGTAACTTACTGATGAGAAGATGTGCTTGTACTTCACTTGGAGCTCTGATTCCCTGTTTGACTACAAAGTTATTCAACCAAGCACAAGCTTTTTATCGCAAGTAGATTTTTTGTATTTCAATTATGATATGCTCACACGAATGAAATGGATGAAAGTAATTTTAAAGTGCACAAGAAAAAGATGGTTGATACCACTCAGTCATATGACAGGTACAACTCAATATTGACTGAAAAAATGAGCTCAGAATAAGCAAACACATCTATAAAACTGGTGGAACTTTGTATATGTAGGTTTAAACACTTATCTCCTGTCCTTTTAATTCAATAACATTGGTATAAATTAACATTTTGCACATTTTCATATCTGCCTTTTTGTGTTATTGAATTCAGCACAATGTTCATTTCCACACTACTAATTCCCTCAGTGAGAAACTCCCCACTCCGCTGCTCTGAAATCCCCTCTTTAACAGAAATACTCAGTATCCCAATATTTAAGCCCACTCAGACTAGAAGATTTTAAAAGTGCTACAGTGCATAAATATATATGATCTCCTAAAGGCTTCCAAGGACAGTCAGTGCCAGCCCGAATTATATGTCGTTAATTAGAACAGAGCAAAAATGCGGTCACCCTGAATCGACCCAAACAAAGACAAAACAATTGGGTGTGTGTAGCTCCTTATCTGAGGTGGGAACGTTAGTCCTGCATTTGTCAACCTCACAAGCTACTCCTCACACATGAAGTCTTGCCTCCATATAAATAGCGCAAACTGTTCTAAAAAAAATACCACAAGTGTAACCTTTGTCTGGCTAGTAAGTATTCAAAAAAGAAACTCTAAAATTCCCGGATTAGTGGACTGGCTGTCACTTATAATAATGACTTTAAGCCAATGAAACCAGCACACACTCTTTTGAATATCACTGTCTTTCTCTCCTTCTCTTGTTCTCTCTGAGTGCGACTGGCACTCTTTGTCCACTCCACTGTATTTATAATTGCTCTGAGTCGTTAATAACCTATTAATATTGATGCATGTTATTCAAATGTCTGGGTTAACGACTCAGTGGACCTCATTAAGACGTGATGGGGTCAAACCAGGCCTGTGGTCCCACCACAATGTGCCTGATTACACTTTTAATAGCAAGTGGCTTTGATTTAGGAGGCAGTCCTTGTCCCTTACAGTCTGCAAAGATATGTTTTAATTGTTGGTGATACTTAAAAGAAGTATATCTGGCTTTGAAAGCTTGCGAGTTAACTGATTGTTCAATAAACCCCTCCTCCAAACAGCTATATCGTCTAATCGTAGGTTAGGGAAAATAAATAGGCATGGCAGGCCTGTCAAGGTGTATTAAAGTCAGGTGCGTGGGACTGTAGTGAGGGAGTAAAGAGTTTGGAGGATGGTGTCAATGTCCTGGATCCCATTATTTAGGTTAATATTAACAACATGTGGGTATTTATCATAGGGGACCAGGGGATATTTCACAAAAATATACAAAAGGGATAATTCGACCCTGTTTCAAACTGATTGACTCCACTTCAAAGTTTCTGTGGGGTTTTAAGTAGTATATAGACATCTAAATCATCATCATTTAATCATCTCAAATTTAAGCCTTAAAAGTCTTGAAAACATACAATTTTACATTGGTAGGTTGTAATGATGTTACCATTCATTTTGGTTGCACTTTAAAATTAGGTTTGACAAATATTTAGTGCCATGCATAGTTTGTAATGTTTTTGTGTGTTGTTATTCTTTCTGTTAATGCCCTTGTGTGAGACGTCTCGGCCACCGTAGGGTTGTTAACTATTATATTATAAGTTCCATAATCAAAACCATGAAATATAGAGATGAAATAAAAAATGTTCAGCATTGCTTGAATAGTAAAATTTGGTATCCAGTGGTTAATGTGTTCTCAGTTATTATGGCAATGGCTTACATCCGCAAACAATGATCTTCCCCTCTAGTCCTACACACACTCACACACACCCTGTCTCTTTCTCTTTTATGGATGGATACTACATAAAATGTTTCTATATTTATTTCATCAATATGGTTCATTAGAGAGGATGTTGACTTTTAATGTGGGACATGCAGCTTTAGCCTCAGCATCATATCATGTATGTAGCCATCAGGTGCATATCATGCCGCTATTTTAAAATGAGTTGGCTGACAGCTTTAAGAAGCCAGACAGACTCATAGAGCTGATCAAAGAAGGTATATAACGATGGATGACACTTCCTCCCACTATCCACAAATTAACACATAATATCCTGGATATGAACGATGCCATCTTGCTCCAAAGACATCATTTCTTTCCAGATTTTGCGCAGTAGGGATTAGGGGATGAAGCTGTGGTATCAAGGTCCTCTTGATACACATGCCGACCAATTTGAATCAGTCTCAGCTTTCAATTACAACCTATTTTATATAAAATGAAAGAATCACACTTGAACTACGTGCTGTTTTATGACTTATATGGCACCCAACCACCAGGGGGCAATCAAGAGACTTTGGCTTCACTTTTGGAGAACAGTTATATGGTTGCCTGATTCCTCTAGAGGTTTCTCTCTGTTAATGAGTGCTGCTCATTGTGGGAACTGTTGGGTTTCTCTATACATTCTATGTAAAGTGCCTTGAGATAATGTATATTATGATTTGGAGCTATACAAATAAAATTGAATTGAATTGAATTACATCTTCCATCTTATAGTCTACGAAGCTGACATTATCTAGCAAGCTTGCTACAGCTGAAATCTGGTGGTGGTTTCCAACGAGAAATGAGAGGACTTTTGTTGTTTATCCGTCTGAGATCAATTCAATTGTATTTGTACAGCGCAAAATCACAATATACATTACCTCAAGGCACTTCACATAGTAAGGTTGAGACCTTACAATATTATTATTATATTATATTATTTCTCTATAATAGTTCCAACAGTTCCCTCAACAAGCAAACTGTTATAATATTAATAATAACAATTGTTTCGTAGAACACGGCCCCATTGTTTCAAAAACAGATAAGTACATGTTTGTTGTTGTCGTCTTTTGTTTCAAACTGCAGTGATGATGCTGCTCGTATTCGTCGCCTGGAACTACAGCACCCTGTCTGTTTTCACATATCTTTAGTTAGTTCTAAAACAGACGGGTTAAATGTTTGAGTCTGATAGTACAGCTGCCAGTGGATGTTTGGCACTTTTTAAAAATAAAAACACTGCTCTGTGCAGTTGACTCACTAGCTCATTTCATCTATCTCACTCTGCAGCCCTCCCACTCCTTGCTGGAGAAAGAATGTGCGGAGCTGAGGCGCACTTTGGCGTCGCTGCAAGATCCAGAGGCAGCCGAGCAGCTCCAGCAGTGCCAGAGTAGCATCAGAGGGCGGAACAAAAAGCTCAAGGTCTTCACTGACTTTCATCTTTCTCACACTGTTTTATCATTCTCCATCCCAGTGTCTCTCGCACTGTCAAACAAACAGTTTTTTTTTGTTTCCTTCTCAGCGTTCATCTTTATTTCTGTCATAGTCCTGTATGTTTTCCCCTTCTATCTTGTTCTCTCCTCTCTGCCCCACCTCTCTCCAAACACCCCCTGTCCCTGTCTCACTCTGTCTCTCACTCTTTCACTTTGTCTGTTTTTCTTATCGTAGTATCTGTGACCACAGGCACAAGAATTGTACATGAGGCACAGTAGAAACAGGATGGGTGTAATCCTGTTGTGGATGTTAAAGCAGCAGTATTTCCCAACAGCCCCAAAGTGCCTGTTTTTATCTTCCATCCCCCTCTCTGTCTGTCTTCGCCTTCTGTTGTCCTCACAGTGCCACTGCCATCATGTCCAGCAGCTCTTCCACTTGCTTCCATCACCCATCTCGCAGAGGGCTTTTCAGGGCTCCCATAAATCATTTCTCCCTCACAGGCTAGTTGTGAGTTCGGGCCAGTTCACTTAAATGAATAATTAGGCCCCCCTGCACCACCACCTCCACCACCATCACCTAATTAAGAGCTCAACCATAAAGAGTTATGGCGCCTCCGTTTGCAACACACATTTGGGATGTTATAAAAATCCCCCCTCCAGTCTTACTCTTGTTCCTTCCTCATGCATTTTTTTCAAGCTTCTACTTCAGACATGGTGAAAACATTTTGGTGAACACTTGGAAAAATCTAACTGTTCATGACCAACCTGAGACCACCTGAAGCTTCAACTTTTTTATAGAGATTTTTCCACAATGCGATGTGTGATTGATGAGTACATTTGCACAGAAAAGGTTGTCAAGTATATGTCGTTAGCAGCACATACCTTTAAAGGCATGTTGAATATAAAGGCTGCCCATTCCCCGAGGTGGAGAATTCAGTGCTGATTTCTTTAATTTTAATGCATTACCAAACTTAAATAAATGTTCACCCCTGGCACTGTTGGCAAGGCTTTAGCTAAACAAGATTGCATCCATCCAATGCTAATATCGAGTAATCAATTGTTTGGTCCTCCAGTAAGCTAAAAATGAAAAATCTGCTTTTCTGAATTTTAGAAAAGCTGGCTCCATCATTTGTAATTCTGCTAATTAATACCCTTTTATTTGCTTGTTTTGCCCTTGCAATGTTTTCCTACTTGTAATACAATACCACAGTAATACAATATCACATGGTAAACAGTGTAATAGATGTTTGCATGTATTCAAATGATAAAGTAAAATGAGTTTCATTTCTATGGCACATTAACATCAAAACCAACAATCACTTTACTTTTCCGCTCCAATTACAAGGTTTTACATCTAAATTATGGAGCTCCACTGCTTTACAACTTTACAGACATCAGTACATCCTATTCGGAATAATAATAATAAAACATATATATATTAATATTGTGACTGTAAACTTGTTATTTAAATACAGTTATGTTATGTATCCAGAGTTGTAGTTTGTGGGAGGTCAGAGGGAGCCACTAGTCTTCCACCCATAATGACCGTATACTGTAGGTTATTTGTTCCTAAAGACCCAAAGGAGCAAAGCATCAGGTTCATCATCACGGTGATAATAATGAATCTTGTCTTTTAAGAAAGAACAAGAACTTAAAATTCTAGGCCCTTCATTGTCACTGTTGTAGTAATAAACACGTGTGTGTTATAGGCTTGTGGAGCAGTCATTCATAAACCATAAAACACATGGACACCAATATTACAATAGTCTCAAAAAGACTCTGCCATGTAAACAGCATTTTCTTATTACCTTGATCAAAATAAGGTCATTCTCAGAATAAGCAATAATATTGACCATAGTTGCATGATGTTATATAATGTATATATCTTGATCACATAACAACGTCCTGTTGGAGTGTTCATAGCGTTTTAAAGCATTGATATATAAACGGTAGTTACCAACTTGTTGATGACTTATGCCCTGGGTGTAAACAAGATGGAAGAATAAAAGGGAGCTGTAGCTTTTGCAAAATGAGAAAGCAAATGACCCCAATGGTATACTCTAGCATCTTACATCAAACAATTTAAAGTTAGAGTTTTAAACTTTAACGTCTGAGGTAATGTCATAGTGGATGTGAAGACGTGAGCTGTAATCCGATTATGTTCTGTGACATAAATATGGGAATATGAATGGAATATTCCATTAGCAATTTACGTAAACACTTGGAATAATATCGTATTGTGAATAAGGTCAATAGAGGTATTTTTGGTGTCGATGCAACAGTCATTTGTGATTTTCATTTCCCCGACCTATTTCCAAAAAAGCCTTTGTCGCCCCTAATAGTATGTCACCTGAATTCTTCCTCTGCTCCTGATTTAAATGTGAACTGTGCAAGCAGTCCAGATAAAAGATAATCAGCTCACTGGCAGAGTAGTCTATTTCTTCACAAAGTGTTGTTGTAACCTGCAATTCTCACATACATACACCTGGTTGTAAGAGCTCCTCTGTGGAGTGGATGTCTCTCATTCTATCTCTTTTTGTCTCTGTTTAGCCGCTAATTCAGAATGTTCTTAAATAAAACAGCACCTGAATGAAACAGCAATGCAACACCAGTGCCTGCCATCTGTACCAGCACAGAGCTGCTGGGAGCTGACAGGTGGAGCCAAATGGCAGCTCTTGTTCTTCTGCTGCTCCTTTCACTGCCAACAGACACCACGTCACTAAGTTGCAGCGAGTTTCACCGCTCTTCTGTTTGGTCACATTTTGGTGTTGATGCCAGAGTGGCCCACAGTGCCAGATAATGTGTGTAGAAACTGGATCTTAAACTTTAAACTAATAGAAATTACAGTTCCAGATGATAATTCTCAACTTTGTTATCATGGGATTATCTGTGGAGTGTTAAACCGCTCATCTCTGCATTGTAATCTGTCCAGTGCATACCACCAGGGCCCTGCTCAAACATGTGGGGCGTCCTCTGTAATAGGGGCCACAGCTCAGTAACTCTTCAATGACCATTGGCAGTGCGAAGGTTGCAGCAGTTACACGCACTTGTGAGTGGAGCTAGACTTGTGATGCGTAACTATCACTACCTTTCAGACAGCCTTTGTCCTCGACAGGGTTTAAAGGCTGAGCTGGTACATTTTGGTAACTTGAGTTATATCACTGTTTTTCTTCACGATCCCTGACAAAATGAAGAGTTTCTCTACAAAATAATATTTGTTGCTTGCCTGATTTGGTCACCAGACTTGGGTGGAAGAGGGACCCTCTCATTAGCAATTATGCAGTGCACTGCCATTTGGAAACCCAGAAAGACACAACATTTTATTGTCTGCCACCAGCCTGTTAAGAACTGATCAACCAAAAACAAACTCCTTTGAGTTTTAATTTCTTTTGCAAGTGCAGTGCCTGTTGTAAACCTGCCTGTTTGGAATAGATCATTTGCTTGGCTTCTGTTATTAATCTGGAGCTACTTCAGAATAAGTCCTTGTCATTAGTAGGTCCTTCTCAAACAGCCCTACAGTATACTGTCACTTTTTTTTGTTTGCATGCTGGATGTTGTGTGCAGAGCTTTGTTAACAACTACACAAACTTCAGACCTAAGTTCACAGCATTTAAAAACAAAGGCTTTAATTCACCTGGATACAAAGCATTGCAGCAACAAACAAAAGACATTGTGCTTTAGATTTCTGGAGATCAGTATGTCATGGTGAAATAAAAATAATGATCTCATCAAAATGATCTTGTGGGCCAGTTTTGGTTCAAGGGTTTGGTTCAGTTGCAATGTAGAAGAAGACATGTTTTATGATTAATTATCAACATCAACATCCACATGCAGGTCGTCACGTTGTCACCTCACCTGGTCTGGATGCAGTATAACTAGTGTTATCCAGCCAGTCTCCCTCTCCCCATGGCTTCAGCAGCATTTGGTTTTGTTTGCAATTTTTACTTTGAATTTGTGTGGTCTTCCCTATTTAGTCCAGCCTTGAACCGGGTTGGAACAAGATGAACAGAGGGACAGACAGACAGAAGGGTCTGGAATCAGTAGAGAGGTTGCAGATGCACTGTGCATTTTAAACATCTGTCATAATTAGGCAGTAACAGATAACATTTAAAGAATAATCACATTCTAATAAGAGACCTGGAGCCAAGTGGCACTCTCGCTATAGCCTTTAGACTAGTCATTTTTCTTTCTTGTGTCCCACCTACATACTTCCCCCCTCTAATCTATCCAGCTTTTCACCTGCTTATCTGGTCAGATATAGGAATGATAATGCCTGATGACTTATGGCCAAAAGAACTGCCTGGAACAAAACATGGAAGTTAATCTTGGGTAAATGTTGCTAGATAATTAAATCATAGATTATGTAAGCCAAATCCTGTATCCATGTATGTGTCACTTAAATTTGGACTCAACCTACAAGCATTAGCCTAACGTATAGCTTCTATGTTTCACCTCAGAGATTCCCTGATTCTGTCTGTGGAGTATCTAAAATAAAAAGCTCTGAAGACATATCTATTAAGAGACAACATTGCCAAATCATTTAAGTTTGTTAGTTTGATTTGATTTATTTTTTTAGATTGTATGTAACTCTTGAACTTTGGTGTGAGACAGCTGCTGTTTAGCGGCTCTCTTGCCTGTTTGAACAGTGAGTGAAATAAAAAAGGGCGAAGAATTGACAAGCTGCTCCTACTCCATAGCTAGCTGTTGTTTCAGCTAAACGTCTACATGGAGGAAGTGCTAGAAATAATGATTGTGCTAAAGTGTCATCACTGAATTGGAAATGTTTGGCATTCGTCACAACCTTCAAGGTGATGGTGCACTTGGTGCTGGAGCACTAACACACTTGATCCATCCTGGAAAAAGGTGTCACTGTCACAGCACACAAAGCGGAGCAGCCTCAACCTGAGGCTGATGCAAATACTGTAGTGTGTGAATATGTGCACATAGATCAGCTGAGCCATGTGGCAACACAACAATTAAAGAGAAGCTAGAACCACACATTTTTCTCATCTGTCTTTTCATAGTCAGTTACATACTTGTGATCAAACATGACCTGACCTCACTAAGTGCTTGTATAAACTTAGAAAGTAGCAGATAATCATTTTTTGTGCCCTTGGTTTGGGGGCAGTTTTGGCTTCTCCAACCCTGCTCCACTCCACCTTATAGCTAGAGCAGACAATATTCTTCCCACTGATCAGCCTTCACATGCACTGCAGAGCACTCTCTCAGTCTTGACTCACTATTATCGTATTCTTGAGAAAGAGAGAAAGTCTTTTTTGCCCTTCCACTTTCCTCGCCTCGAGACCTATACACACCCTCTAAAATTAGCAACCCCATGCAGACACTCAGGCCAATGTCCTTAACTGTAACCATATTTACAGAAACCCTCCAAACTTGTCATGTTGGGCTGATGTCCTGGGCATGGGCTACAGGATGTCTTGTGGACCCTTGTGTACCATCTTTGTGGCATACGTTGCTGCCATCCTGCTCTGGTTTGCCTATGGTGACATTAGTAACCATTGGTTAACTATTGGTTGTGGAAGAGACAAGCTGCACGTGCAAAAGTGAGTTTTAGTTCAGTCAGTAGTACACTTAATCTCAAACTGTCATGCTGTGCTTCTGTTTGTATTTTTTGTGGAGTGCAAATTAACTGCTGGGTCAAAAATGGTGTTTTCTCTTCTGTTAAACATAGTGGTGGGTCATTTTGACCCCTTAACACAACACAATGGATTTGCTGCTGAATCAATTGCTAAATGTAGCCTGTGCGCCCAAGCATTAGAGTCACAGTTTTTCTTGCCGGTTTTCAATGGCAAAAAACACACATTTACGAAAGTTGTGCCATGCCATGGTTATAAATTCATCACATAAGCAGAAAACCTTCTGTCGACAGGCTGATGTTAAATTGAACATAGGCCAGCAGTCAGCGAAACCACCTGGGCTAGTGTGACAATGACCACTGCAAACAGGACTTTTTTGCAATACTGTGACAGTTTCTATGTCACTATAAGTGACACCAGGGTTATAATTTTAATGGGCTACATAGAATGCCAGCTCTTGTGGACATCCACATAATTAGGGGCAAATGTCTCTTTAACAATGTGCCATATCATAAAAGGTATTCAGAATAGCAGACACTCAACAGTACTGCTAATTAAAGAGGAGACTTCCGCTGCTACTGGCTCACAATCCAGAGAAAACACAATGTAAGTTTTTTCTTTTTTTAAATACTGCACAATCAAAAAATACAGATAAAAAGGAAAATAAATGAGATGCTTCTGAGGCTCAGAATGAAATGCTGGGTCCATGCTGGTGTTAGATAACAGGCATTACCTGTGCAAAGGATGTTAACAGTCAGAAAGGCTGTTCATATCACCATTTAGAGTTACAGTCAATGTGTATCATCTCTGTTAACAGAGCTGTAACCACCCTGCAATAGACTTCTTACAAGACTAATTGGGCACATTCATATATACGCTCCTTTTAGAATGAGAAAAAACATATAACATATGACAATACACATATTTTTTACCCCAGTACGAATAAATCCACATGCTTCACACAGTTACCTACTTAGAAATTGTGACCATCTTGTTTTTCTCCGGTAGAAAAAAATCCACAGAGCTTAACATGGTGAAGTCCAAAATAAATCAGTGTGGAAAGGAATGAAAGGTTAGACTATGAGCTGCAGAACATGAAGACGAATATAGAAGTGGAAAATAATAAAAAAAAATAAGAGAGAGTTTTGCCAGGTAAGTTCATCTGCCCTCTAGGAGAGGACTAACTTACTGTGCAGCAGACTAAGTTTATATAAAAATAGGAACTGTGGCAAGTAATGGTAAATGGACTGTATCATATTTTACTTTCTCAGTCTTATCACCCACTCAAAGTGCTTTCAGTTCAAGTTGCATTCACACAGATTCCCATAGTGCAGGGGTTCAATATCTCCGGGGAGGAGCCAGGGATCGAACCACTGACCCTCAGTATGACAGTCTTTTCTACCCCCTGAGCCACTGCTGCTGCCAGACAGTAAAAGACAGGACATTTAGTGGGAACTGTTCTATTTTTGCATCCACGTGCATCTGCATTGTGAGTATGGAGTTTGGGAGGTTTGGAAAAGCAGATGACCTTCACTATGAGTGATCAGCAGTTGTCACAGTGATCCTTCAGATCATAAAGTCAGATGTGGGATCACACAAGCAACTTTAAGTAAAAAAATCACACAATCAATGAGCCAGATAATCAGCTGACCTTTCTTTTTCCGTACCTACCATCATTTGTCTGGCTTCTAATAGAAACTGCACCATGGAAGATTACACTGTGATATGTGGCTGGTCCTCATTAAAGAAATGTGCTGCTGAAGATTTCCAGTTGAGCTGCTCTTATGTGTGAATCATATGTGGATCCCTCCCCGGAAATCTCCACTCTAGTCAGATTTGAAGTAATGAAACTGAAGGCTAACCTCTGTATCCCTGTGTTTTCTAGCCTTTTCTTGACAGGAGGGAGTTTGTACTGACTTGTTTACCCAAATATTGATTGATATCTCTGTATTGGCTTTGCCAGGATACCCAATGTGTATTCCATGGCAGTAAAGCAAAGTATTCTTCTGTTGTTTTTGTCCAATTGAATCACCACATTTGCACACACACACACACACACACACACACAGAAATCCAGAACTAAATAGACCGATGCACAAAGAAATGGATACATAAGCAGCTCCACTGCACATTATGCATGTGTCATTTAATCACATTTCTACTTCCTTTCAACATTTCAAATTCATAATTTCCTCCTAAACACAGATATGGAAATGTCTGGGAGGAATTAAGAAGCCCATCTAGTCCCCTTGTTGCTAGGCTCCCAAGTGCTCTCCATCATTTCAAGATTTACTTGCTTCCTTCCATTTTTATTTGCAATCAAATGCTATTCCCAATATTATGAGCATGACTCAGAAATCCTCCTATTTCTCCACCCATAGCAGCACTACACAACAACAGAGCTGAACATTAAAAGAAAATCTATATCAGAGCAATCAGCCACAACATTAAAACAGGTAACTGGCTTTAATGCTACAGTTTTGTAGAGAGAGTGCATGATGACAGAGACAACCTGCTGGTGAGAGGAAGTTGGCCGACCTTGGATAATAGCAGCAGATTGAATCACCATGCATGGTCAGCCTCTCAGCCATCTGCTGGTACTATGGGAGTCTGGTGTATAGATCCCCCACTGGACCAGCCCCAGCATTGGCCTGGCCTGGACCGTGTTCAGGTACCGGCTACATATGCTGTTATCTCTGAACTGTCGCCCAATTACACTTCATCTGATGTGTTTTGATGTGAAACAAAGCACAGTAAGATTCACAGTTGAAAGGTAGTGCAGTTTGGACTACACTAAGAGGATTTCTAGTTATGGTGACGTAGGAGACAGATGCACAGTGCAGGCCTTGATTGTTTCACTCGTTATTTTTTCACAACGATAAACCCCTTCAGCTGTAGGATGTTGAAATATGTGTAGCCTAAATACAAAGCTGAAAAGGAAATAAGCAACACAAAACAAACTAAGAAAATGAAAATATACCAACGCCTACCGGTGGTAGTTCAGTGAGGAGCAAGTTAACTGCTTTGGTGTCTGCTCACAACATTGTCAAACTGGAATTTGTAAAAGTGGTGATCTCTCCATGGACAAACAGGTTGTTGGCAAAACAGCTTGAGAAAACACTTTTCTCAAGGAACACATGTCAATCCTAACTCAGAGCTCTATTACACCTTTGCAAGCATCAGTAGATGCACCCCATGAGATGGTCAACTCATTTCAGAGACACTTCATCCAAGTTGAAAGCATGGTGGGTGAAGACTCAGTAAAACTCTCCAGGGTAGAGGCAGCCATGTGCAAACTAAAGATGGACAATGCTTACCTCCTACAGGACAGGGCTGATAATATAAAAACCAGTGAAGGTAAAAAACCCTTAGAATAATAAATGTGCTTGACGGTAGCAAGTAAGACCCCATTTAATTGGACTCTATAAACTGCTAATGGAAACCATGGGTCCAGAAATCTTTGACAAGCAGATAGTGAGAGGGCACATTATCTCCTACAAGCCCACAGGAACAGCGGCTCCAAGAAACATCATGGTATGTTTTCATCGGTAGCAAGACAAGGACTGCACTGTCCACTAGGCATAAATAAGAACCTTCCCTTTACTGGTAGTATACATATTACCCTGTGGGCATCCATTGCTGTTCTACTGATCAACTTCCCCATTGTTTTGGTCTATTTCCATGTCTATTGATGTAAAAGCTTCTCAAAGGTGGAGGCTCAAACCGATGCACTTCAACTAACTGTGCCTTCCATAGAGAACTGATTTATTTTATTGTACTGAGAAATAATCACTCAGGCTATAACATTTTTTGAGAATGCACTCAAAGACACTTTAAAAGGTCCAGTGTGTAAGATTTAGGTGAAAGGGAACTATTGGCAGAAATCTAATGTAGAATAATCCTCATGATGTTTTCACTAGTTCATTTCATCTAAATTGTATGAATTGTAGTTTTCTTTACCCCAGAAAAAATGCTTTATATTTAAATACTTTATATCTACATTGAGGGGGTCCTCTCTACGGAGGCTGCCATGTTTTAGTCAAGTCATTAGTCAAGACTGAACAAACTAAACACCTTTTGAGTTTTTATGAAAGCTGAAGCTACCACAGCTTTAAGGGAACCGATTGTTTCATCAACAAAAGCACTGAAAAGAGGAACACTGTGCTGAGCTTTACTCTTCTTGAATCTGAAATACATGTGCATAAACAAAACAAAATAAAGGGCACCAAGTAAAGAATTGTATAATACGTTTGAAAACAAAAAATCCAATACAATAAACTGAATGCACACCAATCAGTAGATCATTGAGTACATTTCCAGGTGAGGATGTTTTCCCCATGGCACTTTACATTGTCGAGTTACACATTTGAGAGAATTTTAACAGTTTCCCTGTGAGCAAGCATTGGCACTACTCCCTTTTACCATGTTGGATACACTTCCCTTCCCTAATTTCTCAATTTTTTACCAGACTGTGTTTGTTATTATTAGGCTTTCCTCTAATAAACTCAAACAATTTTTAAATATCATCTATTGAACATAGAAAAATATGCTCAAAAGGCCTTTGATTGCCAATAATGCCCTTGTCCTAATAGAGTGTCTGAGAATTTTGGAATTCTTTTTGATTTAATAAAATCAAGTTCTTAAAGCGAAGATCACTCTCAGTGAAATCACTTCACAATATTTCCCATCTTTAGGGGCACTAGGAATAGTTGTCCACTTATAGTCCACTCCTATTTTCACTTACCTCTGAACCTGTGGTTGAGGCTATCAGAGTCAACATCCATACTTATAAATATATAGATAGGATTTTTTTCCAGCAACTAAAGCAGAAATACCAACTACTTAAGAAAGTTTTTTAATGCAGTTAAGAAATTAAAGGGTTAACTTTTAAGGACAGTGGAAGCTGTGTGAGATATCAACCATTGAACTGCCGTCTCAGGATGGTCAAGCACTGGTTAGAACCATCTCTAAAGTTTATGAATCTTTGTCAGTTTAAGACGTAAACTAAGTTGAGAAAGAGGTGCAGAGATTAGATGAGAACTGTGGAGGGATTTATTGAGCGATGGTGCTATGTCTACACTTAAGTGAAGATATATCTACATTTGGTTCAACGTTTTTAAGTCACATTTATCTCCACCCTTCCAAGCTACATGGGTTTAACCCAAATCTCTCATCTTTGTCTAAGATGTGGTCTACTGGAGGGCAATTCCCTTCATTCCACTTGGCTAAATTACAAGATTTTTTGGCAGGAGATCTGTGATGCCCTATCCTATTTCATTCTACTTTCCCCATCCTGAGATCTTTTGGGCAAGCTCTCAAATTCAAATTGTCCACATAGTCATCGTTTTAGGTTCAAAAACATCCTGTTGGTCATTGAAAAACGTTTATTGCAATGAAATGGAAGTCATGCCAACCTGGCACTTTGCTGCATGTCTGACCTCTCAATAATGGCCTAAGTAGCCAAAATAAGATATATAATCATTACCGCCGTACTCCATATGGAATAAGACAAAGACTCTATAAAATATGTAAATATAAGTACTGAAATGGGAATAATGCTCTTGATTGTTTATTATGTGTATATTATTAACATGATACCAATATTTAACTTTTTAATTATTACAGTTTTGATCAATGCTAGTATACTGTAACATCCCTCAAATAATAAAATATTAATTACAAGAATAAAATGCCATAGTTCCATTGACATCTCTTAAAACCATTTTACTCACATGATGAACCGAACATTTACTTCACCACAAACACAATGAACTTTTTTATTTCTGAAAGTTAAGCATCGCAGACTCACAGGGCGTCTCTCATGAATACAGCATTCTTGTGTTGTTTTCACATGTCCCATCTTGTTAACCATATGGTGACCAAAATGATTAAGGAACACTTAGTTTTCTGAATAACAACTGAATGAATCAACTTTTTTGGTAATTCTTTAGATACATACAACCATTTAGATTGTAACAATATGGTGCAATTGATATATCACTAAAACTATACACACTATTCAGGCTCCACTGTTCTCATATCTGTTACCGTTACAATTCCCCACACCTACACCTGCCCTCAAATGCCTCTTCATTTCGATTCATTTGCTGTTAAATAGCATACTAAAGCAATTGAGAGCCCATTTAGCTTTAGATCACTGAGCTGCACCCCCCCCCTCCCGAAACATTTCCAATGGCTCATCATGTCAATTGCTCAACACAGAACATTCGGACAGCTGCTCGGGTGAGGCCATGGTTATGATGTCAGTATTGATTACTCTCTCACACTCGAGTCTTTAACGGAGCGAGTGTGTGTAAAAACATGAAGAGCAGATGCTTATGGGTCAAATGCTTAGAAACGCTGCCTCTTTTTAGTACAGCAAGCTGTAGCATACATTTGTTCCCTTTTTCCCGTTGGAAGTCATTCATGCAAATGAAATTTAGTAGCTCGACTCTAGAGGCAATCCACAGCCTCAGCAGTGTACGCATCATCGGTGGAGGGGAAGCACCACAGTACGTCTGATGGTTCAGAGTTGTGAGCCCCCCCAGGGAACTGCAATCACACACTGGTTTCAGGCCTCTGCCTTGACTGCTGACCACCAGGTGAAATACTACTTGGGTCTGCGAGTTTTACAGTGCTTTGATTAGCGCATGTTTGCTGCACTCTCTTGCAGCCGCGCCGACATCCTTAATCACCCGGCAGAAAATCTTTGAGAGCTTAAAGCAGCAATTACAGTAAAGTCAATCGATAATGACAGGTTTTGTAGGAGACCAAATGACTTTTAATGGATTTTAAAAGGTGGCATAAATAATGCACAGGCTTAGGTGTATAATTACAGCTGACTGCCAGCTGCTGTTTAACCAAATGTATGTAAAGAGAGACAGGTACTTCTTATCCCTTTTTCACACACATTAAAAAAAGGCTGAGCGGGTTATTAAGGTCGACCTCTCTTATGCAGCACTGTGGCCGATGAAAGCCAAACTGCCACTGCAAATTAAAGCCATCCAAAACCCAGGGCTTCCACTCCAGAGTGCTTCCTTCTGCATGCTGCATGAAGGCCGAGGCGCTGTCTCCATTACTGCGCCACAAAGCTTTGATGCACTGGATCTAGCCTGGCTTATGTCAGCTTGTACACCCCAACAGACAAACTTAGCATTCACTTGAATCTGTCTCTGAACCTGATGTTACCGTGTGCAATCCATCGGACACTAATCCCACTCTAGTGCTGCAACAGCTCTATTTGAGCAGCCAGGACAATTAGACATGACAGGTGTGAAATAGCAAGGGGATCAAAAGGGCTAACAGTATATCACACGGAAACGTGCATTTATTTTCTCACCTCCAGCAGTAGCTAGGAAAAGGTGAGATAGATTTCATCTATGCTTCTCACGGTGACTCACTGTTTTGTCCTACTTCATTCCCTCTGTCGGCTGCGCTCATGAAGTGCATCACTTGTTTTGCCTCTCAAAGAAAAGCATTTTACTCTGCTCCTCTTGTGAGGCGTTAGATTTGACTCACAGTAAACAGAATATCCCCTCAAGCTATGTCCTATACCACACCACTGAGCTGAAGTAACTTACTCAGTGAGCTATGGATCTACATAAAGGTGACGTGGCACGATCAGCTCATCTGAGCCTAGGGAGGGATGAGGGAGTGAATAAATGGAAGGTTGAATATTGCTGAGTCATGGTTCACATCTGAGGTCAAAGGTTTTTCTACTAAATTGTGTGCAGGACTATTGACTATGGGGATTTAACCTTTTTTTTTTTTCATGCCCAATTATGTTTGAAAGTTGAGCAGTTTTCAGAAAATAAACTCCAGAGAATGTCCAGACAATGGGGTCTGGAGTCTCTCCGGAATTTGAATTTCACATGTGAAACTATAATTATTTTGTTATTATTATATTATATATATTATATGGCATGTAATAATGTTTGTTTTTATAATTGTATTGGTTCAACATATATATATACACAATAATGGTGGTGGCAACAGTATTATGTCATATCATATCGGTTTAGTATAACTATTATAATGATATTTATTATAACTATAGTATCAACACCAAACCTTTTCCTCTGTCTCTAAGATCAGTAAGTATAAACATGCACCATGGACTCATGCATCAGACACATACACACACACCTCCTACATCTGCACTCCAGAGAGTCTTATTACATCATCACATGATCATATATATCACTTTAACCGCTTCATGTTTTGTCTCCATGTCTTCTCACTATATAAGAATATTTGTATGTCTTCACATATGGACAGAGCAGTAGGAGATTCTCCATTGAGAAGTGTTCACAACAGCACAGAAATATCAGTGTGTTTAGGGGATGGGTGGTGCAGCCAGGCAGAGGCGTATATCTCACATAAAAAATCAGAGTTTTTGTTTACACCATGGTTAACTCATTTTACCGAAAACTGAAATTGACATCTTCGTCTATGTCTTCTACGTGTACTTTTTCATCCTGAGATATTTGTATTCTTTTTTTTTTTTTTCCCAGTTTTTGCATCTGCCTCGTGTTAGAAATGTCATCAACACACCCGCTCATGCGTTGTGAATCCTCTTGAGAATCTCATGCTGAGTTCTCACATGGGCTCATTCAGACGTTATCCAAAGTTTTTACTGGGCGGCTGCCAGGAAAAACTCTGGGGAATGCGCACACCAACTGACTTGGACATTTGCGTTCTCACATACAGCCACTACGGGTAATTTCAAGAGATTATCCAGAGTTCACTGCATATCTTAAATGCAGCTTTAGACCGTGTAAAGAGGAACAGTGGTGGCTGGTGTGCTTTAACTGTGGTTTTTCATCTTTTCAATGTACAAAGAAAAGTTAACTGCTCCTAGATTCCTTTAATAAACAAGATCTCCCATCCTTGTAGATAAACTGAACAGTCTTGACCAAAAATTGTAAATATACTGTTCTAAATGAATAGAAACAAATACAAATTTCTTTAAAGCTGCTTAAAGGTCCAGTGTATAAGATTTAGGTGAAAGGGAACTTTAGGCAGACATTTAATGTAGAATAATCCTCATGATTTTTTCACTAGTTTGTTTCATCTAAATTGTATGAATTGTAGTTTTCTTTACCCCAGAAAAGACCCTTTATATTTAAATACTTTATATTTACATTGAGGGGACCCTCTCTACTGAGGCCACAATGTTTTTTACATTAGTCCAGACTGGACAAACTAAACACCTTTTGAGTTTTTATGACAACTGAAGCTACCACAGTTTCTGTTTCATGTTTGGAAGTGGAGGGTGAGGTGAGGGGTGTTCAGCTGCAACATGCAATTTCAACACTAGATATCACTAAATTCTACACACTGTACCTTTAAATCAACATTTCTTCAACTATTGATAATCTGTCAGTGTATTACGAATGTGTTGCTTGACATGACAGGTGTATTAGGAATGACTACATACTCAGCAGTCCCATTTAACTTCATTTTAGCTACTTTTTTAGCTACTTTTAGCTTGTCATTTAGGTGTAACAGCCCACTGCTCTACTTCCTATTTGAGATGCTGTTGTTATACCAACAGTCGTTTGGTCTGTGGATACACAATTACTGGGAAGTCACCTGGAAGGCTGACATAAAACCAGGTAAACCCATGGATTTTAAGCAGACAGCTGATCATTTTGGTGCTTAAATGGAGAAATTGAAGTATACTTGTGCTGTATGCACTCTGAAAAGTATATACAAAATACAAAATGGGAGTAAACACCAGTTGATAAGAACTGGCACACACTAAACACTACTTATACTGTTGCACTACATTAGAAAAAACCTGCAGGTTGTGCACACACACGCCTCTTTGTCCACATTTGACTCTTGGTGGAGTCTGTAGCTCGATGATCTAGGGATTTATGGTACCTTGCAAGAAAAAGAAAAGTAGCAGAAAAAGTCTCCCCACATATCAGTCTCTTCCTAACTCCCACAGCTCCTGAGTGACATCTCTCTCCCTCCCCTCTTTTTCCATCTCTCTCCTGCCCTCTGCTCTCCCTCCACATCAATCCCTCCATTACCCTTCTTGTCTCATCTCCTGCCCCTCATGCTCTGGCTTTGACATGGTGACAGTGACAGTGGCGGGGAGCAGGGGATATTAAGGGAAGTTTGTGTGTGTGTGTGTGTGTGTGTGTGTGTGTGTGTGTGTGTGTGTGTGTGGCTGTGTTTCTTAATGTCATGGGAAACTCCTCAGGCTTCCTGCCACCAGCCAAAACCTGAGATCCCCCGCTCCCCCCAGGAGGAATGCAGTTTAGATTTTTATTGTCTGTTTTCTAATGCCTTCTAATTGCGTCCAGGGTCAATTATGACAGAAACAGCTGAGTCATCAGAGCTGAGTAGTCGAGGAATCAAGTTCTCAGGGCCAGGAGCAGTAAAGATCAAATAAAAATCAATGTCTCTTTTGAGCAAATTGACTGGAAGCTATTATGACACATTGCTCTCTTCTAGTAAGGTTGCACCTCTGTTAAATTAGAGATACAGTTCAGATGAGACCTTTGACTTTATCACAGTTCCAGCATCTGAATGCTAATACTCACATCAAACAGCTCATCCACAAATTTAGGAAATGAATAAAACTCATTCTCAAGATTGGATCAACTCCCCCCCATCCCCCTCTTTATTTTTGTTTATTTGGAGTCCTCAATAAGTTTGCAAATTTGGATAATTTCCTCTTTATTTTCAACCTTCAACTCCACTCATTACTAAGCTTCCATCCATCACTTTCTACATCATTGTTGGGGAGAGCAGAAGGCTGTTTTAACCTTCATATTTTTCTCTAATTCAACATTCTCTTCTGGATGGAAGTCATTCATTTTCACTGACGATAAAACAATGAATTAAGAATATTTAGACAACTGGCTGACCCAAACAGTTGCTCTGTAATGTGATGTGTTCAGATCTGGTGTTGTCCATGGAATCTACAATGATTATACCATGAAATTCAATCATTTACCAATATCACAAGCTCTCTGTTGATCTAGGTAAAAGGTGCAAATCGAAATATCAAGCTACATTAGCTGTGGAGGCTTTGCCTGTAACACTGGGTTATTAGAAGATTTGAAAAACATTGTAATGCATTCAGTAATGAGAGTAACAGTTTTTTTTTTTTACTCTTCCCTCCGTAAAATCAATGATGGATTTATTTCTGCCTCATTTGTCCTTTGTTTCCCCTCATGTCTATAGGCTTATGTGTTGTGATCCTTCCTGTGATTCTGATGATGCTCCATGAAAAATCGCCGCTCGACACCAATTCTCATGTAAAGAAAGCACGGCAAGAGGTGATGGGCAGAAGGCTGGCAAGTCTGCAATAAAATGTATGCAGGTTATTACATCTGCAAGCGTGAGTGTTCAGGTGTGTGAGATCCAGCCTCTGCGGTCATGTCTATGGGCATGCTGTGAAAGCACAGCTGTAAAAAGCTGATCAAGTGTGGCACAGTGTGGCGCCGCTGTGTGGTCGCTTTCTCCACCCCCCCTAATCTCTCCAGTCTGTCCGCTGACACACACACACACACACACTGCTGTAAAAAAAGTAACATGAAGTTAAGATAACTGAGAATCAGTGCCAACATCAGCAAAGCTAAGTGAAAAACTTTCACTTTCTCAATTGAATATAAACTGAACAGCATGGTGGGCCATGCTTAATCCTGTATATTATGTATTATTATTTTCATTTAGCACATAGCTGGAGAACATGGCCTGTATGTTGGAAGGTCTACCATATTTATTTAGATGCCAACCACCAGCGGACGTTAGGGACATACAGTATCTTCAGTTGTGTACCTTAGCGTCATCAAGTGTTTTAGGCTTTTAATCTCAACTGAGGGTATGCTGAGTCTGTATATATATATATATATATATATATATATATATATATATGTGTGTGTGTGTGTGTGTGTGTGTGTTTCCCCTAGGATGGAGTTGTAGCAGCATTAGCACTGTAAAACGTTAGAGGTGCGTTATTTTGATAGATTCCCCTGCTGCCTCTTTCTCAGCCCTCCACCCTCCCCATCTCCTCATGAGTTTGTGAGAGCTCAGTTTCTCTGCTCGCTGCTCAAACTGGAAACAGGATGTCCACTCTGACAGGGTTACCTGACACAATCAGTAACATGATATCATTAACGGGACGTGAAAATGTGCAATCGAAAATTTGGTGGTGCATGTGTTATTTATACGTTCTTTATACGTTCCTATTGTGTGTATACATATATATATATATACATGACAGGTTTTAAAAAAGTTGAAAAACGTTTCTAACAATGATCATGGGCTCCGAGACTGTAATGCTGCAATCAGCAGATCAGCGAGAAGAGCATGAGACAGCACATCTCCCAGCGATGTCCACTCTCAGATGTGAAACAGCCACTGTGAAGCAAAATACGCAACCTGAGGCTTGAAGCACAGACACTTTTCTCCTCATATATTAAATGTCCAAAATGCTTGTATCAAAGTCCTAAATATTGCTGACACTCTGAAGTCCAAAAAATAAAAGAGTCAGGGGTAAAACTAGACTCTGGGCTCAGAGGAGGCTGAACATTCTTAAGGGGTCCATCTGATTAACATATTTTATAACTCACAGGTGTAAAATACATTAATATAGAAAGATATAATACTTTGACCAGTAGAAAGGTGGATGGGGGATCTTTTCCCCTAAATAAACCAGCAATAATTTTACTCTGTATTAATTTTCATTATAGAGGCAATAACAGCAAAACACTGCCTGTGCAACATTTAAAAATAGAGTTCAGTCTGAAAACACAACGATGTAGACATGTTCTCCATTCAGGCTGTCTCAATCTGTGCTCGGCACTGTTGATCGACCATTTTACGGCACAAAGGGGCAATTAAACATAAACACACAGCGGAGAAGGTGTTTACATATATGCCATAACATATAACTGTAAGAAATCGTATATATAAACCATATCTGTTGTGATTTTATTACAGCCATTGTTGCTTCTGACAGCAAAACTCCCAATCGGCTGTAACACTACATTACTTAAAACACAAACTACACACCAAAACATTGTTGTGACTAAAACAATGACTGTATGTATTTCAATTATACATTACATTTCCATGTAACTTTATTCCATAAGTTCTTAGTTATTTTCTGTCTTGTTGAGTTTGTGTAAATAAATAAATTGCACGTTTAATGCATATATTTATGCATAAGTTTAACTTTATTTAATTAAACCACTCTTAAGTTAATAGATTTATTCACAGCAACTCAACATGATAGAAAACACTTAATTACTAAGGTTCAATGTTAAGGGTCACATTTAATTAAGTAACAAGGACAATTAATATGCAATTAAAATACATAAAGTCATAATTGTTTTTTTGAGTGTAGCTATCTGGCTGATGGTGTGTCTTCCTGTGGGAACCACATAAACCAATTGTGCTGTGGACGCTTCCTACAACTTGTTTCAACACTTAAACTCAGAAGACAAATTAAACAGAGGAGGCTATGAAGCCACTTTGCCAAACAAGCTTTGTCTAGAAAACAACAAACACATACAAAAAATATGGTATACATATTGATATATAATTGTGGTATACATTATTACAAGGGCTATTGTCTACAAAGCCACAGCCAGTGACACAGAGGAAACAGCAGATTACTGTATAACTCTCTCAGGACTAGACTAATTAAGGATATTTCACTCATCAGTTGTGGTCCCTGCTCAGCAAGCTGTAATTGAGTGTCCTAATTCTAACCCTTCCATCATCCTGGGGCACACGGGGCATCATCTTGGGGTGCCTGTGGCTGAGGGGGAGAGAGTTCCTCCTCCAACCAGAAGGTCAGCAGTTCAATCTCAGGCATTTGCATACAGAAGTGTCCCTGGGCAAGATGCTGAACCCTGAATTGCCCCTCATAGAAAACAAAAGTGCTGCTAATAGACGCACTGTATGAATGTGTGTGAATGGGTGAATGGCAAGCTGTATTGTAAAGCACTTTGAGTGGTCATCAAGACTAGAACAGCTCTATATAAATACACCCCATCAAACCATTTACCATCCTCCATGGAATAAAACAATCTGAGCAGGTTAACAGAGTTTTTACATGTTACACCTACATCCTGCACCGTGTCAGTGTTTAGCTCAGTGTTATTTTAGTGTTTGGATCCATGGCTGACTCAGAATACAATGTCCACAAAGAGTGCAACACATACACACAAGGTATGAGTAGGTAGAAGCTCAGCTTTGATCGATGCCTTGTTTTTAGACAGCCATGCCGGTAGCACTACCAGGAGCGTACACTGTAACTCAGTCGAGCAGTGGTCTGACTTCAGTCAGTCCTACAGAGACTTTGGCTGCCCAACCAAAAGGCAGCTCAGTAGGGGCCCTGACTGAGAGTGGGCCCTGGGGCCATTGCACCCTTTTCCTCTCCACCTATGGAAAGGAGATAGACTAGACTACTGAAAACACACAACAAAAAAAGCCCAGGGACAAAGACACACATATGCACGCAACGGGGCATATGGCCAGCAGCTATATTGTTTCACTATTTCACAATTTCAGCTGGTTTGTGTCTCAGATTTGCACTCTCATGTTTTTTTTTTCTTCCTGCTGATGTAGTGTTCCAGCTCAACACAGAATCGCAGCTCGGCTGTATTTCATCCACCACTCTCCAACACACTATGTAATTAGAGTTTAGCAGGTTTTAATGTGACATTGGCCGTCTATGTGGCTCGCAGATGAGCCCACTGATCCTCTTCTTAGGTGCATGTCATTTGGATAAGGAAGCGTGCAGGGGTAGAGAAGGCAGGGATCATCACACAGCACAGGATTACTGAGGAGAAAGTGAATACTCCTCAGAAGGAAGATGAGAAGTTATTGGATTCTTTGCTTCCTGTCTGTGAGCTGGAGGTTTCTCTATCAAGTTACTCCGACTGTCAAACTTTATACAGCTATTACACAACAATCAAACAGCACTTTCAAGAATGGCCTGTCCCATATTTGTATTAATAGTAATTGAGACAAGATAGATGATGACTTGTCAAAAAGTCATGTAGAATTTTAATTGTAATAGATTACAGTCCTCTGTATCAAAACAATATTAACATGTGGGCTACTCAAAACTTGTCAGGAAGTAATGAAAACCAAACATTCTCCACTTATATCACAGTCTTTAAGTTTGCTCAGTTATTAAAAAAAACGACATTTAAATGTTTATTTGATAGATTAAAGTCTCAGCTACTTTGCGATGCCTGACACCTAAATGAGCAGATTTTGCACTTGAATTTAAATTTAGTCAAAGTTTCTTTTTTTTCTTTTTTTATCTTTTTAAATGTAGTTATCTTTACCTTTCATTTGAGGGCCATTTGTTTTTAGTCCAAGTGTAGATGTGTGATTGACAACTGTTTTCCCCAACATGGAACTCAACCTGAAGATGCAACACTGAGCATACATGTGCACAGATCAAAGGGGGCTTGAGCCCATGCCCCTTTTCGGGGGTGCTTTTTAAATAAAAAATCATAATATTAGGTTCGGAGATCAGATTAGTCCTAGTAGGGCCAAGGGGTTGGGCCTTAGTCTCTACCCTCCCTCCCTCCACGTCTCCTACACCGTGCTGAGCTCTTGAGCTGTGGACATTTCTTGTTTCCTAGCTGCATCGCAACGTGGACAACTCTGCATCCATGCAGAGACAGAACATAATCGGTTGTGTTGTTTTTAGTGATGTCCCATCGCTGAATAATTATCACACCGCTGCTTAAAGACCAGGACAGACGTTCATTAAAGGTCCGGTCGTCCTGTGTCAGAGTCTGTTTCCTGAGACATGTTTAAACCTGCTACACAACACGAGACGTAACGTGATGCACAGTCAGGACATCAGGGTTAAGAAGCAGCACAGTGTTTTAACTTCATTATTGCAGAGGAAGCGACGCCCCGTTTATCCAGGAGCATAAATATGAATTCAGCATGTATAATAAAGATCTGTTCTAAGTGTGATGATGAGAAAATATCAGATTGGAGTCGCTTGTTGACCTGTGCATTAATGCACCTCAATGCAGTGGGGCTGCAGGGGGGACTGATTTTTTTTAACTAATATCAACTGATGAAAAACCAACCTTGTACAGTATTGTGGATGTTATACATTGAAATACATCAAGATGCCCCCCAAAATGTCTGTGCACATGTTTGTTAGGGGCTATTTGTAGTTATGGATATGGTGAATTGATAATTTATAGGTCAACTAAAAAAAAACTTGCTGTCCATGTTTACGGACCATGTCTTCCAGTGCAGCAGCGTGGTGTTTGATGGGCTCAGTTTTTTGATAACACTGGAGCTCTGATGAATAATCTTTGTTTTGACGTTGGCTCCACAGGTAATATCCTCGGTTGGATCCCTTCATTGCTTGTTTTGGTCTTTACCTGGTATTTTTTGACATAAAAATAGAGAATATCACCAGTCTTGTTTTGTAATAAATGTGCTCGTTATCTGTAAGTTATATATATTGCACTTGTTTTGCCTTTTGAGTTACCCGTGCACCTGAGGCTCCCAGAGTGCTCAAATATATATGAAGGACCAGTATCTAAGTCTGTAGGCGGGGGCAGACACAATAAGCAACTAGAGCCAGAGGGAACTTCCAACTTAAAGTATATTAAAAATCCCTTCAGAAAAATTGTTCTCACTAAAGTGACACTGAATATCATATATACTACAGTGCAACAATAACTTTCACTGTACAGCATTTATCTCCCCTTTTACATTATTCATGACCTGTTTTTAAATGTTTTAATCATGAAACTCACATGTGGTTCACGATCATTAACTATATCACGGCACATAACTCACAATCTCAGATTAACGAACATCCAGACGTCTTCTTAAATACACAACACATTGTTATCAATAGTTGCATTGAAGGTAGTGGTGCTTTATTAATTTATTCATTCATTTACGTGTAAGGAGTTAACTGTGGCTATTTTGAGGTAACAGGAGGAGGTGTTTGATAGAAAGTAGAGACTCCATCTGCCCCGAGCTGAGTCCTGATCCATGAACGCACGATGGGCCTTATCAATACGATTGCAAAGTGTTACTTGCATTTAGTTACAGATTGCAGCTTGATAGCACTTTAGATCCTTTTCAAGTTTGCAGTTGAAAACATAAACTATTATTTTATTTTGTCTGTACTGTGTCTTCAGTTTGTCCATCTGCGTGTGTAGGATTTAAACAGCCGGTCCAGATCTCCTGGGTTGCTGGAGTGTGACGGGGCCTCACTCACTATCTATCAGGCAGGTAATTAATTAGGACAGATCGATTCACAGCCTCTCTGATAATGATCTCTCATGGACATCTTACTTATTTATCTGAGGAGGAGGGGCACACACACACACAGGGTGTGTTTACGTGTGGGAAATGTTAATAGTCTCTCACTTTGACAATGAGAAACATTGTTGAGGATGATTATGTAAATACATGCAATTGAGTGCAAACAGATTCTCACACACACACACACACACATACCAGAACCCAATCAAGATACTCATCATGCAAAGGTAGACCTATAGTCCAAACCCAATCAAGAGACATCTACACACACACACACACACACACACACACACGTCCCATCGGGAAAGGCCCCTTTAATATCCCTCAGGTGCTTTTTCGCCGTAAATACCCAGAACAAAGCACCTTTTCGAGTGAGCCAACCCCATTTACAATCATGAGACACATTTGTCATACAAACTTTGTGCAGCATGGAATTTACTGGTTCAGCAAGACGACCCCTTTTTATTTATGGCACAGGACAAATGCTGCACTTGTGACATATGGTTTAGTTTGGAAGGAATTTGCTGAAATTCCAGACCCATATTTTGGTGTGTTCTCAAAACATATGGCCCCTTCTAATAGTCGGAGTTTGATCTAACTTTGTCCTCACCGATGTGAACATGCACCTGCAATCTGAGCCTTTATCCCACACAGGGATCTTTATGACAGCAGATGCTTTTATGACCCAGCAGTTTCGAGCAGTGACGGCTCTCGTAGCTGTCCCCTCTGCAACTGGATTGGATGGGTGCCCCATGTTTGACAAGCTTTGGCACCTAACTCCCTGCGCAGTGGCACCGGTGCCACTTGGCAGACAGGCACAGAGTGCCTCTAGTCTCTCTGATTCTTTCCAGCGTCTTTGTTTCTCTTCACTTTCTATTTCTGACTTCCCGAGTTTGGAGGGGGACCATGGCAGAGCGGCGACTGAGAGGGAGGGGGTGTCACCCGGGTCACAAACAGCTCCAGCTTCGGTGTGTGGCAGCGTAATGCTATTTTCCAGACAAACAGAGCTGCTTGCCATTTGCCATATTTCCCCCATTCCACTCTTCACCTACAGTCTACAGCTTGTTTGTCCTCTTTGCTTCTCATCTGTGCTGAGCCACAGCCCTCGACTCCAACGTCTGTCAGTCAGTCAGCCAGTGCACAAGTGAGTCAGTCAGTCAAGTAGGCTGGTTGTCAGATGCGCTCTCCCGGGATGTACGGCAGAGAGGGCCTTTGCCTGTCATGTGTCAGGTGCTGTCATCACAAACCGATGCTAATGACTCGGTGATGCAGTGGAAGTGTGTGACATCCAGGTATCCTCCTGCACTGTCACGTAGCTCCGTTTGTGCCCTGACAGAGGCTGAGTGACAGAACATTTTATCTGTTCCAGAGCGCAACTGCCCAAGGTTGACTACATTTTGAGATGTTAATGACTGGTCGGTAAATGGCCAGCTTTTTTTTTTTGTGCCTGCTGTCAGAATGTAAGTCATTATCACAGCACACAGCAAAACAGCTGCAGCGTGACACAATGATTTATGAGCCGTGACTTTATTGTCAGTTGTAAAGCCTGTGACTTATACTGTATGCTGCCGCTAAACTGTGATTTTTAAAAGAAGTTCAGAGGCTTTCCTGCGTAAACATAGTGAGCAGAGCCAGCAGATTGTCACACGCCATTTATCATGTGTCTAATTGGAATAAAGCAACAGAACTCTTGTTTGCTAATCAAAGACATGATCTTTGTCGATTACGTTAGCGTATTTTATTGGGATAATTAACCTTGTGTGTAATGTTATTCATATAAACCCCAAGGAATGAACAATTAATTTAATCTCATTTTCTGGGGTCGTGTTTCCCTGTTTAGCATCTGTGATGTTTTCACAGCAAAATGGCTGCGAATAAATCTTCAAAACAGCAGCCACAGCAGAAAGGTTGCTGCACTCGCTCGCAGTGCTCAATGCCACACAGTCTTTTGGATCGAATCAATGAGCAGATCAATTGCTATTACATTGTTTCACCACATTCTTAGATTCAGTTGTTGGGGGAACAACAACTGCATGAGGGATTTCTGTGACAAGATCCCAGAAACAGAAATGTAGGTTTTGAATCTGAGCTATAATCTCTGGTCTCTGTATGAACACCACATGTATTTATTTCACAAGTGACTGACGCTGAGAAGGAGGTGCATGTGTGAACACAAATGACAGAGTGAGATGCTCCACACTTACTGCAAACTTTCTCTGCTTGGACTCCTAGTATATAGTCTGTAGAAATCCAAGAGAAGTCGATGTGTGAACACAGCAGGGCCCCCCCCCCACTGGATTCACCGCGAGTGAATAGGGGGTTAATTGTGCTTCTAACACGACAAAACGAATATCTCCTGGTGAAAAAGAGGTGCCACACACGTAGAAGAAACTGATGAAGGTGTCAAGAGTTTGTGGTGATAAGAGCCGACAACAGCGTCAGGGTGCTGTAAGCATGATCTGCAGCAGAGTTAATACGTCACTTCCTGTCTCTGTCTGCTTAACCCGGCTGCTCCAGCTCTCACATGAATAACGCAGAGAATTTGATGCTGTTGTGAATGAGTATGCGCAGAGAACCTCCCGCTGTGTTGTGCATTTGAGAAAGGCAAACTGCAGGTAAACTCCTTAGGCAATTCTCCAGATTTTACCCCGAGGTCATGTCTGAAAACGGCTTCAATCGAATGAATCCTTACAAACAACACTTGTCATTGTCATCGTCTCTTGTATGGATCAAAGATGTGATTTAACTCAAACTGACAGCAGTCCATCTTGGTTTCCCACACTTAATGCAATCAGGGTAATGCACTGGTGGCAGTAATATGCCTGAGGCTGTGCGGTAACTGACACATATAATATTACACTTCAGAGGTGTAGTTATAAGAGCAGTTCAGAAAGCTAACACATATCCACACAGACACTAAGAACCCTGGGTTATGTAGATCACTGCTATCTCACCCACACAGAGAACTGAATTGGTTGATCAGACATCAGATAAATACAGACAGCCCATTACACCTGCTGTAATAGCTAATGTATTAATCTGTTTCAGTTTTTACACTTACATGTAAATGCTTTGAAAACCCTGTTTTAAACGCATTCAAGAAAAATGTCAGATGTAGTAAACAACATACATACATACTGTAATTATGAAGTTACATAGAAAATCTACAACAACAATAGCTATCATTCACAAAGTCTAAAGATGTGGAAAAAATTATACGTAACTTTTAAATTAGTTTTCCTTGAAAAAAGTACAAACTGATGGAGTCATTAGCATAGGCTTATTCAATTTTATTTTCAAATAATGTGTTACATAGATTTTTTTAATGTAACATATATATGTTTTAAATAATACAACACATGAAAATGGCATGGTTGAAAATATTGACCTAACATTTTTTGTAGCACACCCTTTTAAGACAAGTGCTTTTAGAAGTTTTAATGGGGTCCGACTACATGATATCAGCCTCATTATCTCCCAAACCAGAAGAAGTAGGACATCGGGTGGGTTCGGAAAAGATAAATGGGCATTAGATACGACAATCGATCATTTTATTTTGTTTAATGTGTCATGATGGATGACAACAAACACCTCATGATGTCTTAACGGAAAGGCTAGCATGAGCACATCTGACAACAATCTGCAGGAAGAGACTGCCAAAAGGAAACATGGCAAAGTGAAACAGTGAATGATATTGTCTTTTAAGGAATTGACGATAAGGGCTGGAATGATGGATGGACAGATGAAATCAAAGTCAACAATTATGTTGATTATATGAATGTTTAGCATGGAAAGCATCCACACTTCACACTGTTTATGTTCACCCCCAATGATAATGGCGGCTCCCACTGCTAGGCATGTGGAGAAACATCAGTTTATCACTAGAAGCCAAAACACAATCACACACATTATAGGGGCACTCTGGGTAAAATTGAGATAGCTGACAACAGCAGCACAACTGCTTTGCTTGAACATTTCAAAAGAAAACATTCTGAAAACAACAGAGCAGCATAAACAGTGTTTCCCATCAATTCCAAAAACTGTGGTGGCCATACATTTTTTTAACAGTGGAGCTGTATGCAGCGCTGCGTGTTAGGTCATTCATTGTATTTCTTTTAGACATCTTTCCAAAGTTGAACTTAATGGAGCTTTTTATGTGCAGTAAAGTTATTCATGGAGCGCTGGCTTTATTTGTTTTTGTTGATGATTTTATGGAGGACATCTTGTATTAACTTTAACTATAGCAACATAGACAGTACTGTAATCAAACAAGAACACATTGATGGATGAGCTACAACAATTTGTTATGAATTACAATACGTTAACTTTAATCAACATACATAATGGAAATGGTTTTAGACACGGCTGTCCTTGAACACTGACAATTAAAGGATACAATTAGAGTTTGTACTTTTCTTATAGGTCTTATGATTTATCCCTTTTAGTGAAACTGAAGACAGTAATTAATCAAAGTGTCCTCTTTGTTTTATTATGAGGTGTATAAGACTTCTGCAGTCAATAAACTTCAAAAGTAAAGTTTTTCAAAGTTTATTTGTTCAATATATTGTTACATGAATCATGAGCTTTACTACTTTGATATCTTCTTTGAAATTGAATTGTCAGATCATCAGCAGTTTAAAGTTTGTTTGTCTAATACATAGTTGTAAAGTGATAACAGCAGTATACATATATTACAGGAGTCCAATTTTGCTTCTGGTTGAACTTTGGATTTGCCAGATCCAGCTGTTTCTTTTTGAAGATGTCCTATAAAATAGTGGCAATCCATCATTTCATTTGAATATTTAAAAAACTTCAATCACTCAACAGCAGCAGAAATTAAGTCAAAGACAATAAATGGTTGATGTGAATACCATGACTTTATATTCGTAACTGTCATCTCATCAGAGGAAGCTGAACTAGAAGTGGTTGTCAGGAATCATCATCACAAACCATTTATATACTATTGGCTCTTATCTGAGCACAAACCTCTACCAGGGCCTAACAGACCCCTTAAATCCAATCAAGCTGCACCAAATTGCAGAAACTCAGAAATCAGCCCCTCATAATGTCTGATTGTTTCATCCTCATCCATGTGTGGAATACAGTGGAAGTGACAAAGACTTCCTATGTCGCCATGTCAAGGAAATTGATTAAAAAAAAGAAAATCCTGAATTTGTCCCTTTGTCTGGATCTGCATTAAAGATTTGGTGGGTTCTTCCTCTTAGCCAGAGTTAATGAGAATTAAAGAACAACAGCCACAGTTGAAGAAAAGCATAAACAAGTCCAGGTTTATATATCAAGGGCACCTTTCTTTGTGTCATTAATCAAAATCATTTATATTAACAAGGTACATAACTTGACATTCCTTACGTATTGTATCTCTAAAATGTCTTTAATTTTCCACTTTACATTGAACTAATTTCTCACTTATTGTGATATGATCAATTCGAGATGGAGATTCCAACATGTTTATCAGTCATGTTCAAACAGTTTCCTACACTGACATGAAGTTGTGGAGGTGCTCGTCACCCTCCCTGGATATGGAAGCTGCCACAGAGGAGAAGACAGACACATGGAGAGGACACATGCACCTAGCTGAGCTGCTACGTCACTTGGAAAGTTTTAATGCTGGGTACTTTGTTCTAGACGGGACAGTTACCATAACATAGGACAGGTAATCTAGGTAGGGTTGCTTTTGCCTTGTTATATGTTAATATAATGATAATGCTAGAATAACAATCATAATAATGATGAGAATTAGATTTATATTAATATTTAGTGAGACAGTAAGTGGGGGGACTGGCAAGAGGTGTGAGGCTACTATATTGCTGGAGATGGATTATGGGGGAAGGGGTTGCAAATATGGGGGAATGGTGTTATTGTCAATATTAGGGGGAGCTCATCATATTTGTGAGAAATGTCTGCATGTATGTATTGATCTTTATTGTATCAGATTGTAAATGGTGTTAATGAAAGGGGTCCAGTGTGCATCAAATGAGTCTGATTATTTCTGATTGCGATTTGCCATTCTGTGGATATGTATTTGAAGACTCTCTTTTTTATATTAAACGATTTGGAGTTTGAGGTTGTGTGACATTGTTAAGGGGTTATTGAAAATGTGCATCAAGGAATTGATATACTGTATATATAATTAAAGGTGGTTGTAAACAGTTGTTTGATTCACCAAATATTTATTTTAGTTGTGAATATTGAAACATAGATAGACATGACAGACATATCATATTTCTGTTTTAGTATTGTGTAGGGTATGAATGAGCTGTGGTCAAATATATGGGGGACCATCGCTCAGCAACACCACATTGTTTACACCAGGGATCAGCTGATTTTGCTGAAGCCAGCAGGCTTGCCGACTGGGAAAGAGGACATCCCCGTTGAACTTTGGAGAAAAACACACCGGAATTGCAGAGGAGACAGATCGGTGAGGAGGATGAGGGGAGCCAAGTCTGCAAAACAGATTTGTGGAGAAGAGGAGATATAAGCCGTATGTCCCCTCTCTCATCATGGGCAACGTGAGATCACTGGGGAACAAGATGGACAAGGTAACAGTGCTAGCCCAGAATCAAAGGCAGTACCGGGAGTGTAGCCTGATGATTTTTTCTGAGTCATGGCTACACAGAGATGTTCCCGACAAAAACGCTAACATCGAGGGATTCCAGATGGTTCGGGCCAACAGGGATTGCACCGAGTTACTATTTTTATAAACAACAGATGGTGCAATCCTGGTCATATTACAATTAAGGACCTTATTTGTCGCCCGGAAAATGAAAAGTTGGTGGTGGGACTCTGTCCATACTATTTGTGTACACTCCTCCTGCAAACTGAACACCTGAATGCCCTTATCATAATCTGGGCCGACTTAAATCATGTTTGCATGGATAAAACACGAACAAAATTCACCCAGTATGTCACCTGCAAAACCAGAGGTGAAAGGACCTGCTGTATGCTAGCACTAAGGATGCATTTGGCTCTTCCCCCCTCTGGGGAGATCAGATCACAACTTAGTGCCTCTGGTGAAAAGGCAGCATGTGATCACAAAGACAGTGAGGAGACGGTTTATGAGGCACTGCAGGCCTGTTTCAATGTGACTGACTGGGATGCACGGATTATGTAAACTTTTGTGTGGACTGCAATGTCCCAACAAAGACTGCTGTTACCCAAATAACAAGCAGTGGATAACAAAATATATCAAAGCCATCCTTAATGAGAGAGGGCTTTCAGCAGGGAGGAGCTGAGGACTACTCAGAGGGACCTGAAAAACAAGATCAAGGAGGCAGCTGTCCTTCAAATTGCTTTGAGGGTTCCCCCTCTACTTCCTCTTTACACCACTTCTGGCTCACAAGCTGACTGTCTTCTTCCTGACGACACCACCCCTCTTTCTCCCCAGCCTGCATCTTCCACAGTGTCCTTCACACCTCACCATGTTAGAAGACAGCTGAGGAAGCTCCACTCTGGCAAGGCTGCGGGCCCCGATGGTGTGAGCCCCAAGGTGCTCAAAGTCTTTGCTCCCGAGCTATATGGAGTGCTTCACCATGTCTTCAACATGAGCTTGAGTCTTCAGTGGGTCCCTGTGCTGTGGAAGACATCCTGCCCCATTCCTGTGCCAAAGATGCAGCTTCCCAGTGGCTCCAAGGACTACAGACAGGTGGAGCTGAAGTCTCACATCATGAAGACCCTGGAGAGTCTCATCCTGGAGCAGCTCAGGCCCATGGTCAGGACACACTTGGATCCCCTCCAGTTCGCCTACCAGCCCCGGCTAGGAGTTGAGGATGCCATCATCCAACTGCTGAATCGAGGCTACTGCCACCTGGACAAGCCAGTCATGTTTTTTGACTTCTCCAGTGCCTTCAACACCATCAGGCCAGCTCTTATTGGGTAAGAAACTCACAGCAATGCAGGTGGATGCCCCAGTCGTGTCATGGATTGTGAACTACCTAACTGGCAGACCACAGTATGTGCGCTTGGGGACGGTCCTCTCTCCCTTCCTCTTCACCCTCTACACCACGAACTTCAGCTACCAGACAGAGTCCTGCCATCTCCAGGAGATTTCTGATGACTCTGCAATAGTTGGATGTATCAGCAAGGGTGAGAATGCTGAATACAGGGCTGTGGTGGGTATTTTTGTCACATGGTGTGAGCAGAACCACCTGCAGCTCAACATGACAACGACAAAGGAGCTGGTTGTGGATCTGAGGAGGGTCATATACCTGGGAATGTTCATAGACCGTAAGCTGGACTGGGCAAAGAACACTGATGCCGTTTACAAGAAGTGCCAGAGCCGCCTCTATTTCCTTCAACATCTGCTGGACTATAATGGGAATGTTTTATGAGACCGTGGTGGCCAGTGCTCTCCTGTCTGCTGTCTTGTGTGCTGGGGCAGCAGACTGAGGATTGCAGATGCCAACAGACTCAACAAACGGCTCCGCAATGCCAGTGATGTTGTAGGGGTGGAGCTGGACTCTCTGACGGTGGTGTCAGACAGGAGGATGTTGTCTAAGTTACATGCCATACTGGACAATGTCTCCCACCCTCTCCATGAAATGCTGGTCAAACACAGGAGCACGTTCAGTACAAGAGTGAGATCACAAAAATGCACCACAGAGCACCACAGGAAGTCACTACTCCCTGTGGCCATTCAACTTTACAACTCCTCCCTCTGAAAAACTCTGAGTCAACAGACTGGAGTCATTACAATGTACATCCATTTGCACTAAATGTTAAATGTACAGTACGCATATATTGGATATATTTCATATTTTATTTTATATTTTTAATCTAATATGCTATATTTCTACCTTTTACTTGGAGCAATTGTAACAAACACAATTTACCCCTGGGATCAATAAAGTCTTTCTGATTCTGATTTCTGATTCTGAAAAGGTTGAGAGATATGGTGATTTGCTATTAATGAGGCAGTTGGTGAGTTTGTGGAGAGTTTTAATCCTTTGTGTGAACGACTCCCCAAAGCCACGTTTCTCTATTGTGGTGAAAAGAAATATCCAATCTACTATCGAAGGCTGAATTAATGTATGCATGATTGTTTCTTATCTGTTGGCTAATGTCTTACTAATTTTTTTATATCACAGTTGGTCTGGCTTATAAGTCTATTGCTGGTCGTGAGCATTAGGTCATGCTCAAACTGGAAAAAGGGCTGTGATCATGTGTGTTGGCATGGTTCCTGATGACTTGATTTCATTAACCGTTTTATTAAATAGTGGAAATATGAGCTGACAGAAGTGTTCTATTGGATAGCCATCAGAGCCGGGTGATTTATTGTTGGGCATTGGAGGGGGGGTGGCTTTGAGTTCTTTTTGGGTGATGGGTTTGCCTAATCGCTCTGCTTGTTCGTCTGAGGGAATGGGAGTACTGAGAGTGTAAGTGTTTCAGTTTAAATTCCAGTTCTTGTAGTTTTTGTTGTTACTATTTTTTCTTATGTGAAGAGTACAACATTATATTTCCTCTTAGTCTGTTTCCCAGAGTAGTACAGTGAGATTTCTGGGGAGTCGTTTCAATAAATAAAATGTCTACTCTCTTGGGAGATGGATAAATCTTTGTCTGCAAGGAGTGAGTTATTGAATTGTCAACTATTTAAGGGGCCTGAGGTGGTTTAATTTACTGTGGTAAAGCTGACTGGGCTGTGGTCTGAGATAATTATTGGGCTGATTTCTGGTTTATTGATTTGGGATATAGTAGAATTGCTAACAAGGAAATAGTCAATACAGGAGTGACCTGGCGGGGGTAAGCATGAAAGATTATTTTAATTGTTTGTGTGTTCTTGTTTCCGTTGCTCTTCACTCATATTTATTAATCTATGATGTCAGATCATGAACCTGGATGGTTCCAGTCCCTTTAACCCTGATATCCTGGCTGTGTGCGTCAAGTTACATCTCATGTTGTGTGTTGCAGGTAAACTGTGTGGCTCAAAATGTTGGACTTTTTTGCGATGTGTTTAAACACGTACCTCATAAACTCTCAAGTGAATCAAATAAACGAAAAGTAAATTACAAGGACTGTTCCAATCCTAATAACGTCCGATTAGTGTTGGTGTTTATTGTAAATATGTAAAGTGAGTGCAGAACAGTGGAGGAGTGAGTAGGGAGGACATGCTGCAGAGTTGTACAAGGTACTCGGGCTGCCCCTGCAAAATGAACGTACACGACACCCAACAGTTGGGAGAAGTGTAAACCAACATGAGCAAGATTGAGTCTGTTCGAATTTATAAAGGTTTAAATAAATCTTTGGTTAATTACCCAGTGCTAGGTTAGTAACATATTGGAAGATTTTGTGTTTTAAGAAAGGCTTACAATCACCTCACATTAATAAGAGGATTTTTCTCTGCAGTTTTTATGTGTTTGCAGTAATTTAAATGATATATTACAGTTGACTTGAGGAAAGTTTCATAGTGATTTTACAGTGACGCACCAACATGGAACCTAATGCTTTGGCTAGGAGAGAAATGAAGTCTTCTAGCTATTGATAGTGAGGGGGCATGATCTAAGAATAGGTATGACATCTCATTTCTTGGAAAACATTTAAAAGTTGGTTGATCAAATTGCAGGGTTAAGGTTAAGTTATACAATGATAAATTATTTTTATTTACCTGAGCCGCATCAGATGCATAACTACCCTTGGAAGTGGACTGTTTTTTGTAGCCCAGAAAGTGCAATCACACTTTTTCTTTGATTTCTGTTCCATGGTTTCTACTGGAGTAGTAGAGATAAAGTACAGCAGCAATGAGGACAACAGCTAGTGCACAGTTGTGAACTATGTTTAAAAACACTACTGTCCATACCTAGACCAGACCGTTGTCTTCCAAGGAAATTCCCAATAATAACGATGATGGCAAAACATTCTCCCACAACCTAAGGCTCAACTTGTGCTTTAAAAGCTGCATGATGTCATCAACAGCTAACGGCTCACTCAGCCGGCTTGATCATCATAGCAGGGGAATTCAATGATGCAGATATCAAACTGGTCATGCCTGAACAAATATGTGAAATTCCCAACCAGAGGTGTTTTCTGGGATTCAGGCGAGGCAGGTATGTCGGGGACAGGCAGGGTCGGCATCATGAAATCAGTCTGCAGAAAAACACTGGTAAGTATTGCATGTGAAATGACGAAGAACAATGTGGCAACGAGGGAGTGTGTGACAGGGGTTTAAATACTGGCTTGTTGCTGATCAGGAGCAGGTGTGTGCTCTGGTGAATGGAGTTGGACTAGTGAGGTAGGCGTGGCAGACTTGCTGGGGGGAGGAGAAGGCGGGCTGAGTGACAGATGACTGAGGGAGAGTGAGCAGAGTATTTGCAGAATTGTGACACCCGCGAGTGATGGCCCGCCCTGCAGTGTCAGAGCCACCGAGACACGTGGGGCACCGATTGTCATCCAGGCTGCGTCTGAGGTGTGGGCCGAAGTTTCCCCCAGCGACAACCACGCAAAACATTTAACCTGAGAGCTGCTTATATTAACCCTGTTTCTTCATTACACAAAATAACATGACAGTCACCACTGTTATTAGACATCATATTATGACCTAAAAATTACAAACTGTTCTGCTCAGATAAATCAAATAAAACATAAATGTGTTTGCACATTTTAACATTTGGTGTTAAAAACGTGTGTTATATGCTGTTTGACTGCAACCTGTTTTCATTTTTTTTAGCTGCATCTACACTTTAAATGAAACAGATATACACTCCAATGTACCTGCTTCAGTAAAGGTGGTATGAGTGTACTGAGCCATCAGAGGCACTGACTGAATCACAGTCAGTGTATCTAGTGTGTTCCTCTCAAAGGTGAATGAATGTATCATAGCCATAGTCATATATAGCAATTAAGCCACTGAAACAATCCAAACATCATGTCATTGTTAATTAATTAAAATTATTAAACACATACACAGTAACTACATTACTGACAGACAGACAGAAACACTGTCTCTACATGACACGCCCACACACTCACAGAGGTGTCTAAGCAGCCTTAATCAAACCACTGTCTGGGGTAATTGGCTGTATGCCGGTTTTTCCTCATATTTAGTCAATGATTGGTACCACAATTACACTGCATAAATTAATAATAATGCACTAATTTATTATTTTCCTACATGGTTGCTTTGAGCAGTATTAAGGCCTTGGTGTTGGGGTGGACCTTTTGAGTTTTCAGAAACAGGGACTGCATTCTATTTCAAGCAAGTGTTACAACAGCAGGCCCTTGGCATTGTTTGTGCAGAATAAATAGTGTGTCTCTCATGCTATAACAAGTCAACATGTCTACTGTAAATAGTCTCTTTCACCTTCAGAGCCTGAGAAATAATTAGAGCTCTTCGTGTCAGGGTTGGCAGCATCTTTATCAGTTAGTTTTTATCTTCTAGTTGGCAGCCTCTGGAGTGGACAGGATTAATTGTAGGGTAGTAACTGTTGCTGCTTCTCTTTGTTATTATTGTCGCTGGCTAGCTGTGCTTCCTACTCACCAAACAAAGTGCTGACTGCTTCCAGGTGTGGGGGTGGCTTGCAGTTTTTGTCTCACCATTAAAGACGGTAGCCTCCCACGAGTCTGCAAGTGAAACTCATAGAATGAAGGCCCATGTTTTATCTTCCAAACAGGACTGCAGTTCAGATGGCTTCACTTTTGAATTTGCTGTGCCCTGTGTGTGTGTGTGTGTGTGTGTGTGTGTGTGTGTACACAATAACTCAACAACTCATGATTAAACTTTTGGGTGGGAACAATTCATTTTTGAAGGGGATCTGCAGAAGGTCAACAAAAATATGATGCAACAAACAATCCCCCCCCCCCAAGATATCTCTGCAAGAGACAGGTATTGATCAGGAAATTGTTCCTCATATGAAGAAGTCACAACCAAGTCAGAACATGATGTCATGCATTTCCAAGAATCTCTCCATCCTTTTGCACTATTGATATACAGATCATGATCATGTGGTAGGAATGTCATCGTAATTAATTCTTGCAACCAATAAGATTAGAAACACGATCTACATCTTATTTATGATGTAAATTACATGAAATGCCATACTGTATATGTAGCCCCCTCTGATGTTTTTCATCAATCTGGATTGATATCTAGCCATGTGCAGTATGTGGGAAGGAATGTTTGGCCATCCTCATACATTACATCTGTACAGCACCACTATGAGAATAGAACCTGTCTCATTCCACACATACTCCTTTCTCTACAAGCAATACCCAAGATCAGATTATAGATACAAGTCCACATAGCAGCATATTGTAGTGTCTACGCACACATGCAGTATGTAACCTCGGCCTGTGAACTTCCATGTGTGCTGCCCTGTGGGCGTCACTACAGAAACGCCACAATGCTCATTTAGCCATCAATGTAATAAGCAAATCCAGGAAACTGTAATTGACTGAACATTCTAACGACTCTGCATGCTCTGCACTTCCAGCCCCAGCTAATACTACAGTAACACGTATTACCCTCCTCCTGTAAATGCCTCTTTTGCCTAGAATATATTTCAATTTTTTCAATTTATTCGGAACAAATGGGCATTGAACAAAGTACCATGACAGGTGTCATGGCCATGTACAACATCAATATTTTTTTGCATCTTTTGGTTTGGTTTGTCATAACAACAAATGACAGCTCGCACATTGTCTTTATCAAATTCACAGGCGAGGTGAGGGCTTCCAAGAGGTCATTGCTGGGCATCCTAACAGACTCTTCTCTGTGGGGGAGAGTTGAAAAGAGCCGTCCCTGCCAGAACCAGCTGCTCAGAGAACAACATGCAGTGAATTTGTATGTGTTTGTGTGTGTGTGCATTTGTGTTATTGCTTATGAGGATTTGTGCGAACAAGGTGTGAACACACTTTGTTTGCAGAACTGCCTGCTTTTTTGTTGTTGTGAATTTCAATAGGAGTCTGGAAAATATTCACACACAGCAATGTATGTACAGTTTTGCCCTCTAGCAGCAGGACCCTGAGATGGTCACGCTGGTGGGTGAGTCCCATGGTGTGTTTGTCTGTCAGATTGTCAGCCTGTCCAATGCTGTGGTCCAAAGCAACACATCTCTATCCTTACTATAACTATACCACATGGTGTTGATATTAACCGTAGATAATTACTAATATATATTTTATTCTTTAAATAGAATCATCATATAAATCTAATTCCCCATAACCAACACGTGAATCTTTAAATTTGACAATGAGCAATGGTGCCCCACACTCATGAAAATATAATAATATCTAATCTGCAGATTGGCATGTAACCCACTCAGCTCATTAATACTCCCCAGAAGAAGGACCCTTTCTCTTTTGGTGATGCCATTAATCTTTTCCTTTTGTACCAACAATTAAATTTTGCACAAGATATCGAATATATCAGATCCTGGATTTCCATTTAAGGTGCAGGATTTGAACTTCTACCTTGGGGTATTTCTTTTTTCTCCTTCACACAACCTCTTTCCTCACATTTTGCATGTACAGCCCAGCACAGCACCATGAATGCCTTTGAGGGACAATGGTTGGAAAGTGTCTGTCGCACCATCAGTGCATGACTCCTCTCTGGCTGGCTTTGCACCCTGCCTCTTATAGCCATTTGAATCCGCTACAAATGGTTTTGTCTCATGACATAGTTGTAAGAATTGTTTCAAACACATGCCAACCTTAATGTTATTCATGAAACACTGATCAAAATGCCCACCAAAAAATACGAAGCCATAATCAGAAGGCTGCTTGTTTTTAGTGATACTATGCTGTTGTGCCAAGTTTCCACTAGTCCTCAGGATATGACATTATACAACACGTTCATCGCCGTGACATTTTCTAAATTCCTGAGGGGTAAAACACCTCTGGGTTTGGTGATTCCATGGCCTGAATGAAATATCAAAATGTGGTTTATTCATTCCAACACTTTACAATTTGGGATGTAATGAAAATCCTGACCTCTGGGGGAATGTGATCTTAAATGTTAACTGTTAAATTTAAATTTTTAATGTACAGTAAATCTGTAAACTTAAGATTATAGCATTTAACATTTAATTAATGGTTACTCATATTCATGGTTATTATTATAGTCTTATAGACCAAATATATCAGGTCAAATATTAAATAATACTAATTCAAGCTCAGTTATGTGAGCAAAGGGGACATTGTGAAGACAAATGAAAGCTATATAAAGCAAAGGTCAGCCTATGAAATTAATTTCTACTTCGGTCCTGGACCCCAGATACTGATGAAATTGGAAAGAGTGCCAGTAAAAAAATCATCAAAACGGTGTACTACCAGAGTAAAGACAAAAAGAGGAAAATGAGAAGCAGATGATACATTAAACACACCCGGAAACATTCCTGTATATGCACCAAAGTGTGGTCCAAGTAAGTTCACATTGGAAGGAGGGGAACACCCTTTCTTCTATACTTAGATGAATGTGACAAGTCAGACTTCTGTTTTCTGCTCAGTTTCTCTATAAAAACAAGGACAAATTTTATTTTGTTAAATATTTTACCATTGCAGTGAGGACCTTCTCATGGGAATGCTGTTGGGTTCATTTCTGAATAGACTAATTTAGAGTCATTATTTGATGTATAATATAATTATAAACCAAATTGTATTAATAAACATCAGTATCAGTCAACTTCCAACAAAGGTGCAATGAAAGCCATCTTCAGTGAACTGAACTGGATTTACTTAAATTTGTGACAGTCCAAATGTGTACAAACAAACACCGTTACCAAACGTGACAAAGCTAACAGCTATCTTGACAAACTAACAAATATTGGCTAAACCAGACGAGATCTTCACTTAAGAGTCACAATTGTGTTATATTCAAAGTTCTTAACATCCTTCAAGGGCCATAGACTGAAGGATTTGTCTTGTTTGACAGCAGTTCTCTCTGCTTCACTAGACAACCTCTTCAACTGCACTTTAAATTCCTCTACAAATGCTAAAGAAGATCATCTCAGCCGTGTCATATTCAATAAATTGTGTAAAAGTGTAGATTTCTTGACCCAGCTCACACATGCTCATGCATAAACATAGAAAGCACATGACCTTATCTTGTAGTCAATGCTTTTTTGTCCAATTTGAACGATCTAACAAGCTTGCCCCACCGCCTTCTTCTTTCTTCTTTTCTTCTTCTGTGGTAGCCTTTTAGCCGCGGTTCTGCTTGGGCTCTGATCTACAGAAGTAAAAGATAAACAGATCCTGTTAGTTAACAAGGCCTCAGGTGTAACGTATATTAAAGATTCATGCACATTAAGGTTCAAATCAGACCACCAAGACTTGATAGCTGGCCACTTAGTCCAAACTGTGAGCAGAATAGAGTGCCACCATTACCTACTTAAATAAAGCTTATATAATTCCATGACCTCTACTTCAATATCACAGTCATATTCCTCTGTTTAATTCATTCTATATCTGTCCACTATCATCTGGCCATACCTCTCCCAGGTGTTCCCACTGTTTTTTTTATGATACCACAAATGCTCTCTCAAAAGAGCTAAAAACTGTACATAAACTATTACTGATTAATTTAAATATATTTAAAAAACAGCATTTCCCCCCCCCCCGATGTAATGCTATATACAGTAACTCACCCTCTCTATCTGAACTCCCATCCTCTCCCTGTCTGTCCTCCTACACACACACACAAACACACACACTGATCAACCACCTTCTTTCATTTCTTTTATTTAAAAATTCAAGGGAAAACACAAGAGGGGCTTATTAACAGCATAATACAGTCCATTGTACCTGCCTTTGACAGTTTGCTTTATTTAAGCGTGACCAATGAATTGTCTTGGCTGTAATTGTAATGGTTTGCCTTACAACTCGCTGTAATTAATAGCTTAATAATAAAGCCTAGAACTGAGTAAAGGAAATAGTGAATTCCTTGTGTTTCTAAAACCTCCAGCAGTGCAATTAAGGGACTGGCTTTTTGAAAAGAGCAGGAATTGTTTATCTCTCATGCACTAAGCCTTCCACTACTGGTTGGCAGGTATTCAGTTGAGTCTCCTGCTGTGTGTCAGAATGCTGATAGTGGAAATGTGTCTTTGCCTTCTCCCAAAGTACAGTAATACATGTATACACTATAACAAGCACAACACCCACATTAAAAACATACAGGAACTTGGCAAAGGGTATAAAAGACCCCTTGTATATGTTCCAGGTTAACCTTGGGGCCCTGGATCAAGCTGCTTAACCTCTGAATGTAGTCTAAACTCCTTCTCTTTCTCCCTTACTAAACCTATTTCACCTTTCATTACTGCATCCATTTCTCATATAAACGCACACACACACACACACACATCTCCTGAGAGCCATGCTTTGGAGTCCTACACTGTTGCAGGTTAGGTAAGACAAAAATAGCCAGTGGTGAGTGAACATGAGCTCAGTGGGGCTGCTGCTTTTAAAAAGTGCCAAAAATGACGTGCTTTTGGTAGACGCATACTAGGCACGTCTTTGCTCAGGAAACAGCTGCCGGAGTTGAGGTGCTGTGATTGACTGATACACAACTGTGGCAAATGACTAGGCCGCCACAGCCGACGTGGACTCAGGGACAGCACCAGGCATCAACGTCACAGCCAGAGTGGATCTGGAACAGCAGCACTGTCGTTTGAGAGGCCGAAAATTAAGATTGTGCCGCCGGCTGTCTCTGGAGAGCCTACAGCTGCCGACTGCTCTTCACTGCCAGCTCCTGGTACACTGGAGCTGGCTACCTAAACAAATCAGGAGAAAAGAGTACAAAAACAAAAAGGCTTCTGTTCCCTACAGCTACCAAGACTCCCCTGAAATAGCATCCAAAATGTAACAATCAGAAAACACTCTTAGCAAAATAGCAATTAGTCAAATGGGTTTCACAAAAGTCATGGGAGTTGGGAGCCAGGATAAAACCGATCCTGGTTTCCGCCCATGGTGCATTGTGGAGAGCAGAGTGACCGCAAGCGCAAAGCGAAAGCTAATGCCATGGCATTGGAGGTGTTAGTGGAAGAGGCGAAAAAAACATGTTGTTGAGCTACAGCAAAGAAATGTTAATATAACTCATAGAAATGCAATATGGGAGAGTATTTGTGACAAAGTCAATGCTGTGGGTAAAACAAAAAGAACATCCAATGAAATTAAGAGATGGCAGGACATAAGAAGAAGATCAAAAGAAAAACTGGTGGGGGGCCGGTGGAAGAAATGCCTCTGACCAATATTGTGCAGGAGGTGAGAGCTGTGTCCTCTGTGGCACGAGCGCTGAGGCACGACACTCCGACACTCAGGCAGCTGGCCTTTACTAAATTAAAGTATTTGCATCTACTTGGGTAGAAATGCCTGATATTACATATTCATTAAGGCAAATCTACTAAATGAACAGCGTATGTTATTCTGCACGCAATTCTCAGTGCGCACCGTTAGCAATTGTTTTTTTTTTTTATGCGGGTGAAATCACTGTAGATCAGTGCAAACAAAACTCAAATAGAAACCTAAATTCAGCTGCTTCAGGATCAGGGCAGACGCACAATATGAATCCGATATCTTTGCACCGTGCTGTATTCAAGCCGTATGTCCTTCTTTCTCATGCCCTGACCTGCGCTCATTTTACACTTTAACAATAAACACTAAAACTAATCACAAGTTATTAAAACCTGGAAAGTACTGTATTTAAATTTGAGTTTGATTGATTTGCTTGAGAGTTTATGTATTCAAACACATTGATCATTACATTATCATTATTTACAATTTGCATTGATAAAAAAGGGAAACTATTTGTGTGCACAAGATGCGCTGCTACACACACACAGCGAGGACATCAGGGTTAAAGTCCTTGTGTGTCGGTCTCTCTCTGGCAGCTCTGGTGCTGCCTTTTAAATCCAGGGAGAGCTAATTGGCCAACTACTCTCAGCGGTGCCAATCAACTCTTCATGGTTCACCTGGAGGTGCACCTCCACATACCCCCATCACCAAACTCAGGCCAGAGCACCATCCGGCCTGACCTACAGGTCCCAGCACTCAACATTCACTTCTTCACTCAAATCGTGCAGTTGGACCAGAAGTGCTACTGCTGCTTCTGCCCCATCTGCTGGCAGTGGTAACGCAAGGGTCAAATATTTCTTTCAATTTGCGACTTTTGAGGCATCACTCTCCAGGGATTTAAGCCTTTTCTCTGTTACATTTTAGGCTCCACCCTTTTCTTGGATTCGTATCCAAATTGTTCCACTCTTACACTACCTCATGAAGTTGTAACCTTGGTAACTGACATAAACTACTTCCATTTGAGGCTCACTCTGCTCACGCTCCGGCCACTCTTTCTGATCTTACCTCTTCTTGGGTTTTAACCCGGAACTGCAACTATCTTAAAGTAGATGTGATTCTCCAGAACGTGCAGATGGCCAGTCCGCCCCAGCTGAAGCAGTTGCCCAGGATAAATGTAAAGCTACATGGGTGGGGTTAAATTTTTGCCTCAGAGTATTAACGTGAGACGACAGGTCACATGTGTTACAACCCCCCCCCCCCCCCCCAAAACAAACTGTTCTAATTGCTGATTTTTAAATTGCAGCATTGAACCTATAAGTTATGCTTTCAGCAGATTTCTATTTGTTCAGCTCTCGAACTTCGACAAGAATAAGAGTTATTTGTCGGAACTGGTGTAATGTATAATACTGACTGAAAGGTGCATCCAATAGCTTATAGCCTCTGGCGTGTACTTTGTCATGGACTTTGAATTGTGTCGCCCAGGTATTGTCAATAAGGATGGATTTGTGAGATGAGGTTGTATAAAATCCACTGGTGGAGGACACTGAATCTTTATTGATAATACCTGAGCCACACAATTCTTTTAAGCAGCAAATCACAGACTCTATAACCATTAGTATCCAGCTCAGGTGATAGCTGAAGTGTTTTTCTCTGTGGTTCTGCATAAGTGGCATAAGCAAAAACTTGTATAGGGTCTCGAAATTGAGTGCCATTGATTTGTTTGTGCATGAGAGGTGAGAGCCAACTCTCATGACCTTTCTGTTAGGTAAGCAGAAGCAAGAAGTGAATGTTAGTATTACAACGCCTGTGGATCAGCTTTCCATGCAGAACAGTAGAGGTGTACTCCCAATGTCATGAAAGAAAACAGTCTCCAATAATAAGTTCAAACAGGCCCAATTCTATATACTGTAGGTTTTTACAAATTCCCAGTTGGAGTCAGAGCGCACAGCACACGCAAGTTGCTGAGCGTGAGGACTTCAGACAGAATAATAACTTTGGTCAACTTCTATACCTCAAGGTTGTTTACACCCATAGTGAATATTCCAACTGCAAAGAGAGTGGACAGCACTTTCTCTTGATCCCAACCCACTAAAGAGGCAGCTCATTTTAAAACAAACACATACTCTCAGGTCAGTCAGAGCTCCAGCTTCTAACCTGTGAACTTCTGCTGCTTTTCAACATTTTAAACAAAAACTAGATTTTTGGATGAGTTCTCCAAATTAAATGACATAATGTGTCTGGGATCTGGGGATTTAGGTCCTGACGATATTATGGTTTTATTCTTTACAGCCATCTGCATATGAATGCAGATAAAGTATATAGCCTATAGTCAATGCATTTTAGTCAATGTGCTCCACCTCTTTTGCTCTCCTGCAGGCAACCAAAACCTGCTCAAACGGGAATGTGTAGTGGGCCAGAAATCTTGTCCCTCACCTGCAGATTTTGCATGAGAATGTGCAAATACATTTTTTTGCATTCATAGAGATTATGGTTATTAAACAATATTTATATAGTATACAGTATTTATGCCGTACTATGTACTATACACTGTAGCTAAGTATTATACAGCATTATCTATATAGCACTTTACCCTTTTACAGTCTTATTGACCACAGGCTTATCAGCCACTCAAAGTGCCTTACTGTACATGTTTCATTCACCCATTCTCACACACGCACACACAAACACACATACATTCATGCGGCATGACTATACACACCTTTTTGTATCATTGGCTTTTTCTCTCACACCGTTCATAAACTGTCAACTAAGCTGTCAGGTACAATTCAGGTTCAGCATCTCTCCCACTTCTGAATACCCAAGGACACTTGATTAAAGTACTAACCTTCCAGTTAGTGGACTGCCCCCTCTACCTCCGCACTGCAGAACACTGGAATCCATACTCCATATGCTACCACCCCCACCTTTCAGCCAAATCGCTTTTATAGAGACAAGAATCAGAAAGCTTTATTATCAGTGCACAAAATAGTGCAACAAAATCTGCTGTGCGGCACCTACAAGACGGTCCAAACAGACACACATCACTACATACACATTAAAAAAATAGCATCTGTGAGATAAGGTTAAATTTGGAACCTTGCGTAATTCTCGGGGATATAGCACTCATTATGCAAATAGTAACACTAATTGCTGCGTAATTTGAGAGAACAGATTAACATGTGTAAGTCAGATTGTCATAATTAACAACCAGGTCCTGCAGATTGAAAATTGGAGATATGAGAGGGTGTTTTCTCACTGGAGTCCTGCATGTTCTCACAAAGAGCTTTTTATCATCAAACTAGATCCTGCCATTTGTCCACAGGTGTCTGTCTTTCAAAGTGCTTGTGTCTTCTGTCTGACTGCATCAAAACATGTTCTTTCCTGACTAATGTTGCAAGGTTTTTATGAAATTAGCCAAAAGAATGAAGTTCAAGAAAGTCGTTGATTTTATTTTTTGCGCACCATTCAGTGTTTGTAAATTCAAGGACGAAGTATTGATTCCCGAAGTGAGTAATAATGGCAGAACAAAAAATGAACATTTTAAATCTGTCACAATGCACTTTAGGAGGTTAAATAATTAACCTCTTAATTTATATTTGACAGCAAAACTAAAATATAGACAAATTGACAAACTGACATCGGTCATCTGCCTCTAGTGTCTTTTGAGTAAAATGTTAATCATACATTTTAAAAAGAGAAAACAGTACAGTAAAACATGGAAATGAGTCCAGCAATACAACGTTCACCAGTAAAAACCAAAAAAAAAGACAGGGTATCCCCCTGGCAGTGGTGGGCCATTGCTTCAGGATCAGGGCAGACACACAATATGAATCCAATATCTTTGTACCATGCTGTATTTAAGCTGCATGTGTCAGGATTGAGGGGGGGATCGTGATCGTGGTAGGAAAAAGGGAACAGGTGGACCAAGACGCAGAACTAAATGTGGTTTAACAAAAAGTGTCCTTTATTTAAAAGGTAAACGTGACAAAGGAATCTTCAATAAACAAAAGTCGCACTCAATCAAAATAGGGGAGTGGAACATGGAAGGACATGAAAAAACTTAGGAGGAAACAGGACACATGAACATGACGAAGGTAAATGACGATACGTGAGCAGGGCGAGAGACGACGACGAACCAACAGCCACATGGGAACACCAAGACTTAAATACACACTTGAACTGATGAGTAACTGGGGACAGGTGGCACAGGACAAACAGGTGAGCATGACGAGGGCAGGAAGTCAAATGGTGAAAACACACCAGGAGCAGGGACTACAAAATAAAACAGGAAACAGAGGAACACTGAACAAACTTAATACACGAATTCGAAACGTAACAAAAACACTTTTTAAACATAAATTGAAAACACTCTTCATAAAAGAGGACAACAATACAATAACCATGACAGGGATGAACACAGGAGAAGCACAGGGTGGAACATAGAGGGGAACGCAGAAGGGAACATGAGAAGAACACAGAGGGGAAAGCAGAACAAACTTAAAACATGGATTCAAAACGTAACGTAAAAAAAAACACTGTTTAAACTTTAACTGAAAACACTCTTCATAAAGGGGGAAAAAAGTACAATAACCATGACATGGATGAACACAGGAGAAGCACAGGGTGGAACATATAGAGGAACGCAGGTGGCCGGTTTGCCCCGCTGCTAAGAAAAGTCCTCGGGGAAACACTGAACACTAGCTACACACTACTGCCGACTTTTGTTCTGGGACTATGATGACAGGATTATTATCACAATGCTTATTGCTGTTAGTGCGTGGTAAAAACTGAGGGTGACTCAGATGAGCTTTAAAAAATTGATTTTGCCCTCGCTTTAATTTGCTTTGTTTCCACCACTTTATGGCATTTTCCCTGAAGCTCCCTCTGGAACACTTCTGACCTCTAACCAAATAGTTTTACAGGCTGCAGGCTGCCGTGACATTTTATGTCAGGTGCTCCTTATTAAGACTCATTCCTCCAACTGAAATCAAACAAGTCCACTACTATCAACTCATGCAAAAAAAAATTCATAAAAAAATAGAAATATGAAACAACTAATTATTGTGCCACTTCAGAGGACCTCCTAGTACTTGCCAATAATTAATTAGTGAATTGTTAAGCTCTCCCATGGGTTCATATCTTTTGTAAATAAACACTTTTTGGATCAGTGGGAATAACCAAATTGCCTCAAGGGCATTTTGTTCGTTTAATTTGCTGGTTTTTTTGGTCATTGTTTACCACTGAATTAACTCAACTATCATCACATGCAATATTTAAAGGCTGTTTTGCAGTGCAAACAGGGGGAAGTAGGAACCAAATACAGAGGCAGTCACGCAGCACTACCTCACATCAGATTTCAGATACAAGCTGAGCATTAGGTGAAATACCTTTGTAGCATTAACATGTTCTGACGTTGTCCTGGCTTTGGCACAGCACTAACTGACTGGATATGACATAGAATGTCTGTAGTTATGGCACTACATTGAAGCAAAGACGCATTATCATACTTCTAATGTTTCTCTCATATACAGGGTATTCAAATTCCCATCATACCCCTGTGTCAGCTCCCACTCTGCTGCCGCTCCTGGCCATCCTCCTGAGCCTATTCGGAGAAGATAATTTCAAAAGTATGATTCTTTCTCTTCAGCTTCTCTACTGTTGCCTGTCAGCACAAAGGAATTGCCTGCCTGCTCCCAATCTGGAGATCAAGACAGTGACGCGAAGAGATTGTCCCCAGCCGTCCCACAGATGACAAGCCTGGACTGTGGCAAGAGACTACTTTTGTAAATTGGAACTTACAAATGATGCTTTGGAGCTCTTAGAGGGAAATACAACAGCCCCAGCTGCACAACCACAGGTCAGTCTGTCTGAGGTTCACTTTCTTCCCTTTCCTCACCTAATCTTTAGAAACACCTCTCGATGATTACCTTATTAGATCTTACTTGTTTTCATCTAAATGTGTAAATCACAGCCATCATTAAGGCTTAGAAGTAGTTCTCTGTTTGAAGCTGCTTTCATTGATTTGTGGGCATTTTAAAGGCAATGAAATAAAGTGTTAATCAATGATTGTATATGTAGATGGACATGTCACCACTTCCACCCACTTCTGGCCAGCTGATATGTGCACTTGACCAATCCTGATCAAGTTGTCAATCATTATGTGTCATCTTAGAAAAATGACCATTTGTAAATCAGACCGATGCTGAGAAGCTGATTCATGCCTTCATCCAGCTCGGCTGGTAACAAGAACCAAGAGGAGAGAACACATGAGTCCAGTTCTAGCTGCTCTGCACTGGTCACCTGTTACTCACAGGGTGGACTTTAACGTTCTCCTCCTTACATACAAGGCTCTGCATGGTTGAGGATCCAGTTACATAGCTGACTCTAGTTAACTGTGTTCCAAAGGTGTGGTACAGACTGCCACTAGATATTAGAGAATCTCGTTTAGTAAACATTTCTCTTGACTTCAGCGTTAAACTAGATCTTACACTTGCCTGCACTTCTGTGCTCTTATTTTTTTTAACTTTCCTTTTCTGATTTTATTTCTTTGTCTATTTTATGTCCTTTTCTGTTAACTGTTTTAACATATTCTTATGTTTCTTATATCTGTTTTCTTCTTATTTGCATTGCATTTTAAAATTGTATGTAAAGCACTTTGAGCTGCATTTTTGGTATGAAAGGTGCTTGTGGTAGCAGGGTGTGATCAGTGTTGGCTGCAGGAGGGAGAGAGTGGGGATGGGGGTTCTGGGATAGGTGCCATGGAGAGAGAGCCTGATTGTGCACAGGTGTTCCAGCTCTCTCCCCTTTATCAGCAGTAGCGCGCTGGGAAACACAGGCTAGAGGAGACACATGAACGAGCCTCACAGAGATGCCACGATGACTGGCAGAGCCAGCATGTAGGTGTATGTGCCTGAAGGATGACAAATAAAAACCTCTAAGTCATACCAGCTACCTGGTGTATTCCTGGTGAGAGAACCTCGACAGAGGATTCTGTTACACTGGCACCCAACCAACTCATCATGAATACACAGCCAAACCACAATCCAGTACAGCCAGCGCTCACGCACAGATGGCTGGAGAAGTTGTGGCCATGCAGCGGGAGCAGGCGGTTCCTGGGGATGCTACAGACCCAGATGGAGCAGCTCCTCTCCCGACCGCTGATTGCTCCATCCCCAGCGGCCCGCTCCTTGTTGGTGGGCATCACGCTCCACAAAAGGACAAAGACGGACGACCCACAGTCCTTCCTCTTGATGTTTGAGGCGATGGCGGTGATGTGTGGGTAGCCGACATAGGAGGGGGCAGTGCGTCTTTCCCCCTGCAGGGGAGGCACGAACAGCAGTGCAGGGGCTGCTGCCGTCGCCGTGGGGGGAGTACCGGCACATCAGGACGGCGGTACTGGACAGACTCAGGCTGACACCGGGGGATCATGGCTGGAGGTTTTGGGATGCCAGGCTGGGGATTATGGACTGGCCATTCATGCATGCCCAGCAGTTGCGGGATGCAGTGACATGGTGGCTCCAGCCAGGGGGCTCGGCCACGGAGGACAGGATGCTGGAGAAGATGGTGTTGGAGCAGTTCACAGAGGGGCTCCCGGACCAGACCTCAGTGTGGGTATGGTACCATCAGCCCGCAATGCTGGATGTGGCCACCACCCTCAGGCCATTTCCCCCACAGATCCCAGCCACTACTAGCATCGCTCCCAACCTCCTCGAATGTCTGGGCAGGAGTGTTGGAGGTGAGGGCAGCTCGGAGACTCCCGGGAGGCGTGCCCCCTCATGGAGGTGGGGCAAGCGATTCGGGTTGCCAGCCCCAGTCCGGGAGCAACATACTGGGTTCCAGTAAGGTTATGGTGGATTCCGGCTGCACGCAGTCAATGATTCACCAGAATCTGGTTCGGCCTGGGGCTTTGGTGGAGGTGTATTGGGCAGCGTGTGGGGGTGCGCTCACGACAAACAGGGACTTATGACTTGTGCGCTGCGCTTAGTGGTGAGCAGTCTCGTGATGACACTCTACGCTTAGCGCTTGATCAAATGATAAAAATTGAATGTCACATGGTGCGCCCTGATGCAGCGCAGACGTTCTCATACTTTTTGTTGATCAGGGAGAGGCGGAGTGCAAGAGGGTATCGCTTTGTGTTAGTCCTGGTGGATTACGCAACATGACATCCCGAGGCAGTGCCACTGCGCACCATCTCGGAAAAGAGTGTTGCCCAGGCACTGTTTCATGGCCTTCTCCTGAGTCGGGATTCCAAAAGAGGTCCTGACTCACCTCGGCACCTCGTTCATGTCACAAAAATTAAGACAGCTGTATGGATTATTGGGCATTAAGTCAATTCAGGCCAGCATATACCACCCACAGACAGATGGCCTTGTCGAGCGGCTGAATAAGACATTACAATTCATGATCCCTAAGTTCATTCATGAAGACAAACGCAATTGGGATAAATGGCTCAATCCTCTATTGTTCGCAGTACGGGAGGTGCCCGAGGCCTCCACGGGATTCAGTACGTCCTGCACGTAAGCAAAACTCCAAAAATTTGAACAGTTATGCGTCCACACACTGCATATGCTGCTGCCTACCTTGAAGACGTCATTATTTACAGTGACACCTGGGCGGAGCATGTGCAGCGGGTGGCAACGGTGCTGGAGTCACTGAGGAAGGCCGGGCTCATTGCCAACCTGAAGAAGTGTGCCCGAGTCCCAAGTCCAAAAAAGAGTAGAGGCGGTTCTTGGGACTAGCGGGGTACTACAGGCAGTTCATCCCCGTGTTCTCGGACCTGACCAGTCCACTAACTGATCTGACCCGAAAAGGTGCCTCAGATCCGGTCCAGTGGTTGGAGCAGTGCCAGCAGGCATTTGAGAGGGTGAAACGGGTCCTCTGTGGGGAACCACTTCTCCACACACCTAACTTTTCTCTCCCCTTTCTTTTGCAGACTGATGCGTCGAACAGGGGGCGGTTTTGTCCCAACAGGTAAGGGGCGTCGACAACCTACGTTATTACTTCCTGGGACTCTCTCACCCTCTGTTCAGACCATGCTCTGCTCCAGTGGCTCCACCACATTAAAAATGCAATTACAACCTTTCTCACCATCAGCACAAACGTGATCATCGTCTGTGCTCGGGCCCTAATGGCGGCGCGTGCAGATGCAGCAGCTTCTCTCTCTCCTGAGAGTGTTTTCGTGTTTTTTCACAGATTTTGTTTGTCCTCGTCTCATCTTGGTGTGTTAACACGCACATCCAGCCGTGAGTACCTGCTCGACGACAGCAGAACCAACATTTTTAAGTTAAAGTCAAAACTGAGTGAAGAGGTACGGCACTGCAGTTTGCTCCTGAGGCCCTCACAACCGACCCCCCACTCATGCATCTCACCCACAGTGGAGGTGCCACAAGTGGTGTGAGAGGAAACAGAAGATGGGCAAGAGCGGAGGTATCCGAGCTAGGCTAGCAGCTAGCCCACACAAACCAGATTTCCCCACCATCGTCCAGGCCTTGTGGTGGGGGACACTGTGTTTACATCAGTGATGCTTGGTGTCGGGACATTGCTGTGGTTTGCAGTCACTGTTCACTGCTTGTAGAGTTTATGATCATCAAATGCCAGCTGTCTTATCTACCGAGGGTCTCATCTTGACTGGGGATTTTATCCACGTAAACCCAAAGAGTGTGTTTCCCAAAATATACAAACACATAGACTTTCCAACTCAGGGAAACAATATTCTGACCACATCACTGTCATGCTAATGCCAACATACAGGCCATTGGTTAAAACCACCAAACCAGTTCTGAGGCAAGTATGGGTGTGGCCAGAGGTGTCTTCAGAGGCACTTCAAGACTGTTTCTACTCAACAGACTGGAACATGTTCAAAGGGGCTACCACCTACATCAAGACCACAGACCTCCAAGAGTACACAGACACTGACACTGCCTACCTACATCAGCAAGTGCATTGATGACTCTTATTAATGCTATTCATTGACTTCAGCTCAGCATTTAACAGCTAAACACCTCACTGTGCAATTGGCTGTTGGACTTCCTGACCGGGAGACCACAGGCAGCAGCGGGTCTGCAGCAACACATCCAGCACCATCACACTGAACACTGGGGCTCCTCAAGGATGTATGCTGAGCCCCCCCCTCTTCACTCTAGCTGACCCACGACTGCGCACCATCACACAGCTCCAACGCCTTCATCAAGTTTGCGGTTGACACAACCGTGGTGGGTCTCATCAGCAACAAGGATGACACCAACTAGCAGCAACTTGCCTGACCCTGTGGTGCAGTGTCAGAAACCTGACTCTGAATGTCGAGAAGATGAAGGAGATCGTTGTGGACTTCAGGAGATTGCGCACCCAGCACACTCCCCTGACCATCAACGGTGCTGCTGTGGAGAGGATGAGCAGCACCAAGTTCCTGGGTGTGCACGTTGCAGAGGACGTCTCCTGGACCAGCAACACTGCATCACTTGCCGGGAAGGCTCACCAGCGCCTCTACTTCCTCCGCAAGCTGAGGAGAGCCAGAAAATCAATGCATCTCTATTATTGTGCGGGCATAAATTCTCAGAGTTTTGCGTTTGCGGGCGGGAGTGGACATACACATTGCGGCAGCGGGTGGGAGTGTAACACACACGTTGCGGTTGCGGGCGGTAATCGTCAGAAATTCAGCGGGAGGGGGCAGGAGCGGGATGAAGAAAACAGTCCCGCGCAGGGCTCTAGTATGGTGATTGCACCGCGTCCTGCCGGAAGACCCTCTAGCGCATCATGAGAGCGGCTGAGAAGATCATCTGCATCCCTCTGCCCCCCCTCCAAGACACCCACCTCACCCGCAGAGCTCTCTGCCTTGCAGGTGACCCCACCCACCAGTCACACAGCCTCTTCAGCCTGCCTCCCTCATGGAAAAAACTGCGGATTCTACGGGCCAGGACCAGCAGGCTGAGAGACTGCTTCATCCACCAGGCTGTCAGGATGCTCAACACCATCCCTGCGCTTCCCCCACCCTTTCTTCACCTCACATACGGACTCCCCCCCTCCCCCCCCCCCCCCCCCCCCCCCCTGACACTCAGCCTCTTTTTTTATGCTGCTATATAATGTTTATATTCTTACACAGTTTCTTTCACTTTCATGCACTGTTACATTTTTATACACTGGTTTTCACTTTTATGCACTGTCCATAGTTTAAATGCACGTTCTTCTAAAGTTCTATGCACTGTTTATAGTTTTACACACAGTTACACTACAGTCTGATTCCACAATTTAGTGTTTATTTTTTTTTGTTTATTCAATGTTTACCTTAACACCACAGGTTTGAGAATCTCGCAATTTCAATACTACATATGTCCTGTACATTTGCAGAATTGACAATAAAGCGAACTTTGAATTTTCAAATTCAAGGTGATCTATTGGCCGGGGGCACAGATGGCTGTGGTCGACTTCCTCTCCCTTTCAGTGGGGGGTAGGTTAGGCCAGACAGCTCCCCAGCCTAAGTGGTGGTGCAAGTAGATAATGAGTGAATTTTCATTTTTCTGTGAACTATCCCTTTAAGATTAGGACTACAGCAAAGGAAGGGTGAATACACACAGAGGAATATTCAATAAAGATCTTTTTGTACTTTAATTGGTGCTTAGGATACATCTATCACCTAATTAGGGCGGGGCGATTAACCTGAAATTGTATTGAAACCAACATAACCTCTTACCGACTTCATCTGGTTGATGTTGGTTAATTTGCTCAAAACTTCCTTCAATGCATATTCTCACACCCCTGCTCACCTGGGCTCACTTTACACTTTAACAGTAAACATTATTGATTCACTCTAGAGTTTATTAGACACGAAAAACCCAATTAAAAAAAAATGTCCAACATTTTGAGCGCATCCAGTTCACCTGCCAAACCCAGCACGAGACATAACATGATGTGCTCAGCCAGGGGTCAAAGTGACCAGAACGATCAAGATTCATGATCCGACAACATCAATTATTAACTAAATGTGTGTAAAGCAACAGAGATGAGCTCACAAACTCACACGCAGAGGCTGCAGACAGAAGAGAGAAGTTCTTCCCTCAGATAATGATGCAATGCAGTGTTTTAACTTCATTGCTGCAGAAGAAGCGACACCCTGTTTTTCCATGACCATAAATATGAATTCAGCAGGTTATTATATAGATCAGTTGTGTGATTGAGCAGAGCAGAGGAGCAGGACCACTTGTTGATCACTTGCGCTGAGTAGTGTGCCTCATGCGTGTGCATGGGGGGGTCAGGTTACAAACCGGATGGGTGGGGGAGGGGGGGGGGGTGTCGTTAAACTATTGTTCATTAATTGTAATTGAGGCAAATTAATTTGAAGTAATATCACCCAGCCCTATATTCAATTATCCTATAAAGGTTGACTTAAAGTTGCTATAGAATAATTTCTGATCATTCTATTGAAATGTTGTCCTCGTATGCCTTAATCACCATAATCCATTTGATATCTTGTCATGCTTTTCACTCTTACTTTGAGCATGGTTTAACTGTTGTTACCTTATCTGTCTCTCAGGTAAACAGACCTATTGCTAAGGAGAGATGAATCAATAGCAGGCGACTTGGAAATAAATCAATCATCTGAATCAGGTCAAGGATCTACAAAGACATCACAAAATGTTTGAGACAGTAGCCTGGGTGCTTCTCTTATTTATTTAAATTTTTTAACATTTAAAATATTGCTTTAGGTTTGTCATACCTTTGAGATACTTTTTAGAATTTCTTTCAGTGACAGTTGGGACATTGCTTGTTATGCTGGAAGTGTTCTGCATATTCTTAACATGCACTTCCTGTATTTATACATCTTCGTCGCAAAATCCTCAGACAAGCCCTGTGCCAGACCATAAAAGACACATCAGGCACTGCAGAACACACCTGAAGACATCATCCCTAACATCTGCTCGTGGTCGCTAACATCTGCTAACATGTGGTTGGTGTCTTCACTGGAACAGAAGACATTCAAAGGCACAAAGGAAGTTCTCCATCTTAGCCCTTGTTCTAAAATTTGGTAGCCTCAATCAGAAAAGGGTTACCTCTAATCAGGTTATGTCCTTTTTTTTGGCATTTATCAGCAGACTGACTGTGGAGTGGAACCCACATTGGATCATTTTCTTGGGGGAAGTTAACTCACTGCCTGTTACTGTTTATCATTTGACTGTGTAGATGGCTGGAATTGTTTTGTGCCTCAGAATAAACTAGCCAGGAGCTGAGGACCTCCCACTCAGTTTTTGACATGACACCCATACCGCACACAAGCAGACACCTCCACCTCCCCTGACCCGGCAATGTTTTCCTCCACAGGGTTCATTCACTTTTGAGGAACATGGAAAATGGTTTCTTCACTGTTAGCAGCTACTTCCTCTACTGTTAATGGCTGTTATTTTTCTTCAACAATCCCTTTTCTTTCCTGTTGTATCTGTTGTTCCCTGCACATATGATTGCTCATGCCCATGGGAGTTGTTCCATTTTACATCTCTCACTCTCTCCCTCCTGCTCTGTCTCCTGATTTCTTGCTCATCTGTACAACTAACCGGCAACACCTCAGCACCCATGTCACAGTTCTTTAAATAGGACTCAATTTGTTTGAGTTTGCCTCAGCCCCACCTGGATGCTGCTTCCATCTCCAAGATGGTCGTTTTTCAGTTTTCCACCTAGCGCTTAGGAGGCAGCTATTGTCCTGGTTCCATTTTCATGCTAATTACTTGATTTTTTTTTTTACCAATTTAGGATTTTTCTTGCTCTACATATAACTGCTGGTTATTGTAGCTCTATGCCTGCTGTTTTCAGCATCAAAGATTTCTTTAAAGCCAAGACGCACGCTCATAGTGAACTCAAAGCATGGCACAGATGTCTGAAACCCCCGCAGAAAGTGCAAACACTCCAGTTCGGTTCCATCTGCTCTCGGAGCTGCGTGAACATGTTGCGGAAAACAAGTGGAGGCGAGGTGGCGAGTCAGTGGAGTCAGCAGAGTGTCTTGTCGGCCCCGTTCAAACGGGAGTAATGAAAGAGCAACTTTGAAGTGCAGAGAGCAGAGAATATAGGAGAAGACGTTAGCATTCAGAGCCTGGCTCTAAGTGGGTCATACAGTTTGCCTTTGTTAACAGAAGCTGTTTGTTTTACTTTTTGTCTTGCGCTCCCTCGGAAAGCAAATGTTGGCTTCCACTGTGCCCTCTCATACCGTGATGTTTGGACTCGTGGCTGTGTAACTTTATGTTAATTAAAACGTTACAAACATATTGTTTTTGAATGTATCTACAGGCTGTTGTGGGTGTGGATTCCTTTCCAAAACGTCCCCTTTAGTGTTAGTATCAATTCCTGCTGGAGGTGGATCTGATCCAGCCTGAAGACTGTAAACAGCATCATTGCATCCTTTCCTCTGTCTTTCAAAGTTCCTGTCTCTGGAACTCCAATATGCCTTTTTTCTCTTTCATTTCATTTTGATATACTTTATTCATTCCTGTCCCTCTGGTGGGGACACAGGGTCAGCAGGCTGCATTGCCACTGGAGCAGGTAGAAAAGGCAAAAAAGAGAAAAATGATTTTGCAGAAAATATCTCACAAAAGTGAGTTAAATATTTAATATTTCTCTACCTGGACACACTGCTGGCACTCAGATCAGCTCTTTAAAAGCTGACGGATGATGATAGGTTGCATTCAGCCATGGAGTCCTCTTTATTCATTGTGTCCTAATAGTGATTTGCAGGTTTATTGCACGTGACACTGTGTGAAAAAAATCCTGGTTGCAGTCTGGAGCAGACAATGCAATTTCATCCTTAAAGCACATCAGATTCAGATCAGTCCTTGATTACATTTTGTGGCAAATAAATTGTGTGGCAAAAAAACGGACACATCTAATATCTTTTGGTTTTTATGTGTTTCTAAAAGGTTGATTAGCATTAGTGTATTTGACATAATTTCATTGAGTTTTCTGATTGGGTGGTTTATTCAGTATATGTGGCTTATAGCAGCAGTCACGTTGGGAGAACTTGGTCTGAAATGATTGAGATGCATGTCAGTATTTTCTTTGATTGTGGGGGCAAGATTGAGTTTCTCCTGTGGTGCAACTCAAAAATCCAACCCACACACAACATTCACATTCCACTCTTGTTTTGCCACATACACTTTAGAGAAAACTATGGGCTCTGCTCACAGCATGTTTTTTTTCATTGAAGGAGGCATTATCTTCTACAGAAGTAAGAAGTAGGGTAGTAGTGAAGGGTGATAGGATTTTCCAGACTTTGACAATCTGGGACTGTGATACACATGTGGTTAGGTTTAGGTAACAAAAGCACTTAGGTCAGGTTGAGAAAAAGGTTGTGGTTTCACTTTCAAGAGTAACCTTGGTCAGGTGTGGAACTACATTAGAGAACTTCTGACTTCTTATGAGCCAGATCACAATCTGAGACTTGGAGGAGCCTGCAGCTTCAAAATAGCCTCACCTCTTTATGACTTGGATTGAGACCAGATTATGAGAACGTTCCTATGAGAATCAGCTCCATGTTGACATGACTCCATGACAGAATGTCTGCAAATTTGTCAGATGCACATTCATGGTTACATTCTATTGTTCTACTGGGTTCACGTCTGGTGGCTGGAGAGGACACTGAAGGACATTGAACTTAATTTGCTCTGCTCTGTCTCAAATCAGATACTTCAGTCAGTAAACTCACATGTAGGACATTGTGTACACAGAATACTCTCTAATGTATTGTGTCAATCCCAACAGGGTAGTCTTATATCAAACACGGCCAATGTTTGATTTGAAATTGACGGTCGCAACATGTGACCAACATTGTCACCTGGCCACATGTCTTCTGGCTGCTCTGCCAGTTTAAAGTAAAAATGAACATTTGATTGTCTTAAGTGTGCCCCCGTAGTGCCCACTGGCACTGCTGGTGCACATCGGGGCAGATAAGGTGTCCTCCTTTCTCTGTTGCTATTTTCAAAGGTTTGAATACATATTGGCAGGTTTGCCCCTTCTGCTATGTAGACAAGATGGAGTCCATTGAGGGTAATGTGTTTTACACCATCTAGGTACTTATTATGCACTGCATGTTGCCAAACATTCAACAATGTGAACTAGAGATCCTCTCGGGTCCAAAAACTAATTTGCAAAAAAAGACTGGAAATGTGAAACGCAGAACTAAGCCACACACGCCCATTATTTGAATACTGCGACACACTCATGCAGAACTGAGCTGGACCTGATACTGGAATGTACCTGTCTTAATACAAAGCTGAGACCCAGACCCACACAAAATTAGGAAACGTTAGTCCAACCTGATCGGCATTAACGTCAATGCTTATTGCTATTTAAAAGGTAATGTTAGTTTGCAAGTTGTTACAAATAACTTTGTGTCCTACTAATGCTAGAGTAAGCAGCCTGCACCCCTGTGCCTGGCCTTGAAAGATTCTTTTTTTCCTAAATGTGAAGAAACTTAAATAAAATACCTCCAGTTTTCTGTTTTTGTCATATGTTCCTTTTGCTGATTGAAACGTGACTAATCCTCATCAAATTACTTCCTCGTAAACATCCACTTGTTAGATCTGAACATGTCTAGGTCCAATGTCAGATCACAGGACCGTGGGTTTGGGTTAGACCTGTATGTATGGTTAATGGTCTGTATTTATTTAAAGCTTTATAGTCTTGATGACCAGTCAAAGCTCTTTACTGTACAGTTTTGCCATGCACCCCTTCACACACACACATTCGTACAGTGCATCAATGTGCAGCACTTTCTCTATCATACATCAATCGTATTCTGCCGGCACAGTCATAAGTGGTAATTTGGGATTCAGTATCTTGCCCATGAACACTTTGGCATGCGGAATGGAGGAGACAGGGATCAAACTGCCGACTTTCTGGTTAGTGGACGACTCACTCTAACTGAAAATGATGCATCATAGGGTTTTTAAAGGATTATAATACAGCTTTTTACGTTAAAGACTCTGCAGCTTGTCCAAAAGGCTGCAGCATTTGTCCTGACAAGAACCAGTAAAAGCAACCACTACTCTGGCTTCCTATTAAGTCTACAATATAATTTAAATTGTCCTCCTCACCTATTAGGCCCTTAATAATATGGCACCATCATACCTTTAAGAGCATTCCAGTCAGAATGCTCAATTTACTGATTTGATTGTTGTTACATGAGATGATTTACAATGCATTTAATTGGTCTGTGAGTTTCCTGAGCCACTTAACAATAAAGTAAAGGCTAGAAAAGCTGTGCCAGTTAAAACAGAAACAATTTAGATCCATGCTGTGTGCCTATACAGACCCCTGGTATAGGGAGAATATACTCCCGTTGAACTTACATTTTTTGGGATTGTTTTTTATCTATAATTTTAGTTGCCTTTGAGAGCTTCAGTTTCACATTGCGGTCATGCCCTGTCTCCGATTCTAGGCAGACAGATAGGCAGGTACAGTAACTTGGCTTTAGGCAGAAAATCCTCAGCCTCACTACTCAAACAGACTTCTTATTCTTCTAATCCTGTAGTATTTACTGTATTTCCCCAGTACCCTCTAGCTCACAGTCCACATTAATTTGACAGTTCTCCTGGTCTTTTCTGCAGACAGCAGTATTTTGATAGACAGAAAACCACAGGATGTCTGCATTTTGTTTTTTTTGTTTTTAATATCATCAAAAAAGCATCTTGTTGCTGCCTCTGCTTTTTTCTCCATCTCTTTGTTCCATATCCTCTCTCTCTCGCTCTCTCTCTCTCTCTCGCACTCTCACTCTCTCTTATTCCAACCAGTGTTCGACCCGTCTGCCATGATGACCATTAAGGCTGGGCCGGCAGTGCCAGTGAGCCTGCTGCTTCCCTGCTTGGGTCGCTGCTGCACCGCACTGAGCTCGCTGGCCTGGAGCTGCTAACAAGCTGTGCATTGAGACAGTTGATGCTACAAATGGAGCTGTGCACTGGACCAGCTCGGAGATGAACAACTGAAGCGCTGCTGAATCCCTTCGGCGAGCGAGGGAGAAAGACCCCCTGCTCTCCGCAGAAGCCAAGATTGGGGCTGACGTGCACTTAGTTACCGACATATTCTGAATGTGTGCACACTTGTCATTGTGTCATTTAATATGATATAAATTAGATAATAGCAAAATTTAGTTTGACACTTTGATAAAAATTTTAATTTGACACATAATTAGATCCACACTACCATGACAGTGGGGCAATTCCCCAATTCTCCCCTTCATAGGGGGTACTGACCCACGTACCCTCACAATCATAGAAATAATATCTATTAGTAGGCAACTGTGAGATGTTTGTGTTTTACTGAGGCCAAAAAATGTGAGGCTAAAAATTACTGAACCCAATTAGATGAAACAAGAAGTCAAGTTCCCAGTTCAGCCAAAGCTCACACCCTAAGAAATATGATGTTTTTTTACTTCACTACATTTAATTGAGCAGTGGAATTTTCCATGTACAAAACATATGATAAATGAATAAATTATGCATTACTACAGGTTAAAATATCAGACAGTTATAATTCCACCTGGACAGGCTAAATGAAAAGTGTGATGATTAAACATTAATGAGTGGATTGATAATAACAATAGGATTATAACAGAAATGTCTGGCATGGGGGTTATAATGTCTAATCAATGATGTATGAAACTTAGAATTGGTATTTGTTACATCAGCAAGGGATCAGTGTACTTCTCACACCAGTATGAATTAGCACACAGTCTAACACAAAGTGTCAGCATAGACCACTGTTTGTCTCTTAATATCAATAATGTATGAAATAAGATGAAACAGGCCAGAAAAACAACTTCTGCATTTTTGAATATGGTCCATTAGATGAACACATTTGCTAGAAAAAACTATACAAAGGTGCTTTGGATCCGCAATTCTGCAGGAGACGTCTGGAGATCCCACCAAAACTAAAAATGTATTCCTAAAGAATATTTAAAATATTACTGATAAAACTAAACTGGACACTAATTCTTAACCATGGAATCTGACTTAAGGACACAATCTGCCCCAAGGTCCATTGAATAGCTGTTGTGGAACTTTTGATCATCTTCCTCAGCCCATTTTCTCACTTGTCGTATACTGTGTTCACATTTACATAATTTTAGGCAAAATATCAAAACATTTTGGAAATTTATTTTTGAGCTTTAAAACAGCAGGTGACAGCATTTTTACCATGAGGTCCATAAAATATAATTCTGTTAATTTGTTCACTTGAATCAATACATTGTTGTTATATTGCAATATTTCATATGGTAAATGTTTTATTGCATAAACTGTACTTCTGTAACGATAGGAAACATAAAACCAAACCAGCACCACGTTTTTCCCAGTAGCTGACCTGAATCTGCCACTTTTTACGGTATGTTAATGATGATGAGCTCGTCCATGTTACCAAACATAGCAGAATCATTACAATTACACACCTGCTATTAAAATGGCTGGTAATAATAGCACATGAGAGGAAGGAAGACGAGATGAGGGGGGAAACAGGTAAAAGGGAGAGGGGGAGAAAAAGGGGACATGAAGAAGGAAAAAAGAAAAGCGAGACGAGAGACAAGAAGTGAATAGGAGTAAAATTAAACTTTGAAATCTCATTGATCACATATCTTTTTGATATTTGTAAATATTTAAATGAGGCATTATCTGATTTAATATGCAGACATTTTATTATATTTCTGGAAGAGAAGTTAGAACATTTGATAAAGTCAGATTCAAATTCTTCTTTTGTTTTTGAAAAAAATTCAGATTTTCAGAGGGGTTTTTGGAGTTCTTGTTTTACTACACCATACAATCAGAAAGCACTACCATAAACAACCATAAAAAAATATTTCCATTTATTTATATTTGTAATAAAATGTTATAAAGGTTGTAAATAATATATGAGCAAACACCTCTGTAAAAACCTTCAGAATATAGACAGGAATAAAACAGCGAAGTTCAGTGCATATGTGTTGAAATGGCGATTACGAGCTCATTTTGAGAAAAAAACCGTCAAAGATACTTAATGTTGAACTTTTGTTAAACTAGTGTTTTCAATTTTATGACTGGTTGATGACTCAAAGGAAACCAGCTTGTTTGGAACTGTTAATTTGAAAGCAGCACTGCATGTTTTGGTTAACCTTTCGTTAATTTTTAAAGTTTACAGATGCAAATAGTCAAACTTAAAGTGATTCAACAAATATATTTAGACATGTTTCTCTGCTAGTCTGAAAAAAGACGTGGAAGCAAAACAGCAAATATCGACCAGTGCATGATAAAAACAATGTTTGCCTTAAGAGGCAGACTTTCCTTGAATCTGTCTCCTTATTTCTCTCCCCTGCAGCCGTTCACCCACCTCAGATTATCCCTGTCTGAGTTTTCCTGCCTCATGCTGTACATGTGGAAACAAACATACACGCACACACACACACATGAAATGAGCCCACACATAACCTTCCAGTTGAGAGCAAGCAGAGCCGGGCCAGCACACGAGGGAACAAACAGCGTGCTGCGTTTATAGCATGGGCTCCCTGATGGCCCAGTCCTATCAGCCTCTATAATCAATGGAGGCGTCAGGGACAGCGCGGGCCACAGCTCTCGGGAGGAAATGAACAGACTCCAGGCACCTGCCAAGTCGGCACTAAAGAAATACAAATGGCCTGTTAATTGCAGAGACTTCGACGCAGGAGAAAAGATCAAGTTAAAGAATGCAATAAAGTGTTGGAGGACGAACTCGCCCCCCGCCCCCCTGTTCATTGCTAAACAGCGCTCCTCTGTGAAGACCTGACAGGGCAGCGTAACAAAGATCAGGCTCACATGGGACCTGTGCAGACTGAGTCAGGTCTTTCTCAGAATGGGAACGCGTCTATGTATATTTCTTTTTTTAGTCTATTAAGCATTTTCATAGAAAAGCAAATGTGAAACTTTCTTTCTGCCGTGAATATTGCAATAGCGCTGAGAGACATGGGCACAGTGAGCATTTGATGGACATCACCCTGTTCTGATACGCAGCATATCAGTGCATGTGGTGCAGGAGAGGGCTCCACCGGGGGAGCTGCCAAACATATTTTAATGTGTCGTAAATATGCTGAACAGCCAATTGTGCGGAGACAAGGGGGAGAGGGGGGTGGGATGGTGGATTGAGCCTCATCCATGCGCTGTGATCGTCAGAAAGCCTTTACACAGATTGGCTGTGATGCTGGGTAATAGAGGCCAGGCTCTGTAGATTTGTCTCCCCGTCTCGCCGTAATGATTCCTCCTGGTGATAGAGGGTAACCTTGAGTCCTGCGGGGCCCTCGCTCCATACAATACGGAGGACGCGTCTCAGGTAAAAACGAGCCCTTTTCTGCTCACTCCACAGTTATTGTCATGTGAGCGACACTTTGATGGTATCTCACTACACACCTTTTTACTCTGAGTGGTGAACTCATCCAAGCCATGTATGAATACTGAGATTGATTTCATGCCCTTGGTTGTTGGTGAATGGGGCATGTGTGCACCATTGTGTGTTTGTGTGTGTGTGTCTTCAGACAGAGAAAACACAATAATGCTCTCTTATCTCTGTTAATGGACAATATTGGCCTTCCCTCAATGACATCCTCTTATGTGACCTAAGTCAGATTCAAGATTTCTTGCTTCAGCTTTAAACCAAGTCAATGAACGCGAAGACAGCAGAGAGAGAACAACATAATAAAAGATGAGCTACTGTTAAAACTATCAACAGGTTTTTTCTGAGGTGATATTTATGTCACACTGATGATAATAGTATTCAGTGTTGTTCCCTTAATGTCATTATCATTTCCTTAATCTTTTGTGGGTTTTTTACTCATTTTACATAGAAGAATAAAGTAAGAGAAATACATTATTCAGTACTTTAAAAGCATCTCCTTCTTTCCTTGAAGGAACTGTGAAAATCTCATCAAGAAAGACTGACAGAGATCCATTTAGAGAAAATGGTTTGACATTTTGAGTAAAATGCTTATGCACCTTCTTGCTGAAAATAAGATGAAGAGATTGGATACAACTGATGTCTGAGGATTAACTGTGAAGCTGCTGCGGGGTATCGTTTACCTGAGGAACAGAGGGAATCAACAAGCTCACTTCCATCTCCAATAGTGAAAATATTGTTGGTGAGTTTTGGGGACCATGTTAACTGATTCTATGCCAAACTGAGCTCAGTCCCTGCTGGCTGTAGTTTTTATATTTATTTTAGAATTCAGACACATACATATGTTGTCTGTCAAAATCTTCTTTCAGCCCAGAAAATATTAACGAACTATGTGGAAACATTATTCTCCATATAGTTAGGCATTTTCAAGTTAAGCTGACGTTCTGTGCTCGTGAATTATTTGTTATTTATTATTAAGAGAATAAACTCAACAATTTAATAAAAATAATCCTTAAAAATGATATTCCATATTGGTCCCTATAATTACGGAGTTAACCCTTTTAATAGCAGATGCCATATAAATAAATGCAGAGACAGAAACAAAGACAGAGATGCAAAAAAGGAAGTATTGAAGCTCTGTCATTCAGCTTCATCTGACATAATGTAATAAACCTTTCATGACATACAGTGAATAGCTAATTCAAAATAACACAAAATAAAGGAAGTTGCACAAAAGAATTAACACACATGTTTTTTATTTTTTTATTTCCAGCTAACAGGACTGACTGGTAGCCCCATGTCCAGGATGCACTGGAACTGTCTCAGCTTGAGTTTGTTTAGTTTGTGCTTAATTGCCCGGAATTTAGGAGGTTTTTTTCTCACTCCCTGAGGTTTCCATCATTAATCTTGTCAGTCTGTTATGCTGTTTGCTCCTCACTTAACTGGCACTTTTGTTTTACCTCATTTGTTTTTACCCTGCTAAGATTTTTTTTTAATTGTCAAAAGTGCGGTTTCATCTGGAGAGAGACCTTGCAGAAGCTTTATTCCATTAGAAAAACAACAACTGTGGCTTTGAACCTATCGATTAGACAGATTTATAGAGATAGACCTCTATCCATTGCAGACAATTGGAGACCACCTCTGGGGATCCATAGATGGGAAGTCGACAGTGGTGGCTCAGGGTGCAGAGCGGTGAGGCAGCAAACTAACATAGGAGGAGCTGAAGAATGACACAGGTAAAGTGCTTTAATTATCCTTCAGCTGGGAACTGAAATAAAGGAAAACTCCTAAACAAATTCCAGTGTATAATTATAATCCCTCAGAGGTAATCATTAAATAATCAAGACTGGGTCACTATGAATTAGAATGATAATTTTCTTTCTGCTAGATGTGCTTACAGCTTTATTTTATCAATACATATTATCTGTGAAAATTTAAACCATTCTCCTCTTTTGAGAATGGATTCCCCACAACTTACTTTTTTTAACATTTCATTGAGTATCTGTCCAGACAAGGGCCTACACTGAGGATGGGGGAGGAAGCACGTGACACCTATTTTATGTTTTAAGTATAATATAATATAAAAGAGGAATGACGTTGTCAATGCACTGATCATGTGTCACTGTGAAAATTACGAATTCATCCTTTTTTCAATGCAAAAAATGTCGAACATGATTTTTGATTATTTCTGTCTTTTCTTGAAAAAAATGAACACAGTGGAAGTTACAGAAATGCATCTCATATTCTGACAGATCTTATAACCCAGGGCGAGCAGGGCGTGTCATTAGAGTACTGTCAATCAACCAGAGATGAAGACATGGGATGACGCAATTCATTCCTTATATTTCTTAAAAGGGGATTTTCACTTAATAACTTTTCCGCTTTCAGGTGAAGATCGTGAAAACACTTAACTACTTTCAAACTCTGCACAGACACCAATCTGCACAGCGAAGCTTAAAAGTCAAACATGAAAAACACATTTCACTTCGAAGAGGACTTGTTGTGCTGTCCTTGTAATGCCCCCCTCTCACTCCGGAGCGTCACCCAGACACTTTTTAACTGGAGTTGAAGGCTACGTAGGACCGCTCCCACTCACATAGCAGAGTAGCAGCTGAAAAAGAAAATAAAAAGACGACAATATTGTACTGAACTGTTAAATCTGTGGAGCTTAGTGGCAACGTGTTTTTCTATCCTGAGTCAGCTGGCTTCCTACAGATAGCTGAGGTCATGGCATCACATCAAGTCTAGAGTCTTCTGCTACTCAATGAATCTATGACAAATCATGAAATCTGTGAGCAAAGAAAGAAAACCTGCTGCTCCCATGAAAAAGTCCATCAGCTTGGTTTAACTCACTTCATCTGACATTTATTTCATCCATAACCAAAACCCACTCTTCTGGAGTCTTATTTTTTCACTTGTCATCTCTGAGTGAACATTGAGGGCTCCACTCGCTTCTGAAACCAAACAAACACAAACAGAGATATAGACGTTGGATCATAAAAAAACACCACCATCCGTAACTAAAGACACATGAAGCGAGCCACCCGGCAAGACAAGCCTGTGCTCCCAGCCTGGATGTTTAGTTATTAGCGTAATCACAAATGTCAATGGGATTTTAAATGATTTTTTGGAACAGAACCTTGACGTTGTGGTTTCACTTCACTTGATTGTGGTGCAGTAATTACATGATTCATTAACTGGGGCGCTCATTACCTCCAGACAGCGGCTTTGGAACGGTCATTATCATTATCAGGGTGTTTTAACATATTTTAACAGTCAGATCTTTTAATTTGCCAAACTTCAACATGCTGCAGGTTTCATTTGTTGGTGAGAAACTGTAGCAGTCACCAGGTTTGCGGCACGTAAGCTAAGATGCTAACTCAAAACTGTGACATTTTGACACACAACATCGTGCAGTTCATCCATTCCACTGCCTCAAGCTTGTGTTTGTGTTTCCAGGCGGCACAGGGAAACATATACCTGCGAGAAAGGTTTTCTGTGGCACTGCTGAAGAATATTTGCCCGAAATGACATGGTGCAGCATCATGTGTCTTACAGCTGGGGTTCAGATCACTTCTGCTTTGAGCTGTGTGTGCCTGTAGGTTTATGTATAGGTGTGTGTGTGTGTACACACTTTGCAGCCTGTCCGTTCAGAATGTGTTAGCATGTCAAACACAGGCACTCTTGTGCCACTCTTGTTCTGCTCTGCCTGCGTGCACTAAATTACAGGGATGTAGTACGGTACACTGCTACAAGCACAAAACACAATTCTCTACTTTTGTTCTATTTGCCAGAGAGTCTAACACCATGATAAACACAACCTGTGTTAATAACCCTTGCAAGAGGCAGCCAGGGAATTTAAGGCAGTACTCAACTGTAACAAAATTATTGTTTAAGCTGGTTCAACACTTTGAAGAATGAATCTCCCTCGTGCTATTGATTTTTGCTGGGGATTTGAGCTCTAACAACATTTCTGAAGGACCATTTAATGTGCAAACCTCCAGTGGTATCAGTGGTTATATTAAAGGGATTAAATGGAAACAATTACATTGTGAAATCTACCTTCTGTTACAAAATTGAGCTACAGAATTGAGTTATTCTGGTACATTACTTATGCCATCATTCCTTGACCTTTACGTACAATGTAATGATTTCCTTATGGGATGCAATCATATGTGTTAATAGGAGAAAATATCAAGTACCTTTTCATCCAAATGGATATATCGCATATCACATTTTGGGATGGAACCTTTCACATGCAGTCGGGTGAATTGTGGCTCAATTTTGTGAGCAAAGAGAGAAGGTGCGCAGCCGAGCGGAGATAAGAGTGTTTGCGGCACAGGCGACTGGAGGAGACGTTCATACAGTTGCCGTCTGGTGAGGGAAGGAGGACCAGATAAGGAATACGGCTCTCAGGGCTTCAGAGGCTCAAATCATCTGCCTGAGACTCGTTGGATCTCATCACTTTTGCCTTCAAGTGTATTAGATGTATGTGACTGCCTGACATTCAAAGAGGCTGGAAAAAAGGGAGAGATGGTCCCTTTTGGATTTCTGTGACAATTTGCCTTTGTGGATGGAGTTTCTGCAGGCAGACACATGGAAGAAACAGAAGCCAGGCTCATCTCAGCAGGCGAATGTTGGCGGCCCAGTCTTCATACCCTTACACTGAACCTGTGTGTCCAAGACCAGGGGACAGGATGTTGCAAAGGCAGCCCATTTCAAAGTGGAAAAAACTAGTTGAAGCTTTGGTAGTTCAATAACAACCTGTCATGATGACATACATTGAAAACATGTTTTTGTTTTTTGACCATATATTTGTTGAATGCTTGGATTTTTGCTCCAGTTCTTAGTCACTACCCAGAGCTTGTGACCATAGGTGAGGGTTGGAACATAGGTCCACCTGTAAATCAATAACCTTGCCTTATTTGGGCTGAATTCAGTCTGTCAAATTAACAAAAATGTGATCCAAGATATACAAAAGGAAAAACACAAAAGGAAACAAGCTGCGCATATGAAAATATGAATATACGCAAAAAAAACAAAAACATTAACCAGGAGAATTAGCTGTTACAATCTTGATCTGTGTGTACATTTGACTGTGCTGCCTGGTTTAAAAGAGCCCACATTAGTGTGTAAAAATATTTAGACATGTTTTCTTAAAGCCCCTGATTGGTCCCAAATTCATTCTCACTGTTGGCACCTAATGCATTAGCATGGCAGAAGGGAGGAAATGTGTTTGTTATTTATTCACTTTTGAAAACAATGCCTGCTTGGGATTCCTCCATCCCCATCCATCCTCCCACCAACACCCTCATCTCCAACCAGCCTCAGCCTCTGCCCTGAAGATGCCATTGGAAAAAAAAAAATTAAGCACCAGTGTGATTTCCATATTTTAACTCCAAGCCCTGTGATGCCATCCCTTTTTTGTGCCAGCAGTAAGCCTCATGAAAGAAGATGCCCCGGGGCCATGCAAAATTACTTCTGCACAATAAGATGTGGGCCGACAATATATAAAGAGAATGTCAGCTATTATTTTATATAATAATATAAGAATGCCACCTTTTTCTTTGCGGATGACTGTTGGGCAACTTTAGCTTCCTCTCAAGGACGTACTCCTCTTCTTTTTGAAAAACCGCACAATTCCCCTCGCTGTGAAGGGAAAGTGGTTTCAATTAGCAGTACGGAGGTGTTTTTCATTTTCTCTTGACTAGTTGGTTTATCATTTGCTATAAAGATGAAGTGGGCAACACAAACAAGGCTCATTATCATCACTGGTGTTCTGTTCTCTTTACCATCCTCTCGTTTTTTCCCTATGAACTATTTGTCTGTGTTTGCTGCCATCTCCCTCATGATTGAATGCTTTGCGTTAAAAACTGGGCCACCCTGGCAGCCTGACAAATGAAGGCAATAGCGTGTTTGGAGACACCTCGTTCAACAGTTATTGAAGTTGATAACTTATAATTTGCATATAGATAAGACATTCTTACCTAGACTAAATCTTTAGCATATAAAGTAGGATTGTACTTTTCTTTTTCTTTTTTTTTTTCTTCTTCTTCAAGCGGAATTGTACTGACAAAAGCTGGCACACAATTTGAGGGTAGATTGGGTGCTGCTGGGAATTTAGTGAAGGCAAGAATGTCAGTGTGCCACTTGTGGATGTAATTACAAATGAAAAATACACTTTAGGCCTTAAAGAGGACGCAAAGAGAGGGAAAAAAGAAAGACAATATCGACTGCGCAATTACCCAGTCAGACAAAAATCATCCCATAAATACTACTGTTCCACTATGAATCATGCATGAATCATCTAATAAAGCAATAAGCACACACTGAGGAAGATTCCATTCACATGCTAAAAGGAACTCACTGAACATCCAACTATCAGCTTTCATTTCAGCTGCAGCCAGTCCCATATTTAACTAAATGCATGTTCGCATTTGATCCAGTTACTGCCAGTTTCGCCTTTTTACAGTTGTCTTTTTGAAACGGAGACTGCCCTCGAAAAAAAAAAAGGAGAGAGCAGAGAAAACGAGAAAAAAATGTCACAAGGCAGTAAGTAGGGATAAGGAGCTCATCAGACAGTGCAGGGATAAGCCTGGTTAATACTCTGTGAACTAAACATCACATTGTTAATGCAGACTGCCATTTTACCGGCTGCCAGGGACAAGGAAATTGCCACTCATGTGAAAAAGAAGAAAAAAAAGGGGACTGGATCCATTCTTCCTAAGAACAGCTTGTGCTGAAGTGCTGGCCCAAGTGCACTGTACTGTGTGCTCAGTGTCTCTGTTTCCTAGAAAAGGAATGTAACTCTCACATACACTCACGATACATTAATGCTATTATGGGGATTAAAATGGCTAATCAAATTGTGTCCATGAATGTTAAATAATATTACAAAGGTCAATGTTATTTTTCATAGAAATTACGACAAGCGCTGCAAACCCCACATACAGTCCCCAGCTCCACTTGCTAATGATATCAGTAGTTATCCACTCAGGAGACCTACTCTTTTGAGCTGCTTAATAAATGAAAAGCGTTGGTGATAACGTATCATTGCTACACAAATATTAATAATCTATAAGCAGTGGAAAGCAGTTTCAGTCAGGGCTGATTATTATTTGACCCAGGATGAGATCGACGGTTAGATTGTTGTTACTTTTTTTCAAAGTCTGAAACCACTTTATCTTGCATGCTGATGGAGAATTCAAATAGATTTGTAGAGATTTAACTATTTAAAGTTAAAGCACATTTCTGTTGTGTTTGTAAAGAACAAACACGTTACACCAATTCTACATCAGATTTTGTTTGCCATCTTATTTCTGTTTGATACTGACCTCTATTGCAATATTTGACAGGAGACAACTATAATAGGGAATTCACTCCCTGCTTTAATCTCAAACAGAGCACAGTTTAATGCTGTGCTACACTAGGTGCTGATATTTATTAAAGGGTATTTCCCTTAAAGAAAAATAGCTCCAGACAAGAACACAAAAATGACTACAAACCCTCAAACAAGCATGCTGGACCTGTAGGAGGCAAAAAAAAGTTTACATCAACACACCGGAGAAGAACGCTGTTGTTTAAATGATATTTAGCGAGGCAGACGTCTCTAAATGGTGCTAATGTGGTGCAGTAATTCTAAATCTTACAGCAAACTCGTAATTAGACTGAGCAGTGCTAAGTAAAAATAGAGAAACTGGTATATAGCTTCTATTGTTGTTGTTTCTGGTGCACTCATACACCTAGTTTAGCCAGTGTGTAAATCTCAACTTTTTAATCTGAGAAAGAAAAATAATCAGTTTCTAATGTAGTAGGAGAAAGTAATGTTCTCCTGGTGTGATGGACTTTAACTTTTCGGTTGTGTGTAGTGACAAATAAAAACATGGTATTTGATTGGTCGGCATTCAGTTGAACTGAAACATCACTTTATCTCAAGGAAATTGCTTCTGGTTGTGATATTAATTTTTAAACAACTTATTATTTTTGCAGGACCTTGGAGTATTGTCAATATGCAAATAGTAATACTGTTTAGAATCAGAGAATGTTGGAGTCCAGACACAGAACACAGCAGGGCAACACGAGATAAGCACAAATTATTCATTTACAATATATAAATCTGCAGTGTACACAGTGGAAGACTAATGGCCAACCATAAACCAAGAACATAGCCAAAGTGTAGGTGCAATGGTCTGTTCACACCAAACGCTGCACACATTTTTACGACGCCCTAAATGCACTGCAGGAGTAGACCCCTGTTCGCCTCCAGTAGAGAAGACTACTGGCTGAAGCGATCACATTGCTGGCTGTAGATGTTGTGGAAACCCTGGGGGAAGCCAGCGCCAGTCCACACATCCACCCGGAAGAGCGGGCAGTTGGGGACTGTCACAAGCTCCTACAGGTTTTTTGTCTGGAGGACTGTTGTTTCCAGCGCTACCTGAGGCTGAGCAGTGACCGGTCTGATTACACTCTAGCTCGGGTCAGTGCCAGGACGGAGTCTCATGAGTTTCATTTACAGCATTGATGGCGTCTCATCGAATCATGCAAATTTGACGCCCAAGCTTAACTACTTCAACTCGAGCATCTGCATCAACCCAGTGCTTAAAAAGCACACCGTGCCATGTCGACCAATCCAATCTACTAAAATCAGGCAACACACATTAAAAAAACAAACAATAAAACCAAATGCAAGACACATATATAGCTACTGATAAAACCAAAACATAATAATAATTAAAAAAGGTGCAAATACTGGATCAAGTCAAAGAGTTTGCTAGAGCTGTGGTTCCTGGGGGGCAGACCATAATGATTGTTGGGGCAGATAAGTCAACGTTCTGGCAAAGAAATGGAGATCGGACTGGAGAAAAGGTACAACAATCGTCCAAGTGAATGGTTGCTGAATGAGCTGCAGGTGCGGGGAGGAGTAGGTGGGAGGAGCATGGACCAGAAGTCACGCCCAGTCAGCCACACGCACTGTCCACTGTGACGAAGAAATCTACAATCCTAACAAATACTAAAAAACTTCCACTTGACAAAGACTGTAAGCTTTGTTAATATTATATCCTTATAGGTTGTTTTAATCTTAAATCTTAGAAAATGATGCAGGGATCAACATTTACAATTATGTGGCCTGATTGACTCAAACATCTTGTTTGGAAACCTGCTGACTCAGATTAGTTAAAGGAATTTGCTGTGATATAATGATGAGATAATAAGGGACCTACTCTAAAAGACTATCAGCCTGTTCTTGGTGGATCTGGTTCTCATACTGTTTTTATAGCGGGAAACAATCATTGTACCTGGTCACAAATTACCCTCTAAGAAAGTCTAATAACTTTTGTCCAAAAGTGGCAAATTAAGATGCAACATTTTTGTAGCTCCTATGTTACTGGACTCTGCCCGTCATCTGAGATGTGTTGAGTAAGTATTACCACAAACTCCACTGGACTCCAGACAGCATCCATCTAACAAGAGATGGGTGAAGGATGTGACCAGATGTGGTTTGACTTCAGTTTCAAATGTTTTCTTCTAACAAATGACCAACAAATGACCCTGAAACTGTCAAACTGGAATGAAGCTCTGTAGATGCCGACTATCATTGTAACAAAAGCTAGATCGACAGCAGGGGTCGAGTTAACCGAATTTTTTCCGTCATTGACCGTTTTTTTTAAAACGGTGACGGAAAAATCTGAGGGCCATCCGTCATTTTGACAGATTGCATGTTCTTTGGCGTCACACTGACACATGTAGACGCGCAGACATTTTCATCTTTACGCACAGAGTAAGTTGCGGAGGTGACCAAATCAATCAAAAAAAGCTTCCCATCGGAGCATCTGAGCATCATCTCTGACCTGGACACCGTACTCAATGCTTCTCGCTATCCGGATGGTGCTGACGCGTTAAAGAGCTATGGACAGGAGGCCTCGGAGCGCGTCTGTGACCACTATGGGTCACAGACAGGTGCAGCTGATCCATGGTGCAGAAGGAGCGCATGCTGCGGGATTTCCTATCGCTGAAGCGGGTGCTTGCAGGATCAGGAAACGCCTCGTTCAGAGAGTCTTGCCGACTTCTGATCACTTCACTTGGAGAAATGTTCCCTGATTTCAAAACTTTGGTTGAAGTGGCGCTTGTAATTCCAGTTTCCAGTGTGGCAGCAGAGTGCGGATTCAGTCTCCAAAACCTCATGACAATAGCCTCTGCAGTAGTCCCACTTGAGACATTTGATTACGTGCAAGCCGGCACGCGATTCAAGTCCATGCGGATGAGGAGGAAGGTGTGAGACTGTGCGTTTAGGCCACAGGTGAATTGTTCATATGTAGCTACTGGAGCCACACAGTCAGTGGTTTTGGTTACTGCGGAGAAGAAGTTACATATTCTTCTGCTTGATGTGTGTATCCCCGGTGTGGATTATTTGTTCAGCTCGACTGAATATTAATTAAAAATGAATTAAAATGAAATGCTATTGAATATGTCATTATTATCATTTAAAAAATTAAAGTGACAAAATGACAGACGACGAAAAAGTCTAGCGCAATCTCTGATTGACAGCACAACAATTCAACATACATGTCTCGGTTTTATTATGTAAAAAGTACTCTGAAAATCTGCACCAAATTTTACAAACACCATAACCGGTGTGATTTTTATCATCAAGATCTGGATATTATTTTCCTGAAAATCTGACCAAAAACTCCCGTCTCACAATGTTTATATAGGCCTATATCCTATATAGCCGTAAGTCTGATCCACAATTCTTTCCTGGTCCATGTCTTCTCAGTTCAGTTAGGCATTTTTTGCATAATCCTGCAAACAAACAGACAAGAGGTAAGACACAACCTCCTGAGGAGGCTATAAAGGAAATGTAAATGTGTTGTCTTCTGGGCTCTCGGTGTTTAGTGTCACTATTATTGAGACTATGACCAATATAATATGGCTTTACATTTGTCTTATCACAGTTATTGTTGTTTCAGCTGTATAGACATATGTAGGAGGCATTCAATTTGGTGTCACACACACTTACACTCACAGAATAATCTGAATAGCATCTAACTGCAGCATATTGGCTATGATGTGGCATTGTATAATAAAATGATGTCTAAAAGTGCATTAGCTTTTACTTGGTTTCTAATAACAGTACAATTTGGTATAACAGTGACTAAAATTATATATGTGGTTTCTAATCACAGAATATTTATGGTGTATAACTGCTGTATGACTGAGTTTGTTTTTTGACTTTGTGTTTGATAATTGACTTTGTAGTTTATCAAATTCGATTCAAAGTAAGAGATCATCTTACTAAAATAAAATAAAGTGTCATCTTCTTGGCTGATCATATGATGCTGTACAACTGCCAACAATACAATTTATGGGAAAGAATATACAATATATAAATATATAAATATATAGCAAACAAAAAGCAACATGGCATTGATATTCAGAAACATGTTATTGACTATCATATGCTATGTACGTGTGTTAGTAACTGATAGTGGCACAGTGACACTTATATATCCTGAGTGTGTATTTTGCTCCTTCAACCTCAATGTTTTGTTGGAACCCACTGAAGTTACAAATAATGAACAATAACTTCGTACCTCACAGTTCATGCAGCTGAAATTAGCATCTTGATAAAAGCCTTTTTGAAAGTGGCCTTTTTCCTCCAGAGAGCTAACATAGAAAGGCAGAGTAAATACTTCCACAGTCTGATGGTTGCAGCTTTCTCTAAATTATTTGGTAGACATATTTTCAACACAAGCTCCCGACATCTTGCCTGTGAGTTACACTCCTTTCTAAGCCAATCTAAAATCAACATGGATCAACAACAAAAATGGAAAGAGCCCATAAACTGTTTAATATTTTCCTTTTTCCATTGAGTGATTATGTTGATGAGTGAAAACAATACAACCTGTGTGCACTGCTCTGTTGTACAGGTGTGATTCGATTCACACAACAGTGTAAATGGACCTCTGGTTTTATATAATTATGGCTGACATAACTGCTTTGTGATTAGTTCAGTATTGCTTTTGACATAGTTTCTCAAATGGGTTAAATTTCAGTGGTTAAAATCAAAGAGACTAAAGGATAACAAAAGAGAAAATGTGTTTTCTTTTGTAGCTTAAATTGCTCTGCTCTGAAAATGATTCGTATTAAATGTTGAAAGCAATACAATGACTCAAAATTGAAATCCATATTTAAAAAAAAAAACTATTTGGCTGGAAATCATTCAGAGTTGCTTGTTGCCAGTGACCCTCTCGGCTAACTTCCCAGCCCTGATCCATTAAGCTAAAAGAGCTGAAATCACAAACAAGATTTCAGCGGCTCGTGTTGAATATAGCATGACAGTTCAGTGAAATGACTCATGGTCAGACACATTTGGCTTTCATTTCCTTCACAAAATCAAGGACATTAGTGTTTTCTCTCTGTGTAACAAACTAAAAGGACAAAGCAACATTGCATGTTCAGTTATTGTTAAGTTGTAGCTGGAACAGTCAGAAAATTATTTTCAGCCCCACATTTACAACATATTGTAACCCTGGCTGACCCAAGCTGCTGTTCTGTGAAGAAGCAAAGAAACTACTTGTATGACCTTTGGCTCTGAACTGAATGTCGTGTTTGATTGTAAAATAAGTTTATGGTGATATTTCTCTGATACGTATGAGTGTTTCCTAACTTACATAGAGCTACCTGATTCCGTCTGTCGACTCATTTCATGACACCAAGTAGACCAATCGTCCTTTCTCCCTAAGTTCCAGCTTCTTTCAGGGGATCTCAAGTGCTTTACAATGCCAGACAGGGTGTACAATCCCAACAGCATGCTCTGGGTTTGCCTCAGGGTCTCTTCCTGCTTGGCCAAGCTTGGAAAAACATCATAGAAGGGAGAACATGCCAATCAGGTGGCTGATACTCATCCACTGGTTCCTTTCAATGTGAAGGTTCCACCCCAACTCTGACACCCTGCGAAGTATACCCATTTTAGTCACTTGTAACCGTGATCTCATTCCTTTATTTACCATCTAAAACAAATAAACATAGGTATAACTAGACACTCAATCGAAAGCTATAATCTAAAAACAATTGTGGTAAAACTTCCAGTATCCACAAGCTGCCGTGGCTCCAATCTGTCTATTACTCACTTGAGTAGACTAACCCAATATATTTCAACCCAGTGTGGTGAAGCAAGTTGTCCCCACGCTGAAAGTAGTAATCCACCATTTGTTTGTCATGCCCTCAGAAATCACACAAAACAGTTGACAAGGCACAGTCCAACATGAATGACATAAGAATGTGAGAGGTGTGTGCTCTACTTTTAAACAAAAATAATACAATTGGAATTGAAATGTTCAAAGATATAAAAGTGTCAGAGCTTAACATGTTTCTTATTGATTTCACATTTCGACTTGTTGTAAACTTTTGTGTGGATTAGCAGTTAGACAGGCAGCAGCTAAAGCCAGTAACGATCATGCATCAAGTGCAATTGCTGGGACTTGTGCTGACGTTCAAAGCCGCCCACATCATGACAGAAATGCATGAAGCAAAGCGCTAGCAAAATCCAGGCTACATCGTCAAAGAAAAAGTATCCTTATAATTCAACTAAGAGAGGCATAAACAAAATACCACGTATTTCATTCCCACCCTACACATGCTATGGTCGAGTTTTTATCCACTCCTCCTGAACTGCTAGCATGTGTAATGAATGGTACATAATCTGGGGACAGAGAGTGCTTGAAACCTGAAAGGCATCAGGGATTGGCTAATTTTCCTGTTCTCCATCTGTCCTTGCAATTAAGCCACAAAACTGTAATTGTTGTTTTCTGGCATCAGCTCCCACCATGGCAGTTCGGGGACAAAACAACTGTTTAGTAAGAAAATCAGTGGCTGAAATGTTTGCAGATTTCATTTAGTGCATTCTTACATATTCTTAGGAATGAAGGTTTGGATTTTGTTTTATCCCTTTTTACATTCTCTGGCCATGAGTTATATTTGTATTATTGTGTGTGTGCCCTCAGTATTTTTTCATCAATGGGTTGATTGCTTTATAGTTTTTTTCATGCTTTTTGCAAACAATTTCATAAATGTGTACAACGACAAAATATTAAGTATATATCCAGGTCCTTTTAATAATTTGTAATGTTTTTGTTATTATTAGTATTATTATTAGTGGTGGTAGTAGTGGTTTTTGTATTGTATACATTCACTAACCTAAAGGATAAAGAGCAATGGTTATCCATATATACATATAATGTACATACATAACAACACATGCTGCACATAAGTATTTGTAAGGATAAACACATATTTGCTTCCAGACATATCTATTATCACTTGTGTAAGTTCACCAAAATTGTATAACCAATTGATGACCAAATATATATATATATATATAGTATATATATATAAGAGAGAAAAACAGAAGTCCATCTTGTTTATGACGATACATTTCTAAGGACCTTGTGACTTAAGGGTGAATTTCTTATTATGTTGGTCAGCATTTATTAATATGTTGTTAATCCTTATGTATGTAGTTTTGGTATCTGGTTCAATCAGGGAATCTCATACCATTTCTCAGAGGGGTTAGGGTCATTATTTATTTTGCTATTTCAGTCTATAATCTATCAATGGCTAATGGTATGTGTTCTTTCATAATTGATAGCCACTTAGCCTCTCCACAGTCCTACAACATTATCATTACTATATATTTGTGTTGAATTAAAATTGCTTTACGGGTTTGGAGCAGATAAAACCACTACATTCTTCTTTGCTTTGATTACTTAATTGAATTTGATTCTTTCACCACAAGAACAAATACCACATTTGAAGCTTTCCACAGACACAATAATTTTAATAATCTTTTTTTTCTAACCCTGTTTTTGAGTAAAGACAACTCTGTCGCTATACTGCTGCATCCAAAGAAAAGAACACGGACTGAAAACAGAGACTCCCACTCCAAGAAAGTGAACAGTGGCTTACCCTTTTGACTGGAGAGTGTAAAAGAGCAGGCCTAGAGCTCAATTGGACTGACCTGGAATTTATTCCTCATCTGAGCCACTGACTGGCTGCTGTGTGTCCCCAAACTATAGGTGGAAAGGAGCACTCCTACTCCAAAGCTGGTGTGGTATAATGAGGCGGCCCGGGAACGACGGTCTTATTACACAGCTAGCCTCTAAAAGGTTAGCCCAGCCCAATTAATTCTGCTAGTTAAAAAGGTCATGGCTCTGTGTTAAAGGGCTTGGGAAAAGCTATACTAGGGCCTTTCACTACCACCTCATTACTTAGCCTTCATCAAGCTTCATTATAAAGTCGTAGACATTGTTTAAACATGATAGGAGGGAGCCAAGAGGTGGGCCTGGATTTGAGCCAAAAGCCAAGATACGGTTACAGTTGCAGTGGAGCCTTGTGACACGACAGGGCAAAGGTGCTGCCGTAAATTAGACCACATCTTGATTTAGAAAGTAGCAGTGTCCAGCCACAGGTGATCGGTATCCGTCAAAGTGCGACAGTTCACTGGAGCTGAGCACAGAGAGAAAGCTGTGTGTTCAAGGTGTAACTGCAGACTGACAGCGATAGTTGCCTGTTGGACACATGGTAGAAATGAAGGTCCAATCAGGTCTCAGGTGCTGAAAACATGACAGACCACAGTACATTGTGTGTTTTTTCTGCATGAAACCGATCCATGAACCAAATACAACCATTTGTCCCTTGCATTGTTGTAACTTGGAATTGTAAATATATCAAGTCAATGCCGAGGGTGTTTTTCTTGCTAACTGTATCATCTGTGTATTCCGGATGTCACATGAAGGTTACCCCATACCTTAAGTCTCCACTTCAGCATGAGGAGTGGGGAAGACCACCTACCTTCTGATTAGTGGATGATATACCCACTCTACCATCTGAGCTACAGCCACCCCTAAAACAAACTAGTAACTATGCTTTTGCCCATTCAACATGTTCTTGTCACTGCGTGGCATTGTAACAACAACAACAAATTAGCCTGATTTAGTGGACTCTGTTTACAAATTTGTGTCATTATATACTATCACAGTTGTGTGTAATATAAAACACGAGGCATGCAGAAAGCACTCATCCCAAAAACATCACTCTGCACTAACGTCAGACAGTCAGACAGACTTCTAGAGTAATTTATAAGATTTAACTTCAGCATGTATGAGTCACTTGCAAAGACTAAGACTTTAGGTCTTCACAGGGTTACCTGTCCAAAAGCACACGCTTCAAGTCCACTCAACATGACAGGTTATGTGCAGAGACACGAGGCAGCAGGAGATGGGAGAAGGCATCAGAGCGAATGCCAGAACCTGAGATAATTAAGACTGATCCTTCAGCTTTGCCGGAGAAAATGACTCCATCTTATTTCTAGCACAGTGAAGTCCCTGCTATGCATTCTCACAGTGTTTTCAAAGACCAAATCTGAAATGTGAGGGGGAAATTGAAAGGAAAGTTGTGCAAACAGGGTTAATATGTTTTTGATGAGAAGTTTTCCAGTTTTCCATCTCGTCCATTTAACAGATCAGAGTGGAAGTGCTGTTCAGCCACAGTTCAGGTCAATTTTCTCCACGTGTCGTGTGTGGTTTGTGGAAAAAAAAACTAAAAAAAATTATTGCAATACTGCCTGTGCACATTTAAAAAAAAAAAAAGCAATCCAGCGTTTCTGTACACTGACTCTATTCATTTGTTTTTAAATGTTTTTTATTGTGAAGCAAAAGTAGGAGATGCACGGCTTCATACCGTATAGTGTGCAGGATTAGTTTTATACAAAGAAATATATTAGTCATACCAGAAACTTCAGAAAGGCTGTAGTTATATTAAAAGTTAACTTGAAGAACTTCAGGTGATAGGCAAAAGTTTCTCTCTCTCTCTCTCCCTCCCACCTGAATGATGCAGACAAGTAAAGAAACAAATGGTGATGTATAATGTATAAGGCTGACAGCACTAGTACTGTGTGAGAGAGTATGAAGTACATGCAGGAGAGTATAGTAGTGTTTGTGAGAGAGTATGAAGTACATATAAGAGAGTATAGCAGTGTTTGTGAGAGAGTATGAAGTACATATAAGAGAGTATAGTAGCGTTGGTGAGAGAGTATGAAGTACATATAAGAGAGTATAGTAGCGTTTGTGAGAGAGTATGAAGTACATATAAGAGAGTATAGTAGTGTTTGTGAGAGAGTATACTGGTGTGTGTGAGAGACCAGTGTGAATTATATCTCATAGGGCCTTTCATAGAACTGCACACACTATGGCGTGTGTAGATAAAGGTAGCTCCTCTGAGTTGGATATATATTCCGAACAGTGTCACTATAAAGTGCCCTGCTGCAAATGACCAAGTAAACTAAATTAAAGTCGGATCAGAGGTACAATCCAAGTTAGTTAATTACACAAGCTGCCTGAGGAAGGTGAGGCAGAAGGGGCCAGGCCAAATCTTCTGTGCTGCTTGACACCTACCGTCTTACGACGATAATTAGCGAGCTCTGCTTAGTGACACGGAGAGAGTGGAGCGGAGACAATGTTGTGTAAGACCAGGAGGATGCATGAGCAAAAGAAAAGGAGCATTTGTTTAATGATTTGTGCTACTGTCGCAGTTTGTGGCTGCAGATCGTGAAAAGATGAACAATCGCTTATTGCAGTTTCACATGCAGAGCCTATGATTGCTCCAGTCAAACTGAGGTTTTTGGATGGTGTGTCACAGTAGCAGCCTGTCACAGATTTGGCGTGTGTGGTTTGCAGAAGCTTACAAGACTGTGAAAACATTAGGTTAGACTGACATTAATGTCTCATCCTCCTCTCAGAATCTGTGATCAGGCAAAATGTCAGATCTGTGGTAGGGTGCATAATTGGGGAGAATATGCAGAGACAACATTGCTATCGTTCACTTACTCCTCCAACTTTTGTGTCAGCAGTGACTAGTTATTCATGTCTCCTTGTATTTCTTTTTTGCAAATCTGTTTCACAGCAAACAAAAATGCTCAAGTATATAATGACTGCTGATTTTGCAGTCAATGAAACAGGAAATTGTCTTTGATCAACCTGTGATACACACGTCATGTTTTTGAGTTGGAGTACAGGAGGAACAAGTTAGCATGCAGGATGTGACATTGCTCAGGTTGTTTTTCCAGAAAGGTGGTTTGATTTCTGTCTGTAGAGTACAACAGTAAAATGAGGCTATAGCTCATGTAAAAAGTATTTTAATCAACCAAACTACACCAGAGAATGTCAACGATGGCATTATAGTGCTGTTTACCTCAGATCTGTCGTCAGATGTTGATGTTCATAAGACTGATGCGTCCATGACTGGTTTTCCAATGTAAGGACTAACTTTCTCCTTGTTTGTATGGTCTCAGCTATTTGTAGGTGTCAAGGTTAAGATTCTTGTATCTGTAAGATTCTCAGTTCTCCTGTAATCAGTTCTTGACCTTCGGTGCAGTGCAGCCATGATGTTAACACTTGCTTTCATCACTCACACACTGGAACCATGTATACTATCTAAAGTATGATTGCATGTACATTCATGAGGTGTATTAAATACATTGTCCGTTTGGATCGGCATTAGTCAGCAAAACGTGCAATCATCCAATCTTAAGCATGAGGATCAATGAACATAAAAGCAGAATGAACACAATTTTACATTTTTTACCAAATTTAAAAATAGTTTATCATTCTGGACATTTCTATGACATGACAACGTTTATATTAAAGGCAATTAGCTCTGATCAAATGTGGGCAGGTTCACTTTTAAATTGGAAGACTTGCATTTATAAACAATCTGTGGTCTGGTATATAACTAATTCAGCTATTTGTCTGAATGCTTAGACAATGTGTGGGTTTTCTGCTCTGCATATGCACTTCTCATAAAGAAAGTGAAGATGAGATTTTTATGAACTTTGTCTTGTGAGGCTGTCAAATGAAACTATGTCTACTCACGACTGTTCACCGTTGGCATTTTCCCACCACTTGCTGCCAGTTAAACCAATGTAACCAATGCTAATGTAACTGCGTCATTAACCAATGACTGTATATAAAGATGGGAGATGACTCTCCGCTTCCTTCTAATCGGCAAAACTTAACCTGGATATAGGTGCTGCCATCTTGCACTGGTGATGTCATGTGTAGCCATTTGGAGTCTGTGTAGTAGAGACAGTTTTATGCTGCTAATGATACATGAGCAGTTTTACGTTTTGATACACAAGCTGTGGAAATCCCTTCTAATGCACAACATGGGTAAAAAATTATTTACTCAGTTATTTTATGCATGGCTGTGTGTTTCTTAGCTATATATTTGAAATAAATGTATTTTAACATTTAATATTCCAGGTATTCATAACATTTTTACAACCACAAATAATTATTTTTCTTTTTTCTTTCTTACTTTACTCATACATTTTGTATTTCTACATCAATTATACACACATGGGTCAAAATTGATCCATACAGTATGTGTTCACTACGGAACACCTGCCATTCATTTCACAAGGCTGCTTTTGCATATCTGATGCATGCACTCTTATTTTACAATCCATTGCTAGTGAGAAAGAGTACTAGCTAGCTATTGACATATTCTTTTCCATAGCTAGATCAACAAAATAAAACTTGAAATAGAACAGTATATACAAAATAGAATGATTGATGTGCATTTGAGAATATTCTTGCGCTTTTGATTTTCTTTATCCAGTGTTAGTATGGCTGGTACCAATCATTCCAGATTTACGGCTGAAATGGTTATAAAATAAGTTAATTGAGGAATACCTGAAATTCTGAATGACAAATGTACTGCAAAGATATAGAGTCTGGTCACTTCTGACCCAAGTTCTGTTACATGTATCAGTTGGATAAGAACTACTTGAAATGACATAAATCACCATTGAACACAAAACATTTTTTATATTGTCATCCATGTCCCATCAACTAACATGGATGAGGCACGGTTTATAATAACTCTTGTTTATTTTTCATCGTTGTTCCCTTCATCTCTATCAGACATTTTGTTATTTATAAATCCTTTAAACACTGACACACCTTCCCATTACGTTACAAACTGTTTCTTCTAATCGATGTTGTAAATACTGTCATTTTGTTGACGTACAGAGTCGACAACATATGTTAGTGGAGTCTCTGACATCTCACCCTCAAAAAATATTGGGTGATAAGAAACTGAAAAATGGAAATTCCCGCTCTGTGTCTCCTCAGCCCAGCTGTGATTGTGGCTTTAATCTCCCTCTTAGTCTCAGGCCTCCAGCTAATCGAAACAGCTCCAAGCATTTAAACATGATCTTCTCACACCAGGAACATCGAGTCAGGGGCGGCTCAGAGAAATGAACAAACACTGTCTGAGCAACTCAGGCAGAAACAAAAGAAAGGAGGAGTTGTAGTTGTCTTTGTTTTTCTGCTCGCTGAGTCACAACTCGTGTCTAACCTGCAGAAAAATAGTGCTGAACACATCAATGGCATCGCTGGCCACAGGATTGGCAGCGGATGGGGGTCCGTTTCCTCTTATTTTGGGACCTTTCTCTTTTGTCTTCCCCTTCCTCCCCCCTCCAAACCCATCCTTGTGTGTCTCTGTTCTTGAGACAAAAGAAGGAAGCCTGGAAAGCTGCACCATGTCACCGTTGCTCGCTGTAGCAGCCACTATCAGGTGCTTTCCACTTCAGAACAGCATTACACATCAATTATTCAGAGGCCCTGAAATAAAGCAGTTTGCCTCTTCTGTCTCCTAAGGAGGAAAGAGAGAATTGCAAATGAAAAGGCACAGAAGTGGTGATGATTCCAGTGCTTGTGCAATTAAAAACATCACTTTTAAAAGATTCATAGGAGGGGCGAAAGTCAGAGTCTCAGTAAGTATAGTCTCCTTTCTTTTTTAGAAGTTGAGAAGTAAGAAGTAGATTATTCCTATTCAATGTTGTACTTATGTTGAATTCATGTGTCTTTAAATTAATAATTTTCAGCAGGAGTTAAAGAAACTATGCTGAGCACTCTGAGTACCATAGCCATTCTATAATGATAATACAGAAATGCTGATAGAGTTTGAAACAGTGGTAGATAGTGTGCTTTCTTGCACTGATATATCTTATCAGCCAACTGTTGATGTTCCCTGCTGTGTTGGATTGAGATCTGCTGACCATGGAGACCATTGGAGAACAAGGAACTCATTGTCATGTTTGTGGAACCAGCTCGAGATGCGTTGTCCTGCTGGAAGTAGTCATCAGAAAAATATGTGGTCTGTGGCCATATTGGGATGCACATGGTCAGCAACAACACCCAGGTGGGCTGCGGCAGCCTAGACACAAGGGGAGATGGATCCATGGATTCATGCTGTTTTGCCAGCAGACCGGCCAAATACCTGAATCACTGTCTCCATCCTGGCAGCTCAAATCACTGTGACCTGTGACCACTGTGACCATTCTCCTCTCACCCAGAACTACCGCTCAATAAATGTTTGTTGTTTTTCATGTCATTCTGTCGAGAGAATGTTGTGAGTGAAAATCCCAGGAGAACATTTTCTGAGATACTCAAAGCAGCCAGTCTGGCACAACAACTAACAATATTTCCATGCATACATGCAATGAGCTTCCATCACATGCTTTTGTGATTAAATATTGGCATGAGCAAGCATGTGTACAGGTGTATGCGCCCTTTGTGTATTTCCCAACCTCACAACCATTTACTAACTTTAATACACTGATTAATAACACTTATTTTTATCGGCTTAATTAAAGGTTCAATGTGTAGAATTTAGTGACACCTAGAGGTAAAGTTGCATGTTGCAGCTGAATACCCCTCACCTCAATTCAATTCAGTTCAATTTTAAGCACCACATCATAAAATATTAAGGTTGAGACCTTAAAATGTGTAGAAAAACTCAACAGTTCCCACAAGGAGCATCACTTTGGCGACTGTGGAGAGAAAAAACTCCCTCATGAACTGGAAGAAACCTCTAGCAGAACCAGACTTAATCAAAATCTAAAATCTATATCTAAAAATTTGAGGGGAACTTCAGAGTTTGGTGATGATAATCCACTTGGAATTCTCCACTATTGATAATAATAATGGATGTGCCAAATTTAGAGTGTATGTGCTAATTATCAACCGTTTGCAAAAGTAAATAATGTTGACAAATCTGACGGTGCCCCTCAGATTTAATTTTGTTTCCTGGAAAGGTCTGTGCCAGACCTGATATAGATCACAACGATTTTTTTTTTTGTATTAATATGGGAGTGGGACAGTGGCAGTCTGTAGCTTAATGTGCCAGCAGAGCAACTATGCTGCAGAACTAAACAGTTTTCTTTGCTCTTTTTCTTCATCTCACCACAATTTACTTAACTCCCAGTAATCAATATTATAGAACAGCTTTTCTCATCACAAACAACTGAGGATGTCCACACTTTTTCCTCTCTCACAGAAACATTTCAATTCATATAGCGCCAATTCAGAATATACAATATCTCAAGGCACTTTACATAGAAGGTCGAGACCTTAAAATCGTATTAATATACAGAAACCCAACAGTTCCCACAATGAGCAGTACTTTGGCGACTGTGGAGAGAAAAACTCCCTTCACATTTCTGATCTTGCAGCTTTGCCTTTGAGGGATTTACAATATGCTGTATAAAGCCTCTTGCACTTAAATTCTAAATGAGCTGATATAGTGTGCAAAATCAGAATTTCCTATTAAATCATGCGAAAACATCCTTTAGCAATTTAAAGGTCCAGTGTGTAGGTTTTGGGGAAATCTATTATTTTGATTTCATTAGTGTATTGTCACCTGAAACTGTGAATTGTGTTTTTGTTTTACATGTGGAAATGGGTGCTTATCCATGTTTCTACCGTATAGCCCAGCACAAGCAAACCAAACATAACTCTAGGGGAGACCTCTCAGGTTCTATTTCAAAGAGAAACTTCATACACATTGTTACATCACCAACACTGATTACATTATAGTCCACAATCTGCAGATCTGGTATTTCTTTAGAAACAGTTGGAGATTCCTCCTGAAACTGTTAGTTTCCTGATATTAAAGGTACAGTGTGTAGAATTTGTGATAGCCAGTGCTGAAGTTGCATGTTGCAGCTGAACACCCCTCACCTCACCCTCTCCTTCCAAACATGAAAAAGAACCTGTGGTAGCTTCAGTTGTCATAAAAACTCAAAAGGTGTTTAGTTTGTTCAGTCTGGACTAATGTAAAAAACATGTCGGCCTCCATAGAGAGGGTCCCCTCAATGTAAATATAAAGTATTTAAATTTAAAGGGTCTTTTCTGGGGTAAAGAAAACTACAATTCATACAATTTAGATGAAATGAACTAGTGAAAACATTATGAGGATTATTCTACATTCAATTTCTGCCAATAGTTCCCTTTCACCTAAATCTTACACACTGGACCTTTAAGCAGATCATGACCATTATGTGTCTCAAAATAGAATTCTGTCTTTTCTTGTCCCTTTTATCTTGCACCATGACTTGTAATTAGCTGGCTCTCGGGTCTTTCACAATAGGGCACCTGAGAAACACGTTCAGTAACTACCAGGTGCATAGCTCATAACAAAGATGAAAATAAAATGAATCACTAACAAGTAAAAGAAAAAAATCAACAACCCATAATACGTATTCTGTTCCTCTTATCCCTACAGCCCTTGGGGCAGCCTTCCTACATGCACTGTGAGGCTGAAAATGTATTGCAACAATACAGTGTCAAATCCCAGAACACAAGCACAGGATATGTCTCATGAGCCAGAAAAAAAACAACTGATAAAACTTTAAAGCAGAAAAAGAATTTATACCTGTGGAATTTGCACATACTGTATATTGATATATGATATATATCGATATACAACATAGAGTAGTATAGATAGCCATATATTATTGTAATATTTGTATCAAATAATGTTAAAAAAAAAGGTAATTAGTTTTGGGAACTGAATGTTAATACTAACTGAAAATGAACAGGTATAATTTCCATGTTAGTTTTTTAAGTGTAAAGTGTTTAATTGTTTTGGATTCTCATGTGTTGTCTCACCTCTCCTCACTTTATCTGCACCTTGTCTACAGAGGCCGGGCTTGGAAATAAACAATAGAAAAAATGCAGCCATTAAATGGAATCTGGATTATTTCTAAATATATCACAGACAGATTCGCTCTTTTCTACAACGTACATCCATCATGATAAACATTTATTCCAGGATCAGCTGGCCATGTTGTTTATTGCTTCATGGTCACAGGTCAGGCTGTGTACGTTTCTGCATTGTTTCTGTATTTATTAGATATAGTAACAGATGTACTGTATGTTAGTGGCTGTACAATGTCATGTGATATAAGACACATGGGTTGGTATCTTATCAGGAGCTGCAGGCTGCATGCTATATGTGCATATGCTCTGTGTACTGATAAATATTTAGCATCAGAACTTTTGTCAAGCTCATCTTCTTTTGCAACACAGTTATTTAGCGGAGTGAGTTGTGGGATAGTTAACATCATAAGTACATTTTTATAATTTATGGTGGAGATGTAGTGATTAATACAACCCCTTCAAAAATATATTTTTTTACAGCTGGCAATAGAGATTCAATAATATTTAAGTATGAGTGTTGTGTTTTCAGTCTTGCATTAAATCGTATTTCAATCTTAGGAAAGCGTTCAGAACTTGAAATAAAAATTAAAGGACTCCATTTTTTAATCACCCTGTCTCAACAGTTTACATCAAATGTTTCCTAGCTCAGCTCATTGTTGATAAAAGATAATTAATCTTGTATCAGTACGTGATCGCGAGCTGCAGGCATTGTGCCATGTGTACATGGAATTTTAATAATGATCAACAGGTTTGTGCTCGGTAATGTTAAATGACTGGTGGTGACACGTGATTGGACAAAGTTGAACAGGAAGGAGTTGTCTCTCCGATTTATAACAGACTGGATAATAAAGGAAGTGTTGGGTGTGGCACAGCAGGAATGATGAAGGCAGGAGTTGAGAGAATGATGAAAGTTGTCTTCCTGTGCAACCGTCGCTAAGGTCCATTAACATTAGATTTTCCATCAATCCTCATAGAAAGCAACGCACCCTTCTTGTCCCAAATGATCTGATGTCTGCTTCACCACATCAAGGCAAGCGATCTCATTTGCTCAAGGACACTTCAGTAAGGATCAAGCAAGAATTGCTGACAAATTGGTGCAAATCTGACTTCTCTGATTTCCTGATAGGACGCCGCCAGCCTTGTCACGACATACTTTTTTTATTTCCTTCATGCAATGTTAAGGTGTTGAACACATCACAGGACATGATTCTGGAAATGGTGGCTAACTCATAAAATTTATCACACACAAAAAAAGAGCTGTGATAAAGTTCAAAGCTTTGCCCCAGAGTTCCCTGCTCAAGCACTGAAAACGTCCCTGAAGTATGGCTAAATAATGCATCCACAGAGAGAGAGACTGGTTACCTGAAATGCCCTGCTCGGATTCAGCAAAGTTGGCGGCTCAGGAGATCCGCTGCCTACTGAGGACCCTGAGGTGTGAAGATGGATATGCTTATCCACTGATAGGGGAACAAACCTGCCACTGGCAAGTGCAGCTGTGACAGCGACAAGGCACTGACTCAGCCATCGGAAGATCCAGTGGCTGCCCGGACTGTCAGTCTCTATTTAGAATTAAAGCAGTAATCAATACAGCAACCGTTCACCCTGCCCCTCATGCTGCCTGTGACTAAACAGAAGGCTCCAAATCTACAGAGGCGTAATTTATGATGTTGGAATAGCCCACTTAAAAACTTATACGAAGTCCTCGCATCCACACTCATTAACAAATTCTCTGCAATGAAGCTTTGGTGCTGCAACAATTAGTCACATAACACAATACTGTGCTGGGGTACATTAATCACCTGTGCTCTTCTTGCAGAAAAATAATACAAAAGCAGTGCGAGTAATTAGGCTGCCAGATGTGATAGTGCAAAGAAGTAATTAGTGCTCGTCTGATCAAGTGATAAGTGAACAAGGGAGAGATACAATGTGAAGTATTTAAGTGATCATGGATAAGAAAAGCAGCTCTATGTCCTGGGCCCTTACTCCCATGTTCACTGATTAAAAGTGACACAGTGTTTATTTAAGATTGTTATAAGTGCCTATAAATCCATATTGCAGTGTTGAGCTTGGTTCAATAAACACAGCCTGGAAAAAGCTAGTGACAGCAGATGAACTGGAACACTCTTTAACTTATTTGGCTTTCTCGGTTCTGCTGACAGTTCTTTCAAAAAGCCCTTCACGACCTCCAATTAGTAGACTTTATCAATCAGCTGGAAATGAAAGCAGCATTTGCATTCTACAGCGCAGTGCTGGTCTGAACAAGCACGCAGTGTGAAATGAAGGTCCGCTAAATGATGTCTCCTCTGCTCACACACAGAGCGAGTGTCCACATCCAAATCACAATTGACCTTGTCTTTCACAGCAGCCATTTTGATATTAAACTGTAGGTAGACACACGTTTTGTTAATCACATTCAATACAACTTTTGCCAAATACAACAAAACCATCATTAATGTGATTAGTAACACTTGTATTTACCTACAGTGTAATTCAAAATGGCTGCCAAGGAAAAGTTCACTTGCTGCCCCTAAATGGAGCTTGTGGCCTCATGAGGCGGGAGGTTGTAATCACTGTAGCTGTTTTTCAGTTCAGAGGCCACATCCTTCCAAGGACCTGGTCCACGCAGCTGCATCGTTGCCACATAGACTGCTTCTACTGAACCGATGAGTGATTGAAAAGACAGCTTTTCTCTGACATGGGTAGCTGTTCTGTTGAGTAGGCTACATTTAAAATAAAAGTTTTTGCCTCGCTTGTTGCTGCCAACACTTCGTTGAAAAACAGAAGCGCAGTGAATCATGGGGGTATGTTGGGCCGGGAAGGATCAGCATGGGTGAGCCTCCTTTGCTCGGACGTGGAAAGACACGTTTGACAGCTGCATTTGGAGGAGCCTTTGAATCTAGTCACATCGCTGTGATGCAATCTGTCTGGTAAGGTAATGCAGGATATGCTGAGGTATAATTATAGAGGACAAACACATCAATATTTTTTGAAATCGCAAAGAAAAACTCAGAGTGACTTATCCAATTAAAAACCCATTTGTGTGGCCTATGCCATATTTAAGAACATCAGCAAACACATCACTACCTCTGAACTCTTGTGTTTAAGAAAATTCCAAGCTCTGATGTTTTTAATGTTAATGTTAATATAGATTCGCATGAATTGTCAACTATAGTCCATTGGAAGGCAGCACATACTAAGGATCTTCTAATTCGTTCTTAAATGCTACTAAATGCTGTTAGTGGTCACTGATTTATGATTTCTTTTTACAATCTTCACCACATGAATATTAAATGGCAAATGTTTAAGCAAACTAATGCATATTCCCATTGTCCTGCTGACAGAGAGTAAGATTAGCATTGATTTGGAGCTGTAGTTCTGGCCACCAGAGGAATTCATTTACTTTTTAATTCTTATCCTTTTAGCTTTGTTTTGGTTTTCAGAAAATACTTCTAGCTCTGTTCCAGACGAATGCTCTATGTTCACCTGTAAGCTACTGACGATCTGTAATGAAGTGGGTTTGTTATTGAGAATGAGGCAGGTATAAGTAAAACAAGACGGATGTTAAGTGCCCTAAAACCAATAGCTGGTAAACTACTTTGAACTGCTTTGAAGAGGTGGTTACATTTATTTTAGTGTTTGTTTCACTGTTAATAAGAAACATGTGATTAATGCATCTTTAAGTGAAAAACGTCAAGGGTTCTAAATAGAGCATTACACACACTGACATAATAATGCATGAAACAGATTTAATGCGAGCTGTTACCTCTTTATTTCTAATGTAGCCTCTCAGTAATTCTAAGATTTGTTAGAATCCATGCGATGTACAGGGCATCAAACATGCTCAAGTCTGTTCTTGTGTTTATTACAGTTTATTACTGATTTGTTTAAGAAGCTTTTTGGACGTCTGTGACGCAATAAGAGACCTTTAGTTGGTGTTTCTGACGGTCTGACCAGTCTTGATCTCTCCATCTCAAGTACAGCATCACACAGGAAATGAATGCTTTTTTTTCCTCTCAGCTGTGGAAGATATACACACAGGGCAACTTTCATTCACACATATGTCTTACAGACTTACATGGCACATTACACCAGGAAGCTTCATTAATCACTATCTACAGCTAAATAGAGGCTCATTCAGATATCAAATGTTACCAGATGTAACAAAGTTGCTATGATTTATTTTCACATATTAACAACTAATGGAGACACTTTTTACAGCTGCAGAAAGTGATATATATATATATATATGTGTGTATGTGTAGATATATATATATATATATATATATATATATATATATATATATATACGTACATGGAGAATAGTAAACAAAAATTGAAAACAAATGATAAAACAATAGTCGAGTGCCAGAAGTCGCAGATTAGATTAAATAAAATGTAGCAGCTATCAGTTATTGACATTGACATAGCACTTTTCAAATGTGGGACAGCAATGAGATAATTAAGAGCAGAGAGAAATGATCCGAGTAGTGAACCAAATGGCTTTTTTTCTCCTGTCAATGAGCTCATTATTTGGTCCTCTACATGGAACACCTTGGACAGTGAGTAGGGAGGAATGAGCAATTTCAGACATAACCATGAGTTATGATTTTACTTCCTGTTTTATGTGTTTCATTAGTTAAATAGTCCTCAGTGTATTCATTGACTTGAGTTTCCCCTCTTCAGTGTTGTTAGTTTACTGCATGTCTTTAACAGAATTTAAAGGTCACCATGTAGAGGATGCAAATGTTGTGTGATTACTGACCATGAAACAGAACATGTTAAACCTATGAAATGATGATATCTTATTGTTGGATCTGTTCTGTTGGCAGCAAATCAACCACAAAGCTGTGCACAAAGAAAAAAAAAAAAAGCTGTCATGATTCTTTTCATCCAACACTGCTGAACTCTGTCCTCCACGCTTAATCCTTCCTGTATCTAATGACTCCCAGAGCAACTTAACTAATTAGATTTGTACAGCAGTGAATGAAGCCGGGCCCTATACAAACATATGTCAATCCGTGACCTACTATCAAAGGAAAAGGGCAATTACAGTTGCGTGTCCAAGGGCTCTCTATCATAGCCTGACCTTTCAGCTTGATGTACCAAGAAACCCACAAGAGCCTCATCCAAATGTCACATGTTTCCTGTCAGTGCTTGATTCCCCAGGCTTTGGTGTATTTACTGTGACCCCTATCTTTATCGATTCACTACGTGTGAACTCCTGCAAGGCAAACCCAACAATTAGTGCACGCAGACTCTATGTTTTTCTTAGTGAGACAGAGGAAATGCTTCTTCCGAAATGTGTCTCTCCTATTGAACCCCCTGGATTATTTAAGTGTGTAAATTATTTGAACAATCACCTCATAATTGTCACATCAAACCTTGAATAGATATGTTATTGTTATTAGTTCATGTATATGAGTTGCCATCCTGCTTTTTCAAGACAGTTGCATCTGGAAAATAACTAGTTCAGAGTGGTCCAGATGGAGAACATTTCCCCAAGCAAAGGTCCAGAACATCATAACATCTTCATGATTTAATGCATTATGTATTGAAATTCAACCCACTGTCAAATCCATGAAAGTATAATGTAATTATATTTTAACAACATTTAATGGCAGTTGTCACATTGAACTGGAAGGATTTTAAAGAAGCTCTTTGATTAAAAAGAAATGCTCTTTTCTCACGTCAGGTAAAACAATTTAAAAAACGTGACAAAAAGCTTTTTCACTTGAAAGTCTCAACCAATTGTCTAACTACTTCAACATATCTTAACAACTGAACAGCTTTAACACCGACTTTTCTCCTCCTTTGTTTATTCTTATATCCCCACTTTTCTTATTCAGTAAGAGAAGGATTTTAAATCTGGGCTTGAAGGGTATTTCACACTGCTGCTTCTAACAATCCCCACTGTCTCAGAACATATCAGACATACTGGTTTTGGTTTTGGTCGGAAGACTGAATATGTATGGCAACTTTTCTCTCTCCCTGATACACCTCTCAAAGTCTCCAGTCGGAATGCTCATTGTAAGTCATAGATTTCAGTGGCATCACATGACATGACTTAGTTTCCTGGGCCACTAAACATGTGCCGTGAATGTTTGAAAAGCTCCAAAATAAAAAAACAAACATCTTGAAATTTCTCAATGAGGATCTAGAGGATCTGCTCAAAGTGTGCAATAATAATGATTAATGTATCTTAATCACGCAATGCTAAATTATAACAAGAAAATACTGTAGTGATAGTGACGTCATTTATACCATGTGATTGGTCAACCGAAGACTAATTTGTTTGGTTCGTTGGTTAATCAATATTGAAGATAATCTTATGCTTAATACAATTTCTACAGTATATTAAATAATGAATGACTACGACTATTTTCTTCATGGTGTCACTCATCATATGATAATATATGATGGAACAATTTCTTGGCCCAAATATTATTTCCCGGGATTTTTTGAGCTTAGTTTTGACCGATCAGCTCCCAAATGTATTCATCTGGAGATACTGTCTCACTCCCATGCAGTTAAAGTCTGATTTTCTTAAACTGCACTGTAGTGGTGGTTCAAAAACTGTCATACAAATCTCTATTTTAAGCAATCCAATATAATGGTTTTCTAACATGCTATTCTAATGTTGCCTTGTCGTTGTTCAGGTACAAAGACTTGTCCTTGTCTCCAGCAGATATAACAGCCTGGGGCCTCATCTCTGTTTGCCTTCAATTTTCTGATGCAGTACAAATAATAGCAAATCTGAGATCTTAGAACAGAATCATAGCAATGCTTTTATGATACTGTCTGTATCTTATGTTGCAGATAAATTAATGAAAATAAAAAATAGGTTTTGTCTTCAAAAAAAGATAATGCTTATAAGTGAATGGTATATCCAGTATACAGAAGGTGACTGTCAGAACATTTGGTCTGTGAAAACACCTACATACAGCAGATGGTTGTTTTTCTCTTACCTTCAGCAGTCCTAAGGGAGCCTAACACAATCAGCTTTGTTCTGGATTCCTCTGAAATATATTCCCTCTTGCACACACATGTTGTCTTTATGAGATCATCCCTGAAATAAATCACCATTCTTCAAAGTTACTAAGCATCATTTACTCACCATAAAGGAGACTTCGATCTGCACCTCTTTGAACCTCAACATGCTGAGTCATTGGTTTCAAAGCACTAAGTTGACTGTGCTAGAAGCAGTACTGAAAAACAATTTGTAGCTCGGCTGACAAATGTGTCTGGGGGGTTGTCATATGTATGTGGAGCAACTGCAGGTTTAATCCTGACCTGACCCTTTGCTGTGTGTCTTTCTTCCCATTTCACACTTACGTTACTATCAGTAAAGGCAATATGCCCAAATTATATCTTTTTAAAAAAGAGTTACAGTTGAGGTACCTGAAACAGACATTAAACTTAAAATTAAACTTAACGTAACATTTGATTGCCTTTTAACAGCTTTGATTGTGCCAAGAAACTCACTTCTGGAATAAAAAGATTCCAAACACAAAGTTCTGTGTCTAGCTACTTCTACTACTTCTATAACTCTCCTCAGACAATGGAAGTTACTACATGCCAGGACTTGCTCACACAATAGCAGGTGTTCACATATGGAGGCTGAGGTCTCTGTCTGGTGTCAGAAATGAATGTCCTCACATATTTCTCCCCCCATCCACTGACTGCTGGTTGATAACCTTTGAGCCCAATCAATGCTGTGACTGGTACTTAGCTGTGTCTCGATGCAGGGCCCAGATTCAAGGAAGTTTTAAGGTGCCAGACCAGTGTGACTAGGTTGACCCGTTTCAAAGGTTCCTAAAATATCTCATTTCGGTTCAGCCATCGCGGTCTCTTGCTTTTTTTGACGACTTGTGGAAAGTTAAACAACTTATGACCTTAACTCACTTTAACTGTTATGAGAGCCCAACCTGTCCCAGTGGGATGCTTCAGGCGGTCCCTACTTACTGAGCAGTGTCTATTTTGGTCCAAGTCATGGTGACATTTGTATTTTCCACTTCCTGGTCTTGTTGGTCTGGAGACCCCCTTTGCTCAGTGTCTTTACCAGAATGTTGGTGGCAGTTTGAAGGTTTTAAAACAGCTATTAGACCTTCATGTTGAGAAATAGAATACAAAGAAAAAGAGAAAAATATTCAACAGTATTGACTTTTTAGGCTAGAGCCCTGTCACAGTGTTTCATGATTGTCATATTAGGGTCTTTTGCTTTGTTTGAATAGAAACAATGACTCCATCCCAGATTTTACACTCATTATCGCCCACAAACTCTTACATCACATGCAGTTATTGTCATAAGGTTATACAGTCTATGACATCCCGGCTGAGGTTATTCAGTTTTTATGTCATGGTGTAATATAATGTGAACGTTTTTACATGCATAGAATCACATTATGAATCTCTCAGCTGCAGGAAGGACGGAGGGCAGGGTCAGGTACAGATCAGCACCGCTGGCTCCTGGCAGAATTAAATGTCCTGCTCAGGTCATGAAGGGTGGTCTTCAAGCACCAGGCCACCCTCATTGTAAAGATAAACCCATATTGCATTGAGAAATATGTGAGGTACTGTATGTCTCAAACATAAAATGTGCTCAGATCCTTTTTGGTGCAAAAATACATCTTACTTGGATGTGGATAGATTTGAAAAATCCCATGTGATTGATTGTTAGAAGTGATTAATAATTTCCACTCCATTAGTAAGCCATGGTAATTGATGAATGGCAGCATCACAAGAGATCAGAAGTTTCATTCAGTTTCATTAAAATCTCATTACATGTCTGACTCTGAAATAACTCAGTCCTGGCATACAGTCCCTGTCTCTGTGTTGATCTGAGTTGCTTAGAGTTTTTTTTTTTGGTGACTGTCTGCTTGGACATGGTCCCTCCAGGGTCCAGAGGGTAGAGGACATGGCTGGGTACAGGACAGTGGTTCCCAACTGCTTTGGCTTTTGTCCACTTTCATTAAAAGAAGATGAACATGTTTATTCACTTTCTTGACAAGAGTTAAGGTGAGACTAATGCAACTCTCATGTTTTTTTAAAATAAATATTACAACCTTTTTCCATAGCTTTGTATGTGGCTGTAAGTGTAAAAACACGAGTGCTGAAGTAGGGCCCAGTACCTCTAGCTCTATGCTAAGATAAGTCTTTCTGGCTGTAGCTTCAAATTTAGCATGAAGGTGAATCTTCTCATCACCTTTCCAAGAAAGAAACAAAAACATGTTTTTCAAAACGTCAAATATTAAACCTTCAAGATAAAGCTGTCTAATGAACTCGTGACTATCACACAATGACACAAGTACAACCAGAGTGTGATTATTTCTTCTTAGATTTATTCATCAGACTATTCCACAGACCTGAAGAGCTAAAGTGATCAATAATGCACAAAAAAATGAAAATTGAAAAATAATCTCAGAAAATAAACTTGGAAAAATAAAAACATCTGCCTTCCACCTCTTCCTTGAACATCATGTGATCTGACCTCAATGAGAGGAACAAACCACCTTGGCTTTGTGACTCTCACCTTTGAAATAAGCTGCTGTAATGACTCCTGAGCTCAGACAAACTGAAATGCTTTGGGGTTTCATTTGGGTTCAATGTGCATGTCTTCTATATAGAACTCATATGGAACTATATGGAATCGGTTTTATATGGCTGATTTTATTCCCTCCTACTCATTGTTTTACATGAGGCTGTGTGTGCTTGCTCTGCAACTGCAGTTGGAAATCCTCAAAACGGTCTTTTTTTCCACATTGAATGATATGATTTGAAAAGTGTTGAAATTCAGGCCCGGTCCCCTGAGTATTCCCTGATGGGTAATTTACGGGCAGTCAAGTTGATAGACAAGGACACAACATGTTAGATCGCTAATGAATAAGCCCCCTGCATTTGAGCACACACACACAAACACACTCAAAACACCTACTCATACTTTCAAACACACACACCCAGTCTCTCTCTCTCGCGCTCTCTCTCTCTCCCTGAGTCTCACAAAAACAAGCTTCCTGCTTTTATATCGCCATTCCTTCCGCGCTCTGGGTCCTTGATGGGCAGAGCACAGTATCCCTGCGCTCCCTCCCTCTCTCTCTCTCATGTGCCTCTAGGCGCTGCCTTATTTCCCCCCTCAGGAATGGTGCAACTCCCTGCCAATTCCTCCCAATCCATCAGTGAGTGTTCTGCCCCCCTGGGTTTTTTTTCCCCCCATACCATCACACCGACCCGTTCTCCTCCACCAGGAAGGAGCTGCTTCTGCTTCATTCATCACATTACACTGAGCTTAGAATGAGTAGGGGAGTGACTGACAGCCTGGATGTTGACACATGCACCACAGCCACAGAAGCAACACATATGATGCAAGTGACCACTGGAGGCTGCTGGGTTCTGTGTGAAGGAGCTGTGTATCTGTAAATACAAGATTAATATGATTAATTCGATGTCTGACTGGACAGACAGATATTGAACTGAGGTTGCACTTGGGCTTAAGGTCTGTGCTGATATTGCTGGGCTATTAAGTAAATGATACAAAGCATTGATAAATAATAATATAATCAATAAGAATAAAGTAATATTAATAGATTTTGCAATACGATTTCACAGCATAAAAAAAAGCGTTTTTAATTCTCATTTTACAATTCACTCCATTGTATTTGTTATAACATAATTCTTTCAGTACATGTTTTAGAAATGTTGCCTTGAAAACACAGTGACTCATTGCAGGTCTCCACCTTAAGTGCTTTGAGATAATGTATGTTGTGATTTGGTCCTGTACGAATAGACTTGGATTGAATTGAACTGAATTGTATTGTATTGACTCGTCAGGTGAATCTATGGTCTCACTGGTATTTTGGTAAAAGAAGTGGTTCACCAAAGCCAGACGGTCTATAAGTAGGTCTGTGCGGGGACTGTGCCCTCTTCACCCAGCGGAGGTGGACCCTTTTACCAAATCTAACTTAAAGCCCAGTGTTTCAAACCTGCATGGAAATACTGTGGTGTGTATCTTTTATTGTAATTTTAAGTTTTGGATTTATGTGCCGCACATAAAGACTGAAACTTCTGACAGGGAGAATGGGAGAAGATCAGCACCACGGACAGCGTCTCTCTCACTCTCGCTCCCTCTCTCTCCCTCTCTCTCTCCCTCTCTCTCTCTTACTCTCTCTCTCTCTCTTCCGGGCGCACACTCGGCAGCTGGCTGTGATACAGCTCCTCCCTCCTGTGTGGTGGCTTTCCCGACCAAAGATCCTTGGACGTGAACAGTTTCGCTGAGGAGCACTTTTTCTCCCCTCCCAAACAACCAGACGGACAATCGAGGCGCCACTGATTCCACATCGAACTGAGAGAAGGGAGTTAAGGTGTCGGATAAGGTCTCGAACGGTCCTTCACCCCCCAAATCTCTGTCAGCGATGGAGACTTGGGCTGGCTTCTGCCCAGGATTGCACTTATCTATAGGTATCTGGGTGATGACAACCGCTCTTACCCTGCAAAATGCCAAGGCGGAGATAACTTGCGCATCTTGCCCGTCGCCAGTTCAACTTCACCTGGAGAAATTACAGATGGGAATGCGCACTGACCCGACAGAGGAGCCGAGCGATTTAGAGTTTAAGGAACTCGGGGTTACCGGACAAAATACTAGGGTGGACGACGACCATGAGGCAGACGTTTCTGTCGAGGATGTCCCCATGTTCCCACAACATGTCAGTTTGGATGGAGTAAGAACAAGGGCAGAAACGCCAGTGCATAGTGGGGAAAGTCACCGCGGCAGGGTTGATGACAGGGAGCCCGAGTTGGGTGATGATGCTGCGCTCCGGAGAGCGAAGAGAAGCGGTCCTGAGTTTGCCGAGTTCAGCGAGAGCAGGTGGACCGGCCGGACTGGCGTGGATGCGGGCGCACCGGAGGATCGAGGCTCGTTGTTTGACGGACAGAAGCAGGGCAGGTCCGACTTCGGCTGGAACAGGAACGAAGGGAGAGGAAATACCCGGCAGGATGAGCCCAAGATCACCAGCAGCACTTTCGCTCTGACGGGAGACTCTGCGCACAACCACGCGGTGGTTTACTGGTCAGGACAGAACAGCAGCGTAAGTAGCCCTTGGCTTATCAGAATTGTTCCTCTGCGTCTTTGGCTGCTCTCCACGACTTCACGTTTAACACTAAGACTGCCCCGAGAGTGGCTTATTTCCAGCAGCTGGGTGAACAAACTCCGTGGCGCACGGAGCAGGGACTCTGCGCTGTGGCGTGCCGCTGAGTTGTGGTTCAGTGTTAACAGGTGCACTGGAAGCTACAGATGCGCGCTGACGCTCTGTTCTATGTAAATGTCGGACTTTGTGCGGCGTTTGTGAATTGTATTAGCGCGCGACCTTTGACTCTCATATTACGCACGAAATCCTTCCTCCCTGTTGTAGCATCTTTCGTCTCTTTATCCTAATCCATGTTACTTTCCCGTGTCAGTGCACGCTCCGTGCATTTTCAGTTCAATATTTAGTTAGCCATGATTTATTGTCTTGGTGTGAACGATATTTATGATTTATTTGCAGCGATTTGGAGATATGCTAATGCATGATTCATTTCTCCCTACTGATGCGAGGTTTTCATCCAAATTAATTGACTGGGGAAGGAGGGAGTCATAAAATATTGCTCAGTCTCTGATAAGCCCTTGACTTCTGTAGATTATGAATTTCTCCTCTGTCTGACTCCTCTGCTTCCCATGAATTTTAGTGTTGACTGAACCCAGCACCTTATTGACATTTTAGGAGCTATTTAATCTTTAAACATCTTAGGTGACCAACACTGGTGTGTGATACTGTTATTATATTGCACATAAAAATATGCATTACCACAGACCTTCCGATGGGGGTGTGCAGTGTTTGGAGGGTCAGTCTTTTCCCATCTGCATTATCATCAGAGAGGAGATGCCTCCCTGAAATAACCGTGCCTGATGACATGGACTCTGTGACATGCTAGACTAAACGGCAGAGATTGTGACAACACTGACATAAAATATAAACTGAGGCGAAATTTTTCCTTGAATGCTCGGTGCTCCATTTGAGACATGGTGAAAGTATACATAATTAAATAGGTTCTCTCTGTGGATGTAGGCGGGCAACATGCAGTTCTTTGAGTATCACAGCATCACTGCACAGGTCAAAGACAAGGGGAAACCTGCTGCCAAAACATCTGTAAATCTTTGCAACAGCGGTAAATAGCTCTTAGACACAGACCACATTCAGGCCCATTCTGCACGTGAATTGGATGAAAATCCTACCCCTCTTACACAAAAGGGCCCTCATAGGAAGAGAATAATGAGACAAAATGAATCAAAGTCATTTACACAACCATGTAAGCTCACAGGGAGCCGCTGGGCTCTCTTTGTGGTTTCACAAGCTTAATTTGTTGTTGTGGCTGCTCCACTCGCTTTATTCCATTTGTAAAAAAAAAAGAAGAAAACCCCACATATTCAGTCTTGTCTGAGCAGATTATGACATGGTGCATGAACTTGTTTTTTAACCTGCAGTGAAGACTGAGGCACTGCGAGTGGAACATGCTTGTGTGTGCGTGCATGTGTGTGTAACTGCGTGAGTGTGCACTGGATGGAGAGGGTGAGGGGGATATTGTGTGCCGCTGCCCCTCAGCTTTAAATCTTTAATAATTATCTTGACAACTGAGGCATTTATTTCAAAGTCTTTTCCTCTTCCTCTGCAAAAATGAAGGAAATCAGGCATGGCCTCCAGATCGTCCTCCAGACAGGAGATCTTCAAATTAATCTTCAGTTGCCAATGGTGCTTGTTGTGGTGATGAATGGGCTGGTAGGACTAGAGGATCGAGGACGAAGTCTGTTAATTTAACTGCAGCAGTAGTTAAGTTAGAGTTAGAGTAAGTGGCTGGCTAACAGGATGACTAGCTGATTGGATGGATGACCATCATGACTCAGCTACCCTAATTGTATCTGCCTATTATGCTCCTTCACTTTCCATCTTTCCGCTTTCCAACTGAACTGAGACTGTCCTCACCAAATAAATAAGAACACTACTTGTTTGGTTAGAGACTTACAAAAAACAGGGCCTGACCTATGTTACATTTGACTAATGTGCTGTGTGTTTTAATTAATGACTGAATGAATGATTGAAATAGGCAGACATATCTTTGGAAGAAAACAGGCCCCACCCTCACATTCAAAATACCAGATTTTGGCCATGTATGGTTGCTGGCCACCAGGGATTCTAAGACCCAGAGATTGTCAAAAAAATCCATAAAGTTTTACTGACCCTGTCAGTTTCTTGTCTAGCGCTGTCTGTGTGCCTGTCATTTGTAGTGGAGTTTAATACATGACCCCTGGCATCATGTATCCTGCCAACAGTCAACTGCTTGAATCATTACCACAAACATTTCATGACTCATCATTACAATTTTTTGACGATGACCACAATCATTCCTGAACCTTTACCATGTGGTTCTTATTTCATGAAAAACAAATCTAATAGTCAAATTGCGGTTTCTGTTCCCGTCCAATTTAAACTCTGAAGTACACTTTGTGGCTAAGGTTGGAGAACCTAAAAATGGCAATAGACTTACATTTTTTTTGCTTTAACTGAGTATGATGATTGCCCAATGTAATGGCTATAGCATAACACCATCGTTTGTTACCTATAAGCTTTTCTTCAGTAAAAAATAATGCTCCATTTATAGGAGGAAGTACATCTTTGACAGCACAGCCCAAACAGAAAGAGCACAGTGTTTTTCTTTTCCTTGGTAGTAATCAGCAGCATCTCCAACGTGGAGGAACTGGCGGAAGGTGGACCAGCTGGAGTAACTGTGGAAACTTGACCGATTGCCTTATGTCAAGGAGGCAAATAAAGCCAAGACAGAGCTGAGGTAAAACCCTTGTGAAGTGGAATTCACTGGATGGAGGTAGCCATGATCAGTCAGGGTTAGTTAAGTAGTGGTTTATGCATGCACACAGCATAGGACAGGCATGCATTTCATGGTCCACCATCACAGCATTGCAGCAGATTTGTCACTCTCCAGCAATCTCAAGAGCTCTGGAACTTGATCGACATTCAATTTTTTCACAAGATGTAACAAGACCTACCTTTTGATAATGCAGTCTGATGTTTTGCCCTGCCTTTATAATGGCTTTGAAATTAGGGTTTCTAGTTCAAACTGGGATTGTAATGGGTGTTTTTTGTAGTAGCCAGGCTAAGAGTGGTGGCCATTTTGCAAATGCTATTGTTAGCAGCGAGAAACATGCAGCAATTAAAATTAATGTTTTCATCAAGAAGTTTAAACAGGAAGTAGTCTTGTCTTTGCCACAGAAGTCAACAGTAATCTTTGAGCAATGGCTGTGATCATTCACTGACCTTAATCCATGCCTCTAGGCTATTGTTAACATTTAATTTCCTTCCAACACTCTTTAGTTCTTTCTTTTCACCATGACCACAGTCTTTTTTTCCTCAAATTGAGCAATTCTTCTTTAAGACATGAACACAACGAGTCCTTTCCTAAACCAAGTCATTTTAATCTTACAGGTGAAGCTGTCTGATCATTATAATCATGTGTTTCAAACAAAGCAATAATAAACAAAATTGTTCAAAGGGTTACCAAGGAAATACTAAATGTGACCTGCTCTGTCCTTTAGGCTGGAGGATTTGGAATATGACATTTTATTTTGGTGGAGAATGACTTATCTGGAGGGGCTGTCACTCTGATGGCCACGTGCCCTCTTTCACTGACCTTTAGCCAAGAAACTGAATTCCTATCTGCTGAACCATTTAAATTCATGTGGACTACATGCCTAAAATATAAATGTAAATAAATCTTGGTTGGCTGTCTGGTATGCTCTTTGGTTGGCTGGCCTCAACATCGACTATAAATTTACAACGTCTTCGGTCTAGAGACTTTCTCTGTCTTATTTCAGCCAGATTGGTCGGCCGTGTCTTGTACTGCTACAACCTCTGGGAGGGCTTGCCGCTGCGGTGGGCTCCCTGGGGGGAATGGTGTGTCCTTTGAGGCGTGTACACAAGGCTAATACACTCTCACTGTCTCCCTGTACCTGTCCAACTTGCTGTCTCTACCCAACAGCCCTCTCTCTCTCTGTCTGTCTGTCTTTGTATGTGTCTCGATGTCTCTGCCCCAGGTTTATGCAGGTTATGTCGAAATCTTAACCTTAGATATTAACTGGGAATGTAGAAGTAGCAATGTTGGGACTAACTGTCATTTATCATATTCATGGGCAGGATTCCAGTGAGGCATCCCTACAGCAAAGTGATATGTTCTTTCCTGAAGTATTTTTGAGGCTGTGTAACCCCCCCACCCTCATGAACCTAATTGCTTTGTGACTGACAGCTGGAATATAAAATGAATAGCTGGAGCACTGCCTCTTTTAGTGTGATCTTGAAACACTAATCTGTTAAAGGGAACCTTGAGATTCCCTCCCAACAGCATAATGGCAATGAATATGCTCCTTTAAGAAGATTGTGACCATAAATATTGGCATATATTGTCGATAGCACAGGGCAGTGCGTCAGCATTCCGGCTGACCACCACATTTTCACCCCTTGATGTTCTCTTCATGTACCATGGCACATCGCCCTGTCTTTGTTGTTCTCCATCCGTTGGGTGGGTGCAAAATTAGCATAAGACTGCAGTCTTTAAAGTCTTAAGAACTCATGCGGAGGCAGGTCAGCCGTATCTGGCAAGTCATCAAGGGAGCTGACTCTGTGTTTGCAATTCCCAAATCCCCCCTGAGAACCGGAGGAACACATGCAGACTCTCATGAGCGGCATTTGAAGTCAAAAATGTCATGCAGCAAAAAAAGCAGGCACAGGTTCAGGCAGGAACCGGACGAATACAATATTCACATTTTTTTTTCCAGGATGTTGATCAGGATTCTTTTATTGACTCCTTTATGCAAAGAATCTGAAATCCTTTAAAGGTCCAGTGTGTAAGATTTAGGTGAAAGGGATCTATTGGCAGAAATTTAATGTAGAATAATCCTCATGATGTTTTCATTTACTTTATATTTACATCGAGGGGGTCCTCTCTACGGAGGCCGCCAGACTGGACAAACTAAACACCTTTTGAATTTTGACAACTGAAGCTACCACAGGTTCTTTTTCATGTTTGGAAGGAGAGGGTGAGGTGAGGGGTGTTCAGCTGCAACATGCAACCTCAACACTAGATATCACAAAATTCTACACACTGTACCTTTAAAAATGTTTCAGTAAACTTTTTCTTGCTGCATGTTACAGTATGTTCATTATATGCATCTCTTGTATAGAAAGACCCCAGAGACCCACAAACACGGCTAGAGCCATGTGCAGCATTCCCAACTATGGTCTTTGCAGTTAGGGGATGTCATTTAGTATGTAGTGGCAGGTCATCCTCTTGCTCTTTTTCCATCAACCCATCTCACCCTTCAGCCTGAATTACTGATGGTAATACATTATAAACTTGTCTCTTTTTTTCTCTCTCCCACTACCCTGGTGGCCCTCTGCTCTGGAGGAGGAGAGATAGGGAAAAAAAAACTGGAATATCATAAATAATGTAAACCTTCCACCGGGCCTTATCTCCCTTATCCCTCAATCTCTTCACTCTCCCTCCTCCTCTAATTAGTGTCTACAGAATTGTTTCCCATCCCTTGCTTTTTTTGCAGTGGAAGTATGATGTCGTGGCAATAAGCCATGTGCCACAACACATGAATGGAAAATCTGTCTTGTCTGGCCTCCAGAGCTAAACTCTTGGCTGCAGTTCCTGAACAGTTGGGGTTGGGCTGTGGCTTGCTCTTGACCTTCCGATTTCATGCAGTGTGGTTTTAAAAGCACGTTATATCACTTCATGCTTGCAATCTATGGCTGAGCCAGGTGTCTATGTGTATGATGAGTCACATCATGTAGGCTATAGGTCACATTTCACTTCTGGATGCATCCATTATGTGCCACAGATTTTAGCCATGCATTTTTAAAACATTTGCTTAGGTTTTGTGTGAGGATGGGAGAACAGCCAATGACAGCCTTTGAACTCTAACCAGCAAATATGGCTAAGCATGGAAAATCTGACTAACACATAGAGCTGTCAGAATCATCTAACCCTTATGACTGCATAAAAAAAATCCAGCTCTAAACTTAACTAGGTCAGCACATTTATGGGTTACATTTTATTACTCGACTTAAAGGTCACTGGATGCACTTTGAAGTGTCGCATAATGTTAAAACTCTCCCTTGTGCTCAGCACAGAAACGCCACCACATCAAGAAAGCTATTCAGGAAGCCATCCAATCAGGGTGCATTGCACCTGCTGCTGCAGCATGCCGCAGATCTCGGATCACATCAAGCCGTTAAAAGCTTTGAAGTTATGAGCACGCGTGTAGTAGAAACCCAGCCAGTCAGACGAGAGGCTTTAAGGCAGCGTTCCCCAAATCTAATGGCCTCATTATGTTTCCTGTGTGATTGCCACGGTGGCTGAGGCCCTGGTGGAAGTCACATCGCTTCGACTTCAGAGAGTATAATCATACGCTTGGCCACAGATCCTGTTTGGCACAAGTGTGTTGACATTATCTATGTGAGGGAAAGAGTGTGAGGTAGAGAGAAGTCTGTGTGAAAGTATATGTGCGGTAATTACATTGGAACAACTCACTGTCAGATTTAATTTGGTTTCAAATGCCTTTTCTCCATGTGGGAGAAACCAGGCGGCATATCGTCATCCTGCTCTCTTGCTGGGCAGAGTTTGAACTTCTATGAATTGACTTAAGGAATATCAAGCTTTGAGGTTTGTGCCTGTGGGACTTCCATGTCTCGGAGGCACAGTGCATCTTGACCTGAGATACTTTTTTTTTTCTCATCCAAGTGTGATACCTTGTAATGTTGATGTCCCTTGCCATTTCCAAAACACGGGAAAACCTGGGAGAGCAGCCAGGCGATGAGCACGTAATAATGTCAGACCACAGTGAAGCTATCGCACGCTGTGTCTCCTTCTCTCTCTCTCTCTCTCTGTTTTTCTCTCTCTGCCTCTTTTTGCTTCTACTCTCTTCCTGACTGTCCTCCCTCCCACACATTAATATATATTCACAAGGTAACAAATTCACAAAATTGCTGGCATTCAGCAACATATTTATTCACATGCAAGCAGACAGACAGAAACTTGCACGCATGCACTGAAAAAACATGGACATAGACACGCACTGATTCTCAGTATCTTGTCTCACTCTCTGTCGGAGTGAATGGTGTCGTGTCTGGAGGAGGTTGTCATTGATGGAGACTAATGTTGACACATCACACCCCAGGACCTGCAGTCAATTAACACATTGTCTAATTAAAGTGATCTACTGGTTTATCTATGAGAGATTGAAAGTGGCTGTAAAACGGGTCCATGCTGCATTAATTTTACAATCAGGTCTGCTTCTTAATTTCCATTTGTGTTTTAATGGTAATAACCTGCTTAAACATCCCCCCATTACTAAACAGATTGTGCGAGCATCTTTCATTGATGCCAGCGGGAGATAGACGCTCATGATTTTGGATTTCTATTTTCTGTTGATACTCTCTCAAGCAGCGTAAAATACTCCAGCAGCCGCACACACGTGACTGAACTTCTGACTTTCCATAGCATCTGGCATGGAACTCTACTTGAAAAGAGCCCTTTAAATAAATCATCCTGTCATTTTCATTCCGTCAATTTTTCGCAAGTCATTTTCCTGCCGCCAAGGTTTGCACTTACCTTCTTTGAATGGAAACTGCATTATATTTTTCTATCAAGAGCAGTAATTGTCTCTTACCCAGCTCCCATGCTGAGCTGCTTTTAAATTTTTAATGACACCGTAAGAGTTGTTTGGACTGCTTGACGGGTACGTTACTAAGACGTCTGCCTCATAACGGAGAGTGTGAGTGGTCATAGACGACATTCAATTATTAATCCTGATGCTATTTTATAGGTGTTTGCTCGGAGGATGAATAATTCAATGGAACAGAAAATAGAATGGCATCTCATAAACAGAGTATGATTGGCCAATATAAATGTATAGTTATTAACAATCCGTTTGGTTATTCAGTTAGTGGTGACTCCACAGCCCAAGTGGTACTTCTGTGTCGAATCTTTGCCGTAGCTCCAGAGTAGCCTACATGTAGAACCCTACGCAGAACCCTGATGTGCACCTCTCCAAAGATTTAACTACATCTCCTTCTTTCTATTCTTTGTTGCCCCCCCACTTAATAAAAGGAATACAATATTAGTGGACTTCAAATTCAAACATCAAACTGATAAATGTAGAATCACATCAACAGGAGTTGTCTTGTCCCCAGAATCAATGACCACACAGAAAATGAAACGACCCTGACATTGATACCACATCTGCTGAAGACAATGCATTTGGGAGAATTTGGGGCAACTTCTCTCACCCTGACTTTCAAATGTTCCAACATTTCAATTCTGCTATGATTACACATAACCCTGAACCAACTACAGACTGATGTCGCACCATTAGATCAGACTGTTTTTATCAAAGGGAAATATTTCTCAGAAAACATGTGAAGATTATTCAACTAAATTCGACAAAAAAGATACAAATTCTAAAAGGGATGGCCTTTCCTCCTCTCGCTCTTTTGGCTTTGGACTCTTCTCCAACAATTGGATTTGGATGCCCTCAGTATCTACCATCATTGCAGACAATGGAAACATTTCTGGATCATTAAATATGAACAGAGGTAGGGGTGCCCATTATCACCAGTACATTAGCACTTTTCATAGAATTGTTCTCCTCAACCTAAGACAAGGAATACTGCAATTCAGATATTGAAACTGGTTAAAACTGTCATACAATCAGTGTATATGCCCATGACATCTTGTTATATATAACAAATGCCTCAAACTGCCTCCCGTCAGGCTGCAATATGATTAACAGCTTTGGCAAGGTTTTCAGCTATTCCATTAACCGGTCTTAGTCTGAGATTCTGCCTCAAAGCCATTTTGACTGGGATGCTGAGGTTGGGGACCCATCCTATAATCACACTACTCAATCAATTTTAACACCAGAACCCATGTTTCAACAAACCAGGATGATATATTCAAACACAAATTTGCCTCATTAATACATAACATCAAAGAAGACCTGAAGAGATGGAATAAAAGCTCCCTGCTCTTTAATTTCCACCGTCAAAATAAATGATTAATTTGACGTGACCTCTGTTAATCCATCCATGGGCTGATCCTTCTTCCTGAATTCAGCAGTCAATACATTTTACTGTAAAGTCAAGGCCCAGGATCAAAATCACTACACTCTTAAAACCCAAACATTATGGCAGGCTCAACGCACCTGAGTTTTACCACAATTTCCTCTCCTACAGGTTCACTATATCAGACACTGAACCAACACCTTTAATTATGCCTAGTGTGATACTGAACACACCATTTGTAAAGATTTCCATATTCAGCATATTGCAGTTATAGATGAATCTGTTAAGGCCAGTGGTGAAGGTAGATTAAAGTTCTTGCCGGCACTGCTACCCCTAGTCCTGAACACACACATTAAAATACAAGTATCATACGTCCATCGATAAAGTTTATGTTTTTTTTGGTGACATAAATCCAAAGTAGGGCTGCAGGAATTATAAGTCAACCGCTCCCTTTAAAGTAGTGTTTTTTCTGGAAGTAAAATTGCGCAGGTTATCATACCAGAGTCGCAGAACAACATGTGGAAGCTGTGCAGCTTCTCCATGCTATTGAGATGAAACTGGGAGTCAGGAAAGGTCACGACTTATTGTGTAGTTCACTTTAAAGATTCTTGCAAAAAATAAATGCCTGCAAAAAACCTGCAGCGCTAGATATGAGCCAGTGAGCTGTAGCAGAAGTTTATATTAGCCAGCAGAAGTAGCTGTAACAGTTGGGAAAAGGCAGGAGTTCCCTCAGCACAGGTATGATCTGACCTAACATTAGCAGTATGAGTGTGCATGTATTTTCTTGTTGCAAAAGCAGAACTGTAAGAAACTGAATTGCGCAACTAAAGTTGTATAGTCCATTTTATATATGTCCACAAGTGCTTTTATCAGTCATGAACAGATTTTCTTACCTTAAAATCAAGGTTTTTAAATCATTGTGATACACAGAATATTATGATAAGTAGAATAGTATTTCTGCCATTATCACGCTGTCATGCCCAAAAGTGACTGTCTACTAGAAAGTGATAAAGCACTGATACACTTTATATGCATCTACAACTGCTTTATCAGTCATAACTGGCAATCACTCTTAACCTTATGTCCCTGGGGATAGGAAATCTTTGTATTTGGGAAAGACATTTTTTCAGTTCAGACTGTGATCAGGCATGCTATTGTTTTCGATGTGTACATTTGTTTGGTAGATTATATCTAATATTCTTTTTTATATTTGTAAGCCAGGCTGTTTCATATAAAACATAAAGCAACTCTCCCTTTGAAATAATCCTTGACTCTGCTTTACCTCATTTCCTAGACTGTCATTTTTTCACTGAGCTTTAATCACTTTCTGGTGGACAATCCCCTTTTTGGTATGGTATAAAGAAGCATAAAGTACTGGCTTACTTTTACCCCTGGTTTAGACCCACAGTTGCTTCAAAGTAAACACTGAACAGACAACTCCCTGTGCCTGGTGGAGAGCAAATGGCACGCTTAACCTCAAATTGTCTCTTTCTACTCTAACTCCAATCTGCCGTAGTGTGATGTTATGTTAAGAATCAGTGATGAATCCATCGGCTTTCCTGGATAGAAACAGTGAGGAGTATTCAGCCTGGGCCACCTGTTCAGTGGCAGCTCTCTCAGGACCCTTGACCTTCTCACATCAACACAAAACTTCCACAACACTGTTAATTACTAGTATAGACATAGTTGCATAAACTGAAATCCACAATATGTGCAACTTCGGTCCTCTGTTAAGTCTGTTATCCAAAATATAACAAATGTTTCAATATGAACAGATAAATGTCCACCAGACTTGATTGTGCATCAGATATAAACATCAAAATGTATGCAGCTATGCTTGTCCCATGTCATACAGCTCAGGAAGTCCACCTGTCCAATACTAAGTCCTACACAGAGTACACAGTGTTATGGAGGTTTTCTGGAAGCTGGTGAAAGAAGAACTCAGACAGCAGCTGATGTCTTATGCAGAATAATTTAATGTAGAATTGAAGCATCAAGGAGACCAGAAGGTGAAACAATATACAAATGCTAACAGAGTAACATGAGACATCGTCCCCCTCAAGTCTGAAGATGTCTCCTACAGCATCCCAGTATATCTCTTTCTACTTACATCACCCATTCTAACAGCACATTAATGAAAGGCTAGAATTGCTGTCACTCTCTATATTACATGAAGGTGTTCACATCCTATTGGATAGTTAAGTCTAAATATTCATAACTAAACCACACTGTGTTCTTACTTCTTATCACTGGTGTTATTTAGAAGAGCTGACGTTGGTGCCTCTCTGTCTGGCTCATCTGAGTTAGATATGTAAGTCCCTGAGCGTAGACACTACAATGTACTGTTGGTTGGTCCTTAATCTATAAGCTGACCTTGGTACTGCTCAGAGAGAGAAGGGAGTATCTGTGGAACTAGCCAGGCACTCTTCTCTTAATGGTGTACAGATATAATGTAATATACACTATATATACATAATATATAGTGGCATATACAGTAATGTGTGAGGATATTCAAAACAACCTCAACACACATCACCACTCATTAAATGGGCTTGAGGGTCATCTCCCAACAATAATGACCCTAAGCTCACAGTCGAGAATATAGAAGTGCTTCAGGGACGACTAAGTGACAAGTCCTAACCCAGCAAGACTCCTGACTTCTAACACGTGTGGAGAGACCTGACAATGGGCAACACCCACTCAAATCTGTGTAAGGTGAGCAATTGTTCTTCTGTTTAAACTGCAAAATGTTAATTTATTATGTTATTATACATAGACCATTCACATTTGAACGGATACCGATGCCGATACCTGGAATTCAGAACTGGTACCCAACTCTCTCAGTATAATAATAAAATGTTTTTCCTGCATCTAGAATTACGAGGTGGCCGCCTCCATCGATTGCGTGCAACCGCCGCCCTCCTACAAAATGGAAACTGCTCATAGTGAACACATTTGTCCCAGGCCAAATTCATCACTATAAGCGGTTTATTACTGTAAAAGAATTGTGTAGCTTCTACATGATAGTCCCAGAACTTGAGGGAAAGGTAACAGCACACACACTCTGCTACTCACTGCTCTCTCTCTCTCTGTCTCTCTCTGTCTCTCTCTCTCAGACTCAGCTGACGTCTCTGACCTGCTACGGTTGAAACACTGATTTGTTTGAAATGTTCCCACAATATCAACACTGATCATCACATAAAGATCAATACTTTCATTTAATGAGTCAAATCTTTATTCAGAGCTGCACATTCATTCATTATTCAGATCATCTCTAGTGCTGACACACACTCACACACGCAAAAAGGTTTGATCGGACACATGTGAAAACTCAGATTGGTTAAAAACAACAGACTTTGTAAACTCAATGTATAGAGAGTCGGAGGAGATGGTGGTTAGCGCTCAGTTTGGCTCAACTCAGCAAGAATGATATAGACATAGAGAGGAGCAGAGTAAAAACTGTAAAAAAGAACTTCTTTATGGTCCAAACATGTTTGAAAAGACCCGAATAAACACTGGAAGCGAACATAGTGGAGCTGTGCATGGCTCCCTGGGTGTCTGCCTTGGTGGTGCTGTGGCTGGGCTGTGCACACTCTGACGTTGCCTGGGTCCGTGCACGGCATGGGTGTCTGCGCCATTGACTCATCATTGTTCTGACTCCGTGCACTGATCAGAAATTAGCTTGGCTTGATCACGTTCCAGGGGTGAGTCACATGGTCTTGCTGTCTCTCTCTTTATCTAACATATTCCCTTTCTTTCACTCTCACTCAAGCATACATACTTTTTTTTTAAGTGTGTAACTTTTGATAAAAATGAATAACATACTTCCCTCTGAAACGACAAGTTGTGATAGTAAATACTAAGGGTGCAGTCTTGCTCAGTTAAATACATCCAGTAGCTTTTACAGCTTTATGTGGTCTAGACTGAGGTGGCTGTGTAACTGGAATGACTGTGTCAGTTTGCTGGCTTTTTGGCTTTTCTCTATTTTTGCTAATGTTACAGTATGTTTCAGTAAGTAGCTTACTATTATCACAGTATAGTCAGCAGTTGCTGCGTCGGCTTGCTTTAAGCCAACATAGATGAGGAGTCCTGAAAGTGGTCCATGCTTCTGCTGATGAAAACTGTCTGATACAGTAAAAAAAAAAATATCCACAACAAGCAACTAAATGTAGCTTGAGTAGAGATTTTTCTACATCAAAAATGAAGGTTAACAAAAATAGATGTAGACCTGTCCAGGGTGTCAGATGGGATTGGCTCCAGCTCCCCCGCAACCCTCAACAGATAAGTAGTATAGATGATGGAGGGATGGAATAGTTATGAATGTATTAATAATACTGTTTCAGCTCTTTACATTACAGACACTTCTTTTTCTTGGCCACTCTGTTGAAGAACAGTCAGCATATCTGCCAAATGGTGTGTGATACAGTACAGTGCATTGTTTCAGCTGATAATTGCTTTCAAGGATCTTTGAGAGTTGGCACCTGGATCCAACAGACGACGAACTGTTGCCACCTGTAATCAAGTTTGTTTACCGAGTGCACAGAGGAACGAGGCTGTCGCTTGCTTCTGCTCGTCAGCGTCTGTCCGGTTTCAGATGAGAGAGAGGGGGGGCTGCGTTCGTGCATCGCTCCCGTTCGCTGCCAGGTATCACTGCAGAGAGCCGGGAGAGAGAGTCGACTGCAGTTGCCTCACACTGTCACATTTGTGGTGATAAATGGCTGAGATGTGCGAAAGTGGGTGTTTGTGTGTGTTAGTCGAGGGGATGTGTGTGCACTTATCTATGCATACTTTATGTGTGTGTGTGACTCTGCAGAAATGCCGCTTTATGTGTTAATGTGTGTTGCTGCCGATGGCTGTGAGCTGCCAGTAACACATAACAACCTAATGAAACATGCTGATTAAGACCTGTCAGTTTTGGTTTATTTAACTGACAAAACAAACGTCGGAGTCCAAGATAAAAAAGTTCTGTCTTTATTCATTTTACCCTCGTGGGTGTTTTTGTTTTCATCACCTAAATGAAAGTAGAAATACAACAGTGTGGCGACAACATGCTATAAATGGATATATAATCAAATGTAGAATAACCATAATGAAAGAGAAAGCACGGGTGTCTCCTCTACTTTACATTAATCTCAACAGTGAAAAATAATCTGTCTTCTTGCTACTGTAATGGAGCCATCCTCAAGTGGCCCCACATCGACCCTCATCGCTTGTTTTTCCAATTACTCTGTTCTTTCACGCACTTTATCCACGCTGCCGAGGTTGTACTGAACACAAGGAGCATCACACTTTTTACACGCCCCAGCTTGCGAGTCTGTTTTTGCCTGCGTCAACAGCACAGTGATTTTCTGCAGTGTGGCACGTCGTGCTGAGAGCAGCATATAAGCCAGCGTCAATGAGGGCTTGTGTTGTTTCTTTTTTTTTTTTTTTATGTAAAGCTTTTTCACTTTTTTTCTTTCGTAGTACTTGTAAAGAAGAGAAGCCCTTGATTCACTCATCCCACTGTGCCCTGTATTGATGGAAAGTTCATTTAGTCCAGCTAAACCTGGCAAACACCTAGAACATTTCTTTCCCTAAAGTAGAAGCTTAAACCTCCTAAATCCCAATAATTCTCAGTGCGGTTAGCCACAGTGCTGCCCCAGTCCTGTCATAGAGACTGATAGTGGGCCTTTGCAATCAATGGTGTTCAGTATCAGTCCTGGTGTGTCATATACCTTCAGGCTACAGTGAAAATAAGGCAAATAACTATTCAGCCACTGTGAGACTTCTGGCTGCTGCACTTTTTGTGGTTTCTTGACAGTAAACCTACATTAATCAATATTTTTGACATGAACAATGTATCAACTGACAGCAATGTGACAGGGGTCAGTTGTGGGGCCAAAATCACAGTGAAGGAGCTAACGCTCAACTCTGTCCAAAGTTTTTTTTAGAGCTTCTTATTGTTTTGGTTCACAGCCCACTTTTAGTATATAGTCCAATGTCACTGCCAGCCACAGGGAAAGAAGTTCTCTGTTGCTATGACAGATTTCTGTCAGTTAGATCGGAGTCAGGCCATGTATGAGATGACACACTTAGAAATATTATGTTACCGTTAGAGGACAAAACATAAAACCAGCTTCCCAGCAAGATAATCATCTCGTTCATCTAATATCACGTAACGCCTGTGTTATAACAGTAGGTGGCCGTAATTATCTCTTTCATTTGTGACCGAAAATGGTGTTAAACCTGAAACAACAGGAACGCAGCTCAACTGTTTAATTGGTTTTATGATTTACAGGGTCAGCGTCTATTTGCTGGATTTCCTTGTAGCATTGGCTCATAAGCCTGTGGTGAATATTTCAGTGTTGTGTTAGAGATATGTCGGCTACATCTTGTTTCTTTGTTAATTCAATGAGGCACAATCAGTTTAAAGAGCTTTAGTGAAGGCTCATTGGGTCAGTTGTGCTTCATTTATAATTTACATTAACCAAGTGCAAGGGATTTGAAAATTGTGTTCTGTTCTTTTCATTGTGTTTATCTTATAGAGTAGGAACCCGCCAGATATTTATATTATATATGCAGAAAGTCGGTTATCAACACTGAACACTGAGTATAGAGCTGAGAAATGTTTGCATGGTCAGTATGTCCGACAATGCATTTTTGATCGCTCATTACAGTGTGAAAATGCAGTGGTTAATTTGTAAGCTAATTTTTTTTCCAAAAGGAAGATTTCTGCTTTTAGTTTAATTATTTGTTGTTATTTATATTTTTAATTGCTGCGGCAACTTTAGCAGAATTAGTGACAAGCTTTATTAGAAGACAATTTCACAAGATACAGAGATCCAATATAAAACCAAATAAAAAGGCAAAACTTCTGCTAGGGACAAAATCTTAACTAAACACTAAATTAGATAAACCATTACTCTTCCTACACTTAGTTTCCCTACTGATGCATCCTCATCCACAATGGCACCTCTTTTTATCCCCCACAAGGCTCAACTATCTCCCATTAACTACCACAGCATGTTAGTGATAGTAACCATATGCCTTTTAATTATCACATTATCCCAGACGTGTCACAGTGCGAGAGCAGCAGCGATATTTCAGGCTTGACCTTTTCAGGAGCGAGTTGATGAAGAACCATGACTTAAAAAAAAAAAAAAGACAAAACCTGTGAAATGCCAACATCATTGGGATTACCTTTATTTTGGTAATCTGGTGATTTGGCACAAGACTCCACTGCACGTCTCCTACAAACTAAATGGGAGGCCATTCACTTCCATCCATCATGTCTGGTCCCTCAGCAGCACAATGCCTGTGTAGCCTGCACTGACCACAGCTCTCCCTTTAACAATGAATATGTTATTGTGTAATCATCAAAAGTAAGTCGGTTACATAAAATGTAATGAATTCTGAATAATGCCCCATTTTCACCGTGTGGCCTGTTGAGTATCAATTATCTTGAAGGGGATGGATCTCGTTCCAGTTCCTGTCTGATTTTTAACATGTCAGTGTAAAGACATAATGGAATTTAAATGAGAGCACTCAAATGGCAGCAATGATTTAATGTATGGAGAGTGCTCTGTGGCAACTTTATTTAATGAAATCTATTCAGTCCAGTGCTCTGAATATGTGACTCACCTTTTCATTTGTTCTGTGCATGTCACTCGGCAGTGAGCTACAATATTCATGTCTCTATGCAGTCAGCTGGATGCTTATTGGGCTAATCTCCTCTGTTCTGAACACATGGACATGGAATCTGATATAATAACTGATGGATTATTAAAGCAGCAGACCAGGTTGTTTTCTTGCTCACAGCGTTTATCATCTGAAGACGATATCCCACTGATAAGTGCTGGGAATGCAGATAGGACAGCGGAGGCTGTGTATGATTATTAACATTCGCCGAGGTAGGGCCACAAGTGAAGGCATCGCTACATCATCCCGACCAGTGAGATGGATGAGGGGAGCATGGGCTGAGGGGAAAACTAGGCCTTGTTGGGAGCCCACAGAGTATCATGCAGCTCTGGAGAAACCCAGCCCAGGTGATTATCACGTTGTGCCACTTAAATACAAATGAACGTGCTTTTTCACAGCGAAGAGCAGCTTAATCAAGTGTGTGTGTGTGTGTGTGTGTGTGTGTGTGTGTGTGTGCATATGTGTTTTCTGTCTGCTTGTTCCTGCATGCCTCTTTTTATTTTTGTGCCTTCAGAATTTTAGCCCACCACGTTTCCTGAAACAGAGCAATAACAATAACGCTGGTCATTTTTATGCAGAAGCGGCTGCTTTTGTGTGTTCTCGTCAAACAAGTGTTCCCGTCAGTCCACCGCTGTGTTTCCCACCGGCAGCCTGGCACAGCATCCAGCCTGCAGCGAAGGAGGCTGGCTCTTCCTGCCATTCCCCTGGTCACACATTTGCCGCCTGTCTGCCTGCCGGCTGCTCCTTAGGCAGTGCCTTTGTCCATCACTAGAGGGAGTGGGTAGCCTAAAGAATAATGAAGTGTAATATGAGCTGCATGACTGGGGGACAGACGGACAAGTGTGTTGTGCCCATGCAACTTCAGTGCACATAGATGCATCCTGCTTACAGTATGTTGTGTATGTGAGTGTGACTGGACAGATGCCATCGTCATCACGTCATGCAGTTTGGCAGATGAGAAGACTCTGCGATTGTGATTGAATGTAATAGATGCGGTGTTTACTCTGTGTCTGTCTAGCTGTGTTTGTGTGTGATGAGAGTGAGCAGGAGGGAGGCTCACACAGTCAGACAGACATACTCTGAGTGATAAAGAGACACAGTCGCTCTCTTGGACTCACAAAGCAGCTAGTTTGTCGAATGCTAAATATTGCAGAGCATCTCCCGCAGCATCTCAAATCCGTTCCCTCCTCTGTTCCTCGGAAGTGGATCAGGCCATGCTCGTCTCTCCCAGCTGCAGCCTGAGCCTGTTTGCTGCCCTTTCACAGCTCACTTGCCACACACGAAAATGTTTATGTGGCCCTAATTGAATTTAGAGCTACATGGTTTACCAGATAGAAAAGCATTTGTTGAGCAGGCTGCTACAAGAGAGATAATCCTGTTCGTGGAGATTCTTTGCTTCTGCGGCCTATCTCTGCATTTAAGGAGCTTTGGTTTTAGCCGTCGCTGGGAGAGGGAATTTAGCCACACTGTCTCTCAGGTTGCAGTGGTCCCAGAGTCACTGTCGTTTCATTCATTTCCCTGAAAGAGAGAGGTGTGTCAGCTAACATTTTATCCCCGCTCATCATGTTGTTGTTGTTAAGTCTGTCCATCTGTCCATGAATGTGTCTGCTCAAAGCTAGCACAGCCCACAACATCCCCACAGATGGATGTAAAACCCGTCATGATCTAGAGCTGAAGCCAGTAATTATTTTCAATAGTTAAAGGTCCAGTGTGTAAGATTTAGGTGAAAGGGAACTATTGGCAGAAACTTAATGTAGAATAATCCTCATGATGTTTTCACTAGTGTGTTTCATCTAAATTGTATGAATTGTAGTTTTCTTTACCCCAGAAAAGACCCTTTATATTTAAATACTTTATATTTACATAGAGGGGACCCTCTCTACGGAGGCCGCCATGTTTTTTACATTAGTCCAGACTGGACAGTTTTTATGACAACTGAAGCTACCACAGGTTCTTTTTCATGTTTGGAAGGAGAGGGTGAGGTGAGGGGTGTTCAGCTGCAACATGAAATTTCCAAAAAAATCTAAATTCTACACACTGTACCTTTAATTGATTATTGGATAAAATATTGCTTGATTAACTTTGAATTGTTTTGGGTATACAATTTCTGTTTAAACAAGTCCTTCAAGTTTCAAATGTTTTCATTTCTTGTTTTGTCCAAAACCCAAAGACATTTACTTTACAAAGACAAAAGACAAACAAAAGCAGCAAATCCTCTCAGAGAGACTACGATTGTAGTTTCTGATTGATGAATAACTAAAACATTTAATTAGCATATTACATTTCTGTGGTCTATCAAGAGCTGGAGTTGATCTGAAATAATTATTATTTACTTAATGAATTAGATTAGTCAAGTGACAGAATTCCACTTAGAATGGCAAATATTGTTGTCTTTTTCCAACTACTCAAAAGTGAGGATTGAAGGCTTTGCTCTATCTTCATTATAAAATGAGTTCTTTGATGTTTGTCTGTTAATTCTCTGTTGATCGGTTAAAACAAGAAATAGGGAGATGTCACTTTAGGGTTCAGGACATTTTCCATAATTTACAGACATTTTAAACTACTACTTGATGATTAGGGAAGTGAGAAACTTGCTGTGTTTTATAGTTTTCTTGTATTTATTTTATGAAATATGTAATTGTATGTAATGTGTTTAATCCCCTCTTCTCAGGGCCACTTATCAACCTACAGTCCTGGGTTGCTACATTGGCAGACACAGCGGTCACGCAGGAGAAAAAAGTTCTGGGGCGATACCGACCTTGATCAGTGGGGCCCCAGATGTGGAATTTACCACTTGACTATCTCTGGGCTGTTATATTTTGAAATGTTTATTTTAAGATCCCGGTGTTTTTGCTTGGTAGCACATGGCAAAGATTGACAAGGAAGGAGAGAAATGGAGGGGACGAGGAGACCGAGGTCTGATTTGACATTCAAACACAATAATTACTCACTTGTGTCCCTACAGCAATGTGCTCATCATGTACAGTAGATTGCAGCCCTATTGCTGTGGAAAGGTTAGCGTATGCAGAAAAGCTGATGTTATCGCAACATGCAATAGTGCTGAATGTTATATATACAGTGAAAAATGAATGCTCTCTTCCATCCACATTGTAAATGCAACATGGATCAAAGCGGAGCAATATTGGCATATTTTGCATACGGTCGCCTGTGCCTTATTTCCCTGCAGATAGAGTGTCAATGCAATACGGGTGTGGGTGTGTGTGTGTGTGTGTGGGTGGGTGGGTTCTAGTGGATCCTGTAATATTACTCCTCATGTCATTGCCATGCAAACCAAGACACATGTGAACCTCCTCCGCAACTTGACGCTGCTGATTTGTCAACAGTTCAAAGGTCAGGGCAAGAGTGTTCACCCCCGCCTGCCCACCTGCACCTAGAGTATTAAAGTAGTGATTGAAGGGGAGACAGGCAAGGGGTCAAACCAATCAATCACAGACGGAGGGGAGAGTCTGGACCCAGGAGAAGTAAAGCAGTTTAATAAATGATTCTGTTAATTTGTGCAAGCACTGCAACCTAGTTGTGAATGGAAATATAAAATGATCTAAATTAAAATCTTTTCTGTTATTCGGCTTGGTAATAGAGGAATTTCATTTCTCAGCACATTTAACATGTAATTTCATTCTTTCCAGTGATGGTAATATGCTCAAATGATCTGAATTGACTACAGCACATCCATAAACATGTTCTGAGCAGGGACTAGATGACGATCAAATGCTGCCAAAACAAATGCACATCCTGGCATTTTTAGTCAGATTAACATGCAGTTAGTTGCCTATGAAGCATCCAGCAGTCATGCTAGTTAAGATACAAATTCATTGTGGGTTTTCACGCCTGTGCATATACACGACACGCCGTGTCACACAAATCTATTAAAAAAATCCTAAGCATAGTTGATATTTTCTTATCAGCAGGATATCAAAGACCCTTGATCCATAGCAGGCTATATTCCTGATAGCGCTAGGGTGTGCTGTGATGATGGGTGGGGGTGCTGGGTAGTTGGGTTAGGAGGCCATTTGAAAGAATCTGAATACATGGGAGTCTGGGGAGCATCATTTTTTGCTCTGCTGCATCGAGTCATCACGGAGTGGGTAATTCAGCCGAGTGGAAAGAGTTCTATCAGGAGGCAGACAGAGAGCATGCCAACATGCCAAGCTCCCACTCAAACCTTAGATGCAACATTGAGATGAGATTATAGATTATTACAGCAGGAGTGTGAGTGCAGGCGCTCTAGAATAAGTGCAAAGGCAATATAAGAATTTCCAGTACCTTTTGTTGTCTACAGTATATTATCAGCTCCATCTTCTTTATGTGAAGCTTTTTATTTCTCTGTGTATGGGTGAGACATAATTTTCCCTGCCAGACCCTGAGAGTGTGTGTGAGCGTATGTAGGTGTGTGTGCACATGTATGTGTGGTCGGCGTAGATAGCATGCTCCGTTTCTGTGTGATAGAGACTGACATGCAGTGTGGGTGGATTCACAATTTGGACCATATCTGCTCCTCGGGCTCTGATGCTCATGGTGGTGGCTGGGACTGAAATTGCTGAAAGAGCCCACTCCACATTTTTCTTTGCTCCCCCCTGGGGCAGCCACAGTGGTAAAAAAAAACCTTCTCTCACTGCTATGTGGTGTGTTGCAGTAGGATACAATTAAGACTCGGAGCAAGTGTGAAGAGTGAACGGCGAGCTCGATGCTGCTGACGCTGATGGACGCAGCGGCCGGGTGTGAATAATCAGCATTAAGATGTTGTGGCTATTGAGGCTCATGAGCAGAAGACAGTGCTTAGCTGCACCAGAGCCGCTGGGAAATGTGTTTATGTTGTTCCACCCCTGTAGCTCGCCCCCCAACTCCAACCAGCAACACATACAAACACTAATGCCTTTATTATCTCCTTTCACTATGCTTTAAGGTGTGTATGTGTATTGTTTCATTGTTCATGCGTCTGTATACAGGGGTTTCGTGGGGTCTTAAGAAGTCTAAAAATGGCTGAAATCCTACGTCTTAAATGCATTCAATAATCACATACTGGGTCTTAAACACATTCAGGTAGGTCTTCATTATTTTACAATTCACTTAATACATTTGTTGCACTTACAATAAGAATAAAATATATAATTTTTTTATGTTTTGGTTTATTGCATATATTGTCTCTGAATGTTCAATTTATCTTTCAGGAGAAATGCTCAGGTCAAACATGAAATGAAATAAAGAGTGAAGCAACTCCAGAAACCCTCTTCAGCCACACCAAACACAACTGGAGACTGGATTTTATACTGTATGTATACTGTATTTACCATATACTGGTCTGTAGCAATGAGGGGGTTGGCACAGACATTCATGTGACAATATAAACTCAAGACAATAAAAGAAAGTAAAAAGATAATAACATTCAATATGCAGCGGCAGCTTTAACAGAAGTGGGAGTTTTCTTCAGCAGTGGGGGGGGTGGAATTTAACATCTCGTAATTTTTTGCATGAACAGCGCGAGGTGATGTGGCTGGACTACATCCAGTACTCTGATGAACATGAAACTCTGCAGGTTAAATAATCTGTATGCAAAAACTGGTTTGGATGGAATCAAATAAGCATTTTCTGGAAGAATTGATCTTTTTCAAGGATACAGATGTTAGGCCAACATGAAACTAAAAAGTGATAACCTACAAACACCCTGGTCAGAATTTATCTCAGTGCGCTCAGCTGATGGAAAAACTATGGATACCTACTATCTCTGCCTGTAGTTTGAAAGATAACATTTCTTTTTGAGGCTTTGTTTAAGCATTGCTGGGACTCTGATATTCCTTCATATCTGCCGTGCTTGACATAGGTCCTGAATTCTATTCATTAAAAATACCCTCTTTAAGAACATCTTAAATCTAACTTGTTAAAACCTGCACAAGCCTTATTCATATTTCACTACATTAAAGTAGGAAACATTCTGCTTTGTTCTTCACATTATTTATGCAACAGCTTCTAAACTATGATGCATTGTTATTGATCACAATCTCCATCCCTAATGCATTAAACTGTCTACTAGTATAAAGATGCAACACCTGTTTTTCTCCAGGCTTGAGTCTTCATTGATAGCTTTTCATTAAATATAAGCTATAAAATCCTACACTACAGGCTTATTTCAGTTGTTACCAAATACATATGGATGGTGAGGCCGGGTGAAGACATTTTCTATACAGATAAAGTACATATCCTGATTCTTCATTGACAGATGTTTTTAATATAAGCATTTCTGTCTAATATCTGCTAAATCGTATGCTTCAGGCATATTTCAGTTGTGGCCAAAGACATAAGAAGGTTAGATCATCCATACATTGGCTACAGCCATGTTCACTTTTCTATTAACAATGGATAACAGTTGTCGCTTGTAGTGTTGAACTCAAGAAGAATAATCTCTTCCCTGAGCATTGTCGTGCATTTCATTTCATTATTTTGCTTTTACACTTGCCAGCTTCACTATTTATCACTTTTTACCACTCTCAATTCAATTCAGTTGTACTTTGTGCCAAATCATAACATACATTATCTCAAGGCACTTTACATATTAAGACTTTATGATGTTATAGAGAAACTCTATTGATCGCACATGAGCAAGGACTGGAGGAAACCTCTAACAGAACCAGGCTCAATGTGGGCTCATCTTATCGACCTTGTTTCACCATTCTCATCAGTCCCGTTCCAAATATCTGATGACAATAGTAAAGCGTTCAGCAGATCACTGGAGGTAATTCTACTTTTACATAGAAACTATGAGATATGAATGCTTCTATCCTCATTGCCTCCTAGTACAATAACCTCAGAAACAGATAAGGATTTGGCTCAGTAATGCTATATGACTTTAATTTGCTTTATCCCCAGACACAAAAACAAAGGGCACTTTGAGTCATGGATTATATGCACTCTATTCAAGGTCTGAAACATGTCTGAATTGTAATATGCAAAATTCAATAGTTCTTAGTGTCTTGTGCAATAATAGAGAGTGTGGATAAATGAAATGAGATTAAGAGAAGACAGAGCATGATCACGAGAGTGTTATGTGTAAATAAGATCATTTATGCATAATTTAGTCAACCAGCTAATGTCCACCATAACAGCCAATTTCTGCCATGTGAACAGAATCCAAAAGGCCTAAACGGTGGCATATGTTTCTCCAAATTAAAGGCCTGTTAGAGCGTGTGAATTGGCTGCGCTCTCAGTGACTCCCCAGATGGATGGAGATTTCCCCAAGGACAAGAACTCAAACCATCTCCTCAACTCCTCCACCTCCTTCTCTCCTCCAAAGGTCCTTCTGTCCTTCTCCCTTTGTGACCTTGAGAGGATATTTCTTTCACCACTCCATGCGTACAATAATCCATTCCATCTGATGTAGTAAGATGCCAGATGCACCATGGGGAATGTGACATTTCAAAATCAGTCTTTAGAGGTACATTTAGCTCAGTCATCAGATCATTTCTTACCAGAGTGAAAAATCACCTCTTCCCTCAACAGGGACTTAGAAGACGAGACATTGGTTGCCTATCCTGTGGTCTAATGTTAAACCCAGGGAGGTTAAACCATGGTTTATATTTGCTTCAGCCCTGTGGGAAGCAATTAGTGAACGACTCCTGGTTTAGATTCATGGTCATCCACGTGTACTCACAAGTGATTTATTGATATACGCAAACTAACATTGTAAATCTTGATTAGTAAACAGCCTGTGTGGCAATGGCGCCTGGAACCTCCCAGTGTGGATGGCGGATGGCAGAGCTCCTCCGACAATTTCTCTTTAAGTCTGGCAGCCCAGTGGCAGCTGTGGGCTGAGTCTCCGTAAATCCAGTGTGGATGAGGGAAGAATTTTGATCAATTAGAGTACTCCATTAAAAGGGTCAGACTCAGAGAAGATGGCTGCCATGCCTCCCTGGCACAGATATGAAGCCAAGATTGAATGAGAATGTGAGCTCTGCTGCCATTTGTCTTTTACCCGGGAATAAAATCTCAGTTTCAGTATTGAAGTTGTCATAATAGATTGATTCAGGAAATATATATTCAAGCTATATTATTAAAACAAAAAATGGAGGGTCTCATATATATACTTTATATTTATGAGACCCTCAATTTTAATTATTTCAAATTTGTTGAGAAATCACAGATTTCTATTTTGGTACGGCATACTACAACACCCATTACCATCATGCTGGTTAAAAATGTAGTAAATTTAACATTTTTCAAATGTTAAAAAAACTGGACCAGAAAGAGATTTTTAAAAAGATGTTTACACTTGTGAACTCTATAGGGGCTGCAGGGTGGATTTAGTTTTTCCAATCTTTCATATTTAGCATAACAACATGAAAATATTTTTCTCCGTTAACTTATAAAAAGTAGAGTTCAAGAGGTTTAGTTCAAAATGTTGCTACTAGTTGAAAATGTTGCTACTAAATATTTTATCAGGATCTCTAGCATGTGCTCGATGTCAGGAGTGGCCTGAAAATTGACCTGAAATGCTATTTAGTTTAAATTTAATTTGATGCTGTTTCTTCATTCGAATGGCAGAAGAAAGATTTGTGTAACTAGCAACCCCTCATTGCTACTGAACAGTGTACCGTATGTTTATATAAAATCCTATCTCCAGTTGTGTTTGGTGTGGGTGAAGAGGGTTTCTGGAGTTGATACCATCTGAACTTGCAGCAAATAGTTCTTTGTCATGTTTGACCTGAGCATTTCCCCTGATGGAACATGATTGAACGAGTGATGGCAGGGATGAGTGGGGTCAGATGTAATCTCCTTCCTTTGTTTTGCAGAACCCCAGGGTTGTGGACAGGTGGGAGCCACTGGGCCTCTCTGTTCATACGCCTCCTTTTTTCTGCTTCACCACAAAGGACAGGAAAATATACGATGAAAAATTACAGAGCAGCTGTTTCAGATTTTTTTTAAAGCATTGGGTTGATGTGACATCTCCTCTGAAATGTGACGGATAGCGAAAAATAAAGTCAAAAGAGTCCAAAGTGGTCAAAAAGTTTCTGTGTCTTCTTTTTATGTATTATTTATTCGATAATAAAGCATAGAGCCTTTATGATGGAGCTGACAGTCTTCTTTAACCCGTGGTTAAAAGACACAATGTTCCTCAAACACTGAAGGATTCAAGTTGACACTTTATTTCAGTCAGCATCAAACAAATGGTAACATCAAGACACAGAGTGACTGAAAGAACCAAGTAAACATGTGCTACTTTGATAGTAAAGACAACTGTCCCTCAGTATTGTACACATAAATCCTTCAAGTACTGATAATGTATCTTACAAACAGCACTTTTCAGTCAGAGTATCAGTAAATGACTAGGTAACCTAGAACAATGATGATACAGCCTTGTGAGAGCTAATTGCAGGGTGAGAGCATGATCAGTGCTGGTCTCGGGTGACGATGAGGATGCGACGCAATAATGCGGCCCCCGAGCCTGATAAAAGAGCTGCCATGTGACAGAGTATGTGGCTGAGGGTTTTATAGGAGGGGAGGAACCTAGTGGGAGATAGAGAGGGGGGAAGAGTTTGTTTTGAACTGTAGCAGTAACTAACATCCCCTCTCCGAGCTTGTCTAATCAAAGTCGCACCCTCCCCTCTCAGTCATTTGCTCAAGGTCTTTACCTTTATTTGTTCACTTTTACTTTTTAAAGGGCCAGGGCCAGATGAGGGATATGAGGCATCGGCTTTAATTATAGCATCAATTTCACTGAGTGATTTGACAAGCTGTTATAGTTTGTTCTCGCACACTGTGTATGTTCTCGCACACTGTGTATCTTAACATCTCCCAAAGTCCCACAACACTGTTGCATATCTATGCACTGTGTATAAAGATATTATTTTATCAATGTTGTGATTAGCATATTGAGCTGAAACACTGATGTGGGCTGGGAATGTGGTTTACTTCATGTGTCCAAGGCTGTGAAAGTAAATGTGGTGTTTTGATTTATTTAAATTTTTTGAATGAAATTATTTCCAAGGAGACTGTTTAGCACTGTTGCCTCACAGTAAGAAGGTTGCCGCTTCAATTCCCGGTTCAGCTGGAGTCTTTCTGTGTGGAGTTTGCATGTTTTCCCTGAGTCTGCATGGGTTTTCCCTGCTTACTTTGGCTTCCTCACTGTCCACAAACATGGATATTTGGCTAAGGTTGATTAGAGACTGTATGATTGTGAATGTGTCTCTGCATTGCAACCTGTCCACTGTCTGCTGCCTCTTACCCAAAATGATTATGGATAGAATGAATATACTCATGCGTGTATATACACTGTATGTATCTATAGTTATGCAGCTTCCATTTCGGCCACACTTATCACTTACAACAAACATATGATTACACATATTTAGGTTCATTGCACAGGTTCACTGAGCAATCAGTTCACTTTCAGGGTTTGGTTCGATTTTAGATGAATCCAGCAGCTATGGCCCAGTCTTTTTTTCTCACTTGTAACATTTACAATGTACAACAGTCCCAGGCTGAGTGTCACAGCCTCACTCTGCTTGAACCAAAGTGCTTTTTGGCTTGTCTAACGACTTCTGAAACCCCCTTTATAACACCTGAATTTAGAGCTTGTGTCTGACAATTTCTGTAACTCAGACAATCCATCAATCACACCCACTTCACACAGTGATTGGCCAGGTGAGCAGAGGTGTGGGAGGAGGGCAGAGTTTGGACTGGAGCTCTCTTTTTCATTTTTCACGACTATAATGAGTCCAAGCATAACAGGATATTGACCCTGCATGTGAGGTGAGACTCTTCCAAAGTGTATTCCCATGTGTTTGACTCACAGCTTGTTGAAAGATAATAACTGTGGATAAAGTAATTAGTGTGGATAATGTAAACATAAAGTGAAGACCAGGGCCTTGACATGGTGTTTCCAGGGATATCGATTTATTTTTCAACACCGTGTAGTAGCCAACTTCATCACTGCAAACCTTTCGATTTTCTGTGTCCCCCTGCAAACACCTCTGTTGTCTTCTGTGCTTCTGGCAGTGTTTGTCTTTACAGTTTTGTTACTTGTATTAATGTTTTCTTAATTTGCCTGGTTCTTAAATATGTGCATGTGTTTTCTTAAAGGTACAGTGTGTAGAATTTAATGATATCTAGTGTTGAAGTTGCATGTTGCAGCTGAACACCCCTCACCTCACCCTCTCCTTCCAAACATGAAAAAGAACCTGTGGAAGCTTCAGTTGTCATAAAAACTCAAAAGGTGTTTAGTTTGTCCAGTCTGGACTAATGTAAAAAACATGGCGGCCTCCGTAGAGAGGGTCCCCTCAATGTAAATATAAAGTATTTAAATATAAAGGTTCTTTTCTGGGGTAAAGAAAACTACAATTCATACAATTTAGATGAAACGGACTAGTGAAAACATCATGAGGATTATTCTACATTAAATTTCTGCCAATAGATCCCTTTCACGTAAATCTTACACACTGGACCTTTAAGTTAGATACATTGCAGGCATATACAAGGTTTGCGAATATCTTAGCTATGTGTGTGGCTTAGGCAGTGGGTTGTGTGATGGTGTGTGAAATCAGTGTGTATATCAGTCATGATGGAAATGGTGCCAAACTGCACATTAAGGCTGCATATTTTCATTTGTCATTACAATATATGTCTGGTGAGGTATTACATTTACATCAAAAGCTGCCATTACACTCATGGAACAACTTGTATAAAATATAATAATTAATTACATTATGTGCGTCATTATTCTATCACATTATAGTCAGTTCATTTTGTCATCAGATCTAAATACATTTTATGCACACGTGTTCAACCATCATGAGCACAGAGGAAGTGTGATGTAGCCAGATGGAGGCTGCAGGAGCAGGTTCCTTGAACACCATGCACTGTGGCCTTTTAGAACAAGAATAACCATATTTTCCTTTGCATGCATTGTGAATAATTCTGAGATGTATATTAGGAGTTATTAGGATTACAAGTATTAAAGCCACCTGAAACCATGTTTAAAGCAATTGAGGATGTCTACATTAAACATTCAGTGACGTCTGGTGTTGAAGTTTCATGTTGCGGCTGAATACCCCTCACCTCACCCTCCCCCTCCCAATTTCCACCAAATAAAAAGAGGCCTTTGCTATATATCGTACGTTTTGTTACGTGTGAGCTGTATATATCATGATATGATGTACATGCAGTTCTAAAAGTAGGCCTGTACTTTGGTTATGTAACGCCCTGCACGTAAAAAGGTTATTACCACGATGAAGATTCACATCTTAATTCCTGTCTTTGATTCCAAAGAATGGAACTGAGAGTAGAAGAAAACAGATAAACAATTTATCATTCTTAAACATGGATCGAATAAAAGAAATATCATTAAATCCTGTATCAAAATTCTTCACTGATCTTCAATTATAATGTTCCCTCTCCAATGGAAATGAAACATTGCTTGGGAAGTTCGTTGCAGTAGTGGCATGCCTGTGAATGTGTTGCACTTGTCTACCTTTTACTTCATCTTTCCAATAGAAACATAAAGTGATACTTTACTGTACAAGATGGAGGGTTGTATAAGTCATCGCCACTTCCAAGGCTTCATTTACATCTAGTGCTGCAGGAAAGATGTACTTTGGATAGTAATCAATATGTTTGTTCAACCTTGGGCTGTTTACAGCTTATGTTGATAGAATTTAAGGTTATTCACTAGATAAGTCCTGAAATCCAAACCAAACAGGAAATGTTTTCTAAAACTTTGGACCAGTAGTGTACCTTTACTACTTTACAGGCTTCTGTGCTCACTTGTGAACTTGTCCGGACATGTTTAGCATTTAAGTGATACGTCAGACTGGAGCAGCTTCTGTGATAAGAAAACTCCTTTTTACAAAAGATGCAAATCACCACGTTCTTATTGATAGTCCCGTCTAAGTTCTTTTTAAAGATAAACTTGCCGTTCAAAGGCCCTAGTAACGATTTACTCGCCTCGCTCCCCTGAGTCGCCTCCATGTTTGTTGTTACTCTGCCTTGTTTGTTTGCCTAGCGACGCAAGCAGGAAGTGGCGTAGCACTGCCAAGTAGCCTACGGGTCCTTCAATTGGCCAAATTTAAAATGCTCGCGCATTGAATAGCCACCTTTGATACTCATAATTAATTGCGATCATTTTAATAACGTGTTAATTTGCAGTGTAATTAATTAATCTAATTAACACGTTAAACTGACAGCCCTAATAGATATATCTATTAATAATACCCCATTAATATTATCATTTGACTGTAAACTCTTTTTTCCCTCTCAGGTGAACCATTTTTGTTACAATGAAATACTTTGCTAACCCCACTTCCTGCTTCACAGCTCAGGTCCCACTCTATTGTCATGCAACAACAGTTGGAGGTGATGCAACAACAGGTCATTGTGATGCAACAATGGCAACGATGGAGCATTTGGGCATTTCATACATTAGCCTTATGAAATAGCTGCTGTGTGTCAGACATCTTCATCTTCATCACAGAGGAAAGCATGTGAGTGAACTTGACGGGGCACAGACAGCAGCACACAGGCACTGGGATTTCTGGAACACTGGGAAAATAACTTAACTCCAAAGACTCGGCAGGTGAGGAGGGGCGCCTAGCGGGGCATTGCGCACCGTGGCTCGGCCAGTGGAGCCGTTGCACTCCGCTTGGCTCTCTGGCCAGAGTGAGATGGAGAGAGAAAGTCAGAAGGAGAAAGAGATAAGCCTAAGAGACATGGTGAACTTGACGGGGCAGGCACTGGGATCTCTGGAACGCTGGAAAAATTAATTTAATATCATCAAATACTCATATGATATTTTATCACGGGCCAGATATAATTCTATCACAGGCCAGAAGTGGCCCGCAGGCCTTGAGTTTGATATCTCTGTGTTAAATCATCTATACAATGACTATGTTGTAACATCACAGCCATTGTATAGTGCAAATACATTTGTGAGATTTTTCTTCTCGGTTTCCTCTCATCATACTGTGTATAATTTATGCACTGCCTTGCTTTGGGAACAGCTGAAATAACCATCGCATAATGTGTAAACAAAGCCTCTGTGCTAATTCATTAATTCTACATTGTGCTTATGTTGTTTTTGTTTTCTCTGCCCAGCATCAGCTTAACTGCTCATGGCTGACTTGATCCACAGGCAGACTTAGCAATTCAGATTATTTTCTGAGTGTGCTTAGTTCTTTCAAGCAAAACGTCAGGCTAGGGGGGGCTGGTGGTGGTGGTGGTGGTGGTGCTCACAATGCCTCTGCCCGGGTAATGTTCCCGGATTGAAGCTGCACTTGACTGAACTTTTTAATGGTGAGAAAGTATAGGGAAGTGAAGCCCAGCTCTTGCCCAGTCATGGCTGTAAGAAGAACTAGTTGTACGTCCACAGACAGTATCACTATCCAAGACTATTTGATAATCTCTTCCCACTTATAGCGAGGAGCCCAAATTTGAACCACCTTTCCAGTTAATCTACAAAACATATTCCACCTGTCTACCTGTGCAGCCATGGTAACCTCTTGCTGCGACATGCACTCATATGCTAAACGACACATACTCCCCAGTAAATACAAATGCAACTTATTCTTTACGCACAACATGAATGAAAATGTCACTATTACGCACTTTTGGAGTGGCAACTGAAGATACTCCATAAATCACACAGTGCATCCATGTTTCCCCATGTTCTCCTGCTCTGCTGCGGGTTCAGTGTGTCACTTTCAATTTGCCATCCTCTCTAACCATTGGCCTATTTCTGCCTTGTTTCCCCCACTCACTGCCGTGGCCCCCAGCATCGAACTGACCCAGTAACCCCATGCAACACCTGGCCTGTGGCCCTGTGGGAGCTGGACAAGGGGTGAGGCTCCAAACTAATATTAGAAAATTGCGCTATGCCCATGTTATTTTTGAGAGAAATGGGGGATTTTAATTTTATTTCATTTAGATTTTAAGTAAAAGGGGAAAAGTACATTTTTGCCCGAGACTATATTGCAGTAAGTACAAAAATCTGATCTCTAAATGTTTATTTCCAAAAGAAAATATGCATAAAGCATGAAGGATTTTGTGTTTAAGACCAGTAAGGTATTCTAGTTTCAATGCTTTTCATCATCAAATTATGATTCTGGTCTGTTCTCCAATCTGTTTCGGGCTTCATGCTGTTTTGTTCATCGTGTGTGTTGCATGCTGCAAGTGGATTTGTTGAAACTGTGTTTTCTTCTCTCAAACACAAACACAACCACAGTAATACAAATGATTCCTTGTGGAAGTGCATTGTAGCATTTGGCTAATGCAAAAAATTGGATCCTGGAGCATTTTGGCACAGAGGAGGGTTTGGTATCCTGTGGGATAATTTGACTGTTTAGCTCAGTCAGGTGCTGGATTTGTTTTTAAAGGGCTGCTCTGAATGAGCCACTTGCAAAAGTGCAGGGTATCACATCCAGGCCTGAAAAAAACCCCATCACTCTGTGACTAGTTTCCCTACCTTGAATCCTAACCTTATCACCCAGTAATCTCTTCATGCCGTGTTCCAATTTTGTCATGTCAACCCCTTCCACTCTCTTCATGCTTGCTTTCTGAAGAAGTTCACATGCTCGCTGAGAACTCATTTACACCGTGTGAAAAAGGTGAGGGTTTTTGTCCGTAGCGGTGTGTTGACGCAGACTTGTTCTATTCACAAGTGGGGGCTGGGTGGGTGACATTATGCTGTGAGATGTGAGAAGCGTCAGTACTTGGACAAGCCTCTTCGTTTAGCACGACCTTCCGCACGGCAATATCAGTGCTCTGCAGCACTCTGGGATATAAATGGGCAAGGGCACGCTGGGAATGAGCTCTCAGAACAGTCAGAGGGCATGTTATGTCACCAGATTAATTGACGAGACTAATTGATGACATAATGTAATGATGGCTGTCTTCCACGCCGGTTCATCACCTCTGGGTCGTGAGATGAGCAGTTGGGATGGAGAGCGTGCGCACCTACATCTCACAGAGAGAGAAAGTGAGTCTGTCCCCCACACTGACCGTACATCGTCCATCAGTCGCTCTTATGTTTGCTGGGCCTTTTCTCACACCATTGAGAATTGTTCTCCTGTGTGGCCATTACTTAATAAACCCAATGAAACCATTAATAGCCAGCACATTATGGAAAATTTGAAGCAAAATTAAACCCCAGACAAGGAATTCCAGCTGATTGTTCATTCCAAACAATAACCATAGCCAGCTTCTGTTAAACATAGCACTTTGCCTGTGGGCTTTTTTTTTTTGTCTCTTCTTGTAATTTAATTAAATCTATAAACATTCAGTCACAAAATTCCCTCTCCACACTTAAAGCCTCTCTGTCAACAATGCAAACTTGAGGCTTTGTGTGCTTAAAGCTTGAGGGCTTCTGTGGCAGCTTTTAATTTTTCTCTTTGTTATGTAGACCAAACAAAATGAATGCTCCTTAGAGAGCCTTGGCAGAGACAGGATGTGACACCCCGGGCCCTGAATCCTAATGACTTGGAAATAAATATATAATGTCATCACTTCATTAATTGCACCACGGATCCCGCAGTGAGAGTGTTTCCTCTCACATCATGTCACCCTGTCTGTATCTGCGTGGGGCCTAATGTGAGACGGAATGCGCTGTTCTGGGTGTGTGCTACTTCTGGAAGAAAAAAACAACTCTTAAACGTAGAAGTTTCTTCACTTTCAATCTCTTGTATTGGACTGCAGTAAAGCTTCCAACACTTTATCATCAGTTGAAATAATTGCAATACTGGATAGAAGATGAAAGGAAAATCAAACAGAGTAATCATGCTTCTTATCACTGGGGATAAAGTATTTGAGTCAACAGTCTATGTGAGATGCACACTGCCTATAAATTAATACTTGTCTCACATACTATTTGCAATATATGTACACATCACACATAGAAACCAAATGGCTTGATTATGAACTGTTTCCATTTTTTTTGCCAGGGATGGACAGCCTTTAAATAGCCATATTAGCATTCTTGGCTTGAAGGCGAGACAATGCTGGCAACGTCTGTGCCTCAGTCTGGAAAAGGGCTCCTCCACTCCGAGGATACAGCCTGGGTCTCATGCTTCCACTGCACTGCAGACTGTACACGCACAGTCAGATAAAAGTGGCGATGTGAAGAATTCCTTCACGGAGGGTTGCAGGAGGATTTAATCCAGCCTGATCCAGGGGTATTACACTCAAGGAACTTTGTCATTGTCATTTAGCTCAACCTGATTTTCAGGTATTAAACACTCTTAGGAGAGAATCTGCATATTTCTTATGCAATCAGAGAATGTTGCTGTTATATATACTCTAGTAATACATGATTGCAACATTAGCATGGATGAATTTAGCTCCAGTAGAGCCGGTTTTCATTTAGGCAGATTCACTCTAGCAATCAGCTGTGATGCTTTCATATTACAGCTGTGGAAAGTGGAAAGGATCTTAGAAATACTAAGGTCCTGCAGAGCAACTCCTTAAGAAAATAAGTCTGTTTTTTATTCTATACTTGTTTCAGATTTTTTAACATAATGGCCTAAATGCTGTTTCCAAATATGGTGATTAAACACTAAATACTTTTTCCACCTGGGGAGAGAAGAATAAACAGTAAACAACAGAGACATCATGCTATTATTAGTTTATATCTGTCTGTCAGAAAAAAATAAATCAAAAAGTGACATTATTAAGATTTGGTCAGTCTTTATCTGGCCACCTAATGAATGCAAATAAAATATTTCCTCCACTTTTATCTCTGCTTCAGCATCTACCACCTCCTGAAGGAAATGACCAGGGAACAATAGTCTTGGCCCAGAAAACTAAAACGAGGAGCTGAAAGATGCCAAAATGCACCAATGTAAAGATGCATTACTCTATACTGAGTGGTGCAGCTTTGAAAATTTTGAGTCAGAAAATACCAGAATCAGCCACCTAAATACCCAGAATGTACATTTATTTTAAAGAGTATGATTAGAATACTCCAGAGTTTTTACAACAATAGCTGTGCATTCACATGATTCTCAGAATGTCGTCCACCCTGGATGTGTGCTTAATTAACCCCTCGACACCTCTTTCTAATATTCATATGGTAATGAAGAGCAAAGAAAAATGATCAGATGTGACAGGCATGTAAATGATTCAAAATGTGCACGTTAATCATGTTCACACATGTACTGGCTAAAGAATATAGTGTTAGGGATTTGTGAGATGGACACGGAGTTTGCAAATGACAAAACTGATCATTTGTCAAGTCAAAATAAAGGTTTCAGAGCTGTAAAATTCTGTAAATTGGTTTACAAGAGCTACGTCACCAACTCTGCAGCTCTTGTACCAAAAGTTACACTGATTTTCCAAATTGTTCTTCCAACTTGAGATGGCATTCAACTGAATGTTTCCAGTTTGGAACACATTTTTCAGTTTTTGCCCAATAAAACAAGAGGTTATACTGCACCCTCTGAGTGGCACTACTTTTGGGGCATTCCGGATGCAACAGATCTGGGTGTTGTGGGTTTGACAATTTAACCATCACCAGGTTCACCATCAAGTGCCAAAGCAACTTGTACATGTGTGAGTGCTGCATTGGGCTAGTTGGTAACTCTGCCAACCTCAGTAGAATCAAAGAAGTGATACAATCTACACAAGAGTTAACACTGGCAATGCTGTCCATTCTTGGAGACAGTTCTTGGTGAGCAACAGAATGAAGTTTGATGCTGACGTCATAATGTTCCTGCCATTGGTAAGTCAACAGCTGATAATGTTAACCGTGGCTATGCAGCAATAGCAAAATCTTTTATGTAGCCCTTTTGGTTCAGCTTGTTTTTTCTGCCTTTTTCTTTGGAAAATCTTGTCACTGAGTTTAACAGAAATTTACTCTGAAACTATTCAGAATCATCTACATTAAAGGTGCAGTGTGTAGAATTCAGTGATATCTAGTGTTGAAATCACATGTTGCAGCTGAACACCCCTCACCTCACCCTCTCCTTCCAAACATGAAAAATAAACTGTGGTAGCTTCAGTTGTCATAAAAACTCTGTGTTTAGTTTGTCCAGTCTGGACTAATGTAAAAAACATGGCGGCCTCCGTAGAGAGGGTCCCCTCAATGTAAATATAAAGTATTTAAATATAAAGGGCCTTTTCTGGGGTAAAGCAAACTACAATTCATACAATTTAGATGAAACGAACTAGTGAAAACATTTCTGCCAATCGTTCCCTTTCACCTAAATCTTGCACTCCGAAACTTTAAGGCTTCAAACCTTTCACAGTGGAGAAACAGGTATCAGGTTGACTGTTTCACAGGTAACTCACTTTGTTATCCATACATCATCAACCCATTCTGCTAAACTCAAGTCATTTAGCTCCATTTGTTCCGGCCCTTTAGTCTTTTCTTCTTCTTTGTTCAGTTTATTGGCAGGTGGCAACCAACATCAAGGTGCATCACCACATCATCATCCACCTACTGTGTTGGTGCACCACTTCTGGAGGTACTGCAGTACCAGGTCAATGTGTGGACCCTTTAATGATATCAGCAGCTAGATTCATTTTATTTAGCTGGTTTGTTTCAAATACAGCCTCAGTAAAAACCCTCAAAAATCAGAATAACATGAGATTTTCAATCCAATTAAAAAAAAGGAGTTCAAGGAATTTTGAGAAATACATTAACCCTCAGTTTGACAGTGTATACATACATAATTATCTTGAAGGATGTTTATTTGAATTTAATCAGTTTGTCCTTCATAAACCAATGTCTTTGTTACTAATGTTTGCTGTAATTAGTTATTCAGGTGAACGCACATCTCCGGGGCCATACTTAAAAACCATGGCAACTCTAAACAGAAATGAAAAGTTTTTGAAATTATTATTATTACGACTATTTTTACTTAGAGGCCAAGTCTTACTCCAACTGGTCATTAGTGTATGCAAAATACTCTATGTCGGCTGTTTCAAGGTTGAACTGCAATCCAGCCAGTTAGCAAACCAAATACAATCTATGAAAAATATAAAGTGGTGATTTACAGATTTTTCATACCGCTCAAAATATGATGCTCACTCAAGGATGAAGGCAGCTCTTGATACCCCGGTGCACACAGAAGAGCTGTGCTGACCCTGTTTGACCCTCTGGTCACCTCATTGAATTGAGGTATTTTTTCTCATCATGCATGGCAGTGCAATTGCACACAGAGGACTAACTATGAGCATGATGACTCCCTGGGCTGAATTCCCTTAAATTGAATTCCACTGAATAATCACCCTGCAATATAATGAGCCATTACCCATTTGCTAGAATTGTCTCATTTGTCTTCTAAAATGCCCATTAATGTGTCCTCAATGTATTATCTTTGACCATTAAATTTAAAATCATGCATGTGTCCCTGTACATGGTCATATGATGCAAGATCTTTAAGAACTTAATTGCCAGAGATGTCCTGATTGCTTTAAGCCTCTGTAAGCCCAGTCGTGGCTGCATACAGCTACTTCCTCTTATTTTCTGGTTACTACTAAGAGCAAATAAATCATTTAGTAAACTCTTAATTTTTTGTTTCTGACCAAATTGTATATAACTTGTTTTTATTTATAAAATTGTTATACACAGAGACTTGCTGCTGGCTGCAGCGTAATGGACAGTTTTAAACAAGGTTATAAAAAGGCATCATAATTATCTATGGCAAAGAGATGAATTAACTAAAAAAGTATGCTATTTTAAGGGCCAAACATAATGAGACAATGAGCAGCACTTTGGCAACTGTAGAGATAAAAACTCCCTCACTAATGGAAAGAAAACTGAACCAGACTTAGTGTGGGGCGGCCATCTGCCTTGACCGGTTGGGGTGAGCATGAAAAAATGGGGAAGAGATGAGAGGTAGGCTGGGGGAGTGAAAATAGAGAGAGAGCGGGAGGAGAGAGAGACCAGAACTCTTCACAAAACATTTGAAATAATGTTTGACTTGAGTTTGAATGTTGAGTTTGAATTGCCTAACCTGAATCGTACCTCAATTCTTCAGACTGAAAGTTGCAAAACGCTGCCACTATCATTAACTTAGTAAGCAGTAATCAAATAGTAACAGGTGCGAGTCGCTATTTCTCAACAGCCAGATTTGGTGTTCAATTCATTTCTCGTTTTAGGTTTAGGTGTATGGGTCCTTCTTTTTGTAAAGTGGTCGTACATTCTATAGTGCATAATCTAAACTGGACCAGAAAGAAAGTATTTGTGTCCAAGTCCTCCTTTATGTATTAAACACACTTTATAGATAAAGACCTATTGACAACATGTGTGCACTAATTTACATTAACAACTTATTAAATGGCTTATCCTCTTATTGCACAACACAAGTCAATTTGCAGATGATGGGTAAATTGTTTATTTCATTGAATTAGTGATAAGCAGAGTGAGCTTTGGAAGTGTTTCAATGACTCTACTTTTCTCTTCTGATGAGTAATAATGATCATCCAAATTATAATATGACATGCACTATATCCCTTCATTTTAAAAGACGGGGATTTGATAAAAGGCTCATGTTTAGAATCTAACTGGCTATTAATGATAATTTGGATTCTCCTGTTGAAGTAGATCAACTCATTAAAAGGCCAACATACTGTGGATCCATGTATTAGACTGTCAGTGCCACAGGGCTATGGGCACAAACTGCTGGCTTTCATGAGGGAAATATTCTCCTCTCTCACCAGTGAAAGAAAGAAAAAGAATGGAGAACAAAAATATCAAAACAGAGACAAAGGCTCACTGAGAAAGATGGGGAACCAGACAGGCAGACAGAAAAACAGTGAAGACGACACGCAGAACTTAAAACAGGTTCACAAGTTCATGAGATCACATGCAGTTCTCCATCAGACAGGACAGAATCTTACAAAACCTCCATTACATACTAATGAAATGGAGGCAGACTTATTAGTACATATTAGCTCCTGGCTATAATGAATCCAACATTATTGTGTTTAGTTTATAATGTCATTTGAATAAGTATTTATCTCAGTTCCATAAAAAAGTAGGAGATGAGTTTGCCAGAAAATGTCATAAAATGATAGATAGCCTTTATTGTCATTGTATCAGCAGAATATAACAAAATCCAAAACACAAAACTGTAGAGCAAAGAGCTGACACACTCGTATGCTGCCATCTTGCCACTTGCTATAGGTGGCCTAGGAAATCAGTTTCCATGAAGTGTGACATATAACAATCTGTAAATTAAAACAAAACCCTCATATATTTTGAAAAGCTCTGACTCACACTGTCACATCCTGTCCTGCTGGTTAAGGTCGTTCCAAGTGTTTGTCTATTCCTACTGTTCCATTCTGTCTGTGGTTTATGGAAATGCTTTCTAACTCACATTTCTGTCTCCTGCTTGATCTTTGGATTGACTTCCTCTTTACCATATCCACAACTACACATTTTGATCTCTATGCACTGTGTTTGAGTTCTATGAAGAATAAAGCTGCCACTCTGACCATGAAGTGAAAAGGCAAACGTTTGATCGTATTAATGGAAATTGATTGTAAATAAAATTAAATCAAATCCAATACTGCAAATATAGTTTTCTATTGCAAGAAAGAAAAAAGATGATGTCAACAGTAAGATTAAGGCAATGTGATATAGGCCACTTTTTATCAACACATCTGATGGCGACAATCAAGTAGCAGCATATGGGTAAAAACAACAACCAAGAGGCCTTGAGTGAATCCAGTGTCAGGAACTGCATCCAATCAAATCACTTTAAGCAAAATGAAAGGCACCACTAAGTCTTCATTTTATAATTCAATTTTATTATAAAAAAAAAAATAATATTCTAATCTCATCTTAAAATATAGATAAACAGAAAAATAGCCACCATGAAGTTCATAAACTACTTAATACAATCAAAATAGCCAATACTGTACATATAGGTACAAAACAGAAACAAAACTTCCCTTCTTTCTCTTTTTCATTTTCCCTTATACACTCTCGGTTTCCTCTGTTATCCACCTCTTATCTCTTTCCTTTTCTCTTCTTTTGTTATAAATTGCCAACTTGCTGAATTTCCATTAATTTCCACTTTTCTCTTGAGTAATTGCATCAGCAAATAGTGATTGGTTTAATTAAAGTGGCCATTTTATATGAGGTTTTTATTAAGAAAATAAGTGTTGGTTAAATGTTTGTTTTAACAATATCAATCATTGAGTCATTTCAGTCTATTATGAGCTAATTGTACTTCATATTTAAACTTTATTGTATGTGATATTGGCTGATAATCTACAACTCCATTTAGTTTGTTAGATAGAAACTATGCTTTATCGTTATATCTCCTCCATGATATGTGAAGAATCAAGTCATTCAGATATATTGCTAGTTTGTCATCTGTTGGTCACTTGCAATAGAAAAAGATGTTTCATTTGGAAACTCAGTGACACTGAATTCAAGAAAATGAATCAATAAAACAGCAACTATGATAAAACAATAGAGGTCTCCCATTATTTGTTTTGAGATGTTGATAAAACTCATTAGAGCCGAAATAATATTAAGAAGAAGCAGGGAAACAATGACTTATAAAGGAACTTGAAAAAGCCAACAGATTTAATGAAATAGGCAATGAAAATACATTGCCTATATATGGAACAGCTTTAACCCAGAAAGTGTTAGCCTGGAGGTAACAAAGACAAAGTAAAGAAGACAGTATGGGTAACATATTAATAAAACAAGCAATAGTGAAATAAAAAAAGAGACAATACTATCCTGATAATCCACAAATTAAAGTAGTACCTGAGGCAGATTCGTCTGCTACCATAAAAAAATAGAAAGCCCCGGGAAGCGATTGATTTATTATATCAACTCTGATATGCAAAATCTTTAATTGGGCTCTGCAGAATAGACAGTTTGCAGATAGTTGCACTCTGTAATTATAAAAAGAGTCAAAGGTAAAATAATTAGCACACTGTGTCTCATATTGCCCAATATCTTTAGTAAATGTAGATCTTAGGTTAATTCAATTCTTGCAAATAGTGACCTTTCCTTTTAGTGGCAGCCTCATTCAGGACAGATTTCTAGTACTGTCTGTTAGACCAGTCACGACCACAGTCTACAAAGATTTACTGTGGACAACACATCCTCTTTGGTGTTCGTTGAATTTTATGATCTAGCAGTTCTGTTATCTGTAATGTTGACATCTTGAAAGTATTTTCTATACCCATGATCAATGGGAGGTACACCTTCATTTGTACTTAAATGAGATCTACCTATCAAGTGTCATGCACAGGACTCGGAGATAGGACTCGGTCGCAGAGTTTGGAGAGAGCTGACAATGTTCAGGCTTCATTTGTCAAAACAATACAATACACTGGCTAACAGAGGGCGCACAATTTACAAACGAAAACCCTCCTTTCTGTGAGGGGATAGCAAAAAAACAACATTAACTGAAATCTCCTCCAAAGAGGGACGAGATCGAGAGATAACTAAACTACACTAACCAAGAGAGCTATGAAAACTACGAGGCAAAAGGCCAACAAAAAACATTCTGAACAAAAAGGCTGGTGGCACTTGACGAGAGGACAAGACACACTGGCACAGGACAAAGGGAGACGCAGACTATAAGCACACATGGAGGTAATGGGAAACAGGTGAGCATAATCAGGATCGGGGAAGACAATCAGACCGAGGCACATGAGGAAGAGCAAGTGACCTGAAACGAGAGGAGAGTTACTTTCCAAAATAAAACAGGAAATCACAATACAAACATGGAGACAGGACAAAAACTTAGCTTGACCTCAGTGCGGTGTGACATTAAGGACCATTTCAGGGTTTGAAACATCTTTCTTTTGTATGAGTAAAACATGTCGTGGAAATCAGCTTGAATTACATAACTTACTGTAACACACCTCTCTAACTCCTCTAATGCGGTGGCTGGAAAAGCTTCTCTCAAGTGTATGCTGGATGATGGTAATGATGATGATGATCAACAATAACCTGTTGGATGGTGTATTATGTCTGTTGTTGCCTGTTAGACAGACTTTCCAATGCTTTTGTAATACCTCCTGCCATATCTGCTCTGTGACAGTTCTCTGAGACAAACCGACTCCTTGAAACTATTTTTCTCTGTTTGGTCCTTTGGGCTCTTCACATATTATCCCTCTGAATGAGGTGTCAGCTTCTTGACTATCAGCTCGCTCAAAATAAAACTTCCCTGCATCACATTGTCTCTGTCAGTGTGGAAGCTGTTGAAGATGAAGAGCATTAACTGTTATTATCAAACAGTATTTATTATGAAATCTCCTGATGCTTTTTCATAATTAAATAAACTAGATTATTAAATCTTGAATCTTACTGATCTGAAGCTTCATTTTTTGAATGTGTAACTCATCTCTTCTTCTTGTCTTACGGATCATTCACTCTCTTCTTAGGAAACTAAAGATTTCCCAGCACCTCAGTGGGCAAAATTACATGCGGAGCATTTAAGCATCCCAGCTTTGCTCTGGTTTGCGAGTGCTTAAACTGTCATGCTGTGTCAAAAGTGGTGCACGTGCAAGTTCCCATGGTGAGCAGCATTCAAGCCTCTGCCATTAATTGATTTCTGAGATAAGGAAGCCCTCGTTCACAACTTGGATGATTCAATCCATGATCTTGTTAGGAAGCTTTTAGAGGATGGAGAGAGTCTCTGGTACAGCCCGCAGGTTTTTTTTTTGGGACACCAACTAGCTTGTAATGGCTAATAATGGTTATGGGAGAGGTGGTATTTAGTATTCTGCCTGAATGAGAGGAAGCTGGGCATAAAGCAAGAATGTTGATGTTGCCGATAATCTCAGCATGAGACAAACCGATGTCTTGTTGCATTGTGAGCACCCAGCCCCCTCTTCTACTCCAGCTTTCATATATGGGTTGTTAGTGAGGCTGAAATCATTATTTCATCAGCTAGATGAAATGCTTTCACTCTCCAGGTGAGGACAACTATCGACTGGCTTTTGAAGGGTTTCTAACCTACAGAAAAATGTCGGAATTACATCAAACAAGACTGCGCTGGCCATTAGAACACCAAGCTTGAAATAACATCCAGGACTATAGGGTAACAGCAGCTCAGATCAGACGCTGATGACTCACAGGACACAGAAATAAAAGGGGGGGGGGGACTCCATCTGGGCCTGTAATAGCTTTGGACGCTCTCTTCTTCTATTGTAGAAATGTCTTTTCTAAAGCTGTTGTAGTTAAAGTCGGCAACATTTGCTCTGTAGGTAGAAACACAATTGAAACGACAGTTTTATTAGCTTCTAAACATTTATCATTGAAACTAGAGAAACACTCAAATTACCCATACTGTGCCTTACAGTGATTCTGTATTTATTTAATATTTTATCATAGAAGATAAACTTTGAAGCTGATACTTGAGCCATTTATCTGTGCAGCTACGTACTGTATCTCAGCTCCAAATGACACTAAAAATAAATTCACTTTGGAGGCATTCAGGACAAATATATTGATAAAAAAATGGCATACTTGTGTTATGCTATCTTTTCATCTGCCTAATGATAAGTCAAAGTGTGGGGCAGTTTCTCAGGGAGTGCCGTGCACTATACAGTGTGTGGGTGAGGTTTTGTAGTTGGTTGAGGGCAGGAGAAGAGGGCACATAGAAAACAGCCTGCCATGAAAAGTTCATCAGATATTTGGTGGTTTGTATTTAGATGGAAAAGCAGGCATCACACAACCCAGAGAGAAACACAGTGGGTCACTTTGTATGCACAACATCAGCTGACTGAAAATAATCAAATAAAAATAGCTTGAGGCTCCCGCTGGAAAAGATGATTTAAGAAATGAGTTCAAGAGATTTGAAGGGTTTGCCATTTTCATCTTCCTCTGTGTGTTTTTGTGCAATCATGGGCCACATAATAATTCAGTTGTTACAGAAATATAGCTTGAAAGAGTAACGGAAGATCACCTTCCCTTTTCAAATATTTGTCTGTGATTGAACTGCTTTAATGAGCTGTTGTCTTTCAGTTCAGTTAATTACACACTGCTCTGCAGGTGTCTACTAACAAAGTGTAGAGAAAATCAATGAAATTGTCAATCAGTACAATCTTAGATCTTCACAGTGCTTCATTGCCTCAGCACCTACGTGCTCTTTTGTGCAGTGTGACTTGCAATGCAAATACAAATCAGATGATTCAGTTGACATGGTTGGATCAGAGGACATTTGACATCTGTTTTTTAAGTTTAAATGAGGAGATGAGAGGCAAAATAGCTGAGATTACCATGTAATGGATCTGTGGTTATCAGGAGTTCCATCGTGTTGCTTGAAGTGGACACAATAAATCAGATGAAGACATTCACATGAATAAATTATGAAAAAGGTTTTTGTGCCTGGTAATACCATGGAAGCTGGAAGCAGAGCTTTAACTGATTTCTTATTCATTAACAGGCAGTTTAAACATAAAGAGAAGTAAATCTTGAGCTACAAATAATTGTGAGTAGATGATACAATGATACAAAAAGGTATATACTTAGTTCTGTGGAGCTTTTATTATGCCTCTGTGCCGGCGACAGCCAGTGGCCAGCGTCTCAATGCTTTCCAGTTGGTCTTGTTCTTGTGAACGTAATATCTCAAAACCGCTTAAAAGGAATTTGTTCAAACTTGCTGCGCACATTTAGTTGGATTCAAGGATTAAAATATAAAATTTGAGTGGAGAAAGGTCAAGGCTGCTGTGATCTCACCAATACCCTTTACTATGTGGTGCAATAGGTTAGAATGTTTGGTTATTATCTGAAAGGTTGGAGGATTTAGCCCAGCCAGGGACATTCAGTGTTTTCAGAAAAAATGTACAATAAGTAACTTCTTTCTACCAAAATCTTGTGTATAAAGATGGACAAACTCCACAAGAAGACAAACGTAGATCATCCTCCTCTGTTGGCTGGCTGCAGTATGAGTCTCTCAAAAGATGTCTTTTATTCTTTATGTATGGGCTCATGTTTCTGAGGTCATGCAAAATAAATGTTACCTAAATCACTCCTCAGTTCTGTGTAATTCATTTATTCTGTTCAATTTTAAACATCTCACATTTGTCCTTTATCCATGTCTTGTCCTGATAGCGGCTGAAGTGACAGTGTCAGACAGACAAAATTATCATTCTTCCAATGCAAGTTATTGCTGATCAAAACTTTATTGATCAGTGACCAATGGCAGTCTACATGCAATATGTCTTTTTGGGTGTGGAGCAAGATTGTGGAGAGTTATCAATGCCCTTACAGCGTCATGAATCTGGCTCACTTACAATTACAATGAATAACCATGGTAACCTGTTTGAAGTCGATCAACAGCTTGAAAAATGATCACTCAGATCAATAGAGTCATCCTTTATTACAGTTTCCTCACAATGATAATAAAACATCTAAGTCATCTGAAATTCTCCTCAACGTGTAATTTCAAGCAGCTTGAATCGTATGAGCGGTGCAGATGTTTCCACATGTCCGTCTCCGTGGCTCTGGGGAAATCTGGGAACAGGCCCAAGTGTGTGAATGTGCTCTCAGTGTGTTTCCCAACATTTAACCATACAATTTGGCGTTTAGCTGCCATGTCAGGGCAGTAGAAATGACAGGTGCTGTTAATGCCCAGTTCTGCGTGTTTGTTCTTAACTTTATCCTGCTGAGAACATGGCAACGGAATGCCATGATGACAAGCTGCTGATGGCCACAGTAAGGAAATGAACTAATTGCAATGACTTTCACAGTCTCACAGCCTCTTGTCCATATGTCCATTTTGAAGTCTCCCTGTGGAGCCACAATATGTAAAAGCAAATTACTTTCACTATTACAACTTGACTTCACGCTGGCACATGGCTTATTGACTTAGAGGAAGTGTAACTGATGAGAACTGAGGCAGGTTTTTAAATTGAATCCTTGACTGACTCACAGAGGGAGGGGTAGCTCTGCACAGCTTGGACAAAGGTGACAAAGGTGCATTTTTCTCTTTTAGGGATGCTCACACAAGAGGTCAGGCCAGACTGTTCATGGCCCATTTAGTCCTGAACACATCAGTTCCAATGTGCCATCTGTGTTTTTCTCTAGGAAGAGATGAAATCCCAGAAAGCACAGTAATGTGACAGGGGGAGAAATGTCCTGGCAAAGTTTTGTGAGTGCAGAGCGGAACATAATTACATTCCAGACGTCCACTGGGAGTTACCAAACACACAACTCTAATGTCATCATGACTGGGTCCCTGCTGGGGCCAACAGTGGTGTCAACAAGCACAAGTTTGGAAAAATGTCCTATATCTTTACAATACTGAGGATGGTGACCATGCACTTAGTGTCCTGTTAAAGGCTAAATACACATACACGTGGCATCTGCTGCACTTCTGTCCGTCCTGAGAGAGGGATCCCTCACATGTGGCTCTCTCTGAGGTTTCTACGTTTCTTGTGAACAGAGTTTTTTTCTGGTAGTTTTTCTCTAGTGAGGGATTATGAACAGAGGATGTTGCACCGTGTTAAAGCTCTATGACATAAATTGCGATTTGTGAATATGGGCGATACAAATAAAATGTGGCTGAAGTCTTTTGGTTGGTTAACTGCTTTAACAAACAACAATTAGATGGATTGCCATCTTTCTTTCGACACTTTATGAATCCTACTAAATTTTGTGATTCAAACTACTAAGACATTGGCACTTTTGTTTTAAGCATCTTGACTATCAACTATTAGATAGACTACTGTTTTTGCTTTTACAGATAGTCATGGTCCTCAGAAAATGACTCCTGTTATCAATCAATAAAATATTTTTTGTTTCACCCATATTATCAGCGGTTTGCTATAAATGGCATCCTCTGTCCATAATCCTCGACTAGAGTGAGCTTAAACTACTGGGCATCAAAAGTATATCACTTATAGGAAACTATGAGGAAACTTCGCTGAAGAAAATAGAAAATGATTGAAAAAAAAAGATTAATTAAGGCAATGAGCGCTGAAGAACCTTGTTTGGGGTATTTCTCCTTCCCGTTTTCATTAGAATGCAGAGCGGCAGCCACAGTCTGGGGCCCAGGAAGTAACACAGGGGACAATAAAGTTAGCAAGGAGAAGAGGAAGGCAGGAATTTCTGTGGAGGATAAGGAAATGACAAAAGTGGGTGCCTGTGATGTGGTGTCAGCTGAATCCGAATTGGGAGCAAAAGACGCAAAGACGGAGAGAGATAAAGGCAGTCAAGGAGAAAAGCGAAGTCAGAAAGAAAGAGAAAGTTGTCATGAGTTGATGATAAAATTCATATCGCTATATTAGCCCTGGAAATAACTCAGCATAGCAGGAGAATTAAACAATTATTTCACTGTGACTTTGCAGAATGTAAAACAGGTACCGGCAGATTTACCTGATGTGTTTTTCCACCGTATTACAAAGTGGGAACAACAATGTGTTGCACGGTATTTCACCTGAATGCATGACTGCTCACAGAGCTTCTCTTTACAGACTAAAAGCAATCACGGAGAACAAAGGTCTTCCCAAATGTTTTTATTGTGCTACCTCTAGGGCAGGATATTGAGAACAATTTCATCACATTTGAGTAAAAAAAAAAACACTTTAGTTCTGTGACATTCGGCAGCTGCATGGGGTGTGATGAGTGGGGACACAAAAGCCTTTTTTGTCGATGTTATGCATTCTTTACTCTGCTGACGTTCAAGCCCAAGGCAGTGTTTAGTTGTTTCATTAAAATGGAACACAAATGGATAGCTGTGTAGCTTTTGCTTCATTAGACCCAAACTCTGCTGCTGCCTTGCTACTCTGTGCTAAATATGCATTCCCTCCAGAAAATTAATTAGAGCATGTGAGATTACTCTTGTAGCAAATATATGAATAAAGGATGTCAAAATACATGAGAGTGAGATTAATTACTCACTCCTTTGACCTTAGTTTTCATTTCAGTTTTCCTCCATGGGTGCTGAGATGCTTTTTCATAAGTTGTACAAAATAAGAAAAGAGAATACTTTGTCAGTCCTTATTATGTTCACAGTCTGTTCCCATATACTTTGAAGTGCAAGGTGACACATGCAGAAACACTCACTTGCACTTATGTGGACTTGAAAGCTTTACAATTTGATATTAGTATTAACTAAGAATCAAATATTAGGGTGGTACCCCAACATTTACAGACCATTCTAATTTCCAGCCTTAGTACACAGCTGCATTTCATGAATCAACTGTATGCGACCAGACAAGCCTCGTGGATGGACTATGTTAGCAATTAGATGAACGAGCATTCAGGTATTGGCGGAAACTGAATATTAGATATCATGTTCTATTCAATTCAATTCAATTTTATGTGTATGTTGCCTAATCATAATAAACATTATCTCAATGCACTTTACATGATGGGGTTGAGACCTTAAAACTTATTGAGAATTCCAACAGTTCCCACAATGAGCAGCACTTTGGCGACTGTGGAGAGAAAAAAACTCCCTCGTTACCTGGAAGAAACCTCTGGAAGAACCAGGCTCAATGTGGGCGGTCATCAGCCTCGCCCGGTTGGGGTTTGCAGAGAAATTGGTGGAAGAGAGGAGAGATAGAACAGGGGGAGATACACATTCATTCTGTAAAAAACTTTGTGTTATAACAGGATCATTTTGCACAGAGATGTGCACACTGAGCCTGGTCTCAGAAGATCTGCTCATTTTTCACTACAGATGTCTGAGGGGGATCTGACTGTCTAACTGTTACTAGATTGATGTTTAAAAAGGTTTTCACTGGTGTCTGTACAAAATTGTCTTTTATCTTTCCTGAGTTGCCTGCTAAACAAGAGCCCTAACAGGAAACCGTTTCTATTGAGCTACATATCATATTTCTTATCATGCTGAAGCATGGCCTCACCTAAACCTTGGTATTATCCTCAGTGGCTCAATGGAAATCAGCTTTTGTTGGTTAAAAACTAGATGCACGACTTTGAGTTAGTTTGAAGATTTTAGTTGGCAGCTGAAACTGAAATGCATACGTGGTTGTCTTTCCCCTGCATAGTTGTTTTTTGGTGACATTCAGCACATTCCCATGAGGTCCTCCCTTTGAAAGAGTGTCAAAGGAGGGGCATATGGTAGAGGCTGCTCAATATATTTGATTTAATGTGCTAGGACAGTGCAGAGTTAGAGGATACCCTCTGGTGGTTTGCAGAGAAGAACAGGAGGACTCTGCAACCAGCATGATAGAAACCTTTTATCAGAGGACAGAGGAAGGCAGAAATGTGCGAAAGAAGTTCAGAAAGAGTGATAGGAAGCATTTGGTCAAGCAGTGAAACGGCTGAGCACTCAGACCCTGAGTAACATAAAACGAGCAAATGCGTCCAAAAAACAGAGCCGCGGGTTGCGCGGCACCATAAAGGTTAATGAGCAAAGAGATCCGCTGCAGGAGGCCTGATGAGAGAGAGGAGAGAGGAAAGATGGCTGCATACAGAATGTATCGCCGTAAGATGACTGGGGAATTCGGCCCATTGCACCGCTCTCTATTGATTTTCAAAAATAATGTCGGCTAAAGTGACAGCCTTATCACACTCAGCCAAACAAGGTTAACACAGGTAAACGTAATCTCTAAAGAGATTGATTTGAAAAGCAATATCAGCTTGGTTCAACAAAAAAGAAAAAAAAAGAAAAATTCAAAAGTGCTATCTAAGACCTCCATAGACTTTTGACAGTACGAGACGGGAATGCACAACAATTTGCTCACGCCATCTTGTTCATGAACCAGCTACCCGGCTCGCGAATACACACGAATTACATTTCCTTGTCAATGCGACATTCAAGCTAAATTCAATTTTGCAGTGCTTGAACACAGCATCAGTCAGAGAGAGAATTGTTCCAGACGTGTCTGTGGCACAACTTAAACAACCTCATTCTGCTTTTCTCCTCTGTGAACTACACAACTAAGGATTGATTTTGAAAATAAAAGAAAGGCAGAAAAAAAATCCAGCCCGAAAAAAATAAAAAAACACACATCGTGCCACCTGCCAAGAAACACAACCCCTCTCACCCTCGCGCGAAGGTTTCCCAACAGAAGTAGTTGCCAGATTGCTCGAGCATGAAGCACTAACAGCTTTGCCCAAGGCTAACTTCAACCTTTTCCAGTGGAATGGAATAGAAGATGTCTGGTGAATTTCTCATTGTTTATAGTCTCATTTCATGAAAAGATTAAGAGTGCGTCTCTTGCTTGGTGAAACAAGGGAAAACCAGGGAAGCGAGAAGATCATTTACTTCACTGACAAAATGAACTTTTCTCTTAAGTGAAGCCATGTGTGATCTAAGGCCTAGATGTATTCAGCAGTAATGTACAATACAGAGTAATTGCTCTTCACACATTTTAGGTTTTTCCTTTTGTTATTGATGATAACAGAAACTGCAGAGCAGATTTACTGTTATTTTCCATGGGAGGGATCCAGGCTATATGTCGCAAAATCTCTGCTTATTTGTGCTGCATCTGAGATAAAGGACCACCAGAAGAAATATGGTTTACATACAGTAACTATTGATCTGAAAGCCTTATATAATAGATTTTCTGTCTATATTCTGTGATATATTCCTTGTTTTTCTGTGACAAATAAACTAGAAAGCAAAATTTAAATTAAGCCAACTATTCAGACTTGGGAAACAATCTTAATGTCTTGTTTAAGAATTTTAGAGATCTCAAAATATTTGTATATACTGTTTGTTTTTGCAGTGTGATAAAAGCAGCCATTATTATGAGACCTATTACATCAAGGATATAATTAAATATGAATGTCTAATTAGTGAGTAACATCATGCATGCAAAGGTCACCAGGTATCAGTGGCCTAATTGCAGGATGGAATAGCTCTAAGTGTACATCTGATGTCCTTAATCTCCAGTAGTCTGATGGGAAGATGATCAATGCAACCAGTCAGTAAGACCAAGTGGTGGGATATCCCTTGGAGCTCTCCTGGGAGAGGTGTAAGCTTGATGGACAATTCGTCTGTACACCTCTGGGGCTGATCGAGTAGGCTTGATGAATTCCGCACTGAGCCTGACCTTTACTGAAGTTAACAAGAGACAGGAAAAACTGGATCTCAGATGTAGAGAGATTTGAGCCTGTGTTGACAGCGCACCCTCACTCCAATTTCACCTTTTACCATAAGAGAATCTAGCTTTCATCAGCTGTTTGTCTCTGTTTTTAAGGCGGCGAAGCTGCTTTGAATCTCCACAAAGGCTCTGAGCAGCTCTCGTATTGTCATGTACTTGTAAAAAAAGGATTCTAGCCATAATGACATGGCGTCTTCCTCTTGATGTTGTTGTTTTGGATGTTTTTGGATGAGTCGCACCACATGTTTGCGCTCAGCATTGTGATGCTCCCTGTCTGCCTGTCTCCCAGACATGGAAGGCAGGTGTTTGACAGCTGATGGGTCGTACTCTGCTGAGAGCACCCAGCTCATCTCTCCTCTAATGAGCTACATGAGACGGATGGTTTCTTTATCCTTCATTTGACTTTACAACAAAAGTGACTGTCTTAACAAAACTGTTTCTCTGCTGACAGGATATGTTTACCCCTTTGAGGCAGCGGAGAGACAAGTTGCCTCTATAAGGTCTTTCATGGTAGCTTAATGATTTTCCTAAATTAATGTTTTGGCAGTTACAGTGTCTGGCTGCCTTTCGCTATTATTGCACATTTTAGTTGCTGTGTATTCAGTTTGGAGAATCAGTGACATTTAGGTAGTGTGTGGGATATTGAGTGTAGATGTTGAAGAATCGTAAAATATTGATTGTCGCTGCTGCAGTCTGTGTCACTTTTGATTATGCCAGAACCTGAGAAATGCTGAGGGGTTATCAAGGTTTTGTTAAAGTGCAATACACAAGCCATGCAGAGAAGTGCAGCCCACCATTTAGAGTATAGTGGGCTTTTACAGCGAGCAACAGATGTTCGCATATTGTCCGTGAAAGCAAATAAAGCCAGCTCTAATCCTTACATTAAAATTGGATAAAACAACACACAACAATTACAAGTAGCGTGTGTAATCCTCACTCAACCTGAGGCAGGGAAATATGATGAGCTCTATACTCACAACGTGTCTGTTCATAAACACCCAAGGATGATCTTCGCTAAGGAGGTTTTTCAAATCTTCATCTTTTGAATGAGAACGTGAATCACAATTAGGAATGACCTTCAGATGCAGCCTTAGCAAATGCCAATTACAGTATGTGTTCACCGCATGTTCTAAAGGCCTAAAGGTATTATTTGCTTTAATTAACGATAAATAAAGTTTACTTACATAGTTGTAAGTATAGTTACAATAATGCTTTTCGCTACTCAGCCTGGCTTTGACAAGGTTGTCTGTAGTCCTACAACCTTACCACTACAGGTGCAGAAGAAACAAGGTTAGATAGCGTATGATTTTAATTGCGAAACGCACTCTCGTTAGGATAACCCTTACACTTGACCCCTTTGCACATTTCAATTTATAATCATAAAAAAATGTAATATAGCTCCTTGAACCCAAAAAGTCGCACCTTGTTTATATAACATTGTAGATTTAGTGCAAATGAAACTGCTGGTGTAGCAAGCAGGAAAAGGGAGGTTACACACCATCAATAAGCTCAACAAGCTAACACAATAAAAATAGATAAATACATAATTAAGACAACTTTATATTCCCCGGACGGCACGTTCCTCTCTGTCACTTGCCGTCTCCTATCCCTCAATCCCTGTGTTAAGTTAACATGACTCTGACCATGTGTGTCTGCTGAACACACGATGATGAAAACTGTATCACCTTGGGAAGACAATTGTTACTCAGAGTAGTACTTGCTATGCAAAATTTTAATTTTAATGGTGATTGTTCACTGTTTCATGTTTTATGTATTACAGATAAAATTACCTGCTATGCTGTAAAACGTTACTGCACAATACTGCTATACATGTGAGGAAACGTTGAATTGCAGTTCATTATTATAAAAAACCTATAGACTACTCTGTAGTGTTCAGTTACAAGTTATTACCATGAGCACACTTTTATCAATAATGCACAAAGAACTGCTTTGTTTTCTTTCCTTGTCTGGATACAGATTTCCTTCATTACTTTTGCAGGTGAGCTTGTTTAATTCCTAGTCAGAGCTATTTCAAATACATATACAGCTGTTATTGCCAAACCACCAGTATCAGACGCATCTTATTGAAGTGTAGACCAGAGTTATTGTGTAAAGAACACATTTGTATGGGAAGAAAAATCTGTAATTTGAAGGTGCAACGAAAAACTAAATGAAAACACAGCAGGAGGCGAGGGCAGGAAAGATCCTATTATCTACTGTTTGTTACATCTCTGCTGTGATCTGTCGCAGCAAAGCCTGCCTCTTGCCTAAGTAGTTTGCTCAGTATCTTGTCTATTAATAACAAGAGGTCAAAAGAGCAGGACCACAGAGCGTTGGATGCAGAGAGGAAAAATGTTTCGTTTGGGAAACCATATGGTGCACTAAAGCAGCAATGGAACCTGAGGAGACTTAGCCACAGCGGAAGATGATGGATTGAATCGAGCTACGGGCAGGGAATGGTAGAAATAAGTAATAGAAAAGAAAGTGGGGGTAGGAGGTGTTTATGTGGAGGGGTTACCATTTCAGTCTTTTATTCCAACAGGTGATGGAGCTTGTTATGTTGTTGATGGCATGAGGAATTGTACAAACTCTATCGCCTCCTGGCTCCAGTAGGTGTTTTAGTGGGATAGAGTTGAATTATCCATTTACTACCAGAGGGGCAGTTCATGACCTCTACCTCTCCCACTCCTCCGCTCCTCCATCAGCCGCCCACAGTGGCAGCCACGGTCAAGGTTAGCTCTGTGGCTATTCTGCATTTTCAGCACTGATGTGTGGTGCATGAACTGAGCCAGGGAAGTCTGCCAGACAGGTTTTGCCTGAACAAACTCCAGCACAGAGCTGGATTCAGGGCAGGCTTTCATAATGCAAGCAAATGACCAAGATTTTTTTTTCTGTTGCCATGGTGCCTGCACATCTCTATGTACCAGAATATCAGAAAGAGATTTTAAATTGAAAAAAAGGGAGAAAGGATTCAGCAGGAGGGCTGTGGGATTTCAACAGGAACTAGAAAGGCTAAAAATAGAGGGATTTTATCCGGCCAATAAAGCAAATAATAACACAGGGAAAAGCTGTGTTTTATGATAGAACTCACAAATTAGCACCGATAATACTCTGAAATGTAGGATCACTTTGGAAAACAGACTCCCCATGGAAGAAACTATTTAAAAATAGAAAAGAAAAAGAGTTACAGTGGTGCATTATTACTACTGGGGATATAGCTTGTGTTATTAGAGATGGGCATTTTGAATCTTACTTACAAATACGCCGCCAGCAGCTCAACTACGTGGGATGTTGAGGGGCAAGGAGTTATAGAGGTGTCAATGTGTTATCACAACCTTCAGTGCTTTTACCTCCTATTGTGAATGGCTGGGCTTTCTTGTTGTTGAAGCTCCGTCCCCTTTCGAACACTGTTCATTTTGTGCCTGCATGAACTCCTGTGTCTCTGCAGCAGCAAGCCACACCATCCACAGCAAGATCGAAGGCTGAAAGTGTGCATACTGCACAGAGGCTGCCTCAATGACCTGGGGTTCAGTTTCCTGAGACAGTACCTCTGCGTTGATGGTCATGTCTTGTCTGGTATCCCTTGTGGGAAACTTTTTTCTAGTGGAAATGTGCTGTATGGATGTTAATTACAAATATACTTTTTTTGTAACACTAACAACGAGTCAAACCTCAAAATGGTTTGGACAAATGGCCAAAAAAGTATATGGACTTTAATTACATTGCACTGCAAGTCTTGATGATCACTCAAAGCTCTTTATGGTACGATACAGTGTATCTATGTGCAGCACTTGTCTATCAATATATAATGCCATCAGAGATGCCCAAGGACACTTCGGCCTGACATTAGCATGCAGAATAGGAAGACAAACTGCCAATCTTCTGGTTAGTGGGTGCCCTGCTCTCCTGAACCACAACCACCCTGTAAGGCCAGCTATAGAATATAAATAGAATAGACACACTGTGTGTTTAGTTTTATTAGTTAGGTGAGGTAAAACAAATAAAACTCTGTAATTAAAGGCTGTATCATGTTATTATACTCAGTATGTTGAAATCTTGTGTAAAGCGTGATAATAAGTGTATGATTTAAATGTCATACAATTCATACAATCACAGTCAGCATGGTGGTTCTAGTGGTTTGTGCACCATATATCTCTACGAAAACATTCTTGTTAATATCAATTAGTGGCTTTTACTCGAACAAATTTAGACGTACACTCAAAAAGAGCAACAGAGTTAAATATAATGGAATGCTTTTAATTTAAACTCACCAAATGCACAAATGCTTTTAGCAGCTGTTAAATGCAGGTTAGGGTGAAGCTAAAGATTTAAGATTCAAGATGTTTATTTGTCATATATACAATATCAGATACAGCGGTTTATTATTGGGTAATGAAATTCTTACTTTGCAACTACCCGACCAAAGAACTGTGCTTACTAATAAAAAAGAAAAACGGACAAAGTATATATAAAATACGAAATATAAAATATATATTTTGCATTGCATATGCACTTTATATTTTATAAGTAGAATGAAAAATAAACATAATTCTAAACAAAGACCCTTAACAGAGTCCAAAGCAATAAAAAGTACCATCAACAAGGAACTCTGAGAAAGGCTTTATAGTGTTAACAGCATCCAATCAGATGAAGTCTTACCTGTAGTTATACAAAAAAAAATCTGGTTCAAAGGCTTTTGTGTTGCAGTTTAAGAACAGGGGACGCTACAGATGACCACAGAATTTTTTTTTCCCATTTTCAAACATACTAATATTCTATGTTCTGTAATTCTTATTTAATGTTCTATGTTCTGTCATACTTATTTATTCTGTGTTCTGTCATTTTTATTTAGCCTCCTGGAGTTGTTCAGCAGCAGAATTAAGAGAAACCTTATTATAGCGTAACAGTTCTACGTTCCTCATCACCCATCCCCTAAACCCAGACAGAAAAGAAAAGGTGGGCCGGTCCATAACTGCTTCTCTCATTTAATCTGCACTTTCTGATCAGAGTGCAACAGCTCGGAGATAGGGGCTTTGAAAAGATGTTGCTTGCCTGCAAGCACAGATGATCTGCCATTAGTGAGCAGAATGATTGATTTCTTAAAGTGGCTGTGTGGCACTGGAAAAGAAACATTTACCCCTCAGGCAGTGAGGCAGCATTAATAAAACATTACAGGGAATGAATCGCCAGCTCCTAGAATCCAGAGTTGTTTAATGACTGTTTTCCTCTCTCTCTCTCTTTCATATGCGGTCTGCCTAAATGTTGTTCATTGAGATTTTCAACTGTGAAACTATGTAAATTACATGAACCTCCGGGAGGAAAGTAGGTTCACTTTGCTAACTTTAGCATTTAACCTCTATAAAAATTACGATTGTCAGTCTATGTCAGTGTTTATGATGCTTTTTCATTTTCATGCTTGATCTTCTTTCTATAAAAATACTTAATTCCCGACATTGGCAGTGCCTGTTTCAAATGTTTCCATTACATTTGAAATGGTAGGAAATTACTGTCAGTTTGACACATCCATTCACAGCAAGGAGCTGATATTTCAAAACTGCGGCACTGTTTACCCGACCATGATTTGAAGTTAATTAACTGCAGTAATATTTCAGTAGTAATCTCTATTCATTGTCCAAAATGCTTGTTTCTTTGCATGACAAGTGGCATCTGGCATCTATATTTCACTATTTCACTCCCTGGTGTTGTTCTGTGAAATGGTATGTTTGATGACTTGATGTCACTCTCATTACTCATGTTTCGGTCTATTTTTAGTTAATGAAAGTGATTGAATTACTCTTTTAGCACTATTATTGGCTTTCTTAATTTACGATATACAGATGTTTAATCTGGATAATTTCTTTAAATGAATGTTAAAAAATGTAGGAATGCTAAAATGTGTGTGTGTGGGGGGGGGGGGGGGGGGGGGGGTACTGTTTCATTCATCTGCAGTGGTGCACTATTGTATTTATGATCGACCGCCTGTCCCCAAGTATGAGCCTTAAAGGAAGCTCATTCATGAACCCACAAAGTTACAGTAACTGTCCCTGATCTCTGCAGAGCATTGGAGGGCCCATCGGCTAAGACTGTGTATCCTTATTCAGTCCTTTAAGGGCAAATCTCCTCCATCATTAGCATCTAAGCTGTCTAACAGTAACCTCTGGATATAACTTCACCAGCTCAGCAAAAACAGCTGTCACATACCTTTCTCTTTGCCTCGCAACATCAACAATCCTCTGTAAAGGAGACCGTTCGACTTGGCTCCAGAAAACCTACTCTGTCTAGCCTCCTCCCACCAGAAAAGTTCTACATTATTAAAACCATAACCTGTGCTTGCACTTGCTCATAGCCCACATGATAGTGTCCCATGTTGTTTGTTTGACCGGAGCCTGACAAGGGCAATTTGGAAAGAACCTGTGAGCTACCCTGACTCCAGAAGGGAGTCCTGGTTTACCTACTCCAGGTGAGGGCACTCTTTCTCACTCAAGCTGTTAAAGTCTGTGAATCATCAGGCCCTTGAGTGTCTCTTGAGATAACCGATCAGGAGCTATTGCCCCTGACAACACAGTTCCTAGGGTGAAGGGGACATGCAAACAATTCCACCAAGATGAGATATCTGTGAAAGTGGAGGACAGAATCCTCATTTTCCTCTTTTCATCCATCATATAAAATGCTTTTCATTTGCATTCATGTGATGCCTACAATTGTGTTGGGTGGGGGGTGTCAAGCCACAGTGAAAAAGATCACTACAGGTTGATCACAACGTAATGAGTAAGTGCATGAGTGGAGGCTGGCAGCCTGTTATAGAGGGGATTTGAGTGAAGCCTGCCATAATATAATATGGGCAGCAGATGGCTTGGTGCCACCTCCATGCATTAAATAAAGTGCACTTGTGTGCTCACTGAGTGGGTTAACAAGGCACTCTCAACTGAAGAATCAACATGCCCCAGAGAGAACAAAGGCCGAGGCACATCCAAGCCTTTCCAAAAACTCATAAAACTTCTCAAAGGGGAAAAAGTGGGAATACAATTCGGAATAATAATCCTCTCACACAGTTACAGTCAAACTTAAAGGTAATGAAATGGCTGTAACTCATATGCTTCTACAGCACTATACCGTCTTTTAAGTAATAGTGGTGAACGTCTGTATCAAACTGAAACAAATAAATACTCTAGTGTTCCACTTATTGGCTACAAAAGGCAACTTGTCATTTTGTCCTTTGCCACCAATTTGTGGCAAAATACATTTTAGAGATTGCATACTAAATGCATATCAATCATAAATCCACAGTGTCAGACATCTCTTCACTACCTCCACCAGAGGAGAAGACAAATCAAGCATTCTTTCAATCACTCCTGCATACTCACATCTGATTTCCCAGTAAACTGTGGTTATATCCTCTACAACCTTGTGACAAGGGAAATGTTGGTTTTGACCTATCAATATTATTTTGTCACGCACATCAGAATTGTAGGAAATAGAATAACTGAAATTGAGTGAAATATGCCATTATCTCTGTTTGACATTTACTTTTCATTTGTTGAGTTTTACAGGATTTCAAAGGGTGTCCACTAAAGCAGTTTGGACTTTGAATAATTTGGGTTGCTTGAAATACAATCAAAAAACATGAAATTCGTTCTTTAAATATCATCGATGCACATTTTGGAGAATAGAGAATATGAAATAATTGAGGACAGTAAGCTCAATGGCATCTTTTAGAAAAAAAGTGCATTTGCACTATACAACTGAGGTTTTCCCTAATTCCCTGAGCCTAATTTCCAAGTTCATTTGAAATATATGAAAGTAAACTATAATGTATTAAGAATACATTTATATTTTGTGACATGAACTTTCTGAATTTGCACTCACGCAACCATACAAAACCCCAACGTTTGTCCCTTTTACAGGACTGGCACATTGAATATTAAGTGGCCATGTCATAAAATGACTTGGTGTTAAAAGAGTTAAAGTTGCAAGGGTTCACCAACACAGCTCTGACTCCTTGACACTTTGTGCCTCCCACCCCGCCACCCCCTGCTCCGGCTTGACTGAAGAATTACTGTATTTGGTGCAATTTGATGGACTGCTGAACTGTGAATATGCTTGAGCCCCAGACAGCTGTCTTGCTCAGAGTGAAATGTGATGGATGGGTAGGAGAGCAAGGGGACATATGGAAATGACCGGGCATGAAAGGAAAGAGAAAATCTGCGTGCCTTTGTTTCACCAATCCCCCAACCACACACAGGCAATTGCTCCTTTTCTTTTCTTTTGCTGCCAGTAACTTGACAGTGTCGGCTGCTTTGTTTCCAATTAATCAATACCTGTGTGCCAGAATTTCTGGCACCTAATCCAGGCTAAAATTCATCCAGCATATGTTAATGTTTCCTTTTGGAGGTCACTAATATTGATCAAAAGAACTGAAGCCTGAACTCATTGGGATGCATTTATCACTCCTGTAGTGACATCTGCTGTCTCTACAAGCGGCGTCAGGTCACAGATGCAAGCTGGGTGGTACCGTGGTGACAACAGCTAAAGAGCAGGATTGACAAAGTGGATCACCATCTCAGATAGAGTGGCAGCTAAGCATAATTTCCCAATAACTCACCATATTTGGCAACGCCTTACTCAGCAGAAGGCCTGTGGGCCATTAATCCAATACAAGGAGATTGATCCACTGAGACTGTTCGCATGCGACTGTGGAAAAAAAAAAAAAAGATGGAGAGATAGAGGAACAGTGAGGCAGAGGAAAAAAATAAAGCTCGCATCTGAGAGACGTGACTTCGTATATAAGGTCGGCAGCTTTGTGTGCTTTCATCGGTCGTGCATGCGAGCAAACGAGTGTGTGTTTTGCACAAAGAGAGATGTGCTGGAGCTGGTGTTTGTCGGGGAGCCTTCAGCGTCTTCACATGCCAAGTTAAAGTGGAAGAGGTGACTGGAGGCTGCCGTGTGCTGGCTGTCTGAAAGGTCACTGGCTGCTCCAGTCACTGACAGACTCCTCTAACAGAGCTGACAGACTACTCCTAGATAGACACTAACTCATTTTCTCCAACAAATACAAGTACTTCAAAGAGGTGCAGAAATTACATGTGAATATATTATGGTGGATAATGACCTTCGCAGTGGAGAATTGCTGGTTTGCAGAATTCACATTTATCAGAGGAATAAAAAAAACATGTTGAACCATGCATAACAAACAGTCAACCAAGTGAACCAAGAGCTCAACAAACAACACAGCTCTTATCCTCATGCTCATGTATTGCACTGAATGATTTGTTGAAACCTGCTCTGCTCTTAACTCTGATTTATGACAAGCATTCTAGGTTGAAACCTGAAGAAGGTGATGAATTACATGTTTTTTGAGCATAGTAATACATCAATATTTAGTATTCAAACCCACACATGAAGGATGTTTTTACAGGTTCACTCTAGTGTAATAGATTATGTTTTTATTTATTGTGTATAAAACTTTTAGTATATTTCTGTTAATTCATACCCAGAGCCTGTCTAATATCCCTGTGATGTGTGATCATCAATAAATTTAAATACTCTGGAAAATTCTGCTGAGAGTTTTTCAATGGGCACCCTGCCATTTTAATCCATCAAATGTATTATGGATTGTGGGATGTCTGCCCACCTGGAAATCGTGGGTTTGAGGGTTTTTAGGGAATTACCAAAGGATGTGCTTCTCCACCTTACCAAAGGTGGGAGCAAGGCACACATATGCAAGCCACGAGCACGTCTCATGGCTTAACCTTTAAGTCTCAGGCAAGTCTGTGTTAAGTCGTCACACGTCAAATAATTTGGATATCTACCTGTTTCCAAGTACAAATGACATGAAAGACAGGAAGGGACCTTGTTCGGTCTGTTTCCTCTGAAGCTAAGCAACAGGTATTCAGTCTGACCTCGGAGGTGGTCTTGGTCCGGATCGCAGAGAAAAGGCACTTTATTAGATGGTTCACACAATCAGACTAATGCGGGAAGATTGAGACATCATTGAACAGTAGAAGACGAAAAAGAAGCAATAGCCTTGCTGGTCTCTACAGAAACAGAGTTAACCAGGCAGACAGTCTTCACCTTTGACAAAATGTCAGAATAACAAGGATGTTGATCCACAACATCAGGCACACACCCGTCTACAGGCCAATCAACCCCCCCCCATGGTATGCAAAAATACGTGGACATCTAAACACTCTTCATTACACCCTTGTGCTGTTGGACAAACATGTTGATGATGGCCCATTCTGATTTCCATAAGATCTTAAAACTTAAAGGAGGGATTTGGCTTGTTCTCTGTGAGATAGGGATGAATATTGATTTAGCATAATTATGTTGTATAGTACAAGTAATAGAGCCCTGAAAGGACATGTGTGCATCCTTGTACATATGGGCTTTGAAGGATTGATACAGCCAGGAGCTAATCCATTTAACACTTTATAAGTAAGAACTTTTAATCATTTGAAATTGACAACTAGTTGCCAGGTCAATTGTCTCAAAAGCACACATGTCAATCTCAGTTGCACATCCTCGGAACCTCGCAGATGTAAAGTGAGTTTGTTTGGTCCTGATATGCCACCATTCTGGGATTTGCTAGAGAGTCGCCCTGTTTCAGATGTCATATCTGACTTTTCACTTTGGTGCTGGTTAATATATCAGGAGTTGGTGTAATGTTTTGTTCAATTTACTGTTGCCATTGGACAGAAAAGGCAATATAGAGATGCTTCTGTGCCATACCAGTAAACATCACCTCAAAACATGGTGTCATACACTGGCTGAATCATTGAAATATGTGATTCATTTATTGTGCGCAGAAATCATGAAGTGAAAAGAGAGAAAAAAAAAATTCCATATTTTCTAGAATATATAAAAAGCTTCTTAGATTTGATAACAAATGCACTCAAGCAACATTGCAGACTGAAGCTATTCAAGGATAGTGGCAAGTAGCAGAAATGAAAGCTTAAATGAAGCATTGATTTTTGGGGGAATAGCTATTGTTTCAGTTTACAGCAAGACATAACACATTTCCAAACATGATGTAAATTTAAAAATGTGCACTTCGTGGTCCAGTAGCTTTGCTTAATTGATTTTCGTAATGAACATAAATTCATGCCTCCTGGGATTTATAAGAAAACAAGCAATGCTTCCTGTGTCCTCTGTTATATGCAGATATATGTGTTAGAGGATTCTGTCCCTGGCAGTCTCATGAGGAGTTTTTTTTCCCCCTCCACCAGCTTTATTAAATGTTTTGTTTGTTTTCTATTGAAGACATAGCTCTCCCTTGTTTACCGTAATCCATCAAACCCCCGCTGGACTGACAGCTAGTAGTTTAGCATTTTTTCGGTAGTTGAACATAAAACTAAGAAATGCATGGCAATATTTTATGAAATCTGTGTTTTGTGGCCGAGTTTGTCACATGGAAAATCATCAAATATTGATGTGTCTTTATAGATTTGGAGTCCTCTGTCCTTAGGCACTGTTCATACATCTGTCAGAGTGTGTATGTCTGTGGTTGAAAGGAGATGTGTCCACCCTCAAGTTGTACGAACAAACTTCGGGTCACTTTCTAAAGATCAATGACTTGAAACTTTGCAAGTTGTTTTGACCAAAATGTGACTTTGGGCTTTAAATCGATGTGGTTTGGACTTTGCAGTTTGTGATTCTGTGAAACAACAACCATTTTGTTTTGAATGCTGCTTTATGTTGCTGCCCTGGTTTGTTATTGTGATGTGACCCAGCTGTGTGGACTCCCACATATCCTCCACACCCCCATCCACTTCCATTATCTAGCTCAAGGGAAGGCTGAGTGCTACATTTTAGCTCAGCTCTCTTTGCAAAATGGACTGAATCCTGAACAAATCTCGCTGCTGTCACTTGTCATCAGGTGGTGTTACCAAGCTTTGTATTAATCCCAGAAAACCCAAACCTTGTAAAGCATTTTCACAAAACTAATAGCTATCAACAACACAAGAGACACACTAATGTTGTTTGGTTATGGACAAGTTGTTGTCTTATTGAGTAGCTTTCATTTGAATGTATGGGCTTTGCTTGAATACCACAACATCAATTCATTCATGACTTCTACCTACACATCAGTTACTTAAAGCAACTGAGTTTAAAATGAATGTGTTAGACTTCAGGTCTTTATTTTTCATATCTGTTTTTTGAATAGTCACCCAATACAAATCATCATGCACAAACCTGTTCCCAGTTAATTTAATGGTGGTAAACATATTTCAGAGTTAGTATGTAACATGAGGTTGTATTTGTTATAACATGTGATAATCACATCTATAACAAACAAAACAGCAACACAGACTTGATGTGCAAAGACCTTTAATCCCAATCAATATTGAAATACACAGTAGTGCACTACATCACCTTCTGAGGCTGATATCTGTTCGCAAAGCTTTCCCTTCACATAGAGCAAGTTTAGCAGTCATTTCAAGTCATGTTTCAATCCTTTTCATGCCTCATTGAACAGAGAGCAGCTGCAGAGAGTTTGTAAAGAAACCATAATTGTTATTTTCTTCTCCACAAGCAACTCCTCTCACATTAGGCCACTATTAAAAGTACCGGTTAGTGTGCCTCTACATCACAATCATCTGCTTGACATTTTGTCCAAAGTAAATTACAGAACGCACAAAGGAAAACTCTAAATGTAGAGAATTCCTCCCAAACAACCAAAAGACATAGCACTAAAATTGTTGACAATTACAGAAATCTATGGCCATGCTATGATCATTGTGAAGTACAATTACTTTGAGTAATCTTTATTTCCCTTGTTTGAACAGTAACAGTATCACAAACATTTGTTTTGACCTGTTGAAGTAGTAGTACTCCTGAACTTAACAAGGAGAATCTTTTTTTGTTTGAAAATAGTATTCTTTCCACTTGTTATTGGTTATTGGTTTCTTATTCCTATGCTGTCACCTCACACCAACTGCATCATCACTTTACCCATATTAATTCTGGCAGCAAAAACGGAGCTTATGAATAAAAATTGCTCTGCTACTATATTCATTGGAATCCAAGCAAAGCAGTGCCTGTGTTTCTATATTCAAGTCTGTACCCTGTTACCCAGGACTGAATTCTACGTGTAATTGACCACCCATAAGCCATCACCATGTGCAGCTGAGGTGCCAGATTTAATTGAGAAGAGCTGTCTGCTGTTGGATTGGTAGACTCAACTCTAATGCTCCTCAGAGTCTGGTGAGAGTCAGCTAAGTCAATGAAAGCCCTGAACTTTCAGACAGCATGAAAGAAATGAAAGCAGGCGATAGAGATGGGGGCCAGGAAAATGGCCAAGAGGGGAAAGTGAAGGAGTAAAGAGATGAGAAAGTGAGAAAGAGGACGGTCAGAGCAACGGAACACGACATGTCCCTTTTCAGCCAGTCTCTGTGTTGCTGAATTACATCTGCTCTAAGAGGCACAGTGAGTTCCCTCCTCTGTGAGAGTTAGGGCCTATAATCCTCGGAGTTGATAATAAGAGCTCAACCTCAATGATGCATCAGCCCAATGGAGAACCTTAACAGCAAAGGCATCATTCTTCATTGCAAAACCCTGACACTTTTATTACCTCACTTTTCTCAGGGCCGCTATTTATAGTATAGCAATGCCGGTATAGATACAAAGAGAACAGCAGCCAAGAGAGGCAGCTGAAGAGTTTAATACTATTCCACACCGTGGAGTTCCACTTTTAAAAACAAAAGCAATATCAAGCTATGTTGCTGTTTTCACAGTCATGAATAAAAATGGATGCACATGCACAAGCCATGCATCTTAGTTTGCATTCAAAGGAGCCTCTGTGATGCTGATCAAATGGATACTCTGCTCCTAACACATTCTCCTTGAGCTCCCTCTGTCTCTTTTTCTTCCTGTGCAACAACAACACGAGAATAGAAAAGAACAACAATAGTCTTTTTGGAAATTTTCCCCATCTCAGTGGCTTAAGAAATAACAGATGCATTGGCAGCATCAACGGAGTGTCAGCCACTGATGGAAAGAATAAATATGCTTCTCTTTGTAATGATCACTTCAGGCCTACACTATGTCCCTAGCATGAGGAATATAAAGGAAAGCACAAAAGGAGGCCCAAATCGAGTCTGTTAATGAGCCCTAATGGTCCTAATTCTCTGTGTCAATAGAAAATCCTTTACTTTCTTTCTGAATTCAAGGCAACAAAGTAGATTATATACCCATAACAGCCAGAAGAACGGAGCGATTTTGTAAGTTTTCATGCTGAGAACAAAGAAGTGAGGTCAGACTGAGGACTGTGCAGTCTGCTGATTGTGACCTGCATGAAGAGGACAGACTTTTTTTTTTTGAATTTACCACACAAACAAAGGAAGAAAACCAAGTGGAAAATCAGGCGTTTTCTTTTACCCAAAGCCAGGATCAATAATGACCTGAAGAAAACAACTCTTATCAGATTGGTATTTTGTATAGTTGATCAAATATATTTTTAATACAACATTACAGAATGACTATTATATTTTTTGGGATCGACATTTGACACAAAACACCGAACCTTGAATTAAAAAAAAAAAAAAAAAAACTATATGGTGTCTGATTTAGACTATAGTACACTGATTTAGACTATAGTACACTGATATACCCTCTAACACAAGAGTTACAGTACATATCAACATTATCCTCGTGTCTGTGTGTTATCATTATAGCCAGGAGTCAGTCAGTTAGCCAAGTTTAGCATTAAGAGTGCACATCAAGCTATTGTGCCTGCCCGCTGGTTGCCTTGAATTTATCAGTGAACACGGACGTCTATCTGTGCACGCATGAAACGTGTGAAGTGAAGTGAAACAAGTGTGAAGGCTAAACTGTAAATCAAGCACACTGCTATATTACAAGCATTTTACTTTCACTTGAAACACAGTGTGTGTGTATGTGTGTCCGCTGAACCAGTTTTATTGCTATAGCGCTGGATTTTCTTTGTGCGGCTGACTCCTCTCTCCCCTTATTTTCACTGATAAGCAACTCATGTCTCATGTTGTTGTTATTCTCACAAAACTTCATTATAGATAGTGATCAATTTTCATCTTTTGGGCACACTCTGCATCACACGAACACAGCGATCTGGTTGCTTGCAATCCATTTTGATAAGTTTGCTCTTTTTTTTATCAGCAGCGATGGGAGACAGAATGGAATGGTCACATAGTCTCATCTTGTTTCAGCTTCTATGCTCAGTTGAATAACTAAGTGAAAAGCGTGATGGTCAAAATTAGAGCATGAACCAATCCAATCAGGCTTTTATCTCTTTTTCTCCAAGGCTACTGGATGACCTTTTCTTCCTGTAATTGGTTTATGGAAAGTCTCTCACAGCTGCACTGAAGCTTGGCTCGATAAGTAAAGGCTGTTTCATACGTCTTTTTTATTTTTTCTGTGAGAAATGAACTGGTAGTTGCACTGTTGTGCAATGGACAACTTCTTTTTCATAAATTGTGAAAAACATCGCCCTTCAAAATTCATCAAGGCTAATTGATTTTTCAGCTGTACAAAATCAGTCAGAGATCATGTCTTGGGGAGAAATTCTCTAAAAGCGGTTTTATTTGGAGCTCAATAGTAATATTATAGTAATAGTAATATATAGTATTTTTTCCATGAATCATCTTCAGGGCACAAATTGTTATTTTTTGGCAAAGTCAGATTATTGATCAGGAAATCAACAATCTCCTTGTGTTTCATATCCACAGGCCAGGTATGACAATACAGCAGCTCAAGAGGGGGCCCTTTCCTGGGTGTTACTACAAATGTCTGTGTTTAATATGATAGAATGTAATGCCACAATGATCCACCATTTCCATTGCTTTCAATCAGTTCTCTACTTTATGCCAATCTGGCATATTTATCAAAAAAGGGATTCATGCTTAGCACATGTAATTGTTCGATAAATCATAGTTAAACTCTGCAAGTTAAGCACAGCACAAGTGGCTAAGTGCAGAGCTGTGATTGTAACAAGCTCTAATTTACTGTATATTGTCGTCATTTGTAAATTAAACAAATTTCAGTCAGTCATGCTGGAAAAGAAGCAAATGAAGAAATATTTAGAATCTTTTGACCCGTACCATCTCCTTGGAACCCGTCATTGTATAACCATTATTATTTGAAACCATTTACATCCATAAACAGGGTTTTGTTTGGGGACCTGCACAGCAGAGCTGACCCTCAGAAATTACTCACTTAAAATGCTTTGGCTGTGAAGACGCTGGACGCCGGGCATGTCAAAATGAATCACGCCATGCAACACATGGCACCAACTGTTTTGTTTCCCCTGACTACTGTTGTTGGCACAAAGTGATGCCCACTGTCCATGACCCGCGATGGCACCGGCTGATGAGTTGAGACGCGCAGACTTTCTGAAGACAGAGAAGCAGCTCGGTCCTTTAGGAACTCCACTGCAGCGACAGTATTTTCTTTCTGTGGAACTATGCAGTTTGATGGGCCAATTTCACAGAAATGGACTGAGCTTTTTTTCCACCTCAGTGCTTCTCTTGAATAACATTTCTAAGTCCAGGAGTCAGTCTGCAAAACACAATCATAAAGCAGAACATTTAGGATTTTCACATGAATCTGTATAAGCTGCCAATTCTAATTTCCCTGCCTGAACTCAATATTTAGATGTGACAGTGAATCCTAAGGTGTAATACCTTCACCTTCACATATTTTTACACAAATATGTATTTTTGTAATCTGATTTTTGAATTTAGAGCGGTTCAGGCTTTTTTTGTACTTTACTGGTGGCTTGGCTCTAGGGACTGGGGAGTGAGATATATGAATAACTGTTGTGAGGATTGCCATGAAATACTTTAAATATATCAGTGGTGCCCAGAGAGGAAAGCTCATTGACTTTGGTGCTTTTGTAATTACCAAATTTACTGCGTCTTTGTGGTTTTGAGTGAGATAACGCTCAACAGAATTGACTGCAATGCCATGAAATACTTGTCCCCATAGGGTTGACTTGTAATACTTTGTGAGTTCTTCACTTTTTTTTGTTTATGACCATCAACAATAAAACACTCCCATCAGCCTGAACTCTACTTGATTTGCATTGATTTCTTTTATGATTGTAGAGAATAATACCTACTGAGCATCAACACACTCAACCCACAGCCTCATAGAGCTGCTAACATGTCTGCACTCTGAGGATGTTCATAATTAACCATTAACTGATGATAAGTGAGGCAATAGACGATGCCTCCCAAACACAGCCAGAGACGAAACATTACTTACAAAGAGCAAACATAATTTAACTGAAATGGGCCAGCAGTTTCTAAATAATTTCATCCAGGGAGAGTTTATTGGCCAACTACTCTCAGCCGTGCCAATCAACTCTCCCTGCTTCACGAGGAGATGCTCTCTGAGCCACCTCCACAATAAGAGTCGACGAAAACCATAAATTCAATCATTTCCCTTTCTGTAAACTCATCCAGATCTAATATCTAATTTCACAGGCATTTAGTGCTTTCCCTTATGAATAAAGAACACTTAAATCAGCTGTCAAGTTGAAAATCTTTACTGATGTTACAGTAAATGGGAAGCAAAATCATCAACCCATTGAGGGCTGGATTCAAAACCAAACCGAAAATTAATAATTAAAGAACTGAAATCACAGGGTGATCCAACCTGTGCGAATTTCATCACAGCAACATAATGAGGGTTGCATGGCCTCCACCTGCCTCTGTGCACTCCAGACAACATCTCGGCATGCTCCTAATGAGTTGGAGGATGGTGTCCTGGGGGGATCAGGGCATCAGTGAGCTCCTGGGCAGTCTGTGGCGGTACCAGCTGGCATATGATACACCAATACACAATATCCCAAAGGATATTATATTATCCCATAAATTGGATTAAGGTGAGGGGAATGTTAGGCCAGTCAATGGCAACAATGCCTTCATCATCCACTCTGACCACATAAGGTTGGGCATTGTCCTGCACCAGAGAATTTTATCACAGTACCTAACAGCGGTCAAGGTACTGCTGGCTATGAACAGGAGGCCTGTGCAACCCTCCAAAGAAATGCTTCCCCAGACCATCACTGACCCACCCCCAAACCGGTCATGCTGGATGATGTAACAGGCAGCCTAATGTTCACATATGCTCAGTGTGAACCTTCTCTAATCTGTGAAGAGAACAGGCTGCCAGTGTCAGACCTGGCACATCTGGTGTTCTCTGGCATATGTCAATCAAGCTGCAGGTTGCTGGGCTGTGAGCAGGCTGGAGGTCATTTTGTAGGGCTCTGGCAGTGCTCCACCTGTTCCTCCTCGAACAAAGGAGCAGATACCTGACCTTCTTGCAACCACTCGTATGGTTGTGCCATCCTGGAAGAGCTGGACTACCTGTGCAACCTGATGCTACCGGTAGTGACAAGGACACTAGCAGAACACGAAACTAGAGAAGAATCAGTCAGGAAGGATAAGGAGAGATCAATTGTCTGTGGAGACCACAAGCAAAACCATTCACTTTTTGAAGGTTGTCTTATTTTTGCTTCTCCATTGCACCTGTGAAACTGATTTACAATCACCTGTGCTTCCTGAATGGACAGATTGATGTCCCTGACGTTTAACTGACTCAGTGTTATACTGTAACAATTAAGTGTAAATCTTTTGAAGCAGTGCATATATATCTTCTTATCTTCATTATATCTTCATTATAGAATCTTGATAACATACCTGAAAATTTGAATACACTGGCATACTGTGGATTTTTTTTTTTTTTTTCTTATGCAACTCATAGGTCCATTGTCTGTCTGTATATGTTGTTTCCATTGTTGTTGTTTGTTTGCACTATTTGTTGTATGTTAAATGTTGTGTGATATATATTACTTGCACATTCGGAGTAGGGAGAAATGCAATTTCAATCCTCTGTGTAGCTGTTGCATTGTTTGGTTGACAATAAAGTTCACTAAGACTAAGACCTACTATATATATATATATATATATACACTCATGTTATTTATGCTGCTAAATTATTATATTATATAATGACATGTTATATATGCTTTTTTACCCCTCCTCGTTTCACCGCAGCCCCTGTTGGCTAACAGTTAATGGTTGGTTCAAGAACATTGGCTGCCAGACAAGAGAATTGGAACACCCTAACTGTGCACTCTGAGTCACGTTTCTCCCTACATTTTAAGTTTCAGTGACAGAACAAAGACAAGCAAAAAGTTTGCTTTTATCCATCTCATGTTTGCCAAGTTCCTTCACTATTAATAAAGACTGTCTGCCTGATTCCCCCAGTGCGGTCGATAGGGTGGAAGGCATAACGGTAATGGATGGTACCAGGGTTGCATCACCACCACTTTCTGGTGACGCTAACCCAGCATCATCACAGCAGATGTCAGTGTAAGCAGCCGCTGAGCCATCAGAGGACTGGCCCGTGTCAAACCAAACCCATGGATCAAGCGTTTGATGGATAACATAATGTCCCTGAAAGGACAACCCAGCTCACTGGCTTTTAGTGTGTCTGCAGTTTCTCGCTAAATACACCTGCATTAGCTTGGGATATATATCATAGACTGAGCAGTTCTTTAAAGAATTACCCCCCCCCAACCAATCAGCATGTACCATACAGAGGCAGGAGCACGTCAGAGCTTGGGAGAAACGTAATTAAGAGTTTAAGACGAAGCCTGGCGTTAATCAGCTGTCCTGCTGCCTCCGTGTCGTGTCACCTCTGAGAAGATTTGCAATGACATGCGAGTACGCTTGCAGTGAAGGCTCTCTGCATCACTTCTCCTCGTCTCCTGCTGACACTAGGGTGGGAAACATTACCAGAGCTCAGAGAGAGAAAAAAAAAGAAATAAAATGGAGATGAAAATGACAGACTCCAACTAATTCCTGTCGCTAGTTCGTTGCTGAATAAAGAGCAATATGTCCCTCTAATCAGAAATGATGTGCCTGTAGTACGAGGAAAAAAGGCATATTCAGACTTGCTGTGCTGGAAGATGACTCTGATTAGATTCATAGTAGCTCATGCTGGAGGATGTGTTTAGACCTCGAGCTGTCAGGCTAATTCACACTTTTTGAGAGTCAAAGCCTACAGTCGTCATTATGAATACAGTACAGTGTCTCTTTCTGTCTTTGATAACATGTTTTATGACACAGGTAGAAATGTCCTTATCAGCACATGAGCTGTGGCTGGTGACACCTCCCACCCTGAATCCCACTCCATCTCTCCTCTCTCCCATGTCTCCTTACACTTCAGCCAATTTTATTTTCACACAAATTTTCAAAACCAATTTCTTACCAAAGAAAAAAAAAAAAGGATAATTTTTCCCACCTGTCAGGTGTCACCTGACCACCTGGTTCCTTTAGGTGCCTGATGTTACCATCAACATTTCAACTGAAACCATATTATGACAAATGCCAAATAAATTAGATTGCCACAGCAGCCAGGTATAACTAAATACAATAAAAGGCAAAGAATACACAAAAAAGAAAATCAGATTTTGCGTTATGAGAGGAAGGAGAAAGTGATATAATCTTTAATGGAAAACTCCTTCAGATGTACACTGAAAGTCATAAGGGGAGGCACTAAATGCCTGTGGAATAAGCAGTATAATGACTTTTTGTGGTTGTGGATGAATTTACAGAAAGTGAAAATTACAACAATGTCATCAGGGTTATCTTTGCTTGTGTTTGGAGTGTGTGAGACAAGATAATACAGTTATTAGCTCCAAGGGTCACACAACTAACAGGTGGAACTCCATTTATGAAGGGTATAGAGCCATATGGAAGAGTCATGCTGACAAGTCAGAAGTTCGATCCCCAGTCTCCCCATCTGCATGCCAAAGTGTCCTTGGGCAAGATGCTGAACCCCAAACTGCCCCAAAGAACAACAAAAAATGCTACAAATAGATGCACTGTATGAATGTGTGTGTGAATGGCAAACTGTAGTATAAAGCGCTTTGAGTGGTCATCAAGACTAGAAAAGCTCTATGTAAATACAACCATTTACAAGTCTTGACCTATGCCTTTGTCATTTTCACATTGTAAATTGCTGAAAATCTTGAAAACTATGTTGCTGGCTGATTATCACGTTTCACTGCATTCCGACCCTGTGTCAGAGAAATAACAAAATGATTAAGAAAACAATTTTGCAATTAAACAATTGTGTTGAAAAACCTAATTGTTTAAACTAGACCGTAAATATGGTGTGAGTGCCTATACATATCCATGAAAGGGAACATATAACAGAGCAGCACCGTTTCTGATAATGGAAGGGCCATTTTACTTTTTATAACATTCTTTTCTGGGCGATACATATAATTTGTACTTGTTACTGTGTATTTGTCCTCATTTATTTGTCATGTTTTATTTAAATGATGTATTTCTTATTGCACTCCATGATTTTGTATTTGTTCAAGGTGCTGTACAAATAAATGTTTTGCTTACCATTATTTTTCATTTTAACCTCTCGAATGCGATGGCTTGAACTGCTTCTCTTTGGCAAGACATCTGATGTCAGATGGTAGTGATAATGATACTCACAGCTGGTTGTTCTTCTTTGTTCAGTTTATTGGCGGGTGGCAACCAGCGTCAAGGTGCATTACCACCATCTACTGTGTCAGTGCACAGCCCCTGAAGGCATTGCAATACCAATAACAACTTGCTCATGCTGTATATACAGACTCAAGGTTCCCTGCCTCTGACCTACAGAAAATTGTCTTGGTTTTAGTCACATTTGACAACACATCGTTTTGTTCTGGCCCAACTTGTCCATCAACCTACATAATACAGCACATGTGCGCTGTTATGTGCACAAACTAATCAGAATGCAGAAAACAAGTTAACAAACCTTAGAGAAGGAAAAAAAAAAAACATGTAACTGATGTCACTTTCAGCAAACTACATATTTCACACATTTAAAGGTTACACTGTGCAATATGTTGTTTGTGACATTCTCTGCGTTTTCCTTGCCACAGTCCATTTTGTTACAGGCGGTATCATCTGCTTTCAGTGTTCACAGTAGCCACGGTCCTGTTTTCTAATTAGTGAACATGCAAGGCTACATTCTTATAATAACACTTCCCTCAGAGAAAATAAATCTCTTTCAACATCTCCCAGATTGTCACTCGGCTCCCACTTAAATTAACCCTACATGTAATGAATGATAAGACATACAAAAACAGATGTAGAACAAAGAAAGCCAGACTGCTTTGTAACATTTTTTTTCTTTATCATTAAAGATGTATTATTATAGTTTCACATTCTTTCTTTTCTTTTCTACAATCAGCGTTGGTTTATGAGATTGTGGGATGTCTTTTAATTTTTTTTGTGATGTGAAGCGAGTCTATGTCAGTGAAGTTCCACCGCTTCCATTTCTTCCTATCTCCCTCTGTGTCATAGTGTGTGTTGGAGGAAAGACAGGGAGTCCACACAGGCTTTGTCTTTATTGCTCTCTTGCTTGCACTTTGATAAGCTCTCACCCCCAGTGCAGGCTCCGCCGCTCACCAGATAGTCTTTGCTTCGCTTGACTTCCTTTTGAGCTGGCCTGAGAGACAGATGCACCATGGGACGGAGAAATGAGGAGATAAGAGGTCATAGCTGCTGGTGTCCTGCTTGACCTTGAAATGACAAAAATAGCCCCATGCAAATGGCGGCTATTAATAACAATGTGAAATGTTTTCCCCTCATAAACAAAAGATTTCTGCTGTGTTTATTTACGACAATGTGGAATTCCTTTTGAGTCTGCAGATATTTTTAGAGTTAGTTAAGCCCTAATTAGGTGTTGGAATGAGGCTGAGTTCTTACCTTACACTCATGCAACAAACATCCTGACTGTGCTCCAAGAAAGATGGAATAATTGCCAAGAAATTCTAATCTGAAGGACTGAAGCGGCTGTTTCTTTATTCCTTTCTTTATTTATGTATCATCAGGCAGAATATTAGCATCATTCAAAATGGCAGCAGCTGTGTTACACCCATTTGCTCCTAAGGCCTATTATGTTTAGAATATTGGCACCGACTTCATGGCAGGGCAGCAAAGAGTTGGGCAGAAAGTCAGAGTATGGTCTTTCAGCATCACCTGTTCCAGAATACCCCTGCTTTTGGCAAATTATTAACCCCCTCTGAAGATGGTCACAGCAGGTTTTCTCCACTCTTTCAGAAACTGTGGATCCAAAATGGCTCGAGCTTTTAAGAGCATTAGCAGCAGCTTTACAGACAGTTGTTATGGTAGTGTTTCAATCTCAAGCTGAAGAAGTCGGGGTAAGATTTAGTCTCCTTGTGTGAAATGGCTGCACCTAAAAACTTTTTTTGCACATAGCGTAACATGACAGGTTTATCTCGCTCTGCTGGAAAGGTTATTCCTCCCACAGTCTCCACGTCCAACTGCTGTGATAAAGAAGACAGGCTCACAATCTCATTCCTGCCATGCAGGGTACTTGATTGGTTTATCAATTGACCTTCCCCTCACCTTGCAGCGCCATATTGATCCCTAGCTCCTTTTTGAATGCCATGCCACATTTACTCAAGTATAAACTTATGTTGTACCAGTCAATGATAAAGCAATCAAATACAGAGCTTCTGCTCCAAAAAGATATCTGCCACTTGAAAAGTTTAACTCAAAGAAAAAGGATTTAAGACACGGAAGTAAAAAAAAAAAAAAAAAAAGATTAAATCTGAAGTCCCCTCTGCAAAAAAACCTTGTTTTTGCTTGTTGTTAATTCAGTTGGATGTGTGAGCTTCTCAGTGCAGAGTAATGTGTGCAGAGTTTGACACAAGAAGGCTGTCTTTCACACTCATCTGCTGTGGAGGGAAACTTTTCTTGCTGCTCGAAGTTGGTTTGATTGTACATTAGTGGGAGATGCCTCTAGAAATCAGTCACATTCATTCGAATGTGATATGGAAAAACCTGGAGGCTGTAGGGTACAAATCCTAGGAATGTTTGCAGATTTGCTACTATTGATTGTATTTTACCCAGCAGCATAATTACACAAGCAGGGCATTATTTTCAGCCCTGTCTGACTTTATATATGAGTACTCAACAACCCATTGATGGAATTTAACCAAACTTGGTGGGGATATTACTTGGGAAGATATGTCCAATTTCCAGATGATTAACTCAAAAGCTTATGTTGAACAGAAATGTGTATCCCATCATATAATGTCATACAATCATCAATGAAGTCAGAAGTTGACATTGTACATAGATCAAAATGCTTTTTTCCCCAGGTATCTCTGCATACTGTTGGAACATAGACACAGCCGGTTGTATAGATGTAGTAAATTTAAGTTGCACTGATTAGTTACCACTTTGGGCAGCAGAAACATGTATATGTGTATAAAATTTCATCAACTTTAAATTGATTTGGATGTATAAGGATTCCTTCTTAATATAAAGAAAATACTCATTCGGGCAGCTTCAAAGTGTTGCTTATCATAATGATTAATTTCTCTATTACTCCTTTCTCTACTAGTCTATTTAAAAATCTTTACACAGGGGCCCCTCCCACTAACTAATGTCCTCACTGTGGTTCAACATCCACGAACATGCATTACTTTCATTTAGCATCTGTGTCAGAAAACAACTCAAAGGTTATGCTTGTTTCATTTAATGGGTCAAAACTAACTGGTGGGTGAAAAAAAGAGGAGAAAAACCAAACAAGGCAGGCAAGTAGAAGTAAAAGGAGATGGAAGAGAGGGAGGGGATATGAGAAACAACTAAAAGAATAAAGATAAGAGGTAAGAAAAACCAAGGGAGAACAGTGTGAGGGGGAGAAGAAGGAGACAAGCCCAGATGAGGAGAAATAAAAGGTGATTTAGTTGGGAGGAATTCTCAGAGTGGGTAAGGTAATGGTTGGGTGAGATGTGGCTGGCAAGGAAAAGGGGAACAAGGGAAGACAGACGCATGACTGATGGAATAAATGAGAGCGAGGACTTCACTTCAAGAGGAGGATGGGAGCGAAATCGAAGAAGGGGGGAAGTAATTCACATTGGGGGAGATGGAGACAGAACGCGTGAGAGGGAGCATGAAGGAGCAGAGTGACAGGAAGAGACAGTGGAGGAGAGGGAGGGAGCTGAAAGGGAGCGGGGGGACTGATGTCCAGAAGGGGCTGAGTGCTGCAGTCTCCTCGTCCGTGTGGCCTTCATGGGACTGTAACACAAACAACCACAGCATACCCTGGTGGACACACATACACAACTTTTTTAACATCTTAATTCTCTTCCTTCCAACCAGCGATGGCCTTCATCTTGGAAGTGCATGTATTTAATTTGCATGAAATGCTGGTGAGTTAACCGCAACATTCAGAGCGGTGACTTGTAAACACAATTTTGCTCTTGTATTTTCCTTGTGGTTTGAGGCAGCAATATCCATTCAAGACTAAAGGGGATTATTTCCCTTTTGCAGCCTGTGTTGACATGTGCATAATGTCTATGCACGGTACATGCACACATGGTGCTGATGCTGGGCATGTTACCCTTAAGTGCACAACACGATGGAAATGTAGAAGCATTTCAACAGTGCCTGTCACAGTCAGACACTAATGCATTTCACCTTGCTACAGTTCTCCGACTGCAATCCTTTTCTTCCGCTTAAAATCATCACATCATTTAAGGCTGACATGGAGGCTCGACATTATCGTATTTGTGGTACAGCATGTACAGATGGCTCAAGGCGTAGCATGAGATGTGGAACATGATGGTTACACAGACTGCATAAAAGTGCAGTTGGACATTTTAAGAGAGGGTAACTGTTGAAGTTGTGTAAGAGATAGTAAGAAGCATCTAGGACTCAAACCTCAAACCCTTTCTTTCTTTTTTCAGAAATCCAGCCCTTGATTCAACCATAAACATGAATAAATTGTAGCTTTACATTTTAAGTGTCATATAGCGTAACTGTACTGTAGTATTTCCTAATAATTACCAAGACTTTGGCAGCCCAGCTTGAACACATTGACCCTTCTGTCATAGTTGGACTGGCTATTGGCAGCACGAGGAGTAATTCTGCCACGTCTATGGGCTGGAGAAACGTCATTAAAGCTTTAACCTTCCTCGGCAGGAGGACAGAACTGCCTGCAACAACACCTATAGAGCTTTTGTACGTTTTTATATTCAGTAACTGTACACTGGGGTACACCTTTGACAGATCATCAGCGAATCACTGGGCCAACATACAGAGACTAACAACCATTTACATTCATACCCATGGTCAATTTAGAGTCCCCAGCCAAACTAACCCCAATCCACTGTGACTGGAGGAAGCCAAGTATCTGGAGAAAATGCATGCAGACATGGGGAGAACATGCAAACTCCTTACAGAAGGACCCTGGCCAAAACTGGATTCAAATCAAGACCACGCTAACCACCACTGTGCTGCCCCCTCCATCAATTCCTGAGACAAAACATATGGCACTGTAGCTTGTATGATGTCACACTCTCCTGCCTGCAAATCTCAGGAACCAAGCAGTCAAAGGACAAACAAGCATAGGAGTACTTCGCCAAAAACAAAGAATACACAGGAATGAAAAAGTTGGCAAACTAAGTAGAAACCTGGAGAGAGAGTGGATCCTGGAGACACAAAGAAGAACTAATGTCAGATAAGCAGGAACAAAGACACAGGAAATAAACCCTAAACACACTATTTAGTGCAGTGCAGAACGAGTAACTACCACTGTGATATCGTGGATGAACTGCCGATGACAGGGAGCACGACCAGGGTTTATATCCTGCAGGTGATCAGTGAATGAGCTGCAGGTGAGATGGTGAGCTGTCCCTGGCCACGCTTCCACAGACTCATCAGGGAGATGGCACTCACCTGCGGAGGGAAGACAAACAAGGGGAAGGGGGGAAAACACTGGGGGGCACAGAGGAGCTGTGGCAATTCTTCTCAGATTAAAGGTCATCTGCCTCTGTGTTCTATTAAGGTGTTTTATTTGCTGTGCAGCACAGGTTGACCAACCTTTGGGGAAAAAAAGGGGTTGCGAGAGGGATCCTTTGACCCCCACACCTGCACTTCGTTACTGGGGGGGTGTGAACAAACCGGGAAAGTGGAAGTACAGCAGTAGATGGCGGTAACGCACCTTGAGGTTGGTCGACCACTGCAAATAAACCAAAAAAAGAAGAAGAACAACAAATGCAGCAGATGGCAGTTGGGTCTTGTACATCAGATGCACACTGTTGTTGTCACTTTCTTAATTTCAGCCCTCCATTGGTTTCCATTTACGATCCATACAATCATTGGAAATCATCACACAGAGTATTTATCCACTTACCATTAAGTGAATGGCTTCATTTTCGTGTGCAGTCATGCCCATTTGTGTAAAAGGTTTCAGGGGTTTTTTTGGCTTGCCTAAGCATCAACTGGTGGCTCTGTCATCCCAAGTTGACATTTTATTCCATAAACAGCTCTTTCCAATTGACAAAGTAATTGCTGAGATGTTGACATGCTACAGAGAGGCAGAGAAGCTTAATCACTTCTAGATAATGATCAGTTCCAGCTGCCATTTTGTTGTCGACTATCCTGACTCGTGTTTGCAGACTAATAAAAGCTTGTTTTCAGTTCTGTGTGTGAGACTGTCAATACTGGAGTAGCAAGACATTTTGCAATCAAAGACACAGAGAGCTCTATTGTTCCGAACAGAGAAAGTGGACATCTTTGAAACAGCCTGAGCTAAAATTCGAAGTATCTGAGGAGCTGTATGTGAGAAGAGCTTTATGTGAGAGATTCTTGTGCTGGGGATGAGGATTCAACTTCTGAATCTTTTGTTTCACTTTGATCAGTCACTTTGATGCCACAAATGCCTTTAAATTGTGTAAAATTAATTTAGAAGCAGGATTAATTGATTTTAATTCTATGAAAAAGGCACTTATTCAGATGAATCTAGTCAGCTTTGGATTCATTGTGTTTCATTTTGTTCACTGCAAATGCTTTCTTAGAAAAACTTTTGGGTTAAACCACTTGGCTGAATGAAAAAAAGACTGGTATGCAACATTTCAATCCACAACACAATTTGTGTGTGTATATATATTTCAATCCACAACACAATTTGTGTATATATATATATATATATATATATATATATATATATATATTGTGTGTGTGTATATACACACACAAACACATATGTCATAAGCGAGTATAATTTGCTATACTGTGTAGTGCTCGATGTCAAAGGTGACGTCTCTTTAAGGTCATGATCACAGTGAAACTTTAGCAGGCTATGAGCTGAACCAGTATTTAAAGTGTTAGCTATTTGACTCTGTCTTTAAGGACAGGGCGCACATTTAGTTATGCAAATAATGTTTTCACTAAAGTTGGGTAATTGCTGAGGCAACAAGGCTAATGCAAGTGCACTGTGATTGACATTTTGATTCAATAGTTGCAAGTCAAATGGGGATTTAGAAGGGAGAGTGTACTTGAAATAGACACCCTGTCAAACTTTTTTCCCTTAAGTGTGCAGCAGCTTTGTCTGTCAATTACCGCCACTGTCTGTTGCACAAAGAACACAAACAGCCGTGACCACACATTTAAATAAACAGTGTATCTGACATGACTTCAATGAAAAGTCCAAGGCTTTTCATTCAGTTGTGTGGCTTGATGCAACATAAGTCAGTTTTAAGGTCAGTTGAAAAGGCACATTTCTAGATTTTCTTACAAAATTTGAAAGGACAAGAGCATTTTGTGTTTTTGGGAATGTCATGTGGGGATGAGAGGACACAAACACACACACACACACACACACACACACACACACTTGTCTCTCTATAGTTGTTGTGAGGACACTCATTGGTATAAAGCATTCCATAGCCCCTTACCCTAACCTGAACCATCACAACTAAATGCTCTACCCTAAACCTCACCCTTACATAAACCTATTTCTAACCTAAAACCAAGTCTCAACACTCAAACAATGATGTTATTGAACCAAAATTGACTCTCCTAACTATAGATGGACATGCACACACACGCACACATCATTGCTTCAGTGGCATGCACATGTACTCTTGCAAAGAAATATGCATTTTAATACACATGTTAATACACACATGATCCCGTTTTTCTATGTGGTGTAGCCACATTGCAAGAATTCAGTTTCTTGTTATTCAACAGCATTTCTCTCCTGTATGGCCTGAACCATACTGTACGCTGACAGTCTTAGTAGGATAATACCTTGGGCATGTGGCACATCTTCCCACAAGAGCCATCAGAGGGTCCCTAGTGTGCGGCTGGGCTTTACAGGGCTTGTGGGTATAGTGAGGCTTGGTGAGGTTAAAAGGTCCTTAAAGTCCCAGGGCCTTAGAGCTTCAGGAGGACATGACTACCAAGGGAGGTTGAGCATGGCAGGACACTGGTTCCTTTCCAATATATACAGGGACTGATCCAGCTAATCCAGCCCTGATTGCAGATGGCTGTGTAGAGTCAGGGCCAAACCTCCTGCAATCCTCTTAGCGAAGTTACTGAAGTCAAGCTAGTCAGTATTTTTTCAAACTGGCATTGTTGCAGGGAGGGACATGCTAAAGAGAGACATGGGTGCTAATGAGGAAGAGCAGCAGTTATTTAGGCAGAGAAAAAAAAACGTACAGTTTACAATGCATGGACTGATGGATGAAAATATTCCTATTATGTAAAAGGGAGTTTTATCCCAGTGAACTCAGGTCAAAAATGCGTAATGAATGCTGAATAATTGCATGTGTGGTTTCATATGTGCTTTACAAATATTTCTCACATTGTAAGCCAGTCATGAATCTTACTAGATTTTACTCAGATTACCCCTCATCACTCCTTTTTCTTTCAGGCACCTCAGTGAAACCCACTTCACTGAGTTCCTCCTGAAGCGTTCCCAGATTAGTCAACAGGTTAATTGTGATGAATGTGCTATGGCCAATTTTGTGAAGTAAGAGTAGAAATTGAGTTTAAAATGTACTTGAGTAGAAGTTGAGTTGAACTACAGTTAAAAAAATATATGCAAAGTACTTGTATGTTTACTCGTGTGTGTTACTTGTTTCGTTTTACTACCTACCTCTGGCAACAGAGTTGTGATCGTCCACTCTGGAATGGTGTATCACATCTGTCACGGCAGACTTGGCCTTCATGTCTTGTGATTTGCTCCGAGGACTTTCACAGTGCTTATCAAAGTGCCCGCCTGCTGATTATTTCTCCAAAAGAGCAGAGACCAAAGCTTAGAACACAGAGACTGTTGGATCAAGCTTTTCCACAGGGGCAAGGATGGCAGTGTGCTCCATCAAGAGAAGTTACAAAGTGGCATACACACGACTGGTTATAGTGCTAATTATGCAATGAGCTACCTCCCAGCATGCTAATCTATTGCTCTCAAAACCAAGTACTTCTCCTTCCTTCCTGGGGAGAATTCGATGTAGTTAATTTTACAGGCCTCATGGGTTTGAGATATAGTAAACAAATAACTGAGCTGATGTCATCGTACTTTATAATGTGAGTCTGATGCTAGTGTTTTTTATATATATTCAGTTTAACTTGAATAAGGCGGGTCCTTCCATCCACTTGGATGTGTAAGGATCATCTTCATAAGGAGGCACCAAGAGGGCCTTCGGATCAGATGCTTAACTTGCTGATACCTGATCGAAAAGTGCTCTTTATTGGCCAGACATATCTTATTGTTTCATCACCCAAAGCTCATGACCATAGGTGAAGGTGGAAAAGATGGAAGCTGGGAAGTGGACTAATCAGTATCGGGTACCTTTCTGATGCAACACCAGCTCATCTGTTGGTCAACTCAACCTCACTTGTGAAACCCAAGATACTCAAGCTCTTAACTTTTAAACATTACGTTCTGGTGCTAGACAAGGATCATGAGGAGCAATTCATTAAATATGATATTTTTGTGATTTCAGTTCACTGTATCAGTACAAAAAAACATTTCTTAATATTTTGTTTCCCTCTCTTTTCAGGTGATCCTGATTCTAACAAAGCTGTATGACTTTCATATTGGCAGCGTCACTGAGAGCACTCTTTGGAGGTGAGTATAAAGGAAATGTATATTCATTAAATATTTGCAAGTAAGTGCCTTTGAGTGGGTTAATGGTGCTCAGGGTGACAAAGAGTAGAATAAGGCTTGCAAGATGATCCTCTGATTTGCTTGATGTTTCTGTTATTGATAGCTTTACTTACTTTCGAGCGACAACAAACCCTTGAAGCAAATGCTACTTTCCAACTCATTTATTCACTTACACAGCTTGAAACCACCAGTCTCATTCCCGATCTGCAGACATTGTATCTTGCCCTCACTTGTTTCTCTGGTGCTGTGAACAGTATGTTCTGGTGCCATACATGGTCAGACAGGGCACTCAGAATGGAAGGTAGAGGAGGCTATTTCCCATGCTCTTCTTCTGGTGTATTATCTGATGTACCTTGCTTCCTCACTCCTCCTGGGAACAAAAAAACCCCACAAAAACTCACTCACACACACACACAATCACACACACCTCTGAAGCAACAAGCCTGTACAGAATAAAAATACACAAGCAAAGACATGGGGAACACATCCCTACTGAGTTGGAACTGTATGCAACCTATTTTAAAATCTAAATAAACTGTATAACGCACACACTTATTCCTATGTGAGAGTTTGGGGAAGATGGCACACACAGGACAGCACTTCACTGAGCTATTTGACCAGTTTTCCCAGAGAAGCCATGGACTTTATAGCAAAAAGTTTCTTCAGGTAATTGACCATGCCCCAAAATCTACCCCCAACGCACTCATCCAGTCATAATTTAGCAACTGTAACTTAAGAAGGTCGGTCTGTCAGGCTTTGGAGTTGTCCACATCCTGAAGTGCAATACATGGGGCATTAGCCATAACTTTGCATTTAAAGAGAGTTTTCAAAAAACTAAACAAAAGAAAAGTATGAGCAATTTATTAAATGGGTATTTTACCATTAACATAATTGTTAGAATACCTACCTAACTAGTTTTCAACCTACATTTGTTACCCTAACCAAGCATTGCTTCCAAGGCTAAGTACATAATTTACTAGTTTATAGGATAACACATTAAGTTGATAAAAAGCATTAAGAACTGGCACACCCTGGATGCTATTACAGCGATGGCTTATGATGTTAGCAGCCTTTACTCTTCTACCTTTTCTCCTATTATTTCGCAAGTAAGTGTATACAGCCGTTTTTAGACAGGTGAAGGTGGGGCAGAAGGCAGAGGCAGGACATAACATATTCATTCCACTGCAGGGACAACTGCAACTCTTTTTATACTGAGCTATAGTGTTTTATATTTCTTTATTTCATTTTTGCGTATGTTAGAAGCTTAAATTCCGAAGCTCTCAATCATACATTTGCTTTAACACATACACCTCCTACGGAGAAACTTCAGAAGTCCTCTGGAGTTCAGTTCATGTCTGAAAGCAGCTTATATTAAAAGTACATGTTAAACAGCCACATAAGGTTATGTTAGAATGTAATAACTTCCTAATGATTCATGTCAATACTTAGGACACTGTATTCTTAACGGTCAATGTTATGCGTTGGCAGCTATATATTTACCTATGTGGTAATATAGTTAAAACATAACATCTTAAGTGGGAGTCTATAAAGTATCTTCTCATGTTCAAAAGAATAGTAAATGAAAGACAACAGAGAGGAGGCCTGCGGACAGGAGTAGTTGAGGAAAGCAGTTGTTTACTTCCCAAGGACATTTGACCTCATTTGTGCAAACAGTTGCTGGTTCAATCCCCAACAGCTCTATTTGGACGGGGGGGACAGTAGTAGAGACCGGAGCTTTGAGTTGGTACTTTGTTAATGTTGTCACCACCAGAGGACACTACTTTAAGGTCAATTCCTGGTTTTATGCATGTATTTGGTGTGACATTATATCCTGTCTGAGGAAAGCACTCCTCAAACTTTATATCTTAAGTCTTCTCCTAGTCTCTTACTAGGCTAAAGCTACTCTTGTCTTTTTCTGTTGCTATTTTCCTGCTTTAGGAAGTAGCACAATATAGTACAATGGCTTTTATGAGACCTATACTGCAGCTGAAATATAAAGTAAGGCACACCATAAAGACGATTTGGGTTTGATCTAAATCTCCATGGTAGGTTTTTAGTGCAAACTTGGAGCTTCGCTTCAGCAGTAACTTATGAGATCAGCTACCTACTTTACACAATGGCAGTGGCCCACAAGCTGTGGTGTCCACCAGCCTTACTTGCAAAAGAACAGGTCAGCAGCAAGTGGTTTATTTTTCCCAAAAAAGTAGCCCACACAATCTCAGAACCCTAGAGGCAACTAGGCTTGCCAGTGCAAGTGTATTTAACGGAAAGAGAATGTTAAGGCTTTCTTTGACAATCTGGAGGAGGAGTTAGGCCAACAACTCTGCTGAAATCAGACTGATTCATTGCCAGATGTATGTATAACAGATATGGTCAGCGACATCTGGTGAAAGGGCTGCGCATGTGCAGTCTCAGCAATGGGGAGGGGTATGCAAACTTTTAACTTCCGTAATAACTTCCAATGGATCATCCAATTGACTGAAGCAAAACCTGTTGTGGAGTTCCTCAATCATTTTGGTAAAAATGCCAGGTGTGCTCCCTCTTGAGCAGCTGCTATCTTTACATTGATGGATAATTATCTTTTAGAATTTAAAGGAGCTCGCTGAAAAGGCATGCTACCTTTGTGTCAGAATCCTGGAATACGCTTTCAATCTATGATATCAGATGGCCCCAGCACTACTGCAGCACTTCCAAGTCCTTCCACCATTCTGTTATTACCAGGCCCCAGCAATAACTCAACCATATGAACAGCCACCTAAGAGAGACTCAGATCTCTAAATTCTGAGAACAAGCCCAACTAGTCAGGTCTGAGAACTAGTTTTATTTGAAAGTTTGTTTGAAATTATTTTGTAATTTGTTGCATAACTAACTTAATGGCCAAATTCTTTACTGAACTTAAATTTGTTTTATTAAATAAGCCAAAATCCAACAATTAGTATGCTCTTGTTCTATTCGTTGCAAAGTCCAGTATGACATCATACTGCCCTGCTCTGTGTTATATCTATATGCCATTTTTTTCTATTGCGATTTAAAGCACAAAACATTTGCACTTTTCAACTTTGCTTACTCTGCCCAGCTTCAAGTGGTAGTTTGACAGTGATGAGAAGTGCCAAATTTACTGCTAACCATTTTTGACATTCAAACAGCCACTTTATAATTTGGACCCTGAGGCAAAAAAACCTAGCAGTGTTTGAATAAGTGTAAAGAAAATGGAGTCCCCTGATGTTCTGCAGTTACAGTGTAGAGCTTCTTTGGCAGCAGACAATATGGATCATTAAGTTATCTGAATATACTTCTTTAATTATTGATAAACAGGTTAGCCTCTGCTATCTATATCTCTAAACTGCCTGCATGCAAGACTGGCATACAAAATCATTTCAAACTCCCTGTTATACATCCTACCAACCTTTTAACCCTTTAAATTAAATCTACATTTAGGATCCAAGTTCATTCAAATTTGAACGTGTCCATTTTGTTTTTCACAGGCACTCACTTAAACTTCTCATGACCAAAGTGCTGTACAATAAAGTACTTGATAATGAATGTACTATGAGCTCATCACATGATCTTACAGTGTGTGTAAAAGTTGAAAATCTGTTCATGATCTCTGAAGTTCCCGTTGCATAAAAGCCCCCAGACATATGTCCTCTTTCACAACCAGCACAGATGGCAGAGAGATGACGCACTGTTGCCTGGAGGTGAGGTGAAAAGCATCATAATGCAAACTGAATGGCGCTCGAACAAACTTGTGCAAAAAAAACCAACCTTGTTTTTCATAACACAATATGTATTAATCAGGAGCCAAGTTGCATTTCCCTCTTAATAACTTCTACATTTATAAGTTTGCTCATGTAAAAGGTACAGGTTTAGATTTTTGGTACACATAATGGAGAGTAAAAACCAAGACAGGTAGGTGCTGATTGTAATATCTAATGTGAATGAATAAGCTTACAGATGTTCCTGTAGGCACAGAGCACGCAGACAAACACAAAATACTCTTTTAAGTCCATGGCTCTTGTTGGAGTCATAAGGGCAAAAAGATCAGCAATGACATTTGGCTTCCAACTGAAAAGCACAAAAGATTTGAAAGTAACCCAAGATTTGCATTGTGCTTACACTATGTGTTCTGCCTAATACTGACCCCAGTTTAGTCACAGACATTTACGCCGAGGAATGTTCTAGTCATATCAACTGCTTATATAGTGCAAAAGCATCTGCAAGTACAGTATATTAGCCGTGATGTTATTGAGTATATGAAATCATAAATCACAGTAACAGTGTGATGGATGGAGCACAAACACTGAGATATTTCATTTTATGATTAGGTTTTAATACTTATAAGAGTAATCAGTCAGCTTGGAATAATGCTGCCTTCACTACCTTCACACAGAACTTGGGAGCTCTTGGTTACGATTTGAGAAGTTGGTACATGTATATACTTGGCCCTCAAGTGGTAAATTTGGGAGAACACAGGTATCTTAGGCGACTAACTAGATTGATGCTCATATTAACATTATTGTTTGAGTCACAAAGACACAGGCGACTATTTTAGCAATCCAGCAGTCGAATTCTAAAATTGCAATAAATCAACTTTCCATTCAAACGGGTTGAACTTCCATGTCCTCTATAGCAAACATGTCACATTTCTGCTGATGAATTCGTCAGTGAGTGAAGCATCTGATGCCACTCATCTAATACAATCACCTTATATGCCAGTGCACTGCCTGAGCTAACTCTCCAGTAGTGGCAGACTGCTCAGGATGGTGAGTCATTCTAGGTAATGTTGTACTGTCACTGGTGCTATCACTGTTTGCCCACTGCTACAGAGACTTTACAGGACTGGCACCTAACTTACTATGTTGCTTGGAATTGTCGATCCCCCACATCAGAATTTGTGACTAGAGGAACAGAGAGAGAGAGAGAGAGAAGGCCTGATTGTAATGGAGTGAGTCTGGAGGTGACCTCCAGACTGATGGCTATTTAAGGCAGTTCAAGCACAATCATGCCTTAGGACCCTTCAGGAACAAAATAGATTACCACGAATTGTGTTTTCAATTAAATATTGGTGCTGAAGTCAGATGATGATTAGGCTTCTGACTCTAAACTGTCAAACATGATTCCTTAACCAGTTATTTAAAACAAAACAAGCTAAATGAGTGCAGTTCAGATATTATTGCAAAATACAGCTGAGTGAGTATCTACGCAAAGCAAAGACTATTAAGACAGACAACATGAAGCCAGAATATCTTGATCCTCTGGTGACCCCCTGGTGGCTGGCTTCAGTATAGGACGGGATATTTAAATTTAGAAAATAGTACCAGATGTTACAATTTAATCTACCAACTACCAGTGGATGTTAACAGGTGTTAGTGGTCACCAGCAGATGTTAGGGACATAACTTTAGTTGTGCACCTTAGCATCATCAAGTCTTTTGGCCTTTTAATCAATGATACAGGCCGAACATGAGGGTACGCTGAGACTAAAGGCTTGTATGGCAGTACTATGAAAGCCATGCGGCCCGCTCAGTAGATCAGACATCATTACTTAAAGATTTTACAATTTAATCTACCAACTACCAGTGGATGTTAACAGGAGTTAGTGGTCATCAGCAGATGTTAGGGACATATCTTCAGTCGTGTACCTCAGCGTCATCAGGTGTTTCAGCCTTTTAGTCACAAGACACCCTCTTCTAAGGCAGGCCCACCACAGGTTGATCAGACTTGGGTGAATGTCCCTTGCACCTTGGAGCCCAGTTGGGATCTTTCCTCCTGAGACACTGGCTGCAGCGTTCTGCAGTGTGTGATGTTTCTTTTATGGCCTGGCACACTATTGCTTTCCAGCTATGTCGCTCTGCCTTAAATGCCAGACCTGGCCTAGCTTGATCGACATTATCTTCCCAGGGTACTGTCAAACCTACAAAGCGGACAACACACAAGGTGTTGGACCAGAGAATCAGGTCAGGTCTTAGGATGCTAGAGACAATATTTAATGGGACAGTAAGCCGCTGGTCCACGTCCACCAACATTTCCCAGTCTCTGTCTTGCTCCATCTGACTCCTGGTCAGTGGACTAGGTCTTCTCTGTCCCTGTTCCCCCTCATTGACAAATGTTGTCCTTTAAACAGCGTTTGATGTTTTGGATGGTAAGGCTTTGGTAGCAGTTATATTGTTACTGCAAGACATTTGAGTACCTGGTTGTGCCTTGCTGAAATAAAAAGTAGTTTTTGTCCCCCAAAGATGTTTTCTGCCATTTTGATAGCTCTTCACACACTGATGTCATGACTTGCAATTGAGATTGGCTCAAGATATTTCTTGCTGGTGTATTGTCAAGACTTTATTACAATGACTCCACCCAACAATTAATACTGTACCATATCGGGCTCCAATTTATGGCAGCAGTGCAAGATGGTATCACCCTTGCACAGGATATTTTGGCTTGAGATTTGTACAGGGGGAGGAAGTGTAGTGACGCCTACTATCTTTATATACTGTCACAGACAAAAAGTATTTAATTTAAGCTAAGCCAGCAATATCAACATAATGCGCAACAGCATTTTTTCTTGTCCACAAATAAGTGATGATTTAAATCACATCAACTCTGACACTCATCAGAGTTAAATGCACCATGACAGTTTAACTCTGTAGGGAAGACATAATCAGGTGAGGTGACTTATCCATGGTGTGAGAACATGGACATCTCTATGGTTGGAGATCAGCATTATTGGCAGCACTCCCAGCCCCCTCACTCACCCAGAAAGGCTACACTGAGGGGAGCAGCTGTCTGCCCTGGCCTGACTTTCCACTTTCCAATTTACAGTGCGTTAAGGGCGAATTTGAGATAGGAATGGGACAAGTAGATGAAGTTGAAGGAAGGTGATTTGACAAAGGGGTAAAAAGAGAGAGATAAAAGGCAAACTAGCATACTACCACACATCACTGAGCAGTGCTGAGCAACACGACTCTCACATCAGCTCGGGTCCATAATTTTGTCTCTCTGTTGCTGGCTAATTGAGATCACAGCTCTGATAGGGTTTGACGAAGAGCAGTGGGAGAGAATCTTTATCACTTCACAGGGAAACGTCCCGAGTAGCAGCTCTAACACCAGCTTTTTTTTCTCTCTCAAAGGTCAAACCAGTGGCAACATGTCAAACTACTGCCCAGTCAGTCTGTCAATTTTAATGAACATCATGACCTTAAACAATGAAAGCTGATCAGTCAGTCTGTGCATAATTTCCAGAAGAGCCTTCATATGTGCGTGGTAGAAATGGAAAGAAATGAAGCCAAGCTTTTCATTGTTGACGATAAATCAACTCAGCACAAAAATTCTTCTTCAAAGTTGCTCAGCTCCTCTCATCTAGCCTCTGGAGTATTGTCCCTCTGTGGATGAAAATGTATCAAATATGACAAGCCTTGTAATCATTTGCAGGTATTCAGACGTGGGCAAATTAAAGCCAACAAAACAGTCAGGTTGTATTTCCCTCAATGTACATCTTGACATATCCGAAACAAAACAAGACCAGCTGTTGTTTTCTCTGCTTAATCTGGTGAATGTATTGAAGTTGTGCTCATAGTATGTTACTGAATTACTGTGCTGGGAATATTGGGAATGAGATGATTTTGATATATTTTTATTGCACTGCAATTTAAAGTGGCAGTCCTTTTATGTTTCAACAACCAGTAAGTTATTAAATATGTTATAAAATAAACACAGAATCCTCAAACTGAAGTGAGTGCACTGAGCCCTCACTGCCACTCGCAGAATATGATGAATAGCAAAGGATCTCTGCTCACTGGCACCCTACTGTCCTCTAAGTTGTGATACGCAGTGTTACTTCCAGATTAATAGCCAGTTTAAAAACAACAAATCAATCACATGATTCCTATGTTGCAAATTGGTGCCGTCTGTGCTCATTTTTAGGCTTTGTTTTTAACTGAATGTTGTTTGAAGGCGTAACAGGCTAAAATGAAGTCATTAAAAAGCTGATGTGTTGGGATATTTGAAAAGAAGTGATGCAACTTCATTTCAATAAGAAGTGCCACCTTTATTTAATATGCTTGGGCTGACATGAGTGTAGCATCTTCAGTGCCTTTAACATGCACGCTGGGACTGTTCAAAGCCTGCAACTCAAGGGTGGATCCAGGGGCGGGGCCAGGGGGCACTAGCCCTAGCTAAGTGGCCCTGTCCTGTCACTAGCCTTTACAAACTAGCCATTTACTAACATAACTATATGACTATTTGTCAAGAATTTAATTTTTTAAGCTTTTTTGAAAGGGACCATTTTCAATTTCATTAGTAAAGACTGACTTAAATGAGCACCTTATTGAATCAGGAGTGGTACATGGATGTTGGAGATATAATTGTCCCCTCTGTGTCAATTAAATAGCTTTATGGCCACCACCCACATCTTAAGGACCCATTGTAGATAATCTTAACTATTAATCCCATATTTGAGACCTAAAACCAGCATAAACTAAATATATACTAGTGGTCGGGCACTACCATGGGAGTATCTGTGTTAATTCTTCCTCCGTTTTTCCTCCTCTTCTCGGTTTAGTATCTGTGAGATGGACAGGGAGAGTTGAACAAGCTCTGCATGCAGTGACTGATATGAAAGACAAAACCAAATGACATTTAAGTTTATCACAACTTGGTAATAGGGTTTGAGGCTCTGATTGGGTCACTTTGTATCAGTCAAATCTGACAATGCTGCATGTTAGACAAGTCGTGGACTTGAGTGTGTCTTGTAGGGTGGCTCACAGCTGCTACATAAACAGTGTCACTGTCCACATACTTAATACAACCGACAGTTATTATTGTAGATTTGTAGTAGATGTGATTTTAAGAACTTTACAGTCAAACTAATATGATATTTTCTTTGGTGTCTCAAATCATTTACTATGAGTGAAAATGAACAACTTTGCCCCAGTGGACCTCACTATAAATCTGCATTTGAGTCTAATTATTTTGATTTAATTGGTTTTATTCACGCCTTCAGCAAATTAATGCTGATCTGATAAAAAAAAAAAAGCATTCTCTCCACTCTTTTTTGTCCCTTATTAGCATGCTGATTGCAGTTGTAATGATGTTTGGTATGAAGAAATGTTCATAATGAGGATAACTGCCTGAAATTAGTGTCACAGAAAATGACAGTGATTATGAAGTATTAGGCAACAGTCAGACAAGTGGGGGGAAGATTTCTGTGCTGCACTAGATATTAGTAATCCGGAACATATCCATGAGTAAAAGGGGATCTTTGCCAATTTTACAGAGTCTTACTTGGAGAGAACATCACTTTCTGTGTAAAACAAAAAGTAACTCTTGAGGAGGCCATCAATTCTATAACATGAAATATTAAAGAAATGTGTTGGAAAAATAACACATGGGTTGTTTCTGTTTCCAGGGCTAAAAATCTGTCTATTTGCACCTCAAAACCTTTGAGATTCTTCTGGTCTTACATTTCTTAAAATGAATAATACATTTTTCATGCTGTTCTTATTTCTACTAAACATGATAATCACATCCATCACTAAACACATCTGGATGGGAGAAAAAGTAAAATATTCTTATTGAACAATCAAATCTGATCTGACTTTCTAAATCCTGAGTGTAGATTTAATCAGTAATGTTGAGAAACCTAGGGTAGCAAGGGAAAAGGGGATATAATCCCAGGTTATTCAGAGAAAGAACCTTAACACTAACATATATTATAATCAATGATTTCTAGGAGAACAATTGCATATAATCCATTATTGTATTCATTACTATATAACACAGAGAAGTTTAATTTTTTATAAATAATTCCACTCTGTTAAAACATCATTTCTGAAGGGAAAAAAACAAGAGTGGATCTGCAGCAGTATCTCTATTTTGAGATGGCCATCATTGTTTGAGAGGATTCCCTTCCTTAAATACTTGGGACCATCACAAAGAGAGAGTGAGAGAAAGAGGAGATGGCTCACCTGGGGGTGACCCCATCTTAGAGTGACATCCTCTCAAATTGCATCATTTTGCTGAGCATGCTCACAGGCTATGTGATATTTCACAGGTCAGTGCCTATAATAAGGGGCCGGCTCTCTCAGAGAGACCCACCTGATGCCTGTGACCTTTTGCGATTGGACTTGGTATATCCCTCAAAACGTCGCCAACCTGGTCTCACCAAAACTTTTTAAAAGCACGTCTGTGGCAGCAGTCAGGGGAGGACAGGACTGATAAGTCTGCTGGCTCTCCTAAAACCACTGCGTATGGAAGAAAGTATCAGAAAGTGAGATTAATATTAACTATAAGTAAAAACAGTTATGTCTGCCATATCTTTGTGTATCAACTAGACATTTTTGGTCATTAAGTCGTCTGATCTCAGTAATTAATTTGAAAAAAATGTTAATTACAACTATAGACCGTGAAGCTAGAAAGAGGAAGATATCCAGATGGAGACAACAACAATACATAACAACATTACACTGATATTAATATTGTTATTAGATTGACACAGGGTCACAGGAATTAAACTGGGATTTTTTCTTTTCATTTAATGGGGCCCTTAAACTATTACATAAAACTGGGATACTCTAAATTCAGATTAGTGCCCCCTGTGACTGTTATACTACAATAAATGGTAAATGGTCTTTATTTAAATAGTGCTTTTCTAGTCTTGATGACCACTCAAAGTGCTTTGCTGTACAGTTTATATTTATAATAGGCTCCATTACTCTTATAATTTTTAATTATTTTGAAAGTACGTTTCTCTCTAAAGTTTGGAGTGGATACAATCAAGTAAGCTCCATGGAATACATTTAATTTATACAGTCTAGTGCACTCCATAGTTTGCATATATTACTTTTGAAAAGGGGGTCAGATTCATAGCCACCTAAAGACACCTCTACACTGATGGAACCGTGCGTTTTCTTAATCAGCTGGACTGTGATGGGACCTTAAGGAAATTACCCTTTTTCTGCTCTAATCCACCACTCAAAGTGCTCAACAGTAGTTATCAAACACACACTCACACACTGCCAGGGGAGATGTGGGTTCAGTATCTTGGACACTTCAGGGACACTTCAGAAAGCAGGCTGGTATCAAACCACCGACCTTCATGTTAATATAAGACCCGCTCTCCCTCAACATCAATTTCTGCCTTGCAGTAGAAAGGAAACCATGGTTCTAAAGTTGTCAATTAAAGTCGGCATTGGGGGTAAATCACGTGTTTCAAAAAATCGCCATGAACTTCACTTCCTGTATGACTAGTTGTGTTATCATCCAATTCCTATGCTACTCTCAGTCAGTGCTTTGCATGTTAGCATTCAATGCATGCAGCTCACAAGGATCACAAACGTCCACCCAAAGCCATTAAAACAAAGGAATTGTCAGAAAGAACTTGGACGACTGGGTAAGTCATTAGCAGCTGTCAGCCTGGATCAACACAAAGCCAATGCATTTGCAGGTATGACTCTGCATATAATATATTTTGTGGTGATATAAAAAAAATGACAGCACTGAATTATAGGCAGCCTGAAATAGCATCTCGTATATCACATGCAAGCTAGTTTGAAACTAATTTCATATGAATAACTGCCACTTTTTTGTTTTCCCTTACCTTACCTTCGAGTTAACACATAAATCAAGCTCACTGTTATTAAAAAGGTCATTTACTCTGGTCCTTTCTCACGATATTTAAATTCGTACCTTTTTAATTACACACTCTTGGGCTTTTTCTAATATCCTGAAGTACATAGTCATTTTCTTCCTGTCATAACAGCAAATGGTGGATTTCATCATGAGGCTTTTAGTCTGGAGGAAAACTGGAATTTCATGAAAATACGATTCAAGGGCTTTCCTCCGGCTTGTTTGCGGCCTTCATTAATCATCTCTATGTCCCAACAGCCATCCTGCAATTAACACAAACTATTCTTCATGTTTAAGAATAAACTAAATGTGTCATCACTTTTATTTCTCTTACTTAAAATCTAAATGAAAATCTGTCTCCCTAATGGATCCAGAAGCAAACAAATGAGTATGAGAACACCCAGTGAATGTAAGTCAAAATGTCCTGTGTTTGTCGACAGCAGCGGGTAGCCTTAGAGCTCTGACTCCACGGCTTATCTGAAATGACACAAATATTTCCACGGAGGACAGCATTCTGACATCAGTCCCCTGAAGCGTCGTGCTGGACTGTGGTGGCTGCTGATGTGGCTGGTGGCACGGGCGCCATAGCTAGGTACATGTTTTGTTTTTTGCCCATTCCAGCTGCCCGCTGCCTGCACAAGTCCACGCTGAGGCCACAGGCTCAGATCCCCTCTGCCAACGCGGAGAGACGCTGCCAGGACTGTGAATGTGTGAACAGCAGCAAGAGCGGGTTGCAGCAAAAGGAAGAAAGTTTAGTGAAGGTTGGAAAGGAGAGTTTATTATTCATTTCCCCCTCCTTCTCCTTACTTAGCTCAGTAAAACTTCACTCTCACATGTCTGGGTTATAGGTTCCACATGATTGGCTCCGGAGCTGCTTATCAGAGAGAAGAAAGGTACCAGATAAAGGCACTGCAGAGTCGTGAAGGATAGCTCCCACTCACCCTCCAAGAAAGTGGTCTCCCCCCTACTTCTCTTTGGAAATGGCAGCAAAAAGTGTATTTACCCTTGTGCTCAGCAACAGGAGGCGCACTGTCAAATGAGCACGCGATCAAACAAAGGCATTTAGACTGTGCTCAGACTTCTTACACTCCTGCCTGGCTTTTATCACTCCTCCTTTACCAAGTCTCCACCAGGGAAACAGCTGGTGTTCGACTAAACACTTGCATTTGTGAGGCATTCATCCACAGCAAGCAGTGCTGACAGAAAAGGGGAGAATGATTTAAAATTTGGATTCTGCACAGTGCATGATGAGCATGAGTTATGGCAGATATAAATCAAAAGTTTGTTTGTAACCTTCATATATTTTGACACAGTCAAAACAAGTATTCAAATAGGTTCCTGTAGTGAGTGAGGAACAGATTAAAAAGGGAAACTTTTTTTTTTTCACCGTCTGCCTCAACACTTACAACTGTTTTATAAAGTGAGCCTTTTATTTTTAGGGTAATTTAGTAAGTTAAGAGAAATTAACCTTTAAATACCACGGGATGAATACGTTCAAGGAAGTGATGTGTGAAAGCACAGCTGACCCCCATGTCTGAGCTCTACACCTCTAACCATCTCCCTGTAGATCTGTACTGGCTGAAAGTGGGACAGTGGATGAGCTTCAACTCAGGGGAAATGTCAACTTTACTCATGGCGGTGGTTTCAGACCAAAACTGACAAAATATAGTAAAGGATTATTATAAGACATGTAAATTATATAAGTGATTGCATTAATATATAATCAATTAGATGGCATTTTATTTTTCTCAATTAAAATAGAGGAAAACATTCATACAGTCATACATATACACATATATACACACACATATATATATATAGGTCCTCTCACCATAAATAAGTTGATTTAATAGATTCAAATTAAAGGTACAGTGTGTAGATATTTAGTGATTGGTAGAAGGTTGTGTTTACGGATTTCCTTTTTTTTCCCATTGTGGATACATTTTGAACTTTACAGAAAATGGGGAGAGACTCATCTTCAAGTATTTTGGTGAACTGTCTTAGATTCTATTGTGTCATCCTTAGCTTGCATGATTTAATATCACAGTAATGTGAACAATTGTTTATAGTTGGCTTGCTGGCTAAAATTCTTACTGAACAGTAAAAAGGTGAATACACCGAGTCTTTACAATATCGAGCAGATGGATGATTTACAGTATTTAAATGCTATAAATGTTATTTTGATTAAATAAGTGAGGTCCAGCTATGCAGAGGGATGAAAGAGCTCATAATTAGTGCATTTATAAAACTACCTCACTGTAGTCATCTCAATTTGTCCATTCATGTTTCATTTGACACAGGCATTTCATTTATCTTATCAGCTCATCTAATGGTGGTAGAGGAGAATAATCTATTTCTAATTCAAGTGGTTAAAGAAAAAGTTAGGAAGTTAGAACTCCAATTAAAAATGATTTAATTACCTCTCTGGTTTGTTTGTGCAATCAGTGAAATCTTTGACTGCCTTTTGCTTTTGGCGATTTAAGGGTTTGACAAGTGATGTTCTTCAAAATTCAGTAATTTGGTGCTTAATACCCACTGTTATAGCATTTGGAATTCCATGCTGCTGTTTTTAACATTATTGATGTGGTTTTCCTACTTTCTATTAGAAGAGTAAACACACTTTTAATCTCCCACCTTTCACAAGTGTCTTGAACAGCAAGTGCCCCCTCCTCCCTGTTCCCTTTTTTAGCATGGACCTCCATTTCTTCTTGACCTCGGCCTGTCAGTTATTATCTCTAACAACACTCTAGAGACCTTGTAGGAGGACGGAGTCGAGCCTACCAGCCACTGTGGTGCGCTGCCACTCTTCACAAAGAAGCTCTGTAATAATCTAACCATAGAAAGTGCTGTTTTGCAGGCCTTGTCATGGCATGAATAATGAATGGAAGTCACTCCTGGGTGTTCTCTGCCCGCCAGACATGTGTGGTTAAAAAATACACAAGGGGCTCTTCCCCCTGAAGCCCGCACTCTGACTTAGATTTAAATCACATACTGTAGAGTACGTCTTTGATGGGCTGAAAGGGAAGCTGCGTGTTGGTTACATCAGACTGGACAGAGCGGGGGAGGGAAAAAAAGATTTGGTGTGATGACTAAGTCATGAGAGGATATAGGTCAGGTCAGCAGCCGACATTTGCGGTAGATGTGAAAAGGCGCATTCATCCTTTGTAACCCAAAAAGTCTTTCTAGACCTCATGAAAAAGTCATAATGGCTGGGAGGATTTTTTTTTAAAGATTTATTGTTTATTTAAAGATTCATTCTGGAAAAAGGCGTTCAAGACGGTGGCGAGCAGGGATGAAGCAAAGATATCTGCTGTCAAGGTTGAATGGAGAACACGGGCTCTGAGTGGGATACACAGCAAATGTTGTCACTGAGAGCGATCTCTGAATGTCAGCACTTCTGTCCCACTCTGGCTGTTCCTTTAAGGTATTTCCTCAACGCTGCATTTGTCAGACACGGTGCAATGATGCGGCCAGGGCTATATTTGGTAAGGCCTGATGGCAACATGGGTTAGTGTGAGGATTTTCTTTTACAATTTTTATATCACCTCCTTCTCTGCTCTTTCTGTTTTGCTTGTGGTTTACATGGATCACACTCCAGCACATGGTTGTTATGTGAAATCTACTGTTCTGCGCTGCGGGGCCGTCTCAGACTCTCAGGGCTTTTTATCAGCGGCAGCGTGGATTCGACTGCAGTTGGCAAACACATTTCCTGCTCTCTGTTTCTTTCACACATGGGTTACTTTTATATTTCCCGTTCACTGTATCCTGCTAACACAGACACAAACATTAACACACGCACACAGACGGATATGCACATGAACACATTTTTCTAAATCGGCTGAGAGAAAGAAAGACTTTACTGTGCTCAGTCTTTCGAGGTTCCATTATTTTTTCCATGCTTCACCGTACTCTGCTCTCCCGTGTGTTTCAGCGACCACTCCGTGCTCTCCTGCAAAAACACCTACACAGACACACTATCTTCCAATCTCAATGTGGCAATTCTCCAAAGTCATTTTCAATTATGCTTCAGTGGATTCTGCATTAGAGGAGAGATTTGCAGCAGTTGCCTGAGGTGAAAACATCGAAAGATGCAAGTGTGTGTGTGTGTGTGTGTGTTCTTGTGTATGCGCGTGCCACCTTTCAGTATGTCGTTAGGTGTGTACACTTGAGTTGGTGTGCAAGTTTTCACAAGAGTGCAGCTCAGGGTGAGTGTATATTTCGCAGATAAACTTCATGCCAGCTTGTGCATTATAACTCCCCTCGCTGAGATATATTGTACCTGCTGGTGTTAGCTGTGATTATTAAATACTGCAGGATATCTGCTGCCTCTGCTCCTGACGTTCAGATCACATGTAATATCACCATTTTTACTCACCAGGCACGCAGCAAATATCAGAATGGGTTTTCATTGTCTGAAGCTTTTCATTTCTGTCTCTTGACTCAAAACAATTCCATTAGCTGATGAAATCTGATATGCAGCTCTGCATTATGTGCTGTGTTTGGCAAGTGAGACAGTGATAGCAGAGACTCCTCTGTCTACACTTTTGTGATTTTAATGAATTCATTTTAGAGATCACATCAGCTGGCTGGACATTTTTACCATATATGTAAATAGATATTAGTTTATAAAATTCGAATGATTCAGCCAGTAGTGGGAAGCATTTTTTGAATATCCCTCCGGGGATTAATAAAGTATTACTGATTCTGATTCTGATTGTCCGAAACCAAAAAAATTGCCCCATGACCTTCTGTCCACAAGTAGTGGACACTATTCACATATAACTACTGTACCTGCTCCTTGCATCCCTGCTCCTTGGATGCAAGGCAGCATTTTCAGGCTCCAGTTTTGGCCCCTGTGTAATTTCACCTGTAGGTTTTGGAGGGGCTAACACATTGAGGGCGTCGGGCGTCAACCGCATGTGATCATGATCTCAAGCTGTTCAAACCGCTGGCACGGTGGGCGTATGTGTGAGACAGAAGAGGATGGGGGACGTCTCTGAATGGGGACAATGTGGTAGTTTAGGGGTTTAGTTTCAAGTGCGTCTCTCCAGATTCCTATTCATGAGCACTATCTCTTTAAATATGTGGTTTTTCATGAATGTGACTTGGAATTCAAATTCAGGCTCAATTTGATGTTCTCTGCCGACTACATTTCACATGGTGCTGCTTTTTCCCTTTTAGGAATCGTAACACATAAATAAACAGGAACATTTCATGCACACCCTTAATAATACGACCATGTCACCATAGTGACAATTAAACGGCTGAATGATATCTGAACACCTAAGACAACAATAGCTACCCCCTATCTTTCTTGACTCCCTGAGCTTAACCCCCCTGAGCCTTTTAAACCGTTCCGCTCCTGTTGATTTAATCTTTCTAATAAAAACTGCAAAATCCATCAGAATAATTTAAAAAAAGCAATAGATGAAATAAACAAAGATATATACTACTCATTATGAGTAGATGTCAATATATTGCACATTCGTAGTGGTTAATAAATATAATATTATGTTTTGTGGTACAGTGGGCTCTAAAGGCCCCTCACTGCATATGTCATTTTAGATTGTAGCCTTGATAAACACTCAGCAGCCACTTTAGTAGTCGCAACTGTTCAATCTGTTGCAATTCAATACAACATCTATGTCATAAAGTCTACCTGTATAATGCTGGTAATATTACTTTTTTCACATTATTAAAAATGTTTAAATCCTTTGGATTATTATTAGTATTATTATTATTATTAGCAATAGTAGTAGTAAAATTAGTGGTAGTAGTGGTATTGAGGTCTCGGTTTTAATATAGAACAGTTTGTAGAACTGTTGTATATGAACCCCATTACATTTTTCTTTAATTGTTATGGTTATTTATGTGCGTAAAAAGGGGTGGAACAACAGAAACACCTCTTAATATAATGTAGTCTGTTAACTATGACCTCACTGCTCAAACATTCTGTACAAGTGACAAACCACATATATGATGGTGGAACATTGTCAGCATTAAAGGAGACTTAGTGGCAGAACAGATGTGTTGAAACGTTTTAATTTGTAACTTGAAAGGTATGAATAAATACAGCACATTATGAATTTTCAAGAACATTTTAATAGAAACTATAAAAAATCAACAGGAAAGGCTTATCTGACAAATTAAAGAACTCCTCAACTTATGACACTGTCAGTACTGGGCAAATACACATGGATAACAGGATATCTGGTTAAATCAATTTAGCAAAATATCTGATGAAAAAAAAAATTGTTTGACTGCCAAACTTTATTAGAATAAATATGTAACTGATGTCTACAGAATGTTGTCATATGTGAATAGACAACACTGAACAACAGCATCATGACTGGCTTTGTTTTCTCTCTATCCCTCTTAGAGCTTAATGCTAATATGAAATTATTGGACAAAGAAGCTTGGAATAGATCCAATGTGCCAGAGTGAACTCCACTTGCTTTAACAGTTAACTATGTATTTATGACAGAATGTTGTCGATAGCCTTGGTTTAGTGTAACGGATTAAAGCACTTCATAATCCATTGGCTGAATAAAGCAGCACAGGGGCTGCAGGAAACTAATTGCTGAGGCCCACCCATGCAGAGGCTCTGGACCCGCTTTCTACTGCTCAGCCTCACAGAGAGGCTGAAGCCTTCCTCTTCATGCTTCACACGAAATAGCAGGGACACACTCTGGAGAGGTCACCAGTCGCTGCAGGGCCATCACGCAGACAAATACATTACAAACTAGACTGGGGGCAGTTCTGACCCAGTGGACAGGGAGCCTCACTAAGTCCACATGTCTAGACAAAAAAACGTTAGAAACGGTTAGTCTATGAATCCAGAAACATCTAGGTTAAGTATAAGCCGTGTTTCTGTGCTCATCTGAGACTCAGTTATTACTATGCACTCCCAGCATTTAAGCTTCACAAGCAGCAGCCTGTGATTTGCCCTGTCTTCTTGACGGACGTTGTTTTGCTCTGTATGCAGCATGTGAAGACGACTGCAGACACTACTCAAGGAAGGATTGGAAGAAACACAAAAATCCGTCTTCATCTAGAAATAAGATTCTCAAAGTTATCAACAGTAATGCAGTGCTGATGAAAATAGAAATACAATTGTTGACATGGAAATGCTTATTGTCCATGTATTGTGTATTTGTATTAGTTAACACATCAAAATGAGATAACTCGGTTATTATATTATAATGCAGAGATGTATGTCGCTTATTCTATGTTATGTGAAAAATATTTGCTATACTGTACATTTATATATTTGATGTAATATATATATATTTATATTTGCTTTCAGTGTCAGTGCTCGTCAATCATCAGTGTGTGCATAAAGGTCACAAGTCCTGTCTCTGCAGGAAGGCTAATTAAATGTGCAGTTTAGTGTTTCATAAAAATATACAGGCTCTGCACCGCTGAACACATCACACCATAACCTCCCATAGGTGTTTTTTTCATCTAGATTCCTGTCAAACAATCCAGTGAAGTTTTGGCATGAAACATATGTTTGTCGTGTGTTTCTCCGTTTTTTTTCCTTCACTAAACTTGTTTTTGTGCGGTAGATGGTTATGTCACTGAGATAAATAAATAAGACAAATAAACTTCACATGACCCACACCCATCGGTTCAAACCAGCTGAGTTGCATGTCTTTGGTGTGGGAGGACGACGGAGCATCAGGAGAAAACCCACACAAAGAGAACACCTGAACTCTTTAACCCAGGATCTTCTTGTTCTTTCAACTCTGCACTGCTTGCACATAAATATATATTACTGATGAGTTCAAAGCAATGTGGTGTAGAAGGAGACTTTCAATGCTCAGCAAACCTTTCACTGGGTAAATGAAGGTTAATGGGAAAATTTTCAGTTTGCCCAAATGTGGTCTCTCCTACTTTGTCATCAGACTCTGTGACATTTGTTCTGGCGACAGTTCTCTTTAGTTCTTTTCTTGGTCACCCAAAGTTCCCTGGATTGAATTCAGAGAGCAGGCTTGTGTCGAGGACCTGTGGCTGGAGCAGAATTGGCTTTGTCATTGCCCTAGAGTATGTCCCCGGAACAAAAGACTGCAACAATTCAGACGATTGCAGTTGAAATGTCTGCGACGCATTCAGGCGTCAGTACCTCTGACCCCTCAGTCCTGCATTGAACGCTTTGGTTCACCGGTGTTCAGAATGTTTTTTAAGCACATCAGTCAGTGGGCGTTCAGGCTTCAGTCTTCAGGCTTGATTTTGCCGCAGGGTTTCCTGTTCAGAATCCTTTTCCTCGCTGTCTCTCTCGCTCTCTGAGCTTCCCCCGTGTCTCAGAGCGACTCTTTCTGACGACAGACAATTGAGCTGTTGCTGCTTCAGTTCGACTCCAACAACCTGATGATGCTCTCATCTCCAGAGCAGCGATGGATATTGATTTGATTATGCTGTGTCTCTTTGCTGAATCGTAAGCATGATCATGCATTCACAAAAATTTTTTTTTTTTCCAGCAGCGAGCGAGCCAACGACAGGTCTACAGTGAGAAGTGTTAAATCAGTAACCTTTTGTTTTCCTGGAACAATATTGCAACAGACTTCATTTCTCTGTAATTCTTGTATATGCTTTGGGGCGATGGGCTTTGTTTGTGTAAGCTTGACAAACGAAGATGATTCGGTTGGAGTTTTCATCCCTTCTGTCTTTGAAGTGCATGGCTTTTTTCTACCTCTCTCCCCAGAGCATGGTCAACAGTGTTGTACACCAATGGTGAATTGTTCTGTGCTGCTGGCAGCCATCTGGCACGACTTCACAAACATCCCCTAATGCAATTTCTGTCCGCCTGTTTTTTCCCCCCAATCATTTTATGTTCACACATTGCAATGCTCTGCACTCCCTCGCTGGCTCTCCATGAGAGAGATCTGCTTTATTTGAAGAGGAAGTAACGTTTTTGAAATGTCACACAAATGTTAAGGTTAAGTCAGAGAAAAGAAGCAGCCTTTGCATGTTCTGCAATTGATTAAGTTCTTTAAACACTATACCTCCAAGAACACAGCATACCCAGTGGGCTAAGTCTGTTTCATGGTCACATACTTACTTAGAAACCTCTACTCCAAGACTCTAATGTAACTCCCTGAGTCAAAGCCGCCTTAATCTCTTTTACCTACAGTCATAAAAATATTTCCACCTGCTATCTTTCACCACAAGCCTGAAATAGCCATTAATTACACACGTAAGCTCACAAACTGCTTGTCTCGACAGAAATAGAAACAGGTTTGCTACTAAACTTACTGGTGTTGGGCTTAAAACAGAAACTTTAAACAGAACTTTCTTCCCTCCTACCCTCTTCACTTCTCTGCACATACTAATAACAAAATGAGAGGTAAACAAACGTCTCATTAGACTTGAAACATGAACACGTCAGTTACATGTGGAAGTGGCGAATGAAGAGTGGACTCTCACAGCACACTGGTTGCAATGTCATTCTGATTACAAGATGAATTTCTCTGCCGACAAAAACACATAATGAAAGTTCTGCATTATAACCTCAGTTCCATGAATTCAGGTAGAGCTCTCAAGCTGGAGTTTATCTGACTAATCTGCATGTCTATAAGAGTAAGGCCATTCAACAAACAGGTTGACTGGTTCTATATATTGACAGCATTTCCATTACTGTTCACATTCAGGGATCATATTTTCTCAACAACCCTTTAATTGGCAACCGTCTATTTACCTGACTGGTTGAAAACAACATAGATTGCAGTGTCCCTCTGTTCTACAGAGCTGCAATAAGCAGAGTTGGGTTGCAGACTAATTGCATAATGGTAAATGTGACATTGTGCAAGCATCAGGAAATGTCTGGTTTTATTGTGACTAGTGAAAATGAACACATTGTTCTTTTGGAGGATGCTTCCTCATGGCACAATGTGGTGGAACATCACACTTACATTTACTGTTCTGTACGTGAGAACAAATTTGGAGTAATTCCATTTTATACCACCTGAGGAAATATTGTAATTTATTATACACCAGGACATTTATCTGACAGATACTTGTACTCAGATTTCGATATTGAATAAGAAAAAGTATAATGATGTTATAAAATATTACACATGGTTAAATATTAAACCAGTTACTTTCAATCTTTTTTGGTGGGTACATTAGGAGGTACTAAACATTAGGTAGCTGGTGCTCCTGTCAAACTTTGATGTGTGTGAGTTTTCAGCAGTTCCAAAAAAAGACTTTCACTCTGTCCTGGAATGGCACTCTTATTTTCTTAATTCTGAACCCATCCCTGAGATTCCTTTTATTTTGTGGCCTCTTCTCATTTTGTGAGGTCGACGTATTGATCAAGAAAAAACACACTAAATCACCAACTGTTAGAAATTGTCAAAACCAGATAGCAGGGGACATTGCTGTTAACTGAGCTGGAGAAAGTTAGCTTGTCCAAATCAGGATAACCTCCGTTCGTTTGCCCCAGTAGGAAACAATCAAAAGTTGTCTTGTCTTATTTGTTGTTGTATGCATCTTCTTTTGGACACAAGAGATTTTTGTTTGTCAAGTCACTGTAGCGGACAGCGATATGATGTCTCAACATGCCTTCGTTTGAAGTTTTCTACCCGCTATCCCTTTGCTTTTCTTCCATGTAGATGCTAAATAAAAAGGGTCCCACTATAGATCCCTGGAGAACACCACAAACATGAGGAGTGCGAGAGGGGGCCACTCATTCCAGAATAGCATTTTATCCAGTATTTAACTGACACACAGCTGTGTTTTCTATCTCTTTGCTTTTCAATATATCTAAGTGCGACTATTCTATAATTTCCATTTCCCATTGAAAACCAGTCCAAATAATAAAATGTGTCATTCTGCCATCTCACCTTAAAAATGTTGATCATTTAAATTTTCTCATTGACTAGCTCTCTTGTGTATGTAGGGTAAGAGTGTGTCTGAGGGCCCGGATTTAGTCTTTGTCCGCATCCAAGAGCTGACATCTCCCTGCTGTATGTGCAGGATATCACCAGTTGTGAAATCTAAGCATATGCATCACAGTGACCAGATAGGTGCATCTGGCAGAAGTGTTTACCGTCATGCCAAAAATAGCATATGTTTTGTGTTATTAATGAAGTATCATCACTGCAGGGTCCACCAGTGTCTCACTGTGACCAACATATAAACCATCGCCCCTGCTCCAAATCAGGATCATTCTCCCCTCATCTTTAATATGCTGCGGATATACTGCTTTCTGCCTGACTCATTATTGTGCTTTGTAATCATAGCAACCACTGAGTCTCTCTGAGGCATGCAGGAATGAATTTGAATGTAAAAAAATCTCTGCAATTCCTCTGAAGCAATGTTCCCACGGAAGGAGCACACGGCGGGGTCTGACTCAAAAAGAGGAAGAATGTGGAAATGGGTATCATCTTCACTTTCCTCATAACCAAGCAGAGTACGTCGCAAATCCAAATGGGAGTCATGCCACAGCTGTGGACGGGTGCTTCTGTTCCCACAGAGAGGAATATTTGAAAATGCAGGGCACAAGAACGTGGACAGAAAAAAAGAAAGGAAAACCAGCAGAGGCCTGTAAATGCTGTAATATTCTACTTGAAGGCGGATTTGGTAGTTACTAGTGATGATGGATTCATGTGGAGTTTCTGGGGACTAGGCTGGCTAACAGGCTCATTCCCACTGCTAAATTATTAAAGCCCAAGGGTTCAGGAACATCCACATGTTTTTGCACTCGTCATATTTTATTTCATAGTAGTCATGGGGAGAGAATTAATTATTTACAATGCCGGGTCCCCAGATATTTCTGAATGGTTCGTTTTTGCTGGCAGCTATAGATGATTGGTTAACCTTCCCTTGTTCTATTGCCAGAGGTTTCACTCCCACACAGAGTAACTGTTTACAGTATATACAGTACAATACTAGCCTCTCTCTGCTTGTTTCTTTGCCAGGTGTGGTACTGCATTGTTTTTCATCACTGTGAATATAATTTGATATGTATAGCTCAATCCTTGGTTACTCATGAGAATGTTACAAAACTTTGAATGTGTTTTTTGACAGATTTTTCTCTTTATTTCCTCCATTCAGATCACCTGACTATGGCTCCACATATGAACGAATGAACGACAAAGTCGGATCCAAGATTGTCCTGAGTTACCTCTACGTCTGTCCAACCAACAAGAGAAAGGTGAGACGTCATGTTAAAATGTTTTGATTTCATTCCATTTACTTCCATTTCATGTTTCTATGTTCTTTTTCCTTTTCTTAAAAGGTGGAATTTGTAAAATGCTCCTCTGTTGTCAGGTGTGGTTCCAAAGCAGGAGGTGGTGGTGATGTTACACTAGGGCTTCAGCCATTAATGTGTTTCCAAGACAACGCTTCCTCTTCAGGGCAGACTGGATAATCTATTAGTGTTTGCATGGACAGCAAAACTCTGATTAACACAGCAGTCTGAATAAAACACTGCCATGTAAAAAGCATGTTCTGATTATCTTAACCTAAATAAGGTCATACTCAGAATGAGCAATAATTCAATACGAAAATGTGGAGTGTTCCAATGTTAGTTGGATTATGTAGACATGTACACACCTTGTTTGAATTGTAACATCTTATTGACGTCTTCACAGCATTTTGCAACATTAACATGTCTGTTTGACTTCAGACTATGCTCTGTAACATACAATAGGGAATATGAAAACTCAAGCAAATATGGTACCTGTTCACCGACTATACTCACAAGAAGACTTGGCATTATGTCCAGGTGATTACATTTACTACTACATTATTACAATGGGATAGAAACCTCAGAGTTTTCCAACATAAGTATTGTAAATAATTGGATTTAACTTGTTGGACTTGGGAGTCCCACCTGTATGTGTGTATGTATGAACCAGATGAAGCCTGTGTATCTTGTTAACATACTAATTATTACTTATTACATATTATATTGTTAAATGCATCTTATTAGCACTTAATACAACATATTTTTGAGAGAATCTATTCAGAATGCAGACTCCTACTTTTTTTTCTTTTTACATGTGCAGGAGTTAAGCAAAGTGGAAGTCACTGAAATTCTTTAGTAAATGGAAAAAGCATTATGTTTGACTGATTATCTGGGCTGCTGAAATTAATTAATTAAGATAGATTTATCATGTTTACATGAAAAATACAGATTATTTAACAGGTAATCCTAATCCACAGTTATTTATGTATGTATCATGCTTCAGCCGTTATTTGAATGTTAATATTTATTTAGAAACAAATGTTTTTTTTATACTTAGACATCCAGAGCCGAGTTCATTCTGTCCTGTCGGAGGATTTCTCCAGCAACCAACTGTTAAAACGTATTAAACCAGGTTAACATTGACAGAAGAAGGCACTATTAGTGACCAACCATCTGCCAGTGTCGTTGATCTGCCTGACAGCTATGTCAAATAAATGGTATTCTTTTCTGATAGCTTTGTCAAACTAATTCTATAATTTTCTGGCATATGAACTTATTAGTTAAACAATCAGTCAATCAAACTTTGTTTGTGTAGCACATTTCATATAGGTTAGTGTTGTTCAAAGTCTTTCAGAGTGGATCGATGAGCCACGACAAAACAAATACAAATAAATACAATGGAATACTAATATACCTGTTAAGTGCACATTTAACTTTTATGTTGTAAACTGTGCTAGTAACTGATCACCTTGAACAATATTCCCAGTGGTGGATCATTTACTCTGGTTCACAACTCACTGTGCCAGGCAGTAAATCTGATTTGCCCCCTTGTGGTGAACTTCACCCTTGTGCTGCTCTGAGCAACAATTTGATAGACGGAAATGGAAGTGTAGCCAAGAAGTCAGAGTGCAGGAAGCAGTTAGGTTACAGTAGGAGTCTGGCCTCTGTCTGCAGACGAGACTGCCACAAGGCCTTTCTGTGTCAATATGTTCCTAGTGCTGTACCATTGAAAATAATTATTTTGTATTGAATCATACTAATTAACCTTGGTTTCATCAACTTCCCTCTGCTAATTACACTGCATTGTATGCATATGGAGTAGATGCAATTTACAAATCTGTTCCTCTGGTAAAGGCAGAGCAGTAGACATTGATGTTATAGTTGTACAAAGAGCTTGACATGACAATTAGATGTAATTATTACTTAGTACTACTGCTGCAACAAGTCATTCAGTGAATATTTCCATCATGTCCAAGATGAAGTGTCTTAAGAGTCTAAGTCGGTGTAGTGTGGGCAAAAGAAACTGGGATTACAAAGTCATCATGTTCAATTAACATTATATTTAAAAAAACATGAGGATATAAACATTATTCTTACAAAAGTAGTGGATATTACTTTAAACTATACTGCAACTAATATATATTTTAGTAGTAAGACATGTACATTTGCTTATTATTCACTTAATCAGTCAGTCGTGTGGCAGCAGTCTAATGTGCTAATTCATAAAGATACAAGGAGGAGCTTTAGGCAATGATCATGAATCCACGGACCCAACCTGCCATATGTCAACAGTGCTGACTGTTGCTGCTGCTGCTGCTGGCGGGGGTGTAATGGTGTGTGGAATATTTCCTTGGCACACAGCTTATACCAAACAATCATGGTTTGGACAGTTCATTGTTGCTGACAATGTTAATCTCTTTATAGACACAGTTAAACATGTTTGATTCCAGCAATACAATGCTCAATGTCACAATGTCAAATTCTTGTCACAGTGGTTTCTTTGACGTGACAATGAGTTCAGGGAACTTCAGCGGAACGTGTAGAACCTTAAGGATGTGATAGACCTGGATGAACATGACTGTGCAGCAGACAGATCTGCAGAAATGATGTGTTGCAGTCAGGTCAACATGGAGCAAAATGTCAGAGGAACGTTTCCAACATCTTGCAGAGTCCAGCCACATAGAACTGAGGCTGCTTATGAGAGTCAAGGGAGGAAGGACCCAGTATTACAATGGTGTTCCCAATAAAGTGCTTGAATGAGTGCAAATGATCCGATGAGCAGTTAAACGACAACTATATAACTTATTATGGCTCTTCTAAATGGAAACATATCTTACAAATGAAACATTCACAAATTATAAAATGTACTCATGCTTAATTCAGTACACACAGAGATTTTATACAGTTTTATTTGTTCTGTTATGACCAGTGCTTCAGATTATGGTTGCTGCTGTTGTCTAATGTAATCATAAGGAAGACACCACCGTATATATACCACATCTCTGTGAGGTCACTGCCTCATGACAAGAGACTGAGTCCAGTGCTTTCAGCTACAACAAAATAAACTAAGAAGTAAGTTGACAGGAGAGGAACTTATCTACTTGTGATTCCAGAATTAAGTTTTTCTGCTGACAATAGACCTTTTCACGAAGCATATTTTTAAATGACTAAATCAATCAATAAAGAGTATCAAGTTTATATACAATTACTTTATATACGATGAGATTTTCATGTTGTCACGGTTTTGACCATATCCACTTGCTCAGTATGAAAAAAGCAGATTGAACAGAATGACAAACAGACAAATATTTTGTTGGAATACTGTAGTTAAATACTGTAGGAAGATATTCATATATATAACTATTAATAACCTTTAATATCATCCAGTAGTTGAACAATCGTTACAAATAAAAAGATTAAGGTGCCAAACACAAATGTTTTGTCTAAAAAAAGATAATCTAAGACACTCACTTATTTTAAGGGTGTATAGTTTACTTAGTTACTTAAAGGTCCAGTGTGTAAGATTTAGGTGAAAGGGATCTATTGGCAGAAATTTAATGTAGAATAATCCTCATGATGTTTTCACTAGTTTGTTTCATCTAAATTGTATGAATTGTAGTTTTCTTTACCCCAGAAAAGACCCTTTATATTTAAATACTTTATATTTACATCGAGGGGACCCTCTCTATGGAGGCCGCCATGTTTTTTACATTAGTCCAGACTGAACAAACTAAACACCTTTTGAGTTTTTATGACAATTAAAGGCTACCACAGGTTCTTTTTCATGTTTGGAAGGAGAGGGTGAGGTGAGGGGTGTTCAGCTGCAACATGCAACTTCAACACTAGATATCACTAAATTCTACACACTGTACCTTTAAAGAGACACAATCTATATGATCTAAATACCTGAAAAATATAATATCAAGAGGAAAATCAAATGTACATTCAAGGTACTGAAGGTCTACTCAACAGAGCAACTGAGTTAACATTTATAAATATTCAGGTTTGGTGGAAATCAGCATCTTTTCAAAATGTCAGCATCGGCATGCATGTTCACAAGTGCTGCACAGATTCAGAGGATATTTGTCAACTTTATGTGCCAGGTTGCAAGTCTGGAAGATTAATGTGAACACGTTGAACGACCTAATAACTCCTCAAAATGTATGTGCACATTTGCAATCCTCCTTGTGCCGGTTGCATCCTCGAGCAGACCTTCTGCCCTTGTATTTCTGAATGACCGCTGGTATAATAAGAGTGACACATGTTTTAAATAGCACATCTAAGATGGAGGAGCCTCTGTCTGGCATCACTACATCACCAGAAAGGTACTTTCTCCACATCTGCCTCTGAGCAAGAGAACTTAACATAACAAGTCTACAAGGAGCAATTGCATCTAAATACTTAAAGAGCATTGCTAGAATAATAATAGTTGTATGACCTGCCTCTCGAGTCTAGATGATTCAGGTGCTGTTGGGAAATGTAACCCTGCAGCAGTGAGGCATTGTGCTTCTCTGGCTGCCAAGAATTGTTGATCCTCACTGTGTGTAACTAGTAGGAAAGGAATCTGCTCCCTGCACCCTCAGGGACAAATCAAATGGTTCTACAAGATCAAGCTAGAGTGGATTCAACTAAAGCGTCATCACGGTCATCAATAGTTGATCCATTATATACATACACGTTTTCTTTATAGAACTGCTGCAGATATTTGATATGATCAAACAAGACAATGCACGACACAGAGCTAGTGTCTCTCTCCATAAAGGCATAATCAAGGCCCCCCCCCCCCCCACACTGTTTCTCCATCACATAAAAGCTTCCTCTTTTCTCTGAAAGCCACAACTTTAAAACCAATTTATACTTTCACGGTCTGGTCAGCCTCATCAACAGTGGTTTAGTTTAGCATCCAGATTAAAACATAGTAATACTGCTCACAAATAAGATTTAGATAATTTTTTCAAGAACAAGGCCTGCAGTAGTGACTCTGCAAATAATATTTCTGCAATGAATTCAGTCCTGTTTTTGTAAATGCTGTGTGGTTTCAGCAATGAGGAATTCACAGTGACGTGGGAGAATAAAGTGAGAGAGAGTTGGCTGGATGTGTTTACTGTGAGAGTACAATGTAATGTCACCAACTGAGACTATTAACAAGAGTCAAACATAAAGCTTTTAACCAGGAAAAGATTCTTCATTCTTTGGAGGGCGATGAAGAACAAAGAGTGCCTTGCATCCACATTCAGTGCTTGTATGTAGCTGATGATGAGGATCTGGAAGAAAAAGACTAAGGTATCCACAAACTGGATTGATGACACTTTTAAACTGTGGAACATCAGCATAGTTATGTGGTGAACCAGTCATGGTCATGTGACAATAGAGCTAAGAATTTCCCAGCAACCTGACAGGTGCTGAAGTGTAATCTTTGAAAATAAGTGTGTTGTTCAGGTGAAGCTGCCTGGTCAGACACACGTTCAATGAAAAATAAAAAATAATCACTGACAAGATGTTGTGGAGGTGCTCGGGGTTCATCAGCCTCACAAAGACAACGTTCTGACTCTGAATATGTTTGCGTGGACCAGTCACCACATCAGGGTGATGAGCAGAACATGTAGCTGGCAGAAGGCCATAGCAGGAACACAGACCCTCAGGTTCTCTTTGTTGCTGACACTTTTTATTTTATATTTAAATGATATAAGTTTAGATAAACCTGCTTTAATACCCCCCCAAGGAGCAAAACTGATTAGACTCTACCACGCAACTCACAAAATATATGGGATGTTAACAATACATATGAACAATGTAGTTCTGATTTAGGTTACACCAAAATACATTGAAGATGTTTGATGTTTTCAAAATCCATTTTATAGAGAGAAAAAACATTTTATTGCAGGCATGTTATTGTGTGGTCATCACAGACGAGTAGAAATTCTCATGAGAATATTTTACCCTAATGCTTGACCTCTGGCTCTGCCCATTGGCCAATTCTTTCTCTGCACCTTATCTCTGATCTAATTATTTCGATTTGCCATCCCGTAGATGGATGAAAGTTTGCCTGTATGCCGGCTACATTCCTCCGCTCCCTCCTTGCATCTGAGTGGCCTTATTTAGCGTCTGCCTGTGTTCTACTGGATAAAGAGAGTCTTGGTCCCTAATCACTCACTGTAAGATATCATCGTCTGCTGCTCTTTGAGATATTTCTTTTCAACCCCAATGAAGGAATCGTCCACTGGGGCAATTCTGGAAGCATGTGTAGATTTTTTTCTCTTACAATGTCCATGAAATAAGTCGAAGCTGTGACCTTTAACAATGTCGCATTATAGATTTGAATGATAGTAATGACATTTAGCAGAAAGCATCTAAAAAATGACACCTCACATGAATCATCTTGGCTATATTTTAATGTCTTCTTTTTTTCAGGCCTGGAACGATTTGATTGAGTGCCTGGTAGATTTGGGTTAATTTAAACAGAATAAAGACATGCACGGTGGAAATGCCATTGAAGAAGCAAGACAGAGAAAACATGATAGCTAAATGTGGGTGATTAAGTCCTGATCCATGGTTAATGAGCATATTTCAGCAACAACTCTCTGCTAAAACCTCCTGTCAAAGACAGACTAAGCCGAATTGATCCAGCGCGACGTGATTCATTTGCTGCAGGGTGTCTCTTTCCCTCCGTCTCTGATCCATACCTGCACTTACCTCATGATCCGACAACTACCGACTTCTATCTCTGTGCTGCACAGCTTAGCAACAGGCCGATAAAACACAAAGGTTATCCTTCCAACCTCTATCGATTTAGTATTGTTACCCTCCTCGCTGGCCGGCTTCCTCGCAAGAGCTGAGTGGTTGCTGTGAGGAAAATCTTAATCACCCCTTGCTAATGCTATCGGTCACTGTGATTTTGGAATTGAGTAATTATTGTGTGAGAGTGATTGTTTAAGTAGGCAGGAGAGAAATTGGCTGCTGATCCTATTCCCGCCTCTGTATTAACTTAACATTGGTTGTGGGTTCTTTCTAATCGCAGAGGTGACAGAAAGAAACCAGCTTGTTCCGATAATGCGTGAGGTTGGAGGAATATGTGGCTGTTTTCACACTTGCGTGGCGACAAATCAGTTATGTGGATTTGACGATACATTCTCTGCCCCATTATTAAAAAGAGCACAATGTGAGCCGCACCAATCAAGGCTGGAGAAAGGGTGAACCAGAAGCACTGCAGTTGAAGGTTACACTTACATGGGAAGCATAGAAAAGTGAAGATAACAATCATTGATCAGCACAAAGCTGGTATAGAAAGTAAAGATAGATTTCAATATGAAAACCTACAGTTTAATATACCTCCTGGCAACCTTTCACTGAAACCCCTGACAGTTGGCTCAAAACACGGCAGGGTGAAATGTAATTTCTCATTTATAATAGACTCTGCTTTTACTCTAATTTTATAGAAAATGATTACTATTTAAGAAATGTTAATTAAATCTGACAAGACCCAAAGACACTGGCAGATATCAGGAGGCCTTGGTATTACACAGTGACAGGTAATGAATGGCAAGATTGTTGAGCCCCGGCCAATGAGAAATCCAGGTTGAAATTGTGACACCTGTTTATTGGTGCTTAATGAAAAACAATTTATCTAATCACCACCAGAAAGGGTTCCCACTAAAAGCTCTGGAAAGAGCGTGAGCGTTTCTGTCAGTGACAAATGCGCTGCAGTTTTTCCAATTCAAGCTGAATTGACGAGAGAAAACAACCATTTCGACCACAAGTGCGGGCCACTAGCCACAGTACAACCACACTGTTCGTAGATGTGCGAGCGTTGTAGTTTAAACCAGATTAAAGGCTCCGTTCTACGAGATGAAGATTTAAATCTATATTCAGTCGATTTCTTCATATTAATAATGGAATAAATGACAAAGTGTAATGTGAAGGAATTCAGGCGTAGTAAAGAAACAATAAAGGATTACTTCAGGACAATGCCATTTCCCTCAGCTCTTTTTACTCATTATTTTTGGTCTTTGGGCCAGAAACTGCTCTAATCATCATTGTCTCTTTATTACCTTCCTTTTACCTTCAAAGTGCAGACAGCTGGTTGAAGGAGAGTGAATATTTGAGCGACGTGTGACATGTCGTCTTTGCTGCTTCTCATTCAGCATTATTTACCATGATTACCTATTTCCATTTTCACCTTACATCGAAAACATGTCCCCATTGTTGTATAATGGACAAAAAGGCTTTTCAAAGTTCGATTGTGCCTCTGAAAAAATTAGGAGGAGGCTACGTTGCAGTTGTCTTCAGAGGAAAAACGCAACAGCATCACACATTCCTACGTGTGTCCCAAGATGATACATTTTTACATATAACTAGAAAAGCCTGCTGGCGGCCATTGTGATGGTAGTGAAGTCAGGTGACAAATGTTTGGTGTTTGATATAGAATTTTTTTAACCAGGTCCAGGATTGTTGACTTCACTGGACCCTAATTTCAGCTGACCTGCCTATATGGGGCATCAGATGACATCAGACACATCAGATGGCATTTAAATAATTTTCTACATGCACATAAATTAACAATATTTTGTCTTTTAATTAGATTAATTCCTAAAATATGTCAACATACAGTTACAATAATTACATCAAATTTGTACTTGGTGTACTGTATTAAGTGATAATTTATTGTAAATTATATAAGCCTACTAACAGCTTAACCAGGTAAATGCCATGATAATGGCATTTTATATTTTTATAACCTTTAAACATGAATAAATGTTTTCAGTAGCACTGTCTAATTCAAAAGAATACCACATCCTTAAAATATATTACACACCTATTCAGACACCTCTCCTTTAGTCAAGGGGGAGTTCATTTGATAATTTTATCTCCTTCCACAAAGACTCTAAATGTCATTAGCTGAAAGAAATATGCGTCGTGGAATTCCTGGTCTTATTGAATTCGGTAATAACTGTGATAGCTCTAGCAGAAATATTCCAAGCATGAAATTGAAAGCTTCTACCACTGTGGCACTCTTAAATTTGAAATGAGAATTTTTGTTGGAGGGAGAAATGCAAAGAGATGACACGCTAAAGGACGGGCTGATAAAGAAAATAATGTCCTGTATATGCAGATTTATGCATGGCTGCTTAATCGTGTGTTTTTACAGCCCTTAATTGTCACTAGACTACAAGCTCCATCACCTTTCTGTTATATATAGGGACACACGGTTCCCTGGTTTTCAGCCCACCTTTGCACAATTTTTCACCGCTTGTTTCTAAGAACAGGCTTCTTCTTATTTTGGAGAGATATGATGACATCCCTCCACCGCAGAGAGCACAGACAGAGCCGTGGCTTCAGAGTCGCAGTCATGAAATGAACCTGGAAACATAGCAGAGTTGTTTGCCAAGCTTTAGTCTGACGTGTGCCAAAAGCCACGACTTTTCTGCTGACACTGCTCCTGCCTCTAACGTCTTTCTTCTACCTCCTCTCATCTCCCTATCTTTCCACCTCATTACTCAAATCTCGCCCTTCGAATTCTTTCTTCTCTCATCACGAAAAACTCATACCGACTTGCCTCACATGTGTGCATGTTCTCCTCCTCTTCTTTTTTTCCCCCCCTTCTCCCTGCTCTCAGATTATGGTGTTGACAGATCCGGAGTTTGAGAGCAGCGTACTCATCAGCTCTGATGAGGGAGCCAGTTACCAGAAGTACCGTCTCACATTCTACGTCCTCAGCCTTTTATTCCACCCCACTGAAGAGGACTGGGCCTTGGCCTACAGTCACGACCAGAAGGTGAGTTTTTACGTGGTGTCATCTCCTTTACTGTTCTTGTGTTCCCCGATAGGACCTGTACTTCTATTCATTCTAGATGGTAGAGTATTCAATCATCTTGAATGAGTTTCGCTGAAAAATGGAAATTCTAAAATAGCACTCTGATAGTGCTATCATTATATTTGATTACAAACTTTTTTTTTCTCTCCTGCTACAAACAATATATGACATCCTCCATTGTTCCACATCAAAGCCCCTCTAATAGTAGTGGATAATAAGGGCATGGTTGCTCCATTACAGTCATTTTGCTTTTTTGACCTTTGGAAGCAGCTGCAGTTATTATTTCATCACTGGGTGTTATTTGCATTATGGGGTTTTTTTCTGAAGCAGAGGTTCATGCTATATCCGCCAAAAAGATCAGTCCCTTGATTTGAATCTCAGCCTCCCATTTTCTTCGTCTTCATCATGGTGTCACCTTCACTGTGCTTTGTCGCAGTGTGAGGCTCAGCACACCCTCCTCACACAGTGCTCTAAGATTGTTCCCAGCACAGGTCTGCCATTAAGGTCAATGACACCGACCTGTGAGCCAGTGATTGCCCTTGTCGGTGACAGAGCTTTGAAAAGGTTGTCACTGTGTGAACCTATGACTTACAGTATCTACCGTATAATTCCCCATCAAAGTTGAATGATTACATTTATAAATCAATTTTTTTCCTGATTAATCCAGTGCTTTATATTTGACTTATCCCTTACTCCTCTCGAGATTTACATCAACCTTCTAAATCATATTTCCACACATTAACCATTTGGTCACAGAAAAAAAAATGGATCATGGATCAAAACTTTCATTTTGAGCTCTGCTCCACTTGCTGCAGCATTAAAACTTAGCATGGAAATTCTGCTGCAGCTATTTCAGACTGCGAGACTAACTGTCAAGATGAAGACGGTGGCCAGGTTCAACAAGTCCAGATCTCTGTGAAGTGTGGGTCGGAATGAAGTTAAAAGAGGGAGCTGTCTGCCATCAGCCAAGGTTATGGGCAAAACGTAAAATTATTCTGATAGATTGCAGGGTATAAAAAGCACTCATCAGTCCCTGCTGTTACATTATTCCAAAACACGCTCACTCCCTAATGTTAATTAAAAACAGCCCTCAGCAGCTTACATTATCTATAAGAAATAACACCGTATACAAAATATGAGGTGTGCCTGCCTCACCCATGAAATAGACTCACAAGATCAATGGCGGTAACAGCTATTGATCTCACTGATTAAATACATCTCAGTCATGAGGGCGGGACATACATCAAGCAGCAGGGCCGAAAGTTCAAGTAGGCCAAGGAAAGACGGAGTCTTGGAGTTGGCAGCTCAACATTAACAAGGCAGCGGGGGTCAGTGGGTGCAGTGATCACAGGTATTATGAGGATGTGACTAATGAGACAATAATTTGTGTCATCATTGGGACAAAAGGCTCGGGCATCATTACCACCTGTGCCGGAGTCCCATTCACACACTGCAACACTTCCCCAGGGCGGTTGTTGCAAATACATAACAACAAATGTTCTTCATCCAGTCCATTAAGAGGTAAACACAGATATTGGACGCTTAATTCGGCCTGATTTCCCTCGCAGCCTTGACGCTTCATCTCGACTGTTGTGCCAGCAGTGAGAAGGCTTTAATATGCTCATTTTCAGCTCGCAACTGGCTAACAGTTTTCAGACTGGGTCACTCTGAATTGAATCAGCTGTTAGTTGGTGCTTATCCGTGGCTAAGTGCAGCCCGGGGGACTTGACTTAGAGGCAGGAGCGAAACCCTTTAGTGAGACATCAGAATCCATGTCAGGACAAATAGGCTGGGGTGTTTGTTGTAATTCTTGATTCTCTTTTATGACTTACAAAGACTTTACATTCAGGTTGTTCTCCTCCTAGAGTAAGTAAATGAAGATGTTAGATTTAGAACTCTTAGTGACCTCTCCAGGCTCTTATCTCTTGACTGCGAGGGGTTTGTGGAGACGATTACTCATTGATGTGGTCCCAAGTTGGATTCTGAGAATGAGGCCAGTGTTGCTGCTGCCAACTGAGTGAGTTATGTAAATAGTGTGATACAGATGAATAGCAGAGCGAAGAAGCTCCACACATAAGAGTTGTCTTACTTTATTCCCTGTAAACTGCTTGAGCTCCCAGTAGACGGGGCATTAAGGCATCTTGCCTGAAATCATTTTTTAGACAAAAGCCCAGAGAAGAACAGGCAGTTTTTTTCTAATTTCCTCACTTATTCATGAGAGACCCTTGTGCCCTTTAGTTGATGTGAACACTATAATATTTCTGAAACTGTGTTGGCAGATATTAAGTAGCATCTGAGGGATGGTGCAGGGAAATACATTTCAACAAAAATAAAAAAGAGGATGATAAACACTTATTTCATTTGCTGTGGAACTTAGGGGATTCGAAAACAGAAGGTTTCTATCAAGGCAATAAATATTACGATATGTCTCCCTACGCCTCAGCAAACATGAGACAAAAGGCCATGGCTCTTTAATGGACTCTATAGTGATTAACTCGACCAATAATTGTGTCAGAGATGAATACAGGATGCAACACTGTAATAAAACAAGGTTCAGCCATTAGCGTATGTGATATTCTCACCGATGACAGAATATTATCTTTTTTGTAGATACAATTTGTCAGTAATCATTTTTATCTCTTCTACTATTATTATTATTATTATGATTATTATTATAAGCCTATTCCTGTGTCCATTGTGTTGTAATTAAAAAAGTTTTTAGTATTGCTCATTAATATAGTTAGGAGACGTCTGAGAGAGTAAAAGAAGAAAGGTCAAGATCTTTATTTTTGTCCCTGATAAGAGTCAAGTTCTAAAGACAATTATTCCTTCAATTCACACATAATGGCATTGCATACTTTGTCTGATCCACAACTTGTAGTTCGTATCAAAAGCTTTGTGTTACAAACAGAAAGGACATGCCATACGAGCAGTCTTGGCACTGCTTTTGAAAGAAATTAAATGTTAGCCTGCTAACAATAGAACAATGACAATGCTAATGTCTCGAGATGTTTAACAGGTATCACAATCATAGTTAGCACTTGATAATTAGCCAGGTACATCTGAGGGGTAAATGGATGATGTTTTTCTTACATCAATCCTTCCCATAGTTGTGGAGATATTTAATTTAAAACCAGAAATATCAACCTCATGGTGGCACTAGAGAAATAATTAAGGGATAGTTATTTGAGTAATTTGAGTGCATCATCTTAGAACCATAAAATGTTTTTGTAATCCATGTGGGAGGTCTTTTTGTTTCACTGGATGAGTGAAAACTTTGACCTGCTGGTGGCAAAAGATCATGAGGTTTCTCCTGTGGGGAGGGTTTAGGGATATGTTTTGGACATTTGTACCAGATTCCATGACAATGCATCCAGTAACGTATGAGACATAAAAAAAAATAGTAATAATAATGGCAATTTTGTGGAAGCCCTCAGGCAATCATCAAAGTAATTTGATCTCATCCTCTGGGACCATGAATGACATACTTTCATGAAAATCTATACAGTAATATTAATATTTTTCAGCCATGTCATATTCTTGAAGTATTTAATGATTTGGTGTCAGCTATTCCACAAACAATTCTATGACTGACATATTTTTGTTTTGAACTTAAGTTCTAAAAATGTACCTGTCAAATACCTCTTACAACTTCTCTGCTCAGCCTTTCACAGCCACACATAGACCCGCACAGTGTCTGCTGCAGTCGACCAGCCTGCAGGAACACTAGTTCGGCACTGAAATTCCAAATCCTTGCTTTTACTTTCATCTCAAATAACCAAACTGGCACATTGGAGAAACAGTGTATATATCAACACTGTGAGTGTTGAGTTTAACAAGGACAGAGGCTTTCAAGGTTCAGCTCTAACCTCATAAAGACTTATCCTCATGGAAATGGAGAGCATATTCATTCTGCACCACAACTGCATTACCCTAAGAAAGCACATAGCAAACCCCAGGTCCAGGCAAACATTTAATTTGTGTGTTTGTATTTCCACTGGAGAGGCAGCAATCCATTAAGGCTGAGGCTGCTGTAGCTGGGAGCTGATGTCTCAGTGGCTATGACAATGATATTGCTGTGTCTGAACTGGAACACAGGGGACTCAACCAAAGCTCTGATCTGGCAGCCCAGTACAGACAGAGGGATTAATGTCATTAGTGAGGTGATGGATGGCTCCACATGGAGTAGTGATATTACAATAGATCATGACAAAATGAACATGGAGGGAGCCGTCTTTGACAGGTTCATTCTAGACAGTACAGGAAGTATGCTTAGAAGTGGAAGGAAATGTTTCAAAAAGTATTGGCAGATTAGTTGAGGTCATAATCAGTGTGTGAACACTGTTAAACCAAATAAAAGCATCATTTTGATAAAAGTTGCAAGCAGCACTAAAGGGCCCTTCATCTTTGTTGATGTTGCTAACGCAGACATGATTAGGAACCTTTATGGTGTTTGGAGTTTGCACAAATGGAACAGACTGTTCTGTTGTGTGAGTGAGTCATGCACATGAAGATGGTGAATAATATATGATCACCTTCCTGGTGTTAACTAGACGTAATATAAGAATAATGCTTTGTTAGCAGAGAACACAATGCTGTGTAACATTCATCAAGTGTCACAACTGAAAGATACAAATATCTAACAATATCAGAAATCCAACTTCATTTAGTGCCGAATGATACATTTACTTTACATGCACCATAAACACAGCGCAAAGGCTGCCAGAAACAGAGTTAATAAGAAATACTGATTTTATTTGATGATGGCACCAACCCCTGGTATTAAACAGGCCTCAAGTTTAAAGACAAGTTCTAGTATTGATTAGCTCCACAAATTGCATGCTCTTCTCACCTGCTGTCTGTCACACACACACACACACACACACACACACACACACACACACACACACACAAACACACACATTCAGGAACTGATTGAGGTAGTAGCATATGTTTGTTGATATTAAACTTCAAAAAGAAAAGTTTATTTTGCATCCACAACATTCAAGAGACAATTTAAAGCTTTACAATTTGGCATTGTGATTTTGCTAATAAACTGAAGCAGATGTGTTAGGTCGTTTTACACAAAATTCAAAATTATGTTATCCTGTTGCATTTAGGATACAGGAAACGTTTTCTCCCAAATCTCGGCCTAATATATCTTCCTAACAAATGTCATAAACCTAGGTTAAATATAACACAAGAGCTACAGTATGTAGGGGCTGCTAGCGAGACATCTTGTTACCCCCATATGCCAATCAACGCCCTCATATTAGACAAATTGGGCCTTCTGATGTGTGTGCCAAAAGTGGTGAGGTTTTAAAAAAATCTAAAGTTTCACTGCATGCTTCATCAATATATGAAAGTAAGACAGGACATTTTCCTGTATGTGGCTGTGGCATTTGACCATGCCACGGGGTTCCCCTCACGACAGCCAGAGACAAACCAGTCCGACCATTTCTTGTTTAGCAACATCTTTTATTAAGGTCAAACTGAAACTTACACAAAACATTAACTTAAACGATCCAGCACTATCTGCTGGACCTCTGGCTTCCTCAAGTCTCTCTCCCAGTGTGTCCTTCTCCAGTGTGTGTTCTTAGTGCATTCTGTTGAGGCAGCTCAGCTGCCTCCTTTTCAAGTCTGAGGATCAATCAGCTAACAGCTCTCACCTGTGCTGATTGATCCTCTGTGGTGCAGGTGAAGGTGCTCTCTCCGCCCCTTCACCTCCACAGTGGCGCTATGACCAGGACTGACATTCGGCCTGTAGATTTCTTCATGCCTTGACCTTTATCAAACATTAAAGATGTGACGATGTGGGGTGGAGTCACAGAAATCACATACAATCACAGCCAACAGTGGCACCAAAACCAAACAATTTGAGAAAAACTACGGAGATTCACGGTCTTCAGAGTTATCAGACTATATTTATGAAAGATCTGACTAAGCTGAGGGGTAAAATGTAAAAGTGTGCAGCCTATAACTTCCTGTGCCATGATTATACAATATTGTGTAAAATTGGCACACCACTGTGGAGACACAGTTTGTCATGAAGATGTGTGCAGGCCAATATTCCTAATACACATGTGAGGTTTGGCACAGATTTGATCATGTACACGCCAGATACCTACCGTCCAAGAACTTACTTTAACACTTTTGAGATGAAACTGACACAATTTCAGTTTGATTGGATTAGTTCCCTTTTCCCAAGTTCTTCAAAGTGCAAAAAATATGCCAATAAATTCAAAATGGTGAATTTTTACCCTAAATCTAACCTGGCGCCTGAATTTCATACATCTAGGGCAAAGTGAAAGGGGAAGCCTCTATTCAAAGATTTGTGAGTTTGCATGCAGTATGTTTAGCCCCTCAAAATGTCAAAGGAAATAAAAAGCCTTGGAAATAAAATAGGGTCCTTGGGATAACTTAACAATATAAACTTGAAAAAGAGCTTGATAGAAGAAGGATGTCACAAGGTCAAGACTGACTTGATGATCAGGAAATGTTTGATTGTGATTTCGTTGCTCATGATGAAACAGTAAAATGAACTCTGATATCAAAGGGAAATTATGGATACAGTGAAGTAGTGGTGCCTACATGGTGAGGAGAGGCAGACCGAACAGATGGAGTAAGTTGTTCTGATGGAATAGCAGATATGTATCGTCACTCTGTTGTCAAAACAGCAGATGGAGGTCTGCTGCCAAGCCGACAGAGGAGCGTGTAAACAGTACTGAGATGAAGAAACTTTTCTGTTACTCGTTGGTCCTCACGTTTATGCTTTAGCCTCTAAATGTAAGATTTTATGGATGAAAAGTCATGACTGAGAAGTGCTCTGTGTGCTCTTCTCAATAATATTATATTTTTGTCTGTCCTATGTCTCAATACTTAAAAAGGACAACAATGAAGGGGAAGCCTCTGATTTTTGGGCCATGTGTGAGACATACAATGAATGATTTTGTGTATGCAAAGATTTGTATGCAACATGTTTAGCCCCTTTTTTCACAGAGGGGAAAAAACAATAATAACTGAAATTATCATTAAGATAATAGTGCCTATCTTCAAACAGTTTCATGCAGTCTTTCCTTTCATACATTTTTAATTTTTAAACACACTCAACCATGTAATATTCCTTTACCACCTCCAACCTATTTAAAAACTTTTATTTTGACTAAGTTATGACTTATTTTCACATCATGTATTAGATTTGAACCTGACTAGCAATGGTGGGATGAAATGCAGTATAATTACTTTATTACTGTACTGAAAGGTACAGTGTGTAGAATTTTGTCATATCTAGTGTTGAAATTGCATGTTGCAGCTGAACACCCCTCACCTCACCCTCTCCTTCCAAACATGAAAATAACCTGTGGTAACCTTCAGTTGTTATAAAACCTCCATACAGAGGACCCCCTCGATGAAAATATAAAGTATTTAAATATAAAGGGTCTTTTCTGGGGTAAAGAAAACTACAGTTCATACAATTTAGATGAAATGAACTAGTGAAAACATCATGAGGATTATTCTACATTCAATTTCTGCCAATAGATCCCTTTCACCTAAATCTTACACACTGAACCTTTAATTGCATTTCTCATGGTTCTTTACTGTACTCAAGTACATTTATTTGCAATTGCTCTGTATTATTTATGTACTAAACTAAATATACAGTAGATACCATAGTAGACTGTTGCATTACAAAATAGGCTACACTTGGCAAGTACTTAGTTTTACTCGAGTAGAGCATGTGTGGTACTTTTACTTTTACTAAATCTTTGAGTAAGTAAAATTAGAAAGGAATATTTTTAAGTACATCCTCCAGCCCTGCTAGTTATAGCTTGGTGCTATCTAGATTATAAGACATCTGTGTTATTCTGACAGTCTAGCCTCACAGTAACTGACAGTCTAGCCTTACAGTAACTGACAGTAACCAAGGAACAAAAAAACATATTGTATCCCCTCACTGTGCTACAATGCTGTATATCTGGACACATTTTCCCGCTCCATCCACTAGATTACGCATTGGAGAAGGTGTCATCCAGGCATTCTCATGCCTGGCAGTATTTTAACTGAGTAATATTCTCCTGGTATCCCTTAGTGCAATTTCTTTATTGGATCCAAAGATCAGGTGGCAGTTGTATTCTTCCTTCAGAGGCAAGGCTTCTTTCTTCTTCTTCTTACTTCTTAGTTCAGTTAATTGGTGGGTGGCAACCAATGTCAAGGTGCATTAACACCATCTACTTTGTCTATTATAACCCATGTGATAAATGCAATAAAATTAGTTGAGTACTTCCTGTTACTCCTCTTCCCCTACTCGGTCCATCGGCAGGTAACAACATCAATGTGCATTACCGCCATCTCATATCTGCATATCTATCTATCTTCCTCTCTTCTATTCTCCACCCAAAATTGGAGATTGGAAAAATGTCTTTTGTAGGTGTTCTGATTCCACTGGCTGAAAAAGTAGCCTTTGATAATTCAACATCCATTGTAACCTTTACTTGTCACTTGTGTCGCCTGTGCTCTCTTTGAGCCCATTAGTCCAATTTTAGTTATTCATGAAAGACAAACATATTTGTCCGGGGCTAGGGATGGAGAGAAAAGGCTGAAGGTGAGGGAGGCTATTAGCAGGCATGTGTGCATGAAGTAGAGAGGAAGGTGGGGACGTGGGAACAGAGGGAAGGAAATGAACCATTAAATGAGAGCAAATGAAGATTGATGGATCATGCTTGAATTCTTATTAAATATCTAATTTCTGTCTGTTATAGAGGCTTCGCTGACATTCTCTGTTGGCGCGGCGACAGAAGAATAGATATCAGTTGGTGTGTTGGCTTGTTTATCAGTTTTCAAGCAGGCCTGCGGTGTACTCCCTCATCACTGGCCCCAGCTGTAGCCAAGCCAAGCCCTAATATGACACACTAATCAGTAGAATCAAACCCATTTCTTTTTATCACATCAACGGAGGTAAGAGACTGACTTTAATGTTTTTTTTTTTATATTTCTGCTCTGTGGAGCTCTGTGTTCATTCATTCCTCTCCCTCTTCTCTGTTCTCTCACTTCGAGGAGTCAAGTTTTATGTTTTTTTAGTCAACAGCATCAGAGTGTGAGAGGCAGAGAGAGGGCACCAAACATCATCTTCTAAACCTTGACTGGAAAGCTCTTGTCACTCTTGTGAAGCAGCTCTGCATGATTGAGGACCATTGAAACCTTTAAAAATAAGGGCTTTTTAGTTTGAGTTAACTTTAGCTCCTGGAAGACATTGGTATACATTTGCAGCTCAGCTGTGATGCTGAAACACTGAATGAAGTACACAAAAGCAAAAACCTTTCAAAGTAAGATGGTTTAATTTGCTTGATCCTTGTCCTTTTAGCTGATACATGTATGCAGTGGTGTCTTAGTGGTTGGGAACAATCTATCTTCTACATCTTCTACATCTGTACTTGTAGTTTTGATACTTTTAAGATGAGTTGAGATAAAACTTTATTGAATCGACACAAGTAAAATTCCAGTCCACAAATGTTATCAAGTAAAGTTCAGTGGCACAGCATGACTGCACAATCAAGTAGGACAAACGTAACATATTGTGATGCGTAGAAGACACTAATGTGCAAGTCATAGAAGTAGAGTGACATGAGAAAAACCAGACAGTATTTTATTTTTCATTTCTGATGGTGTTGTACAGTCTGTCAGCAGCAGGAATGAAAGACCTGCTGAAGCGTTCTTTCCTGCACCGTGGGTGCGCAGCAGTCTGCTGCTGCAAGAACAGCTCAGGGCCCCACAGTGTCATGTTGGAGGGGAGAGGTGTTGTCCATGATGGAATTCAGCTTCACTAACATCCTCCTCTCACCCACTTCCTCAGTGGAATCCAGAGGGCAGTCTCAGACTGAGCTTGTTCTCCTAACCAGTTTACTTTGTCTTTTTTTTTGTCCCTCTCTGTTCATCTGCACCCCCAGCAGACAATGGCATAAGACACCACAGCTTCATTAAAAAGGCCTCTATTGTGTTCTGCATGGCTTAAACTTGTAAAACAAGAAGTCTTTAACGCGCTGTTTCTATTTTCAGGCCTGCGAAGCTGTGATAATGTGGCGTGACAATACATATGTGCTACTCCATCAGAAGATATAACTTCCATCTTCTAGTGTGTGCATTTTACATCATATCCAAACTGATTTGCTGAGACTCTTATGAACAGGCAGAAGGTGGGGTTTGAGCCATATGTCCCAAATCAACCAGGCAATTGGTTGGAGATGGGCCAGGCAGATGTTTGGGTTGGCAAATTCTCCAATCAGCAGAAGTGGCCAAAAATGGATATGGTGATCTGCAGACAGATGAACCTAGAGCAAGGGTCAACATGTTTTTTCACTGAGCAAGTAAAGAAATGATCTAAACTAGTAGGATTGGCATCTGAGGGATGGCCTATTGCTGAAGTACCGCAGGCAGGTGAGTGCTTTCGGTAACCTGAAACCACGCAATGCTACAAAGACACAGAAATGATTAACAATCGAAGACAGACAGGTGACAAAAATGAACAGGAAAACTCCAGAAAACAGGAAAAAGGGAAATGTCCACTTACCCTAACAGTCAGCAATATTTGTTCAATCCATGGTTTGTTGTTCCAAGACAACAAACGTAAGCAAGAAAACTGAACTAACAGGGACTAAGAGTCATCAGGGCACCATTATTGGTTATTTTCTATTCCAGGTCACATAAAAGCAAATGTTTCTGTTGACTTAAGTTGATTATGTGATATGAATTATTCAACGTGTTCCAAATGCCTAATGACTTCCGTTCATTCGGTTTTAGTGGTGGTAAAAATGTTGCTGATGTTTGTGTAGCCCCTGCCAGAGAACCATCTCTTTGACTTGTTTCTTCTTTTCTACTTGCTTGCATTATGCAAACAAAACCAAAGGAATAGAATGTTCCATGGTATATTTTTCCTTTTAATGCATTTTTCAGTGTTACAATAGTTTGTGTCAATCTGGAACAAAAGCCACTCATGCTTGTTAACCGTGTGTAATATGTTTTTTTTAGTTAACCAGGTTCCCCTGGGACACGACCCGTTTATTACCACACCAAGGCATGTATTTTAGGACAACATTAGTAATTTACTAATTGGATGTGAAATTATAGGGAGTATTCCATTATAAAATGCTATTGCAACAAACAGAGAGGAGAGGATCAAAGATTTATGGTTCAAAAGTGCTGTGTTACCAGAAAAAAAATCTCTGCAATTTCCACCTCCTCCCCAGCCCATATAGTCTCAACCCCATTTCCCCTTTCCTTTCACAATCCCCCTAATGATTGTTACAGGCCTCGGAGCCCATAAATCTGAACAGTAGGAAAACTAAGTGTCTCATCATTATGCAGCCTCCACCTATCTTCTCAAAGAGCATCCACGTAAGGCCCCCAGGACAGCGGCAGAACTTGTTCAAATCCAATCTCATTTCAGTGAGCTCTTCATCAGTTTTTCTTCCCCTCCTGCACCTAATGACATCCCCATGCCATACTGTTGTCTTATGTGTAATGGGGATGAGCTGATTTACTCTTCCACTTGACTAATGGTGATGACCGATTTAAGTTGACAGAGTCATTTTCAGTTGAGGTAATGTTGTTGGTGGCACTTGCTCCCTGATGAAGTTATGAAGCCTTCCAGGAGGTTTTTGTTGGACAGCTATCACCTCGGCATGATTAGGGTTCAAGTCTACATCTGTTCATGTCTGTAAATAGATTAATCTAAATATGTCACAACTCAGTCCATCAAGAGAAGGTCAATACTGGTTTGACGTCTAGATAACACACATAAATTATGCCTTGGTTCATTGCTCCTGCTATATGTTCCTATAAATATAGTATAGGGTAACAAGGGGCTGTGCTTTTTTTAGAATAAAACACACCCTTGTTACAGTTGTTGGAATATGGATTGTGCATATTTGCTTATATTTTACAGCCTCTTACAACTGAGGCACAACTCCAAAGCTTCAGTGCAGAACGACTAAAATGAACTAAAAGTATAACAAAACATATCTACATTTCTGTGTGGAAAAGAATGTGTCATCTTCGGCTTCGATGGAATTCATGGTCAACACGAAGAAGAGGTGACAGCAGGGACGATGTATAAAAAGCCTGCCGTCCATCTAGTCGGCAGATTCTACTTCCCGCAGTGCGAGTGAGCTCAAAACAACGGCTGATCCCGCTGAGTGCACAACTGTTCTATGCCGTATTTTTTCTTAAGAGTGTTACCCTCAATATATCAGACGTATGTGTTTCAGACACACTAATAATATGGAACATTTTCAGGCTAAAAACAAATATACATACGTCTTTTGAAACATAATTAATGTCTTGTGAAAACATCTGAGACAATGGGTGACGCAGCTTTACAAAGAAACAGACAAAAATTACATATTAAAGACATTAAAAGTACGTTTCATGTAAAAGACCATAAAATAATGGAAAGTGCTTTACATGCATAGAATAATGAAATAAAACATTTAAAATCAAACAAAAGAACACATTTACAATTCAAAGTAAAAGACAATAAAAGAACAAAGACAACAACAGTGTAGTTAAACATTAAATAAACTTCAAATGAGCTGACACTTGGATTAGACCTGAATAGTAAAAATGTCCGTGCTGTAAATTACAATTATGGATTTGGTGCCAAAAAAAAAAAAAAACTAGCTGCCAGAGTGAGAAGATCAAATGAATTCCATCCTGAGAGAGAAACACATGCGTTTACAGAATGAAGTGTTTGGAACAAGAACATACCACACATCATGTCTATCAGTATAGTCTCAAGCCAAGAAGAGTACAGAGGTGATTCCCTCTTTATGCAACCAGAGGGGTGTAACTGCAGAGTCTTGCTTCAATAAGGGTTTCATGTTGAGTATTATTGGGAGAGAAGGCCTGTTACTGAAAAGAAAACCACTAACCTTAAGAAGCACCACATGGAAATTGTATATATATATATATATATATATATATATATATATATATATATACGTATATGTGTGTGTGTGAATTCAGAACTGGACAATGAATTGGACAGATGTTTCAAGGGCAACAATATATTTTCTCTCCTCTCTTTTCCTTTCCTATTTTTTTCCTGTAAACTCTTTGTAGGGATTTACAGACACAGGTGCAGACATATCTGGATAAACTGTCCAAGTCTATAATTGCCTTGGGTTTTAGAGCGGGTGTTAGGAGTCAGCACAATGGGGGAAAAGTTCTGTTCTGGAAAATGGGCACATTACTTTAGGTGCGCAGGTTGTGACTGGAAGAGGCTCATGGGACAATTAAGACATGCTATGTTGCTACCTGAAAGTGCCATTCCTTTCCATCACTGTTCCCGTACACATAAGCATAACAAACATACATGCTCAAGCATTTTTTTACTCAAAGAACAAATAACAAAATGATAAAAAATCTATTATAACACCTGCATACATAGCCAGAGAAAGCAGGAATATTCTCCACTATACACTGAACCCCAGTGGAAGTCAACAGACCACCTGAAACGGGGAAGGAACCAGCATAACTGCCTCTCTGATCAAGCTGCACAGTCCCTTCAGTCCTTCAGTATGCAAACACTGTTTGACTTAATCCACCCTAATGATGCAAATTTATGCTGTTAATTATTTCTAGCTGAATCATATCCTGGCTAAATGTTTTAAGAAATGCAATGGGGACATCCGGCTCAATAAAGTATTCAGGGAAAAAGGGAGAAGACATTATTCAGGATTATTTTTTTTCTTCTTTCTTTCATTTGCATTAGCTCCAAAAAGGAATTAGCATTTTTCATTTTGTAACATGCCTGATATGGGTGATATTGTTTTCTGTGGCTATAGATTCTGGTATTGAAGAGTCCCCTTTAGATAAGCTCTTTTAATTCAAAGCTTATTTAACAGGAAGCAGTAAGTCTACATCTCTCAGTGCACTGCTTTCAGAATCATTTTCTGTAATTGTAATCTTCACTTGACACCTTTTTGCCTACTAAATATGATCCCTCATTTAAAACTCATATATATTATAAATACAGACTCTCAATAGATGTTATTACATCATACAACGTGAAATTGTTTGCGAGGGGAAAATCTATTTTTTGTCCCAGTGTGATTATAGTCTGCGTAGGTTTCAAGATGGGCCACTTTCTTTTGTTTTCACTTTCTCTGTTACAGTCCGATAAATGGCACTGCTGGAATTTAGAAAATAATCAATTCACATTACTAGACATAAGGTTACTAAGTTACCAACTTCCACCAATAACTGAAGCATATAAGCTAAAAGCAGTTTTTGTTATGTCTGCATTCAGACCTACTCGGGCTGACATTATCTGAAAAGCTTTTAAGCTGTTCCATGAGCTGCAGCTACAAGCTATGAGATAATTAGCAACCAAGCATGCAAACTGACATAAGCAGTGCACCTTTACTCAAGTGGATGTCTGGTAGCTTGTTCAGCAAACCGAGGTACAACACAAAACACAACACCTTTTGTATAGAAGTCGTTAATTTTGCTCTAATTAAAGGTTAAAAGCCAAATGAGCCTCTCTTCAAATGCAGCAGAACCAATAAAGACTAGCTTGGACTCTTAAGTGGGGAAGAGGGGTGGTTTATAACCCTGAGACGCTGTGAAAGGACACAGACGTGTCCCACTAGGATGAGGGATGGTGACCAGTAGCACAGCACAACTCAAGATCCAGATTGGCCCATTATATCTGCCCATTAATCTGTGGATGTTATCCTGCATGAGGAGGGGGTGGTAGGGGCCTTGACAGAAGGTGTTCCACAATCTGACACACTGACCTGAGGTATTTCATGGAATTTGAACACATGGTGAACCAGGAGATCCCAGTTTACGTGGCTGAAGGCAACTTAGGCCGAGGCACAAAATGCTCACCTTTAAAGAAGGGATCATAAGAAAACCCCTTGTTTTTTGGTGAGTATCCCCATGCAAATATACTCTATTTATAAAAATTAAGTGTTTCATCATGTTGCAGAGGACATAGGCTTAGGAAATAGTAATTGAAGATTTTTTGTGAAATAGAATTTTACATTCATGTCATTCTTGGATGGGAATGAGATGATAGGTGTTGCAGAGTTATAGTTGACAAAAACAATGGCCTGGGGGAGAGGCTCAAAAGTGGAGTCAATGAGGGGGGACTATTTGTTTATAATGGATGTTGTTCAAACCATGGAAATCAATACAGGGCTATAGCATGTGATCTTTCTTCTTAACAAAACAACAGCATGCTCTTTGTGAAGAAGTGGGTTCAATCAAACCAGCATAGAAGGAACCATGGATGCAGTTTCTGTAGCCTCTCTTTCAGGCTATGGCTGGTTATGAAGGGAGCTGGTGGGCAAGTGAGCACCAGGGAGCAAATCAATACTGCAATCATAAGTTCTGTGTGAAGGAAAAACAGGCACACACTGCTCACAAAAACTTGAGCCAGGTCATGAAACATTGAGGGAAAAGATTAGAGAAAAGATACTGCATATTTAGCACTAGTTGCACTATAGCAGACTAAAGACAAGAAGAGAATGGCAGAATAATGGTCTAACCAAAAACTGAATATTTAGACTGATTGTGTAACTTTACCATAGTTTGTCTTAAAGCAGCAGAAGCATGAGGTGGACAAATTACCAGTGATTTAATTGATTCCCTATGATTACTTGAGAGAATGAGGTTTGAAGGGGCTGTGTGATGGGTGATGTGTCCAGCAGCTTATCATCTAAGGCATTAACATATTTGCCAGAGAACAGTTCTTCAAGGATGATGCTAGCTTGAGTCATGAGGATGAATCAATGAAATTGTCATCAGCTTCAGAACCCACCAGAGCCAGAGGAAAAAGAGATCCACTGTGCCAGAAGAGGGTGGCATGGAACTGTATGCAAGAGTGATTGACTGATGTGGTTGTACAAGCCATTAAGACTTCCCCATTTTCTTGTGAGCCTAATATTTTGGTCAAAGAGGAAAGAAAGCAAGAGAATGGCCCTCAAGGTCACAACGAATCAACTACTTAATGAATAGTACTGTCATGTTGTCCAACTAATGCGCCCTGAGTGGCAAGAGCTTGGCAGAAGGACACTGTGTCAGCTGAGTCCATTTGTTGTAAGTCATTGTTTTGTTTTGAAGACCCAACAGCAGATTAAATTAATAATGGATTTGGAGGAAATAAGTTGCACAGGGATGGTGGGAGAGAGGTTGATCCATAGACAGGGGCATGCAGGCTATGGGGTTTTGGAATGGCTGGACTGTTTGCCGTGGTATGGCAGGAGAGATAAATGGTGAGGCTGGTGAAATGGCACTGGCGTCCATTGAGCAGGCAATACAACCCAGCGATCAGTGGAAAAGGAGCTGGGGCACTTAAGATGAGCTTGATGTTGTAATTGCAGACCGGGAGCTTTAGCCACAGCACAAACACAGAACACACATACTTTACACATCATTAGGAGGAATCACCGGGGAAAACACAAGGCAGAAAACAAATGTGTGTCATAGCAGAACAAAAAACATGAATTCATAAGAATCAGTGGGGTAACAACCTGACTCTGGCTGTCTCTAATACCCTTTAACAAACCGCCTAGTTCTTTTAAATCTATCAGAGTGTGTCTATTTGAACAGATATACTTTTAGTTCCTTCCTGCCCCAAACTAAAAGATGTCACTGAGCTTGAGCCAAAAAGGCTGCTCAGCTGCTGCAGCGCATTTCTCAACCCAATGACTCTCCAGATGGCAGGTATCTTTAGTGTTCAGTTCCCTTGTCCTGAGCTGCGACAGCTCTGCCGCGCTCCATCGGGCTGCAGCGGGCCTGCCCTCCCAGGGTACTTTTAATCGTCTTTAATTTGAAACACATGATCAGGACTATACATACAGTTCACTCGCTAGCACAATGCAGAATAGGACCCCTTTTATTGGGCTTATCAATTTACAGCATAATTATTGTTAAGTGGAGAGAAATGATTGCCTGAAGGCCCATGTTGAAGAGAGCAAGTCTATATTATATATAGCTTACAAGGCACTGGCTGGTGCATATGAGGAACTATAGTACATGGTAGGCTAAAATTGAAGGCATTATGGGAATTATCTGAACTTCAGCATGATAAATATAGGTAGCTGGTTTTCTAAGCACGTACTGTTACAGTGCTTGGTCAGCTTACCAAAATAAGGAACTTCAGTACACACATCACAGGTGTGCCGTCTTCATTTGCTATGTACCTATAAGGCAAAAAGATAACATATAAAGAAATAACAGAGGGAACCCAGAAGAGGGGGCAGAAAGTAAGTAAGCAGAAACTTAAAGGGAATCCATTTATTAGTACTGGGTAAACATTAGTGTTTGACACTGATAATCATACCAGATAATAGTTTGGGGTTTCAAGGGTTGCAGTTCATGCTGCAACATTCTTTTTAGTTCATGATATACTTTTTTAGGCTGAAGATTTGCTTTACACAGAAGAAAGTACATAAGAACTGCAGGTCAGCACACATTGTGATTAAGAGGACAACTGTAAAGTGAAGAAAGGTCACAATCACATATATTTAAATAACTGTGCATTAGGAATCTTAATTGGGGGTGGGGGTTGTGGCTCAGGAAGTACAACTGTTTCACCAATAATCACAATAACGATGAAATAATCTCCAGCTCCTCTGGTCCGTATGTCAAGGTGTCCTTGGGAAAAATACTGTACCACTGGCGAGTGAGCATATGTGGGATAGAGTGCTGTATGAGTGCATGAGTGCATGAGTGAATGGGTGAATGTGACCTGTCGTGTAAAGCACTCATGGTGGTCGATAAGAAAAGCGGTATATAAATGCAGTTCATTTACCATTTAATGGACTGAGCCACATCAGTGTACAGGATCAGTTCAGCGTTTTCAGCCGATGTGCTTTTCATACAGGAAACTTCATTTAGTGAACACATAAATGATTTTTAAGAGTTCATAGTTAGGGCTTGAGAAGTATTCAAATAATTTATTGTAAACATTCTATCACACTTACTTGCATTTTCCCGAAATTTGATCTGCATCCTTCTAAATCAGTATAACATTCTCCACAGATCACTGAGCATTGAAAAAACTATTAAGTGGACCTTGACTCAGAATTATGTTGTCAAAAATTGGCTTGAGACATAATTATCTGCTGATAATTGTATCTGTTTATTAAGTGATTTATCATTTGTCTGTAAAAATGCCAGATAATCCCTCCTTCAATTTCCTATCTATGGTGACATCTGTTAATGTCATGAATTATCTGACCAATCTTCCAATAGATTTTTAGTTTACACAATAAGTGGAGTTCTCCAGCAAGAGATTCAACAAATCAATTGTTTGTCAACTAATCACATAATGGAGTAGTTCTTACAACTCTAACTTTAACGTGTCTAACACATGTTGCTCGGTTGTAAAACAGACAGGGAATCCATGTGCTGGAGAAATTATCCTCTTGAATGGACAGTTGTTTTTGTCAGAGATACAAATTGCGGACAACAAGGGTGTTATACTCTGGAACTTTTCTGAGTGAGAGGCCATGAGAACAAACTGTTTAGTTGCATAGCCCTGTCCTTTATCTTCTTCCACAGGAGCTTTTCTAGTACTGTGTATTTTGCAGGCTTCATAAATTGTGGGGTATAAAACCAGTCCTCCTCTCCCCTCGCATACTGTACATGCCAAGGCGGTGCCAACAGGAGCGGTTTGATTTACAGCACTGTACATACATGTAGTATGCATGAAGAATTTATGGGAGGGTTAATTAGGAGTTATAAAAGTGACTTATAGTAATTGCGTGGGACACAGGGGCCTTCAATGCAGTAGTTATAATTTCTATAACTTCCAAGCACTTGATTCTTTTCACAGAACTTTTAAAGTTGATGGAGCCGTTTGTGCTTTGATGTTAATGTGCAAAGCTCTTCTTGGTGGCCGAATGTTGCCGCTTAAATGTTTCAGAAGAAGGTGTGCAAAATGAAAAAGGTAAAACCTATGTTTGGCTCTCAGTTACCGCAGTGTGTTATAGCAAAGATGTTATTCAGTTTTACAAATATTATCCCAACAATGGGGCAGAAGCCGCGATGAAACTGGAATAAATTTAAAGAAAGGAGAGAATGTAGAAAATGTCTGTCAGTCAGAAGAAGTTCTCCTGAGTATATGTACCGTTTTCTTTCTTGCCTTTTGGTGAATTTTTTTACCACGATGCCAAACAAAATGTCCCATTGACTCATATTGCAAAATGTGTGTGAGAACAGACGACTGGGATATGATTGGGAGTATATTGCTGGTGGGAGTGAATGGTGAGCAACATCATGAGCATGAAGAGGAATGTTACTTTTAGGCCCAACCATTATGCAAACACATTGTCTTCATGTCCACTGTATAACCTCTGAAAAATAAGTTTAGGTCACATACTCTTCATGGCTGTCTATCCTGTAGTCTGTACATACAATTATTTCAAACAGTAAAGGTTGATTCACCATGCCTTACAATCAGACTGGTTTACATTTAATATGCTTATGTTATGATGTTGGAGCAAAAGGGATGTTTTTCCTTTTTCATCTTAGGAATCAGTAGTAAGTCTTGAGAATGAGAAAACTTAACTGTTCACCTTTCAAATTATTGTGACCAATTTAAGTTACTTTTAATTAACCCTTCCTTTATCTAACCTATGGAGCTTTTTGTGTGACTTGGGTGAAAAATGAGAAGTGGCCAGTGGTTCAGAACTCCTCCCCAATTTACTGAAAGAAAAACAAAATGAATGAATGAATGAGTGAATTTATCTGTTATTGAGTGCTGCAGACATTCCTCAGGTAGCTTCAGGAGCCAGAAGTTTATCTCCAGAGTTTCTTTCACCTTTGCACATTTAAGTAACTTTACTGCACGGCATTTTTCTTTCTTTAAGCTAAATCACCATCCAGCTGATCAGGAGAACAGTGCATCAGATGCTCATTTTATTAATCTTTTAAATAAATGTTTGTAGATTGTGCATTGTATAACTAGCGCCATTTTTTCCTAGTGTTTTCATAACAAAGTTGAGCATAGAACTTGAGTGACTGGCACCGGTTCCAACACCGACCCATCAGAAACATGCTGACTGTGCACCTGCACCATCAGTCTCATTCAGAGACCCAGTGCCACTGTCTTTAAGAGTAGAGAACAGAACACATTCTATCAATTAAATGATAAACTTGCTCATATAGAAGTTGATGCTCCTTTTTTATAATAAGTGCAAAGTCATCATCACGCTACATGAGATTTTTACTCTAACTAAAAAAAAATAGTCCCTGTGCTGATGTTGCCGTCTATGGACTATCTACAGTGGCAGAACTTGTCTCTGGAAAGAAATGTGGCTGTTAAATTTGTTTAAGCAATTCAGTTTGCACCACTGATGAAACTCCATTAATCATCCTTGCTTTGGAGTAGAAATTTGCGTAAATTAAACCCATTGAAAGCAATCACAAGAGGTCAGTGTGAAAATATACTTTTTTTGTATATTCAATGAAAACTCCATCATCCAACACAATATCAAAGTCTGTATTGTAAATCTGATCCTTAAAAAATAGCAGCACTGCTGTTGGTTTGAATTGTTGTATCCGTTGCAAAGGAAGGATTTGGATTGGACAACTGGAGAAGTATGGCCTCTTATTATCCACTTTCCCTCCCCACTGCCTCAAAGTAAATCCCAAATTCCATTGTAGAATGGAGCAGACACACGTCAATACAGTACTTTTTGTGGGCACATGTGATCAGAGTCTCTACGGGAGCGGGCGGGAGTAGCATGGTGCATCCAGTAATGGTTGGAAAAACCTGTGGGAACATGCTGTTGCGGGCTAAAAGAAAAAGTCCAGCACAGGACTCCTGCCACTAATTGGTTGCACAGGTCCAACACATTTTATCATCTACTGGGACAGTAATGCTTTGTCTCTGTCTCTCTGCTTTTTCACTGCAGGCTTTTTGTTACAGTTCACAGTGAGTGAAGTGAGCAAAGCAAAGATTATGATTGTTGCCAGTTCTGTAGATTTGGTAGCAGTCTCACAGCTAACCAATGGCGTGTGCTAGTCAACTCTGTGTGTGTGTGTTCACCGCACTGCCACTGCTGCAAACCCTCTTTTCTCACTTATTTAAAAAGGTACACAGTCACTTTAGTGCAGTCATTTATCTTTTATTCTGATTCATATTTCATTTTGAGCAAATGTGCACTTATACCATAAATAGCTGGATAATAACATCAGATGTGATAATGTGCATTTCCCTCAAGAACGCCGCCAAAGATTCATATTTCAGTGGTTTATAAGTAAATCTTCTTTTAGATAAATTCATTTCTCATCTAAGTTCCATATGTGTTTGATGTACATCACTTCCCTGTGTGGATTTGTTTCCTTTAAAGCACAAGTTTAAACGACAAGAAGAAAAACCTAATGTAGACCAATACATAAACCACTGGATACATTTGCTATACATATAAAATCCAATATCCCTGCATAAATCCTAAGCTAAGAGTAGTGGAACAAAACCTGTTTATTATGCCTGCATGCCCGCAGCACAACTTAAATCGTTAGATGGCTAAATGTGATAAAAACCAGAGCTGCCTGGAATGAATTTCTTATGAGACATGGCCCTCGAAGACCTTAACTCTGATCTAAACCGCAGAGTGAGACATTCGTTTCGGCTTTGACACACCTCATGTGTAAACAGTGTTTGGGTGTGTTTCCCTGTGTGTTGATTAACATGAATAATTCCTGAGATAAGGAAGCTTGCTCACACATGCCCTCAAGCTGTGGTGGTGTATTCTGCATGGATCATTTGGTTATCCTGCCAAATGTTAAGAACGGTTATTCACATGTGGCTTTGGTCTTTTTCGCAAAATTCACGATTTGGTTATGCATTACATTTTTCAGTCATCTTAGCATCCTGTTATGGAGGCTTCAACTGATATTCACTTTGAACCATGTGACGTCATGCGTTTTCTTCTTCTTTTGCTTTCAAATGGCATTGATGCAAATGCAGGTCCTGTTTAACATGAAACCTCAAGATAAGCCTGGAGAGAGTTGAGACAGAAGTAGCTGGTGAACCTAATATGTGGCAAGAGTGGCACACCAACAACACAGGTTGAAGCGGGGTTCTTCCCTAATGTGAAGCGGAGTCCTTGCCTAATGTAGGGTTAGCAGAGGACGCCACTATCCACGGCCAATCATTGTGTGTCATGGTCTCTTTATAAGTGCAGCTTCTCATTGATACTATTCAGAAGCTTCATTCAGTCTTTGGGTGCTTTTGGAAAGTTCAAATAATCTTAAAAGTGTAGAGGAGAAGGCGTAAAAAGTTGGGAAAGGAGAACCACTGCGGAGAAAATCCAACTCCACTTACACTCTGAGGTTTAAGAAAACAACAATTTTGACATGCACAAAATGTACAGAAGTCTGTGCTGTAGGCTGTGCGCTGACAGTTCTAATCACATTTCCTGATTAAAACAGAATGTTGTATTTCAGATCACACAAAGGGAAAATGTAAAAAAACACCTACAGGAAATAACAACAAAACAGATTTGATTGAAAATGAAAATAAAACAAACAGGAGTGAAATGTTGAAATGATATAATAATGTGAGGAACAGACATAAATAAAACCTCATATACTGGTAAGTGTAGAATAAGAATTATTGTTTCCATTCCACAATCAGGGGTTTGAAATTACCTTTATATTTGTATTGAGATGAGATGATGATGTTGGGAACTATGAATCCATCATATTGGTTGTTCACTGTGACTCTTGACTGGACAGATGTGGCAGAGAAGAAATGAGACAATCACGTGAGGATTCACATCAGTTCTGGTTTAATGTCATGAGAATTTAACAGCTGTTCTATTTTGGATATTTACGCGGGTGTGTCCATGTGCGACCATGAGGTTGTGTGTGTTGTGGGATAAGTTAGGAAGCATTGCATCTCCTTTCTGAATCACTTAGAGAATTCAAACAGCTCTTTGACCCTTTGACTTCGTTCAGTATAATTCTGCTGGATGTCTTGTATTAGCATGAAACAAGCAGCTAAACCCTTTAACAATCATTCAATTATCAAACACCGAGGGCCATGTTTACTACATTCACTCTGCACTCATTCCTACTGAGAGCATAACAAATACCATTCTTAAAGTAATGATAACATTACCATTAAAATACAGTAAAAATATTACGTTAATATTAGATTACTCAACCCTTAAGCTACAGGAGCACCACCATTAAATCGGCAGCTGAGAGATTTTGGTTGGAGGCACTTGCAGTTTTATGATTCTCAGGCTTTTATTGTGCAGTATGATGGCACAGATCTTTGAATACAAACAATAAAAAGTAATTTGTTAATTTATCTTTCCTTCACAGTGTTGTTTAGTGTAATTATTGTTCATTTAGTCACAGATTCCAATTTGAAAGTTCACCTTTTATGTATTGAATCTCTATTTCATGATGAAAAAGTTATTTGCTGATGAAAGTAATCCTACAAAGGTCTGACAGTGATTTTCTTCATCACAGCAATGGACATGACCAGAACTACATGCAAAATAATGCACCAGTCAGAGCAGCCCAAATGTTTTCTGAAGCCTTTACCGGTGTAAAAAGATGAGTGTAACAAACACACTTTTTGCAATTCCTCAATCACCATTTAAGCTCCCGTCCTTTGTCATCTCCCTCGGCTGTCACTGACTCCATTGGTGGTGTGGCAGCTGGCTAGCCGTGCTTTTGATTTATTGAAGTGAGTGGGAAACTATGAAGCTTACTTTGTGACAGCTCAGAGGCTTTGAAATTTAAGATGTCATTGAACTGATGAATGGTGAGAGGGGAGACCGAGCCTGCCCGCTGGCATCATATGTCACTGTCCAAAGTGATGAGGGACCCTGCTTGCCGCCCTGATACACCAACACAAAATGTCCATTGGGGAACATTTTTACCGTTTTACTGAGGTTGAGAGAATTAGAAATCAAATTGCCTGTTGGATAGATGCCTATGGGAACTGTATGTTAGACGGTTCAACTTCATAAAGGTTTAGACAAATATTTGCCCCTAGAATCTACTTCATCCGTGCCTTAACCGCACAGGGCGCACAGAGATGCTCGGGTTTCCTTTTTGTTTATCTTTGTCAAGCACTCCAAACAGACACATGGATTTCAAGTGCTGAGTAAGTGACCGGATATTCATGATAAAGCATTTTGATATTCATATGTGAAATCCCAAAAAATCGAATTAAAAACGGATTATTCCTGCAGTCTGTACATGTATGGTGCAACTTTTGAGATCATTGCTAATGTACAGTGATTTTTAAATTGGCAAACACACCAGCTGACCTAGATAGATTTCCCCTTGCAGAGCTGACAAATACATTTGGAGTAAGTGACAAATGTGTATCCTTTTATCAGAGTAAGTGTCAGATTTGCTGTGATAAAAGGCAACAAGTAGGAACATTAGCATATACTCAACTGGGGCCACCGACTCGCTGCACTGCAGAGAAATAACACTGCAGAGATACAGCGAGATATAAGGCTTCTGTGACATCAATCAATACAGTGTTGGGAAATGCACCTGGGTTATTAATTGTTTGCCCGAGCACCAGAAAATGTAATTAGTACATTGAAATTGGGCCACTGGCTCCCTGTTGTACAATTTCACATCAGCATAGCCATTTATCATCAGTAGCATTCGAGGAGGCTCATTCTGTAGGACCTTGGTTCTGATTGGGTGCTGAGCAAACACATTTGTGTCAAACAATCATTTTTAATACAACAGCAGTCCAACACCTAACTGAATACAAGTGAAATATCTGCTGATCAAGCTAAAAGGGGCCACATTAATGTCATATATATTTCAGGCCTCATATACTATACTTAGACCAAAAGCTGCCATTTGTAACAGGCGAGGGCAATAGAGATGCCTGTGTCTGCGACAATATGTTAGCTTGAATGGCCAGTGGGTAATGATGATAACCTTTCAGCACTATGTCAGCCTGTATCTCCCGACTAACCTCCACCCGGGAATTATGTGGCTATTCCCCAAGCTCACCCATCTCCATTCAAACTTTTAAATCGGCCATTTTAATTAGAGGCTGAAGCAGTCTGGAAACATGCATTCATCTTTCTAACGAGTGTAACAAGGATTCATTTTCACTCTGATATCTCTACAGTTATACAGCTCGATGGACTTTGGAAGAAAATGGCAGCTCATCCACGGACATGTCACGCCAAACAGATTCTACTGGTGAGTCGGTCATTTTCTTTATTCTCTTTAGAAAAATAATCTGCTCCATTTCTCTTTTCCAAAGTTTCGCTCACTCGGAAATGCAGAAACCGTTGCTTGTGTTCTGCGCGACTGAGCAAGTGATATTGATGGCTTGGAACAAGGTGTGTGACTGACTGGTGATGCTACTAAAATTCTGCACATCTTCTACCCCTTGATACGAGCAGGCAGAGATTAATCTCCTCCTCAGAACGCACTTAACATTCAGCGTCCGAGGGCATGTTGCATTCCACTTCATTTCTCACATAGGCCCCGCTCATATCAGTCATATTGCACATAAACACTAGATTATTACTTTTGCATCAGCAGTTGAAGGAGAGGTTGGTGGTTTTCTACAGATGCATACCTACAGATACAGAAGCGCACATACAGAATGAGGAACTATGACTAATAATGGATCCAGGACGTCCCTGTCACTTCGTATCCAGTCACGTCTGCTGCCCCCCCGCCACACAACCCCCAACCCCCCAGCAGTGTACCTACAATCTGAAAGTGCACACTCATCATAAACGAAGGTTTGCATGTATTCCAGCTCATTGCTCCTCTCCATCTCTCTGAGGTGACTGAGGGGCGCCCAGGATTGCAGTCAGCTACATCCTGTAACTTGCATTAATCTGGGGCTGCTTCCGTGCCGTTGTGGTATGATCCTAAATAATGAGCACAGTCCAATAGCTGGCTTTACCCTTCACCTTCAAAGCCCCTTCAATGACATCTTAACACCGGTTTTGGCCTCTAGCAATGACTGGGCTTCATCAGCATCCAAGGGACATTAAATATCCCCACAATGGAGAAGCTGATTCTTTCCAGTGTAATGAGCAGGATATTACCAGGTAATAGTCTTGTACCAGCGGAGTGTACTGACCCTGCACTTCTCAGTCAGTTTGTTTAAAAAGTGTCGAGGGTTGCTGTGGGTGTAAATTAAATTGATAATGTGGCATTTAGAATATGAAGGAAACTTTCCTACATTGTCCTTATTAACTTTAAGAAAGCACCTGGAACTGGAGCAGAATCCCTCTCCCTTTCTATTCCCTCCTCTTCTGCTCCCCCTTGCACTGACAGCTCTTTGGTCTTTTTTCCCCACTTTCGTGCCTCTCTATTCATCATCATTATGTTTATGTATTCTTCCATGGTCTGTCATTCTCTCCAAGGTCTGTCTCGGGCCTAGACAAGGAGCCAGATCTGGTCCACATGGAGGCTCACACACCAGATGGAAGTGAGTATCTCCTACACACACATACACATCAAAGAGAAGTAATCAACAGGTCTCTATAGGAGTGAAATTCTCCCGGAGTACAGAAGGCATCCCCTGGGAAACGTCCCTGCTCCATCCATACACCCAGTGCATGATTCTTGATTAATATGGCCTTTCTTCTTCTCCCATTCACTTGCTGAATGTCAGCTGCATAACTCTGAATGGCAGTACTGCCATGGTCTTCAATAGGTGACATATAGGTGAAACTGTTTATGCCATATATATAAGCTGACATACAAGCATTGTTTTTTCTCATTTAAACACTGTATGATTGACAGGCACAGATGATTGTTAGTGGTATCTACACAAAAAGAATGGATAAGGTGCAACAAAGAGAGTTAATTTAGTTGGAGAAAATACCAGATTGAATAGATGGGTAGAATACAAGCGGACATACAGCGGATTCACAAAATGTCTTCACTTTTTGCAGACTTAATTGTGTCATTTTAACTTTAAACTGACAAAAAATCAGGATTCAGTCAGGAATATGGTGACTTCAATAATTGAAAAGTTTGGAACCGACAGAACTCTTTCTACAGTTAGCCATCAGGCCAAAATAAGTAACTGGGCAAGAAGGTCCTTGGTCAGAGGGGTGAGCCAATAGTCTCTTGAACAGCCTAAGAGGTCCTCTTCAGAGAACTTTCCAGTGATTCCATTAATCGGGCCATTATGGTAGAGTGGTTAAACAAAAGTCAATCTTGGGTAAAAGGTCTATAACAGCCTGTTTGACATGACATTTAAAGGACTCTGAGAGGATGAGGAAAAAAGGTGCTTTATAAAATTCAACGCTTTGCAGAACTCCTAACACTACATCTGAACACCACCTCCATACTGAAGCAAGACTGTGACTACAATATTTGGGGCATGACTGTCAGTAATAGGGACAGAGAGAAAGGCCAGAACTGAGGGAAGGATAAATACAGCCAAATTCAGAAAAGTCCTTGGAGAAAAGTAGCTTGAGAGCACACAACCTGAATCTGGGGTGCTGGTTGTCAATGACCCAAAGCATACAGCCATAATGATGCTGATTTGGCCAAGGGACAAGTCCGTGAATGTCCTTCAGAAGTCCATAGAAAATTGTGGAGAAACCTGGAGACGGCCGGAAGAATGAGATTAAACTGGCCATTTTCAAGTGTGCTAACATTGTAGCGACAGTATATTTGAAAATTGAATAACTGCTTCTATATTATATTAAGGGTCTGAAGATTTCAGGTTTGATTAAAAAAATATGTAGATGTACAAACTTGATTTCACTTTGTCAATATGGGTTATTTGAGAGGTGTTGGCAGAAACGGCACAATTTAAAAAAATAGTGTGCAAAAAGTGAATAGGTCTTAAACATTTCTTAAACCACTGTAATTCAAGTAGAGAACACACATTGAACAGAGAAGATGACTCACTTGTTACAGATAAGGTTTGGGTACGGCTCTGTGTGCCAACATTTCTGTCCATAAACCTCTCATGCATCCCACATGTCTTCCTATGTGACAGATGTGCAGTATGTCACATGCAGAGCTCAGATGTGCACGGAAGCCAACAGGAACTACCCGTTCCCTGGATACATCGACATCAGCTCTTTGGTGGTCCAGGATGACTACATATTCATACAGGTGAGATCCAACCCTATGCACAGCATGGTGCATGATGGATTATGCTATGCAAACATTAATATACAACACATTGATATTATATCCTGGGTAGTCTGTAACTAGCTTATTTTAGCTATTTTTGAATGAAATATGGGTGAGGATTTAATCAATGTCAGAAAATATATCGTTGAGCGTGGATTTCTGTGCCATGTTAAGATGCATCTGAACCATTAAGGGACATAAGCAGAAGCTATGACCAGCTTCAAATCATTCTAGCTAACATATTAATGAACATGTTAATACCGTAAATTACCAAATAATAGCCGGGTTTCAGTTAACTGCAGGGTCCCCTTTAAACGACGGGTGCAGGTGTATATTTGGATAAATAACCGCCGGTTTCAAATAAATGCCGGGTCTAATTTATTTTTAAAAAATAAAGAAGACGTGACCACTGACACTGCAGGTTTTTCTTCTTCGCCTTTTTCACATATTGTGCTTGCTTTCTGATGATCGTCACGGCTCCAGTGCAGCAAAAAAATAAAAAGTACAACTTGAAACTTTCTGTCGTAAAACATGCAGAGGAAAACTCAGGAGAAGCAGCCGCTAGACGTTTCTCTGTCGACCCCAAGACAGTGAGAGATTGCCGAAAAAAAAACTGAGCTTCAGCTTCTGTCTGAGGAGGACAGCAAAAGAGCCAGGCTGCCTGGTGGAGGTAGGAAGAAGGCTAGCGAGGAGCTTGAGATAAACATGCGGGAATGGGTTTTCAGCAAACGGGCACGCCACGAGTGAGTGTCCCGCAAAATGATCAGGGCGATGGCGAAACAAATGTACGCCACCGTGAGCGACAGCAGAGATGAGAAGTTTGCCACGAGTGCTGGTTGGCTAAATCGTCTCAACCTCACTTGCAGAAGACGTACAACTATTAACCAGAAGGATTTTGTGAGGAAGAAATTAAATGCCTGTCCCAAACTGCCGTCTGGTCCAAAATAAACACCTGGTCTGTTAAGTGATTGAAACAAATAAACACCCCGGCTATTATTTGGTAATTTACGGTATTCTAGGTTGGGTATAAGGAGGCTTACAAGGTAGTTGAATGGATCCCTATGGAGACACAAAATGTTTATGGGACCATCAATAAAATTTCTTTATGTTTTCAGAAGACATACTTCAATTAGATCTGATTGTATTTTACATGAGATCATTTCAATCACACAGGTATTGTTTAGATCATTTAAAATGAATGAATGAAACATTAATTATAATAAAAAATTATTAAAGTGGTTTAATATTAGACAATACTTTTTGGGTTGTTGCTTTTTTGCTACTATTGTTAACATGACTGCCACAAAAATCAGGTTCCAAGTCAATATCTCTGATATAAATAACTTTGCTTCCCTAAAAAGAAAAATGTGAAAAACTTTTCTATGTTTGCTTCAACCTCAGCTGAACATGTGATCTTTGTTTTTTCGTAAAGCCAGGAGTTTCTTTAATTATCATCCTAGCCACTGCCCAGTGTGTCATATTAATCATGATTTGTGAGACAGAAAAATCTGAAATGGTAATGCCCTGAATTCCAAGTAACACAGATGCAATTTATGGGTTGTATTTAAATTTTCTCTGCAGCGTGACTATTATTTACTTTGACATTGTGTAAATGAGGTTTCCTACATTTAAAAGTCAACAGGAAAAGTCAGAATAATTACACATCTAGCCCACGACAACACCAATTTCATTCGGATTTACCTTGTTATGGTGCTCAATGTCTATTAAAGGTGCAGTACCCGTGTTTGGGTGGGGAGTATCCAGTTCTGTTTTCTGTTTATCTCAAAGGCACATATGTTACAACACTGACCACAAGAAACCTTCACTATTTTCAGAACAAGCTACTCCTGAACTGATAATGCACAGAGTAGCATAGTCTGACTAGGTTTGAATAACTAAAACTGCTTTCAGACATGTACTGAAATCCTTAGCAGTTTCTTCTGAAAATGTGTACGTGTGAACGCAAATGTCTTTCATGTGACTTTCTCCATTTGGCCCCAAAGGGTAAAGTCTGCAGTAAGTCCGTACGTGCTGATGTGAGAACAGAGCAAATGATTCCCCGCTGGATTCACCACCAAGTGGGGGGGGTTGATGCTTCTATCACGTAATACACGCAAAAATGAAAAAAACAAAAAACAGAGGTGTCAAGATCCAATGCTGATGTTGATGTGCTGTAAACAAAGTCACATGATCTCCACAGTTGAATTAATACGTTATATCCTGCAGATAATTTGTTGTTGTGAACACATCTGAGCAGAGAACCTCCGCTGCCTTGTGTATGTGTGAAAGACGAATTGTGAAGAAAGCCTGAACCCAGATCTTTCGCGAGACATGTCAAAAAGCAGCTTTAGTAACCACCATTTATAAAATCATCTGCAACTTTGTCCCCTCAGCTCTCCACTACACCAAGCATTGTACCAGTATGAGATTAAATATATCAATAATATGTTCAGGTCATCAGGTAAACAAATTCTACATTTTAATAGTATTATTGTATAGTTTAATAGTTGTTACAATTTTACTCATCCAGGTATTTGATGCCACCTACAGGCAAGACCTTCCCTCCAAACCCTCACTGCCCTTGGCAGTACATCAGATTAAGAAATAGAGTTGTTCTCCAAAGATCCTTCAATCCTGTTTGACCTCCCTGAAGTCTTTCAACTAAACTCACAAGCACTCAACCTAAACCTCCCCTTCAATTCGAGAACCTCCACATTTTAACACATATGCGTTACAGGCGGAAGATTCTGAAAGGGATGGGGAGGGGGAAATCAATCATACCAATTCCTTTTAAAGTTCAAACTGCCTCTTGTTACCCCCTCATCGATCTCCTGCTCCTTCACTCAATTGTATGTGGGTCTGTTCCGCAGTGCCTACTGCCAGGCCTCTGCATTTCCCCTCTGAGCTTGTTTTCTCTCATCTGAGCCAATCAGAGAACTTACAAGATCAGTGAAAGAGTAACTCCTGTCATACAACATTAATGGTGACAGTGCTTGTCTTTGGTAGAGAGACAAGTTTGATTTGAAGGTTTTCCTCACATGAGAGAAAAGGGGATTATGAAGCTGCGTTATCACTTAGCTAGTGTGTCTGTGTAAAGTGCTAGGCTTCCATGGCCTCGAGGCTAATGACAATTCTTCACCAGTCCCCATTCCTGTTTTTTCTTGCTGCATAAGCTAACAACCAACAGCATAGTGTTTGCAAAGGGTCCAGATCATTAAGGAAGACTTTTTTTCCCTCAACAGCAGATGAGGCTCTGTTAGGCAACTTAAAGATTTCTCTTGACAGAGAGTAATGAGACTATTGATTGTCCACGAGATATTTACCAAAGTCCATTCGGAAACCAAGTGCATTGGTACCTGAGGAGGGCAGTATCACCTGAATGCAGGAGAAGGGCCAAGTGCAAATAAAAAAGTAAACAGAAAAACAAACAAAAAAAGCTTGTCTCCAAGGGCACCTTGAAAACCAGAAAGACAAAGAGAAGGGGATTGATGTGCACTTTCACCCACCCAGGTGTCCCCTGCAGATCTCCATCACAGCAGTGCTAAGAGACATTGTGAAAACCTAATGTTGCCAAGTGAAAATGAAACCAAAGCTCCAGATAATAGAGGGGGAGAAACACTGCAGTATAAGCAATTCATTTCACTTGATGTGTTCTTTGTGTAGGTTCCTACATCAGGTCGAGCCACCTATTATGTGTCCTACAAGAGAGAGTCATTTATACAAATTAAACTGCCAAAATATTCCCTGCCTAAGGTAAGTTGCAGCAAAATTTGCTTGACAAGTACTTTAAATTATCATGTCTATTATAACTTTGTATTTTACATTTTATGATTCACACACATTTTTATTTCAGAAAGCTATGGATTGATATTTAAGCATTTCCAAATTGTCAAAGGCATTTGAATTTGATGCTGTTGTGGGAATATTCTATGTAGGTTGGTTAAAAACAATATATTAAGTGCTGGGCACATCACCAGCTTTTTTTGTAGAGTTGGTTCTTCTCAAAAGCTGGAAAACTTCTAAAGTCATACTTCTAGTAGTATGACATTCTGAGTGAGCCCTGGAGTGAGCTATACCTTACCATATGTCACCAACCATTTATATTCGCACCACAGCATTGATCTCATGACCAGTCCCACAGGGTCAGCATGTTCTAATCCGTCACCTCCCCACCTCCAGTCATAACTCCTCTTCATCTCTCTTCGCTCGCTGATAGGATTTACACATTGTCAGCACTGATGAGAAGCAGGTATTTGCGGCAGTGCAGGAGTGGAACCAGAACGACACCTACAACCTCTACCTGTCGGACACCAGAGGGATCTACTTCACCTTGGCCATGGAAAATGTTAAGACCACTAAGGGTATCGGAGGGAACCAGATGCTAGACCTGTATGAGGTAGGTACTTGCTGAAATTGGTTACCCTCCGGGGATGAATACACTGAGGTGTCCATTGGCTGAATCTATGGGAGGTTACAGGGACTATTACTCCCTCACTGCCTCTTGAGATGTGCTGTCAAGTATAGATGCATATATGTTCCAAACAAAAACAATGGAGCAGAAGGGTGTTTTTTTCTTTTAAAGGTTGTGTTTAATTACGCAATAAATTCAGATTCTTATGTCCCACTGCACAAAATGAGACTGTAGTGCATTACTAGGTCGGTTAATCGATACCAGTGACCCAACTTTTAGTTTCATGTGTCAGACTCGTCTGCCTTCTATAACTCTGCAGTATAACCCTGTTTGGAACTAGGATTCTATAACCTCACTTTTTATAAACCCACCTCTGATCCCGATATGAGCCAAATATTTCCCTGTAAATACATTTTTTAAACACGGATTTGGAACCTGCATGTTTCCAACTTTGACTGTCAGGTCTTTGTAAGGGTTCCACTTAACTTTACTTTGGGCATCGAACAAGCAAATTAAAGTACAATTTAAAGTTATTATAGATAGATAGATGACTTTATTAATCGCCCATGGGGGAAATTAAGTTGTCATAGCAGCAGGTACACTAATGACATAATAAAAAAAAATATTAGAAAATAAAAACAGAAGAAGACATATTAAAAGAAAAAGAAAAAACATAAACTACGATATGATATAACACACCATAATATAAAAACAGTACAGGTGAATTTAGAAGTATATATATATATATAAAATATATACTTGGCTGTGCAAGATATTAGTGCAGATATACAGTGATTTGCAAGATATAGTAGAGATATACAGTGATTAAGAGCAGATAAAGATCAGATAATCTCCTGTGATTATCAAGATCTACAATGGGAAGTGAACAATTAAATGTCCACTGTGTGAGATTTAGGTGAAAGGGAACTATTGGCAGAAATTTAATGTAGAATATTCCTCATGATGTTTTTACTGGTTCATTTCATCTAAATTGTATGAATTGTAGTTTTCTTCACCCCAGAAAAGGCCCTTTATATTTAAATACTTGATATTTACATCGAGGGGACCCTCTCTACGGAGGCTGCCATCTTTTTAACATTAGTCCAGACTGGACAAACTAAACACCTTTTGAGTTTTTATGACAATTAAAGGAGAGGGAGAGGTGAAGGGTATTCAGTTGCAACATGCAACTTCAACACTAGATATCACAAAATTCTACACACTGTACCTTTAACATTTAACAATTTAAGGGATTTAGGTCAGTAGGTTTATAAATACATTTTACAATGTAATTATTGTTAATATTGCATTCATTAATATTATGAATAAAACTGCAAAAACATTATGTAAAAAATTTTTTTATGAAGCTGTATAAGTGTTTTTTTTTAACAAATTAGGACACTAGGGCTCCTGTTGCTCTCAAAACAACCAGTTCTCTGTGTCATGGGTTCTGACAGATTTTGGACATATTTTGAAATTCTTCTCCATGTTAACATGATTACATCTCAGTTGCACACTCATACCGCCAATCTCCTGTTCTACCAAAGCTGTTCTGTTGGATTCAGGTCTGGTTGATAAGAGGTGGCACTGTCATGGTCAGGAAACCAGTTTAAGGGCAACTTTTGCTTTGTGACGTGATGCATCAGGTACATTTTTAGCTCTGTTTTGATCCCCACCAACTACCTCTCCCCAAGGAAAATATATTCCTGTGCTGGACTGTGTATCGATGTTTGTACAGAGCTTTAATTCATGAATCAGGGTTGATGTAAGCAATATGGGAATTAAACCAACCATCAAGGTTTTGGTTCCTAAATCAGAAGAATGAGCTGGAAAGCCCTAAACGCTCTGTAGAACTGAAGGGAACTGCTGGATCTGGTCATAGTATTCAATTTAAAATTCATTTTGACGCTGCCATTTGATTTAGAGTTAACATTGACGAAGCATGTGTGAGTCATATATCTGTCCACAATACAACAGGTGTTGTTGTTTGCTTTACATGCAGAAGTGCTGTAGAGCTTGTGTTACAAGAGCTGGTTGTGTATCTTCTTGACAGCAGACACAGTATAAAGAGCATGTTTAATGGGGCTCACTGCCTTGCACCTCTGGACTTGTAATGACCTTGTTAGCTCACTGGCTAGCTATTGTATGTGTTTGCATTAGCATTCATGGCAGGAAAGTAGAATTCCCTCCTTCTCCACTCCCTGGTGAACCCAGTTTATCACTCCCACACTGGCAGGTGTGACTGAGAGAGTGAAAGAAGTGAGATATTGGCCAGCAGCAGTGGCAGTGGTGAGGTAATTAACAGTGCCATTACTTCTCCTGCACAGCATGGTGTGTGTGTGTGTGTGTCTCTGTGTGTGTGTGCAGCTCCTGTTACCATGCCGCAGTAGTTAAGGTATTTCAGCATGCAGTATGCTATGATAAGGCATTTTAATTGCATCTGTCATATGGTCACAGCTCCATTCTCGATCTGAGGCCGAACAACAGCTAGATGATACTCTGCTGTCTCTGATCAATCCGACCCATTACACCCTGGGAGATGGAACTCATCCCATTTATTGCTCAGAACCTGACAAACTGCACTTCACAGATCTAATGTTCCAAAGACAAGGCATGGCTCAAGTCAGACCAGAGGGGAAACAGCAAAGTCTGTGAAAGTTGTTTTGTTCTTCCACTTAGTTGTCATGTCTGTTCCCAGAAGGCCCCTGTTCTCTTTGCCCCCCCCCACCAACAAAAAACAAATATATTCCCACTGAGATAATTTGACAACCATTTTCTAAATTTGAGGGGATTATTTCAGTTGTTAATCACATTGTACGAGGGCAATTTCTGTAATCACCCGCCTTTGTTGTGCAAGCTAATTTTCTTGACATCAGGGCTCTACATCACCCACTTAACTTTCCCTCAGTCTGAGAGGTGATTTAGCAGGTGGCTCTCTGACAATTATCCCTCTGATTGGCTTGTATTCACTGTATCAACATTTATTTTTCTCTCTCTCGCCTCACCATGAACAGCTCTGAATGACTGACTGAATGATGATCTTGATGAATCCGATGCTCATGATGATTTGGCCCTTCATGCTTGTGTTTACCTGCCAGCACTCCTGTATCCACAGAGCTGTGATTGTAGATGTAAAATTACTTCACATTAAATAATTGGCAATCCCCTGCTGATCAATAAAGTCTACTTTCCATGAATAGCAGCTTTTTCAGATTAATTGACGGCAATGCTTTAATCTATTGCATTTTTTAAATGAGTGCATAGTGTCTGATTCTCTCCTGGGATCATTTACTTCAGGAAGAAAGTAATGAAAATCACAGGTCTTTAGATTAGAAGGTGGATAATGGTGATTGGATAGATGGTCGCAAACTGTACGCAGACGTATAAATCAAATTTTTATATTTCAGATATTTTTATATTAAGATATTAATCTTGAGAATATGAGGTTTAAAGTTGCACCTATCTGTTCATTGGCTTATAATGATGTTCAGTGGAGTGAGAAGTTTGAAACCACTTTGCGTTCTTACTTGAATATAGGAATTGTACAGTGTAGAATTCTCACTAAATTCACACTTCTCACAGCTCCACTCACTTCATACATAAGCTCTTTGGTTTGGTTTTATGGTCTCCAAATGCTGCTTGCATTATTATTTCAATTATTTATAGCTGTTTTCAGGAAAACACAAAAAACAGCCTACTCAGCACCAAACAGAAGACAGTGTTAAAGGTGCCACATTTTACATGATTGTCTGCCGCTGTTTTTTGTTGGCGGTGATGGTCGTTTGCCAAGTCGCTATTTCTTTCAGGCAGACTGTACGTTACAGTGACATGACAGGACGACCAGACCAGGACTATCTACATAGCATGCTTATACTTCAGTAGAACTAGGGTGTAGTCGGGGGGTAAACCCTAATTTACGTACCTTTCTAAATACAATACAGCTTTTATGCACCTTTTTATTGTGGTTTACTTACATGTTGTTGTCTGATTTTCAAAACTTTGAGTTCAATTCAACAGCATTGTTTACTAAGCATTATGTCAGTCCCGATCTCAACCTCACCTTGCCCCCGCCCTTTCTCGCTGTTGCCCTGCACCTGACCCCTGCCCTCCAGTCTCCTTAGCGTACAGCTCTCGCTACTTGCACACTCACAAAGTCCAGTCTCTCCCACAAACTGACTGAGCTTCTGCGGGTCCCTCCATCCTGTCTGAACGGTTCCATGTGATATAGCAGCTCATCAAAACGGGACAAAAGAAGGACTTTTCCCTTTTAACAGAGAGAACACGATCAAAGTGTTGATCAGATAGGCCTGGTGTTTTTAGCGACAGTGATGTTATTTAAGATTTAGTGCAAAAGTATTTAAATGCACAGCGACAGGAAGAAAAAAAAAAAGGTTATTATTATAGTTAAAGTAAATGATGGTTACTTGTTTATCAGTTAGTAAGCTTAACAGCATGCCTGTGTGAAGTTTGACGATCTTAATCAGGCTTAACTTGTTATTAGCTGCAAGGATCTAAGATTAGCGATCTGAATCATAATTACATTTTAAACTTGATTTCTAATGATGCTGGCTAGAGATTAACTTGGCCATTTGTACAATGAACACACTCAGTGTATGTGGTTATGTCTTATTATTACACATGCATTAATGTAAAAGCAGGATTTTACTGTTGTCTCTTAATATGTTTGACACTACAGCCCTGAGTAGAACCAATGATAAAACCTCCCTGTGAACACAGTGAACAGTTTAACAGCTAAAGTGGGCCATAGCCTATTTCAACAAAAAACTGTTTTTATAAGGTTGATGTGTTGAGTTGTCAGAAAAAAAGCTAAAATAATGTATTTAAGTTTCAAAATACAATGTTAAATTATTTCTATTGACAAACCTACATAGCCTACAGTCAACAAACCATTCAAATTATGTTTGTGCAACTTATCTAGTGGAGTACATGTATTTCAACATATATATATGTATTTGAATAGGTGTAAAATACAGTATGAGTTAAGGCTGTTGGAGTGAAGATTATCTGGATTTGCTCTCTGGTTACTGCTGGATTGGTAAGTTACTGTAGCTTCCATAACTTTGAGCTTTCTGCAATGGTGCTGTCTACTGAAGCAACCGCAATATCAATCTGAAGCATTTCTAAGCTGATATTCCAGATTTCTCTGGATGCAGATCACTGTCTCTGCAGCCGAGCTGGGTTCTGAACTCACCGCCATCATTACTTCATGTTTGTTGACCTGTATTCAATGTTCATTTCCAATCAGTCTCCTGTCAATCAAACATTCATTGCAGAAAACAGTGGCACTGCTTTTTATCAGAATCAAATATTCATTTTCAAATGTCTACTTTTTTTTTAAATAGTTCGATCATACAATTAATTTTATAACCCTTTTCCAACATATAAGCCAAGACAACGTTATAAGGATCTGTAGTTACAGCTCTGTAAATATGGTTGCTGTCATTGTAAATTGAATCGGTTCGGTTTTGGGCTGTTGTTCAGACTAAAGCAAATTGAAGTTGTCACCTAAGGCTCCAGGAACTTGTTATCAGCTTTGAAAAGAATAGCAACAAGAGCGCTCCAGGTGCCCCTCACACTTACTCTTGCTCTGCAAGGGTGAAAAATAATACAGCATGAAAAACTTCCAGACACCCAAAAACCCTTAAATAAATTAGAAAAATACCCCAAGTCTTCTCAAGGGTGTCATGCGACATGATGAACCCGAACTAATACTTTATACCATGTACCTGTGTGAAGATGAAACCAAGCAACGGAAACATATAAGTCAGGAAACAGTTGATATACCAGCTGATAATGGGAAAAATCTGCTTCATTGGAAAGTACAATGCACAGATTCAGTATTGAATTTACAATAAAATGCAATGATTTATTTTATTTGTCTTATCTTATATAGATATTAACGTATAATAAAGAGCTTATGGATAAATCTTACATGTGCAGTAAATGCTGACCAATCAAATCAGCCTCCTTTTGAACAAATCCATATTGTTTTATGATCATTCACCTGAATACAGTATCATAAATGAATAGAGGTGTTTTTACGAGCTCATTATTTTACAGAGGTTCAGTGGTTAGGGCAGTGTCATCTGCCTCAAAACAGACTGTGTGAAAACATCTTAGAATTAAATATGAAGTGGAAGATTTTACTCTGTTCACCACTTTCTCACTAAAAAGTTTTACTAATGCTCTAATCCTTTACCTGTCTGGCTGTTACATTACAGATAGTTATTTTGCTGAATTTCTCATTAGGCTAAATAATAATAGTAATAATAATAATAGTATAAAACTATGTAATTCTATAGTCATTAAATTTTGGTCATATTCTGGCAAACTCCAATTTGGGTGTTTAATGCTTTTTGAACTATTGTCAGAGTTATGACTCATGCTTCACTGTTGGCAGCAGAGATGATTAAAACAAGTCGGATGTTCACTGTCTTTACTCACACACTGCAACACAGTGATCACGCTGTATTCTCTTCCCTATTCCACCCAGTTGCTACATATAATAGAAGTGCTTTAAATCTGTACTGAACCAAAGAAATCCCCACATATGCTTGTTACCCCTTCAAATGGAGAACTAAAATTGATATTTAGAAAAAGATAATTGACTCAAATGAATCTACATATGCCATAAAATGCATAGGATATTAAATTAAAAATAAATGTAGGTATCGTATACTCTTCCTACAAAAAATTCAGGTATAATTGGCATAGGACTTATCTGACATAATACTTTTTTTTTTTAAACTTCCATTTTAGTTATATTCCCCTTAATTTATCTACTTATTAAAGATCATAACTTGCTGGTTTGGTGATATATATGATGCTGTCATTCAAAGTCTGTCGTGCGGTGGGGTCAACTTCTCTCCTATTGGTTGATCGACATCAGATCTGTGTGTGTGTGTGTGTGTGTGTGCATGCTGGCTCATGTTGCACATGTTGAGGAGGTGGAGGCAATAGATAATTACTGCAGTGATTGACAGGTCAGGTTGGATAAGGATGGGGGGACCCTCGTTAGCCACATCCATCCTGGGTCCCGAGTTCCTACGACAGTGTCAAATGTGCTGCCTATTAGTGCCACTTATGCAGACGTGTTCCTTCAGGGAGAGAAACACATCCAACTGGAGCCCCTCACTATGGCAACCATTTGGTATGACTGTCCTTTGCATTGCATATCACACTTTGCTTTGGTTAACGGATATGTCTTATCCCTGGGAGACAACTAGCAGGGAGGAATGTGTAAAGTGTGTCTGTATGTGTGTGCTGGTATGTTCAGTCTGACTGAGAGAACAGGTAATATGTCACTTGTCAACAGTAAACATTTTTGTACTGGATTGCTGAAACATGTAGGGATACACAATAATTACAAACCCTACTTGACATTGTGTAAAATGTATGTAATATCCAGCCGACTCTGCTGATGGTGTCTGCCAGACTGTCAGACACAGCAAAACACAGATAAGCACACCATTTGCATTTAACTGGCGTTTTGAAAATTGCTGCCTCAATACACAAAATGTCCCTTCTAATGAGAGCACTGGGTATGCTTTTTCATCTGAAACTGAGAACTGAACTGTTATGGAGCATTAAAAAGATATAAAATACTCGCATGCACACTTGCATTAAAGGAGAAAAGATAAAAACCCATTTTTTATGTGTCTACTTCATCAGGTGGCAGGAATTAAAGGCATGCTAATTGCTAACAAGAGGCAAGACAACCAGGTGAAGACCTACATCACCTACAACAAGGGCAGGGACTGGAGGCTCCTGCAGGCCCCTGCTGCTGACCTAGATGGAAACGACATCCACTGCATTCTGGTGAGATACTGTGTTTGACCTGTAGCTTTAGAGAGTGTATGCCCATGTACACTGAAGTAGCAATATAGTGTTGAAGCTTCAGGCAGGATGTGGACTTGAATGCTATACTTAAATAATAGAAGATGTTAGTCACACTTTTCAGGTGATCATTTGTTGATTTACCTTTTTTTCCCTTATTTTACTTTTTTTCTGTTCACTTCCCTTGACTTTTTACACAGCATACTGTCATAGCTGGAAGCATAACTATTTATTTTATAATAATACATATTATTATTATTACAACATTAAAAGGTTAGCATTGCCTTTGTAGGGTGTGTACAGTGGATGAAATGTTTGCATCGCCCCTGCTTCTTTTTTATTTATTATTTACACACACACACTTTCATTCCTCACTTCTGCAAAAGACTATCACAAAAATTAAATCTCACATTCCATTGCAACTGTAATGAGTAAAGGTCATGCATACATAATAATAATAATAATAATGATATTATAAACATGAAGCATGTATTACTTAGATAGATGTCAGTAACCAAGGTAACAGGTGAGGCTTTAGAGCTTCAGTGCTTTCAGGTCAGTAAGTTATTGTCAAGTTTGAATGAGGCAACGTACAGAAGTGTTTCACTTTAAAGACCAACCACTCTGACATTAAAATATTATTCTGAAGTGAAGCCGTTCAGTGAGTGGTGTTTTTCGAAGTGAAGTAAGAAAGTAAGCTGGCTCGACATTGTTGGTCATATTCTGGCAAACCCTAATTTAAGTGTTTAATGTTGGTGCATTTTGAATGGCATGCTCATGGAAGTGCATGTTGGGTCTGAGGTACATAATGTGCCAGATTTACAGCAAGTGTTGATGACACCTCCTCCCTCATTAGAGAGCCTCCCTGCAACTAAAACTAACTGGGAGGAATTATGTTTGAGACATTAGGAAGACTTCATGCTGCTGAGGACGTGCTTTTCAGGGGCCTGCATTGTGGCTTACAGGTTTCCCTGTGAGTGTGCATTCATTTGACATTTTAATTACTGCCGCAGACTCCTTTTGGTTACCCTGTTCAGTCCCACTGCCCTTGATGTCCTTACACCAGTGACATGCTGTCTGCCGCCAAGATGAAAGCAGACTTTTTTTTTTTCAGCTTTGTGAACAGATGTAATTGTCTTCTGTTGTGTGCGTGCCCTGGAGACTTGGCTTCATACTTTAATGCAAATTCCATCGCTCTTTGTATTAATGACAGATTAAGTGCAATTACCAAAACGTATGAAGGCACAGTTGGTTCTCTTTGGGAGACTAATGAAACTTTTTTAATGCGTCCCTTCATGTACAACAATTGTTTTGACTGTCATTTTCAAATGATCGTTTTCCTCTGCTGTTACCTGATAGTTAATTGAATTAGCTGATGCACAGTGAGAATACAATTTATGTTTATCATATTTACACTAAATGTGATGCAATTGTTCTTCTGGTTGAGTATAGACTTTTTGTATATTTCAACTATATATCTTTCCTTTAAATGAGCATTCACCTTTATTGTTTTCTCTGTCTTTTCAGCCTTTCTGTTCACTTCATCTGCAGCTGCAAATGTCAGAAAACCCTTACTTATCAGGAACCATCTCCACTAAGAACTCGGCACCAGGGATCATAGTTGCCACAGGTGAGATGAAACACCAGAAGTTATTTACAGTAAAAAAAAAAAACTGAAACATATTTCTACTACAGCTTCATTTGAAAAGCCTCAGATTGCTATCTGTAAGTAGAGAGGGTGTCTGCCTCCTGAACGGAAACTGGGAGATGATTCCACAGGAGAGGAGCTTGATGGCTGAAGGCCCCTGCTCCTATACATTTAGAAATTCAGATGAATTCTGGGAGCATTAGAGTGCTCTAATGGAGTGATATGGTACTGAGCTCTTTAAGGTATGATGCTGCCATATTTTGAAGGGCTTTGTAGGTGAGGAGGAAAAGTTTAAATCACAATTCAATTTTAATTTAATTGGAAAGCAGTGTAGTGAAGCTAGTACAGGAGAAATTTGATCTATTTTTCTGGTTCTTATCTTTATAGACATAAATAACAATAATAAGGTGTTATTTCATTTTTTGTATTGTTTTGAAACAGGACGTGCCTGATATTTGCATGGTTTGTGAAAGAAGCAATCCTTGAAATGAGTTTTGAATGAGAATCAAAGGACAAATCTGCATTGAAATAACTCCCAGTTTTGCTGGAAGCAAAAGCATTGCCATCCAGAGTAGCTATATCAGTAGATATTGAGGTTTTTGGGGCCAAGCATTAGAACATTATGTTACATTACATTTAGTTGACGCTTTTATCCAAAGCCACTTACAATAAGTGCATCAACCATGAGGGAACAAACCCAGAACAACAAGAATCAAGTACAATTTGCTTTAAAAAAGCCAATTTACAAAGTGCTATATGTAAGTGCCATATAAGTGCAACACATTCTTTTTTTTTATTTTATTAATTAGTTATTAGACATCATCTTCTTATCCAAGGTGTAGTCGGTAGAGATGTGTCTTTAGTCTGCAGTGGAAGATGTGTAGACTTTCTACTGTCCTGATGTCAATGGGGAGCTCGTTCCACCATTTAGGAGCCAGGACAGTCGTGATTTCGTTCTTGTTTCTTAGTTGAATAGGCTGAAATTTCAAGTCATCCAGATATTTGTTCTAGTAGTAAGTTGAATACTCAGTTATACTTATTAATTAAAACAGAACAGAGTGTCGTCCACATAGACAATGTAAAAAAATTGGGCCGCTTACAGAACCCTAAGGAACTCCCATGATTAACTTTACTGCACAAGGATGACTCATCCTTAAATTGAATAAATTAGAAACGATTAAGTCAAGGTTTAAACCAAGCTACAGCAGATACTTTAATGCCAATTAACTGTTCCAGTCCCAGTAGTTGGATGTGATGATCAATAGTATCAAACGCTGCACTACGATCTAACAAGATACGGACAGAGACCCTTTATTTGAAGCTGTAAAAGGGACAATTGTGGCTTTTGTTAAAGCTGTCTGTTTGATGTGATGAGCTCAAAAGTCTTTATATGAATTATAGTTGCGGAGAAAGTCACACAGCTGGTTAGTGACATCTTTCTCAAGGATTTTAGGCAGGAAGGGGAGGTTGGATATTGGGTTGTAGTTGACTAAAACCTCTGGGTTTAGAGTGGGTTTATTGAGTGACTTTTATTCCGAATAGCTACAATCTTATCATCAAAGATGTGCATAAAGTCATTGCTGTTCAGGGTTGGAGGATGGGATCCCTTTGTGGCCTCTTACTCAAGCATCTGTGCCAGAGATCCGTTAATCTCCATTGAGCTGGATCTATACGTCCTCCACAGCAGACGTGTTGCAGACCACATGGCCACCTAATGTGATGATCATGTCTTTGCCGGCAAGAGCGTTCAAAAGACCTGAGGCAAAGAAAGAGACACTGAGTTAAGAGCGAATAGATTTTTAGCGGCAGTGGTCACGTCGGCAGAAGAAAGTTTGTATGTGTGTGTGTGTGAGATTATTCATGTGTGAGTTTGTGTTTGTCTCTGGATCTGTTTGTTTTGTCTTTGGTGAGTGAGAATGCTGAATAAACCCACAGCACATCTCTGCTGCCATGCTTGCACAGCGTGTGAGTGCCTGTTCATCACTGGCCGAGCCTTTGCCCGCTATGCCTTTTAATACGTCAGCTGGTGCAGGGATCATCTAACCGCCATGACAAACACCATCCAGATCAAACACAAGCCTATTTACTGAGCCGCCGCCAAGATAGTCGAGCAGATCGACAGAAGAAGCTGGTTCAGTCGCTGCGCACTTCACGGAGAGACGTTGTGTTATAACACTGAAAACTGATGAAGTGAGAGGACAAATTATGTTGCCTGAATAATGCACACATGCATAGGAATTAACCCCAGGGTTTTCTTTGTATTATTCACATGAATTGAGATAAAGCAAGCAGATCAGGGAATTAAGCCATGGAATAAATTCATCACAATTGTGGTGTGATTGGCAGCATGTGTTAAAAGAACATACGGCCCTTTATCTGCTTGATCTCACTGGGTTTTTCGTTTTTTGTAACACTTGTTCTGTTGGCATTCCCACTACAGGAAATATTGGAGCCGAGCTGTCTTATAACAACGTTGGCATGTTCGTATCATCTGATGCTGGCAATAGCTGGAGACAGGTGAGCTTCACACCAAGATCCAGCCAACTGATAGACATGTACAACAATTTGAAAAATTGATGTAACAGCTACTGTGAAGCACCAACCTACTAAAATTCCAACGTCAGAGTTCAGAGAAGCAGTTTACATCAGGCCTGCTTCATGTGGCTGCACAGTTCAAACTACACGACTGTCGCGTGATCGGGAGTCCTGCAGTCATCGTGACTTTCCACTGTACGACTGAGTGGCAGCAGGTGGTCACACGCTTCCTGATCTTTCAGCAGAAGATTAATTAATCATGAAACACAGGCGAGAATAAACACTGTGAAGCTGACTGATCCTCACCATGACCACAGAATGACACATCAAGCTGGAGGAGGTGAAACGTTTCAGTGAACATCAGTTGTAAAGAATAGAGACCGACTCGGGCCACATGCATCTGTCCAAACCCCACAGAGATTCTTTTTTTCGGCCCGGCCAGAGCCTGGTGCACCTGAGCACCTCACCACTACCTGTACCTTCACCTAATCCCCCGCTCTGATTGGCTGGAGCTGGCTGGAGGTGTTGCCAAATCAAATCGGGGTCTTGATGCATCATGAGCCTTTGTAATTGCGTTCACACATGGACATTGAATAGTTCTCACATAGTGATATGTGACTGACAAAGCCCCCCACTCAGCCGACAGTGACTTTCTAAACTCATTGGGCTAAAAATTTTAGTCAGAACTAGGTTTAAGGTTTTTACTGTGTAATTGCTGTCTTTAGCTTGAACTTTGAGTAGCATCCCATACAGTTAAATGTATATAATAATGTAATGTGTAATGCAGTTTAGTGAGGATACACTTTTTTGTCAGTATTGTTCCAATAGTTTCTGGTGTTTTCAAATACTTAAAGGGTGGATTTCTGCATATGTCTGTTCAGATTTTTGAAGAGGAGCACAATGTGTGGTTCTTGGATAAAGGAGGGGCCCTTGTCGCTGTGAAACAGCCGTCCGTGCCAACCAGACATTTGTGGTATGTCCATTCAGAGAACTTTCTCTTTCCAGTTTCCTTCAACTATTTGAATGTTCATTCCATTGATTCCAGCCCTATGATCCCCCAAACATGTCTATATTGTATGTGGCACTAGATCCATTTAGTGATGCACTTTGACTGTGGCTCTTGAGAAAAAACTCATAGGCAATCTAATTTGAGAGATTTTTTTTTTTTCTAGCCACTTATCATTAACAGCCAGCCGTCTGAACAGCCCCCCCTACACACACACACTTACACACTCCTCCCCACCCCCAGCCCCCTTTTAGTGTATTAATTAACACGTTGCCTTCCTCTTGCCAAGTCGGGTGCCTACGCTTTGCCTCAGTGCAGCCTAATCCAACTGAGACCAGATCTGTTCTCCAGTTGCTTTTGCAACCATTTTGAAATTAGTTTCGGAGCCAGTGAAGTGTATCCTGCTGGGTTTTTGTCTCCCAACCAATTTAAGAACGATGGTAGAGGAAGTGAATAAAAAAACAGATAGAAAGAAGCCTGTGTATCTCCACAGTCACTGTACAAGCAGCTATGAAACAACACTGGCTGGAAAAGCAACTAAGTCAAACACTTCTCCGGCCTGAATTTCATAATAGGTTCATGTCAAAGCCTTTTTCTCTTGCAAGTGCTTTTAGCTAAATGAAGGTAGTGGGGGGGTTAAGGGCAGAGGGGGGTTTTCTTTCTTTTTTTCCATGCATGGGGCTTAGTAGTGTTTCAACCCATGTCACACTCAGGTACTCCTAGTTGTTCCCGTATCAGCACCAATGTTGATAAGCTGTCAGAATCAATAGAGCCCACGCTTCACTGATGAAAGCTGTCCAATTTTTTGCTATCTCCTTCTCCCTCTGCAGTTTTGTAGTCAAACATGAAACAGCTCTATTCTGGTCTTTTATTTTCTTTCACACTGGCGTAAACTTTACCCTGTGAAGTTGCTTTTTCTCCTCTTTGATGCCAAGTCTTCATGCCCTCTGAAATCAGTTTTTGCATCTCTGCTTTGATAACCAAACACACTGTTTCTTAAATGCCCCTTTTAATGTGCAGCCTTTTGATATTTCCCCAAAGCAACAGTAGCTGATTGCACAGAGAATCTGAGACTTGTCTGCTGAGACAAGCCAGTCATTCTGATCTCGACCTAAACCCTCCCCTATGACCAGCTTTTAAAACAGAACGTCTGATTCCACGTTATTGTTTTTGCTGGATTTGTGATGGGAATGTCTCCTGACACTCATCCACAGGGTCAGCTTTGACGAGGGGCGGCAGTGGAACCAGCATAGCTTCTCCTCTGTCCCACTGTTTGTGGATGGAGTCTTGGTGGAGGCTGGGGCCGAGAACCAAATCATGACGTAAGTCCAGAAAGAGTTAAGTGGTCTCAATTTTTGTCATTACAGTGGGTATTGTGGGCTGATTGAAAGATAAATGGTGTTTTGTCTATTTTGTTCAGTATATTTTCCACCTTTTTTAAACCTTTGTGGTATTTGATCTTTTTTTTAACTCTTTATGAAGTCACATTCCTGAGGAGCAAGTTATGTCTCACAAATAGTTCTACACAACGCTGTTAACAGACATTGTGTTGTAGGGTAACTGAATTTGCGAAACTCCATCTGAGAGCACAGGCACCAACCAGCAGATGAATCATGACAGCTCCAATGTAGTAGTGTGCACAGCAGCTGGTAGCACATGTGTAGGACTGGCTTCTGCTGCTGTGCTACAGCTAAAAATATTAAACATTTTCTCAGAAAATCACACAAACCAGACATTGAGGTCACTATAGCCTGTATAGCAATCGAATGCCATCCTTTCTGTTGCAGTCATTTGGACTCTTTTATCTATTGTGTGATATCAGTGGGAGAGGAGTCGGTCACCTTTTTAGCGGTTTTCCCTGCATTTAAAAAACATTATGATTAAAAGATGAGTTTTGAATAAATGACCACATTGTTTCTACATGGGAAGATGCAAAGGACTTTAATGAATGAATATCCGGATATTGTAGGACTTTTTAACAGAACAATTATTATATTTTTATTCACCAAGGAAAATGGGATATAGGTTGGGAGTAGATTACCAGTAATCCTGTTTCCCAGGACAGAACACGTATTGGTAACCACTGGTGTAGAGAATGTGGCTTTTAGCTGTTGACTTATTTCCAGATAGTTTGAACCATAGACTTAAATAGAGATGGATGACAGGTCCCCGCTCTTTCCTGTTTATTAAATGTTAAAATTTCAGGTGCCACCCAGTGACAGTATTGACAGTATTTGGAGCGAGACTCTGAGTAGTAGTGATCATGGTGTGGAGCCTTGATATTAAGTTCATACCGATTCCCACTGTTTCTATAGCATCCAAAACTAATGAAAAACAAACCAAACCCATGCCCCGTCTCCTAACATGGTGGAGGCTGAGTCTTTTTCTTGCAGCTAGCCACCTGGGGGAGCATCATGTAGTATTAGTGCTGTTTATTCACGGTAATTCACAGAAATTGTGTTGTTTTGTTGAATTTATTATTTGCCTGTGTAGCTTTTTTGGACACTTCAGCCACCGTTCGGAGTGGCAGCTCATCAAGATAGACTACAAGTCCATCTTCAGCAAGAAATGCACGGAGGAGGACTATCAGACTTGGCACCTGCACAACCAGGTGAGGATACAAAGCATTTCACTCATGCGTCTGAAAACTCTTAAAGTTCATCCTCTTCTATCACTAACAGTAATTCTGGTGTGTATTGTGACCATAGGGTGAGCCATGTGTGATGGGACAAAAACAGATTTACATGAAACGCAGGCCTGGAAACTACTGCATGCTGGGAAAAGACTACTCCAGAATCCTCTCAGCTGAGTCTTGTATTTGCCGAGCTCATGATTTCGAATGGTAAGATGAACTTTGTCTTTGTACTGTAGCTCTTTTCTTCAAAGTCATTAAGTGGGATTATGTTTCTCTCCTTTGTCTGCAACAGAACGGCATTAACAGCAGTTTGCTCTGTATCACTGGCCCATATGTCGAAGCACCACTTTAAAAAGAATTGTGTTATTGTATTATTTGTTAATAATTTTAAATATTTTCTACTGGGCAGTTAACATATCTGAATTGTTTGCAGGTCAACAGGTCAACAGGTCATTTAATTGAATTCTAGGCCTAATTATTTTAGTTATAGTTTAAAACAAACCTTGACCTCTTGAGTCACAGCTGTAGCCATTTGTTTATTTCATGTGCATTCATTCAACCCCCATTAAATGCCTCATTCAGTCCACTTCTGGTAGAAGCAGAATCAAAAATAACGTTTATTGCTATAATTCTCTTTTAGTCCAACGTGTTCTTACACACCTCCTACTGCTAATGGTTTCACAATTGTGACTTGGGGGCTACAGATGTATTATGAAGAAAACTAGCTGAATGAATATGCGCCCTTCTAAACGTGGGGAAAACTACAGACATTAGAGTAACTGTTTTTTGTCACAGCAGCACAGACGTAATTCAAAATAAAGATGGTCACTACCATCTGATAAAAGAAAACACTGCCAGGGTAAAATGTTTCAGGTGGGTGATTTATTCTTGACAGTAAGTGGGGTGTGTCATCTTCTGTTTTCTGTGCTACAACCGAAACACACAGCCGAGGCGAGAGGGGAGTTCTTCAGTGACACTATTTCCACTTTTCATCCAGAAGGCAGCCGTTAAAGTGGAATCCATTGCATATGCTATTCATGTGTCTCATTAATTTGCTCTATTTGCTTCTGCGTTTTCCAATAATCTGATAACTTTGGGGCCGTTTTACACAATTTGCTCATTATGTTTGTCTCGGTAGTGTCAGTCTGCTGTGCTTGTAATTTTGTTGAGACGAGATAGGGGGACGGGGGTGTAAATAGTTTCAATTTGTATGCAAATCCTAAAAGGTTGTATTTTATTTGTCTTGGAATGACATGGAACAGAAAAAAAAACATCTCATCATGTAAATGGTGATTTCAGCAGGTCAGAGATTGAGTGCTAATTGGTTCCCATTGAACTAATGTAAAGTTAGTTTTTTTTTTTTCTGTGTCTTAAGATGATTTCTGGCTCTATGCCTTGTTTCATGTCTCTCTGCAGGGACTTATTAGGGGCACGCTTAAAATTCTTAAGTGAAGATTTAAAAAAAAACATCAATGCAGAAAGAAGGTCAAATCCTTTAACTTAATTTGAGGATTGAAGAGCCTGTCTGCCATATGATCCGCTCAAGTGCATACTAATATGACTTATACAAAATGATATAAGTATTATTTTATATATACAGTGCATCAAATATATCAAACGCTGAAGAATAAACCATTCAGGCTGTTTTAAAAGTCATTCAAGTTCAGGGCCTCTGGGCTTTCTGCAAAGCGGGAGTATGGATGTTCACATCAGTCTGGACTATAGTCATTACAATATTTCTACAACCACAACACAGACTGTTGACATTGTTGATTGATCAGGTAAAGTAGTTAAAACCCAAGTTTTGGTTGAAAAAAATAAAAAGTCTTACTATGAGGTAGCAGTACTGTTGGTGTTGGAACCAGTCACAGCCACAGCTAATTCAGTGTCAACAGCGTTTTCAGTGATAGTACATTATTTCTGATTCTGTCTGTGGACAACATTTAAGGATCCACTAAGTCCCCTATTTCTTAAGGTTGTGTGAAGCTTGAGTCTAGATCAAATCCAAACATAGTACTACCAAGAATTAAGTGTCCCACTGGTGGAACATTGTAGATGAAAGGCTAAACTACTGTTAAATCCATCTGCTGATTATGACCTGTTGAAAAAAATATTCCTCCAAATTCATGGTGAGGTGAATTCCCAAAATATAAAATTGTATTCAATACATTAAAGAATACTTAATTGCTTTATTTTTCTTTCTTTAAACTAAGATATTTAAACATGAATTAAAATGTTATAAATTACTTCTTGTCCTGTTGGTGTTTGTCAAAACAGATTTCTTCCAATAATTAATGGTTTCCTAGTAATTAAGACACATCAGCAGTAAAAAGAGCAATTAGGCAATGATGTCATGAGGCTGAGCCATGATCCCAACTCTGCTTTCACATTTAGCTTAAGCACTGTGTTACATGATGTCAGTTTTGGGATATGCTCTTGGCTGTTTGGTCCCAAACTGGACTCCATTCTGGCCTTTTACCTCATTGGCCTGATGCATCCGTGCAACCAATCAGTCTTGACAGCTTATTAATAGTATAGTTCACACTGTTGTAATCACAGAATCACACTGATTAGTTTTGTTTATTTGTTCTGCCTTGGTAATTAATTGATAAATCAATGTCACAGCCATTATCAGAGTGGGCACTTGCTTACCTTGCTTTGTTAGATGTAAATCATGTTCTGATTGAAAACACTAGCAGGCAAGTGAGAGGTGAAGAGAACAAAACCCTCCAGGGTGTGTTTCGATACACACAGCTTCATACTGCTGTGGCAACAGTGGCCTTAATCGATACATAATAACCATGTGTTTGTGTGCCAGACAGGCCCCTAGTCACCTGTTGTAAAGAGACGGATAAGACATGGATGTGGGACACACTGTATGACACTATGTCCCTCTTCACATGCTGATATTGATCGGGTGCTGTTTGCCTGTGCTTTGTTGTCTGACAGTGACTATGGATATGAGCGGCGCGGGGATGGGAACTGCCGGCCTGCATTCTGGTTCAATCCCTCCACTGTGTCCAGAAGCTGCAGCCAGGGCCAAAACTACTTCAATAGCACAGGGTGAGGACTTGAACAATTCATATTTATAACATAATCATGCTATATACTGTTCATTCATGTGGATTATACATTTGGCACAAACATGTTTGTTTTTAGACAATTTGTTTTGGATGCTCAATGATGCTTTTTAAGCTAATATAGATGATAAGCCTTTCCACGTAATGCTACTTTTTAATACTAGAATTTATGAGATGTCATCAAACGCCATGTACTAATACAAGTAATAAAGATGTAACCTCTGCCACAAAAACACTAACAGGAGAGTGATAGATGTCAATCAAGCTGGGTCTGTCTGCACCACGTCAGCCATGATGAAATGTGTTATCAGGCAAAATAAGTGAAAAAATCTGTAAAAATGCTGCTTTGATGTTTCCGTGACTAACATTGTTATCTTACACACACAATTCTTACACTGTCAGCACAACCGTCAGAGGCAATTTAGGGTTCATGTTCTTGCCCAAGGACCCTTTGGGATGAAAACTGGAGGAGCATGGAATAGAACCACTGACCTTCTGGTTATAGGATGACCCTTGTTGTGTTCGCTAACTTTAGGTTAATATAAGCCACTAAAAGATCCTCTTGAATTAAGCAAAAGATCAACTTAGGGAGCCATACCCTCTGTACCTACAGGCAATTTATAGTGTCCATTTAATAAACCTGCAGGCCTTTGGAATGTGGGGGGAAACCCCACAGAGAGAACATGGAGAAAACCTGCATAGAGCATTCAAGCTCACGTGACAGAAAGGCTCTCGCCAAGAGGGGGGTTCAAACCCAGATCCTTCTTGCTGTGAGGAGACAGCGCTAACCCCACTGGAGGAAGTTTGTGTTTATTCAAAAGTAAAAACAGACTCTCACTTTAACAGAAGCATCTGAGTATTGCTTCAACCAAAATTTACATGCCAGTTAAATTCCAATCTGATTCACCACGTATGTCCAGAATAAACGGGCCAAGAGGCAGACGGCTCCAAAAATAGACAATTATTACTTTCTCACATTTGCCAGAAGGTACTGAAAGAAACAGAACCAATTGTGAATTAAAGCCACACACTAGCAAGGTTGGCTATTTATGTCAAGTGAGTTGTGAGTACCCCATACTCTGCACATTTCCAATGTAAAAATGGGAAAAAGTTAAAGGTTTAGGACCCACACACAGGAGATGAAAGTTAAAATCCCATGAGGCACAGCAAACAATCACTGCACACATTAAGAATCACAACACTGATAAGTGGGTTATCACTGCAAGCGATAATATACCATGAACCGACACAGGACAGTCTCTAATTTATGGAGCCAATAACTCAGAATAATTGTCATTAATATTGATGAATACCAAAAAAAGAGAACAAAGAAAGAAACAAGTCCTATAAAACAGACATGTCATATTAGACTAAATGGTTGTTAAACAAAGTAAGCAAAAGTATCTTATAATTGTTAATTCGTTACAATAGAGGCCACACCCACGTGGTTCTTATTGATGACAAAGACTAAAACAGGCAAAAAAAAAATGCACTGAATATCAGTTATATAAAGCCTTGTCATCACTCCGCTGACCCGAACTTGCCTTAATATGCTACATTACAACCACAGCTGTACACGTGGTTTGATTTAGACATAGGTGATAATAACTGGGGTGCAACGATATTAGATTACATTCTTCTTTCTTGTGCGAGCGAGATGTGCTCTGTGTTTGTGCTGGATCCCCAGGAGACAAATTCCTTGCAAAGCTTAATCACAGTGGGAATGTTTTATTCACCAGCGCTGTGATTAAGCTTTGCAAGGTGTCCCAGCGACTGACATGGTTTATATTGTCAGTTGTCATCCAGTCTGTTTTTGCACAGGCTATTCAGACACAACAGCTGCACCGACACCACTCTGCTGCATTCAACAAATTTGTTCATGAGCCACAAGCTCATGCATGTGGCTCATGACTCTGAAGACTAAAGTGGATATAAAGAGAAACAACTAAACAGAATTTAAATGAAAGAAACTCTGAATTCTATCTTCTGTTTTTCCAAAGGTATCGTAAAGTGGTGCTGAACAACTGCACTAAAGGAGTGAAGGAAATGTACACAGCAAGAAAGCAGCAGTGTCCAAACAGACCTCCGAAAGGATTGTCAGTGACCACCAAAGATGGCAAACTCACGGCCAACCTGGGCACTAACATCACCTTCCTGGTGCAACTGGATGAGGTTAGAACACACAAAACATGGCACCTTCGCTAGACTTCTGTGAGCAGAACAACTGAATGGCACCATAGCTTGCATTTTAGAATAGCCAAAGCCTTGTCAAGCGGATCAGAAGAGTTTATTTGGATTTGTGTTTTTAGACAACATCATATGTGGCGTCACTTAGGGCTCGAGGCTGGGTTCAGCTGGAGTTTTTTCATAATACCTCTTGTTTACATAATTTGCATGTCTGATGACACATTCTAATCCATCATTGTCTTCGGATGACCTAAACCCCATTCAATCAGTGGTTCAATGCCTCTTTTGGTTTAAACAACTGAATGTACCGATCAAAGTTTCACTGACGTCAGTTTACTGAACCCTGAGGCACACGCGCTTAAGTACTGTCTGGCGATCAGTAGGAGAGTGACTTAGTGCCAAGACTCTCAAAGTTTAATAGAGTCAAATTGTTGCAGCTCACCTGCAGTCTGTCAGAGCGCTGAGCCAGAGGCAGGAGTAAAATACCTTACCAGAGACCCTGTTAGTGAGTGAGAGGCGTTCTGTCCAGAGCTGGACAGTCTGGTCACTAGAATACTGCCTCGCATATTTCTGAGGCAGAATATGGTCCATTGGTATGAACTGCAATAGTGTTTCCCCCTGGGGTGTTGTTCAGGCCCGGTTGTCATATTACTGTGTGATGAGTTGAGGAATGGAGGCCTGTTTCTTTCATTAAGAGGGTGGAAAGGGAGGGGGGAGGCAGTTGGGGTGCTCAGTAATGTTATAAAAGGAGGATGCAGTAAAGAATCCTTGTGGCATAAGCCCTCTTTGAGGAAATTCTCAAGATGAATTCAAAGTTTAATTTATATTCATGAAGCCTGCAACATGGGGAAGGCAAGCGGCCTTAAATATTTAATGGGTAAAGAGACTGGCACACATCCACATTTAAAACCAAGGAGGAAATCTAAGAAAAATGGACTCGTGCTTTGGTATATGATAAAACCAAAGTGACCACATTGTGCAGTTGCTGTTTTTTAACTGTTTAGGAAAATTGTTACGCAACGCAGTAATTATAAATGAGCTTTTTAAAGTGACTCACTTTTCACTAAGCATTTGGCAGAGAAGCGATTGGCTTGTGCCTAAATGACATCGACCAAATCTCAAACAATTCATGAAGTATTTATCCGCTGTTCCATTTTTGGCATCAAAGGAAAAAGACAGAGGGAGTTTGGGACACTTGCACATTCACTTGATTTTCTCTCATACACTGCAAACACAACGCTGTTTAAAGTGGCAGTGTGAGTGTGAGTGCAGGTGGATGAGAGACAATTCATAGACGAAGGACTGAAATGTATGAGGGTGATTTACTTTTCTCAAAATACAAATAACTGCATGATGACATTGTACAAATACCTGCAATGACAGAAAAGTTAAAGTCTGCACCCGTGGCTCAGTGAAATAACTCACCAGTCAATACTATTGTCAAGAGTTCTACAGCATACAAACAATTGCAGCCTAACAATATACTAACCTTTACAACAAATAATAAAGTTTATGCTCTGCAGTTACACAAAAACCACATAACTAATCCACCAATGTGTAGATCATTTTACACAATGTGGAAGGGTTCAAACCTCTGTATATCAGGTGCCGGCTATCCCAGGTAGGCTTGCGGGCACCATGTGGACACATACTAATGCCATTTTTAAACTGAAGAGGCTGCAACAGATTATTTGGTGATATCTAAGCCATTTTCAGACATGAACTCCACATAATTGGGTCCAGACTTTCTCTGGAGTTTGCCTTTCACACATTAACATTGCAGCGGGATGTTCTCTGCTCAGACGTGTTCACAATAGCGGCAAATCCTCCAGATTTCAGGTGAGGGGTGGTGCTGTGTGCAGAGGCAGGACGTAACATATGAATTCCACTGCGGAGATCAGACATGTCTCTTGACACCTTCATGGTGTCCACTAGCCATGTGGCTCTGCTTTTTCATTGACATATTTGTATTCTTTTTTCTTTTAATTTTTTTCACTTGCTCGCAGCAAATCGTGGCACCTTGACTCTGCAGACTATATACTCAGGGGCCAAACGGAGGAACTTGGCAGAAACTCATGAGGCCCTCACTCAGACATTTGCGTTCACACATACAGCCCTTTGCGGAGAAAGTTCAGAGGATCTCAGGAGTGCATGTCTGAAAGCAGCTCTCGTGAGCACTGACTTCCTGCCTGTGGATAAACTGGCTTCCCTCTTGGTTCAGGATGGTCAGGAGCCAGATTTGACTCCACTTTTCCTGGCAGAGCTGAAGTGACTAAAGCATTGCCATCTCAGCGCTGAAGTTGGAGAATAGATGCTGGCAACAGCATTTCAGTTTTTTCATCAGAGAGATACTTTTGTTCTCCACAGAAAATTGGGAATATTCTTCAATAGATGTGTTTTGGTTTTCTGGTATCTTTTTAATTGTACCCTTAAGGCTTGAAAATGGTATTTATTAACTGTTGACATTTCTAATTTTAGTAATTGAGTGTGCAGCATAATGTGAATTTGTGGTCCCTTCCTATGTTCCCAATTGTGTAGTCATCGCTACATAACAAAGTGTCTCCAGTTCAATCATCAGCGAGTTCAAAGACTTGAACACTTTGTCCTTCTTGGTTAACACATGCTCCTTGTGATCTCCCAAATAATTGTTTCGCCATGAATTTTTATGAGCTACTTTCGTTTTGCACGAGTCACATTTAAGGGAAAATGTTCTCCAGTTGTTCTTGCTCATGTTATCTTTTTGTGAAACATAATTCTGCCCCAGTGGAAAAGTTCTGTGGAATCTCCTGCCAATGAACATTGTGATCAAACATGACAGCCGCGACTACTGAGGATTCCCAGATAAAATATTAACTGCAGAGTTCATTTTCAAACTCTGCTATCATGATATTAAATGGATTTGTACAGACTTGTTTGGAAATTAGTAGAAATTAGTCATCAGTTAGTTTAACACTCTTTAACTTATATGTCCCTTTTTTGTCTGCGTCAAATAACTAGTCCACTATTTGACTTTTGGGCCCAAAAGCCAAATCAATTGTGCTAGGATGCTAAGAGGGTCCTTAGAGCTAAGGCAGGCTGCAGTTATTCATGATCATTTATTCAGTTTGTGACTGCAGACTCAGTCATTTGATCCATTGTTAATGTAGAAATATTGAGCAACATGCTCATTTAACTCTATTTCACAGACACAGTTTGATTGATTTGTTTCTCACTCATGGTGTCTTACAACAACATGATGCTCTAAACCACGAAAACAATACGTTGTTCATTGACAAACTATTACAGTACCTGCATTTAATATTGACCGTGAATGCAGAAGGGAAAAATTGAGCGCTGCTTTGTCTGCAGTAGAAATAACTGGGCTGAGATGAAGAATTATTCACAGCTACAGTGATTTTTGTTGTTGTTGTTGTTGTTGTCACCCATCACACTGATATTGTAGGTTCAAGTTTGACACGCACATGTTGTGTAACCAAGCCCTTGTCAGCCAGTACAACTGTGCTTTCATTGCACAAGTGACACTGATGTCCCAGTCTCAAGGCTCCAGCCACAATGCTCTTGGATCTGCTCAGCCCGCAGAGACGCACGCACACAAAGAGTGACATTTAGTGACGGGTCAGCCTCAGTCTTATGCAGATGAGTGAATTCCATTGTGGCTGATATTGAGAGCAAGCATGAACACAGAATGGACAGCGCACAGAGCTGAGTAACACTGGTGCCACCGAGCCCAGGTCTTGTTTGCTTGCCAACTCATTACAGCTTTTCACAATGCCCACCTTGACAAACCCAGTTTTTAGCTGTTCTCTATTCTCTCCTCCGATCACAGATATCATTCTCCAGGCAAAGTGGCATGAAGTATCCCCAAAAGCCTCAAACAAACCTTCTGTGTTTTCACACTTGGAAGCACACAAAGACGGGACTCAGGTAGAGAGGGGTGGAAGGAGCGAAAGGGAAAGAAAACAAAAGGTTTATTTATTTTGTTTGATTGGGCATTTTGGTGGAGCTGGCATGCTAATGCAATGTTACAAATGAAGATCCCACCAGACCTGCGCTACAGCGTGCCAAGGGCAGTCTGGGAGTTTGCTTTCATGGGGGGGCGCTCAGATTTGGTCGCCGTGGCAGCTGGAGCCACCGACACTCAGGCTGAGTGCTGATCTCCGGATAGCGCCAGATGCTATTCCCTGAGGAAACGCGGCAGGCAGCTGAAGACTTACACACCATGCAAAGACAAACATGGTGGGATACACAGGCGCACATGTGCACACTCTCTCTGACATGCATACAGAATATACACTGAATGACAACATCTAGATAATTAAAAATCAAAGCAGGCTTTCAACTATTTTTCATAATTACTTTACTGCTGCAGGGGCTCCTTGAGCTATAAGTTATATTTTCACTTTATTAATATTTACCAAGCAGATTGATATTTGCCAAATTTGTGCAAAACAAAGCACATTATTGCCTGTCAATGAAATAAATAATTTTCTGCTAAATTTGTCAGATTTAACTTTGGATACCACAAGATGAATTTATCCTATCATACTGGAAGAGAAATAATTGAAGGAACAACTGTAATTATCTAACTATGTAATTATATCTGAGTACTATTATTATATTTTGTAAATATATACTTGATCAATGAGCACTGAGCAGAAAGATGGCAGGTTATTATCTAAATAAAGTACAATCACACTGATTAGTTATAAAACTACATTAATGCATTTCATGGATTTTCAAGTGTTAACAAACTAAAACATTTATTGTTTTTAACTTTGACTTCTCAGTAATCCCACCTGCCAATTAAATTTTACTGTAAAGGCAAATCTTTGATTAAAGTAAAGGGTCATAACTCGAGACAGAGTAAAAGGAACTAGTGAAAGTAGAAGTTACAGTAGTCTAATAAATCCATTACATCTACATGTGATAAAACCTTTAAAATTGTTAATGCATCCGCACCAGCCACTGCCTTAGGCCTTATGGTTATGGGTTGGCGGTCCGTCCATCCCAATCTCGTGAACTGGAGAGCCAAAGCCAAAGAGATGCATACAAAATGTGACCTTACGAGTTCTTTTGAAAACAGCAGTTGCCTCTGGCAGGCAAATGCCACATGTTAAACCTTTGTGCTAAGTGACTGCTGAGATTTTCCTCAGAGCTATTCAAAGGATGAACCTTCTTTCTGTTTTAATGAATTTGTTGATCATGCTTCCATCAGTGCAAGTGATGCTGTTACTCTAATAGAAGCATATAACGAGGTGTAACTTTAATTTATTTGAAACTACACCCTTTTAAAGCAGTGCTTTACACAGCAATGCCACAGTAATAATACTTCATATATTAATATTTTGGGTGGTGTGTATTGATATATGGAGTCCTCGGTATTAAGTATGTGTGATTGTGGTTGTTAATATGTGGCCTGGATTAAATTTGTGCCTTGCGACTCTAAGCCTTTCAGCGAAAAAACAGTTTTCTCCTCAGAGAAGTTGATTCTCTTTTTTGCTGTTAAAGTGGATGTGATTGTTCAGGACTGAAACCCATCTGAACTCCACCAGCTCTATTCCTTATCCTACTCACACACTGCAATCACATTCTTCTTTATTTCTTTTCACTCACGCTCCCTGTCACCAAAACTGCTGGTTACATTAACATACAATTGCACGTTGAGTGTGAGCGTGTGATTGAGATAGAAATGAGGTTTGTGATATCACAGGCCACACTGATGTAACATCAGCCCATAATGTTCATCTGTAGCTGAATGAAGCTCTGCTCTGCTGTGTTTCAGGGGGATTCTTTGCGGACCAACATCCAGCTGGATTTTGGGGACGGCACAGCCGTGTCCTACTCCAACCTCAGTTGGACTGAGGAGGGAATCAAGCATGTCTACAAGTCTGCTGGAATATTCCGCGTCACAGCGCTGGCAGAGAACACGCTGGGTTTTGACACCACAACGCTCTTCCTGCATATCACATGTAAGGGCCCTTGCTGTAAAAAACATGGTGCCATTGGTTTTTGTAAAGGGCTTCATTTCTCCCTGGGGATTATGGGGAAGATGTTCCCATCACTTTCCAAAATTCTATTTTTGTTCCCCTCACTTTTCTTGTTTTAGGTTTTCCTACTAATACTTTTCTGAAAACTATTCCCTCACTGTTGCCCCCACAGTCCAGATGACAGCTCCAAACAACAAACTTAACAAGCAGAGTGGTATAACAAGTGTTTATGTTCTTGTACTGTCCTGGTTTCTCCTCTCAGGCTACATACAGGCTGCTCTACCTCTCAGTCTAAAAGGAACACATGCAAAAATTACATGGGGAAAGACAAAGAATCTGCCAACGTTGTTATATATTGTATATATTAAATATGATATAATGATAATATATGTTTTATATTATATATTTTATGTATAGAGTCTAGATATTATACTTAAGAGGCTTTTAAATTAAAGTACCTAAGTGAAAATGTAAAAAATATTTTATGCTTTGCAAGGGTTTGTGCTAAGTCAGTACTTTTTATACTACCTTTATTAATGCACACACAAAATGCAGTTTCAAAACTACTTGAGCAATCAGAAAAATCCAAAGTGTCCTGCACAGGATTGTGTTACTCAGTTGATAAACACAATGAAGAAATGCCATTACAAACTTGCCTATGTGAGATGTCAGAGTGGGCAGAGGCAGACACGGTGAAGTGGGCCTTCAGGGCCACTGCAGCTAATTGCTGGTTACCCGAGGAAACCACTTCAGCACAATGGATTATTTTAAAAAAGAGCAGATTTTACGAAACACCTTACATAACAAATTACAAGGTTGCCTTTTTTTCCAGCTCTACTCAGAGGGCAATAAGTTCCCTTCAGTGTTGACTGGTCTCTTCGTCTTGTTCATTCATTTCATTGTTCAATCTGCTTTGATTCACCATCTTACCATCCTGATGTGTCAGCCAGTGGGTTCTGGATTTATATATTTCTGACAGTGATCAGTTATCTGCATTTATTCCAAAGTGTGAGTTTCTTTTGGATGACAATGATTTCTCTCTGCTTAGCATTTTTAGTACCAAATGACTCTCTCATTGACACACACACACCCACACACACCCACACACACACACACCCACACACACCAAGCATCTCACAGTGAGGATAAAGATTAGTTCTGGCTAAAGAGGATGAGAACTATCAGAAGCCCTGGCGAGACAAGCACCCCAGACCACAGCACGGCACAAGGCTTTCGCTGCAGTTTTTCTTTGAAAGTAGTGAATTACATCTGAAACTTCATCCCTAAGATTAGTGTTAGGCAACCTAGACCCCTGTCAGGTCCTGTTAGGTTCTTAGTAGGGAGGTTTGCAGCATTACCCAGAAGGTATCATGTCAAAAACATATTTTCAGTGTCAGAATGGGACTTTTTTTTAGGTGAAATCACCATAGTTACAGAGCCGAAAGCAACATTTTAACATCAGGGAGTTTTACCGTGACCACTTCATACCGTCAGACGACGTCAGATTATCGTTTGATCATCTGTCACTCTGAATTACTCAAGACATGTTTCGGAGATAATTTCCCAGGAATTCATTTGCTGCTGGGTGCGCCCATAAATCTAACGTGTTTGCAAATAACTGGTCAGGATAGATTGGAATAACTATGATCTACAGTCTCAAAAAAGCTGCACGTGTTTGTAATCCTGGCAAGATCGCATTGCTTTCGACAATCTAGTAGCAGTTTTTATCATGATAATGAAATATGTTCAAGATGGAATATCTTCAAAAGGTTCAAATTATCGCTTTTCTCGACAATATTTGCTCATACACCTAAAACACTATCAGCATCTCCATGGTTTCAGGCAACCCTGAGCTCAAGGTCAGGAAAACACTATGGCCATGTCTTGCCTAAACAGTGGCTTGCTTAGACTTTCCTGGTATAGATCTCACTAATAACATTTCATTTATGTGAGTACCGTGCATATGAGTTAGCTGTTTGGAGAAACAATTGAGCTATCGTAGCTGGGAAATATTTACTTTTTTATAAACAACCCCCATAAGTCCTCTGTGCTGCAGTTTATCATGACCCATAGTTCAGTTTTATTGCTAAGCCAGTCTGAGTGGCCATAGTAATTATGGCAGGAGTGAAGTAGCAATTAGTATAAAGAGCAAAAAGTCCCCATTAGAGGGAGGTTGGGAGGGATGGATGGATCAACAAAATGCAGAACCACTGTTTGTTTCGTCTGTGAAACAGTCTGCGTTCTTTCTTTCCTCCACATCCTTAACCACTTCTTTTGTTTTATTGTAGCTATGACAACAAATGTAAAGATTTGCACATAGTTTGAGGGTTTCTCCCGGTTGGAGATTGTGGCCTTCCCCTATCGACAGTCAGTTGAGTAGTGTGAACTCACACTGAAAGCAAGACACCTGATCTAAAGACCGAAAGTAGTGCAGTGTGAACTCCTCAGTGATCTGCTGACTTTAAAATTTAAGTTGTGTGACCTTGGCCTAACACTTTCAGGAAAGGGTTCTGAAACTGTGGGACCACAGGTTGGAGGACTCGTTGCATTGCTGTGAGCAGGCAATAAGAATATCTGTATCTACCTTCTTGCCTACTAGTTTCCTTTAAAATAGTAACAGAGGTGCCGACAAAGACAAGATGTGTGAGTGAGATTGACACAGGTTGTTGTACAGAAATACGTGACAGAAATACCAACTATGTTGTAACAGCATCTCTTGCGTTATCAAAGACAGGATGAAAAAAAGTCTATCATGTGAGGATTATTTTCTCTCCACTATACACTGAGTATACTGCCAACTTATAGTCATTATTAGAGTAATAAATGTACTGTCACATCTTGATATCTTCAAAAACATGGTGAAGCTGAGACCAAGGGAAAAAAATCACATTAACACAACAGTCTTTCATCTTCTGCTATCACAGCATGTACACTGTTAAAAGGCTCATATGGTGTATTTCTTACCTATTAGGCAATCTCACTACACCTGCCAGCATGAGGTTCGAACGCTTTAATTGGACGTCTGTCTGACTCACTCTCCATTCATTGTAGTCTAAAACAAAACAGGCATTAAAGTGGAACAATCCTGTAGCAGTATGATTGAGCTGTAGTTTGTAAGCGGCCTTTGGTGTTTAGTTTTATGTATAACATACTATAGCCCTTAACTGTCTAATGTGGCCAATGAAGATAATCTTGAATAGTCAAAGAGACGTTCAGTCACATTTTGTGAAGTTCCATCAAAATGATTGTACAGTAAGAGGTCATATAATTTAGAATTTTTCAGATTCTATCCTTCATTTCATGTCAAAATACACTTACACAAGAACTCTTTCTCCCTCAGGGTAAATCTTTTCTAAGAGTTTATACTGTTTGGATCCATCCACCCATCCATTTTCTTTATCCACTTTGGATCCATCCACCCATCCATTTTCTTTATCCATTTATCCTGTTCATGGGGAATAAGGTGGGGACGGAAGATGGATCCTACCCTTGAATGCAGGTAGACAACCTGGACAGGTCACTAGTTTATCACTGGGCGAAGATACCTATACATTTTTTATATCACCCAAGGTGCAGGTTTTTGGACCGGAGGAGAATGTGATGATGTTTGTTTCTCTCCCTCTGACAATATTTACACTCCTTGTAATTGGGATTTGTGAATTTGCCAATTTTTTTCTTTATTTCAACGAGAACCACAAGTCTTAAGTGAGCCTTGTTACAAGTAGCCATGCACATGATCGTGACGGCTTTGTTGTGTTTTTTTTCTTAAACTCTTTTAGGTCCAGTGGAGCATGTTCAACTTCTTGCTCCCTTTGTGGTCATACGAAACAAGGAAGTGAACATCACAGCAGTGGTCTTACCCAGTCACTCACGCACTGTCACCTACTTCTGGTGGCTGGGCAACAATACGGAGGTAAATCTTCCAAGATATGACTGATCAATACACATTTTAGCATTCATTTCCATTTTAGCATTCATTTCTACTCCTTGATATGACATATTTGATGTTTTTATATACATTTGAAAGGTGCTGCAGCTAACTAAAAGGAATCTGATGTACAGGCTAACTAAAATCATAAGGCAATTCCATTTGGTAAAAATATCACTCAGACATAAATGTGTCTGTAGTTGCTCCTTTTGTTTTAGCCACACTAGTGTTGTGGCAGTAGAAATTACAATGTCAGGGTCAGTCTGGTTTCCATTGTTTTGGTACATACTTTAAATATAAATCATAGGGTGAAAAAACATCAAAAAAAGCTTTGATACAAACAAGAACAGCTGGAGCCACTAACGTATGGTGTTGCCTTTCCTCCTCTTGACGGTGTCCAGAGTAGTCAAGCTGTTGGATAACCTTTTCCATTTTCAGCAAGTATTTCAGGGATCACAAGCATTACATAGATTGGTATTGTTACATTTACAGACAGGAGTTTGTACATACATTCATGGACCTCAGATGATCCTCCGAGAATGATGCCCACACCTTTAGCATCAACCTGGGGTTGACATGAGGTTGTTTTGTTTGTCCTGAGAAATGCTTGTTAGACTGTGGTGAACTTGGTGTGAATATTCAAGGTTCTCAGAGGATGAATCATGAAGCAATTTGTTTGGACTGACTTAATGCTATCAACATTAGCACTCATCAAGTGGAATATATCATCTACAATATGAACACCCATCTATGACTTCTACATATTTTGGTAAATATACTCATGTTTTCCAGAGGATGAATCCTAATGAATATAGTAAACCCACCTTCTCCTCTAGTACCATGTATACTTGGGCTGATGATACTTTTTTTTGTAAAGCTGTATATCCATATACATACTAAATAGGGCATGCTGTAGTGTAGTACACTTGTGCAGTGGAACATGATTTCTTAACCTCTTAATTGTGTGCTTGCAGCCAGTGATAACATTGGATGGGAGTATCTCATACACGTTCGCAAATGAGGGAATGCACACCATAACGGTCCAAGTGGCTGCAGCCAACACCATACTGCAGGATACTAAGACCATAGCAGTCAAAGGTCAGTATTTTTTTTCTAATTGTGTCCAAGTCTGTAGTATCAGCAACTTTCCAGCTTTTAATGTGTTCCAAAAAAATGGAGTCTCATTAAAATCAGTTAGATACATTGCAATACATCGTTTTTAGTCAGCATTATTCTGCCCATTCTTTGGGTTGATCTTTTCTGAAATTAATCTACTTGAGTAAAATATATCACATTATTGTTCAAACCTCTAAAGAATATGTCTTCATTTGAAATGTAGTAATCCAGCCGCAAGTATCTGTAAAATGCAATGATTTATGACCAGCAGATGGGATGGCATAAAGCTGAGACATTTTCTAATTATCTAGAAGTGCATCTGGTACATTTAGCCAAAGGGAAGTGCAGGGATATGTGAAGTCCTCTTCTTTTCATCAAGTGTTAACTACCTGAAACCCAACTTGAGCAAAATGACAGTTGGCACAGCTCCATGAGAATAATGCTCTGAGAGCCGAGTGAATTAATGGTTGATTCCCCCCCCGACTCTTCTCGACAGAATTCTTCAAATCTCTACTTTTATCTTTCTCCCCTAATCTGGACGAGTTCAACCCCGACATACATGAGTGGAGACAGGATGTGGGGAGAGTAATTAAGAAGGCTCTGCTTCAAGTGAGTGATTTTCATTTTCTCTGTCCTTCCATCTCTCCCTCCTTCCTTCAACCCCTCTGTCTCTCTGTCTTCTTTCTTAACTGTCTTTTTCCATCGCCCACTTTCTCTCTCACCCTGCCATTTTTCAATTATTTCCTTTAACCCTGTTGCCTTCGGTGCCCAGTACCTCCAGCTCATTGCTGTGGCAAGATCACACCCTCGGGCCACTCTCTTATTCATCATCAGACAGGTTTGAAGATGCCTCTGCTGTCCTTCTCTCCCAGGAAGTCTTCATGAGCACTGATTCCTTCATTTTAAAAGTCACAGATAAAATTATCCTCAAAACTAAAACCATTAATTTTAACGATACCTGTTACTAAGTCTAGTGTGTGTGTGCATACTTGAACATAGGAGGGCTGGAAGTGCTTTTAGTGTGTGAGTGGGAAGCACACACATTATTTAAAGGGCTACCCATCTCATCATTCACAGCTCATGAATAGCGGACTGCATTTGGCGGTGCTTTACTTTGGGCTATCATATAGGGCATATTGGGAGTTAGAGCTGCAGGTGGGTGCTTTTGGAGGAAGAATTAAATGGTTGAAGGGGATCTCATGAGTAACTCGAATAACCTAGACTGAGGCCTGCGCTTCTGTGCCAATCGGCCAAACCTTTTCCTGGGCAGTCATGTCATTTAAGTCAAATAATTTGACAAAGAAAGATTTTTTTTTTTACTTCTAATTTATGAGGCAAAGTAACAAATATGGGGTAGATCATTTAGACAGAATCAATATTAGCAACCCTGTAGACACATTGGTTTTGTTTATTTGTGAACTCACTCAACTGAAGGTGTAAATTTCACTCCTAAATGAACCGCCAGGGTTATTGATGTGTTCTCAAGCCATTAAAGGACTGTGCACTCCACTAATCACACAAGTCAAAGAGAATTGGATTGTATGAGTATTAGTGACATCACAGTTAAACTCCTTTATTATACCTATGTGCCAAATATTTCAAGTCTGAGGTGGGCTGTAATGAGCACTGACTAAGCCTACAGTACATTCACTATGGAAGTGGGATAAAGCATTATAGGATTTATAAGGATATGCAACTCTTATCTTTGCAAGTGCTTTTATTTCTTATTTTGAGTCAGGGCTGTATTGTTTAGCAGCGGTTAGCTTATTCCTATTTATGTGTCATATTACAGCAGGCAAAAAAAACAAGGCTGCATAACTAATCAGACAGAGTGAGCAAGTGCCCTGCGGCCCGAGAGCTCCATGGAGCTCAAAGGCTCCTCGTTCACAGCGTGGAAAATTAGTTTTTAATAATTTGATAAATCACTTATTTGTTTGTTAATACTGCATGCACCACCAAAGCACAAAATACACCAAAAAATAATAAGGCTGAACATTGTTGTAGAGTTAATTTCTTTTAACGCAGTCATTTCAGTTTAGATTTTGTTGTAGTTTTTGACATGGTACAAATTGAACTAGTAGTCAAACTAGTTCAAAAGGTATCTCATTTTTTTCAAGTCTGTTCTGAACATGCTATTCACACTAGTATTAAATATATATTATATTATTTGCACAAACACATACCACTGTTTATCTGAAGTTATTACAAGGTTTCAGCAGAATTCATTCGATCAGTCAATATCTCGTGGTGTTGCAGTCTTTTCTCACAAATCTCCCCTCTCCCCTGGACAATCAGGGCTGCAGTGGAGGGACAGTAACACAAAGACTCTCTGATAACTTTGAAATTAGTATTTGAAAAGAACCAGGGCTGTGGCATTTTGTCCTCTATCACTTCTGCTGAAATTGATTTGAAAATGGATTGATTTAAGGTCAGTATGAAAGGAGGAATGATAACAGTAAGCAAAACCTGTTCCTTTGTTCATATGGGCACCTGACTATTTATATTTTAAGAGTGTAGGTATTTGGGATTAAGTGGCAGCTTGCAGTGACGTTTGCAGATAGCAACCAACTCAGTACCCCTCACCATCACCTCCCAAGCATGTAAGAGAATCTACGATGGCCTTAGTTCAGATAACATAAAAATCATGAAAGGTCCTCTCCAGAGCCAGTGATTGGTTTGTCCATTCTGGCAGAAATGTGGTGGACTCCATGTAGGTTCAGGTGATTATAGAAAAATGAAAATACACAGCGGTCCTCTGAGTCTTACTTAAAAAACACTCTTAATCAAACATATAAAACAAATCAGTTGGCATGTTATTCCAAGGGGCCCTGGCTGAAAAATAGATGTTCTTACTTCATAGTTACCACCTACACTTGACTGCACAGTTCAAGGCACAGACTTATCACTTTTCTGTTATATTAGCATAGCCTATTTTTTCAGAAGAAATGTACCAGTACCAGAATCGAAGAAAAAAAGACTCTCTACCTTACCTGAATAATTCTGTTCCCCTCTCACACCAAGCTTCCCAATAAGTCAATAATAGTTGTAATAATTATATTTCATACAAGAAATTCAGCTCAAAGTGCTTAAAATACAATAAAGATAAAAATAGAAAAATGTTAATAAAAAATAGAAACATTCTAAGGTGTAACTTATAGAACACAAGTAACTGCATCTCTGATTGTTGTTGGGAACCTCTAATAGATTTGCTGCAGATGATCTCAGTGTTCTAGAGGAACACAGTTAACTAGAGTCAGCTATGTATCCTCGACCATGCAGAGCCTTGTATGTAAGGAGGAGAACGTTAAAGTCCACCCTGTGAGTAACAGGTGACCAGTGCAGAGCAGCTAGAACTGGACTCATGTGTTCTCTCCTCTTGGTTCTGGTTACCAGCCGAGCTGCAGAGTTCTGGAAGAGCTGGAGTCTCTCTATTGTTTTCTTTGGGAGGTCTGTAAAAAGTACATGACAGTAATCCAGTCGACTAGAAATGAAGGCATGAATCAGCCTCTCAGCAGCGGTCTGATTTATAAATGGAAATCAAAATAATTACTATTATTTTACAGGGAAAACTGCATTCTACTCATGAAATGGAATAGTGGATTAAAATGGTATCAGATCCGTTATGTGTTTTGTTATTACATTACATGTGTGTAAAATGGCTTATGTGTCGGTTTTATTTGTTTTCAGCTTTTCCCATTACCCTGTTAGCTTTCAGCACCTCTTGATATCAGTTTGATATCAGCTGGAGAGCTGTTTATGAGGCGGGAGCCGACAAAAAGTTCATTTCCAGACAACCATATTGTCCAAGTGGTGACAGGAAGTCCTTTTTTTTTAACCAGCTATTCGTTATGGTTGAAAACTCCTGCTCGACATGGGAGCCAGTCCACATCTGATGGTCTTTTCAGCATAGTAAACAACTCCCCAGCAATAAAACAAGAGATGAGAGAGGGAACGACTTGCAATTAAAGTTAAGGTCCATTTAACTGAGGTGCAGTGTGTATTGCCCCATAGTCGAATCTTTCAAATCATGACTTTGCACTCTTCACCTATAGGCTCATTTCAGTGCCTTTTGTCTCTACTTGTTCTGAATGCATACTCAGTAATGGAGGTTATTTCATTCCACTCCTTCTAGACACCTCTCACATAGCCATATCGCTTTATAGCTCAAACTCATACAGTTTACAGCGTCCATACTCCCACATAGCTTCCCTCATACAATCTATGAAGCTAACATCTCCACATTGCTTCCCCAAAGGCACCAAAGCAGTTTATTTGGTAAATCATGCACAGTACTGTGATCTTTTATCTTTTCACTCAGTTAAACAATTGTGATGCTGATAATTAACTCTCAGATGACTGAACGCACATTAGCTTCTCCTTCCAATAACTGAAACACAATCTAGATTTATTATTCTGAAGGTAATGATTGGTTTTAGTTTGGTGAGTAAAGATCAGCGGTAGTGTCTGAAGCATTAGTGAAACAGGAGCACTGCTCGTGGAATGGGTCCAATTATTGGATGCAATGACATGTGCAGACATTCATGGTCCTCAGAGGAACACTATTAGAATCCTCTCACTTTTCCTCTGACAGCAACATGAGGCCAATATTTTTCTTTTTTTTATTGAAATAACTCAACTTTTGTATTTAAGGTCTTTGGAGGATGAATCCTGCTGACTTCCTTTCATATTTAATTGAGCACCAGAAGCAAGTTTCTAATCAAAGTGATTTCATGCTAGTCATGTGACTTGTTTGATGGTGGGCTTGTTTGATGGTGGGCTTGTTTGATGGACAGTTGGTCCACCAGTTTGCTCCAGACTAAAATGTTTCACAGTTATTGCACAGATCGACATTTTCCTTCTGAGATTAATAGTTCTAATGGGGATTCCTTAACTACTGCCATCATTAGTTAAAATAATGAACTAGCCAGATATCCTACTACAGTATGTTCCCATCATCCTCAGCTGTACTTTAGGTTTAGTGCTAATTAGGAATGTTAGCATGGTCATACGGTAATTTAGGATGAAGTCAAGCAAGACATTGTACCTATAGACATCAACAGTTTAGCATTGTCATTGTGAGCTTGTTAGCATCCTGAGCTAAATTATGCCCAGCCTCACACAGTTTATACATACATACATATATTTTTTTTTTCTACAGTAAATTGAGTGTGAGCACTTGATTATCCAGATGAAGCATAACCCAAAGATCATCATCTCAGCTTATCTTAGCTTATCTTCTTCAAATAGTATTCCCTAAAATAAACTTGGAACAGGTAACTCAGAGTGTCTCACTTGTCTCACTTGTCTCAATTAGATAATTTTTTATCCAGCAGTAAATTTGCAGAGCATCAAAGGGGAGCGTTCCACTCAGCTTTGTAAACTAATGACTGACTGCAATGAGAACAAACATGGTCTGAGTGTATTGATTTTTTTTTAACAGACGCCATTGCCTCTGTTGCCACCCTATACACTTCATCTCCCCCCACCACCACCCCTTCTCATTGCAAGTCATGCCCACGGCTATCATTTGTCCACTACTTTGGTACTCAAATAGCAATTCCTGTGCTTGATAATTGATGTGCTTTGGCTCTACCCACTCCATTGTCCACCCAGGCCACAGAGAAAAGATAAAAATATCACAGGCTCTAAAAATGAAGAATGATCACCACACAGGCCCTGTGTCCTTTGCTTGTATAAAAAAAGCTATGGGCTTAAAACAATCCTTTTCTGAAAACAAAAACAGAAGCATTTGCTGTGCTTCAACCTATTTTATCAAAAGAAAAATAAGCTTTTGACAACTTTGAAAAATTAGATGAAGCCAGAAAACTTTCACCAAATACGTTTCTTTATTTGTGTCAAGTGAAAAACTGCATTTGCCTGAAGGTAGTCTGGATTTTGACATTCAGTGATTAGAATATTCCCATTGCTGCCTTCACTCAACACTTTACTCACAGTTGATTTCCAAGCTTCTCGGTCAATGCTATTAATGGTGACTTGCTTTATTGATGACTGAACAATTTCCAAAACAAAACCATTAAAAACTTTTGTACTAACATATGTAAGCTGTAATTCCTGATGTTGGTTATTTGATTTAGAGGATGAACATGAACATGAACTGAAATTTGCACTAATGTGCAATTGTGCGTTTTACTAGAAGAAAAGCCGGCAGTGCATCAAACGTAATGAGGCTTCCTCTCGGAGGAGTCTATATATATCCAGATGTATATCCAAAATTGCACAGTAATCCACACAATAGTGCTCAGTCCAATCTGAACCAACCACAGAAAGCAAAAACAATAGACAACACACCATTGCTCCCATGTTGTTTACTCAACTGTCTCACTTTCCATGGGTGGGGATGCCCTTCATGCTCTGCTACAAATCACATTGCTTTGCAGCTATTGTGCAGTAGAGTAGTGCAGAATTTATATAACACAGAAAATGTAGATGTAGATTGTTGTATAAGCATCTGCAGAATGACAACAGAAGACTGAGGTGCCAAGGGAATCAGACTGCACATACACCAGGCTTTTCTTTAAACCAACTTTATTTATATCACACAAAGAGTACAATGACAGATGCAGCACCCTACACTTACTGTTCAGGAGAGGATGTGTTCAGTTCATGCAGAGTGGAAATTTAACCCTCAAGTCCTCATAGGGAGTAACAATAAAGTTGATATTAAGGCAGACATTATCATATCATGTTCAAGAGGCCAAAAATATGTTTTGTGAGTCCACATGACCTATGACCACCCAGGTCTAATCAGTTCATACAAGTGAACACTTGTGCCAAATGTTTAGAAGATTGTTTCAAGGTTTACTTAAGATAACAAGGCAAAAAGGGATTTTGTGATGTTGTGGTTTATGGATTTTAAGGCCGCTGTGCGCAACTATCATAAGACATTGTCAGACAGCATTATCTCCTTTCCTGCTTTGAAGGATGGTCCAGTATGTGCTAAAGGAGAGGAAGCATTAAAACTCCTCTCCTTCTTGCTTTTAGAGAATTCAACCAGCTCTTATCATGGCTGCCACTTACATACTACAGGTCATTTTGTTCAGTGAGGAATGTAATGGAAGTTTTCTGAAAGCTGGTGAAAGGAGAACTCAGGCAGCAGCTGATGTCTCATGCAGAAGATTTGAATGTAGAATTGATGCATCAAGGAGACCAGAAGGTGAAACAATATACAAACGCTGGGGCATCTGAGTTAGATATGTAAGTCCCTGAGTGTAGACACTACAATGTACTGTTGGTTGATCCTTTATCTATAAGCTGACCTTGGGTACTGCTCAGAGAGAGAAGGGAGTATCTGTGGTATTAGCAAGGCACTCTTCTCTTAATAGTGTACAGATATAATGTAATATACAGTAATGTCTGGGGATAAAGAAAAATTCCTCAACAAGGAACCTTTGTCAGCAAAAAAAGACTATTCGACCACAGCCCTGACATCAATGCACCAAAGATTACCATTGTACCACTTTAAGCACATTTGAAGGCAGTCTATGGCCAAAATATTTTAGCAGAGTGTATGCTGAAAATGCCAAAATGTCTGACCTGGAACAGCCCAAATAAGAGACTTGGTCTGTATTGCTTTTGTGTATTTTATCTTCTTTTAATAATCAGACACAGCAAGTGGACTGCTGCTTCCTGTAAGATGAATACGAATCAGGTTAATTTCATATTTGGCTGATTTATTGTATCTACTGATACTTCAGTGGATTTGGATTGTTTCATGTCTTTATCCATGAAGAGATTATAGAGGTATAATCAGTGTGATTCTTCCACTGTAAATACATTTTAAATAAATGTTTAAATATGTTTTTCTGAACTATTATCTCAAAATGTGTGTATGTGTTTAAACAAAAAGTATATTCCCTTAAAGCAGAATTGCACATATAGTCATTGAGTATAACCTTGAGGAATCGAAAACTTGATGAGAAAAAAAAAATTGTGCAACTTGTAATTCATCACTGACTCCTAGCCATCTTTCTCTTTTTAGCTTTAAGTGCCAAGTTTATGTTACCACTTAGCAACCAGCGGGGACTTGGCCGGCAGGTAGTTGTATCTTGTGTGAGAGTAATGGTTATGGTATTTAACTGGGAGCCAGCGCAAGTGGTGAGGGGCGATGTGTTCCCAAGACTGTGTCCCAAAGGATGCTTGAATCTGAATTGTGGACAAACTTACTTAATGATTGGGACAGATGTACTAAAGGAATGGATGAGAGTCTTTGCAACAGACAGGATAAAAAGAGGGGTGTATGCAACAGACAGGATAAAAAGAGGGGTGTATTCTGGATATCTTCCTGATGTGATTTCCATATGTTTATCAAAACACAGCATGGAGTGTTCGATAATACTAATATTTTTGACCTCAGCAACAAAGTATACAACCAATGCAGGGGTGTGACGAAATTCATATTATATTAGCATTCATATGAGGGAAGTATGGCTGTGGAGGAAATCTGTTATATTGATTTAATTATCATTGTCACTCCACGCTCACTGTTGCTTAGCTTGTTGCAGGAAAACTCAAGTAAGTCACTGGATGTTTGTGTCAACTGCACACATGCAATTTTTGTATTTGTGCGCGCAAAGTCCCACATCTTTAATTCATGAAACTAATCGTATCCATCACCTGTCAGAGCGTGACCGCTAATGAAGCCTGTTTCTGCATTGCTGCAGGTGTCCGACTTCCCAGAGGAGCAGCTCTTGGTAGCTGTGTTCCCGGGAGTTCCAACAGCTGCCGAGCTCTTCCTGTTACCTCACAAGAACCAATCAGAGGGCAAGAAAAAGAGTGAGGACGAGCTAGAGCAGGTGTGTGAGACTATGACTTGATTCTACATGACAAATCGTTAAAAAAAAAAAACCTTTTCAAACACTTATTATTCTGACTGAAGAAAAACTGCCTGTGTCTGTTTTAACAGGCGTCTGATGTTATTGTAAGTGCACTGAACCAGAATTTGGTGGAGTTCGAGCTCAAGCCTGGAGTGAGGGTGATTGTGTACAACACACAGTTAACGCTGGGTAAGAAACATTTGCTGTCACAGCTTTTAGCACTGCCATTCAATCATTAACCATAATGTAACGTGCATGTGTAATTAATTTGCCTTTTTTTTGTGTGTGCCAAGAAACAAAACCGTGTCTTGACAACAAATATTTTTCTTTGGTCCACCGATTAAAATTCCTGTCAGTCTGCCGCCATCCGAGGCAACAGAACACAGGGGAGCATGGGAGGGGTTTGATTTTGAGTGGAGCTCCTTGAGACGAGGGATCTTTTATGCCTGCCATCAAAAACCGAACATCTGTTCTATTTCTTTTACAGCCATCCAACCACAAAATGAGTGTTACACTGAGTATAATTATGTTGATTATTTAGTCCTTGAGAAAGAACACTGTACATTTTGAGGACAGGAGGAGAATTGAGAATTGCTTCAGCAGTCAACAACAGAGTTCAGTTCCTAACTCGTGGAGATGGGGAGGCGGGGATGACATTTAAGATCCTCAAACGCACTCCTGCCAAAAAACTAATTGCTGTTATAAGTATCAAATCAATGCTGGATTCATGGAGCCACATCGATTGTAAAAAATGTAGCTGGTCTAGAAAAATCCAACTTCTTTTTACTGGTTGGCAGTCCTCAGTGACTCCAGTGCTCCATTGCTGGACACTATACATATTTTTGTCATTGCTCGACTGGTTTCATTAGACACACAGTCTCTGGAGGCACACAGCCATGAGTTGTCTGTAGCTAAAAGTGTTAGGTATTAACAGCCTGGCATGTGCAGCTCTGTGACGTCCCGTGGTGTGCTGCTCTCTAATGACACTGGAGGTGTACCCAGCTGGATCCCTCTTTATATTTCACCTCGAAGAAAAGGTAAAAAGAATCGTCAAGCTGCTCTGAGAAAGGTCAGGCGCACACATGCCTCCATCTCTGAGAAGAATGGCTCTTCAGTAGCATTGAAGCTGTGGAAAATGCTATGTGATTTCCCTGCAATGAAGGACATTAATTCACCCTTCATAATAATGAGAAGAATTCAAGTCAGATGCCTTGTGTGCAAAACCACAAGCTGTGACATTAATCAGAGCAAGTGCGTGTTTGGTTGGGTTCTTGTTTTTCAGATTTAAAATCCAGCTGTAATATGCAAGCTACCTGCTGCTGTCACATTCTTTGACCAGCAGTAGAAACTGTGATATGAGCATCATCTCATCATGCATGCATCACATATATATCCTGTGCATACGACAGATTATCAGACCCCTCCTTTTCATCACATTTTATATTGTATCCTTATGCTAAAATTTAAAAAAAATATCTCAATATGACAAAGCAAAAACACAATTTTAGACACCTTTACTTATGTTTTATAAAACGAATACTGTAATATTACTTTGATATTTGCATTCAGGCTGATAATACTAAATACTTAGTCTGATCACACATCATGCAGGCTGTTGGTGCATGATTGGTCTCAAAAAGGGGTCCATGCATGTACACATAGAATTTTTACCTTTACCACATGACTAACTCTAAAGTCTAAAACAACTTTCACTTTTCACTTCTAACAATATCTCACTTTGCTAATCGACTTGTGTTCATATTATTTTGGACGATGCAGATTCACTTTTATCAGTTTCTTAATCAGGTTCTTAATGTGTATCTTTTATCCTAATCACGTTCTTAATGTGTATCTTTTATCCTTATCAGGTTCTTAATGTGTATCTTTTGTCCTAACAACACTGAAGCACATGTTACAACATCTGAATCTTTACTGTGCGTTCCTCCTCTCACAGCCCCGTTGGTGGACTCCAGCCCCCGGCACAGCAGCTCAGCTATGCTCATGCTCCTATCCGTCGTGTTCCTGGGCCTAGCAGTGTTCCTCATCTACAAATTCAAGAGGTATCTTTATCTTTGTGATTACTTCCACCTGCTGCACATCCAGCACGACCATATACCTATTACCATAGTCTCCATTATTGATGACTCCAGATGAGCGCAGTCCGTGCCAATCAATTACAGTCCTGTGTGGAAATCTCTTTGGCCGAGTCCCACTAAAGGATGTAGATGTACTTCTTGTTGGATTCCAGTGTGTGAGTCTGGCACACCAGTCAGCTGTGAAATGCAGAGAAAAGGACCATTAAAATGTTTAATATGCGCTTGCTGTTACATGCCCGTTATTTGCTGAATAAATTATTCATACTCGAAATGATTCTCTTGAAAAGTCTGAGGGAAATGGAAAAGCTGTCATTAATTATGGATATGAAATTTTCCCCCATTAGTCTGAAGAGGATGCATTTTTCAAAAAGTCTCACAGCTGACAAAACAGAGCAATTAATAACCAAAATGAATAGTAATTGGAAATAAATTGGTTAGTGACTAAATAAAGATGTATATTAGGTGTTGTAAATGCAGATGCCAATATTTCTGTAATTTGCCCATAAATGATTAACTGGGGTATAATTACAGTAAAGTCACCACAAGTTTTTAAGTTGGGAGGCAACTATCAGCATCCAGCAACAGAAGAGTTTCCTTTGAGTTTAGTTGTGAAATGCATAAGTTTGTCTTTCTCTCATTTGGCAAATCTCTTCTTTCGCACATCTTAAGAAAAATACCTTGGATCAACATATATGCTGAGGTGAACCAGGAGAAGGAGCAGGAGATGATTGGTTCAGTGGGCCAGGGCGACAGCACGCCAAAAATCACCCTGAGTGAGTTCTCCACTTCCAAAGAACTCATGGAAAAGGAACTGGATGCCAGGGTCAAAAGTAAGTGCAGAGTTTTCATAATGATAGAAAATGATGTATAATCTAAATGTTTATCCACTGTCATTACTATCAGTGGCATAGACAGTTCCTTGAAAGGGATTCTGTTCTCCTTATGATTTTTAGTTTGTATTGGAGATCAAAGTCATCCTGCTGCATGTGCAGAATAATTGTGTGCAAATTCAGTCCTCAGGCATATTTAAAATAATGAATTTGAATTATTTTTTAAATAGACAGTTGGCAACTGAACATCCTTCTAGCTTTGTTTTTTTTTTAAATCTTTCAGCAAAGAGGCAGAGGCAGCCACAGAGTAGAGGCACTCCTTGAAGAGGTTTAACACAGTAAAGAATAGATTCCTGCACAGCCTGCAGTTCTGAGGAAGATGAATCATTAATAAAAGCAACATGTTTAAGAATGCAGCCTCGAGATTCAATAACCCAACAGGAGCATGGAGAGAGCGGCATTAATCACAATTCTGTTTGGTCACAATATGACTTGATTTGAAAGAAAACTTCAGGCCACCATGAAAACAGCAAGTTTGTCTCTGGCATATTCAGTAAATACTGCCGACCCTGACCCTGTCTGTTCTGCAGTAGTACCGGCAGAAAACATCACAAGTTAGCAAGTTAGCAATCCCTGGACTCACAGTGTTCTGTGATGGTTTAACCAAACATGTCGAAAGCAGCTCTTGCAGGTTCCCAGCTTTACATGGGCGTTGAAATTCAGGGCTGGAGAGAAATGGAAACATGTCTTTCACCTATTTTGGACACCCTCATGCACCAAAGCATGCTGCTTAACTGCCATGTGAAGGTTTTTCTTCAACCTCCACAGAGTATATTCAGTCCATTATACAATGAGCTGAGGTTTTGTCTTGTACTGTAAAGATTAGAAGATAATATATTATGGCTGTACTGAGATATTAAATAATGTAGACTAGCATAATTAGTTAGTTTTAAAACACATTAGAGTAAAATAGAAAGCACTATGAAATCCAATTAACATATTTGTACATCAAGAAAAAAGTAATAAATGAAATAATAGCGCTAGAAGAAGAGGATCAGATGGGGATGTGAGGGTTGAATTGAAAATAGACATTTCTGTTACTTCCACTGATCAAAAACTTCAGAAAATTTGTTACAGTAATGGATGCAATCATCACTTCACAAGAGTTAAACACACAGCAGTGCTACGGTAGATGTTTATCTACCAAAGGCACAAGTAATTGAATGATAAGCTGACTGATCGATATGCAGTGACAGAAAAATACCCCAAATATGAATAATTGATCAGTCATTGTTGAAGCCGAACAAAGGTCACATATAACCTGGATTCTTTTGAACTTTCAAACAAAGCAATCTGCAGATTTAATCTTGGCATTTGGGAAAATTGACTTTTCATAGATGAATTTTTTACTTGTCGTCCTAGAATGTGTATTATTATAAAGGGGTTCGCAAGAGGCAGAAAAGAATAGTCAGTGCAGAAGAGCCAACGAACAAAGTTCTTAATATGAGTGTCACTGGATACCACATTAATAATGCAACTCAGTGATGTTTTTCATTAGACCCTCTCCAATTGGTTAAAAGGACACCTTCATTGAAATTCTCACTGCAGGCTTTCCGTCATATATGTGTAATGTCCAATCCCCAGGTGAGATAACCCTAATGAGACCTTAAACCCCCAATGATATCATCAGGGTTGTTTTTTTCAAACCTAAGGATGCTGCTACTGCAGAGCCACTTAAAACACTACATACATAAAATACTACACGTGAAACAGAAATACTACACGTGAAACAGAACTCTCTATATGTAAACCTCACCTTTATGTGCAACATCTGTGGAGTTGCCCTTTACATTTTACACTGATCTCTGATTCAACTCATGTACAACTAAGCTGCTCTCTCATGCTGAAGTGACATATAGTTCATTAATCATGAATTTCAAAACTGCCCGTTCGTTAAATTATCAAAGACAATTTTTTTATAATGGGACGCTTTCTGATTCCCATGCCTTTTACAACTTCAGAGCCTTTGATTATACACCACATTTAAAATTCAGTAATCAATGCAATGGTTCAGTATCAAAGAAGAAGAATTTGTTTTAGAGCCATAAAGTGACAGCGCTGAACTAACCAACTTCGTTCTTGGCCTGTTTTTCTTCTTTTGTTTCAGGGGGAGTTGGAAACGCCTGCGAGAGCACAAGGGAGATTCCAAACTGCACTAGCGTGTAAAGCCGGAGAACACGTCAGTTCATGTACAAAGCAAAGTATTACCGTGTCGGGGTTCTCTTTTTCTGTTTTGTAATTCAACACAGCCGATGTTAATAGTTTTCTAAAGGGACCTCATTTATACAGACTTGCATGGATGTCTCGTTCAACAACATCCATGCAGCAAATGTCAATTTACTCAATGAGATTATTGTAATTACTGGCAAAACGTGTTCAGTTTTGTGGATGTATAAGCTACATAACGACATTCATTTGCAGAGTGAAATATCTTTGATCGACGCCTATGAAAAGTTATGTACATTTCCTAAGAAGTTTGCTTTTAAAAATAATTTCTGCTTATATATAGACTATAATGTCTGAGTCTTCAGTCAAACAGGGCATATTATTGAAATGTACAATATTATCATCTGTTCTGTTTAATGTATATATTATTACTTTCTACATGCTCGTAGTCTGAGTACCATGGCAATGACAGAAGATCTTACGATGGTCTGTTTTTGAAAGTGTGTTAAAAAAGTCAAACATTACTTAAAGAAAATCAACTTTGTTTTGCTAAGGTCCTTGACTTGTGCATGTTCTTACTGAGGACACGGTTTCTGTGTTGTAGATAGACAAGTGTTGTAAATAGTTATTTTCTAATCATTCATCAAAAGAGTCCAGTGGATTTTGCCTAGATTTCAGTTCTGCTCTTATTTTCTTCATTTGCTGTTGGGCGGTATGTATCTAGTGCAAAGCGTTTATCTGTTAATACAGGTTCTTCCAGCAGAACTGTATTAGCATATTACAGATTTAACTTCCCTCCATTTTGGCGGAAATTAAATGAAAGGATCAGTCTGAACATGATCATGTTCAATATGTTTATATTTTCATTAGACGAATAGACTGATACTATAGATATTCAAACATATTACAAAGATTACTTTAAAATCTGGTGAAGTCATCGAGTCTGAACTATGTGAACCAAACGTTTGCCATCAGCATCAGTGCATTACAGTGTTTCTTTGAGTAATTGGCTGTTAAGAGTTCTGGTTAGGCCTCAGAACAAAAGCTAAAACACAATGAAGACGTTATTATACTTTGGTTTCCAGTGATCACATTCACAAGACTCAAATGTTAGGAGAAAGATGACAATATAAAATGTGACATTATAGTTTATATTTACATCCTCTAAAATACCAGAGAGCCTAGTGTTGGGTTCTTGTAGCTGCTTCCATTTGGATTTAGTTACTGTTTGACTGTTTTCAGCCAATGAGTCCAACTCTTTGTCATCTTGGATCATGGAGTGGACCAGTGTTCACTTCTAAGATATTTTGGCGTTCTTCAGTGGAAGGGGTGTAGAATTGTCATCCATTTGTGTACAGTCATTTATCCAGACTAAAATATCTATATACCATTTAGATGGATTTTGACCTGCGCAGTGTCCAAGGGATTAATTCAAATTTTGGATGATGCCCTGATACCACCTAGCACCACTGTACAGTTACAAAAGTTGTTTTTAACTGAAATGGCTTGACAACTACTGTATGGATTGTCCTGATAATTTCTACAGGCATCTAACCTCCTCAAAAAGAAGCATTGTGTCTTTGGTGACTCGCTTGTCCAGTGCTTTGGTTTCCCATGAGCCTCAGGTGCACTTTATATTTTGTGCTAAGTATCAAATGTTATGCTAACAGACTAATTGCTGTTATCATGTCTAATTACAGTTCTTGTCTATTATCTAGCAAGAGTGTGAAGACACATATAGGCAATTTTAGCACAATTAAACGTTTTTCATCTATGGAAATGACATAATTGTCAGCAGCTACAAAAATATGATTACAGGTCAAAATTCTAAATTACAAGTTTCAGTTATTTATTTACGTAGATACTTGCTCATGTTAGAAATTTAAGTTCATTTTATTGAATCAAGCCCTAGGCCTATTGGTATTTTAGAGGATCTTGCATTGCTTAATGCAAAAAATATATATTTAAATTTGATAGCTCATTATTTCCTTCACTAATGAATATAACACTGGTCTGGAATGAGCCCTTTCTTATGTGGTGCTTGCTCAGGTTCTTGGGGTATTCGCTTCATACATCACATTGTTGGTTTTTTTAGTTTTTGTAATTTTTGTTGGTTGTCACAGAGTGTCATGATTATATGCACTGCTCCTTCTGCCACAATTCTCATTCAGGTGACATAATCAAGTAGAAAGACTGGAACAGTGTATGAAAGTGTCTCGCAGTGCACAAACAGAGCAGATACAGGACAACTGAGATGGGCTGATATCATTAACCCACTCTCCCTTATGCACATCAGGCCACTTCCACAACCCAACTCACTCATTTGCGTTTCATTTAAAATGAGGGAGTTGTGTCCTCCCAGCATGCATCTGTTCACCTGTTTTGGTTCCTCCAGTCCTACGAGGTGGAAGTCAACCTCCAGGTATTAAAAATAATGGTAGTCAGAGACAGCCGGACAGTCGGACAGCCGCGCTGAACGGCACGCTGTGCAGAGCTCTCCCACAATGCTTTTTTCAAAATTAAAGTCAACAGCAGTTGCAGGAGAAGCGCGCGGGTTGCCACATCACATATGCATTACCTCAAACGGAGTGCTCTCATCTCAAAGCAAACAGCCAAGCCTTGTTACTGCAGACACACACTGAACAAAGATTGTTTTATATCTTTGTTGTTTTCAACACATGTCATAAGCAAAGGGTTGTTTGCCTGGCTGGATGTTGTGGATGTTGTTTGGGCGGGGGCTTTGATGGTGTCACCTGTTCTGATTCTTAATAGCATAACAGGATTAGGAGGAACAGAAAATGAAATATCAAATAGTTTGCACTGCCCACATCTCTAACCATACTTGTAGTGCATTTTTCTTCTTGCCTCATCGACCCTTTGAATTTGTGAAGAATGTATGATGACTACACTGGTTCATTACCAGGCTATGTAGAAGCTGTTGCCGGGAAAGAGTTTGGCACTCCTTAAAAGTCTGTAAAGAAAGTAAAGAAAGGCTACAGAAAATGTGCATTGGATCTGCACAGACAAATAGGGAACTGTCACCAGTGAAAGGAACCTTTGTGTTTTGGTTGATTTCCTGGTGTTTACTTCCTTATTGTTCATCCAATCACCACCCTGATCAACTGGAAACAGCTGTCTCATCTGATATCTTAAATGCCACATTACACTGTTCGATCCAGACCTCTGAGGGAATCCATACTTGACAAATAAGAGATTCTTGCGATTGTGATATTTCAGAAGGCAGAAGCATTGTAATGTTCTTCAGTGCACAAAAATCTACAATGCATGCATGATCAGTAATGTTCCGTTTCATCTTTATTTCGATATTTCTACGGTAAAGAAACTGTCATTTTGAAATTGTTTCGAATAAATGTATTTTTGTACATCAACGCATTCATTCTCCGGGTGATCAAATTCTTGTGAAGTGAATGGCTCAGAGAAGATGATGTCTGCTGCAAATTACACTGTTCGCCCGATGACTCAATGTGCCTGTACCAGTCTGCAGCACAGAAGCACACAGAGACATTAGAAAAACCACGCAGAGCACTGTTCCTGTCTTGCTGCCACACCAGCACAGTGCTCTCGGATTTCTGCCAGTCACCGAATTTACAGAAAATAGTAAAATGGTAAAAGGGAACTTTGCTGGGAATGTTACCAGTTTGTTCCTACTGTTAACCATGTAGTCACACCAGAGTAACAACCTGAATTAGATTCTTGTGTTGTTTTATTTGTCTCTAACAGTTTGTGGCTCAAAGAGCTCATTACATAAAACACAAAAAGATTACAAAGCTGGACTCAAACGCTCTCTCCCACTTTAAACCATTTAACATGTCATAGTATGCTGTATACTAAATACATATATTATCTTGTTTATTGTTAAAAAGAAAAGAAAAAAGATACAGACAGCATTTTTAAATGGTCTTTAGCCATGTAATCAGACTAAAGTATGCAGCCAAATCCAATTTCAACTTTAATGAGGAGTCGAGGGGTCAACTAGACTGGCATTTATATCGCATCATTTTATCTCTTACTGTGCATGTTAATACATTTGGATCATTCTTTAGTTCAAGTCTCTCCTGATTGAACTTTCATGGTGCAATCAATGCACTTTATAAAAAGGGAGATGGCTCCAGCATCGACCAGCAGAAATGGAAACATGACGCTCATGTGGACACCTCAGTGCTGTGGAATTACAGACACTGCAGCGACACCATAATTTGAGACTCTATAGGCTATGGACAGCATGGATATGTCAGCAAGGCAACAAGTTACTAGCTGCCATTCACACCCGTTGACAGTGTGTTTGATTTGCAGTCATTTGAATGTTGCAATTGGACAATCTCTGCACTTGAAAGGGTTAGCACCAGGTTCAGAGTCACTCTTAGACATGAATAGCTCAAGAGGCTATGACCCGGACCTTGCAGCCACAGCGTTGTGTGGCCTCAACCACAATATGATATCGATTGGGGCTTTAATCATGACTGCAGGGGTAGTGTGACTTCACGGTTCTCCAGTCAAATCCATGCTTATCTCTCTTGACCCTGAGAAGTAACTACACAAGAATCCTGATTACCAATGTCCATTCAGTCAAAAGCAGATGATTGAAAGCAAGATATGCTGGATGACATTTCTCTGGAGAGAGGACAGGGTTTTCATCACACCTCCACCAGCCCCTGCTCTCTGCTACCACCCACCCTCGTGGGATTACTTCCACCGGAGTGTAAAAATACCTTGTCACTTAATAAAAGCAATCCACAATTACAGATGGCTTCTCTTCTTTAGCTGTATTCTGTGGACATGGCAGGTTAGACTTCGACATGAAATGGAATTATTGGAAGTATCATTGCAAGATGGCAAAGCTGGCAAAAACAAAAGCCATTTGTCTTTATTCACCAGGGAAGTCTGAGAGCAGCCTCATTATACTGTGGTTTGAATTAATCTCGGGCCCCTTTCTCGCCCTTTCACCTTGGGAGCATGATACAATGGATTTCATGGCTCTTAGAATCCTGAACACATACTCAAAACCTCAGTGCAGGTTACTGATAGACTTGTATGTCAGGTGGAGGACAGGGATACAGTACAATGAGGCAGTGCAGGATTAATGTGGCAAAAACAGATAAAGGTTTTATTCCCCAATTTATTCTGCGCTGGTAAATTGTTTTACTACAGGACAGAAGAAAATAAGTCAGGCAGAGACATATTCAAGATTGACATTTGGATTCAGCGTAGAAAAGCATTCATTTGTTTTAAATTGTACTCTGAATTTTGCGACAGATTTTGTGATGTTCCCACATCTGTGGCTGAATTTATCGACAAGTGCTATTAATATGTAGGAAAACAATCAGGATTGCCAGAAAACAATTCCAGTCACCGGCTGTAGCAAACAAAATGGGTAATAAATAGATCCATTAGATAAATAGTGAAAAGGAAGTAAAACATACTTTTTGACTGAACCACCCACCCTCGCATTTTATAGGTATCTAAAGAAAAGGGGTGCAACAGATCACAAAAGTCACAGTGTCTGATCAGATCATGGTTTTCAGATTAGCAAATAGGGAGACAAAAACAACTACTCTATTTATTAAAGAACAATTATAACAAGGAACCTTTGGAACATTCCAGCTGTACAATGTTTAAATAAAGTTTTAAACTGAACTATTTCTATCCAACTTGTAAATCTAGGTGCTAAATAATCAGTAGTGAATATAAAGTGTTTCACATATTTCCTAATGCCCCCCCCCCCCCACACACACAAAATGAACACCTCTTATAATAATATAAGATATGTCTTCGTGTTTTGCTCAGTTGATTCATTGTAGAGCTGTCTGCAGCTCTGTTGCAAGTGAGAGGGAACAAAGTGCAGGTCCGTCTGTGCTACCACTACAAAATGAGTCAACCTTGTGGGAAACACCGGTCTTACGTCCCAGTCCCTCCACAGAGGGTGATGTTGCTTCAAATGTGTGGCCATGCTAGATGCATTTTCATTATCAAATGGCTTTCTTGTGGCACAATGCCTACATAATGTAATGGTTTTTATCCACCACCACTACTTCCGTCATCAGTTTTTAACCAGAAAGTCAAAATGCTCAAAAACATTTAACTTAATGATGTGGGAGGCTTCTCCAATTCTTCCACTCCTCCCTCCAGTAGCCATGGCTCTCATCATCAACTGCTTTAAACATGTGCTTGTTTCACATGAACACACAGATGCTTGGGTTTAACAGAATCCCTGCAAGAGTATGATGCAATTACTGGAAAGGGACTGCGAAATTGTATTTTACACTAATATGTAAACTTTGCAATTAATCTGCATATTACATGCATTCTGAAATGTAAGGGTAGATCTGTATGAATCAACCATGGTTCATTACACCAACACTAAAGAGCCTCTATTCCACCCAAATGTAGATCATTGGTTTATTAATGGCCAAGAAAGACAATCTGAATCCACGTGCATATGTATCCACTACTGTTTTGCAAATAATAAAATGGTTGCATAGAGATGAACAGCTGGTGCTGCAGAGGAAGAGGAATCAACAGCGTAGTGTAACAAAAAGAGCTCCAATCAGTCCTGAAACACTGTCATACTATGTACAACATGTTTAATACAATGACATTGTATTAATCTCATAAAATAATCTACAGAAGATTACAGTCATCTCTTTCCACAGCACAGATCTGAAGCTGTCATCTGCTGCTTCTTTTCAGCTTCACACACTTTCACTATTTAATTAATTGTGAAATCAAATTATTGCCTCAAACAAGCCAAATATTCCTAGTATTTCATGCTCAGGTAGCACAGCATGTTTGTTTGATTCCGACTGTGAGAACAACATGAAGAATATCATTAGGTATTTGGCTTATTTTTTATATTCATTCCCACCAAGCCACTAATTGCATGGAGCAGGCCTGACTGATTGTTTTGTTTTTACCTTTTCTTATTACTGTACCTCCAGAAAGAGGCTTTTACTCCTATTTCATCACAGAGATTGTTGTTGTGCTCCGATGTTACAAATGCAAAAATGTCAATGTCATGTTTGAAACCATCAATAGTAAAGGAACAGTTGAGGTTATATGCTCGATTGCATATCTCAACAGCAGCTGCTCCACAGTAAAATTCTTCCTCTGAGCTCCACAGAGTTTCTCATATGTGTTTTTTATTACAGGGTAAGTAAAACTGAGGTTATTTTAAAACTGATTACAAAGCAATTGAAATGAATGTTTAACTGTCACTCACAAGTTGCAACCATACCTTATAAATTCGAGTAGGTATAATCTGATTGTTATACACTGATTGAGAGTTTACAGATTATTTGTAACATTAAACTGATCTTGGGTGAATATTAGTATATATATTGAATATTCAACAAACAACTAGTGAACCATTACAGGGTTCGAGTCAGCCAAACAGTTTGTAAATTCTGTAAATGTATTTGGACTATCCACATAAACTGTAATTCCTTTCTTCGTAATTACCGCTTTACATTACTGTTGAGTTTTTCAACATGAATCTGGTTACAGCAACTCAACCTGATGTAAAATCGATAATTTTGAGCTATTTTCTGAAACTGCAAACAAAAGATAGAGGGGATATCTATGTTGTTTTACAGTGCAGGATTGCATACACAAGCCATTGGGCAGGGCTCCTGCATATTGAACTTCTGTAATCATGATAATCAATTTATTAAATTTACCACATTACACAGGCAGAGGCACTTAGTGAGATCAAAAGCTCTTGCTCAAAGCTCTTTGCTTGTCCAGGAGCTCCACCAACACTAAGCCAGTGAGGCAGACTGCAGGGACACTGACCTTTGGTAATGCTGTCACCAAAAAAGACAGGTTTCATAAGAGATAACCAAAGCTGGGCTTCACAGAGAGGAAGCTCCCTCTGCACCAGTTACCATCTGAATAACATAGGAGCACTGACCCAACCGAACAAATTTCTGTTTTCTTGTCATTGTTCAAAATATTGGACAAAGACAATAAGCACCCAAGAGTGATCTTTGTAGCTGCCATGATCTTCCCCATGAGCGAAAGACTTCCAGACTCATTTTAGGTTTTCCTGTTTTATTTAGAAATGTATTTTACTCATTTGTTTACTGATGTTTTACTTCTTGCAATCTTCGTGATGCCCTGCTCCTAATGTGCTGCATCTGTGACTTGCTCCCTCCACCCCCTGTTTTTATTTGGTCCCTGTAATCTCCCTCATTCACACTCCATCCATTTGATCAGTTCCCTCATGCCTCACTGTGTCTCTTGAGTTTGTATCTGTTTTGTATCCTGCTCTGAATTCACCTTCCTGTCAGTTGGAGAAACTGCAAAACATCTTAACGGAACCCATCTGCCTTTGTGTGTGTCTGTGTAACAGACCTCTAATCTTCTGCTGAAATTCTCTGTCACTACATTTACACAAAATGAAATGCGACCTCAGTCTGAACAGCCATGTGACCTGTATCGGAATTCAATGTGACTTTCACGCTCTATATCAACATAATTTTGCGCAGGTGAAGGGGCGGGCGGGTGTCACTAACAAACATGGAGGACAGCTGAGATGGAGGTAGTCAATGGAGGGCCAGTGAGGTTTTAAACCTCTTGGGATGGCACCTCTCTACAAGTAAAACCTGATGGAGGTTTTTATCTCAGTTTGCTTTCAAACAGACATGTTTTTTACTGACTTTTCTCTTTGAGTACTTCCGGACAAAGCGTACTGCTTGTGACTTCTTTCTCTTCTGCGCATACCAAGTCACATCAGGGCTGTGATCAGTTCAGCTCGAAGTGTGATACTGGACACATTTAAAAGGAGAATGTGAACAACTTCATAAAAAATCTGAATTGAATTGAAGGCTTGCAGTGTGAATGTAGCTTTATTTTCAGCCAGTCTCCCAGTTCGCTAGCCACCAGTGTGTCTCTCAGACGACTTGGCATTAGTCTGGTCCAGAGTCAGCTTTCTGCCTAGTTCTCAGTCTGTAATTGAGCAGCTATGTGTTGGAGGCCTCAACTCAAAAACAGCTCATTCACTTTAATGGGGTCCTGCATTGCTGGACTGCAACATGGTTCAGTTGCTTCTCTCTTGTCTGTGTAAACCCTGCAAAACTGCTTCTATTCTCCAGTCAGCGGCCTGGCTGACAGCTTCACCTGGTTCCAAATATGTCTGCCCTTTCAACACTCCTGCCTATATCACCAGTCTTCAGGCCCTTCTTCAAAGTCCCTCCGACTGTCTACAAGTTGTCCTCCAGGTCAGGATCCTGAGAAATATCACCCATGCCATTAACTTCTTGGTGTCCAGAGATTTGCCACCTGATTGACCTCTGAAGAGGTACTGCCTTCATTCCTCCCTGACTTATCCTGTGCTTCTGCTCTGTTCTTTTGTGTTGCCATATGTCTCTTGAGTTTTGATTACCTGTTTTGCATCCTGTTTTCATTTGCCAGCCAGAGTAACAGTTTACCCTACCTGCCTCGGTATGTGTCTTTGTTTGGGTCCTGAAATTGTTAAATTAAAAAAAATGTAAAAATTAAAACTGTTAAACATGTATAAATAAACTTACTGTTGGACAATAATTTTGTTTTGTTCATGATTTCATACTCACAGATGGATTTTATGAATATGCATCATCTACCTTATGTATAAGCTGTTAGAGAGGCCAGCATGTTGTATCAGTTAGAATGACAAGCCAAGGGCCATTTGTCAACCTCTGAATATTCATCATTGTTCCTTACTGAGCTAAACAACTAAATAAATCCTGGCATTATGATGGAAGCACCAAGGATACTGTTTGCTCGTAGCATACTGTGAGTGGCTTACCAAAGCAAGACAGCCCACACATCAAGACTTTTTCCACTGACATTCACTGAATGTTATTGTCTTGACAGTTTGTATATACAAAGTTAATACACAAGGACACACTGGTGGACTCTCAAATCCACCAGGAAAACACATTTTTGTGTTTTTTCTGTACCAACAAAATGGACATCCTCTAAAAAAGTGTAAGAAAAATATGTTTTTCCTCCTGCAAATGTGTATGTGAAAAATCCACATCAGGTTTATTGCCAAGTAGGTTCTCACAGTGGTTATTGTATATAACAAAAAGTAATGCAACTTTTATAAGTCAGGAAGCCTAAATTGAAAAAGGGAACGTAAAATAAATAAATATAAAAATAAGTATGATGTTATTTATATCAAAATCTGTGCAGACTATTCACTGAGGATTGTGTAAAAGTGCAGTGTGATGCAGATAAAGAATATATGCAATGTTCAAGCTTGTATTTCAAAGACGATACAATCCTAAACAAAAGATGTTTTGATATACAGTGTCAGTCAGAGTGTGTAGAACTAATGTTTCAGTGTGATGGACCTGAGCCTCCTGCCAGAAAGGATAGTCTAGATGGTTGAGTCAAAATATGTCCCTTAAAAGGATATAACTGCAGCCAATCATCAGTGCACATAATATACTGCAGTCTTATGGCTGGCACCAGAATTTGTTCTCCACCTGTGGCTGGACCTAGATGTGCAGGGACTAAGAAAACAGTATTTTTCAGAGTAACTCAAAAGAAAGTTCTTGTTTTAACTCTAAAAGAACATATGGCACTCAAAACATTGGATATATGTATTGTTTTGATTTAAATCGGACAAAGGATATTCAACAAACTATTAGTGACCACAGGGAAGCAAAAAACATCTTTCAGCACTGGACAGCGCCCATGCAGCCACAGTTGATAACACAAGCACATTGAGAGGCAATAATAAAACCAAGTGCATTCATCCCATATGCAGAACAAGACAACTATGCAATATCATAGTAATGTTTCAGGAAGAAATGCTGTCACAAAATCATTAAAGAAAATATCCAAAGTGCAGCCCAATGACAGCTGTGTGCACAGGCTTTTCACAGTTATTTAAGTAGTCAATGTTATTTATATTTAAAAACAGAAAACAAATATAGCCTATTAAAATACCTGAGGGCTTGACAGGGGCTGCATAGATTTGTGACATGGCTACAGCCCACCCTAGCCCTGGTGTAGTGCCATGCAGTTGAGAATTAACTCAGTGCACAAGCGCACCACCATTGTCTTTGACAAGATGAGATACTACCACAGGAAGTACATCCTCACCACCGCCAGTGATCAGTCTGTTGAAGGTGATTGTCCATGAATGATAGACTGATGACTGGAGTTGCAGCTGTTGATGTACAGGGGGAAGAGCAGAGGAGACAGTACACAGCATTGGGGGGGGGGCGGGGGGGTCCTGCTGATGGTCCAGGAAGCGGACGTGTTTCATCAATTTCACAAGCTCCTTTTTTTTTTTTACAGGTAACATCAGACATAGTAAGCTGGTCCTGTTCTGCAGCAGGGCTGGGGTGATAGTAGCTTTTGGAGGCAGAGCTGTTGATGGCATTGTCTACAGATGAAGATTATGTGCAGCTGGACTTCCTCACATTTTATGCACCATTTTTACATTTGCAGACAGGGTAATTATAATTTCTTCTGGTCACTAACAGGACTTCGAAGGCTCAGATTCCAAAGTACCAATCAATCATGCTTAAGGCAACAATGATTTAATTGTTCACATTCTATCCCCATATACAGTTGATTCTGGTTCACCATGCTTGCCAAACCTTTTTCCACATCCAGCAGACACAGGGCAACATTGGCATTCATTTGTAGTCTCTTCCTCTAGTTTCTGTCCACTGTAGAAAAACTATCAGGCTTTTTAGCAGCAAAATTGTCCACTGTGTTCAGCAGCTGGTTGTTAACTTTGTCTGCCTGCTGTTTGTTGGTGGGCAGGTAGCATACAGTGTGTTTATTGGAGCATGTTCGCATGAAACAGCTGCCTGATGTGGCTTGAAATGAGGTGAAGAGGACACAGCAGAGTTTTGGTCAGCATTAACGAATAGATGCTAAACAGCCACACAGACCATTACACACATTTGATACATTGTTAATATGAAATACAACTAGTGCAGCTTTGAAAATAACCTTGATGTGAGCAAGTAGCAGGACAATAACAACCCCTAACAATGTTAACTAACCCACTGGCTGATCTAATCTGTCAGTCGTAACATCCAAATCAGAAATACAGTGACTCCAGTATTTTGACACTCCAGTGACTCCACCTCAAGCAGAGACTGTTACACTTAATCATTCTTTGCCATTTTACTCTTAATCAATCAGTGTTACCGATGAATCCTCCTGATACCCTGTTTGATTTGATATTCCAAAAACACAGCTGGGCCAGGATAGTGAATACCGGTAAACTCAAAATGTCATGTGACGGCAAATCTTGTTTCAAAAAAATGTGTTTCATCCAAGTGGCAGATCCTCAGAGAAGGATTCTGTGCTGTGTATGAAAGGTCACACGGGCGAATCACAAGGTTCAGCATGGCTGTAGAGACAGATGAAGCAGTGATATCAGATGCATGCTGATGAGTCTAACATCAATATGATTGCTGTATCTTGATAATAATTTAGATATTTGGATTAGCACCAACCTTTAAAATAACCCATTAAAAGATAAGTACAAGGGATACTGAGGCATGTTCTTCGTTTGATTACTTTAAGAGGGCTAAATGGATTGAAACTTATTAAAGTCTCTAATCAAAAAGTACTTCATAAAGCTGATTATCTATCTGACAGTGAAAAACACTTCACACTGTTGCCTTAGCCAGTGGATACCAGCCATCTTTTCATTTTTGAATGACATGTGAAATATGATAATTTAGCTCCCATAAAAACAAGGGATGATGCACTAAGTGAAGCTGTCAGAAGGTGCGTCTCCTCAGCAACACGAGTCAGAGTCCTGTTGCCACATCCTGACAGCTCTAAGGCTCTTTGTTGAATTGTGATCCCCCGATGTATTGCGACAGCATCTGTGCTTTCATTTTCAATTTTACTGGCTCCAAAGCCCCATATGGAGACTGTCTGAAGCTATTGTGTCACTTTGTATGCAGATCTTTCAGCTCGCTACACTGCGGCTTAGGTTCCATCCTTGCACCTTGTTGCTTGGATGCAGATCTATTAATAATTGATTGTGAATCCTTTCTTTCACCAGAATTACAAGAATTGGCCTTTTACTCTGTTGTTGACTAACGGGAGGCAGTGCATAAACGGTCGACTTTGTAATGTGAAATACACTGAAATCCCATTCAGCTGGGCCATTGGAGATAGACGGTGGGACAAGGTTTATGTATGTCATTGTAAACTTTGAACTTAGAGGTAACAGTCAAGAAGAAGTTGAGTCGGGCTTCTTTGGGAGTTTGCACCTCTGCAGAGTGAAGAAACCTTGAAATGAGGTTACACCCACCTGTGTATACTCTGCATAGCAAAACATGAGAGACAGCTGGTCCACTGATGTTTAGCACTGTGTTTGTCAAAAATAGCTTTATATTGCTGCTGGTATGGTTGAAATTCCAAATGCCAATTTCCCACCAGAAAGTTATTCTGTGAACAGTGAATAACCCAGTGTTCCAAGATCTCTCACAAAACTTTAGTGCAATGAGAACTAAAGGAACCAAATACCAGGGAGGAACTTGAATACATAACTTTCCATGTTATGTTGGTTTATTCTGAAACAGCAGTGGACAAAACACACATGGTCAGTAGATGAATCAACTGTTGAACTGATGAATTTATTTCTAACAGTGTCACGTGAAAAAGGGCACTGTTAGTAAAAGCCCCACAGTATTTGTCATCCAACAAGATTTCAGCAGCCTGAATGCCTGAGCCACACTGAGTGCATGTGTAGCGCATCATGGCGTCTGTTGTTTACACAGGGAGGGTGTCTGCTGCGTCCCTGCAGCAGAACTGCTACCTGAGGTTTGTGGCATAACTACAGAATTTCCTTGAATAAAAGCAGGGCTATGCACTCTAAACTGAATGCCAGGACTGTACGGTATCTAGCCATGTATCTTCTGGTGCTGCAATAACAATGAAAACTGGATTCAGTCAACAGCAAGCCGATATTGCATTACTTTGAAACTGGTACAGGAATGGTTTCAAATATTTATGTCTCGACAGAAAGTCATAGAAAGTGTGGAGAAAGATCATTTTCACTATCTATTGAGCTGTGAACTGAATGTGATATGCAGACAAAAGAGAGTCTTAAGAAGAGCAGCTTGGCTCACACAGAGGACAGGCATCTTTGACAGTGTGGCCTCTCTAACCTGAGAACGTGGGTGCTCGAAATGAAAAGCAAGACATTCTGCTAACGCATCCACTGTGGCCCTGGAGCTAAAACCCCGTTGTACAGTAACCTCACCCCCCACCCCCGTGAACAGCAGACACACAACAAACCAAACCCTTACACTTACCCTGCCGAACATGGAGGGGCATGAGAGCAAAAGAAAAGTAAACAGACAATCTGTAGGTGGCCAGAAACATGGCTTCAATAAATCTGCTGCAACAAGTTTATAAATAACATAACATTAATAAAATGCTTCTATATGTGAATGTGGGCCAGTACACATGTCGGTATGAGCATTGCAAATCGTTCTGACCTTTTCAGAGACAATTTTGCATTTCATGGTAATAAGTTGAAAGAATAACTGAACAAGGAGGAATCAAACAAAATAAATTGTGATTACAGAAGCCTGCAAATGGGATATCTTAAAATGGAAATGTGTGGCAGACACCTGCTCAAGTCAGTAAATGGAAAACGACAGCTGGTGTTTCCTTTCCTTCATTGTGAATGTTATAAACTCCATGGATTGTTGTCTGTTCACCTTGTGATTCTCGATTTCAGGATTTTTTTTTTTTTCCAGAGGATGTTTATTTGCTTTTTGATGAAAATGATTTACATAAATAACAAACGGTGTGAGAAGAGTGCAGATGCTGTGTGCTACAGAATTACATGAAAGAATAATGATGAAAGACATCAAGCCCTAATGAGGCATCTGGAAATGCATATAAAAAGGCAACCTGGTGTATTCCTTCACTCCCTGGGAAATTGGTCCTTGTCCTTGATGCCTTTTGCCTCACAGAAAGGATGGATGCTTCATTTGTTTGCCAAATGGGACATTTTTATTTTTTTAGCTGTGTTTTGATAGTTTTGTCACGGTTCTCCGTGACTTCAGTGCTTTGTCCTGTCTCCTTTGTTATTCCCTCCCCATTGCATCCCTGTGTTGTCTGTGTCTTTTGGTGAGTGTGGTTTCTCTCTCTCTGCTTAGCTGCACTCAAGTGGATTCGCCTGCATCTCATATACCATAGATTTAAGGGATAGTTCACCCAAAAATGCCCCTATTATCTACTCTCCACTATGCAGATGGAGGAGGGGGTGAAGTGTTTGTGTCCACAAAACACATTTGGAGTTTCAGGGATAAACAGTGTTGCAGCCAAATCCAATAACTCGAAACAGCATCATTTAGACCATGTTTGTCAGGTTATTTAAAGGTACAGTGTGTAGAATTTAGTGACATCTAGTGTTGAAGTTGCATGTTGCAGATGAACATTTGTTGCCTCACCCTCTCCTTCCAAACATGAAAAAGAACCTGTGGTAGCTTCAGTTGTCATAAAAACTCAAAAGATGTTTAGTTTGTCCAGTCTGGACTAAAGTCCAGGCTAATAAAGTATTTCAACATAAAGGGCCTTTTCTGGGGTGAAAAAAAAACATCAGTGAAACTAGTGAAAACATCATGAGGATTATTCTACATTAAATTTCTGCCAATAGTTCCCTTTCACCTAAATCTTCCACACTGGACCTTTGAGGAGCAGGAGATGCAAAGACAAAAACGTTTAACTGAAAGTGTCCTTTAATAAGGCAAACATCCACAAATTAAAAGCACAGGAAAACTAGAGGCAGGGCTGACAAAAACTGACTCAGACAGAAAAAAGCAAGGCTCTTACAGAACAAACAAAACCTCAAAGTCCACAAACAGAAAAGCAATTGTCACAAAAGAAATCAAAAAATGCAAAAAAGGCTAAACAGAAAAGGCAACACTATAACATACAAGCATGACATAAGAGCAACAACAACAGGGTGACAAGACATGTAAGATGACAAAGGGAAGCACAGAGACTTATATACACAGGGGGGTGGCAGGGGTAATTGGACACAGGTGAAACACATGAGGACCTGGTGCAGACAATCACAGGGGCAGGAGAAAGACAGGAAGTAAAGGTGTAAACAGAAGGAGAGGAAACTACAAAATAAAACAGGAAGCAGAACTCAGGGAGAAAACAAATCCAAGCACAAACCCAAACACAGGGAGACACAGGAAAATAACATGAGTACACGATAAAACCAAAACAACAAAAATCATATCACACATGGATCACAGCATACCTTTAGGCTAAAAGGTTGGTGTAAATGACGCTGCTTTGAGTCGAATTTGAATGCCTGGGACACCACAAGAGTAGTAAGGAGGCAATTTATGTTTTTTTCTGTTGTTTTTCAATGTTTGAAGAATTGGTCACTACTTTACTTCACTTTATTTCAATTGTATTGGATTTGGCTGCAACGCTGTTTACCCCTGAAACTCTTAAAGTGTTTGCGGACTTCACCCACCCCTCCATTGGCATAATGGTGAATAGATAATCAGTGAATTAAATTTTTTGGGTGAAATATCCCTTTAAACCCCAGAACTTACAGTCACTCTTTGCTGGATTTTTCCGCACACTCAGTGGTACAGTTGCTCTCTGGCTCAAATCGAGAATTTGCTTCTTGAAACATTTGTTCTTGATTTGTTGATTTTTGCCTTGTTTGTAACCTGTGCCTTTTCTCATCTGCCCTCACCTTCACTTGCCGCTGCCTGCTCACCTGCCTGCCAGCCTGCCCTCACTCCTCAGGAACTCGGACCCGAGTTGTCTGAGTCTGCGTTTTGGTCCAGCCCTTTGCCATCTCATAACAAGTCTGTCTTTAAATGCTTGAAGTCTTTGATGATTTCAAGTACAGAAAACTCCGATGTCTCACTGTGAACAGACAATTGAATTTATATCATGAACACAACGGCAATTAGATTTGTTACACCCAAATACTCGAAGATCCACAGTGAGATTGGTTTTCATACAGCCGGCTGTATAGAACGAGGCCCTAACATTAGTCTGCAGATACCAGTTTTATAGCCTGTGCTGGTTATTTATGGTGACACAGACTGACAGCAAGCAACAGGTCAGAGCTCCTCGAACGGCTTCACTGCAATCTGGCAAAGATTAAATATCAGTTTAAAGGTCAATTAAGCCTGATTTTCACTCTGACTCAGAAGAACATGTCTCACAGGAGCTTAGTAGGCAGTTGAATTAATTACCAAAAAGGTCTCGCAGATGAAACGGCTTCGAGGATGAAAGTGGTGTTTCACTGGACCGGCCAAAATCAGTCCATTGAACTCTGGTAATCATTGAACTCTACCCCATATTTATTGAGTCCTTGGAAGCTACTGTGTCATACTTAAGGTACAATTGCTATGAAGTTGGAATATATTCAAGGTCCCCATGTGATTATTCTTGCTGTTTTCACCCCCCTGACTTTTCCATCAGCTCTACAATTAGCTAAAAATGTCACTCATGTTTATCACGTTTCATTATGAGAAAGGTAGATTGCTAGGTAGATAAATATCCTGTACTGTATGAAAATGTAATCAAGATCAATCCTCCTCATTTGCAACAGGCCATGTTTTTTTCAGCTTACACCATGTATTTTTATACACATAGTCTCGCCTCACGTAATATATTGAAAACCAACAACACAAAAATATAAATCCTGACATTTTATAAAGATATTCTCAATATTGTAAAAGCTTGAGCTGAACACCTGATCTTTTTTCTAGCACCGCATTTAGTCCAAAACTTGAATACAAGATGTCTCAGTCAGATTTGCAGAGGATACTCCCAACCCTAAACAAAAATCTGTATCCTCTTCTTACGATTGAAACCATTTTATCTGAGTGTTTCCTATTTTATCTGACATGTCACATGGACATTGTTAAGTGTTTCCTATTTTAGGACAGATCATTATGTTTTCTCATTCAGTGCATTGTCTCTTTATTCCCATGTCTGCCTATTGTACCTGAGTTTTGGACTACAGCCTAGTTTTGCACTTTGACTGCCTGCCCATGCCATCCATGCTTTATTGCCTGGACTGTCTTTAACCCCTGCCTGCAACACCCTTTAGTGAGCCTTTCATTTTACATTGTGTAATGAATCATTCAACTGCGTGTTCCTGGCATGAGCTGTTAAAGACTCTTTCCCAAAGTCAGACCCAGCACACACCCAGCTTAAACTTTATGATTTGTTTCCATCAAAGTATGCATTCATGGAGAATACAAAGTAGCCGCATGTGAGGTTGCGCCTTGGGTGACATGTAGCCAGTCTACCGGCCAGCTAGCCTCCAGCGTGATAGCTCTTAGTTTCCCAGCCACCAGTCACTTTCCCAGCTAGTTAGCCTCTAGCATACTAACCTTTGGTCTGCACCTCAGCGTGCTCTCCAGCTGACTAACTTTATGTCTACTCCTAGTGATGCGTTGATTTTAGAGATGTCAAAGCCTGAAGCTTGGCAGCTGAGACCCACAAAGTCTCAGACTCCAGAGACTCATCTGCCCTGTGACCCTAAGTCTCTGCAGCCCAGCTCAATGATTGGTCCTTATGAATCTGTCATCTACTGAAGGAATCAAGGCCTCTCTGAACTCTTGTGAGCTCTCATAATGTATGTGATTATGTTCTCATGTAATAATGACCCAATATCCACTGATGCTCTGAGTTATTATTTTAAAAACACATTAATGTATGTTATATTGCATTAAAAACAAAATGCTGAAATTGAAAACACGAATAAATGAATTATTAGAAATATGATTCATAGATATCGCCCTGTCAATACCTGTCGAAACCCATTGAAAGCATTATAGCTAATTGTTCTGCAAATATACAGTTCTGTCCCTCTAACCTACCGACTGTATCATTTTCAATCATGGGCTACTGCAATAAAGTGTAAGAGTAGTTAAGTTTATATACAAAACAAATTTCCATCTAAGTTTTAAACTTGTTCTGCAAACCTTCCACTTAAGTGTCAGTAAACTTTTGCACCTCAGTGTTCTGTCTTGGGTTGTATATTATTTGAACTGCACATGCTTCCCTCAGGATATATATTTATGCGTATGCAGGTATCTCCTATAACATTTGTGCTGATGATATCCAACTGTATGTCTCTTTCACACCTGTCGAAACAGACAAACTAACTGTTTTGCACAACTGTCTAACTGCCATTAGGGATGGGTGGTCTTTTTCATAGTTTCAGACAGCATAGCCTCTAAGGTTTCTCAGTGTTGGGTCTCTTTCTTCAACTGTACAATCTGCTCTGTGAAAGATTGATGTCATTTTGATCAGATTATGCTCCTCAATTATCACGACAAATCCATTACCCATCATGCTTCCTCCATTCAAGACATATTGCCAAACTAAGGTCTGTTGTATCACTATCAAATAGAGTTTACCATCCACACTTTCCTGGGTAAATTTCTACTGCAAGTTTACTTTTATGTTAATATCATTCACTTTATTGTTTACCATTTATAATTATATTTGGCTTTTAAACAGAGTTCACTGTGGCTTTTTTTATTTTTATATTATAGCACCTTTGACTCTTTAAAGGTGTACAGTCCATACAGCCAATGTCCTTTTTAATTGATCTGAGCATATACAGTGGCAAAGTGACTAGCACTTTCTTTTTTTCAATATGCAATGTTTTGCTTATTAAATATTGGATCATCTTCAGGCCATTTCTGCTACTGTTATTACACAACAAACATAAGGGCTGGTTATTTTATATAATGTAGCCTAGTACAGTATTTTTGAGTTGAGAAATCAATTTAATGTAGCTAACAGCTTAATATTATCGAGAGGTTAATGAATCTCATACTACTTGTGCCTACCAATCGTGGCTTGAAAGTTGCACAACACCAAACACTGGAAAATTGGAAACATAAACTTAATGGAAATTATGATTTTTGGCCACTTGGGGCAGAAGAAGTAAGTTGTTAATACAAACATTTACGAATTTACCTACATCCAGCAGTTACAGAGCAAAACCATCATACCTTCAAAGTTGTTTCAGTGTACCTGAGCTCTGTTTTTGGGAAATATCTGGCTCTTTAGCTGCTAAATGCTCCGGTATGTTCACCAGCTAGTCACTGACATTTGGCGCTGAGTAAGTCGGACACAGTGGGATTTTCAGAGCTTTTTAACCATAAACAGCTCACAGCTGTGGCTGAAATGATACTTTGAGAGCAGTGAGGGTGAACCAAAGCAATAAAGTTGTGGGCCGGGCAGATAATCAATGGACTGAAACTATCTATAAAGCTCTGTAAAGCCATGGAGAGCCGCAGCATGGAGTGATAATTCTCTGACTACTACATGCGACCTCTCTCACAAAAAAATAGTACACAAAAACATGTAGTCCACAAATTAGTCATGCTTCATAACTTGCAATGTCAGCTTTCTTCAGAAAATTTAAACAATACATTTTGTCATCACTGATTGCTTCCTTTAGTTCATGTCCCCATAAATACCCCACCTTGTGAAACAAAGTGAAATTGATGTTGGGGATATTTTTTTTTTAATTTAACATGTGCTAAATGAAAATTAATTAGTCTTGTGAGTTATCACTGTGCAGATAAGAAAGACACAAGGCCTGAATTGGTAATTTATGTCAGTGTTTGAACGATGCTGCTGGGTCAGCATACCCATTTCCATTTCATCAATAGGGTGCCTCCCATATTTTACAAGGTGATTTGTTCATTAAGATGAGAATGGGCTGCAGCTTTCAGGAGGTAAGTACCCACTTCAAAGCACCTGGAGACACATATCAAGATGAACAGCTGAGATAAACATAAAACTTACTGAGCTATTTTAGTTGCACTAGGAGGGAGACGGCACTGGAGAAAAGCAGTCTGGTGAAATCATTTGTATGCCTGGTACCTGCAGACTGCTAAACAGAGCTGCAGCTTTGAAGCTCCTTCACTCGCACTTCCCCTCCACTTATGGGAATAGACAGAACATTTATTAAGTTCATTTTGGAAAATTTCCGATTTCCAACCTCCTCACTGTTGTCACATATTTATCTTTTCAATGACAAAGCCTCATAGAGGCTCTGTGGAGAAACTCAATGGATATCTTTTTTTTTTACCCAGTTTTGCTAAATGACCATAGATTCCAGGTCACTTCATCAACCTCAATTAACATACCAGGAGAATTCCTAATGGGACTTGAATTACTCCCAATAACTCCAATGCATAGCAGGTCACTCTACTCCCAGGGCGCTACAAATTAAAAATTCAATATGTAGTCTACTCTCTTGCAATTATTCCCCAAATGCAGCAAGATTGCAGCAACAACAAAGAGAAAGGCAGAATATTTGTGTTACCAGTAATTATCTACATCATCATAAATTTTCTCCCAATCAGCATGTAATTATACTAGTCACTGTAAGCAAATAGTATGACTCTCGATGGAGTGCATGAGGCAGTAAAATTGTGTTTGCGCTGTGAGAAACACTATCAACAGATCACTGGAAGTCCATTTGTTTCCTGCAGAGCTGAGTGAGCGCATCAGCACTTGTCAACTTTTTAAGGAAAACTTTGGTTGTTTCTACAAACTGTGTGGATGTGCTTAGTGAACAATATTCTCAGCGTGATAATGGCACACTGAATGAGATGTTGTTCGAAGTTTCTGTGCTCTCTGCTGTGGTCATGAGGACATTTCTTTCATTTTTTTTAAAGGACACTACATTTCATCAAAGGCCTTCCAGAAATAAAGTATGCTAGCATGTGGACGTCAGGTTACAAGCTAAGTTTGGTTATACTGCGGAAACAGAAAATGACTCATACCCGGTGTCTCATCTCATCTTTAAGACAATAACCTTGAGTGGAGTTGACTTCATGTCTTTAAAGTTTTAAAATGCAAAAAAGTTTTAATTTAAAGATGCAGTGTGTAAGATTTAGGTGAAAGGGATCTATTGGCAGAAATTTAATGTAGAATAATTCTCATGATGTTTTCACTAGTTTGTTTCATCTACATTGAATGAATTGTAGTTTTCTTTACCCCAGAAAAGACCCTTTAAATTTAAATACTTTATATTTACATTGAGGGGACCCTCTCTACGGAGGCCGCCATGTTTTTTACATCAGTCCAGACTGGACAAACTAAACACCTTTTGAGTTTTTATGACAACTGAAGCTACCACAGGTTCTTTTTCATGTTTGGAAGGAGAGGGTGAGGTGAGGGGTGTTCAGCTGCAACATGTAGTTTCAACACTACATATCACAAAATTCTACACACTGTACCTTTAAGTGCTTTTGGAAGAGAATGAAAATGAATAGCAGACTTTTGAACTCCAATCTGGAATATTAAGTTTACAAAACTTGTACCTTCAATTGAATTTAGGTTTGCTCCATCTTGGTTCGGTTTTATGTTTTGTTAATGTTAAAGTAATTGGCTTTTTGGCCATGTTTGAGCAGCTAACAAAAGAGTTAACATTTTAACAAAGTCTTCAACAAACTGTTTCGACCCTCTCCACCCCCACCTGGACACGAGGTGTCCCTTTGCTTTACTCCTTTGAGTTGTAGGTGGAGGTGATGTCAACTGCAGAGCAAACCTGGGCCTGGCCTCATTCATGCCTCACTCTCACTGGGGAAGATTGGCTCTCCCCGACTCCTGAAGGCAGAATGTCTTTTCCTTTTTGTTGGCCTCCCACATACACTTCAGCCACACATGTGTACGCGACTTACCTACTGATTGCTACACCACCTATTGCTTCTAGTTTGCTTTGTTAAAATAAACGTCTATATTTGTAGGATACAGCTTGGGTTGTCTCCCAGATTGTCTCAGTCTTTTAAATTTGCCACAAATCCATCTCGAAAGAGTGAATTAGCACTTTATTTCTTTCATATTTAGTCTGGTGTTGGTGATCAGTGAGCTTAGATTGTCTATTTGAGAACAGAAAAAGACTCATCGTAGTGTAGCAATTAAAGACTTTGGAAGAGGTTAAGTGTCATAAATGTGGACAAATTATTAAACCAGGTTTCATATGTACCAAATTCTCTCCTTTTACCATCAACTATCTCAGTGTATGTGATACAAGAGTAAGACAGACAGATAATGTCCATAAGACACTCACACATGCAGTGTCCAAACTCCGAGGTCCATACCCGAGCAGGTGACCTGAATGCAACATGTATATTTTAATGTAAGCCTACAACCACACATTGAGAGTAGGAAACTGTGTGAATAGATGGAGCATTGAAATGTGAGATGTCCTTTCCTTTTACATGAAAGGACTGGCGGAAGCTTGTGGTTCATGTTAAAACTAATGAATTCAGCAGAGGAACCTGCTGTTGTTTTCTGAAACACGTCGGAATGTCCTATGTGCACAGCACCCCCTCCGCCCTGGTCTTCAACACTGAGACAGGACTCCTGGTTGTTTGAATGCAGTCTCGTTTGAACTTCCAACACAGGCTCCTCTCACAGCCGTATTTTTCAGGGTGGGATTTCACAGCCCTCCCCGGCCCCTTCTCTCTCCTCCCAGGGGACAACACGGCCGGGCTCTGAGGTGCGACAGCTGGAGCTGAGCTGCAGTCGAACGCTGCAGGAAGACACAACTTGTGCAGCTATAGAGCGACAGCTTCTTGTGACTGAGAAAGTGCGGGGTAGTGTTTGCTATCTGCAGCGCTTTTACATGAGAGCAGTTTTAACTACAGTGGCAAATGGATCAAAAATAAGTGGAATCTGTTCTGTGATCCTCGGTGTTGCTGTGAGTGCTCGTGGCCGCAGACAGCTGGACCTCACAGTTTGGGCTGGCAGATGATGTCTCTTTTTTTCAAGGCTCATTTTGGCCTGGATCTACTTAGCTGTGCTGCATGGGGGAATTGTGAGCTCCAATAAATGACTAACATCATGTAATGAGCACATTTACATAAAATGTTGTCAGATCATAATAGGCCTGGACAGATTTGAATTCATTTTCATATTATCATCGAGGTCTTTATTGTTTATTTTACTGCCTTCATTAATCTGGGATTAAAAGCTGTCCTTTGCAATTTAGTTTGGAAAAGTGCATTTAGGAAAAGAGCAGCAATGTTGCTGACATAGACTCATCCTCTAGCAGGTACCACTGACACATGTATTGCAAGAGGTGGAGTAAGATGTCCACCGTTTAATCGATTCTCCCTCAAGCAGTGCATTCACATTATAAAATAACAAGTACCTACTCTTCCTGAAGAACTCACAACTGTTATCCAACAGCAAATCTGTGAAAAACTGAATGAATAAAAAGCAGAACACTGTGGTACAAACCTTTATTATTCGTGTTGTCTTTTGTCTTCCCAGGTCTTCAAAGTCATGATAATTATGAGGAAAACTGGATTTAAAAAGCTTCCCTCAATCTAGATGCTGCAGTGTTTGTCAGAACTAAAACATGTTGGGTGAAAAAGCATGAATTAAATTGAAGTGTAAGCGGTTTGAGTGTTACGTTAACTACAGTGACATGGCATGGTCTGCTATGCCAAGATACCAAGTCTCACTGGTCCCACCCAAGTGCTTCTTTGGCCTTGGTCCGGATCAGATGTTGTTTAATTGGATTTGTATGGGGTTAAAGCAGTACACCATTTGATATACATGAAATATGCAAAAGACAATAGAGTTGTTGTTTTGTTGCAGTCCCATAACTTATTGATTCTTTGTTTACGTTTCTACTGTGAGATTATGAGAATGTCTTGGTCTTCAGTTGTTAAAACTGTGCTGCTCATGGATTCACACAGACTCATATTATGCTTTAAAACCGCTTTCATCTGGAGATTTTTTTTCAACTTCAAACAGGCCTGATTCAAAGCTCATTAACAGAAACATGCAACTGCTACCACACTGCAGCTGTTTTGCTTTTGTCGACTTTGCTTCTCAAGATTCATGCAGAGAGCTGGGGCTCTGTGGGACAGACAAAAGAAATGTAGCCTGAGATGCTCCCAGAGAAATCCCTCGAAAATACATTTCATTTTCTGATTTACCATCAAATACATCTGAGGTTGACGGAAATGTCATTGGATTTGCAGGTAATTTGTCAGAAACCAAAGTATTGATCAAAATTAGAATTTAGACTAGATGAAAGGTTGTAGGGTATATAAAGATATAATACATCCTCATGGGTTCGTAGTGGTCTGAATCTAATTTATTGCAATCCATATAATAGCTTTGGAAAGTGTTCGCTCAAGCAATATGTCAATCTCATGAAGGTACTAGAAGAAAAATGAAGTAAAATCGGCTGAGCACCAAATTCATTTAGATTTATCAGGGAATAAATAACCATGATATGTGTATACATCACCAGTAATATATGTTTATCCAATGGAACTGAGTGACGTGGCTGCGTCGGTAAAAAGGAGATTTTGATTATCAACAATAATAAAGTAACCATCCAAGGTAGACTTACCACAATCCTCGAGATTGTGAAACAATGTTACATGCATCTGTAGAAGGTTTTTAAGAAAAATGTTTTATTTGTGATGTCAAGGAGAATTACAACACTACCCTCAATCTTTAGCAATGTCTCCGATTGGCGGAGCTTGCTGTTACTATGAAAACATTTACCACAACATTAAAAATCATGCTGTTTATGATCTGCAATGACCACATCATTCAGGGATACTACACTTAGTTACTATACTGTGCACTATATACAACTACATACATACAAGATACAAACTACAATATAATGCAACACTATATTAACAAGGTTGAATTCAAGAAGAAACAGACCGGAGGTCGTAGCAAAGGGATCATTCTCAATGGTTTATGGGTAATTCCTTCTCTCAAATAATTATGTAGATAGTCTTTTACCTTTGCCTTTTTTTCTTTTCCAAATTTCTTACGCTCTGGATCAAATGTTTTATGTTCACGATTAATGTCATTGATGGTCAGCCTGGTTACGGGCTTTAAACTCTTCTTATAAGGATTTTCTGAGTATGTAACAGTAGCTATGAAGCTGAATGGGAAATTCCTGCCAGAACCAGAGCCCTTCTAAAAGTGGGTGGTCACTGTTTCGCTCTGGTTGTGGAGATAGTCTGGATCAAAGGTGAACATCTTCTGATTATCACTGCCTTATAGTGAAGAACTTACAGGAAGAGATGCTGTGGTTTCAAAAGCTGTGAACCATGGCGCTTAAATAATGTCATGTAGATCAAGTGAATCAATCTAATGTCATGAGGGATCCTTCCACAACAGTCAGAAATTGAAATCCAAGTATGTAACAGCAGCTATGAAGCTGATCTACTGCAAAGGCAATCAACCAAATCATTGTATAACTGTAACCATTGTATACGCAACTAATTGAAGAATAACATGAAAAAAACCCTGAAATGAATGTGTTAATGTTCATTTAAATGGCGAGTTTGTAACATGGTGCACTGTGAAAGAGCACACCCCCGTGTGTGTGTGAGTGTGTGTGTGTGTGTGACACCCGGCTGAAAGGAGGATCAGAGGGATGAAGCAGATGTTTTTGCGCAGGTGAAATCAACAGGGAGGCTCGCCATCTGTGTGGACCGGATTCTTTTTCACACACAGTTCAGTGTTTCACAGGTTGAGTCAGACAGTTTTCTCTGATGGGTCGACGAGGTGGCCCTGAGTGAAGTGACACACACCCACAGCATGCAAGCCAATCACGGACGAGGAATAGTATCCCTTAGTTTCCTAGCAATAAGTCACACTGATTCAAAACCTGCAAGACGCCACACAGCTAAGTCCACAATACCATCAATTTAAAGAGCAAAACATGCATGATCCTCCTTGAATTAAATAAATTATGTTTTTATATATTTCTAGTTGTCTGCAAATCAAGTAACTATTTTATAACTGGCATGTAAAGCCTGTTGCTATAAGAGTGAATGCAACAAAACAACCTTGTACCGACACTCCTGGCATTTGTTTAGTCTCAAAATGTGCACATGTAAAAATAACACGCTCATGCATATGATACTAGTGTGAAGAACAGTGTCTAGGGAGCAGAAAGGCTGTGAGTGAACATTTCTGTTGGGATTCTGCGAGCATGAGGCTGAGACGAGTACAGTCTCTTCCAACTTCCCCATCATTTTTGTGTATCAATTGTAAATGTCATGGATCATGTGTACTACTGCTATCTACACAAAAAGACCATGTTACATATTGTTTATGCATTATGTATTATTTACTCGTGTTAAGGGCGTTATAGAAGTGGCTGGCTAAATGTACCTTTTTTATTTTCTCAACATATTCTTGATGATTCTGTCGCCAAGAAGGGGGTTATAAGTTTAGAGACAGGCTGTGGACAGGAGAATTCAAAGTGACCAATCGAACGATAGGAGTATCAATCACCGTCCTCGCCTCCAAAGTCAAAAAAAAACATTTGATGAGTGAGCTGCTGTCAGGTTTATCTCAGCCCTGCGCTCATGGAACTCCAGTTGTGCATGGGTAAGAAATGCACGATTGCTATGCCTTTCCGTTCGCGGATACTGTTGTGTACACTTAAAGAGTATAAATCGTCCCTTGCGAGTTTGATTTTGCACTTGCAGATATTGTTCTGTGTGGTCATAAGCTGCTTTCACTGGACTCCATACTTTCGGCGGAGATGATGTATGTGTGCACGCAAATGTTCGAGTGAGATGTTCCGCAGTTTTTGTGGACTTTCACCTCCTGGCCTCCAAGTATAGTACTGGTAGAAATCCAGGAGAATTCCATGTTTGAGGACAGGGGTGGGATCCTGGGTTCACCACGAGTGGGTGAGGGGTGTGTGGTTCAAGAAAATCATGTGATCTCTGCAGCAGAGGTATTACATCACTTCCTGCCTCTGTCTGCTGCACCCGACTGCTCCACCTCCCGCCTGAATAATGCAGAGGTTTGTGTGTGGTTTGTGTAAAGTCTGTAGCGGCTTTACAGTACGTAAGGGCACAGTTTTTAACGTGAATTAATTTTAAGACTTAACAAACACCATGCAGAACCTGCCACCTTCTGGATTGGAGTGTGATGAGAGCAGTTACTGTTTACTGTATACAAGTACTATTCAGGCTGGTATGACCATATCTCATTCTTCCAATATGGTCCCCCTTCAATTTCTATTGCTTTCTCTCATGTCTCCAACCTTTCTTTGAATAATATTGGCCCTTGTTCCTTCCGTCCCACTCTTCATCTGCCATCTCATTTATTTCTACACCAATAAGTCCTGAAATCCAGGAACTGCCCTCTTAATTAACCCCACTAATGTTTTTGATCGTTCCAAAGAATATGCCTGGTTTTTCAAAATACTTGCACTGCTGAAATAAGGTCCTATCAACACATGCTTAATTTTACTTCCTCTATCCAAAGTAAAGCAAGCAGATCAGTCTGTCACTCCGTATAGTTCTTTAATAATAAACGTTGTTGCTTTAGATGCAACTGTATACATTTTGAATGACTTTTATTCACTTCATTTTGTCACTATCTTTTGTCTTTTCCTGATTAACATGAAAAACCTACCCTCACTTTTTTAGAGTCCACAATGGGACAATAGAAAAAAGGCACAGTGGGTTTAAGACCTTATTCACTATTGTCCACCCAGAGCTAAATGTCCTTTTTCCTTCTCTTTACATGGTTTAAATAGACTCTGAGCCAGATGGTTCCACTTTGGTCCCCTTACATTTTCCTAATATGTTAATGCTTGCTGTGATCCCATTTCCAAAGGCACTTAATCCATTTCAACCAGCAAAGCTGCAAGCAGGGTCATACTTACAGCCCCACAGTGCAGTCTTTTAGCTTGATTTCAGATATCTTAGATACATTTGTTGATACTGAATCATACAATATGCATCCATATTCAAGGTTAAACCTGATCATATCAATGTAAATAGGTTTTAAAGCAGATCTCTGTGCTTCCCCAGTCTCTGGTCCATAACATCCTAAAATATCCAATATCTTCTTATATTTTCTTTCATTCTTTTAACATGTATTTTCCATGTGGGCCTCTCACCAAACCAAATGAGGCGGCTAAAGGTGGAGCCTGCTTAACTACAGAGGCAGTAGACCGGGCCAGGAGCTGCATGATTCTGAGGGTGATGTTGTTTCGGGTTTTATTCAATGACTGTGATGTTTCCCACCTGTGTTTTCAAATAGTCTGGTCAGCCGGTACATAGGCTATGTCTCTTGTTTTGTTTCATCAGTTAGTTGACTTGATGGCGTCTTGTGTTACCAGTAGTTTTTGAGTAGAGTTCTGTTAGTTTGACCTCTTTTATGGGTCCAATCTCCAATTTTCCTCATTAATTCATTCCTTTGTATTGTTGGCATTTTCTAGGTGAAATAAATCCCATTTTACTGAGTTTTACAAAGTACTGACTGCATGAAAGACTCATTTGTTCAAGTTCACCCCACATTATGGAGTGAGAGAGTTTTTCTCTCCACAGTCGCCAAAGTGCTGCTCATTGTGGGAACTGTTGGGTTTCTCTATATTAATAAGATTTTAGGGTCTTGACCTTCTATGTAAAGTGCCTTGAGATAATGTATATTATGATGGCGCTATACAAATAAAATTGAATTGAATTATTAGTGATATGCTGAGATTTTACTTACCCTCTGGAATATTTTACACATAATTCAAACTACATTTAAAATGAGTTATGTTCTCTAATAATAACTGTATAGATCCTGAGGGATTGTATCTTCAAAAAGTGAATGAAAAAACTAAATCTATGATGAGGACATAGCCCAACACAATGTCGCTTTCCCGCATACAAGGATTGAATAGACAGCAAACTCTGCCTAACTATATGAGACAATGGAATGGGGAACATAATAGAGGATTGACTGCTGCAAAGAATTACAGGGGCAGCTACTCTATGCATGGCAATTGCATCTGTTCATTGATTTTGGGGCTGTCTGGAGTTCTTGCAAGGTTGAAAGTGAATCAAAATGAATGAAGATCTCTGGTGTTGGTGACTCCAGTAAATAGATAAGACATTTTTTAGATCAATAATCTTCTTTAAATGTGATTCAAAAGTGTTATTGTTGTAGCTGAAGTGAAAAAAGCACAACCCCCAAAGAATAGAACCTGGAGCCCCTGATTGGCAAATGTCATATTCTCCAAGGATGCATTGTAAACAGTTTTGTTGAGTTCAAATTAAAACTGTACCAGAGCACAACAACTCAGGACATTGCAGTTGAACCGGTGGAACCAATCACACAATTATATACTGTAGCTTCAGTGATATCCTCAATCCTTTTTCCAGTGGAAAGACTAAAAGTCACACAGTTGAGATATCAGTACACAGCAAAAGATGGAACTCATTTTCATGTTAAATTGTGTTTTGAACTATGATTTGGCCCCACAGTTATAACAGGTAATGTCGTCATCAAGCTGCCTGGCCCCATGACACGTGGCACCATTCCAAAGCTTCTTTAACTTCACTGTCATCTGACTAAAGAGCAGGTGCTTGGCAGCTTGACCCAACAGTATACTTTCTTTATTTGGAACACCTTACTAATACAGGTTCCTCTCATTGATCTCAAACAGACTCAGTTCTTTAATGCCATTGATTCAACAAGATTCTGCTCAATGTTGACATGACATCATTACTGAGACACCTGCACATTCATGTTGCTAACTCCTCTTTGTGACTCTTCCATCTGCCACCTCAGCAGACCAGTCTTCAGCTGTGCAGTGATGGTCTGTGTCCACTGCAGTTACTGGCTGACAGGAGTGGTCTCCACTATTGTAGATCATCCACCTTAAGTTTGCAGGTGTTCATTCTGAGATACTCTGCTCGCTGCAGTGTTTATCTGAGTAAATGCTGCTTTTCCATTAGGGTTGGAAGATACACAAAAATGTTCCTGCAAGTATGATCTGCTGACACACACACACACACACACACACAGTCACACACACACACAGTCCTTTGATTTCATGAAGACCAAATTAGGTTATTTTTTTTCCAATCTGAGTTTCCAGATGTGTTTACACTATATTTGTGTGTCTGTGTGTGTGGTGGTGAGAAAGCAAGGGAGCGGAGTCAGGATGGGCTGAATGAATATGTGCGCACAGCTATGAAGAAACATTTTTTACCCATGGTAAAGGCTATCAGTCATTATGAGGTGATCAGTGTTTATATAGTGGAGGTCACTGCAAACAACTCATGCATTGACACAGAGAAGCTGAATATAAGCTTTAACTGTAGCAGGTCAGAGATGTCAACTGAATCATGTAGAGAGACAGAAAGAGAGAAAGTGACCGAGCAGAGTCAGAATAGACTGCATTATCTAATTAATATATACAATATTATATATACGGTTCCAAGGTTAGAGTTAAATGGAATCTTGAGGAGACCGACTGTTATAAATTGACAAATCACCCTGTGGCAGTCGACCATGCCACGGGGTTCCCACCACGACAGCCAGAGACGAACCAGTCCAACCATTGGGTGCTCAGCAACATCTTTTTATTTAATGCAAACGGAACTGATAAAACACTTAACTTAAAGGGTCCAGCACTTTCTGCTGGACCTTTAGCTTCACCCAGTCTCTTCCCCAGTGTGTGTTCCCAGAGGCAGCTCTGCTGCTGCCTTTTCAAGCATGAGGATCAATCAGCTAACATATCTCACCTGTGCTGACTGATCCTCTGTGGTGCAGGTGAAGGTGCTCTCCCAGCCCCTTCACCTGCACACACCCAAACAATTGCCACCCCAAAAAAAAAGAAAACAGTCTTTTGTTGAGTTGGTCCACTGACACATTACTGGCTGACCCAGAGTATTTTTGACTTAGACAAGCCATGTTGAAGATAATTGAAGCAAAAAAATAAGATGTAAATCGTTCAGAACTCTTATGTCTGGATTTTGAAAGCATACTATTATAAATATAAATCTGGCCATGAAAGTAAAAAAGTCAGACAACCGTCCTTCAAACAAAACTTAACCTTCCATAAATGTTCACTCCTCTTCCCCTCTAATAACTTTCATATCATCTCAGGATCATTATATAATGTCACCACAACACAGAACGTGTAACGTCTGAAAGCTTCAGGTTTGTATCCACATTCAGTGTCTTACAATATGTTATGCAACAGGGCTAGAAATGATTGGGATAATCTTAGGAGCAAAATGACTGGGCAACGATCCAAGTCAATCAAGTCAGGAAGTGAGAGGACACACATATTCATGACTGTCTTTTGTTTCCCAGTAACAGAAAAGGAAAGACAAAACCACAGTAATTGTTTTTGTGCAGAGATATACTTGTAAACAATGACAGTGTTTGCAAATTGCTTACCATGACGTGCAGAATACAATTCTTTTCTGCAAACAACCCATCACGGAGCCAAGAAATCACTGTCAAGACAAAACGTGTGAAGTGAAACTCTGCCATCCACTGGGTCGTTCAGAGGGTTTCATTGGAGATTAATAACAAGTACTGTTATAGATGTCCTGCAGAGGACCCATAAGGCCATTCCAACAACTATCTGTTTCCTTGCTGTCAGGTGAAAATATTAAATTGAGGCGATTAATCTCTGCTGTCTGGAGCACTATAAGGTTTGGCTCGCCTGGTTTTGTAAGCACAGTTACAAAAGCAACAAATACAGCCAAGTGTCACTCATGATTTGGACTATTTTTGAAACTGTTATCTATTCGAAGTGTTTCTCTTCTTCCATTAATGCCCTATATCACTTTGTCGCATTGACATCAGCACTGCTGTTCACTGAGCAGCACCAGAGCCCAATCGTGTTTGCAGTTCAGTTAAATCAAACCAGCGACCACTGCTCCTAAAACTGTGTCACCATCATGTTAGTGCAGTCTTTGCTCCTGAATCCAACTAAAAATGAAATGCATATATGGATTATCCATGCATAGAGGGGAGATTTTATGCAACTGCTACACCACCCCTGTGCTACTGGCCAAAATCATGTCAGAGTATGGTGTCCTATCTATACTAAAATACACACTTGACACACCACGAAGAAAAGAAAATTTAATTATCATGATATATTACACATTTTTCCAACTACATTATTGTCAAACTTTTTGTTGAGATCTAAAACCTTATTAAAATCCTTTTGCGCTCTTATTTTCTGAAAATACTTGAGTCAGTCGAAATAAAATAGCTACCATAGCAAGCTGCTGTCCCATAATAAAACATCCCCATGAGTTCTTTGTGCAAGGAACTCAACATGACAAACAATTGTTTCATTCTTGACCGATTCTGTCTCAATCTTTTCAGCAAATATTCAAATGCAGCCTCACATTTGATTTAAGTGGTGTACTTAAAAATACCACGTAGCAGGAGGGGCATCTACTGTTAGAAATGGAATATAATATTTATTTTCTGTTTTTAATAGATTTTTATAAACAATGCAATTCAAAGTCATTTATTACATCATGTTTGAAACACATTTTGCAATTTTGCACCATGTCTCTTTTGTCATCACTTGTATTCAGCCTTTTATTCTTTACTCTTTGTGAAATGTCCTTGACCTGCTGCTGTGATACAACAATTTCCCAAATTGGGATCAATAAAGTCCATCTGTCTCTCTTTCTATCTATAAAGTACAATGCATAATTATGTTTTCATTGGTCATTCAGAAAGCAAAGTGTTTGAAGGGGCTGGTGCTGCCATGTTGCACAAATATACAAATAAAAGATACTTAGTGTTAAGAGTATAAATCTTTATCATGGGGGACAGTTTTATTCTTTCAGTGCTAGTACTATGGCCCTACGATCAGTCTATTGTAATTGCATGACCTATACAACATCATTATTAGGGGGGGGGCACACAATAATGGGGATTCTTGCTGATTATTGATAAGATAAATATCTCTGCCAATGTAATAATTTAGAGTCTGTGGGTACATTTTAAACAGGCTGTTTTCAGGGTTTGTTCTTTATCCAAGAGGGTCAATAAGAAATCTTATTGGTTCTCAATAATAAATGAGAACCAATAATATGTAAGATCTGATCTCCCATTGACCTCTGGGAAAAATCTCGAGAGAAGAGTGAGTGGAAAGAGAGTCAAAATGGAGTAGAGCAGTGAGCAGGACACGTTAGAATTGTCACAGAGGTTGACAATACTATCAATCACTCGATTCTAGCCCAGATCTGGCAAAGAGGAGCGGGCCGCATTAGTGGCGTCATTCCACATGGAATGTGGACCAAATCTGGTCAGGTTCTAGTTGAGATTCCTTCTCTGACAGGTAGTATTGCTATGGCTTTTTTGTGGATCAGAGCTGGCAAACAAAAGCAGACCGTCTAAGTGCCATCATTCCATTCGGTAAGTGGGCCAGATGAGGATAGAATATGAACAGTGCGCCGGATCTGGGCCAGATTAAAATGCAGTTCTAGTTCATTTGATCCATTCTTGTTTGCCATGGGGTATCACTATGACATATTATTACTTGTAGCCCGGATCTGGCAAACAGGAGCGGACTGCAGAAGTGCCATCATTCCACTCGGTATGTGGGTTTGATGACAGTGTTCAGTGTGGGCCAAATCTGGACTCACAGGCTGGGCTTTGTGTGAGATTGGGACTGTGCACTGCAGATAAAACGTGTATGTGGTCCACTGTGGGGTAAACTATAGCAGTGCTAGTGGTGCCTTTGTCAGTGTATTAGTGTATTATTAGATAAATATATTATACAGATGTCTGAGAAGGACTGCTTGTATCACTTCTCAGTGTTACAAGCAGTCCTCATTTTACGAGCCAGTGGTGAAAGGGTTGTATTTACATAGTTCCAAGATAATGAATCCAGATGATCTGGTCACTTTCTGACTTATTATCAAGCACCATCATCAGGTCAAAGTGCAATTTTGGACATACCTTCTGTTGCATATATGACGCTGTCTGTTGGGCTACTGCTTTTATGGTGTGAATCAACAATTTTATTTGTGCAAAGCATTTGTGACTCTGCACTTTGAAAATAAACCTTTACTTATTTACTTTGGTTTTAAACATATCCAAATGGCCTGAGCTGTAATTTGTGTTTACTACCAGTGACAAATATTTGCATACTAAGCAATTGTATATTGGAATTATCATTAAGACCACGTTGCGCTGACATTAGCAAGTGGTTAAGTGCTGCTGTGCCTCAGAACAGCTTCACAGAGCTGCTAGCTGTAGTCTCTTTACTCTACTGTTTCCATGAGTTTCCAAAGGTACTGTGTATATATATACGTACAGGTATATATACTTTCTGCAATTTCCTGATGTAGTTTCTGCTGGTCAGTATTAAAGTATATTCAGACTTTCACAATGCAAAGCTCTGATGCTAATCCTATCCACCCACAGCTGCCTGTGAAATTTGCAGTTCATTGCCTTACTGTAAAGTGCCACAGTGTGTAACAAACATTATAATGATAGTGTGTGAGAAATGAAACCCCTGATGATGCAGACTACCCCCAAAACTTTGATCTTACATCCATCTCCCCAGTAATGCCCACGTTTAACTGCAAAGAAGACGGGATACAACTGTGCTATAAATGTGCTGGGTAATTGGTGCACCATTTTGTCACTGCATGAATTATTCATTTCTGGTTGTTGCTTCTCCAACTTGTAGTTACCTCGTCTAAAACGGTCCAAGGAGAGATTTATCACTTTCCTGCTGTCAAATGAGAATATATTAAAGTGAGGTTTGAGCATCGCTTCTGAGATAAATGCCATATTTATAATGCCCTCGGAGAGATGATGGCAGCTGATAATTTGCCTTCTTGATATGTGTCCCCAATGCTGACTTTGACTCTGGTTTGTTCAGAGATAGATGTACGGAAAAAGTCTACCAGCAGAGCACGGGTGATTGTAAATGAATAATGGAGGTGAAATTCTACTGAGACAGGAGGATGTATTGTTTAGGATCAGAACAGGGGAGGCAGGGTGCGTTTAGTGACTCAACAAAAAATCCAAAGAGAGGGTGCGGACATTTATTAAGTCATTTGTACTCTCATTTGTCACTGTTGTCTCACAGACGCAGACTTCTTGTTCACCTAAAGGGCATGCAAGTTGAATTTGTGGTGACTAATGAACTGTAATAAAGCTGAAGTTTGGTGATAGACAAGAACTTTTGCTGTATTGTTGTGTTAAATGGAATTCATTAAAGTGGACAGGGCATCTATTTTCAGCAATGTTTTCCCTTCAGCAGAGCCGTGCTGCAGTTTGTGAATTTCATAACCTTTAGACAGAACCTAATGTGCCTCACGCTTCAGATATGTCAAAATGAACGCCATTGACCTGTTTGTTTTTGTCAGTGCTCTGGCAAGATGCCCTTTTGTGTCCACTCATGACCAATCACAAGGTCTGGACTTTAAGACACATCTTTGCGTTTCTCGTGATACTTTGACATTTAACCTATCACACTGACGGACTGTTTTTTTTCTCCCTGCCCTCTTCACTGCAGAAAACATCCATGTCAACTATTGTGCAAACATTTTAAAGATTCAAAGCTGCTCTCCGCCCTTTTCCCAAGTGAATCCAAAAGCAAATACATGGCTCCTTTACCAGCCGCAGGTTTTCAGATGATCCGAGGCAAACTAGGTGCAGTCAAATGCACACTCGTTAGACAGATGTGAAGCTAAAGCAACACACGCGAAAGAAAAATCAGAATCCTTCCAACAGCCAGCAGAGTTATATCAGTCATGGACCTGAGTCAGGTAACAATAGAACAAATCCATTGCCAAGAGGGATATGAGAAGATTCAACACACATGCACCCAGCCAAAAATGATTACCAGACAACCACAAATTGCTTTTTTTTACACTTTGGCCTTTGCAAAAACAATGTATTCCTTAATTAGCTTTGGGTTGGTGAAATGTTTTACTTTCATAAAGCCAGGCTAGCTTTTCCCAATGGTTTTAGTCAGTATGCTAAACTAAGCCAAGCTAATCAGACGTCCCACCCAATCTTACTTTTTGGAAGGTTTTAAAATAAAACAGTAAATGTCAAAATAGAATACTTTGTAAAGGTAATGGGAAATTTCCATGTTAAGTAAAAATTAGGTAAATAGATTAGTAATTAGTAATTAGTAATACAATTTCAAACAACAGTCTTGCATTATTAGTTTTACATATGTTTTATGTTATACAGTCTGGTTGACATTTTATTGCAATAATATTGAAAAACTTGTGGAGATACCTAAACAGTATGGGAGACTTACTTATTCACTTTGTTTGAAAAGTAAGATAAGACGATTCCACTGTCTGACAAATATAAGGATATACAGGCAGCAGCGATCAGGAGGATATATCAGCTTACCGACTAACTCTTCTCCATCACACAAGCCCCCAGAAGAGGAAAGACTGTTATTTAGTTTTTTGTACAACTTAAACTGTGTGAATAAATGGTCTGTAGATATTTATAGGACAGTTTTGTTATGTTTGGGAAGAGCTAGCTTATGCTTACTAAACTATAATAAGCTTACTGCAGAGCTGGCTCCAGCTAGTGAATGTACAATCATGAAAGTGGTATCATTCATATAACTCTTGGCAAGAAAGTAAATAAGCATACCCTCACACTGTCCATTCCTTTTAATGCAATATGAAGTAAACAGACAGAATAATTTATATGGACAGTAACACAGTGAGTTTTCAACCAAAAATCCAACAAAGCTCTACAGTCCATGCTGAAGGTTTAACCATCACACTAACAATTGCTTTTTCTCAGAAGCCTGCCCTCTGAGTTCCCAAACACAGCAAAGAAATACAAATAGTGGAGATCTTACTGATTCTCTGTGCACATGAAACTTCACTTCTCGCATTCGTCATGAGCCTTTTTATAATGGTTGCCATTCTGAGAAGCAGACACAGGGGCACGCTGAAACAATAGGTCAGGCTGGGATCCAACAATCACACTATAGATCCCAGACCTCCATTTTCATCTGGGAGGATCCAGGTTACAAAACCTTAAAAATGTGATTGACAAACAAATAAGAAAAGAATTATGACCTATTATATGTATGATTTCTTTTAACCTTTTTAGCAATTGCATGTTATTACAGGAGAAATTGGAGACTATGTGTTTAGTCAGAGTGGACACTATCAGTAATCATTACATCAATATTCCCAATAACCCAAATTGTCAATAAAATGTTGATACAATAAGGTGCACTCATTCTATTGCTTTCTTTCAAATATCTTTTAAAAATCATCGGACTGCTTCCTGATTACAACTCTTTACGTTTCCAACTCTGTATCAACAATGAATATTATTAATATTATCATTGATGTGCATTGTCACAGGCAAACTCAGTGTGGAAAGCTGCGGCGTGGACACACACCAGTTCAGAGAGGTAGTCATCAAGCACATGCATGAGATCCATCAAGTCCTCATTGCTGCTTGTTACCCCCTCACTGATCAAGCTGACTGTTTAAGGCACAAGCCAAATCGACCCTCAGGTGATGGGGAAATGGCCCAGTGCTCCCGCCACCAGACAGACGTTCTCTTACAGGTCGCTAGCAATTAATTAAAATCACTTTATGGTTACGATCCTGACATGGTGGTTTATTTGCAGGGTTTTCCTTTGGGATGATGAGTTACAGTGGCAGACAGTTCGAAATGACCGCGCACATAAATCATATTATAGTGTAATGAGAACTCATTATGAACCCCAGTCACAACTCAAGCTGATAGAGTGGGGTTTATGGGTGAAGCTATTACATGGCAGGGGATACCTTTGCTTTCAGCCACAGTGACAAGGAATACATTGTAAGGTGGGAGTGTGTGAAATTGGTGCTTAGCTGGTTTGATGAATGCATGCATGTGTGTGTGTGTCAGTCTCTGTGTTCCATGCTTCTCATGTATGCTGATCTGACTGACTCTCATTGCAAAGAACCTCATGTTAAGTCCGCCCTGTTTCTGCAGAGCTGAAGGAAAACCAGTAGCTTTTCTTTTTTGCTGATGTGGAACAGACTTCGTTGGCTCGCCTCCTACAACATTAATTAACACCATAGCTCATGATGGATGACCTCAGCTTTAGCTACCTAGCTCCCATTCATCACAACACATTGGAGGATGGAACTCCTAATCTTTAATTTCACTCCTTTCTTTTGTTCCCACAGCACAAGCAAAGTCACGTTGTGTTTTTTTCCCCCTTGTAATCACAATGTAAAGATGATCCACTGTCAAATTCCAACAAAAAGGTTGTTGCTTAATATTTATGTGGCTTATCAGAAGACATTCGATCTATTACTAGCTATAAATCATTCTTCTGCGACTTTATACATGTGACTTTTTTATCACTGTTGAAAAATTGCCTCAGACAACTTTGACATGAAAAATAATGTAACATTATATTAAACTTTTTCAAAATGCTTTGAAAAACATTTGTATAAGTCACTATTCACAAAGCGTTCATAAACTTTAAGCAATTGATTATTCAAATGGTAATTAGTCACTGATAATGGAGTTCGTAGATTATCTATAAGACAATACAATATACAGGTTGTGAAAATATCACTGCCCTGTGACAACGCACCATTTAACCTCTGGCCATCTGAAAAAGGGCGTTAATAAGTCTATCTGACAAAAACAAAAAAAATTTATTATCTGGTAAAGACAGCTTTTGACATGACTCATGGGGTCACTACTGTACTTACTTAAAAGAAGAGATTTGAATTTCTTTCAAAGTTTTGGATAATATCTAGTTCTGATTGGAAATATAACTCCTTTGGTCATATGATTGATGTGATATCAGTGTGGATGGTGGTTTGTCATGTCACTTCTCCAATGGTCACACTGCTGGGTGGCTACTCTGCACAATCTTTTAGAGTAAGTAGCTGTGCAGTGATGCAATTCATTGGGCAACTTGTGGGTTTTTAAAGTTAAAATGCAACTTGTCAATGTTGTTCGATAGCTGCAGGACATATAGACTGATGAAAGAAAATGAATGTCACCCCTCATTTTATAACACATAATACAGAAGAAGCAAAGCACTGACTGTAAAGCTTCCTAGTTTCCACCTTCTGATTTGAACACAAACTGCTGGCTGTTGTAATGGACATGTGGCTGAATTCACAGTAAATCATGCTATATATAGAGTATGTGTGGGCTTGCTGAGAAAAAGAATGGAAATAGCAACTTGAAAGGCCTGTTGTCAGATATACCACTATGACACACTGGTCAGTGGAGCGTCATGGAAGTTGATAGCACATCTCCAAGCAATGCCGGTCCAGTTCTCATTCAGTTGCTGCCATGGGAAACTTCCACCCACAGTAAATAATACAAACAATATATACATTACTTTCTCCAGTGCAGTGTGCAAAATTCAAACCACAGTTTGACTTTGACTTTTATTTACGAATATATTTATCATAATTGCTTACTAAAGAGATTGTGGTTAGAACTCTGAATGACAGGCACACAGAGAGGGCTGCTAAAGAGACTGACAGGGCCAGTAAATTATTAAATGAATGCCTTGTGATATATCTAATTATTCCAGAAATCATTTTCTGTCGGTGCTCAGATTTATCGAAAACCATTCATCCTTGCACGAGTGTGGCAAGTGGACTGTTCAAACACTGAACAAACAGACGACCAGGGTTCTGTAGTAGTTTCTCTTCTGCCTCCTTATAATACCCATATTAAAGAAATGAATGTCTCATCAATACATGTTATTGAGTTGACTTATTCCCCAGAGTCCCTATGCCTTATCGCTTGCAGATCCTGAATCAGATCGCGAATCAGATATCGTGATTGATTGATTGATTTAGGGGTTTTGTGGACTGAGTCTGCCGCTCTTTACTTGCTGTAAGTCAGTTACTGCAGGTCATCTTATAGTTTCAGAGAGAAAGCTGTTACCAGCATTACCACAGGCTCATTCCTAACAGGTATTTTTAGAAGAGGCACTGCACTACAATCAGGTCTTTGACTCTTCCTTCATCATCGCACTGAGATCAGAGATTCTAGCTCAAACTGGGATTTGAGGATGGTTTCTTTATTTGAAGGTTGCTAGGCTGATTGCAGTGGCCATGTTGTGACCCAATCTTTCTGACAGCAGCACCAACAGTACTACTAAACACCAGGGGGAGAGGTTGTTGGTATAAAATGAACAGATAGAGAATATGGTCTCAAACCTTCGGACCCCACTGTATACAACAAATATATAGGCTGCATACCACTCTGCATTCCTACATGCTCACACTTCAGAAGGGACAGACTGTACAAGCTCCAAATCCATCTGTGTGTAAGCAGCCTACTTGATCAACACGGAACCAACCAACTGTGTCATTTTTAACTTTGTAACTTTTAAACACCATCTGCAGCATTCCCTGAAAATAAACCCTAAGTGATGGATTCTTACATGTCTCAGATCCAGCAGCACAGACACCACACTGAGCAACATAAGTCAGTTAATTCAGTCAGTGATTCACATTCTGGCACACGGTTACACCAAGCACTGCAGGGAGTCTGTTTTTACATTTTTCTTTAGAACAACATATTCATAGTTTCCAACAATGGGTACCCTCAATTTCATTTGTTATATTATTTTAAATGGTGTGGCTTTTCCATGTTATTCAGGTTAATGTATTTGCTAAAGAAAAAATGGAGAAAATGAATGGCACACTGAGTAGGAATTACTCATTTTATTGATACTATTTGTAGCACTTCGCTCTTTGATGGAGGGCACCATCATATAGAGAACATACCATCACAGCCTACCAGATGGCAGAGGAGTGTAGATATATGGAAAACATGAGAGCAGCCATCTATGGAGAAACAAAACTGATCAATTTATGTGGTAATTACATTTCCTAAATCCCAGTAATAACAAAACATTCTACCAGAACTAACTATGATGGACTGCGCAAATGGGAAGCTTATCCGAGACATGGACTTGTGTTGAATAAAACATTTTTTGTATGTCGGGGTTGGTTTTGTCAGCTAATGTTGCTAATTAGCTTGAGCTTGTTATGGACTGTGTGCTGTTTTGTCTTTTTTTCAGGAAAATCATGATCATCAGTTAAAGAATAAATAAATTGATTACTGAGATTAAGGGACCCTGAAAAATCTTCACAATGGAGTCATAAAGGAAGTCTCCCTTGGTAGTGTAACAAAAAGTGACTGAATATATTGATGGCACTGAGAGGCAAGAACACTGTAAGTGTGAAATCTGAACGAGAACACCACTCTGAAACACCAGATTTCTACATCGATATGATAGTGGTGGTGGATCATGACCATGGACTGTGGACCATGGTGGTAGCTGATTGTGGACTATCATATACAATATGTCTACTCACATATTCTACCATTACTGACAATAACTCATCAATTCATTTTCCAATATGTTAATATATGTTTCTTCTAATCAATGTTGTAATACTGTTTTTGTTGATGTGTTCAGTTTCATGCGTCATCTATTGCACTCCTGTCCATCCTGAGGGAGGGATCCCTCACATGTGGCCCTCTCTGATGTTTCCACGTTATTCTCCTTGCCTGTCAAGCTTGAAGTCGATGCCAATGCAATTGGAGCGGGAGGTTCTTCTGCAAGAGGACAACCAGGGCATTGATCATCCTGTGAGTTTCTTCTCCTGCAAGTTTAATAAACACCAACAAAGATATTCTACAATTGAGAAGGAAGCTCTTGCACTGTTGTTCACCCTGCAACATTTTGAAGATTCCCTTGGGTCGAGAACCCACTTGTGGGGGTGTTACGTAGCAGGCAATGAGCATAGTGCTGTGTGTGTTTGTGTGTTTGTCTTTCCCTTCCTGCTGTCTCTGCTCCTCCCTCTGTTTTCTCTACAGGTGAGATGGGAGTGGTTGCTTCCCGCACCAATTAGAGCTAGTCCAACCGGCAGTGACAAAAGGAGCATCTTGTCCCCCAATAGATATTTTTGGTAGTTTGACCTTACTCTGACAATAATTCCGCAATTCATTTACCGTCCATCATGCTACAAACTATTTACAGTACTCTAACCAATGCTGTAATTACGCTACTATTTCTCTGACGTTCTCCGTTACACGTGGCATCTTTTGCACTTCTGTCCATCCTGTGAGAGGGATCCCTCACATCTGGCTCTCTCTGAGGTTTCTACGTTCTTTTTCCCCTGTTTTTTGGCACACACCATGACCAGCACATTTATTCCAGAACAAATCCCCCCAGTTATTCAGTGAAGGCTACTCATATCACTAGCTGATTCATTAGTTTATAAGTTCTCTCTGCTGCTGACCGTGGTTGCTGGCCAGGAGCAGGTGATGGTGTGTTGGCTGTTTTCCAAGAGCTCCAACCATGGTTGCTTTTTACAATTCAAGAGGTTGTAGTATAGACTGGAGGCTGTTTGCAGTTGATGAGAAAGGTCAGCCACACAGGGGCTAGCTGGATAACAAGCATGTTAGCTTATGAAGACGTAACTTTTATGTTGCTTTCTATTGCTAGAGACAAAACTGGGTGAGTAGAAGGACAATGTTTGATGCTGCATATGTGAAATTGGTGAGTTAACAGTAGTAAATGCTAATGTTGGCCATGAAGTGTTAACAAATCATTCTTATAGCCACCATTATTACTGACAAAAAATATTATTAGTGCTTTTATTTTCATTCAGTTCTTACCTGCACTGTTTTTATTGTAATTTGATTTTATTCAAGCATGTTATGAAATGATGCTTAGTTGCATTCCTTTGCCTGATATAACACACTTTGACCAATTTTATCTTTGTAACCATTCATTGCATTTTGTGTTTGATATATACAATCATGTGATTTTCACATAATATATGATATTAGTAGTAGGGTACTATTAAAAAGAAAAGATGGCCCTTCTTTAAATTAATGTATTAGAGAGGAGTGTTCATGCTGTGGACTGAATGACTCTCTGTTTTAAAGTGCTGGGCTGTTGCCATGATTCAATGACAACTGACCCTCAAGAAAATGAAGTGGGGTCTTTTAATCACAGAGTTTGGATGACACCTCTAATGATTACCCGTTACTTCTGCCAATCTGAGATAGATCGAGTTGGCGCCCGAAATGCTGGCCCCATACATTTGCATTTCAAATCACAAAGGTGTATTAACTGCCAAGATGTCAAGAGGGAAACATTAGGTGTCGTGGTTTGACATTGTATATGCCCCTACTAGAAGTGGATAGGAGCCACGCAATAAATGTATTTTTAAAAAAAGGGTTAAAGAATAAAATTGTGATTCCTGCTCATTCCTACATGGATTTTATGTGGCATATACATTCTAAAGATGATCCGTTACAGGGTTGTATGTTAACTTTTTCAAAGATAGCCCTGGTGCTACTGAGGTTGGTAGGTTTGACAGAAAACAATCACAGGTATATGCACACTTAAAAAAAGTATGTGACAAAGAAATTACTTGTTGCATTTAAGGCAACAAAAACCAAACCTTATGTAATGTTGTCAGATACACATTGTCTTTGATGCAGGGACATTACAAATCGTCACTCAGGTACTACAGCAGTAAATGTGTTCATCACACAGTTTATTTTGTAACGTGACGTATATTTTGCACTGTACAGCCCTGCATGATATTGATGTATGGTGTTGTCTTTGACCAATCCGTCTTTTGATCATCATCACATTTGTGGGTTCCCAGTTGAGTGACATTGCTAAATCAAAATCTGGGGGGACCAATGTTGTCATGAAAATGATTGGTCATGCCTTTTCTCATTTAGATTAATGTGAATTCTTACCACCTGTTTAAATTGAACTTTTTTGAACACTCTCCAAACTGTTCACAATGCAGCTGCTCAGCTTTTACCTGGAAATAACAAGAAATCCAATATCACATCAATCGTTTCCACTCTGAACTCACACCCGGACCACACTGGCTGCGTGTGCATGGCAGAACGTCTTGCTTTTGTCTGTGCCCATGTTCTCAGGTTCCAGCAGCCACACAGCCTGTGTAAGTGTGTCTCAGGTGCTGCTCTTCTGGAGTCTGTGCCCATCTTCTCTGTGTTCTGCATGTGGTTGACAGCAGAATAGACAGTGAACATTATCTTTCACCAGTTTCAATGTACATCTGTTGAATATGTCACAAACGTAAATATTTGCAACACTGCCTGTACCTATTTCAAAGTAAGAGCTCTGTAGCGTTGCTGTTGACTGAATCCATATTTTTTTTCACAAGGTTTTAATGTTACTGGAAACTTCATACCATAGTGTCCTGGCATTTAGTTAAGTAGAGAGACTTGCTGTTATTTGAGGAAATAGAGCACTCATACCTGAAAGCCACGTAGCATCTCGTTAGAACTTCTCTAGTCTGCCTCGTTTTCTACATTCTACTGCTATTAACTCTCTGTGGCAAAGTCCCTTGCCACTGTGGGTCTCCCAGCAACAGCCAGATAACAGTCGCTCTCCAGATTCAACATTTGTATTAATGCTTAAAAACACTGAACATAAATTGCATCCATTAAGCATAAATGACTCTGCGACATACCCTGGTGGCAGCAGCACTCAGCTCTTTTGGCTCTTTCACTGTGTCAGTCTCTGTGTCTGTGTATCCTCTCCATGTGTGACTCTCCTGGGCCGGAAATGGATCTGAACCACTCAATAGGCACAAAACACTGAAGGGTTAATGTACAATATATTGTATTCAATTTATTTTATTGTTATTACTTTAGTTATTTTAATCTCACAATTAAGTCATTCAAGTGTCTCGTATGGGTTACATATTTCTTATATATAGAATTTCTGGAAGCCAAGAGCTTCAAACTGATTGGTTTAAGTCTCTGATCACAGACCATGCAGGCTGTGTTCCGGTCAATGGATGAGTCAAGAAAAAGGTGTCTGTTTACAGACACGTGGTCAGTCCGACACAAATAACTTAACATACATCATGTTTTTTCTCTTCAGACAGGTTGACACCAAGAGGCCCGAACACCAGGGAGAGCAGATCTGTATCCATAGATCATTTCAAAGTACATGTGGTAAAATGATTACTGGGGAGAGTAATTAAAATATCTTAACAAAGATGAAATCATTGAAAAGATGGGAGCAGGCAGTGAGTTACTGCGCTACCTGCTTGTTTACTAGTCTGGTAACTTTTACATCAACCAATAGGGTTGACCTGCAAAATTACAGGTCTGGTGCTTTGCATGAAAAGGGTTGCCTAGAAAGGAGACAAATTCCCTACTGAATCATGGTCCCTGTCCGCCCCTGAATACAGACAATCAAAAGTAGGCAGAGAACAGGCAGGCATCCGAAACCCAGATAACAGATCCAACCTTGGGAACAACATGGGGAGAACACTGGAACGCAGTGCACACACAAGGAGATACAAGGACAATCTGGCAGAGGACAAATGGGAGCAGGTGCAGTATCTAAACAGGTTGAACTTGCAAGAACAGAAGGGACAGGCAAGTGGGTAAGGCAGGGACCAGGTGAGGATGATCCAAGGAACTTGAAACACAAGGGCAGGGACTGAAAAGGTGTGAACAAAACATAAAACTATGACTATGAAACAATAGGAGTGAAAATAAAAAGTGTATTTAAGGTGTGGATGGAACTGAAACAGAACGTATAAAAAACCTAACCAATTTTGCATTGATGTTTTAAGTTTGGTTGAAATGTGCTTTAAAAAAGAGAAAGCTATTGACAAAAACTTAAAACCTTAGCTCCTCAGTTTTCTCTCTTGTGAAGTTGCTGTGTCAGGCTTCAATATGAGTCCATCAGATAAAAATAACACATTTTAAATCAGCAAGGTTCACACACATTGACGCACATAAACACACATAAGCTGGACTCCAGATAATCTCCTCAAATTTACTGGAGGGGCTCTTTGTGATAATGCAAATGTCCTAGTCAGGGGTTCCAGACAATCCCAGGAGTTTCTCCTGCCAGGCCCCTGTTGAAGACTCCAGACAATGTAGGAATGAGCCCATGTTAGGGCACAACAGGAGATCTGGAGGATTCACAGTCAGCATATGGGTGTGGTGATCACGTTTCTAAGTGGTAAGTGGAAAATGAAAGAATACAAATGTCTCAGGGCAGTGGCGGCTGGTGATAAAATGGCTTGGGGGGGGGGCACAGTTTTTTTTGGGACGGGGCAAATAAACTGAAGCCAGACTCAACGAAAACAACATAAGACAATTCAGAGAGATGTTTTAGGTTGTCCACAGTACCTCTGTGCAGTAACTTTGAAACAGCAGGTGAAGCAATAAAATGCATTACTTACACCACATCCAGTTAGTCAACTCCCATAACAGCAACGGTTTAAAGAAATCGCTGGATGTGCTGCATTTCCCCTGAAGTCGTTCTGCTCGCAGCAGAAGTAACCTATCAGGACCATTCACTCCACATTCACATCCATTTGGCCGCCGCCCCACCCCAGGAAGCATATGTACTTAGACAGAAACTAACCAAATGCAATTTGAAAACAACCTATATTGAATGCTCACAGGCACTTACAGTCTACCAGGAGCATTCTGCGAATACAACAATAATTGTTTAAATGATGTATAACATTTTTATACAGGCTTTTTTGTCTCAGGAGGTTGGAGGGGGTGCGCCCCGTATTAAACAGTGTCTCGAGTGAAAAAGTAGTGCAACACAGAAGATGCCGACAAAGATGTGAACTTAGAAAGACAACAAGATTCGAGAGCTTTTGGTGATACAGGAGGACACCGGTGTCAGTGAGCTGTAAACAAAAAGGTGTGATCCACACAGCGGAGTGAATATATAAGATGCTGCCTCTTGCAAGCAGCACCACTCCTCATCTGAACACTGTGTATCCAGAAAATGTCTGGAACCAATTGATAGCTGTTGATTGTGCAACTGCAGAGATTCACAGACTGCTTTCAACATTAAAAGTAATGGTCACATGGGGCCATTTTGTAACTTGTACAACGTGTTCTCATTTTGGTTTTATGGTTCTCATCACAAATGAATCTTGATATGTAATCATCATCAGTGTTACTTCTACAGGTACCGCCTGCTGATGGAGTTAAAAGAACACGGTGTTAGTCGGAGCAGAAGCCAGTCTGCTCAGTGATGTATGGTAAGTTACTGCACACATGCTGATTTATGTCATATATTGTCAGTAATTACTTACTGGGAGCGCTGTAGACTCTTGTTTCAGGTAATCTGGTGTGCTGCAGAGATAATTAGAATCTCCTGTGAGTGCGAGAACAAAAGTCACTGTTGATTAGTTCAGTCAGGAACACTTCATCGTGAAGTTAAAACTATTAATACACAAACTGTTATACAAACCGTTATTATGCAGTAAGGAGCACACTTAAAACACCCACACACTGACATACAACATACCATGAACAGCATTCAGCAGCAGCAGCAGCAGCAGGTACTTATGTACCA